>NW_027362762.1:49404994-51963129 GCF_046119375.1 Phyllobates terribilis
TGTCAGCTGTTATTCCAGCCCAGGATGCTTCAACTATATCCCACAATTTTTGGGCATTTGTTGGCTTTGCCTCAGAAACGGCATTTTTTATGTCAACCCACAAGTGTTCTATCGGATTAAGGTCCAGGGATTGGGCTAGCCACTCCATAACCTCAATTTTGTTGGACTGGAGCCAAGATTTTGCTCATTTACTGGTGTGTCTAGGGTCATTGTCTTGTTGAAACTCCCATTTCAAGGGCATATCCTCTTCAGCGTAAGGCAACATGACCTCTTCAAGTATTTTAATATATGCAAACTAATATATAATCCCTGGTATGCGGTAAATAGGTCCGGCACCATAGTAAGATAAACATGCCCATATCATGATGCTTCACCACTAAGATAAACATGCCCATATCATGATGCTTCACCACCATGCTTCACTGTCTTCAGAGTGTACTGTGGCTTGAATGCAGAGTTTGGGGGTCGTCTGATGAACTGTCTGCGGTCCTTGGACCCAAAAAGAACAATTTTGCTTTCATCAGTCCACAAAATGTTTCTCCATTTCTCTTTAGGCCAGTTGATGTCTTCTTTGGCAAATTTTATCCGCTTCAGTACATGTCTCTTTTTTTTAACAGTGGGACTTTGTGGGGACTTCTTGCTAAGAGATTAGCTTCACACAGGCTTCTTCTAACTGTCACAGTCCTCACAGGTAACTTGGGACTGTCTGTGATCATCCTGGAGCTGATCATTGGCTGAGCCTTTGCCATTCTGGCTATTCTTTGATCCATTTGATCTTCTGTTTTCTTCCACGTCTCTCTGGTTTTGCTTTCCATTTTAAAGCACTGGAGATAATTTTAGCTGAACAGCCTATCATTGTCTGCACTTCTTTATACGTTTTACCCTCTCCAATCAACTTTTTAATTAACGTAAGCTGTTCTTCTGAACAATGTCTCGAACGACCCATATTTCTCAGGCTTTCAAGGAGAAATGCATGTACAACATGTGCTGGCTTCACCCTTAGATAAGGGCCACCAAATTCACACCTGTTTCTTCACAGAATTATTGAATTCACTAATTGAACTCCACACTGCTATTATTTTTAACACACCCCGTACAATTAATTATTCAAATACACAGAATCAAAAACCTGCAGATCATGAATGTGGAGTCTGTTTGTTTTCTACTGCACCAACTGGTAAATTGTTTGACATGTGGTAATATAATTTATACAAAACAGTCATTAATCTGGTTAGTCATATTGGACTGATATTATTTTGAACATGAATTTTTTTAGAATTGAATTTTGGAGGAGACTATATAAATATATGAGCACATAATATACCCTAGGGCAGGGAGGTGCCCTGTACGTAAGTTTAGGGGGGATCCTTGGCTTTTCCTGGTTCCTCTCAGTGCTGTGATATTATCGATGCTAATGTGTAATTTGCACATTATTTTAGCGGCTGATACAGAGCAAAATGTAGATCAGCCAAATGTGTGGCAGGATGCAGGCATTTGTTTTGTGGCCAAAAATACGTTGGATAAGTTTCCCTTCTTTTCAACACGTATACATGAACATGTTACTGGAGCTGTCTACCTGTCACGCCAGGTGTGGGAAAAACTTAGTGCAACACAAAGGGAAAGGGAGCCCAGACACTAGGGAAAGTGGGGAAGTGGCGACCTCCTAGTCTGGTCTAGCGTCACCCTGTCTCAATTGTCGTCCCTATATTGCCTCTTCAGCAATCGCCGCACACGTGCCTCACCCTACTCTGCCTGGCGTATGGCTACGGCTAGGGATGGAAGGAGATGAGCACTAGTCAACCTCCTCTAATCACTATAGACAGCAAGGGTGGACAAAACAAGGGAAATGGCTTAGCTTTAGATGATCTCCAAATAAGCACACGGACTCAAGCTCCAGAGAGGATGACTCTCCCTCAGACACACCAGGCGTATATACACCCAGGCCAGAGAGCTAATTAGCAAGAGAGAGGTAGCCGCTCGATCCTAAAGACAGCCTGTTATCTAAGGAGCTGTCTGCAATGCCAAACGTAGAGATCTCCTGGAACCCACTGCAGGGCGACTGTCTGTCACCTCTGACACACCCGTGACACTACCAAAATGACGACCTCCAAACCAATGCAGACCCCAGAGCAGAAATCCTAAACTAATACTGACCATAAAAAAGTTCACTTAAAGGGAATCTGTCAATCGGATCAACCCTCCTGAGCCGTCTATATGGGCATGTAGGTCATAGGAAGTTGAATAAAATGATACTGACATGCAAGGTGTAGGAAAGACTAAGTGGAACACGAAGGGAAGGGGGAAAAGGGGGCCCAGACTCTAGGGAAAGGGGGTAGTGGATACCTCCTAGGCTGACCTATATCACCCTGTCTCCCCTAACGTCCCTATATTGGTTCCGCACCAGTCACCGCACAGGAACCTCGCCCTGTCTTTCCCTGTCGTTTGGCCCTGGCTAGGGAAGGGAGGGGATGAGAGCTAGTCGATCCCCACTGACAACTAAAGACAACAAGGGGGAACAAAAGGGGAGCTGAGCTCGCTTTTGTACCCGGCAAATGCCTGACTGTGTTACACTTTAGCGGCCGAAGCTGATCTCTGATCACTGTTGTTAACTATTTCAATGTAATGCACACGCCCGGACTGACTGGCGTGTGCGTGTTTAGTGATTCCACTGTGCCATGAACCGGAGAGTGCCTGGAGGGGCGTAACTAAGTATCTGCCCGATCCGACCAAGGTCGCACGACTGCATACGACGCCAGTGCACCAGGGAGGAACCGGGCAGAGGGACCAGGTGCTACTCCAGGTCAGACCCCGGACACGGCTGTTGACCCACACCGGGGAATACTGGAACAGGCAGGTTAGGCTGGCACACAGACTGGTGGGTATAGGCAGACACGGCTGGAATGCAGACGGGTGGATGCTGGCGAGCACGACTGGTATGCAGGCAGGGAGGTACTGGCTGGTACGACAGGTTGGAGCACAGAGTGGATAGGACCCAGTTCAGACTGGGACTCAGGAACAGAACCGCAGATGCGGTGGACAAACAGCAGAGTGAGACTGCCCGGAGCGGCGAGCAAGAGCAGAGCAAGACGAGACTGCCAGTAGCGGTGAGCGAGAGTAGAGCAGGACAAGGCCGCCTGGAGCGGTGAGCGAGAGTGGAGCAGGACAAGACTGCCGGAGCAGTGAGCAAAGGGTCAGAGCAGAGCGAGACTGCTGGAGCAGTGAGCAAAGGGTCAGAGCAGAGCGAGACTGCCGGATCAGTGAGCAAAGGGTCAGAGCGGAGCGAGACAGCCGGAGCAGTGAGCAAAGGGTCAGAGCAGAGCGAGACTGCTGGAGCAGTGAGCAAAGGGTCAGAGCGGAGCGAGACTGCCGGAGCAGTGAGCAAAGGGTCAGAGCAGGCTAGAACCGCCAGAGCGGTGAGCTAGGCAGAGCAGGCTAGAACCGCCGGAGCGGTGAGCAAGGCAGAGCAGGCTAGAACCGCCGGAGCAGTGAGCAAGGCTGGGCAGAGGAGACAGGGCTCTGTTCACACGGAACAGACAGGAAGGGAAAGGCAGAACCAGATACCCATAGGGTACTTGCAGTGAAGTAGCGAGTGGACCACTAACTCACAAACGGAAGTACAGTGACAACGAGCAGGAGTTAGGTACGAGTTAAGACTCTGCAGAAAAAGGGAAGGTACGGACATAGAGAACAACAGGAAACAGGCTAGGAGAGTATTCAGACAAGAACAGACACAGCAGCAAGATACAGGAGCTGGTCTAGGTATGCAGCCCCTAGAAGGCGGAAGGAACAGGCTAGGAGCGTGTTCAGACAGGGACAGGCAAGATACAGGAGCGGGTCTAGGTATGCGGCCCCTAGAAGGCGGAACGAACAGGCAAGGAGCGTGTTCAGATGGGCCTGGAATTACAGCCTCCAGGAAAGGCAGAAAGACAGCTGGCTAGAGTACACAGACAGGACACAGTTCAGACACGGGAACTGATACCGCAAGGCAGGAAACATAGACAGGACCTGGCACATCAGTGACTAGAAGCCAACTGACAGAACAAGATGCTCAGGCAAGGATTCCAGGGAGGAGCTGGGTTAAATACCAGGTGACAGACAGCAATAGGCTGAGGAGGCATTAGGGGTGGGTCTGCAGCAGCTACAAGAAACAGGAAGTTCAGCGGGCGTCGCCCTAAGCAGACAGAGCAGAGCAGACAACATGGAAAGAAGCCAAAGTGACAGTCTGGACTGGAAATCAAGTGCGCGCTCTTGCACAGTGGGAGATGGACCACTATGCAAGGACGCCGCCAGGTATGTTACATTCAATACCACTGTCAATCGGTGACAGTGACATTAAAATGGCACGAATGCTGGCTCCCATCAGCCCCCTTCTGCGAAGCGATCGCAGGGACACCACGGCAGTGGGGAGCCTACTGAACTCTCTTTGTTACTGCCATCTTAGTCCCCCTATGAAGTTTAGCCACAAACTGAGCTTTCACTATATTCTGTGGTATTACTGAAAAAAAGTAAAAATGAAGAGAATTTTTAAAAATATATAAAAGTTTAAATCCTCTTTTCCCCATTCAAAAATAAAAAAAAATGGTATTGTGAAGTTTGAAAGTCCAATCTATAAAATTATATAAACTGTTAGATGCGGGGGGAAAAAAAACACCAGAATTGTCGTTTTTCAGTTGCTGCAATTGTGTCACCCCAGGCCTGGATGCCACAAACTTGTAAGGCTGTGTCTGAGAGCAGGAGGGAGGTTCTCTGGTCATGGACCATTAGCCCGTAGCACCTCCTGTCCCAGGCCAGCAGGGGGAGCAGGCTGCCCCTATAAAATCTGGAACTGAGGGCAGGGTTAGGGAGACCAGGACCCACTTCTGAAGCATCCAGAAGGGTTCCCAGAAGAGAGGGACAGGTCAGCAGCAGCTGAGGAGTCCAGGAGGCAAAGGAGGAACAGAAAGCCAGGGACAGAGGTGACGAGAGCCGGTCCTGGTTGAAAGAGAGAACTACACAACCGGACACTGGGGTCTGAGGCTGCCAGGGTTGCAAGTCCTGCAGCAGATCACCTTCCTGCAAGGGATTTTAGGTCCCTTGGCCTAAGAAGCCTGGAGGCTCCGCCACACAGAGGGACCGGTACAGCACAGAGAAGCTACAGGTACCTAAGGCCCGAGTCGCAAGCCATACAGGCGTAGTACACGGCAAGCTCAGGGACGTGGGCTATCATACCACTAAAGGGGGAGATAGTCAGCAAGGGCAGAGAGAGAACGGTAGGCCTACCCACTCACCCTGACCAGTGGAGCTCGCCCGAATGCCCTCAGACACCGAGGCCCATTCCTACCCTGTACTCCTGGTGGGTCTGTGATAAGTTCTGCAGTAAAAGACTCTGGACTGCATTATTGGACTCTGTGTGATTACTGCGGCGCCTGTACCATCACCCCTAGTATCCTATTACACTGCCCTGAGGCTACACTCCTCCCGTGGGGAGTTGTACTATTCCCTGTTGCATCCCCAACACCAGCCTCAGCGGTCTGCCTTGCAGCGGCGGTCCTCCCTGACCGCAATCCACGGGTGGCGTAGTCGGACTTTCAAAACCTACAAATACACTGCCACCGCATATGGTCTGACCACCCTGAGCCACGGGACCGTGTCGCCACTACTACTCCCAGCATTACCCTGAAGCCCAGTTCCGAGTGCCCCACGGCACAGAGTCAGCTTTGGCGTAGTCGGCAGGATTGTGACCAACCCGCCACAAACGGGTATTGCGTGCCTGAAAAAGACTGTACACGTACCTTAAAAGAGGGTTTCCTGCCATCCGGAGCCGTTTCCCGCCATTTTCAGCCGTCTCCCGCCATCTTCAGCAGTTTCCCGCCATCGGACGCCATCTTCAGGACGCCGCGCGGGAAGAAGAGGGGCGTGGACGTCCAAAGCGCGCGAGACTTGAAGCCCCGCCCTACGCACCGACGCTGTGCAAGGTCCTGGAAAGGAGAGAGAGCGACGCTGACGTCACCAGGACGCGACGCAAGGTCCTCGCACAGAGCAGCACCAGCGGAGCCGCGGCCTACAGAAGAGGATCAACGGAAGGTAGGCCACGCTTAACTAGGGGGGAGAAAGATGACGGACGCGGAGGGGCCTTCTACAACCGGAGGGGCTGCAGTAGCGGTGATGCCGTCTCTATGCCCTACATCCCCGGAGCTGCCTGGCTACCCCAATACTCAGGGGACCCCCATACCTTAACTGACTTTAAGGAAAGACTGCACAGTTTATTTAAAGTTTATCCCCTGATAGAAGAACAGAAAGTGAGCATTCTGACGGGGCAGCTCACCGGTGCAGCCCAGCGGGAAGTGAAATCATGGTCAGATGAGGAGAAAAGGACTGTAAAGGACATTCTGACCCGGCTGCGGAGCACCTTTGATACCCGTACCTCAGCAGAAATCAAAATGCGGTTCTATGGCTGTAAGCAGCGGGCCCAGGATAGTATCAGAGACTATGCCTTGAACCTGCAAGAAGCCCTGAGAGCTATCAAACAAGCTGACCCTGGTAGCGTGCAGGACACTGATAAACTCTTGACTGACCAGTTCATAGAAGATCTGCTGTCCAGCGCCCACAGGACTCAACTGCGCCTCATGGCCCTACAGAACCCCGACTTGACTTTTGCGTAGTTCAAGGATAGGGCCATCCGGGTGCTCAGAGAACCCGCACCAGGTGGCGCTGTAGCTTCCCGGCGCCCTGCCATCACTTACCATCAGGGGGCAGCGCCCTATCCTGCAGACCTTGTGGGGGCTGATGCACAGGCCCTATATCCATCCCAGCCTGCAGCCCTGCACCATCAGGTCCAGGAGCTAACAAACAGTGTGGCTGCATTGACCAGGACCGTACAGTCGTTGCAGGTGGAACCGTCAAGACCAATCAAGCTGGCTTCCAGTCCGGAGGATGTCCGGTGGCGTTGACAGAGGAGGATCCTGCCGTTCAGAGGGAGGCCCGCCGACCGCTACACTGAGGATGGACAGCCGATTTGCCGCCGTTGCAGTCAGCCAGGACACATAGCAAGGTACTGTACTTTAAATGGGTCCGACCTGGGGCAGAGGGCCAACCCCCAGGCATAAGGTCATCAGGCCCGTCTAATTGGCGTGATAAGTACGTGGGGGGACGCCCGGTCTTACCCGTAGTGCTGGACGGTATCCCCATGAGTGCACTGCTGGACACCGGGTCTCAAGTGACTACCATCCCCTACGTACTTTTTAAGAGGTACTGGAGTGACGCTGACATAACCCGCTATCCAGACGATGACTTAAGCATCATCGCCAGCAATGGCCAGCCCGTGCCGCAGGTGGGGTTCAGAGAGATGACCATCAAGATTGGTAAGGTGGAACTGCCGGCACAGGGAGTGATCATTGTAGACATTGACCGTCGTGAAAGTCACCCTAAAATAACCTTGGGTACTAATGTGATTGAAAACTGTCTTTCAGAAGTAATTGTGATTTTACAGCAGGTGGCGATGAATGCGAGCTCCAGCCAACAGAGGGTCCTCCAGAAAGAGATAAGAGCCCTGATGAGACGGCAACAGGTAGAACTGTCTGGTGGTGAGATCGGTAGCGTAAGACTGAGTGACCCATTCCCCATTTCCATGCCTCCCAAAAGTGAAATGATGATCTGGTGTAGGACTGCAATTGGGTTGAGAGGTAGAGACTACCAAGCCATGGTAGAACCCATGTACTCAGACAGCAGGCACACCATTTTGACAGCCCGGGGGGTGGTTGATGTCCGTCATGGGAGGGTGCCCGTTCGCATTCTCAACATTGGAGAGAGGGAGGTACACTTACCCAGGTACACTACACTAGCCAAACTGTTTGCTGTTGAGCACAAAGCTATCAGGGCCGTGGAACCCTTGCCTCCATCTCCTCAGGCGGAGGGTAATGGCTCCCAGAAACAAAAGGAGGACTGGTGCCAGAAACTCCATGTGGGTGCTGCTCACTCCCCTGCACCAAAAACAAGGAGTCTACCGGGTGGTTCAGGAGTACGAGAGAATTTTTAGTAAGCACCCGCTAGACTTCGTCAGAGTAAAAGGGATAGAACACCATATCCCCACAGGGAGCCACCCACCAATAAAGGAGAGATACAGGCCTGTACCCCCGCACATTATCAGTACGCAAAGGGCATGCTAAGAGAAATGAAAGAAGCTGGGGTCATTAGAGATAGCTGTAGCCCCTGGGCAGCTCCCTTGGTTTTGGTAAAAAAAAAAGACGGTACCATGAGAATGTGCGTGGACTATAGACAAATCAATCGTATCACCCATAAAGATGCGTACCCGTTACCTAGGATAGAGGAGTCTTTAGCAGCCCTAAAATCAGCTAATTTCTTCTCTACTTTGGACCTTACTAGCAGGTACTGGCAGGTTCCTGTGGCAGAGGCTGACAAGGAGAAGACCGCCTTCACCAACCCGATGGGACTGAGTGAGTTCAACTGTATGCCCTTCGGGCTCTGCAACGCACCAGGGACCTTCCAGAGGCTGATGGAATGCGGTCTAGGGCACCGAAACTTCGAGACGGTCCTCCTTTACCTGGACGTCATGATCGTCTATTCAAAGACTTACGAGGACCATCTAAAGCACCTGGCCGAGGTGTTCTAAGCCCTGGCAGGCTATGGCCTGAAAGTGAAGCCTTCAAAGTGCCACCTGTTAAAACCGAAGGTCCAATACCTAGGACACGTGGTGAGTGCAGAAGGAGTAGCCCCCGACCCCGACAAAGTTACAGCCATCAAGAGCTGGCCAAGCCCCTCTAACATCAAGGAAGTGAGGCAATTCCTCGGGTTGGTAGGCTACTACCGAAGGTTCATCCCCGGGTTCACTAAGATGGCAGCCCCTATGCAGGACCTCCTGATAGGGCAATCTAAATCCAGAAGTCACAAGCCACCCTTCAAGTGGGACAAGCCAGAAGAGGAGTCCTTCCGCCAGTTGAAGATGGCCCTCACAGGGGATGAGATCCTGGCCTACCCCGATTATGGCCGGCCTTTTATCCTCCACACAGATGCCAGTAATGTGGGGCTGGGAGCCGTACTGTCACAGAACCAACAGGGCAGAGAAAGGGTGATCGCGTATGCCAGCCGGAAGCTGAGGCCCACTGAAAGAAACCCGGAGAATTACAGCTCCTTTAAGCTAGAATTCTTGGCAGTGGTGTGGGCCGTCACAGAACGGTTTAAGCATTACCTGGCCTCTGCAAAGTTCACCGTGTACACGGACAACAACCCGTTGACACATCTGGACAATGCAAGACTAGGTGCCCTAGAACAGCGATGGATGGCCCGGCTATCCAATTATGACTTCACAATCAAATACCGGGCAGGCAGAACCAACGCCAACGCAGACGCCCTATCAAGAATGCCCCACCTACCCGAAGGAGAAGACGACTCGGAAGAGCTGGAGGAAATAGAGCTCCCTGCGTTCCACCGGTATGGGGCCACTCAGCATTCTCACTTGGTAAGCGACAAAGACTTAACCAACGTCATGTTCAACCCCTTACCCCACCACGGCTTGGCTGAAACGCAAGATAGCGACCCTGCAATACGCCTGGTGAAAGACATGTTAACCCAGGAAGACGCTAGCCCTGGCCCGGACGCTCCAGAGGAAGCCAAGCAGATATGGAAGGAGAAAAGCAGGCTATTCCTCTACGAGGGTAAGCTGTGCAGAAGGCTTGTCAATCACCGGACGCACGAGCTGACCTGGCAGATAGTGGTCCCAAGGCGAGATGCAGCAATGGTCCTGGAGGCCTACCATGACAGAGCGGGACACTTCGGGTGGAAGAAACTGGAGTTCCTACTGAGAGAGCGGTTCTACTGGGTCGGCATGAGAAGGGCCATCGAGAAGTGGAGCAGGTACTGCGGCCCATGTCACTTCAGAAGGAAGGACTGTACCAGCCAGCAGACACCCTTGAGGCCCATCGTCACCAGGCAGCCTCTTGAGCTGGTAGCTCTGGACCATGTGAAATTGGCTCCAAGCCCTTCTTGCTACATCTATGCCCTGACAATTGTGGACCATTACTCTCGGTTCCTGGTAGTGGTTCCTGTTAAAGACCTGACAGCCCAAACAGCGGCCAGAACCTTCCAGCAACACTTCTGCCATCCACATGGGTATCCGGAACAGGTCTTGACAGATCAAGGTCCAGCGTTTGAGGCTGAAGTATTCCAGGAGTTCTGCAACCTCTACGGCTGCAGGAAGATTCGGACAACGCCTTACCACCCGCAAACCAACGGGCTGTGTGAGAAGATGAACAATATCGTCATTGATCTCCTCAAGACGTTGCCCCTGGAAGAACGCAGCCTGTGGCCGGAGAAGCTGCCAGACCTGATTGACTTGTACAACCATATCCCGGTGAACGCTACAAATTGCACCCCGGCTTACCTGATGCGAGCAAGACCAGGTAAGCTGCCGATCGACCTGGAAATGGGAGTACTGACACCTGAGGACACCTCCCCAGACGCGGACTGGGATACGGAACGGCGGCTACAGTACAAGAAGGTACAGGAGAGTGTGGAGAGGAGTCTGGCTCAAGCGACAGAAAAGCAAGAGAGGCTCTTCAACCAACACGCCCCTGCTGGTCCCCTGGAACCTGGTGAGCAGGTCCTGAAGCGGAAGAGAAGGCTTCACAAGCTGGATGACCAGTGGGAAAGAGACCCGTACACAGTACTGCAGTCCGACCACAACAACCCGAAGGTATGTGTGATTACCAAGGATGGAGGAGAAACCACTAGCACCGTCTCCAGAGACCACCTAAAACGGTGCCCCGAGCAACTACAGAGTCCAGGTGAAGATCAAGATGACCTTGAACCCGCAGAGGACAAGGAAGAGATGATCAGCACAGTTCTCGGAGAGTTGCCCCGGACCTGGACTCAGATAAATGGCGCAATAGTGGTACCCATCCTACACTTCCTTCAGCCTACCCAGCAGGAGCCTACAGAAGGGCAGGAAGAACAAGAAGAGCAAGCGGCCCCAGAGGCAGAAGAACCGACGCCAGCAGCCCAGGAGAGTCCACCCTCTGCTGACAGTGAGCCCGCCATGCCTGCGGTAAGCCAAAGAACTTGCGGACAGCTGGCTGCCCTGCCTATGAACCTCGCTAGTAGCGGTACCCTCAATGAGAGTGAGGAAAGCCAGGTTGGTCCACCACCAGACAGTGGGTTAAGGAGGTCAACCAGGAGCACTAGGGGACAAACACCAGCTCGCTGGAGGATATAAGTACAAGATCTAAATGTACTGTGTATATATTTAATATGTTTGTTACCTGTAACTAATAGTGTTTTCTCCAGTTTTTCTAGATATATGGACTGACAGGTTATGAACTTTGGATGACCGGAACTACATTGTAAATAGTTGCACTTGGTGCCTCTTGCGAAGATGGCCACGGAAGAAAAACCTGTCTGGCGTGGCCCCGTGTGGTCTAAAGTAGATAGCTTCGCCTTGCAGCCACGCTCAGGGCCAACGCTTGGGGTTTGCTTTAGACAGGTCCCCGCACCGTTTGACTTCGCCTTACTGGGTGAAACGGACACCCGGTCACAGACCACACTGTGACCTAAAGAACTCAATATGTGGTGTTGTTTGTTGTTTTCTTCTATGTTGTGTTTGTTATAATTTATACCCTGTATTCGTGTTTCTTGTTTAGTCCCGGAGTACTAAGCTTTACTAGCCGGGAATGTGTCACCCCAGGCCTGGATGCCACAAACTTGTAAGGCTGTGTCTGAGAGCAGGAGGGAGGTTCTCTGGTCATGGACCATTAGCCCGCAGCACCTCCTGTCCCAGGCCAGCAGGGGGAGCAGGCTGTCCCTATAAAATCTGGAACTGAGGGCAGGGTTAGGGAGACCAGGACCCACTTCTGAAGCATCCAGAAGGGTTCCCAGAAGAGAGGGACAGGTCAGCAGCAGCTGAGGAGTCCAGGAGGCAAAGGAGGAACAGAAAGCCAGGGACAGAGGCATTTATCATCCACTCCTGGTTTTGGCTTACATATACTGATGTAAAATATTGACCAAATACTGAACGTGTGAACATGGCCTTAGTGTTATAGTTAGGGTTTGAGTTCCAGTTAGGGTTATAGGTTAGGGTCAGGGCCCGTATTTTCGGTCCGAGTGCTTTCCGTAAAAAAAACAGACAGCGCTCGGGTGTGTGAACCTACCCTTTGGGTTAGAGTTAGGGGTCAGGTTGCTGTTAGTGGGGCCGTGGCCTTACACTAATCCTGTCAGTATTTGGTCAGTATTTTTTCTCAGGAGTGGGAGCCAAAACCAGGAGTGGGTGATAAATGCAGAATTGGCGACTTGTTTCTATTATACCTTTTCTCTGATTGTTTCTCACTTGGTTTTGGCTCCCACTCCTGAGAAAAAATACTGACCGAATACTGAGCAAATACTGATAGTGGGGACATGGCCTAAGAGTTAGGCTAGGTTTAGGGCTAAGATTAGAGTAATCAAATAATGATATTAAAAGTGTAACAAAAAAAAGCTTAAAAAGATAGAACAATGTCTAACTTTTTTTTTATTATTATTTTTAAAATGTTATGTCGTATTTCAGCAAAAAGCAGGAAAAAAAATAGAAGGCGAACACTAATTACATCAGTATTTTCTCAAAATACACTCTGGCTTCATCAGATTTTTTTTTTTTTTTTTTTAATTTAAAGCAAAAAGTCACATGTTCTGAGAAAACATCCCAAATTTATTTTGTACATAAAATCAGTCTGCGGGAAAGAAGATGCTGGAAAGAAAAAACTCCTAGAATGGAGAACATGACATAAAAAAGCCAAGCGAACACCTAAAAAAAATAAATAGGTGCAAATTTAAAAGAATTTGGAGCAAATGGAAAACACCAAAAACTAGACCAAAACAAAAAAGGAGCAAATGGAATATTTATTTTTTTTATTTATTATTTTTTAGAAGCAAAGTTTGCGGCATTTTAGTGACTTTTTGCTATTAAAAAAAACACAAAAATGTTGAATTCATCATCTTCGGGGGTAAGTGGGTTTATCACTTTTTTTTTTTGTCTTCTATTCTTTTGTTTTTGCGCTAAATTCTTCAAAATGGCGTACGCTGGTCTTGTCTTTTACACAAAACCAAAAATTCTCTTTAGTCCAGATTCTTGCATTTGCATTTTTTTTACCCGTTTTTTTTTCCACCCTTTTTTACGTTTTTTTTTTATATATTTTTGCCATTTTTTTGTTTTTTTTTCTGCTGTTTTTTTCTTTAATGTACGCCATGTTGGGCAAACTTTGTGTTTCAGATTTTTTTTCTACTAATTTATCAATTGCGTCTTTAGAAAAAGTCTAAAAATTTTGGTACAAAAGTGCCCCTGTCCCCTTTTCGGAGCAATTTTATTATGTGCTTGAAACATTTTTTTCACAAATTTAGCTTTTTTTTTTATTATTCATGAACCCTGTGCGCCATTTTGAAGAACGTTTTTTTTTGCGTACGTTCGGCACGTGCGTCGGGGGGGGAGTATATGGGCGCATATGGCGAATGCGATGGGATTATTCTCCCTCACATACGTGCGTCAGGCCTACACGGCACGAAGGGAACCTTAATTATGATATATTCTTTTAAATAATCGCCACAAAAAATTGTTGCAAAGAGAAAAATATATTCCCGCTATCATCTGGTGACAAGACCGCGATGACGGCCTATTATACTATACTATGTAATCCCTGTCGCTGGGGAGGAGGGGGGGTAGAAATAAAAATATGGTATGCATTTATTTTAGAAAAATAATGAACGCCATTTTTTCCATATTGCCCCCCCTCTCCAAAAAAAAGTCTAATTTTCACATTACATGTGCAATTACATTTTTTTTAATTTAAAATCCACGTTTAGATGAAATTAGTGCACATTTACTTCACAGAAATTGTCATTTATTGATATTTTCCTGTCAGAAATGTATCACTTTTTCACCACAGACATGGCGACTGCTAACTAAAAACTACAGTTCCCGTGGTGCTTTGCGGCGTTGACCACGCCCTCCGTCCACTCCCTGTTCTCACGAGGCCCCGCCCCATGGTAGAGTTGCTCTCCTGCGCTGCAGTCGCCCGTTGTGATTGGCGTCTCCCGGAGAGAAGGGACCGACAGCTGCTCCTCATCCCCCCCGGGACAGGTGAGGCTGGAGCTGCACAGGAGCCGCAGGCGGCACGGACTGCAGTGTGCACAGCGCCCTGTCTGTATACACTTAGTACAGCACAGGCGTGCGGACTGCTCGCTATTAACCCCTTCCAGGGCCAGGTGGACCTGTGGAGCGCGCGCAGTGCTCTGGAGCTGCAGATATGGGGGTGCTGCCAGCCTATTACATTATATGGGGCTCACAGACTATTCTAGTGTTATTATTACACTTCACGGATTAACCCCTTCTTTTGAGAGTCCGAGTCTATTATAAAGTTATTACAGACCAGACTTGGAGGCTGCATTTAACTCTTGTGTAGCCAGAGCCCTGCAGAGCAATCACTTTGATTGTTATTACACCCATCTATTATAATATGGACTCGGTGTCCCATTATACAGATATTACAGTGCAGGCATGGAGGCTCCTATTGACTTTTTCGATTAACCCCTTTTAGAGGGACAAGTTTTTTTTTTTTGGGGGGGGGGGGGGATTGGGATGGATAATGGTGACCATATAGTTATCGCCCCTTCCCTTTCTTTATTACTACTAGAGCTCAATGTCTATTATAATGTTATTACAGACCAGGCAATAGATAAACTTTATGGATTAACCCTTCTAGGTCCGTGGAGCCCTGCAGGGTGATCACTGGGTTTGAGACCTGCTGAGAGGAGATTGCCCCCCCCTCCTCTGTTATAATACCCAGAGCTCAGCGTCTGTTATAATGTTATTACAGACCGGGCGTGGAGACCGGGATTTACTTTATGGATTGATCTGTAGAGAGCCGGGGTGATATTGATGGGCCGGTTCTTTTATGATTCCACTTTTATCAGGAGCACGGTGTCTGTTCTAAAGTTATTACCTTACATTATTTTTCAGAGCCGTCCATTATATGGTTATTACAGTTTATTACAGTTCATCTATGTAAATGAATTGATTTGCGGAGCCAAAGTTCAGTATAATGAGCTCAGCGCCCGAGTCCGATCCTTGTTAGATTACCCCTCACTATAACATCCGGCGCCGGTCTGCTATGTAGTTATTATATAGTTTGCTATTTTATTCATGGATTAACCATTACAGAGCCAGGGATCTCCTTTACTGACCCAATATTCTGGTCACACCGGCAGGGGAGCGGCTCTGTGTATTGGGGTCTGTATATTACACCATGTGGAGCTTGCCGTACATTATATAGTCATTACACTACGTGTATAGAAACTATATACTGCATGGATGTCATTATAAAGTCCACGGCCTCTATAATGATCACAGCAGCTGTGTATTACAGATGGGAGCGACAGCTGTGTATTACAGTGCCCGCACCCCTCTGCTATACATTATATAGTTATTACAGTACAGTTATGGAAACCAGCATATACTGAATAAATTAACCCTTAGAAAGTTTGGGGTCACTGTAGTGATGATCACTCGGTCATCTATACAGAAAGGGTAGCCCCGTATTAAAGTATGTTATATTGTCCAGAGATCAGTGTACATTATATAGTTATTACAGGACAGTTATAGAAACTAGCACATGCGGCATAGATTAACCACATGTAAGCCTAGGGCGGATATAATGATCACAGCATTGGATATATAACGGGCAGAAAAGGTGGCCTTGTATTACAGTGCACACGCCCCTCTGTTATAATATCCAGTGCTCAGTGTACATTATATAGTTATTACAGTACAGTTCTAAAAACTAGCATATACTGAATAAAGTAACCCTAAAAAGTCAAGGGTCTCTATAATGATCACTGGGTCATCTAGACAGGAAGGGTAGATTTGTATTCTAGTCCACACTCCTCTGTTATAATATCCAGTGCTCAGTGTACATTATTATATAGTTATTACAGAACAGTTATAGAAACTAGCATACTGTGAATAAATTAACCCTTAGAAAGTTTGGGGTAACTATAATGATTACTGGGTCATCCAAATTGGAGGGCTAACCTTGTATTACAGTCCACAAACCCCTCTGTTATAATATCCGGAGCTCAGAGTGCATTATATAGTTATTACACTACATATTTAAAAACTAGTATCAACTTGATGGAAGCCGCTGTAATGATAGCTTTTTTGGGCTGGTGATAGAGGGGATCCTCCCCTGGTTGTAATAGCCAGAGCTCCAGGTATATTATATGTTTATTACAGTACAGACACTGACTTCATAGATTAACCCTTAAGCAGCTGCTCGCTCAGCCCTTATCTGGATTGCTCAATGCAGTAAGGTGTGGCCTGTTTTTTTTTGGTCGCCCCCTGGTGGTTCATTTCATGCAGTGTGCATATACGATAATTCAATTTTACGGTTTATCGAAATTTTTCTGAAAATAAACTAGGATGATTGGCTGAGTGTCATCCCACACTTGAAGTTTGTGCTTGTCGTATTGTATTAAAAATGAGCCATATATCTGTATAACAAGAACATAATGTACACCCACCAGAAGAAAAGCCCCCTCTGTGTACACTAAAAAGGTGAAAACCGCAGTTTAATATCTTTTTTCTAGGCTGAGATACAATAATTTGAAGCCACAGGCCCAAAGCCCGAGGCTGCACTACTGCAGTATCTACATTACCTGGGAGTCTGAACTGAAACGTATCTACATTACGCCTGGCTGGAATAATGACAGATGTGTGTGTGATTATCAATGTAATTGGTGATTTTTGTCTCGTAGTTGATCGGTGACCTCACAGAAGTCAGAAGGGTCCTGGCATGAGTCGGTGTCAGTAGTGCAGACTCAGGCTTCAGGCCTATAACTTCATGTCATCGTATCTCAGCCTAGCAGTGACGTATTGACAAGCGGCTTTCACATTTGTAATCTACAAGGATCTGCGGTGCTATTAGTTCGGGTCATTTGCTGCTGCTGCATTTTGGCTTAATGGATGTGATGCCATGTCCATGGTAATGCAGGCACGTTCAGTATTTTGCTTTTTCCCGTCCTGTCTCGCCGTCCTGTCTCATTTAGTGAAGTGGAGTTGACACTTCAAAGAAATGAGAAGCCCCAGACCCTGAACGGAGGGGGCGTCTGTGCATTGGGGGAAGAGCTTGTAATAGCGTGTATTATACCCACTCGCTATTACGTCACAGCAGCCTCTAGATGACACGGCATTTCCCCATAGTAATCAACAAGAACATCTGTGTAACATGTTGTCCGGACACGCGCCAATACGGAGCGACGGCCAGTCCTGCGAACGAGTAGAACTTCCTAATGTTCAGCCAATAAGCCGGCTTTATTAGAGGTCGGCACCCAACTTTTCCAAGCTCCTGAATAACGAATATGCTCGGTTTAAGGTGCTATATCCTCCTTTAAATTTGCCGTTCAGAACTGAAATCCTCTGTTGTATCTATACTGTTGGCCATGGTGACCGTTTCCCAGCTTTTCCAGACTCCTGAATGGCAAGTGTAACCGTTATGCCGAGCTACATCTTCCAGTTTAAATGGAAACAGCAGGAATAACCCCTAAAATCTGCTCCTCCTGCCATTTTCTAAACTCCCATCCATTAATGATATGTAGTTTTGCATACTTTAATAAAATCATATCTGTCCCACATGCAAATGAAGACTGAAGTGTCCATTGGGTGTAACCAGACCGGCAGGGTGTCCTGGTCATATGCAAATGAAGCCTGGAGTGTTCACTGGGTGTGTCCAGACCGTCATTCTTGTCTATGCCAACCCTGGTCCGAGAATTAAGTTAAACCAGTGCATGAGCAGAATGTTGTCTCTTGTCTGGGCAGAATGATCTGTATTGGTCTGTGCATGTCCTGTGCTTACTATGTCCAGGTTCTGTGCCTGTGTAAACCAAATTACTGACTGCTCTCATAAGAGCAAACGTTCTCCGCATGTGCCGTATTCAAGCTCCGCTGTGCAGGTTTTCGGCAGCCGGTGAATGGCGTTTACAGATGACATCCATGTCAAGATGATTCAGATACTCCCAGTGGACACTTCAGGATTCATTTTCTTTATGGCCAGGACACTTAGATGGTCCAGACGCGCCTAGTGGACTCTTCAGGCATCATTTGCATATCACCAGGACACTTAGATGGTCCAGATGCGCCCAGTGGACATGTCTGGCATCATTTGCATATCACCAGGACATGTAGATGGTCCAGGCACGCCCAGTGGACACTTCAGGATTTATTTGCATATGGCACATGAGGTTGTTGTTTTTCATTACTTTATATAAGGTACAAATCTTTATAACTTAAACGAACATTCTGCAACTTTGTTAGAACTTCTCACCACCGTCCATATCTTTGTTTGCTGTTGGTGAATTGGGGCATGCCGCGAACAACTGAAAAACCTTTCCAGACAGAACAGCAGTTCTGCCAACAACCCTGGACTCCAGAGTGCTACATTTCACCTGCAGTGATACATTGTAACAAAGTATCAGGGCAGGAGAGGTTTGTGGTCACTTCTGTGATCCATATGGATCCATTCTCATGGTCTCCCCCTGGTATAAGGAGTGCACATGCAGGGCAGGATATGTTGCAGATTATCTTTTCTTTCTTTACTATACTCAGGATTATTATTATTTTTTTATGCAGAGACTCAGCCCTCAGAGCAAACATTAACTCTCAGGATTGCAGTGTGTGCTGTGTACACAGTCCTGGGCCGGTCCCATCTGCTTTGTATCACTAATCCGCACATTGTTGGGGTGTTCTGCCTGTATAAGAACATTGTAACGCTCCTCCCTCTGTGTAAAGTCGCTGTAATTCCCATGCCAGGAGGTCTGTTTTCAATTCTGTTCTACAGCCAAACTATAATGTTCAGGGACCTTGTAGATGGATTTACTTGTAATGACTTCTCTTAAGACATCCTACAAGTCCCTAAAAGCGGCACTCAATGGTGCTGGCAGCTGCTTGAGATGTGTCTGTCCCTATACAGACAGCCAGGATCTATTCACACTGATTATCATGAATGTCAGACGTTATATATTGGGAGGATGTATACCTCTTTTATAGACCTACAGGGACATGCATTCCCCCTGAGGCGGTCCCAAAAAAGTGTTTCTGTACGATTCCTCAGTATGGAATAGACTGAACACTACGTTATTTTGCTGACAATGCAGTGTGAATTCAGCTTTGATGCTGCTTTGGATGTGATTGGAATATGAGAAAAGGATGTCCAAAAATAAAGTTTCTCTGTTGTATATGTAGATTAAATCCAGACCTGTCCTACAATAATCACATCACTGTGAAGGAGTTAAGCTCCGATTCATCATTTGCATTTTTTTTCGTTAATTAGTGACATTTCTTTTTTGTAATTGCCTTTTTAGTACCAAACTCTTCAGTGGTGCACTTGAGTTCTTGCTTCTTGCACTTATGAAAATGTTATTTATTTTTAATTTTTTTTCCTTTTTTTTTGTTCTTTTTTTTTCCTTGTACAATCCTTTTAAAATGTTGCACGTTAGTTTTCAAATGATCAAAAATAAAGTTAGACAGATTATGTACTAAGGTACTGGAGTCCAATTGCTCAAAAAGTTGCAAATGACGAAATAGGCACAAAGACGTTGCTGAATCCCGGCCAGAGTCTTTTACAAAGTCGATTTTAACTTTTCATTATCCAATAATTTAGCTTCATTTCCATTCAATTATCACCAATTATAAGAGACTTGTGATGGCATCACTTGGGCATCTGTTACTTATGGATACAGGCCTGGGAGGACAACCCCAACGCCATGTATAACCCCAATTCCAAAAAAAAGTTGGGCACTGTATCAAATTTAAAGAAAACAAGAATCCAATGGTCTGGAAATTTCTTAACTCCATATTTTATATCACAGGAAAGAGATTGGAAGTTGAACGTTGGACATTTTTCAATTTCATTTGAAAGAAATGAACTAGTTTAAAAATTGCAAAAGTTGTGCCCATCCGTGTCCACCACTGTGCAGCGTCTCCTTTTCCTTGCACCAGTCTGTAAACATCGGGGAGATTAGACAATTGCTGGAGTTTGGGGAGAGGAAGGTTGTCTCTTTCTTGTCTGATGTTGGGGTCTTTGCTGTATTATACTTTTCATAATTTACCAAAAGTTTTCTATTGGTGTAAGATCCGGACTGCAGGTGGCAGGTTCCTCCCGGGAGTACTCTTCTGCAGAGCTGTGCTGTGTGATGGAGGCCGGCTGTGGTTTACCATTGTCCTGCTGAAATATGCAAGGTTTTCCCTGAAATAGTGCGACATTTGCTCCATCCAGACAGAGTCTATCCCCTCTATATAACACTCAGCCTTGATGGCGCCTCTCATGTGTGCTCTGCCCCTCCCATAGGCACTAATGCCCCCCATACATCAGAGATAACAAGCTGGAGGGTCCCTCTCCTCTGACATCAAGCTTGGATGGTTCCTCTCCTCCCGAATCCACAGATGAAGAACTTTGATCACAGACAATGATTTTTGGAAACATTCCTGAGCCCATGCAGTGATTTGCATGACCGAATCATGTCCATTATTAATGCAGAGCCGCCTGAGGCCCCAGAGATCAGGAGCCTCCAATACTGACTGTCTACCTTGGGCACATGGATTTCTCCAGAATTTCTGAATCTTGATAATATGTTCTGTAAATGGTGGGATCGTCAGAGTCTTTGATATTTTAAGTTTAGGAACATTTTTCTGAAATTGCCCCACAATATTTAGCCTCAGTTGTTCACAGATTGGTGACTTCTGACCATCTTTGCTTCTGGGAGACTCTGCCTCTCTAACACACTCTTTTTATACTTGAATATTGACCCTTCAGCTGTTTTACTTGGTATTATTTACTTTTCCAGCCTTTGTTAACCCTGTCACAGCTTTTTGGAGCTATGTCGCTGCCATCAATTTCTAAATAAGTTACTTTTTTAAATGAAAAAAAATATCCAAGATTCAACTTCTTTTCTGTAGTCTCTTATCCTTCTATGAATAAAATATGGTAATAAGAGATTTCCAAATCTGTGCATTTTTGTTTGTTTTATATTTTACACAGCACCCAACTTTTTTTAGAATTGGGGGTTGTACTAATATGGAAATTAAAAGCGGTTGAATTTCATTATGCACCGTGTTGTAGAAGCCTTCATTTGGCAGAGCTGTCTGTGCAGGAATGGGGCACAGCGGACTGTCTACATGGAAACTCTTACTATGTTTCTTGGGGCTAAGTTAAAAGTCTTTACACCCCCAGTGAGTGTACAGGGGGTCTTGAGTATGAGAATGGGGGAAGTAAGTGAATAAAGTAGGTCAGGACTTAGTTACACACTGTAATAACCCCCCGGTTGTCAGGATCAGGAAGGGTCTTGTGACGATCACGATGCGGTGGGAGAAGCTTCCTTTTCTACGTCTCTAAGTGTATATAGAAGTATACTGATCTTGTGCTCGGACCATAACACTGCCAGAAAATGCAAAAATGTAAGTACAACCCCAGCCCCCCACAAATAAGAAGCGTCCCCTAGTAAGCGCAAGTCCATGCGTGTAGTTTCACACGTAGCAGATTTGCTACAGAGTTTTTCGCCGCTTATCTGTAGCAAAATCCTAAGGTTTTTGCAACAAATTTGTCACAGATGTAGGAATTTTCCCGCAGCAGATTTTGAAAGCTTTCGCCACTTTTCTATTTCTGCACAGAAACTTTCCACAAGAGAAGATGGTTTGTTGCTGCAAATTTTTACAAAGTGAGACCTGGAATCATATGTTTACCCTTCGCGAAATACAAAATCTGCAGAAAATCTGAAACAAATCCACTTGTAACTTGAATTTTGCAGGGGATTGATTGCAGGATTAAAGGGTTTGTATCAAAATGTGAAGTTATCTCCCATCCACTGCTTGATTTCCCATAGAGAATGAATGCAGCGGAGGGGCACATGCTTCACCTCTTCTCCACTAAGACTGGGATCTGAAGAGCCCTGGTTTTGCGACTGGTGGAGTTCCTATCCGACAGACCACCAGCGATCATAAAGTTATTCTCTCCTTTATGCTGGGTGATGATTCATCATCTCGTTTGCGCCACTTTTCTGGCTCAGTTTTTGTCATCTTTGCATTCGTCAAGTTTTTCATACTTTGTACCAAGTTTTTTTTCTGGTGGTTTCATTGTTTCTCTCGCCAAAATTTAGGTTGGTGCAAATGTTGATGACAGATGAGCGAACCCGAACTGCAAAGTTCTGGGTTCATACCAGACACCTAGTGTTCAGTGCTGAATTCCCAACACAGACTTCTGGAAGGAAGTCCCGTTTTACAGTTCGTGTTGGAGAGCGAGAGCTATTCCAGCTCCAAAGTTCGGGTCCCCATTGATTTTTATGGAATTCGGGTGCAGTTCTGGTACCCTTAACAAACTTTGGATTAAAGTTCGATTGGACCCGACTAACCCGAACTTCCATGCGTCCACTCATCCTTAATGACAGGGTTATGAAAAAGTCGTAAAATTTGAAGTGAAAACTCAACTGTTTGTTACATGGTTGGAATTTTAAAGATGTACCAAAATCACTATATAGTGTGCAATAGGTGCCATCCCATAAGGCTAGACAGGGGAAAAAATGACCTGATAAATGCCCCTCGGTTTGTAATTTTCCACTTTTTATTTTCCTAAACTTTTGGCATTCTTTCAAAGAATGGAAATATTGATCCCGAGGCTTAAAATCTGTACTTTGCAGACTGAAGCCCTTGCAAAACAATTTGGATTCCATTGACCCTTCTTGTTTTAAAGGTCCACGCCACCCCAAATACATAGGATCACTATCGAGTGCTGTGCTCCCCCTCTGGTGACCAGAACAGGGTGTCCCTTGTTCCCCATTTTTTGTATAGTCATGGTTATCTGTGGTCCCTTCTTTCTATTTTCTGCACTTGTATGTAGATTTAATGAGAAACAAACAAGTCACAAATTGCTAAAAATGTAGAAACCATAGTGTGCCACTGACTGCAGGGAGCGCAGGGCCTCTGCACGGTGCAGACTTGGACACTTTGATTCAGGTCTTGCTAACGCCTTAGTACCTGTGCTCCGGCTCATCAATAGTCAATGAGTTTTCGGATGTGTGTAGCTTGTGACTGAGGTTTTAGCTGTAAATGAATGTGCACACTTAGAGTACATTAGTCTCTTAGAGGTCGGCATTGATCAGTCTGAGGACGGATCGGTGGCCGCAGGCTGGAAGCGTTTAATGTGGAAGGTTTCCTAAGAGAATGCAGCAGGGCTGAGTATGCAGCAGGGCTGAGTATGCAGCAGGGCTGAGTATGCAGCAGGGCTGAGTATGCAGCAGGGCTGAGTATGCAGCAGGGCTGAGTATGCAGCAGAGCTGAGTATGCAGCAGAGCTGAGTATGCAGCAGAGCTGAGTATGCAGCAGAGCTGAGTATGCAGCAGAGCTGAGTATGCGACCTAATCTCCATGTCCTTGAAAAGTTAAAGGGATTGTCCAGAATCAGAAGAACATGGCTGCTTTCTTCTCAAAGCATCACCACTCCTGTCCATGGGCAGTGTTTTCTGAATTGCAGCCCAGCCCTATTGAGGTGTAATCTGCAGAGATGCACAATTTTTGGAAGAAATTTTAAGTTTTTTTTTTTTGTTTATAATCCACCCGATCTTGCTCTTTCCCATTTCAACACTTCCCTGGTCCCCTACTGGTCTCTACATTCTGGTACCCCCTCGACACACAGGCAATAACCCTCAGTCAATCACGGGCCACATCGGTGACCTTCTTTAGCCAGTAATTGCATTTAGCTAGTCACGTGCCACAAATTATAACCGTTTCTGGGCAGTGACGGTGCTATTGGTGTTGCAGATAGGGCAGCTGCTAGGGGGCCGGCTGTTGAGGAATCCCACCCCCACAGAGCCAGTGCCATCACGCCTAGTGAGCTAGAGAAGAGAGCAGCTTTGTTAATCTTTAAAATGATTCATTCCTGGGGCAGACATATCATTGGTGGGCCCAAGAGGTGAGGGGCCCATTTCTACCTCTAAAGCAGGTGCAATTTTGCATTTTTAGGAGCTCTTCAGCTGCAAAGGGCCCATATATTGTTCTTGCACAGGGGCCCTTTTCGGTCTGTGTCCGCCAGCGATTCATACCATAAGATGATGTGCTCCAGATCATCAGTAGAGAAGCCACTGGAGCCAGAGTAGGGATTATGCATCACATTATGTTTCCAGGATGCGCGTTACTTATGCATGCTTACATATCAGGTATTGACAGTAATAATCATCCATCATGTCTGATGTAAGGAGCCATGTGCTGACATCACTGCAGAGCACCTGGGTGGTAGATTTCAGTTCTTGTAGTCTGCTGTGATTGTCTCTTTGTGACACAGGACATCCTTTAGCTAGCATTGCAACGCTGCAGTACTGGGCACAGCCACACCTGCGTGTATGGCGCTGTAACACCTTACTGCTGCTTTGCTCTACATCGGACCACCATCTCAAACATATACGAGTCCGCTGCAGTTATTCTATTACTTCACATTGTCACCCATATACCGTAATAGGTAGACAGAAATAGATTTTGTCAGTTAGGACAATACCAAGAGGATTCTAGTGTGGGCTCTGTGGGGCGGAGGGCGCCCCCGTTGTGGGCTCTGTGGGGCGGCGGGCGCCCCCGGGGGCGGCGCTGCGATGAGGAGGGCGTCTTTGGAGCCGGCTCATTCTGCTTTCTAAAACATCTAATAGGCTCACTATAATTCACACAAGACAAAACGGAAGCATTCGAGTGCTCACTGCAATACATATTTATCATGGGAGCGCGCTCTGGTTGTGCTGTTGGCGCTTAGTTTACCTGTGTATTTAACTATATAGCTCCAAAATCCGTTTCTTCGCACAGGTAAATCGCAGGCATTCCTGCGGAAAAACAGAAACTTACAAGTTGGTGCACAAGTGGTCTATTAAACCTCATGGTTTAAAATGCACCCGACCGCAAGCAAAGTAACTACTGTACGATATGATCTATATGAGCGCCTTGGCCAAACACAGTGGGTTTAGCAGTAATGTAATATTAAATATTAAAGGGAATCACCGTATTGCTCAGAGGCAGACACTCTACTCTGCCATGTTAGAGGCTGTTAGTTATTGATTGATCTCAACAAGAACCACACCTAACGTTCTGCAGTTATGTCATTATATGGACTTTCCTCCTCCAGTCTGCTCCCCTTTTGACGTTTATTGAAAGATGCCCAAAATTGATATATCAAGTATTAAACTTCCGACGACAAGACTAAGGGTGTGCCGGACTAGCAGATCTTCCATGTTATTGGACATTTTCAGCCGCAACTGTGGTATGTAATGACGTTGGTTATTTCCCCCCTGGACATAATTTTTGTGGGTAGTTCATCTAATAATCCCATAATATTTCACACCCTTAGAGGATTCTACTAGATAAAAGTAACAGTGGGGTACACGCATGCGCAAGAGAATGTTTCATTTGTAATTTTTAATGATTATCAGAATAATTTTCACATAGTATAAATTTCACTTGAATATTCTTGACATTGTAAAGTATCCTCCAGACTAGTCTAGAATCCTCTCTGCATTGTGGCTTCCTGAAGAATTTTATCTGCACTAAATGGCCTCCGCATGCGGCGAGTTGCCTTCTCCCCCGCTAGAGGGCTCGCTGTGGCGGGTGGCCCCCTCCCCCCCCGCTAGAGGGCTCACTGTGGCGGGTGGCCCCTCCCCCCCCCCCCCCCCGCTAGAGGGCTCGCTGTGGCGGGTGGCCCCCTCCCCCCCCGGTAGAGGGCTCACTGTGGCGGGTGGCCCCCTCCCCCCCCCGCTAGAGGGCTCACTGTGGCGGGTGGCCCCTCCCCTCCCCCCCCGCTAGAGGGCTCGCTGTGGCGGGTGGCCCCCTCCCCCCGCTAGAGGGCTCGCTGTGGCGGGTGGCCCCCTCCCCCCCCCGGTAGAGGGCTCGCTGTGGCGGGTGGCCCCCTTCCCCCCCCCGCTAGAGGGCTCGCTGTGGCGGGTGGCCCCCTCCCCCCCCCCCCGCTAGAGGGCTCGCTGTGGCGGGTGGCCCCTTTCCCCTGCTAGAGGGCTCGCTGTGGCGGGTGGCCCCTTTCCCCTGCTAGAGGGCTCGCTGTGGCGGGTGGCCCCTTTCCCCTGCTAGAGGGCTCGCTGTGGCGGGTGGCCCCCTTCCCCCCCCAGAGGGCTCGCTGTGGCGGGTGGCCCCCTCCCCCCCCCCCCCCCCCCCCAGAGGGCTCGCTGTGGCGGGTGGCCCCCTTCCCCCCGCTAGAGGGCTCGCTGTGGCGGGTGGCCCCCTTCCCCCCGCTAGAGGGCTCGCTGTGGCGGGTGGCCCCCTTCCCCCCGCTAGAGGGCTCGCTGTGGCGGGTGGCCCCCTTCCCCCCTTTAGAGGGCTCGCTGTGGCGGGTGGCCTACGCCTTCTACTTTCAATCACTGTTCTATCTACATTGTATATTGACCATAGGACTGCTCTCGTATTCTGCACTTTCTCATATGTCCGCTGTGTATTTGATAGCACCTCCAAAATCTATCAGTTTTCACTCACACACTGTCACAGATCCGCTGTATATAATCCACATATCCTGAGCCGCGGGGTAGAGACCTGTAATAAGAAATACCAAATATGCAGAAGAGATGATTTCTGAGAAGCGTCCAGTGTCCGTCTCCAGATTAGCTGGTCGTTCATGCGGAAAAAAATAATTTAAAGTTTTTTTATGGATTTAGCTTTTGGATTCATAATTCACTTCATATGTTCTCCCATCATCTCCATCCTGGAGCAAGCAGAACAATGACGGCTGCTGGATACTGGTGCACTGAGTAACGTAATGAGCCACCTGCTGGGGCACCACCCCTGGCACAGCCATGCTATAAAAAATATCTGATTTGTGTTATTAGTTATCCCATCAGGGCAAAGCTTCCTCTAAATGCTGAGTCTGAATAGGGGCATGTGTCGTCTGCTGGGGATACGTGCTAACGCATGGCGCCAGTGCAAATAAACGTGAATTGTAGTTGCACCAAGTCCTCCAGATCCGCTCTGATGCCAATATGGAAAGTATAACTAGTGCCGACATGGAGGCTACGGCACACTGGCTACATGGCAGAATTTAGTTCAAAATTTAAAGCCGATGGGAACTAGTTTTAGAATGCAGGTGATAGGGGGGGGGGACCTGGTATGGATAGGGAGTCTGGGGGTATAATGAGGCGACGTGTAGGAGACACCAGGAATCTCGCTCCTTTGGAAGGTGGCGTACGAGACTTGGTGGGTAAAGTAGTGTAAGTCTTCCTGCCTCTAGAGTGGAGAGATCCCATAGAATGTGGAAATGACTCATGATCATCGCAAATATCTGATTCTTTTCTTGATCGGTGGTTTGTGCCATTGAAGCAGTATTCTATTTCTCCGTCCTTCATCTCTGGCTGGAGATGATCCTCTCTGGAGAACATTCTGCTAGGAAACTGATCAAACGTCTTTACCCATATAGAATTTTCCATAGTCTGCAACTAATAAGGGAAGTAATTATCTGTTCCTGGCTCCTGGGATCCATTCTTGTTTAGGAAACAATCCTCCCAGTGGGATGACCATTATATTTTAGAAATAATGTCAAGTAAGCCGCTGAAATATATTCCTCTTCACAACCAGCTATGTCTTGTGTAAAAAGGTCTTCATAACGCTCATGGCAGGTGATATGTCCAGTGTTTGATTCTGTACCTAAGGGCTGATGCTGATCTTGGCGCTTACTGTAGAGCCACATCTTATTACCGTGCAACTGCCGTGTATCCGTATCCCTCTTTTACCAAATTTTTCAGCAGGTGCTACGTTTTTTGGTATGTACTAATCACACGGTAATATGTATGCCCCATCTAACTCCAGAATAGATGATCATTTTTGGATACTGGAATACCCCTTATACACCTTCCCAGCATCTCCCGTCCATATACAGCGTGTCGTAGAGTAAAATTAAAATCCACTCGGACATCTCCAGAGAGGAGACTTATCCCCTTCGCGTTGAACATATGGGATTAATTATAACTGGGGAAGTAAGGGAGAGCGGACATTTCAACCTCCATTGAAGTAGGGGCTTCCTGCAGTGGCCAGGTAATTAAAAAAATATTTGCTCCGGAAAAAAGACACTAAAACTGAGATTCTTTTGATCAGAGGCGCAGAAGTACAGGAGCTTCCTATGAGCAAAGAGCTTGTCTGAGACGTTTTAGAGCCAGTGGTCAGTGATGAATATTGGGGGTCAGCATTGATCCGATATTTGTGGGAGATATATTTTCGGCGTTGTAGCGAAGGGATGAACATAACTTATTCACTCACATCACCGTAAGGCCATTCTAACCCCTCCAACTTAATATCAGTCCGATGGATGATGCTATCCATGCCATGTTTCATCTCTGTTGACAACGTTCTGATGATTATTATTTTTTGTATACTTAGAGGGTCATTTTTACTGCACCATGAACTGAACTCTGCAAAAAAAAAAAGGGGGGAAATTGCGTTATTTCACCCCATTTGGAATACATTTTTCCATTTTACAGTACATTATATGGTGTCAGTCAAAATGACAAGCCATCAAATTGATTGAATCCCTTCTGATCTTGAAGATCTCTGCTTGCTGTGTGTGGACGGAGGTTGAATCCCTTTCCTGAGAATGTGCCGCTCACACGGCCGCCGTGCGTAGGATAAAGAAGATTTTCCTAATTGCAATACCTTAAGAAAATCTCAGCAAACAAAACACAAATACAAAGACTGAAAACCTGTCCTGAGCTTGTTCTAAAATGCTGAGCCTTGTTAGAAGGAATGTTTCCATTCACTGTCATTCAGCAGAGATTTATATTAAAACAAAGTAAAGAGGAACGCTCCTTGTAGGTCTGTTCTCTGGCACTTTAAGCCGCTCATACACAAATCATCTTGCTCCGTCCTTTATAAGACGCTGTTATCGCCCCGCCATAAACAAACAGAATCCCGTTTCTTCTTTGCTGGGTGAGCGGAAGGACGGAGGGCGAGCGGAGGTGAATTGTTTACAGGGCGGTCCTCGGCTGTGTACATTATTTCTGTAGTGTGTATGGGGTCAGGATGAGGACAGCCAAGTATGAGGAGCTCATAATGGTGAAAATGCGTGCGAATAAGACGTCTTGCGCTACGGTCAAGACAGATGTGCTCTCGCCTCGAATTCTGTGAGGATGGTATCCATCTAGGGCTGATCACTGGATAATGAGCACTTCTTGTACTAGACTATCAGGCTACGAATGAATGAAAGGCTTGTTCGTCGGGTGAGATGATCCCCCTTTTATTTTTCTGTTTTTTTTTAAAAAAAATTTTAAAGCTAGCTTAAAATTCATCGTTCTAGGCAGCACATCGACAAGGCATGTGCTGCCGAGAACAATGGCAGCTGATCAGCACAGAACGATCATATTGGCAATTGCTCTGTGCATCCGGCTATGAATCTCCTTACAAATGAGCAAAAGGCTTTTTCGTCGGGTGAGATGATCCCCGTTTTTTTTTTTTTTTTTTTTTTGTAAAGCCATCTTAAAAACCATCGTTCTAGGCAGCACATCGTCCTGTGTAACCAAGGCATGTGCTGCTGACAACTTTGGCAGCCTATTAGCACAGAATGATCATATTGTGCTACATGGGACGATGTGCTGCCGAGAGCGATAATTTTTAAGCTGGCTAAATAAAATCATCGCACTCTAAGAATGATCGTTTTTTTGCATGTTCGTCGGGTGATTTCCTGCTTGTTCACATGTCCTGATAGTTGGGTATAAGTTTTCCTAGGAACGCTCATTTCGCAGTTATCGTCTTGTCTAAAAAGAGTCCGGTGACGGGCTCCCACCCCTTTATGATCAAGATCATCATTATGGTTTGGATTCATTCTGCCCTTCCTTTTAAGTGAAATCTTGTCTCCTTGACCCCGACTGGATACAATAGTAACAAACCCTCAGCTGTGAAAGGCATTACGTCTGGACAGGTTTCCAGCCTTTGGATCAATGACAGCTAGCAGAGATTGTTTCACTAGTTTCAGAAAGTTTGTTAGAAACTTTCCAAACTTTTCTTGATGGCCCTGGAATCCCCCACCCCCTTACTGTGATGTTCGTCGCTGCAGGCGCCCTGTATTGTTACGTAACATCCCCGCTAATGATTTTTCTGTGGTCCACTGTATAAGTTGTGGGATTTGGCACTGGGTAGTGATTTATGGGGAGCGGTGCACTAGACACCCTGCGGGTGCCCAGATAAGTGCCAGTTCTCTACCCCAAGGCCTGTCATTAGCCGGTCGGTGACTCATCCTCCGGAGTTTCACTGCTTTAATATTGTCTTGTTTCTGGCACTCAGATGATTTTTCTTTGTAGATTCCTTTGTACAATAGTGACAAGAAAAACCAGTTCTGCGTGGGAATGAGCGGTATCGGCTGCTGGTCGTGTACAGACACATGAAACTTCATAGGAATACTCATCCGTGTGGGTCAGGGGCACAAACTCTCTTGTCTCATTGAAAGTATATACCATAAATGTGTCAGGTAGGAACCACCCTGTAATGCAGCGCGGCCTCCTGCTCTTCTTCTCCTCTCTGGAGCTTCACTCTGAACCCCATCCTCCTGATGGAGATCAGAACCCCCAGCTATTGTGACAGACCTATGTCCGTCATATTGTGTGCCCCTCAAAACAGTGCCTGCCTTGCAGCACACCCCATAACAATACCGGCTTTGCCTCATTCCCCCTAACGGTGCCTGTCGTAGGGTGCTCCAGCGGCTGCAGGACTCTCCATAAACAAAATTATATTATGATTCCATATCTGACTCTAGGATTTGAAAAGATAAACCTCTGCAATAATAATAAAAAAAAACTAGACTGTAATAACCCAAAATTTGGATTACTTTACAACATTAAGAATAATTTTCTTGCTCCTTCAGGTGACCTTATGAAGAATGTTTTCGTCAGTGACTGCATTCGGGAACCAGCAGTATTACGACCTGAAGAAGGAATGCCAGAAGAAGAAGGAGCTTTTTGAAGACCCCATATTTCCTGCCAACAATGATTCCCTGTTCTACAAAACTCAACGGGTGCAAGGCGTGCAGTGGAAGCGGCCAAAAGTAAGTGAGTGGGAGAAATGTTCACCTGTGAATGCCATTATACAACATTAAAAAGTGGAGTCATGGTATATACACATTACATTATATATCCTGTACTGATCCTGAGTTACATCCTGTATTATACTCCAGAGCTGCACTCACTATTCTGCTGGTGAAGTCACTGTGTACATACATTACATTACTGATCCTGTACTGATCCTGAGTTACATCCTGCATTATACTCCAGAGCTGCACTCACTATTCTGCTCGTGCAGTCACTGTGTACATGCATTACAGTACTGATCCTGAGTTACCTCCTGTATTATACTCCAGAGCTGCACTCCCCTCCGCTGCCCTCCTTCTGTCCTCACCGTACTGTTTTACACCAAATGGGGTTGTCTGTGATTGAGGAGGGCGATTGTTAATATTTACAAAGAGGCCGTAGACAGGGAAAGTGTGTGGAATATTCCTTTCCTTAATCACAGTAATATATGTTACAAAGTTTAATTTATTCACATTTATTACTGATTTATGGAGACAGTTATGCTTTAATAATTCCATTGCACTGTAGCTCAGGGTTATTTTAATAGACTGCTTCAGATGCATAGATGGAGTGTTGGGGCAGGACACCTTGTAATTATTGAAAATCGAAACAGAAACTGAATCCTGATGGCAAAAAAAAAATCAACCAGTCTACTATGTTATGAGATTTTGTATACTTTTTTTTTCAGATTTTATTATTTTTTTTATGTTTTACAGATTCTGTAAATTGAGAACACTGAGACTGTTAATTACTCTACTTCATAAATTAATCTCTGTAACCAAAAACTTATTCAGAACAGAAAGTCTCATTTCCACCTGCATGCATAACATAAAAGTTTTTCATTGATGGGCGCTGCTCGTCCATGCATAAAAATTGATTAAGAAGTTGATTTTTAGTTTTTGAGAAGTTTCCTGAGCACCGGGGTCAAAGTGAAAAGTCAGTTGATTGTACTATGAATAAGGTGTACGCCATAATTTATGGGGGGAGGTTTATGTGTGAAAGTTGGTATAGTAGGGGAACGGGAGACAAATTCCCTTCCATCATGTCATTGTCTAACATGGACCTTTAAAGGGGTTTTCTAAGATATTAGTCTTTTTCTTAGGTTGGGATCTGATCCTTGCGTTCCTTGATGATCAGTGCAATGACCTCATCAAGTGAATGGAGTAAGTTACAGAACCAGGTGCAAACATTGAAGAGGTCCCTTTTTCTTTTATAACTTTTGATCAGTGGGGGTTTGACAGGCAGACCCTCGAAGGAACGGTAGTGTACAACACAGCAAAACTGTATGCATTTTTGGCACTTGTTGTTAGTGTACATGTCACTAATAATGGAGAGGAATGTATCTTACATCCTTGGTGATCTGCACGCCATTCTGCATATTGCCCCATGTCTATCGTTCTTTTAAATTTGGCGTAAGTTTAACATCTTTTACATCCATTAATGAATGTCTGCTGCTGTTTCTTGGTACTCATGCCTCTGTTTATTTGCTCCCTTTACTTGAACACATAAATCGCCTCTTATATACAGACATAAATTATACAGGAATTGGAGAAATGCGGCCGTTTACGTTTGGCTCATGACAGCGTTCGGTAATGGGTTTACTTAAAAGCAGAAGGAGAGAACATGTATCATCACTTGTTTAATGACCAAAGCGAGCAAACTGCGCAAAAGATATGTCCTGGGACACAATCCATTTTGGCTCTCATTGTCAGTCTCTGCACGGTTATTTGGCTGCCTGTCGGAGTACTACTTTACTACAGTACAATACTGAGAGTTATAGCTCCACTGATCTCTAGATATCTGATGGAAAAATTACATCTAAACAATGTCCAGGTTTTTATTTTTGCTACCACATTAAAAGGGGTATTTTCTAAAAATGTAAGGTTGGCCATTGGTATCCGATCAAGGTTGTTCGATTTCTGATAATGCCATCGATCAGCTGATTAACCACAGCGCCATACATTTAGTAGTGGCATTACCTGGCATTGCAGCTTGCAAAAGTTTAGTCCAATTTAAAGGGGGTTATCAATTTTTTTTATTTTTTTCCCCGGCATCCCTATGTCTTCCATTACTTTCTGCTTTTGTTCTATTTCTTAATCCAAGGTCCACCATGATTGTGTTTGTGTATCTCTCCTTCCTCAGTGTGAACATGCTGCTGTTTGTTTGTAGGAAGCAAGCACTTTGCTTCTTCTTCAGGCTCCTCGGGGATAGAGGGGAGCACTGCTGCGCATGCACCATTTTATTTTACAGAAAATAAGAGTATACCTGCTAATAAAGAATAGCAGATACCAACCATTCATGCTTCGCTCTTAGAAGTTGTCCGGGGTCCAAATTTTTTGTGCAAAGTGCCCTCTCTATCTCTCTCTGTGCAATGGAGGACAACGCTTCTGCACATGTGCTGTATCACTGTACAGAGAGAAAAGGATGAAGCCTGCTGCAAAATATGCTTCACCCAGAGTGCTAGAACCAGTGGTGTGGCATGGTGTGGGAACAGCACAGGGGCAGTTGCCCTGGACCCAAAAATTCTTGGGGACACAGAATTTCATAAGTTGGAAAGAAAACAAATTCAGCGTTGTCTCTAGCACCAAAGATGAAGTATTGCACTGTCCTGGACTTCTGGCCAGTGCAACAATCTCCTTGCAAGGGGCAATATTGATACCGATATGGTTGGGTCCTGTGGTTGAGGAGGGAGCCACCGTTTTTCGTCGGTGTTATAGGACTGATTCATACAAGACGTCCCTGCTTTGCCTCTTCCGTGCCGGACTAATGAATATACACTTTTTGTGGGTGGTTGCAAGGTGGTTTTGCAGGAAGCACTCTGGTGATCATTACTTAAAGGAGGAATTTATTTTAAGGGGGCTTTCAGCTGGCATTAATACTGGATTAGGGGGGGTGCAATACTTGCCTGGCCCCCGGGCACGCTATGCCAACTAAACGATGGGTCTTTGAGTAACCGGGTACAACATACTTGAACTCCGGATCCCTCTGATCAGACATTCATAGCCAATTGATAGTCTACTCTGAAGAATTCCTCCTGGTATACTTGAAAATGTTTAAACGAGTATTACTATAGTATAAGATTAGATGACAACCTATAAATGATAGTGAAATATTTTAAATGGCTAATTATTTTTTTTTCTTTTCCTGTAAAAATTAAAATATTTATTTCAATAAAAATTACAATTTAAAAAAAAATAATAATAATACATCGTGGAGCAATGCTGGGAAAGATTTATTCTTCCTGTCTATTATTATGGGTGAGATCAGATTCATTGCGTTGCCAGAACTTTCCCACTAATAACACCATCAAGTCGATGGGATGTATCAGCATTATCGTGTCAGCAGCGCTAATGGAGGAATTAAAATCACTTTTGGCCCCGGCTCAGTAACTCTTCTTCTGCACAGGGAGTTGTTCTGAGACTTTGCTGGGAATTAAGATTATTCCCATTGCTGGGAGTCATCCAGGACCCCGTGTTATGTTGTAATGGTAACCATCACCTTTCACCATTGCCTGGACAGATAGAAGGATCAGGTGACAGATATTTTCTATTTGAGCTTTCAAAATTAGGAAATCTCCTAACTTTTAGTAACAGGTTCTTCCACTTTCTAATATACTATAGGCCTCAATTATCATAACAGGCCTCATCACCCATAGCAACCAATCAGAGGTCAGCTTTCATTCCATCAACTGCTGTGGAAAAATGAAAGCTGCGCTGTGATTGGTTGATATAGATTACAGCCTGAGTGTCTCAATTTTGATAAACTGTTTGCTGTCAGTAAATGAGCAGATTATTTCTACCTGTACATATCTAGTCCTGCTCATTAAATTCATTGTATAGAATTTTCCATGTGGTATTCATATCTGTTCACCACTTTTTTTTTTTACCTTTTAAGTTGTTTTTTTGCCGGGAAAGTTCCCGGCACTTATACCGAATGTTTCCATAAGCCGGGTAACTTTTTTTTTTTTTTTTTTCCTATGGCATAAACTGATATAAACCTCTTACAGAAGCATAAGGTGTGAACAGAGCCGAGAAGCACAAATCTCACTTTTGTTCTGGGAGTTTGCATTTTGGAAATGTTGAAGGCCCCCATCGCTGCCATGTTTCTGCTCCTGTGAAGTCTTTCACAGGTTAGGCTTTATAGTAGACACTGATTTTTACTATATATTAAGGAATTAAGGAGTGTCAAGATGGAAAGCTCAAACATGGGACTACTACAAAGTAGATGAAGATATTGACTACTTCCAGGTATGACCAGGATACATCTGAGATGAACAGCCATGAACTGGAAGTTGTAAAAGACTTCAACCTACTCGGATCAATGATCACTCAAGATGCATCGACGACACCGGAAGCCAATAGGAGAATAGCTATGGGCAAATCAACAATGAAGTCACCGGACAAGGTCTTCAAATCGAGGAACAGATTAGATATTCGAGGAATTAGATTAGATATTAGAAAAACCTTTTTGACAGTTAGGGTGATCAATGAGTGGAACAGGCTGCCACGAGAGGTGGTGAGTTCTCCTTCAATGGACGTCTTCAAACAGAGGCTGGACAGACATCTGTCTGAGATGATTTAGTGAATCCTGCTTTGAGCAGGGGGTTGGACCAGATGACCCAGGAGGTCCCCTCCAACTCTACCATTCTAGGATTCTATGATTAACATTTAACTGGCGACAAAGACATGGATCATACATAGTCTGGTCTCTTCTGTAGTAATATATGGATATGAAACCTGGACAATTAAGAAACAAGACAGAAGAAGAATCAACACCTTTGAAATGTGGTGCTGGAGAAGGATGTTATCAATACCATGGCTAGTAAGAAGAACGAACAAATCAAGCCAAACGTGTCACATGAACAAAGAATCACCAAGCTACGACTTGCCTACTTTTGACACATACAAAGAGAGCAATCACTGGAGACGGACATCTTGGTCAGAAGAATAGAAGGAACAAGACGAAAAGCAAGACCAGCAACTCGATGGCTTGGTACTGGAGATAATGGAGGAGAAGACCCTGGTGGACTTATCTAGAGTAGCTCAAGATTGACCTTCCTACAGAGCATTCATCCATCAAGTCTCCATAGCTCGAGATTGAGCCGAAGGCCATTTAAAAGAAAAACAATTTTTTTTTAGTTTTTTTTTTAGTTTTTTATTTTTTTTACCATGCGATGAACTCTGTAAAAGCGGTACCAAAAAAATACAATGGTAAAATTGCATGGTTTTTACTATTTCATATTTTAAATTTTTTTTTTGTTTTCCATTTCTCAATACATTTTATGGTAAAATGAATGGTTCCATTCAAAACTACAACTCGTCCTTAAGAAGTCCTCATGTGCCTCGAGGGAAAAATATAAAAGTTGTGTGTTGGGAGAGATGAAAAACAAAAACGAGAACACAAAAAAAAACAAAACATAAACTAGCTGCGTCTTTAAGGGTTTAAACGCAAAGTAAAAGGAAAGGAAAGTTATCTGTTACCACGAAGACACACTGTGTGTATAGGTGCTGCAGACACGAAATGCTAGTAATTTATTACAACCGGCAAGATTGTTTCTTATTTTAGTTACATTGAAACAATAAAAAAAGGCTTATGACCTATGAACTGTTTTCTTACTAGATTAGTGACATTTCTGTACATATAACATGAAGCAGTGAGTCAAATAGGGCTGCACCCCGAGTTCACACGGCATGATGGAGTCAGTGAACCCAGTATACGGAGCAGTCTGGCTACACACCCATATTTTTCATTCACCTACAGGATATGTAATATACAAAGCTTTTGTTTTTTTGTCACTTTTCTTTTTTTGTCTTGTGGTGTTTACTTGTTGATGGTATTTGGGAGTTATTTGTATCAAATTTTATTAAAAATGGCGCAATTGGTTCATAAATTTTTCACAATCAAAAATGCACTTGATTTCTGTTTATCCTTTTTCCAACTTTTTAACGTCAGAAAAGTTGAACAAATATTTCAGATAATAATTGTAAAGTGCTATATAAATAAAATTGTGTGTACATGTACAGACAATATAAAGTAACACGGTTCACCAGTTACAGGAGGAGTGAAAAGTTTACGACTTTTTAAAAAATCACAATTTCTGAATCGGCTGAAAACATCTATAATTCCCAAACTTTGCTCATAATGACTAACAGAAAAAAAAAAGTGCAAATTCAAAGAAGAATAAGGCGCCCATGTAAAAACTGAGAAAAACGCCACAATGTAGCAAAAAATGCACAGGTGCAATAATTAACCAAGGACCATTGTTTGCATTGGGTCACAAATCGAACCATGCAGATATTTTATTACCTCCGCCCTTTAACAGCATGCACCCTCACAGACAAAGTAGATCCCCTTTGAGCGATGTGTAGGAAATCTTCGTTTACGTTCTCCGTAAGGCCTCTCAGGTGTTGGTGGTTGGCCAAACTATGCTTTTAAAGATGAAGGCATATCTCTTAATATATCATATTTGATTGACGGATGAATGGAGTAAGACCTTGGCTTCTGCTACAATCTGACATACTAGTATCGGGCCCCTAAATAGCGAGGGATCTCCATCACAGTATGATTGCACCTTAGACGTTTCTACCTGTGGCTAAAAATTCATTACTTTGTAAAGGTAGACAACTTTGTGGTTGTGTCTTATTGTGAAGAAGCAGGAATGTTGTTTACTATGTGTTCTCCCAGTTTGTCATTTTCCCCGTATGGAATCACCGGGCTCAGAGGATGTTCATTCAGTTGTTTAATGTTGTTAGAAAAAAAGCAGATCACAGACATGGCACAAAACTAAAGTCATTTCAAATGGCAACTTTAGGGCTTTAAGAAACACTAAAAGAAATCAAGATGAAAAATGTGGCACTCAGTAAGGATAATTTTTTTCAGACCAAGCAGAGGGAAAAAATTATGGAATCACTCAATTCTGAGGAAAAAAATTTATGGACTCATGAAAAACAAACACACAAAAGAACACTCCAATATATCACTAGTATTTTGTTGCACCACCTCTGGCTTTAATAACAGCTTGCAGTCTCTGAGGCATGGACTTAATGAGTGACAAACAGTACTCTTCATCAATCTGGCTCCAACTTTCTCTGATTGCTGTTGCCAGATCAGCTTTGCAGGTTGGAGCCTTGTCATGGACCATTTTCTTCAACTTCCACCAAAGATTTTCAATTGGATTGAGATCCGGACTATTTGCAGGCCATGACATTGACCTTATGTGTCTTCTTTCAAGGAATGTTTTCACAGTTTTTGCTCTATGGCAGGATGCATTATCATCTTGAAAAATGATGTCATCATCCCCAAACATCCTTTCAATTGATGGGATAAGAAAACTGTCCAAAATATCAATGTAAACTTGGGCATTTATTGAAGATGTAATGCCAGCCATCTCCCCAGTGCCTTTACCTGACATGCAGCCCCATATCATCAATGACTGTGGATATTTGCATGTTCTCTTCATGCAGTCATCTTTATAAACCTCATTGGAACGGCACCAAACAAAAGTTCCAGCATCATCACCTTGCCCAATGCAGATTCACGATTCATCACTGAATATGACTTTCATCCAGTCATCCACAGTCCACGATTGCTTTTCCTTAGCCCATTGTAACCTTGTTTTTTTCTGTTTAGGTGTTAATGATGGCTTATGTTTAGCTTTTCTGTATGTAAATCCCATTTCCTTTAGGCAGTTTCTTACAGTTCGGTCACAGACATTGACTCCAGTTTCCTCCCATTCGTTCCTCCTTTGTTTTGTTGTGCATTTCCTGTTTTGGAGACATATTGCTTTAAGTTTCCAGTCTTGACACTTTGATGTCTTCCTTGGTCTACCAGTATGTTTGCCTTTAACAACCTTCCCATGTTGTTTGTATTTGGTCCAGATTTTAGACACAGCTGACTGTGAACAACCAACATCTTTTGCAACATTGCGTGATGATTTACCTTCTTTTAAGAGTTTAATAATCCTCTCCTTTGTTTCAATTGACATCTCTCGTGTTGGAGCCATAATTCATGTCAGTCCACTTGATGCAACAGCTCTCCAAGGTGTGATCACTCCTTTTTAGATGCAGACCAACAAGCAGATTTAATTTGAGGCAAGTGTTAGTTTTGGAAATGAAAATTTACAGGGTGATTCCATAATTTTTTCCCTCTGCTTGGTCTGAAAAAAATTACCCTTACCGAGTACCACAATTTTAATCTTGATTTATTTTAGTGTTTCTTAAAGCCCTAAAGTTGCCATTTGAAATGACTTTAGTTTTGTGCCATGTCTGTGATCTGGTTTTTTTCAACAACATTAAACAACTGAATGAACATCCTCCGAGCCCGGTGATTCCATAATTTTTGCCAGGGGTTGTATAAACCTCGTCGCTTACATGTCGTATGGCAGGAGCAGTGAAATACACCGGTGTCACTCGGAGGACACACATTATATACATTCTTTCCCCGGACTCTGTGGATTTCCTGTACAATTCATGGTCTGTTTACATGTTGATCCCTCTGGTTCGTCTGCTCTGCTGTGATTAATAGGGGAATATTGAGAGTACACAGACTGTCCTGGTCCTGACGTTTACACTTGAGATGATATTATCAGTGACTGTAATTAACTGTAAGGATGTTATCAACAGTTCCCTCTCTCATCTCCATAAGTTTATATTTGTGTCTACACAGAATGGAAAAATTGGCCCTGGGGCCCAGATTTTGCTCCCTGCACTTCATGCGTTTGTGCTTATAGCTGGTAAAGAATGATCCCTAGGAGGAGAGGTCATTATAGCACACACTGTGCACGTCCATTTGTTCATACGTAGCTTCCCGCAGTGGAGGACACGTGTAAGATGTGTACTTGAGACTTTGCTCTGACTACTGGGGGGAAGGAAGGGAATCCTGCTCGGTCTTCCTGTTGGGGTGAATAGCACTTCCTTGACTACAGGGAAATTAATGGAGTGATGCCCATGCTGTAACTTTTTGAGGATAAAGGGTTCTGCTGTGATTAAAGGGAAGATGGTTGAAGAACTGCTGTGACTGCAAGGAGGAAGTTCCAGGAACTGCAGTGATTGAGCCTGCTGTGATCACTGAGAAAGTGAAATATGCAGTAATTGTGGGTTTAGAGACCAAATTTTTTTTAAAGCCACCGTGAAACCATCTAATAAACATTCTTGTTTTTATAGGGACCCTGTAGCTCACACTCCGCACAGTGCGGATATTGATATCCTGTGCAGAGGAATAGGCTTAAATGATGGTCTGGAGACCCCCAGGAGAGATGGATAGTGACCATATTGTATGCCACCCACCTTACCTAAATGAAACCGATGGCAAACAATTCTGATTAGTTTTCTATAGAAATCTGTGGATGATTCATGGTGGTTTCAGGTGTAAATCCCCTGCATCTTACCAGAGACAGGGCTGCCCTTTATAAATATCTTTGTCTAACAACATAATCCAATCTACTGATTCATTAGAGCTCTGGCTGCCGTTTAATCCTACAACTTATCCATGTAAAACTGAACATCGTATTGATCCAATTATCATCGCAGAGGAACAGAAAATGTACAAAAAGACAGATGAAAGCTAAGAGACAGATGTAAGTAAAATAAATGTCAGATGGTAGAAAATAGTGATATTTGTACAAGAATAAAGGTGTTAACACTGCCTTGTATGTAGAAGAATATACTATAATACTGCCCCCTATGTACAAGAATATAACTACTATAATACTGCCTCCTATATACAAGAATATAACTACTATAATACTGCCCCTATGTACAAGAATATAACTACTATAATACTGCCCCTATGTACAAGAATATAACTACTATAATACTGCCCCCTATGTACAAGAATATAACTACTATAATACTGCCTCCTATATACAAGAATATAACTACTATAATACTGCCCCTATGTACAAGAATATAACTACTATAATACTGCCCCTATGTACAAGAATATAACTACTATAATACTGCCCCCTATGTACAAGAATATAACTACTATAATACTGCCCCCTATGTACAAGAATATAACTACTATAATACTGCCCCTATGTACAAGAATATAACTACTATAATACTGCCCCTATGTAGAAGAATATAACTACTATAATACTGCCCCTATGTACAAGAATATAACTACTATAATACTGCACCCTAGGTACAAGAATATAACTACTATAATACTGCCCCCTATGTACAAGAATATAACTACTATAATACTGCCCCTATGTAGAAGAATATACAGTGCTGGCCAAAAGTATTGGCACCCCTGCAATTCTGTCAGATAATACTCAGTTTCTTCCTGAAAATGATTGCAATCACAAATTCTTTGGTCTTATTCTCTTCATTTAATTTGTCTTCAATGAAAAAAACACAAAAAGAATTCTCCTAAAGCCAAATTGGATACAATTCCACACCAAACCTAAAAAAGGGGGTGGACAAAAGTATTGGCACTGTTTGAAAATTCATGTGATGCTTCTCTAATTCGTGTAATTAACAGCACCTGTAACTTACCTGTGGCACCTAACAGGTGTTGGCAATAACTAAATCACACTTGCAGCCAGTTAGCATGGATTAAAGTTGACTCAACCTCTGTCCTGTGTCCTTGTGTGTACCACATTGAGCATGGAGAAAAGAAAGAAGACCAAAGAACTGTCTGAGGACTTGAGAAACCAAATTGTGAGGAAGCATGAGCAATCTCAAGGCTACAAGTTCATCTCCAAAGACCTGAATGTTCCTGTGTCTTCCGTGCGCAATGTCATCAAGAATTTTAAAGCCCATGGCACTGTGGCTAACCTCCCTAGATGTGGACGGAAAAGAAAAATTGACAAGAGATTTCAATGCAAGATTGTGCGGATGGTGGATAAAGAACCTCGACTAACATCCAAACAAGTTCAAGCTGCCCTGCAGTCCAAGGGTACAACAGTATCAACCCGTACTATCCGTCGGCGTCTGAATGAAAAGGGACTGTATGGTAGGATACCCAGGAATATCCCACTTCTTACCCCGAGACATAAAAAAGCCAAGCTGGAGTTTGCCAAAACTTACCTGAGAAAGCCTAAAACGTTTTGGAAGAATGTTCTCTGGTCAGATGAGACAAAAGTAGAGCTTTTTGGGAAAAAAGCATCAACATAGAGTGTACAGGAAAAAAAAAGAGGCATTCAAAGAAAAGAACACGGTCTCTACAGTCAAACATGGCGGAGGTTCCCTGGTGTTTTGGGGTTGCTTTGCTGCCTCTGGCACTGGACTGCTTGACCGTGTGCATGGCATTATGAAGTCTGAAGACTACCAACAAATTTTGCAGCATAATGTAGGGCCCATTGTGAGAAAGCTGGGTCTCCCTCAGAGGTCATGGGTCTTCCAGCAGGACAATGACCCTAAAGCAGCGGGGGAACAAGGAGGATAGGTGAGTATTGTATTTTCCGTATATTCTAAAGTATATCGGCGGCGGAGGAGCGGGGCACACGCAGTAGCCGCTGCTGCAACTACCACGTGTGCCCGCTGCTAAAGGGAAATGAATATTCCCTCTTCTCCCCTCTCATGGGCGTGGAGAAGAGGGAATATTCATTGTCTTTAGCAGCGGGCACGGAGGAGCGCTGAGCCACGGCTCCTGCTGACGGTGCCCTCTACTAAATAGAATGCATATTCATTCTTCTCCACGCCCATAGTCCCGGCGTGGAGAGGAGTGAATGTGCCATCGCCAGCAGCAGCTCACCTCGGTGTCTGAAAGCGCGCGCTGCTCAGATGCTGACATGAGCTGCTTACAGACAGGACACAGAGCTGGAACAGAGGTGAGGAAGGAAGGCGAGTATAAGTGTGTGTTGGGGGATGAGGGGGCCACGCTTACCAGGATTGAGGGATGACGGTGGGGGGGCACGCGTACCAGGATGACAAATGGGAAATTTACCAGTAGCTTCTGCATTTCCCACCCTAGGCTTATACTCGAGTAAATACGTTTTCCCAGTTTTTTGTGGTAAAATTAGGTACCTCGGCTTATACTCGGGTCGGCTTATTTAAAATATACAGTACTTTAAAATCAGTGAGTACGTGGTGCCCATAATACTGCAGGACAGTGGGGTGCATTATACTATATGGGGGCTGTATTTTACCCTATGGGGTGTGTTATATACGGTATAGAGGACTATGGGGAGTGCATTATATTCTATGGAGGACCATGGGAAGTTCATTATACTGTATGGAGGATTATGGGGGGGCGCATTATGCTGTATGGAGGATTATGGGGGGGGCGCATTATGCTGTATGGAGGGTGCATTATGCTGTATGGAGGATTATGGGGGGGCGCATTATGCTGTATGGAGGGTGCATTATGCTGTATGGAGGATTATGGGGGGCGCATTGTACTGTATGGAGGGCTGTGTGGAAGTCACAGTTGGGGCATCATACTGTGTTAGGGTCACCATATTTTGCCCTGGGAGATGAGGTGGGGTACAGTAGGGTCATTATACTGTGCACGTTGAGGCTAATGTGGAGGAATGCACCATTGGGGTATCATACTGTGTTTGGGGGGCACTTTTATTGGGTCACACTTTATGGGGGCAATGAAAGTGGAATCTAAGATTTCATCAGGAGGAAAATTACTAAGTAAAGGCTGGAAAGTTGTGAGATCTGCTCTTCTGTGACACAGATAAATATTTAATTTTTATGTGCGGTGGGGGAAGAGGGGCCCAATTAGAGCTTCTTCTATGGGGCCCCATGATTTCTATGTACGCCCCTGTCTTGGAGTATTGATGAATAACATTCTGGTACAATAAAGAGCTGCAGGGATGGAGTCACTGGTTATTGGGCCCACAGAGCAATGTCTGTCTTGTTGATGAATGTTACAAAGTTCTCTTTATTGCTTAATGAACATTGTCTGTACTGTACACACTACAAATGTTGATGACCGATTGCTTAGCTGCAGTACCCAATAACGACCACTCCACCGTGCATGGAGCTGTGGTCTTCTGGCTCTGTCCAGTGTTTGCATACAGTGACCGTCGGAGCTGAAAGCAGCTCTTCAATGAGATTGCCGGGTATTGGATCACCACTGATTTCTGATATTTATAACTCCATCAATATCTTAAGAGTTTATCAAATTAAAGTTTAATTTCTTAGAAAGTAATATGCAAAATACATTAATACAGATAAGACAAACCCAACCTTCATACAAGGCCAGACATGGGATGGATTTAATATTTGGAGACCATAACGCCACCTAGTGTTGACAACTCCAACTAAACATACATTGTGCTTTTCATTCCTTCTACAGTAATTATCAGGTTAGCCAGACCGTTCTAGATTATCCATATTACTGACTGTTACCCTTACCAAACTTAAGACTAGTGAGTGCAGCTCTGGAGTATAATACAGGATGTAACGCAGGATAAGTAATGTAATGTATGTACACAGTGACTCCACCAGCAGAATAGTGAGTGCAGCTCTGGAGTATAATACAGGATGTAACTCAGGTTCAGTACAGGATCAGTAATGTAATATATGTACACAGTGACTGCACCAGCAGAATAGTGAGTGCAGCTCTGGAGTATAATACAGGATGTAACTCAGGATCAGTAATGTAATGTATGTACACAGTGACTGCACCAGCAGAATAGTGAGTGCAGCTCTGGAGTATAATACAGGAAGTAACTCAGGATCAGTAATGTAATGTATGTACACAGTGACTGCACCAGCAGAATAGTGAGTGCAGCTCTGGAGTATAATACAGGATGTAACTCAGGATCAGTAATGTAATGTATGTACACAGTGACTGCACCAGCAGAATAGTGAGTGCAGCTCTGGAGTATAATACAGGATGTAACTCAGGATCAGTAATGTAATGTATGTACGCGGTGACTGCACCACCAGAATAGTGAGTGCAGCTCTGGAGTATAATACAGGATGTAACTCAGGATCAGTAATGTAATGTATGTACACAGTGACTGCACCAGCAAAATAGCGAGTGCAGCTCTGGAGTATAATACAGGATGTAACTCAGGATCAGTAATGTAATGTATGTACACAGTGATTGCACCAGCAGAATAGTGAGTGCAGCTCTGGAGTATAATACAGGATGTAACTCAGGATCAGTAATGTAATGTATGTACACAGTGACTGCACCAGCAGAATAGTGAGTGCAGCTCTGGAGTATAATACAGGATGTAACTCAGGATCAGTAATGTAATGTATGTACACAGTGACTGCTCCAGCAGAATAGTGAGTGCAGCTCTGGAGTATAATACAGGATGTAACTCAGGATCAGTAATGTAATGTATGTACGCGGTGACTGCACTTGTGCTCTGACCTCTGACACTGCAGTGAATGCTTAGATATTTATATTACTGGAAATCTACATAATGTCTGTTAATGAGGTTGTTATTTCCTTGTGATGTCAGATCTGTGGGAAGTATATAAGGTCCCTTCTTATTGGAAGCATTATAGAGGTCAGATTTGCAGTAGGAGAGGTCTCTGGTCAGGGCCTCGGGGTCTGACCTCTTCATAGTGACCGTGTAGCGCAGTCTCCAGTAATGACTGTCTTCTCTCTACAGGAGTTCTGCTCCGACCCTCATCTCTTTGTGGACGGCATCAGCGCACATGACTTGCACCAGGGTCAGGTGGGAAACTGTTGGTTCGTGGCCGCCTGTTCCTCTCTCGCCTCCCGGGAGCCGCTGTGGCAGAAGGTAAGCTGCATCTTGTGCTGTGTGTATTAGCAGCAGTATGGCTCTGCTGCGTCCATCTGTCCAGGATCATACAGGAGATCATTTATCACAGTGACTACTTGATGATTTGTTCTTCCCAGTAGGGCCGGTGGCGCTCGCTGTGGTTATTGAATACATGTGATGGCAGAGCGGAGTCTCGGTTCTTCCGGATGATATATTTATTTATAAGCTGCAGCTTCTCGTCCCCGGTGCTCACACTTGTGGGTCACACGTGTCTCCTGAGAGCTCATTACCCTGGTTTTCCTGCCCCGTTACCTGCTGTCCTCTGGAGAGCGCTGTTTACTGTTTACTCCAAGTTGTGACTCTTGGCGACTGCGACTTCGTCCAAAATCCATATGGAAAACCTGCAGCTTCTGTTTCCATTACTTAAATGTGCACGTTCCCCAAACATGGAGCCGAGGGATACGGCAGGGAAAGATGACCACCTATGGACTCAGTGGTGGGCAACCGGATATAATGGGAGAGTAGTGTCCACATTCATAGACTGTTGTTATAAAGACCAACGCTCATTCTGTAGAGTCCGACAGAACTGAGCCCTACTCAAAAGCCCATTATGTGTAATGCTTAATTTCTCCTGTGGAGGCGCTGTAGGGATATTAAGCACCTGTGGGCAGGTTCTTTGTAGAAAACATTTGATAGCTGGGGGGTCCTAACATTCTCCAGTGGCGGCCATGTTAGGCTTTTCCCTCTTGCAGCTTTTGGATGTTCCCCGTTCTAACTGCTGCTTTTACATTTTCTATTCTTGTATTGTAGTAGTCACTTCTCCTCCATCATTCAAGCGCTTGAATTGCGATGATTTGCATCATTCCTACTGATATTGTTTGCGTACAGTAATGTGCAAAAGTTTAAGCAGGAGTGGAAAAATACTGCAAAGTAAGAAGCTTTCAAAATAGAAGTGTTCGTTTATTTTTATCAATTAACAAAATGCAGAATGACTGAAGAAAAGAGAAATCTAAATCTTATCAGTATCTGGTGACCGGCCGTCGCCTCCATCATCAGTATCTGGTGACCGCCCGTCCCCTCCATCATCAGTATCTGGTGACCGCCCGTCGCCTCCATTATTAGTATCTGGTGACCACCTGTCGCCTCCATCATCAGCATCTGGTGACCGCCCTTTGCCTCCATCATCAGCATCTGGTGACCGCCCGTCCCCTCCATCATCAGCATCTGGTGACCGCCCGTCCCCTCCATCATCAGCATCTGGTGACCGCCCGTCCCCTCCATCATCTGCATCTGGTGACCGCCCGTCCCCTCCATCATCAGCATCTGGTGACCGCCCGTCCCCTCCATCAGCATCTGGTGACCGCCCGTCCCCTCCATCATCAGCATCTGGTGACCGCCTGTTGCCTCCATCATCAGCATCTGGTGAGCGCCCGTCCCCTCCATCATCAGCATCTGGTGAGCGCCCGTCCCCTCCATCATCAGCATCTGGTGAGCGCCCGTCCCCTCCATCATCAGCATCTGGTGAGCGCCCGTCCCCTCCATCATCAGCATCTGGTGACCGCCTGTTGCCTCCATCATCAGCATCTGGTGACCGCCCGACCCCTCCATCATCCGCATCTGGTGTGCGCCCGTCGCCTACATCATCAGTATCTGATGACTGCCCGTCGCCTTCATCACTGCTTCTCGTCACTTGTACACAGGTCATGGAGGATCTCGGCAGGAGGTTGTTCCAAACATCTTGGAGACCTGAGCCCAGATCTTCTGGGTATGAGTCCTGTGCGGATCCTTCTGTCTCTTCATGTGATTCCAGACAGACGGGATGATGTGAGATCATGGCTCTGTGGGGCCGAGTCATCACCTCCAGGACTCCTCATTCTTAATGACATGGCTGGATTTTGGGGGTCGTTGTCCGGCTGTAGAATAAATTTGGATTCCTCCCCGATAGTATTACATGGGGGATAAGTATCTGTCTGTATTCCTCAGCATTGAGGATACTTTTAATCCTGACTAAATCCACAAATTTGCTGAAATACAGCCCCAGATTTGCAGGACCCTCCACCATGCTTCAATGTTCCTGCAGACCCTCATTATTGTGCCTTCTCAAGCTCTTCTAAGACCTAATTTCCTTCTGTTACAGCCAAATATTTTTCCAAATTTTGGTTCATCAGTCCAGAACACCTGTTGTCATTTTTCTGTAGCCTGGTTCCTATGCTTTTGTGCATAGTTGAGTCACTTGGCTTTACCTTGTGGAAGATAAGGTTTTGGGCCACAGTTCCTCCATGAAGACGACTTCTGGCCAGACTTCTCCAACCAGTTGATGGGTCAATCTGGGTTCCATTGGTTTCTGCCAGTTCTGAGCTGATGGCACTGCTAGACATGATCTGACTTCCATCCAGCTAACTTGGGGATGAACTTGTGAATTCAAGAAACTACTTTAAATTTTAAATATTTTGATTGAGTCTCGAGGACTTCCTACCAAGCAGAAGGCCTGAGATGGTTAGACGGCGTCGGTGGTTTTGTTGTTCTCTAGAACAGTGGACAATTGACATTATTCACATGTAATGGATTTCGGTTTGTCAAATTTTGAAAGCCCTTTTTCATAATAGAGGCCTCCTGTTAACTAGTTCAGAGTCCAGCTACTAAGGTACAGAATCATAAATTGTAAACTCAAGAAACTATTTTCAATTTCCAAAAGGTGGACCTTTTTCTTTGCGGAAGACCCTAATTTTTATGTGCCTTAATGGATATATGACACCACCCTCAGAATAATTTTCAAAAAAAAATTCTTTCAAATATTCTGAACCTGCAATTGTTAATAATAATTATTTTGAGATGGTAAAAAAAAAAAAAAATGTTGGTGATCGTCTTCTTTAAGACAATGGGCACTCGACACTTTCCGTGTCAGACTTGTACAGTTATACAGTAAAGGCATCCTATTTACAGAATCATCACTGTTTCCTTTCTCTCAGCGTCCTGTTTCTAAGGTAACATTCACGTAAAATTACTCCCCGTAGATTTATTTACCTAGGCTATTACGTGGTGCTCAAGCTGCAAATTAGGCAAGAGAGCATCCTCGGGAATCCTCCAAGGATTTGTTGCCTGAATGAACTGGGGTTGCTTAGCACTTGTGAGCTGGAGGAAGGTGAAGAGAAGAGGAACAGTTCAGTTTTATGTTGACTGTCAAGACAGCAAGACTTGTCATAAAGTTTCATCCCTTGGAAAACTGAAGACCATGTCGACCGAGACCTCTGAATTCGAGCTTGTCCTCACTGAAGACTCCCAACTCACCAAATGCATGCGTATACGAGTCCTTAGCCTCCAGCAGAAGAACTCCAGGCCTCAAGATGGTGAAAAGTTACTCAAACCCAACGAGTACATCTATCGGCTAGACTTTAGCCAACAGAAGTTGAAGTTTCTGTTTTGGAAAGTCCACCTTAAGAAGCCGGGGAAGGTCGTCATCACCGGAACATCTCAACATTGGACTCCAGATCTCACCAACCTCATGAACAGACAGCTTCTGGATCCTTCGGCCATCTTCTGGAAAAAGACTGATGATGACGAGATTCAGTGCAACGAAGCTGATGCTCAAGAGTTCGGGGAGAGGTTGTGCGAGCTCGCCAAAATTCGGAAGGTTATGTTCTTTGTCGTGACTTTTACCGATGGAGCTGAACCGGGTAATGTCGCTTGCTCGGTTGGATTTAAAGCGTGAAAAGATTTCTCCCGTTCGGAGGAGCCACTCACATTGATAAATTAAGAAGCCTACAATTATTTATTTATTTATTTTTTTTTTTTGTCATCAGCAATATTGATTTTCTTACGTTTTTGTGCAAAATGTTACGTGCCCGTCAAGTTATCGCGATTTCAAATGTTTTATCATATTTAGTTCTATAAAGTTAGAGCTCAGTGATTTCATTCTACGTCATGTGAATGTTGTGTCTACGTTTTACTTTCTAAAGGGTATGAATACTTTCGCACCTTTTTTTATTTCCCTCTAGTGTATCCATATAAAAAATGAGGCAACTTTGCTCAAGGTCTAGGTTAAAATCTCCTACTGTTCTTATACATGTGTCTCCTGGTTACAGACTACAAACCTTGTGTCTGATCCTCTAGTGCGGCATTACTTTGCAATTTTTGCCTTTTTTTTTTTTTGCACTGATTGCCAAAATCGGCACGTGACAGTAGTGTATTCCAACCGAGACAACTTGTTTGAAGTCATACAAGCTGTATACAGAAAACGGAAGTTTTTTTTTTTAACTTAGACCCATTTCTAAGTTGCCTCCTTTTCTAATAAATATGCACTCATTAAATAAATGCAAACATATGAATGAATGCCCTTTACAATTAACTTATCAAACCTCATAGTACACCAAAACACAAGATATTATATTTTTCTTTTTTTCCTCTTTTAATATATATATATATATATATATGTGTGTATATAATATTATTATTATTATATATTTTTTTTTTTAATGAAAAACTAGAGAAGGAAAACTATTACGCAGTGCAATCCTTTCTTTAGTGAACTTGAAGTAATGAGATGGAATATTCATGGAAATTGTGGTTTCAGATCTACTTTATAAGTTAAAAAAAAAAATCAAATTACAACTTTTTTGCTTTGACCACAGATTGGCAGAATCTTCTTATATTTCGATCGTGCTTCACCCTGATGATTTAAGCTTTAAAGTACTCCTTTTACCGAACTTTCCAATAAAACATCACTTGGTCTTGGCAAAAATCAGACTGCTTGAGCAAAGCGTTAGCCTTTTGTTTAAAATGTTATTTATTTTTATTCTAGTTCCTATTTTTTTGTGTTCACGCATATTCAGAACTATTTCTGTCTATTATAATTTTTGAAAAAAAAAATGTCCTACTGTGTATTTGTTTAAATGGGAAATAAATTTGTTTTATACCTCCATTTTGCGTTTTATTTATTTTGTGATAGATTGTAAATAAGGCAAATCGCATTAGTGTAGAATAAACTTTTCAGAAAAAAAGAATACATTAAATCAGTTTTGATAATGGGGCTCAATTGCAGTACCAGATACAGCCTAGTGTCAGGAGTGGCGCTGTTTTTCGGTTTTAATTATTTATTTTTTTTCTAGACATCCCTGGCTAGGGCACATGGACGTCTCTTACTATGAGCCAAAATGGAAATCTTTTGTTTTAAAGAATCTCCCACTGCAGCTGATTTGACCCTAAATAACCATCATATAATACTACATGGAAATGATTAGCTCACCTAAGCAAAACCAGCTGTTATTAGGCACCGGGAACTGGATCTGTGATGATCAACTGATCGCTTGGTCCACTATAACATAAGAAGGGAGGGTTGTCCAATTTCCTCCTTAAAGGGAATGTATTTGCATGATCATGAATACAGGAGGCAGCTGAGAAGTCTTTGGCATCCACCATTTCTTCCATCCAGACTTGCCAATGGCATTTCTCAGTCTGCAGAAATTTGTGCAGTTCCCTAAACTTTTAGAATTGTTACTAAAACTACAAAAGTTACAGTAACTTCCTCTTGATTTTTTTCCCCCCACGCTTGGCTGGCAGAGCGCATATGTAGAAGAGAAGGAGCCTTCTCTTTTTTTTTTTTGCAGACAAAAGTATTTTATTTATTCTTTATTTTATTTTTTTTATTTTTTAATTTGTATCCCAGCCACAAGAATTGTATCTCTTTCCCAGTGGGTATGTGACAAATGCTAAATCTGTGCCCGCTGATGTGACAGATTGCCAGACCCAGGTGCCCAATTCCCTTAGCCAAAAAAACAATTGCTAGAAGTTTAAAATGAAGCGGCGGTCCAACATTCCATCAATCATTGGGGGGGGCACAAACTTTTGGCTATTGTGATATTAGTAGCGTGTCTTTGTGCTGCGTTTACATCAGCTGCCTGCTTTATTACTCCCATCACGCCGTCCCCTGCCACCTCCACTATATCAGGATAGATGGCGTCGTCTTCGCAGGTAATAGACCGAGCTCCGCAATAATAAATAAAACATCTGCTTCCTCGCCGGCAGCCATTTATCACATCGCGGTAAGTTGCTTACTGCTGCAATTATTATTTTTTTCTTTTTGGCTTCTGAGATGTCAATCTTCCCTCCACTCCAGAGAAAATTCAGATTTTCTGCTAATCTCAGCGGAAATTGTTGTAAACTGCTGATCAGCAGCGCGACCCCCCCATCTGTAACCGTTATTATCCCTGACCGTGGGGAGAGAGGCAAAACGTCCATCACTGACACAGGGGTCACATCTGTCTTCAGCAGGAGCTGATGGGTGCCGGAGTATCAGACCCTCGGGGGTGATGGGCGGTCACAAGCATGCTGAAATAACGCGCCCTGAGCCATGGCCGACTGAGCAGACCCCCAGTGAGGAGGACTGTGAGAAGGAGTTGCGCCATGATGGCCGACTGAGCTGACCCCCAGTGAGGAGGACTGTGAGAAGGAGCCACGCCATGATGGCCGACTGAGCTGACCCCCAGTGAGGAGGACTGTGAGAAGGAGCCGCGCCATGATGGCCGACTGAGCAGACCCCCAGTGAGGAGGACTGTGAGAAGGAGCCGCGCCATGATGGCCGACTGAGCTGACCCCCAGTGAGGAGGACTGTGAGAAGGAGCCGCGCCATGATGGCCGACTGAGCAGACCCCCAGTGAGGAGGACTGTGAGAAGGAGCGGCGCCATGATGGCCGACTGAGCAGACCCCCAGTGAGGAGGCCTGTGAGAAGGAGCGGCGCCATAAACTGATTTACAAAAACTGCCTTTGAGTTGGAACTTTTTTTTGTGGGGGGTCTTTCTTCGAGTGTAGGGGGCTGGGGCTATTTTTTTCCCATTAGGAAAGGAACTGAGGATTTTTTCATTTGGGGGGGGGGGGGCTTTTTTTTTTTTTTTGTAAAGAGGGCTGGGGCTATTTTTTTGGGCGGGAGGGACTTTTTTTTTTCTTTGGAAAAGGGCTGAGGCTTTTTTTGGGAGGGGGAGTTGCTCTTTTATCTAGTGTAGGGGGCTGGGGCTTTTTTGTGGTGGGAGAAAAGGCTGAAGTCTTTTTTTTTTTCATCCTCTTAAAGGGGCTGAGGCTTTTTTTGGGGCGGTGGGGCCCTTTTTTTTTGTAATGATAGCTGGGGATATTTATATGGGGGGAGGGAATTTTATTTATTTTTTTTATTTTTTTGGGAAAGGGGCTGAGGCTTTTTTTGGGAGGGGGTGTTGCTCTTTTTTTCTAGTAAAAGGAGCTGGGTTTTTTTGGGGGTTAAGGGGTTGGTGGCCTTTTTTTGTAAAAGGGGCTGAGGTTTTTTTTTGGGAGGGGGAGTTGCTTTTTTTTCTAGTAAAGGGGGCTGAGGCTTTTTTGGGGGAAGAAGGGGCTGGGGGTCTTTTGGGGGGGGCGAGGGGCTTTTTATTTTTCTTAGTAAAGGGGGCTGGGGCTCTTTTTCAGTAGAAGTGCTTGCTGCTTGACACCTATTGCAATCTAAGGCGGTACGATGAGTCTGCTATTACATAAGCACTGAACGCATTTACCAAGTAAGTACTTAGGGCGAACTTAAAACTGGAGAGCACTCGGTGGAGATGAAGTGTTGGAATAAAATATTTAAATTGTGGAAAACTTCTTCTCTCTTATTGCAGCATAATATGAAGGAAGGAGGTGACGTAATGGGAATTATTTGTTCTTTGTTAGCTTTAATGTTTGAGGATGATCATGGCCGTACTAGCGACCTCTTCGGCATTACATTACACTTCTCGTCTTTACAATGCAGGTCATCCCCAACTGGAAGGAGCAGGAGTGGAGTGCAGAAAAGCCGGAGAACTACGCCGGGATCTTTCATTTCCACTTCTGGCGTTTCGGGGACTGGGTGGACGTGGTGATCGACGACCGGCTGCCGACCATTCATAACGAGCTGATTTACTGTCACTCCAATGATCGGAACGAGCTGTGGTGCGCCCTCGTGGAGAAGGCTTATGCCAAGTACGTCCTACTGCTCCACCAATCGAATTGTGGGATTTCACCGGATCCCCTGCAAAGACGAAGCTAGTCTTGGGTGGGCGGTTGATGTCTTTTAATTGTTAAGGGTGGAGCAAGTTAATTAGCAATTAAAGCAGAGAGACTTATGCCATATATACAAGCAATCACTATTTTCTACAAAATAGACCCCCGATGATTAGATGGATCAACAACAACTTGCTGATTGTTTCCAGCTTGTAAACGGTTTCCTCTTCTTTACAGATTAGTTGGGTGCTATGAGGCCCTTGATGGGGGAAACACTGCAGACGCCCTGGTGGATTTTACAGGTGGGGTATCGGAGCCCATCGAGCTGTCAGAAGGAGATTACATCAATGATGCCAACAAAAGAAATGATCTTTTTGAGAGAGTCCTGAAGGTTCATAACCGAGGAGGACTGATCAGCTGCTCCATCAAGGTGTGCGCTCCTACATGGAAAATGTCAGAGCCGCAGGAGGCGGATAAAAGCCAAATCTCTCCGGCTCATGAATACAGATGTAATTTGTAACCGTGTCAAGTAGTTCATAGAGAAAAATGTCACGGCGAGATCCAGGCAGCTTATTACACGACAGCCAGCGCCAAAATAAACTACCTGCAGCTAATAATGTACATCGTTAACCCGAACACCTCATCCAATATAACCGTGATATACAAAGATCACAGCTGCCAAACCCTGCATACCCTCAGTAATACTTTTACCTATAGGGGGCAGTATTATAGTAGTTATATTCTTGTACATAGGGGGCAGTATTATAGTAGTTATATTCTTGTATATAGGGGCAGTATTATAGTAGTTATATTCTTGTACATAGGAGCAGTATTATAGTAGTTATAATCTTGTACATAGGGGCAGTATTATAGTAGTTATATTCTTGTACATAGGAGCCGTATTATAGTAGTTATATTCTTGTACATAGGGGGCAGTATTATAGTAGTTATATTCTTGTATATAGGGAGCAGTATTATAGTAGTTATATTCTTGTACATAGGAGCAGTATTATAGTAGTTATAATCTTGTACATAGGGGCAGTATTATAGTAGTTATATTCTTGTACATAGGAGCCGTATTATAGTAGTTATATTCTTGTACATAGGGGGCAGTATTATAGTAGTTATATTCTTGTATATAGGGGGCAGTATTATAGTAGTTATATTCTTGTACATAGGAGCAGTATTATAGTAGTTATATTCTTGTACATAGGGAGCAGTATTATAGTAGTTATATTCTTGTACATAGGGGGCAGTATTATAGTAGTTATATTCTTGTACATAGGGGGCAGCATTATAGTAGTTATATTCTTGTACATAGGAGCAGTATTATAGTAGTTATATTCTTGTACATAGGGAGCAGTATTATAGTAGTTATATTCTTGTACATAGGGGCAGTATTATAGTAGTTATATTCTTGTACATAGGGAGCAGTATTATAGTAGTTATATTCTTGTACATAGGGGCAGTATTATAGTAGTTATATTCTTGTACATAGGGAGCAGTATTATAGTAGTTATATTCTTGTACATAGGGGGCAGTATTATAGTAGTTATATTCTTGTACATAGGGGCCGTATTATAGTAGTTATATTCTTGTACATAGGGGCAGTATTATAGTAATATTCTTATACATAGGAGCAGTATTATAGTAGTTATATTCTTGTACATAGGGGCAGTATTATAGTAGTTATATTCTTGTACATAGGGGCAGTATTATAGTAGTTATATTCTTGTACATAGGGAGCAGTATTATAGTAGTTATATTCTTGTACATAGGGGCAGTATTATAGTAGTTATATTCTTGTACATAGGGAGCAGTATTATAGTAGTTATATTCTTGTACATAGGGGCAGTATTATAGTAGTTATATTCTTGTACATAGGGGGCAGTATTATAGTAGTTATATTCTTGTACATAGGGGCAGTATTATAGTAGTTATATTCTTGTACATAGGAGCAGTATTATAGTAGTTATATTCTTGTACATAGGGAGCAGTATTATAGTAGTTATATTCTTGTACATAGGGGCAGTATTATAGTAGTTATATTCTTGTACATAGGGGGCAGTATTATAGTAGTTATATTCTTGTACATAGGAGCAGTATTATAGTAGTTATATTCTTGTACATAGGGAGCAGTATTATAGTAGTTATATTCTTGTACATAGGGGCAGTATTATAGTAGTTATATTCTTGTACATAGGGGGCAGTATTATAGTAGTTATATTCTTGTACATATGGGCAGTATTATAGTAGTTATATTCTTGTACATAGGAGCAGTATTATAGTAGTTATATTCTTGTACATAGGGGGCAGTATTATAGTAGTTATATTCTTGTACATAGGGGGCAGTATTATAGTAGTTATATTCTTGTACATAGGGGGCAGTATTATAGTAGTTATATTCTTGTACATAGGGGGCAGTATTATACAGTTATATTGTTTTTCACTCACTGCATCAATAACAGTTAGTCACTCATATAGGCAACCACGGCGGATGACATGGAGGCTCGTTTGGCTTGCGGTCTAGTAAAGGGTCACGCCTATGCTGTCACGGATGTTCGTAAGGTGAGACTGGGTCATGGACTGCTCGCGTTTTTCAAGTCTGAGAAGCTGGATATGATCAGAATGCGGAATCCATGGGGGGAGAGAGAATGGAATGGACCCTGGAGTGACAGGTAAGTTGTAAATTTTAAAGTAAAAAAATAAAATAAAAAATATTTAACACCCCCCCCCACCCCCCACTCCCCACTCCCCATCGCTGATTTAAACAGCCCCATGTGTATAGGGCTTTAGCTGTTTTATACTAGCAGTGTACCGCTCTCTTTTCTCCAGTTCAGAGGAATGGCAGAAAGTAAGCAAAAGTGAGAGAGAAAAGCTCGGGGTGACCGTGCAGGATGATGGGGAATTTTGGTAAGTAGTTTTTATTGATGATCACACTCTTTCCCAAAAACCCTCCTGGTGTACTGATAATCATGGGATCTCATATTGGAGTTGAATAGATTCAAAGGAATATGTTGTTGGGTTGAATCAGTGCTGCCGCTTACAGCTCGTGCTTTCTTCCTTTTTGTAGGATGACTTTTGAAGATTTTTCCAAGTATTTCACAGACATCATTATGTGCCGACTTATAAACACCTCTTACTTGAGCATTCACAAAACCTGGGAAGAAGCAGTGATGCGGGGGGCATGGATAAAGCATGATGACCCTTTCCAGAATCGGTCAGGGGGCTGCCTCAATAACAGGACCACCTATCTCCAAAACCCACAGGTGAGATCAGTCATAGGCTACATGAACGAAGAAAAGAACAACATTATGCTTGTGATTCCCTAAGATATGGAAGGCTGCAGTCACTGTGTACATACATTACATTACTGATCCTGAGTTACATCCTGTATTATACTCCAGAGCTGCACTCACTATTCTGCTGGTGCAGTCACTGTGTACATACATTACATTACTGATTCTGAGTTACATCCTGTATTATACTCCAGAGCTGCACTCACTATTCTGCTGGTGCAGTCACTGTGTACATACATTACATTACTGATCCTGAGTTACATCCTGTATTATACTCCAGAGCTGCACTCACTATTCTGCTGGTGCAGTCACTGTGTACATACATTACATTACTGATTCTGAGTTACATCCTGTATTATACTCCAGAGCTGCACTCACTATTCTGCTGGTGCAGTCACTGTGTACATACATTACATTACTGATCCTGTTCTGATCCTGAGTTACCTCCTGTATTATACTCCAGAGCTGCACTCACTATTCTGCTGGTGCATTCACTGTGTACATACATTACATTACTGATCCTGAGTTACATCCTGTATTATACTCCAGAGCTGCACTCACTATTCTGCTGGTGCAGTCACTGTGTACATACCGTGGTGGCCAAAAGTATTGGCACCCCTGCAATTCTGTCAGATAATACTCCGTTTCTTCCTGAAAATGATTGCAATCACAAATTCTTTGGTATTATCTTCATTTAATTTGTCTTCAATGAAAAAAACACAAAAAGAATTGTCCTAAAGCCAAATTGGATATAATTCCACACCAAACCTAAAAAAGGGGGTTGACAAAAGTATTGGCACCCTTTGAAAAATCATGTGATGCTTCTCTAATTGGTGTAATTACCAGCACCTGTAACTTACCTGTGGCACCTAACAGGTGTTGGCAATAACTAAATCACACTTGCAGCCAGTTAACATGGATTAAAGTTGCCTCAACCTCTGTCCTGTGTCCTTGTGTGTACCACATTGAGCATGGAGAAAAGAAAGAAGACCAAAGAACTGTCTGAGGACTTCAGAAACCAAATTGTGAGGAAGCATGAGCAATCTCAAGGCTACAAGTCCATCTCCAAAGACCTGAATGTTCCTGTGTCTTCTGTGCGCATTGTTATCAAGAAGTGTAAAGCCCATGGCACTGTGGCTAACCTCCCTAGATGTGGGCGGAAAAGAAAAATTGACGAGAGATTTCAACGCAAGATTGTGCGGATGGTGGATAAAGAACCTCGACTAACATCCAAACAAGTTCAAGCTGCCCTGCAGTCCGAGGGTACAACAGTGTCAACCCGTACTATCCGTCGGCGTCTGAATGAAAAGGGACTGTATGGTAGGATACCCAGGAAGACCCCACTTCTTACCCCGAGACATAAAAAAGCCAGGCTGGACTTTGCCAAAACTTACCTGAGAAAGCCTAAAACGTTTTGGAAGAATGTTCTCTGGTCAGATGAGACAAAAGTAGATGGGAAAAAGCATCAACATAGAGTGTACAGGAAAAAAAGAGGCATTCAAAGAAAAGAACAAGGTCCCTACAGTCAAACATGGCGGAGGTTCCCTGATGTTTTGGGGTTGCTTTGCTGCCTCTGGCACTGGACTGCTTGACCGTGTGCATGGCATTATGAAGTCTGAAGACTACCAACAAATTTTGCAGCATAATGTAGGGCCCAGTGTGAGAAAGCTGGGTCTCCCTCAGAGGTCATGGGTCTTCCAGCAGGACAGTGACCCAAAACACACTTCCAAAAGCACTATAAAATGGTTTGAGTGAAAGCACTGGAGACTTCTAAGGTGACCCGCAATGAGTCCAGACCTGATCCCATCGAACACCTGTGGAGAGATCTCAAAATGGCAGTTTGGAGAAGGCATCCTTCAAATATCAGGGACCTGGAGCAGTTTGTCAAAGAAGAATGGTCTACAATTCCAGCAGAGCATTGTAAGAAACTCATTGATGGTTACCGGAAGCGGTTGTTCCCAGTTATTTTGGCTAAAAGTTGTGCAACCAAGTATTAGGCTGAGGGTGCCAATACTTTTGTCCGGCCTTTTTTTGGAGTTTTGTGTGAAATGATCAATGATTTGATTTTTGCTTCATTCTCTTTTGTGTTTTTTCCTTGCAAGCAAATTAAATGAAGATAATAAGACCAAAGAATTTGTGATTGCAATCATTTTCAGGAAGAAACTGAGTATTATCTGACAGAATTGCAGGGGTGCCAATACTTTTGGCCACCACTGTATATTACATTACTGATCCTCAGTTACATCCTGTATTATACTGCAGAGCTGCACTCACTATTCTGCTGGTGCAGTCACTGTGTACATACATTACATTAGTTATCCTGTACCGATCCTGAGTTACCTCCTGTATTATACTCTAGAGCTGCACTCACTATTCTGCTGGTGCAGTTACTGTGTACATACATTACATTAGTTATCCTGTACCGATCCTGAGTTACCTCCTGTATTATACTCCAGAGCTGCACTCACTATTCTGCTGGTGCAGTCACTGTGTACATACATTACATTACTGATCCTGAGTTACCTCCTGTATTATACTCCAGAGCTGCACTCACTATTCTGCCGCCGTCTCTCAGCATTTTCGGCTTCTTTTCTTGAGAGTTTGTGATGCCGTGTCTGATTTCCGGATCTCTTCTTCCTTCAGTTCATGTTCGATGTGAAGAAGCCAGAAGATGAGATCCTGATTTGCCTTCAGCAGAAAACCAAAAGGACGACAAAGAAGGACGGGAAAGTGGAGAATTTGGCCATAGGGTTTGATGTTCACCGGGTGAGACGTGGTTAATAATGATGGAGGGTGGAGGGGGCAGCGGCGCTTCCTGACTCCTCCTGTGACCTCCTTCTCCGTCCCCCTTGGTCCTGACGCTCCTCGCACTTGTCCTTTCCGCAGGTGGAGCTGAACCGTAAATATCGGATGCACACGGTGCAGCCCAAAGTGGCCAGTTCCATCTACATCAACTCTCGCTGCGTTTTTCTCAGGTCTGACATCAAAGACGGCCGATACGTCATCATTCCAACCACCTTTGAGCCGGGTTTAAGCGGAGATTTCCTCCTCCGAGTGTTCAGTGACGTGCCTTCAAACTGCTGGTAAGAAGCGCATCACCCCTCCCCAGGACAGCACTTTTTTTTTTTTTTTTGTCTTTTTCCAAGAAGAATAAGTTTTTGTTTTTTTTCTTCCATGCACATAGCTATATAAGGGATTGTTTTTTGAGGACGAGTTTTAGTTTATACTGACGATATTCAGTTTACCATATAATGTACTGAAAATTTGGGGGAAAAAAATATCCAAAGGTCATATTGCAAAAGAAAACACAATTCTACCATTGTTTTTGGGTATTTTTTTTTTTTTTTAGGACATTTATTGTGCAGTTAAAAAAAAAAAAAAATGACCTGATTATCCAGATCATTACAACTGGGGCAATATCAAACTTGTATAGTTTTTATTTATTTTTTTATTTTGTGATTCAAAAAAAAGTTTAAAAACTTTTGCTTTGTTACCATTTTCTGGAACCCATAATATACTTTTTTTTTATTTTTCTATCAGTTGAGCTGTGTGAAGACTTTTTTTTTATCTACTTTTTTTTTTGTGCACCATATAGTGGTGCATACGTTGTTTTTGATCAATTATTTAATGTATTAAAAAAATTAAAAATTAAAAAACTTCTGATTGCCAACTATTCTCGTACCGAAAAAAAATGATAAAAAAAACCACATTTGGTAATAGACATATCTATAAAAATTTTATCTTTAGAAATATAAAATGATTTATCTTATTCAGTGAACACTTTAAAAAAAAAATATATATATATATATATATATATATATATATATATATATATATATATATATATATATATATATATATATATATATATTTATATTTAAGCAAAATTTTCCTCTAAAACATCCAACAGCCCTGGTATTGTAAAAAATAAAATCCTGTTGCTCTATGGATAAGGCAATGGAAAGAAATAAAGCGAATACCAAAAATAGGTTTGGTCCTTAAGGGGTCAAGTAACATGGCGACCACCATACTTTTTAAAGCTGTGCTTGAGATAGTGAACATGAATATGTTAATATATGGGGGTGTTCACTATCCTGGCCCAGTATCCCCCCCCATCTGCTGGAGCCTCCGTCCACTTTAGAGTGAGAGCCGATAATGACTCCATCATCTAAGAGCACAATGGTAAATTAATTCCATACATTGTTTCCTACAAGGACAATTGTTATTTCCTTTCTTCTTTAAAATGAGCTTTTATTCCGGTTTGCTGCTGACAAAAAAGCAAAACCCATCATTCATGTTATCAGAGGCGGTATTGTTCTCCACCTCGTGCCGGCCATCAAGATGGTGACTGCAGTAATGGCTTCTATTGGGAAAGGGTCAAATCTGAGTCATAGGCCGAGCAGAGAACAAGAACATTGTGTAACTAACAGGAAAGAAACGCTTTATGAATAAAGATCAACTGTAACCACAAAAAGCCCAATGGATTTCTTATACTCCACGTACAAGAATATAACTACTATAATACTGCTCCCTATGTACAAGAATATAACTACTATAATACTGCCCCTATGTACAAGAATATAACTATAATACTGCTCCCTATGTACAAGAATATAACTACTATAATACTGCTCCCTATGTACAAGAATATAAGTACTATAATACTGCTCCCTATGTACAAGAATATAACTACTATAATACTGCCCCTATGTACAAGAATATAACTATAATACTGCTCCCTATGTACAAGAATATAACTACTATAATACTGCTCCCTATGTACAAGAATATAAGTACTATAATACTGCTCCCTATGTACAAGAATATAACTACTATAATACTGCCCCCTATGTACAAGAATATAACTATAATACTGCTCCCTATGTACAAGAATATAACTACTATAATACTGCTCCCTATGTACAAGAATATAACTACTATAATACTGCCCCCTATGTACAAGAATATAACTATAATACTGCTCCCTATGTACAAGAATATAACTACTATAATACTGCTCCCTATGTACAAGAATATAAGTACTATAATACTGCCCCTATGTACAAGAATATAACTACTATAATACTGCCCCTATGTACAAGAATATCACTACTATAATACTGCCCCTATGTACAAGAATATAACTATAATACTGCTCCTATGTACAAGAATATAACTACTATAATACTGCCCCTATGTACAAGAATATAACTACTATAATACTGCTCCTATATACAAGAATATAACTACTATAATACTGCTCCTATGTACAAGAATATAACTACTATAATACTGCCCCCCTATGTACAAGAATATAACTACTATAATACTGCCACCTATGTACAAGAATATAACTACTATAATACTGCCCCCTATGTACAAGAATATAACTACTATAATACTGCTCCTATGTACAAGAATATAACTACTATAATACTGCTCCTATGTACAAGAATATAACTACTATAATACTGCCCCCTATGTACAAGAATATAACTACTATAATACTGCCCCCTATGTACAAGAATATAACTACTATAATACTGCTCCTATGTACAAGAATATAACTACTATAATACTGCCCCCTATGTACAAGAATATAACTACTATAATACTGCTCCTATGTACAAGAATATAACTACTATAATACTGCCCCCCTATGTACAAGAATATAACTGCTATAATACTGCCCCCCTATGTACAAGAATATAACTACTATAATACTGCCCCTATGTACAAGAATATAACTACTATAATACTGCTCCTATGTACAAGAATATAACTACTATAATACTGCCACCTATGTATAAGAATATAACTACTATAATACTGCTCCTATGTACAAGTATATAACTACTATAATACTGCCCCTATGTACAAGAATATAACTACTATAATACTGCCCCCTATGTACAAGAATATAACTACTATAATACTGCTCCTATATACAAGAATTTAACTACTATAATACTGCCCCTATGTACAAGAATATAACTACTATAATACTGCTCCCTATGTACAAGAATATAACTACTATAATACTGCCCCTATGTACAAGAATATAACTACTATAATACTGCCCCCTATGTACAAGAATATAACTACTATAATACTGCTCCTATGTACAAGAATATCACTACTATAATACTGCCCCTATGTACAAGAATATCACTACTATAATACTGCCCCTATGTACAAGAATATAACTATAATACTGCCCCTATGTACAAGAATATAACTACTATAATACTGCCCCTATGTACAAGAATATAACTACTATAATACTGCCCCCCTATGTACAAGAATATAACTACTATAATATTGCCCCTATGTACAAGAATATAACTACTATAATACTGCCCCCCTATGTACAAGAATATAACTACTATAATACTGCCCCTATGTACAAGAATATAACTACTATAATACTGCCCCCCTATGTACAAGAATATAACTACTATAATACTGCCCCTATGTACAAGAATATAACTACTATAATACTGCTCCTATGTACAAGAATATAACTACTATAATACTGCCACCTATGTATAAGAATATAACTACTATAATACTGCTCCTATGTACAAGTATATAACTACTATAATACTGCCCCTATGTACAAGAATATAACTACTATAATACTGCCCCCTATGTACAAGAATATAACTACTATAATACTGCTCCTATATACAAGAATTTAACTACTATAATACTGCCCCTATGTACAAGAATATAACTACTATAATACTGAGCCCTATGTACAAGAATATAACTACTATAATACTGCCCTTATGTACAAGAATATAACTACTATAATACTGCTCTTATGTACAAGAATATAACTACTATAATACTGCTCCTATGTACAAGAATATAACTACAATAATACTGCTCTCTATGTACAAGAATATAACTACAATAATACTGCCCCCTATGTACAAGAATATAACTACTATAATACTGCTCCTATGTACTAGAATATAACTACTATAATACTGCTTCAATGTACAAGAATATAACTACTATAATACTGCTCCTATGTACAAGAATATAACTACTATAATACTGCTCCTATGTGCAAGAATATATCTACTATAATACTGCTCCTATGTACTAGAATATAACTACTATAATACTGCTCCTATGTACAAGAATATAACTACTATAATACTGCTCTTATGTACAAGAATATAACTACTATAATACTGCTCCCTATGTACAAGAATATAACTACTATAATACTGCTCCCTATGTACAAGAATATAACTACTATAATACTGCTCTTATGTACAAGAATATAACTACTATAATACTGCTCTTATGTACAAGAATATAACTACTATAATACTGCCCCCTATGTACAAGAATATAACTACTATAATACTGCTCCTATGTACAAGAATATAACTACTATAATACTGCCCCTATGTACAAGAATATAACTACTATAATACTGCCCCCTATGGGCTGGACCTTGTAGTAACCACTCCTGTGCGTACCTTTCAGTGAGCTGACTGTGCATGAGCCGAAGAAGACCTGCTGGTCGGGGATGTGTGGTTTCCCCCAGGTGGTGTCTCAGGTACATGTGGTCAGTGCTGCAGGACTTAAGCAGCAGGACTCTCAAGGAGGTAGGTGTGTCAGTGTGATATTTTACTTTTTGTATTTTTCTGGGTTATTATTATAACAACTGTTTTTGGGAGTTGGGTAGTTTAATCATCTGATATTTTTGCTGTCCCATTTCTTGGATGTGTCTTTTATTGCTCTGTTCCCTCTAATTCCCCAGTGAATGGGGCGATGATGATTGACAGCTCATCTGCGGTTTCCCACATTTCCCGGCTCTTGTTGGAGTCTCGTATTATGTAGATGGGGAAATATCTATAAATGGCAGGAAATGCTGGTGCACCAAGGTCGTCTGTGCGAGGCGACAGCGGGGGGTCATGTGGTTTCCCGAAAGATTATGCCTGGAATTACAGAAGTAGCTGGAAGTGACAGCTCGCTTGCAGAGCTTACAGTTTAGTGGTAGATGAAGTAGTGACGGCTCGCCTGCAGAGCTTACAGTCTAGTGGTAGATGTAGTAGTGACAGCTCGCCTGCGGAGCTTTACAGTCTAGTGGTAGATGTAGTAGTGACAGCTCGCTTGCAGAGCTTACAGTCTAGTGGTAGATGTAGTAGTGACAGCTCGCCTGCGGAGCTTACAGTCTAGTGGTAGATGTAGTAGTGACAGCTCGCTTGCAGAGCTTACAGTCTAGTGGTAGATGAAGTAGTGACGGCTCGCCTGCAGAGCTTACAGTCTAGCGGTAGATGTAGTAGTGACGGCTCGCCTGCAGAGCTTACAGTCTAGTGGTAGATGTAGTAGTGACAGCTCGCCTGCGGAGCTTTACAGTCTAGTGGTAGATGTAGTAGTGACGGCTCGCCTGCAGAGCTTACAGTCTAGTGGTAGATGTAGTGGTGACGGCTCGCCTGCAGAGCTTACAGTCTAGTGGTAGATGTAGTAATGACGGCTCGCCTAGTGGTAGATGTAGTAGTGACGGCTCGCCTGCGGAGCTTACAGTCTAGTGGTAGATGTAGTAATGACGGCTCGCCTGCGGAGCTTACAGTCTAGTGGTAGATGTAGTGGTGACGGCTCGCCTGCAGAGCTTACAGTCTAGTGGTAGATGTAGTAGTGACGGCTCGCCTGCGGAGCTTACAGTCTAGTGGTAGATGTAGTAGTGACGGCTCGCCTGCGGAGCTTACAGTCTAGTGGTAGATGTAGTAGTGACGGCTCACCTGCACAGCTTACAGTCTAGTGGTAGATGTAGTAATGACGGCTCGCCTAGTGGTAGATGTAGTAGTGACAGCTCGCCTGCGGAGCTTTACAGTCTAGTGGTAGATGTAGTAGTGACGGCTCGCCTGCAGAGCTTACAGTCTAGTGGTAGATGTAGTGGTGACGGCTCGCCTGCAGAGCTTACAGTCTAGTGGTAGATGTAGTAATGACGGCTCGCCTAGTGGTAGATGTAGTAGTGACGGCTCGCCTGCGGAGCTTACAGTCTAGTGGTAGATGTAGTAATGACGGCTCGCCTGCAGAGCTTACAGTCTAGTGGTAGATGTAGTAGTGACGGCTCGCCTGCACAGCTTACAGTCTAGTGATAGATGTAGTAGTGACGGCTCGCCTGCAGAACTTACAGTCTAGTGGTAGATGTAGTAGTGACTGCTCGCCTGCACAGCTTACAGTCTAGTGGTAGATGTAGTAATGACGGCTCGCCTAGTGGTAGATGTAGTAGTGACGGCTCGCCTGCAGAGCTTACAGTCTAGTGGTAGATGTAGTAGTGACGGCTCGCCTGCGGAGCTTACAGTCTAGTGGTAGACGTAGTAGTGACGGCTCGCCTGCAGAGCTTACAGTCTAGTGGTAGATGTAGTAGTGACGGCTCGCCTGCAGAGCTTACAGTCTAGTTGTAAATGTAGTAGTGACGACTCGCCTGCAGAGCTTACAGTCTAGTGGTAGATGTAGTAGTGATGGCTCGCCTGCAGAGCTTTACAGTCTAGTGGTAGATGTAGTAGTGACGGCTCGCCTGCGGAGCTTAGTCTAGTGGTAGATGTAGTAGTGACGGCTCGCCTGTGAAGCTTACAGTCTAGTGGTAGATGTAGTAGTGACGGCTCGCCTGCACAGCTTACAGTCTAGTGGTAGATGTAGTAATGACTGCTCACCTGCGGAGCTTTACAGTCTAGTGGTAGATGTAGTAGTGGCGGCTCGCCTGCGGAGCTTACAGTCTAGTGGTAGATGTAGTGGTGACTGCTCGCCTGCGGAGCTTACAGTCTAGTGGTAGATGTAGTAGTGACGGCTCGCCTGCGAAGCTTACAGTCTAGTGGTAGATGTAGTAATGACGCCCGCCTGCAGAGCTTACAGTCTAGTGGTAGATGTAGTAGTGACAGCTCGCCTGCAGAGCTTACAGTCTAGTGGTAGATGTAGTAGTGACGGCTCGCCTGCGGAGCTTACAGTCTAGTGGTAGATGTAGTAGTGACGGCTCGCCTGCGGAGCTTACAGTCTAGTGGTAGATGTAGTAATGACGCTCGCCTGCAGAGCTTACAGTCTAGTGGTAGATGTAGTAATGACGCTCGCCTGCGGAGCTTACAGTCTAGCGATAGATGTAGTAGTGACGCTCGCCTGCAGAGCTTACAGTCTAGTGGTAGATGTAGTAGTGACGGCTCGCCTGCGGAGCTTACAGTCTAGTGGTAGATGTAGTAGTGACGGCTCGCCTGCGGAGCTTACAGTCTAGTGGTAGATGTAGTAGTGACGGCTCGCCTGCGGAGCTTACATTCTAGTGGTAGATGTAGTAGTGACGGCTTGCCTGCGGAGCTTACAGTCTAGTGGTAGATGTAGTAGTGACGGCTCGCCTGCGGAGCTTACAGTCTAGTGGTAGATGTAGTAGTGACGGCTCGCCTGCAGAGCTTACAGTCTAGTGGTAGATCTAGTAGTGACGGCTTGCCTGCAGAGCTTACAGTCTAGTGGTAGATCTAGTAGTGACGGCTCGCCTGCGGAGCTTACAGTCTAGTGGTAGATGTAGTAGTGACGGCTTGCCTGCAGAGCTTACAGTCTAGTGGTAGATCTAGTAGTGACGGCTTGCCTGCGGAGCTTACAGTCTAGTGGTATAACATCTGCGTAATCTTATTTATGACTACACTTGTCTCATTCCCTTGGTCACATCTCCTCATTAACATCATTACTTTACCTGCTGAAATACTCTGCACTGCTGGCATTTCTACTATTTTTCTTATTTTCATTCTCAGCTTGTCATCTGTCCCCTGCAGTCCGGTTCTTTCTGACACATCTGTGGACAGATCACAACTACCAAGATAAACCCTGTCCTCTGCTGAAACACTCTGTGCTGCTCCATCACTTCTTAGATTATGACACTGCCTTCTCACCTGCAGCCCTTTCTTTCCTAACATTATCATCATATGTTTGGATTGGTCCCCTCTTCCCACAAGAGCTGTCCACTCGTCTCCTGAAATACTCTGTGCTGTCAAGTCTTGCTCCTTCCACTATGTACGTTTCAGTGTGTGACCATCATGCATCTCCGGTCTCCTCCTAACATGATTCTGCCTGACTCATGTAATCCTGTGCTTATTGGTATCCTCACCGCAGCTGACTGCTGAAATACTCTGTACTGCTGGTATCCATTCTCTTTTCATTTTTTTTAATTTAAAGATTTTAGCACCCTCCTTTTCACATTCAGCCCTATTTTTACTCCATCTATTTCTCTGTCATATACACAAATATCATAATATGAGTAGACGGGTAACTGCCCCCCCCCCCCCCCCCACACACACACACACACACGAGATTAGAACTATGCTCTCCTGAAATACTCTGTGCTGCTGGGGACCTTACTTTTTGGCCTGTGACTTCCCCCACTTGCCACATGCAGGCTTTACCTTACAGATATCTTCCTATTAGTGGCCTTCTTTCGCACCAGATTGGCACACTGCTCTCCTGAAATACTCTGTGCTGCTGAGATTCCATTTACATCCTCATGTAGTATAAAAATAAGTGACACCCTTTTTGTTTGTTTTTGTCATCAGGCGCTGACCCGTATGTCATTATTAGCTGCGAGGGGAATAAAGTCCAGTCGCCAGTGATAAAGGACACGCTGACTCCTCAATTTGATGTCAAGGGTTTGTTCTACCGGAAGAAGCCGGGTCAGCCGATCATCGTCCAGGTGGGTGACACATCGGGCCAGCCCAACGCTGGTCACCGGCAACCCACAATTCACATGTTAGGCCTCAGGATGGCGGATGTATTGGTAGATGGTGCATGGAAGCCATCTAGTGTTAGAGCTGTGTAATTACATTGTCAAGGGACAATACAGAATTACTGTATATACGCACACATAGCAAATGAAAATTAGCTTTACCTGTTAAACTTTATTCACAAAAGATGGAAAATCCCTTTAAATGATACTACCTTGACAATGTAATTGCACAGCTTTAACGTGTATGTGCATGTGTGTGTATGTGTATATATATATATATATATATATATATATATATATATATATATATATATATATATATATATATATATATATATATATATATATATATATATATATATATATATATATATATATATATATACACACCCACAAACACACTATGTAACATATACACTGCTCAAAAAAGTAAAGGGAACACTTAATCAACACAATGTAACTCCAAGTCAATCACACTTCTGTGAGATCAGCCTGTCCACTTATGAAGCAACACCGATTGTGGATTAATTTCTCCTTCTGTTGTACAAATGGAACAGACGACAGGTAGAAATGATAGGCGATTAACAGCCATCCCCTATAAAGGAGCGGTTCTGCAGGTGGTGACCACAGACCATTTCTCTATTCTCCTTTTTGGCTGCTGTTTTGGTCACTTTTGCATGTTGTCATTGCTCTCACCCCTAGAGGTATAGTAGCATGAGGCGGTGTCTACAACCCACAGAAGTTGCTCAGGTAGTGCAGCTCATCCAGGATGGCACATCAATGAGAGCTGTGACAAGAAGGGTAGCTGTGTCTGTAAGCACAGTGTCCAGAGCATGGAGCAGATACCAGGAGACAGGCCAGTACACCAGGAGATGTGGAGGGGGCCGTAAGAGGACAGCAACCCAGCAGCAGGACCGCTACCTCCTCCTCTGTGCAAGGAGGAACAGGAGGAGCACTGCCAGAGCCCTGCAAAATGACCTCCAGCCACCCCTAATATCCATGTGTCTGCTCAAACCATCAGAAACAGACTCATGAGGGCGGTATGAGGCCCAACGTCCACAAATGGGTTTTGTGCTTAGAGCCCAACACCGTGCAGGACAATTGGCATGTGCCAGAGAACACCAAGATTGGCAGAGTCGACATAGGCGCCCTGTGCTCTTCACGGATAAGCGCAGGTTCACACTGAGCACATGTGACAGACGTGACAGAGTCTGGAGACGCCGTGGAGAGCGATCTGCTGCCTGCAACATCCTCCAGCGTGACTGGTTTGGCAGTGGGTCAGTATTGGTGTGGGGTGGCATTTCTTTGGAGGGCCGCACAGCCCTCCATGTGCTCGCCAGAGGTAGCCTGACTGCCATTAGGTACCGAGATGAGATCCTCAGACCCCTTGTGAGACCATATGCTGGTGCGGTTGGCCCTGGATTCCTCCTAATGCAGCACAATGCCAGACCTCATGTGGCTGGAGTGTGTCAGCAGTTCCTGCAAGATGAAGGCATTGAAGCTATGGACTGGCCCGCCCGTTCCCCAGACCTGAATCCGATTGAGCACATCTGGGACATCATGTCTCGCTCCATCTACCAACGTCACGTTGCACCACAGACTGTCCAGGAGTTGGCGGATGCTTTAGTCCAGGTCTGAGAGGAGATCCCACAGGAGACCATCCGCAACCTCATCAGGAGCATACCCAGGCGTTGTAGGGAGGTCATACAGGCACGTGGAGGCCACACACAATACTCAGCCTCATCAGGAGCATGCCCAGGCGTTGTAGGGAGGTCATACAGGCACGTGGAGGCCACACACAATACTCAGCCTCATCCGGCGCATGCCCAGGCGTTGTAGGGAGGTCATACAGGCACGTGGAGGCCACACACAATACTGAGCCTCATCAGGAACATGCCCAGGCGTTGTAGGAAGGTCATACAGGCACGTGGAGGCCACACACAATACTCAACCTCATCAGGAGCATGCCCAGGCGTTGTAGGGAGGTCATACAGGCACGTGGAGGCCACACACAATACTCAGCCTCATCAGGAGCATGCCCAGGCATTGTAGGGAGGTCATACAGGCACGTGGAGGCCACACACAATACTCAGCCTCATCAGGAGCATGCCCAGGCGGTGTAGGGAGGTCATACAGGCACGTGGAGACCACACACAATACTGAGCCTCATCAGGAGCATACCCAGGCGGTGTAGGGAGGTCATACAGGCACGTGGAGGCCACACACAATACTCAGCCTCATCAGGAGCATGCCCAGGCGTTGTAGGGAGGTCATACAGGCACGTGGAGACCACACACAATACTGAGCCTCATCAGGAGCATGCCCAGGCGTTGTAGGGAGGTCATACAGGCACGTGGAGACCACACACAATACTCAGCCTCATCAGGAGCATGCCCAGGCGTTGTAGGGAGGTCATACAGGCACGTGGAGACCACACACAATACTCAGCCTCATCAGGAGCATGCCCAGGTGTTGTAGGGAGGTCATACAGGCACGTGGAGGCCACACACAATACTGAGCCTCATCAGGAGCATGCCCAGGCGTTGTAGGGAGGTCATACAGGCACGTGGAGGCCACACACAATACTCAGCCTCATCAGGAGCATGCCCAGGCATTGTAGGGAGGTCGTACAGGCACGTGGAGGCCACACACAATGCTCAGCCTCATCAGGAGCATGCCCAGGCATTGTAGGGAGGTCATACAGGCACGTGGAGGCCACACACAATACTCAGCCTCATCAGGAGCATGCCCAGGCGGTGTAGGGAGGTCATACAGGCACGTGGAGACCACACACAATACTGAGCCTCATCAGGAGCATACCCAGGCGGTGTAGGGAGGTCATACAGGCACGTGGAGGCCACACACAATACTGAGCCTCATCAGGAGCATACCCAGGCGGTGTAGGGAGGTCATACAGGCACGTGGAGGCCACACACAATACTGAGCAGCATCTGCAGGTCTGGAGGCATTTTCACTGAAGTTGGATCTGCTTGTTTTTTGATTTTCCACTTTTGAGTTTGAGTATCATTCCAATTACAGACCTCCATGGGAGATTAATTCTGATTTCCATTGATAATTTTTATGTTTTATTGTTCTAAACACATTCCACTATGTAATGAATTAAGATTTGCAACTGGAATATTTCATTCAGTGATATCTAGGATGTGGTATTTAGTGATCCCTTTTTTGTCTTTACTGATGCACATCATTTTATCTGTTGATGAGTGGCGCCGTTTAAGGGCTTGTTTTTTGCATAACCATTTTTGAGTGATAACATTGTCTGGTACATTTTGATTGATTTTTCTTCCATTCTTTGGGGGTTGGGGCTTGCAAGATGATTAAAAAATGTCAATCTTTCTGTTTTTTTGTCTTTATGGCGTTTATGATGCAGGTTCATTTTATAGATTGGACTTTTTATGATCACGGTGATAGTAAATATGTTCAGGTCTTTTTAAATGGGAAAAGTGAGCGATTAACACTTTTTCTATTTCAAGTCCCTCTAGGGAACCTTCAATCAATATTGTTGTATATAGCACTGCATTGTGGAATATGTAGTGTTTTTTTTCTGTGGTGCTTGATGAGGGTTGTAGTGTTTTCACCACCTAGCTCATATGTTCTTTACAGACCCTAAGCGAGAAGTCTGGATGTGCCTGTTGCACATGAAATATTTTTACTTATTTTAATTTTTTCTTTTTATTATATTTTCTCAGGTTTGGAATCACAATGTGATTAAAGATGAATTTATGGGTCAAGTGGTCCTAACGGCCGAAGCGAACAACCAGCAGTCCCAGCACAGCCTGCCGCTCCAGGACAAGAGTAACAAGAGTAATCCCCAGGTCGCCGGCTCCATCCAGCTGGTTCTATTCAGCAGCAATAGCCTGACCGGAATCTAAGCGCCAAAACTGCCAGACGGCACGAAACGCGGCCTGCGCCTCCGCGGACTGTCTGCTATTGTGTCCGTATTTCATAGACCTATAATATCTATATTCCAGTGCGGTAATGGAGCGTGCCGCACCTCACCCCAGTGTCCTATGTTTCATGTATCCATATATAGAATTATCTACCAGTAGGATAAGCGGCGCCATTCTAGGTACTTTATATGCATCTGTTATTCCTTATAACCTGACAGGGGGGACGGATGGTTCCTTAAAGACATGCCCAATCTAACGCTGAGTGGGGGTGAGGGTCCTCTGTTGGTCATGTGACTTGCAGTCACAATCTGGACTCAGGAGGGAAAAATACCGCCATATGGAAGATTAGAAGATCGAGCCGTATCACCTGGGTCTCTGCAGCCACTGTGATTTTATGTAGGTAAAGCCTTATCAAGATCTTTGCTTGCTGATCATGAATTGAATTATATATATATATATATATATATATATATATATATATATATATATATATATATATATATATATATATATATATATATATATAATATAATATAATATAATTTTTTTTTTAGACACGTAACACCCGCAGCTGAGGGTTTGCTACACTTGTACCCACTCTATGCAATCCCCTGCGACTAATACTTTTTTTTTACCTGCACTGATACATTGTAACAGACCATCAGGACAGAAGATAGATTTATGCCAATGATATATTTGGGATTGTCTCTGCTGGATGCTATTGTAACAGACCCTCAGATTCGACAATAATAAGGTTGGTACGTGGTAGTTATGCAACAGTATTCCCATTCACTGCCAGCAAGTGGAGATTTTAGAAATTGCAAGTAATTAGGGCAAGAAGTTTATTTAAAAAGTTGCAGAACTTCTTCTTATTACACGTGATACGGCTTTATTTACATAAAATTAAGGAAACCCTTTAAGAATATGGGACAACCCCCATCGAGGTGTCTTTATCAAATGTCCTTTATTCTGTTTATATAGATGTCAGTATATACTACAACGCATGCGTATCGCATGGGAACGTACGAGAAATTAAATGGACGGGCCGAGAAATAGTTCAAATGTGCCAAAGGGCTCCAGGTTTTAAGGCACTGGCTGCTCGAGGGTTAACACCGCTCCTCCATCCTAGACCTCCCAAAGTCTAAATTCTCATGTCTGGGAGATTTTAAGCACCGCCGCGCTTATAAATGCCAAGAAATACCCACTTTGAGGTACATTTACATAAATCCACCTCTTAAAGGGAACGTTTAATACTGAAAAAAAAAAATGGGATTATTAGTGAGTTCTGTGTTTTTCCGCTTTTTATAAAGGCTCTGGCCCAAAAATAGGATGGAGCCGAGGTGCGTTCCCTTTCCTTATACCTTGTTCGAACAAACAGTGGCCATGTTGTCTCTATCGGCCAATCAGTGCACGGCTTTCATTTTCTGACTCAGATGGCAACAAATCAGAGCCTGGCTTTTATGAGGCAGAAAGTGAAAGCTGAGCACTGATTGGTTGCTATCGGTAACCGTTACTCCGAGGCAGGTTTTGTGCATGTAGGCCTCAGTTACCGGTAAACTTGTTGCCATGGCGACTGAGCATATGTCAGTCGGAGCAGTATTTAGGTTACTCGGTGTGCCTCAAAGAACGAAGCCATAATTAGCCAGGTCTGACACAGGGTCCAGAATGCCAAATACTTAGTTTTTTTTCGCTTTTTTTTTTCTGTTGAATTATCTTGAAAACTTAAAGGTCCTAACGCATAAAAATCGGCGCCAAAGCAGGGTCAGTGCCGCCTGATTGGTTCCCTTTTTGTTTTTATGCATGAGGGTCTTTGTGGTGTTGTCATAGCACCAAATACTGTAACCGACCAATGGTTGCCACGGGCAACACCATAGATCTTCATTTATGTAAGTTTTTGGAAATGTCGCCTCGTGTCTTAAGATTTCGCTCATCTGTGAAAATGTTGAAACATTCGTTTCTCAGATATTTTTTCTCTTGTTTTTATACGACGTTTGTGTCCATCTTGACGGTGATTTTGGGCTTTACGTTTCGTCACCCGATTTTCTCTTGACTTTCTATTTTTATTACTATTCGATTTTATGATATCTTTTTTTGTATGTTTACAGGTTAGCACTTTATAATCCGTATAATGTGTACATGGGGAACCTTTATATTAAACGCCTCTGATTTACCGCGTCTGCGCAATGAATCGCCTTACCAAGACCACCGAAAAATAAAATAAAATATTTCAATAAAACCTGAATCTGTAAATTGGTGTCCATATATTCTACATAATTTATAAGGCATAAATAGATCCTGGTTCAGTCCTAATTTTTATCTTTATACAGTCATGGCCAAAAGTTTTGAGAATGACACCAAAATTATATTTTCACATGATCTGCTGGCCTCTGGTTTTATTAGTGTTTGTCTGATGTTTATATCACATACAGAAATATAATTGCAATCATATTATGAGTACCAATAGGTTATATTGACAGTTAGAATGAGTTAATGCAGCAAGTCAATATTTGCAGTGTTGCCCCTTCTTCTTCAAGACCTCTGTAATTCTTCCTGGCACGCTCTCAATCAACTTTTGGACCAAATCGTGACTGATAGCAGTCCATTCTTGCATAATCAATGCTCGCATTTTGCCAGAATTTGTTGGTTTTTGTTTGTCCACCCGTCTCTTGATGATTGACCACAAGTTCTCAATGGGATTAAGATCTGGGGAGTTTCCAGGCCATTGACCCAAAATCTCTATGTTTTGTTCCATGAGCCATTTAGTTATCACCTTTGCTTTATGGCAAGGTGCTCCATCATGCTGGAAAAGGCATTGTTGGGCGCCAAACTGCTCTTGGACGGTTGGGAGAAGTTGCACTTGGAGGACATTCTGGTACCATTCTTTATTCATGGCTGTGTTTTTAGGCAAGACTGTGAGTGAGCCGATTCCCTTGGCTGAGAAGCAACCCCACACATGAATGGTTTCAGGATGCTTTACAGTTGGCATGAGACAAGACTGGTGGTAGCGCTCACCTCTTCTTCTCCGAATAAGCTGTTTTCCAGATGTCCCAAACAATCGAAAAGGGGATTCATCAGAGAAAATGACTTTGCCCCAGTCCTCAGCAGTCCACTCCCTGTACCTTTTGCAGAATATCAGTCGGTCCCTGATGTTTTTTCTGGAGAGCAGTGGCTTCTTTGCTGCCCTCCTTGAAACCAGCCCTTGCTCAAAGAGTCTCCGCCTCACAGTGCGTGCAGAAGCACTCACACCTGCCTGCTGCCATTCCTGAGCAAGCTCGGCACTGCTGGTAGTCCGATCCCGCAGCTGAAACAGTTTTAAGATACGGTCCTGGCGCTTGCTGGTCTTTCTTGGGCACCCTCGGCCTTTTTGACAACAATGGAAGCTCTCTCCTTGAAGTTCTTGATGATGCGATAGATTGTTGACTGAGGTGCAATCTTTGTAGCTGCGATACTCTTCCCTGTTAGGCCATTTTTGTGCAGTGCAATGATGGCTGCACGTGTTTCTTTAGAGATAACCATGGTTAACTGAAGAGAAACAATGATACCAAGAACCAGCCTCCTTTTAAAGTGTCCAGTGATGTCATTCTTACTTAATCATGACTGATTGATCGCCAGCCCTGTCCTCATCAACACCCACACCTGTGTTAATGGATCAATCACTAAAACGATGTTAGCTGCTCCTTTTAAGGCAGGACTGCAATGATGTTGAAATGTGTTTTGGGGGTTAAAGTTAATTTTCTGGGCAAATATTGACTTTGCAAGTACAGTAATTGCTGTTAAGCTGATCACTCTTTGACATTCAAGGTATATGCAAATTGCCATTACAAAAAATGAAGCAGTAAACTTTGGAAAAATTACTATTTGTCTCATTCTCAATACTTTTGGCCATGACTGTATATATTGTATTGTAGAGTCGACCACTAGATGGCGCCTCGAGCAATGAGAAAATGGCGTTGACTGGTTCACAGCTGGTTAACATTTTCCCGACACGGCTAATTTTTTTTTTTTTTTGGTGGAGTGGGGGTTTTGCTATATTTTTTTTTTTTCTTCCCTTCTTCCATGAACCGTGAGTTATTTATTAATCTGTCAACTTGCTTGAACGTGGGCTTGTTTTTTTGCATGACGGGTTTTATTTTAGAATGACACCATTCATATAATATACTGAAGAATGGGGGGGGGGGGGAATCAAAGTGAGATGGTTAAAAGGGGGGGAAAAAAATTCTCATTCCATTATTGTTTTTTGCCTTTTGTTTTTATGGCGTTCATTGTGCCGTAAAAATTACCCAGCCACATGATTTTTCCTGGTCCGTACGATTTACAGCGATATACCAAATGTAAATATATACAGTGGGGAAAATAAGTATTTGATACGCTGCCAATTTTGCAAGTTTTCTCCCCTACAAAGAATGGAGAGGGCTGTAATTTTTATCGTAGGTCACTTCACCTGTGAGAGACAGAATCTAAAAATAAAAAACAGAAAATCATTGTATGATTTTTACATCAAATTGCGTTTTATTGCATGAAATAAGTATTTGATCATCTACCAACCAGCAAGAATTCTGGCTCTCACAGACCTGTTAGTTTAAGAAGCCCTCCTACTCTGCACTCATTACCTGTATTAATTGCACCTGTTTGAACTTGTTACCTGTATAACAGACACCTGTCCACACACTCCATTAATCACACTCCAACCTCTCCACCATGGCCAAGACCAAAGAGCTGTCTAAGGACCCCAGGGACAAACTTGTAGCCCTGCACAAGGCTGGGATGGGCTACAGGACAATAGGCAAGCAGTTTGGTGAGAAAGCAACAACTGTTGGCGCAATTATTAGAAAATGGAAGAAACACAAGATGACTGTCAATCTTCCTCGGTCTGGGGCTCCATTCAAGATCTCGTCTCGTGGGGTAAGGATGATTCTGAGAAAGATCAGGAATCGACCCAGAACTACATGGGAGAGGACCTGGTCAATGACCTGGAGAGCTGGGACCACAGTCTCAAACATTATCATTAGTAACACACTACACCGTCATGAATTAAAATCCTGCACGGCACGCAAGGTCCCCCTGGTCACGCTGGACCCGTTTTGACTTTCAACAGTAACTATCTGGATGATCCAGAGGAGAAGGCATGGGAGAAGGTCATGTGATCAGATGAGACCAAAATAGAACTTTTTGGTATCAACTCCACTCTTCGTGTTTAGAGGAAGAAAGAGGAGTACAACCCCAAGAACACTGTTCCAACCATGAAGCATGGTGGGGGAAACATCATACTTTGGGGGTGCTTTTCTGGAAAGGGAACAGGATGACTGCACTGTATTGAAGGGAGGATGGATGGGGTCATGTATCATGAGATTTTGGTCAACAACCTTCACTTAAAGAGCATTGAAGATGGGTCGTGGCTGGGTCTTCCAGCATGACAATGACCCAAAACACAGCCAGGGCAACTAAGGAGTGGCTCTGTAAGAAGCATTTCTAGGTCCTGGAGTGGCCTAGCCAGTCTCCAGACCTGAACCCAATATATAATCCTTGGAGGGAGCTGAAACTCAATGTTGCCCAGCGACAGCCCCGAAACCTGAAAGATCTGGAGAAGATCTGTATGGAGGAGGGGGCCAAAATCCCTGCTGCAGTGCGTGCAATCCTGGTCAAGAACTACAGGACACTCTGTAATTGCAAACAAAGGTTTCTGTACCAAATATTAACTTCCGTTTTTCTATTGTATCAAATAATTAATTTGCATTTTTTATTGCATGAAATATGTAAAAATCCTACAATGTGATTTTCTGCTTTTTTTTAGATTCTGTCTCTCACAGGTGAAGTGACCTACGATAAAAATTACAGACCCCTCCATTCTTTGTAGGTGGGAAAACTTGCAAAATCGACATCGTATCAAATACTTACTTTTCCCCACTGTATATTATATATTTGCAAAAAAGTTCCAGAGAATTTGTGTCTTTTTGTTCAGTGTGAATTAAGTTTTTTTTTTACCCAGGGGTGTACTGGATCCTTTGGGGCATGTCTCTAGGCTGCTGTGCATTATTACCTTGTGAGCCACGCCCCTTTGTAAAAATAAAAAAAACATATAAAAATGATCTTGAAATAAAAAGGCCCATATCTCTAGAACCGAATGGTGGATTAAAAAAAAAAATCAATACTTGGGAGCAAAAACTGCCTGCTTTTGAGTTTGTTACAGGTCCACTTCAAAGGGATAATCTAATCTGTTAATGTTATGGCACATCCATAGTATTTGCCATAATTGTCTGATAGATGTGGACTCCAAACTATCTTGAATACGAGGCCTTGCGTGTTCTGCTGTCAGTGGATGTGTGCTTCTGTATTCATTTCTATGGGACTTTCAGGCAATTTCAAGGAATCGCTTACAAGAAAAGAGTATAACCTGCACAGTCCCTTCTATTCCCAGCGGTGGGGCCCCCTGTTAAATTACATTTATGATCTATTCCCTGGAAGGGCAATTAATTTTCCCAAGGGGCCACATGTGAGACCACGTTGTGGAGGCCAAAGTAATAGGCTGAAATTCATTCTGCTCAGTATTAAAATTATCACTTAATATTGAGCTGAATTAAGTCTGTTGAGCAACTGCTGCTGTTAATCTATGTGTTATGGTATTCTCACTAGCAGCAAATGATATCCCTATAATTTGTTGCTTTATATAAAGTTTATAAGTCATATAAACTGTTGTTCAGCACTTGTACCAGCTCCCCATACACAGTATGATGCCCCCACAGCTCCCTAACCCTATATGATGTCCCTACACACAGTATGATGGACCCCACACACAGTATGATGTCCTCTCAGTCCAGCACAGTGATGCCACCACAGCTATGCAACACTGTATGATATCCCCACACATAGTATGATGCCCTCTCGGCCCCCCAGCACAGTATGATGTCCCTACACACAGTATGATGGACCCCACACACAGTATGATGTCCTCTCAGTCCAGCATAGTGATGCCACCACAGCTATGCAACACTGTATGATATCCCAATACAGTATAATGACCCCACACATAGTATGATGCCCTCTCGGCCCCCCAGCACAGTATGATGTCCCTACACATAGTATGATGGACTCCACACACAGTGTTATGCCCTCTCAGCCCCCCAGCACAGTATGATGTCCCTACACATACACTGTTCAAAAAAATAAAGGGAACACTTAAACAACAGAATATAACTCCAAGTAGATCAAACTTCTGTGACATCAAACTGTCCACTTAGGAAGCAACACTGATTGACAATCAATTTCACATGCTGTTGTGCAAATGGAATAGACAATAGATGGAAATTATTGGCAATTATCAAGACCCCCTCAATAAAGGAGTGGTTCTGCAGGTGGGGACCACTGACCACATCTCAGTACCGATGCTTCCTGGCTGATGTTTTGGTCACTTTTGAATGTTGGTTGTGCTTTCACACTCGTGGTAGTAAAAGACGGACTCTACAACCCACAGAAGTTGCTCAGGTAGTGCAGCTCCTCCAGGATGGCACATCAATGCGAGCTGTGGCAAGAAGGGTTGCTGTGACTGTCAGCGTAGTGTCCAGAGGCTGGAGGCGCTACCAGGAGACAGGCCAGTACACCAGGAGACGTGGAGGGGGCCGTAGGAGGGCAACAACCCAGCAGCAGGACAGCTACCTCCACCTTTGTGCAAGGAGGAACAGGAGGAGCACTGCCAGAGCCCTGCAAAATGACCTCCAGCAGGCCACAAATGTGCATGTGTCTGCACAAACGGTTAGAAACCGACTCCATGAGGGTGGTATGAGGGCCCGACGTCCACAGATGGGGGTTGTGCTCACAGCCCAACACCGTGCAGGACGCTTGGCATTTTCCACAGAACACCAGGATTGGCAAAGTCGCCACTGGCGCCCTGTGCTCTTCACAGATGAAAGCAGGTTCACACTGAGCACATGTGACAGACGTGACAGAGTCTGGAGACGCCGTGGAGAGCGATCTGCTGCCTGCAACATCCTTCAGCATGACCGGTTTGGCAGTGGGTCAGTAATGGTGTGGGGTGGCATTTCTTTGGAGGGTCGCACAGCCCTTCATGTGCTCGCCAGAGGTAGCCTGACTGCCATTAGGTACCGAGATGAGATCCTCAGACCCCTTGTGAGACCATATGCTGGTGCGGTTGGCCCTGGGTTCCTCCTAATGCAGCACAATGCCAGACCTCATGTGGCTGGAGTGTCAGCAGTTCCTGCAAGATGAAGGCATTGAAGCTATGGACTGGCCCGCCCGTTCCCCAGACCTGAATCTGATTGAGAACATCTGGGACATCATGTCTCGCTCCATCCACCAACGTCACGTTGCACCACAGACTGTCCAGGAGTTGGCGGATGCTTTAGTCCAGGTCTGGGAGGAGATCCCACAGGAGACCATCCGCAACCTCATCAGGAGCATGCCCAGGCGTTGTAGGGAGGTCATACAGGCACGTGGAGGCCACACACAATACTGAGCCTCATCAGGAGCATGTCCAGGCGTTGTAGGGAGGTCATACAGGCACGTGGAGGCCACACACAATACTCAGCCTCATCAGGAGCATGCCCAGGCGTTGTAGGGAGGTCATACAGGCACGTGGAGGCCACACACAATACTCAGCCTCATCAGGAGCATGCCCAGGCATTGTAGGAAGGTCATACAGGCACGTGGAGGCCACACACAATACTCAGCCTCATCAGGAGCATGCCCAGGCGTTGTAGGAAGGTCATACAGGCACGTGGAGGCCACACACAATACTCAGCCTCATCAGGAGCATGCCCAGGCATTGTAGGGAGGTCATACAGGCACGTGGAGGCCACACACAATACTCATCCTCATCAGGAGCATGCCCAGACGTTGTAGGGAGGTCATACAGGCACGTGGAGGCCACACACAATACTGCGCCTCATCAGGAGCATGCCCAGGCGTTGTGGGGAGGTCATACTGGCACGTGGAGGCCACACACAATACTGAGCCTCATCAGGAGCATGCCCAGGCGGTGTAGAGAGGTCATACAGGCACGTGGAGGCCACACACAATACTCAGCCTCATCAGGAGCATGCCCAGGCGTTGTAGGGAGGTCATACAGGCACGTGGAGGCCATACACAATAGTGAGCCTCATCAGGAGCATGCCCAGGCGTTGTAGGGAGGTTATACTGGCACGTGGAGGCCACACACAATACTCCGCCTCATCAGGAGCATGCCCAGGCATTGTAGAGAGGTCATACAGGCACGTGGATGCCACACACAATACTCAGCCTCATCAGGAGCATGCCCAGGCGTTGTAGAGAGGTCATACAGGCACGTGGAGGCCACACACAATACTCAACCTCATCAGGAGCATGCCCAGGCGTTGTAGAGAGGTCATACAGGCACGTGGAGGCCACACACAATACTCAACCTCATCAGGAGCATGCCCAGGCGTTGTAGAGAGGTCATACAGGCACGTGGAGGCCACACACAATACTCAGCCTCATCAGGAGCATGCCCAGGCGTTGTAGGGAGGTCATACAGGCACGTGGAGGCCACACACAATACTCAACCTCATCAGGAGCATGCCCAGGCGTTGTAGGGAGGTCATACAGGCATGTGGAGACCACACACAATACTCAGCCTCATCAGGTGCATGCCCAGGCATTGTAGGGAGGTCATACAGGCACGTGGAGACCACACACAATACTCAGCCTCATCAGGAGCATGCCCAGGCGTTGTAAGGAGGTCATACAGGCACGTGGAGACCACACACAATACTCAGCCTCATCAGGAGCATGCCCAGGCGTTGTAGGGAGGTCATACAGGCACGTGGAGGCCACACACAATACTGAGCCTCATCAGGAGCATGCCCAGGCGTTGTAGGGAGGTCATACAGGCACGTGGAGACCACACACAATACTCGGCCTCATCAGGAGCATGCCCAGGCGTTGTAGGGAGGTCATACAGGCACGTGGAGGCCACACACAATACTCAGCCTCATCAGGAGCATGCCCAGGCGTTGTAGGAAGGTCATACAGGCACGTGGAGACCACACACAATACTCAGCCTCATCAGGAGCATGCCCAGGCGTTGTAGGGAGGTCATACAGGCACGTGGAGACTACACACAATACTCAGCCTCATCAGGAGCATGTCCAGGCGTTGTAGGGAGGTCATACAGGCACGTGGAGACCACACACAATACTCAGCCTCATCAGGAGCATGCCCAGGCGTTGTAGGGAGGTCATACAGGCACGTGGAGGCCACACACAATACTCAGCCTCATCAGGAGCATGCCCAGGCGTTGTAGGGAGGTCATACAGGCACGTGGAGACCACACACAATACTCAGCCTCATCAGGAGCATGCCCAGGCGTTGTAGGGAGGTCATACAGGCACGTGGAGGCCACACACAATACTGAGCCTCATCAGGAGCATGCCCAGGCGTTGTAGGGAGGTCATACAGGCACGTGGAGGCCACACACAATACTCGGCCTCATCAGGAGCATGCCCAGGCGTTGTAGGGAGGTCATACAGGCACGTGGAGGCCACACACAATACTGAGCCTCATCAGGAGCATGCCCAGGCGTTGTAGGAAGGTCATACAGGCACGTGGAGGCCACACACAATACTCGGCCTCATCAGGAGCATGCCCAGGCGTTGTAGGGAGGTCATACAGGCACGTGGAGGCCACACACAATACTCAGCCTCATCAGGATCATGCCCAGGCGTTGTAGGAAGGTCATACAGGCACGTGGAGGCCACACACAATACTCAGCCTCATCAGGAGCATGCCCAGGCGTTGTAGGGAGGTCATACAGGCACGTGGAGGCCACACACAATACTGAGCCTCATCAGGAGCATGCCCAGGCGTTGTAGGGAGGTCATACAGGCACGTGGAGGCCACACACAATACTCAGCCTCATCAGGAGCATGCCCAGGCGTTGTAGGGAGGTCATACAGGCACGTGGAGGCCACACACAATACTCGGCCTCATCAGGAGCATGCCCAGGCGTTGTAGGGAGGTCATACAGGCACGTGGAGGCCACACACAATACTCAGCCTCATCAGGAGCATGCCCAGGTGTTGGAGGGAGGTCATACAGGCACGTGGAGGCCACACACAATACTCAGCCTCATCAGGAGCATGCCCAGGTGTTGGAGGGAGGTCATACAGGCACGTGGAGGCCACACACAATACTGAGCCTCATTTTGACTTGTTTTAAGGACATTACATCAAAGTTGGATCAGCCTGTAGTGCGTTTTTCCACTTTAATTTTGGGGGTGTCTCCAAATCCAGGCCTCCATTGGTTAATAAATGTGATTTCCATTGATGATTTTTGTGTGATTTTGTTGTCAGCACATTCAACTTTGTACAGAACAAAGTATTCAATGAGAAGATTTCATTCATTCAGATCTAGGAGGGGGTATTTCAGTGTTCCCTTTATTTTTGTTGAGCAGTGTAGTATGATGGACCCCACACAGTATGATGTCCTCTCAGTCCCCCAGCACTGTATGATATCCCAACACAGTATAATGACCCCACACACAGTATGATGGTCCATACAGTATGATCCCTTAGACCCCACACCACAAACACGATATGATGGTTCTCAGTCTCCTAAATGGTATGATCCTCTCAAACATTTACCCTATAAGTAACTGATGAAAAAAATATATATCTTGCGCCTGTTTCTCCAGCGCTTTGCTCAGTCTTTGCTGTGTGCACACTGAGATTCGGCACAGCCGACGCGATGTAGTGACATCACTGAATCACGTCTTCAGTTGCACACTCCGAATGGTGTAAGAAGAAACTGGGAGCGCCCTCCTCCACCATGATACTCACCGGTATCTGCATCCTGAGGAAATAGACACACCAGGTTGGGGAAGGAGCCACGTGGGCCATTGTTTTCAGCCCCTTGACTATCTTAGTTTGCCAGCTGGATATGAACACTCTAAGCTCTGTTGGTGGGCCGCACTTTGCCCAGGCCTGGTATATACTATGGGTTTGCCATAAATTTCCAATTGATCATCAACGTCGTGACCACATAGGGGACATGCACTGCCGCTGTAGCGGAGAGAGTGACAAAATTGTGTTTTACTTAAAAGAATTGTCTAGGAAAACTTTAAATTTGCAGAGAATAGTCATAAAATATCTTAATATAGTTGTATTGGACTGTGCAGGCTTTACGTTTTGTCTTGTGTCGACACATCATTACAGCTCGGTCTGACTTGGCTATAGAAAGTCAGTCAGCAATAATTATCGGGTAAGTAAATTGAAAAACATATATTAAAAAAAAAAAAATGTTGCAGTGTGTTACATGAAGGTAATTGTAATAAAACCATTAAGTGCAAGATGTAAAAAAAAAAAAAAAAAAACAGAATTTCCACAAAAAAATTTTGTGATAAAATAAAAGCTTAGGGATGACAAAACTTCTAATGGAACGGTATAGACTTTTTACAGAAAATGATCCATCATTGACCACTAGGTGTCAGGGTAGAGCATAATTTGTTGCTTTAAATGAGGTGCAATAGTCTGTCTTGGCCATATGGTGGCAGTATTCGTAGGACAATTTTAGTAATTGACAGAATTTGACCTATATTGGACAAGTGATGAGGGGCAAATGCATTAGAAAAGGAGATGCTGCTCAGAAAGGTCAGTAGAAAAAGTAATAAAGGGAGATCAAAAGCCCGTTAGCTGAAAACCATCAAGATTGACATTGTAATGAACATCAAGCAAGTGAAAGAAGTTGTGGAAGCATGGTGAGAAACGGCCTACGGAGTATCCAAGGGTCGGACACGACTGCACGGTTATTCCTGGTTCTCGTAATGTTAGAAGATGCTGACGTGCTGCGCCCTACACAACTAATCCAGCTGAGTGCATAGGCACTTGGCATACATTTTATGCAGTTTTTGTTACCATTCAGTAATCCAGAAAGTCTGATGATCCAGAAAATATCTGCTTTAATTAATTTCATCGATTTAAAGTAATGTTTTATTTTTAGCTTGCAATCAGTCATTCGATATCTTGTGACTCAGATGGAAATAGTGACGCCACATGGTGCAGTTATCATCGCCCATTATGTGATTTATGTGTGCTGTGGGCGGTCCGCGGCTGACGTCCAGGCATGACGCTGCTCCTTGGATCACAACTAAATGATTAAGGGCCCTTAAAATCCTTTTGGATGAAGTAATCTAATATTACTGCCCATTACCGGACACAGAGTGACAGCATGGGCCCCAGCCTACGCCCTATACTGCATGGGGATTACCAGGTCACACCCATAATGAGGAGTCAAAGTGTTTCAAAAAGATCCAAAATCTTATTTTCAGCAAATTAAAAAAAAAAAAGAAATACTGTCTTATTGTGAACAAGAAGCTCCAAAATACAAATAGTATTTACAGTAAAAACACAGCAATTAAAATTTTTCCTTACCCCATGGGCTGAGCGACACCTCAATTACATGTCCTGTTGTGTCCTTTATTCCATCTTACGTCGTTCTGCTAAGGCAATACACATTTCCCATGATGTCTATGGGGTAGACTCTCATTATATTGCACTAAGTCCCATCTAAGGGCAGCAAGTCATAGATCAGTGCAATACAGCTGCTGTGACATGCTGTATAAAGAAGAGTCTGTGTTTCCTATGTGATGTATATACAGCAGTCTCATGTATCCTATGTGATGTATATACAGCAGTCTCATGTATCCTATGTGATGTATATACAGCAGTCTCAGTGTCTCCTATGTGATGTATATACAGCAGTCTTGGTGTCTCCTATGTGATGTATATACAGCAGTCTTGGTGTCTCCTATTTGATGTATATACAGCAGCCTCAATGTCTCCTATGAGATGTATATACAGCAGTCTCATGTATCCTATGTGATCTATACAGCTGTCTCAGTGTCTCCTATGTGATGTATATACAGCAGTCTTGGTGTCTCCTATGTGATGTATATACAGCAGTCTTGGTGTCTCCTATTTGATGTATATACAGCAGTCTCATGTATCCTATGAGATGTATATACAGCAGTCTTGGTGTCTCCTATTTGATGTATATACAGCAGTCTCATGTATCCTATGAGATGTATATACAGCAGTCTCATGTATCCTATGTGATCTATACAGCTGTCTCAGTGTCTCCTATGTGATGTATATACAGCAAACTCTGTCTCCTATGTGTTGTATATACTGTCTCCTATGTGATGTACAGTGATGAGAAAAAGGGTAACAATGTTTTGAACTTTTGACTTTCAGGCTCCATATCTCACCATCCACTACTGCTTCTAACAGGAGACTCCCATCATTTTATAGACAATCATCTTGGCTATCTCATACATAAGTTTGACTTGCATATATTTAACATATGATTAGTTATGCAGATTCTCGTCATGTTACTGCATTACTTTTTTGCTCCTGGTGGTGGAAAAATCTTTTTCTTTAACACAATACAACCTGTTCTCACATTCCCTAATAGCTCAGTGTGTTATTAGGTTGATTCCCAAGTGAAAGGTCACTGGTAAGAATAGAGGAGCAGCCATGAAGAAGATTTCCCTAGAAAAACGAAACTGCATCATCCAGCTCATTGTTGGTGGTCTCTCGGCCAAGAAAATTTCCAAACTGCATCATGTGAGCGCCATGACAGTTGGAAGAATAGGAAATGAAGTCCGTCCATTCTAAAGCCAAGAGGTGGACGTCCAGGCAAAGTATCGGAGTCAACAAGTCGGCTCATCACAAGGTCTATTAGTTCTGGTGCGAGAAACACAGCGGTGGAGGAAGCTCGTAAGCTTCGTAATAGTGAGATCACAGACGTCCATGCGAGCACCGGGCGATGCACGTTACACAAGTCTGGAATGGTGGCTCGAAAAAAGGTGAAGAAGCCTCAACCTCAATATTGTCATAAGAAGCGCCGGCTCAAGTTTGCAAAAAAGTCCGAAAAGTGAACAGTAGAAGATTGGAAATGGGTCATTTGGAGCGATGAGATGAAAGTCAATAGACTAGGCTCTGATGAATGCAAATGGGTCTGGAAGAAACAAGGGAAAAGGGGCTAGCGGATCGAGAAATTGAAGGAACTGTCAAGTTCGGTGTAGGAAGCCCGATGATATGGGATTGTTTCACAGCCAAAGGCGTTGGATACTTGACCGGGATCGATGTTGGTCTCAATGCTGAGCTATATGTGAGTATCCTACAAGACAAATTACTTTGTACACTCGAGTACTATGGATATGAAAAGGACGACATAGTGTTCCAGCAGGACAACGACCAGAAGCATACGTCGAGATTAGAGAAGAAATGGTTCAGTGACAATGAAGAAGAAGTGCTGGATCGGCCCCCACAGTCCCCAGATCTCAACCCAATCCAACACTTGTGGGTAGAGTTGGAGAAAAAGCTGTACACATACCCAAGTGAGTCGACCAGTCTGCACCAATTTTGGGAACGTGTAGAAGAGACCTGGGATCAGATTTTGGTTGAGAGATGTTTGAATCTGATCTAGAGCAGCCCAGAAGGATTCAGGCAGTGTTGAACGCCAAAGGTGGATTTACAAAATACAAAACAAAGTAATACAAATTTAAAATGTAGATTTTTAGGAGCAAAACAGTAACAGTACAGTGACGTGACAAGAATCTGCATAATCAATCATATGCTAAATAGTTGCAAGTCAAATTTATGTATGATGATTGTCTATAAAATGATGGGAGTCTAACGCTCGGAGCAGTAGTGGATGGTGAGATATGGAGCCTGAAACTCAAAAGTTCAAAACATTAACCTTTTGCTTGTCACTGTATGTATAGCAGTCTGTGTATCCTATGTGATGTATATACAGCTGTTAGTGTCTCATATGTGATGTATATAGAGCAGTCTCGGTGTCTCCTATGGGATGTATATACAGCAGTCCTGGTGTATTTTATATGATGTATATACAGAAGTCTGCGTCTCCTATGTGATGTGTACACAGCAGTCTGCATCTCCTATGTGATGCGTACATAGCAGTCTGTCTCCTATGTGATGTATATACAACTGTCTCCTGTGGGATGTACAGTGCTGGCCAAAAGTATTGGCACCCCTGCAATTCTGTCAGATAATACTCAGTTTCTTCCTGAAAATGATTGCAATCACAAATTCTTTGGTATTATTCTCTTCATTTAATTTGTCTTCAATGAAAAAAACACAAAAAGAATTGTCCTAAAGCCAAATTGGATATAATTCCACACCAAACCTAAAAAAGGGGGTGGACAAAAGTATTGGCACCCTTTGAAAAATCATGTGATGCTTCTCTAATTCGTGTAATTAACAGCACCTGTAACTTACCTGTGGCACCTAACAACTAAATCACACTTGCAGCCAGTTAACATGGATTAAAGTTGCCTCAACCTCTGTCCTGTGTCCTTGTGTGTACCACATTGAGCATGGAGAAAAGAAAGAAGACCAAAGAACTGTCTGAGGACTTGAGAAACCAAATTATGAGGAAGCATGAGCAATCTCAAGGCTACAAGTCCATCTCCAAAGACCTGAATGTTCCTGTGTCTTCCGTGCGCTGTGTCATCAAGAAGTTTAAAACCCATGGCACTGTGGCTAACCTCCCTAGATGTGGACGGAAAAGAAAAATTGACTAGAGATTTCAACGCAAGATTGTGCGGATGGTGGATAAAGAACCTCGACTAACATCCAAACAAGTTCAAGCTGCCTTGCAGTCCGAGGGTACAACAGTGTCAACCCGTACTATCCGTCGGCGTCTGAATGAAAAGGGACTGTATGGTAGGATACCCAGGAAGACCCCACTTCTTACCCCGAGACATAAAAAAGCCAGGCTGGAGTTTGCCAAAACTTACCTGAGAAAGCCTAAAACGTTTTGGAAGAATGTTCTCTGGTCAGGTGAGACAAAAGTAGATGGGAAAAAGCATCAACATAGAGTGTACAGGAAAAAAAAGAGGCATTCAAAGAATAGAACACTGTCCCTACAGTCAAACATGGCGGAGGTTCCCTGATGTTTTGGGGTTGCTTTGCTGCCTCTGGCACTGGATTGCTTGACCGTGTGCATGGCATTATGAAGTCTGAAGAGTACCAACAAATTTTAAAGCATAATGTAGGGCCCAGTGTGAGAAAGCTGGGTCTCCCTCAGAGGTCATGGATCTTCCAGCAGGACAATGACCCAAAACACACTTCCAAAAGCACTATAAAATGGTTTGAGAGAAAGCACTGGAGACTTCTAAGGTAGCCAGCAATGAGTCCAGACCTGAATCCCATAGAACACCTGTGGAGAGATCTCAAAATGGCAGTTTGGAGAAGGCACCCTTCAAATATCAGGGACCTGGAGCAGTTTGCCAAAGAAGAATGGTCTACAATTCCAGCAGAGCATTGTAAGAAACTCATTGATGGTTACCGAAAGCGGTTGTTCACAGTTATTTTGGCTAAAGGTTGTGCAACCAAGTATTAGGCTGAGGGTGCCAATACTTTTGTCCGGCCTTTTTTTGGAGTTTTGTGTGAAATGATCAATGATTTGATTTTTGCTTCATTCTCTTTTGTGTTTTTTCCTTGCAAGCAAATTAAATGAAAATAATAAGACCAAAGAATTTGTGATTGGAATCATTTTCAGGAAGAAACTGAGTATTATCTGACAGAATTGCAGGGGTGCCAATACTTTGGGCCAGCACTGTATATACAGTAGTCCTGGTGTATTTTATATGATGTATATACAGAAGTCTGCGTCTCCTATGTGATGTGTACACAGCAGTCTGCATCTCCTATGTGATGCGCACATGGCAGTCTGTCTGCTATGTGATGTGTATACAGCAGTCTGTGTCTGATGTGTATACAGCAGTCTGTGTCTGATGTGTATACAGCAGTCTGTGTCTGATGTGTATACAGCAGTCTGTGTCTGTGTATACAGCAGTTTGTGTCTCCTATGGGATGTATATAGCGCAGTCTGTGTCTCATATGTGATGTATACAGAGCAGTCTGTGTCTCCTATGGGATGTATATAGATCAGTCTGTGTCTCATATGGGATGTATATACAGCTGTTAATGTCTCATATGTGATATATATAGAGCAGTCTCGGTGTCTCCTATGGGATGTATATATAGCAGTCTGTGTCTCCTATGTGATGTATATACAGCAGTCTTGGTGTATTTTATATGATGTATATACAGCAGTATGCGTCTCCTATGTGATGTATACAGCAGTTAGTTTCTCAGTGTATCCTATGTGATGTATGGGAGAACATACACAGAAACAGGAATGGTACAGCTGGGTGGGGAGTGAAGGAGTCAAAGCTTCCAGCAGGTATTTGATAGATGACATTTCCTGTAGTTCTCAGACTGACTTCCTGTCTGCACATGATGGTGTGTACTTGATGGTGGTCAGACTGGAGATCACATGACCCAGCTGCTTTTAATAATGATGGGAAATGTATGAGCTGGGATGAACCGAGTTACCCAGCGGGAATATTGGAATATTACTGGTGCGTTATCCTCTGAAGCTCCTGGCCTGACGCACAAATCCTTCCTTTCAGATATACTCTGTGCTGTTGGCGATTTGTTTTTGTTTTTTTTAATTATCATTTTGAGTACAAGATCAAAATATTACTCTTCTAAAAATACTCTGTGCTGCAGGGAGTCCTGCTCCTTTCTCTATAATATTCTTAAGCCTTTGACTCCCCCCATTTATTCAGCGCCATCCCTCCTTATGACACACTTCCCTACATAAGACCAGCATGTTCCTTTCCTGAAATACTCTGTTCTGCTTTGACATGTCTGTCCGTGCCCCTCCCCGCCCCCACGCGTCTCCCTCCTCATGACACTGCCCCTGTCACCCGCTTCTCCTTAGTTATTCGGATCACCGGTTGGGTGTAGATAATTCTAATCATGTGTTCTAGAAAGTTATTCTATAATCTCCAGTCTTCTGGTTGTTATTTGGATTGTTCAGACCTACCACCATTGCGCAGGAAAAGCTGGGATAATATGAACCTCGCTCCAGTGTCAATCACCAGGAATTGTCAGCTGCAGACGATCCCATGTGATGGAGATACAGGGTCCTCATTAACTGCTGGGTGGTCCAAAGCGAGGGGCATACATCGAAGTCCCCCCAAAGATGTGATTACACTGTGCAGACTTTGATAGATGCTGTAAAAGCACTCAATCCCCTCCACCCCACTACCTCCAGGATTCACATACCTGTTGGTATCTATCTACTGTCATGGCCAAAAGTGTTGGCACCCTTGAAATTGTTCCTGAAAATGAAGTATTTCTCCCAGAAAATTATTGCAATTACACACGTTTTGTTATACACTTGTTTATTTCCTTTGTGTCTATTGGAACAACACAATAAAACTGCGAAAAAAAAGGCAAATTGGACATAATTTCACACAACCCCCCCCAATAATGGGCCGGACTAAATTGTTGGTACCTTTGCAAAATTATGGGTAAACAACTTTGTTTCAAGCATGCAATGCTTGCTCAATCTCACCTGCGGCAAGTAACAGATGTGGGAAATATGAAAATCACACCTGAAATCAGATAGAAAGGGGGAGAAGTTGACTCAAACTTTGCATTGTGTGTCTGTGTGTGCCACACTAAGCATGGAGAACAGAAAGAGGAGAAGAGAACTGTCTGAGGACTTGAGAAAGAAAATTGTTGAAAAATACCAACAATCTCAAGGTTACAAGTCCATCTCCAGAGATCTTGATGTTCTTTTGTTCACGGAGCGCAACATAATCAAGAAGTTTACAACCCATGGCACTGCAGCTAATCTCCCTGGACGTGGACGGCAGAGAAAAATTGATGAAAGGTTGAAACGCAGGATAGTCCGGATGGTGGATAATCAGCCCCAATCACATTCCAAAGAAATTCAAGCTGTCCTACAGCCTCAGGGTGCATCAATGTCAGTTCGAACTATTCGTCTACATTTGAATGAAATGAAACTATGGCAGGAGACCCAGGAGGACCCCACTGCTGACACAGAGACATAAAAAAGCTAGACTGCAGTCTGCCAAAATGTTTGTGAGTAAGCCAAAATCCTTCTGGGAAAGTGTCTTGTGGACAGATGAGACCAAGGTAGAGCTTTTTGGTAAATCACATCATTCTACTGTTTACTGAAAACTGAATGAGGCCTACAAAGAAAAGAACACAGTACCTACAGTCAAATATGGTGGAGGTTCACATATGTTTTTGGGTTGTTTCTCTGCCTCTGGCACTGGGTGCCTTGACTGTGTGCAAGGCATCATGAAATCTGAAGATTATCAAAGGATTTTGGGTCACAATGTATTGCCCAGTGTCAGAAAGCTGGGTTTGCGTCCTAGGTCATGGGACTTCCAGCAGGACAAGGACCCCAAACATACCTCAAGAGGCCCCCAGAAATGGATGTAAGCAAAGCGCTGGAGAGTCCTGAAGAAGAAGCAATGAGTCCGGATCTAAATCCCATTGATCACCTGTGGAGAGATCTTAAAATTGCTGTAGGGAGAAGACAACTTCAAATATGAGACCTGGAGCAAAATAAGAGTCCAAAATTCAAGTTGAGAGGAGTAAGAAGCCTGTGATGGTCAAAGGAAGCGAATGACTGCAGTTATTTATTCCAAAGGGTGTGCAACCAGATATTAAGTGGAGGGCACCAACAATTTTGTTCGGCCCATTTTTGGGGTTTTGTGTTAAATTGTCCAATTTTTTTTTTTTGTGTTGTTCCAATACACACAAAGTAAATAAACATGTAGAACAAAACGTGTGGAATTGCAATAATTTTCTGGGAGAAATACTTCATGTTCTGGAACAATTTCAAGGGTGTCATCGGTCATGACTCACTCTATCTATCTATCATCTATCTATCTACAGCTGCATCTCACAAAATTAGAATATCATCAAAAAGTTAATTTATTTCAGTTCTTCGATACAAACAGTGAAACTCCTATATTATATAGAGTCATTACACACAGAGGGATCTATTATATAGAGTCATTACACGCAGAGGGATCTATTATATAGAGTCATTACACACAGAGGGATCTATTATAGAGAGTCATTACACACAGAGGGATCTATTATATAGAGTCATTACACACAGAGGGATCTATTATATAGAGTCATTACACACAGAGGGATCTATTATATAGAGTCATTACACACAGAGCGATCTATTACATAGAGTCATTACACACAGAGGGATCTATTATATAGAGTCATTACACAGAGGGATCTATTATATAGATTCATTACATGCAAAGGGATCTATTATATAGAGTCATTACACACAGAGGGATCTATTATATAGAGTCATTACACACAGAGGGATCTATTATATAGAGTCATTACACGCAGAGGGATCTATTATATAGAGTCATTACACACAGAGGGATCTATTATATAGAGTCATTACAGACAGAGGGATCTATTATATAGAGTCATTACACACAGAGGGATCTATTATATAGAGTCATTACACACAGAGGGATCTATTATATAAAGTCATTACACACAGAGGGATCTATTATATAGAGTCATTACACACAGAGCGATCTATTATATAGAGTCATTACACACAGAGGGATCTATTATATAGAGTCATTACACACAGAGCGATCTATTATATAGAGTCATTACACACAGAGGGATCTATTATATAGAGTCATTACATGCAGAGGGATCTATTATATAGAGTCGTTACACGCAGAGGGATCTATTATATAGAGTCATTACACGCAGAGCGATCTATTATATAGAGTCATTACACGCAGAGGGATCTATTATATAGAGTCATTACACGCAGAGTGATCTATTATATAGAGTCATTACACACAGAGTGATCTATTATATAGAGTCATTACACACAGAGGGATCTATTAAATAGAGTCATTACACGCAGAGTGATCTATTATATAGAGTCATTACACACAGAGGGATCTATTATATAGAGTCATTACACACAGAGGGATCTATTATATAGAGTCATTACACACAGAGGGATCTATTATATAGAGTCATTACACACAGAGGGATCTATTATATAGAGTCATTACACACAGAGGGATCTATTTCGCGTGTTTATTTCTGTTAATGTTGATGATTATGGCTTACAGCCAATGAAAACACAAAAGTCATTATCTCAGTAAATTAGAATACTTTATAACAGCTTGAAAAATGATTTTAATATCCGAAATGTCTGTTCAGTAAATGCCTCAGTACTTGGTCGGGCTCCTTTTGCATCAATTCCTGCATCACTGCGGCAATGTGGCATGGAGGGATCAGCCTGCGGCACTGCTGAGGGGTTATGGAAGCCCAGGTGGCTTTGATAGCAGCCTTCAGCTCGTCTGCATTGTGGGGTCTGGGGTCTCATCTTCCTCTTGACAATACCCCATAGATTCTCTATAATAGATTCTCTATGGGGTTAAGGTCAGGCGAGTTTGCTGCCAATCAAGCTCAGTGATACTGTTGTGTGTAAACCAGGTATTGGTACTTTTGGCCGTGTGAACAGGGGCCAAGTCCTGCTGGAGAATGACATTTCCATCTCCAAAAAGCTTGTCGGCAGAGGGAAGCATGAAGTGCTGGAAAATGTCCTGGTAGACGGGTGCGCTGACATTGGTCTTGATAAAACACAGTGGACCTACACCAGCAGATGACATGGCTCCCCAAACCATCACTGATTGTGGACACTTCACACTAGACCCCCAGCAGCTTGGATTGTGGCCTCTCCACTCTTCCTCCAGACTCTGGGACCTTGTGGAGTGTGTCAGTGACTGCCTTCTGGACATCTGTCAAGTCAGCAGTCTTCCCCCATGATTGTGAAGCTTACTGAAACAGACTAAGGGACCTTTATAAACTCTTAGGAAGCTTTTGCAGGTGTTTTTTGTTAATTATTCTAATTTACTGAGATAATGACTGTTGTGTTTTCATTGGCTGTAAGCCATAATCATCAACATTAACAGAAATAAACACGTGAAATAGATCACTCTGTGTGTAATGACTCTATATAATAGATCCCTCTGTGTGTAATGACTCTATATAATAGATCTCTCTGTGTGTAATGACTCTATATAATAGATCCCTCTGTGTGTAATGACTCTATATAATAGATCCCTCTGTGTGTAATGACTCTATATAATAGATCACTCTGTGTGTAATGACTCTATATAATAGATCGCTCTGTGTGTAATGACTCTATATAATAGATCCCTCTGTGTGTAATGACTCTATATAATTGATCTCTCTGTGTGTAATGACTCTATATAATAGATCCCTCTGTGTGTAATGACTCTATGTAATAGATCCCTCTGTGTGTAATGACTCTATATAATAGATCCCTCTGTGTGTAATGACTCTATATAATAGATCCCTCTGTGTGTAATGACTCTATATAATAGATCCCTCTGTGTGTAATGACTCTATATAATAGATCGCTCTGTGTGTAATGACTCTATATAAAAGATCCCTCTGTGTGTAATGACTCTATATAATAGATCGCTCTGTGTGTAATGACTATAGAATAGATCCCTCTGTGTGTAATGACTCTATATAATAGATCCCTCTGTGTGTAATGACTCTATATAATAGATCCCTCTGTGTGTAATGAACTCTATATAATAGATCCCTCTGTGTGTAATGACTCTATATAATAGATCCCTCTGTGTGTAATGACTCTATATAATAGATCACTCTGTGTGTAATGACTCTATATAATAGATCCCTCTGTGTGTAATGGCTCTATATAATAGATCCCTCTGTGTGTAATGACTCTATATAATAGATCCCTCTGTGTGTAATGACTCTATATAATAGATCCCTCTGTGTGTAATGACTCTATATAATAGATCCCTCTGTGTGTAATGACTCTATATAATAGATCCCTCTGTGTGTAATGACTCTATATAATAGATCCCTCTGTGTGTAATGACTCTATATAATAGATCCCTCTGTGTGTAATGACTCTATATAATAGATCCCTCTGTGTGTAATGACTCTATATAATAGATCGCTCTGTGTGTAATGACTCTATATAAAAGATCCCTCTGTGTGTAATGACTCTATATAATAGATCACTCTGTGTGTAATGACTATAGAATAGATCCCTCTGTGTGTAATGACTCTATATAATAGATCCCTCTGTGTGTAATGACTCTATATAATAGATCCCTCTGTGTGTAATGACTCTATATAATAGATCCCTCTGTGTGTAATGACTCTATATAATAGATCCCTCTGTGTGTAATGACTCTATATAATAGATCCCTCTGTGTGTAATGACTCTATATAATAGATCCCTCTGTGTGTAATGACTCTCTATAATAGATCCCTCTGTGTGTAATGACTCTCTATAATAGATCCCTCTGTGTGTAATGACTCTATATAATAGATCCCTCTGTGTGTAATGACTCTCTATAATAGATCCCTCTGTGTGTAATGACTCTATATAATAGATCCCTCTGTGTGTAATGACTCTCTATAATAGATCCCTCTGTGTGTAATGACTCTATATAATAGATCCCTCTGCGTGTAATGACTCTATATAATAGACCCCTCTGCGTGTAATGACTCTCTATAATAGATCCCTCTGTGTGTAATGACTCTATATAATAGATCCCTCTGTGTGTAATGACTCTATATAATAGATCCCTCTGTGTGTAATGACTCTATATAATAGATCCCTCTGTGTGTAATGACTCTATATAATAGATCCCTCTGTGTGTAATGACTCTATATAATAGATCCCTCTGTGTGTAATGACTCTATATAATAGATCCCTCTGTGTGTAATGACTCTCTATAATAGATCCCTCTGTGTGTAATGACTCTCTATAATAGATCCCTCTGTGTGTAATGACTCTATATAATAGATCCCTCTGTGTGTAATGACTCTCTATAATAGATCCCTCTGTGTGTAATGACTCTATATAATAGATCCCTCTGTGTGTAATGACTCTCTATAATAGATCCCTCTGTGTGTAATGACTCTATATAATAGATCCCTCTGCGTGTAATGACTCTATATAATAGACCCCTCTGCGTGTAATGACTCTCTATAATAGATCCCTCTGCGTGTAATGACTCTATATAATAGATCATTCTGCGTGTAATGACTCTATATAATAGATCCCTCTGTGTGTAATGACTCTATATAATAGATCCCTCTGTGTGTAATGACTCTCTATAATAGATCCCTCTGTGTGTAATGACTCTATATAATAGATCCCTCTGCGTGTAATGACTCTATATAATAGACCCCTCTGCGTGTAATGACTCTCTATAATAGATCCCTCTGTGTGTAATGACTCTATATAATAGATCCCTCTGTGTGTAATGACTCTATATAATAGATCCCTCTGTGTGTAATGACTCTATATAATAGATCCCTCTGTGTGTAATGACTCTATATAATAGATCCCTCTGTGTGTAATGACTCTATATAATAGATCCCTCTGTGTGTAATGACTCTATATAATAGATCCCTCTGTGTGTAATGACTCTCTATAATAGATCCCTCTGTGTGTAATGACTCTCTATAATAGATCCCTCTGTGTGTAATGACTCTATATAATAGATCCCTCTGTGTGTAATGACTCTCTATAATAGATCCCTCTGTGTGTAATGACTCTATATAATAGATCCCTCTGTGTGTAATGACTCTCTATAATAGATCCCTCTGTGTGTAATGACTCTATATAATAGATCCCTCTGCGTGTAATGACTCTATATAATAGACCCCTCTGCGTGTAATGACTCTCTATAATAGATCCCTCTGCGTGTAATGACTCTATATAATAGATCATTCTGCGTGTAATGACTCTATATAATAGATCCCTCTGCGTGTAATGACTCTATATAATAGATCCCTCTGCGTGTAATGACTCTATATAATAGATCCCTCTGCGTGTAATGACTGTCTATAATAGATCCCTCTGCGTGTAATGACTCTATATAATAGATCCCTCTGTGTGTAATGACTCTATATAATAGATCCCTCTGTGTGTGATGACTCTATATAATAGATCCCTCTGTGTAATGACTCTATATAATAGATCCCTCTGTGTGCAATGACTCTATATAATAGATCCCTCTGTGTGTAATGACTATATAATAGATCCCTCTGTGTGTAATGACTCTATGTAATAGATCCCCCTGTGTGTAATGACTCTATATAATAGATCACTCTGTGTGTAATGACTCTATATAATAGACCCCTCTGTGTGTAATGACTCTCTATAATAGATCCCTCTGCGTGTAATGACTCTATATAATAGATCACTCTGCGTGTAATGACTCTATATAATAGATCCCTCTGCGTGTAATGACTCTATATAATAGATCCCTCTGCGTGTAATGACTCTATATAATAGATCCCTCTGTGTGTAATGACTGTCTATAATAGATCCCTCTGCGTGTAATGACTCTATATAATAGATCCCTCTGCGTGTAATGACTCTATATAATAGATCCCTCTGTGTGTAATGACTCTATATAATAGATCCCTCTGTGTGTAATGACTCTATATAATAGATCCCTCTGTGTGTAATGACTCTATATAATAGATCCCTCTGTGTGTAATGACTCTATATAATAGATCCCTCTGTGTGTAATGACTCTATATAATAGATCCCTCTGCGTGTAATGACTCTATATAATAGATCCCTCTGTATGTAATGACTCTATATAATAGATCTCTCTGTGTGTAATGTCTCTATATAATAGATCCCTCTGTGTGTAATGACTCTATAGAATGAGTTTCACTTTTTGTATTGAAGAACTGAAATAAATTAACTTTTTAATGATTTCCTAATTTTGTGACAAGCACTTGTATCTATCTATCTATCCTTTAGCTACATGGATAGAAGAAAGCTGCAGCACTGCACCATATTTCCCTGAAAAAAAAGTGATTTATTCTTTTTTTGTTCGTGCAACATTTCTGCTGTATTATAGAACCTTTTTTTGAAGCTCGATAGAGGCTCAATAATAGGAGATAATATAATGCAGATAGATATTAGATAGATGATAGATAAATATTAGATAGGATAGAGAAAATGGAGTCACACCAGTCCTCCAAATCTGGCAAATGGATGATAATAATATATAGGAGAATCTTTCATTATTATGGCGTATAATAAAAAATTATATTGTAGCAGCATCGATTTTTCTGGTTAACACGGCACCGCAATATAATATTTTTTCATACACCAATTTATGGAAGAAAAAGAGTTTGCACTCCAAACATAGCAAAAAAAACGTGAAGAAAATGTATTCCATGACCCAGGCACACGACCCTTCAGCTCAAGGTGTGAGCTTTTATCAAGTGAATATACTAATGCATCAAAAGACCAGATATAGGGCTGAATATAATTACATGATTAACATGTTGTAAAAATAAAAACAGTAAAAAAATACAATAACAATTCACATTACAATACACATAATGTAGAAAAGTGTCAGAGTGCACATAGATGTAACAACTACCTCGCCGGCTGACAGTTAGGCTGTGTGCCCACAATGCGTTTTTTAAGCGTTTCCGCAGCGGCAAATGAACACGCGTCCAGAAAAAAAACAACGTAGACATGTCCGCTTTAGGTCTGGATGAAAATGACCCATAAAAGAGAGTCCAATCGACCCCGGTGCACAATTTGGACCTACGCCCCCCCCCCCACTTGTATGTTGGTCAGATGTATGGGCACGCGTAGTGTTCGAGATCATATACAGACCTGCTTATTCACCCCCATGTAATAATGTCTCCCATCCTAAACCCTTCCAGTAATAATGTCCCCTCCATCTTGAGCCCTGTGCTATAACAATGTCCTCCATCCTGGACCCCCTTGCTGGTATAATTATATATTTCAGTAATTATGTCCCATCCTGGGCCCTTCCAGTAATAAAGTCCCCATCCTGGGCTCCATACTATTAACAATGTCCCCATCCTATGCCCCTTCTTGGTATAATGTCCCTCATCCTGAGCTCCATGCTGGTATAATGTCCCCCATCTTGAGCCCCTTCCTGGTATAATGTCTCCCATTCTGGGCCCCTTCTTGGTATAATGTCTATCATCGTAAGCCCCTTCCTGATATAATTACAATAGCAAAAAGAACTTCGGCACTCCATACATGAAAATATAAGAAATATTGTATCTAGACTAATGTCATTTTGAAAAATGAAGGTTTTTTGCGCATAATTTGGCCAATTTATGTGTGCCCATCAACCACGACAAGGTCACCTTCGTATGATGGGAAACTACGCTATGCTACCACTGGATATGCCACTCTTGGGCTGTAAGCCTGTATGGACAATATGTCTCTGCTTGGGCTTTTAACCTACAATGTATGGGCTGGTAGAGCTAGTTAAAACCACCTGTGACTGAATGGGAGGGACACATGGTCAGAAAAAAGGCTGTCAAACTTCTAATAGTGTGAACACGTACCTGCTGCAATGCTCCAGGAGCGGGATCCCAAAAATGATTAATAGAAAAAAGAGAGGGGTCGCTCACTGGTCTATTCGGGTGCTCTGAAGAAAAGAGTAATCTCAATAGCAAAAAGAACTTCGGCACTCCATACATGAAAATATAAGAAATATTGTATCTAGACTAATGTCATTTTGAAAAATGAAGTTTTTTTGCGCATAATTTGGCCAATTTATGTGTGCCCATCAACCACGACAAGGTTAAAAGCCCAAGCAGAGACATATTGTCCATACAGGCTTACAGCCCAAGAGTGGCATATCCAGTGGTAGCATAGCGTAGTTTCCCATCATACGAAGGTGACCTTGTCATGGTTGATGGGCACACATAAATTGGCCAAATTATGCGCAAAAAACCTTCATTTTTCAAAATGACATTAGTCTAGATACAATATTTCTTATATTTTCATGTATGGAGTGCCGAAGTTCTTTTTGCTATTGAGATTACTCTTTTCTTCAGAGCACCCGAATAGACCAGTGAGCGACCCCTCTCTTTTTTCTATTTCTCCTTCCTGATATAATGTCTGCCATCCTGGGTTTCTTCCTGGTGTGATGTCCCCCATCCTGGGCTCTTTCTTGGTATAATGTCCCCCATCCTGGGCTATTTCTTGATATAATGTCTCGCATCCTGGACCCTTTCTTGGTATAATGTCCCACATCCTGGGCCCTTTCTTGGTATAATGTCCCGCACCCTGGGCCCTTTCTTGGTATAATGTCCCGCATCCTGGGCCCTTTCTTGGTATAATGTCCCCCATCCTGGGCCACTTCTTGGTATAATGTCTGCCATCCTGGGCCCCTTCTTGGTATAATGTGCCCCATCCTGGGCCCCTTCTTGGTATAATGTCCCCCCATCCTCGGCCCCTTCTTGGTATAATGTCCCGCATCCTGGGCCCCTTTTTGGTATAATGTCCCCCATCCTGGGCCCCTTCTTGGTATAATGTCCCCCATCCTGGGCCACTTCTTGGTATAATGTCCCCCATCCTGGGCCACTTCTTTTTATAATGTCTCCCATCCTGGGCCACTTCTTGGTATAATGTCCCCCATCCTGGGCCCCTTCTTGGTATAATGTCCCCCTGTCACGCTGTCTCTGTATACTGGAGGTAGGGGGTCTAAGCTGACCCTAAGCTGGGGCCCTGACTAATCCCTCAACCTGGAGGTACTGTTAAAGGTACAGAGGTCCAGGCCGCCAGCGTAACCCCTACCTCCTGAGGATCCCTGCACCTAAGTAATCTAGTCCTGAGAAGGACCCCGATCACAACAAAAGGGGACAAGTAATAATATGCCCACACACAGTACTTAGACGAACGAGACAGTACAAGGGAAAAACCAAAACCACCTTGCATACAAAAACTACACAACTACAACAGAGGGAACACCAACAGGAAAGGAGATAAATGATAAAGCGAGGAAGGGAAAAAACACTCCAAATACACTTATCTCTGAAACTCCAAATACCACGATCCGCTCTGTTAGTCTGCATGAAATGCTTTCACCGACACTTCCCTAACAGACCAGCAGGCATTTGAAGGAGTCTCACTACAGCAGCATTGATTGCAGCTGGGCGAGGCTGGACCTCGTCTAGCACAGAGAGAGAGAGAATTAACTCCCTCACTGCCGAAAAACACAAAGCACCAAAAAGTCAGCTGCGAGAAGTCAGGCTGTGTAATCGTGACGATCTTCGTGGCGACACACCCGTGACAGTACCCCCCCTTCTACGAGGGGCCTCCGGACCCTCAGGGCCAGGTTTATCCGGGTGAGTCGTGTGGAAGGCCCGAACTAATCGGTCTGCGTTAATATCCGACGCAGGAACCCACATCCTCTCCTCAGGACCATACCCTTTCCAATGAACCAGGTACTGAAGGGACCAGCGATTAAAGCGTGAATCGATGACCCTCGATACCTGGAACTCCAAGTTACCCTTGACCACCACTGGAGGGGGAGGTAAAGGTGACGGTACCACCGGCGCCACATACCTCTTAAGCAACGATCTGTGGAACACGTTGTGAATTTTAAACGTAGGGGGGAGGTCAAGACGGAATGCCACCGGATTAATAATAGAACTGATTCTGTACGGCCCGATGAACCTGGGACCCAGTTTCCAGGAGGGAACCTTAAGTTTTATATTCCTGGTAGACAACCATACCCGATCGTTCACACTAAGGTCCGGACCAGACACTCTCCTCCTATCAGCCATACGTTTGTATCGGTTCCCCATAGTATTCAGATTCTTCAGCACCCCTCTCCATACTGAAGCGAGTGATGAGGAAAATCGTTCCTCCTCAGGAACCCCCGAAGAGCCCCCCCTACTGAAAGTACAAAACTGGGGGTGAAAACCATATGCCCCAAAAAACGGGGACTTACCAGTGGACTCGCTCCGCCTATTATTAAGAGCAAACTCTGCCAGAGGTAAGAAAGAAGCCCAGTCCTCCTGGTTCTCTGACACAAAACACCGGAGATATGTCTCCAAGCTCTGGTTCATACATTCCGTCTGACCATTGGTCTGAGGATGAAAAGCCGATGAGAACGACAAATGCATCCCCCGCCGTGCACAAAACGCCTTCCAGAACTTGGACACAAACTGAGACCCCCGATCAGACACCACCTCGGAGGGTACCCCGTGAAGCCTCACAATCTCCCCAATGAACACCTGCGCAAGAGTTTTAGCATTAGGGAGAGCCGGAAGAGCGATAAAATGTGCCATCTTGCTGAACCTGTCCACTACAACGAGTATGACCGTTTTACCCGAAGACGGAGGGAGGTCCGTAATAAAGTCCATAGACAGATGAGTCCAAGGACGCTCCGGGATCTTCAAAGGTAAGAGGGCCCCAGACGGACGGTCATGTGAGGTCTTAGAGCGCGCACAAACCCCACAGGACGCGACAAAAGTTACCACCTCCTTATGTAAGTTAGGCCACCAAAACCGACGCGAGAGGAGATCCACAGTTGCTCTACTCCCTGGGTGTCCTGCAAAAACTGAGTTATGGTGTGCCTCGATCACCTTTTGTCGCAACTGATCTGGAACAAACAGTCTCCCCGGAGGTCCAACAGGGGCGTCCCCCTGAGCCTCCAATACCTCCTCCTCCAGCTCAGAGCATACTGCCGAAACCACCACCCCCTCCTGAAGGATAGGAATCGGGTCGTCCGTATTCCCGGCCCCAGGGAAACTACGAGATAAGGCATCCGCCTTTACATTTTTTGACCCAGGACGATATGTAACGACAAAATTAAACCTGGTAAAAAACAATGACCACCTAGCTTGTCTGGGATTCAGACGTTTCGCGGACTCCAGATATTGCAGGTTCTTGTGATCGGTGATGACGGTGACCGGATGGACTGCCCCCTCCAAAAAATGGCGCCACTCCTCAAAAGCTAACTTAATGGCCAAGAGGTCCCTATTGCCGACATCGTAATTCCTCTCAGCGGATGACAATTTTTTAGAGAAAAAGGCGCACGGATGCCACTTACCAGGGGACGAACCTTGTGACAATACTGCTCCCACCCCTACCTCGGAAGCGTCTACCTCTACAATGAATGGCTGTGACGCATCAGGTTGAATGAGTATGGGTGCCGAGGCAAAACATTTTTTCAAGGAGGAGAATGCTTGACAAGCCTTGTCAGACCACCTAGAAAAATCCGTCCCCTTTTTAGTCATGTCTGTGAGAGGCTTAACCATGGACGAGAAATTACGAATGAACTTCCGGTAATAATTAGCAAACCCCAGGAAACGTTGTAGTGCCTTAAGATTCTCTGGCCGATCCCACTCAAGAACTGCCCGCACTTTCCCAGGGTCCATACGAAAACCGGACGCTGAAACCAGGAAGCCTAAAAACTGGAGTTCCTGTACGGCGAACACACACTTTTCCCATTTGGCATACAGTTTATTATCCCGCAAGATCTGTAACACCTGCCTAACGTGCTCCTGATGAGACACCAGATCCGGCGAGTAAATTAAGATATCATCCAGATATATGACAACAAACTGTCCCACCAGGCGGCGAAAAATGTCATTAACAAAGTGTTGGAACACCGCCGGGGCATTAGTCAGACCGAATGGCATGACAAGGTTCTCATAATGCCCCTCCGGAGTGTTAAACGCCGTCTTCCACTCATCCCCCTCCTTCATCCTAATCAGATTGTACGCCCCCCTGAGATCCAACTTAGAGAACCATTTGGCGCCCACGATCTGATTAAAGAGATCGGGAATAAGTGGGAGCGGATACGGATCTCGGACCGTAATCCGATTAAGTTCACGGAAATCCAGGCAAGGGCGTAGGCCTCCATCTTTCTTCTTAACAAAGAAGAACCCCGCAGCCACCGGTGAAGATGAAGGTCTAATATGCCCCTTAGCCAGACTTTCTGAAATATAATCCTTCATGGCCTGCCTCTCAGGACCAGAAAGGTTATACAACCTAGCTTTAGGTAACTTGGCCTCAGGGAACAGTTTTACAGAACAGTCATACTCGCGATGAGGAGGTAGTTCCTGACACCCTTTCTCCGAGAATACATCCTCAAAGTCCGCCAGAAATGGAGGTAAGACCCAAGTAGTAACCGCACCGATGACCGTGTTCATGCAGTTTTTATTACAGAATTTACTCCATTGGCTTATCTCTCTGGTTTGCCAATTAATAACCGGGTTATGCTTAGTTAACCAAGGAAGGCCCAACACTATAGGAGTGGGAAGACCCTCCAACACGTAGCAAGACAACAGTTCTTTATGTATCGCCCCCACTTGAAGTTTTACGTCATGCACAGCTTGCAAAAAACTTCCCTGACCGAGAGGCCTGGCATCGATCGAGAATATGGGGATGGGTTTAGCCAACTCACTCAATCGCATACCTTGAACCCGGGCAAACCGAGCATCAACCAGATTAGCCCCGGCCCCACTATCCAGAAGAACAGATATCCTCTCAGTTCTCGTACCCACCACCACCTCCGCCGGTACGAGAAACTGAGACGAACCTAGGGACGAAATACCTACTCCCAGATTGCCGTCCACCACAAAACCTGGGATCAACAGTTTTCCGACGACTCTTCACTCTGCAAGGGACGGGATGGACACCCGCCAATAAAATGTCCCTTTCTCCCGCAGAAGAAACACCTTCCTGTCTTATGGCGCACCACCGGTCCCCTCCCCCGAAATGATGTCCCTCCTAATTGCATAGGCTCCTCTGGACTGACCAGGGGAACCACCATATGAGGGGACCTTGTAGGAGGTGGAGTCATCACAGGGGGTAGAGTTATCCCGCACCTCTCCCGAAGCCGTCTGTCAACGCGAATAGCAAGGGCCATAGCGGCTTCCAGTGACGCGGGAGAGTCATACTGTGCCAACACATCCTGTAATTTGTCGGATAAACCTTGACAAAACTGGCTCCTAAGAGCCGGGTCATTCCACTGGGTGTCCGTGGCCCACCTACGGAACTCCGAACAGAATTCCTCCGCCGGACGATCTCCCTGCTGGATCCTACGTAACTTAGACTCAGCAAGGGAGATCCGATCTGGGTCATCATATACGAGTCCCAGAGCAGCGAAAAACCTATCCACTGACTGGAGAGCCGGGGAGCCCGGGGGAAGAGAGAACGCCCAAGATTGTGGGTCCCCTTGCAGGAGCGAGATGACAATTCCCACCCTTTGTTCTTCACTCCCCGATGACCGAGGCCGCAGCCGAAAGTACAACTTGCATGCCTCCCGGAAAACAAGAAACTTGTCCCGCCCCCCAGTGAACCTGTCAGGGAGAGCTACTTTAGGTTCTGGTCCGGCTTGCTCCTGAGGATACAAAACCTTGGACCTAACGTCCGCCAGCTCCATGGACAAACTCTGCAACTGCCGAGCTAGACCGGCTACTGGATCCATGGTAGCTGGAGAAAAACTAAGTGGTCGGTGAAAATGTCACGCTGTCTCTGTATACTGGAGGTAGGGGGCCTAAGCTGACCCTAAGCTGGGGCCCTGACTAATCCCTCAACCTGGAGGTACTGTTAAAGGTACAGAGGTCCAGGCCGCCAGCGTAACCCCTACCTCCTGAGGATCCCTGCATCTAAGTAATCTAGTCCTGAGAAGGACCCCGATCACAACAAAAGGGGACAAGTAATAATATGCCCACACACAGTACTTAGACGAACGAGACAGTACAAGGGAAAAACCAAAACCACCTTGCATACAAAAACTACACAACTACAACAGAGGGAACACCAACGGGAAAGGAGATAAATGATAAAGCGAGGAAGGGAAAAAACACTCCAAATACACTTATCTCTGAAACTCCAAATACCACGATCCGCTCTGTTAGTCTGCATGAAATGCTTTCACCGACACTTCCCTAACAGACCAGCAGGCATTTGAAGGAGTCTCACTACAGCAGCATTGATTGCAGCTGGGCGAGGCTGGACCTCGTCTAGCACAGAGAGAGAGAGAATTAACTCTCTCACTGCCGAAAAACACAAAGCACCAAAAAGTCAGCTGCGAGAAGTCAGGCTGTGTAATCGTGACGATCTTCGTGGCGACACACCCGTGACACCCCCATCCTGGGCCCCTTCTTGGTATAATGTCTCCCATCCTGGGCTCCTCCTTGGTATAATATCCCCCATCCTGGGACCCTTCCATTCTTCTCCAGCGCATTTAAAAAATAAACAAATGATTCTTCTTACGTTCCCCCACTCCCATGTCGTGCAGCGTCGTCCTCCCCTATAGCCGGGAGCTGCCTACGGTGCGCCGCCCGTCATGGGAAAGCTGACATTTTCTGCTGTCCTCTGAATAGCTGGCGGCATGTATTGCTGTGCAGGGAGCCGGCGGATCTCTGCATCGTAATACACTTCAGCTGAATGTGCGTCTAGGTGAAATTGGCACTGGTGTCAGCAGGCTCCCCTCCTGCGATCGTTTTGCCCCTGGTGCGGTCCATTTTTAACATTGTAATTGTATAGGAGAAACTTTGCAGTTTATTTATTTTTTTCATATGATGAGAATGAGAAAAATCATTGGCAACTGAATGAGGCTTAAGACTGTTTTTTAATTAGCGCTGGATCCTACCTACCTTTTAAATTTATAGTTTTTGGTCCGGGAGAGACATATCTGATATAAACGTCACCTCGTAGTGGCTGGTGGGCTCATACGAATTGTCCAATTTGTTCCTCAATGTTCCAAGTATATTCTATATAGCAGTAATGCATTTCACATATTCAGTGTTTGCACACCTCAGCGCGCACAGTGTCTGCCGTATTCTTGGGATTGTATATTCTGCAGCTTGCTCCTGTTCACATTTGCTTTATTCTAGTAGCAGTTTAGCTCTTTTGTAGGTTTATGCATAGATGGATATATATATAAAATAGATTGTAGCGAGTGACAGAGATTGGCTGTGCTCCATGTGTACACGTTACATTGTAGCAGGCAGGGTGCAATGTGCTGCTGCCTCCATTGTCCTCCCCTCTATCACAGCTATTGTCACTCTTCATGCTCTCTGCCATCCAACAATACCAGGATGCCCATGCCAGGGGGGCACTATCACTTACCACACTCCACCCAGGGCTCTGATGTCAGCTGCAGACCAGACCTCTGCCCTGCAATCTCCTCCTCCCTGTAAGAAGGATCAGTGGACATGAATGGGCAGCCTGTTACAGGCAGGATCACACCAGGCGGCTTCACATAGGCAACATCCTGAGCCTGGTGCAGGGAACTAGGGGGTTGCAGAAGTCTTGGATCCCCCCCCCTCCTTCCCACCTATTTACCTGGGTACCTGGAATTTTTGGGGTCCATGGGCGGTATATGGTGAGTACTGACTGTGAAGTCTTCTGTGCTCCTTTCTACAATTGCATTCTGCAAGGATTTGCTTAATCTCCTTAAGAATCAGACTGGCCTCATCAGCACTGACACAAGGAATTCTTTCATTCCCAAAGTGGTGGAACTTTCTGCAGAAGCCCCTTGTCCTAAACCCTTCTCTATACAATTGCCCTGTATACAATGTAGTTCTGGCATTCATGAATTAGGAGGCTCAGGATGAACAGAGCTATACTTCTTTTTTTTCAGATGGCTAGTTGCGACCCTGTTGAATTTCTTGGTGGACGACTATTGTTACAATGTAACGGTGCGATATAAGTGGATTATTAAAATGATTTGTTTGATTTAATGAATTGTTATGAATTGGTGCGAAATAGTGATACAATGTAGCGAATTGTTTGAATGAATCGGTGAGATATTATACATTTATAACGAAGTGATACAATGTATCGAATTGTTTTAATGAATTGGTGCGATATAAACATTTATTATGAAGTGATACAATGTAGCAAATTGTTTTAATTAATTTGTGCGATATTATACACATTTATAATTAATTGCTTCAATATTTTTGTAAAAATCTCCAGTCTATGACCTGTTCATGGTATCTAAAGGGATACCTCTCCTTTTTAATTACTTGATATTCCCATTAGGGAGTCAGCAGGTAACAATCGCTTTCCTTTATTTGGTGGGATAATTGGACCCCATTACTTTCCACAATCTTGTGATCAGAGGCATCTAAGCTAAATGTTAAAGGGGTAGGGCGCTCATTAAAAGCTGGGGTCACCGCTCCAGGACCCTCGAAGGTGTAAACATGTATCTATGACTTGGCTGGAAATGGTGATATACATTGTAATATATGAGTCAGAAAACAACTCATGTTGTCCCTCTTGGGTATCCGGAATATACTATGTAGCAAAGAAGCCGTCTAGCCCCCCTTACACATGGATTTCTGCAGTCTCTATTGTCTCTGAGTCTTTGGGGGCAAGAGGGAATTAAATGTTCTGTATTTTGCAATGACTGTTGGTATGCAACTGCAACAAATCCTCAGCTGTGAGATATGAGCTCTGCAGGTCCTAAAGCAAAAACCACTTATATGACCGATGTCTTTGGGCACTTTGCCTTTGATAATATGGTTCCTGCCAGCAGGAGAGCTGCGTACCCCACTGATAGCGTTGCTGATAGGTTAAATGCCTTTTAATCCCTGGTAATTGCATCTCTCCAGGGTCATTTAATAACTGCGCTGTAACCTGACTGCCCCTCGCCATGCTGTACTGTGTTACACAATGGCCTGCTGAACCCACAAAGCGTGACACACGCCACCTGTTAAATCATTCACGGCATTCGTGCAGCGTGTCCGGACAATCTGGGAGGTGTTTGTATTGAATTGTCAATTATTATTGATTTTCTATCTTAACATCATCCCTTTAAACAAGTAGAAAGCTGCCCCTGACAATCATAAAATATGGAGATACAAATCTGGCTGCCAATAGCTGCCACTAGGGGGAGCTCACTCCATATACATTACCTCTAATATGATAAATGTATGAGATCTGGGGGTTGGGCTGCTGAGACCCCCCCAGTGATCGAGGAGCATAGATTCCCCTGTGTTAATGGAGTGATAGTGAGCATGTGCAACCACCATTCCTATATAGAAGGAATGGTGCAGTGCCGCACATGCTCACTACAGCTCTACAGTTTCAGATATTGCGAAACTGTATTGGAAAAAGTGCTGGATTATCCGACTGTCTGGATTATTAAATGCCAGATTAAAGGAGTCCCCTTGCCCTTTCCATTTAATGACATTGGTGGTCGAACTTGGATGTCCAAGCAAGAAAATTTTGTAAAAAATGACTATTTAAAAAGTTTTACGTGACACTGTTGCTGCAGTTATGGGGGATAATATCCTCCACAAAAATATAATGTCCTCTACTGTTATGCGGTGAAACTTTGATATAAAAATGACAAAAAAAAAAAGTGAAAATGAACAATATGTTGGATGCAGAATGAGGGTTTCTTGATTTGTCTTCAGCTGGGGAGCAGCTTGCTGAAGCTGAAACCTCTCACTTCACTCCTCATCGACACTGCAACACCGAGAAAGAAAAGTCATGGAGTTACGGAAATCACCGGATGGAGAAGTTACTGGAAAGGTTTAGAATTTTTTTTATCTTTTTTGGTTAGTTTCTGCTTTTGCTTCTTATATTTTACAGTTGCTGCTTGAGGAGCTGCAGGTCCAGAGCTCAGTGGGTGTTCCCTGTGAAGCTGCTCTCTTATCATATGATGGAGATGTTACTAATTTGCAAATGATGAAAAAATGGAAACAAAATTATAAAACCTCTGGAGTGTGAGCCACTTGCAGAAATCGCAGCACTTCCAGCCTCGGCTGCTATCACTGAGGTCATTAACGGTCGCCTGAGGAATCTTCTGCCGCTGAATGCACTTGGGCAAAACTTCAAGATCCGCTGCTGGCAGCTCCTGTGTAATTACCGACTAATGACGTCTCAGATGTGCTCAATGGGAGACAAGTCTGGAGACGCTGCAGCCATGGGAGCAGGTTTAGGCCACACAGGCTGCTCACAGTAGCACCAGCAACATGTGGCCTGGCATTGTCAGGTAGAAAAATGGCTCCTGGGACACTTTGACATTCTCTTGTAAAGGCTTCTTCATGGCATCACCCACGTGGTCTCCAGACCAATCTCCGGCTATCATTGCATCCAAGACAAAATCATGAATAATCGTCATTGGTCGGTGGTAACGCAGGAGCTGCCAGCAGTGGATTTTGATGATTTGCCCAAGTACATCCAGTGCCAGAACATTCCTCAAATGACCATTAATAACCTCAGTGATGGCAGCCAAGGCTGGAAGTATCAGGATTTGTACACGTGGCTCATACTCCAGACTAAATAATCCAGATGTTTTGAAAATGTTTACATTTTTTCATCATTTGCAAATCAGTAATGTCTCCATCCTGTGATAAGAAAGCAGCTTCACAGGGAACACCCACTGAGCTCTGAACCTGCAGCTCCACAAGCAGCAACTGGAAAATGTAAGAAGCAAAGCAGAAACTAATAAAAAGAGATCAAGCATTCTTCTAAACCTTTCTTATCACATAAATTTGCTGAGGTCATGGTGGTGAAACAAACTCTCGTATAGGTTGGGTATTTCCATTCCTCTGCAGTCACAGTCCACACCTCACTGTCTCTATGTAATGCAAGTGTAGAAGTTATTTCGAGTCATTACAGTAATAAAGAAAAGATTAAAAATAGAAGTATTTGTAAAAGAAAAAATAACTTAAGGTACAGTGTAGACACGTACGGCTTTATCACCCTCTTACATAACGTATCCTAAAAGTATATATTGTACTTCAGGCCATGTTCATTCTACATGTCTAAAACATACAAAAAAAAGTTTTAAAAAATACACAAAACCCATTTATAGCAACTGTTGTCTTCTTTATAGTGGAAGCAAGAGGGTCTTAGTAGACCCAGACTAAAAAAAAGAAACAATATAAAGTGTTAATTTTATACAAAAACGTTAAAAAAAGTCTACACATTACCCAAGCCATCTCCTAATATACATCAAACTGATGTAAATAAAATAGGGAAATATTTATATTATATTTCAATTTGAATTTGCACATTTACAGAATAAAGAACGATAGATTAAAAACATATTTATTATCATTTACCCCAAAAAAAAAAAGTACAAAAAAAAGTGTGGGGAAACAGTCAATACATATCACACATGGTGCAGAAGTTTATTTATTAAACCCAATAAAATTTCTAAATAATTTATGACCAAAAAACTCTTAAAGACTATTAAGGGGTTAAGACCTAACCCCTGGATCACCCCTTAAGCACAGCCTAGAAAAGACCCCTTTGAGACATATTTGCTTAAGTCCAGATTCCTTTGAGGTCTGTATTTTTGGGACAGTCACATGCAAATAAAAAATGCCATCAATATGGGTAGAAAACCTCTTAAAAGGTAGACTCCAGGCCAAACCAAAATATTGTGTTATGTCTAGTGCAGTGTTAAAGTGAGTTGTCGAGGAGTTAAAGACCACCAAAGCAAATAATGTGAACAAATGAGCCACCAGCCTACTGAAGTCCTGAAGAATTGCTATTTCCAGAATAAGGAACCGCAATGGGGGTAAACATCACCCACCATTTGCAAATACTGTTATGGACAAGGGAATATATCTATTTTACCATTTTGATGTAACACAAACCATATGACCACACAGTTTCCATCAATATTATGATTTATTTGGAAAGTTGCCGCTCATATAATGGTACCTATATGTCCAACTACGACCACTATGTCTGGTAGATATCTTATCTTCAATTGCTCTAATTGGGCATAGGGACAGGGATTGGCATTGTAGAACACTTTCTCTCACTGAGATCCACACTCTCTGTTTTTTAATAATTATTTGTGGTACATTATAAAGTTTCAAGAATTGTAGTTTCCTAATTATACCATAGGTCACCTGGGGTAATTGGATCTAAAAAAAACAACTTTGACTTTGTTGTTTTCAGAAGATTTCATTTCAGTACGATTTAGAAAATGCTTTTGGCAGCAAGCATTTTATTTAAATTAATTACGCCTTCTCTTCTGCACATAGTGAGTGTATCACTGTAGAAATATGCTGTGTGTGAACTTGCCCTTTTAAGAGTGAAGCTTCCAATAAAGTAATTTATATGACTGCCATTGTAGTAAACCTCTGTCCTTGATCGTTTTGTTGCACTGTAAATGTTTAGCATTTTTTAGCAAAATAAATTGACAATTTACAATACTGAGCATCCATTCAGCCCACAGAGCAATATATATATATATATATATATATATATATATATATATATATATATATATATATACATACATACACACACGCTCATGTAACCAATGGGGAGGAGCCAAACCCCCACATATAGAAATTTTTATGCAGATTTACCAAAACAAGCGCTGTGCACTGAACAAATAGGAAAAGCTGATTTTTTAGGTCTGAAGCCTGCAGAATACTGAGTGCAGCTTTGGAGTATAATACAAGATGTAACTCAGGATCAGTACAGGATCAGTAATGTAATGTATGTACACAGTGACTGCACCAGCAGAATAGTGAGTGCAGCTCTGGAGTATAATACAGGATGTAACTCAGGATCAGTAATGTAATGTATGTACACTGTGACTGCACCAGAAGAATAGTGAGTGCAGCTCTGGAGTATAATACAGGATGTAACTCAGGATCAGTACAGGATCAGTAATGTAATGTATGTACACAGTGACTGCACCAGGAGAATAGTGAGTGCAGCTCTGTAGTATAATACAGGATGTAACTCAGGATCAGTAATGTAATGTATGTACACAGTGACTGCACCAGCAGAATAGTGAGTGCAGCTCTGGAGTATAATACAGGATGTAACTCAGGATCAGTACAGGATCAGTAATGTAATGTATGTACACAGTGACTGCTCCAGCAGAATAGTGAGTGCAGCTCTGGAGTATAATACAGGATGTAACTCAGGATCAGTACAGGATCAGTAATGTAATGTATGTACACAGTAACTGCACCAGCAGAATAGTGAGTGCAGCTCTGGGGTATTATACAGGATATAACTCAGGATCAGTAATGTAATGTATGTACACAGTGACTGCAGCAGCAGAATAGTGAGTGCAGCTCTGGAGTATAATACAGGATGTAACTCAGGATCAGAAATGCAATGTATGTACACAGTGATTACATCATGGTGAATTGGATTGTCAAAGCCCTCGATTCGGATGAATTGTTAGGCCGCGGTAAGGTACTTAATGAGGAAGTGGAGTAGCAGAGTTGAGTTGTATACAAGACTCAGAATTAACGTATCAAAGTAGCAAAACAGAGTTGCAGAAGAGGTTCACGGGTAGAGCTGTTCCTGTGAAGTAGCAGAGTAACTCAACAATATAGCAGAGCTACATTTGTAACAGAGTCCAATGCAGACCTGCATAGCAATAGAGCAAGGTTACCCAACGATGTAACAAAAGTGTAAAAGTTCCAGATCTTGAGGATAAAATCACCCAATTTATTCCAATATTAAGAGAAAACTCCAATATTAGAACGAGTGTACAGACGGAATAAAAACCAACATGTTTCAAAGGCAGCATGTGTTCTTAGCCAGTGTAGATAGCAGAGCTGAGTTTGTCGCAGAGTCATTGAGAAGAAGCAGTTCTTGGTAGTGGCATGGACGCTACTGACCTGACTATGTGACCATCACAGGTGCACGCCAGGTTGTCCCACAGAACAGCAGAGGCAGCTGGCCTAGGCCGGAGGAGGACAATGCGCCTGTGAAAATAATGGGCTTGTACCTCTCTGATTAAAACATGCAAATCTGACAAGGAAAGGAATTGTGGCATGCTCCATTAGATGCCGTATGTGCAGAAATAAGAAAGCATTCAGGGTATAGGAGGGAATTGTGTAATGGAGGCTGCAAAGCAGCAAATGGAGCCTCCTTCAGCTGTGCAGCCTCGTGTATTGCTGTGCAGCCTCCTTTTATATTGCTGTGGAGGCTCCTTCCACACGGCTCTCCTGAGTCCTTGGAAAGATCTCCTGTTATTAGGCTGATCACCGGGCGTAATACTAATCCCCAGCAATCTGCTCTAATCACTGGGCAAGAGATTCCTAGAAAGTGTTAAGTTTCCCTACACTGCCTCCACAGGTGAAATAAGGCATTGCACAACAATCATTATTGAAATTAATGGGTAACTGTAAAAATTGCACCCCAGCTGACAGATGGTGGTGCTAAATAACGAAGTCCTTACTATAAACCTCATCCCGCCGCAGCCAATTTTTTACATTTTTGCGCTTTCATTTATTCATTCCTTTCTTCCAAGAGCCACAACTTTTTTTTTTATTTGTCCTCCCCCATAGCCGTTTGTGGGACGAGTTGCAGTTTTAATGACATTATTAATTTTACCATATAATATAAAGAAAAGCAAGGAAAAAAAAATCTAAAATGCTGCTGTCAAAGATTTAGGTTGTCTGCTTTTGATGATAAATATATATATATTTATTTATTTTTATTAAATTTATGTATTTTTGGCTAAGAATAATTTTTGCAATTGAGTTTCATTAGCACCGTTTGCCTTCTATAGACGCTGGTGTTGCGCTGTCTATTGCTGGCTGCAGAATGAGTTAACTGAGAATCTTGTCAGTGAGCTTGCTATGATCTAACAAGCGTGGGTGAGGGGCCTGTCGCCTTATAGCTCTTTTATTTGGCATTTTTAGCCACAAATATATGCATTTAAATAAAAAAAAAGTTCCAAAAAGTGTACAACCCTGATTGGAGCTGGCTTTGATTAAATGCAGTTGCTTAATGTATAACACTGCTCTTGAATCGGCTCCAAGCACCTCCATGATGTCATACCAAGACGCAGAGCGAGGAGGGCTTAACAATATAATTGTTAATGTTATTAAAGGGTTAACATGGAATCTCCTACTAATACAGCTGTAGATAAAAAAAAATAATTCCCAGTTCCATCCACATAAATCCGTCCATGTGACACGACCGCGTCCTCTCCGCTGGACGGGCAGAGACTATTCATGTGCACGGACCAAGCCATGCCATAAAATCTTTATGAGGTGTCACATTCTTATAGAACAGCATAAAACAACAGGGTAAAGTATAGTGCAACTGTATCCGACAACAACGAGCTTCCCGCTGTATACGGCAGACGAGACGCAGTGTCTGCTCCTGTATGGAAGCCATGAATAATGTAGTAATCGCCTCTGAAGAATCAACACAGCGAATATACAATAGTATGACCCCAAGTGGTGCGGTGGACTGTGGTGTGTGACGTCTGGGTGGCGGACTGTAGTTTGTGACATTTGGGTGGCGGACTGTGGTGGGTGACTTGTGGGCGGTGCACTGTGGTGGGTGACGTCTGGGCGGTGCACTGTGATGGGTGACGTCTGGGCGGTGGACTGTGGTGGGTGACGTCTGGGCGGCGGACTGTGGCGGCTGACGTCTGGGCGGCGGACTGTGGTGGGTGACGTCCGGGTGGCGGACTGTGGTGGGTGACGTCGGGGCGGCGGACTGTGGCGGGTGATGTCTGGGTGGCCGACTGTGGCGGGTGATCTCTGGGTGGCCGACTGTGGCGGCTGACGTCTGGGCGGTGCACTGTGATGGGTGACGTCTGGGCGGTGGACTGTGATGGGTGACGTATGGGCGGTGGACTGTGGTGGGTGACGTCTGGGCGGCGGACTGTGGCGGGTGACGTCTGGGCGGCGGACTGTGGCGGGTGACGTCTGGGTGGCCGACTGTGACGGGTGATCTCTGGGTGGCCGACTCTGGCGGCTGACGTCTGGGCGGCGGACTGTGGTGGGTGACGTCTGGGTGGCGGACTGTGTTGAGTGACGTCTAGGTGGCGGACTGTGGTGGGTGACGTCCGGGTGGCGGACTGTGGCGTTTGACGTCTGGGTGGCGCAGTGTGGTGGGTGACGTCTGGGCGGTGGACTGTGGTGTGTGCCGTCTGGGCGGTATGTGACTTCTGGGAAGTGCACTGTGGTGGGTGACGTCTGGGCGGTGCACTGTGGTGGGTGACGTCTGGGTGGTGCACTGTGGTGGGTGACGTCTGGACGGTGCACTGTGGTGGGTGACATTTGGGCGGTGCACTGTGGCGAGTGACGTCTGGGCAGTACACTGTGGTGGGTGTCGTCTGATCAGCAGACTGTGGCGGGTGACCTCTAGGCGGTGGACTGTGGTGGGTGACGTCTGGGTGGCGGACTGTAGTGGGTGACGTCTACGCGGCGGACTGTGGTGGGTGACGTCTGGGCGGCGGACTGTGGTGGGTGTCGGGGCGGAAGGACTGTGGTGGGTGACGGACTGTGGTGAGTGACGTCTGGGCGGCGCACTGTGGTGGGTTTCGTCTGGGCGGTATGTGATGTCTGGGAAGTGCATCTGGATGGTGCTCTGTGGTAAGTGACGTCTGGACTGTGCACTATGGTGAGTGACGTCTGGGTGGTACAATGTGGTGAGTGACGTCTGGGCGGTACACTGTGGTGGGTGTCGTCTGATCGGCGGACTGTGGCGGGTGACGATTGGGCGGTGGACTGTGGTGGGTAACGTCTGGGGGGAGGACTGGTGGGTGACGTCGGGGCGGCTGACTGTGGTGGGTGACGTCGGGGCGGTGGACTGTGGCAGGTGATATCTGGGCGGTGGACTGTGACGTCTGGGTGGCGGACTGTGGTGGGTGACGTCTGGGCGGCGAACTGTGGTGGGTGACGTCTGGACGGCTAACTGTGGTGGGTGACGTCTGGGCGGCGGACTGTGGTGGGTGACGTCTGAGCAATGGACTGTGGTGGGTGATATCTGGGTGGCGGACTGTGACGTCTGGGTGGCGGACTGTTGCGTGTGACGTCTGGGCTGTGGACTGTGGTGGGCGGCGCATTGTGATGGGTGAAGTCTGGGCGGCAGACTGTGGTGGGTGGCGCACTATGGTGGGTGATGGACTCTGAGGTGTGACGTCTGGGCGGTGCACTGTGGCGGGTGACGTCTGTGTAGCGCACTGTGGCAGGTGACTTCTGGGCGGCACACTGTGGTGGGTGACGTCTGGGTGGCGCACTGTGGTGGGTGACGTCTGGACGGTGGACTGTGGTGTGTGACGTCTGGGCAGTGCACTGTGGTAGTTGACATCTAGGCGGCAGACTGTGGCGGGTGACGTCGAGGTGAGGGACTGTGGTGGGTAACGGACTCTGGATTGTGACGTCTGGCCGGCGTACTGTGGCGGGTGACATCTGGGTGGCGCACTGTGGCAGTTGACGTCTGGGCGGCGCACTGGGGCGGGTGACGTCTAGGTGGATTGTGGTGTATGACTTCTGGGTGGTATGTGACATCTGCGAAGTGCACTGTGGTGGGTGACGTCTGGGCGGCGGACTGTGTTGGGCGGCGCACTGTGGTGGGTGACGTCTGGGCGGAGGACTGTGGTGTGTGATGTCTGGGCGGCGGACTGTGGCGGGTGACGTCGGGAGGCGGACTGTGGTGGGTGATGTCTAGGCAGCGGACTGTGACGTCTGGGCCGTGCACTGTGGCGAATGACATCTGGACGGTGGACTGTGGCGGGTGACGTCTAGGCAGTGGACTGTGACATCTGGGCGTCGGACTGTGGTGGGTGACGTCTGGGCGGCGGACTGTGGTGGGTGACGCCTGGGCGGCGCACTGTGGCGGGTGATGTCTAGGCGGCGGACTGTGGTGGGTGAGGTTTGGACGGTGCACTGTGAAGGGTGACGTCTGGGCGGCGGACTGTGGTGGGCGGCGCACTGTGGTGGGTGACGGACTCTGGCATGTGACATCTGGGTGGCGCACTGTGGCGGGTGACGTCTGGGCAGTGCACTGTGGAGGGTGACGTCTAGGCAGCAGACTATGACGTCTGGGCGGCGGACTGTGTCAGGTGACGCCTGGGCGGTGCACTGTGGCGAGTGACGTCTGGGTGGTGGACTGTGGTGGGTGACGTCTAGGCAGCGGACTGTGACGTCTAGGCAGCGGACTGTGACGTCTGGGTGGTGGACTGTGGCGGGTGACGCCTGGGCGACGGACTGTGGCGGGTGACGCCTGGGCGGCGGACTGTGGTGGGTGACGTCTGGGCGGGTGACGTCTGGGCGGCGGACTGTGGCGGGTGACGTCTGGGCGGCGCACTGTGGCGGGTGACTTCGGGGCGGCGCACTGTGGTGGGTGACGGACTCTGGCGTGTGACATCTGGGAGGCGCACTGTGGCGGGTGACGTCTGGGCGGTGCACTATGGAGGGTGACATCTAGGCAGCGGACTATGACGTCTGGGCGGCGGACTGTGGTGGGTGACGCCTGGGCGGCGCACTGTGGCGGGTGATGTCTAGGCGGCGGACTGTGGTGGGTGAGGTCTGGGCGGCGCACTGTGAAGGGTGATGTCTGGGTGGCGCACTGTGGCGGGTGACGTCTCGGTGGCGGACTGTGGCGGGTGACGGACTGTGGCGGGTGAAGTCTGGGTGGCGGACTGTGGCGAGTGACGTCTAGGCAGCGGACTGTGACGTCTGGGTGGTGGACTGTGGCGGGTGACGTCTGGCTGGCAGACTGGCGGGTAACGTCTGGGTGGCGGATTGTGGCGGGTGACGTCTGGGCAGCGTACTGTGGTGAGTGACGTCTAGGCGGCGGACTGTGATTTTCACTTTCAGGGTTGAGTTGACCATTGGGGATCGGTAGAGTGAATAGTTATTGTATGATCATTGCAGTACCACTAGTGACCACCAGGCAGAGTTCTCCCATTACATCTGTACAGTCCCGGAAACAAGTTTGTCCACTATTGTAGTCACGAGTTACCATGTGCGCCAAGGAGTCACTGCTGGCATCACATATGTGCCAAAAATTCAGAACGGCACAACATGTGTAATGAGGCCAAGCGTACAAGTGATCTTAATGTGGACACTGTTATAGGTGCCCTGTGGGCGCTGGCTCTGTTATAGATGCCCTGTGGGGGCTGGCTCTGTTATAGATGTCCTGTGGGGGCTGGCTCTGTTATAGATGCCCAGTGGAGGCTGGCTCTGTTATAGATGTACTGTGGGGGCTGGCTCTGTTACAGATGCCCTGTGGGGGCTGGCTCTGTTATAGATGTCCTGTGGGGGCTGGCTCTGTTATAGACGTCCTGTGGGGGCTGGCTCAGTTATAGACGTCCTGTGGGGGCTGGCTCTGTTATAGATGCCCTGTGGGGGTTGGCTCTGTTATAGATGCCCTGTGGGGGCTGGCTCTGTTATAGATGCCCTGTGGGGGTTGGCTCTGTTATAGGTGCCCTGTGGGGGCTGGCTCTGTTATAGGTGCCCTGTGAGGGCTGGCTCTGTTATAGGTGCCCTGTGGGGGCTGGCTCTGTTATAGGTGCCCTGTGGGGGCTGGCTCTGTTATAAGTGCCCTGTAGGGGCTGGCTCGGTTATAGATGCCCTGTGGGGGCTGGCTCTGTTATAGATGCCCTGTGGGGGCTGGCTCTGTTATAGGTGCCCTGTGGGGGCTGGCTCTGTTATAGGTGCCCTGTGGGGGCTGGCTCTGTTATAGGTGCCCTGTGGGGGCTGGCTCTGTTATAAGTGCCCTGTAGGGGCTGGCTCGGTTATAGATGCCCTGTGGGGGCTGGCTCTGTTATAGACGTCCTGTGGGGGCTGTCTCTTCTATAGATGCCCAGTGGGGGCTGGTTCTTTTTTGGAGTGTCACTGTTAGATATCAGCTCTGCTATAGTATCCCATTACAGTCCGCCCCATTTATGGAATAGCTCTGCTCGGCTCTGGGTGGAGCTGCTTAGCTATATGCGGAGTACACCACATATTTATGTCCTTTACTCCACTTCTAAAAGTTGGAAACATGTTTTTGTTTTTTTCTGAATTCTGTACTATTTAATTATATGGATCGCCATGTGTAGTGAAATACTTTCGTCTACTTGCCCCACATTGGGAACATGGTGAAAACAGATACTGAGCCAGCAGAGGGCGACGTTGAGCTTAGTGCAGCTGGTTTGGCGAAAGATGGGAGATAATGGGAGAAAAAGGCAGCAGACAGATAATTCATGGTACGACTTATTTCTGCAGAAGAAAGGTAAAATCCATCTTGTCTGTGAGTCAGGGTGGTCAGGCGTGTACTGTATATAGGGGGCATGAACCCTGCATGAGATCCCACAAATGATGGGAAATGCATGGGAAGTCTAATATGTAACATTTAGTGTTGAGCGAACATGCTCGACACTGCTCGGTACTCGCCCGAGCATCACGCTACTCGGGATGTTCGGCGAGCACCGAGCATTTCCGGGTTACTCGGGCGGGAGCTCGGGTCTCCGCCCTGCATGTTTGCCGCTCTTTACAGAGCCAATGAACATTGCCAGCCAGTCACTGTAATGCCGCAGCCATGTTGGTTGTGGGCATTACAGTGATTGGCTGGCCGCACAGTGTCACCTCGAGTATTTAAAACCGGGCGCCGCCATCTTGGACACAGTCGCTCCGGATCAGACAGTGTAGGGACAGCGCTGCTGAGCTAGGGAGAGATTTATACTGTGAAATAGTTAGTGTAGGGTCTGTAAAGGCTGCCAGATCAAACAAACAGTCCTTCTCAGGACTAATATCCATCCCAGGTATATCAGGCAGGCAGGCTGTATAGGAGACACAGTGGTTATTCCAACAAACGCTGCATTACATTCCTGTGTGCTCCTGCTGGTCAAATTGCTAGACTTATCCCCAGGTCTCAGGGGCCAGGAAAAATCCTTTTTTTTTTTCATCTAAATCCTGTTTTTTTTTTTTTTTCCTCAGTCAGACTGTACAAATACGCGTCTTATTAACCTTTTGGTATTTCCCCCCCCCCCAAAAAAAAGAAAAATTGAGTGTGTCTGTGAGTGTTCAGACACAAATATATCTGTTTAAAAGAGTCTGGAGTAGGCCAGATAACTAGAACTGTGTTTTTCTTCTTCCACGGTTCAAATCTCTGTACTATCCACTTTTTTGCCTTTTTTCCATAAAAAAAAAAAACATTTTCAGTGTCTCGCTGACTGTTCAGACACCAATATATCTGTTTAAAAGATTCTGGTGTAGGCCAGATAACTAGAACTGTGGTTTTCCTCTTCCACGGTTCTAATCTCCTTTTTATTACCCTTTTCCATTGATAGTGCGAGTATAAGCTATTTTACTTCATTTACAATGGGCAAGGCACGTGGCAAGAGACGTGGAAGTGGACGTTCTGGTGATGGTGCGTGCAGAGGACGGGGCCGTGGCCAAGGTGAAAATGTGCCACAACCAACAGCCATATCTTCTCGCTCCCACTTCTTGACTGAATTACTAGGGAAGCACACAACAACACCAGTATTGAGAACTGATCAGTGTGAACAGGTTATTAATTGGATAGCAGATAATACTTCCAGTTACCTGGGCACCACCACCTCCGGTCTGTCTTCCACACGGTCAAATCTTAGTAGCCGTGAGTCTCGACCGCATACTCCTCCTCACCCTGATGCTCCTTCCTCCCACCATGCCGAGTGTCGTCAGACAGCAAGTGATCCCACACTTGGACACTCTGAAGAGCTGTTCACTGGTCCATTTCCATATTTGGGCCCCTCGCCTGCTCCGCTTGAAGTGGTGGAAGAGGAGATCCCATGTAGCGATAGCCAAATATTTTAACAGCCACGGCCACAGGAAGGCGACGCTGGCAATTTGTCACAAGAGGTGGACGATGACGAGACACAATTGCCACGAAGTGAGGAGGGAACGTGGCAGGAGGACATGCAGAGCGAGGCCAGCAGCACACAGGGGGAGGGAGGCAGAGCACCCTAACAGGCAGGAAGAAGCAGTGTGGTGGCCGCAGACAGAAGGCGGGCAACCGTTCCCCGTAACACCAACACGAGGGACGTTGCCAGTACAAGCGGTAGGTCTTCCAGAGTCTGGAATTCTTTTTAAAGACTCTGCTGATAACCCCAAAAAGGCCATTTGTACCACCTGCCAGGCCAGCATCAGCAGGGGTGACAAAACTACCAGCCTGACCACCACCAGCATGATCAGGCACATGTCAGCAAAGCACCCGACTTTGCGGGTGTCACCACTGCTTCTTCCGCTGTTGTGCGTGTAAGAGAACCCCCTGTTGTGTGTGCAAGGCAATCCCCTGTCCATACTGCATGCAAAGATGCCCCCTCCTCTCAGTCTTCACTTGTTATGGCAGTTTCTCAAGAAACAGCATCAACGTCCATGTCCACGTCCCACCGCAGCGTTCAATTGTCCATATCCCAGACCTTTGAACAAAAGAGCAAATTCGCAGCCAACGCCCCACAGGCCACAGTCCTAAATTCGCACATTTCACGACTGCTTGCGTTGGAAATGCTGCCTTTTAGGCTGGTGGAGATGGAATCCTTCTGCAACCTTATGGAGGTGGCCGTCCCTCAGTACTTGGTCCCCAGCCGACACTATTTTGCCCACCGTGCCATCCCCGCACTACACAAGCACATGTCCCAAAACATCTGCCGTGCCCTCAACAACGCAGTTACTGGGAGAGTCCACCTGACAACGGACACGTGGACAAGTGCTTGTGGCCAGGGACGGTACATCTCCCTGACTGCACACTGGGTAAACATAGTGGAAGCCGGGATCCAGTCGGACCTTGGGACGGATCACATCCTCCCCACACCGAGGATTGCGGGCCCTATGTCAGTCAGAGTTGCCCCCACAGTGTACAGCTCCTGCGCATCCTCCTCCTCCTCATGTTCAGCCTCCATCTCAGATATCACCACATCAGTTACAAGCTGGAAGCACTCCAGTACTGCCTCAGCCAAGTGGCAACAGGCTGTGCTGAAACTCATAAGCTTAGGTGATAAACCTCACACTGCTTGTGAGTTGTGGACAGCTGTGAAAGAGCAGGCAGATCTGTGGCTGAGACCGCTGAACCTACATCCCAGCATGGTCGTGTGTGACAATGGCCATAACCTGGTGGCGGCTCTGAGGCGAGGTGAGATCACACACGTACAATGCCTGGGTCATGTGCTTAACCTCGTGGCTCAGCGGTTTCTTAAATCGTACCCCAAGTTGCCAGATCTGCTAGTCAAAGTACGCCGCTGTCAGCTCATTTTCGGAAGTCGGCTACAGCTTCCGCCGCCCTTGCTGTGTTGCAGCAGCATTTGCAGCTACCGGCACTCCCACTGGTGTGTGATGTCCCCACACGTTGGAACTCTACCCTCCACATGTTGCAAAGGATTTGTGAGCAGAAGAGAGCAGTTGTGGAGTACCAGCACTCATGGTGAGATGGTGAGTGGCGATGACGCCATCATTAGCATCAGCATCCCACTTGTCGGTCTTTTGCAACCCTCTCTGCAGAGAATTAAAGAGGAGGCATTGCAGCCAGAGTATGATGAGATGGATCAAGAAGCCGTAGCGGGCGATTACACACAGCCCAGCCTCATCTCATCCCGACTTGCATTGGGGAACAATGAGGGAGAGGAGGAGGAGGAGGAGGAATAACAGGAGCTGGTATCATGCGCTGTAGACGATAGTACCTGTACAACTGTCATACCGTCTGTTCAGCGTGGGTGGCCTGAGGACAGGGGGGAGGAGGAGGAGAGCATGATCAGTCGTCATCTTGGTGAGGACACAAAAGTCTTTCCCGTTACCAGTCTGGCACGCATGGCTGACTTTATGTTACGATGCCTTAACCGTGACCCTCGCATTGTCAAAATGTTGGGTGACAGTCATTACTGGTTCGTGCCACTTTTAGACCCCCGCTACAAGGAGAACTTTCACTCTCTTATTCCTGAGGTGGAGAGGTCTACAAAAATGGGGCAGCACCAGAAGGCCCTTGCTGCAGAACTGTTAAAAAAAATTCCCATCTGAACATGCTAGCGGCAGGGGTCACAGTTCGTTGCCCAACCAAGGCGTACAGGAGAGAGAGACGCAACTCCAATCGAGCAGAGGCAGGGGAACACTGTCAACGTTCTGGGACAGTTTTCTGAGACCCGCCCAGCTTACAGGCCCTGAGGCGCGGGGTACTCTCATAAGGAGTGGAAAGTTTCAAAAGATGGTGAGGGAGTACCTTGCCGACCGTACCAGCGTCCTCCATGATTCCTCTGTGCCTTTTAATTATTGGGTATCCAAGCTGGACACTTGGAATGAACTCGCTCTGTACGCCTTGGAGGTCCTGGCCTGCCCTGCCGCTAGCATGTTATCGGAGCGTGTTTTTAGTGCCGCTGGGGGAATTATAACTGATAAGCACACTCGCCTGTCAACTGACAATGCTGACAAGCTGACCCTTCTCAAAATGAACAAGGGCTGGATTGGGCCAGACTTCTCATCACCATGGGTATAATCTTCCTCATTTCGGCTGTTTTTTGCTCTTCTCTTTATCCTCAGCCTCCACCACCACTATACCACCAGGGTGACCGTGGTCCGTGTTGCCAGCATTGCAAGTTCCTCCGTCCTAATTTTTCACAGCTTTTGCTTGTGTGACGCCCTGCTGTGCATGGAGCCACAGATCCTGGAGGGGTGCATTTCAGGTTTTCTCCACAAGAGGCCCTCAGAGCATACACACACCTCCACCTTCCACCTCAGACCACCAGAGGGAGCCTGATAGGGATATAAATAGGGATGGTGGAGCTAGGCATCCCAGACAGTGATTCAGCAGTTTTCTGCTCAGACTCAGTAGGAGAGAGAGTCTGTGAGTGAGTTCTCCTCAGGAAGAGAGTGGAGACAGAACAGTCTGGAGTCCACAGCCAGTTCCTGCAGAGTGAGACACAGAGAAACAGGTCAGTCTGCAGTGGAGCTCAGTCAGACTCAAGCAGCTCAGGTTAGTGAGCTAGGAGCGTTGCTGACGCTCAGAGAGCAGCAGAAGAGGCAGCCACCTAACTGCCAGTGAGTATAGCCTAGTGAGGGCCCTAGTAGGCCGAAGGCTAGAGGAGTGAGTAGCATTGGGGGCAGAGGAGCTTTACCAGCTCACCCGAGAAACCATATACCGGACACAGGGTCCGAGTCTGCAGGGATTCTTTACACCCAGCAGAAGACAACCAGAACCCCTGGCGAACTACATGTCCCAGGAATACCAAACGCTGACTGTTATACCAGGGTCAGGAGTTACCGAGCCCCCATATACCAGGGAGTGTGTACTCCAACAGAAGGCCCTACCACAGGATCAGCCGGTGCAGAACAGAGACTAAGTTAGGCCTAGCTCCAGGCAGGCCAGAGACTAACACTAAGCGGCGAAAAAACAGGAGGCCCTACACCTGCTCACTGGGGAGAGTCCTGCAGTGCACCCCTCACCCTACAGTGCTCCAGACGGTACCTGCATTCCCACCAGTTAAAGGTACAGAAGCAAACCGTGTGTGTGTGTCCAATGTTCTTCCTGTGACCCGACTGGGTCACCGTCATATCGTGCACCTAGTCAAACATCGCTGCCCTGAGGCCTAGCTCCACCTGTGGGGAGCTACACCATCAAAGCTGCCGTAACACCGGCCTCAGTGGACTACCGCAGCGCTGGTGATCCTCACCAGACACCACTGGTGGCGTCACGAACTTTGACATTTTATTTTCCCCTTTTTTAAGAGAGACCCCAGGGCCCGGGAGCCGACCACCGCGACATCCCCCATGACCAGGCATTAAGGCCTGGGCGCCGAGTAGTCCCCATCCCCTGGGCGCCACAACTCTCTGGCGTCACGAACAGGATTGCGTGCCTGCGGCAACGGAAGGAGTTTTGCCCGTTGCCACCGGGTACTGTGTGCCTTAAAAGACTGTAAAACTCAGTGGTGAAGCTTTTCCCGCCATTTTCTGGAGTTTCCCGCCACTGGCCGCCATCTTTCCGGTCGCCGCGTGGGAAGAAGGGCGTAACCGCTGGAAGCACGCGAAGTCGAGGACACGTCCCACGCACTGACGCAGCGTCAGGTCCTGGCAGGAAGCCCCAGCGAACGCTCTGACGTGGAACGTAAGCGACGCAAGGTCCTACCAGAAGACCGTCACCTGCGGAGCTGCGGCCTACAGAAGGAAGGTAGGCCACGGTTCACTAGGGGGGCGCCAAGATGTTGCAGCAACAACTCGACGTCGCGGCCCAGGCTGACAGCCCCGATGATGCACCCGCGGCCGCCGCCGCGCAAGACGGAGTAGCCGCTCCATCACCAGGGCCTGTAGCCCCTATCGTACCATTGACTTTACCATACATGCCTGGAGCAAAGTGGCTCCTCCAGTACAGCGGCAAGCCAGACACCTTGTCTGGATTCAAGCGCAAAATATGCAGCATCCTGGACATGTATTCTATGACGGGCAAACAAAGAGCTGCACTAGTAGTGGGACAATTGACTGGTGCTGCGGAGAGAGAAGTAGAGACTTGGTCGGCCGCAGACCAGGAATCAGTGTCCGCAATTTTCAAAAAGTTACAGACTGCCTTTGAGGACCGCACTGAGGCAGACCTCCAGATGAGGTTCTACCAATGCTCTCAGAAACCGGAGGACAGCGTTCGGGACTATGCCTGCCGTTTACAAGGGGCCCTGCGAGCTCTAAAACAGGTTAGTCCAATTAGCATAACTAATGAGAGTAAAATGCTAAAAGAACAATTTGTCCGGGGGCTGAGGTCCCAAGCGGAGAGCCAGACTGTGCGTTGGTGGTCCTTGGACCATCCAGATGCTACCTTTGACACCCTTAAGGACATGGCTATTAAGGGACTGCAACCCCTGGAGACAGCAGACACGTCTACCAGCGTTACCATGGTGGGGCCACTCTAATGCCAGCTGCACCCACCTTTTCCCCACTGGCTGCTGAAGCCAAAGTGTAGGCAGAGCCCCCTACTGAGCTGGACTGTCTGCGCTCAGAAGTGCGCCAGCTGACCAAAAACCTGGCCACTGTAATGAGTGCCCTGCAACTACGGACGGAGCCAGAGACGGAGGGAAAGATCCTGCTAGCCGACTGCCCTGAGGATGTCCCCTGGATGAACCGGAGGAGAAGGAGGACATCGCCACCTCGGAGGAGGACAACGCCGCCCCCCAGGAAGGACCAACAACCAGTGCCATCCTCACCAAGAGTTCGTCTGCCACCGCTGCCAGAAGGCAGGTCACACAGTGCACCAGTGTCCTTTAAACATGCAAACCCTGGGTCCGAGGGCCAACTCCCAGGAATAGACTCAGCAGGCCCCTCAGACTGGCACCCCAGGTTCGTGGGAGGAAGACCTTTCCTATTCATCATACTGGATGGCATTGCGATACCTGCCCTGCTGTACACCGGATCCCAGGTAACAATCATACCTGATATCCTCTATAGCAAATACTGGTCCATGGACAGTCTCCAACCCCCAACCCAGACTTTTCAGTATATGCCTCTAACGGCCTCCCTCTTGACCTACTTGGGGTTAAGAATGTAGCAGTAAAAGTGGGGAGAATGGAGTTAAAGGACCAGGGACTCATTGTAGTGAAGACTGACAATGAGGAAAACGGACTGAATGTGGTACTAGGCACTAACATTGTTGGTAACTGTTTGGAGGAGGTTGTGTTTTTACTCCAACAGCTCGCTGACGTTGCCAGACCAGGGCAGAAGAGAGCGATCCAGAAGGAGATCCGAGCCCTGATGTACCAGCAGCAAGTGAAGCTGACCGGTGGTGAGATTGGTAGCGTGCGGGTAACTGACCCGATACCCATTGTGATTCCCCCAATGAGTGAAATGCTTATCTGGTGTAGAGCAGCAATAGGTCTTAAAGGACAGAGCTACCAGGCGGTAGTAGAACCCCTTAGCTCAGAGCACAGACCTACACTCTTAACTGCCAGGGGGGTAGTAGACGTACACAATGGGAGGGTGCCCGTCCGTCTTCTCAACTATGGGGAAGACTAGGTCAGACTACCACGTTATGCCACTGTTGCCAAACTGTACACTGTAAATAATAACTCTATTCACACGGCGGAGTCCTTAACCTCCCCAGACCAAGTGGAGGATAATGACCCTACAACACAGGAGGAGGATTGGTGTCAACAGCTCCACGTTGGGACAGACACCACTCCTGCCCACCAGAAACAGGGAGTACACCAGGTGTTTCAGGAATACGAGCAGGTATTCAGCAAACACCCACTTGACTTTGGGAGGATTAAGGGGGTACAACATCACATCCCCACAGGCAACCATCCCCCCATCAAGGAACGGTACAGTCCTATACCTCCAGCACACTACCAGAAAGCCAAGGAGATGTTGCATCCCTGGGCAGCTCCCCTAGTTCTAGTCAGGAAAAAGGATGGAAGCATGAGAATGTGTATAGATTACAGACAAGTAAATCGCATTACACATAAAGATGCATACCCTTTACCCCGTATTGAGGAATCCCTGGCTGCCTTAAAGTCTGCAAATTACTTTTCCACCCTTGACCTCACTAGTGGGTACTGGCAAGTAGCTGTGGCTGAGGAGGATCGGGAGAAGACGGCCTTCACCACCCCGATGGGACTCTGTGAGTTCAACAGTATGCCGTTTGGACTCTGCAATGCCCCCGGAACGTTCCAGAGATTGATGGAGTGCTGCCTGGGACACCGCAACTTCGAGACTGTGTTACTATACCTGGATGACGTGATTGTGTACTCCAAGACGTATGAGGACCACTTGAAGCACCTGGCGGAGGTATTTGAGTCACTGTCCCGGTATGGGATGAAGTTGAAGCCCTCAAAGTGCCACCTGCTCAAGAAAAAGGTACAGTACCTGGGGCACATTGTTAGTCCAGAGGGAGTAGCACCAGACCCGGAGAAGGTCACTGCCATCCAGAAATGGCCAGAGCCGAAGAACCTCAAGGAGGTGCGTCAGTTCCTGGGACTGATAGGATACTACCGGAGGTTTGTAAAAGATTACACGAAGAAAGCAGCGCCTCTGCAAGACCTCCTGGTAGGACAGTCCCCCAAGGGCAGAAATCCCCCATTCCACTGGGGTAAAGAACAGGCTGAATCATTTCAAGAAATGAAGGAGATTCTGACAGGTGATGAGATCCTAGCCTACCCTGACTACAGCCAACCGTTCCTGCTGTATACTGATGCCAGCAATGAAGGATTGGGAGCTGTCCTAAGTCAGAAGCAGAATGGCCAGGAGAAAGTCATCGCGTATGCAAGCAGGAAGCTCCACCCGACTGAGAGGAACCCAGAGAACTATAGCAGCTTTAAGTTAGAGTCCCTGGCCTTGGTCTGGGCCATCACAGAAAGGTTCAAGCACTACTTAGCCTCCAGCAAGTTCACTGCCTACACTGACAATAACCCCTTAACTCATCTTGAAACAGCCAAGCTGTGAGCCTTGGAACAATGATGGATGGCTCAGCTGTCAAACTACCAATTCACAATAACGTACCGGGCTTGCCGCAAGAACGCCAACGCCGATGCCTTGTCCAGGATGCCTCACCAGTCAGACACAGAAGAAGAAGTGGATGACCTGGAAGAGGTTGAACTACCTGCCTTCCACCGGAATGGGATGATCCACGAGCCTCCAGGAGGCAACGCGGTAAGACATTAAATCCCCTGCCTCACCACAGCTGGAAGGAGACCCAGGATAGCGACCCGGTTGTCAGTCGTATCAAGGAGCTGATAACCCAAGAAGGTTCCTCCCTGGAGAAGGATGCGTCTCTTCAAGCAAAGCAGCTGTGTAACGAGAGGAGCCGGTTGTTTATCTACGTGAGAAGTTGTGCCGGAGGTACGTCAATCCCAAGACCCACGAGATGGTATGGCAGATAGTGGTCCCTAAGACAGACATCCAGATGGCGTTGGAGGCCTACCACGATCAGGCGGGGCACTTTGGCTGGAAAAAGCTAGAGACCCTGTTGAAGTGTCGATTCTACTGGGTGGGAATGCGCAGCTCCATTGAGAGGTGGTGCAGAGAGTGTGGACCCTGTAGCCTCAGAAGAAAAGACTACAGCAGCCAGAAGGCACCCCTGCAACCCATCAAGACGACTCGACCCCTGGAGATCGTGGCCCTGGACCATATCAAGTTGTCACCCAGCCGGTCAGGATACTCCTATGCCCTGACCATGGTGGATCACTACTCCAGGTCCCTGGTGGTCGCCCCTGTCAAAGACCTGACAAAGACAGCAGCGAAGACGTTCCAAGCGAACTTCTGCAGACCCCATGGATACCCTGAGCAGGTACTGACTGACCAAGGCCCGGCCTTTGAGGCTGAATTGTTCAAAGAGTTCTGCCATCTGTACGGGTGTAAAAAGATCAGGACTACACCGTACCACCCCCAAACTAACGGTCTCTGTGAAAAGATGAACAACATCATCATCGACCTGCTGAAGACCATACCACTTGAAAAGAGAAACCAGTGGCCAGACCTACTACCTGACCTAGTGAATCTGTATAATCACATACCAGTAAGTTCCACCAATTGCACTCCGGCATATTTAATGCGGGCAAGACCTGGGAAGTTGCCCATGGACCTGGAGCTTGGTGTTGTAGAAACTGAAGCTGATGTGACCACTGAGGACTGGGACACGACCAGACAGGAGCAGTACAGAAGAGTACAAGCTTGTGTCAAGGACAGTCTTACTCGGGTGAGGGATAAACAAGAAGCACAATACAACAGAAGTGCACCAGCAGAACCCTTCACACCAGGAGAAATGGTATTGAAAAGGAAGCGGAGGAACCACAAGCTTGATGACCAGTGGGAGAGAGAACCCTACACTGTATTGAATTCAAGGTTTGACAACAGGAAGACGTGTCTGATCAGCAAAGATGGAGGAAGAACAACTGCAACAGTATCTAGGGACCACCTGAAGTTGTGTCCAGATCTGCTAAAACCCCAAGAAGAAGTGCCTCTCATTTTCCCGGAGGAACCTGATGAAGCCGTAATACATACTGATTTAGGAGACTTCCTGGCAGATTGGCCTCAAATCGGAGGAGCAGTCATAATTCCAGTACTCCAATTCTTCCAACAGCCAGAAGACCCTCCACAGCAAGTTGAACCTGTAAGTGCTGCAGAAGAGCCTAGTGCCGCAGAAGAGCCTGCTCAGGAAGAATCCCCGGAAGAAGGATCCCGGGCAGAAGCGGAGCAGGAAGGCCCAGCCAATGGTGAACTTGCCAGCCCAGTAGCGAGATTAAGGCAGTTTTTCAATACCATCGCTAGTAAAACTAACAGGGTAGTTGAGAGAAACACTGACCCTACACAGACCACCGCACTACGCAGATCTACACGTAGCATGAAAGGTCAACTCCCTGTCAGGTACACTAAGTAAAATAGTTAAACCTCGACAGATGTAGATAGTTACCCCTGGGGTATTGTATTGTATTGTATTGTATAATACTGTATATTATTGCATTATCCTGTGTATGTATTGCAATGTATTTATTGGCTTTAATTGCCTTTAACTTATATTTTGCCCCTCTAATGGACAATCCAAGTGAAATGGATACTTTGCTTATATGTTTTCCATTACCCTATGGGTATCTAAGAAGTCTGTGGCTGAGGACTATGTGCAGCCCAAAGACTTTATTTGTACATATTTGCGCTCCCTGGAGTGCCCCTTTGAGCAACCTCTCCGGAAGAGACTTGGACTTTTTGGTTGCTCATTGCCTACTGTTTACTGAACTATATATGTGTATTTATCCATGTTCTGGTTATGCAACGTTCAAGTGTCCTAACCTCCCATAAAGGGAAGCTTGTTATTGTTGTTGTTACACAATGTGCTTCAGCCCGGGAGTGCTGAGTTCAACTAGGGGGGAATGTGACGCCCTGCTGTGCATGGAGCCACAGATCCTGGAGGGGTGCATTTCAGGTTTTCTCCACAAGAGGCCCTCAGAGCATACACACACCTCCACCTTCCACCTCAGACCACCAGAGGGAGCCTGATAGGGATATAAATAGGGATGGTGGAGCTAGGCAGCCCAGACAGTGATTCAGCAGCTTTCTGCTCAGACTCAGAAGGAGAGAGAGTCTGTGAGTAAATTCTCCTCAGGAAGAGAGTGGAGACAGAACAGTCTGGAGTCCACAGCCAGTTCCTGCAGAGTGAGACACAGAGAAACAGGTCAGTGGAGCTCAGTCAGACTCAAGAAGCTCAGGTTAGTGAGCTAGGAGCGTTGCTGACGCTCAGAGAGCAGCAGAAGAGGCAGCCACCTAACTGCCAGTGTGTATAGCCTAGTGAGGGCCCTAGTAGGCCGAAGGCTAGAGGAGTGAGTAGCATTGGGGGCAGAGGAGCTTTACCAGCTCACCCCAGAAACCATATACCGGACACAGGGTCCAAGTCTGCAGGGATTCTTTACACCCAGCAGAAGACAACCAGAACCCCTGGCGAACTACATGTCCCAGGAATACCAAACGCTGACTGTTATACTAGGTTCAGGAGTTACCGAGCCCCCATATACCAGGGAGTGTGTACTCCAACAGAAGGCCCTACCACAGGATCAGCCGGTGCAGAACAGAGACTAAGTTAGGCCTAGCTCCAGGCAGGCCAGAGACTAACACTAAGCGGCAAAGAAACAGGAGGCCCTACACCTGCTCACTGGGGAGAGTCCTGCAGTGCACCCCTCACCCTACAGTGCTCCGGACGGTACCTGCATTCCCACCAGTAAAAGGTACAGAAGCAAACCGTGTGTGTGTGTCCAATGTTCTTCCTGTGACCCGGCTGGGTCACCGCCATATCGTGCACCTAGTCAAACATCGCTGCCCTGAGGCCTAGCTCCGCCTGTGGGGAGCTACACAGTCTAAGCTGCCATAACACCGGCCTCAGTGGACTACCGCAGCGCTGGTGATCCTCACCAGGAACCACAGGTGGCGTCACGAACTTTGACATTTTATTTTCCCCTTTTTTAAGAGAGACCCCAGGGTACGGGCCCGGGAGCCGACCAACGCGACATCCCCCAAGACCAGGCATTAAGTCCCGGGCGCCGAGTAGTCCCCATCCCCTGGGCGCCACACTTGGAAGGCATAGGCAAAGACTATGGGAGACCCACTCCCCAATAATGGAAATAATGTTTTTAATATGCTGTACTGCATGGCTCTTGTAAGGGGCATTAAAAGCATCTTGTTAAACCACTCTGACCTCCACCACTCTTCCAAGGGGCATTAAAACAGTCTTGTTAAACCACTCTGACCTCCACGTCTCTTCCAAGGGGCATTAAAACCGTCTTGTTAAGCTACTGTGACCTCCACGTCTCTTCCACGGGGCATTGATATTGTCTTTTTATTTCACTGCGACCTTCACCACTCTTCCAAGGGGCATTGATATTGTCTTTCTATTCCACTGAGACCTCCACCACTCTTCCAAGGGGCATTAAAACCGTCTTGTTAAGCTACTGTGACCTCCACGTCTCTTCCACGGGGCATTAAAACCGTCTTGTTAAACCACTCTGACCTCCACGTCTCTTCCAAGGGGCATTAAAACCATCTTGTTAAACCACTCTGACCTCCACTTCTCTTCCAAGGGGCATTAAAACCATCTTGTTAAACCACTCTGAACTCCACCACTCTTCCAAGGGGCATTAAAACCGTCTTGTTAAGCTACTGTGACCTCCACGTCTCTTCCACGGGGCATTAAAACCGTCTTGTTAAACCACTCTGAACTCTACGTCTCTTCCAAGGGGCATTAAAACCATCTTGTTAAACCACTCTGACCTCCACTACTCTTCCAAGGGGCATTAAAACCATTTTGTTAAGCTACTGTGACCTCCACGTCTCTTCCACGGGGCATTGATATTGTCTTTTTATTCCACTGCTACCTCCACCACTCTTCCACGGGGCATTGATATTGTTTTTTTATTCCACTGCGACCTCCACCACTCTTCCAAGGGGCATTGATATTGTCTTTCTACTCCACTGCGACCTCTACCACACTTCCGAAGTGCATTAAAACCGTCTTGTTAAGCTACTGTGACCTCCACGTCTCTTCCACGGGGCATTGATATTGTCTTTTTATTCCACTGCGACCTCCACCACTCTTCCACGGGGCATTGATATTGTCTTTTTATTCCACTGCGACCTCCACCACTCTTCCAAGGGGCATTGATATTGTCTTTTTATTCCACTGCGACCTCCACCACTCTTCCAAGGGGCATTGATATTGTCTTTTTACTCCACTGCGACCTCCACCACTCTTCCAAGGGGCATTCATATTGTCTTTTTATTCCACTGTGACCTCCACCACTCTTCCAAGGGGCATTGATATTGTCTTTTTATTATACTGCGACCTCCACCACTCTTCCAAGGGGCATTGATATTGTCTTTTTATTCCACTGCGACCTCCACCACTCTTCCAAGGGGCATTGATATTGTCTTTCTATTCCACTGCGACCTCTACCACACTTCCGAAGGGCATTAAAACCGTCTTGTTAAACCACTCTGAACGCCACAGCTTTTCCACGGGGCATTGAAATGTTGTTTTTAAATACCTCTAACCTCCACGACTCTTCCAACGGGCATTGCATTTCCTCCTAATTTTAGTCAGCTTTTTCTTTTCAATGCATAGGCGAACACTAAGGGAGACCCACTCCCCAATAATGGGTAGAATGTTTTTAGTACGCTGTAATCCACGTCTGTTTCAAGGGGCATTGCAGTTCCTCATAATTTTTGGAAAGCCTTCCATTCACTGCTTAGGCCAACAGTGCACAGGAGACCCAGTTGCTATAAATGGAAAAAACGGTTTAGTTAAGGCCCTCTGACCTCCATGTCACTTCCAAGGGGCATTGGAGTGCCTCGAAATTTTTGGTAGGCATTGCACTCACTGTATGCCCTATAACTGTGTAGCCGAACCGCTCCTTTTGGTACAGAAACATATCCTACAAGACATGTGTGGTTGACTGGCCTGATATTGATGTGAATGGTCCCTGTTCCTCCCGCTCTTTCTCCTTTGCCACCACCTCATCCATCATTCATCACCTGAAGCTTTGTTTTAACGGGAGTCATAGAACTGGGATAGTAGCAGGAAAACATCCAGCAATCCTTGGAGGAGGTACAATATGTGCCAAAACGCTGACCACCTCAGGCCTAGCTGCTACTACATACATGAGCTTGCATTCCAAGGACCAGAAAGCTAAGGAGATGGATGGCCTCATGATCATGAATAATTTACTCATTGTGTAGGAGGCCGACCACTGCTGCTGTCTACCTTCTGAACTTTGTGTTGAAGCCTGATTGACCCACGACCCGCAATCCTCTATGTCTGGAGGACGTGTTGCATCCCAGTGTCCAACTGTGTCCCGGCTTCCACAATATTAACCCAATGTGAAGGCGTGAGATGGACCATCCCTGGCCACATTCACATGTCCACATGTTTGTGGTTAGGCTGTCCTTCTCACTAAATGCACTGGGGAGGGCACAGGTAATGTTTTGGTATGCGCGCTTGTGTATAAGGCGCACCGGGACAAATAGGGCCAGCTGGGGACTGAGTATGGATACGAGGCTGCCGGCGCAGCCATGACATGGTTTCCGGCGTCTGCCTCCACAAGCCTAAAAGGCCTCATTTCAAGTGCAAGCAAGCAGTATAGTATTGCAGCCTGGGGTGGGCGGGTGGCAGGCTGCATACTTGCGCTTGCATTGCAAGGAATGGGGGAGGTACAATTGAACACTGCCCTGGGACAAGGGCTTGCACGGGGATAGTTGCAAGTCTGCATCTTCTGATGTGGCAAGGATCACTTCTGATGGGCACACATTTAGGCAGTGACCTGGGATTCAGAGATGCTTCCAGGGGTCTTCCCCATGCTGTCCCCATGTCTTTTCAGCACTTTATGCATGTGTCACACAGCACATGGCCAGATAAGGTTGTAAAATGCTAAAATGACATTTACCAGAGAATGCATTTGTCACGGTTGAAAGCAATACAAAAGTGCAAAAACGCATAAAAAATACTACTTGTGAACATAGCCCAAGGTGTGGAGGAGTATTTTTGTTTTTGGTTATTTATTTTACCTTATACACAAGTCTTTACCCTGGAAAGGATGTTCCTTAACATATTTCACAGGAAAACCGTTTCAGTTTCGTTTTTGAACGTTTTATTATGAGCCTGTAAAAGTGGCTTAATACCTCTGACCACGTTGTTGACAGCAGTGACCTGGGGGTCAGAAATGCTTCCTGGGGCGATCCCCATGCTGTCCCCATATCATTTGAGCACTGTCACTATCGTTTTGGGCACTTTTTAGGCTTTCTACAGACTGCCGAGGGTGCCGCCGCAAAAATGCTCGGGCCTCCCATAGACTAACATTGGGCTCGTTGCTCGAGTCGAGCACCCGAGTATCACGGCGAGCTCGGCCCGAGCTTCGAGCACCCGAGCATTTTAGTGCTCGATCAACACTAGTAACATTGTATGATTGGGATGGTCAGGTTCATTAGCCGCTGCTAAACGAGATTATCTCTTCAATAGCAACATGGCCTCTCATGACTACAATCATTGTGTGGTGCCCATAGAGAATAGCGGCAGCACCGACCGCAATGGAGAATTCTAGAATTGAGTAGAGAGGAACATTGATGCCATCGTGAAATGCAAAAAAAATAAGAGGGAATACATGTAATAAAGTCTGAAGTGCACCCGCAACTGGGAGAGAGGCAACAAATTGCACCAAAGAAAACTATGTACTAAAACACAGCATATACAGAAAATACAGGTAGTGTTATAGTAGTTATATTCTTGTACATAGGGGGCAGTATTATAGTAGTTATATTCTTGTATATAGAGGGCAGTATTATAGTAGTTATATTCTTGTACTTAGGAGCAGTATTATAGTAGTTATATTCTTGTACATAGGGTTGTCTTATAGTAGTTATATTCTTGTACATAGGGGGCAGTATTATAGTAGTTATATTCTTGTACATAGGGGGCAGTATTATAGTAGTTATATTCTTTTACATAGGAGCAGTATTATTGTAGTTATATTCTTGTACATAGAGGACAGTATTATAGTAGTTATATTCTTGTACATAGGAGCAGTATTATAGTAGTTTTATTCTTGTGCATAGGGGCAGTATTATAGTAGTTGTATTCCTGTACATAGGGGGCAGTATTATACTAGTTATATTCTTGTACATAGGGACAGTATTATAGTAGTTATATTCTTGTACATAGGGAGCAGTATTATAGTAGTTATATTCTTGTACATAGGGGGCAGTATTATAGTAGTTATATTCTTGTATATAGGGGCAGTATTATAGTAGTTATATTCTTGTATATAGGGGCAGTATTATAGTAGTTATATTCTTGTACATAGGGGCAGTATTATAGTAGTTATATTTTTGTACATAGGGGCAGTATTATAGTAGTTATATTCTTGTACATAGGAGCAGTATTATAGTAGTTATATTCTTGTACATAGGGGGCAGTATTATAGTAGTTGTATTCCTGTACATAGGGGGCAGGATTATACTAGTTATATTCTTGTACATAGGGACAGTATTATAGTAGTTACATTCTTGTACTTAGGGTTCAGTATTATAGTAGTTATATTCTTGTACATGGGAGCAGTATTATAGTAGTTATATTCTTGTACATAGGATCAGTATTATAGTAGTTATATTCTTGTACATAGGGGCAGTATTATAGTAGTTATATTCTTGTACATAGAGGGCAGTATTATAGTAGTTATGTTCTTGTACATAGAGGGCAGTGTTATAGTAGTTATATTCTTGTACATAGGAGCAGTATTATAGTAGTTATATTCTTGTACGTAGGGGGCAGTATTATAGTAGTTGTATTCCTGTACATAGGGGGCAGTATTATACTAGTTATATTCTTGTACATAGGGACAGTATTATAGTAGCTGTATTCTTATACATAGGAGCAGTATTATAGTAGTTATATTCTTGTACGTAGGAGGCAGTATTATAGTAGTTATATTCTTGTACATAGGAGCAGTATTATAGTAGTTATATTCTTGTACATAGGGAGCAGTATTATAGTAGTTATATTCTTGTACATAGGTGGCAGTATTATAGTAGTTATAGTCTTGTACATAGGAGCAGTATTATAGTAGTTATATTCTTGTACATAGGGCCAGTATTATAGTAGTTATAGTCTTGTACATAGGGGGCAGTGTTATAGTAGTTATATTTTGTACATAGGGGGCAGTATTATAGTAGTTATATTCTTGTACATAGGGGGCAGTGTTATAGTAGTTATATTTTTGTACATAGGAGGCAGTATTATAGTAGTTATATTCTTGTACATAGGGGGCAGTGTTATAGTAGTTATATTTTTGTACATAGGGGGCAGTATTATAGTAGTTATATTCTTGTACATAGGAGCAGTATTATAGTAGTTATATTCTTATACATAGGGGCAGTATTATAGTAGTTATATTTTTGTACATAGGGGGCAGTATTATAGTAGTTATGTTCTTGTATATAGCTGTCAGTATTACAGTAGTTATTTTCTTGTACATAGGGAGCAGTATTATAGTAGTTATATTCTTGTACATAGGGAGCAGTATTATAGTAGTTATATTCTTGTACATAGGAGCAGTATTATAGTAGTTATATTCTTGTACATAGGGAGCAGTATTATAGTAGTTATATTCTTGTACATAGGAGCAGTATTATAGTAGTTATATTCTTGTACATAGGGACAGTGTTATAGTAGTTATATTCTTGTACATAGAGGGCAGTATTATAGTAGTTATATTCTTGTACATAGGGGCAGTATTATAGTAGTTATATTCTTGTACATAGGGACAGTGTTATAGTAGTTATATTCTTGTACATAGGGGGCAGTATTATAGTAGTTATGTTCTTGTATATAGCTGTCAGTATTATAGTAGTTATATTCTTGTACATAGGGGCAGTATTATAGTGGTTATATTCTTGTACATAGGGGGCAGTAATATAGTAGTTATATTCTTGTACAAAGGAGCAGTATTATAGTAGTTATATTCTTGTACATAGGAGCAGTATTATAGTAGTTATATTCTTGTACATAGGGGGCAGTATTATAGTAGTTATATTCTTGTACATAGGGGCAGTATTATAGTAGTTATATTCTTGTACATAGGGGGCAGTATTATAGCAGTTATATTCTTGTATATATGGGGCAGTATTATAGCAGTTCCATTCTTGTACATTGGTTATGTCACATGTTACCCTCCTTTATTTCCGTTCTATTTATGACTGTTTGCTTTGTCATTATGTGACAATGAGTTTTCAGAGTACACAGCCTTTAAGCCCTTTGTGTTTGGTGGTTGCTTTGCCTTGTTACCTTCTGGAAGGGTGATTCGTTTTTGGCTACCGTCGCTTTGTTACCTTTGTGTCACAGATCAGTGAATGTTTCTCTGGGGACAGATAGAGGACATGTGACTTATCTAATTCATCAATGGGAATTTCAGTCTCTCTCTATTACCAGATTATCATTGGTGGGGAAGGGCCGACTCTGGTAATTTCATTAGCGTCCTAGAAGCGGCACAAATGACCCTTGTTGATGTTTATTGTGTGATCCTGGCAGCTTTTATACATTCATTGCCTGTAATAATAGAGATTTATGTTTATTCTTCCCCAGACAACTGCTGCTTGATGTCTCTGAAGAATCTGGCGAGATGGTCATTCTGCGGCAGGTACATCGCTCCTTATCGTTTTATAGACGTGGAATAAATTGACCTTGGGCATGATTATTTTTGTCTCTTTGTATTGAGGACTGGATTCTGTGTTCTGTGTGTTTCTAATTTAGGGCAACGTTATATGTGTTTCTGTGCCGATTAATATATTCATAATATATACAGTGGGGAAAATAAGTATTTGATACGCTGTCAATTTTGCAAGTTTTCCCACCTACAAAGAATCGAGAGATCTGTAATTTTTATCGTAGGTCACTTCACCTGTGAGAGACAGAATCTAAGAATAAAATCCAGAAAATCACATTGTAGGATTTTTACATAATTAATTTGCATTTTATAACATGAAATAAGTATTTGATACAATAGAAAAACAGAACTTAATATTTGGTGCAGAAACCTTTGTTTGTAATTACAGAGGTCAGACGTTTCCTCTAGTTCTTGACCAGGTTTGCACGCACTGCAGCAGGGATTTTGGCCCTCTCCTCCATACAGATTATTATTATTATTTATTATTATAGCGCCATTTATTCCATGGCGCTTTACATGTGAAAAAGGGGTATACATAGCATAAACAATTACAATGATCTTGAACACAATGTCACAGCGACTGGTACAGGAGGAGCGAGGACCCTGCCCGCAAGGGCTCACAATCTACAAGGGATGGGTGAGGATACAGTAGGTGAGGATAGAGCTGGTGGTGGAGCGGTATGGTGGAGTGGTGGTTACTGCAGGTTGTAGGCTTGTAGGAAGAGGTAGGTCTTCAGGTTCCTTTTGAAGGTTTCCATGGTAGGCGAGTGTCTGATATGTTGGGGTAGAGAGTTCCAGAGTAGGGGGAAGCACGGGAGAAATCTTGTATACGATAGTGGGAAGAGGAGATAAGAGGGGAGTAGAGAAGGCGATCTTGTGAGGATCGGAGGCTGCGTGCGGGTAAGTACCGGGAGACTAGATCACAGATGTATGGAGGAGACAGGTTGTGAATGGCTTTGTATGCTATGGTTAGGGTTTTGAACTGGAGTCTCTGGGCAATGGGGAGCCAGTGAAGAGATTGACAGAGAGGAGAGGCCGGGGAATAGCGGGGGGACAGGTGGATTAGTCGGGCACCAGAGTTTAGGATGGATTAGAGGGGTGCGAGAGTGTTGGAAGGGAGGCCACAGAGCAGGAGGTTGCAGTAGTCAAGGCGGGAGATGATGAGGGCATGTGTGGCGCCCCTGAGGGTTCAGTCGCCACAGAGGTATTGCACCTCACCCAGAGGTGTGATGTCTCCTTCTCTCAGGTAAGGAGGGAGTGCTGCCCAGAACCCCAACACCCACATTCAACACTACACTACTCCAGGCCGGCTGGAAGGGCAAGATGCACTGTGTCTTCTGCTGAGCCCTGTCCCTGGCTGGAGTGGGGGGAACCATTAGTGGGTGAGGGTGGAGGATGTAGAGTAGGGGAGCACCATAATAGGAGGTATATAAAGGGAAGCCATCTTAGGGTGGCAGAGTAGTCAGTGGAGAACAGTCAGTGAGCAGTCTGAGGAGCAGAGTCTCTTCAGGAGCTCTGCTCCACAAGTGGGGCCTAGTGATAGAGGCCCAGGATGGGAGCAGAGGAGAAAGGCTCCGTTCTACAGAAGGGATCCCAGGGGGTACGGTGAGTGCAGGACGGCACCCGTACGCCCCGAATCTGCCAGGTGTCAGAGGGATCAGGCCGCAAGAAGGGGACCGGCCCCTGGACCAGCCGTGTTACTTCAGGTCTCGGCTGGAAAAACCGGAGGCTTCTGCACTTCCATGGTGCAGTCGCCACAGTCTCATCCTAGTCACCGTGAGGGTCAAGTAGGTCCGGGAACTCCAGGTTGCCCAGAGGGACTTCAGAGCACCCGATCGGGACTGTGTGTGGGAAGCGCAGGGCAGGAGGGAGAAGACCCAGCGCGGGAAGTCGGTCTAGTTAGGTACATAAAGAAAGCGGGGTTCCGTCAAGCGCTCCTGACACATCTGAGGAAGAGCTGAACCCCTGCGACGCGGAGGTGGACACCCGTACAGTGTACCTGAGAACCTTGAATAAGAACTGTGAGTAAAACTCGGATGACTGCACTCCGTTGTCTCCATCAGTTATTTCAGCTGCGCCATCCCGACTGCACTACAAGCCCCAGCATCACCACCCACCATCAAACTCTACACTGCCCTGAGGCCCGCTCCACCTGTGGGGAGCTGTTCCATCCTAGCTGCCCTATCAACTGCCTCAGAGGTCTGCAGCAGCGCTGGTACAAATTACCAGAAACCACAGGTGGCGTCACAATCAAACTACAAATCCCATATAAACTATGCCCTTTTTGTTGACCGCCCTGGGCCACGGACCGGGCAGCCACTGTGACATATCCCCCCCCCCCCTCAGCATCCATAGGCCCGGACACCGAGTACCCCACTGCCCAGGGGGCGCGTCACGTGCACTAGTGTTTTTGCAGATTCCTGGTTGAGGAATGTGCGGGTCCCGGAGATATTTTTGAGTTGGAGTCGGCAGGAAGTGGAAAGGGCTTGGATATGTGGTTTGAAGGAGAGTTCAGAGTCCAGGGTTACCCCAAGGCAGCGAGCTTGTGGGACTGGGGAGAGTGGGCAGCCATTGACATTGATAGATAGGTCAGATGGGGGTTGAATGAGATGGCGGAAAGATGATGAATTCTGTTTTGTCCATGTTAAGTTTTAGAAATCTAGCAGAGAAGAAGGATGAAATAGCAGACAGACATTGTGGGATTTTGGTCAGTAAGGAGGAGATATCGGGTCCAGAGAGGTAGAACTGTGTGTCATCAGCATAGAGGTGATAATGAAAGCCATGAGACTCTATGAGCTGTCCCAGGCCTAAGGTGGAGATGGAGAAGAGCAGGGGTCCTAGAACTGAACCTTGGGGGACACCGACAGATAGGGGGCGAGATGAGGAGGTGGTGCGTGAGTGGGAGACACTGAATGTCCTGTCTGTTAGGTATGAGGAGATCCAGGATAAGGCCAAGTCTGTGATGCCGAGGGATGAGAGAGTTTGTAGTAAGAGGGAATGGTCCACTGTGTCAAAGGCAGATGACAGGTCCAGGAGCAGGAGGACAGAGTAGTGTCGCTTAGATTTGGCGGTTAGTAGGTCGTTGGTGACTTTAGTCAGTGCAGTTTCAGTAGAATGGTGCGGTCGGAAACCAGATTGTAGGCGGTCGAAGAGGGAGCAGGAGGAGAGGTGGGAGGGCAGCTCAGAATGGACGTGTTGTTTCAGTAGTTTTGAGGCATAGGGGAGAAGTGATATGGGGCGATAGCTAGTCAGAGAGGATGGGTCAAGGGAGGGCTTTTTGAGGATGGGTATGATTGCGGCATGTTTGAAGCATGAGGGGAAGACACCAGTTGTTAGTGACAGGTTGAAGAGGTGGGCTAGGGCTGGGATGAAGATAGTGGTAAGGTTTGGGATGAGGTGGGACGGGATTGGGTCAAGTTTACAGGTGGTGAGGTGTGATTTGGAGAGTAAAGAGGAAAGTTGATCTTCAGACATGGTGGAGAAGGTGGTTTTGGAGGAGGAGGGTTGAGTAGGTGTGAGGAGGGGTTGTGGGGGCTTTAGGCAAAAGCTTTGTCTGATGGTGTCAATCTTCTGCTTGAAAAATGAGGCAAAGTCTTTAGCTGAAATAAGAGGAGAGGGAGGAGGCACTGGGGGGCGGAGAAGAGAATTGAAGGTGTTGAATAGTTGTTTGGGGTTGTGAGACAGTGAGGATATGAGAGATGCGAAGTATGTTTGTTTTGCTGCAGTGAATTGTGGACTTGAAGGTAGTGAGGGACTGTTTGAATGCGATGATCTGCTCATTGGAGTGGGACCTTTTCCATCTACACTCAGCAACCCTGGAGGCCCGTCGCAGTTCTTTAGTTAGGCTGGTGGTTGTCTGTTGATTGTGCGTGCTTTGGTATGTGTGAGGGGGGCAACCGAATCGAGAGCTGCAGCTGTTGTGGTGTTGTATAAAGTGGCAGCAACATCTGCATCATGTAAGGAACTAATGTCTGTAAGAGGGAGAAGGGATTCAGAGAGTGAGTGTAGGTCAAGGTGTTTGATATTTCTGCAAGGGTATGCAAGTTTGTGGAGTGGGGATTGTTGCCCTGGAGAGGAGAGGGTAGAGAATGTGAGTAGGTTGTGGTCATAAAGAGGGAGAGGTGAGTTAGAGAGGTTAGATAGGGAACAGAGGCGGGTGAAGATGAGGTTGAGTGTGTGGCCGTCTTTGTAGGTGGGTGTGGAAGACCACTGAGTAAGACCAAAGGAGGAAGTGAGGGATAGAAGCTTAGAGGCAGCTGAGAGGGTAGTGTCAATGTGGATGTTAAAGTCACCCATGAGGATAGTGGGGATGTCAATGGAGAGGAAATGAAGTAGCCAAGTGGTGAGGTGGTCAAAGAAAGTGGTGATTGATCCTGGGGGGCGGTTAATGACAGCCAGTTGGAGGTTGGAGGGGGAGTAGATGTGCACATAGTGCACTTCAAAAGAGGGGAGAGTAATTGAGGGCGGCAGTGGGATATGGGTGAAGGAGCAGTTATCTGAGAGGAGGAAACCTATTCCACCTCCACTCCTGGCCCACTGAGAGATCTTCTCCTGATCTCTCAGGTTTCAGGGCTGTCGCTGGGCTGCATTAAGTTTCAGCTCCCTCCAAAGATTATATATTGGGTTCAGGTCTGGAGACTGGCTAGGTCATTCCAGGACCTAGAAATACTACTTATGCAGCCACTCCTTAGTTGCCCTGGCTGTGTATTTTGGCTCATTGTCATGCTGGAAGACTCAGCCACGACCCATCTTCAATTCTCTTACTGACCGAAGGAGGTTGTTGGCCAAAATCTCGCAATACATGACCCCATCTGTTCTCCCTTCAATACAGTGCAGTCGTCCTGTCCCTTTTGCAGAAAAGCACCCCCAAATTTTATGTTTCCTCCACCATGCTTCCAGGTTGGGATGGTGTTTTTGGGGTTGTACTCAACCTTCTTTTTCCTCCAAACACAGGGAATGGAGTAAATACCAAAAAGTTCTATTTTGGTCTCATGTGACCACATGACCTTCTCCCATGCCTCCTCTGGATCATCCAGATGGTCACTGGCGAACTTCAAACAGGCGTGAGCAGGGGGACCTTGCGTGCCCTGCAGGATTTTAGTCCATGATGGAGCAGTGTGTTACTAATGGTAATGTTTGAGACTGTGGTCCCTGCTCTCTTTGGGTCATTGACCAGGTCCTCCAGTGTAGTTCTGGGCTGATTCCTGACCTTTCTCAGAATCATCCTTACCCCACGATGCGAGATCCTGTATGGAGCCCCAGATCGAGGAAGATTGACAGTCATCTTGTGTTTCTTCCATTTTCTAATAATTGCGCAAACAGTTGTTGCCTTCTCACCAAGCTGCTTGCCTATTGTCCTGTAGCCCATCCCAGCCTTCGGGAGGTCTACAATTTTGTCCCTGGTGTCCTTAGACAGCTCTTTGGTCTTGGCCATGGTGGAGAGGCTGAAGCGCGATTGAGTGTGTGGACAGGTGTCTTTTATACAGGTAACAAGTTCAAACAGGTGCAATTAATACAGGTAATAAGTGCAGAGTAAGGCTGTGTGCCCACTATGCATTTTTTAAGCTTTTCCGCAGCGGCAATTCCACCGCAGAAACGCTTAAAAAATGCTTGGTAGAAGGTCTGCCATGTTCCCCAATGATAATCCGCATGTGCTGTGCACATGCTGCGGAAATTTCTGCTACGGATTATCATTGCCGGTTGCATGGATTTATATAGTGTGACCAAGTTGTCAAGCACTTTTCCAAGTGATGCTAAAATCGCTTGGAAAGCGCTTGATAACCCGCATGCAGAAATCACATTGTTCAAAACGCTTGACAAACGCTTGTCCCTGGCTGAAAAAATGCATGTACAATCCGCATGTACAATCCGCATGTACAATCCTCATGCATTTTTTCTGCCAGGGAGATGCAGAAACGCTCAGGAAAAATCCTGAGCTTTTCTGAATCGTGGGCACTTAGCCTAAGAGGGCTTGTTAAAGAAAAACTAAGAGGTCTGAGAGCCAGAATTCTTGCTGGTTGATAGGTGATCAAATACTTATTTCATGCAATAAAATGCAATTTAATGATGTAAAAATCCTACAATGTGATTTTCTGGATTACTTTTAGATTCTGTCTCTCACAGGTGAAGTGACCTACGATAAAAATCACAGACCTCTCCATTCTTTGTAGGGGGGAAAACTTGCAAAATCGGCAGCGTATCAAATACTTATTTTCCCCACTGTATATATATATATTTACAATGTATAAAGAAAACTCCTTGTAAATGATGCCCTTGGTCAGATTTGAACTCACAATAGTAAAAACGACCATGCTAGTATAGCCTAAGCATCTTATAATACACAATTATATATTTAGAGCTGGCATAATCTGTGGAAAAGGGACCATTATTTGTCAAATTCCCATTAAATTCTATAGAAAATGCATCTCTGTATCTAATACTGTATATGGAAAAAATCACAATTTTACAATTGAAACAAATGGCTACATTGCCATCTGATGGTAGAAAATGTTAGTACAGATGTTTAACATATCTCATAACATTTATAATTCCCAAATTATCAAGAGCACACTAATGAAAAGGAGGCAAACATTACTATAATACCCCCCACAAATATAACTACTATAATACTACCCCTACAGTGGGTTCGGAAAGTATTCAGACCCCTTTAAATTTTTCACTCTGTTTCATTGCAACCATTTGGTAAATTCTAAAAAGTTCATTTTTTTCTCATTAAAGTACACTCTGCACCCCATGGTGACTGAAAAAAAACAGAAAGGTAGAAATTTTTGCAAATTTATTAAAAAAGAAAAACTGAAATATCCCATGGTCATAAGTATTCAGACCCTTTGCTCAGTATTGAGTAGAAGCCCCCTTTTCAGCTAGTACAGCCATGAGTCTTCTTGGGAATGATGCAACAAGTTTTTCACCCCTGGATTTGGGGATCCTCTGCCATTCTTCCTTGCAGATCCTCTCTAGTTCCGTCAGGTTGGATGGTGAACGTTGGTGACAGCCATTTTCAGGTCTCTCCAGAGATGCTCAATTGGGTTTAGGTCAGGGCTCTGGCTGGGCCAGTCAAGAATGGTCACAGAGTTGTTCTGAAGCCGCTCCTTTGTTATTTTAGCTGTGTGCTTAGGGTTATTGTCTTGTTGGAAGGTGAACCTTCGGCCAAGTCTTAGGTCCAGAGCACTCTGGAAGAGGTTTTCATCCAGGATATCTCTGTACTTGGCCACATTCATGTTTCCTTCAATTGCAACCAGTCGTTCTGTCCCTGCAGCTGAAAAACACCTCCATAGCATGATGCTGCCACCACCATGTTTCACTGTTGGGATTGTATTGGGCAGGTGATGAGCAGTGCCTGGTTTTCTCCACACATACCGCTTAGAATTATCCCCAAAAAGTTCTATCTTCGTCTCATCAGGCCAGAGAATCTTATTTCTCATAGTCTGGGAGACCTTCATGTGTTTTTGAGCAAACTCTGTGCGGGCTCTCATATGTCTTGCACTGAGGAGAGGCTTCCGTTGGGCCACTCTGCCATAAAGGCCTGACTGGTGGAGGGCTGCAGTGATAGTTGACTTTGTGGAACGTTCTCCCATCTCCCTACTGCATCTCTGGAGCTCAGCCACAGTGATCTTGTGGTTCTTCTTTACCTCTCTCACCAAGCCTCTTCTACGATTGCTTAGTTTGGCTGGACGGCCAGGTCTAGGAAGACTTATGGTGGTCCCAAACTTCTTCCATTTAAGGATTATGGAGGCCACTGTGCTCTTAGGAACCTTGAGTAATGCAGAAATTCTTTTGTAACCTTGGCCCGATCTGTGCCTTGCCACAATTCTGTCTCTGAGCTCCTTGGGCAGTTCCTTTGAGCTCATGATTCTCATTTGGTCTGACATGCACTGTGAGCTGTGGGGTCTTATATAGACAGGTGTGTGCCTTTCCAAATCAAGTCATATCAGTTTAATTAAACACAGCTGGACTCCAATGAAGGAGTAGAACCATCTCAAGGAAAATCACAAGGAAATGGACAGCATGTGACTTAAATATGAGTGTCTGAGCAAAGGGTCTGAATACTTATGACCATGTGATATTTCAGTTTTTCTTTTTTTAATAAATTTGCAAAAATTTCTACATTTCTGTTTTTTTTTCAGTCAAGATGGGGTGCAGAGTGTACTTTAATGAGAAAAAAATGAACTTTTTTGAATTTACCAAATGGCTGCAATGAAACAAAGAGTGAAAAATTTAAAGGGGTCTGAATACTTTCCGTACCCACTGTATGTACAAGAATATAACTACTATAATACTGCTCCTATGTACAAGAATATATCTACTATAATACTGCTCCTATGTACAAGAATATAACTACTATAATACTGCCCCTATGTACAAGAATATAACTACTATAATACTGCCCCTATGTACAAGAATATAACTACTATAATCCAGCTCCTATGTACAAGAATATAACTACTATAATACTGCTCCTATGTACAAGAATATAACTACTATAATACTGCCCCTATGTACAAGAATATAACTACTATAATACTGCCCCTATGTACAAGAATATAACTACTATAATACTGCTCCTATGTGCAAGAATATAACTACTATAATACTGCTCCTATGTGCAAGAATATAACTACTATAATACTGCCCCTATGTACAAGAATATAACTACTATAATCCAGCTCCTATGTACAAGAATATAACTACTATAATACTGCTCCTATGTACAAGAATATAACTACTATAATACTGCCCCTATGTACAAGAATATAACTACTATAATACTGCTCCTATGTGCAAGAATATAACTACTATAATACTGCTCCTATGTGCAAGAATATAACTACTATAATACTGCTCCTATGTACAAGAATATAACTACTATAATACTGCTCCTATGTGCAAGAATATAACTACTATAATACTGCATCCTATGTACAAGAATATAACTACTATAATACTGTCCCCTATGTACAAGAATATAACTACTATAATACTGCCCCTATGTACAAGACTATAACTACTATAATACTGTCCCCTATGTACAAGAATATAACTACTATAATACTGCTCCTATGTACAAGAATATAACTACTATAATACTGCTCCTATGTGCAAGAATATAACTACTATATTACTGCCCCTATGTACAAGACTATAACTACTATAATACTGTCCCCTATGTACAAGAATATAACTACTATAATACTGCTCCTATGTACAAGAATATATCTACTATAATACTGCTCCTATGTACAAGAATATAACTACTATAATACTGCCCCTATGTACAAGAATATAACTACTATAATACTGCCCCTATGTACAAGAATATAACTACTATAATCCAGCTCCTATGTACAAGAATATAACTACTATAATACTGCTCCTATGTACAAGAATATAACTACTATAATACTGCCCCTATGTACAAGAATATAACTACTATAATACTGCCCCTATGTACAAGAATATAACTACTATAATACTGCCCCTATGTACAAGAATATAACTACTATAATACTGCTCCTATGTGCAAGAATATAACTACTATAATACTGCTCCTATGTGCAAGAATATAACTACTATAATACTGCTCCTATGTACAAGAATATAACTACTATAATACTGCTCCTATGTGCAAGAATATAACTACTATAATACTGCATCCTATGTACAAGAATATAACTACTATAATACTGTCCCCTATGTACAAGAATATAACTACTATAATACTGCCCCTATGTACAAGACTATAACTACTATAATACTGTCCCCTATGTACAAGAATATAACTACTATAATACTGCTCCTATGTACAAGAATATAACTACTATAATACTGCTCCTATGTGCAAGAATATAACTACTATATTACTGCCCCTATGTACAAGACTATAACTACTATAATACTGTCCCCTATGTACAAGAATATAACTACTATAATACTGCTCCTATGTACAAGAATATAACTACTATAATACTGCTCCTATGTACAAGAATATATCTACTATAATACTGCTCCTATGTACAAAAATATAACTACTATAATACTGCTCCTATGTACAAGAATATATCTACTATAATACTGCTCCTATGTACAAGAATATATCTACTATAATACTGCTCCTATGTACAAAAATATATCTACTATAATACTGCTCCTATGTACAGGAATATAACTACTATAATACTGCCCCTATGTACAAGAATATAACTACTATAATACTGCCCCTATGTACAACAATATAGCTACTATAATACTGCTCCTATGTACAAGAATATAACTGCTATAATACTGCTCCTATGTACAAGAATATAACTGCTATAATGCTGCCCCTATGTACAAGAATATAACTACTATAATACTGCTCCTATGTACAAGAATATAACTGCCATAATACTGCCCCTATGTACAAGAATATAACTACTATAATACTGCCCCTATGTGCAAGAATATAACTGCTATAATACTGCCCCTATGTACAATAATATAACTACTATAGTACTGCCCCTATGTACAAGAATATAACTGCTATAATACTGCCCCTATGTACAAGAATATAACTGCTATAATACTGCCCCTATGTACAAGAATATAACTACTATAATACTGCCTCCTATGTACAAGAATATAACTACTATAATACTGCCCCTATGTACAAGAATATAACTACTATAATACTGCCCCTGTGTACAAGAATATAACTGCTATAATACTGCCCCTATGTACAAGAATATAACTACTATAATACTGCCCCTATGTACAAGAATATAACTACTATAATACTGCCCCTATGTACAAGAATATAACTACTATAATACTGCCCCTATGTACAAGAATATAACTGCTATAATACTGCCCCCTATGTACATGAATATAACTACTATAATACTGCTCCCTATGTACAAGAATATAACTACTATAATACTGCCCCTATGTACAAGAATATAACTACTATAATACTGCCCCTATGTACAAGAATATAACTGCTATAATACTGCCCCCTATGTACAAGAATATAACTACTATAATACTGCTCCCTATGTACAAGAATATAACTACTATAATACTGCCCCTATGTACAAGAATATAACTACTATAATACTGCTCCCTATGTACAAGAATATAACTACTATAATAGTGCTCCTATGTACAAGAATATAACTACTATAATACTGCCCCTATATACAAGAATATAACTACTATAATACTGCCCCCTATGTACAAGAATATAACTACTATAATACTGCCCCCTAGGTACAAGAATATAACTACTATAATACTGCCCCTATGTACAAGAATATAACTACTATAATACTGCCCCTATGTACAAGAATATAAGTACTATAATACTGCCCCTATGTACAAGAATATAACTACTATAATACTACTGTATTGCTATCCTGCCCTCTGTTTAGAATGGGCTGCCTGTGGTTACACATCCGGTGACGGTGCCTGTGTGCTCTGATATTGGCGCTGGCAGGTTTATTCTTCTGTGGTTTGGTGCATTGAGGAGTAAACATTCTTCTACATTTTGATGGAACTGAACTTTCCACTCGCTGCCTTTAAACAGAAGAACATTATCAGAGGCGCTGCTTGTGCGGAGGGAACACATCGCCCTTCTTCAGAGATAAATTGGACCTGACACCTCTTTTCTGATAGACAATGGGGTCTTCCCGGATGCTTCGTAGCGGGGGACTAATGAGGCTGTGAATTGTGGCTTTGGCTCCGGACGTATTACGTGGACGTCCCTCCATTGTCCTGGAAGTTTTGAGGATTTAAAAAGTTCAAAATTTTTTTATGGAAAGAATCTGAGAGAAGGAGATGACTGGGGAGAAGGGTGAAGAGAAGTCTGCACAGATAGCCGGCACTATGGCCGTGGCGTCACCTAGGTGTGTGGACGAGCAGCCCGAGGGCCACTCCTGGAATGTGGGGTTGGGCGATCACCCACGCTCTCCGCACAGACAGGTAATTGTTATCTCTTACAACTAAAATAGAAAAAATGATGGGAAGGACGGAGCCATCACCCTGAACAAGCAGCATGATGTTTGTGTTATGCTGACGTGATAAGTTGCTGGTATATGAGAGCGGCCCTAGAGTTTCAGGGGCCCATTGCTCTTAAGAATCCAGTATGAAATAATGCAGTTGGTGAGAGGGGGCTGCTGCAGATTTTGCATTGGTGCTTAGGAGCTTTGTGTTTTCCTCCATATTCAGGAACCTCGTGGGTTGGACTCTCAGCATCTGCTGCTCCATTGAAATCTATGAATTCCTACTGATTTCATTGCCAACAGATAAAGCTTAAAGGGTCGGCTTTTTTAAGATATTCCATTTTCAGATACCCCATTAGGGCATTATTTGGGGTTTCCTGCGTTCCCAACAGTGGCTTCAAAGAGCAATTTTCTTTCTTCAGGACTCAACATCCACAAATCCCATTAATTTCATTTGACATGTAATGCTTCTTTTTACCTGTGGGTGGCGCTGGAGAGGTATCGAACCCTTTTTTTTTCTAGTTTCCCACATGTTGTCATTGTTATGGGGGAGGGGATCCTTTTAATAAAAATCCTTTAATCACAATATATTGACATTCTGCAGCTTTCTAACATCTCTTTTAGTTCTTCCCTTTTTAGGGTCTTTGCTTGCTGTCAGTGAATTGGGGGCATTTTGGTGTGAACATGTATAGGCTGTGTCCTGATCATGACGATGTATGTGCAGGACTCGGTGAGGATGAGGATTGGACATAATAAAGATTTTTTTTTTCCATCCAGACAGCAAGCAGAGATCCTGAGCACACATTGCGTCCACATTCTTAAATGGTTTTACGCTGGAATAAAGTGCGACGAGTTCATCAAAAGCCACAAACCTCCTGTGTCGCTTCTATGGCTGCAGGAGTGAATTTATGCTACAAGGTGCCACAATTTTGCGTAGAAGTTTGTAATATGATGATATCACATAATATGCTGGATATTCTGCTCTACGCTGCCTTGCAAAAGTCTTCATACCCCGTGAACTTTTTCACATTTTTTTCCTGTTTCACCTAGAAACTTAAATGTATTTTATTGGGATTGTATGTGATACTAACAAGTATTTGTGAAATGTAAAGGAAATGGTAGAAGGTTTCCTAATTATTTTAAATTATTTTAAAAATATAAGTCTGAAAATTGTGCATTGCATTAGTATTCAATCCCCCCCCCCGAATCAGTACTTTGTAGGACCACCTTTCTCTGCAGTTACTGCTGCAGTCTTTTGGGGTCTGTCTCTCCAGCTTTCTCTGCTGCAGTCTTTTGGGGTCTGTCTCTCCAGCTTTCTCTGCTGCAGTCTTTTGGGGTCTGTCTCTCCAGCTATCTCTGCTGCAGTCTTTTGGGGTCTGTCTCTCCAGCTTTCTCTGCTGCAGTCTTTTGGGGTCTGTCTCTCCAGCTATCTCTGCTGCAGTCTTTTGGGGTCTGTCTCTCTCACCTTTGTCTGCAGTTACTGCTACAGTCTTTTGGGGTCTGTCTCTCCAGCTTTGTCTGCAGTTACTGCTACAGTCTTTTGGGGTCTGTCTCTCCAGCTTTCTCTGCGGCAGTCTTTTGGGGTCTGTCTCTCTCACCTTTGTCTGCAGTTACTGCTACAGTCTTTTGGGGTCTGTCTCTATCACCTTTCTCTGCAGTTACTGCTGCAGTCTTTTGGGGTCTGTCTCTCCAGCTTTGCTCATCTAGAGGTGACATTTTGCCCCTTCTTCTTTGCACACTCGCTCTCACTCAGTGACATTGGATGGAGACGTCTGTGGTCAGTAATTTTCACGTCTTGTCACAGATTCTCTGGGATTTGGGTCTGGACTGTGACTGGGCCGTTCACACACAATATACTCTGATCTAAACCATCCATTGTAGCTCTGGCAGGATGTTTAGGGTAGTTGTCTTGTTGAACCTGCACCCCAGTCTCAAGTCTTTTGCAGCCAGGTTTTCCTCCAAGATTGCCCTGTATTTAGCTCCATCCATCTTCCCATCAACTCTGACTAGCTTCCCTGCCTCTGCTATAGAAAAGCCTCCCCACAGCAGGATGCTGTCACCACCATGTGTGACGGTGGGGATGGTGTTTTCAGGATGATGTGCAGTGTTAGTTTTCCACCACATATAGCGTTTTCCATTTAGCTTAAAAACTTGTACTTTGGTCTCATCTGACTATAGCACCTTCTTCCACATGCTCACTGTGTCCCCTACATGGCTTTTTGCAAACTGCGAGACTTCTAATAACTTGCGTTTCAAAAATGGCTTTCTTCTTGCCTCTCTTCCATAAAGGCCAGATTTGTGAAGTATATGACTAATATTTGTCCTGTGGACAGATATATAGTACCCATAAATAAATATTTTTATGAAAAAAAAATATATATAAACAAAAAAGTACACATATTTGGTATTGCTGCATCCGAAACAACCCGACCTATAAAACTTTATTATCTTATCGCCGGACAAAAGGTGGAATAAAACGTGATCAAAAAGATGAATATAAATAAAATGGTATCTCTAAAAATGTCATCTTGTCCCACAAAAAACAACCCGCCATACAGATCCATCAGCGGAAAAATAAAAAAGTTATAGCTCTCAGAAATATGTTTTTTTCTGTAAAATAGTTTAAGGCTATGTGCCCACGATGCAGAAATGCTCAGGATTTTTTCCTGAGCATTTCCGCATCTCCCTGGCAGAAAAAAACGCATGCGGATTGTACATGCGGATTGTACATGCGGATTGTACATGCGTTTTTCCTGCCAGGGACATGTGGAAATGGAGCGTTATTCACTGACATTTCCGCATGCGGATTGACAAGCGCTTTCCCAGCGATTAGCATCACTTGGAAAGTCCTTGTGACAACTAGGTCACACTATATAAATCCATGCAAACTGCATATATAGTGTGACCCGAAAGAGTGGTTAAAAATAAAAAAATAAATATATACTTACCCTCCGATGGCCCGCGCTGGCTTGCTTCGCTCGGTCCCGGCTGCCGGCAGCGGTGGATTGAAAGACCTGCCGACGTCAGCGCAGGTGCTTCAATCCACTGCAAAGTGCCGGGAAGCAAGCAGGAGCGCAGCGCGGGCCGTCGGAAGGTAAGTATACATTTATTTTTATTTTATTCTTTTTTTTACAGATTTTTTAATGGTACCTGGGTGTGGAGGAGACTCTCCTCTCATCTACACCCAGGTGCCATCCGCACATTAGAATGCACCAATTACGCAAGTACAGATGCAGTCTTGCGGAATTTGCACGTTCTAATACAAGTCAATGGCGGTGAAAATGCAGCACTTCCGCAAAATAATTGGTAGTGCTGCGTTTTTTTCCGCAATGATATTCCGCAGCGGAAATTTCCGCAGCATGTGCACAGCACATGCGGATTATCATTGGGGAACATGGCAGACCTTCTACCATGCGTTTTTAATGCGTTTCTGCAGCGTTTCCGCAGATGCAAAAACGCTGCAGAAACGCATTAAAAACGCATCGTGGGCACACAGCCTTATTGTGTAAAAGTGCCAAAACATAAAAAAATATATGAATCTGGTATAGTTGTAATCGCACCGACCCAAATAATAAAGTCGTCTAATCACTTAGTCCGCACGAGGAATGGCATAAAAAATAAATAAAACCAATTCTTCACCTGCTGTTGATTTGTTCATTCTGCCTCCCAAAGATTGCAGTAAGGCTCTGCTCACATTTATTCTGCGCTGAGCACTTACATCGGGGTTTCTGGGTAAATCTCTGAAATACGTGATTCAGACAGAACCACTGGCGGAAGATTCCCTGTAATGAAGCCGATGGAGACACTGTGGACGCTGTCTGACCTGTGATCTGGCAGTGACCATCTTTTTAGGCGTGCATAAAAGCACAGTTTTTTGCACTTCTGAAAAGAAGAACACCGCTGAACAGAGGCCAGATGGAGCCCAGAGTAACTCTGCTGCCTCATTATAGTGAATGGATCACTCGAGGGTTTCATCTGAATCACGTCACTCGGAGATTTAAATGGAAACCGCTATGTAAGTGCTCAGCGTAGAGAGCAGGATACAGTTGTGCTCAAAAGATTTAAAAAGAGAAAACACAGTAGTTTGACAATAAATGGCTTCACCCAACCAATAACCATGAGTGGAGAAAAAGTTTTTTTGTTATCATTCATATTCTCTGAAACAAGGCCAAGAAAGGCAAAATTCTTCTTTGGTATGTAAACTTTTGAGCACAACTGTAAATGTGACCCAAAATGTTATGTAAAATGTTCCAAACAAAAGCTTCAACTCAATCTACAAAAAAAGCCCCCACTCAGATCCGTCATCTATTATCGGAAATATAGGGGGCTTCCATATTACTGGTAGCAGAAAGGCTCTGGAAAAGTGAAATGGCTCCTCGCCCCCCAAAAGAAATTCAGCAAATTCTGCGCTCCCAAATCCAAATGCCTCCCTCCCTTCTGAGCCCCAGTGTGCCTAAACCTCAGTTAGCGTCCACATGTTTGGCATTTCTGTAGCGATGAGAGCCCGCCTAATTTACGGGTACATGTCTCCAGAAGTACAAGCTGGGCATAATGTACTGGTCACTACAACGGCAGTTTGCAATTTTCACTCAATAAAATCTGCTGCTGCTTGTTTCTGGAAAACACCATGGAGTAAAAACCGTCACTACACCCGTAGATAAATTCCCAAAGGGGTCATATGAGGGGGATTCTGATCTTCTAGCACTTAGGGGCTCTGTATATGGAGTCTGCAAACTATTCTAGAATAATCTGTGTAGCAGGAGACAAATAGCGCACTGTACCTGCCGAGTCTCGCCGTTGGGCCAAGCAGTACTGTACAACTACATATGGGGGTATTTCTACATTCAGCTGAAATTGTGGAACCAATTTTGATGTCATTTTACCCATTTCCCAGTGTGAAAATGTAAAATCTGGGGCTAAAGCAAAATTTTGTTGGTAAAAATGTAATTGTTTGTTTCTTCACTGCCCAATGGTATAAAATTCTGTGACGCACCTGTGGTGTCAATATGATAAAAGCACCCCTAGATGAATTCATTGAGAGGTATAGTTTGTAAAATGGGGTTTCTTATCAGTCGTTCTGCTGTTCTGGCTCCTCAGGGGCTCTGACAAATTGATATGACACCCTCAAACCAGTCCAGCAAAATCTGAACTCCAATATGGCGCTTCTTCCCTTCTGAGCTTTACACTGTGCCTCAGAAGTAATTTTTGACCACATATGGGGTATCGGCGTACTCAGAAGAAATTGCAAAACAAATTTTCGGTCCATTTTCTCCTGCTATCCTCGTGAAAATGAAAAAATTCGGGGCTAAAACAACATTTTTGCGGGAAAAATATATATTTTTTCATTTTCACTGATCAACGTTGTAAAATTCTGTGAAGCACCTGTGGGTTCAAGTTGCTCACCACCCATCTAGACAAATTCCGCGAGGGGTCTAGTTTCCAAAATGGGGTCACTTGTGGAGGTTTTCCACTGTTTAGGCACATCAGAGGTTCTCCAAACGTGACATGACATCCGCAGTCAATTCCAGCAAAGTCTGCTTTCCAAAATGTCAGTCCTTCCTTTCTAAGCCCTGCCGTGCGCCCAAACAGTGGTTTCCCCTCAACATATGGGATATCTGCGTGCTCAGGAGAAATTGCACAACTAATTTTGGGGTCTATTTTCTCCTTTTACTCTTGTGAAAATAAAAAAATTGGGGCTAAAAGAACATTTTTGTGTGAAAAATGGGATTTTTTTTATTTTCACGGCTCTACGTTATAAACTTCTGTGAAGCAGCTGGGTGTTCAAAGTGTTCACCACACATCTATATAAGTTCCCTAAGGGGTCTAGTTTCCAAAATAATGTCACTTGTGGGGGGTTTCCACTGTTTAGTCACATCAGGGACTCTCCAAATGCGACATGGCGTCCGCTAATTATTCCAGCAAATTTTCCATTCAAAAAGTTAATTGGTGCTCCTTCCCTTCCAAATCCTGCTGTGCGCCCAAACAGTGGTTTTCCCCCACATATGGGATATCGGCGTGCTCAGGAGAAATTGCACAACAAAGTTTGGTGTCCGTTTTCTATTGTTACTTTTGTGAAAGTAAAAAAAGTTGGGTCTAAAGTAACATGTTTGTGAAAAAAAGTTAAATGTTTATTTTTTTTCTTCCACATTCCATTAATTCCTGTGAAGCACCTGAAAGGTTAATAATCTTCTTGAATGTGGTTTTGAGCACCTTGAGGGGTTAAATTTTTGGTATTTTCTGTCATATGGGCCCCTCAAAGTCACTTCAAATGTGATGTGATCCCTAAAAAAAAGGGGTTTTGTAAATTTTGTTGGAAAAATTATAAATCACTAGTCAACTTTTAAAACTTATAACTTCCTAACAAAAATATTATGTTTCAAAACTTGTGCTGATGTGAAGTATGCATGCGGGAAATGTTAAAAGGACATAAAAATCAAAATTTGAAAATTGCAACATTTTCCACCTATTCTCCAAATTTCCATTTTGTTTCACAAATAAACACAAGTGATATCAAAGAAATTTTACCACTATCATGAAGTACAATATGTCACGAAAAAAACAGTCTCAGAATCAGTGCAATCCGTTGAAGCGTTCCCGAGTTATTGTCTCATAAAGTGACACTGGTCAGAATTGAAAAATTTGGCATGGTCATGATGGTGAAAACAGGCTTGGGTGGTAAGGGGGTAAAAATAATTAGAAAACTTTTTATCACAAATATTCGCTACTTTGGGTTGGTATCACATAAAATCCCAATAAAATGCATCCAAGTTTGTGGGTGTAACGTGAAAAAATTTGGAAAAGTTCACGAGGTATGAAGACTTTTTCAGTTATACTATATATGATAATATCCCATTGTATGATATGCTGGATATCCTGCTCTATGTATGACAGTTATCGTCAGCTGTATGGCCATGTCGCTGTGTGTTTTCTTTGGACGTAGCCCAGACTAAATATTCTCATTTGTGCATAGTGAACCTACAAAGTTGTCATAAATATTGACCGGCTATGGCTTCCGCCATTAATTTGAGGGTTAGATTCAATCTTCTCAGGTACATTTTATGTTCTTTGGAAGTTCACATTAGCATGTAAATTACTATATAAACCACTACTATCATCCTCGGTATTTTTGGAAGCGATGACATTTTAATTGTTTCTCCAATCACAGAACGTTGAGACAATTTATTGAGACAATTAAGACGATGTAGCCTCAGCGGCTGGATTTTATCGCCTGGTGGTGACATTTATGACCCAACTAGCAAGCTCCAAGAAGTCGCTTGATCATAATATCGCCATCTCAGAGTTAATGTCGTCAGGGGAGAAATTCCAAGATGTTTGTTCTTTTTATTCATCTACTGGGTGGTAATATGTCATCTGTGGTCACTGACCGTTCCAAATACAGCTGGTTAAAGGGATGGTAAATTTAATATTGATTTTATGGGGAAACATCAGTCCCCAGTATTTCTCAGTGACTTGTAATTGTGTAATTGCTCTAGAATCATAGGTTGATTTTAATATCAGTATTATACAAGTGCTGTGGGATTTTTTGGGTTGCGGTGTTTTACATGGTGGTGGTGGTATTTTGTAAGTCAATGGTTTGTGTTTATATTTTCAGGACTTTCTTTTTCTTTATAGGGTTGTGACCACAGATAAGTGAATCAATTAGGTGCAAATCAACTAAGTTTTGAATTTTATGAAATTCGAAAGTCCCTGCGAATTCTACTAATTTGCAAATTGATTGATGCAATTTGCAAAAAAAAAAAAAAAAAGTTTAACAGATTGAAAATTGCATCTGTCAGATAGGGCTCACAAGATCTCAGGCGTGACCACGTGAGCTTCCACGAAATGCTTAGCGGCTATCACATCACATGGTATAGCACAGTCAATCAGGAGAGATTATCAAAGTCACTATAAAAGCTAAGGCAAGGAATGCAGCAACCATTTTAGGATGTTACTGGCTATGGGAGGGCTTCAGAGTGCACATCTCGGCGTTAGAGATGGGCTAAAACATTGGACAAATACTCTGGATAGAGTGTGGGGTACAGCTGCTGCACTGAAGATGGAAAATGGGAGAAGTAGCTTGTGAATAATACATAGATTCCACTGATAGGGGGGAGGGATAGGAGAGGTGCAGGAGCTGCAGAGTCAATAATGTACTCAAGGACGGTTTGACCTTGTCCTACTGCTTGTGAATTGCACATTTTACCTTCCTCCTTCAAACACTAGAAAGCACAAAGCAAATTCAAAACCCCCAGCACAACTTTCTAATAGTGAAGAAAAAAATGAAATCAGTGCTAGTCAGAGAAAGTGTGCTTGCTTGTGACAAGCGATAAGCTACTGTTCTGAATATTTACATTTCTTTTGCATTACTTTTTGTGAAGGGGTGAATGATTTTTTTTATTTTTTTTTTTAAAGACAAACAAAAATTCCCAGCAACTCGTAGCATTTTTTTTGTAAGATCCTTTTTTGGGAAATGGGATTTAATTTTGTTATAAAAATAGAAAAAAAAATACACATTTAACTTTTTGCATAATCTGTTCTACTAGTCCAATTTGACAAGCGGGTGGAGCTCTGATTAAATCAGCTGTCATGTACGGGGAAAGATGCGGGCTCACTGTCGGAGCCCGCATCAAAGGGACAAGACATATGATGCAAATTTACGTCCTATTTCGTGAAGGGGCTAATTATCTGAGAAATATAAATCTGAAAATTGTGCATTTGTATTCGGTCCCCCTGAGTTAATACATTGTAGGACCACCTTTCACTGTAATTTCTGCTGCAGTCTTTTGGAGTCTGTCTCTGCCAGCTGTGAACATCTAGAGGTGACATTTTGGCCCTTCTTCTTTGCACACTCACTGAGATTGCATGAAGATGTCTGTGATTTTCAATGGGATTTTGGTCTGACCAAATTCCCTGCCTCTGCTGAAGAAAAGCTTCCCCACAGATCACTATGTAGATCTTTTTTTGCAGACCTGTTATCTAGTCAAATCTGAGATACATACACAACGTGTGGCACCCTGCTGCGCACAGGTACCACAGGACCCAGGGTGCATGGACGGACTTCTCCAAAAGAGGCCCTCGTTACATACAAACACCTCCACCCTTCCACCTCATACCACCAGAGGGAGCCCGTTAGGGATATATACATATGGAAGGTGGAGCCAGGCAGCTCAGTTTAGTGAGTGAGTTAGTTTAGTGTTCAGTCAGAAGGTAGTGTGCTGGCGCTTATACCAGTGAAGACTCAGCACGTCTGCTGCTGAGTTCTGAGGGCCCTGAGTGAGGCCAAAGGCAAGAGGAGAGAGGAGTTGAGGGGGCAGAGGAGCATTATAGGCTCACCCCGATATACAAACCGGACACCGGGTCTGCGCCTACAGGGTCCCTTTATACCCAGTAGGGATCACCGGCATCCCAGGAGTACTACAAGTCCCTGGCAGACCTGAAGCTAGACCCACACAGGACCAGGAACCACAAGGCCCCAGCGTCCAGGGAGAGTGGTTACCAGCAGAAGGTCCTACTACCGAGCGACAGGTGAAGGAACAGCACGACACATAAGCTAGGCCCAGTTGCCGGCTTGCCAGGAGCATACAGAGAGGCAGACACGAACCAGGAGGCCTTATACCCGCTCACTGGGGAGAAGTCCTGAAGTGCACCCATCCTACTGAGTACCCTGGACCGTACCTGACATCCGCACCAGTAAAGGTATTGAAGCGAATCCCCTGTCTCTGTCAGTTACTCCTGCTGCGCCATCCCGCCTGCACTACAAGCCCCAGCATCACCACCCACCATCAAACTCCACACTGCCCCGGGGGTCCGCTCCGCCTGTGGGGAGCAGAAACACCTCAGCTGCCATCCCATCACCCCCCGGAGGTCTGCAGCAGCGCTGGTAAACCTTACCAGGTACCACAGGTGGCGTCACAAACTATTTATTTATTTTTGTCCAAGTTCCAACCCCCCTTTTTAGTTGACCGCCCTGGGCCACGGACCGGGCCAGTCACCGTGATATCCCCCAACGGCTTCCATAGGCCCGGCTGCCGAGTACCCCATTGCCCCGGGGGCGCGTCAAACGCACCAGAACTACAGGCAGGCTGTTGTTGCAGTAGGCTTTTAGGATGTTAGTTGTACATTCCTAGCATTTATTCTTCAGTCTTTCATGTCAAGAGTTGAATAACTTTGGTTGAAACATTTTGGAATCGTTAACTAGAATTATGTACAAAGAGTATGGTAAAAGAAAAAGTGTAAATGGACAGAGTAATGTGAAAGAAAAAAAAAACAATGCCATAGCTAAGAATATGGGAATGCAGTGAGCAGCAGCACTGGCACCACTGGCACCAGCTGTCTAGGCAGTATTACTACCAAATGGAGGTCACAATTCAACTCCTTTCCTTCTGGTATGTATATAATTGGGGAGGAAATGGAGGGCATTATGGAATACATGGTACGTCGCTTGTTTCCGTCAAAGCAGGATGATGTTACCTCTGACAGCAACACCATCAGTTTGAGTCAATGTTCTGCACAGTCCATCTCCTCTGCCACCGTAACAGTTACTCTGTTATATTGTGGACATTCATTTCCGTTAATGTCACCTTTATCTGTTCTGTCCCATAGTCCCCTAACCCCCAAAAATCTGGGGCTAAGGAAGATATTTTACAAAAACAACTTTTTCCAATTGATTTATCAGAAGAAAAGTCAGCCTTTGTATAAGGATTGTACATGGGGCTGGAGAAGATGGCAGACAAGGTTCTAACTGTAAATTGTATTGGTTGTCCGCAGGTTCCCGGCCTTACAGCTGACTGACCCTTCTACACAGTAATAAATGAGGAGCCGTCAATTTCTCGTAGTCCAGGATTAGCCTCAGAAATAAAAAACAAATGAGGTTTTGCTCCGGGGAGACGAGTGGACGGCCGCTGACACATATATGAATAAGGACTTACAGAATGCCATATGGCGTTGACATACGTGATGTGTCTGTACGCACAGAGAACATGTACTTTATCTCCTGGACATTAATACATAGTTACTAACAGACCCTCAGGACAACTCCCGAAACCCCACTTTTGAGGCCAAGCGACTGGAGTAGTATTTTTGGTGTAAGAAATGCCAGCACTTTCAGTGAATCTCATGGGTGGGCCACACGTTGTGCAAACATTTTGTGACTTTTCAAAGTGTTTTACATCAGTTTTCTGGCATTAAAGCTTTGATGAATCAGCCCCATTATCTATAATAAGTATTTATCTAGGATAGACAGATATGGGATAGATAGATGTCTCATGAACTAATCTCTTCCCGTCTATCTGTGCATCGTCCTTAATTTATGGTCAGTGCGTTACCCAAATTATTCTATGTAATGGTTTTGCTAAGTAGATATTGATTACTGGGATCCATGGACAGAAGTGAACACTCGCAGGGCCCGGACTGCTTAAGGAAGGTGACAGATCCATGAATTATGTAAGAAGCTGTTGCTATGGAAGTAGGTTATCTGTGTAGATGCGGAGGAGCTGCAGGTGGGTCTTGGTTTTGGGTTCCCTTAGTGCTTTGCCTTAACTGGTGGTTGTTAAGGTATTAAGTTAATCAGAAACCATGTGTCACATACCACCGGGACCATCTGCAGATTAATGAGTACCAGGACGGACTCTCTAAGGCTCCTTCTTCTTCTCAGATCTCACCCCGGCCTACAGAAGCTGTAAATGTTTGTGAGACCTCAGCAATCGCTCCTCGGTGGTCCGTACAGAGGGCTGAAACGTCGCTTGGAGATTCTTGGATTTTCTTTGAATTTTTGGCAACATCTTCAAATAAAATGGAGGCTCTCCTTTGATCGAGTTCTTGTGGATTATTGGACTCTTAGAGTGGCGGCGAGCATGGTGGCGAGATTGTTGTCAGTCCGTTATCTGCAAAGTGATTTTTGATCTATTGACTGCAAAAGTCGGGATGTACCAACGTAGAGGAGTGGAGGAGATCTTGGAAAAAGACCAGGGCAAGTGGGCACTGCTACGTAACATTAACCAGGCTGTGAAACCCAGCACACTACTACCGGTGAGTGAGGTCTACTGTTACCATATCACTGGGGCGCCCTGCGGTACCTAGGACTGGACCATAGGCCTCCAATACTAACCATCAGTTTACAAATCTTTTAGGATAGACCATCAATATCAGATTGGGAGGGGGCACCAATCTATACTCGCATGTTCTTTACCTGCTACCAGCTGAGCATGATGTTGTCCTGTTGTCGCATAGTAGTGAATAGGACAAGGCTGCCATAGCCAGCACAGCCTAAGGATAGGCCATCAATACTGTGACCCCAGGAAACCCTTTAGCGTACTATGACGTAGACATTGTATGGCACTGTTATATATTTGTTCCAAAGCTCTATAATGTAGGTATAGTATGGCACTGTTATATATTTGTTATAAATCTCTATAATGAAAGCATGGTACAGCACTCTTATGTATTTGTTATAACGCTCTGTATGGCATTGTTATGTATTGATTATGAAGTACCATGAAGTAGGCACCATATGGCACTGTTATTTATTTTGTTCCAAAGCTTTATAATGTAGACAATGTATGCACTTTTATGTGGTTGTTATAAAGTTCGATGATGTAAGCACAGTATGGCACTGTTATGTATCTATCATGATATACAGTAATGTAGGCACAGTATGGCACTGTTATGTATCTATCGTGATGTACAGTAATGTAGGCACAGTATGGCACAGTTATGTATATAGTAACATAGTTTTTAAGGTTGAAGGAAGACTAAGTCCATCTAGTTCTACCCATAGCCTAACATGTTGATCCAGAGGAAGGCAAAAAACCCATGTGGCAAACACTAAGCTCCACATTGGGGGAAAATTCCTTTCCGACTCCATACGACAATCAGACTAGTTCCCTGGATCAACGCCCTATCAAGGAATCTAGTATTTATAACCTGTAATATTATACTTTTCAAGAAAGGCATCCATGCCCTTCTTAAATGTTAGTAGTGAATCACTCGTTACAACATCATGCGGCAGAGAGCTCCATAGTCTCACTGCTCTTACAGTGAAGAATCCGCGTCTGTGATTATGATTAAACCTTCTTTCCTCCAGACGTAGAAGATGCCCCCTTGTCCCCGTCTCAGGCCTCAGAGTAAAAAGATCAGCAGAAAGGTCTTTGTACTGTCCCCTCATATACTTGTACATAGTAATAAGATCACCCCTAAGCCTTCGTTTTTCCACAGTAAATAACCCCAAGTGTAATAACCTGTCTTGGTATTGCAGACCCCCCAGTCCTCTAATAACCTGTCTTGGTATTGCAGACCCCCCAGTCCTCTAATAACCTGTCTTGGTATTGCAGACCCCCCGTCCTTTAATAACCTGTCTTGGTATTGCAGAATTGCAGACCCCCCAGTCCTCTAATAACCTTGGTCGCTCTTCTCTGCACCCGCTCTAGTTCAGCTATGTCTTTCTTATACACCGGAGACCAGAACTGTACACAGTATTCTAAGTGTGGTCGCACTAGTGACTTGTATAGAGGTAAAATTATCTTCTCCTCATGAGCATCTATGCCTCTTTTAATGCATCCCATTATTTTATTTGCCTTTGCAGCAGCTGCCTGACACTGGCCACCAAACGTGAGCTTGTCGTCCACCAATACACCCAGGTCTTTTTCAGTTACAGTTTTGCCCAGTGTTTTACAATTAAGCATATAATTATACATTTTATTTCCTCTGCCCAAGTGTATTACCTTACATTTATCCCCATTAAAGCTCATTTGCCAATTATCAGCCCAAGCTTCTAGTTTACATAGATCCTCCTGTAATATAAAATTGTCCTCCTCTGTATTGATTACCCTGCAGAGTTTAGTGTCATCTGCAAATATTGAAATACTACTTTGTATGCCCCCTACAAGGTCATTAATAAGTATGTTAAAAAGAAGGGGCCCCAATACTGACCCCTGTGGTACCCCACTGTTAACTGAGACCCAGTCTGAGTGTTTTCCATTAATAACCACCCTTTGTTTCCTATCACAGAGCCAATTCTTAACCCACTTACATATATTTTCCCCTATCCCCATTGTTCTCATTTTATGTATCAACCTTTTGTGTGGAACCGTATCAAAAGCTTTTGAAAAGTCCATATACACAACATCCACTGCATTTCCTTGGTCCAGTCTGGAACTTACCTCTTCATAAAAACTGATCAGATTAGTTTGACAGGAACGGTCCCTCGTAAACCCATGTTGATATTGGGTCATGAGGTTCTTCTTCTTCAGATACTCTATCATAGCATCTCTTAGGAAACCCTCCAGGATTTTACCCACAGTAGAGGTTAAGCTTACTGGCCTATAATTTCCAGGTTCGGTTTTTGTCCCCTTTTTGAATATTGGCACCACATTTGCTATACGCCAGTCCTGTGGTACAGACACTGTTATTATGGAATCTTTAAAGATTAAAAATAATGGTCTATCTATGACGTTACTTAATTCCTGCAGGACTCGCGGGTGTATCCCATCCGGGCCCGGGGATTTGTATGTATATATCATGATGTACAGTAATGTATTAACAGTATAGCACTGTTATGTGTATATCATGATGGACTATGTAATGTGGACACAGTATGGCACTGTTATATATTCATCATGATGTACTATAATGTAGGCGCAGTATGGCACTGTTATATATTCATCATGATGTACTATAATGTAGGCACAGTATGGCACTGTTATATATTCATCATGATGTACTATAATGTAGGCACAGTATGGCACTGTTATATATTCATCATGATGTACTATAATGTAGGCACCGTATGGCACTGTTATATATTTATCATGATGTACTATAATGTAGGCGCAGTATGGCACTGTTATATATTCATCATGATGTACTATAATGTAGGCACCGTATGGCACTGTTATATATTCATCATGATGTACTATAATGTAGGCACAGTATGGCACTGTTATATATTCATCATGATGTACTATAATGTAGGCACAGTATGGCACTGTTATATATTCATCATGATGTACTATAATGTAGGCACAGTATGGCACTGTTATATATTCATCATGATGTACTATAATGTAGGCACCGTATGGCACTGTTATATATTTATCATGATGTACTATAATGTAGGCGCAGTATGGCACTGTTATATATTCATCATGATGTACTATAATGTAGGCACAGTATGGCACTGTTATATATTCATCATGATGTACTATAATGTAGGCACAGTATGGCACTGTTATATATTCATCATGATGTACTATAATGTAGGCACCGTATGGCACTGTTATATATTTATCATGATGTACTATAATATAGGCGCAGTATGGCACTGTTATATATTCATCATGATGTACTATAATGTAGGCACAGTATGGCACTGTTATATATTCATCATGATGTACTATAATGTAGGCACAGTATGGCACTGTTATATATTCATCATGATGTACTATAATGTAGGCACAGTATGGCACTGTTATATATTCATCATGATGTACTATAATGTAGGCACAGTATGGCACTGTTATGCATTTATTATAAAATACTATAATGTAGGCACTGTGTGGCACTGTTATGTATATTTGTAATGCTCTATAACATAGGCACTGTATAGCAGTGTTGTGTTTTTTTTTTAAGTACTATAATGTAGGCACTGTTACGTATTGCGTATGGAGTACTATAATGTAGGCCTGGTATAGCACTATTGCTTTATTGGCACTACATGTCTTTGGTATTGGTTAAATTTAGGTCACTAATACGTTAGCATTGTACGGTGCTATTATATAGGCACTCTGCAGGACTATAATGTTGGATACTTTTATGGATGTGCTGTATGGTACTGTTATGTATTTAGTGAGGGACAATTATGTAGGCAACGCCCCCTCTTGGAAGAAGCCCAAGGCGAAACGGCGTCGTCAGGGTAAATATCAGCACTACCATGCACAGACTGACACATTAAGCCATGTAAGTACACTCTTCTGAATAGCCATTGCACTGAGAGCAATACCACTGTTTACCTTAAGGTTATAAGTCTCTAGGGTTACAAGCAAGGACACTGCATATAATAGATATCTATAATCAGCAAAGTTCGGCACTTGCACTTTACATCTGTATATAAGACTACTGCTAGCACTCATCATGCAATATACTGCATATAACAGACCTCTTTTCAGCAATTCTCTGGCACTTGCACTTTACATTTATGAATAGGATTGCTGTAATATTACTGGGATGTTTTATCCTATATTACGTCTGAAAAACCCTATAGAGCAATTCCTTGGCATTAGCACCTTATAATTCTGGAATAGGTGCAATATAATTAATATTTGTATGGATTTAAGCTTCTAATAAATATAGTTATCAATTTGCGGTATATGCATATAGAAACTTGTGATTGTGATTCAAGTCTGTAAATGATAGTTAGCTTGGATAGTGAAAGTACCTGCATTTTAATTTTGTTTTAAGATGAATTGAAATAAAATTGTCTAATTTTTAAAAGATTGTTGGATATCTTCCTATGACAACTAGTTTGATGTGCTCTAGTTTTTTGTTGTGGTAACGCTTTAGCCGGGAAGTAGTGATAAATAATTGACGTTTGAGTACATAATATACAGTGTATAGTGTAAGTTTACAGGTAATAGCGGGAGCACCAGTGACATTATACACAGAAGCTCTGTATATAGTGGTAGTGTACAGGTAATACAGGGATCACCAGTGCCATTATACACAGGAGCTCTGTATATAGTGTCAGTGTACAGGTAATACAGGGATCACCTGTGACATTATACACAGGAGCTCTGTATATAGTGTATAGTGTACAAGTAATACAATGATAACCAGTGACATTATACACAGGAGCTCTGTATATAGTGTCAGTGTACAGGTAATACAGGGATCACCAGTGACATTATACACAGGAGCTCTGTATATAGTGTACAGAGATCACCAGTTACATTATACACAGGGGCTTTGCATATAGTGTCAGTGTACAGGTAATACAGGGATCACCAGTGACATTATACACAGGAGCTTTGTATATAGTGTCAGTGTACAGGTAATATAGTGATCACCAGAGCCATTATACACAGGAGCTCTGTATATAGTGTCAGTGTACAAGTAATACAGTGATCACCAGTGACATTATACACAGGAGCTCTGTATATAGTGTACAGGTAATACAGTGATCACCAGTGACATTATACAAAGGAGCTCTGTATATAGTGTCAGTGTACAGGTAATACAGGGATCACCAGTGACATTATACACAGGAGCTTTGTATATAGTGTACAGGTAATACAGTGATCACCAGTGACATTATACACAGGAGCTTTGTATATAGTGTCAGTGTACAGGTAATATAGTGATCACCAGGGCCATTATACACAGGAGCTCTGTATATAGTGTCAGTGTACAAGTAATACAGTGATCACCAGTGACATTATACACAGGAGCTCTGTATATAGTGTACAGGTAATACAGTGATCACCAGTGACATTATACAAAGGAGCTCTGTATATAGTGTCAGTGTACAGGTAATACAGGGATCACCAGTGACATTATACACAAGAGCTCTGTATATAGTGTCAGTGTACAAGTAATACAGTAATCACCAGTGACATTATACACAGAAGCTCTGTATATAGTGTCAGTGCACAAGTAATACAGTGATCACCAGTGACATTATACACAGGAGCTCTGTATATAGTGTCAGTGTACAGGTAATACAGTGATCACCAGTGACATTATATACAGGAGCTCTGTAAATAGTGTCAGTGTACAGGTAATACAGGTATCCCCAGTGACATTATACACAAAAGCTCGGTATATAGTGTCAGTGTACAGGTAATACAGTGATTACCAGTGACATTATACACAGGAGCTCTGTATATAGTGTATCGTGTACAGGTAATACAGTGATCACAGGAGCTCTGTATATAGTGTATAGTGTACAAGTAATACAGTGATCACCAGTGACATTATACACAGAGCTCTGTATATAGTGTTTGTGTACAGGTAATAGCAGGATCACCAGTGACATTATACACAGAAGCTCTGTATATAGTGTCAGTTGTAATGCAGCGACTTGCTGGCATTACGGTAATGGTCCAGGATGTGTTTTACCACAGTGGTGGCAGAGTAATGTACTGAGACAGCTAAACCCGGCAAAGGTAATACCCTGTGTTATATGGACATTAATATGGACATTGCTATGTTATTACCTTGCTGAAGGCTGTACCTGGAGCAAGTGGGCCGGTGTGTCATTTGGCTCGTGAATATCATATATATGTGTGTCGCTGTTCCACTGAGTTGGACCCGGTGAACTGTGGTTTATGAAGTGCAATAAACTGCTGTATTGAGGAAATACCGGAAGGACATTGCACGTGTGCTTAATTGACCCGTTGCAGCGAGTATCCCCCATTATGATGACTAGTGCTGCCTTACATATGGTGGAGAATGCGGGCAACGGCAGCCCGGTTGCTAGCAGCAACGACAACCCGGTTGCTAGGGGCAACTGCAGCCCGGTTGCTAGGGGCAACGGCACAGGACGACGAGTGTGGATTAAAGCATCTGGCTGCAACTCGGTGGGGTTGCGAAGATTGGCGTCGCACTCAAACCTGGTTTGCTGTGGCTCAGCGGGGCTCACGAAGTTTAAAGCATCTAGCTGCAACTCGGCGGGGTTGCGAAGGTTGTCGTCGCACTCAAATCTGGTTTTGCTGTGGCTCGGCGGGGCCACGAAGATTTTTCCGGGAGAGCGGTGTGTGACTAGTGTCCTGAGGAAATGCAGGAGCAGATAAAAATGGCTGTGAAAAGAGCAGCAACTGAGTCTGAAGCTATTGAGCGATTAGAGCAATTAAAGTGCCTGTTAAAACCGGAGCAGGTATTTGAGAAACGTCTACTGGACATGAAACTGGACATGGTGCAGGAACCACAGGAGCTGTGGGCACCATATGGAATGGCGGCAGTGGACCATTCTATGAACTCTCCGGGGGCGCCAGTGTTGTCCCAGAGTGCCCGGGGAGGTGGTAAGAGCTGTTGTGAACTAAGTCCTAAGACTGTTGCTGATTTTTTTTTAAAAAATTACCCTGCCGGTGTGGTTGTTAAAAAGGGGGCGGAGTCTAAAAAAGGGGCGGATTTTCAAAACAGCGTAGAGTGCAGAAAACTGGAAATTGTTACTGGTTGTGGGTTGGTACCTCTTAAAAATGACAATGTGACCGTTGATAACGGGGGAACACCAGTAGAAGGGGGTGACGTCAAAGTGGGAGGTGACCAGTTAGTCCACAACACCATGGGGAGTGACAAAGACCCCGTAGCTGACTGTGACACTATGAAAGTAAAAAGTGAGTTCAGTCAGGAGGGGCTAGACGAGGGGAGAGAGTCCCCCTCTCGTCGTCGACGGCGCAAGGGCCACAAAAAGGTTGCTCCGGTAGTCCTCGCTGAAAATGAAAATAAAGAGAATGTAGTACTGTGTGCCTTTACTTCAAGTATGGATCCTCCATTAGAGATAGAAAAGGAGGTGATGTTGCCAGTAGCAACCTCCGGTACGGTACCGAGTCAGAAGGATCTGACAGCCCTGAAAGAGGAAGCGGCCAGTCATGACCAAGAACGGGAGCCTATCAGGCAGCAGTGTCAGAGTGACGTGCAGCAACTAAGGAAAAACATGGAGAACGTGTCCTCAGACCAGCTGAACCTGGAATCTGAACAGCAGAAAATATACCAGGTTATGAGGAACTGGCAGCGAGACGTGGAGCAAAGCCACGCGGAAATTAACCATTGGAAGGAAATGTTCTACGGAATTAAGGAGGACCGCCGCAAAATCAAGGAGGAGGTTTTTCAATTAGAGATTGACAAAGTGTTGTGTGAAGATGAGTTATGCGAGGTGAAAGATCGCTTCTCCCTGGTACAGTTAGAGCTGTCTGCCCTCAAAGAGGCGCTGCAGCATGAAGTTGCTGGGCGTGAACAAACCCTAGAACGACTGCGCGAACAGTTCCACCAGAAACTGTGCGACTCCAAGAAGGAGTGCGATGAAAAGTTCGGTAAGGAACTGCAACAACGTAGGAGAGATTATGAGGATCTCCTCAAGGTTAAAGTAAAACTAGAGGAGGATAAGGTGGATGCAGAGCACATGCGCCAAGTGGTTGAGACTAGAGATGAGCGTTGTTCTACTCGAACTGTTCGCCAATCTCAAATTCGAGCTGTTTTGGGCGGTGTTCGAACCGTTCGGCGAACACGAACAATTTGAGAAAAATTCGGCTGTTCGAGGTTATGTTCGATAACTGTTCGTGCACCAAAATCATAACTGGATTTTTTCTCAGTAATGATGAAAATTAATGTTAATACGCAGTTTGAGTGTACAGCGGGGCGGGGGGAGGGGCAGGGGATGGATCTCTGCAGGAACAATGAAGATCTCCATTTTTTTTTCTCTTTCCCGCATTTACAGTGGGGAGGTGCAATCTGTCAGCCTATCAGCAGCGCACACACGGAGCGAAGTGCTTTTTTTCACACAAGCAAGGGCATGTGTGATTGGCAGTGTATGTCACATGTCCTTGCCCTATAAGACCAAGCCATTTTCCCCGTCGCCACCATTTTCTCACTGCTGCAGCTGCGTGTTAGACGGCACCGCTGTTGCTGTGTGCGCTATACCTTGTTAATTTCAAGCCAATTTTCGCACAAATATACAGATAGCTTGGGAGTAGGGAATAGTTGTGATTGCAGTCCTTTTAAGGACTAGGTTACAGCATTTCCTACGACTTTTATCAGGCAGGTCTGTGCTCTTAAATAGATAGATTGTGGGAGTAAAGACTAATTGTAATTGGAGTCCTTTTCAGGACTAGGTTACATCAGTTCCTATCAGTTTTTGCCAGGCAGGTCTGTGCCAGTGCTGTGCAAGTTTTTTTCACAGCATTTGGCTGAATCTAGCAAAGCTAATCCTTTTTGGCCTATTGCAGAGTGTGTTAGTCAGTGGAGTAGCCTATCTGTGTTGCAAGATATACCACCTGTGTATAGAATACCAATTTTTTTACTGCACCTAGTGAAGTAAAATCTTTTGGGCATAGCATCATTCTATTAGTCCATCTATACTGACCTCCATCAGGTTGCAAACTGAATATATTTTTTTCTGCATCTACCTCTGAAAAAATATTGGGCTTCTAGCTGTGTGTGGGACTTGTTGTATTAGTCCATCTATACTGACCTCCATCAGGTTGCAAACTGAATATATTTTTTTCTGCATCTACCTCTGAAAAAATATTGGGCTTCTAGCTGTGTGTGGGACTTGTTCTATTAGTCCATCTATACTGACCTCCATCAGGTTGCAAACTGAATATATTTTTTTCTGCATCTACCTCTGAAAAAATATTGGGCTTCTAGCTGTGTGTGGGACTTGTTGTATTAGTCCATCTATACTGACCTCCATCAGGTTGCAAATTGAATATAATTTTTTTCTGCATCTAACCCAGCCAATAGTTTTGGTCTAATACCACAGTTTGGCCACTCAGCTCTGCTCGGTTACCATCCATTGTTTTTTTGTGCAAACAACTCCAGAGTTGTGAATTAGTTAACCACCAAAATGAGTGGAAAAAGGCCTGCTGCTGGTGGAAAGGGGAATAGGCGTGTTGGGAAGGGGAAAAAAGGTTGTGTCCGTGGGGTAGGTGTTAAAGCAACAGTAACATCTGCAGATGAAAGACCATCTTCCAGCCAAACTAAAATGTCTACTTCTTTTAGCGGACAATGTGATAAGATCCCTTTCTTACGGCCACGCCAATCGCTACAAATTCCAGATGAGGCACAAAAACAGCAGGTGCTTCAACGGATATCAAGTGCTCCTTTAAGTGGGCTCTCCTCCACATCAACTTCAACATCACAAATACTCCAGTCCTCAAAGGTGTCACCCAAATCGCACTTGCTTCCTCACAGCTCCCAAATCTCCAGCTGCCCGTCTGAGTATGAGGTAGAACAGATGGTTGAGTCTGCAGAGCTGTTTACTCATACTATAGCCTGGGAATCAGAGGTCGACTCCAGCGCTTCTGTGAATCCAGACGAGGAAATGATCTGCACTGATGCCCAGAATCTTTATGAGTCGGATCCAGGACCAGACGCAGAAGGTTCTGACCATAATGTAGACCCTCATTCCCAAACTGTATCTCCTGTTGGTGGAGACAATGAGGAAGACGATGATAAGACTCAAATACCTGATTGGAGCGACAACTTTAGTTTTTTGTCAGGGCAGGAACAGGTTGGCTCTGAGGACGACGGGTGTGATAACACACAGGGTGATGATGATGAGGTTGGAGATCCCACTTACTGTCAACCCACAGTCAGCCAAGAGATGAGGTCAGCAGAGGAGGTGGAGGAAGATGCTAGTGACGACGAGGTCAGGTTGCGCCTTCCTGGACAGAGACGTAGTACTGGAAGCACGTCAACAACTGCATCCTCAAACACAACTCTGCCTCTCACCACAAGTCGTGGTGGCTCTTCAGGTCGCATGGGTGCTAAGCCTTGCATAGCCTGGGCATTTTTTCAGATCGATAAAGATGACCCAACTCGTGTTATCCGTAACATTTGTCAGCAAAAGCTAAGTAGAGGCCAAAAAATACATAGTTGGAGTACTTCATGCATGAACCGGCACATGGACATGAAGCATAAGTTGCAGTGGGAAGCTCAGTGTGCTACAATGCGGCCTAGCCGGCCGGGCCAACCACTGTCTGCCATATCTTGTGCATCCGCGGCCTTTTCATCCTCTGTGACTGGGGGGACAGCAGTCACACCTGTTTTGGGGCGCAGACCTGCCACCTCTTTACCCGCAACAGCCAGCGTGATTGGCAGGTCATCATTTTCTTTGGAGGTGGTAACACCAGCTGGTGTTGAGCGCTGTCCGACATCGATAGCACCACCTTTGGATCAAGGCAACCTAACTTGTCCGCCTGCATCTTCCTCACAGACCGGCAGTTTGCCGGGGACACCCTTATCAACCCCGTCTAAGCACAATAGCCAGCCCTCGGTCCCTCAGATGTGGACAAGTAAAAGACCATTTCCTCCTAGCCATGAGAAAGCTAAGAGGTTGAATTTCACCATCTGCAAGCTCTTGGCTACAGAAATGCTGCCTTTCCGCCTGGTGGACACAGAGGATTTTCGAGACCTTATGTCCGTCGCAGTGCCCCAGTACCAGATGCCCAGTCGGCACTACTTCTCAAAGAAAGGTGTGCCTGCGCTCCACCAGCATGTCGCACACAACATCACCGCTTCTTTGAGAAACTCTGTGTGTGACAGGGTGCATTTCACCACAGACACTTGGACGAGTAGGCATGGACAGGGGCGTTACATGTCGCTGACTGGGCACTGGGTAGCTATGGTGACAGCAGGACAAGGGGCTGCTGTCCAAGTCTTGCCGTCCCCACGAGTTGTGAGTCAATCCTCTTTATGTCAAAGTTCCTCCACTGCTTCTGCCTCCTCAACCTCCTCTCGGTCTTCCACCTGCACCCAAAGCCTGTCTGGTCATGCCACAAGCTTTCTAACTGCGCAGAAGGGATCCTGCACACCTCCTTACTATGCTGGCAGTAGGGCTCAACGTCATCAGGCGGTTTTTACTTTGAAATGTCTGGGAAATGTGAGTCACACAGCTGAGGAGTTGTGGTCAGCTCTGGAGAACCAATTTCATGAATGGTTGTCTCCACTGGACCTGAAACCAGGGAAGGCCGTGTGCGACAATGCTGCAAACCTGGGTGCGGCCCTTCGCCGGGGCAATGTCACACACGTGCCTTGTATGGCTCACGTGTTGAACCTGGTTGTCCAGCAATTTTTAGCCCACTATCCCAGACTAGATGGCCTTCTGCAGAGGGCACGGTCGCTGTGTGCTCACTTCCGCCGTTCGCATCCCGCAGCTCAGCGACTTACATCTCTACAGAAGTCGTTGGGCCTGCCACTTCACCGGCTAAAATGCGATGTGCCTACCCGGTGGAATTCAACTCTGCACATGTTGCAGCGACTGTGGCAGCACCGACAAGCCCTGGTGCAATACGTTCTGACGTATAGCCTGGGCCAACGAGATTCAGAGGTGGGGCAAATCACGCTGGAGGAGTGGTCTCAGATCAGGGACCTATGCACCCTTCTGCACAGTTTTGAAATGGCAACGAAGATGTTTAGTGCTGACGATGCCATTATCAGCATGACTATTCCGGTGATTTACATGCTGGAGCACATGTTAAACAGAATTCGGAGTCAGGTGGTGGCACAAGAGGAGGTGGAGGAAGTAGAGGAGGAGGAGTTGTATGCGGAAGGGCTAACATCTGCAAGGTCCAGACGGTCGGCAGCACCAAGGCGGCAGGCATGTGAGGGTGGGGGAGATGGTTTTACCAGGGCGCATGGTAGCAGCCAAACTAGTGAGGAAGGTGCAGGAGCCCAGGAAGAAGTGGAGGACGAACTGATGGAAGACTCATCAGATGAGGGAGACCTTGATCACATTTCTGTTGTGCGAGGTTGGGGGGAGAGGACAGAGGAAGGAAGCATGATTGTTACCTCGCCACCAACACAACAGGGACTTGGTGCTCCTGGATGCGCAACACACATGAGTGCCTTCTTGCTGCACTACCTGCAACATGACCCTCGAATTGTGAGAATTAGAAATAATCCTGACTACTGGGTTGCCACACTGTTAGATCCCCGGTACAAAAGTAAATTTGCAGAAATTATTCCTGCTATAGAAAGGGATGCACGCATGCAGGAGTATCAGCAGAGACTGTTGCAGAATCTTACATGTCCTTTTCCACAAAATACCAGTGGTGCACGTAGTGAATCTCACAGTTCCAACTTGCCAACCGTGGGACCGTCAAGTGTTCAGCACTCAAACCGTAACAGAACCACAGTATCTGCTGGTAACATCAATTTTGCGGAATCATTTCACCACTTTTTTAGCCCATCCTTTGCAAGGCCACAGGAGACAAGAAGCCTGACACATAGTCAACGCCTAGAGACGATGGTACAGGAGTATCTCCAAGTAAACATTGAAGCCACGACTGTGTCACTGGACCCTTGCTCTTTTTGGGCTTCCAATCTGGATAAATGGCCGGAGCTAGCCACTTACGCCTTGGAGATCTTGTCATGCCCCACAGCCAGCGTTCTGTCTGAACGTGTGTTCAGCGCTGCTGGTGGTGTGCTGACAGATAACTGATAATGTAGACAGACTCACGTTCATAAAGATGAACAAATCATGGATCCGAAACGACTTTTCTACCCCTGTGTCATCCTGGGGAGAGTAAAAGCTTGATGATTGGTTAAAATCACCCTACCAACCGTTTTAAGCTTTCAAATTACTAATCATGTTTATCTGTATCTTGACTGGAAAATAATTTGGGCTTTGTAGCAGTGTGCAGCACTGATCCTATTAGGCCATCTATACTAAGCTCCACCAGATTTAAAATTAAAAATAATTTTTAGCTGCATCTGTGGCACCCCAGGGGTCTGGTTTCCACAGTAACAGCAATGTTATGTCTGAGAGCAGGTGGGAGGTCTCTTGGTCAGGAATCCTATGCATGCCACACCTCCTGCCCAGTCCTGGGAGGGGAAGGACTTCCCCTATATAAACCTGGGGCTGAGGCAGGGTTAGTCAGAAGAGTAGAGAGAAGAAGAGAAGCAGTAATAGGAAAGAAAGATCAGGAGCTCTGGGGAAGTCGTGCTAAAAGGAGTCAGGGGCTGGCAGCTGTAGAGCTCGCCCTGATTGAAGAGTTACCACCGGAGTCCGAGGCTGTGGGGATTAACCCAGACCCAGCAGCAGAAACCGCCCGGCAGGGGATTTCAGGTCCTCTGGCCAAGAAACCCGAAGGCACGGTCACACGCGTGGGACCAGCACCGCCGTCGTGGAGCGGAAGCCACTAGAAGGCCCCGAGTCACCGGCCATACGGGTGAGCACCACACGGTACACTCAGGGACGTGGGCTACCTTTACCCGCCTCTAGCAAGGTAGCCAGAAGAGTACAATTAGTTGGGGAGGCCTACAACTCCGCCTGGCCAAGGGGGATCCCATCAGCTCAAGGACTGACCAGGCCCCGACCGCTAGCCAGTACTCCGGGAGGGTCTATCTTTGTCACCAGTAAAGACCCTGAACTACACCGCATCGTCTCTGAGTGATTCCTGCTACCCCCATCATCCACGTCGGCTGCCCTGAGGCCATACCCCTCCCGTTGGGGGTTATACCATCCACGCTGCACCATCCTTCCACCGGCCTCAGCGGTCTGCCCTCCATAGCTGCATTCAACGGGTGGCGTAGTCGTCCTACATCTACTGCTAATATACCGCCACTTAGTCTGACTCCCTGGGCACGGACCGGGTCACCGCCACGAGAATACTACCCCTATCAGATCCAGCTCCGGGTAGTCCCTGCGTGTGCAACGCTACATCACATAGGCCCAGGGCGCGTCAACTTTTGGCGTAGTCGGCAGGATTTCGTGCCCGCAACCACCGGGTACTGCGTGCCTGAAAAAGACTGTTCAAACTTACCAGTGGTGAAGATTCCCGCCATCCGGCGCCATCTTCAGCCTTCTTCCCGCCATCTGTGAAGATTCCCGCCATCCGGCGCCATCTTCAGCCTTCTTCCCGCCATCCGTGGAGTTTTCCCGCCGTTGGACGCCATCTTGAAGACGCCGCGCGGGAAGAAGAGGGGCGTGGACTCCGAAAGCGCGCGAGAACTGAAGCTCCGCCTCACGTCCAGACGTCGCGTAAGGTCGTGGAAGGAGCCCAGCAGACGCTGACGTCACAGGAGCGCGACGGAAGGTCCTCAACCCTGACGATCCACTGCGGAGCCGCGGCCTACGGAAGAGGATCATCGCAAGGTAGGCCACGGTCCACTAGGGGGGAGGAAGATGTCGGATACGGAGGAGAGCTTCACTGCCTCAACCCCCGCCAGCGCCACCGCTGCTGCAGTCATGCCTTTCACCATGCCCTATGTCCCGGGAGCGGCCTGGCTACCCCAGTACTCAGGGGAGTCACATACTCTGCATGACTTTAGAGAAAAGCTGGATAGCCTCTTCCAGGTGTACCCCCTCACAGAAGAGCAAAAAGTGAGCATCCTGGTGGCCCAATTAACTGGGGCAGCCCAAAGGGAGGTAAAGTCCTGGCCACCTGGGGGGAGGACTGTCGCAGGGATACTAACCCGGCTGAGGGACACCTTTGATACCCGCACCTCAGCCGAGATTAAGCTTAGATTCTATGGGTGCAAGCAGCGAGCACATGAGAGTATAAGGGACTATGCACTAAACCTACAAGAGGCCCTGAGAGCCATTAAGCAGACCGACCCTGACGGCGTGGGAAACGAGGACAGGCTGTTGACCGAACAATTTATAGAGGGACTATATTGCAATGCCCACCGAACCCAGTTGCGGGCAATGGCCTTACAGGATCCTCATCTGGACTTTGCACAGTTCAAGGACAGAGCCATCCGGGTGCTCCGAGAACCGGCACCGGGTGGCGTGGTGACCCACAGGCGCCCTACTACCGCTTACCACCAGGAGGCGGCGCCCTTGTCGACAGGGCCTGTGGGGGCTGATGCGCAGGCTTTGAACAATGACCCGGCTCCAGACCTGCACCATCAGGTCCAAGAGCTAGCTAAAAGCGTTGCTGCGCTAACCCGAACTGTGCAGTCTTTACAGGTTTCCACTCTAGGGAAGATCCAGCTGGCATCCGGACCGGAGGACATCCCGTGGCGTCGACCAAGGAGGACCCCACCGGCCAGAGGAATACCCAGCGACCGGTACAACGAGGACGGACAACCTATCTGCCGCCGCTGCAATCAACCCGGACATATGGCAAGGTACTGTCCTTTAAACTGGCACAACCTGGGGTAGAGGGCCAACCCCCAGGAAAAAGATCACCAGGCCCATCGAACTGGCGCGACAAATATGTGGGAGGACGTCCAGTCTTGCCTGTGGTACTGGATGGCATCCCTATGAGTGCCCTACTGGACACCGGGTCACAGGTCACCACCATCCCGTACGTGCTCTTCAAGCAGTACTGGAATGACTCGGATATAACCCGCTACCCTGACGACGACTTGAGTATCATCGCCAGCAATGGTCAGCCCGTGCCACAGATCGAATTTAAAGAGGTGACCATTAAAATCGGTAGAGTCGAGCTGGCAGCCCAGGGACTGATCATTGTGGACATTGACAAGCGCGAGAGTCACCCTAAGATAACTCTAGGAACTAATGTAATTGAAAATTGTCTTGCAGAGGTGATTTTTATTTTACAGCAGGTTGCCAAGAACGCCAGCTCCGGCCAGCAGCGAGTGCTCCAAAAAGAGATCCGGGCACTGATGCGACGGCAACAGGTGGAACTCTCCGGCGGTGAGATTGGTAGCGTGAGAATGTGTGACCCTTTTCCTATTGCCATGCCCCCAAAAAGTGAAATGATGATTTGGTGCCGGGCGGCTATTGGTCTGAGGGGTAGAGATTACCAGGCAATGGTAGAACCAGTTTACTCAGACAGTAGGCCCACCATTTTGACAGCACGGGGGGTGGTCAATGTACACCATGGGAGGGTGCCCGTTCGCATAATAAATATCGGGAAGAGGGAAGTGTACCTGCCCCGGTATGCCACGCTAGCCAAATTGTATACTATCAATCAGAATTCCATACAGTCCGTAGAACCCTTGCCTCCATCTTCTCCGGAGGAAGGTAACGGCTCTAAACAACAAATGGAGGATTGGTGTCAGCAACTACATTTGGGTACTGACTCCACTCCCTCACACCAGAAACAGGGAGTCTATCGGGTGGTTCAAGAGTATGAGAGAGTGTTTAGTAAACACCCGTTAGACTTCGGGCGAGTCAAGGGGGTAGAACACCACATCCCCACGGGAGACCATCCTCCCATAAAAGAGAGGTATCGACCCGTACCCCCTGCACACTACCAACACGCCAAGGGGATGCTTAGAGACATGAAGGAGGCTGGGGTAATCAGAGATAGCTGTAGCCCCTGGGCAGCTCCACTAGTCTTGGTCAAAAAGAAAGACAACACCATGAGAATGTGTGTAGATTACCGGAAAATCAACCGTATCACACACAAGGATGCGTACCCCTTACCAAGGATAGAGGAGTCTTTGGCTGCTTTAAAATCTGCTAACTTCTTCTCTACCTTGGATCTCACTAGCGGGTACTGGCAGGTTCCTGTAGCAGAGGCGGACCGGGAGAAAACTGCATTCACCACCCCGATGGGACTTAGTGAGTTTACCTGCATGCCGTTCGGGCTCTGTAACGCACCAGGAACCTTCCAACGATTGATGGAATGCTGTCTGGGACACCGAAACTTTGAGACGGTTTTGTTGTACCTGGACGATGTCATCGTATATTCCAAGACTTATGAGGACCACCTGAAACACCTGGCGGAAGTGTTCGAAGCTCTGGCAAGCTACGGCCTAAAGGTGAAACCCTCCAAGTGTCACCTCCTGAAGCCAAAGGTGCAGTACCTGGGACACGTGGTGAGTGCGGACGGAGTGGCTCCCGACCCTGATAAGATCACCGCAATTAAGGAATGGCCAAGCCCCTCCAGCGTAAAGGAAGTGAGGCAGTTCATCGGGTTGGTAGGCTACTACCGAAGGTTCATTCCCGGTTTCACCAAAAAGGCAGCCCCTATGCAGGACCTCCTGATAGGCCAGTCCAGGAAAGCCAAGAACCAGAAGCCACCCTTCAGATGGGAGAAGCTGGAAGAAGAGTCCTTCCGTCAGCTGAAGATGGCCCTCACAGGGGATGAAATCCTGGCGTACCCTGATTATAGCCAGCCCTTTATCCTCTACACCGACGCCAGTAACATCGGGCTAGGAGCCGTACTGTCCCAGATCCAGCAGGGGAAAGAACGGGTAATTGCTTACGCCAGCCGAAAACTGCGACCCACCGAAAGAAACCCTGAGAATTACAGCTCATTTAAGCTAGAGTTCCTGGCAGTGGTGTGGGCAGTCACCGAACGCTTTAAGCACTACCTCGCTTCTTCCCGGTTCACCGTGTACACGGATAACAACCCGTTGACACACCTGGACACTGCAAGACTCGGTGCCCTAGAGCAGAGATGGATGGCCCGCTTGTCCAACTATGAGTTTACAATCAAATACCGGGCAGGACGCTCCAATACCAACGCGGACGCCCTGTCCAGGATGCCAAACCGACCGGACGAGGGTGAGGATTCAGAAGACTTGGAAGAGGTCGAACTCCCTGCGTTCCACCGTCATGGGACTATCCAGTATTCCCACCGTGTAAGGGGTAAGCAAGCCGCTACGTTCAACCCCTTACCTCACTACAACTGGGCGGAAACGCAAGACAGTGACCCTGCCGTCCGGCTGGTGAAGGAGATGCTGACTCAGCCAGAAGCTCGCCTTGACCCAGACGCTCCGGAGGAGGCCAAGCAACTGTGGGCAGAGAAGAGTCGACTGTTCCTTTACAAGGGGAAGTTGTGCCGCAGAATGGTTAACTCCCGGACGCATGAACTGATCTGGCAAGTAGTGGTGCCAAGAAGGGACGCAGCTATGGTGATGGAGGCATACCACGACGGGGCTGGGCACTTCGGATGGAAGAAGCTGGAGTTCCTGCTGCGCGGGCGGTTCCATTGGGTAGGCATGAGAGGAACCATCGAGAGGTGGTGCAGAGACTGTGGCCCATGCAACCTAAGAAGGAAGGACCGTGCCAGCCAGAAGACCCCCCTTCAGTCCATCGTCACCCGGCAGCCGTTGGAACTGGTCGCCTTGGATCATGTAAAACTGACCCCAAGCAGAAGTGGCTACGTCTACGCATTAACCATCGTGGATCACTACTCCCGGTTCTTGGTTGTCGTCCCCGTCAAGGACTTAACGGCTCAAACAGCAGCTAGAGCCTTCCAGCAGCACTTCTGCCGTCCACACGGCTACCCAGAGCAGGTGCTGACGGACCAGGGACCTGCCTTTGAAGCGGAGGTCTTCCAAGAGTTCTGTACTCTGTATGGCTGCCGGAAGATCAGGACGACACCCTATCATCCGCAAACTAATGGACTTTGTGAGAAAATGAACCAGGTGGTGATAGATCTTCTAAAAACATTGCCCCTGGAAGAACGCAGTCTGTGGCCTGAGAAGCTGCCCGACCTGGTGGACCTATACAACTACATCCCTGTAGGTTCCACCAACTGTACCCCGGCTTACCTAATGAGGGCAAGACCCGGTAAGCTACCTGTTGACCTGGAGATGGGAGTCCTGACACCCGAGGACACTTCACCGGAAGCAGACTGGGACACAGAGAGGCAGCAGCAGTACCGGAAAGTACAGGAGAGCGTGGAGCGAAGTCTCTGTCTAGCTAGGGAAAGACAAGAGAAAACGTACAACCAGTATGCTCCCGCTGTTCCCTTGGTACCCGGAGAGCAGGTCTTGAAGAGGAAAAGACGGCTCCACAAGTTGGACGACCAGTGGGAGAAGGACCCGTACATCGTACTGCCCTCAAGCCACGACAACCCAAAGGTCTGTACCATCAGTAAAGACGGAGGGGAAACCACAACCATTGTATCCCGGGATCACCTGAAGAAGTGTCCCGAACAGCTACGGAACCCTGAAGAGGAACAAGAAGACCCTCGACCCGTAGAGGAAAGGGAAGATGTGGTTAGTACTGTGCTCGGAGACTTCCCTCGGTCCTGGACTCAAGTCAATGGTGCAGTTGTGGTACCCGTCCTCACGTTCCTCCAACCAGCATCCCAAGTACTTACGGAGCAACCGGTAGAGCTGGAAGAACAGCCGGTCCAGGAGGCAGAAGACTCCACACAAGCAGATCAGGAGGATCAACCCTCTGCTTATAGTGAGCCTGCCATACCCCTAGTGAGCCAAAGAGCCCGTAGACAGCTGCCCAGTTTATCCTTGACAGCTCCTACACCCTGTAGTTCAGGGCCAGACAGTCAGCTCCGTAGGTCCACTAGGGCCACTAGAGGCCAGTTACCCGCACGTTGGAGGATTTGAAGTGTTTAAATTGTTTTATTTGTGGTCACCTGTCTGTTACTTGTAAATAATTATGTGTTTCTAGTTATTTTTAGGAGTCCTTGGTGGATTACCGGGAATCCTTGTACAATTGGTTGGAGTGTAACTTAGGAATGGACTAAAGACTGTTAAGGACTCGGGGCAGGACAGACCCCTACCTGGTTACGTCTCCCTGTTTTGGTGAAATGGACACCTTGCTTTTCTTCAAAAACTGCACCCGGTTGCGGACACGCCGTGACCATTCTAATATGTTTTTTTTTATTATTGTACCGTTTCTGTTTGTATTGGTTTTGTTTTTCTAAAAATATGTTTAGTCCCGGAGTACTAAATTTCACTAGGGGGGAATGTGGCACCCCAGGGGTCTGGTTTCCACAGTAACAGCAATGTTATGTCTGAGAGCAGGTGGGAGGTCTCTTGGTCAGGAATCCTATGCATGCCACACCTCCTGCCCAGTCCTGGGAGGGGAAGGACTTCCCCTATATAAACCTGGGGCTGAGGCAGGGTTAGTCAGAAGAGTAGAGAGAAGAAGAGAAGCAGTAATAGGAAAGAAAGATCAGGAGCTCTGGGGAAGTCGTGCTAAAAAGAGTCAGGGGCTGGCAGCTGTAGAGCTCGCCCTGATTGAAGAGTTACCACCGGACCCGGAGTCCGAGGCTGTGGGGATTAACCCAGACCCAGCAGCAGAAACCGCCCGGCAGGGGATTTCAGGTCCTCTGGCCAAGAAACCCGAAGGCACGGTCACACGCGTGGGACCAGCACCGCCGTCGTGGAGCGGAAGCCACTAGAAGGCCCCGAGTCACCGGCCATACGGGTGAGCACCACACGGTACACTCAGGGACGTGGGCTACCTTTACCCGCCTCTAGCAAGGTAGCCAGAAGAGTACAATTAGTTGGGGAGGCCTACAACTCCGCCTGGCCAAGGGGGATCCCATCAGCTCAAGGACTGACCAGGCCCCGACCGCTAGCCAGTACTCCGGGAGGGTCTATCTTTGTCACCAGTAAAGACCCTGAACTACACCGCATCGTCTCTGAGTGATTCCTGCTACCCCCATCATCCACGTCGGCTGCCCTGAGGCCATACCCCTCCCGTTGGGGGTTATACCATCTACGCTGCACTATCCTACCACCGGCCTCAGCGGTCTGCCCTGCAGCGGCAGCTCCATAGCTGCATTCAACGGGTGGCGTAGTCGTCCTACATCTACTGCTAATATACCGCCACTTAGTCTGACTCCCTGGGCACGGACCGGGTCACCGCCACGAGACTACTACCCCTATCAGATCCGGCTCCGGGTAGTCCCTGCGTGCGCAACGCTACATCACATAGGCCCAGGGCGCGTCACATCTAGCCCGGAAAATAATTTTGGGGCTCCGAGATGCGCAAGACACATAAGTGCCTTCTTGCTGCACTACCTGCAGCATGACCCTCATATTGTCAGAATTCGAAGTAATCATGACTACTGGGTTGCCACACTCTTAGATCCCCCAAACTTTTACTATCAACCTTTTCATTTTAATAAAGACCAAAAAAATGGTCATTTTTGAAATTATAAGCATTAGCAGGTTGTTAGAAACTGAAATCAAACAGTTTTCAACTCAAAACTTTATTGTAGGTGATGTTACATTTTCACATAGGACCCCTTGTTCGAAAGGAGCTTCTGAACTCTCTCGTCCATTGAATTTGTCAGGTTTTGGATGGTTTCTGCTTCAATTGTTTTGCATGAGGACAGAATACCCTCCCAGAGCTGTTGCTTAGATGTGAACTGCCTCCCGCCATCATAGACACTCCTTTTAATGATGCTCCAAAGGTTCTGAATGGGGTAGAGGTCAGGGGAGCATGGGGGTCACACCATAAGTTTGTCCCCTTTTATGCCCATATCAGCCAGAGATGCAGATGTTTTATGTGCAGCATGAGATGGTGCATTATCATGCAGAAAAATGATCTTGCTGTGAAATACACGGTTCTTCTTCTTGAACCATGGCAGGAAGTGCTGTTTGAGAAAATCCACATACATTATGGAGTTCATCTTTAGCGCCTTCAGGGATCCTAAAGGGGCCGACAATCTCTCTCCCCATGATTCCAGCCCAAAACATTACTCCACCTCCTCCTTGTTGGCGCTGTAGCCGTGTTTGTGTGGGGTGTCCATCAACCAGCCATCCTCCACTCCATCCATCTAGACCATCGAGCGCTGCACGGCACTCATCCGTGAACAAAACAGTTTTGAAATCAGTCTTCATGTAATGTTTGGCCCAATGGAGCCGTTTCTGCTTGTGTGAAGTGGATAGAGGAGGTCAACAGGATGGCGTATGCACAGCTGCAAACCTCTGAAGGACCCTGCATCTTGTTGTTCGGGGGACGTTGGAGGCACCAGCAGCTTCAAAAACTTGTCTGCTGCTATGACAAGGCTTTCTTGCCGCTGCTCTTTTAACCTGACGTAATTGCCTGTAGGAAAGAGTCCTCAATTTGCCCTTATCAGCACGCACACGTGTGTACTGTGAATCAGCTACATACTTCTTGATTGCCAAGACACTTCATCCTGATCATCGCACAATGTTGATTGTAGTCATGCCTTGACCTAAACACTCCACAATTTGTTGCTTCTCAGCAGCCGACACATCCTTTTTCTTTCCCATTTTGGCAGAAAATGTAGGCTGCTTAATAATGTGAGAGAGCCTTCTTAAGTAGTCTTGCCTTTCATTGGACACACCTGCCAAACTAATTAGCACAGGTGTCTGCAATTGCTTACAGTGATATAAAGAGCCCTGACACACATCACCATCAATGAGTTTAACTGACAAACAAACAAATTCTTCCCTTATCACTCCTAAACACTTTTTGCATAATAATTTGGAACGCGGTGTACATGTGCTTTTCCACAAAACACCAGTGGTTCACGTAGTGAATCTTACAGTTCTAACTTGCCAACCGTGGTCTGTATGGAATTGTTCAATAAAGGGCCCAAAATTAAGATAACATAGATGGGAGAGGTCTCTATGAATAGGAATTCCTAAGTATTTGATACCCTGTGAGGGCCAGGCAAAGGGAAAGTTGGACTGGATGGAATCCTATATGGATTTGGGGAGGGAGACATTGAGGGCCTCAGACTTCGCTGCATTGATTTTAAAATTTGACCATGTAACAAAGTGATCTATTTCAGCCATAACAGCATGGATGGATATATGTGATTGAGTGATATATACTAGGACATCATCAGCAAATAGAGAGCACTTGTACTCGGTGCCTCCCACCTCAATCCACCTAATATTGGGGTTATGGCGAATTGATGAGAGCAGGTGCTCCGTCACTAGGATGTATAAGAGAGGGGACAGAGGACATCCCTGCCTTGTCCCATTGGTGATTGTGAAAGGTGATGAAAATGTTCTGACGCACCCCCTGGGCCTTGGGACACCCGGAGCCGGACCCTTTTTGGTGGATGCTGGTGGTTGTAGTCTTCGTGGCGGCGACCCGGTTCCGTGGCTCAGGGCGGTCAAACCAGTGGCGGAACTATTTATGTGGTTTTGATGTTTAAATGTCCGACTACGCCGCCCGTGGATTGCGGTCAGAGTGAACCGCCGCTACAGGGCAGACCGCTGAGGCTGGTGTTGTGGGTGCAGCAGAGCGTAGCATAACTCCCCACGGGAGGAGTATAGCCTCAGGGCAGTGTATGCGGAGGATGGGGGTGATGGTGCAGGGCAGCAGCAGTAACGACACGGAGTCAGTGATGCAGTCCAGGGCCTTTACTCACAGTTCTTATTATCCAGACCACGTCTGCAGGTAACGGCTGCCCACGTCGTACTGTGCTCACCAGGTGAGGGGCTCAGACAACTCCCAGATAACTTTGGAGCACTTCACAGGACCCCCTTTGTGTGTCCTTTGTCTGGCCTTTCTTACCAACACTTCTGTCCGGCTGCCTCGGGCCTCCTCTTGGTAAACTTGGCGCCAGTTTCCCTGACCCTATGTGGTGCCTTCCTAGCGGGTGTAGCGAGGGGCTGCGCCACATAAAATGTCAGAGCCTCCGGTTTCTAGCTGAGGGTCGTTTCCTGCCTCCACTAGTTCGGGGACCGGTCTCCCCCTTTGGCCTGACCCCTCCACGCAGGTGGATTCGGGCGTGCGGTGGCGACTCGCCCGTCCGCACCCCTGGGATCCCTTCATTCCTCGTTCCTGGAGCCTTCTCTGCTCCTCTTCCTTCCTTCTCCCTCTTCCAGACCTGGGCCTCTGTTACTAGGCTCGCCTCCGGAGCAGAGCTCATGCAGAGCCCCTGCTCCCTGCCACTTCTGCTCAGACTTCTCTGCACTGAACTAAGATGGTGCCCACCTTTTATACTCCCTTCTCAATGCACCCAGGAACTGCTTCCTCCCTGCTCCTGCACTACAGGGTTCCCCTTCCTCAGTGTTCCCTCCCCCCACTCCAGCCAGGGACAGGGACTGTCGTGCCCATCTCAGGGGCATATTGGTCGCCCTGCCCCACGGCAATGTGGTGTAATGCATGCAGGTGTCGGGTCCTGATCCACACTCCATCCTTACCTGAGAGTGAGATATCACACCTCTGGGTGAGGTGCAATACGTCTGTAGCAACCGAGCCCTCAGGGTGCTACAGTTCCATTTATCTTCAGCCTAGGTGACGTATTGCGATACAGGGCCGTGATTTTGGCTATAAAAGGGTCCCCTAGACCCCTACCCCAAGCTTTTTAAGAGAATCATATATGGCGTGCCAGGAGACTCTATGGAATGCTTTCTCAGCATCCAACGAGAGTATCTAATTACAAATTTTTAACTTCATCTAGCCCAGGAAATACTTTGTGCCTAGTAGCAGTGTCTGCTAGTCAGCGGATTATCCCGGCTGTTAAGCAAGCTACACCACCTGTAGTTTAGACACTTAATTTTTTCAAAGGAAATGCTTCGGGACCATGGGATACTTAGTGAAGAGCATCAGGAGGATGCCTTGCGGTGGACAGCCGAGCTCGATCCTTATAAAAGCTTTTTAACTGCAGCAGCTTTAGTGGACGCTACTGGAGCTGGAATTACCGCGGCTGCTGGCATGAGACTTGCCCTCCAATAGATCCTTGTAAATGGATTTAAAGTGTATTCATTCAAATTAGAGAGACAATTTAAATTAAAAAGCTTAGAGCTGCCTCCACCACAGGGGGGCTCGCTCGACCCACCAGCGGACAGGCACCAGTATTGGGAGAGGGGGGCTGGCCGTCAGGGTTCACCGCGGCTCTGGCACAAACCCGGCGACACGGAGGTGGCACGGGCAGGAGCGGACTGGCCATGTCGGCTTCTCACTTTTTGGATTTTAGAAGGGCATGACATGCCTATATCTGTGTCTCCCCCTCCTTTTACTCCTCCACCTCTTTTATTTTCGCATGACTATATGTACTTGTCACTTTTCCATGTGTTAGTTATGTCTTCTGAGCAGTTTGTCAGCTTTTGGACACCTTTGAAGGTGTTTTCTATGTGTTTCTATGTGTTTTTGTTTGCCTGCCATTGGTTTTAACGGTGTTCGAAGGTGTTCGACGAACAGTTCGACGAACAGTTCGGCGAACACACGGGTGTTCGACGAACCGAACCGAACTCGAACACTACGGGGGTGGCTCAACACTAGTTGAGACCACCCTGCAGGACACCCGTGATGAAAATGGTGATCTCCGCAGGAAGACCCTAGGTCTGGAAGCTCAGGTGAAGGAGATACAGATGTCCTGTGATACTCTCCAGAGGGGGGTGACGTGCTTTAAGGAAATGGTCAGCAAGATGGAAGCTGAGCAGAAAAAGATGATGGAGTCTATTGGAGAAGCCACAGACCAGGGCCAGGAGTTGGTCACTGGAGATGGGAGGTATAAAGCAGATACCTCCTCGAGTGATGTGAGCTCGGATGATTCGGTGGATGTAGGAGCCGAGATCAAGGAGCTCAAGGAGTCGCTACAAACCCATTGGAAGCAAGAGGAGCTTCAGAGACGGGCCGCTGAGAGGCGAGTGGCGGAGCTAGAGGAAGAAGTTTCCAGGCTCAAAAGTCGTCTGACAAAGTATCAGTCAGTGAACGAGGCCTTCTTGGAGAAGGAAAAGGGTGAACACGTTGCACTCACTCCCTTATACCATGAGAAGGTGGACCTGAGGAGAGCTAAGAGAGTGTTAACCACAGATAAATATGAGATGGAAGTGGTCAAGACGAAAATTCGTGAATTTGTAGCTGTGAGGCAGCTCAGGGGAAGCATACAGGGTGAAGAAGCTGGAGGTCAATTGTCCCTGAAACCTGAGCTGGTTGATCGTCTGGAAACCACTGGTGAGACCGAAACTTCTCGGTACAAGTGCCTCGTAGATATACCCGAGGATTTGAGGGAAGAATGCACCAGTGAGTCCGTGCATGAGGAATTTAAGAAGGCTGTGGGAGCCTGTAAGGTGTACTTGACCTCAGATGCTAAACTGCTGGTGGTCCTGTCCACGAGCGAAGTCACAGTGAAGAGGGTGGCTATCCTAAGTGACATGCACTGGCGATGTATTCGCACGAAGCGGTTTCTCCGGTTGAAGACGGAACAAGCCTTTAGACAACTGGAGTTGATGAGAAAAGCTCACAGTATGCGTGAAGAGGTCATCCGGGTGCCTCATGTTCTGGTGAGGAAGCTCGTTGGGAGAAATGGTCGAGCCATGCAGATGATGGTCAAGAAGTCTGGTGTGGTGAAAGTAAGCAGTCCACGTGATCGTCAGGACTGGATACCAGATGAAGATGGCATGGTATCATTCTCCGCTGTAGGAACAGAAGAAAGCCTGGGATATATGCGCATGCTGTTGGAGTACCAAGTGACCTACCTGCAAGAGGTAGAACAGTTGAATCTCGCTAGACTGCGAGTGGATAGACAGCATCATCTGAGTAGCAGAAGATGGCAGCCGTCTAGAAATTATGAGACCAGACAGAGAAAGGGCCCCCTAAATAACAGAACAGCTATAGCTGGAGTTAGGGACCTTTCAAGATGTCCTAAGAGTAGTGGGCGTGGGTTTAGAGGTAGTGAGACCTCCAGTAACTCAGGTTTGAGCAGCCCATACAAACGACCCAATAGAGGACGGGACATTACGGAGTCGAACCGGACCTTAGATACCAGGGCATGTGAGTCACACCGCTGTATGACTGACCGCTGGGAGCGGGGGAGACCTGACAAGGTTACGACTGACCGCTGGGAGCGGGGGAGGTCTGACAAGATTATGACTGACCGCTGGGAGCGGGGGAGACCTGACAAGGTTACAACTGACCGATGGGAGCGGGGGAGCTCTGACAAGGTTACGACCCGGAAAGGTGACCTGACGAAGTCAGTGACAGTGACAAATGGTAGGTCCCTAAGGAATGGGCTAATGTCGTTGACTAAGGTTCCAGGGGCTGAGTAGCACAATTGTAAAGTACATGGTCTCTATGTGAACTGGGGATTATAATGTCATTGTGTATATTATGTGTTCAACCCCACAAGTTTGAACAGAGCTGGGGGTTATAGTGATTGTGTATATTATGTGTTCAACCCCACTAGTTTAAACAGAGGGGGGGGATATGTAATGCAGCGACTTGCTGGCATTACGGTAATGGTCCAGGATGTGTTTTACCTGACCATGTACCTTCCCCCTCAGGTGACTGGTCACATAACTGTTACATAGCACAGGTCCTGCACGCACAGAATGTCTGTCTGATCACATGACTGTGACATCAGCAAGGTCCTGTCAGTATGTGTGTGTGTGCACGGGATGCATATATAAACCCTGCTTGATGGGAGACAGGTGTGTACTGTGAGAGAGGCGTAAAGCCTGTTCCCGTGTGTGTGGGACACCGACCGTGTGAGGCCTAGTGAGGCCGAGTGAAGCCTGGTGCCTGAAAGGCAAAGCCTGGATCCTGTGTGGATGCTAGTGGCCTTGGAAGGCAGAGGTTTGAGGAAGAGTCCTGAAAGGCAGAGCCTGGATCCTGTGTGGATGTCAGTGGCCTTTGAGGGAACGACGGCTGGAGACCCCTACCTGTGAAGCCGCAACGCCACAGCGGTGGCAGAGTAATGTACTGAGACAGCTAAACCTGGCAAAGGTAATACCCTGTGTTATATGGACATTAATATGGACATTGCTATGTTATTACCTTGCTGAAGGCTGTACCTGGAGCAAGTGGGCCGGTGTGTCATTTGACTCGTGAATATCATATATATGTGTGTCGGCGTGCCACTGAGTTGGACCCGGTGAACTGTGGTTTATGAAGTGCAATAAACTGCTGTATTGAGGAAATACCGGAAGGACATTGCACGTGTGCTTAATTGACCAGGTGCTGCGAATATCCCCCATTATGATGACTAGTGCTGCCTTACACAGTGTACAGATAATACAGTGATCACCAGTGCCATTATACACAGGAGCTCTGTATATAGTGTCAGTGTACAGGTAATAGCGGGATCACCAGTGACATTATTCACAAAAGCTCTGTTTATAGTGTCAGTGTACAGGTAATACAGTGATTACCAGTGACATTATACACAGGAGCTCTGTATATAGTGTATAGTGTACAGGTAATACAGTGATCACCAGTGCCATTATACACAGGAGCTCTGTATATAGTGTCAGTGTACAGGTAATAGCGGGATCACCAGTGACATTATACACAGAAGCTCTGTATATAGTGTCAGTGTACAGGTAACAGCGGGATCACCAGTGACATTATACACAGGAGCTCTGTATATAGTGTACAGGTAATACAGAGATCACCAGTGACATTATACACAGGAGCTCTGTATATAGTGTCAGTGTACAGGTAATAGCGGGATCACCAGTGACATTATACACGGAAGCTCTGTATATAGTGTCAGTGTACAGGTAATAGCGGGATCACCAGTGACATTATGCACAGAAGCTCTGTATATAGTGTCAGTGTACAGGTAATACAGGGATCACCAGTGAGATTATACGCAGGAGCCCTCATGTCATCTTCATTCTGCCCCATGTCATCTCAATTCTGCCCCCATTTGTCTCTCCATTTTGCCCCATTTGTCTCTCCATTCTGCCCCCATGTCATCTCCCATTTTTCCCCCATGTCGTCTCAATTCTGCCCCCATGTCATCTCTCCATTCTGCCCCCATGTCATCTCTCCATTCTGCCCCCATGTCATCTCTCCATTCTGCCCCCATGTCATCTCTCCATTCTGCCCCCATGTCATCTCTCCTTTCAGACCCTATGTCATCTCTCCTTTCAGACCCTATGTCATCTCTCCATTCTGCCCCCATGTCTCTCCATTATGTCCCCATGTCATCTGCCAGGACAGTTTCTGCCAGGAGAGAAATCTGCTGCTGATGCTTCTGAACCTGCTATAACTGCTGCTGCCGCAACTCTTGCTGCTGTTGAAACTGCTGGATCAGGAGTTTGTTAGTCTTCTTTGGGTCTGCTGTTGCTGGACTAATTGCTTAACAAGCTTCTGCATGCTTTCAGACTGTGTTTGCAATGCTGTAGCTGCCTTTACCCAGGACATCACATTTTTACACTGCAATCACCTGTGCTCTCTGGGACTTCATGCCCGCATTCTCCACCAATTGTAGGGATTCAATCTCTTTGGTAGGCATTAGGCCTTAGGTAGCGTCACACAGGCAATGCAGTTTTGGTACAAACATATGCAGTTTTTATTGCTTTCCACAGGTTGCACAGCACCAAAACAAACTCAAACATAAATAAACATAAATCCATGGCATTGTCCGGGCGCTAACTAAACAGTATAGACCTAGACTACTTCAGACACCGCTGAGCTAGCCCCAGCTCAGTCAAACAGAACTGCTATCATCCATAGCAACTACTGATAGTTTTGGTGTACATGGCCTGTACAGACCCTTCTTAAAGAGATTCTGGCTTGTTTCTGTCTTCAGCTCCAAGACACATCCAGTCTGGTCAGCTTCCCTGAGCTGACTACCTTAGATGAACTCCTAGTCCTAACCTATTTATAAGCAGAGCTAGCCAGGTGTACTAATCAAAACCTGCAGAATTAGTATCTAACCCAAGCCTACCTCGCATTTATTCAATATACACACACTTATATATCGATACACATACATCTACATGCACACAAGTATACATTTACACACATATACATTTATATACAAACATACATATACACACCTGCACACAGGAACTGTATATTACACATGCATCATGTTTATACACACATACATACACACATATACTCATATATATACAGTACAGACCAAAAGTTTGGACACACCTCATTTAAAGATTTTTCTGTATTTTCATGACTATGAAAATTGTACATTCACACTGAAGGCATCAAAACTATGAATTAACACATGTGGAATTATATACTTAACAAAAGAGTGTGAAACAACTGAAAATATGTCTTATATTCTAGGTTCTTCAAAGTAGCCACCTTTTGCTTTGATGACTGCTTTGCATACTCTTGGAATTCTCTTGATGAGCTTCAAGAGGTAGTCACTTCACAGGTGTGCCCTGTCAGGTTTAATAAGTGGGATTTCTTGCCTTATAAATGGGGTTTTGATGCCTTCAGTGTGAATGTACAATTTTCATAGTCATGAAAATACAGAAAATCTTTAAATGAGAAGGTGTGTCCAAACTTTTGGTCTGTACTGTACATACACGCACACACCTACACTCGTTTTTGCCCACAGTCTTTTAACTGGAGGCTTCATATAACTCTGCCTATGGCCAGCATTACAGGTTATTTATCACAACGCTGAAGTTGATGTGTGAAGTCGGAGTGTATATAGTGGGTTGTGGCGGTCGGAGTGTATATAGTGGGTTGTGGCGGTCGGAGTGTATATAGTGGGTTGTGGCGGTCGGAGTGTATATAGTGGGTTGTGGCGGTCGGAGTGTATATAGTGGGTTGTGGCGGTCGGAGTGTATATAGTGGGTTGTGGCGGTCAGAGTGTATGTAGTGGGTTGTGGCGGTCGGAGTGTATGTAGTGGGTTGTGGCGGTCGGAGTGTATGTAGTGGGTTGTGGCGGTCGGAGTGAATGTAGTGGGTTGTGGCGGTCGGAGTGAATATAGTGGGTTGTGGCGGTCGGAGTGTATATAGTGGGTTGTGGCGGTCGGAGTGTATATAGTGGGTTGTGGCGGTCGGAGTGTATATAGTGGGTTGTGGCGGTCGGAGTGTATATAGTGGGTTGTGGTGGTCGGAGTGTATATAGTGGGTTGTGGCGGTCGGAGTGTATATAGTGGGTTGTGGCGGTCGGAGTGTATATAGTGAGTTGTGGCGGTCGGAGTGTATATAGTGGGTTGTGGCGGTCGGAGTGTATATAGTGGGTTGTGGCGGTCGGAGTGTATATAGTGGGTTGTGGCGGTCGGAGTGTATGTAGTAGGTTGTGGCGGTCGGAGTGTATGTAGTGGGTTGTGGCGGTCGGAGTGTATGTAGTGGGTTGTGGCGGTCGGAGTGTATGTAGTGGGTTGTGGCGGTCGGAGTGTATGTAGTGGGTTGTGGCGGTCGGAGTGAATGTAGTGGGTTGTGGCGGTCGGAGTGAATATAGTGGGTTGTGGCGGTCGGAGTGTATATAGTGGGTTGTGGCGGTCGGAGTGTATATAGTGGGTTGTGGCGGTCGGAGTGTATATAGTGGGTTGTGGCGGTCGGAGTGTATATAGTGGGTTGTGGCGGTCGGAGTGTATATAGTGGGTTGTGGCGGTCGGAGTGTATGTAGTGGGTTGTGGCGGTCGGAGTGTATGTAGTGGGTTGTGGCGGCCGGAGTGTATGTAGTGGGTTGTGGCGGCCGGAGTGTATGTAGTGGGTTGTGGCGGCCGGAATGTATGTAGTGGGTTGTGGCGGCCGGAGTGTATGTAGTGGGTTGTGGCGGTCGGAGTGTATATAGTGGGTTGTGGCGGTCGGAGTGTATATAGTGGGTTGTGGCGGTCGGAGTGTATATAGTGGGTTGTGGCGGTCGGAGTGTATATAGTGGGTTGTGGCGGTCGGAGTGTATATAGTGGGTTATGGCGGCCGGAGTGTATATAGTGGGTTGTGGCGGCCGGAGTGTATATAGTGGGTTGTGGCGGTCGGAGTGTATATAGTGGGTTGTGGCGGTCGGAGTGTATATAGTGGGTTGTGGCGGTTGGAGTGTATATAGTGGGTTGTGGCGGTCGGAGTGTATATAGTGGGTTGTGGCGGTCGGAGTGTATATAGTGGGTTGTGGCGGTCGGAGTGTATGTAGTGGGTTGTGGCGGTCGGAGTGTATGTAGTGGGTTGTGGCGGTCGGAGTGTATGTAGTGGGTTGTGGCGGTCGGAGTGTATATAGTGGGTTGTGGCGGTCGGAGTGTATATAGTGGGTTGTGGCGGTCGGAGTGTATATAGTGGGTTGTGGCGGTCGGAGTGTATATAGTGGGTTGTGGCGGTCGGAGTGTATATAGTGGGTTGTGGCGGTCGGAGTGTATATAGTGGGTTGTGGCGGTCGGAGTGTATATAGTGGGTTGTGGCGGTCGGAGTGTATATAGTGGGTTGTGGCGGTCGGAGTGTATGTAGTGGGTTGTGGCGGTCGGAGTGTATGTAGTGGGTTGTGGCGGTCGGAGTGTATGTAGTGGGTTGTGGCGGTCGGAGTGTATGTAGTGGGTTGTGGCGGTCGGGGTGTATGTAGTGGGTTGTGGCGGTCGGAGTGTATGTAGTGGGTTGTGGCGGTCGGAGTGTATATAGTGGGTTGTGGCGGTCGGAGTGTATGTAGTGGGTTGTGGCGGTCGGAGTGTATATAGTGGGTTGTGGCGGTCGGAGTGTATATAGTGGGTTGTGGCGGTCGGAGTGTATATAGTGGGTTGTGGCGGTCGGAGTGTATATAGTGGGTTGTGGCGGTCGGAGTGTATGTAGTGGGTTGTGGCGGTCGGAGTGTATGTAGTGGGTTGTGGCGGTCGGAGTGTATATAGTGGGTTGTGGCGGTCGGAGTGTATATAGTGGCTTGTGGCGGTCGGAGTGTATATAGTGGGTTGTGGCGGTCGGAGTGTATATAGTGGGTTGTGGCGGTCGGAGTGTATATAGTGGGTTGTGGCGGTCGGAGTGTATATAGTGGGTTGTGGCGGTCGGAGTGTATATAGTGGGTTGTGGCGGTCGGAGTGTATATTATGGGTTGTGGCGGTCGGAGTGTATGTAGTGGGTTGTGGCGGTCGGAGTGTATATAGTGGGTTGTGGCGGTCGGAGTGTATATAGTGGGTTGTGGCGGTCAGAGTGTATATAGTGGGTTGTGGCGGTCGGAGTGTATATAGTGGGTTGTGGCGGTCGGAGTGTATATAGTGGGTTGTGGCGGTCGGAGTGTATATAGTGGGTTGTGGCGGTCAGAGTGTATATAGTGGGTTGTGGCGGTCGGAGTGTATATAGTGGGTTGTGGCGGTCGGAGTGTATATAGTGGGTTGTGGCGGTCGGAGTGTATATAGTGGGTTGTGGCGGTCGGAGTGTATATAGTGGGTTGTGGCGGTCGGAGTGTATATAGTGGGTTGTGGCGGCCGGAGTGTATGTAGTGGGTTGTGGCGGCCGGAGTGTATATAGTGGGTTGTGGCGGTTGGAGTGTATATAGTGGGTTGTGGCGGTCGGAGTGTATATAGTGGGTTGTGGCGGTCGGAGTGTATATAGTGGGTTGTGGCGGCCGGAGTGTATATAGTGGGTTGTGGCGGTCGGAGTGTATATAGTGGGTTGTGGCGGTCGGAGTGTATATAGTGGGTTGTGGCGGTCGGAGTGTATATAGTGGGTTGTGGCGGTCGGAGTGTATATAGTGGGTTGTGGCGGTCGGAGTGTATGTAGTGGGTTGTGGCGGTCGGAGTGTATATAGTGGGTTGTGGCGGTCGGACTGTATATAGTGGGTTGTGGCGGTCGGAGTGTATGTAGTGGGTTGTGGCGGCCGGAGTGTATATAGTGGGTTGTGGCGGCCGGAGTGTATATAGTGGGTTGTGGCGGTCGGAGTGTATATAGTGGGTTGTGGCGGTCGGAGTGTATATAGTGGGTTGTGGCGGTCGGAGTGTATATAGTGGGTTGTGGCGGTCGGAGTGTATATAGTGGGTTGTGGCTGTCGGAGTGTATATAGTGGGTTGTGGCGGTCGGAGTGTATATAGTGAGTTGTGGCGGTCGGAGTGTATATAGTGGGTTGTGGCGGTCGGAGTGTATATAGTGGGTTGTGGCGGTCGGAGTGTATATAGTGGGTTGTGGCGGTCGGAGTGTATATAGTGGGTTGTGGCGGCCGGAGTGTATGTAGTGGGTTGTGGCGGCCGGAGTGTATATAGTGGGTTGTGGCGGTTGGAGTGTATATAGTGGGTTGTGGCGGTCGGAGTGTATATAGTGGGTTGTGGCGGTCGGAGTGTATATAGTGGGTTGTGGCGGCCGGAGTGTATATAGTGGGTTGTGGCGGTCGGAGTGTATATAGTGGGTTGTGGCGGTCGGAGTGTATATAGTGGGTTGTGGCGGTCGGAGTGTATATAGTGGGTTGTGGCGGTCGGAGTGTATGTAGTGGGTTGTGGCGGTCGGAGTGTATATAGTGGGTTGTGGCGGTCGGAGTGTATATAGTGGGTTGTGGCGGTCGGAGTGTATATAGTGGGTTGTGGCGGTCGGAGTTTATATAGTGGGTTGTGGCGGCCGGAGTGTATGTAGTGGGTTGTGGCGGCCGGAGTGTATATAGTGGGTTGTGGCGGTTGGAGTGTATATAGTGGGTTGTGGCGGTCGGAGTGTATATAGTGGGTTGTGGCGGTCGGAGTGTATATAGTGGGTTGTGGCGGCCGGAGTGTATATAGTGGGTTGTGGCGGTCGGAGTGTATATAGTGGGTTGTGGCGGTCGGAGTGTATATAGTGGGTTGTGGCGGTCGGAGTGTATATAGTGGGTTGTGGCGGTCGGAGTGTATATAGTGGGTTATGGCGGTCGGAGTGTATGTAGTGGGTTGTGGCGGTCGGAGTGTATATAGTGGGTTGTGGCGGTCGGAGTGTATATAGTGGGTTGTGGCGGTCGGACTGTATATAGTGGGTTGTGGCGGCCGGAGTGTATGTATTGGGTTGTGGCGGCCGGAGTGTATATAGTGGGTTGTGGCGGTCGGAGTGTATATAGTGGGTTGTGGCGGTCGGAGTGTATATAGTGGGTTGTGGCGGTCGGAGTGTATATAGTGGGTTGTGGCGGTCGGAGTGTATATAGTGGGTTGTGGCGGTCGGAGTGTATATAGTGGGTTGTGGCGGTCGGAGTGTATATAGTGGGTTGTGGCGGTCGGAGTGTATATAGTGGGTTGTGGCGGTCGGAGTGTATATAGTGAGTTGTGGCGGTCGGAGTGTATATAGTGGGTTGTGGCGGTCGGAGTGTATATAGTGAGTTTTGGCGGTCGGAGTGTATATAGTGGGTTGTGGCGGTCAGAGTGTATATAGTGGGTTGTGGCGGTCGGATTGTACATAGTGGGTTGTGGCGGTCGGAGTGTATATAGTGGGTTGTGGCGGCCGGAGTGTATATAGTGGGTTGTGGCGGCCGGAGTGTATGTAGTGGGTTGTGGCGGCCGGAGTGTATATAGTGGGTTGTGGCGGTCGGAGTGTATATAGTGGGTTGTGGCGGTCGGAGTGTATGTAGTGGGTTGTGGCGGCCGGAGTGTATATAGTGGGTTGTGGCGGTCGGAGTGTATATAGTGGGTTGTGGCGGTCGGAGTGTATATAGTGGGTTGTGGCGGTCGGAGTGTATATAGTGGGTTGTGGCGGTCGGAGTGTATATAGTGGGTTGTGGCGGTCGGAGTGTATATAGTGGGTTGTGGCGGTCGGAGTGTATATAGTGGGTTGTGGCGGTCGGAGTGTATGTAGTGGGTTGTGGCGGCCGGAGTGTATATAGTGGGTTGTGGCGGTCGGAGTGTATATAGTGGGTTGTGGCGGTCGGAGTGTATATAGTGGGTTGTGGCGGTCGGAGTGTATATAGTGGGTTGTGGCGGTCGGAGTGTATATAGTGGGTTATGGCGGTCGGAGTGTATGTAGTGGGTTGTGGCGGTCGGAGTGTATATAGTGGGTTGTGGCGGTCGGAGTGTATATAGTGGGTTGTGGCGGTCGGACTGTATATAGTGGGTTGTGGCGGCCGGAGTGTATGTATTGGGTTGTGGCGGCCGGAGTGTATATAGTGGGTTGTGGCGGTCGGAGTGTATATAGTGGGTTGTGGCGGTCGGAGTGTATATAGTGGGTTGTGGCGGTCGGAGTGTATATAGTGGGTTGTGGCGGTCGGAGTGTATATAGTGGGTTGTGGCGGTCGGAGTGTATATAGTGGGTTGTGGCGGTCGGAGTGTATATAGTGGGTTGTGGCGGTCGGAGTGTATATAGTGGGTTGTGGCGGTCGGAGTGTATATAGTGAGTTGTGGCGGTCGGAGTGTATATAGTGGGTTGTGGCGGTCGGAGTGTATATAGTGAGTTTTGGCGGTCGGAGTGTATATAGTGGGTTGTGGCGGTCAGAGTGTATATAGTGGGTTGTGGCGGTCGGATTGTACATAGTGGGTTGTGGCGGTCGGAGTGTATATAGTGGGTTGTGGCGGCCGGAGTGTATATAGTGGGTTGTGGCGGCCGGAGTGTATGTAGTGGGTTGTGGCGGCCGGAGTGTATATAGTGGGTTGTGGCGGTCGGAGTGTATATAGTGGGTTGTGGCGGTCGGAGTGTATATAGTGGGTTGTGGCGGTCGGAGTTTATATAGTGGGTTGTGGCGGTCGGAGTGTATATAGTGGGTTGTGGCGGTCGGAGTGTATATAGTGGGTTGTGGCGGTCGGAGTGTATATAGTGGGTTGTGGCGGCCGGAGTGTATGTAGTGGGTTGTGGCGGCCGGAGTGTATATAGTGGGTTGTGGCGGTTGGAGTGTATATAGTGGGTTGTGGCGGTCGGAGTGTATATAGTGGGTTGTGGCGGTCGGAGTGTATATAGTGGGTTGTGGCGGCCGGAGTGTATATAGTGGGTTGTGGCGGTCGGAGTGTATATAGTGGGTTGTGGCGGTCGGAGTGTATATAGTGGGTTGTGGCGGTCGGAGTGTATATAGTGGGTTGTGGCGGTCGGAGTGTATGTAGTGGGTTGTGGCGGTCGGAGTGTATATAGTGGGTTGTGGCGGTCGGAGTGTATATAGTGGGTTGTGGCGGTCGGAGTGTATATAGTGGGTTGTGGCGGTCGGAGTTTATATAGTGGGTTGTGGCGGCCGGAGTGTATGTAGTGGGTTGTGGCGGCCGGAGTGTATATAGTGGGTTGTGGCGGTTGGAGTGTATATAGTGGGTTGTGGCGGTCGGAGTGTATATAGTGGGTTGTGGCGGTCGGAGTGTATATAGTGGGTTGTGGCGGCCGGAGTGTATATAGTGGGTTGTGGCGGTCGGAGTGTATATAGTGGGTTGTGGCGGTCGGAGTGTATATAGTGGGTTGTGGCGGTCGGAGTGTATATAGTGGGTTGTGGCGGTCGGAGTGTATATAGTGGGTTATGGCGGTCGGAGTGTATGTAGTGGGTTGTGGCGGTCGGAGTGTATATAGTGGGTTGTGGCGGTCGGAGTGTATATAGTGGGTTGTGGCGGTCGGACTGTATATAGTGGGTTGTGGCGGCCGGAGTGTATGTATTGGGTTGTGGCGGCCGGAGTGTATATAGTGGGTTGTGGCGGTCGGAGTGTATATAGTGGGTTGTGGCGGTCGGAGTGTATATAGTGGGTTGTGGCGGTCGGAGTGTATATAGTGGGTTGTGGCGGTCGGAGTGTATATAGTGGGTTGTGGCGGTCGGAGTGTATATAGTGGGTTGTGGCGGTCGGAGTGTATATAGTGGGTTGTGGCGGTCGGAGTGTATATAGTGGGTTGTGGCGGTCGGAGTGTATATAGTGAGTTGTGGCGGTCGGAGTGTATATAGTGGGTTGTGGCGGTCGGAGTGTATATAGTGAGTTTTGGCGGTCGGAGTGTATATAGTGGGTTGTGGCGGTCAGAGTGTATATAGTGGGTTGTGGCGGTCGGATTGTACATAGTGGGTTGTGGCGGTCGGAGTGTATATAGTGGGTTGTGGCGGCCGGAGTGTATATAGTGGGTTGTGGCGGCCGGAGTGTATGTAGTGGGTTGTGGCGGCCGGAGTGTATATAGTGGGTTGTGGCGGTCGGAGTGTATATAGTGGGTTGTGGCGGTCGGAGTGTATGTAGTGGGTTGTGGCGGCCGGAGTGTATATAGTGGGTTGTGGCGGTCGGAGTGTATATAGTGGGTTGTGGCGGTCGGAGTGTATATAGTGGGTTGTGGCGGTCGGAGTGTATATAGTGGGTTGTGGCGGTCGGAGTGTATATAGTGGGTTGTGGCGGTCGGAGTGTATATAGTGGGTTGTGGCGGTCGGAGTGTATATAGTGGGTTGTGGCGGTCGGAGTGTATATAGTGGGTTGTGGCGGTCGGAGTGTATGTAGTGGGTTGTGGCGGCCGGAGTGTATATAGTGGGTTGTGGCGGTCGGAGTGTATATAGTGGGTTGTGGCGGTCGGAGTGTATATAGTGGGTTGTGGCGGTCGGAGTGTATATAGTGGGTTGTGGCGGTCGGAGTGTATATAGTGGGTTATGGCGGTCGGAGTGTATGTAGTGGGTTGTGGCGGTCGGAGTGTATATAGTGGGTTGTGGCGGTCGGAGTGTATATAGTGGGTTGTGGCGGTCGGACTGTATATAGTGGGTTGTGGCGGCCGGAGTGTATGTATTGGGTTGTGGCGGCCGGAGTGTATATAGTGGGTTGTGGCGGTCGGAGTGTATATAGTGGGTTGTGGCGGTCGGAGTGTATATAGTGGGTTGTGGCGGTCGGAGTGTATATAGTGGGTTGTGGCGGTCGGAGTGTATATAGTGGGTTGTGGCGGTCGGAGTGTATATAGTGGGTTGTGGCGGTCGGAGTGTATATAGTGGGTTGTGGCGGTCGGAGTGTATATAGTGGGTTGTGGCGGTCGGAGTGTATATAGTGAGTTGTGGCGGTCGGAGTGTATATAGTGGGTTGTGGCGGTCGGAGTGTATATAGTGAGTTTTGGCGGTCGGAGTGTATATAGTGGGTTGTGGCGGTCAGAGTGTATATAGTGGGTTGTGGCGGTCGGATTGTACATAGTGGGTTGTGGCGGTCGGAGTGTATATAGTGGGTTGTGGCGGCCGGAGTGTATATAGTGGGTTGTGGCGGCCGGAGTGTATGTAGTGGGTTGTGGCGGCCGGAGTGTATATAGTGGGTTGTGGCGGTCGGAGTGTATATAGTGGGTTGTGGCGGTCGGAGTGTATATAGTGGGTTGTGGCGGTCGGAGTTTATATAGTGGGTTGTGGCGGTCGGAGTGTATATAGTGGGTTGTGGCGGTCGGAGTGTATATAGTGGGTTGTGGCGGTCGGAGTGTATATAGTGGGTTGTGGCGGCCGGAGTGTATATAGTGGGTTGTGGCGGCCGGAGTGTATATAGTGGGTTGTGGCGGCCGGAGTGTATGTAGTGGGTTGTGGCGGCCGGAGTGTATATAGTGGGTTGTGGCGGTCGGAGTGTATATAGTGGGTTGTGGCGGTCGGAGTGTATATAGTAGGTTGTGGCGGTCGAAGTGTATATAGTGGGTTGTGGCGGTCGGAGTGTATATAGTGGGTTGTGGCGGTCGGAGTGTATATAGTGGGTTGTGGCGGTCGGAGTGTATATAGTGGGTTGTGGCGGTCGGAGTGTATGTAGTGGGTTGTGGCGGTCGGAGTGTATGTAGTGGGTTGTGGCGGTCGGAGTGTATGTAGTGGGTTGTGGCGGTCGGAGTGTATATAGTGGGTTGTGGCGGTCGGAGTGTATATAGTGAGTTGTGGCGGTCGGAGTGTATATAGTGGGTTGTGGCGGTCGGAGTGTATATAGTGGGTTGTGGCGGTCGGAGTGTATATAGTGGGTTGTGGCGGTCGGAGTGTATATAGTGGGTTGTGGCGGTCGGAGTGTATATAGTGGGTTGTGGCGGTCGGAGTGTATATAGTGGGTTGTGGCGGTCGGAGTGTATATAGTGGGTTGTGGCGGTCGGAGTGTATATAGTGGGTTGTGGCGGTCAGAGTGTATATAGTGGGTTGTGGCGGTCGGAGTGTATATAGTGGATTGTGGCGGTCGGAGTGTATGTAGTGGGTTGTGGCGGTCGGAGTGTATGTAGTGGGTTGTGGCGGCCGGAGTGTATGTAGTGGGTTGTGGCGGCCGGAGTGTATATAGTGGGTTGTGGCGGTCGGAGTGTATATAGTGGGTTGTGGCGGTCGGAGTGTATATAGTGGGTTGTGGCGGTCGGAGTGTATATAGTGGGTTGTGGCGGTCGGAGTGTATATAGTGGGTTGTGGCGGTCGGAGTGTATATAGTGGGTTGTGGCGGTCGGAGTGTATATAGTGAGTTGTGGCGTGTCATGAAAACAACACCCACTCTTGGGTCAGACCTTGCAGCTCTCTGGCGCCCCCTTATCCTGCTGGTCAAACACGGTATTGACAGAGGATAAGCACGGGTGCAGCTGCTCTATTTTATGTCGACTATTGTGGCACGTGATGTGACAGGACGTATATATACCACCAGTTCCTTCCAGGAACGTATATATACCTCCGACCAGCCACCCTCAAACCACAATATCACATAAATACTGGTATACTGCCACCACCGATCGCTTAACAGGTGGATCGGGTACCTGGTAGGTAACGTGAATTAGCGGGTGAGGAACGTGTTTGCTCGACATAGGACAAGAAGAAAGAAACTGGTAAATAATTAATGATTTACTCCCAAAAGGTGGGCAGTGTTTACAAAATATACAAGATATTATAAAGGAGACAATTTACATATATGCATAAACAGTTATTAAAATAAAAGGGATAAGTAATAGCAAAACCTGCTTCACAAGGTGATGGTCTCAGATTCTGTGGGGGGGACGGCTCCCCAGAAATTAGACTTGATTCCTTCACGCAGCGTGTAGTGCATGCGTCGGCGTCCCTGGTTGGAATGACCTGAAAATGGCCGATTTGCTTTTTAGTAAGCAGCCAAAACTCTGGGGAACACCCCTTATTTACCTTACAAGGGGGGCTCGGCTTTGCGAGCCCACCCAGCTGCAGAAGACCAAAAATCCTTCAGATTCCATATCTTGGTGTGGGGGGGTCCCACATCCAAGAGGGAGACATCATCTTGACCGTCAGCAATATTCATGAAGATAGATATTAAATATGAAACCTCTATGACGCTCAGAATCTCAGAATCCATTATCTCAGTTCCCGGTCCTTCCTCAGTTATGCAAGTTATACTATTGTAATGGGAAAAAGGTGAGCATTCAAAAAACGTGGTTCCGATGTTTCTGTCAGACCTGTGCGTGATTAAAATTGGCATAAAACGTTTGTACAATTAAACAATGGGATTTTTGGAGGGATATTCTGGTTTGTACCAGCGCTTGCCCTGGACTGAGGTTTTATGGCGGGTCATAAAAATTCCTGGTTTGGGGGAAAGCAAAAGTGAATTCTATGTCTTCACTTACAAACAGATAGGGGGTGGGGTTTTTTTTTTTCCTTTTTTAAAACATCTCTCATTTTTAAAAACTCGGGCAGAAATACCTTTTGCCTGACACCTCCCCCTTTTTGACTGCGCTATGGAGGTAGGACCTTCTGGTACTCCTCCAAGCGTATGTCGGGAGGCTCCCCTCGCCGGGACAACCCATCGGCATTGCCATGCTCGCTGCCCTTGCGGTGTTGAACGGTAAAGTCGTACTGCTGGAGTGTGAGGCTCCAGCGTAACAACCTTCCGTTGGCACCTGACATGGTGTGCAGCCAACTCAGGGGGTTGTGGTCAGTCACGACAGTGAAGGGGCGCCCGTACAAGTAAGGCTGTAAGCGGTTGAGGGCCCATACAATGGCCAGGCACTCCTTCTCTATGGTGGAATAGGCCACTTCCCTCGGCAGCAGTTTCCGGCTTAGGTACAACACGGGGTGTTCTTGGTTCCCCGAGTCGACCTGGCTGAGTACAGCACCGAGGCCAAACTCACTGGCGTCGGTCTGTACTAAGAGTGGCCGTGTGCCGTCGACCGCCTTTAGTACAGGAGAGCTGCTCAGGGCAGTCTTCAAAGCCCTAAAGGCCACCTCGCATTCATCCGTCCATTTGACGGAATGGGGTAGGCTCTTCCTGGTGAGGTCTGTCAAGGGCTTCGCAAGGCTACTATAGTCCTGCACAAAGCGTCTATAGTACCCTGCGGTGCCCAAGAAGGACTGCACCTGCTTCTTGGTCCTGGGGGTGGGCCAGGACACGATAGCGTCCACCTTCCCAGGCTCTGGCTTCAGAGTACCCCCACCTACCCGGTGCCCCAGGTAGTGGACCTCGTTCATGCCCATCTGGCACTTTCCCGGCTTGATGGTCAAGCCCGCCTGGTGAATGCGCCCGAGCACCTGCTGCAGATGCTCGAGGTGATCCTCCCAGGTGGGACTGAAGATGGCAATGTCATCCAGGTACGCCACTGCGTACCTCTCCAGTCCCTGGAGCAGGTGGTTGACCATTCGCTGGAACGTGGCAGGGGCATTTTTCATGCCGAAGGGCATGACCGTGGATTCATACAATCCGAAGGGGGTGATAAAGGCGGACTTCTCCTGGGCCCCGGGGCTCAAGGGAATCTGCCAATATCCCCGACTCAAATCCATAATGGAGAGATAGCTCGCGCTGGCTAACCGCTCCAGCAGCTCCTCAATGCGTGGCATGGGTTGTGCGTCAGAGGCGGTGATAGCGTTGAGCCCCCTGTAGTCCACACAGAACCGGGTGGTCCGGTCCTTCTTAGGCACCAGGACTACAGGTGAGGCCCACGCGCTCTTGGACCGCTTAATCACCCCCAACTGCAGCATCTCCTCGACCTCCTGGCGCATGACATGCTGCACCTCGTCGGAGATTCGATAGGCTGTCCGCCGGAGTGGGGCATGATTCCCGGTGTCCACTTCATGGACCGCCACTTCAGTCCTGCCAGGCAGGTTGGTGAACACTGCTTGGAAGGGTTTCAGCACTGCTTGCATCTGAGACCTCTGGTCTGCGGATAGCAAGTCGCTTAGCTCTACATCCTCTAGGGACCCGCTGGCCTTCGCTTGGGCGAGCATGTCCAAGAGAGGGTCATCCTCCCCATCCTCGGGCAGGTTGCAGACCGGTAGGACGCAGGTTCCACGTTCTTGATGAGCCTTCATCATATTAACGTGAAACGCCTTCCGCCTACCCCGCTCGTGGTCAAGTGTGATCACGTAGGTGACCGGGTTGAGCTGTTGGTGAATGACGTACGGGCCTTCCCAGGCCGCCTGAAGCTTGTCCTTTGGTACGGGGACCAGCACCCACACCTTCTGACCCACCTGGTAGGTCCGTTCTCGGGCGTTCTGGTCGTACCAATGCTTCTGGTCAGCCTGGGCTTGCGCCATGTTGTCATGCACCAACTGCGTCAAGGTCTGCATCTTGTCACGGAAGCGCATGACATACTCCACGATGGACACTCCTGGGGAGCTCGGCTCTTCTTCCCAGAATTCCCTTATCAACCCAAGGGGTCCTCGGACACGCCTGCCATACAGGAGCTCAAAGGGGGAGAACCCCGTCGAGGCCTGTGGAACCTCTCTGTAAGCAAATAGCAGGTGGGGGAGGTAACGCTCCCAGTCGCGACCCTGGGTCTCAACCAGCATTTTTAACATCTGTTTGAGGGTACCGTTGAATCGCTCACACAAACCATTGGTCTGTGGGTGATACGCACTCGATACCAAATGCTGCACCTGCATTTTCTTACATAGGGCCTCCATTAAGCGTGACATGAACTGAGTCCCCTGGTCGGTAAGCATCTCCCTGGGAAATCCTACTCGCGAAAAGATGGCCAAGAGGGCGTCCGCCACCTTATCCGCCCTAATTGAGGACAGGGCTACTGCCTCCGGATACCGGGTAGCATAGTCTACCACGGTAAGGATGAAACGTTTTCCAGAGCTGCTGGGTGTGGCCAGTGGTCCCACAATGTCCACAGCAATCCTCTGGAAAGGCTCCTCTATCACTGGCAAAGAGATCAGGGGGGCTTTGGGGGCCGGCCCTGACTTTCCCACTCTTTGACACGTGGTACAGGAGCGACAGTAGTTCACCACATCTGTCCTCATTTTGGGCCAATAAAAGTGATGAGACAGCCGGGCCTTGGTTTTGCTAACCCCCAAGTGTCCAGCGAGTGGAATTTCATGGGCGATCCGCAACAACTCGTCCCTGAATTGGTAGGGGACGACCAGCTGTCTTTCCCTCAGCCACTCCTGTTGGGGTGTACAGGGAACTGTCTCCCGGTACAACCTCCCTTGGTCCCAGAATACCCTCTCCTTATCAGACTCGGAGGTGGGCTTCTCAGCGAGGCTCCTTAACGTCTCCAGGCTAGCATCTGAGTGCAGAGCTGCCTGAATCTCCTGGCTAGAGGAAGCCAGAAGTGAGGTTAAGGCCACGTCCTCACTAGGACCCTCTGGGACCGGCTCTGGGTCCATACCTGATCCTGTTATTCCTCTGTCCGAGGAGGGTCCAGAAGGCAGGGCGTTACTTGCATTCTGGGCACTCTGACTGCGGGTAACAGCGGCTATATAGGCCGTCTCCCCGGGGAATAACACCGTCTCATTAGCCTGAGAGGCCATGAGAACTACTTCTCCATCATCCTCCATTACCTCAGGCACAGTGCTACGTATGCGGCAGCTACCATCAGCCAGGTCACCTTCTGTTGTGACACTGGTCACTGGCACAGCACCACCTGCTTCATGGTCCTCGTGCCTCTCCCCATTACCCTTGGCACTGACATTTGCTCCTGCTAGGGGATCCTCAGCAACATCACCCCGCAGAGTGACATGGCTGAGTTCTCCTGCACCTTCCAATACTACAACATTATCATCATCATCATCATCATCATCATCATCATCATCATGTAAAGCATTGACATTCACATTATCAGCATTAACCTTACCAACCATATCAGATCGGGGAGGGGTGTCAGGGACATAATAAGCAAACATCCTCCCCAAATCAGTTCCCAACAAAACATTTGCAGGTAGGTTTTTGGATACTCCCACTTCCTTCACCCCACTCCCCGCACCCCAATCAATAAAAACCCGGGCCATGGGCAAGGGGCATCGGACGCCCCCAATCCCAGTGACAGTCAGGGTCTTTCCTGGAATAAGCGCTTCAGGGGACACCAGTTCGGGTCGGATGAGGGTTCGTTCGGCCCCAGTGTCCTTGAGGCCTACAGTGAGAGTGTCCCCCACCCTGACAGACTGAAAGTTTTCACAGGCCCTCCCAACCGGCCCACCCACCAAAAGAACTGAGGCATTAGGCCCTGGGGCCTTGGATGGGGGGTTCTTCCTCTGCTTCTCTGGGCAAGTGGCGCTGAGATGACCAGTCTGGTTGCAGGAATAACACCTGCGGGCATCGGATGCAGGCAGGGCCTTGGCAACGGGAAAAAGGCCTCCGGAAGGTCGGCTGGCAGGGGCAGGGATGGTGGTTGATGGCTTACCCCCTTTCCAGCTGGCGACGACCGGCTTCCGCACCTCTGGTCTCCGGTTGGCCTCGTAGGTGTCTGCGATCTGCGCTGCTTTATTGGCATCAGGTGGCTCCCGATCCATCACGAACTGCCGTACCTCAGTCGGACACAGATGCAGGAACTGGTCTTTCACCATCAGGTCCTTTAGCTGCTCAAAGGTGGTCGCTGACAGTCCTTTGATCCACTGCTCAAAGTTGGTTCTGAGCCCGTCTACCACATCACGGTAGGTGTCCTGTGGTCCACGTTGGAGGGTTCTGAATTTTTTCCGGTAAACCTCCGGAGTCAGCTGGTACTTTTTTATCAGGGCCTGCTTGACGGCCTCATAGTCTCCATCCTGCTCTCGAGGGAGGGAAGCAAACACCTCCAAAGCTTTTCCTCGGAGCCCTGGAGTCAAATATCTTGCCCATTGGTCGATGGGCAGCTGATACTGCCTGCAGGCCTTTTCAAAGCCTCGCAGAAATGTGTCCAAGTCCCCATCCTTTTCCATCACAGGGAAGTGCTCAGGACGAGGTTTAAAGCAGCTGGCACTGTTGGACTCACGGGTCTGCGTAGAGGGCGACTCCTTCTGAATCCGGGCTAGCTCCAGCTGGTGTTGTCGGTCAGCTTGGGCCTGTCGCTCAGCAGCCTCTCGGTCAGCTTGGGCTTGTCGCTCAGCAGCCTCTCGGTCAGCTTGGGCTTGTCGCTCAGCCCGCTCCTGGAATTTCAGGATCAGCTCCAGTCGTCCATCATGATTGTCTGTGGCGAGCTCCTCCAAGGCCATATGCAGGTGGGGGTCCACACTACCCTGGTTGCGGGTATGGCTGGCAATCACCGGTTGGACCCCGGGAGCAGCGCCATCCGGGCCTTGGCTGGCCGCCCCCTCATCAGGGCTCTGCTGTCGGACGGGCTCTGCAGCATCTTGTAACAGTTCAGAAATCATTTGTTCTTTGCTTTTGCCGTGGGGGTCAATGCCTTTGGTTATACATATTCCAGCAAGAGTGTCCTTTTTCTGCTGGCTGTACCAGAGCTCCCCAACGATGACCATGATCACCAAAATAAAAATAGAAAAGAAAAACCGAAGAAGGGTAGGGGTAACTGCTACACATACAGTATTGTCTCAGATTTAATAAACACTGAGTTCGATCTTCAAAACTTTTGTGCAAGTTTTTAGTGAGAGGAATGATTGCTCAAACCAGATCACTAATGTCCTATGATCCCACCGCTTGCCACCAATTTGTCATGAAAACAACACCCACTCTTGGGTCAGACCTTGCAGCTCTCTGGCGCCCCCTTATCCTGCTGGTCAAACACGGTATTGACAGAGGATAAGCACGGGTGCAGCTGCTCTATTTTATGTCGACTATTGTGGCACGTGATGTGACAGGACGTATATATACCACCAGTTCCTTCCAGGAACGTATATATACCTCCGACCAGCCACCCTCAAACCACAATATCACATAAATACTGGTATACTGCCACCACCGATCGCTTAACAGGTGGATCGGGTACCTGGTAGGTAACGTGAATTAGCGGGTGAGGAACGTGTTTGCTCGACATAGGACAAGAAGAAAGAAACTGGTAAATAATTAATGATTTACTCCCAAAAGGGGGGCAGTGTTTACAAAATATACAAGATATTATAAAGGAGACAATTTACATATATGCATAAACAGTTATTAAAATAAAAGGGATAAGTAATAGCAAAACCTGCTTCACAAGGTGATGGTCTCAGATTCTGTGGGGGGGACGGCTCCCCAGAAATTAGACTTGATTCCTTCACGCAGCGTGTAGTGCATGCGTCGGCGTCCCTGGTTGGAATGACCTGAAAATGGCCGATTTGCTTTTTAGTAAGCAGCCAAAACTCTGGGGAACACCCCTTATTTACCTTACAAGGGGGGCTCGGCTTTGCGAGCCCACCCAGCTGCAGAAGACCAAAAATCCTTCAGATTCCATATCTTGGTGTGGGGGGGTCCCACATCCAAGAGGGAGACATCATCTTGACCGTCAGCAATATTCATGAAGATAGATATTAAATATGAAACCTCTATGACGCTCAGAATCTCAGAATCCATTATCTCAGTTCCCGGTCCTTCCTCAGTTATGCAAGTTATACTATTGTAATGGGAAAAAGGTGAGCATTCAAAAAACGTGGTTCCGATGTTTCTGTCAGACCTGTGCGTGATTAAAATTGGCATAAAACGTTTGTACAATTAAACAATGGGATTTTTGGAGGGATATTCTGGTTTGTACCAGCGCTTGCCCTGGACTGAGGTTTTATGGCGGGTCATAAAAATTCCTGGTTTGGGGGAAAGCAAAAGTGAATTCTATGTCTTCACTTACAAACAGATAGGGGGTGGGGTTTTTTCTTTCCTTTTTTAAAACATCTCTCATTTTTAAAAACTCGGGCAGAAATACCTTTTGCCTGACATGGCGGTCGGAGTGTATATAGTGGGTTGTGGCGGTCGGAGTGTATATAGTGGGTTGTGGCGGCCGGAGTGTATGTAGTGGGTTGTGGCGGCCGGAGTGTATGTAGTGGGTTGTGGCGGCCGGAGTGTATGTAGTGGGTTGTGGCGGTCGGAGTGTATATAGTGGGTTGTGGCGGTCGGAGTGTATATAGTGGGTTGTGGCGGTCGGAGTGTATATAGTGGGTTGTGGCGGTCGGAGTGTATATAGTGGGTTGTGGCGGTCGGAGTGTATATAGTGGGTTGTGGCAGTCGGAGTGTATGTAGTGGGTTGTGGCGGTCGGAGTGTATATAGTGGGTTGTGGCGGTCGGAGTGTATATAGTGGGTTGTGGCGGTCGGAGTGTATATAGTGGGTTGTGGCGGTCGGAGTGTATATAGTGGGTTGTGGCGGTCGGAGTGTATATAGTGGGTTGTGGCGGTCGGAGTGTATGTAGTGGGTTGTGGCGGTCGGAGTGTATGTAGTGGGTTGTGGCGGTCGGAGTGTATATAGTGGGTTGTGGCGGTCGGAGTGTATATAGTGGCTTGTGGCGGTCGGAGTGTATATAGTGGGTTGTGGCGGTCGGAGTGTATATAGTGGGTTGTGGCGGTCGGAGTGTATATAGTGGGTTGTGGCGGTCGGAGTGTATATAGTGGGTTGTGGCGGTCGGAGTGTATATTATGGGTTGTGGCGGTCGGAGTGTATGTAGTGGGTTGTGGCGGTCGGAGTGTATATAGTGGGTTGTGGCGGTCGGAGTGTATATAGTGGGTTGTGGCGGTCAGAGTGTATATAGTGGGTTGTGGCGGTCGGAGTGTATATAGTGGGTTGTGGCGGTCGGAGTGTATATAGTGGGTTGTGGCGGTCGGAGTGTATATAGTGGGTTGTGGCGGTCAGAGTGTATATAGTGGGTTGTGGCGGTCGGAGTGTATATAGTGGGTTGTGGCGGTCGGAGTGTATATAGTGGGTTCTGGCGGTCGGAGTGTATATAGTGGGTTGTGGCGGTCGGAGTGTATATAGTGGGTTGTGGCGGCCGGAGTGTATGTAGTGGGTTGTGGCGGCCAGAGTGTATATAGTGGGTTGTGGCGGTTGGAGTGTATATAGTGGGTTGTGGCGGTCGGAGTGTATATAGTGGGTTGTGGCGGTCAGAGTGTATATAGTGGGTTGTGGCGGTCGGAGTGTATATAGTGGGGTGTGGCGGTCGGAGTGTATATTGTGGGTTGTGGCGGTCGGAGTGTATATAGTGGGTTGTGGCGGCCGGAGTGTATATAGTGGGTTGTGGCGGTCGGAGTGTATATAGTGGGTTGTGGCGGTCGGAGTGTATATAGTGGGTTGTGGCGGTCGAAGTGTATATAGTGGGTTGTGGCGGTCGGAGTGTATATAGTGGGGTGTGGCGGTCGGAGTGTATATTGTGGGTTGTGGCGGTCGGAGTGTATATAGTGGGTTGTGGCGGTCGGAGTGTATATAGTGGGTTGTGGCGGTCGGAGTGTATATAGTGGGTTGTGGCGGTCAGAGTGTATATAGTGGGTTGTGGCGGTCGGAGTGTATATAGTGGGTTGTGGCGGTCGGAGTGTATATAGTGGGTTGTGGCGGTCGGAGTGTATATAGTGGGTTCTGGCGGTCGGAGTGTATATAGTGGGTTGTGGCGGTCGGAGTGTATATAGTGGGTTGTGGCGGCCGGAGTGTATGTAGTGGGTTGTGGCGGCCGGAGTGTATATAGTGGGTTGTGGCGGTTGGAGTGTATATAGTGGGTTGTGGCGGTCGGAGTGTATATAGTGGGTTGTGGCGGTCAGAGTGTATATAGTGGGTTGTGGCGGTCGGAGTGTATATAGTGGGGTGTGGCGGTCGGAGTGTATATTGTGGGTTGTGGCGGTCGGAGTGTATATAGTGGGTTGTGGCGGCCGGAGTGTATATAGTGGGTTGTGGCGGTTGGAGTGTATATAGTGGGTTGTGGCGGTCGGAGTGTATATAGTGGGTTGTGGCGGTCGGAGTGTATATAGTGGGTTGTGGCGGTCGGAGTGTATATAGTGGGGTGTGGCGGTCGGAGTGTATATTGTGGGTTGTGGCGGTCGGAGTGTATATAGTGGGTTGTGGCGGTCGGAGTGTATATAGTGGGTTGTGGCGGTCGGAGTGTATATAGTGGGTTGTGGCGGTCGGAGTGTATATAGTGGGTTGTGGCGGTCGGAGTGTATATAGTGGGTTGTGGCGGTCGGAGTGTATATAGTGGGTTGTGGCGGTCGGAGTGTATATAGTGGGTTGTGGCGGTCGGAGTGTATGTAGTGGGTTGTGGCGGTCTGAGTGTATGTAGTGGGTTGTGGCGGTCGGAGTGTATATAGTGGGTTGTGGCGGTCGGAGTGTATATAGTGGGTTGTGGCGGTCGGAGTGTATATAGTGGGTTGTGGCGGTCGGAGTGTATATAGTGGGTTGTGGCGGTCGGAGTGTATGTAGTGGGTTGTGGCGGTCGGAGTGTATGTAGTGGGTTGTGGCGGTCGGAGTGTATATAGTGGGTTGTGACGGTCGGAGTGTATATAGTGGGTTGTGGCGGTCGGAGTGTATATAGTGGGTTGTGGAGGTCGGAGTGTATATAGTGGGTTGTGGCGGTCGGAGTGTATATAGTGGGTTGTGGCGGTCGGAGTGTATATAGTGGGTTGTGGCGGTCGGAGTGTATATAGTGGGTTGTGGCGGTCGGAGTGTATATAGTGGGTTGTGGCGGTCGGACTGTATATAGTGGGTTGTGGCGGTCGGAGTGTATATAGTGGGTTGTGGCGGTCGCAGTGTATATAGTGGGTTGTGGCGGTCGGAGTGTATATAGTGGGGTGTGGCGGTCGGAGTGTATATTGTGGGTTGTGGCGGTCGGAGTGTATATAGTGGGTTGTGGCGGTCGGAGTGTATATAGTGGGTTGTGGCGGTCGGAGTGTATATAGTGGGTTGTGGCGGTCGGAGTGTATATAGTGGGTTGTGGCGGTCGGAGTGTATATAGTGGGTTGTGGCGGTCGGAGTGTATATAGTGGGTTGTGGCGGTCGGAGTGTATATAGTGGGTTGTGGCGGTCGGAGTGTATGTAGTGGGTTGTGGCGGTCGGAGTGTATGTAGTGGGTTGTTGCGGTCGGAGTGTATATAGTGGGTTGTGGCGGTCGGAGTGTATATAGTGGGTTGTGGCGGTCGGAGTGTATATAGTGGGTTGTGGCGGTCGGAGTGTATATAGTGGGTTGTGGCGGTCGGAGTGTATATAGTGGGTTGTGGCGGTCGGAGTGTATGTAGTGGGTTGTGGCGGTCGGAGTGTATATAGTGGGTTGTGGCGGTCGGAGTGTATATAGTGGGTTCTGGCGGTCGGAGTGTATATAGTGGGTTGTGGCGGTCGGAGTGTATGTAGTGGGTTGTGGCGGTCGGAGTGTATGTAGTGGGTTGTGGCGGTCGGAGTGTATATAGTGGGTTGTGGCGGTCGGAGTGTATATAGTGGGTTGTGGCGGTCGGAGTGTATATAGTGGGTTGTGGCGGTCGGAGTGTATATAGTGGGTTGTGGCGGTCGGAGTGTATGTAGTGGGTTGTGGCGGTCGGAGTGTATATAGTGGGTTGTGGCGGTCGGAGTGTATATAGTGGGTTGTGGCGGTCGGAGTGTATATATTGGGTTGTGGCGGTCGGAGTGTAAATGTGGCACCCCAGGGGTCTGGTTTCCACAGTAATAGCAATATTATGTCTGAGAGCAGGTGGGAGGTCTCTTGGTCAGGAATCCTATGCATGCCACACCTCCTGCCCAGTCCTGGGAGGGGAAGAATTTCCCCTATATAAAGCTGGGGCTGAGGCAGGGTTAGTGAGTAGAGAAGAGTAGAGAAGAGTAGAGAAGAGTAGAGAGAAGAAGAGGAGCAGCATAGGAAAGAAAGATCAGGAGCTCTGTGGGAGCAGTGCCAAAAGGAATCAGGGGCTGGCAGCTGAAGAGCTCGCCCTGATTGAAGAGTTACCACCGGACCCGGAGTCCGAGGCTGTAGGGATTAACCCAGACCCAGCAGCAGAAACCGCCCGGCAGGGGATTTCAGGTCCTCTGGCCAAGAAACCCGAAGGCACGGTCACACGCGTGGGACCAGCACCGCCGTCGTGGAGCGGAAGCCACTAGAAGGCCCCGAGTCACCGGCCATATGGGTAAGCACCACACGGTACACTCAGGGACGTGGGCTACCTTTACCCGCCTCTAGCAAGGAAGCCAGAAGAGTACAATTAGTTGGGGAGGCCTACAACTCCGCCTGGCCAAGGGGGATCCCATCTGCTCAAGGACTGACCAGGCCCCGACCGCTAGCCAGTACTCCGGGAGGGTCTATCTTTGTCACCAGTAAAGACCCTGAACTACACCGCATCGTCTCTGAGTGGTTCCTACTACCCCCATCATCCACGTCGGCTGCCCTGAGGCCATACCCCTCCCGTTGGGGGTTATACCATCCACGCTGCACCATCCTTCCACCGGCCTCAGCGGTCTGCCCTGCAGCGGCAGCTCCATAGCTGCATTCAACGGGTGGCGTAGTCGTCCTACATCTACTGCTAATATACTGCCACTCAGCTTGACTCTCTGGGCATGGACCGGGTCACCGCCACGAGACTACTACCCCTATCAGATCCGGCTCCGGGTAGGCTCCCGCGTGCGCAACGCTACTCAGCACAGGCCCAGGGGCGCGTCAGCTTTTGGCGTAGTCGGCAGGATTTCGTGCCCGCAACCACCGGGTACTGCGTGCCTGAAAAAGACTGTTCAAACTTACCAGTGGTGAAGATTCCCGCCATCCGGCGCCATCTTCAGCCTTCTTCCCGCCATCGGTGATGATTCCCGCCATCCGGCGCCATTTTCAGCCTTCTTCCCGCCTTCCGTGGAGTTTTCCCGCCGTTGGACGCCATCTTGAAGACGCCGCGCGGGAAGAAGAGGGGCGTGGACTCCAAAAGCGCGCGAGAACTGAAGCCCCGCCTCACGTCCAGACGTCGCGTAAGGTCCTGGAAGTCACAGGAGCGCGACGGAAGGTCCTCAACCCTGACGATCCACTGCGGAGCCGCGGCCTACGGAAGAGGATCATCGCAAGGTAGGCCACGGTCCACTAGGGGGGAGAAAGATGTCGGATTCGGAGGAGAGCTTCACTGCCTCAACCCCCGCCAGCGCCACCGCTGCTGCAGTCATGCCTTTCACCATGCCCTATATCCCGGGAGCAGCCTGGCTACCCCAGTACTCAGGGGAGTCACATACCCTGAATGACTTTAAAGAAAAGCTGGATAGCCTCTTCCAGGTGTACCCCCTCACAGAGGAGCAAAAATTGAGCATCCTGGTGGCCCAACTAACCGGGGTAGCCCAAAGGGAGGTAAAGTCCTGGCCACCTGGGAGGAGGACTGTCGCGGGGATACTAACCCGGCTGAAGGACACCTTTGATACCCGCACCTCAGCCGAGATTAAGCTTAGATTCTATGGGTGCAAGCAGCGAGCACATGAGAGTATAAGGGACTATGCACTAAACCTACAAGAGGCCCTGAGAGCCATTAAGCAGACCGACCCTGACGGCGTGGGAAACGAGGACAGGCTGTTGACCGAACAATTTATAGAGGGACTATATTGCAATGCCCACCGAACCCAGTTGCGGGCAATGGCCTTACAGGATCCTCATCTGGACTTTGCACAGTTCAAGGACAGAGCCATCCGGGTGCTCCGAGAACCGGCACCGGGTGGCGTGGTGACCCACAGGCGCCCTACTACCGCTTACCACCAGGAGGCGGCGCCCTTGTCGACAGGGCCTGTGGGGGCTGATGCGCAGGCTTTGAACAATGACCCGGCTCCAGACCTGCACCATCAGGTCCAAGAGCTAGCTAAAAGCGTTGCTGCGCTAACCCGAACTGTGCAGTCTTTACAGGTTTCCACTCTAGGGAAGATCCAGCTGGCATCCGGACCGGAGGACATCCCGTGGCGTAGACCAAGGAGGACCCCACCGGCCAGAGGAAGACCCAGCGACCGGTACAACGAGGACGGACAACCTATCTGCCGCCGCTGCAATCAACCCGGACATATGGCAAGGTACTGTCCTTTAAACTGGCACAACCTGGGGTAGAGGGCCAACCCCCAGGAAAAAGATCACCAGGCCCATCGAACTGGCGCGACAAATATGTGGGAGGACGTCCAGTCTTGCCTGTGGTACTGGATGGCATCCCTATGAGTGCCCTACTGGACACCGGGTCACAGGTCACCACCATCCCGTACGTGCTCTTCAAGCAGTACTGGAATGACTCGGATATAACCCGCTATCCAGACGACGACTTGAGTATCATCGCCAGCAATGGTCAGCCCGTGCCACAGATCGGATTTAAAGAAATGACCATTAAAATCGGTAGAGTCGAGCTGGCAGCACAGGGACTGATCATTGTAGACATTGACAAGCGTGAGAGTCACCCAAAGATAACTCTAGGAACTAATGTGATTGAAAATTGTCTTGCAGAGGTGATTTTCATTTTACAGCAGGTTGCCAAGAACGCCAGCTCCGGCCAGCAGCGAGTGCTCCAGAAAGAGATCCGGGCACTGATGCGACGGCAACAGGTGGAACTCTCCGGTGGTGAGATTGGTAGCGTAAGAATGTGTGACCCTTTCCCTATTGCCATACCCCCGAAAAGTGGGGTCTACTCAGACAGTAGGCCCACCATTTTGACAGCACGGGGGGTAGTTGATGTACGCCATGGGAGGGTACCCGTTCGCATAATAAATATTGGGAAAAGGGAAGTATACCTGCCCCGGTATGCTACGCTAGCCAAATTATATACTATCAACCAAAATTCTATACAGTCTGTGGAACCCTTGCCTCCATCTCATCCGGAGGAAGGTAACGGCTCTGAGAAAATAATGGAGGATTGGTGTCAGCAACTACATTTGGGTACTGACTCCACTCCCTCCCACCAGAAACAGGGAGTCTACCGGGTGGTTCAAGAGTACGAGAGAGTGTTTAGTAAACACCCGTTAGACTTCGGGCGAGTCAAGGGGGTAGAACACCACATCCCCACGGGAGACCATCCTCCCATAAAAGAGAGGTATCGGCCCGTACCCCTTGCACACTACCAACACGCCAAGGGGATGCTTAGAGACATGAAGGAGGCTGGGGTAATCAGGGATAGCTGTAGCCCCTGGGCAGCTCCACTAGTCTTGGTCAAAAAGAAAGACAACACCATGAGAATGTGTGTAGATTACCGGAAAATTAACCGTATCACACACAAAGATGCGTACCCCTTACCAAGAATAGAGGAGTCTTTGGCTGCTTTAAAATCTGCTAACTTCTTCTCCACCTTGGATCTCACTAGCGGGTACTGGCAGGTTCCTGTAGCAGAGGCGGACTGGGAGAAGACCGCATTCACCACCCCGATGGGACTTAGTGAGTTTACCTGCATGCCGTTTGGACTCTGCAACGCACCAGGAACCTTCCAGCGACTGATGGAGTGCTGTCTGGGACACCGGAACTTTGAGACGGTCCTGTTATACCTGGACGATGTCATCGTCTACTCCAAGACCTACGAGGACCACCTGAAGCACCTGGCGGAAGTGTTCGAAGCTCTGGCAAGTTACGGCCTAAAGGTGAAACCCTCCAAGTGTCACCTCCTGAAGCCAAAGGTGCAGTACCTGGGACACGTGGTAAGTGCTGACGGAGTGGCTCCCGACCCTGATAAGATCACCGCAATTAAGGGATGGCCAAGCCCCTCCAGCGTAAAGGAAGTGAGGCAGTTCCTCGGGTTGGTAGGCTACTACCGAAGGTTCATTCCCGGTTTCACCAAAAAGGCAGCTCCTATGCAGGACCTCCTGATAGGCCAGTCCAGGAAGGCCAAGAACCAGAAGCCACCCTTCAGATGGGAGAAGCTGGAAGAAGAGTCCTTCCGCCAGCTGAAGATGGCCCTCACGGGGGATGAAATCCTGGCGTACCCTGATTACAGCCAGCCCTTTATCCTCTACACCGACGCAAGTAACATCGGGCTAGGAGCCGTACTGTCCCAGATCCAGCAGGGGAAAGAACGAGTAATTGCTTACGCCAGCCGAAAACTGCGACCCACCGAAAGAAACCCTGAGAATTACAGCTCATTCAAGCTAGAGTTCCTGGCAGTGGTGTGGGCAGTCACCGAACGCTTTAAGCACTACCTCGCCTCTTCCCGGTTCACCGTGTACACGGATAACAACCCGTTGACACACCTGGACACTGCAAGACTCGGTGCCCTAGAGCAGAGATGGATGGCCCGCTTGTCCAACTATGAGTTTACAATCAAATACCGGGCAGGACGCTCCAATACCAACGCGGACGCCCTGTCCAGGATGCCGAACCTACCGGACGTAGGGGAAGATTCAGAGGAACTGGAAGAAGTTGAGCTCCCCGCGTTCCACCGTCATGGGACTATCCAGTATTCCCACCGTGTAAGAAGTAAGCAAACCGCTACGTTCAACCCCTTACCTCATTACAACTGGGTGGAGACGCAAGACAGTGACCCTGCCGTCCGTCTGGTAAAGGAGATGCTGACTCGGCCAGATGCACGCCTTGACCCAGACGCTCCGGAGGAAGCCAAGCAACTGTGGGCTGAGAAGAGTCGACTGTTCCTTTACAAGGGAAAGTTGTGCCGCAGAATGGTTAACTCCCGGACGCATGAACTAATCTGGAAAGTAGTGGTGCCAAGAAGAGACGCAGCTATGGTGATGGAGGCATACCACGACGGAGCTGGGCATTTCGGATGGAAGAAGCTGGAGTTCCTGCTGCGCGGGCGGTTCCATTGGGTAGGCATGAGAGGAACCATCGAGAGGTGGTGCAGAGACTGTGGCCCATGCAACTTAAGAAGGAGGGACCGTGCCAGCCAGAAGACTCCCCTGCGGTCCATCATCACCAGACAGCCGTTGGAACTGGTAGCCTTGGATCATGTAAAGCTGACCCCAAGCAGAAGTGGCTACGTCTACGCGTTAACCATCGTGGATCACTACTCCCGGTTCTTGGTTGTCGTCCCCGTCAAGGACTTAACGGCTCACACAGCAGCTAGAGCCTTCCAGCAGCACTTCTGCCGTCCGCATGGATACCCGGAGCAGGTGCTGACGGACCAGGGGCCTGCCTTTGAAGCGGAAGTCTTCCAGGAGTTCTGCACCCTGTATGGCTGCCGGAAGATTAGAACAACACCCTATCACCCGCAAACTAATGGACTTTGTGAGAAAATGAACCAGGTGGTGATAGATCTCCTGAAAACATTGCCCCTGGAGGAACGCAGTCTGTGGCCTGAGAAGCTGCCCGACCTGGTGGACCTATACAACCACATCCCTGTAGGTTCCACCAACTGTACCCCGGCTTACCTAATGAGGGCAAGACCTGGTAAGCTTCCTGTTGATCTGGAGATGGGAGTCCTGGCACCCGAGGACACTTCACCAGAAGCAGACTGGGACACAGAGAGGCAGCAGCAGTACCGGAAAGTACAGGAGAGCGTGGAGCGAAGTCTCTGTCAAGCTAGGGAAAGACAAGAGAAAACTTACAACCAGTATGCTCCCGGAGAGCAGGTCTTGAAGAGGAAAAGACGGCTCCACAAGTTGGACGACCAGTGGGAGAAGGACCCGTACACCGTACTGCCCTCGAGCCACGACAACCCAAAGATCTGTACAATCAGTAAAGACGGAGGGGAAACCACAGCCATTGTATCCCGGGATCACCTGAAGAAGTGTCCTGAACAGCTACAGAACCCTGAAGAGGAACAAGAAGACCCTCGACCCGTAGAGGAAAGGGAAGATATGGTTAGTACTGTGCTCGGAAACTTCCCTCGGTCTTGGACTCAAGTCAATGGTGCTGTTGTGGTACCCGTCCTCACGTTCCTCCAACCAGCATCCCAAGTGCCTACGGAGACGCAGGTAGAACTGGCAGAACAGCCGGTCCAGGAGGCAGAAGGCCCCACACAAGCAGACCAGGAAAATCAACCCTCTGCTTATAGTGAGCCTGCCATACCCCTAGTGAGCCAAAGAGTCCGTAGACGGCTGCCCAGTTTACCCTTGACAGCTCCTATACCCTGTAGCTCAGGACCAGTCAGCCAGCTCCGTAGGTCCACTAGGGTCACTAGAGGCCAGCTGCCCATACGGTGGAGGATCTAAATGTTCAAGCTATTCTATTAATGTTTACCTGTGTATTGTTGCTTGTGTATAATTATGTGTTTCTAGTTATTTGTAGGAGTCTTTGGTGGATTTACCGGGAATCCTTTGTGCATATAGTTGGAGGGTAACCCAGGACGGACTAAAGACTGTTAAGGACTTGGGGCAGGACAGACCCCTACCTGGTTACGTCTCCCTGTTTTGGTAAAATGGACACCTTTGTTTTCCCCAAAAGTTACACCCGGTTGCGGACACGCCGTGACCATCCTAATGTTTTTCTTTATTGCGTTGTTTCTGTTTGTAATTTGTTATGTTACAAAAATATGTTTAGTCCCGGAGTACTAAAATTCACTAGGGGGGAATGTGGCACCCCAGGGGTCTGGTTTCCACAGTAATAGCAATATTATGTCTGAGAGCAGGTGGGAGGTCTCTTGGTCAGGAATCCTATGCATGCCACACCTCCTGCCCAGTCCTGGGAGGGGAAGAATTTCCCCTATATAAAGCTGGGGCTGAGGCAGGGTTAGTGAGTAGAGAAGAGTAGAGAAGAGTAGAGAAGAGTAGAGAGAAGAAGAGGAGCAGCATAGGAAAGAAAGATCAGGAGCTCTGTGGGAGCAGTGCCAAAAGGAATCAGGGGCTGGCAGCTGAAGAGCTCGCCCTGATTGAAGAGTTACCACCGGACCCGGAGTCCGAGGCTGTAGGGATTAACCCAGACCCAGCAGCAGAAACCGCCCGGCAGGGGATTTCAGGTCCTCTGGCCAAGAAACCCGAAGGCACGGTCACACGCGTGGGACCAGCACCGCCGTCGTGGAGCGGAAGCCACTAGAAGGCCCCGAGTCACCGGCCATACGGGTGAGCACCACACGGTACACTCAGGGACGTGGGCTACCTTTACCCGCCTCTAGCAAGGAAGCCAGAAGAGTACAATTAGTTGGGGAGGCCTACAACTCCGCCTGGCCAAGGGGGATCCCATCTGCTCAAGGACTGACCAGGCCCCGACCGCTAGCCAGTACTCCGGGAGGGTCTATCTTTGTCACCAGTAAATACCCTGAACTATACCCCATCGTCTCTGAGTGGTTCCTACTACCCCCATCATCCACGTCGGCTGCCCTGAGGCCATACCCCTCCCGTTGGGGGTTATACCATCCACGCTGCACCATCCTTCCACCGGCCTCAGCGGTCTGCCCTGCAGCGGCAGCTCCATAGCTGCATTCAACGGGTGGCGTAGTCGTCCTACATCTACTGCTAATATACTGCCACTCAGCTTGACTCTCTGGGCACGGACCGGGTCACCGCCACGAGACTACTACCCCTATCAGATCCGGCTCCGGGTAGGCTCCCGCGTGCGCAATGCTACTCAGCACAGGCCCAGGGGCGCGTCATATATAGTGGGTTGTGGCGGTCGGAGTGTATATAGTGGGTTGTGGCGGTCGGAGTGTATATAGTGGGTTGTGGCGGTCGGACTACATTACTGAGAATGAAGTAGAATGTTTCTTATTGATATTGACCTGTGGTCAGCATATTTTCTAGACAGTGCCAGGCATAGTCATAGGCATCCATGGGCTTTCTGCCAAGGGTGCACTTACATGTTATACAATCAGAACTGGCTGGCAGTAATAATCTGCTGCCACCGCCCATGCCAAGCAATAACACAAGCAAACACCCTGGCTTCTCACTGGCATCTTGCCCAGATCTTGAGATATCATGTGTAGCCACCACAGGGCAATGTCCAGTCCATGATAATTTCACAGTATCCTGCCCTTTTTACCCCAATTTATTGGTGCATCCGGCCCCGGTGATGTAGAAATTAAATAATTTGTCCCTGGTGATCCAGTTATTTAAAGTAGTACCCCTGGTGATCTAGTGTTTTAGTATCATGTCCCTGGTGACCCTGTTATTTAACCCCTTAAGGTACCATGATGGATTTATCCATTAGGGAGCAAGTTGGGGTGTATGGAGAGGGCTCAGGGGCTGTGTTACACAGCCGGCATCTGCCACGAATAGCACACTACACTGACTGTTAGTTTTAACCCTTTAAATGCCGCCGTCAATCACAGGTCCCGGCAACCGTTCTGGGCATCCATTGACCGCCCCATAAGATGATCGTAGGGCGCTAATGCTTTGTCATGGCAATTAGGTGTCTTCCAAAGGCCCTCATCATGGCCATGTTGGTACTGCTGTGAAGTCTAGTCTGTGGCTAGCCTTTATAGAAGACCATGATTAGGACTTTATACTGAAATACTGAACTAAGATTAAAAAATAAGGTAAAAAGGAAAAAAATAAAATAAAATAAATAAAAAAAATTAAAAAGCATAAAAATCCAAATCACTCTCTTTCTCCAATTTAAAATAAAGAAGTATAAAAAAAAATAAAAATTAAAAATATTCAGTTTTGTCGCATCTGAATTATCAAAATATAAAATTGTTAAACTGGTATGGCAAACATCAAAAAGCAAAAAAAAAAAAAAAAAAAAGAATGTAAACTACAAAACTACTTTTTTTTTGGGGGGGGTTGTGCAAACTCCCACAAAAGATATAATGAAAAGTGATCAAAATGTCAAGCGTACCCCGATATTATACGATTAAAAACTACAGCTGATGGAAAAATCAAAAAGTTACGTGTCTGAGAAAGTGGTGAAATGAACCAAACCTTTTTTATTTTTTTTTTACAAGTTATGAATTTTGTTAAAATAGTAAAAAAATAAATAAATAAATAAAATTAAAATCAAACTATACATAAGTTTAGTAATGCCATAATCATCCAGCCCTGGAGAGTCACGGTCAATTTTATTGCACGATGAACGCTGTAAAATCATAACCATACAATGATGGAAAGGGAAAGAAAAAAATGATTTGATGAAGAAGAGTGTTGGATGCTCCTGATTCATTAAGAAGCGCACACCCCTTAATAAATCAGGAGCGTCTGCCAAGTTGCTTGCACTTCCATGAGTCTCGCCATAAATCTTACTCCAGGCAGTGACTGGAGTAAAATTGCTTGTGTAAGGAACTCTGCAGCTTGTCATGAATTTCACCAGCTGTGGCATCCTGCCCCAGCTCCATCTATTTTGCATTGCAAAAATACTCCAATTTAGCATCACAATATACATATATATCCTTATTTATGCCAAATAAAGTTGTAGCAACTCAGTCGTAAATACAAGAATGGAGAAACATGAGTCCATGCTACTTAAAAAAAAAATGTATTGAAAAATTCACATTAAAAACAAACACTAGTAGTGGGCAAGACAAGACAAGTAATCAATGACAGAAACCCAGATAGGGCTGGAAACACTGTATAAATGACTAGGGAATTTTTATATTACACACCTTACTCAAAGAACAAAGTGCCTATAGTCCAAATATGTCAGAAGAAATTGGTCAATATCATACACACAGCACCGAAAGTATCATGAGTAACAAAATAGTGCATATGTTTGATCTGTGGGGAATGGCCCGGAATAATGTGTTCTTAGTAAATACTCAGTAGCCAGGCTCACATATCAATCATGATAGAAAAAGAAGTTTATGTGGGATGAAAAGCTTTACCAGGTATATCACATATGCTGCATAATCTGACATAAAGATAGGCAGTTGAGTAACCACAGTGAAAAGATTTCAATATAAAAAAAAGTGTGAATACCCATTGTTATGGACGCAGCAGTGTTCCAGTCCTGACACCCCAACGCGCGTTTCATGGGTGTTGCTTCCTCAGGTGGCATTCACACTTTTTTATATTGAAATCTTTTCACTGTCGTTACTCAATTGCCTAGCTTTATGTGGGATTATGCAGCATACATGATATGCCTGGGTTAAGCTTTTCATCCCAGTAAATGCCAGTACAGAGGCTGGACAGACATCTGTCTGAGATGGTTTAGTGACTCCTGTATTGAGCAGGGGGTTGGGAACGATGACCCTGGAGGTCCCTTCCAACTCTTAACAATCTATGATTCTATGATCCTACATAAATTTCTTTTTTATCATGATTGATGTGTCAGAGGGTATTTAGCCTGGTTACTGAGTATACGCTAAGAACAGATTGTTCTGGGCCATTCCCCACGGATCAGTCATATGCACTGACTATTTTGTTACTTATGATACTTTCAGTGCTGTGTGTATGATATTGATATAGCAGTAGATCAGATAAAATGTAACTTTTATTTATAAATTAAAAAAAAACAAAAAAGCTAAAGTGCACGTGCTCACAGAAACACAAAACTTATAAACACCGAAAGAGCGACCCACTCACTCTATATACGGTACTTCTCTCCATATTAGGTATACAAATGTGTTAATGTCCACGAGAGATACTCATATAAGGCATCATATATTACCAATATTTTAGCAGTGAATTAACATCATATGTATCTTTCTTAATGCATTAATGTGCCCAAGGGGGTGTAAACAAAAACTGCATAATTATCACACCGTTATACCAGGGCAAATGATGAGACCTGGCAATAAATGCCCATAGGAAACCCCTAAATTATTCAGAGACTATGGGGCTTTGTAACCGGGTTGAGATTGATTTATGATGCTCTCAAAAGTGGAGAGAAGATAAAATTGGCAAGAATAAACATTACCAAATGCAGCTTGTAGTGTAGTTGGGTCCTTCCCTTACTTCCCCTCTCATGGTATAATTCATCTATTCAAGATTAAACCCATACAGCAGGCGGATAGGGGTATCAGGGCCGGATCCAGGTTTTCGTGGGCCCCGGGTGAAAGAGACTCAGTGGCCCCTTTAACACATACCATTAATCATGATGCACAGATACGGCAGAGGAATATAGATATAGTAAAAGGCCAAAGATTCCACTTCTTACATTACATGAGTGATATCTATTGTAAATTCCACAATAGCTCAGAAACCGGTGAATCCTCACAGCGCACAGTGCAGACCGGACAGTATAGTCCTCCATACAGTATTATGGGCACCACATAGTCCTCCATACAGTATAATGGCCCCACATAGTCCTCCATACAGTATTATGGGCACCACATAGTCCTCCATACAGTATTATGGGCACCACATAGTCCTCCATACAGTATTATGGCCCCACATAGTCCTCCATACAGTATTATGGGCACCACATAGTCCTCCATACAGTATAATGGCCCCACATAGTCCTCCATACAGTATAATGGCCCCACATAGTCCTCTATACAGTATTATGAGCACCACATAGTCCTCCATACAGTACAATGGCCCCACATAGTCCTCCATACAGTATTATGGGCACCACATAGTCCTCCATACAGTATAATGGCCCCACATAGTCCTCCATACAGTATTATGGGCACCACATAGTCCTCCATACAGTATTATGGCCCCATATATTGCTCCATACAGAATAATGACCCCACATAGTCCTCCGTACAGTATTATGGGCGACATATATTGCTCCATACAGAATAATGGACCCCATAAAACGCTCCATGCAGAATACTGTCCCCCTTATAATGCTCCATACAGGATACTGGCCCCCATATAACGCTCCATACAGGATACTGGCCCTCATATAATGCTCCATGCCGGCTGTGGCCCCACATAATGCTCCATGCAGGCTGTCCCCCCCCCCACATAATGCCCCATGCAGGCTGCCCCCCCACATAATGCCCCATGCAGGATGTCGTCCCCCCACATAATACCCCATGCAGGATGTCCCCCCCCCACATAATACCCCATGCAGGATGTTCCTGACTCACCCAGGGGAATGGGGATGACTCGGTACCCGGGCCTTTAGCCTGGCCTTTAGGGATGTTGTGGTGGTCGGCTCCCGGGCCCGTACCCTGGGGTCGCTACTTAAAAGGGTGGATATTTGTTAATTTTTAAGAAAGAGTTTGTGACGCCACCTGTGGCTTCTGGTGAGAATCACCAGCGCTGCGCAGTCCACTAAGGCCGATGATAAGGCATCTTGATGGTATAGCTCCCCACAGGTGGAGCTAGGCCTCAGGGCAGTGTATGACAGGGTATGCAGGACAGACGAGACCCAGCCGGGTCAGAACAAGAACAGGGACAGACAAGATAGTCACTTCAGTACCCTTTACTGATGGAAATTCAGGCACATCCCGGAGCACTGTAGGGTGAAGGGTGTATGTCAGGATTCTCCCCAATGAGCAGGTTTTGGGCCTCCTGTTTCTTGCTTCTGTGTAGTAAGTTTCTGACCTGCCTGGAGCTAGGCCTAACTTTGTCTCTGTCCTGCGCTGGCTGACTTTGTGGTAGGGCCTTTTCTTTGAGTACACGCACCTTAGCTTGCGGGGCCTATGTGTATCCCGGCTCTGGTACGTATCAGCACTTTAGCGATCTTGGAACTTGTAGTTCTCCAGGGATTCCGGTTATATCTTACTGGGTCATAGAGATCCCGGTAAACTTCGGACCCGGTGTCCGGTAACTGCTTCGGGGTGAGCCAGTTAAGCTCCTCTGCCCCCTATGTACTAACTCTCCACTCGCCTTCGGCCTACTCGGGCCCTCACTAGGCTACTCACACTAACGGCAGCTTGCCGCGCTTCACCGATCTTATGGCGCCGGCACACCTAAAGCTCACCTCTCCGAGCTACACTGAGTCTTGATCTGGATAAGCTCCACTGCAGGTTAGCAATTGCAGGATCTGGAACAGGCTTTTGTCCTCTGAGGTAACTCCTCTCAGGCTGTACTGGACTCACTGCTAAACCAGACTGAACTAGACTCACAACAGACTCTGACTAACTGCTGCCTGGCTCCACCTTCCCTATTTATCTCTCCCTAACGGGCTCCCTCTGGTGGTCTGAGGTGGAAGGTGGAGATGTGTGAATGGTTATGGGGGCCTCTTGTGGAGGAATCCTTCAATACACCCTTCTAGGATCTGTGATACCAAGCGCAGCTGGGCGTCATAGAATCATAGAATCATAGAATGGTAGAGTTGGAAGGGACCTCCTGGGTCATCTGGTCCAACCCCCTGCTCAAAGCAGGATTCACTAGATCATCTCAGACAGATGTCTGTCCAGCCTCTGTTTGAAGACGTCCATTGAAGGGGAACTCACCACCTCTCGTGGCAGCCTGTTCCACTCATTAATCACCCTAACTGTCAAAAAGTTTTTTCTAATATCTAATCTGTGTCTCCTCCCATTTAGTTTCATCCCATTGCTTCTAGTCTTTCCTTGTGCATAATGCCCCATGCAGGATGCCCCCCCCCACATAATACCTTATGCAGGATGTTCCCCCCACATAATGCCCCATGCAGGATGCCCCCCTCACATAATACCCCATGCAGGGGGTGGATCGGGGGGGATCGGGTGTTGGCACCGCTCTCCTCCACTCACGGGTCCCATAGCGCAGCGGGGGGGTGAGTGGGCCTCCCCGCCTGCTCAGGGTCCCGGCACTTGCCTAGGAGCGCCGGGTGCTGACGCCGGGCCTGATGGGTATTGCCCACACACTTTCCAGATCCCTACATAAAGAAAACCCCAGAATATATCTACATGGGGTACATAGTAGGGAAAAACAGAGAAAAAAACGGATGGATCTCACCCAAAAGTGGAATGTTCAGCCTCCATCAAATCAGGGTAAGTATCACATCACTAGAACCACCCGACGCGTTTCCTCGTTCAGATTTATCAGAGATATATGGTTCAATTCATTATGTCCGTTAATGAGCGAGGTCTCCCCAAATAGTACAAAAGCTGCTAAGACAAATGATCAGGCCCATCTTTAAATACTAGAGCTTATACTCTATATACCAGTACATCAGAAATGTAAAGGATTACATCGCAATCTCCATATGGAGATACGATCCATAACAGATGGTATCACTCTCAGGTTGTGCGGACACACAGGTGGAACCTAGGGCAGTGTACGGGGAGTTCCACATTCGCCCCCTATGATATGGGAGAAAAATTCGGCAATTGTGAGAAGCAAAATTCACAGAGACCAAAAGGTCATCAGTTATCACAGGCATCATCAGAGGAGGAAAAAAGGGGGGGGGGGGGAAGAGGACAGATAAAGGCAAAACTACCAAACCCTCACACTGTCCCTCCCTAAGCTGTACCCTACCTACGTGGAGGTTGACACCCTATTATCCTATGCCAGTGGCGCCCCCACTCTACGGAGGCTGTCCCTACCTTGCTCTCCCTATCTCCAGCACCAATGACTCAAAAAAGGGGAGAAAGACAGTTCCTCGTTCAAGCCAAGTGGGGTAGTGGTTCTCAGTTCAACTATCCAGCGGGTTTCCTTCTGTAATATACGAGGATCCCAATCCCCTCCTCTAATAAGCGGAGGAATTTTATCAATCCCCATAAAACACATTTTCGTGAAGTTTCCTTGATGCCTAGTATTAATGTGATTAGTTGGGGGAGTGTCTCCATTGTTAATTATGTCTCTAATATGCTTTCCTATCCTTTTCCAAAATTCTCTCTTTGCCATATTCGAGTTGACATTCACACGTCGCTTTGTAAGCAATACCTTTTGTAAGGCAATTGACAAAAGTGTCTGATTTCATAGGTGGTACGTACCCGTGACATTTCCTAGAAATTGTTTAAACTGCAAGTAAAATTGACCGATGCTTCTGGAGAATCGTCCTGATTTGACCCGACTGGTTTGAGAAATGAAACACAAAGATATTCCTTGTGAGGCAAAATTCACAAGGAATATCTTTGTGTTTGACAGCGAGCACTTCCACCAGCTCAGGGGCACTGCAATGGGGAGCCCGTGTGTTCCCTCGTATGCTAATATGCAACATATATTTGATCACATGTGATATACCTGGTTAAGCTTTTCATCACACATAAACTTCTTTTTTTTTTTTATCATGATTGATGTGTGAGCCTGGCTACTGAGTATTTACTAAGAACAAATTATTCTGGGCCATTGCCCACAGATCAAACATATGCACTGACTATTTTGTTACTCATGATACTTTCAGTACTGTGTGTATGATATTGACCAATTTCTTCTGACATATTCGGACTAAAAAAAAGTGTGAGGAAGCAACACCCGCGAAACGCGCGTTGGTGTGTCAGGACTGGAACAGTGCCGCATCCATAACAGTGGGTATTCACACTTTTTTTTATATTGAAATCTTTTCACTGTGGTTACTCAACTGCCTATCTTTATGTAGCATATGTGATATACCTGGTAAAGCTTTTCATCCCACATAAACTTCTTCCAATTTCTTCTGACATATTCGCACTATTAATATGCGATAGGCACTTTGTTCTTTGACTAAGTTGTGTAATATAAAAATTCCCTAGTCATTTATACAGTGTTTCCAGCCCTATCTGGGTTTCTGTCATTGATTACTTGTCTTGTCTGGCCCACTACTAGTATTTGTTTTTAATGTGAATTTTTCAATACATTTTTTTTTTTTTTAAGTAGCATGGACTCATGTTTCTCCGTTCTTCCATCTATTTTGGTAGAGCAGGGTGAAACTGGCATGAAAAAAAAACTAAAGAAAATGTAGCAACATTTTTGCAGAATAAGTTTGCGATTGTTCAAAGCAGTTTATGCAAAAATTCTTGGGTAATCACTTTGATAATTGGGGCTACAGTTTCCCTTTCTTGGCGATCCAGTGGTTTAGTTGCACACCGGTAATTTAGAATTATTTCCCTAGTGGTATAGTGTTTGGTGTGTTGTCTATAAGCAGTGGATATAAAAAGTCTACACACCCCTGTCAGGTTTTTGGCATGTAAAGAAAATCCTACCAAGAAGAAACATTTCAGAACTTTTTTCACCTTAATCTATCAGCACGGCACATCTAGAATTAGCATATTTGCCCTCTCTTCCTTGCAGTAGCTCCACATCTGTCAGATTGCGAGGGCATCTCCTGTGTACAGCGCCTTCTTCAGGATATAGATTGTCACTTGGATTCAGATCTGAGCTCGGCTTGGGTCATTCCAAAACTTTGATCTTCTTTTTACTTCGCCATTATTTTGCTAATAATCCCAGTTCCAGCCGCTGACAAACAATCCCAAAGCACAATGCTGCCTCCACCATGCCTCACTGTGGGGATAGTGTTCTATTGGTGATGCGTAATTCTGGCTTTGTACCAAACATACTTTTTGGAATTATGTCCAAAAAGTTCACCCTTGGTCTCCTCAGACCGTAACACATTTTTCCATTTGTTTTTAGCATAGTTTATGGAGGTTTTGGCAAAACCTGCTGTAAAAGCTTTAATATATGAGGACCTTTATTTGTGCAACACGTTGAATAGCGTAAGATTTAAGTTGTCAAAAATCAAAGCAGAATTGCTATTTTTTTTTTTTTTTTAATTTCTCTCCGTAAAGAGTTAGTGAAAGTTTGGTAATAATATGTAAAATTGTGCCACTGACAACTACAACTGATCCCGCAAAAAAAAAACAAGGCTAACGTGGACAAAAAAAAATCACATAATATTACGGCTCCTGGAATGCGACAATGAAAAAAAACAAAAAGATAAAAAAGTTTTTAGTGATTAAATGCTCTGAGCATAGAGAGAAGTGGATGAGAATCCATTCGGTATGTGACCAAAAGTGTGCAAATCTCATACTTGAGGCCATTTGACCGCTCACTCAGGCTAGGAATACATGTGACTCGTGACAGTGTCTTATCTTGTTCATCTATTGGTTTAGTGACCTGTCCCTGGTAATCTAGTGATTTAGCGTCCAGTCCCTGGAGATCTGGTGGTTCAGTCCTGTCCTTTATGATCTAGTCGTTCAGTCTCCTGTCCCTGGATCTAGTGGCTTAATGTTTTGTCTGTGGCCAACTAGTAGTTCAGTTTCCTGTCCCTGGTGTCCTAGTAGTTTAGCATCCTGACCTTGGTGATATAATGGTTGTGTCCTGACTCTGGCGATCTTGTGGTTTAATGTTTTGTCCCTGGCCAACTTATAGTTGTGTCCTGAACTTGGCGATCTAGTGGTTCAGTGTCCCTTCCCTGGTGTCCTAGTGGTTTAGCATCCTGACAATGTGATAGTTTATGGTGTTTCAGGGGATCCACTGTTCCAGGTGATCCACTGATTTAGTGTTCTCCCGTCTGTTCCTTGCCCTTTTCTTGAGAATATAGGGACTTAGAAGCCAATTCTCGATTCTTGGTCACAGTTCTGTAATGTCCTGGTGAACCAGTGATTTAATGTCTATCTGCAGATTAAATAAATGTTTTTTTTCCTTTTCATGGATTTGTCTGATTATACTACAGTCGTTAAAGAAATAAAAACATTACATATGGGCGATCATATATTTATCACCAATTCTGTGGATTGATGATATCCATGTATAGAATTTATGGGACAACCGCTTCTTTCAAAACCTAAAATGAATTAACCTGTTCTGTAAAATGCCATAACGAATAAATAAAAAATCAAAACTTCAGAATTGCAGGTTTTTTTTTTTATGCAACAAACTTAGGCAAAAAAAATACAATATGAATTAGTCCTATTTATCCCAATATATTATCAGTAAAAACTTCAGCTCACCACAAAAAAAAACAAGCCCTCTCCCTCAATGGAAAAAATAAAAGGTTACGGTTCTCAGAATATTACGACTGAAACCAATTATTTTTTATCACTTTATTATAAAAAAAATCTATACACATTCGGTATTGCTGTAATCATACTGACCTGAAAAATCATGTTTTTAGGTAATTTTTTACCACACAATTAACACCGTAAAAACAAAACTAAGAAATCTTTGACAGTGTTATATATATTTTTTTCACTATTTCATCCCACTTGGATTTTTTTTCCCGTTTTTTTCAGTACATACTTGTAGTACAGTATAATAAAATGAATGGTGTCATTCAAAACTCCAACTTGTTCTCCAAAAAAATTCAAAGGAAAAATAAAAAGAAAGTTCTGGTTCTTGGAAGAAGGAGAGGAAGAAACAAAAGTGCAAAAATGAAAAAAAAAAAAAAATCGCCAAGGTGTTAAAACAAAAAAACAGTCCAATGATTTTCTAGGACAGTCCAAGATATATAGGACTCCATAAAAATCAGACTTAAAAGTGTTTTACAACAAAAATTGTATCTGCCAGGTCAAGCCAATTTTTGAGCTTGATCCTAAGACTGGCTGATTGAGAAGTCACCAAAAATTGCCTAAACATCCCATGTCAAGTATGAAGTACGGGGTCATTACTTTGTTCTACAGTGGTCTTGCTGAAGTCTTGTTGACCAAAGTGGGCCAGGATAGATGGTACACCTGTGCCAAGGTCCACCTAAATACCTCTTGGGTTCCTATTCTGTTCATCTTCATTGTGGATAATTAGGGGGTCTAATTTCCATAGAAGAATGGAGTGTAATCGTATTAGTTCTATCTTTCAGGGCGATTATGTCTGGTTGGACCTCAAGACGGGTCGAGAGTTTGATGTTCCGGTTGGAGCCGTGGTTAAGCTGTGTGACTCCGGTCAAATCCAGGTCTTGGATGATGAAGGAAATGTAAGTGGTAACCACAGTTAACATTGAATTTTCCCCATAATTATTGTATCCCGGAAGCTGAGACTTAAAGAGTTGCAGGGGCGGACACAGACTGTAGTGGGCCCCTGTGCAAGAAATTTTTGGGCCCCCCCCCCCTGCCCTTCATAGGGCAACAAAGTTATGTAAACATAACCCCCCCATGTACATCTCTCATCCCCCCCGTGCATCTCTCACCCCCCCCATGTGCATCTCTCACCCCCCCCCGGGCATCTCATCCCCCCATGTGCATCTCATCCCCCCCCCATGTGCAGCTCTCATCCCCCCCATGTGCAGCTCTCATCCCCCCCCGTGCATCTCACCCCCCCCCCCGTGCATCTCTCACCCCCCCCCGGGCATCTCATCCCCCCATGTGCATCTCATCCCCCCCCCATGTGCAGCTCTCATCCCCCCCATGTGCAGCTCTCATCCCCCCCCGTGCATCTCACCCCCCCCCGTGCATCTCTCACCCCCCCCCCCGGGCATCTCATCCCCCCATGTGCATCTCATCCCCCCCGTGCATCTCTGATTCCCCCCACTCCTAGTTAATTAATTGTATTTAAAAAAAAATAAAACTTGTTATACTTGCCCCCATGCAATCCCTGCAGAATCCTGGCGCTCGTCCACGTCGCTGCCACCAGGTTCTCCATGTGACGGTGACGCGCCCCCTGGGCCGTGGGGTACCCGGAGCCGGGCTGGTAGATGCTGGGGGTTGTAGTCACCGTGGCTGTGACCCGGTCCGTGACCCAGGGCAGTCAAACCAGGGTAGTCTATGGGTGTCTGTTATATATAGTCCGACTACGCCACCTGTGGAATGCGGTTACTGGGAACCGCCGCTGCGGAGCAGTCCTCTGAAGCTGGTGGTATGTGCAGCAAGGTAGTGTAACTCCCCACAGGAAGAGTGGAGCTTCAGGGCAGCGTGTATGGATGATGGTGGTTATGGTGCAGGTAGTCAGTAATGACACGGAGTCAGATACTGCAGTCCCAGGTCTTTTACTCACAATTGTAGCAGTTCCAGATACAGGGCCAGTGTAGGGGCCCACGGCGTCCTGTGCTCACGTAGTGAGGGGCTCGGTCGACCCTCAGGTAACTCCGGAGCATATTACAGGACCCCCTTCTGTGTGTCCTCTCTCTGGCCTGCTCCCTGCACCTCACACCCAGCAGCACTTCTATCCGGTGTCCTCGGGCCTTGGCGGGCGACGTGTGTTCCGTCCCCTGGGTCCTATGCGGCTACCTTCTTAGTGTACTGGTGTGGACTTGTGACCTACAGTACTTGAAATGCTGCAGCCTCCAGTTTCCTAGTTGAGCCTTGTAGCTCTGTGCTAGTTGAGGGACCGGTTCCCCTTTTCTGGCCTGACCCCCCTACCTCCTAGTAGCGGCGGGCGTATGGGTGGCTTGCTGCACGGCCCGTACCCCTGGGGTCCCTTCTGCTCCTGGAGCCTTCCTGCTCCCTCTTCTCTCTTCTCCTTCCAGGCTCAGGCCTCCTGACTAGGCCCGCCTGTGGAGCAGAGCTCATGCAGAACCTCTGCTCCTGTCTCTTCTCCTCAGACTGTCTGACTGGAACTCCACACTCAGCTAAGATGGTTTCCCCCTTTTATACTCCTACTCCAGTGCTTCCAGGATCTACGTCCTCCACCCATCCACTACATAGTTCCCACTCTCTAAGTGGTTCCTTCCCACTCCAGCCAGGGATCAGGGACTGTGCTCTCCCATAGGAGCAATCTCGCCCTGTCCCTTGGAAATGTGGTGTAGTGGATGTAGTGTTAGGGTCCTGAGCCATACTCCTTCCTTACCTGAGAGCGAGATACCACACCTCTGGGTGAGATGCAATAACTCTGTGGCGACCGAACCCTCAGGGGCGCCACAACGGCGCCGTCACATGACCGTAAGTCAGGGGAATCATGAAGGCGCTGCCGCAGCAGCGCTGCACTGCTACACAGAGGAAAGCAGCGCTGAGATGTCCCGGCGCTTAGCGCTCAGCATGGGGCCGGAGGCCCAGGGCCGGCTCCAGGTTTTTTGTGGGCGCCGGGCAAAAAAGTCTCAGTGGGCCCCGGGCGAAAGAGTCTGAGTGGGCCCCTTTAACACATACCACGATTCATGTTGCACAGATACCGAAGAGAAATATATATATAGTACAATGCAAAGATTTCACTTCTTACATTACATGAGTGATATCTATTGTAAATTCCACAATAGCTCAGAAACCAGCGAATCGCTCCACACAGTATACTGGCCCCCATAAAATGCTCCATACAGGAGACTGGCCCCCATAAAATGCTCCATACAGAATACTGGCCCCCATAAAATGCTCCATACAGGATACTGGTCCCCATATAACGCTCCATACAGGATACTGCCCCCCATATAACTCTCCATACAGAACACTGGCTCCCATATAACGCTCCATACAGGATACTGGCCCCCATATAATGCTCCATACAGAATACTGGCCCCCATATAACGCTCCACACAGAATACTGGCCCCCATATAACGCTCCATGCGGAATACTGGCCCCCATATAACGCTCCATACAGGATACTGGCCCCCATATAACGCTCCATACAGAATAATGGCCCCCATATAACGCTCCATGCAGGATACTGGCCCCCATATAACGCTCCATGCAGGATACTGGCCCCCATATAACGCTCCATGCAGGCTGTTCCCCCCACATAATGCCCCACGCAGGCTGTTCCCCCCCACATAATGCCCCACGCAGGCTGTTCCCCCCCACATAATGCCCCACGCAGGCTGTTCCCCCCACATAATGCCCCATGCAGGCTGACCCCCCCCATATAGGATGTCACCCCCCCTTATAATGCCCCATGCAGGATGTCACCCCCCCTCCCTTATAATGCCCCATGCAGGATGTCACACACACCCCCCTCCCTTATAATGCCCCATGCAGGATGTCACACACACCCTTATAATGTCCCATGCAGGATGTCACACACCCCCACCTCACCCCCCTCCCTTATACTGCCACAGGCCTCCATACAATAAAAAAAAAAAATCAAATACTCACCTCACGTCTCACCTGCTGCCGCTGCTCCGGACTCCAGCGTCGCCGGCCTCATCCCGTTCTGCGCTGTGACAGCTCAGGAGAGAGCGTGGTGTAAAGACGTCACTGCGCCCTCTAACCTGAGACGTCACAGTGCAGCAGCCGCGGAGGATGCAGGAGCTGCTGCGGAGGCACGGGGAGGGGTAAGTATTGTGCCGGGTGCCGGGGCCCTGAGCAAGCGGGGGGAGCGGGCGCTGACACCGCTCTCCTCTGCTCATGGGTTCCTTAGTGCGCGGGGTGCCCGACGGTGAGGGCCCCCTCCCGCCTGCTCAGGGCCCCGGCATTTGCCCGGGTGTGCCAGGTGCTGATGCCGGCCCTGCGGGGGCCCCATGAGGAGACGCACAAGAGGGGGGCCCCACCGGAGCTCCGAGGGGGCCCCGACCGGCCGGGCCCCATACTGGAGTCAGGACAGTCATGCCCTGATGGCGGCCCTGCTGGAGGCTGGAGGGGCCCCCTCTCCCTCGGGGCCCCCGTTCAATGAACGGGCTGCACGGGCGGTAGGTCCACCCCTGAAGAGTTGTTTGTAAGGGCTTCTCGCCGTAGAGCTGCCTTAGCTGTCCCAATGCTGCCTGGGATCTGGAGGGTAGACTCTGGTCAGGGCTATCTCTAGGGTTTGGCAGCCATTAACCCCTTTATTACCCTAGGCCTCCAAAAAAATGAGCATGAAACCTTATCTTAGACCACCAGGAATATGGACAATAAACCCTCCTCTAGACTACCAGAGAAGTAGGGATTCTCCACTCCATGACCCTAGGCTACCAGAAAAGAAAGTATGATTCACTCTACTTCCCTAGACCACTAGGAAAGCAGGTATAAATGACCCTAGTCTACGTGGGAATCTCTTTGCTACCCTAGATCACAAATCTCTCCACTACTCCAGATAAATGGGGAAGCAGACGTGAATCCCTCCAAGAAAATTAGGGGAGTAGTTAAGAATCTCTTCACTACCCTAGATCACTAGGAAACATGGTCAAAAATAACTACACTACCCTATACTACCAGGAAAGCAAATGTTCAAGCTTCTTTGACCCTAGGCTACCAGGGAAGCAGGCATGGGTCCTTCCAGTACCCTAAACCACTACAGAAGCAGGTATGACTTACCCTACTACCCTCGATCATCAGGAAAAAGAGAGAAAAATGTCTCCACTACCCTAGACAACCATGGAAACAGGCATGAGTCCTTTCACTTTCCTAAACCAGAAGGGCAGCAAACATGAATCTCTCCACTGTAGTAGACCACTAGGGAAACAACCATAAATCCTTCTGCTTTGCTAAACCTCATGGAAAGGTATGAGTCGTTCCACTTCCCTAGACCACTAGGGAAGCAAACATGAGTTATTGTACCTTCCTAGACCATAATGGAAGCAGACAAGATGCCTTTAACTTTCTTAGGCTACCAGGGAAGCAAGCATGAGTCCTTCCACTTCCCTAAACCACAAAGGAGGCAGTCATGAATCTGTCCACTGTCCTAGACCACCAGGGAAGTAGGCGTCAATCCCTCCACTACCCATGACTACCAGGAAAGACCATATGGGTTCTTCCTTTTTGCGTAGACCAAAAGGGAAACAGGCATGAGTTTCTTCACTACTCTAGATCACCAGTGAAGCAAAGATGAATCCCTACACTACCCTAAACCACCAAGGAAGCAGGTATGAATCTCTTCACTACCCTAGGCCACAAGAGAAGCAGGCATAAAACTTTCTACTGCTTACTGAATACAACTTGGGAAGCAAACATGAATCCCTTATCCCTAGACCACCAGAAAAGCAAGCATAAATATTTCTAATACTCCAGACCACTATAAAGGCAAGTATAAATACTACTACTACTCTAGACCATCAGGTAGGCAGGTATGAACCTTTCTACTACCCTAGACAACCAGGGAAGCAAACATGAATCTCTCCACTACCCTACCACCAGGGAAGCAGGCAGAAATCCTTCCCAACCCAGACCACCAGGGAAACAGACATTTTGGCATTTTAAGCTCTGTAAGTAAACTATCTAGTTGTATAAATATGTACAATGGGGAGGGGGACTTTTTTCTACCATGTTAATTTTCCAGAGGGGCCACATGAGAGACCATGACTGTTGTGGAGGCCGAGCCAATAGGCTGAAATTAATTCTGCTCAATATTAACATTAATTCTAATTATTTATTTTAATATTAATTGTATCAGTTAATATTGAGCAGAATTTAGTATGCTGACATCCCCCTATATACTATATGAGCCCGCACACAGCCCCCCTATACACCCTAAGAGCCCACACACAGCCCCCCTATATACTGTAAGAGCCCACACATGGCCCCCTATATACAGTATGAGCCCAACATTGCTTCTTATATTCAGTATGAGCCACCACGTAGCCTCTTATATTCAGTATGAGCCACCACGTAGCCTCCTACATTTAGTATGAGCCCCCAAATAGCCTCCAATATACAGTATGAGCCCCTACATAGCCTCCAATATACAGTATGAGACCCCACATAGCCTCCTATATACAGTATAAGACCCCACATAGCCTCCTATACACAATATGAGACCCCACATAGCCTCCCTATATAAAGTGTGAGCTCCACATAGCCTCCATATATACAGTATGTGCCTCACATATCCTCTATATATACAGTATGAGCCCCACATAGCCTCCATATATAGTATGAGACCCAAAACACCTCCTATATAGTGTATGAGACCCCACATAGCCTCCCTATATACAGTGTGAGCCCCACATAGCCTCCCTATATAAAGTGAGCAGAAAAGAGGAAGCCATAAGTGTTTCAAACACCCCAAAATACAACATGATTTACACACAATATGATGACTAAATATATTCAAAAAAACACATTGTATGAGTTCCATATAATATCAGACATAACATGGGCAGGTGAGGCAATAGAGGGTAGATAGAGACACAGTTGGTGTCAGATTTTAACCAAACCTACAACTCATAAGGTCACATAGCTTATCCAATACAATTCATTGGTAACAACAAGATGTGTGTTGATAAAGTCGCAGTAACATTAATCATATGATCTAACATACATAAGATCAGTACTAATGGCCATAAGTCATACACAACAACACAATAGTGCAAATATCACATGGATTAAGCTAGATATGACATACTTAGTGAGAGGCTGGAGATAACCAACAGTGTCAGGGGAGGCCCCGACGCGTGTTTCCGTACTTCCTCAGGGGGCGGTGGTGGAGTGTGTGTGGATACAAGGCCTCTTATATATGCAAACCAAGGAGGGAAGAGTGGGCACTGACCAATGATGGCGCATAGCGCCGCGCACCCCCGGACATTGGTGACAGCGGCGCGGTCTCAGGCCGCGTCCCGGAAGAGGGGAACTCCCCCATTGACGTCACATGTTCCGGAGCACCGCCCATCAGAGGCCGCGTCACAGTCACATGACCGCGACACCCGGCGCATGCGCACAAGGTCAGCCCACATAAACGCAGAAGGTGATAAAAAGTGGCGATCACAAAAATACAGGGGACAAATATGGGAAAGAACAGGAGGTTGCTCCCACATGGGAAAGTGAATACCGCACCTGTTTATAAATGTAGCCCAATGCCACCCCGCATATAATGTACAATTTAAACACCATACATGGCACACAGCAGATCATATTGCAAAAAGTGTCCATAATATGGATTGGTGTCAATATCCATCGTGCCATTCGTTCATTTTGGGAGAGAGTTGGGTTACATTTAAGTCCATCTATAGTATCTGTCCTGAAATGGCAAAATTCCCTTCCCACTGCAGTTCAGAAGAGGTTCCACATATAAGAAGAGGCCAGGGGAAATAAGTGAACTAAAAAGGGAATAAAAAGATAACAAATGCACACAATTAAAAGAGGTATGGGGCAGAATAACAAAGATATACCAGTGAAAACATTGATTGTTCACACTTTACACAGTATACGAGGGAAGTCACCCGAAGGTCAAAGCATCCAGAGAAGACAATTTACAGTAGTCATAGTGTAGGCCATCATAAAGAGAAGTCGATCAGCAACAAACAGCCTGATCCATGTGTTTTTTAAAAAACCATATCAGACAAAAACACATGGATCAGGCTGTTTGTTGCTGATCGACTTCTCTTTTTATTCCCTTTTGTCATTTCTAAAATGAACGAATGACACGATGAATATGGACACCAATCCATATTATGGACACTTTTTGCAATATGATCTGCTGTGTGCCATGTATGGTGTTTAAATTGTACATTATATGCGGGGTGGCATTGGGCTACATTTATAAACAGGTGCGGTATTCACTTTCCCATGTGGGAGCAACCTCCTGTTCTTTCCCATATTTGTCCCCTGTATTTTTGTGATCGCCACTTTTTATCACCTTCTGCGTTTATGTGGGCTGACCTTGTGCGCATGCGCCGGGTGTCGCGGTCATGTGACTGTGACGCGGCCTCTGATGGGCGGTGCTCCGGAACATGTGACGTCAATGGGGGAGTTCCCCTCTTCTGGGACGCCGCCTGAGACCGCGCCGCTGTCACCAATGTCCGGGGGTGCGCGGCGCTATGCGCCATCATTGGTCAGTGCCCACTCTTCCCTCCTTGGTTTGCATATATAAGAGGCCTTGTATCCACACACACTCCACCACCGCCCCCTGAGGAAGTACGGAAACACGCGTCGGGGCCTCCCCTGACACTGTTGGTTATCTCCAGCCTCTCACTAAGTATGTCATATCTAGCTTAATCCATGTGATATTTGCACTATTGTGTTGTTGTGTATGACTTATGGCCGTTGGTACTGATCTTATGTATGTTAGATCATATGATTAATGTTACTGTGACTTTATCAACACACATCTTGTTGTTACCAATGAATTGTATTGGATAAGCTATGTGACCTTATGAGTTTGGTTAAAATCCTCCACCAATGTATTCACCGCTGTCTGTATCCTGAGGATGCAGATAGCGGTGACAGCAGGCAGTGGATGGACGGCGGGTGGGTGAGGGCATGGTGCGGCCCATGGGCTAAGCAGTGTGAAATGGATCTGACCTTCAGGGCTGCCATTTTGTTAGTAACCACAGTGTGCCTTGTATGACATTGACAGCACAGGAATGATCCTCTAATCCTATGGTTCGCAAGAAGAAAGCCCCTTTAAAAGACCCTGTTATCAAGGAATGTCTATTATATTGATCCGTTTCAATTACAGGAACACTGGATATCTCCGCAAAATGCAACAAACATTAAACCGATGCACCCAACATCCATCCATGGAGTGGAGGACATGATCCGCCTGGGGGATCTCAATGAGGCCGGGATCCTGCGTAATCTACTCATTCGATACCGGGAGCATCTCATATATGTGAGTCGTCTGCTTGATATATTGCTACCGCTCAATTTTTTAGGATTTGAAGGAAGCTGTGATTTAGCAATTAGGAAGGGGACACAATATTAGTGATTGGTGCTCCCCAAATCCTATGCTGCAACAGATCTCATGTCTAGGAGAAGAGCGAGGGTGGAGGAAGCGTGTAGCTTGCAGTCATCTTTGTTCTTTTACCGAAAAGAACCTGAAAATGAACACCCACCAATACTCTAGTCACCCGAGCTCAATTTTACTAAAACAAAGCTCCAAATCCTCTGCCGTAACATAGTTCTATGATAACATTCTGATTGACTGAAGTCGCCACTAGGGGGAGCAATGGAGCGTACTAAATACAATTTATGCATTGAATTCAATAATAAAACTGTATGCAGTAAGCTCACCCTAGTGGTGTCTGCAGGGTGCAAGATTTTATCATGCATTTATTTTCATGCAGGGGATTTGGAGCTCTGTATTAGAAAACGGGAGCTCCATATCCTAAAAACTTCATGTGATCATATCCCAGCCTAGAAGTGAGAACTATATAAATAAAATAACATTGTACATAGGGTTCTTTACTTGCCTACTAAGTGATGACTATTGACTAATGCTCCACTCGCACCCAGAGCTGCATCTAGAATTTTCCCGTTTTCCTAGTGGCTTTTCTGCACAGAACCGGTCACACCTCACTTCTGCCCCCTGCTGGATTATATTTCTAACAGTCCATTACTGGAGATCACTTGCTGTATTTTTTGGCCTGGATGTCATATTCCAAGACGCAAATGACGCGCCCCTGGGCCTGCTGTGTCGCGCAGCGTCTCGCGCACGGGGGCTTACCCGGAACCGGATCAGATGAGGGTTGTAGTCTCCGAGTGGCGGGGACCCGGTCCGTGCCCAGGGAGTCAAACTCAGTGTGTGGCAGTCTTGATAGGTGTTATTTGAGTGTCGACTACGCCACCCGTTGATTTGCAGCTATGGAGCTGCCGCTGCAGGGCAGACCGCTGAGGCCGGTGTAGAATTGTGCAGCGTGATAGTATAACCCCCAATGGGAGGGGTATGGCCTCAGGGCAGCCGACGTGGAAGATGGGGGTAGCAGGAACCACTCAGAGACGGTGCGGTGTAATTCAGGGTCTTTACTGGTAACAACGATAGACCCTCCCGGAGTACTTGCTAGCGAACGGGGCCTGGTCAGTCCTTGAGCAGATGGGATCTCCCCTGGCCAGGCGGAGTTGTAGGCCTCCCAAACTGACTGTACTCTTCTGGCTACCTTGCTAGAAGCGGATATAAGTAGCCCACGTCCCTGAGTGTGCCGTGTGGTGCTCACCCGTATGGCCGGTGACTCGGGGCCTTCTAATGGCTTCCGCTCCACGATGGCGGTGCTGGTCCCACGCGTGTGACCTTGCCTTCGGGTTTCTGGGCCTGAGGACCTGAAATCCCCTGCCGGTCGGCTTCTGCTGCTGGGTAAGAGTTAGTCCCCACAGCCTCGGACGCCGGGTCCGGTAAGAAAGCTTCTCAGTCAGGGCGAGCTCTGCAGCTGCCAGCCCCTGACTCGTAGTAGTATTGCTCCCACTGAGCTTCTGCTGTTTCTTCCTATGACTGTTTCTCGTCTCTACTCTCCTTGACTCCTAACCCTGCCTCAGCCCCGGGTTTATATAGGGGAAGTTCTTCCCCTCCCAGGACTGGGCAGGAGGTGTGGCATGCACAGGATCCCTGACCAAAGGACCTCCCACCTGCTCTCAGACATAACATTACATTACTGTGGAAACCAGACCCCTTGGGTGCCACATTCCCCCCTAGTGAAATTTAGTACTCCGGGACTAAACATATTTTAGAAAAACATAACAAGATATAACAACAATAATAGTACAATAAGAAGAAACACATAAAGGTGGTCACGGCATGTCCGTAACCGGGTGCAGTCTTTGAAGAAAAGCAAGGTGTCCATTTCACCAAAACAGGGAGACGTAACCAGGTAGGGGTTTGTCCTGCCCCGAGTCCTTAACAGTCTTTAGTCCGTCCTGGGTTACGCTCCAACTATGTACAAAGGATTCCCGGTAAATCCACCAAGGACTCCTACAAATAACTAGAAACACAAAATTATACACAAGCAACAATACACAGGTAAACATAAATAAAACAATTTATACACTTCAAATCCTCCAACGTGCGGGTAACTGGCCTCTAGTGGCCCTAGTGGACCTACGGAGCTGACTGTCTAGCCCTGAACTACAGGGTGTAGGAGCTGTCAAGGGTAAACTGGGCAGCTGTCTACCGGCTCTTTGGCTCACTAGGGATATGGCAGGCTCACTGCAAGCAGAGGGTTGATCCTCCTGGTCTGCGGGTGTGGGGTCTTCTGCTTCCTGGACCGGCTGTTCTTCCAGCTCTACCTGTTGCTCCGTAGGTGCTTGGGATGCTGGTTGGAGGAAGGTGAGTACGGGTACCACAACTGCACCATTGTCTTGAGTCCAAGACCGAGGGAAGTCCCCGAGCACAGTACTAACCATATCTTCCCTTTCCTCTACGGGTCGATGGTCTTCTTGTTCCTCTTCAGGGTTCCTCAGTTGTTCGGGACACTTCTTCAGGTGGTCCCGGGATACAATGGCTGTGGTTTCCCCTCCGTCTTTACTGATGGTACAAACCTTCGGGTTCTCGTGGCTTGAGGGCAGTACGGTGTACGGGTCCTTCTCCCACTGGTCGTCCAACTTGTGGAGCCGTCTCTTCCTCTTCAAGACCTGCTTTCCGGGTACCAGGGGAACAGCGGGAGCATACTGGTTGTAAGTTTTCTCTTGGCTTTCCCTAGCCTGACAGAGACTTCGCTCCACGCTCTCCTGTACTCTCCGGTACTGCTGCTGCCTCTCTGTGTCCCAGTCTGCTTCTGGTGAAGTGTCCTCGGGTGTCAGGACTCCCATTTCCAGGTCAACAGGTAACTTACCAGGTCTTGCCCTCATTAGGTAAGCCGGGGTACAGTTGGTGGAACCTACCGGGATGTGGTTGTATAGGTCCACCAGATCGGGCAACTTCTCAGGCCACAGACTGCGTTCTTCCAGGGGCAACGTTTTTAGAAGATCCATTACCACCTGGTTCATTTTCTCACAAAGTCCATTAGTTTGCGGATGGTAGGGTGTCGTCCTTATCTTCCGGCAGCCATACAGATTGCAGAATTCCTGGAAGACCTCCGCTTCAAAGGCAGGTCCCTGGTCCGTCAGCACTTGGTCCGGGTACCCGTGTGGACGGCAGAAGTGCTGCTGGAAGGCTCTAGCTGCTGTTTGAGCCATTAAGTCCTTGACGGGGACGACAACCAAGAACCGGGAGTAATGATCCACGATGGTTAACGCGTAGACGTAGCCACTTCTGCTTGGGGTCAGTTTTACATGATCCAAGGCTACCAGTTCCAACGGTTGCCGGGTGACGATGGACTGCAGGGGAGTCTTCTGGCTGGCACGGTCCTTCCTTCTCAGGTTGCACGGGACACAGTCTCTGCACCACTTCTCAATGGTTCCCCTCATGCCTACCCAGTGGAATCGCTCGCGCAGCAGGAACTCCAGCTTCTTCCACCCGAAGTGTCCAGCTCCGTCGTGGTATGCCTCCATCACCATGGCTGCGTCTCTTCGTGGCACCACTACTTGCCAGACTAGTTCATGCGTCCGGGAGTTAACCATTCTGCGGCACAACTTCCCCTTGTAAAGGAACAGTCGACTCTTCTCTGCCCATAGTTGTTTGGCTTCCTCCGGAGCGTCTGGTTCAAGGCAAGCCTCCGGGCGAGTCAGCATCTCCTTCACCAGTCGGACGGCAGGGTCGCTGTCTTGCGTTTCCGCCCAGTTGTAGTGAGGTAAGGGGTTCAACGTAGCAGCCTGCTTACTCCTTACCCGGTGGGAATACTGGATAGTCCCATGACGGTGGAACGCAGGGAGTTCAACTTCTTCCAGTCCCTCCGGATCTTCTCCTTCGTCCGGCAGGTTGGGCATCCTGGACAGGGCGTCCGCGTTGGTATTGGAGCGTCCGGCCCGGTATTTGATTGTGAACTCGTAGTTGGACAGACGGGCCATCCACCTCTGTTCCAGGGCACCGAGTCTTGCCGTGTCCAGGTGTGTCAACGGGTTGTTATCCGTGTACACGGTGAACCGGGAAGAAGCGAGGTAATGCTTAAAGCGCTCGGTGACTGCCCATACTACGGCCAGGAACTCTAGCTTAAATGAGCTGTAATTCTCGGGGTTCCTTTCGGTGGGTCGCAGCTTTCGGCTGGCGTAGGCGATTACTCGTTCCTTCCCCTGCTGGATCTGGGACAGTACGGCTCCTAGCCCGATGTTACTGGCGTCGGTGTAGAGGATAAAGGGCTGGCTATAATCCGGGTACGCCAGGATTTCGTCCCCCGTGAGGGCCATCTTCAGCTGGCGGAAGGACTCTTCTTCCAGCTCCTCCCATTTGAAGGGCGGCTTCTGGTTCTTGGCCTTCCGGGACTGGCCTATCAGGAGGTCCTGCATAGGTGCTGCCTTTTTGGTGAAACCGGGAATAAACCTTCGGTAGTAGCCTACCAACCCGAGGAACTGCCGCACTTCTTTTACGCTGGAGGGGCTTGGCCATTCCTTAATTGCGGTGTTCTTATCAGGGTCGGGAGCCACTCCGTCAGCGCTCACCATGTGTCCCAGGTACTGCACCTTTGGTTTCAGGAGGTGACACTTGGAGGGTTTCACCTTTAGGCCGTAACTCGCCAGAGCTTCGAACACTTCCGCCAGGTGTTTCAGGTGGTCCTCATACGTCTTGGAATATATGATGACATCGTCCAGGTACAACAGGACCGTCTCGAAGTTTCTGTGGCCCAGACAACACTCCATTAGTCGTTGGAAGGTTCCTGGTGCGTTGCAGAGTCCGAACGGCATGCAGGTGAACTCGCTAAGTCCCATCGGGGTGGTGAATGCGGTCTTCTCCCGGTCCGCCTCTGCTACAGGAACCTGCCAGTACCCGCTAGTGAGATCCAAGGTAGAGAAGAAGTTAGCAGATCTTAAAGCAGCCAATGACTCCTCTATCCTTGGTAAGGGGTACGCATCCTTGTGTGTGATACGGTTGATTTTCCGGTAATCTACACACATCCTCATGGTGTTGTCTTTTTTTCTGACTAAGACTAGTGGAGCTGCCCAGGGGCTACAGCTATCCCTGATCACCCCAGCCTCCTGCATGTCTCTAAGCATCCCCTTGGCGTGTTGGTAGTGGGCAGGGGGTACGGGTCGATACCTCTCTTTTATAGGAGGATGGTCTCCCGTGGGGATGTGGTGTTCTACCCCCTTGACTCGCCCGAAGTCTAACGGGTGTTTACTGAACACTCTCTCGTACTCTTGAACCACCCGATAGACTCCTTGTTTCTGGTGTGCGGGAGTGGAGTCAGTACCCAGATGTAGTTGCTGACACCAGTCCTCCATGTTTTTCTTAGAGCCGTTACCTTCCTCCGGGTGAGATGGAGGCAAGGGTTCCACAGATTGTATAGAATTTTGGTTAATGGTATATAATTTGGCTAGCGTGGCATACCGGGGCAGGTACACTTCCCTCTCCCCGATATTTATTATGCGAACGGGCACCCTCCCATGGCGTACATCAACCACCCCCCGTGCTGTCAAAATGGTGGGCCTACTGTCCGAGTAAACTGGTTCTACCATTGCCTGGTAATCCCTACCTCTCAGACCAATAGCTGCCCGGCACCAAATCATCATTTCACTTTTTGGGGGCATGGCAATAGGAAAAGGGTCACACATTCTTACGCTACCAATCTCACCGCCGGAGAGTTCCACCTGTTGCCGTCGCATCAGTGCCCGGATCTCTTTCTGGAGCACCCGCTGCTCGCCGGAGCTGGCGTTCTTGGCAACCTGCTGTAAAAGGAAAATCACCTCTGCAAGACAATTTTCAATTACATTAGTTCCTAGAGTTATTTTTGGGTGACTCTCATGTTTGTCAATATCTACAATGATCAGTCCCTGTGCTACCAGTTCGACTCTACCGATTTTGATGGTCACCTCTTTAAATCCGATCTGTGGCACGGGCTGGCCATTGCTGGCGATGATACTCAAGTCGTCGTCAGGGTAGCGGGTAATATCCGAGTCATTCCAGTACTGCTTAAAGAGCACATACGGGATGGTGGTGACCTGTGACCCGGTGTCCAGTAGGGCACTCATGGGAATGCCATCCAGTACCACAGGCAAGACTGGACGTCCTCCCACATATCTGTCGCGCCAGTTCGATGGGCCTGGTGATCTTTTTCCTGGGGGTTGGCCCTCTACCCCAGGTTGTGCCCGTTTAAAGAACAGTACCTTGCCATATGTCCGGGTTGATTGCAGCGGCGGCAGATGGGTCGTCCGTCTTCGCTGTATCAGTCACTGGGTCTTCCTCTGGCCGGTGGGGTCCTCCTTGGTCGACGCCACGGGATGTCCTCCGGTCCGGATGCCAGCTGGATCTTCCCTGGGGTGGAAACCTGTAAAGACTGCACAGTTCGGGTTAGCGCAGCAACGCTCTTAGCTAGCTCTTGGACCTGATGGTGTAGGTCTGGAGCCGGGTCATTGTCCAAAGCCTGCGCATCAGCTCCCACAGGCCCTGCCGACAAGGGCGCCGCCTCCTGGTGGTAAGTGATAGCTGGGCGCCTGTGGGTCACAACGCCACCCGGTGCCGGTTCTCGGAGCACCCGGATGGCTCTGTCCTTGAACTGTGCAAAGCCCAGATGGGGATCCTGTAAGGCCATCGCCCGCAACTGGGTTCGGTGGGCATTACAATATAGTCCCTCTATAAATTGTTCGGTCAACAGCCTGTCCTCGTTTCCCACTCCATCAGGGTCGGTCTGCTTAATGGCCCTCAGGGCCTCTTGTAGGTTTAGTGCATAGTCCCTTATACTCTCATGCGCTCGCTGCTTGCACCCGTAGAATCTAAGCTTAATCTCGGCTGAGGTGCGGGTATCAAAGGTATCCTTCAGCCGGGTTAGTATCCCTGCGACAGTCTTCCTCCCAGGTGGCCAGGATTTTACTTCCCTTTTGGCTGCCCCGGTTAGTTGGGCCACCAGGATGCTCACTTTTTGCTCTTCTGTGAGGGGGTACACCTGGAAGAGGCTATCCAGCTTTTCTCTAAAGTCATGCAGGGTATGTGACTCCCCTGAGTACTGGGGTAGCCAAGCTGCTCCCGGGATATAGGGCATGGTGAAGGGCATAACTGCAGCAGCGGTGGCGCTGGCGGGGGTTGAGGCAGTGAAGCTCTCCTCCGCATCCGACATCTTCCTCCCCCCTAGTGGACCGTGGCCTACCTTGCGATGATCCTGCTCCGTAGGCCGTGGCTCCGCAGTAGATCGTCAGGGTTGAGGACCTTCCGTCGCGCTCCGGTGACATCGGCGTCTGCTGGGCTCCTTCCAGGACCTTACGCAACGTCCGGACGTGAGGCGGGGCTTCAGTTCTCGCGCGCTTTCGGAGTCCACGCCCCTCTTCTTCCCGCGCGGCGTCCTCAAGATGGCGTCCAATGGCGGGAAAACTCCACGGATGGCGGGAAGAAGGCCGAAGATGGCGCCGGATGGCGGGAAAACTTCGCGGATGGCGGGAAGAAGGCAGAAGATGGCGCCGGATGGCGGGAAACCTCACCACTGGTAAGTTTGAACAGTCTTTGCTTTTCAGGCACGCAGTACCCGGTGGTTGCGGGCACAAAATCCTGCCGACTACGCCAAAGTTGACGCGCCCCTGGGCCTGCTGTGTCGCGCAGCGTCTCGCGCACGGGGGCTTACCCGGAACCGGATCAGATGAGGGTTGTAGTCTCCGAGTGGCGGGGACCCGGTCCGTGCCCAGGGAGTCAAACTCAGTGTGTGGCAGTCTTGATAGGTGTTATTTGAGTGTCGACTACGCCACCCGTTGATTTGCAGCTATGGAGCTGCCGCTGCAGGGCAGACCGCTGAGGCCGGTGTAGAATTGTGCAGCGTGATAGTATAACCCCCAATGGGAGGGGTATGGCCTCAGGGCAGCCGACGTGGAAGATGGGGGTAGCAGGAACCACTCAGAGACGGTGCGGTGTAATTCAGGGTCTTTACTGGTAACAACGATAGACCCTCCCGGAGTACTTGCTAGCGAACGGGGCCTGGTCAGTCCTTGAGCAGATGGGATCTCCCCTGGCCAGGCGGAGTTGTAGGCCTCCCAAACTGACTGTACTCTTCTGGCTACCTTGCTAGAAGCGGATATAAGTAGCCCACGTCCCTGAGTGTGCCGTGTGGTGCTCACCCGTATGGCCGGTGACTCGGGGCCTTCTAATGGCTTTCGCTCCACGATGGCGGTGCTGGTCCCACGCGTGTGACCTTGCCTTCGGGTTTCTGGGCCTGAGGACCTGAAATCCCCTGCCGGTCGGCTTCTGCTGCTGGGTAAGAGTTAGTCCCCACAGCCTCGGACGCCGGGTCCGGTAAGAAAGCTTCTCAGTCAGGGCGAGCTCTGCAGCTGCCAGCCCCTGACTCGTAGTAGTATTGCTCCCACTGAGCTTCTGCTGTTTCTTCCTATGACTGTTTCTCGTCTCTACTCTCCTTGACTCCTAACCCTGCCTCAGCCCCGGGTTTATATAGGGGAAGTTCTTCCCCTCCCAGGACTGGGCAGGAGGTGTGGCATGCACAGGATCCCTGACCAAAGGACCTCCCACCTGCTCTCAGACATAACATTACATTACTGTGGAAACCAGACCCCTGGGGTGCCACACAAACAGCAATTTTTTTTTTTTTTAAATGCAGCTCTAGATGTGACTGGAGTATGAGACCTGATACAAAGTATTTGCAAAGTCACTAAACTTTTGATATAATGTGACAATGTGGGAACTGTGACCTGGCAACAGTATCCACTCGCAGCTCATCCGTGTCACACAGATAGGGGGCTGAGATGTGAGACAGATAATTATGGCCGATCGTAGGTCTCCTGTCTACAAGATCTGCATTAAGATTTAATGTGCGTTGCGGCTGCCATTGTTTGAGCAAAATTAACCCTATCACCACCCTGAATAATTGATAAGAATCGGAGATGTGTTCCCCTGGGAGACTCTGGTGTGTGACCTTGCATTAATAATGCTGACATGCAGCAATCGTGGGGTTACGGCCGGGGACCGCAGCGCTCTTGATCATTGTGGGTCTCTCGGGGTAATTTATTTTACCTTTGTAATTGCTGATTATTGATCGATACATTGTTTATTAGAAGGGTTTCTTCTTCTTAGAGACTTACACAAAGAGAGCTGATTAAATAATTTCACTATGAAATTAAGGGGATTTTTTTTCTTATTAGGAGTTCCCCTTTAAGCAAAGACATTACTGTTTCGACTGAATAGTTCACCCTTTGCAGAACCCGCTAGGACCCTCACCAATCACAAGAACTGGAGTCCCATGTCCCCTGTTTGACTGAAGTGGTGGGCAATCATGTGTGCTGCTGCTCCATTCAACAGGACCGATGAGCCCCATAAACGGACCCATCAGCCCAGAAACCCGTCTTCCAATCATTCAAAACGGGGGACATGGGACCCCCATATCTCCTGAACAGTGGTGGTTTCAAGGATGGGACCTCCAGCGATCTGACATTTGGGTATGATCTGTATATATAGCGTGATCAATAATTATATAATCCATTCTTCTTTCCTAAGACTAACTGTGGAGGGAGGGTAAGTAGTCATCCTCCATCAAGGCTTCATTTCACCATTATGCCTAAGGCCACCATCTCATCCGTCATTCAGCTTGTCGTATACGGCATGTAAACCAGTCATCATTGCATTCAGTATACAGGACTTGGCACTGGAAGGCATACAGTGGATATGAAAAGTCTACACACCCTGTTAAAATGACATGTTTTTGTCATGTAAAATAATCCTACCAAGAAGGATAATTTCAGAACTTCTCTACCTTGAATGTCGCCCATAATCTGTACAAATTCATCAAAAATCAAGCTGAAATAACTTTGAGATGGAAAATATAACAAAACTAAAATAATGTGGTTGCATAAGTGTGAACACCCTCTAAAATTGGGGATGTGGTTGTGTTCAGAATTAGTCAATCACATTTACAGTCATGTTACATAGTAGTCAGTGCACGGCCACCATCATTTATAGTGATTCTGATTAACCCGATACAAAGTTTCGCTGTTCTAGGAGGATTCTCCTGACATTTTTTAGTTGGATTTTACAGTAAAATCCATGGTCTGTAAACAGCTGACAACACAGCAAAGGGATCTCATTATGGAAAGTTATCAGTCAGGAGAAGGGTACAAAAAACATTTCCATGGCTTTAGATCTACCATGGAGCACTGTGATGATATAATCAAGAAGTGGCTTAAATTTGGCACAAAGTGACATTACCTAGAACTGGATGTCCCTGAAAAAGTCACAATAAGATGAGAAGAAAATTGTCCCTGGGTGCTGCCTGGAGGATTACAGCAACATTAAAGGAACTGCAGGAATTTTTGGCAAGTACTAGTTGTGTCCTGTATGTGACAACAATCTACCGTATTCTTTATATGTGCGATCTGTGGGATAGGGTGGCAAGATGGAAGCATTTTCTTACAAAGAAAAACATCCAAGCCCTGCTGTGTTTTGCCCAAACCTACATCAAGTCTGCCAAAGTCATGTGGAAAAAGGTGCTATGATCTCATGAGACCAGGGTTGAACTCTTTGGCCATAATTTAAAAAGGTATGCAGCTTATCACCAAAAGAACACAATACCTACAGTGAGTCATGGTGGCAGCAGCATTATGCTTTGAGGCTGATTTTTTTTACATGACAAAAACCTGACATTTAAAAGGGGTGTATAGACTTTTTATTTCCACTGTACATAGAAGGGATCAGTGGTGAATGCCACATTTTACCAGATTCCTTATCTACCTATGAACCAATATAAAGCACTGAGGTCAAAACAAAGACAACAAAGAACCCCTTTAATGTGATCCCAGACATAAACTGAGTCCTGGACTATGATTGGTTAAGAACCTATTATAATACATCTTCCTAATAATCTCTGCCCTGTGACCTCTGCACCCTAGACCTGTACTTGTGGTTACTGATGATAGTCTGTGCTGGTAATTAGCAAGGCTCATTATTGCTAAGCGCTAAGGAGGCATCTCACCAGCTTGTGATCCATCATGGCATGTTCTCTGGTCACCATCATGTCACCTGCTGCATATTCACTTCTCATTATGACATAATCCATGTAAACGACTAATGTGCATATTATATTATCCTGTATTACATGACTTGTAATCAGGGCTGTGGAGTCAGTAAGCCAAACCTTCGACTCCGACTCCTCAATTTCCATGACACCAACTCCAACTCTGACTTTAGACCCTTAGATCAGGAATAGGACAGACATTTTGTAGGACATTTCAGAACTTTCCCAAATTCTTATGAAAAAATATTCCCCAAAAACTGCATTGAATTACTGTAACCCAATTTTATTTTATATTTTAGGAGTTGAAGTCGGTCCATTTTATACCGACTCCGATTCCAACTCCACCAAAATGGACACCGACTCCGACTCCACGACTCCGACTCCATGGCCCTGCTTGTAATAACAGTTGTGACAAATGTCGGTGTCTTGGATGGCATCTGTGTTGTGTAATCAAGATTTTGGAATATATTCAGTCTATAACTGCGGTAGAGTAACATGTGTGCCCCCTTAAAACAAATAATGCCCCCTTTAGAAAGTATTAATGCCCCCTTAGTACCTGCTTAAAATGTGATGTTACCCTCTTAGTGTCCCCTCCCAAAGTCCTCTTCTCTCCTGCACACAGCGGGCCAACAATTTAATGAGTTAACATAGTGTCACCTCCTGGTAGCAGGGACCTATACAGGGACCTATACTCCCAGTTACTTTGTCGCCCAACACATTCAACATGAAAAGGATTTCACTGTGAGTATTAGATTTTTAAGTTTATGGCCTATCGCTAAGATGTCAGAAATTAAACCTATAAAACCACCGACCCAGCTTCATTCATACTACTATATACAATCCCAAACAACGTTCACACTGTCCTATATACAGTTAAAACACGCCGTCCTATATACAAGATTATATACAATAAAACCATTATAAACACAAAACACTAAACCTAAATATAATGTAACACACCAAGGCCGCAGGTTGTAGTTCCCTGCACAATTAGAAATTGATGGTGTATGCTAACAATATCGTCTGTCCCGGGTCCAGCGGGATTGTCCCGATTTGAGGGAGCAGTACCGCTCTCCTGGCAGGTCAGGGTTGTCTCCCAACTTCCACTCACTCTGTGCAATGTCTCCAGCCGTCTTCATTATTCCGCAGCTATTTCTCTTCTTGGGACGGGGAAAACATCTCTCTGCTCTAAACACATTTACATTAATTAAATAACCAATTATTTTCTTGAGATCTAGTTTTACCAGGATTACAACCTACAATCTGCATTATTGTAGGCAGTATCAGGAGCTGTGAGCCACAGCCTACCCTGACAAGAATTGAAGAATTGAAGAATTTTCTATACTTGAGGGCTCATAACCATCTGCGTTAATAAAATCAGTCCGATGTTGTTCCTGAAAAGTTGGACGAGTGTCATGCGAGTACAATGCCATTTTTCTCACCTAGCATCTGTATAAAATCCATATGACATGCGTATGCAATTCGATTTCAACATTAGCTTTTATATACAGTAAGGCTATGTGCCCACGATGCAGAAATGCTCCGGATTTTTTTTGAGCGTTTCTGCATCTCCCTGGCAGAAAAAACACATGCGGATTGTACATGCAGATTGTACATGCGGGTTGTACATGCGGATTGTACATGCTCTTTTCCTGCCAGGGACATGCGGATGTGAAGCGTTTTTCACATGCATTTCTGCATGCGGGTTGACAAGCGCTTTCCAAACGCATGGATTTATATAGTGTGACCCGAGAGAATGGTAAAAAATAAAAAAATAAATCTATACTTACCTTCTGATGGCCCCCAGAGTCTTGCTTCGCTCCGTCCTGGCTGCCGGCAGATCGCGGTACACTGAAGGACCTGCCGTCACATGACTATGATATCAGCGCAGGTCCTTCAGTCCACCGCGATCTGCCGGCATGGGAGGACGAGCGCAGCGGGGCCATCAGAAGGTAAATATAACATTTATTTTTTATTTTATTCTTTTTTTCACAGGTTCTATGGTAGCCGGGTCTGGATGAGAGTCTCCTCTTCTCTAGACCCAGGTACCATCCCACATTGAAACGCATGGAATGTGTATCTACATATACAGTGATGCTTAATCCATGCGTTCCAATGCAAGTCAATGGCGGTGAAAACGCAGCGCTTCCGCAAAATAATTGGTACTGCTGCGTTTTTTTCCACAATGATAATCCGCAGCGGAAATTTCCACAGCATGTGCACAGCACATGCAGATTATCATTGGGGAACATGGCAGACCTTCTGCGATGTGTTTTTTAAGCGTTTTTACCGCTGCGGAAACGCTTAAAAAATGCATTGTGGGCACAGCCTAATTCTCTGTCATTTAAAGATAGTTTTCAAAGTAAATATTTCTTGATGGATAGGTAGATCAGTGCTTTGAGTGTGTAGCTTTCTGTACGTGTATTTAATAAATAAATTAATTAATTAATGGAAAAAAAATGTTTTTATTAACAAGCTGAGGGAAAGCTGACAGCTGGGGGCTGATGTTTATAGCCTATGAAGGGGGTAATACACATGGAGCTTCCCAGGCTATTAATATCATCTCACAGCTGTATACTTAGCCTTTACTGGTCATTAAAATGGGCGACCCCCCAAAAAAATTATGTGCGGTCCCCAGTATAATTAATAACCAGCAAACGCTAGGCAGACAGCTATGGGCTAGGAAGGGGCCATGGATATTGGCCCCCTCCCAGACTAAGAACATCAGCTCTCAGCTGCCCCAGAAATTGTGCATCCATAAGATGTGCCAATTCTGGCACTTAGCATCCGCTCTTTCCACTTGACCTGGTGCGGTGGCAAGTGGGGTAATAGGGTTGGGGCTGATGTCAGCTTCGTATTGTCAGCTGACATAAAGCCCAGGAGTTAGTAATGGAGAGGCGTCTATAAGATGTCCCCATTACTAACCCCATAGTCAAATTGTAAAAAATACACAGCCAGTCCCTTAATTGAAAGAAAGACATGGACTCCTTTACACTCCCCCCCTACACACACTTTTCCCATTTATTATTGCGAAATAAAAAATAAAAAACACCATATTCCTCTCCTGTCCAAAGAGAAGATAATTCATTGAAGCCCATGTCCCCTGTAAAAGACCAAAAATAATAAACAACCTTATTCCTCACCTGTTCGAAGAGAAGATAATCCATTTGTCCAGCGACGAGTCTAGCTCTGCTACATCTAGATGCCTTGCTGAATGGTGGCATGATACGACCATTCAGCCTGGCATCCAGAAGAGACACTGTGCTTTTTGTGAGAAACGCTATGTTTGAAACCATCTGAGATCTCAAAAATGTCCCAAAAACTATTTTTCAGCATTTTTCATGTTTTTTTTACAAGCATTTTTGTTTTAATTTTTTTATTTTGTAACATGACTTTATTTCAACTCCTATTGTGAAGCCTTAAGAAAAAAAAAAAGCCATAAAACAATACAGCAAAAACTCCACAAACCACAAAAACGCTGCGTATGAAGAGTATTCAATAATTTATTGTAGACTTTACTAAACTAAACTTTACAAAGGAAAACAGGAACAACAATAAAAAAGTCATAAAACTCCCACAAAAAGTGCAGAAAAACGCTGTGTGTGAATCCAGCCTCAACATGTTGTTTTAGGCTTATCAACATGAGTAGGCCTCATTAATCAGAAGTGTCTGACAGTGTAAGAGGTATTGTTACCAATAGAAACCAATCAGAGCGCAGCTTTTATTTTACCAGAGCAGTTTCAGAAATGAAAGCTGAGCTCTGATTGGTTGCTATGGACAACAAGGACATATTGTTGGTTTTTTTATTATTGATATATAAGACCTACTAAGTGGTGGTTTTGAAGGCTGTATTCTCTGAGAAGATTATTTTCTGGATATAATCCTAAGCATTAGCGGTATATAGACAGGCAACTGTGTGGTACAAGAACATATCCAAAAAAAAAGAGCCGGTTATAACAAAACGTTGGAAGGTTTATGCCATTATAAATTAAATGAGCACTATGATTTCAGATTTTAGGGGGCTATTAAGGGAAATAGGATGATTTATGCATGGACTGTATTAAAATTCGTAGCAACGGGACCACCATTGTGCACGAGAACAGGGTTAAGAGACTCTTTTTTTTTCTTTTTTTTTTACATGGTACCCTGGGCGTATTTTCTTTAATATTTTCATACTCTCTTTTTTTACGTTTTTGCCAATATCGGACTATATCGGTGGAAAAATAAAAGAAATACTTTCTTTTTCACATCTTTCATTTTTTTTATGACCACAAAGGACCACTAAAATATATTTTTATACTTGTTCCCCTTTCTGTAGTATAGTACACTTTGTATATACCAGACCCCTGTTTTTTTAATTTTTTTTTTACGGGGTTGGGGCCACTAGTAACGATTTGGATTGTCCTTAGCTTCATTTTTTTATTCACTTTTTTCCTGATTTTATCGATTCATTGATTTATTTTTCATTTAATTTATTCAACACTTTGTGTCACCCAAAAGCTCATTTCAACATTTTACCTTTTTTTTTTTACATTTCTGATTGACCCAGTTACAGGGGAGATCCAGCCTTCTGGCTGCATACCCGGATTATCCTTAGCTACTTTTTTATTTTTTCCCTGATTTTATTTATTAATTGATTTATTTTACATTTTATTTATCGTACGTGTTGTGTCGCCCATAAGTTAATTTCAATATTTTACTTTTTTTTAATATTTCATTGACTCAGTTACAGGGGAAATCCAGAGCATACCAGAGCTTATAAACAAAAAAAGACCGTCACTTCCAAAACAGAAAACTGGTGTGTACAGGTGCTTACTAAGAGTAGCCATTTCCATACACAACTAACAAATAGAGTAGCATTCTGTAACGCTAAGTATGCAAACATGAAATATATGAAATTTGAATAGCAATACTGCTCAAGAAAATGGAAATAATTGAGAAATCTCAGTGCATAAATTGGCCAATTCCTAAATTGGAGATGGCTACTCTTAGTAAGTAATTATCCTCCGCTACTCCTCCTTCGTCAGACCTCATCTGGAATACCGTGTCCAGTTTTGGGCACCACATCTTAAAAAAGACATGAAGAAACTGGAGCAAGTTCAGAGAAGAGCGACCAGAATGGTGACTGGTCTGCAAACTATGTCCTACGAGGAACGGTTACAGAATCTGGGAATGTTTAGCTGCAAAAGAGAAGACTGAGAGGAGACTTAATAGCTGTCTACAAATATGTCAAGGGCTGTCACATTGTAGAAGGATCATCTTTATTCTCATTTGCACAAAGTAAGACTAGAAGCAATGGGATGAAACTGAGCAGGAGAAGATACAGATTAGATATTAGAAAAAACTTTTTGACAGTGAGGGTGATCAATGAGTGAAACAGGCTGCCACGAGAGGTGGTGAGTTCTCCTTCAATGGAAGTCTTCACACAGAGGCTGGAAATACATCTGTCTGAGATGGTTTAGTGAATCCTGCATTGAGTAGGGGGTCAGACATGAAGATCCTGGAGGTCCCTTCCAACTCTTAACATTCTAGAATTCTATGGAACTGAACAACAAAGTGGCAACGATTTATGCTAATATGGATCAAAATAAGGGGTGTTTCTTGACTGTCCCAGGTTAGGCAGTGGTGGGGTTTAAAATGTTCTGCAAATTTAGAATGTAAATTTTGGTAAGTATGTGTTCCCGGTGCCCCTTCTTCAACTAGTCTGTACTAAGAACAGGTCTGTACATGATACCATAGTACTGGGAGCTATATTATTGTATAGGACATGGCGGATACATATAATAGTACCATATGGTGAAACATTGGACATATTGGTACAGGATGCATGATCCACTCACATGACTATTCTACTCTCACCATTATATAAATGATTCTCATTTTCCTCTTGCAGACGTACACTGGATCCATTTTAGTTGCTGTAAACCCCTACCAGCTGCTCCCCATCTACACTCCGGACCAGATACGCCTGTATACCAACAAAAAGATTGGAGAAATGCCCCCCCACATCTTTGCCATCGCCGACAACTGTTACTTCAACATGCAGCGAAACAGTAAGGACCAGTGTTGTATCATTAGGTGAGAAAAACACCCCAATATCAGGCTTATGGGTCACAGGAGCAGTTAAAATGCCATTAAGTCTCGCAAAATGTGGTTAATTTGTTAACCCCTTTAAGGAAGCAGCCATTTTTCTTTTTCTTTTTTATTTTGTAGGACGAGTTCTAGTTTTTAATGACATCATTCACTTAACCATATATTGTACCGAAAAACAGGAAAAAAAAAGCCAAAACAAAATTCCGACATTTGTTTTTTGGGGTATTGTTTAGTTTTTACTCTGCTTTTAAAATGACCTGAAAACATGATTTTAACCACTAAGCACGATTACGGTGATACCAAATTTAAAACTTTTTTTTTTTAGTTTAATTTTTTTTTTTGCTTCTCCCTTTTCTTAGCTTCATAACTTTTTTAATTTTTCCGTTGATGAACCTGTGTGAGGACTTATTTTTGCACGGCAAGCTGTAGTTTTTAATCAACATCATTTTAGGCTGCACAAGATGCTTTCATCACTTTCTATTGTGTTCTTTTGAGGAAGTGCTTTGAACGGAAAACAGCAATTCTGGCATTTCAGTTGTCTTTTTTTCGGTATTTACCATATTAATTAATTAATTAAAATATTTTGATTAATCGGACCTTTAAAGATGTGGATATATCTAATATCCCTTTTCATATTTGATTTTCAGATTAGGAAAATGGGGTGATTTTTTTTTTTTTCTTAGTTTAGTTTTTTAATATATTTAGTATTTTTTAAACTACTTTTTTCATATCTTTCTGGTTTTACTGCGAGACTTGAACATGCGATTATCTGATTGCTTGTACTGTATATGGCACCTGCGCTGTAGAAAGCGGGCTCTTTTCATACCCCCACACCGAACCAGTAACATCATAGCTTGCGTTATAGGGGGTCAGAGTTCTGTTTTCCTGATATAGAGCGCCAAATCTGTGTAGTCATAAGGGTTCGTTGTAAAATTCTAGCTGCCTGCTTTTGCCACTAGGGGGAACTCACTGCATACTGTCCCCATTTAAAGAGGACTTGTCACGTGCTCAAAAAAATGATTTAAATACCTTGTAAAAAATCTTCTATGTTCTCCAGATTCTGCCGCTCTTTTCCGTTTTGCGTTTCGTGGCTCCATTGCAGAGATAGTCACATTTGTTGCTTTTTGGAGCGCAGTATGTGAAATCTCTGCTTAGAGTGTAACTCAGCATGTCTTCAGAGTCTTCTCTGGCGGGGACGTACACTTTCGGTCCTCACTCCTAGACGCTGCCAATTACTGCTCAGCAGCATATGACACTTCTAGATCAGCTGAAATTGCACTGCAATCAGAGATTTCACATACCGCACTCCTAAAGCAAAAAAAATGTGAATATTTCTGCAATGGAGCGACGCAGAGCAAAACTGAAAGTAGCGGCAAAATCAGGAGAGCGCAGGGATTTCTGTAAGGTATTTAACCAAGGTCCTCTTTAATTCTATAAAAACAGTAAGCTCATAAGCTCCCTCTAATGGTGGCTGCTGGAAGACAGAATTTTAAAATTATATTTGAAAAACAGAATAGATTGTACATCAGAATTAAATTTAGAAGATTGTTCCTATCAATGAGTTGTAATGTTCAATGTTGCTCTTACCTTTACTGCTGCTACTACCTAGTTTGTCTTATTGATATGTGATATCATCTTTTGCAGTGGTGAATCCGGCGCCGGTAAAACCGAGAGCACTAAACTGATCCTGCAGTTCCTGGCAGCTATCAGTGGTCAGCACTCATGGATAGAGCAACAAGTCCTGGAAGCCAATCCCATCCTAGAGGGTCAGTGGGAATTACCTCCAGACTTATATACTGTATATACAAAGGATCAAGTGCTAATTGTCTCGCATAGAAAACTATTGAATGATGAACAGTTCTGGAGATTTTGGTTCTTCGTCATTTCCCTAAATATTCCTTAGCAGAGATTTAAGTACGACAGAAGGTTTAATACGTTTTCTTGATAAAGCAATTAAGCACGAAAATGTATAATTTTCTTATGTTTCACTATGGATACACAAATAATTTAAAAGGAGGGCATTATTGATTACCAATATTTAGGATAGATGGGGGTCCCCACTGATCAGCTGTAATTAGATGCCAGACCCCCACTGATCTGATATTGATGGTCTATCCTAAAAATAGGTCGTTAATATCAGAAACCTGGAGAACCCCTTTAAGCCTTCGAGAATCTGAAACTACATGTAGGATTTAGTATAATGTTGTTGATGTTGGCACTGTTATTGATGCCCTTACAGCGTTTGGCAATGCCAAGACAATTCGCAATGACAATTCCAGCCGGTTTGGGAAATACATTGACATTCACTTCAACAAGAAAGGCGCCATTGAGGGCGCCAAGATCGAGCAATATCTCCTGGAAAAGTCTCGTGTCTGCAGACAGGTAAAGAAATACTGTAGTATGTAATAAGTGAGAAGGATCGTAATTCACACTCTCTAGACATTCGAATGAATAGTGAGCGCAGCTCTGGAGTATAATACAGGATGTAACTCAGGATCAGTACAGGATCAGTAATGTAATGTATGTACACACTGACTGCACCAGCAGAATAGTGAGTGCAGCTCTGGAGTATAATACAGGATGTAACTCAGGATCAGTAATGTAATGTATGTACACAGTGACTGCACCAGCAGAATAGTGAGTGCAGCTCTGGAGTATAATACAGGATGTAACTCAGGATCAGTACAGGATCAGTAATGTAATGTATGTACACAGTGACTGCACCAGCAGAATAGTGAGTGCAGCTCTGGGGTATAATATAGGATGTAACTCAGGATCAGTAATGTAATGTATGTGCACAGTGACTGCACCAGCAGAATAGTGAGTGCCGCTCTGGAGTATAATACAGGATGTAACTCAGGATCAGTAATGTAATGTATGTACACAGTGACTGCACCAGGAGAATAGTGAGTGCAGCTCTGGAGTATATTACAGGATGTAACTCAGGATCAGTAATGTAATGTATGTACACAGTGACTGCACCAGCAGAATAGTGAGTGCAGCTCTGGAGTATAATATAGGATGTAACTCAGGATCAGTAATGTAATGTATGTACACACTGACTGCACCAGCAGAATAGTGAGTGCAGCTCTGGGGTATAATACAGGATATAACTCAGGATCAGTAATGTAATGTATGTACACAGTGACTGCACCAGCAGAATAGTGAGTGCAGCTCTGGAGTATAATACAGGATGTAACTTGGGATCAGTAATATAATGTATGTACACAGTGACTGCACCAGCAGAATAGTGAGTGCTGCTCTGGGGTATAATACAGGATGTAACTCAGGATCAGTACAGGATCAGTAATGTAATGTATGTACACACTGACTGCACCAGCAGAATAGTGAGTGCAGCTCTGGGGTATAATATAGGATGTAACTCAGGATCAGTAATGTAATGTATGTACACAGTGACTGCACCAGCAGAATAGTGAGTGCAGCTCTGGAGTATAATACAGGATGTAACTCAGGATCAGTACAGGATCAGTAATGTAATGTATGTACACAGTGACTGCACCAGCAGAATAGTGAGTGCAGCTCTGGAGTATAATACAGGATGTAACTCAGGATCAGTAATGTAATGTATGTACACAGTGACTGCACCAGCAGAATAGTGAGTGCTGCTCTGGGGTATAATACAGGATGTAACTCAGGATCAGTACAGGATCAGTAATGTAATGTATGTACACACTGACTGCACCAGCAGAATAGTGAGTGCAGCTCTGGAGTATAATACAGGATGTAACTCAGGATCAGTAATGTAATGTATGTACACAGTGACTGCACCAGCAGAATAGTGAGTGCAGCTCTGGAGTATAATACAGGATGTAACTCAGGATCAGTAATGTAATGTATGTACACAGTGACTGCACCAGCAGAATACTGAGTGCAGCTCTGGAGTATAATACAGGATGTAACTCAGGATCAGTAATGTAATGTATGTACACAGTGACTGCAGCAGCAGAATAGTTAGTGCAGCTCTGGGGTATAATACAGGATATAACTCAGGATCAGTACAGGATCAGTAATGTAATGTATGTACACAGTGACTGCACCAGCAGAATAGTGAGTGCAGCTCTGGAGTATAATACAGGATGTAACTCAGGATCAGTAATGTAATGTATGTACACAGTGACTGCACCAGCAGAATAGTGAGTGCAGGTCTGGAGTATAATACAGGATGTAACGCAGGATCAGTAATGTAATGTATGTACACAGTGACTGCACCAGCAGAATAGTGAGTGCAGCTCTGGAGTATAATACAGGATGTAACTCAGGATCAGTAATGTAATGTATGTACACAGTGACTGCACCAGCAGAATAGTGAGTGCAGGTCTGGAGTATAATACAGGATGTATCTCAGGATCAGTAATGTAATGTATGTACACAGTGACTGCACCAGCAGAATAGTGAGTGCAGCTCTGGAGGATAATACAGGATGTAACTCAGGATCAGTAATGTAATGTATGTACATAGTGACTGCACCAGCAGAATAGTGAGTGCAGCTCTGGGGTATAATACAGGATATAACTCAGGATCAGTACAGGGTCAGTAATGTAATGTATGTACACAGTGACTGCACCAGCAGAATAGTGAGTGCAGCTCTGGAGTATAATACAGGATGTAACTCAGGATCAGTAATGTAATGTATGTACATAGTGACTGCACCAGCAGAATAGTGAGTGCAGCTCTGGAGTATAATACAGGATGTAACTCAGGATCAGTAATGTAATATATGTACACAGTGACTGCACCAGCAGAACAGTGAGTGCAGCTCTGGAGCATAATACAGGATGTAACTCAGGATCAGTACAGGATCAGTAATGCAATGATGCAATGTATGTACACAGTGACTGCACCAGCAGAATAGTGAGTGCAGCTCTGGAGAATAATACAGGATGTAACTCAGGATCAGTAATGTAATGTATGTACACAGTGACTGCACCAGCAGAATAGTGAGTGCAGCCCTGGAGTATAATACAGGAGGTAACTGAGGATCAGTAATGTAATGTATGTACACAGTGACTCCACCGGCAGAATAGTGAGTGCAGCTCTGGAGTATAATACAGGATGTAACTCAGGATCAGTAATGTAATGTATGTACACAGTGATTGCACCAGCAGAATAGTGAGTGCAGCTCTGGAGCATAATACAGGATGTAACTCGGGATCAGTACAGGATCAGTAATGTAATGTATGTACATAGTGACTGCACCAGCAGAATAGTGAGTGCAGCTCTGGAGTATAATACAGGATGTAACTCAGGATCATTAATGTAATGTATGTACACAGTGACTGCACCAGCAGAATAGTGAGTGCAGCTCTGGAGTATAATACAGGATGTAACTCAGGATCAGTACAGGATCAGTAATGTAATGTATGTACACAGTGACTGCACCAGCAGAATAGTGAGTGCAGCTCTGGAGTATAATACAGGATGTAACTCAGGATCAGTAATGTAATGTATGTACACAGTGACTGCACCAGCAGAATAGTGAGTGCAGCTCTGGAGTATAATACAGGATGTAACTCAGGATCAGTAATGTAATGTATGTACACAGTGACTGCACCAGCAGAATAGTGAGTGCAGCTCTGGAGTATAATACAGGATGTAACACAGGATCAGTACAGAAAAACTTGTGTAATGAATTCATATAAGGACTGCACTTTTATGTAGATTAATCCTATGAACTGTACTACGGGGTTCAGAAATGGATATTCAGCTTTATGTGTATGTTTTGTTTGCATCTAGGGGATGAAGCAGCTTTCTCCCTCTTGGAGGAGAGCTAATTTGCATTCCTGTTTTATAGGAGAATTATTTTCTTGTGATTGTTCTCCCAGGCTCCAGATGAGCGGAACTACCATGTGTTTTACTGTATGTTGAAAGGGATGCCTCCAGATCAGAAGAAGAAGCTAGGCCTTGGCAAAGCGACAGACTATAACTACCTCTGTATGGTGAGTGAACGATTTTTCTGAGAGTTTACTATCTTCAGAAGTTTTACGGTGTAACGTGAAACATCTGGACCCCATTGGCAAAATCTGTAATACAGTGGCATGTAAAAGTTTGGGCACCCCTGGTCAAAATTACTATTATTGTGAACAGTTAAGTAAGTTGAAGATGAAATGATCTCTAAAAGGCCTAAAGCTAAAGATGACACATTTCCTTTGTATTTTAGGCAAAAAATATATATTTTCATCTTTTACTGTTTAAAAATTACAAAGAGGAAAATAGGTTGATGCAAAAGTTTGGACACCCTGCATGGTTAGTACCTAGTGGCGCCCCCTTTTGAAAGTATCACAGCTTGTAAACGCTTTTTGTAGCCAGACAAGAGTCTTTCAGTTCTTGTTTGAGGGACTTTCATCAATTCTTCCTTAGAAAATTCTTCCAGTTCTGTGAGATTCCTGGACCGTCTTGCATGTACTGCTGTTTTGAGGTCTAGCCACAGATCTTCAATGATGTTCAGATCAGGGGACTGTGAGGGCCATTGCAAAACCTTCAGCTTGTGCCCTATTAGGTTGTCTATTGTGTTTCTCAACAATTGAACAATGTACCACAACTCCAGAGTCTGCTAAATCTTTCTAGAGGTCTTTTGCAGTCAAGCTGGAGTTCTTATTTGCTTCTCTAGCAATCTTATGAGCAGCTCTCACTGAAATGTTGCTTGGTCTTCCAGACCTTATCTTGACCTCCACTGTTCCTGGTAACTGTCGTTTCTTAATTACATTTCGAACTGAGGAAAGGGCAACTTGAAAAAACTTTGCGATCTTCTTATAGCTTTCTCCTGCTTTGTGGCCCCCACCATTTTCAGTCTCTGAGTGCTAGGCTGCTGCATTTTTTAAATGTAAAAACTGATAATATATTTTTCTTTTGGCCTAAAATATAATGGAAATGTGTCATCTTTAACTTTAGGCCTTTTAGGGATCATTTCATCTTCAACTTGCTTAACTGTTCACAATAGCAGTAATTTTGACCACGGGTGCCCAAACTTTTACATGCCACTATAAGGCCCGTATTTCCATTTATAGTGGTGTCTTTTTATGTGCCAGGGAGGTACGCAGCTCAATTTAGTGCAATTTGCTGCAGCACAGAACAGTGTCACATTGGCATTAGATGGTTTAGCAAGCGCAGCCTACTGTAGGCTAATCTAAATTGTCAAGGGTCCCTGAGCCCAAGGGTCTCCAAGCCCAGTGAACCCCAGCATTTCTCCAGGCTTGAATGCTTCCTTCATACAAGCCTATAATTTTCCTTATAGGGGCACTGCACCACGTGTGACGGCAGAGATGACAGCAAGGAATATGCCAACATTCGTTCTGCCATGAAAGTCCTGATGTTTACCGATACTGAAAACTGGGAGATCTCCCGGCTCCTAGCTGCCATATTGCACTTGGGAAACCTGCGTTATGAAGGTAATGACCAAATATTGCTGTGCCCCCCTGTACTGTGACTGAGGATAGGCGGTATGATGTAATGTAATTGCTGAAATAGCGGGCTGTGATGCTCTCTGCTCCAACACAGGGAATGTGGACTTTGCCAAGCACTAGGTTTAGTCATCCTTAAAAAGAACAGAAGCCATTTTCAAATGCTGCAAACTTTTGTGTTTTCTATACTTTCTTCAAAAAGGTGCACAAACATAGTGATTACACATCCAAAGAGTTACACCGCATAATGGTTACACATCCGAAGAGGTGCACAGCATAATGGTTACACATCCAAAGAGTTACACCGCATAATGGTTACACATCCGAAGAGGTGCACAGTATAATGGCTACACATCCGAAGAGGTGCACAGCATAATGGTTACACATCCTAAGAGTTACACAGCATAATGGTTACACATCCGAAGAGGTGCACAGCATAATGGTTACACATCCTAAGAGTTACACAGCATAATGGTTACACATCCGAAGAGGTGCACAGCATAATGGTTACACATCCGAAGAGGTGCACAGTATAATGGTTACACATCCGAAGAGGTGCACAGCATAATAGTTACACATCCGAAGAGGTACACAGCATAATGTTTACACATCCAAAGAGTTACACTGCATAATGGTTACACATCCGAAGAGGTGCACAGCATAATGGTTACACATCCGAAGAGAAACACAGCATAATAGTTACACATCCAAAGAGTTACACCGCATAATGGTTACACATCCGAAGAGGTGCACAGCATAATGGTTACACATCCGAAGAGGTGCACAGCATAATAGTTACACATCCGAAGAGGAGCACAGCATAATGATTACACATCCGAAGAGGTGCACAGTATAATGGTTATATATCCAAAGAGGCACACAGCATAATGGTTGCACATCCGAAGAGGTACACAGCATAATGGTTACACATCCGAAGAGGTACACAGCATAATGGTTATATATCCAAAGAGGCACACAGCATAATGGCTACACATCCGAAGAGGAGCACAGCATAATGGTTGCCCATCCGAAGAGTTACACAGCATAATGGTTACACATCCAAAGAATTACATTGCATAATGGCTACACATCCGAAAAGGTACACAGCATAATGGTTACACATCCGAAGAGGCACACAGCATAATGGCTACACATCCGAAGAGGAACACAGCATAATGGTTACACATCCGAAGAGGCACACAGCATAATGGCTACACATCCGAAGAGGAACACAGCATAATGGTTGCACATCCGAAGAGGAACACAGCATAATGGTTACACATCCGAAGAGGCACACAGCATAATGGCTACACATCCGAAGAGGAACACAGCATAATGGTTGCGCATCCGAAGAGGTACACAACATAATGGTTACACATCCGAAGAGGTGCACAGCATAATGTTTACACATCCTAAGAGGTGCACAGCATAATAGTTACACATCCGAAGAGGAGCACAGCATAATAGTTACACATCCGAAGAGGAACACAGCATAATGGTTGCACATCCGAAGAGGTACACAGCATAATGGTTACACATCCGAAGAGGAGCACAGCATAATGGTTTCACATCCGAAGAGTTACACAGCATAATGGTTACACATCCAAAGAATTACATTGCATAATGGCTATACATCCGAAGAGGTACACAGCGTAATGGCTGCACATCCGAAGAGGAACACAGCATAATGGCTACACATCCGAAGAGGTACACAGCATAATGGTTACACATCCGAAGAGGCACACAGCATAATGGCTACACCTCCGACGAGGAATACAGCATAATGGTTGCGCATCCGAAGAGGTACACAGCATAATGGTTACACATCCGAAGAGGCACACAGCATAATGGCTACACATCCGAAGAGGAACACAGCATAATGGTTGCGCATCCGAAGAGGTACACAGCATAATGGTTACACATCCAAAGAGGCACACAGCATAATGGCTACACATCCAAAGAAGAACACAGCATAATGGTTGCACATCCAAAGAGGTACACAGCATAATGATTACACATCCTAAGAGGAACACAGCATAATGGTTGCGCATCCGAAGAGGTACACAGCATAATGGTTACACAACCAAAGAGGTGCACAGCATAATGGTTGCACATCCGAAGAAGTACACAGCATAATGGCTACACATCTTATGAGGTACACAGCATAATGGTTACACAACCAAAGAGGTGCACAGTATAATGGTTACACATCCGAAGAAGTACACAGCATAATGGTTACACATCCGAAGAGGTGCACAGCATAATGGTTACACAACCAAAGAGGTGCACAGCATAATGGTTACACATCCGAAGAGGAACACAGCATAATGGTTGCACATCCGAAGAGGTACACAGCATAATGGTTACACATTCGAAGAGGAGCACAGCATAATGGTTGCACATCCGAAGAGTTACACAGCATAATGGTTACACATCCAAAGAATTACATTGCATAATGGCTACACATCCGAAGAGGTACACAACATAATGGTTACACATGCGAAGAGGCACACAGCATAATGGCTACACATCCGAAGACGAACACAGCATAATGGTTGCACATCCGAAGAGGTACACAGCATAATGGTTACATATCCGAAGAGGCACACAGCATAATGGCTACACATCCGAAGAGGAACACAACATAATGGTTACACATCCAAAGAGGCACACAGCATAATGGTTACACAACCAAAGAGGTGCACAGCATAATGGTTACAAATCCAAAGAAGTACACAGCATAATGGTTACACATCCAAAGAGGTGTACAGTATAATGGTTGCCCATCCAAAGAGGTGCACAGTATAATGGTTATCCATCCAAAGAGGCACACAGCATAATGACTACACAACCGAAGAGGTGCACAGTATAATGGTTACCCATCCAAAGATGTGCACAGTATAATGGTTACACATCCAAAGAGGTGCACAGTATAATGGTTACACATCCAAAGAGGCGCATAGCATAATGGCTACACATCCGAAGAGGTGCACAGTATAATGGTTACACATCCAAAGAGGTGCACAGTATAATGGCTACACATCCGAAGAGGTACACAGTATAATGGTTACACATCCGAAGAGGTGCACAGTATAATGGTTACCCATCCAAAGAGGTGCACAGTATAATGGTTACCCATCCAAAGAGGTACACAGCATAATGGCCACACAGCCGAAGAGGTGCACAGTATAATGGTTACCCATCCAAAGAGGTGCACAGTATAATGGTTACACTTCCAAAAAGGTGCACAGTATAATGGTTACACATCCAAAGAGGTACACAGCATAATGGCTACACATCCGAAGAGGTGCACAGTATAATGGTTGCACATCCAAAGAGGTGCACAGTATAATGGCTACACATCCGAAGAGGTACACAGCATAATGGTTACACATCCGAAGAGGTGCACAGCATAATGGTTACACATCCGAAGAGGTGCACAGCATAATGGCTACACATCCGAAGAGGAACACAGCATAATGGTTGCAGATCCAAAGAAGTACACAGCATAATGGTTACACATCCGAAGAGGTACACAGCATAATGGTTGCACATCCGAAGAGGTACACAGCATAATGGTTACACATCCGAAGAGGCACACAGCATAATGGCTACACATCCGAAGAGGAACACAGCATAATGGTTGCGCATCCGAAGAAGTACACAGCATAATGGTTACACATCTTATGAGGTACACAGCATAATGGTTACACAACCAAAGAGGTGCACAGTATAATGGTTACACATCCGAAGAAGTACACAGCATAATGGTTACACATCCAAAGAGGAGCACAGCATAATGGTTGCACATCCGAAGAGTTACACAGTATAATGGTTACACATCGAAAGAGGTGCACAGTATAATGGTTACACATCCAAAGAAGTGCACAGTATAATGGTTACACATCCAAAGAGGCACACAGCATAATGGCTACACATCCGAAGAGGTGCACAGTATAATGGTTACACATCCAAAGAGGTGCACAGTATAATGGTTACCCATCCAAAGAGGCACACAGCATAATGGCTACACATCCGAAGAGGTGCACAATATAATGGTTACACATCCAAAGAGGTGCACAGTATAATGGTTACACATCCAAAGAGGCACACAGCATAATGGCTACACATCCGAAGAGGTACACAGTGTAATGGTTACACATCCAAAGAGGTGCACAGTATAATGGTTACACATCCAAAGAGGTACACAGTATAATGACTACACATCCGAAGAGGTGCACAGTATAATGGTTACACATCCAAAGAGGTGCACAGCATAATGGTTACACATCCAAAGAGGTACACAGTATAATGGTTACACACCCAAAGAGGTGCACAGCATAATGGTTACACATCCAAAGAGGTACACAGTATAATGGTTACACATCCGAAGAGGTGCACAGTATAATGGTTACACATCCAAAGAGGCACACAGCATAATGGTTACACATCCAAAGAGGTGCACAGTATAATGGTTACACATCCGAAGAGGTGCACAGTGTAATGGTTACACATCCAAAGAGGCACACAGCATAATGGTTACACATCCAAAGAGGCGCACAGCATAATGGTTACACATACAAAGAGGTGCACAGCATAATGGTTACACATCCAAAGAGGTACACAGTATAATGGTTACACATCCAAAGAGGTGCACAGTATAATGGTTACACATCCAAAAAGGCACGGAAGTAACTATTGCGTTAGCAGAGAGTGCGACCATGACCGAGCCCATGCGGGAGAGGGACCCGCCAACACTAGCAGCTATTTCAGCTGGGTCTCTGTCCAAGGACACCCATTTAGTTGAAATGTATTGCAGCCGGGTCTCTGAACCGCAATTCATGCTGCCGGCTGATCAGTGGCCCAGGATGGTAGACATTATACCATGTATATGTTATCTACCGTATATAGAGGTGTTATCAGTCATTGTACAGGAGGAGGAGGTGAGCTGTGACATCACCTATTGTGAATGGTGGATCCTGTATAATCTACTGTATATAGAGATGTTATCAGTCATTGTACAGGAGGAGGAGGTGAGCTGTGACATTAACTATTGTGAATGATGGATCCTGTGTTATCTACTGTATATAGAGGTGTTATCTGTCATTGTAAAGGAGGAGGAGGAGGTGAGCTGTGACATCACCTATTGTAAATGGTGGATCCTATATTATCTACTGTATATAGAGGTGTTATCAGTCATTGTATAGGAGGAGGAGGTGAGCTGTGATATCACCTATTATGAATGGTGGATCCTGTGCTGTGTACTGTGTATAGAGGCCTTATTTTTCATTTGTAATCCTATGTATGATGATAATGTGACAGCTGAAAAGTCTTTTATAGAGAACAGGAAATATGGATGTACGATATTGAGAAAATTGCAAGATTTCTGATTTTATACGTATATATCCTCTATATCGTGATAGTGGTTTTATGCAGGGGCGGACCAGACTGTAGCGGGCCCCTGTGCAAGAAATTTTTGGCCTCACCCCCTGCCCTTCATAGGGCAACAAAGTTATGTAAACATAACCCCCCCATGTGCATCTCTTCCCCCCCCGTGCATCTCTCACCCCCCCGTGCATCTCTCATCCCCCCCATGTGCATCTCTCATCTCTCCCCCCGTGCATTTCTCATCACCCCCATGTGCATCTCTTCCCCCCCCGTGCATCTCTCACCCCCCCATGTGCATCTCTCATCTCTCATCTCTCCCCCCGTGCATTTCTCATCACCCCCATGTGCATCTCACCCCCCCGTGTGCAGCTCTCATCCCCCCCATGTGCAGCTCTCATCCCCCCGTGTGCAGCTCTCATCCCCCCCATGTGCAGCTCTCATCCCCCCATGTGCAGCTCTCATCCCCCCATGTGCAGCTCTCATCCCCCCGTGCATCTCATCCCCCCCATGTGCAGCTCTCATCCACCCCGTGCATCTCATCCCCCCGTGCATCTCATCCCCCCGTGCATCTCATCCAACCCCCCCGTGCATCTCATTCCCCCCGTGCATCTCATTCCCCCCGTGCATCTCATTCCCCCCGTGCATCTCACCCGCCCCGTGCATCTCATCCCCCCCTGTGCATCTCATCCCCCCGTGCATCTCACCCGCCCTGTGCATCTCATCCCCCCCTGTGCATCTCTCACCCCCCCGTGCATCTCTGATTCCCCCCACTCCTAGTTAATTAATTGTATTTAAAATAAAATAAAACTTGTTATGCTTACCCCCATGCGATCCCTGCAGAATCCTGGCGCTCGTCCTCGTCGCTGCCACCAGGTTCTCCTGACTTCCAGCCATGTGACGGCGCCGTCACATGACCGGAAGTCAGGGGAATCATGAAGGCGCTGCCGCAGCAGCGCTGCACTGCTATACAGAGGAAAGCAGCGCTGAGATGTCCCGGCGCTTAGCGCTCAGCATGGGGCCGGGGGCCCAGGGCCAGCTCCATGTTTTTGTGGGCCCCGGGCGAAAGAGTCTCAGTGGGCCCCTTTATCACATACCACGATTCATGTTGCACAGATACCGCAGCGAAATATAGATATAGTACAATGCAAATATTTCACTTCTTACATTACATGAGTGATATCTATTGTAAATTCCACAATAGCTCAGAAACCGGCGAATCGCTTCACACAGTATACTGGCCCCCATATAAGGCCCTATACAGGATACTGGCCCCCATATAACGCTCCATACAGAATACTGGCCCCCATAAAATGCTCCATACAGAATACTGGCCCCCATAAAATGCTCCATACAGGATACTGGTCTCCATATAATGCTCCACACAGAATACTGGCCCCCATATAACGCTCCATACAGAATACTGGCCCCCATATAACGCTCCATACAAGATACTGGTCCCCTTATAAAGCTCCATACAGAATACTGGCCCCCATATAACGCTCCATACAGAATACTGGCCCCCATAAAATGCTCCATACAGAATACTGGCCCCCATAAAATGCTCCATACAGGATACTAGTCTCCATATAATGCTCCACACAGAATACTGGCCCCCATATAACGCTCCGTACAGAATACTGGCCCCCATATAACGCTCCATACAAGATACTGGCCCCCATATAACGCTCCATACAGAATACTGGCCCCCATAAAATGCTCCATACAGAATACTGGCCCCCATATAACGCTCCATACAGAATACTGGCCCCCATATAACGCTCCATACAGAATACTGACCCCCATATAACGCTCCATACAGGATACTGGCCCCCATAAAATGCTCCACACAGAATACTGGCCCCAATATAACACTCCATACAGAATACTGGCCCCCATATAACGCTCCATACAGGATACTGGCCCCCATATAACGCTCCATACAGAATACTGGCCCCCATAAAATGCTCCATACAGAATACTGACCCCCATATAACGCTCCATACAGAATACTGGCCCCCATATAACGCTCCATACAGAATACTGACCCCCATATAACGCTCCATACAGAATACTGGCCCCCATAAAATGCTTCATACAGAATACTGGCCCCCATATAACGCTCCATACAGAATACTGGCCCCCATATAACACTCCATACAGGATACTGGCCCCCATATAACACTCCATACGGAATACTGGCCCCCATATAACGCTCCATACAGGATACTGGCCCCCATATAACGCTCCATGCAGGATACTGGCCCCCATATAACGCTCCATACAGAATACTGGCCCCCATATAACGCTCCATGCAGGCTGTTCCCCACACATAATGCCCCACGCAGGCTGTTGCCCCCACATAATGCCCCATGCAGGCTGTTCCCACCATATAGGATGCCACCCCCCCTTATAATGCCCCATGCAGGATGACACACACCCCCCCTTCCTTATAATGCCCCATGCAGGATGTCACACCCCCCCTCACTTATATTGCCCCATGCAGGATGTCACCCCCCCTCCATTTTAATGCCCCCTGCAGGATTTCAACCCCCCTTATAATGCCCCATGCAGGATGTCACCCCCCCTCCCTTTTAATGCCCCATGCAGGATGTCACCCCCCCTTATAATGCCCCATGCAGGATGTCACCCCCCCCCCCTTATAATGCCCCATGCAGGATGTCACACCCCCCTCCCTTATAATGCCCATGCAGGATGTCACCCCCCTCCCTTATAATGCCCCATGCAGGATGTCACACCCCCCTCCCTTATAATGCCCCATGCAGTATGTCACAACCCCCCCTCACTTATAATGCCCCATTCAGGATGTCACACACACCCCCTCCCTTATAATGCCCCAAGCAGGATGTCACCCCCCTCCCTTATAATGCCCCATGCAGGATGTCACCCCCCCTCCCTTATAATGCCCCATGCAGGATGTCACACTCCCCCTCCCTTATAATGTCCCATGCAGGATGTCACCCCCCCTTATAATGCCCCATGCAGGATGTCACCCCCCCTCCCTTATAATGCCCCATGCAGGATGTCACCCCCCCTCCCTCCCTTATAATTACCCATGCAGGATGTCACATCCCCCCCTCCCTTATAATGCCCCATGCAGGATGTCACACCCCCCTCCCTTATAATGCCCCATGCAGGATGTCACCCCCCCTTATAATGCCCCATGCAGGATGTCACTCCCCCCATATAATGCCCCATGCAGGATGTCACCCCCCCTCCCGTATAATGCCCCATGCAGGATGTCACCTCTCCCCCCATATAATGCCCCATGCAGGATGTCACACCCCTCTCCCTTATAATGCCCCATGCAGGATGTCACACCCCCCTCCCTTATAATGCCCCATGCAGGATGTCACACACCCCCCTCCATTATAATGCCCCATGCAGGATGTCACCCCCCCACCCTTATAATGCCCCATGCAGGATGTCACATCCCCCCTCCCTTATAATGCCGCATGCAGGATGTCACCCCCCCCCTTATAATGCCCCATGCAGGATGCCACCCCCCCTCCCTTATAACGCTCCTTGCAGGCTGTTCCCCACACATATTGCCCCACGCAGGCTGTTCTCCCCACATAATTCCCCACGCAGGCTGTTCCCCCCCACATAATGCCCCATGCAGGCTGTTCACCCAATATAGGAAGTCACCCCCCCTTATAATGCCCCATGCAGGATGTCACCCCCCCTCCCTTTTAATGCCCCATGCAGGATGTCACCCCCCCTTATAATGGCCCATGCAGGATGTCACCCCCCCCTCCCTTTTAATGCCCCATGCAGGATGTCACCCCTCCCCTTATAATGCCCCATGCAGGATGTCACCCACCCTCCCTTATAATGCCCCATGCAGGATGTCACCCCCCCTCCCTTATAATGCCCCATGCAGGATGTCACACCCCCCTCACTTATAATGCCCCATGCATGATGTCACACACACACACCCTCCCTTATAATGCCCCATGCAGGATGTCACCCCCCCTCCCTTATAATGCCCCATGCAGGATGTCACCCCCCTCCCTTATAATGCCCCATGCAGGATGTCACACACCCCCTCCCTTATAATGCCCCATGCAGGATGTCACCCCCCCTTATAATGCCCCATGCAGGATGTCACACCCCCCCTCCCTTATAATGCCCCATGCAGGATGTCACATCCCCCCTCCCCTATAATGCCCCATGCGGGATGTCACCCCCCCTCCCTTTTAATGCCCCATGCAGGATGTCACCCCTCCCCTTATAATGCCCCATGCAGGATGTCACCCCCCCTCCCTTATAATGCCCCATGCAGGATGTCACCCCCCCTCCCTTATAATGCCCCATGCAGTATGCCACACCCCCCCTCACTTATAATGCCCCATGCATGATGTCACACACACACCCTCCCTTATAATGCCCCATGCAGGATGTCACCCCCCCTCCCTTATAATGCCCCATGCAGGATGTTACCCCCCTCCCTTATAATGCCCCATGCAGGATGTCACACACCCCCTCCCTTATAATGCCCCATGCAGGATGTCACCCCCCCTTATAATGCCCCATGCAGGATGTCACCCCCCCTCCCTTATAATGCCCCATGCAGGATGTCACCCCCCTTATAATGCCCCATGCAGGATGTCACCCCCCCCTCCCTTATAATGCCCCATGCAGGATGTCACCCCCCCTCCCTTATAATGCCCCATGCAGGATGTCACCCCCCCTTATAATGCCCCATGCAGGATGTCACTCCCCCCATATAATGCCCCATGCAGGATGTTACCCCCCCTCCCTTATAATGCCCTATGCAGGATGTCACCTCTCCCCCCATATAATGCCCCATGCAGGATGTCACACCCCCCTCCCTTATAATGCCCCATGCAGGATGTCACCCCCCTCCCCTATAATGCCCCATGCGGGATGTCACCCCCCCTCCCTTATAATGCCCCATGCAGGATGTCACACCCCCCCTCCCTTATAATGCCCCATGCAGGATGTCACATCCCCCCTCCCTTATAATGCCGCATGCAGGATGTCACACCCCCCTCCCTTATAATGCCGCATGCAGGATGTCACACCCCCCTCCCTTATAACGCTCCATGCAGGCTGTTCCCCACACATAATGCCCCACGCAGGCTGTCCTCCCCACATAATTCCCCACGCAGGCTGTTCCCCCCACATAATGCCCCATGCAGGCTGTTCACCCCATATAGGATGTCACCCCCCCTTATAATGCCCCATGCGGGATGACACACACCCCCCTTCCTTATAATGCCCCATGCAGGATGTCACGCACCCCCCCTCCCTTATAATGCCCCATGCAGGATGTCACCCCCCCTTATAATGCCCCATGCAGGATGTCACACCCCCCCTCCCTTTTAATGCCCCATGCAGGATGTCACCCCTCCCCTTATAGTGCCCGATGCAGGATGTCACACCCCCCCTCCCTTATAATGCCCCATGCAGGATGTCACACCCCCCCTCCCTTATAATGCCCCATGCAGGATGTCACACCCCCCCTCCCTTATAATGCCCCATGCAGGATGTCACCCCCCCTCCCTTATAATGCCCCATGCAGGATGTCACACACACCCCCTCCCTTATAATGCCCCATGCAGGATGTCACCCCCCCTCCCTTATAATGCCCAATGCAAGATGTCACCCCCCTTTATAATGCCCCATGCAGGATGTCACACACCCCCCTCCCTTATAATGCCCTATGCAGGATGTCACATCCACCCCTCCCTTATAATGCCCCATGCAGGATGTCACCCCCCTCCCTTATAATGCCCCATGCAAGATGTCACCCCCCCTTATAATGCCCCATGCAGGATGTCACTCCCCCCATATAATGCCCCATGCAGGATGTCACCCCCCTCCCTTATAATGCCCCATGCAACATGTCACCTCTCCCCCATATAATGCCCCATGCAGGATGTCACCCCCCTCCCTTATAATGCCCCATGCAACATGTCACCTCTCCCCCATATAATGCCCCATGCAGGATGTCACACCCCCTCTCCCTTATAATGCCCCATGCAGGATGTCACACCTCCCCTCCCTTATAATGCCCCATGCAGGATGTCACCCCCCCCTCCCCTATAATGCCCCATGCAGGATGTCACCCCCCCCTCCCTTATAATGCCCCATGCAGGATGTCACACCCCCCCTCCCTTATAATGCCCCATGCAGGATGTCACTCCCCCTCCCTTATAATGCCCCATGCAGGATGTCACATCCCCCCCTCCCTTATAATGCCCCATGCAGGATGTCACACCCCCACCTCACCCCCCTCCCTTATAATGCCACAGGCCTCCATACAATAAAAAAAAAAAATCAAATACTCACCTCACTTCTCACCTGCTGCTGCTGCTCCGGACTCCTCAGCGTCGCCGGCCTCATCCCGCTCTGCGCAGTGACGGCTCAGGAGAGAGCGCGGTGTAAAGACGCCACCGCGCCCTCTGACCTGAGACGTCACAGTGCAGCAGCCGCTGAGGATGCAGGAGCTGCTGTGGAGGCACGGGGAGGGATAAGTATTGTGCCGGGTGCCGGGGCCCTGAGCAAGCGGGGGAGCAGGCGCTGACACCGCTCTCCTCCTCTCATGGGTCCCATAGCACGTGGGGTGCCCGACGGTGAGGGCCCCCCCGCCTGCTCAGCGCCCCGGCATTTGCCCGGGTGCTGACGCCGGCCCTGTGGGGGCCCCATGAGGGGACGCACAAGAGGGGGGCCCCAACGGGGCTCCGAGGGGGCCCCCGACCGGCCGAGCCCCATACTGGAGTCAGGACAGTCATGCCCTGATGGCGGCCCTGCTGGAGGCTGGAGGGGCCCCCGTTCAATGAACGGGCTGCACGGGCGGTAGGTCCGCCCCTGGTTTTATGCAACTGTGGAAACAATGTGACTCGCCCCCTGGGCCGTGGGGTACCCGGAACCGGGCTTCTGTACGATGCTGGGGGTAGTAGTGGCAACCCGATCCCGTGGCTCAGGGTGGTCAGACCAAATTATGGCAGTCTATTTATCAATGTTTTAAATGTCCGACTACGCCACCCGTGGATTGCGGTCAGGGATAACCGCCGCTGCAGGGCAGGCCACCGGGGCTGGTGTTGGTGTGCAGCACAGAGGTAGAATAACTCCCCATGGGAGGAGTGTAGCCCCAGGGTAGTGTAGGTGGATGTTGGGGGCGATAGTTCCGTCCGCGACGGTCAGAATGCAGAGTCCGCTTAAACAGTTCAAGGTCTTTATTATAACAGATGGTAATGACCCAACAACAGTACCGGCTAGAAGGGGGCCTGGATGTCTGAGAACGCTCGGGAAGTCCCTCTGGTCAGGGTAAGGGTGTATGCCTACCGTGCTCTCTAAGCTCTTTCTGACTATTTCCCCCTTTAGTGGTAAAATAGCCCACGTCCCTGAGCGTGCCGTGTATTCTCACCAGTATGGCTTGCAACTTGGGCTCCTTTTACCTCTGGCCTCTCTTGGCTTTGCGGGTCCCTTCTGTTGTGGCGGAGCCTCCGGGCTTTTTAGGCCAAAGGACATGAAATCCCTCGCGGATTGGTTCTCTGCTGCTGGACTTAGAGTCTTTACAGCCTCGGACCCCAATGTCCAGTAGATTATTCTCCCTTTCTGCCAGGACAGGCTCTCGGCGCCGTACATCCCTGGCTAGCAGTTCCTCCACTGCCTCACGACCTCCTCAGCTACAGCTGAACTGTCCCTCCTTCTCTGGGACTAGTCTCACTCCTGAGCTAGGTCGTCCAGTTCTCTCTAACCCTGCCCCCAGTTCCAGCTTTTATAGGGGCAGCCAGCTCCCCCTACTGGCCTGGGACAGGAGGTGCTGTATGCTAATTGTCCCTAACCAGGGAACCTCCCTCCTGCTCTCAGACACAGCCTTTAATATTTGTGGCATCCAGGCCTGGGGTGACACGTTCCCCCCTAGTAAAAGTTTAGTACTCCGGGACTAAGCCTTTTTGGCCAAAAACAACCGGGTAACATATGCACGACCATAAACACAACATTAATACATGGCAACAAACAAAACACAATTGAGTTCTTTAGGTCACAGTGTGGTCTGTGACCGGGTGTCCATATCACCAGCAAAAAGGGAGCTTAAGCCAGGTGGGGGTCTGTCCTAGCCCAGAGTCCTTGACAGTCTTTATTCATTCCTCGGTTAAGCTTCAAAAGGAGGCACTTTGTGCAATTATTTACAAGCAGTCCCGGTTACTCAAAGTTCATAACCTGCTAGTCCATATAGTCAACTGAAAGAAACTGAAACACATAATCACTGGTCATGCAATTAACTTTTCAAACATTTCAACATTTGACAATTAATTATAAGGGTTATTTACAGTTCTTAATACACCCTATATTTTCCAGCGAGCGGGTATCTGCCCCCTAGTGCTCCTGGTTGACCTGCATAACCCACTGTCTGGTGGTGGTCTAACCTGGCTTTCCCCACTAGCATTAAGGGTACAGCTACTAGCTGGGTCTACAGGCAGTGCAGGCAGCTGTCTGCGGGTCCTTTGGCTTACAGCAGGCACGGCAGGCTCACTGTCAGCAGAGGGTTGACTCTCCTGGGCTGCTGGCATGGGTTCTTCTGCCTCTGGGGCTGCTTGTTCTTCTGACTCTTCCTGCTCTCCTGTAGGTTCTTGCTGGGTTGGTTGAAGGAAGTGTAGGATGGGTACCACTATTGCGTCGTTTATCCAAGTCCAGGACCGGGGAAACTCCCCAAGAACTGTGCTGATTATTTCTTCCTTGTCCTCTGCGGGTTCAAGGTCATCTTGATCTTCTCCTGCACTCTGTAGTTGCTCGGGGCACCGTTTTAGGTGGTCTCTGGAGACGGTGCTAGTGGTTTCTCCTCCATCCTTGGTAATTACACATACCTTCGAGTTGTCGTGGTTGGACGGCAGTACTGTGTACGGATCTCTCTCCCACTGGTCATCTAGCTTGTGAAGCTTTCTCTTCCGCTTCAGGACCTGCTCGCCAGGTTCCAGGGGACCAGCAGGGGCGTGTTGGTTGAAGAGCCTCTCTTGCTTTTCTCTTGCTTGAGCCAGGCTCCTCTCCACGCTCTCCTGTACCTTCTTGTACTGTAGCCGCCGTTCCGTAGCCCAGTCCGCATCTAGGGAGGTGTCCTCGGGTGTAAGGACTCCCATCTCCAGGTCTATCGGCAACTTACCTGGTCTTGCTCGCATCAGGTAAGCCAGGGTGATATTTGTAGCATTCACCGGGATATAGTTGTATAAGTCTATCAGGTCTGGCAGCTTCTCCGGCCACAGGCTGCGTTCTTCCAGGGGCAACGTCTTGAGGAGATCAATGACGATATTATTCATTTTCTCAAACAGCCCGTTGGTTTGCGGGTGGTAAGGCGTTGTCCGAATCTTCTTACAGCTGTAGAGGTTGCAGAACTCCTGGAAGATTTCCGCCTCGAACACTGAACCTTGATCTGTCAAGACCTGTTCCGGATACCCGTGTGGATGGCAGAAGTGTTGTTGGAAGGCTCTGGCCGCTGTTTGGGCTGTCAAGTCTTTAACAGGAACCACCACCAGGAACCGGGTATAGTGATCCACTAGTGTCAGGGCATAGACGTAGCCCGACCAGCTTGGAGCCAATTTTACATGGTCCAGAGCTACCAGCTCAAGAGGCTGCCTGGTGACGATGGGCCTCAAGGGTGTCTTCTGGCTGGTACGGTACTTCCTTCTCAGGTTACATGGGCCGCAGTCCCTGCACCACTTCTCTATGGCCCCTCTCATACCGATCCAGAAGAACCGTTCTCTCAGTAGGAACTCTAGTTTCTTCCAACCGAAGTGTCCCGCTCTGTTATGGTAGGCCTCCAGGACCATTGCTGCATCTCATCTTGGGACCACTACTTGCCAGGTCAGCTCGTGCGTCCGGTGGTTGACAAGTCTTCTGCACAGCTTACCTTCGTAGAGGAATAGCCTGCTTTTCTCCTTCCATAACTGCTTGGCTTCCTCTGGAGCGTCCGGGCCAGGGCTAGCGTCTGCCTGGGTTAACATGTTTTTCACCAGGCGAATTGCAGGGTCACTATCTTGCGTTTCAGCCCAGCCGTGGTGGGGTAAGGGGTTGAACATGACGGTGGTTAGGTCTTTGTCTCTTACCCGGTGAGAATACTGAGTGGCCCTGTCGGGGTAAAAGAGAATATATATATTTTTGTAACTTTTATACTTTTGTAACTTTTATACGCTTTTTTGCTAATGTACTAACCACCATTTTGTGTCTTATAACAATAAGCTTTCCTTGCTACGTATTACTCAAATCGAAACTTAAACTAAGACAGTTCCAGTGTTGCCAAGACTTATTTCAGAGAAACGAAACAAGATTATAAGCTGACGGCTGCAATATCTGCCCAGAGACTGAGATAAGGAGATGTGGACCAATCAGGAGTGGCCAGACACTGGACTTTCATGGCTTACCCCGCCCCGGACAACCCCTTTCCCCTCCCCATTATGTAGTGTATTTAGGTTTGTGTATGTAGGAATAAACACAGAACATTGCTGAGAACGTTGTCTGTAGTAGTCTTTTGAGCGTGCTCTGAGTTTGAACCAGCTTGTTGTCTGACTCATTCTTTGAATGGTTGACCCATGCTCATAGCCTTAATTTGGAGTGACTGGAGGACGAGTGGAATGTCATCACGGCCCCCACAGCCCCATACCGGTGGAACGCAGGGAGCTCTACTTCCTCCAGCTCTTCTGAGTCTTCTTCTCCTTCGGGTAGGTGGGGCATTCTTGATAGGGCGTCTGCATTGGCGTTGGTTCTGCCCACCCGGTATTTGATTGTGAAGTCATAATTTGATAGCCGGGCCAGCCACCGCTGTTCTAGGGCACCTAGTCTTGCATTGTCCAGGTGCTTCAACGGGTTGTTGTCCGTGTACACAGTGAACTTTGCGGAGGCCAGGTAATGTTTAAACCGTTCTGTGACGGCCCACACCACTGCCAAGAATTCTAGCTTGAAGGAGCTGTAATTCTCCGGGTTTCTTTCAGTGGGCCTCAGCTTCCGGCTGGCATACGCTATCACTCGTTCCCTGCCCTGTTGATTTTGGGACAGTACGGCTCCTAGCCCCACATTACTGGCGTCGGTGTGGAGGATAAAAGGCTGGCCATAATCAGGGTAGGCCAGAATTTCATCCCCCGTGAGGGCCATCTTCAGCTGGCGGAAGGAATCCTCTTCCAAGTTATCCCACTTGAAGGGTGGCTTGTGACTTCTGGATTTAGACTGACCTATCAGGAGGTCCTGCATTGGAGCTGCCATCTTAGTGAATCCGGGGATGAACCTTCGGTAGTAGCCTACCAACCCGAGGAATTGCCTCACTTCTTTGATGTTAGAGGGGCTTGGCCAGCTCTTGATTACTGTAACCTTGTTGGGGTTGGGGGCTACTCCCTTTGCACTCACCACGTGTCCTAGGTACTGTACCTTCGGTTTCAACAGGTGACACTTTGAGGGCTTCACCTTCAGGCCAAAGCCTGCCAGGGCTTCGAACACCTCTGCCAGGTGTTTCAGATGGTCCTCATAGGTCTTTGAATATACAATCATGTCGTCCAGGTAAAGTAGGACCGTCTCAAAGTTTCGGTGCCCTAGACAGCATTCCATCAGCCTCTGGAAGGTCCCGCGTGTGTTGCAGAGCCCGAATGGCATACAGTTGAATTCACTTAATCCCATCGGGGTGGTGAAGGCGGTCTTCTCCTTGTCAGCCTCTGCCACAGGAACCTGCCAGTACCCGCTAGTAAGATCCAAAGTAGAGAAGAAATTAGCTGATTTTAGTGCGGCCAAAGACTCCTCTATTCTAGGCAACAGGTATGCGTCTTTATGGGTGATACAATTGACTTGTCTATAGTCCACGCACATTCTCATAGTACCGTCTTTTTTTTTTTACCAGAACCAAGGGGGCTGCCCAGGGCCTACAACTGTCTCTAATGACCCCAGCTTCTTTCATTTCTCTCAGCATGCCCTTTGCATTCTGATAGTGTGTGGGGGGTACAGGTCGGTATCTCTCTTTTATTGGTGGGTGGCTCCCCGTGGGGATATGGTGTTCTACTCCTTTCACTCTGCCGAAGTCTAGCGGGTGCTTACTAAATATTCTCTCGTACTCCTGAACCACCCGGTAGACTACTTGTTTTTGGTGCAAGGGAGTGGAGTCAGCACCCACATGGAGTTTCTGGCACCAGTCCTCCTTGTGTTTCTGGGAGCCATTATCCTCCACCGGGGGAGATGGAGGCAAGGGTTCCACGACCCTGAGAGCATTGTGTTCGACAGCAAACAATTTGGCTAATGTAGCGTACCGGGGCAAGTGTACTTCCCTTTCCCCAATGTTTAAGATCCGGATGGGCACCCTTCCATGGCGGACGTCAACCACCCCCCGGGCTGTCAAAATGGTGGGCCTGCTGTCTGAGTACACGGGTTCTACCATGGCTTGGTAGTCTCTTCCTCTTAACCCGATTGCAGTCCGACACCAGATCATCATTTCACTTTTGGGAGGCATGGCAATGGGGAACGGGTCGCTCATCCTCACGCTACCGATCTCACCACCAGACAGTTCTACCTTTTGCCGTCTCATCAGGGCTCTTATCTCTTTCTGGAGGACCCTCTGTTGGCTGGAGCTCGCATTCATCGCCACCTGCTGCAAAATTACAATTACTTCTGAAAGATAATTTTCAATCACGTTAGTACCCAAGGTTATTTTAGGGTGACTTTCTCGACGTTCAATGGCCACAATAATCACTCCCTGTGCTGGCAGTTCAACTTTACCAATCTTAATGGTCATCTCTCTGAACCCCACCTGCGGCACGGGTTGGCCATTGCTGGCGATGATGCTCAAGTCATCGTCTGGATAACGGGTTATATCAGTGTTGAAAAGTACATAGGGGATGGTAGTCACTTGGGACCCGGTGTCCAGCAGTGCACTCAGGGGGATACCGTCCAGCACTATGGGTAAAACCGGGCGTCCCCCCACGTACTTATCGCGCCAATTAGACGGGCCTGATGACCTTATGCCTGGGGGTTGGCCCTCTGCCCCAGGTCTGACCCGTTTAAAGTACAGTACCTGGCTATGTGTCCCGGCAGGCTGCAACGGCGGCAAATCGGCTGTCCATCCTCAGTGTAACGGTCGGTGGGCCTCCCTCTGAATGACGGGATCCTCCTCCGTCGACGCCACGGGACATCCTCCGGACTGGAAGCCAGCTTGATTGGTCCTGACGGGTCCATCTGTAACGATTGTACGGTCCTGGTCAATGCAGCAACACTCTTTGTTAGTTCTTGGACCTGATGGTGCAAGTTTACAGGCGGGGATGGGTTTGAGGCCTGCACATCGGCCCCCACAAGGTCTCCGGGGTAGGGCGCCCCCCCTGGTGGTAAGTGATGGCAGGGCGCCGGGAAGCTACAGCGTCACCTGGTGTTGGTTCTCTCTTTAAACTGTGCGAAAGTCAAATCAGGGTTCTGTAGGGCCATGAGGCGCAGCTGGGTTCTGTGGGCGCTGGACAGCAGACCTTCTATGAACTGGTCAGTCAATAGTTTATCCGTATCCTGCACGCTGCCAGGGTCAGCTTGTTTGATTGTTCCCAAGGCTTCCTGTAAATTTAGGGCATAGTCTCTGATGCTGTCCTGTGTCCGCTGCTTACATCCGTAGAACCGCATTTTAATTTCAGCTGAGGTGCGGGTGTCAAAGGTACCCCGCAGCCGGGTCAGAATGTCCTTTACAGTCCTTTTCTCCTCAGCTGGCCATAATTTTACCTCCCGCTGGGCCGCACCAGTTAACTGCCCTGTCAGTATGCTGATTTTCTGTTCTTCGGTTAGGGGATAGACTTTAAATAAACTGTGCAGTCTTTCCTTAAAGTCACTCAATGTATGGGATTCCCCTGAGTACTGGGGCAGCCAGGCCGCTCCGGGGATATAGGGCATGGAAAATGGCATCACCGCTGCTGCAGCCACGCTGGTGGTAGTGGGCCCCTCCGTTTCCGACATCTCCCCCCCCTAGTTAAGTGTGGCCTACCTTCCGACGATCCTCTTCTGTAGGCCGCGGCTCCGCTCGCGATGCTTTGGGTGAGGACCTTGTGTCGCGGGGTGATGACGTCGGCGTCCGCTGGATCTCCTTCCAGGACCTTGAGGAGCGTCTGGACGTAGGGCGGGGCTTCAGGTCTCACGCGGTTTTTGGTATCCACGCCCCTCTTCTTCCCGCGCGGCGTCCCGAAGATGGCGCCTTTTGGCGGGAAACGGCCTCGAATGGCGGGAAACTTCACTCAGGTAAGTATAAAGTCTTTTCAGGTACGCAATACCCGTTTGTGGCGGGTTGGTCAGAATCCCGCCAACTACGCCAAAGCTGACTCGCCCCCTGGGCCGTGGGGTACCCGGAACCGGGCTTCTGTACGATGCTGGGGGTAGTAGTGGCAACCCGATCCCGTGGCTCAGGGTGGTCAGACCAAATTGTGGCAGTCTATTTATCAGTGTTTTAAATGTCTGACTACGCCACCCGTGGATTGCGGTCAGGTATAACCGCCGCTGCAGGGCAGGCCACCGGGGCTGGTGTTGGTGTGCAGCACAGAGGTAGAATAACTCCCCATGGGAGGAGTGTAGCCCCAGGGTAGTGTAGGTGGATGTTGGGGGTGATAGTTCCGTCCACGACGGTCAGAATGCAGAGTCCGCTTAAACAGTTCAGGGTCTTTATTATAACAGATGGTAATGACCCAACAACAGTACCGGCTAGAAGGGGGCCTGGATGTCTGTGAACACTCGGGAAGTCCCTCTGGTCAGGGTGAGGGTGTAGGCCTACCGTGCTCTCTAAGCTCTTTCTGACTATTTCCCCCTTTAGTGGTAAAATAGCCCACGTCCCTGAGCGTGCCGTGTATTCTCACCCGTATGGCCTGCAACTTGGGCTCCTTTTACCTCTGGCCTCTCTTGGCTTTGCGGGTCCCTTCTGTTGTGGCGGAGCCTCCGGGCTTTTTAGGCCAAAGGACATGAAATCCCCCGCAGATTGGTTCTCTGCTGCTGGACTTAGAGTCTTTACAGCCTCGGACCCCAATGTCCGGTAGATTATTCTCCCTTTCTGCCAGGACAGGCTCTCGGCGCCGTACGTCCCTGGCTAGCAGTTCCTCCACTGCCTCACGACCTCCTCAGCTACAGCTGAACTGTCCCTCCTTCTCTGGGACTAGTCTCACTCCTGAGCTAGGTCGTCCAGTTCTCTCTAACCCTGCCCCCAGTTCCTGCTTTTATAGGGGCAGCCAGCTCCTCCTACTGGCCTGGGACAGGAGGTGCTGTATGCTAATCGTCCCTAACCAGGGAACCTCCCTCCTGCTCTCAGACACAGCCTTTAATATTTGTGGCATCCAGGCCTGGGGTGACACAAATGCTGCAAAGTAAGAACGTCTTCAACAATAGAAGTGTTAATAGTATTTTTTTCATCAATTAGCAAAATGCAAAGTGAATGAACAAAACAGAAATATACACTACCTTTCAAAAGTTTGGGGTCATTTAGAAATTTCATTATTTTTGAAAGAAAAGCACATTTTTCTTCAATGAAGCTAACATTAAATGAATCAGAAATCCACTTTATACATTGTTAATGTGGTAAATGACTATTCTAGCTGCAGACATCTTGTTTTTATTCCAATATCTACATAGGTGTATAGAGGCCCATTTCCAACAACCACCACTCCAGAGTTTTAATGGTACATTGTGTTTGCTAACTGTGTAAGAAGCTAATGGATGTTTAGAAAACCCTAGAAACCCCTTGCACAAGTATGTTAGCCCAGCTGAAAACAGTTTGGCTGATTTGAGAAGCTATAAAATTGACCTTCCTTTGAGCTAGTTGAGAATCTGGAGCATTACATTTGTTTGTTCTATGAAACTCTCAAATTTTCCAGAAAAAGAGAACTGTCATGTGAAACTCGACGGTCTATTCTTGTTCTTAGAAATGAAGGCTATTCCTTGCGAGAAGTTGCCATGAAACTGAAGATTTCCTACAACGGTGTGTACTACTCCCTTCAGAGGAGAGCACAAACAGGCTCTAACCAGAGTAGAAAAAGAAGTGGGAGGCCCCGCTGCACAACTGAGCAACAAGACAAGGACATTAGAGTCTCTAGTTTGAGAAATCGAAGCCTCACAGCTCCTCAACTGGCAGCTTCATTAAATAGTAAACGCAAAACACGAGTATCAACATCTACAGTGAAGAGGCGGCTCCGGGATGCTGGCCTTCAGGGCAAAGTGGCAAAGAAAAAGCCATATCTAAGACTAGCTAATAAAAGGAAAAGATTAATATGGGCAAAAGAACGTAGACAATGGACAGAGGAAGATTGGAAAAAAGTTTTATGGACAGACGAATCAAAGTTTGAGGTGTTTGGATCACACAGAAGAACATTTTTGAGACACAGAACAACTGAAAAGATGCTGGAAGAGTGCCTGACGCCATCTGTCAAGCATGGTGGAGGTAATGTGATGGTCTGGGGTTGCTTTGGTGCTGGAAAAGTAGGAGATTTGTACAAGGTAAATGGGGTTTTGAATAAGGAAGGCTATCACTCCATTTTGCAGTGCCATGCCATATCCTGTGGACAGCGCTTGATTGGAGCCAATTTCATCCTACAACAGGACAATGACCCAAAGCACACCTCCAAATTATGCCTGAACTATTTAGGGAAGAAGCAGGCAGCTGGTATTCTATCTGTAATGGAGTGGCCAGCGCAGTCACCAGATCTCAACCCCATTGAGCTGTTGTGGGAGCAGCTTGACCGTATGGTTTGCAAAAAGTGCTCATCAAGCCAATCCAACTTGTGGCAGGGGCTTCAGGAAGCATGGGGGGAAATTTCTCAAGATTGCCTCAGCAAATTAATAGCTAAAATGCCAAAGGTCTGCAATGCTGTAATTGCTGCAATTATTTCTAACCTTGTCAATGTCTGGACTATATTTTCTAATCATTTTGCAACTCATTTGATAAATAAAAGAATGAGTTTTCATGGAAAACACAAAATTATCTAAGTGACCCCAAACTTTTGAATGGTAGTGTAAATCCCATCTATATTTGATGACCGACTGCCTTTTGCCTTCCTCAGTTCTTCTAAGTTCACGTGTACATAGTTTGTGAAGGATCTCAGCAGGAGGTTGTTCCAAACATCTTGGAGACCTGAGCCCCGATCTTCTGGGTATGAGTCCTGTGCGGATCCTTCTGTCTCTTCATGTGATTCCAGACAGACGGGATGATGTGAGATCAGGGCTCTGTGGGGCCAGATCATCACCTCCAGGACTCCTCGTTCTTCTTTACGCTGACGATAGTTCTTAATGACATTAGCTGTTTGTTTGGGATTGTTGCCCGGATGCAGAATAAATTTGGATCCAATCAAACGCCTCCTTGATGGTATTGCATGACGGCTAGGTATCTGATGTATTTCTCAGCATTAAGGATGCCAAGAATTGGGCAACTTTGAGGACTCTAGATGCTGTGGTCTGCCAGAAATTCTTAGTGCAGCAGATGAAAGACACCCTATCATGACTACTTCCCACTGGAATCAGAAGATGTCCAGCAGTGCCATCAGCTCAGAATTGGCAGCAGCCAGTAGGACCCAGTTACATCCATTTACTGTTCAGAGAAGTCTGGCCGGAATCGGTCTACATGGAAGAAATGCAGCTAAAAAGCCTTCCACATGGAAACAAGGCTAAGCGACTCAAGTATGCAGAAAAACATAGTGTCATGCAGGCACTGTTCATAGTCACCTGGGCGCTCCAAAATGGCTATCAAATACAAGCTTGGTGCAAACTACTCCGTTTTCCAGAGCCCAGGGGTTGCCCTGACCTTCACCCTTTAACCCCTGCATAGGGATCTAGACTCACACAGGGGTCCCTGGACAAGGGCCACAGAGTCAGCTGCTGTTCGGTGACTTATCACCCACAACAACGGTGTGGCGCCTCCTAGCGGCCGAAGCAGAAACCAGCACAGATGTTATACTTAGGATCTGGGGTACATAAAAATGGCAACAAGTGCTCTAGAATGACGAGTCAAGATGTAAAGTATTTGGCTGTAACAGAAGGCAGTTTGTTGCCGAAGGGCTGGAGAGCGGCCCAATAATGAGGGTCTGCAGGCAGCAGTAAAGCACAGTGAGGGGTCCTGCAAGTTTGGGGCTGCATTTCAGCAAATTGAGTTGGGGAATTGGTCCTCAATGAGAAATCCCAGCAGATACCTACTCATCATGTAATACCATCTAGGAGGCATCTTGTTGGCCCCAAATTTATTCTGTAGCCGGACAACAACTCCAAACACACAGCCAATGTCATTAAGAACAAGGAGTCCTGGAGGTGATGATCCGGCCCCCGCAGATCCCTGATCTCACATCATCCCGTCTGTCTGGGATCACATCAAGAGACAGAAGGATTCGCACAAGGCTCCTACACAGAAGATCTGCAGTTGGTTTTCTAAGATGTTTGGAACTGTACACAGAAGATCTGGGGTTAGTTCTCCAAGATGTTTGGAACAACCTCATTCAGAGTTCCTTCAAAAACTGTGTGCTAGTGACGAGAAGAAGTGATGAAGGCGACGGATGGTCGTCAGATATTGATGAGATTTACACTTCTCTTTTGCTCATTCATTTTGCACTCTGTTAATTGATAAAAATAAACTATTAACACTTCTACTTTTGAAAAGTCATTTTCCAGTAATACAGTCACAATAATTATATGTATATTTCTTAGCTGACTATACACATTAGAAAAAGGACAACCAAACACATCAATTTCTGACTCCCGTTGGATGGCAGTTGTCGAGTGAAGAATAGTGTTGATCGAGCACTAAAATGCTCGGGTGCTCGAAGCCCGGGCCGAGCACATCGTGATACTCGGGTGCTCGACCCGCGCAACGAGCCAATGTAAGTCTATGGGAAACTCGAGCATTTTTCTGGCGGTCCCCCCCCCGGCGGTCTGCAGAAGGTCAAAAATTGCCCAAATTGAAGGGAACAGTGCTCAATGAAACATGTCAGGCAGGCAGGCAGAATATATAGGCAGACAGGCAGGCAGGGTATATAGGAGGGTGCATGAAAAACATAGCAGGGCACTCTTACCACGCTAGTGCCCTCCGATTTTCATGCACCCGTCTCTTTAAAAAAGCCGGCAATTCAGCAGCCACAAACAGTTATAACATCGGAACCCGACAATTTAGAACAGAAAGAATAGAGCATCACACATAGATTTGATAGATAGAAACATGTCAGTCACATATATAATAAGTACAGTGACAGTGTTGGTTACTGTACTTGTCATTTAGTGTTAAAATAAAGGATTTATTAAAAAATCGTGGCATGGGGTTCCCCCGTAATTCTAGTCTCTAGCGGTGGTTAAGCAGACGGCTGGGGCTGATGTTTGAAGCCTGGGAAGGGGGTAATACCCACGGAGCTTCCCAGACTACTAATATCAGCCCCCAGCTGAATACCTAGCCTTTACTGGCTATTAAAATGGGGGACCCCCCAAAAAAATGACGTGTGGTCCCCCTATTTTAATAGCTAGCAACGGCTAGGCAGACAGCTGGGGGCTGATATTAATAGCCCAGGAAGGGTGCCATGAATATTGGCCCCCTCCCAGGCTAGAAACACCAGCCCTCAGCCTCCCCAGAAATGGTGCATCCATAGGATGCACCAATTCTGGCACTTAGCCTCGCTCTTCCCACTGCCCTGTAGCGGTGGCAGTGGGGTAATAGGGCTGGGGTTGATGTCAGCTTATAATGCCAGCTGACATCAAAGCCAGGTTAGTAATGGGGAGGCGTCTATAAGAAGCCCCCTTTACTAACCCAATAGTGAAAGTGAAAAAAAACACCAACACCTAGAATAAAATCTTTTAATTGAAATAAACACACAATACTTAAATATTCTAAATTAAACTCTACTTACCATATCGCCCAATCCAGCTGAATCCCATGTCTCCTGCAATAAAAGTAAAATAATTAACCAACCTCATCCTTACCTTTCCATGGTTGCCACGATGGCTCCAGCTCTGCTACATTGAGATGGCAGGCTGGATCGTAGCAGAACGCTGCCATCCAGCTTGCCATGCCGCAGAGACACTGAGAAGCGCAAGCATGCTCGCGCTCCTCAGTGTCTCAGTGTGACCGGCATCCAGATGAACTCGGCTCACCTCATGCACGTCACTGACAGCGTGGGAGAATTCTCCTGCGCATGCGGTGCCGGCAAATGACGTCACCGCGTGAGCCGAAGAATTCTCCCACGCTTCTCAGTGTCTCTGCGGCATGGCAAGCTAGATGGCAGCGTTCTGCTACGATCCAGCCTGCCATCTCAATGTAGCAGAGCTGGAGCCGTCGTGGGAACCATGGAAAGGTAAGGATGAGGTTGGTTAATTATTTTACTTTTATTGCAGGAGACATGGGATTCAGCTGGATTGGGCGATATGGTAAGTAGAGTTTAATTTAGAATATTTAAGTATTGTGTGTTTATTTCAATTAAAAGATTTTATCCTGGGTGTTGGTGTTTTTTTCACTTTCACTATTGGGTTAGTAATGGGTGCGTCTTATAGCTGCCTCTCCATTACTAACCAGGGCTTGATGTCAGCTGGCATTATAAGCTGACATCAACCCCAGCCCTATTACCCCACTGCCACCGCTACAGGGCAGTGGGAAGAGCGAGGCTAAGTGCCAGAATTGGCGCATCCTATGGATGCGCCATTTCTGGGGCGGATGACGGCTGGTGTTTCTAGCCTGGGAGGGGGCCAATATTCATGACACCCTTCCTGGGCTATTGATATCAGCCCCCAGCTGTCTGCCTAGCCTTTGCTAGCTATTAAAATAGGGGGGACCCCACATCATTTTTTTGGTGTCCCCCATTTTAATAGCTAGTAAAGGCTAGGTATTCAGCTGGGGGCTGATATTAGTAGCCTGGGAAGCCTGTACAAACTGAGTATACCGTTTCATGGTGCGGTCAGATAAAATTCCGGTTGGCAGAATATACTGTCCGGGATGTACTAGGAGACGGCGCAGCTATTGTACAGCTCATCACTTGTATAGATTACACTTTATGGATTTTTATGGGTCCTACTGAACACGCGCAATATAATAAAGTTACAGAAAGAAATCCTTTGTCCATTAAGTGATATTATCTCCTTGTGAACTAATATGTTTTTATGATGAAGAGTTAGAGAGTTATTAGAAAATGATGGAATACATTGTATACAACACTTCCTGAAATATACATACATGTAAATAATGAAATGTTATTTCTGCAGCTCGTATGTACGATAACTTGGACGCCTGTGAAGTGATTTATTCCACCTCATTAACGACAGCAGCCAATCTATTGGAGGTGAGTTATTTCTAGACTTGATAGTATTATAAAAGTTATATACCATAGCTGGAGAAAGGAGACGTGGTCCACATATCTAAAATGTCTCCACTGATCTATTGCGGCTGACCAAAAATTTACAAAACTGCACATGAGGTTCTTAGTTTAATGATCTGATCAGACAGTATGAAGCCCACTACCATGTCACGGCGAACCTCTCAGTGGGTCCCTGACCTGAAAAGTGCGGTGCCAGGCACTGACTACACTGGCCTTTTATATCTGCTAGCTGCGTCACAGCTGTAACATGACCCAGTGCTCTTTTTAGACCCGGTCTTCCCGCAACACTTCCCCCATCCTTTAGTTCGGCAGTGTTCCGTTTGAACAGTAGATGGCAGCAGGCTTGGACTGGCCCACAGGACAACAGGAGAATCCTCTGGTGGGCCCCTATAAAAGAGTGGGCCACCACCCTCTTCCATGAGCAGTACTTGGCACTATATAGGATAATGTCACATTTGAAAAAGTGGTGCCCCGGAGTTGGTTACTGGTGGGCTCTGGGCACCCCAGTACAATGCTGGGTGGCAGTCTCCAGTCACAAATGCCGCACAGCGCTGAAGAATCTCCTCTTCCACTGCACAACCCCTTACATTATAGCAAAAATAGGTGGAATTAAGAACTAAGAAGAATCAAACTCAGAACCACGTGTTCTGTTTTGTACGTTTTTGCTTAGATGCAATAGATCAATGTATAAGTTTCAGATGTGCGGTCCAGGTCTTTTTTTACAGATCTGCATATTATAGTAATATTATTATAGCAGTTATACTCTTGTAGGTGCAGTATTATAGTAGTTATATTCTTGTACATAGGAGCAGTATTATAGTAGTTATATTCTTGTACATAGGGGCAGTATTATAGTAGTTATATTCTTGTACTTATAGGGCAGTATTATAGTAGTTATACTCTTGTACATAGGGAGCAGTATTATAGTAGTTATATTCTTGTACATAGGGGCAGTATAATAGTAGTTCTATCCTTGTACATAGGGGCAGTATTATAGTAGTTATATTCTTGTACATAGGGGCAGTATTATAGTAGTTATATTCTTGTACTTATAGGGCAGTATTATAGTAGTTATACTCTTGTACATAGGGAGCAGTATTATAGTAGTTATATTCTTGTACATAGGGGCAGTATTATAGTAGTTCTATTCTTGTTCATAGGGGGCAGTATTATAGTAGTTATATTCTTGTACATAGGAGCAGTATTATAGTAGTTCTATTCTTGTTCATAGGGGGCAGTATTATAGTAGTTATATTCTTGTACATAGGGGGCAGTATTATAGTAGTTATATTCTTGTACATAGGAGCAGTATTATAGTAGTTATATTCTTGTTCATAGGGGCAGTATTATAGTAGTTATATTCTTGTACATAGGAGCAGTATTATAGTAGTTCTATTCTTGTTCATAGTGGCAGTATTATAGTAGTTATATTCTTGTACATAGGGGCAGTATTATAGTAGTTATATTCTTGTACATAGGAGCAGTATTATAGTAGTTATATTCTTGTTCATAGGGCGCAGTATTATAGTAGCTATATTCTTGTTCATAGGGGGCAGTATTATAGTAGTTATTTTCTTGTACATAGGGGCAGTATTATAGTAGTTCTTTTCTTGTACATAGGGGCAGTATTATAGTAGTTCTATTCTTGTTCATAGGGAGCAGTGTTAAAGTAGTTCTATTCTTGTACATAGGGGCAGTATTATAGTAGTTATATTCTTGTACATAGGGGCAGTAATATAGTAGTTATATTCTTGTACATAGGGGGCAGTATTATAGTAGTTATATTCTTGTATGTAGGGGCAGTATTATAGTAGTTATATTATTGTACATAGGGGGCAGTATTATAGTAGTTATATTCTTGTATATAGGGGCAGTATTATAGTAGTAATATTCTTGTACATAGGGAGCAGTATTATACTAGTTTTATTCTTGTACATAGGGGGCAGTATTATAGTAGTTATATTCTTGTACATAGGGGGCAGTATTATAGTAGTTATATTCTTTTACATGGGGGCAATATTGTAGTAGTTATATTCTTGTACATAGGGAGCAGTATAATAGTAGTTCTATCCTTGTACATAGGGGCAGTATTATAGTAGTTATATTCTTGTACATAGGGGCAGTTTTATAGTAGTTATATTCTTATACATAGGGGCAGTATTATAGTAGTTATATTCTTGTACTTAGGGGCAGTATTATAGTAGTTCTATTCTTGTACATAGGAGCAGTATTATAGTAGTTCTATTCTTGTTCATAGGGGGCAGTATTATAGTAGTTATATTCTTGTACATAGGAGCAGTATTATAGTAGTTCTATTCTTGTTCATAGGGGGCAGTATTATAGTAGTTATATTCTTGTACATAGGAGCAGTATTATAGTAGTTCTATTCTTGTTCATAGGGGCAGTATTATAGTAGTTATATTCTTGTACATAGGAGCAGTATTATAGTAGTTCTATTCTTGTTCATAGTGGCAGTATTATAGTAGTTATATTCTTGTACATAGGGGGCAGTATTATAGTAGTTATATTCTTGTTCATAGGGCGCAGTATTATAGTAGCTATATTCTTGTTCATAGGGGGCAGTATTATAGTAGTTATTTTCTTGTACATAGGGGCAGTATTATAGTAGTTCTTTTCTTGTACATAGGGGCAGTATTATAGTAGTTTTATTCTTGTACATAGGGGGCAGTGTTAAAGTAGTTATATTCTTGTACATAGGGGCAGTATTATAGTAGTTATATTCTTGTACATAGGGGCAGTAATATAGTAGTTATATTCTTGTACATAGGGGGCAGTATTATAGTAGTTATATTCTTGTATGTAGGGGCAGTATTATAGTAGTTATATTATTGTACATAGGGGGCAGTATTATAGTAGTTATATTCTTGTATATAGGGGCAGTATTATAGTAGTAATATTCTTGTACATAGGGAGCAGTATTATAGTAGTTTTATTCTTGTACATAGGGGGCAGTATTATAGTAGTTATATTCTTGTACATAGGGGGCAGCATTATAGTAGTTATATTCTTTTACATGGGGGCAATATTGTAGTAGTTATATTCTTGTACATAGGGGGCAATTTTTATTATAAAAACAAACATAAATACAATTATAACAAACAAAAATCATCCAGTATTACAAAAAGACAAATCACAAGGGTTATATATACAAAAAAAAAAAAAAACATTAAAATAATCAGATCATATACATAAATAAATTAAAAAGTCCACGCCTGCAGGAAAGAGAAAAAAAAAAAAATAAATAATAATAATAATAATAATAATCATCATATTCCCTAACTGAATTTTACGTTGCTCCATAACTTTATGTTTTTCTGACTCCTTCCAACTTCTAGTGATTTTATCCACCGGAGTTCTGATATCACCTGATTGGCTGCAGCGGTGTGATCGAACGGCTCATTGTGCAGTGACACCCGGGTTCTCATGTGCCAGTGATAGTATTTTATGACACTGATTATAATGTACATGGTCTCTCTGTCGATGTTACTGACAGTGGATGGGACACCATAGATTATGTCAGGATACTTTAGGGTCAGAAGTCTGGGGATTTTTAGATTAGCTGACACCTCCTCCCAGATCTTCCTCCCTCCCCAGCAATCACAGATAAAGTGCTCCATAGTCTCCTCCTGCTGACAACCAAGGGGGCAATTCCGATCAGAGACACTCAGATGTTTCAGGTTCCCCCTGACAAAGAGCCGACTATGTAGTGAAAGCCAAGAGATGTCAAACAGTTTGGGAGGAAGTCGTTTCCCGTTTAGGAACCTGAGACTTTCCTGCAGGGTGGTGGTGACACAATCTCTCAGGGCCAGTGGAGAAAAGAAGAACGTCCCACATACATGAGCATATAGGTCTCTTCTCGTATTGCTCTCAATGTAAGACCTCTCCAGTCCCCACTTCCTGACACACTTCAGACCGTAGTCCAGATACTGGGGGAGGTGGCCACCTGTCCATCTCCTCCTCTTGAGACTGCCACCTCGCACCCAAGACTCTGCAAAAGGCAATATCCAGTCCTTGATACTATTCACCCACAGGGAGCTACTGTTTGAGTCCATGTTCCCAAAATTCACTTTTAGAAACAGGGAGTCAAAGAAAACCCTTGGATTTAACATATCCAGCCCACCATCTCTCCGCCGTAGGTACGTTACTCCCCTCTTTATTAGGTTCAACCTATTCCCCCACAAGAGCTGGAAGAACAAGCTGAAAAGCCTCGCTGAGAAAGACTCTGGCAAAGGGAAAATAACAGAGACATACAAGAAGATGGGGACCAGGTAGGTCTTCAACATAGCGACCCTTTCTCTGTAGGTCAGCCTCCAGTTCTTCCATCGCTGAACCTTTGCATTTCCGGTTTCCAATTTCTCTTCCCAATTTAGCTTGGCATTATCATCCCTCCCAAATTTAACCCCTAAGATCTTAATATGGGTGGAGGCCTTAGCAAACTGTGGCAGATCAAAGCCGGGATCAGTGTCTAATGTCCACAGAGCTTGACTCTTCTCAAGGTTGACCAGAGACCCGGAGGCCTCAGAGTAGCTTCTGATGGCCGCCGATAACATCCGCACCTCTTGAGGATTGGAGATCACCAACGTCACATCATCAGCATAGGCAACAACAGTCAGAGGCAGGCAGTGGGGGACCGGCACCCCCTGAAAATCACACTCCTGCAGTGACCTCAGAAACGGGTCTATGGCGAAAACATACAGGAGCGGACTCAGTGGGCAGCCCTGTCTCACCCCCGCCCCAACTCCAAAAGTATCACCCTGCCAACCATTAGTCAGAGGAAAGCTCACCGCCTCTCTATACAAAGTCTTCAGCCAATCCACGAATTGTCCCGGAACACCGTACTTTGACAAAGTGGCCCACAGATAATCGTGATCAACCCTGTCAAAGGCTTTAGCCTGGTCCAGACTGACAACATATCTCCCACACCGCAGAGCTTTACATCTCTCAAACATCTCCCGTATCGAGATGACTGCTCCAGAGATGTTCCGCCCTTTTACTGTGCCAAACTGAGAGCCTGCCAACAGTGCCGGGGACAAACAGACTAACCTAGAAAACAGGATCTTTGCCAGAATCTTCCTGTCTACATTCAAGAGGGCAATCGGCCTCCAGTTCTTGATGTCACTCGGCTCTTTACCTTTAGACAGCAGAATTAACGAGGACACTCTCATGGATGGAGGCATCAGGTGATTTTCTAGACAATTCCTATACACATCCACAAGGATTGGAGCCAGGAGGTCTCTGAATTCCTTATAAAATTCTGCTGTTATACCATCTGGACCTGGTGCCTTCTTCAGATATAATTTATCAATAGCCGCCTTAACTTCCTCCACCGTTAATTCTGCTGTCAAAGAAGAAAAGTCCAGATTGTTAGTATCAGGCACTGGAGTTGCCTCCAAGAATTGAGCCATCTTATTTTTATCCAAAACTTTCCTCTGAAACAAGTCAGCATAGTAAGATCTCACGACCCCCAGAATACCCTCCCGTGAATCCTGCAATACACCCTGGGAGTCAGTGAGACCTGGGACCATTTTTTTGGCCACCCTCTCCCTGCAATTCTCAAAGGGATCAGGTGCCCCTAAGGACCCATAATCCCATTCAAGAACCAGGGAGGTGTACCTGCTGTACTGATACTGCCTTATCTCAGATTTCAGCCGGTCGATCTTCACTTTGTCATCCCCGCCTGCCGAATACAATGACTCCAATTCTTTACGCAGCTTTAGGTACTGGCTGTACTTGTTCCTCCCTTTATTAACTGACAGTCTCTTTAAGAGGGATCTGATATCCTCCTTGACGTCCTCCCACCAGTCGGTCATGTTGTCATAAAAATCAACCCTGTCTAGATGGACCTGAATAAGGGAGTGGACACGACTCTGGACATAGGCATCACCTAGGAGACTGGAATTAAGCTTCCACAACCCTCTCCCAATGTCCGGGCGGTTAGAGGTCCCCAGACAGAAGCACAAGGCGAGGTGGTCAGAGTAAGGGACGACCTTCTCACTCAGGGAGCTGACAGCCTCAGTAGGACTCGCAAAAACAAAATCTATCCTACTGCTCCTGTTGGAACAAGAATACGTAAATTTTGGCTGACGACCTCCCTGTGTGAAAATGTCAGTCAGTCCTGCCTGCATTATGATGTTATGTAGGACCTTGCCGTCCCTGGTCACTGTCCTACCTGAGGAGCTGTCACCTGATGTCAGTATGGCATTAAAGTCTCCCGCCATCACCACCGGGAGAGAGGTGAAGAGGAAAGGCCTGACGTCATTAAACAGCTGGATCCTGTCAGTCACCGTCTGTGGCCCATAGATGTTAATAAGCCGGAGTCGCCTACCATGGATAGTGACTTCCAGGACCAGACACCTTCCCATGACCACTTCTGTCATCCTATGTACAGTCACATCATGGGTGTTAAACAGGATAGCAACCCCGGCGTAAGGCTCCACAGCCAGTGACCAGAAAGATGGACCGGACCGCCATTCCCTCTCTGCCTCTCTCAAAAGCCCCAGAGATGTCAGTCGTGTCTCCTGCAGGAAGATGACATCTGTGTCCAGGTATCTGAGATGTTCATACACCGTGTGTCTCGTCCTCCTCACCTTAATACTATTCACGTTACTTGATGTCAGTGTTAATGAGAACCCCGCCATCACAACACAATATAGAAGGAGCAGAGTAACAGCCATCATCGTGAATCAGAGATATTCTGTCCACCACCGGTGTCCACGTCAGCCTCCACCTGAGGGTCCACAGATAAGGGCTTCCGCTTTGGCGGGGGATGGTCCTCTGTGTCCCTGTCACATTCAGCATCAATTTTCCTCAACTCTTCCTCATAGTCATCATCATTATCCTCAGATAAGACTCCATATTTGTTGGACACAACCATCACATCTGCAGAACTCTGGACCTTCTTACTACCACTCTGACCAGAGTCATATTCTGCCTCAGGTTTACGGGAGGACGTGTTCTTTTTCTTTCTTTTATTATGATTTACGCTCCAGTCATCAGATACAGACATTGATGCTGAAGGGGGGGCTACCTGAGGCACGACCTCCATGTTCCCCTCTGCACCCTCTGTACCCCGCTGCTCTGGTGTTACATGGGTGGACTCCTGGCGGGCACCTGAGCTATTCATTGTCCCTGCTGAAGTTAAATCCTCTTCCTCCTGCACCCTTGCCACCACCTCCTGAGCCTCTGCCCCTGCCACCACCTCCTGAGCCTCTGCCCCTGCCACCACCTCCTGAGCCTCTGCCCCTGCCATCACATCCTCATCAGGGAAGGCTTTGCAGATATTGTGCCAGGCGTCTGGACAGTCCCTGTGAGGGTGGCCCATCTTACCACAGAGGTTGCACCTAACGTCCCGGCAGTCTGCAGCGACATGGCCGATTACCCCACACAGGCTGCACTTTAGTACAGTACAGGCATTAGCCAGATGACCTGTTTTACCACATTTAAAGCATTTTCTTGGCTGCCCGGGATAGTAACATGCCCCCTTCTCCCTCCCAATGAAGAAGGAGTTGGGTAGGTGGGCAGTGATGTTGTTATACTGCCGCAGCTTCACCTGGACCTTCCACCCCGTTGTCCAGATACCATCCTCATCTCTGATCTTGGTGAGTCCAGAGATGAGGTCACAATGTCTCTGGAGCCACACCTAGATGTCCTGTGGGGGAACGGCCTCATTCCAGAAGGTGATATTCACAGTGACGGTATCTGGCCTGGAAATGGGAACCAGTATAAACTTATTCCAGCCTTCAGTTTCTCTGAACTTGGGGTAATTGGCCCAGAATCTATCCAGGTCAGGCATGAGCTTAAAGCTGACATCATAGCCCTGCCTGTCCTGCAGATTAGTTACCGCCAGGATTTCAGTCGGCACAAACCCCATCTGGCGGCACAGTAGCTCTCTCACCACATACCTGCGTTGTGGTAGATCCTCCTTGGCACCTAAGAATTTAAAACGCACTACATTTATGCGCCTAAATGTCTGGCCCGTATACCCTGCTCCGGAGGTGAAAGACGGAGCGCCGCGGCTCCAGGCATTCCTGGGGGGCACCTGCCGGGTCACACTAGGCTGGCTGACAGGGATAGGGTCTGCAGCAGGAGGGGCTGTCACACCTTGTGTACTAGATGGTAAAGGGGGACAATCACCCATATCATGCACATTATCATGAACAGCATTATTATCATCAGACAGTACAACGTCCATCACAGCCTGTAAATCCCCCCCAGCCCCCGACCCCATAGGCACAGCATCATTAGCGCCAGTCTGTGCTTCAGCCTCGGCCTCATCAGCACAAACAGTCTCACATGCAATGTCCTGCTCCTGTGTGGGGCACTCTGAGACTTGTGGTGCCTCTGCTGGAATCTGAGGTATACACTCCCGTTCACACGCCGCTGCCTGCTGTTGCAGTGTTTTTCCAACCTGGAAACAGAAGCGGGGAGCCTGTAACACCGGTCGTGCCTGCAGCTGGGGGGTCTCTGACTTCACATCAGGGGTTCTGGACTCCGCAGCACAGTCCTGCTTATAGGAGGCGAACCGTGCCCGGTTTGCGTAGGTCTCCTTCAGGGGCCCCATGCTTTCCAGCACACTGTCCATGTCCTGCACCACACTCGCCAGCTCTACACCAAGTGAGTTCAGTTTCATGTCACATACAGCGTTACTCTCAGGGTTAGTTGCTTTTAGATTATAGATAAAGTCTATCTGCATCTGCAGCAGTTGTTTGTGCTGCTGCAACTCACCCATCTTCCTGACCAGTCCGGGTATCTCCTCCGCCAGCTGCAGCTCGGGGGCACGCTGCGTCTCCACAGATTTAGGCTTGGCCACAGGGTCAGGGACTCTGAATACTGACTTGTCCCTTGCGTCCACCACAGGTGTTTTTGTGGCTACCTTGTTGGATTCAGGCACTGCGGCAAGTTTACCGCTGACACCAGACTGCGACCTCGTGCGACCTGAATTCACCATGCCGGACACCACATGCTGCTGCTGGAGATTTTCCTGGAGGGTTTGTTTCTCCAGAGACGTCCGTCTCTGTCTGCAGACTGGAGAGCTGAGCTGCACACCTGATGGTGATGGAGACTGAGCTGCCGGCTGGGGCTGTGCACGGACTGGACTTCCACTGGGTGGATTACAAAGCTTCACACTTTGCTGCATTTCTTTACTCACTTCTGGCTTCTTTGTTGCACTTGGAGCTGGTTTTCCTCCCAAAACTTTACACACAGATTCTTTATCTCCTTCTTTCTTGCTGGAGCTTTGTGCTGCAGTCACAGGTCTCACAGTGACTCTGGGTGTATTATTCCCATTGGAAGTAGCCTGGGAGCCTTGTCCCAGTGTAGGCCGAGAAGCCTGGGCCTTGCCTGGGGAGCTTCCACGCCCAGGGGGGCCCCGCCCTGGGCTTGCTCCAGACATGAGGAGAGCTACAAAACATAACCTCACAGCTTGGGGGCAGTATTATAGTAGTTATATTCTTGTACATAGGAGCAGTATTATAGTAGTTATGTTCTTGTACATAGGGAGCAGTATTATAGTAGTTATATTCTTGTACATAGGAGCAGTATTATAGTAGTTATATTCTTGTACATAGGAGCAGTATTATAGTAGTTATGTTCTTGTACATAGGGAGCAGTATTATAGTAGTTATATTCTTGTACATAGGAGCAGTATTATAGTAGTTATATTCTTGTACATAGGAGCAGCATTATAGTAGTTATATTCTTGTACATAGGGGGCAGTATTATAGTAGTTATATTCTTGTACATAGGGGCAGTATTATAGTAGTTATATTCTTGTACATAGGAGCAGTATTATAGTAGTTATATTCTTGTGCATAGTGGACAGTGTTATAGTAGTTATATTCTTGTACATAGGGGCAGTATTATAGTAGTTATATTCTTGTACATAGGAGCAGTATTATAGTAGTTATATTCTTGTACATAGGAGCAGTATTATAGTAGTTATATTCTTGTACATAGGGGGCAGTATTATAGTAGTTATATTCTTGTACATAGGGTGCAGTATTATAGTAGTTATATTCTTGTACATAGGGGCAGTATTATAGTAGTTATATTCTTGTACATAGGAGCAGTATTATAGTAGTTATATTCTTGTACATAGGGGGCAGTATTATAGTATTTATATTCTTGTACATAGGGTGCAGTATTATAGTAGTTATATTCTTGTACATAGGGGCAGTATTATAGTAGTTATATTCTTGTACATAGGAGCAGTATTATAGTAGTTCTATTCTTGTTCATAGGGGCAGTATTATAGTAGTTATATTCTTGTACTTAGGGGCAGTATTATAGTAGTTATATTCTTGTACATAGGAGCAGTATTATAGTCGTTATATTCTTGTACATAGGAGCAGTATTATAGTAGTTTTATTCTTGTTCATAGGGGGCAGTATTATAGTACTTATATTCTTGTACATAGGGGCAGTATTATAGTAGTTATATTCTTGTACATAGGGGGCAGTATTATAGTAGTTATATTCTTGTACATAGGAGCAGTATTATAGTAGTTATATTCTTGTACATAGGGGCAGTATTATTGTAGTTATGTTCTTGTATACGGGGGCAGTATTATAGTATTAATATTCTTGTACATAGTGGACAGCATTATAGTAGTTATATTCTTGTACATAGGAGCAGTATTATAGTAGTTATATTCTTGTACATAGGGGCTGTATTATAGTAGTTATATTCTTATACATAGGAGCAGTATTATAGTAGTTATATTCTTGTACATAGGAGGCAGTATTATAGTAGTTATATTCTTGTACATAGGAGCAGTATTATAGTAGTTATATTCTTGTACATAGGAGCAGTATTATAGTAGTTATATTCTTGTACATAGGGGCTGTATTATAGTAGTTATATTCTTATACATAGGAGCAGTATTATAGTAGTTATATTCTTGTACATAGGGGCTGTATTATAGTAGTTATATTCTTGTACATAGGGGCAGTATTATAGTAGTTATATTCTTGTACATAGGAGCAGTATTATAGTAGTTATACTCTTGTACATAGGAGCAGTATTATAGTAGTTATATTCTTGTACATAGGAGCAGTATTATAGTAGTTATATTCTTGTACATAGGAGCAGTATTATAGTAGTTATATTCTTGTACATAGGGGGCAGTATTATAGTACTTATATTCTTGTACATAGGGTGCAGTATTATAGTACTTATATTCTTGTACATAGGGGCAGTATTATAGTAGTTATGTTCTTGTATATAAGGGCAGTATTATAGTATTTATATTCTTGTACATAGTGGACAGCGTTATAGTAGTTATATTCTTGTACATAGGAGCAGTATTATAGTAGTTATATTCTTGTACATAGGGGCTGTATTATAGTAGTTATATTCTTATACATAGGAGCAGTATTATAGTATTTATATTCTTGTACATAGGGGCTGTATTATAGTAGTTATATTCTTGTACATAGGGGCAGTATTATAGTAGTTATATTCTTGTACATAGGAGCAGTATTACAGTAGTTATATTCTTGTACATAGGAGCAGTATTATAGTAGTTATATTCTTGTACATAGGGAGCAGTATTATAGTAGTTATATTCTTGCACATAGGAGCAGTATTATAGTAGTTATATTCTTGTACATAGGAGCAGTATTATAGTAGTTATAGTCTTGTACATAGGAGCAGTATTATAGTAGTTATATTCTTGTACATAGCAGCAGTATTATAGTAGTTATATTTTTGTACATAGGGGCAGTATTATAGTAGTTATATTCTTGTACATAGGGGCAGTATTATAGTAGTTATATTCTTGTACATGGGGGTAGTATTATAGTACTTATATTCTTGTACATAGGAGCAGTATTATAGTAGTTATATTCTTGTACATAGGAGCAGTATTATAGTAGTTTTATTCTTGTACATAGGGGCAGTATTATAGTAGGTATATTCTTGTACATAGCGGCAGTATTATAGCAGTTATATTCTTGTACATAGGAGCAGTATTATAGTAGTTATATTCTTGTACATAGGGGGCAGTATTATAGTAGTTATATTCTTGTACATAGTGGCAGTATTATAGTAATTATATTCTTGTACATAGGGGGCAGTATTATAGTAGTTATATTCTTGTACATAGTGGCAGTATTATAGTAATTATATTCTTGTACATAGGGGGCAGTATTATAGTAGTTATATACTTGTACATAGGAGCAGTATTATAATAGTTAGTTATAGTCTTATACATAGGGGCAGTATTATAGTAGTTATATTCTTGTACATAGGGGGTAGTATTATAGTACTTATATTCTTGTACATAGGGGCAGTATTATAGTATTTATATTCTTGTACATAGGGGCAGTATTATAGTAGTTATTTTCTTGTACATAGGGAGCAGTATTATAGTAGTTATATTCTTGTACATAGGTGCAGTATTATAGTAGTTATATTCTTGTACATAGGGGGCAGTATTATAGTAGTTATATTCTTGTACATAGGGGGCAGTATTATAGTAGTTATATTCTTGTACATAGTGGCAGTATTATAGTAATTATATTCTTGTACATAGGGGGCAGTATTATAGTAGTTATATTCTTGTACATAGGAGCAGTATTATAGTAGTTATAGTCTTATACATAGGGGCAGTATTATAGTAGTTATATTCTTGTACATAGCGGCAGTATTATAGTAGTTATATTCTTGTACATAGGGGGCAGTGGTATAGTAGTTATAGTCTTATACATAGGGGCAGTATTATAGTAGTTATATTCTTGTACATAGCGGCAGTATTATAGTAGTTATATTCTTGTACGTAGGGGCAATATTATAGTAGTTATATTCTTGTACATAGGGGCAGTATTATAGTAGTTATATTCTTGTACATAGGGGGCAGTATTATAGTAGTTATAGTCTTGTACATAGGAGCAGTATTACAGTAGTTATATTCTTGTACATAGGAGCAGTATTATAGTAGTTATATTCTTGTACATAGGGAGCAGTATTATAGTAGTTATATTCTTGCACATAGGAGCAGTATTATAGTAGTTATATTCTTGTACATAGGAGCAGTATTATAGTAGTTATATTCTTGTACATAGGGGCAATATTATAGTAGTTATATTCTTGTACATAGGGAGCAGTATTATAGTAGTTATATTCTTGTACATAGGAGCAGTATTATAGTAGTTATATTCTTGTACATAGGGGCAGTATTATAGTAGTTATGTTCTTGTATATAAGGGCAGTATTATAGTATTTATATTCTTGTACATAGTGGACAGCATTATAGTAGTTATATTCTTGTACATAGGAGCAGTATTATAGTAGTTATATTCTTGTACATAGGGGCTGTATTATAGTAGTTATATTCTTATACATAGGAGCAGTATTATAGTATTTATATTCTTGTACATAGGGGCTGTATTATAGTAGTTATATTCTTGTACATAGGGGCAGTATTATAGTAGTTATATTCTTGTACATAGGAGCAGTATTATAGTAGTTATACTCTTGTACATAGGAGCAGTATTATAGTAGTTATATTCTTGTACATAGAAGCAGTATTATAGTAGTTATATTCTTGTACATAGGAGCAGTATTATAGTAGTTATATTCTTGTACATAGGGGGCAGTATTATAGTAGTTATATTCTTGTACATAGGGTGCAGTATTATAGTAGTTATATTCTTGTACATAGGGGCAGTATTATAGTAGTTATATTCTTGTACGTAGGAGCAGTATTATAGTAGTTATATTCTTGTACATAGGGGGCAGTATTATAGTAGTTATATTCTTGTACATAGGGTGCAGTATTATAGTAGTTATATTCTTGTACATAGGGGCAGTATTATAGTAGTTATATTCTTGTACATAGGAGCAGTATTATAGTAGTTCTATTCTTGTTCATAGGGGCAGTATTATAGTAGTTATATTCTTGTACTTAGGGGCAGTTTTGTAGTAGTTATATTCTTGTACATAGTAGCAGTATTATAGTAGTTATATTCTTGTACATAGGAGCAGTATTATAGTAGTTTTATTCTTGTTCATAGGGGGCAGTATTATAGTACTTATATTCTTGTACATAGGGGCAGTATTATAGTAGTTATATTCTTGTACATAGGGGGCAGTATTATAGTAGTTAATTCTTGTACATAGGAGCAGTATTATAGTAGTTATATTCTTGTACATAGGGGCAGTATTATGGTAGTTATGTTCTTGTATATAGGGGCAGTATTATAGTATTAATATTCTTGTACATAGTGGACAGCGTCATAGTAGTTATATTCTTGTACATAGGAGCAGTATTATAGTAGTTATATTCTTGTACATAGGGGCTGTATTATAGTAGTTATATTCTTGTACATAGGGGCTGTATTATAGTAGTTATATTCTTGTACATAGGGGCAGTATTATAGTAGTTATATTCTTGTACATAGGAGCAGTATTATAGTAGTTATACTCTTGTACATAGGAGCAGTATTATAGTAGTTATATTCTTGTACATAGGAGCTGTATTATAGTAGTTATATTCTTGTACATAGGAGCAGTATTATAGTAGTTATATTCTTGTACATAGGGGGCAGTATTATAGTACTTATATTCTTGTACATAGGGTGCTGTATTATAGTACTTATATTCTTATACATAGGGGCAGTATTATAGTAGTTATATTCTTGTACATAGGAGCAGTATTATAGTAGTTATATGCTTGTACATAGTGGACAGTGTTATAGTAGTTATATTCTTGTACATAGGGGCAGTATTATAGTAGTTATATTCTTGTACATAGGAGCAGTATTATAGTAGTTATATTCTTGTACATAGGGGCAGTATTATAGTAGTTATGTTCTTGTATATAGGGGCAGTATTATAGTATTTATATTCTTGTACATAGTGGACAGTGTTATAGTAGTTATATTCTTGTACATAGGAGCAGTATTATAGTAGTTATATTCTTGTACATAGGGGCTGTATTATAGTAGTTATATTCTTATACATAGGAGCAGTATTATAGTAGTTATATTCTTGTACATAGGGGCTGTATTATAGTAGTTATATTCTTGTACATAGGGGCAGTATTATAGTAGTTATATTCTTGTAAATAGGAGCAGTATTATAGTAGTTATACTCTTGTACATAGGAGCAGTATTATAGTAGTTATATTCTTGTACATAGGGGCAGTATTATAGTAGTTATATTCTTGTACATAGGGTGCAGTATTATAGTAGTTATATTCTTGTACATAGGGGCAGTATTATAGTAGTTATATTCTTGTACATAGGGTGCAGTATTATAGTAGTTATATTCTTGTACATAGGGGCAGTATTATAGTAGTTATATTCTTGTACATAGGAGCAGTATTATAGTAGTTATATTCTTGTACATAGGGGGCAGTATTATAGTATTTATATTCTTGTACATAGGGTGCAGTATTATAGTAGTTATATTCTTGTACATAGGGGCAGTATTATAGTAGTTATATTCTTGTACATAGGAGCAGTATTATAGTAGTTCTATTCTTGTTCATAGGGGCAGTATTATAGTAGTTATATTCTTGTACTTAGGGGCAGTATTATAGTAGTTATATTCTTGTACATAGGAGCAGTATTATAGTTGTTATATTCTTGTACATAGGAGCAGTATTATAGTAGTTTTATTCTTGTTCATAGGGGGCAGTATTATAGTACTTATATTCTTGTACATAGGGGCAGTATTATAGTAGTTATATTCTTGTACATAGGGGGCAGTATTATAGTAGTTATATTCTTGTACATAGGAGCAGTATTATAGTAGTTATATTCTTGTACATAGGGGCAGTATTATGGTAGTTATGTTCTTGTATATAGGGGCAGTATTATAGTACTAATATTCTTGTACATAGTGGACAGCGTTATAGTAGTTATATTCTTGTACATAGGAGCAGTATTATAGTAGTTATATTCTTGTACATAGGGGCTGTATTATAGTAGTTATATTCTTATACATAGGAGCAGTATTATTGTAGTTATATTCTTGTACATAGGGGCTGTATTATAGTAGTTATATTCTTGTACATAGGGGCAGTATTATAGTAGTTATATTCTTGTACATAGGAGCAGTATTATAGTTGTTATACTCTTGTACATAGGAGCAGTATTATAGTAGTTATATTCTTGTACATAGGAGCAGTATTATAGTAGTTATATTCTTGTACATAGGAGCAGTATTATAGTAGTTATATTCTTGTACATAGGGGCAGTATTATAGTACTTATATTCTTGTACATAGGGTGCAGTATTATAGTACTTATATTCTTGTACATAGGGGCAGTATTATAGTAGTTATATTCTTGTACATAGGAGCAGTATTATAGTAGTTATATTCTTGTACATAGGGGGCAGTATTATAGTATTTATATTCTTGTACATAGGGTGCAGTATTATAGTAGTTATATTCTTGTACATAGGGGCAGTATTATAGTAGTTATATTCTTGTACATAGGAGCAGTATTATAGTAGTTCTATTCTTGTTCATAGGGGCAGTATTATAGTAGTTATATTCTTGTATTTAGGGGCAGTATTATAGTAGTTATATTCTTGTACATAGGAGCAGTATTATAGTAGTTATATTCTTGTACATAGGAGCAGTATTATAGTAGTTTTATTCTTGTTCATAGGGGGCAGTATTATAGTACTTATATTCTTGTACATAGGGGCAATATTATAGTAGTTATATTCTTGTACATAGGGGCAGTATTATAGTAGTTATATTCTTGTACATAGGGGGCAGTATTATAGTAGTTATATTCTTGTGCATAGGGGCAGTATTATAGTAGTTATATTCTTGCACATAGGGGGCAGTATTATAGTATTTATATTCTTGTACATAGGAGCAGTATTATAGTAGTTATATTCTTGTACATAGGGGCAGTATTATAGCAGTTATATTCTTGTACATAGGTGGCAGTATTATAGCAGTTATATTCTTGTACATAGGAGCAGTATTATAGTAGTTACATTCTTGTTCATAGTGGGCAGTATGATTGTAGTTATATTCTTGTACATAGGGGCAGTATTATAGTAGTTACATTCTTGTTCATAGGTGGCAGTATTATAGTAGTTACATTCTTGTACATAGGGGCAGTATTATAGTAGTTATATTCTTGTACATAGGGGGTAGTATTATAGTAGTTATATTCTTGTACATAGGGGCAGTATTATAGTAGTTATATTCTTGTACATAGGAGCAGTATTATAGTAGTTATATTCCTGTACATAGTAGGCTGTATTATAGTAGTTATATTATTGCACATAGGGGGCAGCATTATAGTAGTTATATTCTTGTACATAGGGGCAGTATTATAGTAGTTATATTCTTGTACATAGGAGCAGTATTATAGTAGTTATATTCTTGTTCATAGGGGGCAGTATTATAGTAGTTATATTCCTGTACATAGGAGGCAGTATTATAGTAGTTATATTCTTGTACATAGGGGGCAGTATTATAGTAGTTATATTCTTGTACCTAGGGTGCAGTATTATAGTAGTTATATTCTTGTACATAGGGGCAGTATTATAGTAGTTATATTCTTGTACATAGGGGCAGTATTATAGTAGTTATATTCTTGTTCATAGGGAGCAGTATTATTGTAGTTATATTCTTGTACATAGGGGCAGTATTATAGTAGTTATATTCTTGTACATAGGGGCAGTATTATAGTAGTTATATTCTTGTACATAGGAGCAGTATTATAGTAGTTATATTCTTGTACATAGGAGCAGTATTATAGTAGTTATATTCTTGTACCTAGGGTGCAGTATTATAGTAGTTATATTCTTGTACCTAGGGTGCAGTATTATAGTAGTTATATTCTTGTACATAGGGGCAGTATTATAGTAGTTATATTCTTGTACATAGGGGCAGTATTATAGTAGTTATATTCTTGTACATAGGGGCAGTATTATAGTAGTTATATTCTTGTACATAGGGGCAGTATTATAGTAGTTATATTCTTGTTCATAGGGAGCAGTATTATTGTAGTTATATTCTTATACATAGGGGCAGTATTATAGTAGTTATATTCTTGTACATAGGGGCAGTATTATAGTAGTTATATTCTTGTACATAGTAGGCTGTATTATAGTAGTTATATTATTGCACATAGGGGGCAGCATTATAGTAGTTATATTCTTGTACATAGGGGCAGTATTATAGTAGTTATATTCTTGTACATAGGAGCAGTATTATGGTAGTTATATTCTTGTTCATAGGGGGCAGTATTATAGTAGTTATATTCCTGTACATAGGAGGCAGTATTATAGTAGTTATATTCTTGTACATAGGGGGCAGTATTATAGTAGTTATATTCTTGTACCTAGGGTGCAGTATTATAGTAGTTATATTCTTGTACATAGGGGCAGTATTATAGTAGTTATATTCTTGTACATAGGGGCAGTATTATAGTAGTTATATTCTTGTTCATAGGGAGCAGTATTATTGTAGTTATATTCTTGTACATAGGGGCAGTATTATAGTAGTTATATTCTTGTACATAGGGGCAGTATTATAGTAGTTATATTCTTGTACATAGGAGCAGTATTATAGTAGTTATATTCTTGTACATAGGAGCAGTATTATAGTAGTTATATTCTTGTACCTAGGGTGCAGTATTATAGTAGTTATATTCTTGTACCTAGGGTGCAGTATTATAGTAGTTATATTCTTGTACATAGGGGCAGTATTATAGTAGTTATATTCTTGTACATAGGGGCAGTATTATAGTAGTTATATTCTTGTACATAGGGGCAGTATTATAGTAGTTATATTCTTGTACATAGGGGCAGTATTATAGTAGTTATATTCTTGTTCATAGGGAGCAGTATTATTGTAGTTATATTCTTATACATAGGGGCAGTATTATAGTAGTTATATTCTTGTACATAGGGGCAGTATTATAGTAGTTATATTCTTGTACATAGGAGCAGTATTATAGTAGTTATATTCTTGTACATAGGAGCAGTATTATAGTAGTTATATTCTTGTACCTAGGGTGCAGTATTATAGTAGTTATATTCTTGTTCATAGGGGCAATATTATAGTAGTTATATTCTTGTACATAGGAGCAGTATTATAGTAGTTATACTCTTGTACATAGGAGCAGTATTATAGTAGTTATATTCTTGTACATAGGAGCAGTATTATAGTAGTTATATTCTTGTACATAGGGGGCACTATTATAGTAGTTATATTCTTGTACATAGGGGCACTATTATAATAGTTATATTCTTGTACATAGGGGGCAGTATTATAGTAGTTATATTCTTGTACATAGGGGCAGTATTATAGTAGTTATATTCTTGTACATAGGAGCAGTATTATAGTAGTTATATTCTTGTACATAGGGGGCAGTATTATAGTATTTATATTCTTGTACATAGGGTGCAGTATTATAGTAGTTATATTCTTGTACATAGGGGCAGTATTATAGTAGTTATATTCTTGTACATAGGAGCAGTATTATAGTAGTTCTATTCTTGTTCATAGGGGCAGTATTATAGTAGTTATATTCTTGTACTTAGGGGCAGTTTTGTAGTAGTTATATTCTTGTACATAGTAGCAGTATTACAGTAGTTATATTCTTGTACATAGGAGCAGTATTATAGTAGTTTTATTCTTGTTCATAGGGGGCAGTATTATAGTACTTATATTCTTGTACATAGGGGCAGTATTATAGTAGTTATATTCTTGTACATAGGGGGCAGTATTATAGTAGTTATATTCTTGTACATAGGAGCAGTATTATAGTAGTTATATTCTTGTACATAGGGGCAGTATTATGGTAGTTATGTTCTTGTATATAGGGGCAGTATTATAGTATTAATATTCTTGTACATAGTGGACAGCGTCATAGTAGTTATATTCTTGTACATAGGAGCAGTATTATAGTAGTTATATTCTTGTACATAGGGGCTGTATTATAGTAGTTATATTCTTGTACATAGGGGCTGTATTATAGTAGTTATATTCTTGTACATAGGGGCAGTATTATAGTAGTTATATTCTTGTACATAGGAGCAGTATTATAGTAGTTATACTCTTGTACATAGGAGCAGTATTATAGTAGTTATATTCTTGTACATAGGAGCTGTATTATAGTAGTTATATTCTTGTACATAGGAGCAGTATTATAGTAGTTATATTCTTGTACATAGGGGGCAGTATTATAGTACTTATATTCTTGTACATAGGGTGCTGTATTATAGTACTTATATTCTTGTACATAGGGGCAGTATTATAGTAGTTATATTCTTGTACATAGGAGCAGTATTATAGTAGTTATATTCTTGTACATAGGGGCAGTATTATAGTAGTTATATTCTTGTACATAGGAGCAGTATTATAGTAGTTATATGCTTGTACATAGTGGACAGTGTTATAGTAGTTATATTCTTGTACATAGGGGCAGTATTATAGTAGTTATATTCTTGTACATAGGAGCAGTATTATAGTAGTTATATTCTTGTACATAGGGGCAGTATTATAGTAGTTATGTTCTTGTATATAGGGGCAGTATTATAGTATTTATATTCTTGTACATAGTGGACAGTGTTATAGTAGTTATATTCTTGTACATAGGAGCAGTATTATAGTAGTTATATTCTTGTACATAGGGGCTGTATTATAGTAGTTATATTCTTATACATAGGAGCAGTATTATAGTAGTTATATTCTTGTACATAGGGGCTGTATTATAGTAGTTATATTCTTGTACATAGGGGCAGTATTATAGTAGTTATATTCTTGTAAATAGGAGCAGTATTATAGTAGTTATACTCTTGTACATAGGAGCAGTATTATAGTAGTTATATTCTTGTACATAGGGGCAGTATTATAGTAGTTATATTCTTGTACATAGGGTGCAGTATTATAGTAGTTATATTCTTGTACATAGGGGCAGTATTATAGTAATTATATTCTTGTACATAGGGTGCAGTATTATAGTAGTTATATTCTTGTACATAGGGGCAGTATTATAGTAGTTATATTCTTGTACATAGGAGCAGTATTATAGTAGTTATATTCTTGTACATAGGGGGCAGTATTATAGTATTTATATTCTTGTACATAGGGTGCAGTATTATAGTAGTTATATTCTTGTACATAGGGGCAGTATTATAGTAGTTATATTCTTGTACATAGGAGCAGTATTATAGTAGTTCTATTCTTGTTCATAGGGGCAGTATTATAGTAGTTATATTCTTGTACTTAGGGGCAGTATTATAGTAGTTATATTCTTGTACATAGGAGCAGTATTATAGTTGTTATATTCTTGTACATAGGAGCAGTATTATAGTAGTTTTATTCTTGTTCATAGGGGGCAGTATTATAGTACTTATATTCTTGTACATAGGGGCAGTATTATAGTAGTTATATTCTTGTACATAGGGGGCAGTATTATAGTAGTTATATTCTTGTACATAGGAGCAGTATTATAGTAGTTATATTCTTGTACATAGGGGCAGTATTATGGTAGTTATGTTCTTGTATATAGGGGCAGTATTATAGTACTAATATTCTTGTACATAGTGGACAGCGTTATAGTAGTTATATTCTTGTACATAGGAGCAGTATTATAGTAGTTATATTCTTGTACATAGGGGCTGTATTATAGTAGTTATATTCTTATACATAGGAGCAGTATTATTGTAGTTATATTCTTGTACATAGGGGCTGTATTATAGTAGTTATATTCTTGTACATAGGGGCAGTATTATAGTAGTTATATTCTTGTACATAGGAGCAGTATTATAGTTGTTATACTCTTGTACATAGGAGCAGTATTATAGTAGTTATATTCTTGTACATAGGAGCAGTATTATAGTAGTTATATTCTTGTACATAGGAGCAGTATTATAGTAGTTCTATTCTTGTTCATAGGGGCAGTATTATAGTAGTTATATTCTTGTACTTAGGGGCAGTATTATAGTAGTTATATTCTTGTACATAGGAGCAGTATTATAGTTGTTATATTCTTGTACATAGGAGCAGTATTATAGTAGTTTTATTCTTGTTCATAGGGGGCAGTATTATAGTACTTATATTCTTGTACATAGGGGCAGTATTATAGTAGTTATATTCTTGTACATAGGGGGCAGTATTATAGTACTTATATTCTTGTACATAGGGTGCAGTATTATAGTACTTATATTCTTGTACATAGGGGCAGTATTATAGTAGTTATATTCTTGTACATAGGAGCAGTATTATAGTAGTTATATTCTTGTACATAGGGGGCAGTATTATAGTATTTATATTCTTGTACATAGGGTGCAGTATTATAGTAGTTATATTCTTGTACATAGGGGCAGTATTATAGTAGTTATATTCTTGTACATAGGAGCAGTATTATAGTAGTTCTATTCTTGTTCATAGGGGCAGTATTATAGTAGTTATATTCTTGTATTTAGGGGCAGTATTATAGTAGTTATATTCTTGTACATAGGAGCAGTATTATAGTAGTTATATTCTTGTACATAGGAGCAGTATTATAGTAGTTTTATTCTTGTTCATAGGGGGCAGTATTATAGTACTTATATTCTTGTACATAGGGGCAATATTATAGTAGTTATATTCTTGTACATAGGGGCAGTATTATAGTAGTTATATTCTTGTACATAGGGGCAGTATTATAGTAGTTATATTCTTGTACATAGGGGGCAGTATTATAGTAGTTATATTCTTGTGCATAGGGGCAGTATTATAGTAGTTATATTCTTGCACATAGGGGGCAGTATTATAGTATTTATATTCTTGTACATAGGAGCAGTATTATAGTAGTTATATTCTTGTACATAGGGGCAGTATTATAGCAGTTATATTCTTGTACATAGGTGGCAGTATTATAGCAGTTATATTCTTGTACATAGGAGCAGTATTATAGTAGTTACATTCTTGTTCATAGTGGGCAGTATGATTGTAGTTATATTCTTGTACATAGGGGCAGTATTATAGTAGTTACATTCTTGTTCATAGGTGGCAGTATTATAGTAGTTACATTCTTGTACATAGGGGCAGTATTATAGTAGTTATATTCTTGTACATAGGGGGTAGTATTATAGTAGTTATATTCTTGTACATAGGGGCAGTATTATAGTAGTTATATTCTTGTACATAGGAGCAGTATTATAGTAGTTATATTCCTGTACATAGTAGGCTGTATTATAGTAGTTATATTATTGCACATAGGGGGCAGCATTATAGTAGTTATATTCTTGTACATAGGGGCAGTATTATAGTAGTTATTTTCTTGTACATAGGAGCAGTATTATAGTAGTTATATTCTTGTTCATAGGGGGCAGTATTATAGTAGTTATGTTCCTGTACATAGGAGGCAGTATTATAGTAGTTATATTCTTGTACATAGGGGGCAGTATTATAGTAGTTATATTCTTGTACCTAGGGTGCAGTATTATAGTAGTTATATTCTTGTACATAGGGGCAGTATTATAGTAGTTATATTCTTGTACATAGGGGCAGTATTATAGTAGTTATATTCTTGTTCATAGGGAGCAGTATTATTGTAGTTATATTCTTGTACATAGGGGCAGTATTATAGTAGTTATATTCTTGTACATAGGGGCAGTATTATAGTAGTTATATTCTTGTACATAGGAGCAGTATTATAGTAGGTATATTCTTGTACATAGGAGCAGTATTATAGTAGTTATATTCTTGTACCTAGGGTGCAGTATTATAGTAGTTATATTCTTGTACCTAGGGTGCAGTATTATAGTAGTTATATTCTTGTACATAGGGGCAGTATTATAGTAGTTATATTCTTGTACATAGGGGCAGTATTATAGTAGTTATATTCTTGTACATAGGGGCAGTATTATAGTAGTTATATTCTTGTACATAGGGGCAGTATTATAGTAGTTATATTCTTGTTCATAGGGAGCAGTATTATTGTAGTTATATTCTTATACATAGGGGCAGTATTATAGTAGTTATATTCTTGTACATAGGGGCAGTATTATAGTAGTTATATTCTTGTACATAGGAGCAGTATTATAGTAGTTATATTCTTGTACATAGGAGCAGTATTATAGTAGTTATATTCTTGTACCTAGGGTGCAGTATTATAGTAGTTATATTCTTGTTCATAGGGGCAATATTATAGTAGTTATATTCTTGTACATAGGAGCAGTATTATAGTAGTTATACTCTTGTACATAGGAGCAGTATTATAGTAGTTATATTCTTGTACATAGGAGCAGTATTATAGTAGTTATATTCTTGTACATAGGGGGCACTATTATAGTAGTTATATTCTTGTACATAGGGGCACTATTATAATAGTTATATTCTTGTACATAGGGGGCAGTATTATAGTAGTTATATTCTTGTACATAGGGGCAGTATTATAGTAGTTATATTCTTGTACATAGGAGCAGTATTATAGTAGTTATATTCTTGTACATAGGGGGCAGTATTATAGTATTTATATTCTTGTACATAGGGTGCAGTATTATAGTAGTTATATTCTTGTACATAGGGGCAGTATTATAGTAGTTATATTCTTGTACATAGGAGCAGTATTATAGTAGTTATATTCTTGTTCATAGGGGCAGTATTATAGTAGTTATATTCTTGTACTTAGGGGCAGTATTATAGTAGTTATATTCTTGTGCATAGGAGCAGTATTATAGTTGTTATATTCTTGTACATAGGAGCAGTATTATAGTAGTTTTATTCTTGTTCATAGGGGGCAGTATTATAGTACTTATATTCTTGTACATAGGGGCAGTATTATAGTAGTTATATTCTTGTACATAGGGGGCAGTATTATAGTAGTTATATTCTTGTACATAGGAGCAGTATTATAGTAGTTATATTCTTGTACATAGGGGCAGTATTATGGTAGTTATGTTCTTGTATATAGGGGCAGTATTATAGTATTAATATTCTTGTACATAGTGGACAGCGTTATAGTAGTTATATTCTTGTACATAGGAGCAGTATTATAGTAGTTATATTCTTGTACATAGGGGCTGTATTATAGTAGTTATATTCTTATACATAGGAGCAGTATTATTGTAGTTATATTCTTGTACATAGGGGCTGTATTATAGTAGTTATATTCTTGTACATAGGGGCAGTATTATAGTAGTTTTATATTCTTGTACATAGGAGCAGTATTATAGTTGTTATACTCTTGTACATAGGAGCAGTATTATAGTAGTTATATTCTTGTACATAGGAGCAGTATTATAGTAGTTATATTCTTGTACATAGGAGCAGTATTATAGTAGTTATATTCTTGTACATAGGAGCAGTATTATAGTAGTTATATTCTTGTACATAGGGGGCAGTATTATAGTACTTTTATTCTTGTACATAGGGTGCAGTATTATAGTACTTATATTTTTGTACATAGGGGCAGTATTATAGTAGTTATATTCTTGTACATAGGAGCAGTATTATAGTAGTTATATTCTTGTACATAGGGGGCAGTATTATAGTATTTATATTCTTGTACATAGGGTGCAGTATTATAGTAGTTATATTCTTGTACATAGGGGCAGTATTATAGTAGTTATATTCTTGTACATAGGAGCAGTATTATAGTAGTTCTATTCTTGTTCATAGGGGCAGTATTATAGTAGTTATATTCTTGTATTTAGGGGCAGTATTATAGTAGTTATATTCTTGTACATAGGAGCAGTATTATAGTAGTTATATTCTTGTACATAGGGGCAGTATTATAGTAGTTATATTCTTGTACATAGGGGGCAGTATTATAGTAGTTATATTCTTGTACATAGGGGCAGTATTATAGTAGTTATATTCTTGCACATAGGGGGCAGTATTATAGTATTTATATTCTTGTACATAGGAGCAGTATTATAGTAGTTATATTCTTGTACATAGGGGCAGTATTATAGCAGTTATATTCTTGTACATAGGTGGCAGTATTATAGCAGTTATATTCTTGTACATAGGAGCAGTATTATAGTAGTTACATTCTTGTTCATAGGGGGCAGTATGATTGTAGTTATATTCTTGTACATAGGGGCAGTATTATAGTAGTTACATTCTTGTTCATAGGTGGCAGTATTATAGTAGTTACATTCTTGTACATAGGGGCAGTATTATAGTAGTTATATTCTTGTACATAGGCGGTAGTATTATAGTAGTTATATTCTTGTTCATAGGGGCAGTATTATAGTAGTTATATTCTTGTACATAGGAGCAGTATTATAGTAGTTATATTCCTGTACATAGGAGGCTGTATTATAGTAGTTATATTGTTGCACATAGGGGGCAGCATTTAGTAGTTATATTCTTGTACATAGGGGCAGTATTATAGTAGTTATATTCTTGTACATAGGAGCAGTATTATAGTAGTTATATTCTTGTTCATAGGGGGCAGTATTATAGTAGTTATATTCCTGTACATAGGAGGCAGTATTATAGTAGTTATATTCTTGTACATAGGGGGCAGTATTATAGTAGTTATATTCTTGTACCTAGGGTGCAGTATTATAGTAGTTATATTCTTGTACATAGGGGCAGTATTATAGTAGTTATATTCTTGTACATAGGGGCAGTATTATAGTAGTTATATTCTTGTTCATAGGGAGCAGTATTATTGTAGTTATATTCTTGTACATAGGGGCAGTATTATAGTAGTTATATTCTTGTACATAGGGGCAGTATTATAGTAGTTATATTCTTGTACATAGGAGCAGTATTATAGTAGTTATATTCTTGTACATAGGAGCAGTATTATAGTAGTTATATTCTTGTACCTAGGGTGCAGTATTATAGTAGTTATATTCTTGTACCTAGGGTGCAGTATTATAGTAGTTATATTCTTGTACATAGGGGCAGTATTATAGTAGTTATATTCCTGTACATAGGGGCAGTATTATAGTAGTTATATTCTTGTGCATAGGGGCAGTATTATAGTAGTTATATTCTTGTTCATAGGGAGCAGTATTATTGTAGTTATATTCTTGTACATAGGGGCAGTATTATAGTAGTTATATTCTTGTACATAGGGGCAGTATTATAGTAGTTATATTCTTGTACATAGGAGCAGTATTATAGTAGTTATATTCTTGTACATAGGAGCAGTATTATAGTAGTTATATTCTTGTACCTAGGGTGCAGTATTATAGTAGTTATATTCTTGTTCATAGGGGCAATATTATAGTAGTTATATTCTTGTACATAGGAGCAGTATTATAGTAGTTATACTCTTGTACATAGGAGCAGTATTATAGTAGTTATATTCTTGTACCTAGGAGCAGTATTATAGTAGTTATATTCTTGTACTTAGGGGGCACTATTATAGTAGTTATATTCTTGTACATAGGGGCACTATTATAGTAGTTATATTCTTGTACATAGGGGGCACTATTATAGTAGTTATATTCTTGTACATAGGGGCACTATTATAGTAGTTATATTCTTGTACATAGGGGGCAGTATTATAGTAGTTATATTCTTGTACATAGGGGCAGTATTATAGTAGTTATATTCTTGTACATAGCTGCAGTATTATAGTAGTTATATTCTTGTACATAGGGGCAGTATTATAGTAGTTATATTCTTGTACATAGGGGGCAGTATTATAGTAGTTATATTCTTGTACATAGGGGCAGTATTATAGTAGTTATATTCTTGTACATAGCAGCAGTATTATAGTAGTTATATTCTTGTACATAGGGGGCAGTATTATAGTAGTTATATTCTTGTACATAGGGGGCAGTATTATAGTAGTTATATTCTTGTACATAGGGGGCAGTATTATAGTAGTTATATTCCTGTACATAGGAGCAGTATTATAGTAGTTATATTCTTGTACATAGAGGGCAGTATTATAGTAGTTATATTCTTGTACATAAGGGCAGTATTATAGTAGTTATATTCTTGTACATAGGGGGCAGTATTATGGTAGTTATAGTCTTGTACATAGGAGCAGTATTATAGTAGTTATATTCTTGTACATAGCAGCAGTATTATAGTAGTTATATTTTTGTACATAGGGGCAGTATTATAGTAGTTATATTCTTGTACATAGGAGCAGTATTATAGTAGTTATATTCTTGTACATAGGGGGTAGTATTATAGTACTTATATTCTTGTACATAGGAGCAGTATTATAGTAGTTATATTCTTGTACATAGGAGCAGTATTATAGTAGTTTTATTCTTGTACATAGGGGCAGTATTATAGTAGGTATATTCTTGTACATAGGGGCAGTATTATAGCAGTTATATTCTTGTACATAGGAGCAGTATTATAGTAGTTATATTCTTGTACATAGGGGGCAGTATTATAGTAGTTATATTCTTGTACATAGTGGCAGTATTATAGTAATTATATTCTTGTACATAGGGGGCAGTATTATAGTAGTTATATACTTGTACATAGGAGCAGTATTATAATAGTTATAGTCTTATACATAGGGGCAGTATTATAGTAGTTATATTCTTGTACATAGGGGGTAGTGTTATAGTACTTATATTCTTGTACATAGGGGCAGTATTATAGTAGTTATATTCTTGTACATAGGGGCAGTATTATAGTAGTTATATTCTTGTACATAGTGAGCAGTATTATAGTAGTTATATTCTTGTACATAGATGCAGTATTATAGTAGTTATATTCTTGTACATACGGGGTAGTATTATAGTAGTTATATTCTTGTACATAGGGGGCAGTATTATAGTAGTTATATTCTTGTACATAGGAGCAGTATTATAGTAGTTATAGTCTTATACATAGGGGCAGTATTATAGTAGTTATATTCTTGTACATAGCGGCAGTATTATAGTAGTTATATTCTTGTACATAGGGGGCAGTGGTATAGTAGTTATAGTCTTATACATAGGGGCAGTATTATAGTAGTTATATTCTTGTACATAGCGGCAGTATTATAGTAGTTATATTCTTGTACATAGGGGCAGTATTATAGTAGTTATATTCTTGTACATAGGGGCAGTATTATAGTAGTTATATTCTTGTACATAGGAGCAGTATTATAGTAGTTATGTTCTTGTACATAGGGAGCAGTATTATAGTAGTTATATTCTTGTACATAGGAGCAGTATTATAGTAGTTATATTCTTGTACATAGGAGCAGTGTTATAGTAGTTATGTTCTTGTACATAGGGAGCAGTATTATAGTAGTTATATTCTTGTACATAGGAGCAGTATTATAGTAGTTATATTCTTGTACATAGGAGCAGCATTATAGTAGTTATATTCTTGTACATAGGGGGCAGTATTATAGTAGTTATATTCTTGTACATAGGGGCAGTATTATAGTAGTTATATTCTTGTACATAGGAGCAGTATTATAGTAGTTATATTCTTGTGCATAGTGGACAGTGTTATAGTAGTTATATTCTTGTACATAGGGGCAGTATTATAGTAGTTATATTCTTGTACATAGGAGCAGTATTATAGTAGTTATATTCTTGTACATAGGAGCAGTATTATAGTAGTTATATTCTTGTACATAGGGGGCAGTATTATAGTAGTTATATTCTTGTACATAGGGTGCAGTATTATAGTAGTTATATTCTTGTACATAGGGGCAGTATTATAGTAGTTATATTCTTGTACATAGGAGCAGTATTATAGTAGTTATATTCTTGTACATAGGGGGCAGTATTATAGTATTTATATTCTTGTACATAGGGGGCAGTATTATAGTATTTATATTCTTGTACATAGGGTGCAGTATTATAGTAGTTATATTCTTGTACATAGGGGCAGTATTATAGTAGTTATATTCTTCTACATAGGAGCAGTATTATAGTAGTTCTATTCTTGTTCATAGGGGCAGTATTATAGTAGTTATATTCTTGTACTTAGGGGCAGTATTATAGTAGTTATATTCTTGTACATAGGAGCAGTATTATAGTCGTTATATTCTTGTACATAGGAGCAGTATTATAGTAGTTTTATTCTTGTTCATAGGGGGCAGTATTATAGTACTTATATTCTTGTACATAGGGGCAGTATTATAGTAGTTATATTATTGTACATAGGGGGCAGTATTATTGTAGTTATATTCTTGTACATAGGAGCAGTATTATAGTAGTTATATTCTTGTACATAGGGGCAGTATTATTGTAGTTATGTTCTTGTATACGGGGGCAGTATTATAGTATTAATATTCTTGTACATAGTGGACAGCATTATAGTAGTTATATTCTTGTACATAGGAGCAGTATTATAGTAGTTATATTCTTGTACATAGGGGCTGTATTATAGTAGTTATATTCTTGTACATAGGGGCAGTATTATAGTAGTTATATTCTTGTACATAGGAGCAGTATTATAGTAGTTATACTCTTGTACATAGGAGCAGTATTATAGTAGTTATATTCTTGTACATAGGAGCAGTATTATAGTAGTTATATTCTTGTACATAGGAGCAGTATTATAGTAGTTATATTCTTGTACATAGGGGGCAGTATTATAGTACTTATATTCTTGTACATAGGGTGCAGTATTATAGTACTTATATTCTTGTACATAGGGGCAGTATTATAGTAGTTATATTCTTGTACATAGGAGCAGTATTATAGTAGTTATATTCTTGTACATAGGGGGCAGTATTATAGTATTTATATTCTTGTACATAGGGTGCAGTATTATAGTAGTTATATTCTTGTACATAGGGGCAGTATTATAGTAGTTATATTCTTGTACATAGGAGCAGTATTATAGTAGTTCTATTCTTGTTCATAGGGGCAGTATTATAGTAGTTATATTCTTGTATTTAGGGGCAGTATTATAGTAGTTATATTCTTGTACATAGGAGCAGTATTATAGTAGTTATATTCTTGTACATAGGAGCAGTATTATAGTAGTTTTATTCTTGTTCATAGGGGGCAGTATTATAGTACTTATATTCTTGTACATAGGGGCAGTATTATAGTAGTTATATTCTTGTACATAGGGGGCAGTATTATAGTAGTTATATTCTTGTATATAGGGGCAGTATTATAGTAGTTATATTCTTGTACATAGGGGGCAGTATTATAGTAGTTATATTCTTGTACATAGGGGCAGTATTATAGTAGTTATATTCTTGCACATAGGGGGCAGTATTATAGTATTTATATTCTTGTACATAGGAGCAGTATTATAGTAGTTATATTCTTGTACATAGGGGCAGTATTATAGCAGTTATATTCTTGTACATAGGTGGCAGTATTATAGCAGTTATATTCTTGTACATAGGAGCAGTATTATAGTAGTTACATTCTTGTTCATAGGGGGCAGTATGATTGTAGTTATATTCTTGTACATAGGGGGTAGTATTATAGTAGTTATATTCTTGTACTTAGGGGCAGTATTATAGTAGTTATATTCTTGTACATAGGAGCAGTATTATAGTAGTTATATTCCTGTACATAGGAGGCTGTATTATAGTAGTTATATTATTGCACATAGGGGCAGCATTATAGTAGTTATATTCTTGTACATAGGGGCAGTATTATAGTAGTTATATTCTTGTACATAGGAGCAGTATTATAGTAGTTATATTCTTGTTCATAGGGGGCAGTATTATAGTAGTTATATTCCTGTACATAGGAGGCAGTATTATAGTAGTTATATTCTTGTACATAGGGGGCAGTATTATAGTAGTTATATTCTTGTACCTAGGGTGCAGTATTATAGTAGTTATATTCTTGTACATAGGGGCAGTATTATAGTAGTTATATTCTTGTACATAGGGGCAGTATTATTGTAGTTATATTCTTTTTCATAGGGAGCAATATTATTGTAGTTATATTCTTGTACATAGGGGCAGTATTATAGTAGTTATATTCTTGTACATAGGGGCAGTATTATAGTACTTATATTCTTGTACATAGGAGCAGTATTATAGTAGTTATATTCCTGTACATAGGAGCAGTATTATAGTAGTTATATTCTTGTACATAGAGGGCAGTATTATAGTAGTTATATTCTTGTACATAAGGGCAGTATTATAGTAGTTATATTCTTGTACATAGGGGGCAGTATTATAGTAGTTATAGTCTTGTACATAGGAGCAGTATTATAGTAGTTATATTCTTGTACATAGCAGCAGTATTATAGTAGTTATATTTTTGTACATAGGGGCAGTATTATAGTAGTTATACTCTTGTACATTGGGGGCAGTATTATAGTAGTTATATTCTTGTACATAGGGGGTAGTATTATAGTACTTATATTCTTGTACATAGGAGCAGTATTATAGTAGTTATATTCTTGTACATAGGAGCAGTATTATAGTAGTTTTATTCTTGTACATAGGGGCAGTATTATAGTAGGTATATTCTTGTACATAGGGGCAGTATTATAGCAGTTATATTCTTGTACATAGGAGCAGTATTATAGTAGTTATATTCTTGTACATAGGGGGCAGTATTATAGTAGTTATATTCTTGTACATAGTGGCAGTATTATAGTAATTATATTCTTGTACATAGGGGGCAGTATTATAGTAGTTATATACTTGTACATAGGAGCAGTATTATAATAGTTATAGTCTTATACATAGGGGCAGTATTATAGTAGTTATATTCTTGTACATAGGGGGTAGTATTATAGTACTTATATTCTTGTACATAGGGGCAGTATTATAGTAGTTATATTGTTGTACATAGGGGCAGTATTATAGTAGTTATATTGTTGTACATAGGGAGCAGTATTATAGTAGTTATATTCTTGTACATAGGTGCAGTATTATAGTAGTTATATTCTTGTATATAGGGGTTAGTATTATAGTAGTTATATTCTTGTACATAGGGGGCAGTATTATAGTAGTTATATTCTTGTACATAGTGGCAGTATTATAGTAATTATATTCTTGTACATAGGGGGCAGTATTATAGTAGTTATATTCTTGTACATAGGAGCAGTATTATAGTAGTTATAGTCTTATACATAGGGGCAGTATTATAGTAGTTATATTCTTGTACATAGCGGCAGTATTATAGTATTTATATTCTTGTACATAGGGGGCAGTGGTATAGTAGTTATAGTCTTATACATAGGGGCAGTATTATAGTAGTTATATTCTTGTACATAGCGGCAGTATTATAGTAGTTATATTCTTGTACATAGGGGCAATATTATAGTAGTTATATTCTTGTACATAGGGGCAGTATTATAGTAGTTATATTCTTGTACATAGGGGGCAGTATTATAGTAGTTATATTCTTGTACATAGGAGCAGTATTACAGTAGTTATATTCTTGTACATAGGAGCAGTATTATAGTAGTTATATTCTTGTACATAGGGAGCAGTATTATAGTAGTTATATTCTTGCACATAGGAGCAGTATTATAGTAGTTATATTCTTGTACTCAGGAGCAGTATTATAGTAGTTACAGTCTTGTACATAGGAGCAGTATTATAGTAGTTATATTCTTGTACATAGCAGCAGTATTATAGTAGTTATATTTTTGTACATAGGGGCAGTATTATAGTAGTTATATTCTTGTACATAGGGGCAGTATTATAGTAGTTATATTCTTGTACATAGGGGGTAGTATTATAGTACTTATATTCTTGTACATAGGAGCAGTATTATAGTAGTTATATTCTTGTACATAGGAGCAGTATTATAGTAGTTTTATTCTTGTACATAGGGGCAGTATTATAGTAGGTATATTCTTGTACATAGGGGCAGTATTATAGCAGTTATATTCTTGTACATAGGAGCAGTATTATAGTAGTTATATTCTTGTACATAGGGGGCAGTATTATAGTAGTTATATTCTTGTACATAGTGGCAGTATTATAGTAATTATATTCTTGTACATAGGGGGCAGTATTATAGTAGTTATATACTTGTACATAGGAGCAGTATTATAATAGTTATAGTCTTATACATAGGGGCAGTATTACAGTAGTTATATTCTTGTACATAGGGGGTAGTATTATAGTACTTATATTCTTGTACATAGGGGCAGTATTATAGTAGTTATATTCTTGTACATAGGGGCAGTATTATAGTAGTTATATTCTTGTACATAGGGAGCAGTATTATAGTAGTTATATTCTTGTATATAGGGGGTAGTATTATAGTAGTTATATTCTTGTACATAGGGGGCAGTATTATAGTAGTTATATTCTTGTACATAGTGGCAGTATTATAGTAATTATATTCTTGTACATAGGGGGCAGTATTATAGTAGTTATATTCTTGTACATAGGAGCAGTATTATAGTAGTTATAGTCTTATACATAGGGGCAGTATTATAGTAGTTATATTCTTGTACATAGCGGCAGTATTATAGTAGTTATATTCTTGTACATAGGGGGCAGTGGTATAGTAGTTATAGTCTTATACATAGGGGCAGTATTATAGTAGTTATATTCTTGTACATAGGGGCAGTATTATAATAGTTATAGTCTTATACATAGGGGCAGTATTATAGTAGTTATATTCTTGTACATAGGGGTAGTATTATAGTACTTATATTCTTGTACATAGGGGCAGTATTATAGTAGTTATATTCTTGTACATAGGGGCAGTATTATAGTAGTTATATTCTTGTACATAGGGAGCAGTATTATAGTAGTTATATTCTTGTACATAGGTGCAGTATTATAGTAGTTATATTCTTGTACATAGGGGGTAGTATTATAGTACTTATATTCTTGCACATAGGAGCAGTATTATAGTAGTTATATTCTTGTACATAGGAGCAGTATTATAGTAGTTATATTCTTGTACACAGGGACAATATTATAGTAGTTATATTCTTGTACATAGGGAGCAGTATTATAGTAGTTATATTCTTGTACATAGGGGCAGTATTATAGTAGTTATGTTCTTGTATATAGGGGCAGTATTATAGTATTTATATTCTTGTACATAGTGGACAGCGTTATAGTAGTTATATTCTTGTACATAGGAGCAGTATTATAGTAGTTATATTCTTGTACATAGGTGCAGTATTATAGTAGTTATATTCTTGTACATAGGGGGTAGTATTATAGTAGTTATATTCTTGTACATAGGGGGCAGTATTATAGTAATTATATTCTTGTACATAGTGGCAGTATTATAGTAATTATATTCTTGTACATAGGGGGCAGTATTATAGTAGTTATATTCTTGTACATAGGAGCAGTATTATAGTAGTTATAGTCTTATACATAGGGGCAGTATTATAGTAGTTATATTCTTGTACATAGCGGCAGTATTATAGTAGTTATATTCTTGTACATAGGGGGCAGTGGTATAGTAGTTATAGTCTTATACATAGGGGCAGTATTATAGTAGTTATATTCTTGTACATAGCGGCAGTATTATAGTAGTTATATTCATGTTAATAGGGGCAATATTATAGTAGTTATATTCTTGTACATAGGGGCAGTATTATAGTAGTTATATTCTTGTACATAGGGGGCAGTATTATACTAGTTATATTCTTGTACATAGGAGCAGTATTACAGTAGTTATATTCTTGTACATAGGAGCAGTATTATAGTAGTTATATTCTTGTACATAGGGAGGAGTATTATAGTAGTTATATTCTTGCACATAGGAGCAGTATTATAGTAGTTATATTCTTGTACATAGGAGCAGTATTATAGTAGTTATATTCTTGTACACAGGGACAATATTATAGTAGTTATATTCTTGTACATAGGGAGCAGTATTATAGTAGTTATATTCTTGTACATAGGGGCAGTATTATAGTAGTTATGTTCTTGTATATAGGGGCAGTATTATAGTATTTATATTCTTGTACATAGTGGACAGCGTTATAGTAGTTATATTCTTGTACATAGGGGCTGTATTATAGTAGTTATATTCTTATACATAGGAGCAGTATTATAGTATTTATATTCTTGTACATAGGGGCTGTATTATAGTAGTTATATTCTTGTACATAGGGGCAGTATTATAGTAGTTATATTCTTGTACATAGGAGCAGTATTACAGTAGTTATATTCTTGTACATAGGAGCAGTATTATAGTAGTTATATTCTTGTACATAGGGAGCAGTATTATAGTAGTTATATTCTTGCACATAGGAGCAGTATTATAGTAGTTATATTCTTGTACATAGGAGCAGTATTATAGTAGTTATAGTCTTGTACATAGGAGCAGTATTATAGTAGTTATATTCTTGTACATAGCAGCAGTATTATAGTAGTTATATTTTTGTACATAGGGGCAGTATTATAGTAGTTATATTCTTGTACATAGGGGCAGTATTATAGTAGTTATATTCTTGTACATAGGGGGTAGTATTATAGTACTTATATTCTTGTACATAGGAGCAGTATTATAGTAATTATATTCTTGTACATAGGAGCAGTATTATAGTTGTTTTATTCTTGTACATAGGGGCAGTATTATAGTAGGTATATTCTTGTACATAGGGGCAGTATTATAGCAGTTATGTTCTTGTACATAGGAGCAGTATTATAGTAGTTATATTCTTGTACATAGGGGGCAGTATTATAGTAGTTATATTCTTGTACATAGTGGCAGTATTATAGTAATTATATTCTTGTACATAGGGGGCAGTATTATAATAGTTATATACTTGTACATAGGAGCAGTATTATAATAGTTAGTTATAGTCTTATACATAGGGGCAGTATTATAGTAGTTATATTCTTGTACATAGGGGGTAGTATTATAGTACTTATATTCTTGTACATAGGGGCAGTATTATAGTAGTTATATTCTTGTACATAGGGGCAGTATTATAGTAGTTATATTCTTGTACATAGGGAGCAGTATTATAGTAGTTATATTCTTGTACATAGGTGCAGTATTATAGTAGTTATATTCTTGTACATAGGGGGCAGTATTATAGTAGTTATATTCTTGTACATAGGGGGCAGTATTATAGTAGTTATATTCTTGTTTATAGTGGCAGTATTATAGTAATTATATTCTTGTACATAGGGGGCAGTATTATAGTAGTTATATTCTTGTACATAGGAGCAGTATTATAGTAGTTATAGTCTTATACATAGGGGCAGTATTATAGTAGTTATATTCTTGTACATAGCGGCAGTATTATAGTAGTTATATTCTTGTACATAGGGGGCAGTGGTATAGTAGTTATAGTCTTATACATAGGGGCAGTATTATAGTAGTTATATTCTTGTACATAGCGGCAGTATTATAGTAGTTATATTTTTGTACATAGGGGCAATATTATAGTAGTTATATTCTTGTACATAGGAGCAGTATTATAGTAGTTATATTCTTGTACATAGGTGCAGTATTATAGTAGTTATATTCTTGTACATAGGGGGTAGTATTATAGTAGTTATATTCTTGTACATAGGGGGCAGTATTATAGTAGTTATATTCTTGTACATAGTGGCAGTATTATAGTAATTATATTCTTGTACATAGTGGCAGTATTATAGTAGTTATATTCTTGTACATAGGAGCAGTATTATAGTAGTTATAGTCTTATACATAGGGGCAGTATTATAGTAGTTATATTCTTGTACATAGCGGCAGTATTATAGTAGTTATATTCTTGTACATAGGGGGCAGTGGTATAGTAGTTATAGTCTTATACATAGGGGCAGTATTATAGTAGTTATATTCTTGTACATAGCGGCAGTATTATAGTAGTTATATTCATGTTAATAGGGGCAATATTATAGTAGTTATATTCTTGTACATAGGGGCAGTATTATAGTAGTTATATTCTTGTACATAGGGGGCAGTATTATACTAGTTATATTCTTGTACATAGGAGCAGTATTACAGTAGTTATATTCTTGTACATAGGAGCAGTATTATAGTAGTTATATTCTTGTACATAGGGAGGAGTATTATAGTAGTTATATTCTTGCACATAGGAGCAGTATTATAGTAGTTATATTCTTGTACATAGGAGCAGTATTATAGTAGTTATATTCTTGTACACAGGGACAATATTATAGTAGTTATATTCTTGTACATAGGGAGCAGTATTATAGTAGTTATATTCTTGTACATAGGGGCAGTATTATAGTAGTTATGTTCTTGTATATAGGGGCAGTATTATAGTATTTATATTCTTGTACATAGTGGACAGCGTTATAGTAGTTATATTCTTGTACATAGGGGCTGTATTATAGTAGTTATATTCTTATACATAGGAGCAGTATTATAGTATTTATATTCTTGTACATAGGGGCTGTATTATAGTAGTTATATTCTTGTACATAGGGGCAGTATTATAGTAGTTATATTCTTGTACATAGGAGCAGTATTACAGTAGTTATATTCTTGTACATAGGAGCAGTATTATAGTAGTTATATTCTTGTACATAGGGAGCAGTATTATAGTAGTTATATTCTTGCACATAGGAGCAGTATTATAGTAGTTATATTCTTGTACATAGGAGCAGTATTATAGTAGTTATAGTCTTGTACATAGGAGCAGTATTATAGTAGTTATATTCTTGTACATAGCAGCAGTATTATAGTAGTTATATTTTTGTACATAGGGGCAGTATTATAGTAGTTATATTCTTGTACATAGGGGCAGTATTATAGTAGTTATATTCTTGTACATAGGGGGTAGTATTATAGTACTTATATTCTTGTACATAGGAGCAGTATTATAGTAATTATATTCTTGTACATAGGAGCAGTATTATAGTTGTTTTATTCTTGTACATAGGGGCAGTATTATAGTAGGTATATTCTTGTACATAGGGGCAGTATTATAGCAGTTATGTTCTTGTACATAGGAGCAGTATTATAGTAGTTATATTCTTGTACATAGGGGGCAGTATTATAGTAGTTATATTCTTGTACATAGTGGCAGTATTATAGTAATTATATTCTTGTACATAGGGGGCAGTATTATAATAGTTATATACTTGTACATAGGAGCAGTATTATAATAGTTAGTTATAGTCTTATACATAGGGGCAGTATTATAGTAGTTATATTCTTGTACATAGGGGGTAGTATTATAGTACTTATATTCTTGTACATAGGGGCAGTATTATAGTAGTTATATTCTTGTACATAGGGGCAGTATTATAGTAGTTATATTCTTGTACATAGGGAGCAGTATTATAGTAGTTATATTCTTGTACATAGGTGCAGTATTATAGTAGTTATATTCTTGTACATAGGGGGCAGTATTATAGTAGTTATATTCTTGTACATAGGGGGCAGTATTATAGTAGTTATATTCTTGTACATAGTGGCAGTATTATAGTAATTATATTCTTGTACATAGGGGGCAGTATTATAGTAGTTATATTCTTGTACATAGGAGCAGTATTATAGTAGTTATAGTCTTATACATAGGGGCAGTATTATAGTAGTTATATTCTTGTACATAGCGGCAGTATTATAGTAGTTATATTCTTGTACATAGGGGGCAGTGGTATAGTAGTTATAGTCTTATACATAGGGGCAGTATTATAGTAGTTATATTCTTGTACATAGCGGCAGTATTATAGTATTTATATTCTTGTACATAGGGGCAATATTATAGTAGTTATATTCTTGTACATAGGGGCAGTATTATAGTAGTTATATTCTTGTACATAGGGGGCAGTATTATAGTAGTTATATTCTTGTACATAGGAGCAGTATTACAGTAGTTATATTCTTGTACATAGGAGCAGTATTATAGTAGTTATATTCTTGTACATAGGGAGCAGTATTATAGTAGTTATATTCTTGCACATAGGAGCAGTATTATAGTAGTTATATTCTTGTACATAGGAGCAGTATTATAGTAGTTATATTCTTGTACATAGGGGCAATATTATAGTAGTTATATTCTTGTACATAGGGAGCAGTATTATAGTAGTTATATTCTTGTACATAGGAGCAGTATTATAGTAGTTATATTCTTGTACATAGGGGCAGTATTATAGTAGTTATGTTCTTGTATATAAGGGCAGTATTATAGTATTTATATTCTTGTACATAGTGGACAGCGTTATAGTAGTTATATTCTTGTACATAGGAGCAGTATTATAGTATTTATATTCTTGTACATAGGGGCTGTATTATAGTAGTTATATTCTTGTACATAGGGGCAGTGTTATAGTAGTTATATTCTTGTACATAGGAGCAATATTACAGTAGTTATATTCTTGTACATAGGAGCAGTATTATAGTAGTTATATTCTTGTACATAGGGAGCAGTATTATAGTAGTTATATTCTTGCACATAGGAGCAGTATTATAGTAGTTATATTCTTGTACATAGGAGCAGTATTATAGTAGTTATAGTCTTGTACATAGGAGCAGTATTATAGTAGTTATATTCTTCTACATAGCAGTATTATAGTAGTTATATTTTTGTACATAGGGGCAGTATTATAGTAGTTATATTCTTGTACATAGGGGCAGTATTATAGTAGTTATATTCTTGTACATAGGGGGTAGTATTATAGTACTTATATTCTTGTACATAGGAGCAGTATTATAGTAGTTATATTCTTGTACATAGGAGCAGTATTATAGTAGTTTTATTCTTGTACATAGGGGCAGTATTATAGTAGGTATATTCTTGTACATAGGGGCAGTATTATAGCAGTTATATTCTTGTACATAGGAGCAGTATTATAGTAGTTATATTCTTGTACATAGGGGGCAGTATTATAGTAGTTATATTCTTGTACATAGTGGCAGTATTATAGTAATTATATTCTTGTACATAGGGGGCAGTATTATAGTAGTTATATACTTGTACATAGGAGCAGTATTATAATAGTTAGTTATAGTCTTATACATAGGGGCAGTATTATAGTAGTTATATTCTTGTACATAGGGGGTAGTATTATAGTACTTATATTCTTGTACATAGGGGCAGTATTATAGTAGTTATATTCTTGTACATAGGGGCAGTATTATAGTAGTTATATTCTTGTACATAGGGAGCAGTATTATAGTAGTTATATTCTTGTACATAGGTGCAGTATTATAGTAGTTATATTCTTGTACATAGGGGGCAGTATTATAGTAGTTATATTCTTGTACATTGGGGGCAGTATTATAGTAGTTATATTCTTGTACATAGTGGCAGTATTATAGTAATTATATTCTTGTACATAGGGGGCAGTATTATAGTAGTTATATTCTTGTACATAGGAGCAGTATTATAGTAGTTATAGTCTTATACATAGGGGCAGTATTATAGTAGTTATATTCTTGTACATAGCGGCAGTATTATAGTAGTTATATTCTTGTACATAGGGGGCAGTGGTATAGTAGTTATAGTCTTATACATAGGGGCAGTATTATAGTAGTTATATTCTTGTACATAGCGGCAGTATTATAGTAGTTATATTCTTGTACGTAGGGGCAATATTATAGTAGTTATATTCTTGTACATAGGGGCAGTATTATGGTAGTTATATTCTTGTACATAGAGGGCAGTATTATAGTAGTTATATTCTTGTACCTAGGAGCAGTATTACAGTAGTTATATTCTTGTACATAGGAGCAGTATTATAGAAGTTTAATTCTTGTACATAGGGAGCAGTATTATAGTAGTTATATTCTTGCACATAGGAGCAGTATTATAGTAGTTATATTCTTGTACATAGGAGCAGTATTATAGTAGTTATATTCTTGTACATAGGGGCAATATTATAGTAGTTATATTCTTGTACATAGGGGCAGTATTATAGTAGTTATATTCTTGTACATAGGGGCAGTATTATAGTAGTTATATTCTTGTACATAGGGAGCAGTATTATAGTAGTTATATTCTTGTACATAGGTGCAGTATTATAGTAGTTATATTCTTGTACATAGGGGGCAGTATTATAGTAGTTATATTCTTGTACATAGGGGGCAGTATTATAGTAGTTATATTCTTGTACATAGTGGCAGTATTATAGTAATTATATTCTTGTACATAGGGGGCAGTATTATAGTAGTTATATTCTTGTACATAGGAGCAGTATTATAGTAGTTATAGTCTTATACATAGGGGCAGTATTATAGTAGTTATATTCTTGTACATAGCGGCAGTATTATAGTAGTTATATTCTTGTACATAGGGGGCAGTGGTATAGTAGTTATAGTCTTATACATAGGGGCAGTATTATAGTAGTTATATTCTTGTACATAGCGGCAGTATTATAGTAGTTATATTCTTGTACGTAGGGGCAATATTATAGTAGTTATATTCTTGTACATAGGGGCAGTATTATAGTAGTTATATTCTTGTACATAGGGGGCAGTATTATATTAGTTATATTCTTGTACATAGGAGCAGTATTACAGTAGTTATATTCTTGTACATAGGAGCAGTATTATAGTAGTTATATTCTTGTACATAGGGAGCAGTATTATAGTAGTTATATTCTTGCACATAGGAGCAGTATTATAGTAGTTATATTCTTGTACATAGGAGCAGTATTATAGTAGTTATATTCTTGTACATAGGGGCAATATTATAGTAGTTATATTCCTGTACATAGGGAGCAGTATTATAGTAGTTATATTCTTGTACATAGGAGCAGTATTATAGTAGTTATATTCTTGTACATAGGGGCAGTATTATAGTAGTTATGTTCTTGTATATAAGGGCAGTATTATAGTATTTATATTCTTGTACATAGTGGACAGCATTATAGTAGTTATATTCTTGTACATAGGAGCAGTATTATAGTAGTTATATTCTTGTACATAGGGGCTGTATTATAGTAGTTATATTCTTATACATAGGAGCAGTATTATAGTATTTATATTCTTGTACATAGGGGCTGTATTATAGTAGTTATATTCTTGTACATAGGGGCAGTATTATAGTAGTTATATTCTTGTACATAGGAGCAGTATTATAGTAGTTATACTCTTGTACATAGGAGCAGTATTATAGTAGTTATATTCTTGTACATAGAAGCAGTATTATAGTAGTTATATTCTTGTACATAGGAGCAGTATTATAGTAGTTATATTCTTGTACATAGGGGGCAGTATTATAGTAGTTATATTCTTGTACATAGGGTGCAGTATTATAGTAGTTATATTCTTGTACATAGGGGCAGTATTATAGTAGTTATATTCTTGTACGTAGGAGCAGTATTATAGTAGTTATATTCTTGTACATAGGGGGCAGTATTATAGTAGTTATATTCTTGTACATAGGGTGCAGTATTATAGTAGTTATATTCTTGTACATAGGGGCAGTATTATAGTAGTTATATTCTTGTACATAGGAGCAGTATTATAGTAGTTCTATTCTTGTTCATAGGGGCAGTATTATAGTAGTTATATTCTTGTACTTAGGGGCAGTTTTATAGTAGTTATATTCTTGTACATAGTAGCAGTATTATAGTAGTTATATTCTTGTACATAGGAGCAGTATTATAGTAGTTTTATTCTTGTTCATAGGGGGCAGTATTATAGTACTTATATTCTTGTACATAGGGGCAGTATTATAGTAGTTATATTCTTGTACATAGGGGGCAGTATTATAGTAGTTATATTCTTGTACATAGGAGCAGTATTATAGTAGTTATATTCTTGTACATAGGGGCAGTATTATGATACTTATGTTCTTGTATATAGGGGCAGTACTATAGTATTAATATTCTTGTACATAGTGGACAGCGTTATAGTAGTTATATTCTTGTACATAGGAGCAGTATTATAGTAGTTATATTCTTGTACATAGGGGCTGTATTATAGTAGTTATATTCTTATACATAGGAGCAGTATTATTGTAGTTATATTCTTGTACATAGGGGCTGTATTATAGTAGTTATATTCTTGTACATAGGGGCAGTATTATAGTAGTTATATTCTTGTACATAGGAGCAGTATTATAGTTGTTATACTCTTGTACATAGGAGCAGTATTATAGTAGTTATATTCTTGTACATAGGAGCAGTATTATAGTAGTTATATTCTTGTACATAGGAGCAGTATTATAGTAGTTATATTCTTGTACATAGGGGGCAGTATTATAGTACTTATATTCTTGTACATAGGGTGCAGTATTATAGTACTTATATTCTTGTACATAGGGGCAGTATTATAGTAGTTATATTCTTGTACATAGGAGCAGTATTATAGTAGTTATATTCTTGTACATAGGGGGCAGTATTATAGTATTTATATTCTTGTACATATGGTGCAGTATTATAGTAGTTATATTCTTGTACATAGGGGCAGTATTATAGTAGTTCTATTCTTGTTCATAGGGGCAGTATTATAGTAGTTATATTCTTGTATTTAGGGGCAGTATTATAGTAGTTATATTCTTGTACATAGGAGCAGTATTATAGTAGTTATATTCTTGTACATAGGAGCAGTATTATAGTAGTTTTATTCTTGTTCATAGGGGCAGTATTATAGTAGGTATATTCTTGTACATAGGGGCATTATTATAGCAGTTATATTCTTGTACATAGGAGCAGTATTATAGTAGTTATATTCTTGTACATAGGGGGCAGTATTATAGTAGTTATATTCTTGTACATAGTGGCAGTATTATAGTAATTATATTCTTGTACATAGGGGGCAGTATTATAGTAGTTATATACTTGTACATAGGAGCAGTATTATAATAGTTAGTTATAGTCTTATACATAGGGGCAGTATTATAGTAGTTATATTCTTGTACATAGGGGCAGTATTATAGTAGTTATATTCTTGTACATAGGGGCAGTATTATAGTAGTTATATTCTTGTACATAGGGAGCAGTATTATAGTAGTTATATTCTTGTACATAGGTGCAGTATTATAGTAGTTATATTCTTGTACATAGGGGGCAGTATTATAGTAGTTATATTCTTGTACATAGGGGGCAGTATTATAGTAGTTATATTCTTGTACATAGTGGCAGTATTATAGTAATTATATTCTTGTACATAGGGGGCAGTATTATAGTAGTTATATTCTTGTACATAGGAGCAGTATTATAGTAGTTATAGTCTTATACATAGGGGCAGTATTATAGTAGTTATATTCTTGTACATAGCGGCAGTATTATAGTAGTTATATTCTTGTACATAGGGGGCAGTGGTATAGTAGTTATAGTCTTATACATAGGGGCAGTATTATAGTAGTTATATTCCTGTACATAGCGGCAGTATTATAGTAGTTATATTCTTGTACGTAGGGGCAATATTATAGTAGTTATATTCTTGTACATAGGGGCAGTATTATAGTAGTTATATTCTTGTACATAGGGGGCAGTATTATAGTAGTTATATTCTTGTACATAGGAGCAGTATTACAGTAGTTATATTCTTGTACATAGGAGCAGTATTATAGTAGTTATATTCTTGTACATAGGGAGCAGTATTATAGTAGTTATATTCTTGCACATAGGAGCAGTATTATAGTAGTTATATTCTTGTACATAGGAGCAGTATTATAGTAGTTATATTCTTGTACATAGGGGCAATATTATAGTAGTTATATTCTTGTACATAGGGAGCAGTATTATAGTAGTTATATTCTTGTACATAGGAGCAGTATTATAGTAGTTATATTCTTGTACATAGGGGCAGTATTATAGTAGTTATGTTCTTGTATATAAGGGCAGTATTATAGTATTTATATTCTTGTACATAGTGGACAGCATTATAGTAGTTATATTCTTGTACATAGGAGCAGTATTATAGTAGTTATATTCTTGTACATAGGGCTGTATTATAGTAGTTATATTCTTATACATAGGAGCAGTATTATAGTATTTATATTCTTGTACATAGGGGCTGTATTATAGTAGTTATATTCTTGTACATAGGGGCAGTATTATAGTAGTTATATTCTTGTACATAGGAGCAGTATTATAGTAGTTATACTCTTGTACATAGGAGCAGTATTATAGTAGTTATATTCTTGTACATAGAAGCAGTATTATAGTAGTTATATTCTTGTACATAGGGTGCAGTATTATAGTAGTTATATTCTTGTACATAAGGGCAGTATTATAGTAGTTATATTCTTGTACATAGGGTGCAGTATTATAGTAGTTATATTCTTGTACATAGGGGCAGTATTATAGTAGTTATATTCTTGTACATAGGAGCAGTATTATAGTAGTTATATTCTTGTACATAGGGGGCAGTATTATAGTATTTATATTCTTGTACATAGGGTGCAGTATTATAGTAGTTATATTCTTGTACATAGGGGCAGTATTATAGTAGTTATATTCTTGTACATAGGAGCAGTATTATAGTAGTTCTATTCTTGTTCATAGGGGCAGTATTATAGTAGTTATATTCTTGTACTTAGGGGCAGTATTATAGTAGTTATATTCTTGTACATAGGAGCAGTATTATAGTTGTTATATTCTTGTACATAGGAGCAGTATTATAGTAGTTTTATTCTTGTTCATAGGGGGCAGTATTATAGTACTTATATTCTTGTACATAGGGGCAGTATTATAGTAGTTATATTCTTGTACATAGGGGGCAGTATTATAGTAGTTATATTCTTGTACATAGGAGCAGTATTATAGTAGTTATATTCTTGTACATAGGGGCAGTATTATGGTAGTTATGTTCTTGTATATAGGGGCAGTATTATAGTATTAATATTCTTGTACATAGTGGACAGCGTTATAGTAGTTATATTCTTGTACATAGGAGCAGTATTATAGTAGTTATATTCTTGTACATAGGTGCTGTATTATAGTAGTTATATTCTTATACATAGGAGCAGTATTATTGTAGTTATATTCTTGTACATAGGGGCTGTATTATAGTAGTTATATTCTTGTACATAGGGGCAGTATTATAGTAGTTATATTCTTGTACATAGGAGCAGTATTATAGTTGTTATACTCTTGTACATAGGAGCAGTATTATAGTAGTTATATTCTTGTACATAGGAGCAGTATTATAGTAGTTATATTCTTGTACATAGGAGCAGTATTATAGTAGTTATATTCTTGTACATAGGGGGCAGTATTATAGTACTTATATTCTTGTACATAGGGTGCAGTATTATAGTACTTATATTCTTGTACATAGGGGCAGTATTATAGTAGTTATATTCTTGTACATAGGAGCAGTATTATAGTAGTTATATTCTTGTACATAGGGGGCAGTATTATAGTATTTATATTCTTGTACATAGGGTGCAGTATTATAGTAGTTATATTCTTGTACATAGGGGCAGTATTATAGTAGTTATATTCTTGTACATAGGAGCAGTATTATAGTAGTTCTATTCTTGTTCATAGGGGCAGTATTATAGTAGTTATATTCTTGTATTTAGGGGCAGTATTATAGTAGTTATATTCTTGTACATAGGAGCAGTATTATAGTAGTTATATTCTTGTACATAGGAGCAGTATTATAGTAGTTTTATTCTTGTTCATAGGGGGCAGTATTATAGTACTTATATTCTTGTACATAGGGGCAATATTATAGTAGTTATATTCTTGTACATAGGGGGCAGTATTATAGTAGTTATATTCTTGTACATAGGGGCAGTATTATAGTAGTTATATTCTTGTACATAGGGGGCAGTATTATAGTAGTTATATTCTTGTACATAGGGGCAGTATTATAGTAGTTATATTCTTGCACATAGGGGGCAGTATTATAGTATTTATATTCTTGTACATAGGAGCAGTATTATAGTAGTTATATTCTTGTACATAGGGGCAGTATTATAGCAGTTATATTCTTGTACATAGGTGGCAGTATTATAGCAGTTATATTCTTGTACATAGGAGCAGTATTATAGTAGTTACATTCTTGTTCATAGGGGGCAGTATGATTGTAGTTATATTCTTGTACATAGGGGCAGTATTATAGTAGTTACATTCTTGTTCATAGGTGGCAGTATTATAGTAGTTACATTCTTGTACATAGGGGCAGTATTATAGTAGTTATATTCTTGTACATAGGGGGTAGTATTATAGTAGTTATATTCTTGTACATAGGGGCAGTATTATAGTAGTTATATTCTTGTACATAGGAGCAGTATTATAGTAGTTATATTCCTGTACATAGTAGGCTGTATTATAGTAGTTATATTATTGCACATAGGGGGCAGCATTATAGTAGTTATATTCTTGTACATAGGGGCAGTATTATAGTAGTTATATTCTTGTACATAGGAGCAGTATTATAGTAGTTATATTCTTGTTCATAGGGGGCAGTATTATAGTAGTTATATTCCTGTACATAGGAGGCAGTATTATAGTAGTTATATTCTTGTACATAGGGGGCAGTATTATAGTAGTTATATTCTTGTACCTAGGGTGCAGTATTATAGTAGTTATATTCTTGTACATAGGGGCAGTATTATAGTAGTTATATTCTTGTACATAGGGGCAGTATTATAGTAGTTATATTCTTGTTCATAGGGAGCAGTATTATTGTAGTTATATTCTTGTACATAGGGGCAGTATTATAGTAGTTATATTCTTGTACATAGGGGCAGTATTATAGTAGTTATATTCTTGTACATAGGAGCAGTATTATAGTAGTTATATTCTTGTACATAGGAGCAGTATTATAGTAGTTATATTCTTGTACCTAGGGTGCAGTATTATAGTAGTTATATTCTTGTACCTAGGGTGCAGTATTATAGTAGTTATATTCTTGTACATAGGGGCAGTATTATAGTAGTTATATTCTTGTACATAGGGGCAGTATTATAGTAGTTATATTCTTGTACATAGGGGCAGTATTATAGTAGTTATATTCTTGTACATAGGGGCAGTATTATAGTAGTTATATTCTTGTTCATAGGGAGCAGTATTATTGTAGTTATATTCTTATACATAGGGGCAGTATTATAGTAGTTATATTCTTGTACATAGGGGCAGTATTATAGTAGTTATATTCTTGTACATAGGAGCAGTATTATAATAGTTATATTCTTGTACATAGGAGCAGTATTATAGTAGTTATATTCTTGTACCTAGGGTGCAGTATTATAGTAGTTATATTCTTGTTCATAGGGGCAATATTATAGTAGTTATATTCTTGTACATAGGAGCAGTATTATAGTAGTTATACTCTTGTACATAGGAGCAGTATTATAGTAGTTATATTCTTGTACATAGGAGCAGTATTATAGTAGTTATATTCTTGTACATAGGGGGCACTATTATAGTAGTTATATTCTTGTACATAGGGGCACTATTATAGTAGTTATATTCTTGTACATAGGGGGCAGTATTATAGTATTTATATTCTTGTACATAGGGTGCAGTATTATAGTAGTTATATTCTTGTACATAGGGGCAGTATTATAGTAGTTATATTCTTGTACATAGGAGCAGTATTATAGTAGTTATATTCTTGTTCATAGGGGCAGTATTATAGTAGTTATATTCTTGTACTTAGGGGCAGTATTATAGTAGTTATATTCTTGTACATAGGAGCAGTATTATAGTTGTTATATTCTTGTACATAGGAGCAGTATTATAGTAGTTTTATTCTTGTTCATAGGGGGCAGTATTATAGTACTTATATTCTTGTACATAGGGGCAGTATTATAGTAGTTATATTCTTGTACATAGGGGGCAGTATTATAGTAGTTATATTCTTGTACATAGGAGCAGTATTATAGTAGTTATGTTCTTGTACATAGGGGCAGTATTATGGTAGTTATGTTCTTGTATATAGGGGCAGTATTATAGTATTAATATTCTTGTACATAGTGGACAGCGTTATAGTAGTTATATTCTTGTACATAGGAGCAGTATTATAGTAGTTATATTCTTGTACATAGGGGCTGTATTATAGTAGTTATATTCTTATACATAGGAGCAGTATTATTGTAGTTATATTCTTGTACATAGGGGCTGTATTATAGTAGTTATATTCTTGTACATAGGGGCAGTATTATAGTAGTTATATTCTTGTACATAGGAGCAGTATTATAGTTGTTATACTCTTGTACATAGGAGCAGTATTATAGTAGTTATATTCTTGTACATAGGAGCAGTATTATAGTAGTTATATTCTTGTACATAGGAGCAGTATTATAGTAGTTATATTCTTGTACATAGGGGGCAGTATTATAGTACTTATATTCTTGTACATAGGGTGCAGTATTATAGTACTTATATTCTTGTACATAGGGGCAGTATTATAGTAGTTATATTCTTGTACATAGGAGCAGTATTATAGTAGTTATATTCTTGTACATAGGGGGCAGTATTATAGTATTTATATTCTGTACATAGGGTGCAGTATTATAGTAGTTATATTCTTGTACATAGGGGCAGTATTATAGTAGTTATATTCTTGTACATAGGAGCAGTATTATAGTAGTTCTATTCTTGTTCATAGGGGCAGTATTATAGTAGTTATATTCTTGTATTTAGGGGCAGTATTATAGTAGTTATATTCTTGTACATAGGAGCAGTATTATAGTAGTTATATTCTTGTACATAGGAGCAGTATTATAGTAGTTTTATTCTTGTTCATAGGGGGCAGTATTATAGTACTTATATTCTTGTACATAGGGGCAATATTATAGTAGTTATATTCTTGTACATAGGGGGCAGTATTATAGTAGTTATATTCTTGTACATAGGGGCAGTATTATAGTAGTTATATTCTTGTACATAGGGGGCAGTATTATAGTAGTTATATTCTTGTACATAGGGGCAGTATTATAGTAGTTATATTCTTGCACATAGGGGGCAGTATTATAGTATTTATATTCTTGTACATAGGAGCAGTATTATAGTAGTTATATTCTTGTACATAGGGGCAGTATTATAGCAGTTATATTCTTGTACATAGGTGGCAGTATTATAGCAGTTATATTCTTGTACATAGGAGCAGTATTATAGTAGTTACATTCTTGTTCATAGGGGGCAGTATGATTGTAGTTATATTCTTGTACATAGGGGCAGTATTATAGTAGTTACATTCTTGTTCATAGGGGCAGTATTATAGTAGTTATATTCTTGTACATAGGGGGTAGTATTATAGTAGTTATATTCTTGTACATAGGGGCAGTATTATAGTAGTTATATTCTTGTACATAGGAGCAGTATTATAGTAGTTATATTCCTGTACATAGGAGGCTGTATTATAGTAGTTATATTATTGCACATAGGGGGCAGCATTATAGTAGTTATATTCTTGTACATAGGGGCAGTATTATAGTAGTTATATTCTTGTACATAGGAGCAGTATTATAGTAGTTATATTCTTGTTCATAGGGGGCAGTATTATAGTAGTTATATTCCTGTACATAGGAGGCAGTATTATAGTAGTTATATTCTTGTACATAGGGGGCAGTATTATAGTAGTTATATTCTTGTACCTAGGGTGCAGTATTATAGTAGTTATATTCTTGTACATAGGGGCAGTATTATAGTAGTTATATTCTTGTACATAGGGGCAGTATTATAGTAGTTATATTCTTGTTCATAGGGAGCAGTATTATTGTAGTTATATTCTTGTACATAGGGGCAGTATTATAGTAGTTATATTCTTGTACATAGGGGCAGTATTATAGTAGTTATATTCTTGTACATAGGAGCAGTATTATAGTAGTTATATTCTTGTACATAGGAGCAGTATTATAGTAGTTATATTCTTGTACCTAGGGTGCAGTATTATAGTAGTTATATTCTTGTACCTAGGGTGCAGTATTATAGTAGTTATATTCTTGTACATAGGGGCAGTATTATAGTAGTTATATTCTTGTACATAGGGGCAGTATTATAGTAGTTATATTCTTGTACATAGGGGCAGTATTATAGTAGTTATATTCTTGTTCATAGGGAGCAGTATTATTGTAGTTATATTCTTGTACATAGGGGCAGTATTATAGTAGTTATATTCTTGTACATAGGGGCAGTATTATAGTAGTTATATTCTTGTACATAGGAGCAGTATTATAGTAGTTATATTCTTGTACATAGGAGCAGTATTATAGTAGTTATATTCTTGTACCTAGGGTGCAGTATTATAGTAGTTATATTCTTGTTCATAGGGGCAATATTATAGTAGTTATATTCTTGTACATAGGAGCAGTATTATAGTAGTTATACTCTTGTACATAGGGGGCAGTATTATAGTACTTATATTCTTGTACATAGGGTGCAGTATTATAGTACTTATATTCTTGTACATAGGGGCAGTATTATAGTAGTTATATTCTTGTACATAGGAGCAGTATTATAGTAGTTATATTCTTGTACATAGGGGGCAGTATTATAGTATTTATATTCTGTACATAGGGTGCAGTATTATAGTAGTTATATTCTTGTACATAGGGGCAGTATTATAGTAGTTATATTCTTGTACATAGGAGCAGTATTATAGTAGTTCTATTCTTGTTCATAGGGGCAGTATTATAGTAGTTATATTCTTGTATTTAGGGGCAGTATTATAGTAGTTATATTCTTGTACATAGGAGCAGTATTATAGTAGTTATATTCTTGTACATAGGAGCAGTATTATAGTAGTTTTATTCTTGTTCATAGGGGGCAGTATTATAGTACTTATATTCTTGTACATAGGGGCAATATTATAGTAGTTATATTCTTGTACATAGGGGGCAGTATTATAGTAGTTATATTCTTGTACATAGGGGCAGTATTATAGTAGTTATATTCTTGTACATAGGGGGCAGTATTATAGTAGTTATATTCTTGTACATAGGGGCAGTATTATAGTAGTTATATTCTTGCACATAGGGGGCAGTATTATAGTATTTATATTCTTGTACATAGGAGCAGTATTATAGTAGTTATATTCTTGTACATAGGGGCAGTATTATAGCAGTTATATTCTTGTACATAGGTGGCAGTATTATAGCAGTTATATTCTTGTACATAGGAGCAGTATTATAGTAGTTACATTCTTGTTCATAGGGGGCAGTATGATTGTAGTTATATTCTTGTACATAGGGGCAGTATTATAGTAGTTACATTCTTGTACATAGGGGCAGTATTATAGTAGTTATATTCTTGTACATAGGGGGTAGTATTATAGTAGTTATATTCTTGTACATAGGGGCAGTATTATAGTAGTTATATTCTTGTACATAGGAGCAGTATTATAGTAGTTATATTCCTGTACATAGGAGGCTGTATTATAGTAGTTATATTATTGCACATAGGGGGCAGCATTATAGTAGTTATATTCTTGTACATAGGGGCAGTATTATAGTAGTTATATTCTTGTACATAGGAGCAGTATTATAGTAGTTATATTCTTGTTCATAGGGGGCAGTATTATAGTAGTTATATTCCTGTACATAGGAGGCAGTATTATAGTAGTTATATTCTTGTACATAGGGGGCAGTATTATAGTAGTTATATTCTTGTACCTAGGGTGCAGTATTATAGTAGTTATATTCTTGTACATAGGGGCAGTATTATAGTAGTTATATTCTTGTACATAGGGGCAGTATTATAGTAGTTATATTCTTGTTCATAGGGAGCAGTATTATTGTAGTTATATTCTTGTACATAGGGGCAGTATTATAGTAGTTATATTCTTGTACATAGGGGCAGTATTATAGTAGTTATATTCTTGTACATAGGAGCAGTATTATAGTAGTTATATTCTTGTACATAGGAGCAGTATTATAGTAGTTATATTCTTGTACCTAGGGTGCAGTATTATAGTAGTTATATTCTTGTACCTAGGGTGCAGTATTATAGTAGTTATATTCTTGTACATAGGGGCAGTATTATAGTAGTTATATTCTTGTACATAGGGGCAGTATTATAGTAGTTATATTCTTGTACATAGGGGCAGTATTATAGTAGTTATATTCTTGTTCATAGGGAGCAGTATTATTGTAGTTATATTCTTGTACATAGGGGCAGTATTATAGTAGTTATATTCTTGTACATAGGGGCAGTATTATAGTAGTTATATTCTTGTACATAGGAGCAGTATTATAGTAGTTATATTCTTGTACATAGGAGCAGTATTATAGTAGTTATATTCTTGTACCTAGGGTGCAGTATTATAGTAGTTATATTCTTGTTCATAGGGGCAATATTATAGTAGTTATATTCTTGTACATAGGAGCAGTATTATAGTAGTTATACTCTTGTACATAGGAGCAGTATTATAGTAGTTATATTCTTGTGCATAGGAGCAGTATTATAGTAGTTATATTCTTGTACATAGGGGGCACTATTATAGTAGTTATATTCTTGTACATAGGGGCACTATTATAGTAGTTATATTCTTGTACATAGGGGGCACTATTATAGTAGTTATATTCTTGTACATAGGGGCACTATTATAGTAGTTATATTCTTGTACATAGGGGGCAGTATTATAGTAGTTATATTCTTGTACATAGGGGCAGTATTATAGTAGTTATATTCTTGTACATAGCTGCAGTATTATAGTAGTTATATTCTTGTACATAGGGGCAGTATTATAGTAGTTATATTCTTGTACATAGGAGGCAGTATTATAGTAGTTATATTCTTGTACATAGGGGCAGTATTATAGTAGTTATATTCTTGTACATAGCAGCAGTATTATAGTAGTTATATTCTTGTACATAGGGGGCAGTATTATAGTAGTTATATTCTTGTACATAGGGGGCAGTATTATAGTAGTTATATTCTTGTACATAGGGGGCAGTATTATAGTAGTTATATTCCTGTACATAGGAGCAGTATTATAGTAGTTATATTCTTGTACATAGAGGGCAGTATTATAGTAGTTATATTCTTGTACATAAGGGCAGTATTATAGTAGTTATATTCTTGTACATAGGGGGCAGTATTATAGTAGTTATAGTCTTGTACATAGGAGCAGTATTATAGTAGTTATATTCTTGTACATAGCAGCAGTATTATAGTAGTTATATTTTTGTACATAGGGGCAGTATTATAGTAGTTATATTCTTGTACATAGGAGCAGTATTATAGTAGTTATATTCTTGTACATAGGGGGTAGTATTATAGTATTTATATTCTTGTACATAGGAGCAGTATTATAGTAGTTATATTCTTGTACATAGGAGCAGTATTATAGTAGTTTTATTCTTGTACATAGGGGCAGTATTATAGTAGGTATATTCTTGTACATAGGGGCAGTATTATAGCAGTTATATTCTTGTACATAGGAGCAGTATTATAGTAGTTATATTCTTGTACATAGGGGGCAGTATTATAGTAGTTATATTCTTGTACATAGTGGCAGTATTATAGTAATTATATTCTTGTACATAGGGGGCAGTATTATAGTAGTTATATACTTGTACATAGGAGCAGTATTATAATAGTTATAGTCTTATACATAGGGGCAGTATTATAGTAGTTATATTCTTGTACATAGGGGGTAGTATTATAGTACTTATATTCTTGTACATAGGGGCAGTATTATAGTAGTTATATTCTTGTACATAGGGGCAGTATTATAGTAGTTATATTCTTGTACATAGGGAGCAGTATTATAGTAGTTATATTCTTGTACATAGGTGCAGTATTATAGTAGTTATATTCTTGTACATAGGGGGTAGTATTATAGTAGTTATATTCTTGTACATAGGGGGCAGTATTATAGTAGTTATATTCTTGTACATAGGAGCAGTATTATAGTAGTTATGGTCTTATACATAGGGGCAGTATTATAGTAGTTATATTCTTGTACATAGCGGCAGTATTATAGTAGTTATATTCTTGTACATAGGGGGCAGTGGTATAGTAGTTATAGTCTTATACATAGGGGCAGTATTATAGTAGTTATATTCTTGTACATAGCGGCAGTATTATAGTAGTTATATTCTTGTACATAGGGGCAGTATTATAGTAGTTATATTCTTGTACATAGGGGCAGTATTATAGTAGTTATATTCTTGTACATAGGAGCAGTATTACAGTAGTTATATTCTTGTACATAGGAGCAGTATTATAGTAGTTATATTCTTGTACATAGGGAGCATTATTATAGTAGTTATATTCTTGCACATAGGAGCAGTATTATAGTAGTTATATTCTTGTACATAGGGGCAGTATTATAGTAGTTATATTCTTGTACATAGGGGGCAGTATTATAGTAGTTATATTCTTGTACACAGGAGCAGTATTATAGTAGTTATATACTGGTACATAGGGGGCAGTATTATAGTAGTTATATTCTTGTACATAGGAGCAGTATTACAGTAGTTATATTCTTGTACATAGGAGCAGTATTATAGTAGTTATATTCTTGTACATAGGAGCAGTATTATAGTAGTTATATTCTTGTACATAGGAGCAGTATTATACTAGTTATATTCTTGTACATAGGAGCAGTATTATAGTAGTTATATTCTTGTACATAGGGTCAATATTATAGTAGTTATATTCTTGTACATAGGGAGCAGTATTATAGTAGTTATATTCTTGTACATAGGGGCAGTATTATAGTAGTTATATTCTTGTACATAGGGAGCAGTATTATAGCAGTTATATTCTTGCACATAGGAGCAGTATTATAGTAGTTATATTCTTGTACATAGGGGCAGTATTATAGTAGTTATATTCTTGTACATAGGGAGCAGTATTATAGTAGTTATATTCTTGTACATAGGGGCAGTATTATAGTAGTTATATTCTTGTACATAGGGGCAGTATTATAGTAGTTATATTCTTGTACATAGGAGCAGTATTATAGTAGTGATATTCTTGTACATAGGAGCAGTATTATAGTAGTTATATTCTTGTACATAGGGGCAGTATTATAGTAGTTATATTCTTGTACATAGGAGTAGTATTATAGTAGTTATATTCTTGTACATAGGGGGCAGTATTATAGTAGTTATATTCTTGTACATAGGAGCAGTATTATAGTAGTTATATTCTTGTACATAGGGGACAGTATTATAGTAGTTATATTCTTGTACATAGGAGCAGTATTATAGTAGTTATATTCTTGTACTTCTATCGGATCATTTCCACTTAGTAATATTTCCTTTTCACATATAAACAGGTTGAGCCTCAAGACCTAATGAATTGCCTCACCAGCCGAACTATTATCACCAGAGGAGAAACTGTTTCCACCCCGTTGAGCATGGAGCAAGCATTAGACGTCAGAGATGCCTTTGTTAAGGTTCATAACATGTTTGTCTGGTTTATATCAGTCATTTTTTAATTCTGTAATTTGAAAATGACTAAAGTATCTAAATAAATTTACAAATAACAAGTGATGAGCGGAAGTTTGCTATGGGTGCTTGGGTATGTACCGAGTATCACGACTGCTCGAGTGACCTGTTCGGATCCCCGCAGCCCCATGTTTCGCAGCTGTTAGACAGTCACAAAACATGCGGGGATTGCCCTTGTTTGTCAGGCAATGGCCCCCATACAGTAATAATGTTGCCCATTCTTGCCCCATCACAGTAATAATATTCCCCAATCTGGCAGCCATACAGTGTAATGTCACCCATTCTGTCCCATATGCAGTATAATGTCCTTAATTCTGGTCCCCATGCACCATAATGTCCCCCATTTTGCCTCAAATATAGTAATAATGTCCACCATTCTGACCCCTAAATAGCAAAAATGTCCCCATTCTCGTCCCCATACAATATATTGTTCCGCTTTCTGGCCCCCATGTAGCTAAAAGAGCACCAATTCTGGCCCCATACAGTATGTGCCACATTCTGGCCCCTCTTATACGTAGTGCTCCTCATTCTGGGGACCAAATTGTAATAATGTCCTAAATTATGGCCTTCATACAGTATAATGTCCCCTACTCCGGTCCCATACAGTAAAGTGTTCCATATTCTGGCCCCCATATAGTTATAAAGTCCCCCATCCCATGCAGTAATGTTGCCCATTTTTGCCCCCATACAGCGATAATGTTCCCTATTTTTGCCCCCATACATTATACTGTCCCCCAATCTGGCTCCAATAAAGTGTAATATCTCCCATTCTTGCTCCCATACAGTATAATTCCCCCCTCTGTGGCCCCCATATAGTATGATGTTCTCATCTGTGGCCCATATACAGTATAATGTCCCTATCTGTGGCCCCCATTTAGAATAATGCACCCTTTGTGGCCTGCATAAAATATAATGTTTCTATCTTTGTCCCCCTATACAGTATGATATTCCCATTTGTGGCACCCATACAGTAATATGTTCCCCTCTGAGTCCTGCAAACAGTATAATGTCACTATCTATGTAGTCTGTGGCTCAAAGCTTTAACTCCTGCCTGCAATTATAGAGGTTGTGGGTAGTGTTGAGCCACCCCCGTAGTGTTCGAGTTCGGTTCGGTTCGTCGAACACCCGTGTGTTCGCCGAACTGTTCGTCGAACTGTTCGTCGAACACCTTCGAACACCGTTAAAACCAATGGCAGGCAAACAAAAACACATAGAAACACATAGAAAACACCTTCAAAGGTGTCCAAAAGCTGACAAACTGCTCAGAAGACACAACTAACACATGGAAAAGTGACAAGTACATATAGTCATGCGAAAAGAAAAGAGGTGGAGGAGTAAAAGGAGGGGGAGACACAGATATAGGCATGTCATGCCCTTCTAAAATCCAAAAAGTGAGAAGCCGAGACGGCCAGTCCGCTCCTGCCCGTGCCACCTCCGTGTCGCCGGGTTTGTGCCAGAGCCGCGGTGAACCCTGACGGCCAGCCCCCCTCTCCCAATACTGGTGCCTGTCCGCTGGTGGGTCGAGAGAGCCCCCCTGTGGTGGAGGCAGCTCTAAGCTTTTTAATTTAAATTGTCCCTCTAATTTGAATGAATACACTTTAAATCCATTTACAAGGATCTAATGGAGGGCAAGTCTCATGCCAGCAGCCGCGTAATTCCAGCTCCAGTAGCGTCCACTAAAGCTGCTGCAGTTAAAAAGCTTTTATAAGGATCGAGCTCGGCTGTCCACCGCAAGGCATCCTAGTGCCAGTCCCAGCCCCTATGCCTTGGGGTGCCTCCTGATGCTCTTCACTAAGTATCCCGTGGTCCCGAAGCATTTCCTTTGAAAAAATTAAGTGTCCAAACTACAGGTGGTGTAGCTTGCTTAACAGCCGGGATAATCCGCTGACTAGCAGACACTGCTACTAGGCACAAAGTATTTCCTGGGCTAGATGCAGTTAAAAATTTGTAAGTAGATACTCTCGTTGGATGCTGAGAAAGCATTCCATAGAGTCTCCTGGCACGCCATATATGATTCTCTTAAACAGCTTGGGGTAGGGGTCTAGGGGACCCTTTTATAGCCAAAATCACGGCCCTGTATCACAATACGTCACCTAGGCTGAAGATAAATGGAACTGTAGCACCGAGGGCTCGGTTGCTACAGACGTATTGCACCTCACCCAGAGGTGTGATATCTCACTCTCAGATAAGGATGGAGTGTGGATCAGGACCCGACACCTGCATGCATTACACCACATTGCCGTGGGGCAGGGCGACCAATATGCCCCTGAGATGGGCACGACAGTCCCTGTCCCTGGCTGGAGTGGGGGGAGGGAACACTGAGGAAGGGGAACCCTGCAGTGCAGGAGCAGGGAGGAAGCAGTTCCTGGGTGCATTGAGAAGGGAGTATAAAAGGTGGGCACCATCTTAGTTCAGTGCAGAGAAGTCTGAGCAGAAGTGGCAGGGAGCAGGGGCTCTGCATGAGCTCTGCTCCGGAGGCGGGCCTAGTAACAGAGGCCCAGGCCTGCAAGAGGGAGAAGGAAGGAAGAGGAGCGGAGAAGGCTCCAGGAACGAGGAATGAAGGGATCCCAGGGGTGCGGACGAGCGAGTCGCCACCGCACGCCCGAATCCACCTGCGTGGAGGGGTCAGGCCAAAGGGGGAGACCGGTCCCCGAACTAGTGGAGGCAGGAAACGACCCTCAGCTAGAAACCGGAGGCTCTGACATTTTATGTGGCGCAGCCCCTTGCTCCACCCGCTAGGAAGGCACCACATAGGGTCAGGGAAACTGGCGCCAAGTTTACCAAGAGGAGGCCCGAGGCAGCCGGACAGAAGTGTTGGTAAGAAAGGCCAGACAAAGGACACACAAAGGGGGTCCTGTGAAGCGCTCCAAAGTTATCTGGGAGTTGTCTGAGCCCCTCACCTGGTGAGCACAGTACGACGTGGGCAGCCGTTACCTGCAGACGTGGTCTGGATAATAAGAACTGTGAGTAAAGGCCCTGAACTGCATCACTGACTCCGTGTCATTACTGCTGCTGCCCTGCACCATCACCCCCATCCTCCGCATACACTGCCCTGAGGCTATACTCCTCCCGTGGGGAGTTATGCTACGCTCTGCTGCACCCACAACACCAGCCTCAGCGGTCTGCCCTGTAGCGGCGGTTCACTCTGACCGCAATCCACGGGTGGCGTAGTCGGACATTTAAACATCAAAACCACATAAATAGTTCCGCCACTGGTTTGACCGCCCTGAGCCACGGAACCGGATCGCCGCCACGAAGACTACAACCACCAGCATCCACCAAAAAGGGTCCGGCTCCGGGTGTCCCAAGGCCCAGGGGGTGCGTCAGAACATTTTCATCACCTTTCACAATCACCAATGGGACAAGGCAGGGATGTCCTCTGTCCCCTCTCTTATACATCCTAGTGACGGAGCACCTGCTCTCATCAATTCGCCATAACCCCAATGTTAGGTGGATTGAGGTGGGAGGCACCGAGTACAAGTGCTCTCTATTTGCTGATGATGTCCTAGTATATATCACTCAATCACATATATCCATCCATGCTGTTATGGCTGAAATAGATCACTTTGTTACATGGTAAAATTTTAAAATCAATGCAGCGAAGTCTGAGGCCCTCGATGTCTCCCTCCCCAAATCCATATAGGATTCCATCCAGTCCAACTTTCCCTTTGCCTGGCCCTCACAGGGTATCAAATACTTAGGAATTCCTATTCATAGAGACCTCTCCCATCTATGTTATCTTAATTTTGGGCCCTTTATTGAACAATTCCATACAGACCACGGTTGGCAAGTTAGAACTGTAAGATTCACTACGTGAACCGCTGGTGTTTAGTGGAAAAGCACATGTACACCGCGTTCCAAATTATTATGCAAAAAGTGTTTAGGAGTGATAAGGGAAGAATTTGTTTGTTTGTCAGTTAAACTCATTGATGGTGATGTGTGTCAGGGCTCTTTATATCACTGTAAGCAATTGCAGACACCTGTGCTAATTAGTTTGGCAGGGGTGTCCAATGAAAGGCAAGACTACTTAAGAAGGCTCTCTCACATTATTAAGCAGCCTACATTTTCTGCCAAAATGGGAAAGAAAAAGGATGTGTCGGCTGCTGAGAAGCAACAAATTGTGGAGTGTTTAGGTCAAGGCATGACTACAATCAACATTGTGCGATGATCAGGATGAAGTGTCTTGGCAATCAAGAAGTATGTAGCTGATTCACAGTACACACGTGTGCGTGCTGATAAGGGCAAATTGAGGACTCTTTCCTACAGGCAATTACGTCAGGTTGAAAGAGCAGCGGCAAAAAAGCCTTGTCATAGCAGCAGACAAGTTTTTGAAGCTGCTTGTGCCTCCAACGTCCCCCGAACAACAAGATGCAGGGTCCTTCAGAGGTTTGCAGCTGTGCATACGCCATCCTGTCGACCTCCTCTATCCACTTCACACAAGCAGAAACGGCTCCAGTGGGCCAAACATTACATGAAGACTGATTTCAAAACTGTTTTGTTCACGGATGAGTGCCGTGCAGCGCTCGATGGTCCAGATGAATGGAGTGGAGGATGGCTGGTTGATGGACACCCCACGCAAACACGGCTACAGCGCCAACAAGGAGGAGGTGGAGTAATGTTTTGGGCTGGAATCATGGGGAGAGAGATTGTCGGCCCCTTTAGGATCCCTGAAGGCGCTAAAGATGAACTCCATAATGTATGTGGATTTTCTCAAACAGCACTTCCTGCCATGGTTCAAGAAGAAGAACCGTGTATTTCACAGCAAGATCATTTTTCTGCATGATAATGCACCATCTCATGCTGCACATAAAACATCTGCATCTCTGGCTGATATGGGCATAAAAGGGGACAAACTTATGGTGTGACCCCCATGCTCCCCTGACCTCTACCCCATTCAGAACCTTTGGAGCATCATTAAAAGGAGTGTCTATGATGGCGGGAGGCAGTTCACATCTAAGCAACAGCTCTGGGAGGGTATTCTGTCCTCATGCAAAACAATTGAAGCAGAAACCATCCAAAACCTGACAAATTCAATGGACGAGAGAGTTCAGAAGCTCCTTTCGAACAAGGGGTACTATGTGAAAATGTAACATCACCTAGAATAAAGTTTTGAGTTGAAAACTGTTTGATTTCAGTTTCTAACAACCTGCTAATGCTTATAATTTCAAAAATGACCATTTTTTTGGTCTTTATTAAAATGAAAAGGTTGATCGAAAAGTTTGGGGGATCTAAGAGTGTGGCAACCCAGTAGTCATGATTACTTTGAATTCTGACAATATGAGGGTCATGCTGCAGGTAGTGCAGCAAGAAGGCACTTATGTGTCTTGCGCATCTCGGAGCCCCAAAATTATTTTCCGGGCTAGATGCAGCTAAAAATTATTTTTAATTTTAAATCTGGTGAAGCTTATTATAGATGGCCTAATAGGATCAGTGCTGCACACTGCTACAAAGCCCAAATTATTTTCCAGTCAAGATACAGATAAACATGATTAGTAATTTGAAAGCTTAAAACGGTTGGTAGGGTGATTTTAACCAATCATCAAGCTTTTACTCTCCCCAGGATGACACAGGGGTAGAAAAGTCATTTCGGATCCATGATTTGTTCATCTTTATGAACGTGAGTCTGTCTACATTATCAGTGGAGAGCCGCGTGCGCTTATCTGTCAGCACACCACTAGCAGCGCTGAACACACGTTCATGAACACACGTTCAGACAGAACGCTGGCTGCGGGGCATGACAAGATCTCCAAGGCGTAAGTGGCTAGCTCCGGCCATTTATCCAGATTGGAAGCCCAAAAAGAGCAAGGGTCCAGTGACACAGTCGTGGCTTCAATGTTTACTTGGAGATACTCCTGTACCATCGTCTCTAGGCGTTGACTATGTGTCAGACTTCTTGTCTCCTGTGGCCTTGCAAAGGATGGGCTAAAAAAGTGGTGAAATGATTCCGCAAAATTGATGTTACCAGCAGATACTGTGGTTCTGTTACGGTTTGAGTGCTGAACACTTGACGGTCCCACGGTTGGCAAGTTGGAACTGTGAGATTCACTACGTGCACCACTGGTATTTTGTGGAAAAGCACATGTAAGATTCTGCAACAGTCTCTGCTGATACTCCTGCATGCGTGCATCCCTTTCTATGGCAGGAATAATTTCTGCAAATTTACTTTTGTACCGGGGATCTAACAGTGTGGCAACCCAGTAGTCAGGATTATTTCTAATTCTCACAATTCGAGGGTCATGTTGCAGGTAGTGCAGCAAGAAGGCACTCATGTGTGTTGCGCATCCAGGAGCACCAAGTCCCTGTTGTGTTGGTGGCGAGGTAACAATCATGCTTCCTTCCTCTGTCCTCTCCCCCCAACCTCGCACAACAGAAATGTGATCAAGGTCTCCCTCATCTGATGAGTCTTCCATCAGTTCGTCCTCCACTTCTTCCTGGGCTCCTGCACCTTCCTCACTAGTTTGGCTGCTACCATGCGCCCTGGTTAAACCATCTCCCCCACCCTCACATGCCTGCCGCCTTGGTGCTGCCGACCGTCTGGACCTTGCAGATGTTAGCCCTTCCGCATACAACTCCTCCTCCTCTACTTCCTCCACCTCCTCTTGTGCCACCACCTGACTCCGAATTCTGTTTAACATGTGCTCCAGCATGTAAATCACCGGAATAGTCATGCTGATAATGGCATCGTCAGCACTAAACATCTTCGTCGCCATTTCAAAACTGTGCAGAAGGGTGCATAGGTCCCTGATCTGAGACCACTCCTCCAGCGTGATTTGCCCCACCTCTGAATCTCGTTGGCCCAGGCTATACGTCAGAACGTATTGCACCAGGGCTTGTCGGTGCTGCCACAGTCGCTGCAACATGTGCAGAGTTGAATTCCACCGGGTAGGCACATCGCATTTTAGCCGGTGAAGTGGCAGGCCCAACGACTTCTGTAGAGATGTAAGTCGCTGAGCTGCGGGATGCGAACGGCGGAAGTGAGCACACAGCGACCGTGTCCTCTGCAGAAGGCCATCTAGTCTGGGATAGTGGGCTAAAAATTGCTGGACAACCAGGTTCAACACGTGAGCCATACAAGGCACGTGTGTGACATTGCCCCGGCGAAGGGCCGCACCCAGGTTTGCAGCATTGTCGCACACGGCCTTCCCTGGTTTCAGGTCCAGTGGAGACAACCATTCATGAAATTGGTTCTCCAGAGCTGACCACAACTCCTCAGCTGTGTGACTCACATTTCCCAGACATTTCAATGTAAAAACCGCCTGATGACGTTGAGCCCTACTGACAGCATAGTAAGGAGGTGTGCAGGATCCCTTCTGCGCAGTTAGAAAGCTTGTGGCATGACCAGACAGGCTTTGGGTGCAGGTGGAAGACCGAGAGGAGGTTGAGGAGGCAGAAGCAGTGGAGGAAAAATGACATAAAGAGGATTGACGCACAACTCGTGGGGACGGCAAGACTTGGACAGCAGCCCCTTGTCCTGCTGTCACCATAGTTACCCAGTGCCCAGTCAGCGACATGTAACGCCCCTGTCCATGCCTACTCGTCCAAGTGTCTGTGGTGAAATGCACCCTGTCACACACAGAGTTTCTCAAAGAAGCGGTGATGTTGTGTGCGACATGCTGGTGGAGCGCAGGCACACCTTTCTTTGAGAAGTAGTGCCGACTGGGCATCTGGTACTGGGGCACTGCGACGGACATAAGGTCTCGAAAATCCTCTGTGTCCACCAGGCGGAAAGGCAGCATTTCTGTAGCCAAGAGCTTGCAGATGGTGAAATTCAACCTCTTAGCTTTCTCATGGCTAGGAGGAAATGGTCTTTTACTTGTCCACATCTGAGGGACCGAGGGCTGGCTATTGTGCTTAGACGGGGTTGATAAGGGTGTCCCCGGCAAACTGCCGGTCTGTGAGGAAGATGCAGGCGGACATGTTAGGTTGCCTTGATCCAAAGGTGGTGCTATCGATGTCGGACAGCGCTCAAGACCAGCTGGTGTTACCACCTCCAAAGAAAATGATGACCTGCCAATCACGCTGGCTGTTGCGGGTAAAGAGGTGGCAGGTCTGCGCCCCAAAACAGGTGTGACTGCTGTCCCCCCAGTCACAGAGGATGAAGAGGCCGCGGATGCACAAGATATGGCAGACGGTGGTTGGCCCGGCCGGCTAGACCGCATTGTAGCACACTGAGCTTCCCACTGCAACTTATGCTTCATGTCCATGTGCCGGTTCATGCATGAAGTACTCAAACTATGTATTTTTTGGCCTCTACTTAGCTTTTGCTGACAAATGTTACAGATAACACGAGTTGGGTCATCTTTATCGATCTGAAAAAATGCCCAGGCTATGCAAGGCTTAGCACCCATGCGACCTGAAGAGCCACCACGACTTGTGGTGAGAGGCAGAGTTGTGTTTGAGGATGCAGTTGTTGACGTGCTTCCAGTACTACGTCTCTGTCCAGGAAGGCGCAACCTGACCTCGTCGTCACTAGCATCTTCCTCCACCTCCTCTGCTGACCTCATCTCTTGGCTGACTGTGGGTTGACAGTAAGTGGGATCTCCGACCTCATCATCATCACCCTGTGCGTTATCACACCCGTCGTCCTCAGAGCCAACCTGTTCCTGCCCTGACAAAAAACTAAAGTTGTCGCTCCAATCAGGTATTTGAGTCTTATCATCGTCTTCCTCATTGTCTCCACCAACAGGAGTTACAGTTTGGGAATGAGGGTCTACATTATGGTCAGAACCTTCTGCGTCTGGTCCTGGATCCGACTCATAAAGATTCTGGGCATCAGTGCAGATCATTTCCTCGTCTGGATTCACAGAAGCGCTGGAGTCAACCTCTGATTCCCAGGCTATAGTATGAGTAAACAGCTCTGCAGACTCAACCATCTGTTCTACCTCATACTCAGACGGGCAGCTGGAGATTTGGGAGCTGTGAGGAAGCAAGTGCGATTTGGGTGACACCTTTGAGGACTGGAGTATTTGTGATGTTGAAGTTGATGTGGAGGAGAGCCCACTTAAAGGAGCACTTGATATCCGTTGAAGCACCTGCTGTTTTTGTGCCTCATCTGGAATTTGTAGCGATTGGCGTGGCCGTAAGAAAGGGATCTTATCACATTGTCCGCTAAAAGAAGTAGACATTTTAGTTTGGCTGGAAGATGGTCTTTCTTCTGCACCTACCCCACGGACACAACCTTTTTTCCCCTTCCCAACACGCCTATTCCCCTTTCCACCAGCAGCAGGCCTTTTTCCACTCATTTTGGTGGTTAACTAATTCACAACTCTGGAGTTGTTTGCACAAAAAAACAATGGATGGTAACCGAGCAGAGCTGAGTGGCCAAACTGTGGTATTAGGCCAAAACTATTGGCTGGGTTAGATGCAGAAAAAAATTATTTTTAATTTGCAACCTGATGGAGGTCAGTATAGATGGACTAATAGACCAAGTCCCACACACTGCTAGAAGCCCAAATATTTTTTCAGAGCTAGATGCAGAAAAAAATTATTTTTAATTTGCAACCTGATGGAGGTCAGTATAGATGGACTAATAGACCAAGTCCCACACACCGCTAGAAGCCCAAATATTTTTTCAGAGCTAGATGCAGAAAATTTTTTTATTCAATTTGCAACCTGATGGAGGTCAGTATAGATGGACTAATAGACCAAGTCCCACACACTGCTAGAAGCCCAAATATTTTTTCAGAGCTAGATGCAGAAAAAAATTATTTTTAATTTGCAACCTGATGGAGGTCAGTATAGATGGACTAATAGACCAAGTCCCACACACTGCTAGAAGCCCAAATATTTTTTCAGAGCTAGATGCAGAAAAAAATTATTTTTAATTTGCAACCTGATGGAGGTCAGTATAGATGGACTAATAGACCAAGTCCCACACACCGCTAGAAGCCCAAATATTTTTTCAGAGCTAGATGCAGAAATTTTTTTTATTCAATTTGCAACCTGATGGAGGTCAGTATAGATGGACTAATAGACCAAGTCCCACACACCGCTAGAAGCCCAAATATTTTTTCAGAGCTAGATGCAGAAAAAAATTATTTTTAATTTGCAACCTGATGGAGGTCAGTATAGATGGACTAATAGACCAAGTCCCACACACCGCTAGAAGCCCAAATATTTTTTCAGAGCTAGATGCAGAAAAAAATTATATTCAGTTTGCAACCTGATGGAGGTCAGTATAGATGGACTAATAGAATGATGCTATGCCCAAAAGATTTTACTTCACTAGGTGCAGTAAAAAAATTGGTATTCTATACACAGGTGTTATATCTTGCAACACAGATAGGCTACTCCACTGACTAACACACTCTGCAATAGGCCAAAAAGGATTAGCTTTGCTAGATTCAGCCAAATGCTGTGAAAAAAACTTGCACAGCACTGGCACAGACCTGCCTGGCAAAAACTGATAGGAACTGATGTAACCTAGTCCTGAAAAGGACTCCAATTACAATTAGTCTTTACTCCCACAATCTATCTATTTAAGAGCACAGACCTGCCTGATAAAAGTCGTAGGAAATGCTGTAACCTAGTCCTTAAAAGGACTGCAATCACAACTATTCCCTACTCCCAAGCTATCTGTAGATTTGTGCGAAAATTGGCTTGAAATTAACAAGGTATAGCGCACACAGCAACAGCGGTGCCGTCTAACACGCAGCTGCAGCAGTGAGAAAATGGTGGCGACGGGGAAAATGGCTTGGTCTTATAGGGCAAGGACATGTGACATACACTGCCAATGACACATGCCCTTGCTTGTGTGAAAAAAAGCACTTCGCTCCGTGTGTGCGCTGCTGATAGGCTGACAGACTGCACCTCCCCACTGTAAATGCGGGAAAGAGAAAAAAAAATGGAGATCTTCATTGTTCCTGCAGAGATCCATCCCCTGCCCCTCCCCCCGCCCCGCTGTACACTCAAACTGCGTATTAACATTAATTTTCATCATTACTGAGAAAAAATCCAGTTATGATTTTGGTGCACGAACAGTTATCGAACATAACCTCGAACAGCCGAATTTTTCTCAAATTGTTCGTGTTCGCCGACCGGCTCGAACACCGCCCAAAACAGCTCGAATTTGAGATTGGCGAACAGTTCGAGTAGAACAACGCTCATCTCTAGTTGTGGGTTCAAGTCCTGGGGAGACTGACAAAATAAAAGAGAAAATGGCATGAGTGACCCTACAAAGACCCCCCTCCTTCCCGCTAATGATAAAGTAATATTCCAGAATTGACAGCCCATTTAAGTCACCTGTGGCATAAAGATAGAAACACGCCGCCTAGTGAGTTTCTCCCTATATACAGTACTACACCATATGCTCCATTTCTATAAGTTTGGTGCAGTTTCTTGCTGAGCTTCTACTAATCAGGGGTTTTTTGATATCAACCAGGGAATATATGGACGACTGTTTGTATGGATTGTGGAGAAAATCAATGCCGCTATTTACAGACCACTTTCCAATGAACCAAAGGTGATCAGGAGATCCATCGGTCTGCTGGATATATTTGGGTTTGAGAACTTCACTGTAAACAGGTAATGACAGAGGAACTACGGTATTTACCTGTCTTTTGTCCTTTTATCTACTGTGGGTTTTTTACTCACTTGGGTGCGATAGGAGGCAAATAGAAAGCCATAAAAGTCCATGTCGTTTTATTACTTCATAAACCAAAAAGCAGAAAGGAAAACAAACAACCTTTAGTTCAGGCAAACAAAGCAAAGTGTCCTTTAAGCAAGTCTCTGCTTAACCAGTCCTGTGGGCACACAGGCTAGGTAGCATCCAGTATCCTGGCTCGGTCTGGAGACAACCACAACACGCAGGAAGCCTTCTCCCTCCAAACACACAGACCATGTTACAAACAAACGGCCTCCATTTTATATGCTGTTAACCACACCAAGAGGTGAGGTATGTGGGTCGTTGGACCCGCCCAACTCTCCAAGCTACCCATAACCCGGTCCCAGGTGCACCAAACAGTCCTCTCAGTGCTTACGTGCACTAGAGCAACACTGCGGGTTACATCACAGAGGACAGCCATCTCTGTGACACATACCTCCCATCGACTATGCGACCGTTAGCCACCTTACACTATGTATTGTATCTGTTATCTACTTTTCTCTTTAGCAGAATAGAATAAAATCTGTTTTTCTATTTTAGCTTTGAGCAGCTTTGCATAAACTTTGCCAACGAGAACCTGCAGCAATTCTTCGTCCGTCACGTCTTTAAGCTGGAGCAGGAGGAATACAACTTGGAGAACATCAACTGGCAGCACATCGAGTTCACCGACAACCAGGACGCCCTGGACATGATCGCCATCAAGCCCATGAACATTATCTCACTTATTGATGAAGAGAGCAAATTCCCAAAGGTAGTGGAAGGCTTGGATGTCCACTCCGATCTTTACTTTAGGCCTCATGCAGAAGTCAGTTTTTCTCACGTACTAGATCAACAGACTGATTATTTTGGTCCAAGTGTCATCAATTTTTCTCACACATGGAGATAAAAAAGTTTCTTTACCTTCTCGTTTCCGACACTCCATGAAACTTGAACCCCACTCTGATGTCCTGTGAGTGCAGTCCGATTTTTTTCACTGATCCATCGACTTGCATTGCTCTTTTTGATTCGACCCTTGGATCAAAACCAGACATGTCTCCGCAATTTTCCACAGATCATTTGGTCCGTGAAAGATCACAGACATAGGACTGGCCCCATAGACTATAGGTACGAGTGCTGTCCATGAAAAACTCGGATAGCAATCATACGTGAAAAGTGGATGTCTGAATGAGGCCTAACTCCCTGCAATGATCGTGTCCCATACATCAGCCACATGACCGCTGCAACCAATCACTGACTCAGCGGTGATGGCAGCATTTACACTATGTGACGCCTGAGGACAGTGATTGGCTGCATCTGTCCTGTAAATGACATTGGAGATGGAGTAGACATAGACAGGTGGAGACCACCAAAGGAGCAGAGAATAGAAAAGAAAACCCCTTTGATTTGAGGATCCCTGTTGTAGGGCAATGAAGTGGGGGCTGGGAGGTGAGAAGAATAAATTGAAGCTGATACCCAACTATAGGCGCTGCTCCCCCATAGTCCGTGAAAGAAACACTGTGCACTGGATCAGTCCTCTCTGTATTTCCGGAGCGCTCTGCCCGATCATCAAGGGGAGAGGTCAGGGAGTCAATATAGAGGTCGGCCTTCCCTGAGCGGAGGATACGCTGCTGTATGAATGTCATTGTGGTTCTCGTTCTCAGGGTACAGACACCACCATGCTGAACAAACTCAACTCTCAGCACAAGCTCAACACCTTCTACATCCCCCCGAAAAACAGCTACGAGACGCAGTTTGGGATCAATCACTTTGCCGGGATCGTATACTATGAAACAAGAGGTGAGTAAATCTGCCATCTCCGGGTACACTGCAGGTTTATGTGTGTTATGGTCTGTCTATCCATCCCATATCTATCTATCTATCTATCTATCTATCCATCCCATATCTATCTATCTATCTATCTATCTATCTATCTATCTATCTATCCATCCCATATCTATCTATCTATCTATTATCTATCTATCTATCTATCCATCCCATATCTATCTATCTATCTACAGTGGCATGTAAAAGTCTGGGCACCCCTGGTCAAAATTCCCGTCATTGTGAACAGTTAAGCAAGTTGAAGATGAAATGATCTCTAAAAGGCCCTAAAGTTAAAGATGTAAAGATGATTCCTTTGTATTTTAGGCAAAATACTGTATATATATATATATATTTTCATCTTTTACATTTTAAAAAGTACAAAAAATAAAATTGCCCAATGCAAAAGTTCGGGCACCCTGCATGGTTAGTACCTAGTAGCGCCCCCTTTTGCAAGTATCACAGCTTGTAAACGCTTTTTGTAGCCAGATAAGAGTCTTTCAATTCTTGTTTGAGGGATTTCCATCCATTCTTCCTCGGAATATTCTTCCATTTCTGTGAGATTCCTGGGTCGTCTTGCATGCTCTGCTATTTTGAGATCTAGCCACAAATTTTCAATGATGTTCAGATCAGGGGACTGTGAGGGCCATTGTAAAACCTTCAGCTTGCGCCTTTTGAGGTCGTCTATTGTGGATTGTGACGTGTGTTTATGATCATTATCCATTTGTAGAAGCCATCCTCGTTTCAGCTTTCTTACAGATGGTGTTATGTTTATATCAAAAATTTGTTGAAATGTCATTGAATCCATTCTTCCCTCTACCCGTGAAATGTTTCCTGTGCCATTGGCTTCAACACAACCCTAAAGCATGATTGATCCAACCCCATGCTTAATTGTTGGCGAGATGTTTTTTTCCTGAAATTCTGTGCCCTTTTTTCTCCACACATACCTTTAATCATTGTGACCAAAGAGATCTATTTTACCTCATCGGTCCACAGGACTTGTTTTCAAAATGCATCAGGCTTGTTTCAATGTTCTTTTGCACTTCTGATGCTGAATTTTATGGTGAGGATGCAGGAGAGGTTTTCTTCTCATGTCTCTCCCATGAAGTCCATATTTGTGCAGGTGTCTCTGAACAGTAGAACAATGTACCACAACTGCAGAGTTTGCTAAATCTTTCTGAAGGTCTTTTGCAGTCAAGCGGGGGTTCTGATTTGCCTCTCTAACAATTCTACAAGCAGCTCTCAGTGACATTTTGCTTGGTCTTCCAGACCTTATCTTGACCTCCACTGTTCCTGGTAACTGCTATTTCTTAATTACATTTCGAACTGAGGAAAGGGCAACTTGAGAACACTTTTTATCTTCTTCTAGCCTTCTCCTGCTTTGTGGCCTCCACCATTTTCTGAGTGCTCGGCAGCTGCTTAGAAGAACCCATGGCTGCTGTCTTTTGGCACAAGGTTAGAGGAGGTTGGGATTTTATAAAGCTGAGAAATCTGCATCACCTGACCTTTCCTAATGATGATAGTGACCAAGCCATAACCCTAACAGATTAATTAACGTCTGAAACCTTGGTCAAAGTCATCTGAGCACACAAATCTCCAAGGGTGCCCAAACATTTGCATCGGCCCAGTTTCCTTTTTGTAATTTTTAAAATGTAAAAAATAACAATATTTTTTTTTTTGCCTAAAATACCAAGGAAATGTGTCATCTTTACCTTTAGGCCTTTTTGGAGCATTTCATCTTCAACTGTTCAGAATAACATTCATTTTGACCAGGGGTGCCCAAACTTTTAAATGTTACTGTGTCTGTCTATCTATCTATCTATTATCTATCTATCTATTATCTATCTATCTATTATCTATCTATCTATCTACAGTATCTATCTATCTATCTATCTATCTATTATCTATCTATCTATTATCTATCTATCTATCTATCTATCATCTATTATCTATCTATTATCTATCATCTATCTATCTATTATCTATCTATCTATCTATTATCTATCTATTATCTATCTATTATCTATCTATCTATTATCTATCTATTATCTATCTATCTATTATCTATCTATCTATCTATTATCTATCTACCGTGTTTCCCCGAAAGTAAGGCCCTGTCTTACATTAATTTTACCCCCAAAAGTCCCACCCTGCCTTACTTTCGGGGGGTGCCCTACATTGGCGGACCCCCCCCCCCCCCGAAACCCCCCACCCTGCCTTACTTTCGGGGGGGTCTTACTTTCGAGGAAACACGGTATCGTACCGGTACCGTACACACACTGACACATACAGCCCCATACGGCACCCATACACATACCGTACACACACACACACACAGAGAGAGTTTCGGAACTTACCGTTACTTTCCTTCTGTTTCGATCTCCTCTGCGGTGCCGGGCTGACGATTCGGATGCCGGGGAAGCTGGACCAATCGGAGCGAGCCTGTAGGCGGTGACGTTGCAGCTGATTCGGCCAATCAGCTGCGAGCCGGCTGACTGGCCAATCACAGCTCGAGCTGGTGGCCAGCAAGGACTAGGGAGCCTGTGACGAACAGGCTGATCGGCCAATCAGCCTTACATTCCCCGCTCCCCCCCCCCCCCCGCTACCCTGCCTTACAATCGGGGGGTGCCCTACATTGGCGGACCCCCCGAAACCCCCCACCCTGCCTTACTTTCGGGGGGGCCTTACTTTCGGGGAAACACGGTATCTATTATCTATCTATTATCTATCTATCTATCTATCATCTATCCATATCTATATATCTATCTATTATCTATCTATCTATTATCTATCTATCTATCTATCATCTATCTATCTATCTATTATCTATCTATCTATTATCTATCTATTATCTATCTATCTATTATCTATCTATTATCTATCTATTATCTATCTATCTATCATCTATCCATATCTATCTATCTATTATCTATCTATCTATCTATCATCTATCTATCTATCTATTATCTATCATCTATCTATTATCTATCTATCTATTATCTATCTATCTATTATCTATCTATTATCTATCTATTATCTATCTATCTATTATCTATCTATTATCTATCTATCTATTATCTATCTATTATCTATCTATCTATTATCTATCTATTATCTATCTATTATCTATCTATCTATCTATTATCTATCTATTATCTATCTATCTATCTATCTATTATCTATCTATTATCTATCTATCTATCTATCTATTATCTATCTATCCGTCTATCTACAGTAATACATTTACATTATCTGTTAATTCCCTAAGAGCATCATGAACCATTGACAAAATAGAATAAGAAAAAAGTGTGAAACGTATCACAAATGACAAAAAACACATACAGTATGAGCAATACAAGCATTATAGATAATCACACTATAATATAATATTCATGCCCTCGCATAATATAATACTGTGTGTATAACACAGTGCAAAATAATGCAATACAACGTAACATGATGTAACTAATATGAGTCATACAATATATATAAATATACTCACACAATACAATTTAATGCTCATGTTTTCAGATAACATAATACAGCTAAAAAACAACAACCATACAATATAAAATAATACAACATATAGAAACTAACACTACAGTGTAACACCACAGACCACAACGTAATCCAGCATAGCGCTATAGGACGACGTGACATAATCCAGCATAGCGCTATAGGACGTGACATAATCCAGCATAGCGCTATAGGACGTGACATAATCCAGCATAGCGCTATAGGACGACGTGACATAATCCAGCATAGCGCTATAGGACGTGACATAATCCAGCATAGCGCTATAGGACATGACATAATCCAGCATAGCGCTATAGGACGTGACATAATCCAGCATAGCGCTACAGGACGTGAAATAATCCAGCATAGCGCTATAGGACGTGACATAATCCAGCATAGCGCTATAGGACGTGACATAATCCAGCATAGCGCTATAGGACGTGGCATAATCCAGCATAGCGCTATAGGACGTGACATAATCCAGCATAGCGCTATAGGACGTGACCTAATCCAGCATAGCGCTATAGGACGTGACATAATCCAGCATAGCGCTATAGGACATGACATAATCCAGCATAGCGCTATAGGACATGACATAATCCAACATTGCGCTATAGGACATGGCATAATCCAGCATAGCGCTATAGAACATGACATAATCCAGCATAGCGCTATAGGACATGACATAATCCAACATTGCGCTATAGGACGTGGCATAATCCAGCATAGCGCTATAGGACGTGACATAATCCAGCATAGCGCTATAGGACGTGACATAATCCAGCATAGCGCTATAGGACGTGACATAATCCAGCATAGCGCTATAGGACGTGACATAATCCAGCATAGCGCTATAGGACGTGACATAATCCAGCATAGCGCTATAGGACGTGACATAATCCAGCATAGCGCTATAGGACGTGACATAATCCAGCATAGCGCTATAGGACGTGACATAATCCAGCATAGCGCTATAGGACGTGACATAATCCAGCATAGCGCTATAGGACGTGACATAATCCAGCATAGCGCTATAGGATGTGACATAATCCAGCATAGCGCTATAGGACGTGACATAATCCAGCATAGCGCTATAGGACGTGACATAATCCAGCATAGCGCTATAGGACGTGACATAATCCAGCATAGCGCTATAGGACGTGACATAATCCAGCATAGCGCTATAGGATGTGACATAATCCAGCATAGCGCTATAGGACGTGACATAATCCAGCATAGCGCTATAGGACGTGACATAATCCAGCATAGCGCTATAGGATGTGACATAATCCAGCATAGCGCTATAGGACGTGACATAATCCAGTTTAGCGCTGCACACTGCAATCCTCTGTGGTACATTGTAATACAAGATATTGGTGACATTTCAGGATTCCTGGAGAAGAATCGGGACACTCTTCATGGAGACATCATACAGCTCGTCCACTCGTCAAAGAATAAATTCATCAAGCAGATATTTCAGGCTGATGTGGCGATGGTAACTATCCGTATGTCCATATGTACAATGTGCGTGTGATGGGGACCGGAGCTGTTCATGTATATGTGTAAGACAAGAACCCAGTGTACACCCTATAAGACCTACTGTTACAGTTGTGCTCAAAAGTTTGCATACCCCGGCAGAATTTTTGCTTTCTTGGGCTTGTTTCAGAGAATATGAATGATAACAAAAAAATCTTTTCTCCACTCATGGTTATTGGTTGGGTGAAGCCATTTATTGTCAAACTACTGTGTTTTCTCTTTTTAACTCTTAATGACAACCAAAAACACCCAAATGACCCTGATCAAAAGTTCACATACCCCAGTTCTTAATACCGTGTATTGCCCCTCTAACATCAATGACAGCTTGAAGTCTTTTGTGGTAGTTGTGGATGAGGTTATTTTCTCAGATGGTAAAGCTGCCCATTCTTCTTGGCAAAAAGCTTCCAGTTCCTGTAAATTCCTGGGCGGTCTAGCATGAACCGCGCGCTTGAGATCTCCCCAGAGTGGCTCAATGATATTGAGGTCAGGAGACTGAGATGGCCACTCCAGAACCTTCACTTTGTTCTGCTGTAGCCAATGACAGGTCGACTTGGCCTTGTGTTTTGGATTGTTGTCATGTTGGAACATGTAAGTACGTCCCATGCGCAGCTTCCGGGCTGATAAGTGCAAATTTGCCTCCAGTATTTGCTGATTCATTTTTCCTTCAACTTTTACCAAGTTTCCTGTGCCTTTGTAGCTTACACATCCCCAAACATCAGAGATCCACCTCCATGCTTTACTGTAGGAATGGTGTTCCTTTCATCATAGGCCTTGTTGACCTCTCTCCAAATGTAACGTTTATGGTTGTGGACAAAAAGTTCAATTTTGATCTCATCACTCCAAATTACCTTGTTTCAGAAGTTTTGAGGGTTGTCTCTGTGCTGTTTGGCGTATTGTAGGCGAGATACTTTGTGGCATTTGCACAGTAATGGCTTTCTTCTGGCGACTCGACCATGAAGCCCAGTTTTCTTCAAGTGTCTCCTTATTGTGCATCTTGAAACAGACACACCGCTAGTTTTCAGAGAGTCCTGAATTTCAGCTGATGTCATTTGTGGGTTTTTCTTTGCATTCCGAATAATTTTCTTGGCAGTTGTGGCCGAAATATTAGTTTGTCTGCCTGACCGTGGTTTGGTTTTTACAGAGCCCCTGATTTTCCATTTGTTAATCACAGTTTGAACGCTGCTGACTGGCATTATCAATTCCTTGTATATTTTTTTGTATCCCTTTCCTGTGTTACACAGTTCAACTACCTTTTCCCGTAGATCCGTTGACAATTCTTTTGCTTTCCCCATAACTCACAATCCAGAAACATCAGTGGCTGGATGAAAGATGCAAGAGTCTGTCTGGATCCCAGAAACTCACTCAGCTTTTATGCACAAACACTGATTACAAGCAAACAGGTCACACGTGAGGATGTTACCTTTAATAGCCATTCAAACAAATTTGTGTCAGATTCTGTGCATGTTATCAGGCCAAAATCACCAGGGTATGTGAACTTTTGATCAGGGTCATTTGGATGTTTTTGGTTGTCATTAAGATTTAAAAAGAGAAAACACAGTAGTTTGACAATAAATTGCTTCACCCAACCAATAACCATGAGCGGAGAAAAAGTTATTTTGTTATCATTCATATTCTCTGAAACAAGGCCAAGAAAGCAAAAATGCTGCCGGGGTATGTAAACTTTTGAGCACAAATGTATATCTGTATATGAGGGTACAGGATAATAACACTGGCACTCGGGGTACAGGATAATGTTACTGACACTCGGGGTACAGAATAATGACAATGACACTCGGGGTACAGGATAATGATGCTGATACTCGGGGTACAGGATAATGACACTGACAGTCAGGGTACAGGATAATGACACTGACTCTTGGGGTACAGGATAATGACACTGACAGTCGGGGTACAGGATAATGACACTGACTCTTGGGGTACAGGATAATGACACTTGGGGTACAGGATAATGACACTGACACTCGAGGTACAGGAAAATGACGCTGACACTCGGGGTACAGGATAATGATGCTGACACTTGGGGTACAAGATAATAACACGGACACTCGGGGTACAGGATAATGACACTCGGGGTACAGGATAATGACACTCGGGGTACAGGATAATGACACTGACACTGGGGGTACAAGATAATAACATGGACACTCGGAGTACAGGATAATGACACTGACACTCGGAGTACAGGAAAATGACACTGACACTCGGAGTACAGGATAATGACGCTGACACTCGGGGTACAGGATAATGACACTGACACTCGGGGTACAGGATAATGACACTGACACTCGGGGTACAGGATAATGACACTGACACTCGGGGTACAGGAAAATGACACTGACACTCGGGGTACAGGAAAATGACACTGACACTCAGGGTACAGGATAATCGCACTGACACTCGGGGTACAGGATAATGACACTGACACTCGGGGTACAGGATAATGACACTGACACTCAGGGTACAGGATAATGACACTGACACTCGGGGTACAGGATAATGACACTGACACTGGGGGTACAGGATAATGACGCTGACACTTGGGGTACAGGATAATGACGCTGACACTCGGGGTACAGGATAATGACACTGACACTCGGGGTACAGGATAATGACACTGACACTTGGGGAACAGGATAATGACACTGACACTCGGGGTACAGGATAATGACACTGACACTCGGGGTACAGGATAATGACACTGACACTGGGGGTACAGGATAATGACACTGACACTGGGGGTACAGGATAATGACACTGACACTTGGGGTACAGGATAATGACGCTGACACTCGGGGTACAGGATAATGACGCTGACACTCGGGGTACAGGATAATGACACTGACACTTGGGGAACAGGATAATGACACTGACACTCGGGGTACAGGATAATGACACTGACACTCGGGGAACAGGATAATGACACTGACACTCGGGGTACAGGATAATGACACTGACACTGGGGGTACAGGATAATGACACTGACACTTGGGGTACGGGATAATGATGCTGACACTCGGGGTACAGGATAATGACGCTGACACTCGGGGTACAGGATAATGACACTGACACTGGGGGTACAGGATAATGACACTGACACTTGGGGTACGGGATAATGATGCTGACACTCGGGGTACAGGATAATGACACTGACACTCGGGGTACAGGACAATGACACTGACACTCGGGGTACAGGACAGTGACACTGACACTCGGGGTACAGGACAGTGACACTGACACTCGGGGTACAGGACAGTGACAGGCACAATTAGTTATTCTGGGTATTTCCGTGGTTGGGTGTTTCTTGACGCTGTACACACAGGGACATTGTGTAACAATAATCTGCTGATTAGATAACCTTGTCCTCAGTAACTCCATGTTGCCCTCTGGGTGACACTTATGTCTTCACAACTGCTAATCGCCTTATACTGACCAGTCTCCTGTCTGTTTCTCTGTCTTCTCCGCTTTGCCCCTGTCCTGTAGTTTCTCTGTGGCTATTTCAGCAGTGCTTTTGGCCAATCATCTTCCCTTCCTGCAAAGGTAAAGAAAGGTCTCTGCTCCTCTCTCCCGTCACTTGTACTGTGAAGCATTCGTTCCTCTGTATCCGTATTATTATATTCTTTGTAGTGATTCTCATAGAGCGATGCCATTAACATCACCAATCACATATGACAACATAATACAGGACAATATAATGTAACACTATATAATACAGCATAATACAGTATAATATAACACAGCACAACATAATACAGTATAATGTAATACAACACAAAATAAAGCAGCATAGCATAATACAGCACTACATAATACAGTATAACATAATACAAATATCACACGTCACCCACTACACATATAGGTAGAGGGAAAATAGAGTATAGACAGTATTGTATTAAACAAAATCTTTTATTAAATCCATTAAAAAGAAAAATACATTTAAAATTAAGCAGGAGGAAAATTATTCAGCACCAGGGTTCAAATATAGGTCTCAATCCTATAGAATAAATTGACATGAATATATTTATGTTATTACTGATGTAGAGGATATATTCAATAAATCATTGAGTCTAGGTTTTTTACTCATAAAGTGCAACTATTGATAAAGTGTCTAGTGCCATTAGCTGAAAATAAACTTTCTAGATTCAGAATTTTGCAGCTTATAAAGTGTCTCGATTGCAAGAATGAAACTTGTGCTCCTCGGTCTTCCATTTCTTCCCATCCTCGAGGCTGTGGCCAGAGGAAGTGAATGGAGCGCCAGGTCTTGAAGGTGCCCTGTGTCTCCACTGAAGATAGCCCAACGTAATACATCATAATATCCCCAAAAATAATATACGCAGTGTGTAAAGTGATCCTCCATCACCAGTAACAAGTCCCATCACTGTATCATGTCTCGATTTGCAGAACCTGACTACCACAAATCTCATGCGGAGGTCTGTAATGTACAGATGTAGCAGCTCCGCACCAGCTCAGGTTTTCTCGTTCACTTTGCAAATGGTGTATGTGACGCACCCCTGGGCCTGTGTCGCACAGCGTTGCTCATGCAGGAGCTTACCCGGAGCCGGATCTGTTGAGGGTTGTAGTCTCGTGGCGGTGACCCGGTCCGTGCCCAGGGAGTCAGACTAAGTGGCGTTGTATTAGCGGTAGATGTTGGACGACTACGCCACCCGTTGAATGCAGCTATGGAGCTGCCGCTGCAGGGCAGACCGCTGAGGCCGGTGGTAGGATTGTGCAGCGTGATAGTATCACCCCCAACGGGAGGGGTATGGCCTCAGGGCAGCCGACGTAGATGATGGGGGTAGCAGGAATCACTCAGAGACGATGCGGTGTAGTTCAGGGTCTTTACTGGTGATAAAGATAGACCCTCCCGGAGTACTGGCTAGCGATCGAGGCCTGGTCAGTCCTTGAGCAGATGGGATCTCCCCTGGCCAGGCGGAGTTGTAGGCCTCCCAAACTGACTGTACTCTTCTGGCTACCTTGCTAGAAGCGGATATAAGTAGCCCACGTCCCTGAGTGTACCGTGTGGTGCTCACCCGTATGGCCGGTGACTCGGGGCCTTCTAGTGGCGTCCACTCCACGACGGCGGTGCTGGTCCCACGCGTGTGACCGTGCCTTCGGGTTTCTTGGCCAGAGGACCTGAAATCCCCTGCCGGGCGGTTTCTGCTGCTGGGTAAAGATTAGTCCCCACAGCCTCGGACTCCGGGTCCGGTGATAGCTTCTCAGTCAGGGCGAGCTCTGCAGCTGCCAGCCCCTGACTCCTTATAGCTCTGCTCCCACAGAGCTCCTGATGTTCTTTTCCTATATCTGCTGCTCTTCTCTGTCTCTACTTCTTCTCTACACACTAACCCTGCCTCAGCCCTAGGTTTATATAGGGGAAGTTCTTCCCCTCCCAGGACTGGGCAGGAGGTGTGGCATGCATAGGATCCCTGACCAAGAGACCTCCCACCTGCTCTCAGACATAACATTGCTGTTACTGTGGAAACCAGACCCCTGGGGTGCCACATTCCCCCCTAGTGAAATTTAGTACTCCGGGACTAAACATATTTTTAGAAAAACATAACAAGGTTTAAACAATAATAATACAATAAGAAAAACACATAAAGATGGTTACGGCGTGTCCGCAACCGGGTGCAGTTTTGAAGAAAAGCAAGGTGTCCATTTCACCAAAACAGGGAGACGTAACCAGGTAGGGGTCTGTCCTGCCCCGAGTCCTTAACAGTCTTTAGTCCATTCCTAGGTTACGCTCCAACCAATTGTACAAGGATTCCCGGTAAATCCACCAAGGACTCCTAAAAATAACTAGAAACACATAATTATTTACAAGTAACAGACAGGTGACCACAAATAAAACAATTTAAACACTTCAAATCCTCCAACGTGCGGGTAACTGGCCTCTAGTGGCCCTAGTGGACCTACGGAGCTGACTGTCTGGCCCTGAACTACAGGGTGTAGGAGCTGTCAAGGGTAAACTGGGCAGCTGTCTACGGGCTCTTTGGCTCACTAGGGGTACGGCAGGCTCACTATGAGCAGAGGGTTGATCCTCCTGTTCTGCTTGTGTGGAGTCTGCTGCCTCCTGGACCGGCTGCTCTTCCAGCTCTACCTGTTGCTCCGTAGGCACTTGGGATGCTGGTTGGAGGAACGTGAGGACGGGTACCACAACTGCACCATTGACTTGAGTCCAGGACCGAGGGAAGTCTCCGAGCACAGTACTAACCATATCTTCCCTTTCCTCTACGGGTCGAGGGCCTTCTTGCTCTCCTTCTGGATTCCGTAGCTGTTCGGGACACTTCTTCAGGTGATCCCGGGATACAATGGCTGTGGTTTCCCCTCCGTCTTTACTGATGGTACAAACCTTTGGGTTGTCGTGGCTTGAGGGCAGTACGGTGTACGGGTCCTTCTCCCACTGGTCGTCCAACTTGTGGAGCCGTCTCTTCCTCTTCAAGACCTGCTCTCCGGGTACCAGGGGAACAGCGGGAGCATACTGGTTGTAAGTTTTCTCTTGTCTTTCCCTAGCGAGACAGAGACTTCGCTCCACGCTCTCCTGTACTTTCCGGTACTGCTGCTGCCTCTCTGTGTCCCAGTCTGCTTCCGGTGAAGTGTCCTCGGGTGTCAGGACTCCCATCTCCAGGTCAACCGGTAGCTTACCAGGCCTTGCCCTCATTAGGTAAGCCGGGGTACAGTTGGTGGAACCTACAGGGATGTAGTTGTATAGGTCCACCAGGTCGGGCAGCTTCTCAGGCCACAGACTGCGTTCTTCCAGGGGCAACGTTTTCAGAAGATCCATTACCACCTGGTTCATTTTCTCACAAAGTCCATTAGTTTGTGGATGATAGGGTGTCGTCCTTATCTTCCGGCAGCCATACAGATTGCAGAATTCCTGGAAGACCTCCGCTTCAAAGGCAGGTCCCTGGTCCGTCAGCACTTGGTCCGGATACCCGTGTGGACGGCAGAAGTGCTGCTGGAAGGCTCTAGCTGCTGTTTGAGCTGTTAAGTCCTTAACGGGGACGACAACCAAGAACCGGGAGTAATGATCCACAATGGTTAACGCGTTGACGTAGCCACTTCTGCTTGGGGTCAGTTTTACATGATCCAAGGCTACCAGTTCCAACGGCTGCTTGGTGACGATGGACTGAAGGGGGGTCTTCTGGCTGGCACGGTCCTTCCTTCTTAGGTTGCACGGGCCACAGTCTCTGCACCACCTCTCGATGGTTCCCCTCATGCCTACCCAGTGGAACCTCCCGCGCAGCAGGAACTCCAGCTTCTTCCATCCGAAGTGTCCAGCCCCGTCGTGGTATGCCTCCATCACCATGGCTGCGTCTCTTCGTGGCACCACTACTTGCCAGATTAGTTCATGCGTCCGGGAGTTAACCATTCTGCGGCACAACTTCCCCTTGTAAAGGAACAGTCGACTCTTCTCAGCCCACAGTTGTTTGGCTTCCTCCGGAGCGTCTGGGTCAAGGCGAGCCTCTGGCCGAGTCAGCATCTCCTTCACCAGTCGGACGGCAGGGTCACTGTCTTGCGTTTCCTCCCAGTTGTAGTGAGGCAAGGGGTTAAACGTAGCGGCTTGCTTACTCCTTACCCGATGGGAATACTGGATAGTCCCATGACGGTGGAACGCGGGGAGTTCGACTTCTTCCAGTCCCTCTGGATCTTCTCCTACGTCCGGTAGGTTTGGCATCCTGGACAGGGCGTCCGCGTTGGTATTGGAGCGTCCTGCCCGGTATTTGATTGTGAACTCGTAGTTGGACAGACGGGCCATCCATCTCTGCTCTAGGGCACCGAGTCTTGCCGTGTCCAGGTGTGTCAACGGGTTGTTATCCGTGTACACGGTGAACCGGGAAGAAGCGAGGTAGTGCTTAAAGCGTTCGGTGACTGCCCACACCACTGCCAGGAACTCTAGCTTAAATGAGCTGTAATTCTCAGGGTTTCTTTCGGTGGGTCGCAGTTTTCGACTGGCGTAAGCGATTACTCGTTCTTTCCCCTGCTGGATCTGGGACAGTACGGCTCCTAGCCCGATGTTACTTGCGTCGGTGTAGAGGATAAAGGGCTGGCTGTAATCAGGGTACGCCAGGATTTCATCCCCCGTGAGGGCCATCTTCAGCTGGCGGAAGGACTCTTCTTCTAACTTCTCCCATTTGAAGGGCGGCTTCTGGTTCTTGGCCTTCCGGGACTGGCCTATCAGGAGGTCCTGCATAGGAGCTGCCTTTTTGGTGAAACCGGGGATGAATCTGCGGTAATAGCCTACCAACCCGAGGAACTGCCGCACTTCCTTTACACTGGAGGGACTTGGCCATTCCTTAATTGCGGTGATCTTATCAGGGTCGGGAGCCACTCCGTCAGCGCTCAGCACGTGTCCCAGGTACTGCACCTTTGGTTTTAGGAGGTGACACTTGGAGGGTTTTACCTTTAGGCCGTAGTTTGCCAGAGCTTCGAACACTTCCGCCAGGTGTTTCAGGTGGTCCTCATAAGTCTTGGAATATACGATGACATCGTCCAGGTACAACAGGACCGTCTCGAAGTTTCTGTGGCCCAGACAGCACTCCATTAATCGTTGAAAGGTTCCTGGTGCGTTACAGAGTCCGAACGGCATGCAGGTAAACTCGCTAAGTCCCATCGGGGTGGTGAATGCGGTCTTCTCCCGGTCCGCCTCTGCTACAGGAACCTGCCAGTACCCGCTAGTGAGATCCAAGGTAGAGAAAAAGTTAGCAGATCTTAAAGCAGCCAAAGACTCCTCTATCCTTGGTAAGGGGTACGCATCCTTGTGTGTGATACGGTTGATTTTCCGGTAATCTACACACATCCTCATGGTGTTGTCTTTCTTTTTGACTAAGACTAGTGGAGCTGCCCAGGGGCTACAGCTATCCCTGATCACCCCAGCCTCCTTCATGTCCCTAAGCATCCCCTTGGCGTGTTGGTAGTGTGCAGGGGGTACGGGTCGATACCTCTCTTTTATGGGAAGATGGTCTCCCGTGGGGATGTGGTGTTCTACCCCCTTGACTCGCCCGAAGTCTAACGGGTGTTTACTAAACACTCTCTCGTACTCTTGAACCACCCGATAGACTCCCTGTCTCTGGTGTGAGGGAGTGGAGTCAGTACCCAAATGTAGTTGCTGACACCAGTCCTCCATTGTTTCCTTAGAGCCATTACCTTCCTCCGGGGAAGATGGAGGCAAGGGTTCTACGGACTGTATGGAATTTTGATTGATGGTATACAATTTGGCTAGCGTGGCATACCGGGGCAGGTACACTTCCCTCTTCCCGATATTTATTATGCGAACGGGCACCCTCCCATGGCGTACATTGACCACCCCCCGTGCTGTCAAAATGGTGGGCCTACTGTCTGAGTAAACTGGTTCTACCATTGCCTGGTAATCTCTACCTCTCAGACCAATAGCTGCCCGGCACCAAATCATCATTTCACTTTTTGGGGGCATGGCAATAGGGAAAGGGTCACACATTCTTACGCTACCAATCTCACCACCGGAGAGTTCTATCTGTTGCCGTCGCATCAGTGCCCGGATCTCTTTCTGGAGCACTCGCTGCTGGCCGGAGCTGGCGTTCTTGGCAACCTGCTGTAAAAGGAAAATCACCTCTGCAAGACAATTTTCAATTACATTAGTTCCTAGAGTTATCTTTGGGTGACTCTCGTGCTTGTCAATGTCTACAATGATCAGTCCCTGTGCCGCCAGTTCAACTCTACCGATTTTAATGGTCACCTCTTTAAATCCAATCTGTGGCACGGGCTGACCATTGCTGGCGATGATACTCAAATCGTCGTCAGGGTAGCGGGTGATATCCGAGTCATTCCAGTACTGCTTGAAGAGCACGTACGGGATAGTGGTAGCCTGTGACCCGGTGTCCAGTAGGGCACTCATAGGGATGCCATCCAGTACCACAGGCAAGACTGGACGTCCTCCCACATATTTGTCGCGCCAGTTCGATGGGCCTGATGATCTTTTTCCTGGGGTTTGGCCCTCTACCCCAGGTTGTGCCAGTTTAAAGGACAGTACCTTGCCATATGTCCGGGTTGATTGCAGCGGCGGCAGATGGGTTGTCCGTCCTCGTTGTATCGGTCGCTGGGTCTTCCTCTGGCCGGTGGGGTCCTCCTTGGTCGACGCCACGGGATGTCCTCCGGTCCGGATGCCAGCTGGATCTTCCCTGGAGTGGAAACCTGTAAAGACTGCACAGTTCGGGTTAGCGCGGCAACACTTTTAGCTAGCTCTTGGACCTGATGGTGCAGGTCTGGAGCCGGGTCATTGTTCAAAGCCTGCGCATCAGCTCCCACAGGCCCTGCAGACAAGGGCGCCGCCTCCTGGTGGTAAGTGGTAGTGGGGCGTCTGTGGGTCACAACGCCACCTGGTGCCGGTTCTCGGAGCACCCGGATGGCTCTGTCCTTGAACTGTGCAAATCCCAGATGAGGGTCCTGTAAGGCCATTGCCCGCAACTGGGTTCGGTGGGCATTGCAATATAAACCCTCTATAAATTGTTCAGTCAACAGCCTGTCCTCGTCTCCCACGCCGTCAGGGTCGGTCTGCTTAATGGCTCTCAGGGCCTCTTGTAGGTTCAGGGCATAGTCCCTTATACTCTCGTGTACTCGCTGCTTCCACCCGTAGAATCTAAGCTTGATCTCGGCTGAGGTGCGGGTATCAAAGGTGTCCCTCAGCCGGGTTAGTATCCCTGCAACAGTCCTCCCCCCAGGTGGCCAGGACTTTACCTCCCTTTGGGCTGCCCCGGTTAATTGGGCCACCAGGATGCTCACTTTTTGCTCTTCTGTGAGGGGATACACCTGGAAGAGGCTATCCAGCTTTTCTCTAAAGTCATGCAGGGTATGTGACTCCCCTGAGTACTGGGGTAGCCAGGCCGCTCCCGGGATATAGGGCATGGTGAAAGGCATGACTGCAGCAGCGGTGGCGCTGGCGGGGGTTGAGGCAGTGAAGCTCTCCTCCGTATCCGACATCTTCCTCCCCCCTAGTGGACCGTGGCCTACCTTGCGATGATCCTCTTCCGTAGGCCGCGGCTCCGCAGTGGATCGTCAGGGTTGAGGACCTTCCGTCGCGCTCCTGTGACGTCGGCGTCTGCTGGGCTCCTTCCAGGACCTTACGCAACGTCCGGACGTGAGGCGGGGCTTCAGTTCTCGCGCGCTTTCGGAGTCCACGCCCCACTTCTTCCCGCGCGGCGTCTTCAAGATGGCGTCCAACGGCGGGAAAACTCCACGGATGGCGGGAAGAAGGCAGAAGATGGCGCCGGATGGCGGGAAAACTTCGCGAATGGCGGGAAGAAGGTAGAAGATGGCGCCGGATGGCGGGAAACCTCCACGGATGGCGGGAATCTTCACCACTGGTAAGTTTGAACAGTCTTTTTCAGGCACGCAGTACCCGGTGGTTGCGGGCACGAGATCCTGCCGACTACGCCAAAAGTTGACGCACCCCTGGGCCTGTGTCGCACAGCGTTGCGCATGCAGGAGCTTACCCGGAGCCGGATCTGTTGAGGATTGTAGTCTCGTGGCGGTGACCCGGTCCGTGCCCAGGGAGTCAGACTAAGTGGCGTTGTATTAGCGGTAGATGTTGGACGACTACGCCACCCGTTGAATGCAGCGAAGGAGCTGCCGCTGCAGGGCAGACCGCTGAGGCCGGTGGTAGGATTGTGCAGCGTGATAGTATCACCCCCAACGGGAGGGGTATGGCCTCAGGGCAGCCGACGTAGATGATGGGGGTAGCAGGAATCACTCAGAGACGATGCGGTGTAGTTCAGGGTCTTTACTGGTGATAAAGATAGACCCTCCCGGAGTACTGGCTAGCGATCGGGGCCTGGTCAGTCCTTGAGCAGATGGGATCTCCCCTGGCCAGGCGGAGTTGTAGGCCTCCCAAACTGACTGTACTCTTCTGGCTACCTTGCTAGAGGCGGGTATAAGTAGCCCACGTCCCTGAGTGTACCGTGTGGTGCTCACCCGTATGGCCGGTGACTCGGGGCCTTCTAGTGGCGTCCGCTCCACGACGGCGGTGCTGGTCCCACGCGTGTGACCGTGCCTTCGGGTTTCTTGGCCAGAGGACCTGAAATCCCCTGCCGGGCGGTTTCTGCTGCTGGGTAAAGATTAGTCCCCACAGCCTCGGACTCCGGGTCCGGTGATAGCTTCTCAGTCAGGGCGAGCTCTGCAGCTGCCAGCCCCTGACTCCTTATAGCTCTGCTCCCACAGAGCTCCTGATGTTCTTTTCCTATATCTGCTGCTCTTCTCTGTCTCTACTTCTTCTCTACACACTAACCCTGCCTCAGCCCTAGGTTTATATAGGGGAAGTTCTTCCCCTCCCAGGACTGGGCAGGAGGTGTGGCATGCATAGGATCCCTGACCAAGAGACCTCCCACCTGCTCTCAGACATAACATTGCTGTTACTGTGGAAACCAGACCCCTGGGGTGCCACATATGATCCCTCTAGAACTAAGTTGGCATCTGCTACATCTGCACCAATGATTGTCACAAACCTGGGGGGTCACCATGAGTATAAACCCACTGCCAACAGGTAAGGCAACGACGAGGAGGAACCAGTGCTCTGCATACAAGAACGACTATTTCTGTATGTCTCATTCATTACTGACAGAGTGAAGGTTGCTGAACGGCCCCGGCTGTCCTCAGTGCCCGTGTTTTTTCCTGTTTTCCCTTTTCCGGAAATTCAACTTTATTGCATCTCTGTGATAATGACTCTTTTATCAGTGCTTTTGAAGACACAACTTTTGGCCTTTAAAGGGGTTGTCTAGGACTTCCTTATTGATGGCATGTCCTTAGGATAGGTCACCAGAACCATTTCGGTGGGAGTTAAACACCCACCACCCCCCCACCGATCAGCTGTGTGCAGCATGATTGGGAGTACGCTGGAACAGCACAGCTCCGTACACCTTAGTGACAATACATGGCCAAGGCAGAGTGACTTGTTGGTGCTTTTTTTGGCACATTTTTTTATTTATTTTGCTTGCTTATACAACGCCATCATATTTCACAGAGCTTTAGAGATATTGTCATCTTCGTCCCCATTGGCACTCACTCTTTGGAGAGTGGGAGGAAACTTGATATAAACACAAGGAGAACACGAAGACTCTTTGCAGAAGTTGTCTTTGGTGTGATTTGAACCAAAGCTACAGTGCCAACCTCTGAACCCCATGCCCAACTTGCACACAGACCTCCTCAGTCGCCCAAAAAATCCATAGGGTGATGCAGAAAATAGGGAACTGTAAGGAGGGGAAGGAGGGAGATGCAGCTGCAGTGCTCCGCCCTCGCTGAGCGTGTGATGCTGTGATAGGGCGATATCTTAATATTATATAAAAGTGATCTCTGATTATTTTGATTTTCGCTGTAGAAACCCTTTTTTCTTTGGACCTTTGGGCTTCCCCCCCCAAGTCCATAAAATTTAGCTCACATTGCCGATCTCAGGATCAGTGTGTGTGTGTGTATATATATATATATATATATATATATATATATATATATATATATATACAGTACAGACCAAAAGTTTGGACACACCTTCTCATTTAAAGATTTTTCTGTATTTTCATGACTTTGAAAATTGTACATTCACACTGAAGGCATCAAAACTATGAATTAACACATGTGGAATTATATACTTAACAAAAAAGTGTGAAACAACTGAAAATATGTCTTATATTCTAGGTTCCTCAAAGTAGCCACCTTTTGCTTTGATGACTGCTTTGCACACTCTTGGCATTCTCTTGATGAACTTCAAGAGGTAGTCACCGGAAATGGTTTTCACTTCACAGGTGTGCCCTGTCAGGTTTAATAAGTGGGATTTCTTGCCTTATAAATGGGGTTGGGTCCATCAGTTGTGTTGTGCAGAAGTCAGGGGGATACACAGCTGATAGTCCTACTGAATAGACTGTTAGAATTTGTATTATGGCAAGAAAAAAGCAGCTAAGTAAAGAAAAACGAGTGGCCATCATTACTTTAAGAAATGAAGGTCAGTCAGTCTGAAAAATTGGGCAAACTTTGAAAGTGTCCCCAAGTGCAGTTGCAAAAACGATCAAGCGCTACAAAGAAACTGGCTCACATGAGGACCGCCCCAGGAAAGGAAGACCAAGAGTCACCTCTGCTTCTGAGGATAAGTTTATCCGAGTCACCAGCCTCAGAAATCGCAGGTGCAAAGCAGCTCAGATTAGAGACCAGGTCTATGCCACACGAGTTCTAGCAGCAGACACATCTCTACAACAACTGTTAAGAGGAGACTTTGTGCAGCAGGCCTTCATGGTAAAATAGCTGCTAGGAAACCACTGCTAAGGACAGGCAACAAACAGAAGAGACTTGTTTGGGCTAAAGAACACGGGGAATGGACATTAGTGTGCTTTGGTCTGATGAGTCCAAATTTGAGATCTTTGATTCCAACCACCGTGTCTTTGTGCGACACAGAAAAGGTGAACGGATGGACTCTACACGCCTGGTTCCCACCGTGAAGCATGGAGGAGGAGGTGTGATGGTGTGGGGGGGCTTTGCTGGTGACACTGTTGGGGATTTATTCAAAATTGAAGGCATACTGAACCAGCATGGCCACCACAGCATCTTGCAGCGCATGCTATTCCATCCGGTTTGCGTTTAGTTGGACCATCATTTATTTTTCAACAGGACAATGACCCCAAACACATCTCCAGGCTCTGTAAGGGCTATTTGACCAAGAAGGAGAGTGATGGGGGGCTACGCCAGATGACCTGGCCTCCACAGTCACCAGACCTGAACCCAATCGAGAGGGTTTGGGGTGAGCTGGACCGCAGAGTGAAGGCAAAAGGGCCAACAAGTGCTAAGCATCTCTGGGAACTCCTTCAAGATTGTTGGAAGACCATTTCCGGTGACTACCTCTTGAAGCTCATCAAGAGAATGCCAAGAGTGTGCAAAGCCGTCATCAAAGCAAAAGATGGCTACTTTGAAGAACCTAGAATATAAGACATATTTTCAGTTGTTTCACACTTTTTTGTTAAGTATATAATTCCACATGTGGTAATTCATAGTTTTGATGCCTTCAGTGTGAATGTACAATTTTCAAAGTCATGAAAATACAGAAAAATCTTTAAATGAGAAGGTGTGTCCAAACTTTTGGTCTGTACTGTATATATATATATATATATATATATATATATGTATATATAAAATGCGTTTAGTACAAAGTGTAGTTTTTATTTGGGAGGCATTTACTTGAGTAGACGCCGAAGGGGTCCTGGTGCTTTGGTGACACATGAGATGATTGGTGCAATGGTGGCGGTCTTTATGAGGGGCTTTTTTTGATGCAAAGTTAAAGGGCACGGAGAGCATCACAGCTTCATGGAGTCAATGGAGAATTGTTATTTATGTCCGTACAAATATATCACTGCATGTTTGTGTGAGCGTGATGTAGTGTGTGCAATCCTAGAAACACACAATGCATGGAACAATATATGGTAGCAGTGTTTCCTGTGGTCCCGGCAGTGCAGCGGTTACTCCAGGTTGTAGATTTGCCTCTTTGCCAACTCTCTGGCCGTTTTTCCCATGGTCCCAGCAGTGCAGGGGTTATTCTTGAGTTGCAGATTTGCCCTATTACCCCCACGACCATATTTCCAGCGGTCCTGGCAGTGCAAGGGTTATACCAGGGTTGTAGATTTGCCCCTCTGCCCTCTTTTGACAGTGTTTCCTGTGGTCCTAGTAGTACAGGGGTTACTTAGAGGTTGTAGAATTGCAACTCTGCCCCCTCCGGCATTGTTTCCTATCATATTGGCAGTACATGAGTTACTCTGGGTTATAGATTTGTCCCTCTGTCTCCTCCGGTAGTCTTTCCTGTGGTCCTGGCAGTGCAGGGGTTACTCCGTTGTTGTAAATTTGCAGCTTTGCCCCCTCTGGCTGAGTTCCTTGTGGTCCCAGCAGTGTAGGGGTTACTCCGGGGTGGTAGATTGGCCCCTCTGCCCCCTCTGGCAGAGTTCCCTGTGTTCCCAGCAGTGTAGGGGTTACTCTGGCATGGTAGATTGGCCCCTCTGCCCCCTCTGGCAGAGTTCCCTGTGTTCCCAGCAGTGTAGGGGTTACTCCGGGGTGGTAGATTTGAGCCTCTGCCCCCTCTGGCAGTGTTCTCTGTGCTCCCAGCAGTGTAGGGGTTACTCCGGAGTGGTAGATTTGCCCCTCTGACAGAGTTCCCTGTGGTCCCAGCAGTGTAGGGGTTACTCCGGTGTGGTAGATTGGCCCCTCTGCCCCCTCTGGCAGAGTTCCTTGTGGTCCCAGCAGTGTACGGGTTACTCCGTTGTTGTAAATTTGCAGCTTTGCCCCCTCTGGCAGAGTTCCTTGTGGTCCCAGCAGTGTAGGGGTTACTCCGGGGCGGTAGATTTGCCCCTCTGCCCCCTCTGGCAGAGTTCCCTGTGGTCCCAGCAGTGTAGGGGTTACTCCAGGGTGGTAGATTTGAGCCTCTGCCCCCTCTGGCAGTGTTCTCTGTGCTCCCAGCAGTGTAGAGGTTACTCTGGGGTGGTAGATTTGCACCTCTGCCCCCTCTGGCAGAGTTCCTCGTGGTCCCAGCAGTCTAGGGGTTACTCCGGGGTGTTAGATTTGCACCTCTGCCCCCTCAGGCAGAGTTCCTTGTGGTCCCAGCAGTGTACGGGTTACTCCGTTGTTGTAAATTTGCAGCTTTGCCCCCTCTGGCAGAGTTCCCTGTGGTCCCAGCAGTGTAGGGGTTACTCCGGGGTGGTAGATTGGCCCCTCTGCCCCCTCTGGCAGAGTTCCCTGTGGTCCCAGCAGTGTAGGGGTTACTCCAGGGTGGTAGATTTGAGCCTCTGCCCCCTCTGGCAGTGTTCTCTGTGCTCCCAGAAGTGTAGGGGTTACTCCAGGGTGGTAGATTTGCACCTCTGCCCCCTCTGGCAGAGTTCCTCGTGGTCCCAGCAGTGTAGGGGTTACTCCGGGGTGGTAGATTTGCACCTCTGCCCCCTCAGGCAGAGTTCCTTGTGGTCCCAGCAGTGTAGGGGTTACTCCGGGGTGTTAGATTTGCCCCTCTGCCCCCTCTGTCAGAGTTCCCTGTGTTCCCAGCAGTGTAGGGGTTACTCCAGGGTGGTAGATTTGAGCCTCTGCCCCCTCTGGCAGTGTTCTCTGTGCTCCCAGCAGTGTAGGGGTTACTCCGGGGTGGTAGATTTGCCCCTCTGCCCCCTCTGGCAGAGTTCCCTGTGGTCCCAGCAGTGTAGGGTTTACTCCGGGGTGGTAGATTTGAGCCTCTGCCCCCTCTGGCAGTGTTCTCTGTGCTCCCAGCAGTGTAGGGGTTACTCCGGAGTGGTAGATTTGCCCCTCTGACCCCTCTGGCAGAGTTCCCTGTGATCCCAGCAGTGTAGGGGTTACTCCGGGGTGGTAGATTTGCCCCTCTGCCCCCTCTGGCAGAGTTCCCTGTGGTCCCAGCAGTGTAGGGATTACTCCGGGGTGATAGATTGGCCCCTCTGCCCCCTCTGGCAGAGTTCCCTGTGTTCCCAGCAGTGTAGGGGTTACTCCGGGGTGGTATATTTGCACCTCTTCCCCCTCTGGCAGAGTTCCTTGTGGTCCCAGCAGTGTAGGGGTTACTCCGGGGTGGTAGATTTGCACCTCTGCCCCCTCTGGCAGAGTTCCCTGTGGTCCCAGCAGTGTAGGGGTTACTCCGGGGTGGTAGATTTGCCCCTCTGCCCCTCTGGCAGAGTTCCCTGTGGTCCCAGCAGTGTAGGGGTTACTCCGGGGTGGTAGATTTGCCCCTCTGCCCCTCTGGCAGAGTTCCATGTGATCCCAGCAGTGTAGGGGTTACTCCGGGGTGGTAGATTTGCCCCTCCGCCCCCTCTGGCAGAGTTCCCTGTGTTCCCAGCAGTGTAGGGGTTACTCCAGGGTGGTAGATTTGCCCCTCTGCCCCCTCTGGCAGAGTTCCCTGTGGTCCCAGCAGTGTAGGGGTTACTCCGGAGTGGTAGATTGGCCCCTCTGCCCCCTCTGGCAGAGTTCCCTGTGGTCCCAGCAGTGTAGGGATTACTCCGGGGTGGTAGATTTGCACCTCTGCCCCCTCTGGCAGAGTTCCCTGTGGTCCCAGCAGTGTAGGGGTTACTCCGGCGTGGTAGATTTGCCCCTCTGCCCCCTCTGGCAGAGTTCCCTGTGGTCCCAGCAGTGTAGGGGTTACTCCGGGGTGGTAGATTTGCCCCTCTGCCCCCTCTGGCAGAGTTCCCTGTGGTCCCAGCAGTGTAGGGGTTACTCCGGGGTGGTAGATTTGCCCCTCTGCCCCCTCTGGCAGAGTTCCCTGTGTTCCCAGCAGTGTAGGGGTTACTCCAGGGTGGTAGATTGGCCCCTCTGCCCCCTCTGGCAGAGTTCCTCGTGGTCCCAGCAGTGTAGGGGTTACTCCAGGGTGGTAGATTTGCACCTCTGCCCCCTCTGGCAGAGTTCCCTGTGGTCCCAGCAGTGTAGGGGTTACTCCGGGGTGGTAGATTTGCCCCTCTGCCCCCTCTGGCAGAGTTCCCTGTGTTCCCAGCAGTGTAGGGGTTACTCCGGAGTGGTAGATTGGCCCCTCTGCCCCCTCTGGCAGAGTTCCCTGTGGTCCCAGCAGTGTAGGGATTACTCCGGGGTGGTAGATTTGCACCTCTGCCCCCTCTGGCAGAGTTCCCTGTGGTCCCAGCAGTGTAGGGGTTACTCCGGGGTGGTAGATTTGCCTCTCTGCCCCCTCTGTCAGAGTTCCCTGTGGTCCCAGCAGTGTAGGGGTTACTCCGGGGTGGTAGATTTGCCCCTCTGCCCCCTCTGGCAGAGTTCCCTGTGTTCCCAGCAGTGTAGGGGTTACTCCAGGGTGGTAGATTTGCCCCTCTGCCCCCTCTGGCAGAGTTCCCTGTGGTCCCAGCAGTGTAGCGGTTACTCCGGGGTGGTAGATTTGCACCTCTGCCCCCTCTGGCAGAGTTCCTTGTGGTCCCAGCAGTGTAGGGGTTACTCCGGGGTGGTAGATTTGCCCCTCTGCCCCCTCTGTCAGAGTTCCATGTGGTCCCAGCAGTGTAGGGGTTACTCCGGAGTGGTAGATTGGCCCCTCTGCCCCCTCTGGCAGTGTTCCCTGTGGTCCCAGCAGTGTAGGGGTTACTCCGGGGTGGTAGATTTGCGCCTCTGCCCCCTCTGGCAGAGTTCTCTGTGCTCCCAGCAGTGTAGGGGTTACTCCGGGGTGGTAGATTTGCACCTCTGCCCCCTCTGGCAGCGTTTTCCTTCAGGTGACACCAGAGAGAGGAAGAGCTCCTTATCATCCTTCCATTTCCTGACACAGATTTGTTTGCTTCTAATTCCGATGTATTTGTCCTTTTTTCCTTCCAGGGGGCAGAGACCAGGAAGCGCTCGCCCACCCTGAGCAGCCAGTTCAAGCGCTCGCTGGAGCTGCTGATGAGGACGCTGAGCGTGTGTCAGCCCTTCTTCGTCCGCTGCATCAAGCCCAATGAGTACAAGAAGCCGATGGTGAGTACCAGGCGGGCACCGGGGGGCGATGTTACCTGCATCAGCCCGACCAGCAGAGAAAGGGTTAACGGGGCTGAAGGACCCGACACTGATGGACTACAGATCCCAGCATGCCCGCACAGCAGGATGCACATAGTGCCTGTCTCCCCAAATCACATGACAGGACGTTTCCCTTCCATTACGATGACCTGTGACTGACCGTTCCTCCAGAGCAGAGTAAGCCGGGACCCCCATTATCCCCTGACGTTCATGTTATAGGGTCCGTCCCCGTAAGCTGAAGTCAAAACTTATGGTTATGGGCATCAGAGATCCCCCGTATCTGTGACTTGTGACAAAACTGCGAAATCCGCAGTGCCCCCGTAATAACAGCGACATCCACAGTGCCCCCATAATAACAGTGACATCCACAGTTCCCCCATAACAGTGACATCCACACTGCCCCCATAATAACAGTGATAACCACAGTGCCCCCATAATAACAGTGACATCCACAGTGCTCCCATAATAACAGTGATATCCACAGTGCTCCCATAATAACAGTGATATCCACAGTGCCCCCATAATAACAGTGACATCCACAGTGCTCCCATAATAACAGTGACATCCACAGTGCCCCCATAATAACAGTGACATCCACAGTGCCCCCATAATAACAGTGACATCCACAGTGCTCCCATAACAGTGACATCCACAGTGCCCCCATAATAACAGTGATATCCACAGTTCCCCCATAACAGTGACATCCACAGTGCTCCCATAATAACAGTGACATCCACAGTGCTCCCATAATAACAGTGATATCCACAGTGCTCCCATAATAACAGTGATATCCACAGTGCTCCCATAATAACAGTGACATCCACAGTGCCCCCATAATAACAGTGACATCCACAGTGCCCCCATAATAACAGTGACATCCACAGTGCTCCCATAACAGTGACATCCACAGTGCCCCCATAATAACAGTGATATCCACAGTTCCCCCATAACAGTGACATCCACAGTGCTCCCATAATAACAGTGACATCCACAGTGCCCCCATAATAACAGTGATATCCACAGTGCTCCCATAATAACAGTGACATCCACAGTGCCCCCATAATAACAGTGACATCCACAGTGCCCCCATAATAACAGTGACATCCACAGTGCCCCCATAATAACAGTGATATCCACAGTGCCTCCATAATAACAGTGACATCCACAGTGCTCCCATAATAACAGTGACATCCACAGTGCTCCCATAATAACAGTGACATCCACAGTGCCCCCATAATAACAGTGACATCCACAGTGCCCCCATAATAACAGTGACATCCACAGTGCCCCCATAATAACAGTGACATCCACAGTGCCCCCATAATAACAGTGACATCCACAGTGCCCCCATAATAACAGTGACATCCACAGTGCCCCCATAATAACAGTGACATCCACAGTGCCCCCATAATAACAGTGATATCCACAGTGCCTCCATAATAACAGTGACATCCACAGTGCTCCCATAATAACAGTGACATCCACAGTGCCCCCATAATAACAGTGATATCCACAGTGCCCCCATAATAACAGTGACACCCACAGTGCCCCCATAATAACAGTGACATCCACAGTGCTCCCATAATAACAGTGACATCCACAGTGCCCCCATAATAACAGTGATATCCACAGTGCCCCCATAATAACAGTGACACCCACAGTGCCCCCATAATAACAGTGATATCCACAGTGCCCTCATAATAACAGTGACATCCACAGTGCCCCCATAATAACAGTGACATCCACAGTGCCCCCATAATAACAGTGACATCCACAGTGCCCCCATAATAACAGTGATATCCACAGTGCCTCCATAATAACAGTGATATCCACAGTGCTCCCATAATAACAGTGACATCCACAGTGCTCCCATAATAACAGCGACATCCACAGTGCTCCCATAATAACAGTGATATCCACAGTGCCCCCATAATAACAGTGACATCCACAGTGCTCCCATAATAACAGTGACATCCACAGTGCTCCCATAATAACAGTGACATCCACAGTGCTCCCATAATAACAGTGATATCCACAGTGCCCCCATAATAACAGTGACATCCACAGTGCTCCCATAATAACAGTGACATCCACAGTGCCCCCATAATAACAGTGACATCCACAGTGCTCCCATAATAACAGTGACATCCACAGTGCTCCCATAATAACAGTGACATCCACAGTGCCCCCATAATAACAGTGATATCCACAGTGCCCCCATAATAACAGTGATATCCACAGTGCCCCATAATAACAGCGACATCCACAGTGCCTCCATAATAACAGTGATATCCACAGTGCCCCCATAATAACAGTGATATCCACAGTGCTCCCATAATAACAGTGACATCCACAGTGCTCCCATAATAACAGTGATATCCACAGTGCCTCCATAATAACAGTGACATCCACAGTGCTCCCATAATAACAGTGATATCCACAGTGCTCCCATAATAACAGTGATATCCACAGTGCCCCCATAATAACAGTGACATCCACAGTGCCCCCATAATAACAGTGATATCCACAGTGCCCCCATAATAACAGTGATATCCACAGTGCTCCCATAATAACAGCGACATCCACAGTGCCCCCATAATAACAGTGACATCCACAGTGCCCCCATAATAACAGTGATATCCACAGTGCTCCCATAATAACAGCGATATCCACAGTGCTCCCATAATAACAGTGATATCCACAGTGCCCCCATAATAACAGTGACATCCACAGTGCCCCCATAATAACAGTGATATCCACAGTGCTCCCATAATAACAGTGATATCCACAGTGCTCCCATAATAACAGTGATATCCACAGTGCTCCCATAATAACAGTGATATCCACAGTGCTCCCATAATAACAGTGATATCCACAGTGCCCCCATAATAACAGTGATATCCACAGTGCCCCCATAATAACAGTGACATCCACAGTGCTCCCATAATAACAGTGACATCCACAGTGCCCCCATAATAACAGTGACATCCACAGTGCCCCCATAATAACAGTGACATCCACAGTGCTCCCATAATAACAGTGACATCCACAGTGCTCCCATAATAACAGTGACATCCACAGTGCTCCCATAATAACAGTGACATCCACAGTGCTCCCATAATAACAGTGACATCCACAGTGCCCCCATAATAACAGTGACATCCACAGTGCTCCCATAATAACAGCGACATCCACAGTGCCTCCATAATAACAGTGATATCCACAGTGCTCCCATAATAACAGTGATATCCACAGTGCTCCCATAATAACAGTGATATCCACAGTGCTCCCATAATAACAGTGACATCCACAGTGCTCCCATAATAACAGTGACATCCACAGTGCCCCCATAATAACAGTGATATCCACAGTGCTCCCATAATAACAGTGATATCCACAGTGCTCCCATAATAACAGTGACATCCACAGTGCTCCCATAATAACAGTGATATCCACAGTGCTCCCATAATAACAGTGATATCCACAGTGCTCCCATAATAACAGTGATATCCACAGTGCTCCCATAATAACAGTGACATCCACAGTGCTCCCATAATAACAGTGACATCCACAGTGCTCCCATAATAACAGCGACATCCACAGTGCCTCCATAATAACAGTGATATCCACAGTGCTCCCATAATAACAGTGATATCCACAGTGCTCCCATAATAACAGTGACATCCACAGTGCTCCCATAATAACAGTGACATCCACAGTGCTCCCATAATAACAGTGATATCCACAGTGCCCCCATAATAACAGTGATATCCACAGTGCTCCCATAATAACAGTGACATCCACAGTGCTCCCATAATAACAGTGACATCCACAGTGCTCTCATAATAACAGTGACATCCACAGTGCCTCCATAATAACAGTGATATCCACAGTGCTCCCATAATAACAGTGATATCCACAGTGCTCCCATAATAACAGTGACATCCACAGTGCTCCCATAATAACAGTGATATCCACAGTGCTCCCATAATAACAGTGACATCCACAGTGCTCCCATAATAACAGTGACATCCACAGTGCCCCCATAATAACAGTGATATCCACAGTGCCCCCATAATAACAGTGATATCCACAGTGCTCCCATAATAACAGTGACATCCACAGTGCTCCCATAATAACAGTGACATCCACAGTGCTCCCATAATAACAGCGATATCCACAGGGCCCCCATAATAACAGTGATATCCACAGTGCTCCCATAATAACAGTGATATCCACAGTGCTCTCATAATAACAGTGACATCCACAGTGCCCCCATAATAACAGTGATATCCACAGTGCTCCCATAATAACAGTGACATCCACAGTGCTCCCATAACAGCGACATCCACAGTGCCTCCATAATAACAGTGATATCCACAGTGCTCCCATAATAACAGTGATATCCACAGTGCTCCCATAATAACAGTGATATCCACAGTGCTCCCATAATAACAGTGATATCCACAGTGCCTCCATAATAACAGTGATATCCACAGTGCTCCCATAATAACAGTGATATCCACAGTGCTCCCATAATAACAGTGATATCCACAGTGCTCCCATAATAACAGTGATATCCACAGTGCCTCCATAATAACAGTGATATCCACAGTGCTCCCATAATAACAGTGATATCCACAGTGCTCCCATAATAACAGTGATATCCACAGTGCTCCCATAATAACAGTGACATCCACAGTGCTCCCATAATAACAGCGACATCCACAGTGCCTCCATAATAACAGTGATATCCACAGTGCTCCCATAATAACAGTGATATCCACAGTGCTCCCATAATAACAGTGACATCCACAGTGCCCCCATAATAACAGTGACACCCACAGTGCCCCCATAATAACAGTGACATCCACAGTGCTCCCATAATAACAGTGACACCCACAGTGCCCCCATAATAACAGTGATATCCACAGTGCTCCCATAATAACAGTGATATCCACAGTGCTTCCATAATAACAGTGATATCCACAGTGCTCCCATAATAACAGTGATATCCACAGTGCTCCCATAATAACAGTGACATCCACAGTGCTCCCATAATAACAGCGACATCCACAGTGCCTCCATAATAACAGTGATATCCACAGTGCCCCCATAATAACAGTGACACCCACAGTGCCCCCATAATAACAGTGATATCCACAGTGCTCCCATAATAACAGTGATATCCACAGTGCCTCCATAATAACAGTGATATCCACAGTGCTCCCATAATAACAGTGATATCCACAGTGCTCCCATAATAACAGTGATATCCACAGTGCTCCCATAATAACAGTGACATCCACAGTGCTCCCATAATAACAGCGACATCCACAGTGCCTCCATAATAACAGTGATATCCACAGTGCTCCCATAATAACAGTGATATCCACAGTGCTCCCATAATAACAGTGACATCCACAGTGCCCCCATAATAACAGTGACACCCACAGTGCCCCCATAATAACAGTGACATCCACAGTGCTCCCATAATAACAGTGACATCCACAGTGCTCCCATAATAACAGTGATATCCACAGTGCTCCCATAATAACAGTGATATCCACAGTGCCCCCATAATAACAGTGACATCCACAGTGCCCCCATAATAACAGTGACATCCACAGTGCCCCCATAATAACAGTGATATCCACAGTGCTCCCATAATAACAGCGATATCCACAGTGCTCCCATAATAACAGTGATATCCACAGTGCCCCCATAATAACAGTGACATCCACAGTGCCCCCATAATAACAGTGATATCCACAGTGCTCCCATAATAACAGTGATATCCACAGTGCTCCCATAATAACAGTGATATCCACAGTGCTCCCATAATAACAGTGATATCCACAGTGCTCCCATAATAACAGTGATATCCACAGTGCCCCCATAATAACAGTGATATCCACAGTGCCCCCATAATAACAGTGACATCCACAGTGCTCCCATAATAACAGTGACATCCACAGTGCCCCCATAATAACAGTGACATCCACAGTGCCCCCATAATAACAGTGACATCCACAGTGCTCCCATAATAACAGTGACATCCACAGTGCTCCCATAATAACAGTGACATCCACAGTGCTCCCATAATAACAGTGACATCCACAGTGCTCCCATAATAACAGTGACATCCACAGTGCTCCCATAATAACAGCGACATCCACAGTGCCCCCATAATAACAGTGATATCCACAGTGCCTCCATAATAACAGTGATATCCACAGTGCTCCCATAATAACAGTGATATCCACAGTGCTCCCATAATAACAGTGACATCCACAGTGCTCCCATAATAACAGTGACATCCACAGTGCTCCCATAATAACAGTGATATCCACAGTGCTCCCATAATAACAGTGATATCCACAGTGCTCCCATAATAACAGTGATATCCACAGTGCCCCCATAATAACAGTGATATCCACAGTGCTCCCATAATAACAGTGACATCCACAGTGCTCCCATAATAACAGTGACATCCACAGTGCTCTCATAATAACAGTGACATCCACAGTGCCTCCATAATAACAGTGATATCCACAGTGCTCCCATAATAACAGTGATATCCACAGTGCTCCCATAATAACAGTGACATCCACAGTGCTCCCATAATAACAGTGATATCCACAGTGCCCCCATAATAACAGTGATATCCACAGTGCCCCCATAATAACAGTGATATCCACAGTGCTCCCATAATAACAGTGACATCCACAGTGCTCCCATAATAACAGTGACATCCACAGTGCTCTCATAATAACAGTGACATCCACAGTGCCTCCATAATAACAGTGATATCCACAGTGCCCCCATAATAACAGTGATATCCACAGTGCTCCCATAATAACAGTGACATCCACAGTGCTCCCATAACAGCGACATCCACAGTGCTCCCATAATAACAGTGATATCCACAGTGCCCCCATAATAACAGTGACATCCACAGTGCCTCCATAATAACAGTGATATCCACAGTGCTCCCATAATAACAGTGATATACACAGTGCCCCCATAATAACAGTGATATCCACAGTGCTCCCATAATAACAGTGATATCCACAGTGCTCCCATAATAACAGTGATATCCACAGTGCTCCCATAATAACAGTGATATCCACAGTGCCTCCATAATAACAGTGATATCCACAGTGCTCCCATAATAACAGTGATATCCACAGTGCTCCCATAATAACAGTGATATCCACAGTGCTCCCATAATAACAGTGATATCCACAGTGCCTCCATAATAACAGTGATATCCACAGTGCTCCCATAATAACAGTGATATCCACAGTGCTCCCATAATAACAGTGATATCCACAGTGCTCCCATAATAACAGTGACATCCACAGTGCTCCCATAATAACAGCGACATCCACAGTGCCTCCATAATAACAGTGATATCCACAGTGCCCCCATAATAACAGTGACACCCACAGTGCCCCCATAATAACAGTGATATCCACAGTGCCTCCATAATAACAGTGATATCCACAGTGCTCCCATAATAACAGTGATATCCACAGTGCTCCCATAATAACAGTGATATCCACAGTGCTCCCATAATAACAGTGACATCCACAGTGCTCCCATAATAACAGCGACATCCACAGTGCCTCCATAATAACAGTGATATCCACAGTGCTCCCATAATAACAGTGACATCCACAGTGCCCCCATAATAACAGTGACACCCACAGTGCCCCCATAATAACAGTGACATCCACAGTGCTCCCATAATAACAGTGACATCCACAGTGCTCCCATAATAACAGTGATATCCACAGTGCTCCCATAATAACAGTGACATCCACAGTGCTCCCATAATAACAGTGACATCCACAGTGCTCCCATAATAACAGCGACATCCACAGTGCCTCCATAATAACAGTGATATCCACAGTGCTCCCATAATAACAGTGATATCCACAGTGCTCCCATAATAACAGTGACATCCACAGTGCCCCCATAATAACAGTGACACCCACAGTGCCCCCATAATAACAGTGACATCCACAGTGCTCCCATAATAACAGTGACATCCACAGTGCTCCCATAATAACAGTGATATCCACAGTGCTCCCATAATAACAGTGACATCCACAGTGCTCCCATAATAACAGTGACATCCACAGTGCTCCCATAATAACAGCGACATCCACAGTGCCTCCATAATAACAGTGATATCCACAGTGCTCCCATAATAACAGTGATATCCACAGTGCTCCCATAATAACAGTGATATCCACAGTGCCCCCATAATAACAGTGACATCCACAGTGCCCCCATAATAACAGTGATATCCACAGTGCCCCCATAATAACAGTGATATCCACAGTGCTCCCATAATAACAGCGACATCCACAGTGCCCCCATAATAACAGTGACATCCACAGTGCCCCCATAATAACAGTGATATCCACAGTGCTCCCATAATAACAGTGATATCCACAGTGCCCCCATAATAACAGTGACATCCACAGTGCCCCCATAATAACAGTGATATCCACAGTGCTCCCATAATAACAGTGATATCCACAGTGCTCCCATAATAACAGTGATATCCACAGTGCTCCCATAATAACAGTGATATCCACAGTGCTCCCATAATAACAGTGATATCCACAGTGCCCCCATAATAACAGTGATATCCACAGTGCCCCCATAATAACAGTGACATCCACAGTGCTCCCATAATAACAGTGACATCCACAGTGCCCCCATAATAACAGTGACATCCACAGTGCCCCCATAATAACAGTGACATCCACAGTGCTCCCATAATAACAGTGACATCCACAGTGCTCCCATAATAACAGTGACATCCACAGTGCTCCCATAATAACAGTGACATCCACAGTGCTCCCATAATAACAGTGACATCCACAGTGCCCCCATAATAACAGTGACATCCACAGTGCTCCCATAATAACAGCGACATCCACAGTGCCTCCATAATAACAGTGATATTCACAGTGCTCCCATAATAACAGTGATATCCACAGTGCTCCCATAATAACAGTGATATCCACAGTGCTCCCATAATAACAGTGACATCCACAGTGCTCCCATAATAACAGTGACATCCACAGTGCTCCCATAATAACAGTGACATCCACAGTGCTCCCATAATAACAGCGACATCCACAGTGCCTCCATAATAACAGTGATATCCACAGTGCTCCCATAATAACAGTGATATCCACAGTGCTCCCATAATAACAGTGACATCCACAGTGCTCCCATAATAACAGTGACATCCACAGTGCTCCCATAATAACAGTGATATCCACAGTGCCCCCATAATAACAGTGATATCCACAGTGCTCCCATAATAACAGTGACATCCACAGTGCTCCCATAATAACAGTGACATCCACAGTGCTCTCATAATAACAGTGACATCCACAGTGCCTCCATAATAACAGTGATATCCACAGTGCTCCCATAATAACAGTGATATCCACAGTGCCCCCATAATAACAGTGATATCCACAGTGCCCCCATAATAACAGTGATATCCACAGTGCTCCCATAATAACAGTGACATCCACAGTGCTCCCATAATAACAGTGATATCCACAGTGCCCCCATAATAACAGTGATATCCACAGTGCCCCCATAATAACAGTGATATCCACAGTGCTCCCATAATAACAGTGACATCCACAGTGCTCCCATAATAACAGTGACATCCACAGTGCTCTCATAATAACAGTGACATCCACAGTGCCCCCATAATAACAGTGATATCCACAGTGCCCCCATAATAACAGTGATATCCACAGTGCCTCCATAATAACAGTGATATCCACAGTGCCCCCATAATAACAGTGATATCCACAGTGCTCCCATAATAACAGTGACATCCACAGTGCTCCCATAACAGCGACATCCACAGTGCCTCCATAATAACAGTGATATCCACAGTGCTCCCATAATAACAGTGATATCCACAGTGCTCCCATAATAACAGTGATATCCACAGTGCTCCCATAATAACAGTGATATCCACAGTGCCCCCATAATAACAGTGATATCCACAGTGCTCCCATAATAACAGTGATATCCACAGTGCTCCCATAATAACAGTGATATCCACAGTGCTCCCATAATAACAGTGATATCCACAGTGCCTCCATAATAACAGTGATATCCACAGTGCTCCCATAATAACAGTGATATCCACAGTGCTCCCATAATAACAGTGATATCCACAGTGCTCCCATAATAACAGTGATATCCACAGTGCCTCCATAATAACAGTGATATCCACAGTGCTCCCATAATAACAGTGATATCCACAGTGCTCCCATAATAACAGTGATATCCACAGTGCTCCCATAATAACAGTGACATCCACAGTGCTCCCATAATAACAGCGACATCCACAGTGCCTCCATAATAACAGTGATATCCACAGTGCTCCCATAATAACAGTGATATCCACAGTGCTCCCATAATAACAGTGACATCCACAGTGCCCCCATAATAACAGTGACACCCACAGTGCCCCCATAATAACAGTGACATCCACAGTGCTCCCATAATAACAGTGACACCCACAGTGCCCCCATAATAACAGTGATATCCACAGTGCTCCCATAATAACAGTGATATCCACAGTGCTTCCATAATAACAGTGATATCCACAGTGCTCCCATAATAACAGTGATATCCACAGTGCTCCCATAATAACAGTGATATCCACAGTGCTCCCATAATAACAGTGACATCCACAGTGCTCCCATAATAACAGCGACATCCACAGTGCCTCCATAATAACAGTGATATCCACAGTGCCCCCATAATAACAGTGACACCCACAGTGCCCCCATAATAACAGTGATATCCACAGTGCTCCCATAATAACAGTGATATCCACAGTGCCTCCATAATAACAGTGATATCCACAGTGCTCCCATAATAACAGTGATATCCACAGTGCTCCCATAATAACAGTGATATCCACAGTGCTCCCATAATAACAGTGACATCCACAGTGCTCCCATAATAACAGTGATATCCACAGTGCCCCCATAATAACAGTGACATCCACAGTGCTCCCATAATAACAGTGATATCCACAGTGCCTCCATAATAACAGTGATATCCACAGTGCTCCCATAATAACAGCGACATCCACAGTGCCTCCATAATAACAGTGATATCCACAGTGCTCCCATAATAACAGTGATATCCACAGTGCTCCCATAATAACAGTGACATCCACAGTGCCCCCATAATAACAGTGACACCCACAGTGCCCCCATAATAACAGTGACATCCACAGTGCTCCCATAATAACAGTGACATCCACAGTGCTCCCATAATAACAGTGATATCCACAGTGCTCCCATAATAACAGTGACATCCACAGTGCTCCCATAATAACAGCGACATCCACAGTGCTCCCATAATAACAGCGACATCCACAGTGCCTCCATAATAACAGTGATATCCACAGTGCTCCCATAATAACAGTGATATCCACAGTGCTCCCATAATAACAGTGATATCCACAGTGCCCCCATAATAACAGTGACATCCACAGTGCCCCCATAATAACAGTGATATCCACAGTGCCCCCATAATAACAGTGATATCCACAGTGCTCCCATAATAACAGCGATATCCACAGTGCTCCCCATAATAACAGCGACATCCACAGTGCTTCCATAATAACAGTGACATCCACAGTGCCCCCATAATAACAGTGATATCCACAGTGCTCCCATAATAACAGTAATATCCACAGTGCTCCCATAATAACAGTGATATCCACAGTGCTCCCATAATAACAGTGACATCCACAGTGCCCCCATAATAACAGTGATATCCACAGTGCCCCCATAATAACAGTGATATCCACAGTGCCCCCATAATAACAGTGACATCCACAGTGCTCCCATAATAACAGTGACATCCACAGTGCTCCCATAATAACAGCGATATCCACAGTGCTCCCATAATAACAGTGACATCCACAGTGCCCCCATAATAACAGTGATATCCACAGTGCCCCCATAATAACAGTGATATCCACAGTGCCCCCATAATAACAGTGACATCCACAGTGCTCCCATAATAACAGTGACATCCACAGTGCTCCCATAATAACAGCGATATCCACAGTGCTCCCCATAATAACAGCGACATCCACAGTGCTCCCATAATAACAGTGACATCCACAGTGCCCCCATAATAACAGTGACATCCACAGTGCTCCCATAATAACAGTGACATCCACAGTGCCCCCATAATAACAGTGATATCCACAGTGCCCCCATAATAACAGTGACACCCACAGTGCCCCCATAATAACAGTGACATCCACAGTGCTCCCATAATAACAGTGACATCCACAGTGCTCCCATAATAACAGTGACATCCACAGTGCTCCCATAATAACAGCGACATCCACAGTGCCTCCATAATAACAGTGATATCCACAGTGCTCCCATAATAACAGTAATATCCACAGTGCTCCCATAATAACAGTGACATCCACAGTGCTCCCATAATAACAGTGATATCCACAGTGCTCCCATAATAACAGTGACATCCACAGTGCCCCCATAATAACAGTGATATCCACAGTGCCCCCATAATAACAGTGACACCCACAGTGCCCCCATAATAACAGTGACATCCACAGTGCTCCCATAATAACAGTGACATCCACAGTGCTCCCATAATAACAGTGACATCCACAGTGCTCCCATAATAACAGCGACATCCACAGTGCCTCCATAATAACAGTGATATCCACAGTGCTCCCATAATAACAGTGATATCCACAGTGCTCCCATAATAACAGTGATATCCACAGTGCCCCCATAATAACAGTGACATCCACAGTGCCCCCATAATAACAGTGATATCCACAGTGCCCCCATAATAACAGTGATATCCACAGTGCTCCCATAATAACAGCGATATCCACAGTGCTCCCCATAATAACAGCGACATCCACAGTGCTCCCCATAATAACAGTAATATCCACAGTGCTCCCATAATAACAGTGATATCCACAGTGCTCCCATAATAACAGTGACACCCACAGTGCCCCCATAATAACAGTGACATCCACAGTGCTCCCATAATAACAGTGACATCCACAGTGCTCCCATAATAACAGTGACATCCACAGTGCTCCCATAATAACAGCGACATCCACAGTGCCCCCATAATAACAGTGACATCCACAGTGCCCCCATAATAACAGTGATATCCACAGTGCTCCCATTATAACAACGATATCCACAGTGCTCCCCATAATAACAGCGACATCCACAGTGCTCCCATAATAACAGTAATATCCACAGTGCTCCCATAATAACAGTGATATCCACAGTGCTCCCATAATAACAGTGACATCCACAGTGCTCCCATAATAACAGTGACAGCCACAGTGCCCCCATAACAGCGCAGCCCTGTGGATGTCACTTTTTTGGAGCACTCGGGGTACAGGATAATGACACTGATACTCGGGGTACATAATAATCACACTGACACTTTGGGTACAGGATAATGGCACTGACACTCGGGGTACAGGATATTGACGCTGACACTTGGGGTACAGGATAATGACACTGACACTTGGGGTACAGGATAATGACACTCAGGGTACAAGATAATGACACTGACACTTGGGGTACAGGATAATGACACTCGGGGTACAGGTTAATGACACTGACACTGTGGGTACAGGATAATGACACTGACGCTCGGGGTACAGGATAATGACGCTGACACTCAAGGTACAAGATAATGACACTGACACTTGGGGTACAAGATAATGACACTGACACTCAGGGTACAAGATAATGACACTGACACTTGGGGTACAGGATAATGACACTCGGGGTACAGGTTAATGACACTGACACTGTGGGTACAGGATAATGACATTGACCCTCGGGGTACAGGATAATGACATTGACCCTCGGGGTACAGGATAATGACGCTGACACTTGGGGTACAGGATAATGACACTCAGGGTACAAGATAATGACACTGACACTTGGGGTACAGGATAATGACACTCGGGGTACAGGTTAATGACACTGACACTCGGGGTACAGGATAATGACACTGACACTCGGGGTACAGGTTAATGACACTCAGGGCCGGCTCCAGGTTTTTCTGGGCCCCGGGCGAAAGAGTCTCATTGGCCCCTTTAACACATACCACGATTCATGATGCAGAGATACGGCGGAGAAATAAATATATATATATAGTACAATGCAAAGATTTCACTTCTTACATTACATGAGTGATATCTACTGTAAATTCCACAATAGCTCAGAAACCGGTGAATCGCTCCACACAGAGTACTGGCCCCCATATAAGGCTCCATACGGAATACTGGCCCCCATATAAGGCTCCATACGGAATACTGGCCCCCATATAAGGCTCCATACGGAATACTGGCCCCCATATAAGGCTCCATACGGAATACTGGCCCCCATATAAGGCTCCATACGGAATACTGGCCCCCATATAAAGCTCCATACAGGATACTGGCCCCCATATAACGCTCCATACAGGATACTGGTCCCCTTATAACGCTCCATACAGGATACTGGTCCCCATATAATGCTGCATGCAGGCTGTTACCCCCCACATAATGCCCCATACAGGCTGTCCCCCCCTTATAATGCTCCATGCAGGCTGTTACCCCCCCACATAATGCCCCATACAGGCTGTCCCCCCCTTATAATGCTCCATGCAGGCTGTTACCCCCCCACATAATGCCCCATACAGCCCCCCCCCCTTATAATGCCCCATGCAGGCTGTTCCCCACCTTATAATGCCCCATGCAGGATGTCCCCCCTTCTCTACTGCCTCATGCCTCCATACATTAAAAAAAAAATCAAATACTCACCTCCCTTCTCCTCACCTACTACCTGCAGCCCGCTGCCCGCTGCTCGGGTCCGAACTCCAGCGTTGTCGGCGTCTTCCCGCTCAGCGCTCCCTGTGACGGCTCAGGGGAGGGCGCGGTGTAAAGACGTCACCGCGCCCTCTGACCTCACACGTCATAGGGAGCGCAGAGCAGGAAGACAGCGGATCTGCGGAGGCACGGGGAGAGGTAAGTATCTAGCTGCCGGGGCCCTGAGCAAGCGGAGGGGAGAGGGGAGGGGGCGCTGACACCGCTCTCCTCCGCCCATAGCCCAACGGGGTGCGCGACCGCCAGTGGGCCCCTCTGCCTGCTCAGGGCCCCGGCATTTGCCCGGGTGCGCCGGGTGCTGACGCCGGCCCTGATGACACTGACACTCAGGGTACAGGATAATGACTCTGACACTGGGGGTACAGGATAATGACACTGACACTTGGGGTACAGGATAATGACATCCGGGGTACAGGATAATGACACTGACACTTGGGGTACAGGACAATGACATCCGGGGTACAGGATAATGACACTGACACTCGGGGTACAGGATAATGACGCTGACACTGGGCGTACAGGATAATGACACTGACACTTGGGGTACAGGATAATGACATCCGGGGTACAGGATAATGACACTGACACTTGGGGTACAGGACAATGACATCCGGGGTACAGGATAATGACACTGACACTCGGGGTACAGGATAATGACGCTGACACTGGGGGTACAGGATAATGACACTGACACTTGGGGTACAGGATAATGACATCCGGGGTACAGGATAATGACACTGACACTCGGGGTACAGGATAATGACATCCGGGGTACAGGATAATGACGCTGACACTTGGGGTACAGGATAATGACACTGACACTGGGGGTACAGGAAAATGACGCTGACACTTGGGGTACAGGATAATGACACTCGGGGTACAAGATAATGACACTGACACTTGGGGTACAGGATAATGACACTCAGGGTACAAGATAATGGCACTGACACTTGGGGTACAAGATAATGGCACTGACACTTGGGGTACAGGTTAGTGGCACTGATACTTGGGGTACAGGATAATGGCACTGACACTTGGGGTACAGAAAAATGACACTCGAGGTACAGGATAATGACACTGACTCTTGGGGTGCAGAATAATGACACTAACACTCCGGGTACAGGATAATGACACTGACACTCGGGGTACAGGATAAAGACACTGACACTTGGGGTACAGGATAATGACACTTGAGGTACAGGATAATGACACTGACACTTGGGGTACAGGATAATGACACTGACGCTTGGGGTGCAGGATAATGGCACTGACACTTGGGGTACAGGAAAATGACACTCGGGGTGCAGGATAATGACACTGACTCTTGGGGTACAGGAAAATGATACTGACATTCGGGGTACAGGATAATGACACTGACGCTTGGGGTACAGGATAATGACACTGACGCTTGGGGTGCAGGATAATGGCACTGACACTTGGGGTACAGGAAAATGACACTTTGGGTGCAGGATAATGACACTGACGCTTGGGGTACAGGATAATGACACTGACTCTTGGGGTACAGGATAATGGCACTGACACTTGGGGTACAGGATAATGGCACTGACACTTGGGGTACAGGACAATGACACTCGGGGTACAGGATAATGACACTAACTATTGGGGTACAGGATAATGACACTGACGCTTGGGGTACAAGAATATGACACTCGGGGTACAGGATAATGACACTGACACTTGGTGTACAGGATAATGACACTCGGGGTACAAGATAATGACACTGACACTTGGGGTACAGGATCATGACATTCAGGGTACAAGATAATGGCACTGACACTTGGGGTACCAGATGATGGCACTGACACTTGGGGTACAGGTTAGTGGCACTGATACTTGGGGTACAGGATAATGGCACTGACACTTGGGGTACAGGAAAATGACACTCGGGGTACAGGTTAATGACACTGACGCTTGGGGTACAGGATAATGACACTGACGCTTGGGGTACAGGATAATGACACTGACACTCCGGGTACAGGATAATGACACTGACACTCAGGGCACAGGATAATGACGCTGACACTCGGGGTACAGGATAATGATATTGACACTCGGGGTACAGGATAATGATATTGACACTCGGGGTACAGGATAATGACCCTGACACTTGGGGTACAGGATAATGGCAGTGACACTTGAGGTACAGGATAATGACACTGACACTCGGGGTACAGGATAATAGCACTGACACTCGGGCTACAGGATAATGACACTGACACTTGGGGTACAGGATAATGACACTTGGGGTATAGGATAATGACACTTGGGGTACAGGATAATGACACTTGGGGTACAGGATAATGACACTCGGGGGACAGGATAATGACACTGACACTTGGAGTACAGGATAATGACACTGACACTTTGGGTACAGGATAATGACACTTGGGGTACAGGATAATGACACTAACACTTGGGGTAGAGGATAATGACACTCGGGGTACAGGATAATGACACTGATACTCGGGGTACAGGATAATGACACTGACACTTGGGGTAGAGGATAATGACACTCGGGGTACAGGATAATGACACTGATACTCGGGGTACAGGATAATGACACTAACACTTGGGGTAGAGGATAATGACACTCGGGGTACAGGATAATGACACTGATACTCGGGGTACAGGATAATGACACTGACACTTGGGGTACAGGATAATGACACTCGGGGGACAGGATAATGACACTGACTCTTGGGGTACAGGATAATGGCACTGACACTTGGGGTACAGGATAATGGCACTGACACTTGGGGTACAGGAAAATGACACTCGGGGTACCAGATAATGACACTGACGCTTGGGTTCCAGGAAAATGACACTCGGGGTACAGGATAATGACACTGACTCTTGGGGTACAGGAAAATGACTCTCGGGGTACAGGATAATGACACTGACACTTGGGTTACAGGAAAATGACACTCGGGGTACAGGATAATGACACTGACACTTGGGGTACAGGATAATGACACTTGGGGTACAGGATAATGACACTGACATTTGGGGTACAGGATAATGACACTTGGGGTGCAGGATAATGACACTCGGGGTACAGGATAATGCTCTGCCTCATCAATATATATCAGTGGTGTGTGGTGATGTCTGTAGCCAGTAGGGGGCGGATGCTGCCATTAGTCGCTGGGTATTGCCTGTAGATTACTAGCAGTGTAATAATGGCTGGGCTTCCTCCTCTCTCCGCTATGGTAGAGCATTCACCCCCAATAACAAAAGCAAGGCTATGTTCACACGTTGCTTTTTTTCTTCTTTTTTTCCCTGCAAATTAAAAGCTGCGTGTTACAGCACCAGCAAAAGCTATGAGATTTCTGAAATCTCATGCACACACATTGTTTTTTGTTCTGACTGAATTGGAAAACTGCTGCGTGTCACTTCTTTCAGCTTTTTTTTCAGCATTTTTGCATTTTTTCTCCCATAGGAAGCAATAAGTATGTGCAAAAACGCCGCAAAAAAACACAGGTATCACGTTTTGCTGCATTTTTAGTGAAAAAAAAAACAGATATAGCAGTATGGGAAACCCATTTATTTTTGTGATTTTCCCAAGTATAAACCATAATGTCTTGGTCTCCTCACATGAGAATGGCTGTTAGGATTAGTACAGTTTAATTGAATTAGTGATATGTGCAAAGTAAATATTGGCCAACCAAGGTGTGAAATTGAACAATACCTGATCAATTCAAGGGCCGACCAAAGTGTGAAAGTAAACAGTGTCCTACAAACTCAATGCTCTGCTAATGTCTTAGGTAAACTATTCCAGACCAATTCACCTTCCCCCACTGTTCATTTTCAATTGTGTATTTTTTCATAAACTCATATGAACTTTTTTTTTCCAAATAGTCATTTATTTTTCAGACATAAAAATCTTTTTCCAAACCTGCTCTTTGTAAGTAGCTTCTTTACTGTCAAGAGAGCAGGTTTTGCTTGCTGGAAAATGCAGCAAAAAGGCATTGTGTGAACATAGCCCAAGTCCCCAATAAATGGCCTCCATTATGAGACAGGTGTAAGCCATCTTCTCCAGTAGTGACTGTAGATATTCCGGATCCTGGGAAAGTTGGGTGACAGCACGTTTGGGATCTGTAGTATCAGCTGTATTGACTTCCTCTGTTTCCTGGGTCGGCAGCTGTTTGACAGAGAGCTGTGCATCCGTCAGCTGAGATACTCCGGAATGATGGAGACCATCCGGATCCGCAGGGCTGGATACCCCATACGCTACACCTTTGTGGAGTTTGTGGACCGGTACCGAGTGTTAATGCCGGGGGTGAAGCCTGCATACAAACAGGTAATATATAGCAGTGTTCTTTCTGTATGTCACGGCACTAAAAGTTTCAGCATGCTGGGGCTTGTAGTTCTGAGACTTATAGTTATTTTGGGGGGGTGGGCGAATAAGTTAATGGCCAGAACATAATATTGGCTGACAAATATGGATATTTTGCAAGCTGGAGAAGTCGGATGAGGGGTCTTCTAAAACAATTTAAAAAAAAAATACGTAAACAGAAAAATGTAGATTTAATTATTAATTAATTTATTTTTTTGTAGGGGGATCTGCGAGGGACTTGTCAGCGCATAGCCGAGTGTGTGCTGGGCAAGGATGACGACTGGCAAATTGGAAAAACCAAGATTTTCCTGAAGGTATCATGCACAGCGTTCAGGGATGGGTTTAGGATAAAACTTCCAACCCGATTTCTTATTTTTTCTACTTTTTAGTGGTTTTCGCCGGTTTTTCATTTAGGTCTTATTTTTCTTTTAAGTTGTGCATTTTTATGTGTTCCCCTGTTTTGGTTTTTCTCTGTATGTTCGTCATTGTCGGCAGAGTTTGCAGTTTTCTGAAGTTTTCAGCTTATTCGCCGATTGCAACTTTTTAAAAAGTCGCAACATTTTTACAACTCTGAATTCCTTTTTTTGTGTGTGAGCAAATTTGCAACGTTTTAGCTGAACAGACGACTTCATGCTCAAAGGTTAGAAATAGGGATGAGTGGACCCGTGGAAGTTCAGGTTCTGGTACCCGGCCTTGAACCAGAACCCCATTGAAAAGAATAGAGACCCAAACTTTTGAGCTGGAAAATTCATTCTCTCTCCTCTCTCTCTCTCTGCAACGAACTTTCCCTGGAACTCCAAAAATTGCAACATTCGGCGTTTAACACCAGACACTTACTGTCTGCTACGAAAGAGCATTTTTGATTTTGCGCAAAATTTATTAACCATTTTTAAGAACTTTGCACAAAAAAATCCATCAGCGAATCAAGCAATACAAAAAAAGAAAAGGGACTAGAGATGAGCGAACCTGAACTTAAACGTTTGGCTTTAATACCGGACAGTTAGTGTCCAATGCAAAATACCGGAAGTCCTGAAGGCACGTCTCCCGGAAGTCCCGAAGGCACTTCTCCCAGAAGTCTCGAAGGCACTTCTCCCGGAAGTCCCGAAGGCACTTCTCCCGGAAGTCCCGAAGGCACTTCTCCCGGAAATCCCGAAGGCACTTCTCCCTGAAGTCCATTTTAATGTTTGTGATTCCGGGGATGAGAGAGAGAAACAATTTTCCTGCTCCAAAGTTTGGCTCTCCATTGTTTTCAATGGGGATCAAGTTCAGGTACAGTTCTGGTACCCGAACTGAACATTGGACTAAAGTTTGGGTCAAGTACCAGAACCCGAACTTCCACAAGTCCTCTCATCCCTTAAATGGACTTAAAACTAATGGAAATGATGAATCGAGACCCTCATGTCTGTCCCCATCTGTAGCATAGAGGTCTATCTTACGTGCAGATCCAAGTCTCTGGCATGGAGAAGTACTGTAGATTGGCACCAGCGGGAACAGAAAGATCTATATCTGGTGCTACTTTGACACGCCAAGTCAAGTGTAACAGAGAATTATATGTGGGTCCAGGTCTGTCGCCATTTGTATCAGACCTATATCTGGTGCCACTATGACATAACGAGCCAAGACTGGTGCCAAGTGTAAGATGGAGACGGTCGTCAGACACCAGGGTTATTGTGGTGCACCATGTGTGTCATCATCTGTAACAAGAAGATCTAGATTTGCTTTAAGTATGACACGCCGAGACTAGTCCGGTGCCAAATCTAAAACGGAGACATAGATCCGTCACCAGATTTAAGTGTGTGTCCATTTCTGTCACCCTCTATGACATGGAGATCCACTGTATATATGGTGGTACTATGACATGTAGAGCCACGTCTGGTGCCAAGTGTAAAATACAGACATAAATCTGACACCAGATCCAAGTTACAACACCATGTCTCTCGCCCTTTCTAATATAGATATCTGGTAATACCTTGACATGGAGAGCAAAATATGGTCTCGAGTCTAAAGAGATGCCAGATCTAGGCGAAACGCCATATCTATCACCATTTCTAACACAAATATCTGGTGCCATTATGAGATGTAGAGCCAAGTGTAAAATTGGGAAGCAAATTGGCACCAGACATAAGGTGGTACACCATGTCTGTCAACGTTCCTAACGTAGAGCGCTAAAGCTGGTGCCAAATATAAGGCCACGTTCAAGCGGCCAGCTTTTCAGTCAGTGTTCTGCGTGGGTGCACATAAGACAGCATACGGATATAGTACTGACCAATATTAGTCTATATGATTTATAAACGGATTGTATATCACTTGTGAGCAGACAAGCGCATTCAATACCAGGCAGCTCATGCGCCCATCTATGCCAATCATATCCAAAATTTGCAAAAATGGCTGACCTGATTTTGAATACAGATGTAGATCTGGGACCATGTTTCATAGGAGACACCATCTATAACATAAAGAACAATATCTGGTCCTACTAGGAAGTGCAGAGCCAAGCCGGGAGCTAAATGTGATAGAGGCGAAGATCTGGGACCAGGTTTTATAACGGAACATTATGTCTCGTCATCTGTAGCATCAGGATCTATATTTTCTGCCTGTATGACGTGAAGAGCCAAGTCTGGTGCTAGGAGTAATGGAGGAGGTCTGGTACCACTAGGTTCTATATGGTGCACCATGTCCATCACCATCTGTGCCATGCTGTATACCTGCTGCTACTATGACGTGAAGAGCCAGGTCTGGTGCTAGGAGTAATGGAGGAGGTCTGGTACCACTAGGTTCTATATGGTGCACCATGTCCATCACCATCTGTACCATGCTGTATAACTGCTGCTACCATGACGTGAAGAGCCAAGTCTGGTGCTAGGAGTAATGGAGGAGGTCTGGTACCACTAGGTTCTATATGGTGCACCTTGTCCATCACCATCTGTACCATGCTGTATACCTGCTGCTACCATGATGTGAAGAGCCAAGTCTGGTGCTAGGAGTAATGGAGGAGGTCTGGTACCACTAGGTTCTATATGGTGCACCTTGTCCATCACCATCTGTACCATGCTGTATACCTGCTGCTACTATGACGTGAAGAGCCAAGTCTGGTGCTAGGAGTAATGGAGGAGGTCTGGTACCACTAGGTTATATATTGTGCACCATGTCCATCACCATCTGTACCATGCTGTATAACTGCTGCTACCATGACATGAAGAGCCAAGTCTGGTGCTAGGAGTAATGGAGGAGGTCTGCTACCACTAGGTTCTATATGGTGCACCTTGTCCATCACCATCTGTAGCATGCTGTATACCTGCTGCTACTATGACGTGAAGAGCCAAGTCTGGTGCTAGGAGTAATGGAGGAGGTCTGCTACCACTAGGTTCTATATGGTGCACCTTGTCCATCACCATCTGTAGCATGCTGTATACCTGCTGCTACTATGACGTGAAGAGCCAAGTCTGGTGCTAGGAGTAATGGAGGAGGTCTGGCACCACTAGGTTCTATATGGTGCACCTTGTCCATCACCATCTGTACCATGCTGTATACCTGCTGCTACTATGACGTGAAGAGCCAAGTCTGGTGCTAGGAGTAATGGAGGAGGTCTGGTACCACTAGGTTCTATATGGTGCACCATGTCCATCACCATCTGTGCCATGCTGTATACCTGCTGCTACTATGACGTGAAGAGCCAGGTCTGGTGCTAGGAGTAATGGAGGAGGTCTGGTACCACTAGGTTCTATATGGTGCACCATGTCCATCACCATCTGTACCATGCTGTATAACTGCTGCTACCATGACGTGAAGAGCCAAGTCTGGTGCTAGGAGTAATGGAGGAGGTCTGGTACCACTAGGTTCTATATGGTGCACCTTGTCCATCACCATCTGTACCATGCTGTATACCTGCTGCTACCATGATGTGAAGAGCCAAGTCTGGTGCTAGGAGTAATGGAGGAGGTCTGGTACCACTAGGTTCTATATGGTGCACCTTGTCCATCACCATCTGTACCATGCTGTATACCTGCTGCTACTATGACGTGAAGAGCCAAGTCTGGTGCTAGGAGTAATGGAGGAGGTCTGGTACCACTAGGTTCTATATGGTGCACCATGTCCATCACCATCTGTACCATGCTGTATAACTGCTGCTACCATGACGTGAAGAGCCAAGTCTGGTGCTAGGAGTAATGGAGGAGGTCTGGTACCACTAGGTTCTATATGGTGCACCTTGTCCATCACCATCTGTACCATGCTGTATACCTGCTGCTACCATGATGTGAAGAGCCAAGTCTGGTGCTAGGAGTAATGGAGGAGGTCTGGTACCACTAGGTTCTATATGGTGCACGTTGTCCATCACCATCTGTACCATGCTGTATACCTGCTGCTACTATGACGTGAAGAGCCAAGTCTGGTGCTAGGAGTAATGGAGGAGGTCTGGTACCACTAGGTTATATATGGTGCACCATGTCCATCACCATCTGTACCATGCTGTATAACTGCTGCTACCATGACGTGAAGAGCCAAGTCTGGTGCTAGGAGTAATGGAGGAGGTCTGGTACCACTAGGTTCTATATGGTGCACCTTGTCCATCACCATCTGTAGCATGCTGTATACCTGCTGCTACCATGACGTGAAGAGCCAAGTCTGGTGCTAGGAGTAATGGAGGAGGTCTGGCACCACTAGGTTCTATATGGTGCACCTTGTCCATCACCATCTGTACCATGCTGTATACCTGCTGCTACTATGACGTGAAGAGCCAAGTCTGGTGCTAGGAGTAATGGAGGAGGTCTGCTGCCACTAGGTTCTATATGGTGCACCTTGTCCATCACCATCTGTACCATGCTGTATACCTGCTGCTACTATGACGTGAAGAGCCAAGTCTGGTGCTAGGAGTAATGGAGGAGGTCTGGTACCACTAGATTCTATATGGTGCACCATGTCCATCACCATCTGTACCATGCTGTATACCTGCTGCTACTATGACGTGAAGAGCCAAGTCTGGTGCTAGGAGTAATGGAGGAGGTCTGGTACCAATAGGTTCTATATGGTGCACCTTGTCCATCACCATCTGTACCATGCTGTATACCTGCTGCTACTATGACGTGAAGAGCCAAGTCTGGTGCTAGGAGTAATGGAGGAGGTCTGGTACCACTAGGTTCTATATGGTGCACCTTGTCCATCACCATCTGTACCATGCTGTATACCTGCTGCTACTATGATGTGAAGAGCCAAGTCTGGTGCTAGGAGTAATGGAGAAGGTCTGGTACCACTAGGTTCTATATGGTGCACCTTGTCCATCACCATCTGTACCATGCTGTATACCTGCTGCTACTATGACGTGAAGAGCCAAGTCTGGTGCTAGGAGTAATGGAGGAGGTCTGCTGCCACTAGGTTCTATATGGTGCACCTTGTCCATCACCATCTGTACCATGCTGTATACCTGCTGCTACTATGATGTGAAGAGCCAAGTCTGGTGCTAGGAGTAATGGAGGAGGTCTGGTACTACTAGGTTCTATATGGTGCACCATGTCCATCACCATCTGTACCATGCTGTATACCTGCTGCTACCATGACGTGAAGAGCCAAGTCTGGTGCTAGGAGTAATGGAGGAGGTCTGGTACCACTAGGTTCTATATGGTGCACCATGTCCATCACCATCTGTACCATGCTGTATACCTGCTGCTACTATGTCGTGAAGAGCCAAGTCTGGTGCTAGGAGTAATGGAGGAGGTCTGGTACCACTAGGTTCTATATGGTGCACCTTGTCCATCACCATCTGTACCATGCTGTATACCTGCTGCTACTATGACGTGAAGAGCCAAGTCTGGTGCTAGGAGTAATGGAGGAGGTCTGGTACCACTAGGTTCTATATGGTGCACCTTGTCCATCACCATCTGTACCATGCTGTATACCTGCTGCTACTATGACGTGAAGAGCGAAGTCTGGTGCTAGGAGTAATGGAGGAGGTCTGGTACCACTAGGTTCTATATGGTGCACCTTGTTCATCACCATCTGTACCATGCTGTATACCTGCTGCTACTATGATGTGAAGAGCCAAGTCTGGTGCTAGGAGTAATGGAGGAGGTCTGGCACCACTAGGTTCTATATGGTGCACCATGTCCATCACCATCTGTACCATGCTGTATACCTGCTGCTACTATGACGTGAAGAGCCAAGTCTGGTGCTAGGAGTAATGGAGGAGGTCTGGTACCACTAGGTTCTATATGGTGCACCATGTCCATCACCATCTGTACCATGCTGTATACCTGCTGCTACTATGACGTGAAGAGCCAGGTCTGGTGCTAGGAGTAATGGAGGAGGTCTGGTACCACTAGGTTCTATATGGTGCACCATGTCCATCACCATCTGTTCCATGCTGTATACCTGCTGCTACTATGACGTGAAGAGCCAAGTCTAGTGCTAGGAGTAATGGAGGAGGTCTGGTACCACTAGGTTCTATATGGTGCACCATGTCCATCACCATCTGTACCATGCTGTATACCTGCTGACTCTATGACACGCAGAGCCAAGTCTGGTGCTAGGAGTAATGGAGGAGGTCTGGTACCACTAGGTTCTATATGGTGCACCTTGTCCATCACTATCTGTACCATGCTGTATACCTGCTGCTACCATGACGTGAAGAGCCAGGTCTGGTGCTAGGAGTAATGGAGGAGGTCTGGTACCACTAGGTTCTATATGGTGCACCTTGTCCATCACTATCTGTACCATGCTGTATACCTGCTGTTACTATGACGTGAAGAGCCAAGTCTGGTGCTAGGAGTAATGGAGGAGGTCTGGTACCACTAGGTTCTATATGGTGCACCTTGTCCATCACCATCTGTACCATGCTGTATACCTGCTGCTACCATGACGTGAAGAGCCAAGTCTGGGGCCAGATGTAAAATGGAGAACTAAGATTTGAAAGCATATAAACCAAGTTGTACCGGGCCGATGGGTGGCCACTGAGAAGATCCGGTGGTACCATATAGGAGCATGAGTCCAGGGCTTAGGAGAAGGCATTTATGACACTCTGGGGGGCACCTGTTTAACATCCTTTAATCAGACTTGATTCCGGAAGAGGACTTTACAGGGTTCCTTTCCTAGAAAGCCCTTGTCACTTTCCCGCATTCTCGCTGTCCGACACAACACAATCCATTGAGAACATTTTATGACATCCCATCCAGTTCAGAATCCCCTCTTCTGTCTTTTATCGGGACTCTGCAGATGTCAGTTCTGGAGGAAATGCTTGGAGGAAATGGAGGTTTCCCTGCCAGGAAATGGTGAGAACAGCTGGGCGGACAATCCATAACATCAACATGTGCAAAAAAAAAACCCGCGAGGAGCGGCCATGGCTGGGTCAGGCCGAGAGCTTCGCACGTGTTTCTATGGAAGAACGTTCTGTATTTATACACAGAGAATATTTTTGCTCTTTGCTGAAGTCCGTTAGTAGTCATCAGGAAGCTGTGTGAAGGGGTGCTAGTAATTTTTGGAAGTGTTATAGCAGAGAGTCATCGATATTTATTGCGGGGGAGGGGGGGGGCTAGGTTAGTATTTTTATCCTAGTATCACAGAAGTCAAAAAAGGTCAAAACCTGGAGGGCTGAGTGCTTGTGTGAGGAAATGGAGGGCTAGGACTTATACATCTCAGAGGAAAATGTTGGGGGTTAAAGTAAGCAGCACTTCTACATCATTGTTAAAATGCACCAGAACCCCCAAGAGTTTGACAAGTGTTGGGATATGTTCATGAAAACTAATAGCGGTTTTTATTGTAGGACCACCATGATATGTTACTGGAAATAGAAAGAGACAAAGCTATTACAGACAAGGTCATCCTCATCCAGAAGGTGGTGCGGGGCTTCAAGGACAGGTGAGCTTACCGGAGTATTGTGCCATGAGGTCTCTGTACGAAAACGGTAACAGACCCTTCCTACCATGTGCTATGTATACATTCTTTGGGGTGGACGTCAATTTATGCTCCTAAATCACCAGGGCCAATTAACTCCTGCCCCAGGAATGTTCCAGACTGGCTGGGAAAGCCTACTTTTGGGTGGGTCTTGGCTTAAATTGGATCCATCATTTTATTATTTTTATTTCTTAAATCAATAGTACACATGAAAATAAGTAGCTTTATAATATATCTTATCTTAGAGAAATCTGCTTCTTTCTCCTCCTGGACTAATCTTTCAATTCATGGGTAAAATCTGTTTTCAGTGAAGACAGATTTTCAAATTGCTAATATAGGAGATGACAGTTGCTTCTCATAAGATTCTATGGAGGGGAGGAGCTAGAGGAACACAGACATTCTAGGGAGGAGCTAGAGGAACACACAGACATTGTAGGGAGGAGCTAGAGGAACACACATTCTAGGGAGGAGCTAGAGGAACACAGACATTCTAGGGAGGAGCTAGAGGAACACAGACATTCTAGGGAAGAGCTATAGGAACACACAGACATTGTAGGGAGGAGCTAGAGGAACACAGACATTCTAGGGAGGAGCTAGAGGAACACACAGACATTCTAGGGAGGAGCTAGAGGAACACACAGACATTCTAGGGAGGAGCTAGAGGAACACACAGACATTCTAGGGAGGAGCTAGAGGAACACACAGACATTGTAGGGAGGAGCTAGAGGAACACAGACATTCTAGGGAGGAGCTAGAGGAACACACAGACATTCTAGGGAGGAGCTAGAGGAACACACAGACATTCTAGGGAAGAGCTAGAGGAACACACAGACATTCTAGGGAGGAGCTAGAGGAACACACAGACATTCTAGGGAGGAGCTAGAGGAACAAACAGACATTCTAGGGAGGAGCTAGAGGAACACACAGACATTCTAGGGAGGAGCTAGAGGAACACACAGACATTCTAGGGAGGAGCTAGAGGAACACACACACATTCTAGGGAGGAGCTAGAGGAACACACACACATTCTAGGGAGGAGCTAGAGGAACACACAGACATTCTAGGGAGGAGCTAGAGGAACACACAGACATTCTAGGGAGGAGCTAGAGGAACACACAGACATTCTAGGGAGGAGCTAGAGGAACACACAGACATTCTAGGGAGGAGCTAGAGGAACACACAGACATTCTAGGGAGGAGCTAGAGGAACACACAGACATTGTAGGGAGGAGCTAGAGGAACACAGACATTCTAGGGAGGAGCTAGAGGAACACACAGACATTCTAGGGAGGAGCTAGAGGAACACACAGACATTCTAGGGAAGAGCTAGAGGAACACACAGACATTCTAGGGAGGAGCTAGAGGAACACACAGACATTCTAGGGAGGAGCTAGAGGAACACACAGACATTCTAGGGAGGAGCTAGAGGAACACACAGACATTCTAGGGAGGAGCTAGAGGAACACACAGACATTCTAGGGAGGAGCTAGAGGAACACACAGACATTCTAGGGAGGAGCTAGAGGAAGACACACACATTCTAGGGAGGAGCTAGAGGAACACACACACATTGTAGGGAGGAGCTAGAGGAACACACAGACATTCTAGGGAGGAGCTAGAGGAACACACAGACATTCTAGGGAGGAGCTAGAGGAACACAGACATTCTAGGGAGGAGCTAGAGGAACACACAGACATTCTAGGGAGGAGTTAGAGGAACACACAGACATTCTAGGGAGGGGCTAGAGGAACACACAGACATTCCAGAGAGGAGCTAGAGGAACACACAGACATTCTAGGGAGGAGTTAGAGGAACACACAGACATTCTAGGGAGGAGCTAGAGGAACACACAGACATTCTAGGGAGGAGCTAGAGGAACACAGACATTCTAGGGAGGAGCTAGAGGAACACACAGACATTCTAGGGAGGAGCTAGAGGAACACACAGACATTCTAGGGAGGAGCTAGAGGAACACACAGACATTCTAGGGAGGAGCTATAGGAACACAGACATTCTAGGGAGGAGCTAGAGGAACATACAGACATTCTAGGGAGGAGCTAGAGGAACACACAGACATTCTAGGGAGGAGCTAGAGGAACACAGACATTCTAGAGAGGAGCTAAAGAAACACACAGTAGCAAGAGATAGAAAAGAAAGCGCACATAGGGCTTTATCTGTATAAAAGTAAATACCAGGTCCCACAATCAGTCTGACTCACCTTCTGAGGTTGTGTGAATCACATCCAACTGTGAAGCACCTGTCAGATGGCCGCTGCAGGAGACCCCGCTGATCAGGAAACAATGAGAGGAGATAAGAGCTGGGCTGATCCTCTGCGCTGGTCCAGAGACACACAAGGGTTAATGATAAACCAAACCTTCTTTATGACTTGGCCTACGCGTTTCGTGGCTACACTGCTACTTCCTCAGGTAGCCCTGGTAGAGGAACACACAGACATTCTAGGGAAGAGCTAGAGGAACGCACAGACATTCTAGGGAGGAGCTAGAGGAACACACACACATTCTAGGGAGGAGCTAGAGGAACACACAGACATTCTAGAGAGGAGCTAGAGGAACACAGACATTTTAGAGAGGAGCTAGAGGAACACACAGACATTCTAGGGAGGAGCTAGAGGAACACAGATATTCTAGGGAGGAGCTAGAGGAACACACAGACATTCTAGGGAGGAGCTAGAGGAACACACAGACATTCTAGGGAGGAGCTAGAGGAACACAGACATTCTAGGGAGGAGCTAGAGGAACACACAGGCATTCTAGGGAGGAGCTAGAGGAACACACAGGCATTCTAGGGAGGAGCTAGAGGAACACACAGGCATTCTAGGGAGGAGCTAGAGGAACACACAGGCATTCTAGGGAGGAGCTAGAGGAACACACAGACATTCTAGGGAGGAGCTAGAGGAACACACAGACATTCTAGGGAGGAGCTAGAGGAACATAGACATTCTAGGGAGGAGCTAGAGGAACACACAGACATTCTAGGGAGGAGGTAGAGGAACACAGACATTCTAGGGAGGAGCTAGAGGAACACAGACATTCTAGGGAGGAGCTAGAGGAACACACAGACATTCTAGGGAGGAGCTAGAGGAACACACAGGCATTCTAGGGAGGAGCTAGAGGAGCACACAGACATTCTAGGGAGGAGCTAGAGGAACACACAGGCATTCTAGGGAGGAGCTAGAGGAACACACAGGCATTCTAGGGAGGAGCTAGAGGAGCACACAGATACTCTATTGAAATGACAGTTAAATTCTGCCTCCTTTGTGCTTTGGATGTAGGACGTTCCTTGGAAAAATAGCAAATGGCGGTACATGGCGGTATGGGTTCACGTACTGACTTTACATCACCTTTAATTATACTGCTGTAAGGTCAATAATATTCCAGATGTAATAAGTTTTGTGACATTTTATATTTTATATTTTCAGGTCCAATTTCGTAAAAGTTAGAAAATCAGTTCTTCTGATCCAGAGATATTGGAGAGGATACAACTGCAGAAGAAACTACACAGTGGTAAGGTCACCAGTAGATAATGAAGGAGGACGCAAGTCATGGGAAAATTCATTCAATTTTCCCATTAATAGAAAATTTTACTCCATCCCTGAGAGCAATTATAATCAAACTATGCAAAGAAAAAAAATCACATTTACATCAGTAGCAAGAACTATGCTTGTTGACTGTGAATGAGACCATTCTTAATGAATAATGCTCTGTCCAAATGATACAGAAGTATGGCCGGTTACAGTGCATCATGTAGGAATTTTTACAGATTTTCAGTCTCCCAGGAGGAGAAAGGTATTTCCATTTACTGACAGCAATGAGAGGTCTTGAAGATGTTGAGAAACTTGAAAAGAAAGTGTCAGAATAAAAAATAAACCCTGAATTCAATAATGAGTTGTACCTTGATTGAATAGTGACATCTCTTTGTATCAGATGAAAGTAGGATTTCTGAGGCTGCAGGCTCTCTACCGCTCCAGGAGGCTCCACCAGCAGTATCATATTGTCCGCAAGCGCATTAGCGATTTCCAGGCAAGATGCCGAGGATACCTGGTCCGAAGGGCTTTCCGTCACCGACTTTGGGCAGTTTATACCATTCAGGCATATTCTAGGGGAATGATCGCCCGAAGACTTTACAAGCGTCTTAAAGGGGAGGTATGAAATAGTCTTCACTAGTCTAAGGGAATGTGTAATAAAGCATAAAATAGTAGATAAAAGGGCCTTCTAGTGCTATCTTTAATACTGTACTTTTTCCCTTACTAGTATCAACGACGCCTGGAAGCAGAGAAGCTGCGTCTTGCTGAAGAAGAACGTCTGAAGAAGGAGATGAGTGCGAAGAAGGCCAAACAGGAAGCAGAAAAGAAACATCAAGTAAAGAGTCACAAAGATTCTCTATGTAAAATAAGTGTGAATGTACTACTATAATACTGCCACAATGTCCAAGAATATAACTACTATAATACTGCCACCTATGTACAAGAATATAACTACTATAATACTGCCCCCTATGTACAAGAATATAACTACTATAATACTGCCACAATGTCCAAGAATATAACTACTATAATACTGCCCCCTATGTACAAGAATATAACTACTATAATACTGCCCCCTATGTACAAGAATATAACTACTATAATACTGCCACAATGTCCAAGAATATAACTACTATAATACTGCCCCCTATGTACAAGAATATAACTACTATAATACTGCCCCCTATGTACTAGAATATAACTACTATAATACTGCCCCATGTACAAGAATATAACTACTATAATACTGCCCCCTATGTACAAGAATATAACTACTATAATACTGCCACAATGTCCAAGAATATAACTACTATAATACTGCCCCCTATGTACAAGAATATAACTACTATAATACTGCTCCTATGTACAGGAATATAACTACTATAATACTGCTCCTATGTACAAGAATATAACTACTATAATACTGCTACCTATGTACAAGAATATAACTACTATAATACTACCCTATGTACAAGAATATAACTACTATAATACTGCCCCTATGTACAAGAATATAACTACTATAATACTGCCCCCTATGTACAAGAATATAACTACTATAATACTGCCCCTATGTACAAGAATATAACTACTATAATACTGCCCCTATGTACAAGAATATAACTACTATAATACTGCCCCTATGTCCAAGAATATAACTACTATAATACTGCTCCTATGTACAAGAATATAACTACTATAATACTGCTCCTATGTACAAGAATATAACTACTATAATACTGCTCCTATGTACAAGAATATAGATACTATAATACTGCTCCTATGTACAAGAATATAACTACTATAATACTGCTCCTATGTACAAGAATATAACTACTATAATACTGCCCCAATGTCCAAGAATATAACTACTATAATACTGCCCCAATGTCCAAGAATATAACTACTATAATACTGCTCCTATGTACAAGAATATAACTACTATAATACTGCTCCTATGTACAAGAATATAACTACTATAATACTGCTCCTATGTACAAGAATATAGATACTATAATACTGCTCCTATGTACAAGAATATAGCTACTATAATACTGCCCCAATGTCCAAGAATATAACTACTATAATACTGCCCCTATGGACAAGAATATAGCTACTATAATACTGCCCCTATGTACAAGAATATAACTACTATAATACTGCCCCCTATGTACAAGAATATAACTACTATAATACTGCCCCTATGTACAAGAATATAACTACTATAATACTGCCCCTATGTATAAGAATATAACTACTATAATACTGCCCCTATGTGCAAGAATATAACTACTATAATACTGCCCCAATGTCCAAGAGTATAACTACTATAATACTGCTCCTATGTACAAGAATATAACTACTATAATACTGCCCCTATGTACAAGAATATAACTACTATAATACTGCTCCTATGTACAAGAATATAACTACTATAATACTGCCACTATATACAAGAATATAACTACTATAATACTGCTCCTATGTACAAGAATATAACCACTATAATACTGCTACTATGTACAAGAATATAACTACTATAATACTGCTCCTATGTACAAGAATATAACTACTATAATACTGCTCCTAAGTACAAGAATATAACTACTATAATACTGCTCCTATGTTCAAGAATATAACTACTATAATACTGCTCGCTATGTACAAGAATATAACTACTATAATACTGCCCCTATGTACAAGAATATAACTACTATAATACTGCTCCTATGTACAAGAATATGACTACTATAATACTGCTCCCTATGTACAAGAATATAACTACTATAATACTGCTCCATATGTACAAGAATATAACTACTATAATACTGTCCCCTATGCACAAGAATATAACTACTATAATACTGCCCCTATGTACAAGAATATAACTACTATAATACTGCCCCTATGTACAAGAATATAACTACTATAATACTGCCCCTATGTGCAAGAATATAACTACTATAATACTGCCCCCTATGTACAAGAATATAACTACTATAATACTGATCCTATGTACAACAATATAACTACTATAATACTGCTCTATTGTACAAGAATATAACTACTATAATACTGCTACTATGTACAAGAATATAACTACTATAATACTGCTCCCTATGTACAAGAATATATCTACTATAATACTGCCCCCTATGTACAAGAATATAACTACTATAATACTGCTCCCTATGTACAAGAATATAACTAGTATAATACTGCCCCCCATGTACAAGAATATAACTACTATAATACTGCCCACTATGTACAAGAATACAACTACTATAATACTGCTCCTATGTACAAGAATATAACTACTATAATACTGCTCCTATGTAAAAGAATATAACTACTATAATACTGCTCCTATGTACAAGAATATAACTACTATAATACTGCTCCTATGTACAAGAATATAACTACTATAATACTGCTCCCTATGTACAAGAATATATCTACTATAATACTGCCCCCTATGTACAAGAATATAACTACTATAATACTGCTCCCTATGTACAAGAATATGACTAGTATAATACTGCCCCCTATGTACAAGAATATAACTACTATAATACTGCCCACTATGTACAAGAATATAACTACTATAATACTGCTCCTATGTACAAGAATATAACTACTATAATACTGCTCCTATGTATAAGAATATAACTACTATAATACTGCTCCTATGTACAAAAATATAACTACTATAATACTGCCCCCCTATGTGCAAGAATATAACTACTATAATACTGATCCTATGTACAAGAATATAACTACTATAATACTGCTCCTATGTACAAGAATATAACTACTATAATACTGCTCCTATGTACAAGAATATAACTACTATAATACTGCCCCCTATGTACAAGAATATAACTACTATAATACTGCTCCCTATGTACAAGAATATAACTAGTATAATACTGCCCCCTATGTACAAGAATATAACTACTATAATACTGCCCACTATGTACAAGAATATAACTACTATAATACTGCTCCTATGTACAAGAATATAACTACTATAATACTGCTCCTATGTACAAGAATATAACTACTATAATACTGCTCCTATGTACAAGAATATAACTACTATAATACTGCTCCCTATGTACAAGAATATATCTACTATAATACTGCTCCTATGTACAAGAATATAACTACTATAATACTGCTCCCTATGTACAAGAATATGACTAGTATAATACTGCCCCCTATGTACAAGAATATAACTACTATAATACTGCCCACTATGTACAAGAATATAACTACTATAATACTGCTCCTATGTACAAGAATATAACTACTATAATACTGCTCCTATGTATAAGAATATAACTACTATAATACTGCTCCTATGTACAAAAATATAACTACTATAATACTGCCCCCCTATGTGCAAGAATATAACTAGTATAATACTGATCCTATGTACAAGAATATAACTACTATAATACTGCTCCTATGTACAAGAATATAACTACTATAATACTGCTCCTATGTACAAGAATATAAATACTATAATACTGCCCCCTATGTACAAGAATATAACTACTATAATACTGCTCCCTATGTACAAGAATATAACTAGTATAATACTGCCCCCTATGTACAAGAATATAACTACTATAATACTGCCCACTATGTACAAGAATATAACTACTATAATACTGCTCCTATGTACAAGAATATAACTACTATAATACTGCTCCTATGTACAAGAATATAACTACTATAATACTGCTCCTATGAACAAGAATATAACTACTATAATACTGCCCCTATGTACAAGAATATAACTACTATAATGCTGCTCCTATGTACAAGAATATAACTACTATAATACTGCCCCTATGTACAAGAATATAACTACTATAATACTGCCCCTATGTACAAGAATATAACTACTATAATACTGCTCCTATGCACAAGAATATAACTACTATAATACTGCCCCCTATGTACAAGAATATAACTACTATAATACTGCCCCTATGGACAAGAATATAGCTACTATAATACTGCCACTATGTACAAGAATATAACCACTATAATACTGCACCCTATGTACAAGAATATAACTACTATAATACTGCCCCCTATGTACAAAAATATAACTACTATAATACTGCCCCTATGTACAAGAATATAACTACTATAGTACTGCCCCCTATGTACAAGAATATAACTACTATAATACTGCACCTATGTACAAGAATATAACTACTATAATACTGCCCCAATGTCCAAGAATATAACTACTATAATACTGCCCCTATGTACAAGAATATAACTACTATAATACTGCCCCTATGTACAAGAATATAACTACTATAATACTGCTCCTATGTACAAGAATATAACTACTATAATACTGCCCCTATGTACAAGAATATAACTACTATAATACTGCTCCTATGTACAAGAATATAACTACTATAATACTGCTCCTATGTACAAGAATATAACTACTATAATACTGCCCCTATGTACAAGAATATAGCTACTATAATACTGCCCCTATGTACAAGAATATAACTACTATAATACTGCTCCTATGTACAAGAATATAACTACTATAATACTGCTCCTATGTACAAGAATATAACTACTATAATACTGCTCCTATGCACAAGAATATAACTACTATAATACTGACCCCTATGTACAAGAATATAACTACTATAATACTGCCCCTATGGACAAGAATATAGCTACTATAATACTGCCCCCTATGTACAAGAATATAACTACTATAATGCTGCCCCTATGTACAAGAATATAACTACTATAAAATATAACTACTATAATACTGCCCCTATGTACAAGAATATAACTACTATAGTACTGCCCCCTATGTACAAGAATATAACTACTATAATACTGCCCCCTATGTACAAGAATATAACTACTATAATACTGCTCCTATGTACAAGAATATAACTACTATAATACTGCCCCCTATGTACAAGAATATAACTACTATAATACTGCTCCTATGTACAAGAATATAACTACTATAATACTGCCCCTGTGTACAAGAATATAGCTACTATAATACTGCCCCTATGTACAAGAATATAACTACTATAATACTGCTCCTATGTACAAGAATATAACTACTATAATACTGCTCCTATGTACAAGAATATAACTACTATAATACTGCTCCTATGTACAAGAATATAACTACTATAATACTGCTCCTATGTATAAGAATATAACTACTATAATACTGCTCCTATGTACAAAAATATAACTACTATAATACTGCCCCCCTATGTGCAAGAATATAACTATTATAATACTGATCCTATGTACAAGAATATAACTACTATAATACTGCTCCTATGTACAAGAATATAACTACTATAATACTGCTCCTATGTATAAGAATATAACTACTATAATACTGCCCCCTATGTACAAGAATATAACTACTATAATACTGCTCCTATGTACAAGATTATAACTAGTATAATACTGCCCCCTATGTACAAGAATATAACTACTATCATACTGCCCACTATGTACAAGAATATAACTACTATAATACTGCTCCTATGTACAAGAATATAACTACTATAATACTGCTCCTATGTACAAGAATATAACTACTATAATACTGCCCCCTATGTACAAGAATATAACTACTATAATACCGCTCCCTATGTACAAGAATATAACTAGTATAATACTGCCCCCTATGTACAAGAATATAACTACTATAATACTGCTCCTATGTATAAGAATATAACTACTATAATACTGCTCCTATGTACAAGAATATAACTACTATAATACTGCTCCTATGTACAAGAATATAACTACTATAATACTGCTCCTATGTACAAGAATATAACTACTATAATACTGCCCCTATGTACAAGAATATAACTACTATAATGCTGCTCCTATGTACAGGAATATAACTACTATAATACTGCCCCTATGTACAAGAATATAACTACTATAATACTGCTCCTATGCACAAGAATATAACTACTATAATACTGCCCCCTATGTACAAGAATATAACTACTATAATACTGCCCCTATGGACAAGAATATAGCTACTATAATACTGCCCCTATGTACAAGAATATAACTACTATAATACTGCCCCCTATGTACAAGAATATAACTACTATAATACTGCCCCTATGTACAAGAATATAACTACTATAGTACTGCCCCCTATGTACAAGAATATAACTACTATAATACTGCCCCCTATGTACAAGAATATAACTACTATAATACTGCCCCTATGTACAAGAATATAACTACTATAATACTGCACCTATGTACAAGAATATAACTACTATAATACTGCTCCAATGTCCAAGAATATAACTACTATAATACTGCCCCTATGTACAAGAATATAACTACTATAATACTGCCCCTATGTACAAGAATATAACTACTATAATACTGCTCCTATGTACAAGAATATAACTACTATAATACTGCCCCTATGTACAAGAATATAACTACTATCATACTGCTCCTATGTACAAGAATATAACCACTATAATACTGCTACTATGTACAAGAATATAACTACTGTAATACTGCTCCTATGTACAAGAATATAACTACTATAATACTGCTCCTATGTACAAGAATATAGCTACTATAATACTGCCCCTATGTACAAGAATATAACTACTATAATACTGCTCCTATGTACAAGAATATAACTACTATAATACTGCTCCTATGTACAAGAATATAACTACTATAATACTGCCCCCTATGTACAAGAATATAACTACTATAATACTGCTCCTATGTACAAGAATATAACTAGTATAATACTGCCCCCTATGTACAAGAATATAACTACTATAATACTGCCCACTATGTACAAGAATATAACTACTATAATACTGCTCCTATGTACAAGAATATAACTACTATAATACTGCTCCTATGTACAAGAATATAACTACTATAATACTGCCCCTATGTACAAGAATATAACTACTATAATACTGCTCCTATGCACAAGAATATAACTACTATAATACTGCCCCCTATGTACAAGAATATAACTACTATAATACTGCCCCTATGGACAAGAATATAGCTACTATAATACTGCCCCTATGTACAAGAATATAACTACTTTAATACTGCCCCCTATGTACAAGAATATAACTACTTTAATACTGCCCCTATGTACAAGAATATAACTACTATAAAATATAACTACTATAATACTGCCCCTATGTACAAGAATATAACTACTATAATACTGCCCCAATGTTCAAGAATATAACTACTATAATACTGCCCCCTATGTACAAGAATATAACTACTATAATACTGCTCCTATGTACAAGAATATAGATACTATAATACTGCTCCTATGTACAAGAATATAACTACTATAATACTGCTCCTATGTACAAGAATATAGATACTATAATACTGCTCCTATGTACAAGAATATAACTACTATAATACTGCTCCTATGTACAAGAATATAGATACTATAATACTGCTCCTATGTACAAGAATATAACTACTATAATACTGCCCCAATGTCCAAGAATATAACTACTATAATACTGCCCCAATGTCCAAGAATATAACTACTATAATACTGCCCCTATGTACAAGAATATAACTACTATAATACTGCCACAATGTCCAAGAATATAACTACTATAATGCTGCCCCCTATGTACAAGAATATAACTACTATAATACTGCTCCTATGTACAAGAATATAGATACTATAATACTGCTCCTATGTACAAGAATATAACTACTATAATACTGCTCCTATGTACAAGAATATAACTACTATAATACTGCCCCTATGTACAAGAATATAACTACTATAATACTGCTCCTATGTACAAGAATATAACTACTATAATACTGCTCCTATGTACAAGAATATAACTACTATAATACTGCCCCTATGTACAAGAATATAGCTACTATAATACTGCCCCTATGTACAAGAATATAACTACTATAATACTGCTCCTATGTACAAGAATATAACTACTATAATACTGCTCCTATGTACAAGAATATAACTACTATAATACTGCCCCCTATGTACAAGAATATAACTACTATAATACTGCTCCTATGTACAAGAATATAACTAGTATAATACTGCCCCCTATGTACAAGAATATAACTACTATAATACTGCCCACTATGTACAAGAATATAACTACTATAATACTGCTTCTATGTACAAGAATATAACTACTATAATACTGCTCCTATGTACAAGAATATAACTACTATAATACTGCCCCTATGTACAAGAATATAACTACTATAATACTGCTCCTATGCACAAGAATATAACTACTATAATACTGCCCCCTATGTACAAGAATATAACTACTATAATACTGCCCCTATGGACAAGAATATAGCTACTATAATACTGCCCCTATGTACAAGAATATAACTACTATAATACTGCCCCCTATGTACAAGAATATAACTACTATAATACTGCCCCTATGTACAAGAATATAACTACTATAAAATATAACTACTATAATACTGCCCCTATGTACAAGAATATAACTACTATAATACTGCCCCAATGTTCAAGAATATAACTACTATAATACTGCCCCCTATGTACAAGAATATAACTACTATAATACTGCTCCTATGTACAAGAATAGAGATACTATAATACTGCTCCTATGTACAAGAATATAACTACTATAATACTGCTCCTATGTACAAGAATATAGATACTATAATACTGCTCCTATGTACAAGAATATAACTACTATACTACTGCTCCTATGTACAAGAATATAGATACTATAATACTGCTCCTATGTACAAGAATATAACTACTATAATACTGCCACAATGTCCAAGAATATAACTACTATAATACTGCCCCAATGTCCAAGAATATAACTACTATAATACTGCCCCTATGTACAAGAATATAACTACTATAATACTGCCACAATGTCCAAGAATATAACTACTATAATGCTGCTCCTATGTACAAGAATATAACTACTATAATACTGCTCCTATGTACAAGAATATAGCTACTATAATACTGCTCCTATGTACAAGAATATAGATACTATAATACTGCTCCTATGTACAAGAATATAGCTACTATATTACTGCCCCAATGTCCAAGAATATAACTACTATAATACTGCCCCTATGGACAAGAATATAGCTACTATAATACTGCCCCTATGTACAAGAATATAACTACTATAATACTGCCCCCTATGTACAAGAATATAACTACTATAATACTGCCCCTATGTACAAGAATATAACTACTATAATACTGCCCCTATGTACAAGAATATAACTACTATAATACTGCCCCAATGTCCAAGAGTATAACTACTATAAAACTGCTCCTATGTACAAGAATATAACTACTATAATACTGCCCCTATGTACAAGAATATAACTACTATAATACTGCTCCTATGTACAAGAATATAACTACTATTATACTGCCACTATATACTAGAATATAACTACTATAATACTGCTCCTATGTACAAGAATATAACCACTATAATACTGCTACTATGTACAAGAATATAACTACTGTAATACTGCTCCTATGTACAAGAATATAACTACTATAATACTGCTCCTATGTACAAGAATATAACTACTATTATACTGCCACTATATACTAGAATATAACTACTATAATACTGCTCCTATGTACAAGAATATAACCACTATAATACTGCTACTATGTACAAGAATATAACTACTGTAATACTGCTCCTATGTACAAGAATATAACTACTATAATACTGCTCCTATGTACAAGAATATAACTACTATAATACTGCCCCTATGTACAAGAATATAACTACTATAATACTGCCCCCTATGTACAGGAATGTAACTACTATAATACTGCTCCTATGTACAAGAATATAACTACTATAATACTGCTCCTATGTACAAGAATATAGATACTATAATACTGCTCCTATGTACAAGAATATAGCTAATATATTACTGCCCCAATGTCCAAGAATATAACTACTATAATACTGCCCCTATGGACAAGAATATAGCTACTATAATACTGCCCCTATGTACAAGAATATAACTACTATAATACTGCCCCCTATGTACAAGAATATAACTACTATAATACTGCCCCTATGTACAAGAATATAACTACTATAATACTGCCCCTATGTACAAGAATATAACTACTATAATACTGCCCCAATGTCCAAGAGTATAACTACTATAAAACTGCTCCTATGTACAAGAATATAACTACTATAATACTGCCCCTATGTACAAGAATATAACTACTATAATACTGCTCCTATGTACAAGAATATAACTACTATTATACTGCCACTATATACTAGAATATAACTACTATAATACTGCTCCTATGTACAAGAATATAACCACTATAATACTGCTACTATGTACAAGAATATAACTACTGTAATACTGCTCCTATGTACAAGAATATAACTACTATAATACTGCTCCTATGTACAAGAATATAACTACTATAATACTGCCCCTATGTACAAGAATATAACTACTATAATACTGCCCCCTATGTACAGGAATGTAACTACTATAATACTGCTCCTATGTACAAGAATATAACTACTATAATACTGCCCCTATGTACAAGAATATAACTACTATAATACTGCCCCCTATGTACAGGAATGTAACTACTATAATACTGCTCCTATGTACAAGAATATAACTACTATAATACTGCTCCTATGTACAAGAATATAACTACTATAATACTGCTCCTATGTACAAGAATATAACTACTATAATACTGCCCCTATGTACAAGAATATAGCTACTATAATACTGCCCCTATGTACAAGAATATAACTACTATAATACTGCTCCTATGTACAAGAATATAACTACTATAATACTGCTCCTATGTACAAGAATATAACTACTATAATACTGCCCCTATGTACAAGAATATAACTACTATAATACTGCTCCTATGCACAAGAATATGACTACTATAATACTGCTCCCTATGTACAAGAATATATCTACTATAATGCTGCTCCATATGTACAAGAATATAACGACTATAATACTGCTCCTATGTACAAGAATATAACTACTATAATACTGCCCCTATGTACAAGAATATAACTACTATAATACTGCCCCTATGTCCAAGAATATAACTACTATAATACTGCCCCCTATGTACAAGAATATAACTACTATAATACTGATCCTATGTACAAGAATATAACTACTATAATACTGCTCCTATGTACAAGAATATAACTACTATAATACTGCTCCTATGTACAAGAATATAACTACTATAATACTGCTTCCTATGTACAAGAATATATCTACTATAATACTGCCCCCTATGTACAAGAATATAACTACTATAATACTGCTCCCTATGTACAAGAATTTAACTAGTATAATACTGCACCCTATGTACAAGAATATAACTACTATAATACTGCTCCTATGTACAAGAATATAACTACTATAATACTGCTCCTATGTACAAGAATATAACTACTATAATACTGCCCCTATGTACAAGAATATAACTACTATAATACTGCTCCCTATGTACAAGAATATAACTACTATAATACTGCTCCTATGTACAAGAATATAACTACTATAATACTGCTCCTATGTACAAGAATATAACTACTATAATACTGCTCCTCTGTACAAGAATATAACTACTATAATACTGCTCCCTATGTACAAGAATATATCTACTATAATACTGCTCCTATGTACAAGAATATAACTACTATAATACTGCTCCCTATGTACAAGAATATATCTACTATAATACTGCCCCCTATGTACAAGAATATAACTACTATAATACTGCTCCCTATGTACAAGAATATAACTAGTATAATACTGCCCCCTATGTACAAGAATATAACTACTATAATACTGCTCCTATGTACTAGAATATAAGTACTATAATACTGCTCCTCTGTACAAGAATATAACTACTATAATACTGCTCCCTATGTACAAGAATATATCTACTATAATACTGCTCCTATGTACAAGAATATAACTACTATAATACTGCTCCCTATGTACAAGAATATATCTACTATAATACTGCCCCCTATGTACAAGAATATAACTACTATAATACTGCTCCCTATGTACAAGAACATAACTAGTATAATACTGCCCCAATGTCCAAGAATATAACTACTATAATACTGCCCCTATGTACAAGAATATAACTACTATAATACTGCCACAATGTCCAAGAATATAACTACTATAATGCTGCCCCCTATGTACAAGAATATAACTACTATAATACTGCTCCTATGTACAAGAATATAGATACTATAATACTGCTCCTATGTACAAGAATATAACTACTATAATACTGCTCCTATGTACAAGAATATAACTACTATAATACTGCTCCTATGTACAAGAATATAGCTACTATAATACTGCTCCTATGTACAAGAATATAGATACTATAATACTGCTCCTATGTACAAGAATATAGCTACTATAATACTGCCCCAATGTCCAAGAATATAACTACTATAATACTGCCCCTATGAACAAGAATATAGCTACTATAATACTGCCCCTATGTACAAGAATATAACTACTATAATACTGCCCCCTATGTACAAGAATATAACTACTATAATACTGCCCCTATGTACAAGAATATAACTACTATAATACTGCCCCTATGTACAAGAATATAACTACTATAATACTGCCCCAATGTCCAAGAGTATAACTACTATAAAACTGCTCCTATGTACAAGAATATAACTACTATAATACTGCCCCTATGTACAAGAATATAACTACTATAATACTGCTCCTATGTACAAGAATATAACTACTATTATACTGCCACTATATACTAGAATATAACTACTATAATACTGCTCCTATGTACAAGAATATAACCACTATAATACTGCTACTATGTACAAGAATATAACTACTGTAATACTGCTCCTATGTACATGAATATAACTACTATAATACTGCTCCTATGTACAAGAATATAACTACTATAATACTGCCCCTATGTACAAGAATATAACTACTATAATACTGCTCCTATGTACAAGAATATAACTACTATAATACTGCCCCTATGTACAAGAATATAGCTACTATAATACTGCCCCTATGTACAAGAATATAACTACTATAATACTGCTCCTATGTACAAGAATATAACTACTATAATACTGCCCCTATGTACAAGAATATAACTACTATAATACTGCCCCAATGTCCAAGAGTATAACTACTATAAAACTGCTCCTATGTACAAGAATATAACTACTATAATACTGCCCCTATGTACAAGAATATAACTACTATAATACTGCTCCTATGTACAAGAATATAACTACTATTATACTGCCACTATATACTAGAATATAACTACTATAATACTGCTCCTATGTACAAGAATATAACCACTATTATACTGCCACTATATACTAGAATATAACTACTATAATACTGCTCCTATGTACAAGAATATAACCACTATAATACTGCTACTATGTACAAGAATATAACTACTATAATACTGCCCCTATGTACAAGAATATAACTACTATAATACTGCCCCCTATGTACAGGAATATAACTACTATAATACTGCTCCTATGTACAAGAATATAACCACTATTATACTGCCACTATATACTAGAATATAACTACTATAATACTGCTCCTATGTACAAGAATATAACTACTATAATACTGCTCCTATGTACAAGAATATAACTACTATAATACTGCCCCTATGTACAAGAATATAACTACTATAATACTGCCCCCTATGTACAGGAATGTAACTACTATAATACTGCTCCTATGTACAAGAATATAACTACTATAATACTGCCCCTATGTACAAGAATATAACTACTATAATACTGCCCCCTATGTACAGGAATGTAACTACTATAATACTGCTCCTATGTACAAGAATATAACTACTATAATACTGCTCCTATGTACAAGAATATAACTACTATAATACTGCTCCTATGTACAAGAATATAACTACTATAATACTGCCCCTATGTACAAGAATATAGCTACTATAATACTGCCCCTATGTACAAGAATATAACTACTATAATACTGCTCCTATGTACAAGAATATAACTACTATAATACTGCTCCTATGTACAAGAATATAACTACTATAATACTGCCCCTATGTACAAGAATATAACTACTATAATACTGCTCCTATGCACAAGAATATGACTACTATAATACTGCTCCCTATGTACAAGAATATAACTACTATAATGCTGCTCCATATGTACAAGAATATAACGACTATAATACTGCTCCTATGTACAAGAATATAACTACTATAATACTGCCCCTATGTACAAGAATATAACTACTATAATACTGCCCCTATGTCCAAGAATATAACTACTATAATACTGCCCCCTATGTACAAGAATATAACTACTATAATACTGATCCTATGTACAAGAATATAACTACTATAATACTGATCCTATGTACAAGAATATAACTACTATAATACTGCTCCTATGTACAAGAATATAACTACTATAATACTGCTTCCTATGTACAAGAATATATCTACTATAATACTGCGCCCTATGTACAAGAATATAACTACTATAATACTGCTCCCTATGTACAAGAATTTAACTAGTATAATACTGCACCCTATGTACAAGAATATAACTACTATAATACTGCTCCTATGTACAAGAATATAACTACTATAATACTGCTCCTATGTACAAGAATATAACTACTATAATACTGCCCCTATGTACAAGAATATAACTACTATAATACTGCTCCCTATGTACAAGAATATAACTACTATAATACTGCTCCTATGTACAAGAATATAACTACTATAATACTGCTCCTATGTACAAGAATATAACTACTATAATACTGCTCCTCTGTACAAGAATATAACTACTATAATACTGCTCCCTATGTACAAGAATATATCTACTATAATACTGCTCCTATGTACAAGAATATAACTACTATAATACTGCTCCCTATGTACAAGAATATATCTACTATAATACTGCCCCCTATGTACAAGAATATAACTACTATAATACTGCTCCCTATGTACAAGAATATAACTAGTATAATACTGCCCCCTATGTACAAGAATATAACTACTATAATACTGCTCCTATGTACTAGAATATAAGTACTATAATACTGCTCTGTACAAGAATATAACTACTATAATACTGCTCCCTATGTACAAGAATATATCTACTATAATACTGCTCCTATGTACAAGAATATAACTACTATAATACTGCTCCCTATGTACAAGAATATATCTACTATAATACTGCCCCCTATGTACAAGAATATAACTACTATAATACTGCTCCCTATGTACAAGAACATAACTAGTATAATACTGCCCCAATGTCCAAGAATATAACTACTATAATACTGCCCCTATGTACAAGAATATAACTACTATAATACTGCCACAATGTCCAAGAATATAACTACTATAATGCTGCCCCCTATGTACAAGAATATAACTACTATAATACTGCTCCTATGTACAAGAATATAGATACTATAATACTGCTCCTATGTACAAGAATATAACTACTATAATACTGCTCCTATGTACAAGAATATAACTACTATAATACTGCTCCTATGTACAAGAATATAGCTACTATAATACTGCTCCTATGTACAAGAATATAGATACTATAATACTGCTCCTATGTACAAGAATATAGCTACTATAATACTGCCCCAATGTCCAAGAATATAACTACTATAATACTGCCCCTATGGACAAGAATATAGCTACTATAATACTGCCCCTATGTACAAGAATATAACTACTATAATACTGCCCCCTATGTACAAGAATATAACTACTATAATACTGCCCCTATGTACAAGAATATAACTACTATAATACTGCCCCTATGTACAAGAATATAACTACTATAATACTGCCCCAATGTCCAAGAGTATAACTACTATAAAACTGCTCCTATGTACAAGAATATAACTACTATAATACTGCCCCTATGTACAAGAATATAACTACTATAATACTGCTCCTATGTACAAGAATATAACTACTATTATACTGCCACTATATACTAGAATATAACTACTATAATACTGCTCCTATGTACAAGAATATAACCACTATAATACTGCTATGTACAAGAATATAACTACTGTAATGCTGCTCCTATGTACATGAATATAACTACTATAATACTGCTCCTATGTACAAGAATATAACTACTATAATACTGCCCCTATGTACAAGAATATAACTACTATAATACTGCTCCTATGTACAAGAATATAACTACTATAATACTGCCCCTATGTACAAGAATATAGCTACTATAATACTGCCCCTATGTACAAGAATATAACTACTATAATACTGCTCCTATGTACAAGAATATAACTACTATAATACTGCCCCTATGTACAAGAATATAACTACTATAATACTGCCCCAATGTCCAAGAGTATAACTACTATAAAACTGCTCCTATGTACAAGAATATAACTACTATAATACTGCCCCTATGTACAAGAATATAACTACTATAATACTGCTCCTATGTACAAGAATATAACTACTATTATACTGCCACTATATACTAGAATATAACTACTATAATACTGCTCCTATGTACAAGAATATAACCACTATTATACTGCCACTATATACTAGAATATAACTACTATAATACTGCTCCTATGTACAAGAATATAACCACTATAATACTGCTACTATGTACAAGAATATAACTACTGTAATACTGCTCCTATGTACAAGAATATAACTACTATAATACTGCTCCTATGTACAAGAATATAACTACTATAATACTGCCCCTATGTACAAGAATATAACTACTATAATACTGTTCCTATGTACAAGAATATAACTACTATAATACTGCCCCTATGTACAAGAATATAGCTACTATAATACTGCCCCTATGTACAAGAATATAACTACTATAATACTGCTCCTATGTACAAGAATATAACTACTATAATACTGCTCCTATGTACAAGAATATAACTACTATAATACTGCCCCTATGTACAAGAATATAACTACTATAATACTGCTCCTATGTACAAGAATATAACTACTATAATACTGCTCCTATGTACAAGAATATAACTACTATAATACTGCCCCTATGTACAAGAATATAGCTACTATAATACTGCCCCTATGTACAAGAATAAAACTACTATAATACTGCTCCTATGTACAAGAATATAACTACTATAATACTGCTCCTATGTACAAGAATATAACTACTATAATACTGCCCCTATGTACAAGAATATAACTACTATAATACTGCTCCTATGTACAAGAATATGACTACTATAATACTGCTCCCTATGTACAAGAATATAACTACTATAATGCTGCTCCATATGTACAAGAATATAACGACTATAATACTGCTCCTATGTACAAGAATATAACTACTATAATACTGCCCCTATGTACAAGAATATAACTACTATAATACTGCCCCTATGTGCAAGAATATAACTCCTATAATACTGCCCCCTATTTACAAGAATATAACTACTATAATACTGATCCTATGTACAAGAATATAACTACTATAATACTGCTCCTATGTACAAGAATATAACTACTATAATACTGCTCCTATGTACAAGAATATAACTACTATAATACTGCTCCCTATGTACAAGAATATATCTACTATAATACTGCCCCCTATGTACAAGAATATAACTACTATATTACTGCTCCCTATGTACAAGAATATAACTAGTATAATACTGCACCCTATGTACAAGAATATAACTACTATAATACTGCTCCTATGTACAAGAATATAACTACTATAATACTGCTCCTATGTACAAGAATATAACTACTATAATACTGCCCCTATGTACAAGAATATAACTACTATAATACTGCTCCCTATGTACAAGAATATAACTACTATAATACTGCTCCTATGTACAAGAATATAACTACTATAATACTGCTCCTATGTACAAGAATATAACTACTATAATACTGCTCCTCTGTACAAGAATATAACTACTATAATACTGCTCCCTATGTACAAGAATATATCTACTATAATACTGCTCCTATGTACAAGAATATAACTACTATAATACTGCTCCCTATGTACAAGAATATATCTACTATAATACTGCCCCCTATGTACAAGAATATAACTACTATAATACTGCTCCCTATGTACAAGAATATAACTAGTATAATACTGCCCCCTATGTACAAGAATATAACTACTATAATACTGCTCCTATGTACTAGAATATAAGTACTATAATACTGCTCCTCTGTACAAGAATATAACTACTATAATACTGCTCCCTATGTACAAGAATATATCTACTATAATACTGCTCCTATGTACAAGAATATAACTACTATAATACTGCTCCCTATGTACAAGAATATATCTACTATAATACTTCCCCCTATGTACAAGAATATAACTACTATAATACTGCTCCCTATGGACAAGAACATAACTAGTATAATACTGCCCCAATGTCCAAGAATATAACTACTATAATACTGCCCCTATGTACAAGAATATAACTACTATAATACTGCCACAATGTCCAAGAATATAACTACTATAATACTGCCCCTATGTACAAGAATATAACTACTATAATACTGCTCCTATGTACAAGAATATAACTACTATTATACTGCCACTATATACTAGAATATAACTACTATAATACTGCTCCTATGTACAAGAATATAACCACTATTATACTGCCACTATATACTAGAATATAACTACTATAATACTGCTCCTATGTACAAGAATATAACCACTATAATACTGCTACTATGTACAAGAATATAACTACTGTAATACTGCTCCTATGTACAAGAATATAACTACTATAATACTGCTCCTATGTACAAGAATATAACTACTATAATACTGCCCCTATGTACAAGAATATAACTACTATAATACTGTTCCTATGTACAAGAATATAACTACTATAATACTGCCCCTATGTACAAGAATATAGCTACTATAATACTGCCCCTATGTACAAGAATATAACTACTATAATACTGCTCCTATGTACAAGAATATAACTACTATAATACTGCTCCTATGTACAAGAATATAACTACTATAATACTGCCCCTATGTACAAGAATATAACTACTATAATACTGCTCCTATGTACAAGAATATAACTACTATAATACTGCTCCTATGTACAAGAATATAACTACTATAATACTGCCCCTATGTACAAGAATATAGCTACTATAATACTGCCCCTATGTACAAGAATAAAACTACTATAATACTGCTCCTATGTACAAGAATATAACTACTATAATACTGCTCCTATGTACAAGAATATAACTACTATAATACTGCCCCTATGTACAAGAATATAACTACTATAATACTGCTCCTATGTACAAGAATATGACTACTATAATACTGCTCCCTATGTACAAGAATATAACTACTATAATGCTGCTCCATATGTACAAGAATATAACGACTATAATACTGCTCCTATGTACAAGAATATAACTACTATAATACTGCCCCTATGTACAAGAATATAACTACTATAATACTGCCCCTATGTGCAAGAATATAACTCCTATAATACTGCCCCCTATTTACAAGAATATAACTACTATAATACTGATCCTATGTACAAGAATATAACTACTATAATACTGCTCCTATGTACAAGAATATAACTACTATAATACTGCTCCTATGTACAAGAATATAACTACTATAATACTGCTCCCTATGTACAAGAATATATCTACTATAATACTGCCCCCTATGTACAAGAATATAACTACTATATTACTGCTCCCTATGTACAAGAATATAACTAGTATAATACTGCACCCTATGTACAAGAATATAACTACTATAATACTGCTCCTATGTACAAGAATATAACTACTATAATACTGCTCCTATGTACAAGAATATAACTACTATAATACTGCCCCTATGTACAAGAATATAACTACTATAATACTGCTCCTATGTACAAGAATATGACTACTATAATACTGCTCCCTATGTACAAGAATATAACTACTATAATGCTGCTCCATATGTACAAGAATATAACGACTATAATACTGCTCCTATGTACAAGAATATAACTACTATAATACTGCCCCTATGTACAAGAATATAACTACTATAATACTGCCCCTATGTGCAAGAATATAACTACTATAATACTGCCCCCTATGTACAAGAATATAACTACTATAATACTGCCCCTATGTACAAGAATATAACTACTATAATACTACTCCTATGTACAAGAATATAACTACTATAATACTGCTCCTATGTACAAGAATATAACTACTATAATACTGCTCCCTATGTACAAGAATATATCTACTATAATACTGCCCCCTATGTACAAGAATATAACTACTATAATACTGCTCCCTATGTACAAGAATATAACTAGTATAATACTGCACCCTATGTTCAAGAATATAACTACTATAATACTGCTCCTATGTACAAGAATATAACTACGATAATACTGCTCCTATGTACAAGAATATAACTACTATAATACTGCCCCTATGTACAAGAATATAACTACTATAATACTGCTCCCTATGTACAAGAATATAACTACTATAATACTGCTCCTATGTACAAGAATATAACTACTATAATACTGCTCCTATGTACAAGAATATAACTACTATAATACTGCTCCTCTGTACAAGAATATAACTACTATAATACTGCTCCCTATGTACAAGACTATATCTACTATAATACTGCTCCTATGTACAAGAATATAACTACTATAATACTGCTCCCTATGTACAAGAATATATCTACTATAATACTGCCCCCTATGTACAAGAATATAACTACTATAATACTGCTCCCTATGTACAAGAATATAACTAGTATAATACTGCCCCCTATGTACAAGAATATAACTACTATAATACTGCTCCTATGTACTAGAATATAAGTACTATAATACTGCTCCTATGTACAAGAATATAACTACTATAATACTGCTCCTATGTACAAGAATATAACTACTATAATACTGCCTCTATGTACAAGAGTATAACTACTATAATACTGCTCCTATATACAAGAATATAACTACTATAATACTGCTCCTATGTGCAAGAATATAACTACTATAATACTGCTCCTATGTACAAGAATATAACTACTATAATACTGCTCCTATGTACAAGAATATAACTACTATAATACTGCCCCTATGTACAAGAATATAACTACTATAATACTGCTCCTATGTACAAGAATATAACTACTATAATACTGCCCACTATGTGCAAGAATATAACTACTATAATACTGCTCCTATGTACAAGAATATAACTACTATAATACTGCTCCTATGTACAAGAATATAACTACTATAATACTGCCCCTATGTACAAGAATATAACTACTATAATACTGCCTCCTAGCTGTGAGGACGTGTGTCAGTGGTTCTCCTGATGTTTGGAGCAAGCCCGGGGAGGGGCCTCCCTGGGCGGGTAAGCTCTCCAAGCAAGGCCCAGGCTTCCAGGCCTACACTGGGAAGAAACTCCCAAGCTCTTTCTAATGTGGATGCAAAGCGATCTCTGAGGAGAAGAAAGCTCCGAATGGAAGTAGAAGCAGCAGCAAGAAGAAAGATGAAGTTGTCAAAGTGAGTAAAGTAAAGGAAGAAGGAAAAGCCGTGGTCGTATGTAAGAAGGTGACAGTAAAGCAGTCGGCCAGCCAAGGCAAACAGAGTGAAGTGCAATTAGGAAAGATCCAGAAGGAATCTACTGCTGGGAAGCTGAATGGAGGAAAGCAGGTTGTTGGCCAGGGGATGAGGCAGATCCCATCACCGGCCTCAGGTGTGCAGCTCACTCCAAACCGGCAGAGGAGGACATCTCTGGAGAGACAGACCCTCCAGGAGAACCTGCAGCAGAAGCACGTGGTGACCAGCATGGCGGGCTCTGGACGCACGAGGTCGCAGTCAGGTGGCAGCAGTAAAAGTGCTGTGGAGCCTGGAGCCACGAAACCAACGGTGGTGAAAACCAAGGAGGCATCTAGGTCCAAGCAGCCAGAGACCTCGCTGAAGGCAGGATCCCAGGAGACTCCATGTGCACCAGGGCTGCAGATTGCAGAGGACATCCCAGGACTGGTGGAGAGGTTGCGTGTGTTACAGCAGCAGAAACAGCTAATACAGGTATCAATAGACTGTGTATATAAAGTAAAGGCTGAGGATCCCGGGGATCACACCGTGTATGACCGGAGGCTGAACTCAATGGGGGTAGAGCTGGCAAATGTGGTGAAGGACATATGACGCGCCCCTGGGCCTGCTGTGTCGCGCAGCATCTCGCGCACGGGGGCTTACCCGGAACCGGATCAGATGAGGGTTGTAGTCTCCGAGTGGCGGGGACCCGGTCCGTGCCCAGGGAGTCAAACTCAGTGTGTGGCAGTCTTGATAGGTGTTATTTGAGTGTCAACTACGCCACCCGTTGATTTGCAGCTATGGAGCTGCCGCTGCAGGGCAGACCGCTGAGGCCGGTGTAGAATTGTGCAGCGTGATAGTATAACCCCCAACGGGAGGGGTATGGCCTCAGGGCAGCCGACGTGGAAGATAGGGGTAGCAGGAACCACTCAGAGACGGTGCGGTGTAATTCAGGGTCTTTACTGGTAACAACGATAGACCCTCCCGGAGTACTTGCTAGCGAACGGGGCCTGGTCAGTCCTTGAGCAGATGGGATCTCCCCTGGCCAGGCGGAGTTGTAGGCCTCCCAAACTGACTGTACTCTTCTGGCTACCTTGCTAGAAGCGGATATAAGTAGCCCACGTCCCTGAGTGTGCCGTGTGGTGCTCACCCGTATGGCCGGTGACTCGGGGCCTTCTAATGGCTTCCGCTCCACGATGGCGGTGCTGGTCCCACGCGTGTGACCTTGCCTTCGGGTTTCTGGGCCTGAGGACCTGAAATCCCCTGCCGGTCGGCTTCTGCTGCTGGGTAAGAGTTAGTCCCCACAGCCTCGGACGCCGGGTCCGGTAAGAAAGCTTCTCAGTCAGGGCGAGCTCTGCAGCTGCCAGCCCCTGACTCGTAGTAGTATTGCTCCCACTGAGCTTCTGCTGTTTCTTCCTATGACTGTTTCTCGTCTCCACTCTCCTTGACTCCTAACCCTGCCTCAGCCCCGGGTTTATATAGGGGAAGTTCTTCCCCTCCCAAGACTGGACAGGAGGTGTGGCATGCACAGGATCCCTGACCAAAGGACCTCCCACCTGCTCTCAGACATAACATTACATTACTGTGGAAACCAGACCCCTGGGGTGCCACATTCCCCCCTAGTGAAATTTAGTACTCCGGGACTAAACATATTTTAGAAAAACATAACAAGATATAACAACAATAACAGTACAATAAGAAGAAACACATAAAGGTGGTCACGGCATGTCCGTAACCGGGTGCAGTCTTTGAAGAAAAGCAAGGTGTCCATTTCACCAAAACAGGGAGACGTAACCAGGTAGGGGTTTGTCCTGCCCCGAGTCCTTAACAGTCTTTAGTCCATCCTGGGTTACGCTCCAACTATGTACAAGGGATTCCCGGTAAATCCACCAAGGACTCCTACAAATAACTAGAAACACAAAATTATACACAAGCAACAATACACAGGTAAACATAAATAAAACAATTTATACACTTCAAATCCTCCAACGTGCGGGTAACTGGCCTCTAGTGGCCCTAGTGGACCTACGGAGCTGACTGTCTAGCCCTGAACTACAGGGTGTAGGAGCTGTCAAGGGTAAACTGGGCAGCTGTCTACCGGCTCTTTGGCTCACTAGGGATATGGCAGGCTCACTGCAAGCAGAGGGTTGATCCTCCTGGTCTGCGGGTGTGGGGTCTTCTGCCTCCTGGACCGGCTGTTCTTCCAGCTCTACCTGTTGCTCCGTAGGTGCTTGGGATGCTGGTTGGAGGAAGGTGAGTACGGGTACCACAACTGCACCATTGACTTGAGTCCAAGACCGAGGGAAGTCCCCGAGCACAGTACTAACCATATCTTCCCTTTCCTCTACGGGTCGATGGTCTTCTTGTTCCTCTTCAGGGTTCCTCAGTTGTTCGGGACACTTCTTCAGGTGGTCCCGGGATACAATGGCTGTGGTTTCCCCTCCGTCTTTACTGATGGTACAAACCTTCGGGTTCTCGTGGCTTGAGGGCAGTACGGTGTACGGGTCCTTCTCCCACTGGTCGTCCAACTTGTGGAGCCATCTCTTCCTCTTCAAGACCTGCTCTCCGGGTACCAGGGGAACAGCGGGAGCATACTGGTTGTAAGTTTTCTCTTGTCTTTCCCTAGCCTGACAGAGACTTCGCTCCACGCTCTCCTGTACTCTCCGGTACTGCTGCTGCCTCTCTGTGTCCCAGTCTGCTTCTGGTGAAGTGTCCTCGGGTGTCAGGACTCCCATTTCCAGGTCAACAGGTAACTTACCAGGTCTTGCCCTCATTAGGTAAGCCGGGGTACAGTTGGTGGAACCTACCGGGATGTGGTTGTATAGGTCCACCAGATCGGGCAACTTCTCAGGCCACAGACTGCGTTCTTCCAGGGGCAACGTTTTTAGAAGATCCATTACCACCTGGTTCATTTTCTCACAAAGTCCATTAGTTTGCGGATGGTAGGGTGTCGTCCTTATCTTCCGGCAGCCATACAGATTGCAGAATTCCTGGAAGACCTCCGCTTCAAAGGCAGGTTCTTGGTCCGTCAGCACTTGGTCCGGGTACCCGTGTGGACGGCAGAAGTGCTGCTGGAAGGCTCTAGCTGCTGTTTGAGCCGTTAAGTCCTTGACGGGGACGACAACCAAGAACCGGGAGTAATGATCCACGATGGTTAACGCGTAGACGTAGCCATTTCTGCTTGGGGTCAGTTTTACATGATCCAAGGCTACCAGTTCCAACGGTTGCCGGGTGACGATGGACTGCAGGGGAGTCTTCTGGCTGGCACGGTCCTTCCTTCTCAGGTTGCACGGGCCACAGTCTCTGCACCACTTCTCAATGGTTCCCCTCATGCCTACCCAGTGGAATCGCTCGCGCAGCAGGAACTCCAGCTTCTTCCACCCGAAGTGTCCAGCTCCGTCGTGGTATGCCTCCATCACCATGGCTGCGTCTCTTCGTGGCACCACTACTTGCCAGAGTAGTTCATGCGTCCGGGAGTTAACCATTCTGCGGCACAACTTCCCCTTGTAAAGGAACAGTCGACTCTTCTCTGCCCATAGTTGTTTGGCTTCCTCCGGAGCGTCTGGTTCAAGGCAAGCCTCCGGGCGAGTCAGCATCTCCTTCACCAGTCGGACGGCAGGGTCGCTGTCTTGCGTTTCCGCCCAGTTGTAGTGAGGTAAGGGGTTCAACGTAGCAGCCTGCTTACTCCTTACCCGGTGGGAATACTGGATAGTCCCATGACGGTGGAACGCAGGGAGTTCAACTTCTTCCAGTCCCTCCGGATCTTCTCCTTCGTCCGGCAGGTTGGGCATCCTGGACAGGGCGTCCGCATTGGTATTGGAGCGTCCGGCCCGGTATTTGATTGTGAACTCGTAGTTGGACAGACGGGCCATCCAACTCTGTTCCAGGGCACCGAGTCTTGCCGTGTCCAGGTGTGTCAACGGGTTGTTATCCGTGTACACGGTGAACCGGGAAGAAGCGAGGTAATGCTTAAAGCGCTCGGTGACTGCCCATACTACGGCCAGGAACTCCAGCTTAAATGAGCTGTAATTCTCGGGGTTCCTTTCGGTGGGTCGCAGCTTTCGGCTGGCGTAGGTGATTACTCGTTCCTTCCCCTGCTGGATCTGGGACAGTACGGCCCCTAGCCCGATGTTACTGGCGTCGGTGTAGAGGATAAAGGGCTGGCTATAATCCGGGTACGCCAGGATTTCGTCCCCCGTGAGGGCCATCTTCAGCTGGCGGAAGGACTCTTCTTCCAGCTCCTCCCATTTGAAGGGCGGCTTCTGGTTCTTGGCCTTCCGGGACTGGCCTATCAGGAGGTCCTGCATAGGTGCTGCCTTTTTGGTGAAACCGGGAATAAACCTTCGGTAGTAGCCTACCAACCCGATGAACTGCCGCACTTCTTTTACGCTGGAGGGGCTTGGCCATTCCTTAATTGCGGTGATCTTATCAGGGTCGGGAGCCACTCCGTCAGCGCTCACCACGTGTCCCAGGTACTGCACCTTTGGTTTCAGGAGGTGACACTTGGAGGGTTTCACCTTTAGGCCGTAACTCGCCAGAGCTTCGAACACTTCCGCCAGGTGTTTCAGGTGGTCCTCATACGTCTTGGAATATACGATGACATCGTCCAGGTACAACAGGACCGTCTCGAAGTTTCTGTGGCCCAGACAACACTCCATTAGTCGTTGGAAGGTTCCTGGTGCGTTGCAGAGTCCGAACGGCATGCAGGTGAACTCGCTAAGTCCCATCGGGGTGGTGAATGCGGTCTTCTCCCGGTCCGCCTCTGCTACAGGAACCTGCCAGTACCCGCTAGTGAGATCCAAGGTAGAGAAGAAGTTAGCAGATCTTAAAGCAGCCAATGACTCCTCTATCCTTGGTAAGGGGTACGCATCCTTGTGTGTGATACGGTTGATTTTCCGGTAATCTACACACATCCTCATGGTGTTGTCTTTTTTTCTGACTAAGACTAGTGGAGCTGCCCAGGGGCTACAGCTATCCCTGATCACCCCAGCCTCCTTCATGTCTCTAAGCATCCCCTTGGCGTGTTGGTAGTGGGCAGGGGGTACGGGTCGATACCTCTCTTTTATAGGAGGATCGTCTCCCGTGGGGATGTGGGGTTCTACCCCCTTGACTCGCCCGAAGTCTAACGGGTGTTTACTGAACACTCTCTCGTACTCTTGAACCACCCGATAGACTCCTTGTTTCTGGTGTGCGGGAGTGGAGTCAGTACCCAGATGTAGTTGCTGACACCAGTCCTCCATGTTTTTCTTAGAGCCGTTACCTTCCTCCGGGTGAGATGGAGGCAAGGGTTCCACAGATTGTATAGAATTTTGGTTAATGGTATATAATTTGGCTAGCGTGGCATACCGGGGCAGGTACACTTCCCTCTCCCCGATATTTATTATGCGAACGGGCACCCTCCCATGGCGTACATCAACCACCTCCCGTGCTGTCAAAATGGTGGGCCTACTGTCTGAGTAAACTGGTTCTACCATTGCCTGGTAATCTCTACCTCTCAGACCAATAGCTGCCCGGCACCAAATCATCATCTCACTTTTTGGGGGCATGGCAATAGGGAAAGGGTCACACATTCGCACGCTACCAATCTCACCGCCGGAGAGTTCCACCTGTTGCCGTCGCATCAGTGCCCGGATCTCTTTCTGGAGCACCCGCTGCTCGCCGGAGCTGGCGTTCTTGGCAACCTGTTGTAAAAGGAAAATCACCTCTGCAAGACAATTTTCAATTACATTAGTTCCTAGCGTTATCTTTGGGTGACTCTCGTGTTTGTCAATGTCTACAATAATCAGTCCCTGTGCTGCTAGTTCGACTCTACCAATTTTAATGGTCGCCTCTTTAAATCCGATCTGTGGCACGGGCTGACCATTGCTGGCGATGATACTCAAGTAGTCGTCAGGGTAGCGGGTTATATCCGAGTCATTCCAGTACTGCTTGAAGAGCACGTACGGGATGGTGGTGACCTGTGACCCGGTGTCCAGTAGGGCACTCATAGGGATGCCATCCAGTACCACAGGCAAGACTGGACGTCCTCCGACATATTTGTCGCGCCAGTTCGATGGGCCTGGTGATCTTTTTCCTGGGGGTTGGCCCTCTACCCCCAGGTTGTGCCAGTTTAAAGGACAGTACCTTGCCATATGTCCGGGTTGATTGCAGCGGCGGCAGATGGGTCGTCCGTCCTCGTTGTACCGGTCACTGGGTCTTCCTCTGGCCGGTGGGGTCCTCCTTGGTCGACGCCACGGGATGTTCTCCGGTCCGGATGCCAGCTGGATCTTCCCTGGAGTGGAAGCCTGTAAAGACTGCACAGTTCGGGTTAATGCAGCAACGCTTTTAGCTAGCTCTTGGACCTGATGGTGCAGGTCTGGAGCCGGGTCATTGTTCAAAGCCTGCGCATCAGCCCCTACAGGCCCTGCCGACAAGGGCGCCGCCTCCTGGTGGTAAGTGATAGCTGGGCGCCTGTGGGTCACAACGCCATCCGGTGCCGGTTCTCGGAGCACCCGGATGGCTCTGTCCTTGAACTGTGCAAATCCCAGATGAGGGTCCTGTAGGGCCATTGCCCGCAACTGGGTTCGGTGGGCATTGCAATATAAACCCTCTATAAATTGTTCAGTCAACAGCCTGTCCTTGTCTCCCACGCCGTCAGGGTCGGTCTGCTTAACGGCTCTCAGGGCCTCTTGTAGGTTCAGGGCATAGTCCCTTATACTCTCATGGGCCCGCTGTTTGCACCCGTAGAATCTAAGCTTGATCTCGGCTGAGGTGCGGGTATCAAAGGTGTCCCTCAGCCGGGTTAGTATCCCTGCGACAGTCCTCCCCCCAGGTGGCCAGGACTTTACCTCCCTTCGGGCTGCTCCGGTTAATTGGGCCACCAGGATGCTCACTTTTTGCTCTTCTGTGAGGGGGTACACCTGGAAGAGGCTATCCAGCCTTTCTCTAAAGTCCTGCAGGGTATGTGACTCCCCTGAGTACTGGGGTAGCCAGGCTGCCCCCGGGATATAGGGCATGGTGAAAGGCATGACCGCGACAGCGGTGGCGCTGGCGGGGGTTGAAGCGGTGAAGCTCTCCTCCGTATCCGACATCCTTCTCCCCCCTAGTGGACCGTGGCCTACCTTGCGATGATCCTCTTCCGTAGGCCGCGGCTCCGCAGTGGATCGTCAGGGTTGAGGACCTTCCGTCGCGCTCCGGTGACGTCGGCGTCTGCTGGGCTCCTTCCAGGACCTTACGCAACGTCCGGACGTGAGGCGGGGCTTCAGTTCTCGCGGGCTTTTCGGAGTCCACGCCCCTCTTCTTCCCGCGCGGCGTCCTCAAGATGGCGTCCAACGGCAGGAAAACTCCACGGATGGCGGGAAGAAGGCTGAAGATGGCGCCGGATGGCGGGAATCTTCACAGATGGCGGGAAGAAGGCTGAAAATGGCGCCGGATGGCGGGAATCTTCACCACAGGTGAGTTTGAAAGTCTCTTTTTCAGGCACGCAGTACCCGGTGGTTGCGGGCACGAAATCCTGCCGACTACGCCAAAAGTTGACGCGCCCCTGGGCCTGCTGTGTCGCGCAGCGTCTCGCGCACGGGGGCTTACCCGGAACCGGATCAGATGAGGGTTGTAGTCTCCGAGTGGCGGGGACCCGGTCCGTGCCCAGGGCGTCAAACTCAGTGTGTGGCAGTCTTGATAGGTGTTATTTGAGTGTCGACTACGCCACCCGTTGATTTGCAGCTATGGAGCTGCCGCTGCAGGGCAGACCGCTGAGGCCGGTGTAGAATTGTGCAGCGTGATAGTATAACCCCCAACGGGAGGGGTATGGCCTCAGGGCAGCCGACGTGGAAGATGGGGGTAGCAGGAACCACTCAGAAACGGTGCGGTGTAATTCAGGGTCTTTACTGGTAACAAAGATAGACCCTCCCGGAGTACTTGCTAGCGAACGGGGCCTGGTCAGTCCTTGAGCAGATGGGATCTCCCCTGGCCAGGCGGAGTTGTAGGCCTCCCAAACTGACTGTACTCTTCTGGCTACCTTGCTAGAAGCGGATATAAGTAGCCCACGTCCCTGAGTGTGCCGTGTGGTGCTCACCCGTATGGCCGGTGACTCGGGGCCTTCTAATGGCTTCCGCTCCACGATGGCGGTGCTGGTCCCACGCGTGTGACCTTGCCTTCGGGTTTCTGGGCCTGAGGACCTGAAATCCCCTGCCGGTCGGCTTCTGCTGCTGGGTAAGAGTTAGTCCCCACAGCCTCGGACGCCGGGTCCGGTAAGAAAGCTTCTCAGTCAGGGCGAGCTCTGCAGCTGCCAGCCCCTGACTCGTAGTAGTATTGCTCCCACTGAGCTTCTGCTGTTTCTTCCTATGACTGTTTCTCGTCTCTACTCTCCTTGACTCCTAACCCTGCCTCAGCCCCGGGTTTATATAGGGGAAGTTCTTCCCCTCCCAAGACTGGACAGGAGGTGTGGCATGCACAGGATCCCTGACCAAAGGACCTCCCACCTGCTCTCAGACATAACATTACATTACTGTGGAAACCAGACCCCTGGGGTGCCACACATAGACTGTGTGTTTGAGAGGATGGGGCCCCTGGCAGAGACTTACAGGAGCCAGAAACCGTTTATGTTCAATCTGCCATACTCTGCTGATTCGCAGTCAGACATTGTCCCAGGTGGGCCCCAGAAGCCGGTGCGGCCAGTGCTGCAACCCGCAAGCTTCTTGTTCCAAAAGGGACTGCACCAGGAGCCGCAACAGCCTGTGGCAGGTCCCAAGCAGGAGCATGGAGTGCAGGGTACAACGGTGGTACTACAAGTCCCAGGATGCCCAGCACAGCAGCCGGACAGTGGACATGTGTCATTAGTTTCTGGTGGTGCCCAGCAGGGCTCTCGTGCTGGGGATAATCATACTGTATCTGTGGGGTCGGGGGCTGGAGGGAGCACAGAATCTGTGGTGGACATGGCGCAGTATGATAATGACATTGATGTTGATGATAACAATGTGCATGATAATGTCTGTGATTTTCCTCCTTTGATTCCAAGCACACAAGGTCCCCCTGCAGCAGACCCTCACCCTGTTAGTCAGCCCAGTGTGACCCCGCAAGTTCCCCCCAGTAATGCCTGGAGCCGTGGCGCTCCGTCCTTTACCTCTGGCGCTAATTATACCGGCCAGGCGTTTAAACGGAGGAACGTCGTGCGTTTCAGGCACAGAGGTGCCAAGGAGGATCTGCCCGACAGGAGGTTTGTGGTCAGGGAGCTCCTGTGCCAGCAGATGGGGTTTGCGCCAGTTAACATCTGGGCGGTAATTAATCTACCGCAGAGGTCCCCAACCTTTTTTGCACCAGGGACCGGCTTTAAGCAAGACCAGTTTTCCACGGCCCGGTGGGGGTGGGGGCGGGGCTTTGGTCATATGGGGGTGGGGTTATGGAGGGGTGGAGCTGTATGGGGAGGATGCTGGCGGGACCTCGGTGTACAGTGCTGCTAAGTAGCAGCATTGTACATTGAGCGTCAGTGTATACAGCGCTGCTGCTTAGCAGCGCTACACACTGAACACCGGTACCGGGAGCCGCGTCACTGAAGCCAGTCTGCTGCCCCAGCACGCCCCACATAACATGTTCTGCCGGGGGCGTGTCAGTGAGGAGAGCCTGCCGCCCCACCCCGTCAGGAACACACCATGCTGTGCAGGAGGGCCGCGTCACTAAGACCCGCCCGACGCCCCACCCCGTCCTGCATAATGTTCTCTGCTGGGAGCTGCGAGCTGTCACGGCTATGGCAGAAAACATTATAAATCCACACACAGCGAGCTCTGACCAGGCGCAGGGCCGCGGAGCTAGCTGTCAGCGGCGCCGCGGACCGGCTGAAAAACCCCAACGGCCCGGTCCTGGTCCGCGGACCGGCGGTTGGGGACCTCTGATCTACCGGACAGACAGGGATATGATGTCAGCTTTAAGCTCATGTCTGATCTGGACAGATTCTGGGCCAATTTCCCCAAGTTCAGAGACGCTGAGGGCTGGAGTAAGTTCAGCTTTATTCCCATCTCTAAGCCAGATACGGTTACGGTTAATGTCATCTTCTGGAATGAGTCTGTTCCCCCGCAGGACATTGTGGTGTGGCTCCGGAGGCATTGCGACCTCGTCTCTGACCTCACCAGAAGCAGAGATAACGATGGCATCTGGACGGGTTGGTGGAAGGTCCTGGTGAAGCTGCGCCAGTGTAATAACATCACTGCCCACCTACCCAACTCCTTCTTTATTGGGAGGGAGAAGGGTGTATTTTTCTATCCCAGCCAGCCCCGAAAGTGCTTCAAATGTGGCAAGGCGGGTCACCTGGCGAATACCTGTACAGTGGTGAAGTGCAGCCTGTGCGGGGAAGTCGGCCATGTAGCTGCAGACTGTCAGAACATCAGGTGCAACCTCTGTGGTAAGATCGGCCACCCTCACCGGGACTGTCCAGACGCCTGGCACAACATCTGTAAGGACTTTCCTGATGAGGATTTGGTGGCGGGGGCAGAGATTCTGGAGGAGGAGGCTTTATTGTCAGAGGTCCACCAGGGGTCCACTCAGGTACCACCAGAGCAGCCATGCTCAGAGGGGACACAGGGGAGCATGGAGGTCGTCCCTCAGGAGCAGCAGTCACAGGAAGCCACTACTTCAGTATTACCATCTGTATCTGAAGGAAATAGCAAGAATCAGAGTAAAAGGAAGAAAAAGGACAAGACCTCCCGTAAACCTGAGGAGGAGCATGACACTGGCCAGAGTGCCAGGAGGAAGGTCCAGAGTTCTGCAGGAGTAATGGTCGTGTCTAATAGGGTTGATGTTCTGTCTAACGGGGATTTTGAGGATGAACTTAAAAAAATAGACGCAGAGTGTGATAGGGATGTAGAGGACTGTCCCCCGCCAAAGCGGAAGCCCTTACCTGTGGGCACTCAGGTAGAGACTGGTATGGAGACCGGTGGTGGACAGGATGACTCCGACTCAGATCTATGAGCCGTCAACCAGATATTGTCCGGACCCAGATAAAATCATGAGAAACTAGGAAGAGTCAGAAAAGTGTAAAGTGATGGAAGGATGTGTAACTGTGCTGAAATATGATGGTTTCTTTTTACAAAGTGTTTATTTTTCATTTTTCCAACCACAGGTGTGGACTCTTTATATTGACTTTATATGTATAATCTAGAGATGTAACGAATGTATGTACAATTCAAGTGAATCTAGTTTTGTATTACTGCAGGAATTTTGTTAATCTTTTGTATTTGTTTGGTTTTTATAATAAAAATTGCCCCTATGTACAAGAATATAACTACTATAATGCTGCTCCTATGTACAAGAATATAACTACTATAATACTGCCCCCTATGTACAAGAATATAACTAATATAATACTGCCCCTATATACAAGAATATAACTAATATAATACTGCCCTTATATACAAGAATATAACTACTATAATACTGCCCCTATGTATAAGAATATAACTACTATAATACTGCCCCCTATGTCCAAGAATATAACTACTATAATACTGCTCCTATGTACAAGAATATAGATACTATAATACTGCTCCTATGTAAAAGAATATAACTACTATAATATTGCTCCTATGTACAAGAATATAGATACTATAATACTGCTCCTATGTACAAGAATATAACTACTATAATACTGCTCCTATGTACAAGAATATAGATACTATAATACTGCTCCTATGTACAAGAATATAACTACTATAATACTGCCCCAATGTCCAAGAATATAACTACTATAATACTGCACCTATGGACAAGAATATAGCTACTATAATACTGCCCCTATGTACAAGAATATAACTACTATAATACTGCCCCCTATGTACAAGAATATAACTACTATAATGCTGCCCCTATGTACAAGAATATAACAACTATAATACTGCCCCTATGTACAAGAATATAACTACTATAATACTGCCACAATGTCCAAGAATATAACTACTATAATGCTGCCCCCTATGTACAAGAATATAACTACTATAATACTGCTCCTATGTACAAGAATATAACTACTATAATACTGCTCCTATGTACAAGAAAATAACTGCTATAATACTGCTCCTATGTACAAGAATATAGCTACTATAATACTGCTCCTATGTACAAGAATATAGATACTATAATACTGCTCCTATGTACAAGAATATAGCTACTATAATACTGCCCCAATGTCCAAGAATATAACTACTATAATACTGCCCCTATGGACAAGAATATAGCTACTATAATACTGCCCCTATGTACAAGAATATAACTACTATAATACTGCCCCCTATGTACAAGAATATAACTACTATAATACTGCCCCTATGTACAAGAATATAACTACTATAATACTGCCCCTATGTACAAGAATATAACTACTATAATACTGCCCCTATGTACAAGAATATAACTACTATAATACTGCCCCCTATGTACAAGAATATAACTACTATAATACTGCCCCTATGTACAATAATATAACTACTATAATACTGCCCCTATGTACAAGAATATAACTACTATAATACTGCCCCAATGTCCAAGAATATAACTACTATAATACTGCTCCTATGTACAAGAATATAACTACTATAATACTGCTCCTATGTACAAGAATATAACTACTATAATACTGCTCCTATGTACAAGAATATAGATACTATAACACTGCTCCTATGTACAAGAATATAACTACTATAATACTGCTCCCTATGTACAAGAATATAACTACTATAATACTGCCCCTATGTACAAGAATATAACTACTATAAAATATAACTACTATAATACTGCCCCTATGTACAAGAATATAACTACTATAATACAGCCCCCTATGTACAAGAATATAACTACTATAATACTGCCCCCTATGTACAAGAATATAACTACTATAATACTGCCCCTATGTACAAGAATATAACTACTATAATACTGCCCCTATGTACAAGAATATAACTACTATAATACTGCCCCTATGTACAAGAATATAACTACTATAATACTGCCCCAATGTCCAAGAATATAACTACTATAATACTGCTCCTATGTACAAGAATATAACTACTATAATACTGCCCCTATGTACAAGAATATAACTACTATAATACTGCTCCTATGTACAAGAATATAACTACTATAATACTGCCACTATATACAAGAATATAACTACTATAATACTGCTCCTATGTACAAGAATATAACCACTATAATACTGCTCCTATGTACAAGAATATAACTACTTTAATACTGCTCCTATGTACAAGAATATAACTACTATACTACTGCTCCTATGTACAAGAATATAACTACTATAATACTGCCCCAATTTCCAAGAATATAACTACTATAATACTGCTCATATGTACAAGAATATAACTACTATAATACTGCTCCTATGTACAAGAATATAACTACTATAATACTGCTCCTATGTGCAAGAATATAGATACTATAATACTGCTCCTATGTACAAGAATATAACTACTATAATACTGCTCCTATGTACAAGAATATAACTACTATAATACTGCCCCAATGTCCAAGAATATAACTACTATAATACTGCCCCAATGTCCAAGAATATAACTACTATAATACTGCTCCTATGTACAAGAATATAACTACTATAATACTGCCCCTATGTACAAGAATATAACTACTATAATACTGCTCCTATGTACAAGAATATGACTACTATAATACTGCTCCCTATGTACAAGAATATAACTACTATAATACTGCTCCATATGTACAAGAATATAACTATTATAATACTGCCCCTATGTACAAGAATATAACTACTATAATACTGCACCTATGTACAAGAATATAACTACTATAATACTGCCCCTATGTGCAAGAATATAACTACTATAATACTGCCCCCTATGTACAAGAATATAACTACTATAATACTGATCCTATGTACAAGAATATAACTACTATAATACTGCTCCTATGTACAAGAATATAACTACTATAATACTGCTCCTATGTACAAGAATATAACTACTATAATACTGCTCCCTATGTACAAGAATATATCTACTATAATGCTGCCCCCTATGTACAAGAATATAACTACTATAATACTGCTCCCTATGTACAAGAATATAACTACTATAATACTGCCCCCTATGTACAAGAATATAACTACTATAATACTGCCACAATGTCCAAGAATATAACTACTATAATACTGCCCCTATGTACAAGAATATAACTACTATAATACTGCTCCTATGTACAAGAATATAGATACTATAATACTGCTCCTATGTACAAGAATATAACTACTATAATACTGCTCCTATGTACAAGAATATAGATACTATAATACTGCTCCTATGTACAATACTATAACTACTATAATACTGCTCCTATGTACAATACTATAACTACTATAATACTGCTCCTATGTACAAGAATATAACTATTATAATACTGCCCCAATGTCCAAGAATATAACTACTATAATACTGCCCCTATGTACAAGAATATAACTACTATAATACTGCCCCTATGTACAAGAATATAACTACTATAATACTGCCCCTATGTACAAGAATATAACTACTATAATACTGCCACAATGTCCAAGAATATAACTACTATAATGCTGCCCCCTATGTACAAGAATATAGCTACTATAATACTGCTCCTATGTACAAGAATATAGATACTATAATACTGCTCCTATGTCCAAGAATATAACTACTATAATACTGCTCCTATGTACAAGAATATAACTACTATAATACTGCTCCCTATGTACAAGAATATATCTACTATAATACTGCCCCCTATGTACAAGAATATAACTACTATAATACTGCTCCCTATGTACAAGAATATATCTACTATAATGCTGCCCCCTATGTACAAGAATATAACTACTATAATACTGCTCCCTATGTACAAGAATATAACTACTATAATACTGCACCCTATGTACAAGAATATAACTACTATAATACTGCCACAATGTCCAAGAATATAACTACTATAATACTGCCCCCTATGTACAAGAATATAACTACTATAATACTGCTCCTATGTACAAGAATATAGATACTATAATACTGCTCCTATGTACAAGAATACAACTACTATAATACTGCTCCTATGTACAAGAATATAGATACTATAATACTGCTCCTATGTACAATACTATAACTACTATAATACTGCTCCTATGTACAATACTATATCTACTATAATACTGCTCCTATGTACAAGAAAATAACTATTATAATACTGCCCCAATGTCCAAGAATATAACTACTATAATACTGCCCCTATGTACAAGAATATAACTACTATAATACTGCCCCTATGTACAAGAATATAACTACTATAATACTGCCCCTATGTACAAGAATATAACTACTATAATACTGCCACAATGTCCAAGAATATAACTACTATAATGCTGCCCCCTATGTACAAGAATATAGCTACTATAATACTGCTCATATGTACAAGAATATAGATACTATAATACTGCTCCTATGTCCAATAATATAACTACTATAATACTGCTCCTATGTACAAGAATATAACTACTATAATACTGCTCCCTATGTACAAGAATATATCTACTATAATACTGCCCCCTATGTACAAGAATATAACTACTATAATACTGCTCCCTATATACAAGAATATAACTAGTATAATACTGCCCCCTATGTACAAGAATATAACTACTATAATACTGCCCCAATGTTCAAGAATATAACTACTATAATACTGCCCCCTATGTACAAGAATATAACTACTATAATACTGCTCCTATGTACAAGAATATAGATACTATAATGCTGCTCCTATGTACAAGAATATAACTACTATAATACTGCTCCTATGTACAAGAATATAGATACTATAATACTGCCCCTATGTGCAAGAATATAACTAGTATAATACTGCCCCCTATGTACAAGAATATAACTACTATAATACTGCCCCAATGTACAAGAATATAACTACTATAATACTGCCCCAATGTCCAAGAGTATAAATACTATAATACTGCTCCTATGTACAAGAATATAACTACTATAATACTGCCCCTATGTACAAGAATATAACTACTATAATACTGCCACAATGTCCAAGAATATAACTACTATAATGCTGCCCCCTATGTACAAGAATATAACTACTATAATACTGCTCCTATGTACAAGAATATAGATACTATAATACTGCTCCTATGTACAAGAATATAACTACTATAATACTGCTCCTATGTACAAGAATATAACTACTATAATACTGCTCCTATGTACAAGAATATAGCTACTATAATACTGCTCCTATGTACAAGAATATAGATACTATAATACTGCTCCTATGTACAAGAATATAGCTACTATAAAACTGCCCCAATGTCCAAGAATATAACTACTATAATACTGCCCCTATGGACAAGAATATAGCTACTATAATACTGCCCCTATGTACAAGAATATAACTACTATAATACTGCCCCCTATGTACAAGAATATAACTACTATAATACTGCCCCTATGTACAAGAATATAACTACTATAATACTGCCCCTATGTACAAGAATATAACTACTATAATACTGCCCCAATGTCCAAGAGTATAAATACTATAATACTGCTCCTATGTACAAGAATATAACTACTATAATACTGCCCCTATGTACAAGAATATAACTACTATAATACTGCTCCTATGTACAAGAATATAACTACTATAATACTGCCACTATATACTAGAATATAACTACTATAATACTGCTCCTATGTACAAGAATATAACTACTATAATACTGCTCCTATGTACAAGAATATAACTACTATAATACTGCTCCTATGTACAAGAATATAACTACTTTAATACTGCTCCTATGTACAAGAATATAACTACTATAATACTGCTCCTATGTTCAAAAATATAACGGCTATAATACTGCTCCCTATGTACAAGAATATAACTACTATAATACTGCTCCTATGTACAAGAATATAACTACTATAATACTGCCCCTATGTACAAGAATATTACTACTATAATACTGCTCCTATGTACAAGAATATAACTACTATAATACTGCCCCTATGTACAAGAATATAACTACTATAATACTGCTCCTATGTACAAGAATATAACTACTATAATACTGCTCCTATGTACAAGAATATGACTACTATAATACTGCTCCCTATGTACAAGAATATAACTACTATAATACTGCTCCATATGTACAAGAATATAACTACTATAATACTGCCCCTATGTACAAGAATATAACTACTATAATACTGCCCCTATGTGCAAGAATATAACTACTATAATACTGCCCCTATGTGCAAGAATATAACTACTATAATACTGCCCCCTATGTACAAGAATATAACTACTATAATACTGATCCTATGTACAAGAATATAACTACTATAATACTGCTCCTATGTACAAGAATATAACTACTATAATACTGCCCCTATGTACAAGAATATAACTACTATAATACTGCTCCTATGTACAAGAATATAACTACTATAATACTGCTCCTATGTACAAGAATATAACTACTATAATACTGCCCCTCTGTACAAGAATATAACTATTATAATACTGCCCCTATGTACAAGAATATAACTACTATAATACTGCCCCTATGTGCAAGAATATAACTACTATAATACTGCCCCCTATGTACAAGAATATAACTACTATAATACTGATCCTATGTACAAGAATATAACTACTATAATACTGCTCCTATGTACAAGAATATAACTACTATAATTCTGCTCCCTATGTACAAGAATATATCTACTATAATACTGCCCCCTATGTACAATAATATAACTACTATAATACTGCTCCCTATGTACAAGAATATAACTAGTATAATACTGCCCCCTATGTACAAGAATATAACTACTATAATACTGCCCCTATGTACAAGAATATAACTACTATAATACTGCTCCTATGTACAAGAATATGACTACTATAATACTGCTCCCTATGTACAAGAATATAACTACTATAATACTGCTCCATATGTACAAGAATATAACTATTATAATACTGCTCCTATGTACAAGAATATAACTACTATAATACTGCCCCTATGTACAAGAATATAACTACTATAATAATGCCCCTATGTGCAAGAATATAACTACTATAATACTGCCCCCTATGTACAAGAATATAACTACTATAATACTGATCCTATGTACAAGAATATAACTACTATAATACTGCTCCTATGTACAAGAATATAACTACTATAATACTGCTCCTATGTACAAGAATATAACTACTATAATACTGCTCCTATGTACAAGAATATAACTACTATAATACTGCCCCCTATGTACAAGAATATATCTACTATAATACTGCCCCCTATGTACAAGAATATAACTACTATAATACTGCTCCCTATGTACAAGAATATAACTACTATAATACTGCCCCCTATGTACAAGAATATAACTACTATAATACTGCCACAATGTCCAAGAATATAACTACTATAATACTGCCCCTATGTACAAGAATATAACTACTATAATACTGCTCCTATGTACAAGAATATAGATACTATAATACTGCTCCTATATACAAGAATATAACTACTATAATACTGCTCCTATGTACAAGAATATAGATACTATAATACTGCTCCTATGTACAAGAATATAACTACTATAATACTGCTCCTATGTACAAGAATATAGATACTATAATACTGCTCCTATGTACAAGAATATAACTACTATAATACTGCCCCAATGTCCAAGAATATAACTACTATAATACTGCCCCAATGTCAAAGAATATAACTACTATAATACTGCCCCTATGTACAAGAATATAACTACTATAATACTGCCACAATGTCCAAGAATATAACTACTATAATGCTGCCCCCTATGTACAAGAATATAACTACTATAATACTGCTCCTATGTACAAGAATATAACTACTATAATACTGCTCCTATGTACAAGAATATAACTACTATAATACTGCTCCTATGTACAAGAATATAACTACTATAATACTGCTCCTATGTACAAGAATATAACTACTATAATACTGCTCCTATGTACAAGAATATAGCTACTATAATACTGCTCCTATGTACAAGAATATAGATACTATAATACTGCTCCTATGTACAAGAATATAGCTACTATAATACTGCCCCAATGTCCAAGAATATAACTACTATAATACTGCCCCTATGGACAAGAATATAGCTACTATAATACTGCCCCTATGTACAAGAATATAACTACTATAATACTGCCCCCTATGTACAAGAATATAACTACTATAATACTGCCCCTATGTACAAGAATATAACTACTATAATACTGCCCCTATGTACAAGAATATAACTACTATAATACTGCCCCCTATGTACAAGAATATAACTACTATAATACTGCCCCCTATGTACAAGAATATAACTACTATAATACTGCCCCCTATGTACAAGAATATAACTACTATAATACTGCCCCATGTACAAGAATATAACTACTATAATACTGCCCCTATGTACAAGAATATAACTACTATAATACTGCCCCAATGTCCAAGAATATAACTACTATAATACTGCTCCTATGTACAAGAAAATAACTACTAGAATACTGCTCCTATGTACAAGAATATAACTACTATAATACTGCTCCTATGTACAAGAATATAGATACTATAATACTGCTCCTATGTACAAGAATATAACTACTATAATACTGCTCCTATGTACAAGAATATAACTACTATAATACTGCCCCAATGTCCAAAAATATAACTACTATAATAATGCTCCTATGTACAAGAATATAACTACTATAATACTGCTCCTATGTACAAGAATATAACTACTATAATACTGCTCCTATGTACAAGAATATAGATACTATAATACTGCTCCTATGTACAAGAATATAACTACTATAATACTGCTCCTATGTACAAGAATATAGATACTATAATACTGTTCCTATGTACAAGAATATAGCTACTATAATACTGCCCCAATGTCCAAGAATATAACTACTATAATACTGCCCCTATGGACAAGAATATAGCTACTATAATACTGCCCCTATGTACAAGAATATAACTACTATAATACTGCCCCCTATGTACAAGAATATAACTACTATAATACTGCCCCTATGTACAAGAATATAACTACTATAATACTGCCCCTATGGACAAGAATATAGCTACTATAATACTGCCCCTATGTACAAGAGTATAACTACTATAATACTGCTCCTATGTACAAGAATATAACTACATAATACTGCCCCTATGTACAAGAATATAACTACTATAATACTGCCCCTATGTACAAGAATATAACTACTATAATACTGCCCCAATGTCCAAGAGTATAACTACTATAATACTGCTCCTATGTACAAGAATATAACTACTATAATACTGCCCCTATGTACAAGAATATAACTACTATAATACTGCTCCTATGTACAAGAATATAACTACTATAATACTGCCCCTATGTACAAGAATATAACTACTATAATACTGCTCCTATGTACAAGAATATAACTACTATAATACTGCCACTACATACTAGAATATAACTACTATAATACTGCTCCTATGTACAAGAATATAACTACTATAATACTGCTACTATGTACAAGAATATAACTACTATAATACTGCTCCTATGTACAAGAATATAACTACTATAATACTGCTCCTATGTACAAGAATATAACTACTATAATACTGCTCCTATGTACAAGAATATAACTACTATAATACTGCTCCTATGTTCAAGAATATAACTGCTATAATACTGGTCCCTATGTACAAGAATATAACTACTATAATACTGCTCCTATGTACAAGAATATAACTACTATAATACTGCTCTTATGTACAAGAATATAACTACTATAATGCTGCTCCTATGTACAAGAATATAACTACTATAATGCTGCTCCTATGTACAAGAATATAACTTCTATAATACTGCCCCTATGTATAAGAATATAACTACTATAATACTGCCCCTATGTACAAGAATATAACTACTATAATACTGCCCCTATGCACAAGAATATAGCTACTATAATACTGCCCCCTATGTACAAGAATATAACTACTATAATACTGCTCCAATGTACAAGAATATAACTACTATGATACTGCCCCCTATGGACAAGAATATAGCTACTATAATACTGCCCCTGTGTACAAGAATATAACTACTATAATACTGCCCCTATGTACAAGAATATAACTACTATAATACTGCCCCTATGTACAAGAATATAACTACTATAAAATATAACTACTATAATACTGCCCCTATGTACAAGAATATAACTACTATAATACTGCCCCCTATGTACAAGAATATAACTACTATAATACTGCCCCCTATGTACAAGAATATAACTACTTTAATACTGCCCCTATGTACAAGAATATAACTACTATAATACTGCCCCTATGTACAAGAATATAACTACTATAATACTGCCCCAATGTCCAAGAATATAACTACTATAATACTGCTCCTATGTACAAGAATATAACTACTATAATACTGCCCCTATGTACAAGAATATAACTACTATAATACTGCTCCTATGTACAAGAATATAACTACTATAATACTGCCACTATATACAAGAATATAACTACTATAATACTGCTCCTATGTACAAGAATATAACTACTATAATACTGCCACTATATACAAGAATATAACTACTATAATACTGCTCCTATGTACAAGAATATAACCACTATAATACTGCTACTATGTACAAGAATATAACTACTGTAATACTGCTCCTATGTACAAGAATATAACTACTATAATACTGCTCCTATGTACAAGAATATAACTACTATAATACTGCTCCTATGTACAAGAATATAACTACTATAATACTGCTCCCTATGTACAAGAATATAACTACTATAATACTGCTCCTATGTACAAGAATATAACTACTATAATACTGCCCCTATGTACAAGAATATAACTACTATAATACTGCTCCTATGTACAAGAATATAACTACTATAATACTGCTCCTATGTACAAGAATATAACTACTATAATACTGCCCCTATGTACAAGAATATAACTACTATAATACTGCTCCTATGTACAAGAATATGACTACTATAATACTGCTCCCTATGTACAAGAATATAACTACTTTAATACTGCCCCTATGTGCAAGAATATAACTACTATAATACTGCCCCCTATGTACAAGAATATAACTACTATAATACTGCTCCTATGTACAAGAATATAACTACTATAATACTGCTCCTATGTACAAGAATATAACTACTATAATACTGCTCCTATGTACAAGAATATAACTACTATAATACTGCTCCTATGTACAAGAATATATCTACTATAATACTGCCCCCTATGTACAAGAATATAACTACTATAATACTGCTCCCTATGTACAAGAATATAACTAGTATAATACTGCCCCCTATGTAGAAGAATATAACTACTATAATACTGCTCCTATGTACAAGAATATAACTACTATAATACTGCTCCTATGTACAAGAATATAACTACTATAATACTGCTCCTATGTACAAGAATATAACTACTATAATACTGCTCCTATGTACAAGAATATAACTACTATAATACTGCTCCTATGTACAAGAATATAACAACTATAATACTGCCCCCTATGTACAAGAATATAACTACTATAATACTGCTCCTATGTACAAGAATATAACAACTATAATACTGCCCCTATGTACAAGAATATAACTACTATAATGCTGCTCCTATGTACAAGAGTGTAACTACTATAATACTGCCCCCTATGTACAAGAATATAACTAATACAGTCATATGAAAAAGTTTGGGCACCCCTATTAATCTTAAGCTTAATGTTTTATAAAAATTGGTGTTTTTGCAACAGCTATTTCAGTTTGATCTATGTAATAACTGTTGGACACAGTAATGTTTCTGCCTTGAAATGAGGTTTATTGTACTAACAGAAAATGTGCAATCTGCATTCAAACAAAATTTGAAAGGTGCATAAGTATGGGCACCCTTATCATTTTCTTGTTTTAAATACTCCTACCTACTTTTTACTGACTTACTAAAGCACTTTTTTTGGTTTTGTAACCTCATGGAGCTTTGAACTTTATAGCCAGGTGTATGCAATCATGAGAAAAGCTACTTAAAGTGGCCACTTGCAAGTTGTTCTCCTGTTTGAATCTCCTCTGAAGAGTGGCATCATGTGCTCCTCAAAACAACTGTCAAATGATCTGAAAACAAAGATTATTCAACATAGTTGTTCAGGGGAAACATACAAAAAGCTGTCTCAGAGATTTAACCTGTCAGTTTCCACTGTGAGGAACATAGTAAGGAAATGGAAGAACACAGGGACAGTTCTTGTTAAGGCCAGAAGTGGCAGGCCAAGAAAAACATCAGAAAGGCAGAGAAGAAGAATGGTGAGATCAGTCAAGGACAATCCTCAGACCACCTCCAGAGAGCTGCAGCATCAACTTGCTGCAGATGGTGTCACTGTGCATCGGTCAATTATACAAGGCACTTTGCACAAGGAGAAGCTGTATGGGAGAGTGATGCGAAAGAAGCCGTTTCTGCAAGCACGCCACAAACAGAGTTGGCTGAGGTATGCAAAAGCACATTTGGAGAAGCCAATTTCTTTTTGGAAGAAGGTCCTGTGGACTGATGAAACCAAGATTGGGTTATTTGGTCATACAAAAAGGCGTTATGCATGGTGGCAAAAAAACACAGCATTCCAAGAAAAACACTTGCTACCCACAGTAAAATTTGGTGGAGGTTCCATCATGCTTTGGGGCTGTGTGGTCAATGCTGGCACTGGGAATCTTGTTAAAGTTGAGGGACGCATGGATTCCACTCAGTATCAGCAGATTCTTGACAATAATGTTCAAGAATCAGTGATAAATATGAAGTTACAAAGTGGATGGATCTTTCAGCAAGACAATGATCCAAAACACCGCTCCAAATCTACTCAGGCATTCATGCAGAGGAACAACTACAATGTTCTGGAATGGCCATCCCAGTCCCCAGACCTGAATATCATTGAACATCTGTGGGATCATTTGAAGAGGGCTGTCCATGCTCGACGACCATCAAACTTAACTGAACTGGAATTGTTTTGTAAAGAGGAATGGTCAAAAATACCTTCATCCAGGATCCAGGAACTCATTAAAAGCTACAGGAAGCGACTAGAGGCTGTTATTTTTGCAAAAGGAGGATCTACTAACTATTAATGTCACTTTTCTGGTGAGGTGCCCATACTTATGCACCTGTCAAATTTTGTTTGAATGCAGATTGCACATTTTCTGTTAGTACAATGAACCTCATTTCAAGGCAGAAACATTACTGTATCCAACAGTTATTACATATATCAAACTGAAATAGCTGTTGCAAAAACACCAATTTTTATAGAACATTAAGCTTAAGATTAATAGGGGTGCCCAAACTTTTTCATATGACTGTATAATACTGCCCCTATATACAAGAATATAACTACAATAATACTGCCCCTATGTATAAGAATATAACTACTATAATACTGCTCCTATGTACAAGAATATAAGTACTATAATACTGCTCCCTATGTACAAGAATATATCTACTATAATACTGCCCCCTATGTACAAGAATATAACTACTATAATACTGCTCCTTATGTACAAGAATATAACTAGTATAATACTGCCCCTATGTACAAGAATATAACTACTATAATACTGCCCCCTATGTACAAGAGTATAACTACTATAATACTGCCCACTATGTACAAGAATATAACTACTATAATACTGCCCCTATGTACAAGAATATAACTACTATAATACTGCCCCCTATGTACAAGAATCTAACTACTATAATATTGCCCCTATATACAAGAATATAACTACTATAATACTGCTCCTATGTACAAGAATATAACTACTATAATACTGCTCCTATGTACATGAATATAACTACTATAATACTGCTCCTATGTACAAGAATATAACTACTATAATACTGCCCCTATGTACAAGAATATAACTACTATAATACTGCCCCCTATGTACAAGAATATAACTACTATAATACTGCTCATATGTACATGAATATAACTACTATAATACTGCTCCTATGTACATGAATATAACTACTATAATACTGCTCCTATGTACATGAATATAACTACTATAACACTGCTCCTATGTACATGAATATAACTACTATAATACTGCTCCTATGTACATGAATATAACTACTATAATACTGCTCCTATGTACAAGAATATAACTACTATAATACTGCTCATATGTACATGAATATAACTACTATAATACTGCTCCTATGTACATGAATATAACTACTATAATACTGCTCCTATGTACAAGAATATAACTACTATAATACTGCTCCTATGTACAAGAATATAACTACTATAATACTGCCTGATATGTACATGAATAACACCTACAGTATATCCTTTTCTTTCTGTATCACTAGGAGCGTTTGGCCCAGTTGGCCCGTGAAGATGCGGAGCGGGAGCTGAGGGAGAAAGAGGAAGCTCGTAGGAAGAAGGAACTTCTGGATAAGATGGAAAAGGCCAGAAATGAACCAGTCAATGACTCTGACATGGTGGACAAAATGTTTGGCTTCCTTGGTACCACATCATCGTTACCCGGGCAGGAGGGGCAGGCGCCCACTGGTTTTGAGGTACAGTATAATATTTTCCCCAAAATTGTGAATTTTGAGAGACCTTCACATCATCATCTGGGTAAAGGCAGATCACATAGTGAAGTCCTGTAGTCTTTTCTCCTCTCTGTACATAGACAGACCAGTGGGGTGGTCTGTGCCCTGTCAGTATTGGAGGACGTGTCCGGGGAAATAGATGGCAGCACACTTGTTTGCTTCTAAGAACATCAAAACCATTGACGAAAACGCGTTATGTTCTGTTCCCGCCTCCCAGGATCTAGAGAGAGCGCAAGGAGAAATGGTGGTGGAGGATTTAGATGAGGCTCTGCCCCTCCCAGACGAGGAAGAAGAAGACCTCTCCGAGTATAAGTTTGCAAAGTTTGCAGCGACTTACTTCCAGGGGACCACCACTAACACCTATATCCGAAGACCCTTAAAGCAGCCCCTGCTGTACCATGAGGATGAAGGCGACCAACTGGTATGTAATATTCACTCTATTTTATTGACTACTGACCCGATACATTGTTGCATTTTGTGCCTGTGTTTTTGGTGTTTTTCACCTGTTTTTTCACTCTGCCTTTCTCTTTTTTTAATTTTCACCTTATTTAAAGTCTCCTTTATACATTTTTTAATTTGCCATTGCGTTTATTTTCCAAACATCTGCAGCCAATTGCTGGTTTTTAGGGGGTTTTCTTGCCAAATTTTTGCATAAATATTTCCCCCGTTAGTGATGTTTCCGTACATCTGAATTTTTTTTGCGCATATTTCTCAACATTTTAGCAGGACATGCTAAAAAAAAAAGTCTCAACAAAAGGGTAAAAAGGCAAAAAAAAGAGCATTTTTGATTTTGCGTATAATTCTGGAACTGCGTCAACGAACACCGCAAGACAAAAAAAAAAAGTGACTTAAAAGAACACAAATGATGAATTGGGCTCTAAGTATCCGGATATCCCAGTACTATTACTGAAGGACTTTAATGCCTTCATAAACACATCACGTAAAATTATGTCATATGGTTGTTGCGGATGAATGACTCCTGTGTTACATAGCCGGCTTCTGCTTGTAACAGCAGCAGCCGGAGCTGGGTTGGATCGCTGCTGTTTAACCATTTAAATGCCAGAAATCAGAATTTAAATGCCCATGTTGCCAGTGTGCACGTGCTTAGGTTTAAGTCATCTAAGGGGAACAAAAAACACATTAAAAATTAAAAAATAAAAGCTTAAAAAGAAAAAAGAAACCTAAATTTTCCCATTTTAAAATTAAAGAAATTAAGAAAAGAAAAAAAAGAAACATATTTGGTATTGCCGAGTGGTTATCAAGATATAAAAAAAAAAATTAAAGTACCTTTAAACGGCAAAAAGATAAAGGATCAAAACACAAAACTGATTTTTTCCCCTCACCCATGACAGCACACCTTGAGAAAGGGATCCGCCCCACCAAGGACAGGAAACCCTCTGAAATAAAAGGGCGGTACCTCTCCCTCGCTTCAGTTGGTTTCCTGTCCTTGATGGGAACCTGTCTGAAGAAAGGTGTCCATACTTACCTGGGCCAGTTCTGGTGTGGAAGAGCGGGCACCAGCCTGTGCACCAGGTTCCGGGTTCCAGAAGCGCCGTCCGCGGTTCCCTGGAGCCGTGTCTGAGCGTGCAAAGGCGGTGAGGAGGGCTCCGGCTCCCCGCAGACCCCGGCGCTGTCCTCTCCCTGCCGCAGGCTCCTGGCTGGCCGCACGCCGGGAGCGGCGTCTTCCGGGTGTGACGCGCCTGACGTCACGGCGCGGTGCACGCTGGGAGAGGCGTGCCTGATGACGTCGGAGGGCGGCACCCGGATCCAACATGGCGGCGCCCTGTAAGTGCTTGCCGGCCGGCTATTTTCAAACATCAGCCGGTGGGTGCCAGGACGGGGGAGGACACAAGAACCGGAGAAGGTCCGGATGTGCCCTATTTAAGGTGGGGGGGTTGTCCTGGTCAAACGCTGCCTATACTCTTGTGGTGTTGCAGCTATGGCAGACCAGGACAGCCAGGAGCAGCAGCAGCTGACCCCTCAAATCTCAACAACGCCAGTGGAAGAAGCAGTCGGACACCTCTCACACGGACGTCCGCTCCAGCAACCGCAGCGGCAGCAGGAGGAGTAAGGTGTCGGATGCTTCAGGGCCATCCAGGAGGGATTCATCTTATGTCCCGCCACAGCTTCCAAATCCGGTACCCTTTTGTGACTTCAGGGGTGAGTGATCTTCGTGAATGTCACCTAATAGTAATGGAAAGTTATTATGTGCTTCATTCCTTAGAAACCTAAGAAGAGTAGCGCCAAAAAGAAGCACAGGGTTTGCGCCTTATGCCAGGCCCCCCTTTCCATAGATTGGCAGATACAGCTTTGCGCTAGCTGTTTTAACCAAACCATAGCGGAGAGCACCCCGGATTTTGCTTCTACTTTGAGGTCCGTAATCCGTTCAGAGGGTCAGGATTCCCTGAAAGGCTTACTAAAGGGGAAAAAGAGAACCCATAAGGATATCTCCTCCGACTATGATTTATCCTCCCAGTCAGAGGATCTTTGCCTCAGTGATTCAGCATCCTCCTCTTCATCAGACAGTGGTAGGCCCTGTTTCCCTATTGAGGATACTGACAAGTTGGTCAGAGCAGTCAGATCTACCATGGGGTTGAGGGAGGAGAAGGCAGCCAGGTCCCTGGAAGACATTATGTTCGCAGGCCTGGAGGAAAAAAAGAGACGCTCATAGACCGGGAATGGAGGAAGCCAGAGAAATCAGGAGTGTTGCCCTCTTCCTCTAAAAGGAGGTACCCCTTCGAGGATAGTGTCTCTGGGTCCTGGGATAAAATTCCTAAAGTTGACGGGTCTGTCGCCCAATCATGCAAAAGATCGTCCGTCCCTACCCCTGCAAGATTCGGGCAGTCTAAAGCAGAGGTCCCCAACCGCCGGTCCGCGGACCAGGACCGGGCCGTTGGGGTTTTTCAGCCGGTCCGCGGGGAGAGGGGGCCCCTCCAGCCTCCAGCAGGGCCGCCATCAGGGCATGACTGCCCTGACTCCAGTATGGGGCCCGGCCGGTAGGAGCCCCCTCGGAGCCCCCCTCTTGTGCGTCTCTCTCCTCATGGGGCCCCCGGCCGCATGCTAAGCGCCGGGTCCGGGACATCTTAGCGCTGCGCTGCTGCGGCAGCACCTTCATCATTCCCCTGACTTCCGGTCATGTGACGGCGCCGTCACATGGCCGGAAGTCAGGAGAACCTGGTGTCAGCGATTTGGACGAGCGCCAGGATTCTGCAGGGATCGCATGGGGGTAAGTATAACAAGTTTTATTTTTTTTTAAATACAATTAACTAGGAGTGGGGGGAATGGGAGATGCACATGGGGGGAGGGGAGAGATGAGAGATGCACATGGGGGAGGGGAGAGATGAGAGATCCACATGGGGGGGAGGGGAGAGATGAGAGATGCACATGGGAGGGAGGGGAGAGATGAGAGATGCACGGGGGGGTGAGAGATGCACGGGGGGGTGAGAGATGCACGGGGGGGATGAGAGATGCACGGGGGGTGGATGAGAGATGCACGGGGGGTGGATGAGAGATGCACGGGGGGGTGAGAGATGCACGGGGGGGATGAGAGATGCACGGGGGGTGGATGAGAGATGCACGGGGGGGTGAGAGATGCACGGGGGGGATGAGAGATGCACGGAGGGGATGAGAGATGCACGGGGGGTGGATGAGAGATGCACGGAGGGGGATGAGAGATGCACGGAGGGGATGAGAGATGCACGGGGGGTGGATGAGAGATGCACGGAGGGGGATGAGAGATGCACGGAGGGGGATGAGAGATGCACGGGGGTGAGCTGCACATGGGGGGGTGAGAGATGCACATGGGGGGGTTATGTTTACATAACTTTGTTGCCTTATGAAGGGCGGGGGGGGCCCCCAAAAATTTCTTGCACAGGGGCCCACTACAGTCTGTGTCCGCCCCTGGGATGAAGTAAATGCAGCTGAACAGCAGCTGTCAGGACAGCTGCCCTGTCCTGCTGCAGGGCGTGATGGGGCCTCAGTGATGCGGCTCCTGGCACAGCACATTATGTGGGGCTCCTGGCATAGCTCCTGGCGGGGACCTGGTCTACACTATATGATAAGTATGCACTAAACTCCAAATCCCTCCATTACCCCGCCCCCATATGACCAAAGCCCCGCCCACCCCACCCCCTCCTTGCTGGGCCATGGAAAAATGGTCTTGCTTCAAGCCGGTCCCTGGTGCAAAAAAGGTGGGGACCACTGGTCTAAAGGATGCTCTGGATAAGTAGGCAGATTCCTTCCTGCGTCACACCTGGGAAGCAGCTGCAGGGGGCCTGAAGCCAGCAGTAGCAGGCACTTGTGTCGCTAGGTCACTCATGGTGTGGCTTCAGCAATTAGGAGACCAGCTCAAGGATAAAAAGATGTTCAGAGATAAAATCCTCTCCAATCTGCCTTTGCTACAAGCAGCATCCGCTTTTCTGGCCGACTCCTCAGCGGATTCGGTTAAACTCGCTGCCAGGTCTGCAAATTTGTCTAATGCTGCCAGACGAGCCCTGTGGCTCAAGGGTTGCCCAGGAGACCTACAATCTAAGCATAAGCTTTGTTCTCTTCCTTGTGATGGTAAACTCTTGTTTGGCCAAAAGCTGGACAAGCTTTTGGAGAAGGCTGGCGACAGGAAGAGAGGTTTCCCAGGGTTCACGGGGGACATAAAAAGGTCCTATTTTCGGAGGAAGAGATTTAACCGGGGTCGCCTTCCGGGAGAAAGGAAAAGATGGGAGCCCAGATCTAAAAAGGACTCTGGTTACATGTTTGGAGGACCATCCTCCAGTACCAAAAAATCTCCCCAATGACGCGAGGCTAGAGGTCGGGGTAAAGGCTTTCTCATTTTATCCCAGCTTGGGAAGCCATCACTTCAAGTCCCTGGGTGTTGAGTATCATAAAGAACAGCCTAAAGATACGCTTCAGTCAAATCCCTCACCGAACCTTCATGATCACCTCCAGGAGGAAGTCCAGGAAGGAGCAGATAGCCCTAGAGTCGGAAGTGTTAGATTTAGTCAACAAGCAGGTCCTTCACGAAGTTCCAGATTCACAATGGGGACGGGGTTTTTATTCCCCCCCTGTTCGTGATAAAAAAAACAAATGGGTCCTTAAGGATCATTATCAACCTCAAAAGTCTAAATCAGCTGATAGAGAACCAGACTTTCAAGATGGAATCAGTGAACTCTGCAGTAAAACTCCTACACCACAATTGTTTCATGGCAGTCTTCGAGCTAAAAGATGCCTACTATCACGTCCCAATCCATCCAGACTACCAGAAGTACCTAAGGGTAGCCCTGTTCATCCAAGGGGAATTGAGACATTTCCATTTTACTGCCCTACCTTTTGGACTCTCGATAGCACCGAGAGTGTTTACAAAGGTTATAGCGGAGGTGACAGCTTTTCTCCGAATCAAAAACGTGGTGATTGTTCCCTACCTGGATGACTTTCTGATAATAGGGAAATCAGAGGACCACTGTTCCTCTCAACTTTTAGAGGTCAGGACAGCTTTACATCAGCTAGGGTGGTTGATAAATATTCAAAAATCAAAACTATCCCCCTCAAGGACTCAAATCTTTCTGGGCTTGACCCTAGATTCCCAACTCCAATCCTGCTTCCTCCCAGAAGACAAGATTTGCAAAATAATCAGCCTGATCTCAGGGGCCATAAAGTCTCCAGTGATGTCCTTGAGAGGAGCAATGTCCCTACTAGGCTCCATGACTTCCTGTCTCCTGGCAGTCAAATGGGCCCAGAGTCATGTGAGGCTTCTTCAGTGGGAGGTCCTGTCAGCACAAATCCTTCAATGGACATTTAGAAAAAAGACTGTCTCTTTCTTTGGAGACTGTAAACTCCCTCTCCTGGTGGACAAACAGGGAGAATCTGACCTCAGGCTTACAGTGGTCCAGACTAGTCGACCATACAATTACAAGAGATGCAAGTGGCTCCGGCTGGGGGGGTCATCTAGCAGATCTCTCAGTTCAGGGGCTCTGGCTACGTCACGAAATAGAGGCATCATCGAACCTAAAAGAGCTTTTGGCAGTGGAGAAATCCCTGATAGGCTTCCTTCCCCACATACAGGGTCGCCATGTCCAGATCAGGTCCGACAATCGGACGACAGTGGCGTATATAAATCACCAGGGAGGAACAAGATCTCGCTCCCTTATGGTAGTGGCAAACAGAATCCTGCAACTAGCAGAACAGCATCTCCCATCCCTCAATGCTCTTTACATCCGGGGGGTAGAAAATTCAAGGGCAGATTTCCTCAGTCACCACACTTTAAGACAAGGAGAGTGGGCTCTAAACCCGATAGTCTTCCAACAGATTATCCATCTATGGAGGTCACCGGACATAGATTTGTTCGCCACCAGGGCGAACAGGAAGGTGGAGAGATTCTGTTCACTAAATCCAACAGAGAATCCCTATGCTGTGGACGCTCTCCAGATACCCTGGAAGTTCGGGAAGGCCTATGCGTTTCCACCAATAGTAATGATCCCGGCAGTTGTGAGGAAAATTCGGGAGGAGGGGGCGAGGCTAATTCTGATAGCCCCCTTTTGGCCAAAAAGACCCTGGTTCTCCCTGCTTCGCCTAATGTCGATCTCTGATCCCTGGGTCCTGCCGGACAGGCCGGACCTTCTCATCCAGGGGCCGATATTCCATGCACAAGCCAAAGGTTTTCCATAGGGGTTTTTCACCAGGCCTAGTTTCCACCCTATTGGGTAGTAGGAAGCCCATAACAACTAAGATTTATTCCAGAATCTGGGGAAAATACCTGGATTTTATAGACTCCCCATTGTCAGATAAACCTCCAATTAAAGATGTCCTAGAATTTTTACAAAAGGGACGCGACCTGGGGTTAGCTACGAGAACACTTAAAGTTCAGGTGTCCGCCCTAGGGGCGCTCTATAATTGTAACCTGGCGGGGAACAGATGGGTCTCTAGATTCATTAAATCCTGTTCCAGAGCTAAGCCAGTTCTAGCTCAGAGTTCCTCCCTGGGACCTGAATTTGGTTTTAAACGCACTCTCTGGTGACCCATTTGAACCTCTGCAGGTTATCTCTCCAAAGTTCCTCACCCTCAAAACCATTCCCTTAGTGGCCCTAACGTCGGTCCGTAGGGTGAGTGACCTGCAGGCCCTTTCTGTTGATCCCCCATACACCCAAATTCATGAGGACCGGGTCGTCCTGCGTACAGATCCGGCATACCTTCCAAAAGTAGTATCCAGATTCCACTGTAATCAGGAGATTGTGCTTCCCTCTTTCTGCAGTAACCCTAAAATCCCCGGGGAGGTTAGGTTCCACAATCTGGATGTTAGAAGGGCATTACTACCGTACATAGACATGACTAGTCAGTGGAGGAAGGACAAGTCCTTGTTTCTGGCTTTTCAGGGGAGTAGGAAAGGTCACGGGGTATCAAAGGGAACTATTTCTAGGTGGCTTAGGCAGGCCATTTGTCTAGCTTATACATCTACAGGTGTTCCGCACGGTATTAAAGCTCATTCCACCAGGGCTGTAGCAACCTCCTGGGCAGAGAGAGCAGACGTCTCGATTAACCAGATATGTAAAGCTGCTACTTGGTCTGCACCATCCACCTTCTACAAGCACTATCGGTTGGATCTATCCTCCTCTGACCTTACCTTTGGGAGAAGGGTACTTCAGGCTGTGGTCCCTCCCTAGGGTGCTCATATTCTCCAAAATTCTCTCAAGGTGTGCTGTCATGGGTGAGGGGAAAACACCAAGGTTACTTACCGGTAGCCAGTTTTTCCTGAACCCATGACAGCACCCGTAGTTTCCCCCCCCCTGTCTTTCTCACGCCCTGGTGAAGCACTTTACATTTTGGGTGATTATATATATATATACAGTACAGACCAAAAGTTTGGACACACCTTCTCATTTAAAGATTTTTCTGTATTTTCATGACTATGAAAATTGTACATTCACACTGAAGGCATCAAAACTATGAATTAACACATGTGGAATTATATACTTAACAAAAAAGTGTGAAACAACTGAAAATATGTCTTATATTCTAGGTTCTTCAAAGTAGCCACCGTTTGCTTTGATGACTGCTTTGCACACTCTTGGCATTCTCTTGATGAGCTTCAAGAGGTAGTCACCGGAAATGGTCTTCCAACAATCTTGAAGGAGTTCCCAGAGATGCTTAGCACTTGTTGGCCCTTTTGCCTTCACTCTGCGGTCCAGCTCACCCCAAACCATCTCGATTGGGTTCAGGTCTGGTGACTGTGGAGGCCAGGTCATCTGGCGTAGCACCCCATCACTCTCCTTCTTGGTCAAATAGCCCTTACACAGCCTGGAGGTGTGTTTGGGGTCATTGTCCTGTTGAAAAATAAATGATGGTCCAACCAAACGCAAACTGGATGGAATAGCATGCCGCTGCAAGATGCTGTGGTAGCCATGCTGGTTCAGTATGCCTTCAATTTTGAATAAATCCCCAACAGTGTCACCAGCAAAGCCCCCCACACCATCATACCTCCTCCTCCATGCTTCACGGTGGGAACCAGGCATGTAGAGCCCATCCGTTCACCTTTTCTGCGTCGCACAAAGACACGGTGGTTGGAACCAAAGATCTCAAATTTGGACTCATCAGACCAAAGCACAGATTTCCACAGATGTGTCTGCTGCTAGAACTCTGTGTGGCATTGACCTGGTCTCTAATCTGAGCTGCTGTTAACCTGCGATTTCTGAGGCTGGTGACTCGGATAAACTTATCCTCAGAAGCAGAGGTGACTCTTGGTCTTCCTTTCCTGGGGCGGTCCTCATGTGAGCCAGTTTCTTTGTAGCGCTTGATGGTTTTTGCAACTGCACTTGGGGACACTTTCAAAGTTTGCCCAATTTTTCGGACTGACTGACCTTCATTTCTTAAATTAATGATGGCCACTCGTTTTTCTTTACTTAGCTGCTTTTTTCTTGCCATAATACAAATTCTAACAGTCTATTCAGTAGGACTATCAGCTGTATATCCACCAGACTTCTGCACAACACAACTGATGGTCCCAACCCCATTTATAAGGCAAGAAATCCCACTTATTAAACCTGACAAGGCACACCTGTGAAGTGAAAACCATTTCCGGTGACTACCTCTTGAAGCTCATCAAGAGAATGCCAAGAGTGTGCAAAGCAGTCATCAAAGCAAAAGGTGGCTACTTAATATAAGACATATTTTCAGTTGTTTCACACTTTTTTGTTAAGTATATAATTCCACGTGTGTTAATTCATAGTTTTGATGCCTTCAGTGTGAATGTACAATTTTCATAGTCATGAAAATACAGAAAAATCTTTAAATGAGAAGGTGTGTCCAAACTTTTGGTCTGTACTGTGTATATGTATGTATATATATATATATATATATATATATATATATATATATATATAATATTGTAAGTGTTGGTTATGTGTCTAACCTTTTCTGGAGGTCCTCTCAATGCTCTATAATCCAACTGAAGCGAGGGAGAGGTACCGCCCTTTTATTTCAGACGGTTTCCTGTCCTTGGTGGGGCGGATCCCTCTCTCCAGGTGTGCTGTCATGGGTTCAGGAAGAACCGGCTACTGGTAAGTAACCTTGGTGTTTTTGGTCGCTACATTTCCCTAAAAAAATGAAATTTTTAATGATCAAAATGTCATAATTAAAAAAAAAAAATGGAACATTTCCATGTCATGAAAGGTTTAAGAAGTGATTTAATACAAGAGATCAGCAAAAGTGAGATGAAAAGGAGACAGTTGGGTGAAACGTTGCAAACCTTTGGGCATCAGGAAAGTCTACATCTTGGCCCTAACCCTTCCCACCATGGACATTTTTCATTCTGCTCTTTAATTTGTTTTCCTCCCTTTTCTTTTCAGGATTTGGGGGTTTTTTTGTAGGACAAGTTGGAATAACTCCATCAATCTTGCTATATAATGTTCTGAAAAATGAGAAAAAAAAATTCCAAGTGCAAAATATATATATATTTTTTTAGGCTTAGTTTTTATGGCATAAAAAAAATACCCGGTACTATGATTCTCCTGATCAGTACAATTATGGTGATACCAAATTTATAAATGTTTTTTTTTCAATTCACTGATTTAAAAAAAAAAATCCAAATCTTTGGATTGTGTCACAATTTTTTGAGATCTGTAACTTTTTTTTCCTATATATATATATTTTTTCCATCAATGTAGCTGTCAGTTTTATGGGTTTTTTTGTTGTAGTTTTTATTGGAGCCATCTTTATTTTCTGGCGATATTACATTTTTGATGGGAAAATGGCAATTCTGTTTTTTTTTTTTTTTTACTATAATGTTTAACTCATGGTTTAAATAGTAGTTTTATATTTTTACAATACCCAATATGCATTTTTTATTCTTTTATTATAGAAGAAGGTCACTGATTTACGCTTAAATTTTTTAAATGTAAAAGTATTTTTTTTCTTTAGATTTTACATATTTTTCGAGTCCTCCTCGGTGACTTGAACCTGCAATCATTTGATCCCTTGTAAAATAATACTTTTTTTTTTTATCAATATACATTTAAAAAAAAAATAAAATAAAATGTAATATTTGTGATTTAATTTCCCAGGCTGCTCTCGCTGTGTGGATTACTATTCTCCGATTCATGGGTGACCTACCGGAACCGAAATATCACACGGCCATGAGCGACGGGAGCGAGAAGATCCCGGTTATGACAAAGATCTATGAAACTCTTGGGAAAAAAACGTATAAGAGGGAGCTGCAGGCTCTGCAGGGAGAGGGGGAGGTAAGACATGGTTGCCCAAGATGGGGTATTCCCATTTCCAAGATGTTATCCTAATATGTAGTAGGTGTCATAATAATAATATTAGCAAATATTTCCCGTAAGGGTTCACTCACATCTGCGTATAAAAAGTATCTGAGATTCTCAGCCAGAAAAGTTGCAAGGGTCATGGCATTTAAAGCTAGTTTTTGAACTAATAAAACAATCTTACATACAGATATAGATAGATAATATATATATATACTGTATATAATTAATGCAGAGTGTGTGTAGCTTACTGTACACGTATGTAGCTATTAATTAAATAAATTAAAGAAAAAAATGGCATATTTTTCTTAACCAGCTGAGGGAAAGCCGACAGCTGGGGGCTGATGTTTAAAGTCTGGGAAGAGGGTAATAAACATGGAGCTTCCCAGGCTATTAATATTAGCTCACAGCTGTATACTTAGCCTTTACTGGTTATTAACAAGGGGTGACCCTGAAAAAAAATTTAGATGGTGTCCTCCTAGTCTTAACCCCTTAATAACATCTGACGTACTAATACGCGTCTGTGCCCTGGGACTTAAGAGCCAGACCCGTATTAGTACGTCATCGCGATCGCGCGCGCACACAGGCTGTGCGGGCGCGATCGCCGCCGGGTGTCAGCTCATTGTCACAGCTGACACCCGGTACTATGTGCAGGGAGCGGTCCTGCACCGCTCCCAGCACATTAACCCCTGCGATGGTGCGATCGAAGTCGATCGCAGCCGATCGCAGCATTGCGGGGGCAAGGGGAGGTGATCGCAGATACTCACCGCCTCTTCCGGCTTCCAGCGCTGTCTGCAAAGGCTTCCCGGGTGTTGCCATGACGACCCGATGTCGTCATGACAACATCCGGGTTACCAGACAGCAGGAAGATTGTTTGGACATGCGCAGTGCATCTCCAAACAATCTTCTCACTGTGCAGCGCTGATAGCCTGTATGACACAGGGATGGTGCTGCATTCCTGTGCCATGCAGGCGATCAGAGAAAAAAAAGTGAAAGTCCCATAGTGGGACAAAGTAATAAAGTATAAAAACTGTCAGTAAGTGAAAAAAAAAAAAAACTATAAAACTGTCCCACTAGTTAACCCCTTCAGTGAACACGGTAAAAAAAAAAAAAAAAAACGAAGCAAAAAACAATGCTTTATCACCATACCGCCAAATAAAAAATGGAATAACACGAGATCAAAAAGACGAATATAAATAAAAATGGTACCGCTGAAAACGTCATCTCGTCCCGCAAAAAAAAAGCTGACATACAGCTCCATCAGCCGAAAAATAAAAAAGTTATAGCTCTCAGAATAAAGCTATGCTAAAAAATATTTTTTTCTATAAAATTGCTTTTATTATGTAAAAGTGCAAAACATAGAAAAACGATACAAATGTGGTACCGCTGTAAACGTACTGACCCGAAGAATAAAGCTGCCTTATCACTTTTACCACACGTGGAACAGAATAAAAAAAAAAAACCAATTCCTGAATTGTTGGTTTTTGTTTATTCTGCCTCCCAAAAATCGGAATAGAAAGCGATCAAAAAATGTCACGTGCCTGAAAATGGCACCAATAATAACGTCAACTCATCCCGCAAAAAACAAGCCGTCACATGACTGTCTGCCAAAATCTGGAAAAATTATAGCTCTCAAAATATGGCGATGCAAAAACTAGATTTTACAAAAAATGCGTCTTTTTGTGTGTGACAGCTGTCAGTCATAAAAACCCAATATGATTCTGGTATTGCTGTAATCACACCGACCCGAAGAATAAAGTCGTCTAATCACTTATACCGCACGAGGAACGGCGTCAAAAATAAACTCTTGGGTTAGGATTGGGCTAGGGTTAGGGCTGGGTTTGGGGTTAGGGTTGTGCTAGTGTTAGGGTTGTGCTAGGGTTAGGGTTGTGCTACGGTTAGGGTTGTGCTACGGTTAGGGTTGTGCTACGGTTAGGGTTGTGCTACGGTTAGGGCTGGGGTTGGGGTTAGGGTTGGGGTTAGGGTTGTGATGAGGTTGGGATTTTTTTCAAAAGTAAGAAAAAAGATGACGATATGGCGACTAGTGTTGAGCGCAAGTGCTCGCTACTTGAGTTTGCATCGGGTGCTCTGGTATGCATTGAGTATCGTGGGTATTTGAGTGACATGCTCGAGTCTCTGCCCCATATGCTTCGCGGCCAAAAAAACTTTACGGGGATTGCCTGCCATGCACGAGCGATCCCCGCATGTTTTTTTATGGGTGTCTAATAACCGTGAAACATGCGGAGCAGGGACTCGAGCATGTCACTCGAGCACACGCTGTACATGGTGCATACCTGAGTACCCGATGCAAACTCAAGTAGCTAGCACTTGCGCTCAAGACTAATGACAACTTATTCAATATGATGACCTAATGTAAACAAATTCTGTGTCGTACCTCTGGGTTCAAAATGTTCACTATACACCTTAATAAAATCCTTGAGGGGTATAGTTTCCAAAATGGGGTCACTTGTGGGGGAGCTCCACTGTTTAGGCACATCACGGGCTCTCCAAACGCGACATGGTGTCCGCTAACAAATTGAATGGAAAATCGGCTCAAATTGTTAGCGGACGCCATGTTGCGTTTGGAGAGCTACTGCGTGCACAAACATTGGAGCTCCCTCACAAGTGACCCAATTTTGGAAACTAGACCCCCCAAGGCGCCTATCTAGATGCATAGTGAGCACTTGGAACCCCCAGGTGCTTCACAAATTGATTCGTAAAAATGAAAAAGTGAAAAAAAAACACTTTTTCATATTTATGAATCAATTTGTGAAACACCTGGGGGTTCCAAGTGCTCACTATGCATCTAGATAGGTGCCTTGGGGTGTCTAGTTTCCAAAATGGGGTCACTTGTGGGGGAGCTCCAATGTTTGGGCACACAGGGGCTCTCCAAACGCAACATGATGTCCGCTAACAATTTGAGCCGACAATTTGCTAGCGGATACCATGTTGCATTTGGAGAGTCCCTGTGTGCCCAAACATTGGAGCTCCCTCACAAGTGACCCCATTTTGGAAACTAGACCCCCCAAGGCACCTATCTAGATGCATAGTGAGCACTTGGAACCCCCAGGTGTTTCACAAATTGATTCATAAATATGAAAAAGTGTTTTTTTTTCATTTTTACGAATCAATTTGTGAAGCACCTGGGGGTTCCAAGTGCTCACTATGCATCTAGATAGGTGCCTTGGGGTGTCTAGTTTCCAAAATGGGGTCACTTGTGGGGGAGCTCCAATGTTTGGGCACACAGGGGCTCTCCAAACGCGACATGGTGTCCGCTAGCAAATTGAATGGAAAATCGGCTCAAATTGTTAGCGGACGCCACGTTGCGTTTGGAGAGCTACTGCGTGCACAAACATTGGAGCTCCCCCACAAGTGACCCCATTTTGGAAACTAGACCCCCCAAGGCACCTATCTAGATGCATAGTGAGCACTTGGAACCCCCAGGTGCCTCACAAATTGATTCGTAAAAATGAAAAAGTGAAAAAAAAAACACTTTTTCATATTTATGAATCAATTTGTGAAACACCTGGGGGTTCTAAGTGCTCACTATGCATCTAGATAGGTGCCTTGGGGGGTCTAGTTTCCAAAATGGGGTCACTTGTGGGGGAGCTCCAATGTTTGGGCACACAGGGACTCTCCAAGTGCAACATGGTGTCCGCTAACAAATTGTCGGCTCAAATTGTTAGCAGACATCATGTTGCGTTTGGAGAGCCCCTGTGTGCCCAAACATTGGAGTTAAGTAGTCGTAACCATGAATACCTAAGCTTACTGCAATGCCCTGCACATGAGGTAAGCAACATAGCTTATCAGAAGAACTATACTACATTTCCATTTGGAGGTATTTACTAATGTTATTTTTATTACACCTACTGCATATTGGAATCCCATTATATGGGATTGTTCCTGAATTTTTTTTTCACCTTTTTTTGAGATGGGTTTATTGGTGCCAAAAGCTGTTGCGGTACCAGTCTATCACTCTACTCTAGGGTCACACTGCTTAAACACCGCAGTCATCTCCATGGAGTAGTCGACTCTTTAGCTCAAGGAGAAGTTGCTCCTGATTTGGGGCTGTGAATGGTAATGAATGACGCATTTCAAGACTTTAAGGGGTTGTTCACTATTGGTCTACTCAACTTAACATCTAAATTGCCCACTGTAAAATAAAAAAAACAACATATTTTCTCCCAACCGGCACTTTTCTTCTGATGTTGGCAAGAACGGCGCCAGTCGGGGAGGTAAGATATGTTTGTTTTTTTATGATAGGCAATTTAGCTTTTAAGAGGAGGTTGTCTAGTAGTGATCAACCCGTTGTACAGGGTTATAAAGGTTGTTTCCATAACTTCCTACCCCCGATGACAGTGCCCCTTTAAATGACGCACCTTTTAGAGGGCATGCTAACATTACTTCTTCACTTCTCTTCTCCTCCATGTAGAGTGGTCAAATCGACGGACTGAAGAAGAACAGCGTCCGCCACAAGCTGGTATCACTGACCTTGAAGAAGAAGTCCAAGTTAACGGAGGAGGTACAATATATGTCTATGATGGTCCATGCGCTCTCCGCAGCACCATCTAAGGAGCACATGGATCAAATATACTATTTACGCTTGTCTGAATAAGCCCCTAACAGGCGGTGGTGTCCTATATGGTATAAGAAGCTACTACTTCCGGCATGTCCATGCTAGGAGTTGTAGTTTTACAACAGTTGTAGCTTTTTAAGATGGTGGTGATCTTGTGAATGTTCACTGTAGGGTTAGTGTTAGGGCCAGGAGCCAATATTATGTGGGATCTCTTGTAGGATAGGTGCCCCACACCCTTTCATCACTCCTTTTCATTGATATTGCACAGGTCACGAAAAGACTCCACGACGGGGAGTCCACGCTACATGGTAACAGCATGCTGGAAGATCGGCCCACCTCCAACCTGGAGAAGCTCCACTTCATTATCGGGAATGGCATCCTGAGGCCGGCGCTACGGTCAGATTTTTTTTTTCATCAGTGAAATAATTTTCTTCTACTCCAATCACATCTAAAGCTGCATCTAAATCTGTGCTCTCAAATTTGAATGCTTTGCAGCTCTGGATGTGACTAGAGGACAAGACATGATTCAACTTTATAGAAGTCGTTCAGTGTTCTATGCAGATTTTTTTTTTTCATGAGCCCCCATCCAGCACAGGTGAGGGGTTCACAGCGCCCCCCTCATAAAGGGATCATTAATTTACAATATCCCTAACAATTAATAATGGATTAGCGCTGGCGCCTGTAGCAGCTGTTGTGCGCACCTACCATCTGTGTGATTACAGTATCGCTGTCAGCGCAACCACATTAATAAATGATGGACATGGAAGCCTTTACATGCAGCTTACTGACATTATATTTTTACTTTGCTTCCATGGACGGTAGTAAAATAGAATATAACATACTTTAAAGCGCTGATTCACCCTCACTCATCACACACATAAAATATTAACTGCAAATCACTCGCTTTATATCAAACCCTTTCATCATCGTTTAAAGGGGTATTCCCATCTCCAAGTTCCTATCCCAATATGTAGTAGGTGTAATAATAATAATAATAATAATATTAGAAAATATCTCCAACTACAAATGTAGTACAGTTCTTCTGATTAGCTATGTCACTTTCCCCATGTGCAGGGCATTGCAGTAGCTTAGGTATCCATGGTTACAACCACCAACAACAAATTAACTGTCACTATATCAGTGGTCATACCCATAGAAACCTAAACTACTGCAATGCCCTGCACATGGGGTAAGCAACATCACGAATCAGAAGAACTTTACTAATTTCTTATTGGAGGTATTCGCTAATATTATTATTATTACACCTACTACATATTGGGATAAGATCTTGGAAATGGGAATACCCCTTTAAAGGATAGGGACACCTCTGAGACAGTTTTTTTTTTTTTTTTAAATTATTATTATTATTATTATTATTGAAACGGGACTAAAAATAATTTTTGCAATTGGGTTTCATTAAAAACGCTGCATCGTTTGCCCCTATAGTCTTTGTGTTGCGCTGTCTAGTGCTGGTGACGCGCCCCCAGGGCAGTGGGGTACTCGGTGTCCGGGCCTATGGATGCTGGGGGGATATGTCACAGTGGCTGGCCCGGTCCGTGGCCCAGGGCGGTCAACAAAAAGGGGATAGTTTATATGGGATTTGTAGTTTGATTGTGACGCCACCTGTGGTTTCTGGTAATTTGTACCAGCGCTGCTGCAGACCTCTGAGGCAGTTGATAGGGCAGCTAGGATGGAACAGCTCCCCACAGGTGGAGCGGGCCTCAGGGCAGTGTGGAGTTTGACGGTGGGTGGTGATGCTGGGGCTTGTAGTGCAGTCGGGATAGCGCAGCAGGAGTAACTGACAGAGACAGGAGATTCACTTCAGTACCGTTACTGGTGCGGATGTCAGGTACGGTCCAGGGTACTCAGTAGGAAGGGTGCACTTCAGGACTTCTCCCCAGTGAGCGGGTATAAGGCCTCCTGGTCCGTGTCTCCCTCTCTCTAAGCTCCTGGCCAGCCTGCAACTGGGCCTAGCTTCTGTGTCGTGCTGTTCCTTCACCTGTCGCTTGGTAGTAGGACCTTCTGCTGGCAACCACTATCCCTGGACGCCGGGGCCTTCGTGGTTCCTAGTCCTGTCAAGGGTTTAGCTTCAGGTCGACCATGGACTTGTAGTCCTCCTGGTATGCCGGTGATCCCTACTGGGTATAAAGGGACCCTGTAGGCGCGAACCCGGTGTCCAATTTACGTTCTGGGGTGAGCCTATAGTGCTCCTCTGCCCCCTTATCACTTCTCTCCTCTCCTCCTCGCCTCCGGCCACACTCGGGGCCCCTCAGGCTTCAACTCGTGCTGTAGGCCTTGGCTCGCCTAAGCACAGCAGCCAGCGTGCTGCGTCTTCACTGATCTCCTAGCGTCAGCACACTCTGACAACCTAACTCCACCCTCCAGTATATATATCCCTAACAGGGCTCCCTCTGGTGGTCTGAGGTGGAAGGGTGGAGGTGTTTGTATGTAGTGAGGGCCTCTTGTGGAGAAGTCCGTCCATGCACCCTTTTGGGTTATGTGGTACCTGTGCACAGCAGGGTGCCACACTGGCTGCAGAATGAGTTAACTGAGAATCAATCAGTGAGCTTGTTCCGATGAAGAGTATGGCAATCTTTTGCTCAACAGATGTATGATCGGATGAAAGTTCAACTCAACTTTGATGCGGTCCGTGGTTATAAATCAAGCCAAGAGGAGCGCAGTAATATATAAAAAAGTTACAAACTCCTTTATCACAATGAGCTGACTGATGGATTCTGAGTTAACTCATTCGGCAATCAGCAATGTGCAGGGAAACAAACCGCTTTTAAAAGTCAAATGGTGCTATATTTTTAATGACACCCAATTGCAAAAACATATATTTTTTAGCCCAAAATACAAGGTGCCCACATCTGTGTAGCTGGCCATACACATGTAATAGCTGTCGACCAGCAGCTTGGGGCGTTTTTATTATGCCGCTCAAGGCGTGTTTCTAGAAAGTGGATGGCAGTCAAGCAAGTGCACTGCAGCTACAATTTTAATAGGGAGAACATTTCCCCATTCTGCCTATCGTTGTGGATCCCAGCAGTCGGACCCCCACCGATCAGCAAGTTATCATTTATCCTGCGGACACAAAGGAAAGGTGTACGCAGTGCATGAAATCCCGTACACTGTGTAGTGGCCGTTCTTGTGTTTTACAGCTCAGCTTCTTTTGAAGTGAATGTTATCTGAGCTGCAGTACCTGAGAATGACCACTACACAGTGAACGGCGCTGTGCTGTTCTGGCTTCATACGCTATGTGCAGCCCACCCCCGAGGAGCTACAAATAGTTGATCGATGGAGTACCGGGAGTTGGACCTTCACCAAACTGATATAAATGACCTAACCTTATTATTAAAGTCCTGCTTTGACTCGTTATGATGGTTCTAATCCTTATATTAGATGACCATTAATTTTTATTTTTATTTCTGACCAGGGATGAAATCTATTGCCAAATCTCCAAGCAGCTTACCCAGAACCCCTCCAAAAGCAGCCACGCCCGTGGCTGGATCCTCATGTCACTATGTGTGGGATGCTTCGCTCCCTCTGAGAAGTTCGTCAAGGTCAGTGTGCAAGAATTTATCATTATGTCCGCCATTGATATGTGCGTAATGCCAGAGTGGGGGTCTTTGATTTAGATGGTTCCTACTTCTTGGAAGGGTCCCTTGATGATCAGCTGTCTGGCTTGCTAGGAGGACTAACTATCAGTCGCAATCCATGGGGAAATGTTACAGGAATTGTTTTTCTGCAGCACTCCCGCAGGGGAAATGAAGTATTACACATTGTCCTCAGTAACACAGGACAGGTCAGGTCCTCCAGACACAGAGACTCTCTTTATAAAAGATCTCTTCTTTGGCCAACATTTATGAAAACTCCGCCACTCCATATTTATAAAATGCGGCACCTTAAACGTATTTTTTTTGTGCAAATTACGACAGCGCAACTGGCATAGGATATAAAAAATGGTGTAAAACATTCTGGCGTAAAAGGGAAAAAAAAAACGTAAATTGCACAAAATTTTGGGCAAAAATCGAAAACTTAAATTTGTTTATTACTTCCATGTTATTTTTTTCAGTACCTCAGAAACTTTATTAATGGGGGACCCCCAGGATACGCGCCGTACTGTGAGGAGCGATTGAGAAGGACGTTTGCCAACGGCACCAGGACGCAGCCCCCCAGCTGGCTGGAACTTCAGGTGGGTACAGAAATTATTGGGTGTTGGATACAAAGATACCAAATATTTTTTTTTTTTGTTTTAATTTTTTTCTTCAATTTATTCTTTTTTTAAATTGGGAAAAGGGAGACGATTCAAATTTTTATGTATTTTTCATTTTTTAAACATTTTTTAAAACTTTTTTAAAAAGTTTGCTTTATTTTTTTTTTTTTATTCCCACCTTAGTCGTTTGATAACCTTCACTATGCAATATGTGGTAAAATTAATGATATAATAAGCCCTGTACGGGAGTACAAACATGGCGGCCTTCAGTAGACCACCCCCAACTGCGATAGCAGCCCATCTGTACCCCATGATTGATTGTAGACTGATCGCAACTGTTTAATGGTTGAGTGGTTAAACAGCAGCAATCAGAGTCAGCTCTGATCGCTGCTGTTAGAGGAAGGTGCTGGCTGTGTAACACAGCTGGTACCCACCGTATATGGAGGGGGACTTAGATCCTGAGCTCACTCCACACACCCATATATACATCTTCATTCCCACCAGGCCACCAAATCCAAAAAGCCGATCATGCTCCCCGTGACCTTCATGGATGGAACGACTAAGACCCTCCTCACGGACTCGGCCACCACAGCCAAGGAACTCTGCAACTCACTGGCCGACAAAGTCAACCTGAGGGACCGGTTCGGGTTCTCCTTGTACATTGCCCTGTTTGATAAGGTGTCCTCGCTGGGCAGCGGGAACGACCACGTGATGGACGCCGTATCTCAATGCGAGCAATACGCCAAGGAGCAGGGGGCACAGGAGAGGAACGCCCCCTGGAGGCTGTTTTTCAGGAAGGAAATTTTCACCCCATGGCACAATCCTACAGAAGACAATGTGGCAACCAGTCTTATTTATCAGCAGATTGTGAGGGGGGTGAAGTTTGGTGAATACCGGTGTGAGAAGGTAAGCAAGCCCCCGGGGTACACATCTTACATTAAAGGGATATTTCCATCTCAAAGATCATATCCCAATATATAGTAGATGTAATAATAATAATATTAGCAAATACCTCCAATTAGAAATTTAGTATAGTTCTTCTGATTCGCTATGTCACTTACCCCATGTACAGGGCATTGCAGTAGCTTAGGTATCCATGGTTATGACCACTAGCAACTAACTGTCACTATATGACTGATCATAACCACGGATACCTAAGCTACTGTAATTCCTTGCACATGGGGTAAGCGACATAGCTAATTGGAGGTATTTGCTAATATTATTATTCTTGCACCTACTACATATCAGGAGATGGGAATACCCCTTTAACTAGTGAAATGTTGTTTAGCTTTAGCAGTATCTGTATGATATGATCCTATGATAACACTGCCTGTCCTATGTTATGGATTTTGTCTAAATTCTGCATTTTCTTTAAAAATATAGCATGTTAATGATTTTTCTTTTCTCCATTGAGATCAATGAGACTGAGCAGCAAAAAAAAAACCCCATAAAAAAAATGCAGAGAAAACGCATAAAAAATACACATTTTAATTCAGATTTGCTCAATTTTTTCTGGTTATCGTCTGCATTTTTTACTGCTGAAAAAAAAAGCTACTTGTGAACGTAAACTGATTGTGGTTTTCGAGTTTTACTTGCGGACAATTGGGTTGATCATATCCAAGTGTCACTTTGCAGCATGCTGCAAAGATGACATCGTGCTGGGCCTACAAATCATAAGATGCGCCTGGGGTGATGACAAATCGCAGGGCTCCCATTAGGTGGCCATTGGACCAGGTTCCTGCCCAAGGAAGATGGGGGTAGTAGTGTCCAGGTAGAGGAGGAATAAACCAGACTCGTGTATCCTGATTAGTAATGTCATCCTCGGAGTATGCTATGACACTCACATTGGACCTTACATTATCCACGTGGGATCATGTGATTCCTTCTTTTAATGGATTCTTGTCCCGCTGTTAAGGAGGAGGATCTGGCGGAGCTGGCGTCTCAGCAGTACTATGTGGATTATGGTTCGGAGCTGATAATGGAAAGACTTTTAAATCTTATACCGTCTTATATCCCGGACCGCGAGATCACGCCGTCCAAAAACGTGGAGAAGTGGGCCCAGTACATAATAGCAGCACACAAAAAGGTAAGACCAGCCCCAGCGGAAATATGTATATATATGCAAATATAAGTCCCACCCCCTAGGGGACCGACAATCAACAGTGATGTCTTAGAAAGGACTATTCCCATCTTATAAAGTGATTGAGAGCAAATGACTTTCTCCCCTTGTAGGGTATTTACGCCCAGAGGAGATCGGACGCACAGAAGGTTAAGGAGAACGTGGTGGATTTTGCTCGGTTTAAGTGGCCTTTACTGTTTTCTAGATTCTATGAGGCCTTTAAGTTTTCCGGTAAGAAACCTGGCACATCGCACTTTTAACGCCACTCCAAATAAATCTCCACCATAATTTTAAATGTTAATGCTCCTGTAGCCACCACTAGGGGGAGCTTACTGCATACAGTGTATACACTGAACTCACTAATCACTCAGTATGCAGTGAGCTCCCCCTAGTGGTGGCAGCAAGAACTTTAACATTTTATATCAACATTTTCTGCATCAATCTACACTTGGTGTTTCTGTTCTTCACCATTTTAGTGATCTTTCCTTTTAATCTCTTATCAGAAGATTTAAAAATGTGTGCAGAAAACCGATAGATAAAGCCTAATACTGCCCACAGCAGAGGCTTTGTTACAATTGTATCCCGTCTAGACATTTTATGAATGTAACTACATGAAGTACATGAACATGGAGGTGATGATTTGTTGGCCCTGCTACATGTTATCTTGCTGTTCGTAGGACCGAGCCTTCCCAAGAATGACGTGATCGTGGCTGTTAACTGGACTGGGGTCTACTTTGTAGATGAGCAAGAACAGGTTCTCCTTGAGTTGTCCTTCCCCGAGATCACAGCCGTGTCCAGCAGCAGGTGAATGCAAAAAAAATATTATTAAAATATTATCCCCCATAGAAACAATTAAAGGGTTTGTCCACTACTACAGGACACACAGGCCATCTCTATGAGAGAGAAGAGGATACAGGACTCACAGGCTTTCTCTGAGTGGCCATGGGATGCTGGACTCACAGGCTTCCTCTATGAGTGAGCAGAGTAAGCAGTACTCATTGGCTTTCTCTATGAGTGGGCGGAGAAGTAGGACTCACAGGCTTTTTCTATGAGTGAGCGGAGGAAACAGGACTCACAGGCTTTCTCTGAGTGGGCGGGTGGAGCAGTAATCACAGGCTTTCTCTATGAGTGGTTGAGGGAAGCAGGAATCACAGGCTTTTTCTATGAGTGGGTGGAGTAGGAACACAGGCTTTCTCTGAGTGGGTGGAGGAAACAGGACTCACAGGCTTTCATTGAGTGGGCGGGGGATGCAAGACTCAGGCTTTCTCTATGAGTGGGTAGGAGAAGCAGGACTCACAGGCTTTCTCTGAGTGGATGGAGGAATCAGGACGCACCGGCTTTCTCTATGAGTGGGCAGAGAGAGCAGGACTCACAGGCTTTTTCTGAGTGGATGGAGGAATCAGGACTCACTGGCTTTCTCTATGAGTGGGCAGAGAGAGCAGGACTCACAGGCTTTCTCTGAGTTTGCGGTGGAAGCAGAACTCACAGGCTTTCTCTATGAGTAGGCAAAGGAAGCTGGACTCACATCCTTTCACTGAGTTGGTGGGGAAAGCTGGACTCACAGGCCTTTCTCTGAGAGGGTGGGTAAGCAAGACTCACAGCCTTTCACTGAGTGGGTGGGGAAGCAGAACTCACAAACTTTCTCTAAGAGTGAGAGGGTGAAGCAGGACTCACCATCTTTCACTGTGTGGGCAGGGAAGCAGAACTCACAGGCTTTCTCTGAGTCGATGGGAGGAATCAGGACCCACTGGCTTTCTATATGAGTGGGAAGGTGAAGCAGGACTCACCAGCTTTCTCTATGAATGGGCAGAGGATACAGCACTCACAGGCTTTCTCTGAGTTGGCGGTGGAAGCAGGACTCACAGGCTTTCTGTCTGGGTGGGTGGGGGAAGCAGGACTCACAGGCTTTCTCTATGAGTGAGTGGGGAAAGCAGGACTCACAAGCCTTCTCTATGAGTGGGCGGAGAAAGCAGGACTCACAGGCTTTCACTGAGTTGGTGGGGTAAGCAGGACTCACAGGCTTTCACTGAGTGGGCAAGTAAAGCAGAACTCACCAGCTTTCCCTGAATGGGTGGGTGAAGCAGGACTCACCAGCTTTCATTGAGTGGACGGGTGAAGCAGGACTCACCAGCTTTCATTGAGTGGGCGGGTGAAGCAGGACTCACCAGCTTTCACTGAGTGGGCAGGGAAGCAGAACTCACAGGCTTTCTCTTGAGTGGATGGAGGAATCAGGGCTCACTGGCTTTCTCTATGAATGGGCAGAGGATACAAGACTCACAGGCTTTCTCTGAGTTGGCGGTGGAAGCAGGACTCACAGGCTTTCTGTCTGGGTGGGTGGGGGAAGCAGGACTCACAGCCTTTCTGTCTGGGCGGGTGGGGGAAGCAGGACTCACAGCCTTTCTCTATGAGTGAGTGGGGGTAGCATGACTCACAAGCCTTCTCTATGAGTGGGCGGAGGAAGCAGGACTCACAGGCTTTCACTGAGTTGGTGGGGTAAGCAGGACTCACAGGCTTTCACTGAGTGGGCAGGTAAAGCAGGACTCATCAGCTTTCCTTGAGTGGGCGAGTGAAGCAGGACTCACCAGCTTTCCCTGAGTGGGCAGGTAAAGCAGGACTCATCAGCTTTCATTGAGTGGACAGGTAAAGCAGGACTCACCAGCTTTCCCTGAGTGGGCGGGTGAAGCAGGACTCACCAGCTTTCCCTGAGTGGGCAGGGAAGCAGGACTCACCAGCTTTCTCTATGAGTGAGCGGAATAAGTAGGACTCACAGGCTTTCTCTGAGTGGGCGGAGGAAACAAGACTCACAGGCTTTCTCTATGAGTAGGCGGGGAAGCAGGACTCACCAGCTTTCTCTATGACTGGATGGGTGAAGCGGAACTCATCAGCTTTCACTGAGTGAGCGGAGTAAGCAGGACTCACAGGTTTTCTCTTTGAGTGTATGGGGAAAGCAGACTTTTTTCTATGGCTCTTCACAGCAGATAAACAGCTTTTTACATGAAAGTTCTAAATCAAATAATAGAAAACTATACATCCCTGTACTCCGCCTCTCCACATCTATATACTATGATGCCTTCAGATAGACACCTGACTCCACTATATTAAAGGGAACCTGTCATGTCCTTAAACACTATTAACCTGCAGATATAGGATCCACCTGCAGGTTCATATGCTGCCCAACCTCCTTACTGAAAGTGCAACTAGTGGGAGAAAGTGAACTTATTTCTTCCTGGGAGCCGCTGGCTTTCAGTCATGGGTGCGGTGCATGGAATGGTTACCGTCATCGCTCACAGCATTGTGAGCAGTGTCTATAAGCACGCCCCGATGCTTTGATCGACAGCTCGTTCTGGACAGATGTGCTGCAAAGCGAAATGAAACTCAAATTGCCGGGGCGTGCTTACTGTCACCGCTCAGAATGCTGTCAGCGATGACTGTAACCACTTGCTACACCGGCCCCATGACTGAAAGCCGGCGGCTCCCGTGAGGAATAAAATTTATTTTCTCCCAGTAGCCACCCTTTCAGTATGGCGGCCAGACAACATTGTAACGCTACATGGGTTTTCGATGACGCAAGATGAAACTGCATCCAAATATGTTCTCTGGTTACCCCCTTTCACTGTGCTGTCCTACAGGGGAGGTAAGCTGCAGGGGCAGAGCTTCACTTTGGCCACTATTAAAAGTGATGAGTACACCTTCACCTCCAACAATGCTGAAGATATCCGAGATCTTGTGGTGACCTTCCTGGAAGGACTGAGAAAACGATCCAAGTATGTGGTGGCTCTTCAGGACAATCCAAACCCTGGTAAGGCGGGTTCTGTATGCATTCTTCCTCCATCATTGCAATACTTGTAGCTGCTGGGTGCCGGTGCAACCTGATGCACTTTTCAACTCCTCTTGGCAGCAATCTTGATGGCAGGAGAGAATCAGGGGCTTGATGCACTGCTTATTTGGGGTTTATCTTGATTGCAAAATTCATTTTCGGCATTCAGCCTAAGGGGATAGACTACCGGGGGATTAAATAGTTTTGGACTATAAAGATTAATAAAAAGACCAATGAGAAGGTGCCCATTATCATTTTCAAGTTCCACAATAAGGGTCTGTTCAATGAATGCAGTTGTAACCATTATTTAGGAGTTGAGACCCAAAAATACAAAGAATATTCAGTACTCATTCACTAAATTCATCGGCCTATACGATCTGATATTATATTTTTGATTTATTTTTGTCATTTATAGCTGGAGAAGATTCCGGTTTCCTTAGTTTTCAGAAGGGAGACCTGATCATCCTGGACCAGGACACCGGGGAGTCCATCATGAATGCTGGCTGGTCCCATGGCTATAACGAGAGGACAAAGCACAAAGGAGACTTTCCAACAGAGATTGTGTACGTCATGCCAAGCGTCACTAAACCCCCCTCGGAGATTGTGGTAGGTTCTTACCATAGTCTTCAAATCATCTGGGGTTTCTTGGTTGGTCCTCATTCCTTCCAGGATATTTTAATAAAATTATGCTACTTATTTTCAGCCCAAACATATTAATGCAAAAATAAAAACAAATTCATAGGTCATTTTTATTTACTGTTGGCCATTTGGAATATGTTACGTGCCCATTGCGGTCCTCTTAGGAGTCCATTAAGTCCCTATGAAAATAGACTTATAGAATATGCGCCTTCAGAAAATGACATATTATAAGCATATTTTTTCTTTTAAAGTGTTTTTTGAATATTTTTTTGTTACTATTAACATAAAAAATCTTAAAATATTGTACTTTTTCCACTAGAGGAGGCACGGTAAGCTGGCACTTTCTGTTCTCTGCAGCTCACCTGTCGGCTTTGGCGTATAGACTGGGACAATATGAACAGAGAGATCTCATTTCCATTTTAGTGATAGAAGGGTTTTCCAGGACTTCAGTGAAGATCAATCTTTTGGATAGGTCATCAATATTAGATTGGTGGGGGTCCAACATGCAGCACCCCCAAAAAACAGCTGTGTGCTACTATTGCGATGGCCTGATGTACATAGTGTAATAACAGTTCCATTGTACTGCATGAAGCCTATATATGAAAAAGGGACTATACTCCATCACTAACCGAAGACTGGCTTAGTCTATTGACCCCCTTTCACTGCAGCCACCATAAATCGCCCTCACCCTGCTGCACTGTCAACACAGGAAGGGTGTATCTCCCAAATGATCACTTCCATGGAAGTTATTAAAAATGTAAAAAAAATGTACATCATTTAAAAAAATGGAACAAACTTATTATTTTTATAATGCAGACTGACATCTAGTAAATTAAATAAAAAATGATATAAATTAAGCATTCCCTTTAAATTTATTTTAAACAGGTATTATGTACTGATTAATTTCAAATAAATCTGCATAGAAACAGTCAACAAACCTGGTTGCCTGCAGCCACCACTAGAGGGTGCTCAGGAGCATGATGCATAGAATCATAGAATCATAGAATGGTAGAGTTGGAAGGGACCTCCTGGGTCATCTGGTCCAACCCCCTGCTCAAAGCAGGATTCACTAGATCATCTCAGACAGATATCTGTCCAGCCTCTGTGTGAAGACGTCCATTGAAGGAGAACTCACCACCTCTCGTGGCAGCCTGTTCCACTCATTAATCACCCTAACTGTCAAAAAGTTTTTTCTAATATCTAATCTGTGTCTCCTCCCATTTAGTTTCATCCCATTGCTTCTAGTCTTTCCTTGTGCAAATGAGAATAAAGATGATCCTTCTACAATGTGACAGCCCTTGACATATTTGTAGACAGCTATTAAGTCTCCTCTCAGTCTTCTTTTTTGCAAGCTAAACATTCCCAAATCCTGCAACCGTTCCTCATAGGACATGGTTTGCAGACCAGTCACCATTCTGGTCGCTCTTCTCTGAACTTGCTCCAGTTTGTCGATGTCTTTTTTAAAATGTGGTGCCCAAAACTGTACACAGTATTCCAGATGAGGTCTGACCAAAGAGGAGTAAAGACCGATAATGACTTCACGTGATCTAGACTGTATGCTTCTGTTAATACATCCCAGAATTGTATTTGCCTTTTTTGCTGCTGCATCACACTGTTGACTCATGTTCAGTCTATGATCTATTAGTATACCTAAGTCTTTTTCACATGTACTGTTGCTTAGCTCTATTCCTCCCATTCTGTATATGCTTTTTTCATTTTTATTGCCCAGATGTAGTACTTTGCATTTTTCCCTGTTAAAAACCATTCTGTTGGTTGCTGCCCACTGCTCCAGTTTATTTAGGTCTTTTTGAATCCTCTCTCTCTCTTCTCTAGTATTAGCTATCCTTCCTAGCTTTGTGTCATCAGCAAATTTAATCAGTTTACCCTCAATTCCTTCATCTAAATCATTGATAAAGATGTTGAACAATACAGGTCCCAGGACGGAGCCCTGTGGTACCCCACTTGAGACATTCATCCAGCTGGATGTGAAGCCATTTACAACCACCCTTTGAGTCCGATCACTAAGCCAGTTATGAATCCACCTAACAGTTGCCTGGTCCATTGCATACTTGGTCATTTTTTCAATAAGGATGGTGTGAGATACTTTGTCAAATGCTTTGCTGAAGTCAAGATATACTATATCTACAGCATTTCCCTGATCCACCCAGTCAGTGATTCTGTCATAGAAGGAAATTAAGTTAGTCTGACATGACTTGTTAGTTACAAACCCATGCTGACTCTGGTTAATCACTTCATTCTTATCCATGTACTTACATACATGTTGTTTAATACTGGTTATACATTGATCTCAACAATAAACCTGTATTGAGTGAGCATCCAAGCTCCAGAATACTACTCCAAGAATCGGCCCTTATCAAAGTCATGGCCGAAAGTATTGACACACTTGAAATTGTTCCAGAAAATGATGTACAGTATTTCTCCCAGAAAATGATTGCAATTACACATGTTTTCTTTTTTGTGTGTGTGTATTGGAACAACACGAAAAAAAAAACAGAACAAAAAAAGGTTGTAAGCTTCCTGATCATGTTGCGCACCGTGGACAAAGAAACATCAAGATCTCTTGAGATAGTTGATATTTTTCAAGAATTTTTGTTATTAAGTCCTCAGACAGTTCTCCTCTTTCTGGTCTCCATGCTTCGTGTGGCACACACAGACACACAATGCAAAGATTGAGTCAACTTCTCTCTCCTCTTTCTACCTGGTTTCAGGTGTGATTTTCATATTTCCCACACCTGTTACTTGCCACAGGTGAGTGTGAACGAGCATCACATGCTTGAAACAAAGTTGTTTACCCATAATTTTGGAAAGGTTCCAAATTTTGTCCAGCTCTTGAGGTTTTGTGTGAAATTATGTTAAATTTGCCTTTTTTTCTCCGTTTTTTTTTGTGTCGTTCCAATACACACAAAGGAAATAAACATGTGTATAACAAAATATGTGCAATTGCAATAATTTTCTGGGAGAAATACTTCATTTTTTTGAAACACATTCAAGGGTGCCAACAATTTCGGCCATGACTGTAAATTAATTTTGGTTCCAAGTTTTGGTAGCACCCTTTTCAAGCCGAAGTCCCTAAAACTATTGTAGCCGTTGCCACCGGCTGATTGGATTGATTGGATAAGGTATATTATAGATTGGGAATGTGAATGGTCACTTGTCTTCAAACCATTCTCTGTTGTCCAGACACTGGTGACGATGACCCCAGACCAGAAGCAGGATGTGGTGCGGACGGTGCAGATGGCCACCCTGGAGCAGGAGGAGAAGGTGAAGCCGTACACTCTGGAGGAATTCTCCTATGATTACTTCAGGTTAGGAAGTCGCACTGCACCCAGGGAACACTGCGCCAATCATACCACCATAACATTGCAGGCCTCATTACAGGCACCCAAAAAAATCCTCAAAATAGTCCCCCCCCCCCCTCCGTACTTACCATAGAGTTGTACGTCCTACTAACTGATAAACCTTCCAATACATCCACTGCAGTGATAGTTCCTGAAAATGGGGTAAAAATATTAACGGGGTCCATTGGGCTTCCAGCACTGAGTGTACATAATAAAACTGTCTTCCTGCAGCCACCACTAGGGGGAGCTCAGTGCATAGGAAAATATACAGTCACCATTGTAAAAAATGCAAAGCACTGAGCTCCACCCAGCGGTGGCTGTAGAAAAACGCTAAAGAAGCAGGAAGAGCTTAGAGTTGGAAACCCCATAGCAGCGGTTTGGTCTGCCTCTATGGGGAACATTAGGAACCCGAAATCCAGAACTGTCCCACAGAACAAAAAAGAACTCATTTCATAAATCATTTCTCTGATTTTGTCCTCAGGCCGCCACCAAAGCACACCCTGAGCCGCGTGATGATCACCAAGAACCGAGGGAAGGACAAGCTGTGGTGTTACACACGGGAGCCCATCAAACAAGCGCTCCTGAGGAAGGTGCTAATGAGCGACGAGCTCTCGCAGGAGGCCTGCATGTGCTTCATCGATATCCTTTCTGCAAAAGACTAAAAAAAATCTTAAAGGGTGTTCTCACCTTCCAGTCCTCCCCCCATCCCACCTGGAAACTCCCACCGGTGGGAGGAGTAAGTGTAAGCCCCTTTCCTCTTCAGCCAAAATTGCCCGGACTGCTTCCAAAAATTCTGGACGATCCTGGTAAATCCGAGACAGTTGGTGAGTTTGGTTCTCACCTATAACCTTAGTGTCCCTCAGACTTAAAGGAGTGTCCAGGGTTGGACTGGCCCACCAGAGAAACGGAGAATCCTCTGGTGGGCCCTGGATTCTCCTTTATGAGAGCTCATAGTGCACACCTTGCAGCTGCTATGGGGCTCTTGAGTGGGGGAGAACGGTGAGCCTTCAGAATCAAATCCTCTGGTGGGCCCAATGTTCTTCAGTCTGACACTAGGGGTGTCTAGCAATGGACATGTCCTTTAAGGGGGGGGAGCTCCAGGGCCTACATAGCATAGACCATAGAGACAGACCATCTGCCATTGGGCTCTTTTTTGTGTCTGCCATGGGACACATTACCCCATATACCCAAGCTGTGCTTAGGGACATGGGTGATTCTCCTAACCTTGTGCCACTGCTGCTCCCAATATTCCTTGACTTGACCCCTGCACCCATGCTGAAGTACATGGGCGACTACCCGTCCAAACGCGTGCGCTCAGTCAACGACCTCACAGATCAGATCTTCGAAGGTGCCTTAAAAGCCGAACCCCTGAAGGACGAGATCTTCTGTCAGATCCTCAAGCAGCTGACGGAGAACCACATCAAGTGAGTGTCTGCAGCCGGGACCTCACCGCGGGACTGAGGATTTGGGCAGTTTTAACCTTAAATTAATGTTTTCTGCTTGAGAGAATTTCTTTTGTTGTTGGAAGGGGCTGCTTTAATCACTAGGGATCGGTGGAGGTACCTGGGAGCAAGTGTTCGATTTCCCTGCACTGCCCCCACAGGAGAAATGAAGTATTACAGGGTACTCATTGAAATCAATGTAATGGACACATCTGCCGGGTCCTCACGAGCTATAACTAGGGGTCACCACTCAGAAGTGCCCCATTTGCACAGAGCGATGGCCAATCATGCCACTTATTGTTTACGGGACTGATGGAGATAGGCGGACAACGTTAGGACAACCCCTGTAAATGATAGCATTCTTTCTGCTGCCACTAGGGGGGGGGTTCTTTTTAATGGTGAACGTGTCGTTTTAGGTACAGCGAGGAGAAGGGCTGGGAGCTGCTATGGTTGGCCACGGGCCTCTTTCCACCCAGCAATATCCTACTTCCTCATGTACAGAGGTTTATACAGTCCCGGAAGCAGCATGCGATGGCGGCAGACTGCATGCACCGGCTGCAGCGAGCCCTCCGGTAAGTGCTACCCATGGACGCCACCGTGCAAAGCCGGACTTAGGTGGCCGAATGTGTCCATCTACTATAGCGGCACTGGAAAGTTTCCTTAAAAGGGTTTTTCCACCTCTTTCTTTAACTTTACATAAGGCTCCTGGTTCACATGTGACCGCTGCAGCCAGTCGGTATGCACAACTGTTGGCTGCAGCGGTCAAGTGCTGACCACAGCAGAAGAAGAGACCGGCAGGAAACACAGGCAGCAGAACGAAGGAGCAGTGGAGGATGGAAAGGGGAGTATACTTCTTTTTTTCCCCCACACTCTAAAATTAAAGAATGAGGTGGAAAACCCCTTTAAGTGACACATTTATTTGTATTTTGTGGATATAAATATATTTACAGTCAACTCAAATCCCGCTCCTCATATTTCTGCTTTTACCAGGAATGGATCCAGAAAGTATCCACCACATTTAGTTGAAGTGGAGGCCATTCAACATAAAACGACGCAAATATTTCACAAAGTGTACTTCCCCGATGACACAGATGAGGTAAGCAACATCGAGTTACATTCTGCCTTATGCTCCAGAGCTGCACTCACACATATTACATACATGAAAGAAGTTATAGAATATCCAGAAGGTAACTCAGGATAAGTAATGTAATGTATGTACATAGTGACTGCACCAGCAGAATAGTGAGTGCAGCTCTGGAGTATAATACAGGATGTAACTCAGGATCAGTACAGGATCAGTAATGTAATGTATGTACACAGTGACCGCACCAGCAGAATAGTGAGTGCAGCTCTGGGGTATAATACAGGATGTAACTCAGGATCAGTACAGGATCAGTAATGTAATGTATGTACACAGTGACCGCACCAGCAGAATAGTGAGTGCAGCTCTGGGGTATAATACAGGATGTAACTCAGGATCAGTACGGGATCAGTAATGTAATGTATGTACACAGTGACTGCACCAGCAGAATAGTGAGTGCAGCTCTGCAGTATAATACAGGATGTAACTCCGGATCAGTAATGTAATGTATGTACACAGTGACTGCCCCAGCAGAATAGTGAGTGCAGCTCTGGAGTATAATACAGGATGTAACTCAGGATCAGTAATGTAATGTATGTACACAGTGACTGCACCAGCAGAATAGTGAGTGCAGCTCTGGAGTATAATACAGGATGTAACACAGGATCAGTACAGGATCAGTAATGTAATGTATGTACACAGTGACTGCACCAGCTGAATAGTGAGTGCAGCTCTGGGGTATAATACAGGATGTAACTCAGGATCAGAAATGTAATGTATGTACACAGTGACGGCACCAGCAGAATAGTGAGTGCAGCTCTGGAGTATAATACAGGATGTAACTCAGGATCAGTAATGTAATGTATGTACACAGTGACCGCACCAGCAGAATAGTGAGTGCAGCTCTGGGGTATAATACAGGATGTAACTCAGGATCAGTACAGGATCAGTAATGTAATGTATGTACACAGTGACCGCACCAGCAGAATAGTGAGTGCAGCTCTGGGGTATAATACAGGATGTAACTCAGGATCAGTACGGGATCAGTAATGTAATGTATGTACACAGTGACTGCACCAGCAGAATAGTGAGTGCAGCTCTGCAGTATAATACAGGATGTAACTCAGGATCAGTAATGTAATGTATGTACACAGTGACTGCCCCAGCAGAATAGTGAGTGCAGCTCTGGAGTATAATACAGGAAGTAACTCAGGATCAGTAATGTAATGTATGTACACAGTGACTGCACCAGCAGAATAGTGAGTGCAGCTCTGGAGTATAATACAGGATGTAACACAGGATCAGTACAGGATCAGTAATGTAATGTATGTACACAGTGACTGCACCAGCAGAATAGTGAGTGCTGCTCTGGAGTATAATACAGGATGTAACACAGGATCAGTACAGGATCAGTAATGTAATGTATGTACACAGTGACTGCACCAGCAGAATAGTGAGTGCAGCTCTGGAGTATAATACAGGAGGTAACTCAGGATCAGTAATGTAATGTATGTACACAGTGACTGCACCTGCAGAATACTGAGTGCAGCTCTGGAGTATACCACAGGATGTAACTCAGGATCAGTAATGTAATGTATGTACACAGTGACTGCACCAGCAGAATAGTGAGTGCAGCTCTGGAGTATAATACAGGATGTAACTCAGGATCAGTACAGGATCAGTAATGTAATGTATGTACACAGTGACTGCACCAGCAGAATAGTGAGTGCAGCTCTGGAGTATAATACAGGAGGTAACTCAGGATCAGTACAGGATCAGTAATGTAATGTATGTACACAGTGACTGCACCAGCAGAATAGTGAGTGCAGCTCTGGAGTATAATACAGGATGTAACTCAGGATCAGTAATGTAATGTATGTACACAGTGACTGCAGCAGCAGAATAGTGAGTGCAGCTCTGGAGTATAATATAGGAGGTAACTCAGGATCAGTACAGGATCAGTAATGTAGTGTATGTACACAGTGACTGCACCAGCAGAATAGTGAGTGCAGCTCTGAAGTCTAATACAGGATGTAACTCAGGATCAGTAATGTAATGTATGTACACCGTGACTCCACCAGCAGAATAGTGAGTGCAGCTCTGGAGTATAATACAGGAAGTAACTCAGGATCAGTAATGTAATGTATGTACACCGTGACTCCACCAGCAGAATAGTGAGTGCAGCTCTGGAGTATAATACAGGATGCAACTCAGGATCAGTAATGCAATGTATGTACACAGTGACTGCACCAGCAGAATAGTGAGTGTAGCTCTGGAGTATAATACAGGATGTAACTCAGGATCAGTAATGTAATGTATGTACACAGTGACTGCACCAGCAGAATAGTGAGTGCAGCTCTGGAGTATAATACAGGATGTAACTCAGGATCAGATGTAACCCGTATTACAGTGTTGGACATCGGCTTTAGGTCAGTCATGGATGTGAATGTTGCACATTTTCAGTTAGACAATCCTTCTAGTATTTTGCTGACCAGTTAGTTATGTTCTTATCTATATCACTGATGTCTTCTGTCTCAAAAACAGCAAGAAAATATTGGTGTGAAATGTGTCAGTATGTGAGATGAATCTGATCCGTGAGACAGTAGATTTGTCTGTCGGTCTCGTTCCTCCACCTCCTTCTAGACCTGGGCCAGTTTGCCGCATCTTCTCGGAGTACAATGCTCCTCTGTATTGCTGGTGATGGGATCGCCCTGGATTTCATTCCCGTCTTTGTGCTCATAAGATATTGCCTGATAGAATATTACCCCACATTGTCGCCGTGGACGTTCACACCGCTTCTTCTCTTACAGGCGTTTGAAGTAGAGTCAAGCACCAAAGCCAAGGATTTCTGCCAAGATATTGCTAACCGGCTGCTTCTGAAATCCCCAGAAGGCTTCAGTCTGTTCGTGAAGATCTCCGATAAGGTAAGAAGGGGCCGGGGTCATAATGAAATGAGGCTATGTGCCTGTCAGTGTTAGCTCTTCAGCCGAGAGTCTCACCATATTGTGGACCCATGGAGGAGCGCTGTAAATCAGGGCACTGATACAGCCAAACTAACGGAGCAACTACAAGTCTCAGCAGCTGAACAAAGTCTCTAGGAAGCGATGTGACCCCCAACATTTTATATTAATTGTTTTTGGTTTGCTGGAGGGTTCCCACCTCTAACTGCAAAAAGAAAGCGACGTCTGCACCATCGCATTATACGTACGTCAATGGAATGAAGAAAGGACATTTAGGTTATAAGGGGACACTGCAGTGTCTAAAAAGACATAACTAGTCTTTATCATTAATTACTATTCATATTTTGCAGGTAATAAGTGTCCCAGAAGGAGACTTTTTCTTTGATTTTGTTCGGCATCTGACAGACTGGATAAAGAAAGCTCGACCATCCAAGGACGGTAAGAAGTAAGAAGATTCGGAATGTAAAAGCAAAAATAATGGCTCATATGGACAGGGGTGGTGACGTACTTCCCAAAAATACTGCTCCCTATGTACAAGAATATAACTACTATAGTACTGCTCCTATGTACAAGAATATAACTACTATAATACTGCCCCCTATGTACAAGACTATAACTGCTATAATACTGCTCCTATGTACAAGAATATAACTACTATAATACTGCCCCCTATGTACAAGAATATAAATACTATAATACTGCCCCTATGTACAAGAATATAACTACTATAATGCCCCCTATGTACAAGAATATAACTACTATAATACTGCCTCCTATGTACAAGAATATAACTACTATAATACTGCCCCTATGTACAAGTATATAATTACTATAATACTGCCCCTGTGTACAAGAATATAACTACTATAATACTGCCCCTATGTACAAGAATATAACTACTAGAATACTGCCCCCTATGTACAAGAATATAAATACTATAATACTGCTCCTATGTACAAGAATATAAATACTATAATACTGCTCCTGTGTATAAGAATATAACTACTATAATACTGCTCCTATGTACAAGAATATAACTACTATAATACTGCTCCTATGAAACAAGAATATAACTACTATAATACTGCTCTTATGTACAAGAATATAACTGCTATAATACTGCCCCCTATGTAAAAGAATATAACTACTATAATACTGCCCCCTATGTACAAGAATATAACTACTATAATACTGCCCCCTATGTACTAGAATATAACTACTATAATACTGCTCCTATGTACAAGAATATAACTACTATAATACTGCCACTATCTACAAGAATATAACTACTATAATACTGCCCCTATGTACAAGTATATAATTACTATAATACTGCCCCTGTGTACAAGAATATAACTACTATAATACTGCCCCTATGTACAAGAATATAACTACTAGAATACTGCCCCCTATGTACAAGAATATAAATACTATAATACTGCTCCTATGTACAAGAATATAAATACTATAATACTGCTCCTGTGTATAAGAATATAACTACTATAATACTGCTCCTATGTACAAGAATATAACTACTATAATACTGCTCCTATGTAACAAGAATATAACTACTATAATACTGCTCTTATGTACAAGAATATAACTGCTATAATACTGCCCCCTATGTACAAGAATATAACTGCTATAATACTGCCCCCTATGTACAAGAATATAACTACTATAATACTGCCGCCTATGTACTAGAATATAACTACTATAATACTGCCCCCTATGTACAAGTATATAACTACTATAATACTGCTCCTATGTACAAGAATATAACTACTATAATACTGCCCCTATGTACAAGAATATAACTACTAGAATACTGCCCCCTATGTACAAGAATATAAATACTATAATACTGCTCCTATGTACAAGAATATAAATACTATAATACTGCTCCTGTGTATAAGAATATAACTACTATAATACTGCTCCTATGTACAAGAATATAACTACTATAATACTGCCCCTATGTACAAGAATATAACTACTATAATACTGGTCCTATGTACAAGAATATAACTACTATAATACTGCCCCCTATGTACAAGAATATAAATACTATAATACTGCCTCCTATGTACAAGAATATAACTACTATAATACTGCCCCTATGTACAAGAATATAACTAATATAATGCTGCTCCTATGTGCAAGTATATAACTACTATAATACTGCTCCTATGTACAAGAATATAACTACTATATTACTGCCACTATGTACAAGAATATAACTACTATAATACTGCCCCTATGTACAAGAATATAATTACTATAATACTGCCCCCTATGTACAAGAATATAACTACTATAATACTGCCCCCTATGTACTAGAATATAACTACTATAATACTGCTCCTATGTACAAGAATATAACTACTATAATACTGCCACTATCTACAAGAATATAACTACTATAATACTGCCCCTATGTACAAGTATATAATTACTTTAATACTGCCCCTGTGTACAAGAATATAACTACTATAATACTGCCCCTATGTACAAGAATATAACTACTAGAATACTGCCCCCTATGTACAAGAATATAAATACTATAATACTGCTCCTATGTACAAGAATATAAATACTATAATACTGCTCCTGTGTATAAGAATATAACTACTATAATACTGCTCCTATGTACAAGAATATAACTACTATAATACTGCTCCTATGTAACAAGAATATAACTACTATAATACTGCTCTTATGTACAAGAATATAACTGCTATAATACTGCCCCCTATGTAAAAGAATATAACTACTATAATACTGCCCCCTATGTACAAGAATATAACTACTATAATACTGCCCCCTATGTACTAGAATATAACTACTATAATACTGCTCCTATGTACAAGAATATAACTACTATAATACTGCCACTATCTACAAGAATATAACTACTATAATACTGCCCCTATGTACAAGTATATAATTACTATAATACTGCCCCTGTGTACAAGAATATAACTACTATAATACTGCCCCTATGTACAAGAATATAACTACTAGAATACTGCCCCCTATGTACAAGAATATAAATACTATAATACTGCTCCTATGTACAAGAATATAAATACTATAATACTGCTCCTGTGTATAAGAATATAACTACTATAATACTGCTCCTATGTACAAGAATATAACTACTATAATACTGCTCCTATGTAACAAGAATATAACTACTATAATACTGCTCTTATGTACAAGAATATAACTGCTATAATACTGCCCCCTATGTACAAGAATATAACTGCTATAATACTGCCCCCTATGTACAAGAATATAACTACTATAATACTGCCGCCTATGTACTAGAATATAACTACTATAATACTACCCCCTATGTACAAGTATATAACTACTATAATACTGCTCCTATGTACAAGAATATAACTACTATAATACTGCCCCTATGTACAAGAATATAACTACTAGAATACTGCCCCCTATGTACAAGAATATAAATACTATAATACTGCTCCTATGTACAAGAATATAAATACTATAATACTGCTCCTGTGTATAAGAATATAACTACTATAATACTGCTCCTATGTACAAGAATATAACTACTATAATACTGCTCCTATGTAACAAGAATATAACTACTATAATACTGCTCTTATGTACAAGAATATAACTGCTATAATACTGCCCCCTATGTACAAGAATATAACTACTATAATACTGCCCCCTATGTACAAGAATATAACTACTATAATACTGCTCCTATGTACAAGAATATAACTACTATAATACTGCCCCTATGTACAAGAATATAACTACTATAATACTGCTCCTATGTACCAGAATATAACTACTATAATACTGCCCCTATGTACAAGAATATAACTACTATAATACTGCCCCTATGTACAAGAAGATAACTGCTATAATACTGCTCCTATGTACCAGAATATAACTACTATAATACTGCCCCTATATACAAGAATATAACTACTATAATACTGCTCCCTATGTACAAGAATATAACTACTATAATACTGCTCCTATGTACAAGAATATAACTACTATAATACTACCCCTATGTACAAGAATATAACTACTATAATACTGCTCCTATGTACCAGAATATAACTACTATAATACTGCTCCTATGTACAAGAATATATCTACTATAATACTGCCCCTATGTACCAGAATATAACTACTATAATACTGCTCCATATGTACAAGAATATAATTACTATAATACTGCCCCTGTGTACAAGAATATAACTACTATAATACTGCCCCCTATGTACTAGAATATAACTACTATAATACTGCCCCCTATGTACAAGTATATAACTACTATAATACTGCTCCTATGTACAAGAATATAACTACTATAATACTGCCCCTATGTACAAGAATATAACTACTATAATACTGCTCCTACGTACAAGAATATAACTACTATAATACTGCTCCTACGTACAAGAATATAACTACTATAATACTGCTCCTATGTACAAGAATATAACTACTATAATACTGCCCCCTATGTACTAGATTATAACTACTATAATACTGTCCCCTATGTACAAGTATATAACTACTATAATACTGCTCCTATGTACAAGAATATAACTACTATAATACTGCCACTATGTACAAGAATATAACAATTATAATAATGCCCCTATGTACAAGAATATAATTACTATAATACTGCCCCCTATGTACAAGAATATAACTACTATAATACTGCCCCCTATGTACTAGAATATAACTACTATAATACTGCTCCTATGTACAAGAATATAACTACTATAATACTGCTCCTATGTACAAGAATATAACTACTATAATACTGCCACTATGTACAAGAATATAACTACTATAATACTGCCCCTATGTACAAGAATATAATTACTATAATACTGCCCCTGTGTACAAGAATATAACTACTATAGTACTGCCCCTATGTACTAGAATATAACTAATATAATAATGCCCCCTATGTACAAGTATATAACTACTATAATACTGCTCCTATGTACAAGAATATAACTACTATAATACTGCCCCTATGTACAAGAATATAACTACTATAATACTGCCCCTATGTACAAGAATATAACTACTATAATACTGCTCCTACGTACAAGAATATAACTACTATAATACTGCTCCTATGTACAAGAATATAACTACTATAATACTGCCCCCTATGTACTAGATTATAACTACTATAATACTGTCCCCTATGTACAAGTATATAACTACTATAATACTGCTCCTATGTACAAGAATATAACTACTATAATACTGCCACTATGTACAAGAATATAACTACTATAATACTGCCCCTATGTACAAGAATATAATTACTATAATACTGCCCCCTATGTACAAGAATATAACTACTATAATACTGCCCCCTATGTACTAGAATATAACTACTATAATACTGCTCCTATGTACAAGAATATAACTACTATAATACTGCTCCTATGTACAAGAATATAACTACTATAATACTGCCACTATGTACAAGAATATAACTACTATAATACTGCCCCTATGTACAAGAATATAATTACTATAATACTGCCCCTATGTACAAGAATATAACTACTATAGTACTGCCCCTATGTACTAGAATATAACTAATATAATAATGCCCCCTATGTACAAGTATATAACTACTATAATACTGCTCCTATGTACAAGAATATACCTACTATAATACTGCCACTATGTACAAGAATATAACTAATATAATACTGCCCCCTATGTACTAGAATATAACTACTATAATACTGCTCATATGTGCAAGAATATAACTACTATAATACTGCTCCTATGTACAAGAATATAACTACTATAATACTGCTCCTATGTACAAGAATATAACTACTATAATACTGCCCCCTATGTACAAGAATATTACTACTATAATACTGCCCCCTATGTACAAGAATATAACTACTATAATACTGCTCCTATGTACAAGAATATAACTACTATAATACTGCTCCTATGTACAAGAATATAACTACTATAATACTGCTCCTATGTACAAGAATATAAAAACTATAATACTGCTCCTATGTACAAGAATATAACTACTATAATACTGCCCCTATGTACAAGAATAAAACTACTATAATACTGCCCCCTATGTACAGGAATGTAACTACTATAATACTGCCTCCTATGTACAAGTATATAACTACTATAATACTGTCCCTATGTACAAGAATATAACTACTATAATACTGCTCCTATGTACAAGAATATAACTACTATAATACTGCTCCTATGTACAAGAATATAACTACTATAATACTGCTCCTATGTACAAGAATATAACTGCTATAATACTGCTCCTATGTACAAAAATATAACTACTATAATACTACCCCCTATGTACAAGAATATAACTACTATAATACTGCTCCTATGTACAAGAATATAACTACTATAATACTGCTCCTATGTTCAAGAATATAACTACTATAATACTGCTTCTATGTACAAGAATATAACTACTATAATACTGCTCCCTATGTACAAGAATATAACTACTATAATACTGCTCCTATGTACAAGAATATAACTACTATAATACTGCTCCTATGTACAAGAATATAACTACTATAATACTGATCCTATGTACAAGAATATAACTACTATAATACTGCCACTATGTACAAGAAAAAACTACTATAAAACTGCCCCCTATGTACTAGAATATAACGACTATAATTCTGCTCCTATGTAGAATATAACTACTATAATACTGCTCCTATGTACAAGAATATAACTACAATAATACTGCCACTATGTACTAGAATATAACTACTATAATACTGCCCCTATGTACAAGAATATAATTACTATAATACTGCCCCTGTGTACAAGAATATAACTACTATAATACTGCCCCCTATGTACTAGAATATAACTACTATAATACTGCCCCCTATGTACAAGTATATAACTACTATAATACTGCTCCTATGTACAGGAATATAACTACTATAATACTGCCACTATGTACAAGAATATAACTACTATAATACTGCCCCTATGTACAAGAATGTAATTACTATAATACTGCCCCCTATGTACAAGAATATAACTACTATAGTACTGCCCCCTATGTACTAGAATATAACTACTATAATACTGCTCCTATGTACAAGAATATAACTACTATAATACTGCTCCTATGTACAAGAATATAACTACTATAATACTGCCACTATGTACAAGAATATAACTACTATAATACTGCCCCTATGTACAAGAATATAATTACTATAATACTGCCCCTATGTACAAGAATATAACTACTATAATACTGCCCCTATATACAAGAATATAACTACTATAATACTGCCCCTATGTACAAGAATATAACTACTATAATACTGCCCCTATGTACAAGAATATAACTACTATAATACTACTCCTATGTACAAGAATATAACTACTATAATACTGCCCCTATGTACAAGAATATAACTACTATAATACTGCCCCCTATGTACAAGAATATAACTACTATAATGCTGCTCCTATGTACAAGAATATAACTACTATAATACTGCTCCTATGTACAAGAATATAACTACTATAATACTGCCCCTATGTACAAGAATATAACTACTATAATACTGCCCCCTATGTACAAGAATATAACTACTATAATACTGCTCCTATGTACAAGAATATAACTACTATAATACTGCTCCTATGTACAAGAATGTAACTATAATACTGCCCCCTATGTACAAGAATATAAATACTATAATACTACTCCTATGTACAAGAATATAACTACTGTAATACTGCTCCCTATGTACAAGAATATAACTACTATAATACTGCTCTTATGTACAAGTATATAACTACTATAATACTGCTCTTATGTACAAGTATATAACTACTATAATACTGCCCTCTATGTACAAGTATATAACTACTATAATACTGCTCTTATGTACAAGTATATAACTACTATAATACTGCCCCCTATGTACAAGAATATAACTACTATAATACTGCTCCTATGTACAAGAATATAACTACTATAATACTGCCCTCTATGTACAAGAATATAAATACTATAATACTGCTCCTATGTACAAGAATATAACTACTATAATACTGCTCCTATGTTCAAGAATATAACTACTATAATACTGCCCCCTATGTATAAGAATATAACTACTATAATACTACTCCTATGTACAAAAATATAACTACTATAATACTGCCCCTATGTACAAGAATATAACTACTATAATACTGCCCCCTATGTACAAGAATATAACTACTATAATACTGCTCTTATGTACAAGTATATAACTACTATAATACTGCTCTTATGTACAAGTATATAACTACTATAATACTGCCCTCTATGTACAAGTATATAACTACTATAATACTGCTCTTATGTACAAGTATATAACTACTATAATACTGCCCCCTATGTACAAGAATATAACTACTATAATACTGCCCCTATGTACAAGAATATAACTACTATAATACTGCCACTATGTACAAGAATATAACTACTATAATACTGCCCCTATGTACAAGAATATAATTACTATAATACTGCCCCTATATACAAGAATATAACTACTATAATACTGCCCCTATATACAAGAATATAACTACTATAATACTGCCCCTGTGTACAAGAATGTAACTACTATAATACTGCCCCCTATGTACTAGAATATAACTACTATAATACTGCCCCCTATGTACAAGTATATAACTACTATAATACTGCTCTTATGTACAAGAATATAACTTCTATAATACTGCCACTATGTACAAGAATATAACTACTATAATACTGCTCCTATGTACAAGAATATAACTACTATAATACTGCTCCTATGTACAAGAATATAACTACTATAATACTGCCACTATGTACAAGAATATAACTACTATAATACTGCCCCTATGTACAAGAATATAATTACTATAATACTGCCCCTATATACAAGAATATAACTACTATAATACTGCCCCTATATACAAGAGTATAACTACTATAATACTGCCCCTGTGTACAAGAATGTAACTACTATAATACTGCCCCCTATGTACTAGAATATAACTACTATAATACTGCCCCCTATGTACAAGTATATAACTACTATAATACTGCTCCTATGTACAAGAATATAACTTCTATAATACTGCCACTATGTACAAGAATATAACTACTATAATACTGCTCCTATGTACAAGAATATAACTACTATAATACTGCTCCCTATGTACAAGTATATAACTACTATAATACTGCTCCTATGTACAAGAATATAACTACTATAATACTGCCCCTATGTACAAGAATATAACTACTATAATACTGCTCCTACGTACAAGAATATAACTACTATAATACTGCTCCTACGTACAAGAATATAACTACTATAATACTGCTCCTATGTACAAGAATATAACTACTATAATACTGCCCCCTATGTACTAGATTATAACTACTATAATACTGTCCCCTATGTACAAGTATATAACTACTATAATACTGCTCCTATGTACAAGAATATAACTACTATAATACTGCCACTATGTACAAGAATATAACAAATATAATAATGCCCCTATGTACAAGAATATAATTACTATAATACTGCCCCCTATGTACAAGAATATAACTACTATAATACTGCCCCCTATGTACTAGAATATAACTACTATAATACTGCTCCTATGTACAAGAATATAACTACTATAATACTGCTCCTATGTACAAGAATATAACTACTATAATACTGCCACTATGTACAAGAATATAACTACTATAATACTGCCCCTATGTACAAGAATATAATTACTATAATACTGCCCCTGTGTACAAGAATATAACTACTATAGTACTGCCCCTATGTACTAGAATATAACTAATATAATAATGCCCCCTATGTACAAGTATATAACTACTATAATACTGCTCCTATGTACAAGAATATAACTACTATAATACTGCCCCTATGTACAAGAATATAACTACTATAATACTGCCCCTATGTACAAGAATATAACTACTATAATACTGCTCCTACGTACAAGAATATAACTACTATAATACTGCTCCTATGTACAAGAATATAACTACTATAATACTGCCCCCTATGTACTAGATTATAACTACTATAATACTGTCCCCTATGTACAAGTATATAACTACTATAATACTGCTCCTATGTACAAGAATATAACTACTATAATACTGCCACTATGTACAAGAATATAACTACTATAATACTGCCCCTATGTACAAGAATATAATTACTATAATACTGCCCCCTATGTACAAGAATATAACTACTATAATACTGCCCCCTATGTACTAGAATATAACTACTATAATACTGCTCCTATGTACAAGAATATAACTACTATAATACTGCTCCTATGTACAAGAATATAACTACTATAATACTGCCACTATGTACAAGAATATAACTACTATAATACTGCCCCTATGTACAAGAATATAATTACTATAATACTGCCCCTATGTACAAGAATATAACTACTATAGTACTGCCCCTATGTACTAGAATATAACTAATATAATAATGCCCCCTATGTACAAGTATATAACTACTATAATACTGCTCCTATGTACAAGAATATACCTACTATAATACTGCCACTATGTACAAGAATATAACTAATATAATACTGCCCCCTATGTACTAGAATATAACTACTATAATACTGCTCATATGTGCAAGAATATAACTACTATAATACTGCTCCTATGTACAAGAATATAACTACTATAATACTGCTCCTATGTACAAGAATATAACTACTATAATACTGCCCCCTATGTACAAGAATATTACTACTATAATACTGCCCCCTATGTACAAGAATATAACTACTATAATACTGCTCCTATGTACAAGAATATAACTACTATAATACTGCTCCTATGTACAAGAATATAACTACTATAATACTGCTCCTATGTACAAGAATATAAAAACTATAATACTGCTCCTATGTACAAGAATATAACTACTATAATACTGCCCCTATGTACAAGAATAAAACTACTATAATACTGCCCCCTATGTACAGGAATGTAACTACTATAATACTGCCTCCTATGTACAAGTATATAACTACTATAATACTGTCCCTATGTACAAGAATATAACTACTATAATACTGCTCCTATGTACAAGAATATAACTACTATAATACTGCTCCTATGTACAAGAATATAACTACTATAATACTGCTCCTATGTACAAGAATATAACTGCTATAATACTGCTCCTATGTACAAAAATATAACTACTATAATACTACCCCCTATGTACAAGAATATAACTACTATAATACTGCTCCTATGTACAAGAATATAACTACTATAATACTGCTCCTATGTTCAAGAATATAACTACTATAATACTGCTTCTATGTACAAGAATATAACTACTATAATACTGCTCCCTATGTACAAGAATATAACTACTATAATACTGCTCCTATGTACAAGAATATAACTACTATAATACTGCTCCTATGTACAAGAATATAACTACTATAATACTGATCCTATGTACAAGAATATAACTACTATAATACTGCCACTATGTACAAGAAAAAACTACTATAAAACTGCCCCCTATGTACTAGAATATAACGACTATAATTCTGCTCCTATGTAGAATATAACTACTATAATACTGCTCCTATGTACAAGAATATAACTACAATAATACTGCCACTATGTACTAGAATATAACTACTATAATACTGCCCCTATGTACAAGAATATAATTACTATAATACTGCCCCTGTGTACAAGAATATAACTACTATAATACTGCCCCCTATGTACTAGAATATAACTACTATAATACTGCTCCTATGTACAAGAATATAACTACTATAATACTGCTCCTATGTACAGGAATATAACTACTATAATACTGCCACTATGTACAAGAATATAACTACTATAATACTGCCCCTATGTACAAGAATGTAATTACTATAATACTGCCCCCTATGTACAAGAATATAACTACTATAGTACTGCCCCCTATGTACTAGAATATAACTACTATAATACTGCTCCTATGTACAAGAATATAACTACTATAATACTGCTCCTATGTACAAGAATATAACTACTATAATACTGCCACTATGTACAAGAATATAACTACTATAATACTGCCCCTATGTACAAGAATATAATTACTATAATACTGCCCCTATGTACAAGAATATAACTACTATAATACTGCCCCTATATACAAGAATATAACTACTATAATACTGCCCCTATGTACAAGAATATAACTACTATAATACTGCCCCTATGTACAAGAATATAACTACTATAATACTACTCCTATGTACAAGAATATAACTACTATAATACTGCCCCTATGTACAAGAATATAACTACTATAATACTGCCCCCTATGTACAAGAATATAACTACTATAATGCTGCTCCTATGTACAAGAATATAACTACTATAATACTGCTCCTATGTACAAGAATATAACTACTATAATACTGCCCCTATGTACAAGAATATAACTACTATAATACTGCCCCCTATGTACAAGAATATAACTACTATAATACTGCTCCTATGTACAAGAATATAACTACTATAATACTGCTCCTATGTACAAGAATGTAACTATAATACTGCCCCCTATGTACAAGAATATAAATACTATAATACTACTCCTATGTACAAGAATATAACTACTGTAATACTGCTCCCTATGTACAAGAATATAACTACTATAATACTGCTCTTATGTACAAGTATATAACTACTATAATACTGCTCTTATGTACAAGTATATAACTACTATAATACTGCCCTCTATGTACAAGTATATAACTACTATAATACTGCTCTTATGTACAAGTATATAACTACTATAATACTGCCCCCTATGTACAAGAATATAACTACTATAATACTGCTCCTATGTACAAGAATATAACTACTATAATACTGCCCTCTATGTACAAGAATATAAATACTATAATACTGCTCCTATGTACAAGAATATAACTACTATAATACTGCTCCTATGTTCAAGAATATAACTACTATAATACTGCCCCCTATGTATAAGAATATAACTACTATAATACTACTCCTATGTACAAAAATATAACTACTATAATACTGCCCCTATGTACAAGAATATAACTACTATAATACTGCCCCCTATGTACAAGAATATAACTACTATAATACTGCTCTTATGTACAAGTATATAACTACTATAATACTGCTCTTATGTACAAGTATATAACTACTATAATACTGCCCTCTATGTACAAGTATATAACTACTATAATACTGCTCTTATGTACAAGTATATAACTACTATAATACTGCCCCCTATGTACAAGAATATAACTACTATAATACTGCCCCTATGTACAAGAATATAACTACTATAATACTGCCACTATGTACAAGAATATAACTACTATAATACTGCCCCTATGTACAAGAATATAATTACTATAATACTGCCCCTATATACAAGAATATAACTACTATAATACTGCCCCTATATACAAGAATATAACTACTATAATACTGCCCCTGTGTACAAGAATGTAACTACTATAATACTGCCCCCTATGTACTAGAATATAACTACTATAATACTGCCCCCTATGTACAAGTATATAACTACTATAATACTGCTCTTATGTACAAGAATATAACTTCTATAATACTGCCACTATGTACAAGAATATAACTACTATAATACTGCTCCTATGTACAAGAATATAACTACTATAATACTGCTCCTATGTACAAGAATATAACTACTATAATACTGCCACTATGTACAAGAATATAACTACTATAATACTGCCCCTATGTACAAGAATATAATTACTATAATACTGCCCCTATATACAAGAATATAACTACTATAATACTGCCCCTATATACAAGAGTATAACTACTATAATACTGCCCCTGTGTACAAGAATGTAACTACTATAATACTGCCCCCTATGTACTAGAATATAACTACTATAATACTGCCCCCTATGTACAAGTATATAACTACTATAATACTGCTCCTATGTACAAGAATATAACTTCTATAATACTGCCACTATGTACAAGAATATAACTACTATAATACTGCTCCTATGTACAAGAATATAACTACTATAATACTGCTCCTATGTACAAGAATATAACTACTATAATACTGCTCCTATGTACAAGAATATAACTACTATAATACTGCCCCTATATACAAGAGTATAACTACTATAATACTGCCACTATGTACAAGAATATAACTACTATAATACTGCCCCTATGTACAAGAATATAATTACTATAATACTGCCCCTATATACAAGAATATAACTACTATAATACTGCCCCTATATACAAGAGTATAACTACTATAATACTGCCCCTGTGTACAAGAATGTAACTACTATAATACTGCCCCCTATGTACTAGAATATAACTACTATAATACTGCCCCCTATGTACAAGTATATAACTACTATAATACTGCTCCTATGTACAAGAATATAATTACTATAATACTGCCCCTATATACAAGAATATAACTACTATAATACTGCCCCTATATACAAGAGTATAACTACTATAATACTGCCCCTGTGTACAAGAATGTAACTACTATAATACTGCCCCCTATGTACTAGAATATAACTACTATAATACTGCCCCCTATGTACAAGTATATAACTACTATAATACTGCTCCTATGTACAAGAATATAACTACTATAATACTGCCCCTATGTACAAGAATATAACTACTATAATACTGCCCCTATGTACAAGAATATAACTACTATAATACTGCCCCTATGTACAAGAATATAACTACTATAATACTGCTCCTATGTACAAGAATATAACTACTATAATACTGCCCCTATGTACAAGAATATAACTACTATAATACTGCCCCCTATGTACAAGAATATAACTACTATAATACTGCTCCTATGTACAAGAATATAAATACTATAATACTGCCCCTATGTACAAGAATATAACTACTATAATACTGCTCCTATGTACAAGAATATAACTACTATAATACTGCTCCTATGTACAAGAATGTAACTATAATACTGCCCCCTATGTACAAGAATATAAATACTATAATACTACTCCTATGTACAAGAATATAACTACTATAATACTGCTCCTATGTGCAAGAATATAACTACTATAATACTGCTCCTATGTACAAGAATATAACTACTATAATACTGCCCCCTATGTACAAGAATATAAATACTATAATACTGCTCCTATGTACAAGAATATAACTACTATAATACTGCTCCTATGTTCAAGAATATAACTACTATAATACTGCCCCCTATGTATAAGAATATAACTACTATAATACTGCTCCTATGTACAAGAATATGACTACTATAATACTGCTCCTATGTACAAGAATATAACTACTATAATACTGCCCCTATGTACAAGAGTATAACTACTATAATACTGCCCCTATGTACAAGAATATAACTAGTATAATACTGCCCCATATGTACAAGAATATAACTACTATAATACTGCTCCTATGTACAAGAATATAACTACTATAATACTGCCCCTATGTACAAGAATATAACTACTATAATACTGCCCCCTATGTACAAGAATATAACTACTATAATACTGCCCCTATGTACAAGAATATAACTACTATAATACTGCCCCTATGTACAAGAATATAACTACTATAATACTGCCCCCTATGTACAAGAATATAACTACTATAATACTGCTCTTATGTACAAGTATATAACTACTATAATACTGCCCTCTATGTACAAGAATATAACTACTACAATACTGCTCCTATGTACAAGTATATAACTACTATAATACTGCTCTTATGTACAAGTATATAACTACTATAATACTGCCCCCTATGTACAAGAATATAACTACTATAATACTGTCCCTATGTACAAGAATATAACTACTATAATACTGCCCCCTATGTACAAGAATATAACTACTGTAATACTGCTCTTATGTACAAGTATATAACTACTATAATACTGCCCCCTATGTACAAGAATATAACTACTATAATACTGCCCCTATGTACAAGAATATAACTACTATAATACTGCCCCTATGTACAAGAATATAACTACTATAATACTGCTCCTATGTACAAGAATATAACTACTATAATACTGCCCCTATGTACAAGAATATAACTACTATAATACTGCCCCTATGTACAAGAATATAACTACTATAATACTGCCCCCTATGTACAAGAATATAACTACTATAATACTGCTCTTATGTACAAGTATATAACTACTATAATACTGCCCTCTATGTACAAGAATATAACTACTACAATACTGCTCCTATGTACAAGTATATAACTACTATAATACTGCTCTTATGTACAAGTATATAACTACTATAATACTGCCCCCTATGTACAAGAATATAACTACTATAATACTGTCCCTATGTACAAGAATATAACTACTATAATACTGCCCCCTATGTACAAGAATATAACTACTATAATACTGCTCTTATGTACAAGTATATAACTACTATAATACTGCCCCCTATGTACAAGAATATAACTACTATAATACTGTCCCTATGTACAAGAATATAACTACTACAATACTGCTCCTATGTACAAGTATATAACTACTATAATACTGCCCCTATGTACAAGAATATAACTACTATAATACTGCTCTTATGTACAAGAATATAACTACTATAATACTGCCCTCTATGTACAAGAATATAACTACTATAACACTGCCTCTATGTACAAGAATATAACTACTATAATACTGCTCCTATGTAGAAGAATATAACTACTATAATACTGCTCCCTATGTACAAGAATATAACTACTATAATACTGCTCCTATGTACAAGAATATAACTACTATAATACTGCCCCCTATATACAAGAATATAACTACTATAATACTGCCCCCTATGTACAAGAATATAACTGCTATAATACTGCTCCTATGTACAAGAATATAACTGCTATAATACTGCTCCTATGTACAAGAATATATCTACTATAATACTGCCCCCTATGTACAAGAATATAACTACTATAATACTGCCCCCTATGTACAAGAATATATCTACTATAATACTGCTCCCTATGTACAAGAATATATCTACTATAATACTGCCCCCTATGTACAAGAATATAACTACTATAATACTGCTCCTATGTACAAGAATATAACTACTATAATACTGCTCCTATGTACAAGAATATATCTACTATAATACTGCCCCCTATGTACAAGAATATATCTACTATAATACTGCTCCCTATGTACAAGAATATAACTACTATAATACTGCTCCTATGTACAAGAATATAACTACTATAATACTGCCCCCTATGTACAAGAATATATCTACTATAATACTGCTCCTATGTACAAGAATATAACTACTATAATACTGCCCCTATGTACAAGAATATAACTACTATAATACTGCCCTCTATGTACAAGAATATAACTACTATAATACTGCCCTCTATGTACAAGAATATAACTACTATAATACTGCCCCTATGTACAAGAATATAACTACTATAATACTGCTCCTATGTACAAGAATATAACTGCTATAATACTGCTCCTATGTACAAGAATATATCTACTATAATACTGCCCCCTATGTACAAGAATATAACTACTATAATACTGCCCCCTATGTACAAGAATATAATTACTATAATACTGCCCCTATATACAAGAATATAACTACTATAATACTGCCCCTATATACAAGAATATAACTACTATAATACTGCCCCTGTGTACAAGTAAATAACTACCATAATACTGCTCCTATGTACAAGAATATAACTACTATAATACTGCTCCTATGTACAAGAATATATCTACTATAATACTGCCCCCTATGTACAAGAATATATCTACTATAATACTGCTCCCTATGTACAAGAATATAACTACTATAATACTGCTCCTATGTACAAGAATATAACTACTATAATACTGCCACTATGTACAAGAATATAACTACTATAATACTGCCCCTATGTACAAGAATATAATTACTATAATACTGCCCCTATATACAAGAATATAACTACTATAATACTGCCCCTATATACAAGAATATAACTACTATAATACTGCCCCTGTGTACAAGTAAATAACTACCATAATACTGCTCCTATGTACAAGAATATAACTTCTATAACACTGCCACTATGTACAAGAATATAACTACTATAATACTGCCCCTATGTACAAGAATATAACTACTATAATACTGCCCCTATGTACAAGAATATAACTACTATAATACTGCCCCTATGTACAAGAATATAACTACTATAATACTGCCCCTATGTACAAGAATATAACTACTATAATACTGCTCCTATGTACAAGAATATAACTACTATAATACTGCCCCTATGTACAAGAATATAACTACTATAATACTGCCCCTATGTACAAGAATATAACTACTATAATACTGCTCTTATGTACAAGTATATAACTACTATAATACTGCCCTCTATGTACAAGAATATAACTACTACAATACTGCTCCTATGCACAAGTATATAACTACTATAATACTGCTCTTATGTACAAGTATATAACTACTATAATACTGCCCCCTATGTACAAGAATATAACTACTATAATACTGTCCCTATGTACAAGAATATAACTACTATAATACTGCCCCCTATGTACAAGAATATAACTACTATAATACTGCTCTTATGTACAAGTATATAACTACTATAATACTGCCCTCTATGTACCAGAATATAACTACTATAATACTGTCCCTATGTACAAGAATATAACTACTACAATACTGCTCCTATGTACAAGTATATAACTACTATAATACTGCCCCCTATGTACAAGAATATAACTACTATAATACTGCTCTTATGTACAAGTATATAACTACTATAATACTGCCCTCTATGTACAAGAATATAACTACTATAACACTGCCTCTATGTACAAGAATATAACTACTATAATACTGCTCCTATGTACAAGAATATAACTACTATAATACTGCTCCCTATTTACAAGAATATAACTACTATAATACTGCTCCTATGTACAAGAATATAACTACTATAATACTGCCCCCTATATACAAGAATATAACTACTATAATACTGCCCCCTATGTACAAGAATATAACTACTATAATACTGCTCCTATGTACAAGAATATAACTGCTATAATACTGCTCCTATGTACAAGAATATATCTACTATAATACTGCCCCCTATGTACAAGAATATAACTACTATAATACTGCCCCCTATGTAGAAGAATATAACTACTATAATACTGCTCCTATGTACAAGAATATAACTACTATAATACTGCTCCTATGTACAAGAATATAACTACTATAATACTGCCCCATATGTACAAGAATATATCTACTATAATACTGCTCCTATGTACAAGAATATAACTACTATAATACTGCCCCCTATGTACAAGAATATATCTACTATAATACTGCTCCTATGTACAAGAATATAACTACTATAATACTGCCCCCTATGTACAAGAATATAACTACTATAATACTGCTCCTATGTTCAAGAATATAACTACTATAATACTGCTCCTATGTACAAGAATGTAACTATAATACTGCCCCCTATGTACAAGAATATAAATACTATAATACTGCTCCTATGTACAAGAATATAACTACTATAATACTGCTCCTATGTACAAGAATATAACTACTATAATACTGCTCCTATGTACAAGAATATAACTACTATAATACTGCCCCCTATGTACAAGAATATAAATACTATAATACTGCTCCTATGTACAAGAATATAACTACTATAATACTGCTCCTATGTTCAAGAATATAACTACTATAATACTGCCCCTATGTACAAGAATATAACTACTATAATACTGCCCCCTATTTACAAGAATATAACTACTATAATACTGCCCCTATGTACAAGAATATAACTACTATAATACTGCCCCTATGTACAAGAATATAACTACTATAATACTGCTCCTATGTACAAGAATATAACTACTTTAATACTGCTCCCTATGTACAAGAATGTAACTATAATACTGCCCCCTATGTACAAGAATATAAATACTATAATACTGCTCCTATGTACAAGAATATAACTACTATAATACTGCCCCCTATGTACAAGAATATAACTACTATAATACTGCCCCCTATGTACAAGAATATAACTACTATAATACTGCCCCCTATGTACAAGAATATATCTACTATAATACTGCTCCTATGTACAAGAATATAACTACTATAATACTGCCCTCTATGTACAAGAATATAACTACTATAATACTGCCCTCTATGTACAAGAATATAACTACTATAATACTGCCCCCTATGTACAAGAATATAACTACTATAATACTGCCCCCTATGTACAAGAATATAACTACTATAATACTGATCCTATGTACAAGAATATAACTACTATAACACTGCCACTATGTACAAGAATATAATTACTATAATACTGCCACTATGTACAAGAATATAACTACTATAATACTGCCCCTATGTACAAGAATATAACTACTATAATACTGCCCCTATGTACAAGAATATAACTACTATAATACTACTCCTATGTACAAGAATATAACTACTATAATACTGCCCCCTATGTACAAGAATATAACTACTATAATACTGCTCCTATGTACAAGAATGTAACTATAATACTGCCCCCTATGTACAAGAATATAAATACTATAATACTGCTCCTATGTACAAGAATATAACTACTATAATACTGTTCCTATGTACAAGAATATAACTACTATAATACTGCCCCCTATGTACAAGAATATAACTACTATAATACTGCTCCTATGTACAAGAATATAACTACTATAATACTGCCCCCTATATACAAGAATATAACTACTATAATACTGCCCCCTATGTACAAGAATATATCTACTATAATACTGCTCCCTATGTACAAGAATATAACTACTATAATACTGCTCCTATGTACAAGAATATAACTACTATAATACTGCCCCTATGTACAAGAATATAACTACTATAATACTGCCCTCTATGTACAAGAATATATCTACTATAATACTGCCCTCTATGTACAAGAATATAACTACTATAATACTGCCCCTATGTACAAGAATATAACTACTATAATACTGCCCTCTATGTACAAGAATATAACTACTATAATACTGCCCCCTATGTACAAGAATATAACTACTATAATACTGCCCTCTATGTACAAGAATATAACTACTATAATACTGCCCCTATGTACAAGAATATAACTACTATAATACTGCCCCCTATGTACAAGAATATAACTACTATAATACTGATCCTATGTACGAGAATATAACTACTATAACACTGCCACTATGTACAAGAATATAATTACTATAATACTGCCCCTATGTACAAGAAAAAACTACTATAAAACTGCCCCCTATGTACTAGAATGTAACTACTATAATTCTGCTCCTATGTAGAATATAACTACTATAATACTGCTCCTATGTACAAGAATATAACTACAATAATACTGCCACTATGTACAAGAATATAACTACTATAATACTGCCCCTATGTACAAGAATATAACTACTATAATACTGCTCCTATGTACAAGAATATAACTACTATAATACTGCTCCTATGTACAAGAATATAGCTACTATAATACTGCCCCTGTGTACAAGAATATAACTACTATAATACTGCCCCTGTGTACAAGAATATCACTACTATAATACTGCCCCCTATGTACTAGAATATATCTACTATAATACTGCCCCCTATGCACAAGTATATAACAACTTTAATACTGCTCCTATGTACAAGAATATAGCTACTATAATACTGCCACTATCTACAAGAATATAACTACTATAATATTGCCCCTATGTACTAGAATATAACTACTATAATACTGCTCCTATGTACAAGAATATAACTACTATAATACTGCTCCTATGTACAACATTATAACTACTATAATACTGCCCCCTATGTACTAGAATATAACTACTATAATACTGCCCCCTATGTACAAGTATATAACTACTATAATACTGCTCCTATGTACAACAATATAACTACTATAATACTGCCCCCTATGTACAAGAATATAACTATTATAATACTGCCCCTATGTACAAGACTATAATTACTATAATACTGCCCCCTATGTACAAGAATATAACTACTATAATACTGCCCCCTATGTACTAGAATGTAACTACTATAATACTGCTCCTATGTACAAGAATATAACTACTATAATACTGCTCCTATGTACAGGAATATAACTACTATAATACTGCAACTATGTACAAGAATATAACTACTATAATACTGCCCCTATGTACAAGAATATAATTACTATAATACTGCCCCTGTGTACAAGAATATAACTACTATAATACTGCCCCTTATGTACTAGAATATAACTACTATAATACTGCCCCCTATGTACAAGAATATAAATACTATAATACTGCTCCTATGTACAAGAATATAACTACTATAATACTGCCCCCTATGTATAAGAATATAACTACTATAATACTGCTCCTATGTACAAGAATATAACTACTATAATACTGCTCCTATGTACAAGAATATAACTACTATAATACTGCCCCTATGTACAAGAGTATAACTACTATAATAGTGCCCCTATGTACAAGAATATAACTACAATAATACTGCCCCATATGTACAAGAATATAACTACTATAATACTGCTCCTATGTACAAGAATATAACTACTATAATACTGCCCCTATGTACAAGAATATAACTACTATAATACTGCCCCTATGTACAAGAATATAACTACTATAATACTGCCCCCTATTTACAAGAATATAACTACTATAATACTGCCCCTATGTACAAGAATATAACTACTATAATACTGCCCCTATGTACAAGAATATAACTACTATAATACTGCTCCTATGTACAAGAATATAACTACTATAATACTGCCCCTATGTACAAGAATATAACTACTATAATACTGCCCCTATGTACAAGAATATAACTACTATAATACTGCCCCCTATGTACAAGAATATAACTACTATAATACTGCTCTTATGTACAAGTATATAACTACTATAATACTGCCCTCTATGTACAAGAATATAACTACTACAATACTGCTCCTATGTACAAGTATATAACTACTATAATACTGCTCTTATGTACAAGTATATAACTACTATAATACTGCCCCCTATGTACAAGAATATAACTACTATAATACTGTCCCTATGTACAAGAATATAACTACTATAATACTGCTCTTATGTACAAGTATATAACTACTATAATACTGCCCCCTATGTACAATAATATAACTACTATAATACTGTCCCTATGTACAAGAATATAACTACTACAATACTGCTCCTATGTACAAGTATATAACTACTATAATACTGCCCCCTATGTACAAGAATATAACTACTATAATACTGCTCTTATGTACAAGTATATAACTACTATAATACTGCCCTCTATGTACAAGAATATAACTACTATAACACTGCCTCTATGTACAAGAATATAACTACTATAATACTGCTCCTATGTACAAGAATATAACTACTATAATACTGCTCCCTATGTACAAGAATATAACTACTATAATACTGCTCCTATGTACAAGAATATAACTACTATAATACTGCCCCCTATATACAAGAATATAACTACTATAATACTGCCCCCTATGTACAAGAATATAACTACTATAATACTGCTCCTATGTACAAGAATATAACTGCTATAATACTGCTCCTATGTACAAGAATATATCTACTATAATACTGCCCCCTATGTACAAGAATATAACTACTATAATACTGCCCCCTATGTACAAGAATATATCTACTATAATACTGCTCCCTATGTACAAGAATATATCTACTATAATACTGCCCCCTATGTACAAGAATATAACTACTATAATACTGCTCCTATGTTCAAGAATATATCTACTATAATACTGCCCCCTATGTACAAGAATATATCTACTATAATACTGCTCCCTATGTACAAGAATATAACTACTATAATACTGCTCCTATGTACAAGAATATATCTACTATAATACTGCCCCCTATGTACAAGAATATAACTACTATAATACTGCCCCCTATGTACAAGAATATATCTACTATAATACTGCTCCTATGTACAAGAATATAACTACTATAATACTGCCCCTATGTACAAGAATATAACTACTATAATACTGCCCTCTATGTACAAGAATATAACTACTATAATACTGCCCCTATGTACAAGAATATAACTACTATAATACTGCCCTCTATGTACAAGAATATAACTACTATAATACTGCCCCCTATGTACAAGAATATAACTACTATAATACTGCCCTCTATGTACAAGAATATAACTACTAAAATACTGCCCCCTGTGTACAAGAATATAACTACTATAATACTGCCCCCTATGTACAAGAATATAACTACTATAATACTGATCCTATGTACGAGAATATAACTACTATAACACTGCCACAATGTACAAGAATATAATTACTATAATACTGCCCCTATGTACAAGAAAAAACTACTATAAAACTGCCCCCTATGTACTAGAATGTAACTACTATAATTCTGCTCCTATGTAGAATATAACTACTATAATACTGCTCCTATGTACAAGAATATAACTACAATAATACTGCCACTATGTACTAGAATATAACTACTATAATACTGCCCCTATGTACAAGAATATAACTACTATAATACTGCCCCTATGTACAAGAATATAACTTCTATAATACTGCTCCTATGTACAAGAATATAACTACTATAATACTGCTCCTATGTACAAGAATATAGCTACTATAATACTGCCCCTGTGTACAAGAATATAACTACTATAATACTGCCCCTGTGTACAAGAATATCACTACTATAATACTGCCCCCTATGTACTAGAATATATCTACTATAATACTGCCCCCTATGCACAAGTATATAACAACTTTAATACTGCTCCTATGTACAAGAATATAGCTACTATAATACTGCCACTATCTACAAGAATATAACTACTATAATATTGCCCCTATGGACTAGAATATAACTACTATAATACTGCTCCTATGTACAAGAATATAACTACTATAATACTGCTCCTATGTACAACATTATAACTACTATAATACTGCCCCCTATGTACTAGAATATAACTACTATAATACTGCCCCCTATGTACAGGTATATAACTACTATAATACTGCTCCTATGTACAACAATATAACTACTATAATACTGCCCCCTATGTACAAGAATATAACTATTATAATACTGCCCCTATGTACAAGACTATAATTACTATAATACTGCCCCCTATGTACAAGAATATAACTACTATAATACTGCCCCCTATGTACTAGAATGTAACTACTATAATACTGCTCCTATGTACAAGAATATAACTACTATAATACTGCTCCTATGTACAGGAATATAACTACTATAATACTGCCACTATGTACAAGAATATAACTACTATAATACTGCCCCTATGTACAAGAATATAATTACTATAATACTGCCCCTGTGTACAAGAATATAACTACTATAATACTGCCCCTTATGTACTAGAATATAACTACTATAATACTGCCCCCTATGTACAAGAATATAACTACTATAATACTGCCCCTATGTACAAGAATATAACTACTATAATACTGTTCCTATGTACAAGAATATAACTACTATAATACTGCCCCCTATGTACAAGAATATAACTACTATAATACTGCTCCTATGTACAAGAATATAACTACTATAATACTGCTCCTATGTACAAGAATATAACTACTATAATACTGCCCCCTATGTACAAGAATATAACTACTATAATACTGCTCCTATGTACAAGAATATAACTACTATAATACTGCTCCTATGTACAAGAATATAACTACTATAATACTGCCCCCTATGTACAAGAATGTAAATACTATAATACTGCTCCTATGTACAAGAATATAACTACTATAATACTGCTCCTATGTACAAGAATATAACTACTATAATACTGCTCCTATGTACAAGAATATAACTACTATAATACTGCCCCCTATGTACAAGAATATAAATACTATAATACTGCTCCTATGTACAAGAATATAACTACTATAATACTGCTCCTATGTTCAAGAATATAACTACTATAATACTGCCCCTATGTATAAGAATATAACTACTATAATACTGCTCCTATGTACAAGAATATAACTACTATAATACTGCTCCTATGTACAAGAATATAACTACTATAATACTGCCCCTATGTACAAGAGTATAACTACTATAATACTGCCCCTATGTACAAGAACATAACTACTATAATACTGCCCCATATGTACAAGAATATAACTACTATAATACTGCTCCTATGTACAAGAATATAACTACTATAATACTGCCCCTATGTACAAGAATATAACTACTATAATACTGCCCCCTATTTACAAGAATATAACTACTATAATACTGCCCCTATGTACAAGAATATAACTACTATAATACTGCCCCTATGTACAAGAATATAACTACTATAATACTGCCCCTATGTACAAGAATATAACTACTATAATACTGCTCCTATGTACAAGAATATAACTAATATAATACTGCCCCCTATGTACAAGAATATAACTACTATAATACTGCTCCTATGTACAAGAATATAACTACTATAATACTGCCCTCTATGTAGAAGAATATAACTACTATAATACTGCCCCCATGTACAAGAATATAACTACTATAATACTGCCCTCTATGTACAAGAATATAACTACTATAATACTGCCCCTATGTACAAGAATATAACTACTATAATACTGCCCTCTATGTACAAGAATATAACTACTATAATACTGCCCTCTATGTACAAGAATATAACTACTATAATACTGCCCCTATGTACAAGAATATAACTACTATAATACTGCCCCCTATGTACAAGAATATAACTACTATAATACTGCCCCTATGTACAAGAATATAACTACTATAATACTGCCCCCTATGTACAAGAATATAACTACTATAATACTGCCCCTATGTACAAGAATATAACTACTATAATACTGCCCCCTATGTACAAGAATATAACTTCTATAATACTGCCCCTATGTACAAGAATATAACTACTATAATACTGCTCCCTATGTACAAGAATATAACTAATATAATACTGCTCCTATGTACAAGAATATAACTACTATAATACTGCCCCTATGTACAAGAACATAACTACTATAATACTGCCCCATATGTACAAGAATATAACTACTATAATACTGCTCCTATGTACAAGAATATAACTACTATAATACTGCCCCTATGTACAAGAATATAACTACTATAATACTGCCCCCTATTTACAAGAATATAACTACTATAATACTGCCCCTATGTACAAGAATATAACTACTATAATACTGCCCCTATGTACAAGAATATAACTACTATAATACTGCCCCTATGTACAAGAATATAACTACTATAATACTGCTCCTATGTACAAGAATATAACTAATATAATACTGCCCCCTATGTACAAGAATATAACTACTATAATACTGCTCCTATGTACAAGAATATAACTACTATAATACTGCCCTCTATGTAGAAGAATATAACTACTATAATACTGCCCCCATGTACAAGAATATAACTACTATAATACTGCCCTCTATGTACAAGAATATAACTACTATAATACTGCCCCTATGTACAAGAATATAACTACTATAATACTGCCCTCTATGTACAAGAATATAACTACTATAATACTGCCCTCTATGTACAAGAATATAACTACTATAATACTGCCCCTATGTACAAGAATATAACTACTATAATACTGCCCCCTATGTACAAGAATATAACTACTATAATACTGCCCCTATGTACAAGAATATAACTACTATAATACTGCCCCCTATGTACAAGAATATAACTACTATAATACTGCCCCTATGTACAAGAATATAACTACTATAATACTGCCCCCTATGTACAAGAATATAACTTCTATAATACTGCCCCTATGTACAAGAATATAACTACTATAATACTGCTCCCTATGTACAAGAATATAACTAATATAATACTGCTCCTATGTACAAGAATATAACTACTATAATACTGGTCCTATGTACAAGAATATAACTACTATAATACTGCCCCGTATGTACAAGAATATAACTACTATAATACTGCCCCTATGTACAAGAATATAACTACTATAATACTGCCCCCTATGTACAAGAATATAACTACTATAATACTGCTCCTATGTACAAGAATATAACTACTATAATACTGCCCCCTATGTACAAGAATATAACTACTATAATACTGCCCCTATGTACAAGAATATAACTACTATAATACTGCCCCTATGTACAAGAATATAACTTCTATAATACTGCCCCCTATGTACAAGAATATAACTACTATAATACTGCTCCCTATGTACAAGAATATAACTAATATAATACTGCTCCTATGTACAAGAATATAACTAATATAATACTGCTCCTATGTACAAGAATATAACTACTATAATACTGCCCCCTATGTACAAGAATATAACTACTATAATACTGCCCCTATGTACAAGAATATAACTACTATAATACAGCCCCCTATGTACAAGAATATAACTACTATAATACTGCTCCCTATGTACAAGAATATAACTAATATAATACTGCTCCTATGTACAAGAATATAACTAATATAATACTGGTCCTATGTACAAGAATATAACTACTATAATACTGCCCCCTATGTACAAGAATATAACTAATATAATACTGGTCCTATGTACAAGAATATAACTACTATAATACTGCCCCCTATGTACAAGAATATAACTACTATAATAATGCTCCTATGTACAAGAATATAACTAATATAATACTGGTCCTATGTACAAGAATATAACTACTATAATACTGCTCCTATGTACAAGAATATAACTACTATAATACAGCCCCCTATGTACAAGAATATAACTACTATAATACTGGTCCTATGTGCAAGAATATAACTACTATAATACTGCTCCTATGTACAAGAATATAACTACTATAATACAGCCTCCTATGTACAAGAATATAACTACTATAATACAGCCTCCTATGTACAAGAATATAACTACTATAATACTGCTCCTATGTACAAGAATATAACTACTATAATACTGCTCCTATGTACAAGAATATAACTACTGTAATACTGCCCCCTATGTACAAGAATATAACTACTATAATACTGCCCCCTATGTACAAGAATATAACTACTATAATACTGCCCCCTATGTACAAGAATATAACTACTATAATACAGCCCCCTATGTACAAGAATATAACTACTATAATACTGCCCCCTATGTACAAGAATATAACTACTATAATACTGCCCCCTATGTACAAGAATATAACTACTATAATACTGCCCCCTATGTACAAGAATATAACTACTATAATACTGCCCCCCTATGTACAAGAATATAACTACTATAATACTGCCCCTATGTACAAGAATATAACTACTATAATACTGCCCCCTATGTACAAGAATATAACTACTATAATACTGCCCCCTATGTACAAGAATATAACTACTATAATACTGCCCCCCTATGTACAAGAATATAACTACTATAATACTGCCCCTATGTACAAGAATATAACTACTATAATACTGCCCCCTATGTACAAGAATATAACTACTATAATACTGCCCCTATGTACAAGAATATAACTACTATAATACTGCCCCCTATGTACAAGAATATAACTACTATAATACTGCCCCCTATGTACAAGAATATAACTTCTATAATACTGCCCCTATGTACAAGAATATAACTACTATAATACTGCTCCCTATGTACAAGAATATAACTAATATAATACTGCTCCTATGTACAAGAATATAACTACTATAATACTGGTCCTATGTACAAGAATATAACTACTGTAATACTGCCCCCTATGTACAAGAATATAACTACTATAATACTGCCCCCTATGTACAAGAATATAACTACTATAATACTGCCCCTATGTACAAGAATATAACTACTATAATACTGCCCCCTATGTACAAGAATATAACTACTATAATACTGCTCCTATGTACAAGAATATAACTACTATAATACTGCCCCCTATGTACAAGAATATAACTACTATAATACTGCCCCTATGTACAAGAATATAACTACTATAATACTGCCCCTATGTACAAGAATATAACTTCTATAATACTGCCCCCTATGTACAAGAATATAACTACTATAATACTGCTCCCTATGTACAAGAATATAACTAATATAATACTGCTCCTATGTACAAGAATATAACTAATATAATACTGCTCCTATGTACAAGAATATAACTACTATAATACTGCCCCCTATGTACAAGAATATAACTACTATAATACTGCCCCTATGTACAAGAATATAACTACTATAATACAGCCCCCTATGTACAAGAATATAACTACTATAATACTGCTCCCTATGTACAAGAATATAACTAATATAATACTGCTCCTATGTACAAGAATATAACTAATATAATACTGGTCCTATGTACAAGAATATAACTACTATAATACTGCCCCCTATGTACAAGAATATAACTAATATAATACTGGTCCTATGTACAAGAATATAACTACTATAATACTGCCCCCTATGTACAAGAATATAACTACTATAATACTGCCCCTATGTACAAGAATATAACTACTATAATACAGCCCCCTATGTACAAGAATATAACTACTATAATACTGCTCCCTATGTACAAGAATATAACTAATATAATACTGCTCCTATGTACAAGAATATAACTAATATAATACTGGTCCTATGTACAAGAATATAACTACTATAATACTGCTCCTATGTACAAGAATATAACTACTATAATACAGCCCCCTATGTACAAGAATATAACTACTATAATACTGGTCCTATGTGCAAGAATATAACTACTATAATACTGCTCCTATGTACAAGAATATAACTACTATAATACAGCCTCCTATGTACAAGAATATAACTACTATAATACAGCCTCCTATGTACAAGAATATAACTACTATAATACTGCTCCTATGTACAAGAATATAACTACTATAATACTGCTCCTATGTACAAGAATATAACTACTGTAATACTGCCCCCTATGTACAAGAATATAACTACTATAATACTGCCCCCTATGTACAAGAATATAACTACTATAATACTGCCCCCTATGTACAAGAATATAACTACTATAATACAGCCCCCTATGTACAAGAATATAACTACTATAATACTGCCCCCTATGTACAAGAATATAACTACTATAATACTGCCCCCTATGTACAAGAATATAACTACTATAATACTGCCCCCTATGTACAAGAATATAACTACTATAATACTGCCCCCCTATGTACAAGAATATAACTACTATAATACTGCTCCCTATGTACAAGAATATAACTACTATAATACTGCTCCTATGTACAAGAATATAACTACTATAATACTGCTCCCTATGTACAAGAATATAACTACTATAATACTGCTCCTATGTACAAGAATATAACTACTATAATACTGCTCCTATGTACAAGAATATAACTACTATAATACTGCCCCTATGTACAAGAATATAACTACTATAATACTGCTCCCTATGTACAAGAATATAACTACTATAATATTGCTCCTATGTACAAGAATATAACTACTATAATACTGCTCCTATGTACAAGAATATAACTACTATAATACTGCTCCCTATGTACAAGAATATAACTACTATAATACTGCTCCTATGTACAAGAATATAACTACTATAATACTGCTCCTATGTACAAGAATATAACTACTATAATACGGCTCCTATGTACAAGAATATAACTACTATAATACTGCTCCTATGTACAAGAATATAACTACTATAATACTGCTCCTATGTACAAGAATATAACTACTATAATACTGCTCCCTATGTATAAGAATATAACTACTATAATACTGCTCCCTATGTTCAAGAATATAACTACTATAATACTGCTCCTATGTACAAGAATATAACTACTATAATACTGCTCCTATGTACAAGAATATAACAACTATAATACTGCTCCCTATGTACAAGAATATAACTACTATAATACTGCTCCTATGTACAAGAATATAACTACTATAATACTGCTCCTATGTACAAGAATATAACTACTATAATACGGCTCCTATGTACAAGAATATAACTACTATAATACTGCTCCCTATGTACAAGAATATAACTACTATAATACTGCCCCTATGTACAAGAATATAACTACTATAATACTGCCCCCTATGTATAAGAATATAACTACTATAATACTGCCCCTATGTACAAGAATATAACTACTATAATACTGCCCCTATGTACAAGAATATAACTACTATAATACTGCCCCCTATGTACAAGAATATAACTACTATAATACTGCTCCCTATGTACAAGAATATAACTACTATAATACTGCCCCCTATGTACAAGAATATAACTACTATAATACTGCCCCTATGTACAAGAATATAACTACTATAATACTGCCCCCTATGTACAAGAATATAACTACTATAATACTGCCCCTATGTACAAGAATATAACTACTATAATACTGCCCCTATGTACAAGAATATAACTACTATAATACTGCTTCCTATGTACAAGAATATAACTACTATAATACTGCTCCCTATGTACAAGAATATAACTACTATAATACTGCCCCCTATGTACAAGAATATAACTACTATAATACTGCCCCCTATGTATAAGAATATAACTACTATAATACTGCTCCTATGTACAGGAATATAACTACTATAATACTGCTTCCTATGTACAAGAATATAACTACTATAATACTGCTCCCTATGTACAAGAATATAACTACTATAATACTGCCCCCTATGTACAAGAATATAACTACTATAATACTGCCCCCTATGTATAAGAATATAACTACTATAATACTGCCACTATGTACAAGTAAATGGTTTAAATTCAGTGTTTCATACATCCTGCTGCCTGTATGTGTTGTGACTCCATCTTGTCTTGCAGGTATTGTGCCTTCTCTCACCTATCAAGTGTTCTTTATGAAGAAATTGTGGACTAATACAGTTCCAGGAAAGGACTCGATGGCTGACTCCATTTTCCACTACTATCAGGTGTGAGGTTCTTCCTGCAGTCCTAGTCCTCCTGGTTTATACAATGTGGTCACTTGATGTGATGCAGGTGTAACTGGGGAGGTTGTGAGTGTGATGGACGATGTTCCTCCTTGTCGCCAGTCTTTACTGATAGTGTGTATGGCTCTTGTTACAGGAGCTTCCGAAGTACCTGCGCGGTTACCATAAGTGCACCCGGGAGGACGTCCTGCAGCTGGCTGCTCTCATCTACAGGGTCAAGTATGAAGATGACAAATCCTACTTCCCAAACATTCCTAAAATGCTAAAAGAACTCGTTCCCCAAGACTTAATCCGACAATTAAATCCAGACGACTGGAAGAGAGTGAGTATTGTGCTCCCTCTAGTGGTGGCTGTAAAAATCTGTATGTAGTGAACTCCCTCTAGTGGCGGCTGTATAAATCTGTATGTATTGTGCTCCCTCTAGTGGTGGCTGTAAAAATCTGTATGTAGTGAGCTCCCCCTTGTGGTGGCTGTATAAATCTGTATGTAGTGATCTCCCAATAGTGGTGACTGTATAAATCTGTATGTAGTGAGCTCCCTCTAGTGGTGGCTGTATAAATCTGTATGTAGTGAACTCCCTCTAGTGGCGGCTGTATAAATCTGTATGTATTGTGCTCCCTCTAGTGGTGGCTGTAAAAATCTGTATGTAGTAAGCTCCCCCTTGTGGTGGCTGTATAAATCTGTATGTATTGTGCTCCCACTAGTGGTGACTGTATAAATCTGTATGTAGTGAGCTCCCACTAGTGGTGACTGTATAAATCTGTATGTATTGTGCTCCCACTAGTGGTGACTGTATAAATCTGTATGCAGTGAGCTCCCTCTAGTGGTGACTGTATAAATCTGTATGTAGTGATCTCCGCCTAGTGGTGACTGTATACATCTGTATGTAGTGAGCTCCCCCTAGTGGTGGTTGTATAAATCTGTATGTAGTGAGCTCCCTCTAGTGGTGGCTGTATAAATCAGTATGTAGTGATCTCCCCCTAGTGGTGGCTGTATAAATCTGTATGCAGTCAGCTCCCTCTAGTGGTGACTGTATAAATCTGTATGTAGTGATCTCCCCCTAGTGGTGACTGTATAAATCTGTATGTAGTGAGCTCTCCCTAGTGGTGACTGTATAAATCTGTATGTAGTGAGCTCCCCCTAGTGGTGACTGTATAAATCTGTATGTAGTGAGCTCTCCCTAGTGGTGGCTGTATAAATCTGCATGTAGTGAGCTCTCCCTAGTGGTGACTGTATACATCTGTATGTAGTGAGCTCCCTCTAGTGGTGGCTGTATAAATCTGTATCTAGTGAGCTCCCTCTAGTGGTGACTGTATACATCTGTATGTAGTGAGCTCCCTCTAGTGGTGACTGTATAAATCTGTATGTAGTGAGCTCCTTCCAGTGGTGGCTGTATAAATCTGTATGTAGTGAGCTCTCCCTAGTGGTGACTGTATAAATCTGTATGTAGTGAGCTCCCCCTAGTGGTGACTGTATAAATCTGTATGTAGTGAGCTCTCCCTAGTGGTGGCTGTATAAATCTGCATGTAGTGAGCTCTCCCTAGTGGTGACTGTATAAATCTGTATGTAGTGAGCTCCCTCTAGTGGTGGCTGTATAAATCTGTATGTAGTGAGCTCCCTCTAGTGGTGGCTGTATAAATCAGTATGTAGTAAGCTCCCTCTAGTGGTGGCTGTATAAATCTGTATGTAGTGAGCTCCCCCTAGTGGTGACTGTATAAATCTGTATGTAGTGATCTCCCTCTAGTGGTGGCTGTATAAATCTGTATGTAGTGAGCTCCCTCTAGTGGTGGCTGTATAAATCTGTATGTAGTGAGCTCCCTCTAGTGGTGGCTGTATAAATCTGTATGTAGTGTGCTCCCTCTAGTGGTGACTGTATACTTCTGTATGTAGTGAGCTTCCTCTAGTGGTGGCTGTATAAATCTGTATGTAGTGTGCTCCCTCTAGTGGTGACTGTATAAATCTGTATGTAGTGAGCTCCCTCTAGTGGTGGCTGTATAAATCTATGTAGTGAGCTCCCTCTAGTGGTGGCTGTATAAATCTGTATGTAGTGAGCTCTCCCTAGTGGTGGCTGTATAAATCTGCACGTAGTGAGCTCTCCCTAGTGGTGACTGTATAAATCTGTATGTAGTGAGCTCCCTCTAGTGGTGGCTGTATAAATCTGTATGTAGTGAGCTCCCTCTAGTGGTGGCTGTATAAATCAGTATGTAGTGAGCTCCCTCTAGTGGTGGCTGTATAAATCTGCACGTAGTGAGCTCCCTCTAGTGGTGGCTGTATAAATCAGTATGTAGTGAGCTCCCTCTAGTGGTGACTGTATACATCTGTATGTAGTGAGCTCTCCCTAGTGGTGGCTGTATAAATCTGCACGTAGTGAGCTCTCCCTAGTGGTGGCTGTATAAATCTGTATGTAGTGAGCTCCCTCTAGTGGTGGCTGTATAAATCTGTATGTAGTGAGCTCCCTCTAGTGGTGGCTGTATAAATCAGTATGTAGTGAGCTCCCTCTAGTGGTGACTGTATAAATCTGTATGTAGTGAGCTCCCTCTAGTGGTGGCTGTATAAATCAGTATGTAGTGAGCTCCCTCTAGTGGTGACTGTATACATCTGTATGTAGTGAGCTCCCCCTAGTGGTGGCTGTATAAATCTGCACGTAGTGAGCTCCCTCTAGTGGTGGCTGTATAAATCAGTATGTAGTGAGCTCCCTCTAGTGGTGACTGTATACATCTGTATGTAGTGAGCTCTCCCTAGTGGTGGCTGTATAAATCTGTATGTAGTGAGCTCCCTCTAGTGGTGGCTGTATAAATCTGTATGTAGTGAGCTCCCTCTAGTGGTGGCTGTATAAATCAGTATGTAGTGAGCTCCCTCTAGTGGTGACTGTATAAATCTGTATGTAGTGAGCTCTCCGTAGTGGTGACTGTATAAATCTGTATGTAGTGAGCTCCCTCTAGTGGTGGCTGTATAAATCAGTATGTAGTGAGCTCCCTCTAGTGGTGGCTGTATAAATCTGTATGTAGTGAGCTCTCCGTAGTGGTGACTGTATAAATCTGTATGTAGTGAGCTCCCTCTAGTGGTGGCTGTATAAGGCTGTGTGCCCACGTAGCATTTTTCAAGCGTATATGCTGCGGAATTTCCGCAGTGTAAACGCTTGAAAAACGCATGTATATCCGCACCCCATGGTCCCCAATGGCATTCCGCAATGTCAATGCCCATGCTGCGGATTTTTCCGCAGCATATATGCAGCGGTCAAAAATCCGCAGCATGTTCATTAATTTTGCGGAAGCGCAGCGGAATCAATGTGCGGATGGTACCCAAGTCTGGAGGAGAGGAGACTCTCATCCAGACCTGGGTACCAAAGAAAAAGGAAAAAAAAGAATAAAATAAAGTTTATACTTATCTTCTGATGTTTTCCCTCCGTCGCGCTGTTGTCTGAAGGACCTGCCACGTCATTGAGTCATGTGACCCACAACATGACTCAATGACGTCACCGCAGGTCCTGCACACAACAGCGTGAGCCGCTCAAGCCTCCGGACGGGGCAGAGAATGCATCAGAAGGTGAGTATAAAGTTTATTTTTTTAATTTTTACCATTCTGAACAAGTTGTCAAGCACTTTTCCAAGTGATGCTTGGAGAAGTGCTTGATAACCCGCATGCGGAAATGCATGCAAAGACGCCTCACAAACGCTTCTACCTGGCGGGAAAACCGCATGTAATATCCGCATGCGATTTTCCCGCCAGGGAGAAGCGTAAAAAATATGCTTCAGGTCCGCAACGTGGGCACATAGCCTGAATCTGTATGTAGTGAGCTCCCTCTAGTGGTGGCTGTATAAATCTGTATGTAGTGAGCTCCCTCTAGTGGTGGCTGTATAAATCAGTATGTAGTGAGCTCCCTCTAGTGGTGACTGTATACATCTGTATGTAGTGAGCTCCCTCTAGTGGTGGCTGTATAAATCTGTATGTAGTGAGCTCCCTCTAGTGGTGGCTGTATAAATCAGTATGTAGTGAGCTCCCTCTAGTGGTGACTGTATACATCTGTATGTAGTGAGCTCCCTCTAGTGGTGGCTGTATAAATCTGTATGCAGTGAGCTCTCCCTAGTGGTGACTGTATAAATCTGTATGTAGTGAGCTCCTCCTAGTGGTGGCTGTATAAATCTGTATGTAGTGAGCTCTCCCTAGTGGTGGCTGTATAAATCTGCATGTAGTGAGCTCTCCCTAGTGGTGACTGTATAAATCTGTATGTAGTGAGCTCCCTCTAGTGGTGACTGTATACATCTGTATGTAGTGAGCTCCCTCTAGTGGTGGCTGTATAAATCTGTATGCAGTGAGCTCTCCCTAGTGGTGACTGTATAAATCTGTATGTAGTGAGCTCCTCCTAGTGGTGGCTGTATAAATCTGTATGTAGTGAGCTTCCTCTAGTGGTGGCTGTATAAATCAGTATGTAATGAGCTCCCTCTAGTGGTGACTGTATACATCTGTATGTAGTGAGCTTCCTCTAGTGGTGGCTGTATAAATCTGTATGTAGTGAGCTCCCCCTAGTGGTGACTGTATAAATCTGTATGTAGTGATCTCCCTCTAGTGGTGGCTGTATAAATCTGTATGTAGTGAGCTCCCTCTAGTGGTGGCTGTATAAATCTGTATGTAGTGAGCTCCCTCTAGTGGTGGCTGTATAAATCTGTATGTAGTGTGCTCCCTCTAGTGGTGACTGTATACATCTGTATGTAGTGAGCTTCCTCTAGTGGTGGCTGTATAAATCTGTATGTAGTGTGCTCCCTCTAGTGGTGACTGTATAAATCTGTATGTAGTGAGCTCCCTCTAGTGGTGGCTGTATAAATCTATGTAGTGAGCTCCCTCTAGTGGTGGCTGTATAAATCTGTATGTAGTGAGCTCCCTCTAGTGGTGGCTGTATAAATCTGCACGTAGTGAGCTCTCCCTAGTGGTGACTGTATAAATCTGTATGTAGTGAGCTCCCTCTAGTGGTGGCTGTATAAATCTGTATGTAGTGAGCTCCCTCTAGTGGTGGCTGTATAAATCAGTATGTAGTGAGCTCCCTCTAGTGGTGACTGTATAAATCTGTATGTAGTGAGCTCCCTCTAGTGGTGGCTGTATAAATCAGTATGTAGTGAGCTCCCTCTAGTGGTGACTGTATACATCTGTATGTAGTGAGCTCCCTCTAGTGGTGGCTGTATAAATCTGTATGTAGTGAGCTCCCCGTAGTGGTGACTGTATAAATCTGTATGTATTGAGCTCCCCCTAGTGGTGACTGTATAAATTTGTATGTAGTGATCTCCCTCTAGTGGTGGCTGTATAAATCTGTATGTAGTGAGCTCTCTCTAGTGGTGGCTGTATAAATCTGTATGTAGTGAGCTCCCTCTAGTGGTGACTGTATACATCTGTATGTAGTGAGCTCCCTCTAGTGGTGGCTGTATACATCTGTATGTAGTGAGCTCCCTCCAGTGGTGGCTGTATAAATCTGTATGTAGTGAGCTCCCTCCAGTGGTGGTTGTATAAATCTGTATGCAGTGAGCTCCCCCTAGTGGTGGCTGTATAAATCTGTATATAGTGAGCTCCCTCTAGTGGTGGCTGTAAAAATCTGTATGTAGTGAGCTCCCCCTTGTGGTGGCTGTATAAATCTGTATGTAGTGAGCTCCCAATAGTGGTGATTGTATAAATCTGTATGTAGTGAGCTCCTCCTAGTGGTGGCTGTATATATCTGTATGTAGTGAGCTTCCTCTAGTGGTGACTGTATAAATCTGTATGTAGTGAGCTCCCCCTAGTGGTGGCTGTATAAATCTGTATGTAGTGAGCTCCTCCTAGTGGTGGCTGTATAAATCTGTATGTAGTGAGCTCCCTCTAGTGGTGACTGTATAAATCTGTATGTAGTGAGCTCCCTCTAGTGGTGACTGTATAAATCTGTATGTAGTGAGCTCCCAATAGTGGTGGCTGTATAAATCTGTATGTAGTGAGCTCCCTCTAGTGGTGACTGTATAAATCTGTATGTAGTGAGCTTCCTCTATTGGTGACTGTATAAATCTGTATGTAGTGAGCTCCCCCTAGTGGTGGCTGTATAAATCTGTATGTAGTGAGCTCCCCCTAGTGGTGGCTGTATAAATCTGTATGTAGTGAGCTCCCTCTAGTGGTGGCTGTATAAATCTGTATGTAGTGAGCTCTCCCTAGTGGTGGCTGTATAAATCTGTATGTAGTGAGCTCCCTCTAGTGGTGGCTGTATAAATCTGTATGTAGTGAGCTCCCTCTATTGGTGACTGTATAATCTGTATGTAGTGAGCTCCCTCTAGTGGTGACTGTATAAATCTGTATGTAGTGAGCTCCCCCTAGTGGTGGCTGTATAAATCTGTATGTAGTGAGCTCCCCCTAGTGGTGACTGTATAAATCTGTATGTAGTGAGCTCCCTCTAGTGGTGGCTGTATAAATCTGTATGTAGTGAGCTCCTCCTAGTGGTGGCTGTATAAATCTGTATGTAGTGAGCTCCCTCTAGTGGTGGCTGTATAAATCTGTATGCAGTGAGCTCCCTCTAGTGGTGGCTGTATAAATCTGTATATAGTGAGCTCCCTCTAGTGGTGGCTGTAAAAATCTGTATGTAGTGAGCTCCCCCTAGTGGTGGCTGTATAAATCTGTATGTAGTGAGCTCCCCCTAGTGGTGGCTGTATAAATCTGTATGTAGGGAGCTCTCCCTAGTGGTGGCTGTATAAATCTGTATGTAGTGAGCTCCCTCTAGTGGTGACTGTATAAATCTGTATGTAGTGAGCTCCCTCTAGTGGTGACTGTATAAATCTGTATGTAGTGAGCTCCCTCTAGTGGTGACTGTATAAATCTGTATGTAGTGAGCTCCCTCTAGTGGTGACTGTATAAATCTGTATGTAGTGAGCTCCCCCTAGTGGTGGCTGTATAAATCTGTATGTAGTGAGCTCCCCCTAGTGGTGACTGTATAAATCTGTATGTAGTGAGCTTCCTCTAGTGGTGGCTGTATAAATCTGTATGCAGTGAGCTCCCCCTAGTGGTGGCTGTATAAATCTGTATGCAGTGAGCTCCCTCTAGTGGTGGCTGTATAAATCTGTATGTAGTGAGCTCCCTCTAGTGGTGGCTGTATAAATCTGTATGCAGTGAGCTCCCCCTAGTGGTGGCTGTATAAATCTGTATGTAGTGAGCTCCCTCTAGTGGTGGCTGTATAAATCTGTATGTAGTGAGCTCCCTCTAGTGGTGACTGTATAAATCTGTATGTAGTTAGCTCCCCCTAGTGGTGGCTGTATAAATCTGTATGTAGTGAGCTCCCTCTAGTGGTGACTGTATAAATCTGTATGTAGTGAGCTCCCTCTAGTGGTGGCTGTATAAATCAGTATGTAGTGAGCTCCCTCTAGTGGTGACTGTATACATCTGTATGTAGTGAGCTCCCTCTAGTGGTGGCTGTATAAATCTGTATGCAGTGAGCTCTCCCTAGTGGTGACTGTATAAATCTGTATGTAGTGAGCTCCTCCTAGTGGTGGCTGTATAAATCTGTATGTAGTGAGCTCTCCCTAGTGGTGGCTGTATAAATCTGCATGTAGTGAGCTCTCCCTAGTGGTGACTGTATAAATCTGTATGTAGTGAGCTCCCTCTAGTGGTGGCTGTATAAATCTGTATGTAGTGAGCTCCCTCTAGTGGTGGCTGTATAAATCAGTATGTAGTGAGCTCCCTCTAGTGGTGACTGTATACATCTGTATGTAGTGAGCTCCCTCTAGTGGTGGCTGTATAAATCTATGTAGTGAGCTCCCTCTAGTGGTGGCTGTATAAATCTGTATGTAGTGAGCTCCCTCTAGTGGTGGCTGTATAAATCTGCACGTAGTGAGCTCTCCCTAGTGGTGACTGTATAAATCTGTATGTAGTGAGCTCCCTCTAGTGGTGGCTGTATAAATCTGTATGTAGTGAGCTCCCTCTAGTGGTGGCTGTATAAATCAGTATGTAGTGAGCTCCCTCTAGTGGTGACTGTATAAATCTGTATGTAGTGAGCTCCCTCTAGTGGTGGCTGTATAAATCAGTATGTAGTGAGCTCCCTCTAGTGGTGACTGTATACATCTGTATGTAGTGAGCTCCCTCTAGTGGTGGCTGTATAAATCTGTATGTAGTGAGCTCCCCGTAGTGGTGACTGTATAAATCTGTATGTTTTGAGCTCCCCCTAGTGGTGACTGTATAAATTTGTATGTAGTGATCTCCCTCTAGTGGTGGCTGTATAAATCTGTATGTAGTGAGCTCTCTCTAGTGGTGGCTGTATAAATCTGTATGTAGTGAGCTCCCTCTAGTGGTGACTGTATACATCTGTATGTAGTGAGCTCCCTCTAGTGGTGGCTGTATACATCTGTATGTAGTGAGCTCCCTCCAGTGGTGGCTGTATAAATCTGTATGTAGTGAGCTCCCTCCAGTGGTGGTTGTATAAATCTGTATGCAGTGAGCTCCCCCTAGTGGTGGCTGTATAAATCTGTATATAGTGAGCTCCCTCTAGTGGTGGCTGTAAAAATCTGTATGTAGTGAGCTCCCCCTTGTGGTGGCTGTATAAATCTGTATGTAGTGAGCTCCCAATAGTGGTGACTGTATAAATCTGTATGTAGTGAGCTCCTCCTAGTGGTGGCTGTATAAATCTGTATGTAGTGAGCTTCCTCTAGTGGTGACTGTATAAATCTGTATGTAGTGAGCTCCCCCTAGTGGTGGCTGTATAAATCTGTATGTAGTGAGCTCCTCCTAGTGGTGGCTGTATAAATCTGTATGTAGTGAGCTCCCTCTAGTGGTGACTGTATAAATCTGTATGTAGTGAGCTCCCTCTAGTGGTGACTGTATAAATCTGTATGTAGTGAGCTCCCAATAGTGGTGGCTGTATAAATCTGTATGTAGTGAGCTCCCTCTAGTGGTGACTGTATAAATCTGTATGTAGTGAGCTTCCTCTATTGGTGACTGTATAAATCTGTATGTAGTGAGCTCCCCCTAGTGGTGGCTGTATAAATCTGTATGTAGTGAGCTCCCCCTAGTGGTGGCTGTATAAATCTGTATGTAGTGAGCTCCCTCTAGTGGTGGCTGTATAAATCTGTATGTAGTGAGCTCTCCCTAGTGGTGGCTGTATAAATCTGTATGTAGTGAGCTCCCTCTAGTGGTGGCTGTATAAATCTGTATGTAGTGAGCTCCCTCTAGTGGTGACTGTATAATCTGTATGTAGTGAGCTCCCTCTAGTGGTGACTGTATAAATCTGTATGTAGTGAGCTCCCCCTAGTGGTGGCTGTATAAATCTGTATGTAGTGAGCTCCCCCTAGTGGTGACTGTATAAATCTGTATGTAGTGAGCTCCCTCTAGTGGTGGCTGTATAAATCTGTATGTAGTGAGCTCCTCCTAGTGGTGGCTGTATAAATCTGTATGTAGTGAGCTCCCTCTAGTGGTGGCTGTATAAATCTGTATGCAGTGAGCTCCCTCTAGTGGTGGCTGTATAAATCTGTATATAGTGAGCTCCCTCTAGTGGTGGCTGTAAAAATCTGTATGTAGTGAGCTCCCCCTAGTGGTGGCTGTATAAATCTGTATGTAGTGAGCTCCCCCTAGTGGTGGCTGTATAAATCTGTATGTAGGGAGCTCTCCCTAGTGGTGGCTGTATAAATCTGTATGTAGTGAGCTCCCTCTAGTGGTGACTGTATAAATCTGTATGTAGTGAGCTCCCTCTAGTGGTGACTGTATAAATCTGTATGTAGTGAGCTCCCTCTAGTGGTGACTGTATAAATCTGTATGTAGTGAGCTCCCCCTAGTGGTGGCTGTATAAATCTGTATGTAGTGAGCTCCCCCTAGTGGTGACTGTATAAATCTGTATGTAGTGAGCTTCCTCTAGTGGTGGCTGTATAAATCTGTATGCAGTGAGCTCCCCCTAGTGGTGGCTGTATAAATCTGTATGCAGTGAGCTCCCTCTAGTGGTGGCTGTATAAATCTGTATGTAGTGAGCTCCCTCTAGTGGTGGCTGTATAAATCTGTATGCAGTGAGCTCCCCCTAGTGGTGGCTGTATAAATCTGTATGTAGTGAGCTCCCTCTAGTGGTGGCTGTATAAATCTGTATGTAGTGAGCTCCCTCTAGTGGTGACTGTATAAATCTGTATGTAGTTAGCTCCCCCTAGTGGTGGCTGTATAAATCTGTATGTAGTGAGCTCCCTCTAGTGGTGACTGTATAAATCTGTATGTAGTGAGCTCCCTCTAGTGGTGGCTGTATAAATCAGTATGTAGTGAGCTCCCTCTAGTGGTGACTGTATACATCTGTATGTAGTGAGCTCCCTCTAGTGGTGGCTGTATAAATCTGTATGCAGTGAGCTCTCCCTAGTGGTGACTGTATAAATCTGTATGTAGTGAGCTCCTCCTAGTGGTGGCTGTATAAATCTGTATGTAGTGAGCTCTCCCTAGTGGTGGCTGTATAAATCTGCATGTAGTGAGCTCTCCCTAGTGGTGACTGTATAAATCTGTATGTAGTGAGCTCCCTCTAGTGGTGGCTGTATAAATCTGTATGTAGTGAGCTCCCTCTAGTGGTGGCTGTATAAATCAGTATGTAGTGAGCTCCCTCTAGTGGTGACTGTATACATCTGTATGTAGTGAGCTCCCTCTAGTGGTGGCTGTATAAATCTATGTAGTGAGCTCCCTCTAGTGGTGGCTGTATAAATCTGTATGTAGTGAGCTCCCTCTAGTGGTGGCTGTATAAATCTGCACGTAGTGAGCTCTCCCTAGTGGTGACTGTATAAATCTGTATGTAGTGAGCTCCCTCTAGTGGTGGCTGTATAAATCTGTATGTAGTGAGCTCCCTCTAGTGGTGGCTGTATAAATCAGTATGTAGTGAGCTCCCTCTAGTGGTGACTGTATAAATCTGTATGTAGTGAGCTCCCTCTAGTGGTGGCTGTATAAATCAGTATGTAGTGAGCTCCCTCTAGTGGTGACTGTATACATCTGTATGTAGTGAGCTCCCTCTAGTGGTGGCTGTATAAATCTGTATGTAGTGAGCTCCCCGTAGTGGTGACTGTATAAATCTGTATGTTTTGAGCTCCCTCTAGTGGTGACTGTATAAATTTGTATGTAGTGATCTCCCTCTAGTGGTGGCTGTATAAATCTGTATGTAGTGAGCTCTCTCTAGTGGTGGCTGTATAAATCTGTATGTAGTGAGCTCCCTCTAGTGGTGACTGTATACATCTGTATGTAGTGAGCTCCCTCTAGTGGTGGCTGTATACATCTGTATGTAGTGAGCTCCCTCCAGTGGTGGCTGTATAAATCTGTATGTAGTGAGCTCCCTCCAGTGGTGGTTGTATAAATCTGTATGCAGTGAGCTCCCCCTAGTGGTGGCTGTATAAATCTGTATATAGTGAGCTCCCTCTAGTGGTGGCTGTAAAAATCTGTATGTAGTGAGCCCCCCCTTGTGGTGGCTGTATAAATCTGTATGTAGTGAGCTCCCAATAGTGGTGACTGTATAAATCTGTATGTAGTGAGCTCCTCCTAGTGGTGGCTGTATAAATCTGTATGTAGTGAGCTTCCTCTAGTGGTGACTGTATAAATCTGTATGTAGTGAGCTCCCCCTAGTGGTGGCTGTATAAATCTGTATGTAGTGAGCTCCTCCTAGTGGTGGCTGTATAAATCTGTATGTAGTGAGCTCCCTCTAGTGGTGACTGTATAAATCTGTATGTAGTGAGCTCCCTCTAGTGGTGACTGTATAAATCTGTATGTAGTGAGCTCCCAATAGTGGTGGCTGTATAAATCTGTATGTAGTGAGCTCCCTCTAGTGGTGACTGTATAAATCTGTATGTAGTGAGCTTCCTCTATTGGTGACTGTATAAATCTGTATGTAGTGAGCTCCCCCTAGTGGTGGCTGTATAAATCTGTATGTAGTGAGCTCCCCCTAGTGGTGGCTGTATAAATCTGTATGTAGTGAGCTCCCTCTAGTGGTGGCTGTATAAATCTGTATGTAGTGAGCTCTCCCTAGTGGTGGCTGTATAAATCTGTATGTAGTGAGCTCCCTCTAGTGGTGGCTGTATAAATCTGTATGTAGTGAGCTCCCTCTAGTGGTGACTGTATAATCTGTATGTAGTGAGCTCCCTCTAGTGGTGACTGTATAAATCTGTATGTAGTGAGCTCCCCCTAGTGGTGGCTGTATAAATCTGTATGTAGTGAGCTCCCCCTAGTGGTGACTGTATAAATCTGTATGTAGTGAGCTCCCTCTAGTGGTGGCTGTATAAATCTGTATGTAGTGAGCTCCTCCTAGTGGTGGCTGTATAAATCTGTATGTAGTGAGCTCCCTCTAGTGGTGGCTGTATAAATCTGTATGCAGTGAGCTCCCTCTAGTGGTGGCTGTATAAATCTGTATATAGTGAGCTCCCTCTAGTGGTGGCTGTAAAAATCTGTATGTAGTGAGCTCCCCCTAGTGGTGGCTGTATAAATCTGTATGTAGTGAGCTCCCCCTAGTGGTGGCTGTATAAATCTGTATGTAGGGAGCTCTCCCTAGTGGTGGCTGTATAAATCTGTATGTAGTGAGCTCCCTCTAGTGGTGACTGTATAAATCTGTATGTAGTGAGCTCCCTCTAGTGGTGACTGTATAAATCTGTATGTAGTGAGCTCCCTCTAGTGGTGACTGTATAAATCTGTATGTAGTGAGCTCCCCCTAGTGGTGGCTGTATAAATCTGTATGTAGTGAGCTCCCCCTAGTGGTGACTGTATAAATCTGTATGTAGTGAGCTTCCTCTAGTGGTGGCTGTATAAATCTGTATGCAGTGAGCTCCCCCTAGTGGTGGCTGTATATATCTGTATGCAGTGAGCTCCCTCTAGTGGTGGCTGTATAAATCTGTATGTAGTGAGCTCCCTCTAGTGGTGGCTGTATAAATCTGTATGCAGTGAGCTCCCCCTAGTGGTGGCTGTATAAATCTGTATGTAGTGAGCTCCCTCTAGTGGTGGCTGTATAAATCTGTATGTAGTGAGCTCCCTCTAGTGGTGACTGTATAAATCTGTATGTAGTTAGCTCCCCCTAGTGGTGGCTGTATAAATCTGTATGTAGTGAGCTCCCTCTAGTGGTGACTGTATAAATCTGTATGTAGTGAGCTCCCTCTAGTGGTGGCTGTATAAATCAGTATGTAGTGAGCTCCCTCTAGTGGTGACTGTATACATCTGTATGTAGTGAGCTCCCTCTAGTGGTGGCTGTATAAATCTGTATGCAGTGAGCTCTCCCTAGTGGTGACTGTATAAATCTGTATGTAGTGAGCTCCTCCTAGTGGTGGCTGTATAAATCTGTATGTAGTGAGCTCTCCCTAGTGGTGGCTGTATAAATCTGCATGTAGTGAGCTCTCCCTAGTGGTGACTGTATAAATCTGTATGTAGTGAGCTCCCTCTAGTGGTGGCTGTATAAATCTGTATGTAGTGAGCTCCCTCTAGTGGTGGCTGTATAAATCAGTATGTAGTGAGCTCCCTCTAGTGGTGACTGTATACATCTGTATGTAGTGAGCTCCCTCTAGTGGTGGCTGTATAAATCTGTATGCAGTGAGCTCTCCCTAGTGGTGACTGTATAAATCTGTATGTAGTGAGCTCCTCCTAGTGGTGGCTGTATAAATCTGTATCTAGTGAGCTCTCCCTAGTGCTGGCTGTATAAATCTGTATGTAGTGAGCTTCCTCTAGTGGTGGCTGTATAAATCAGTATGTAATGAGCTCCCTCTAGTGGTGACTGTATACATCTGTATGTAGTGAGCTTCCTCTAGTGGTGGCTGTATAAATCTGTATGTAGTGAGCTCCCCCTAGTGGTGACTGTATAAATCTGTATGTAGTGATCTCCCTCTAGTGGTGGCTGTATAAATCTGTATGTAGTGAGCTCCCTCTAGTGGTGGCTGTATAAATCTGTATGTAGTGAGCTCCCTCTAGTGGTGGCTGTATAAATCTGTATGTAGTATGCTCCCTCTAGTGGTGACTGTATACATCTGTATGTAGTGAGCTTCCTCTAGTGGTGGCTGTATAAATCTGTATGTAGTGTGCTCCCTCTAGTGGTGACTGTATAAATCTGTATGTAGTGAGCTCCCTCTAGTGGTGGCTGTATAAATCTATGTAGTGAGCTCCCTCTAGTGGTGGCTGTATAAATCTGTATGTAGTGAGCTCCCTCTAGTGGTGGCTGTATAAATCTGCACGTAGTGAGCTCTCCCTAGTGGTGACTGTATAAATCTGTATGTAGTGAGCTCCCTCTAGTGGTGGCTGTATAAATCTGTATGTAGTGAGCTCCCTCTAGTGGTGGCTGTATAAATCAGTATGTAGTGAGCTCCCTCTAGTGGTGACTGTATAAATCTGTATGTAGTGAGCTCCCTCTAGTGGTGGCTGTATAAATCAGTATGTAGTGAGCTCCCTCTAGTGGTGACTGTATACATCTGTATGTAGTGAGCTCCCTCTAGTGGTGGCTGTATAAATCTGTATGTAGTGAGCTCCCCGTAGTGGTGACTGTATAAATCTGTATGTATTGAGCTCCCCCTAGTGGTGACTGTATAAATTTGTATGTAGTGATCTCCCTCTAGTGGTGGCTGTATAAATCTGTATGTAGTGAGCTCTCTCTAGTGGTGGCTGTATAAATCTGTATGTAGTGAGCTCCCTCTAGTGGTGACTGTATACATCTGTATGTAGTGAGCTCCCTCTAGTGGTGGCTGTATACATCTGTATGTAGTGAGCTCCCTCCAGTGGTGGCTGTATAAATCTGTATGTAGTGAGCTCCCTCCAGTGGTGGTTGTATAAATCTGTATGCAGTGAGCTCCCCCTAGTGGTGGCTGTATAAATCTGTATATAGTGAGCTCCCTCTAGTGGTGGCTGTAAAAATCTGTATGTAGTGAGCTCCCCCTTGTGGTGGCTGTATAAATCTGTATGTAGTGAGCTCCCAATAGTGGTGACTGTATAAATCTGTATGTAGTGAGCTCCTCCTAGTGGTGGCTGTATAAATCTGTATGTAGTGAGCTTCCTCTAGTGGTGACTGTATAAATCTGTATGTAGTGAGCTCCCCCTAGTGGTGGCTGTATAAATCTGTATGTAGTGAGCTCCTCCTAGTGGTGGCTGTATAAATCTGTATGTAGTGAGCTCCCTCTAGTGGTGACTGTATAAATCTGTATGTAGTGAGCTCCCTCTAGTGGTGACTGTATAAATCTGTATGTAGTGAGCTCCCAATAGTGGTGGCTGTATAAATCTGTATGTAGTGAGCTCCCTCTAGTGGTGACTGTATAAATCTGTATGTAGTGAGCTTCCTCTATTGGTGACTGTATAAATCTGTATGTAGTGAGCTCCCCCTAGTGGTGGCTGTATAAATCTGTATGTAGTGAGCTCCCCCTAGTGGTGGCTGTATAAATCTGTATGTAGTGAGCTCCCTCTAGTGGTGGCTGTATAAATCTGTATGTAGTGAGCTCTCCCTAGTGGTGGCTGTATAAATCTGTATGTAGTGAGCTCCCTCTAGTGGTGGCTGTATAAATCTGTATGTAGTGAGCTCCCTCTAGTGGTGACTGTATAATCTGTATGTAGTGAGCTCCCTCTAGTGGTGACTGTATAAATCTGTATGTAGTGAGCTCCCCCTAGTGGTGGCTGTATAAATCTGTATGTAGTGAGCTCCCCCTAGTGGTGACTGTATAAATCTGTATGTAGTGAGCTCCCTCTAGTGGTGGCTGTATAAATCTGTATGTAGTGAGCTCCCCCTAGTGGTGGCTGTATAAATCTGTATGTAGTGAGCTCCCTCTAGTGGTGGCTGTATAAATCTGTATGCAGTGAGCTCCCTCTAGTGGTGGCTGTATAAATCTGTATATAGTGAGCTCCCTCTAGTGGTGGCTGTAAAAATCTGTATGTAGTGAGCTCCCCCTAGTGGTGGCTGTATAAATCTGTATGTAGTGAGCTCCCCCTAGTGGTGGCTGTATAAATCTGTATGTAGGGAGCTCTCCCTAGTGGTGGCTGTATAAATCTGTATGTAGTGAGCTCCCTCTAGTGGTGACTGTATACATCTGTATATAGTGAGCTCCCTCTAGTGGTGGCTGTAAAAATCTGTATGTAGTGAGCTCCCCCTAGTGGTGGCTGTATAAATCTGTATGTAGTGAGCTCCCCCTAGTGGTGGCTGTATAAATCTGTATGTAGGGAGCTCTCCCTAGTGGTGGCTGTATAAATCTGTATGTAGTGAGCTCCCTCTAGTGGTGACTGTATAAATCTGTATGTAGTGAGCTCCCTCTAGTGGTGACTGTATAAATCTGTATGTAGTGAGCTCCCTCTAGTGGTGACTGTATAAATCTGTATGTAGTGAGCTCCCTCTAGTGGTGACTGTATAAATCTGTATGTAGTGAGCTCCCCCTAGTGGTGGCTGTATAAATCTGTATGTAGTGAGCTCCCCCTAGTGGTGACTGTATAAATCTGTATGTAGTGAGCTTCCTCTAGTGGTGGCTGTATAAATCTGTATGCAGTGAGCTCCCCCTAGTGGTGGCTGTATAAATCTGTATGTAGTGAGCTCCCTCTAGTGGTGACTGTATAAATCTGTATGTAGTTAACTCCCCCTAGTGGTGGCTGTATAAATCTGTATGTAGTGAGCTCCCTCTAGTGGTGACTGTATACATCTGTATGTAGTGAGCTCCCTCTAGTGGTGGCTGTATAAATCTGTATGTAGTGAGCTCCCTCTAGTGGTGGCTGTATAAATCTGTATGTAGTAAGCTCCCCCTAGTGGTGGCTGTATAAATCTGTATGTAGTGAGCTCCCCCTACTGGTGGCTGTATAAATCTGTATGTAGTGAGCTCCCTCTAGTGGTGACTGTATAAATCTGTATGTAGTGAGCTCCCTCTAGTGGTGACTGTATAAATCTGTATGTAGTGAGCTCCCCCTAGTGGTGGCTGTAGGTACCTCGTATGGCAATGTCACCGTCGGCAGAGGTAACTGCAGTGACGCTCTTTTTATTTCCGCCCTACAGTCCATTATTGCCTACTTCAATAAACACGCCGGCAAGACGCGAGAAGAATCCAAGGTTGCCTTTCTGAAGATTATCTTTAAGTGGCCAACGTTTGGTTCAGCTTTCTTTGAGGTGAAGGTAAGGTGTGGTAGCCATGATCGGCACATCAGCTGTACTAAGAGATTATATTTTGCCCTATAGAGCCGCCAGTTACAAAGTGCAGCGCCCATTTATGACAAAAGTCAGCGCTGGGTTTAACAAGAGAAATTATAGGAAATAACTAGTTTTTTTTTTTCATCAGCAAACCACCGAGCCGCACTTTCCTGAAATCCTCCTGATAGCAATTAACAAGCATGGCGTCAGCCTGATCGACCCGAAGACGAAGGTGCGGGATACTGTGCGCTATTCCTTTCTGCTCCCCAGTTCAGAGGGGTCTGTGTGTCATAGAAAAAGCCTGAAGTCACAAAAAAAAGTGCCACAAAACACTCCAGAAAAATCATTTATTTATGTGCTTCTTAAACTGTATATTTCAGCCGGAAATTCCAAGTGAAAAAAACCCTCTGACCCTAAGAATGTTTTTTAGGTCCATATTCGAGGCATTCTGCTCCAAAACCCCCAAGAAAACAAAAGATTTCAAATACTCTTTGAATAAATTTCCTACTCATTGCTCTATCGCGCACATGGTGCTTTTTTTTTTCCACGTAGAGAAAGTAGAAACCTGTCAGTTCTTCTTAAAAAATGCTCCAAATGTGACTCCTAAATCAACAAAAGCAGAACATTATCTCCTACATAAAAATGCTTACAAATCTTTTTTTGCCTCCTTTTTTTGTGTATTTTTGATGCAGTTTTTTTTAACGTGGATTTTTCTGCCAGAAAAAAAATTCACTTTAAAAGACTTTTGGGGTTGTTTTGGTGAGGAATTTGATGCTTTTTTCTTTTTTTTTTTTATTATAATGATGGTGTATCAATAGGCTGCGATGATTCCTAGCCAAAAAACAAACGCTCATTTTGCCTCTATTTTGTTTGGAAAATGCCAAAGAAATGACACTTTTCCTACCGCGCATTAAAAAGCGCCACCTGTGCGCTATCGTCGCATTTTTATTCAACGGAATGGGAAGCTTTTTTACAAGCAGATTTGAAGCGGGTTCTTTGAGGGGGATTTTGGTGCAGAATCCGCATTGAAAAGCTCTGTGTGAGTACGCCCTCAGACAGTTTTGTATCTTCTCACTGCATTTCTTTTTATGTTTTTTTTTTCTGCCGAACCCAAAAAACGCGCCCTGGTAAGACGGGGAGATTATTGCCGTGTCCCGCTCCTCCTCTAACCTCAGCCGTGGCGTCTCTTGCAGGACATCTTGGCCACACATCCTTTCACAAAGATCTCGAACTGGAGCAGTGGGAACACGTACTTCCACATAACCATCGGGAACCTGGTGAGAGGCAGCAAACTGCTGTGCGAGACCTCGCTGGTAAGTGCAGGGCTTATCTGGGCAAACTGTGGCCCACGGCCAAATCCGACACTTTGGCTGTTCCTGCCCGGGCCGCGGCCCGAGACACCCGAAGGGCTGAAACAGTGGCCCACGGGCCGCACCATACTATATATTTTTTTTGCCTTCCTCTGGATCAACATGTTTGGCTACGGGGTGAACTAGATGGACTTGGTCTTCCTTCAACCTTAAAAACTATGTTACTATGCCGTTATCCGCCGTCTGTCCACTGCCACCGCCATCCGCATCCTTCAGGGGGCTATATGGGGGGCTCTTACTGTATATAGGGGTCTACGTGAGTGCTCATACAGTATATAGAGGGTAATGTAGAAAAAATATTTCAGCTCACCTATGAATAAGGATCTACGTATCCGAAACGCGTCAGCCTCTGTACGCTTTTATTTGCACCATGGTCTCATGGTTTTAATTTTTTCAAAATAAAGGCTATTTTTTAAGTTACTTTCACGAGTTGCTGGATAACTACCTCTTCATCAGTATATAGAGGGATATGTGGGTGTTCATATGTGACGCTCACAGCCCTCACCCTGGGAAGTGGGGTTACTCGGAGCCGGGTCAGATGTTGAGGGGATGCATTCGTGGCCCGGACCCGGTCCGTGCCCAGGGCGGTCACATAAAAGATTTAATGGGCTTTCAGGGTTGAGTGGTAATTTTCCGACTACGCCACCTACGGTTTCCGGTGATGGACACCAGCGCTGTTTCAGTCCACTGAGGCGGGTGTTACGGACAGCTAAGATGGGACGGCTCCCCGCAGGTGGAGCAGGCCTCAGGGCAGTGTGAGGAAGGATGGTGGGTGCAGTGCCGCGCAGGAAATAACAGGCTGAAGCGGGGTGTGAAGTCATCCAGGGTTTTTACTCACATTAAGATGAACTTTAGCCGCAAAGCTTCTCTCTGCTCCTCGCGGCGTGCTGCGACCACCGGGAAGGGGGTCCAGCACTTTCCAGATAGATCAGGAGCACCTGTCGAGACCCCGTTGGTGTGTTCCTCTCCTTCTCCCTCTCTTTCTCCTTCTCGTCCCGCTTGTGTCCCCCTCCGGGATCCACTAAGCCCCCGGGCTTTTCCAACAGTGACGTGAAGTAACAGAGTCAGATATCGGGGGCCGGTCACCCCTCTTGCAGCAGGAGTCCCTCTGGCTTGGCCAGAGTGAAGAAATACAGGGGGCGTATGCCACTCCGTCCGTATCTCCCTGGGATCCTTTTGCCTGTGGAGCTTGTCTCCTCCGCTCCCCTCCAGGCCTTCTTAGGTAGGGACCTTGACCGGTAGAGACAGCCGTTAACTCAGACCCGCTCCTCGTCTCAAGGCCAGAGTACGAGGACCGTGTATCTCCAATCAGCTGCAGGTTCTAACAGAAAGCCACGTTCAGTGATGAAGATCACAATCAAAGACCTTGAACTTAAGATGGCCGTTGGTTAAATATGATGCTATTAGTGCATCCTAAAAGTGTGTCCTCCACCCTCACCCACTACATGGTTCCCCCTATCTTTGGTTCCCCCCATCTCCTCTATCCCGGGCCGGGGCAGCACCCTGGTGCATTTAGGCCCCCTACAGGACAGGAGTGGTGTAGTGTTGAGTGATGAAGAAGGGTCCTGAGAAATGCTCCATCCTTACCTGGAAGAGGAGATACCACACCTCTATCTGAGGTGCAGTACCCCTGTAGCGACTGAACCCTCAGGGGCGCCACATTCCCCCCTGGTGAAACACAGCACGTCCGCGGGCTGCAAAAGAGTAAAAAGTGGTACAGACATTTCACATTTTTGTATAACAATAACAATAAAACGATCTTCCCTTTATGGGAGGTAAGGGCACTTTAAACGTTGCATAAAATATATATAAATATAAATGTAGAAAAACATTGAAGAGACATTATGCATGTAGACAGATCAGTAGAAAACATTGTAGAAAGTGTCAGTTCAGCAGCATGAGGGACCTGTCCCAAACCCTCAACGTAGGCCCTGGGGTGACTGCAGGGCATGGAGATCCTGAGTTGGACCTCCAGTAGAGCCACTCCCGACAGGTTTTGCTTCTGAAGTCTGAGGTAGTAGTAGATGCGGTTTTGTATAAAACCAATAGGGAGCACCTAAATAGATGCATAAACTATATACAAGAAGTAGAAGAGTCTGTCTACTGCCAGTCCGCAGGGACAAATGTCTCTTTATACCGGGAGGGAAACATTATTGAACAAAAAACAATTTAACTGTAAGGTACAGCCTCCGGGGCCGCTCAGTCCAGGTACCTCCACTTGGGAAAAGGCTCATTCTTCCCAACAGAGCCAGACCGGTCCTCTACCGGCAGGTGCGCAGGGGCATCACCCCGGAACACTCTGTGAATGTCCAGGGCGTACCACCCCCGCACCCCGTGATGGCGGGTGTATGAAACCAGATCACCCGGGTAGAGGTTCCGGCCAGGGTGATCCCTCTTCAGTTGTGGCTCCACATCACGACGGTTTACAAACACATCCTGAGCAAACTGGGGGCTCCTGATGAAGCCCCATCCCGCCTCCTGGTGGAAGCGGACAATCACCCCTTCCTTCCGGGGGCTTGGATGGGCGGCCTCCTCCTGGCGGGCCTTGGACTTTGCGGCCTTCGCACGTACCTCTAGGCGCTCGCAGCGGACTCGCCTCTCCCGCCGCTCTTTATCCAGCTGGAGGAGCTCCCTGCGACAGAAGTCCTCCCGCCTCCGCGCTTCAGCCCTGGTCTCCTGGGGGAAGCCCATCAGGTCCCCCCCCTGGTTGTCCCAAGCCATCTCCTCCGCTGCTGGGCAAGTGACCGGAGGCGTTGGCAGCGGCGACAGCAGGGGTTGCTGCAGGTCCTCAGGTGACGCGGACCAGTCCGGGTTGGGGTTGGTGGAATCCCCAGCAGGCACAGGCTCCTCTGGACCGGGAGTCGGGAGGCAATGCAGGCGGCCTCCGGCGGTGACCGTCACTTGGGCCTCCAACTCCGGAGTGTAAGGCTGCTCCCATACAACGGCACCCGGGGGCAGGGGCGCTGGCATCAGATCCACGAAGGCCTCCGTGCGCCTCGCGCCCGGGACAGGGGCTTGTAGCTTACCCGAGCCTGGGCTGCACGCGGCCTCTGGGGTTTCCTCCTCCTGGGTTGCTGCTCCGCTAGACTGGCTTGCAGCACCTTGGCGGCAGGAATGGATCTTCTGCAACCTTTCCTTCCCGCCATGCCGCGGACACCGATCGCTGTGCCTCTTAAACCCTCCGGGTCAGGTCCTGTGTCTCTCCACGGAGGAACTCTGCCTCCTCCGGGGTTAGGTACATTCCTCCCAAGCCATGGAAGGTAGCAGCTCGTTGGCCAGCATCAGATGGTTTCTCCTGCGCTGCGTCCATTCTCGCTGCCAGGTGTGGTGTGTCTCGGATTGTTGCGGCCACACCTCGTTGTTGCTTTCGTCTCCTCCTCTTTTTGGGGCGGCTCCAGGGCGGCTGGCTGACGGGCACTCCCAGGGACATCCCATCCTCTTTGACGGACATTACCTTGCGGACTGTCTCTGCTGAAGGGGGCGGAATGCATTTTTGGCGCCATTGTGGAGCCAGGCCCACGATGGGAAGACTTTGGTTGCTGTTGTTTTGGCACATAATGGCATCCGTTCTTCTTGGGTGGGCGCCACATGGAATGTGAAACGACAGTCTTTCAGTGAAAAGGCAATGGGGGTAACTTCTTCCGTTGCTGCGGGCACGCAATCCTGCCGACTACGCCAAGTTGTGACGCTCACAGCCCTCACCCTGGGAAGTGGGGTTACTCAGAGCCGGGTCAGATGTTGAGGGGATGCAGTCGTGGCCCGGACCCGGTCCGTGCCCAGGGCGGTCACATAAAAGATTTAATGGGCTTTCAGGGTTGAGTGGTAATTTTCCGACTACGCCACCTACGGTTTCCGGTGATGGACACCAGCGCTGTTTCAGTCCACTGAGGCGGGTGTTACGGACAGCTAAGATGGGATGGCTCCCCGCAGGTGGAGCAGGCCTCAGGGCAGTGTGAGGAAGGATGGTGGGTGCAGTGCCGCGCAGGAAATAACAGGCTGAAGCGGGGTGTGAAGTCATCCAGGGTTTTTACTCACATTAAGATGAACTTTAGCCGCAAAGCTTCTCTCTGCTCCTCGCGGCGTGCTGCGACCGCCGGGAAGGGGGTCCAGCACTTTCCAGATAGATCAGGAGCACCTGTCGAGACCCCATTGGTGTGTTCCTCTCCTTCTCCCTCTCTTTCTCCTCCCGCTTGTGTCCCCCTCCGGGATCCACTAAGCCGCCGGGCTTTTCCAACAGTGACGTGAAGTACACAGTCAGATATCGGGGGCCGGTCACCCCTCTTGCGGCAGGAGTCCCTCTGACTAGGCCAGAGTGAAGAAATACAGGTGGCGTGTGCCGCTCCGTCAGTATCCCCCTGGGATCCTTTTGCCTGTGGAGCCTATCTCCTCCGCTCCCCTCCAAGGCCTTCTTAGGTCAGGACCTTGACCGGGTAGAGACAGCGGTTAACTCTGACCCGCTCCTCGTCTCAAGGCCAGAGTACGAGGACCGTGTATCTCCAATCAGCTGCAGGTTCACACAGAAAACCACGTTCAGTGATGAAGATCACAATCAAAGACCTTGAACTTAAGATGGCCGTTGGTTAAATATGATGCTATTAGTGCATCCTAAAAGTGTGTCCTCCACCCTCACCCACTACCTGGTTCCCCCTATCTTTGGTTCCCCCCATCTCCTCTATCCCGGGCCGGGGCAGCACCCTGGTGCATTTAGGCCCCCTACAGGACAGGAGTGGTGTAGTGTTGGGTGGTGAAGTGGGGTCCTGAGAAATGCTCCATCCTTACCTGGAAGAGGAGATACCACACCTCTAGCTGAGGTGCAGTACCCCTGTGGCGACTGAACCCTCAGGGGCGCCACACATACTGTATATAGGAGGCTATGTGGGGACTCAGAAAGTATACAGGGGGCTAGGTTAAGGCTCATATTGTATATAGGGAGACTATGTGGGGGATTACACTGTATACAGGGGATATGTGAAGCTCACACTGTATACAGAGGACTACAGTATATGGGGACTCATACTGTATATAGGAGGATATGTGGGGGCTCACACTGTATACAGGGGGCTATGTGGGGGCTCACACTATATACAAGGCGATATGTGGTGGTTCACACTGTATACAGGGGGCTACAGTATATGGAGGCTCATACTGTATATACTAAGGCCATCTCGGGGCTCATACTGTATGTAGAGGGGCTATGTGGGGGCTCATACTATATATGGGGAGGCTATGTGGGGGCTCATACTATATATAGATGGGCTATGTGGGGGCTCATATTGTATATAGAGGGGATATGTGGGGGCTCATACTATATATAGAGGGGCTATGTGGGGGCTCATATTGTATATAGATGGGTTATGTGGGGGTTCATATGGTATATAGGGGGCTGTGTGTATGCTCATACTATATATAGAGGGGCTATGTGGGGGCTTATATTGTATATAGAGGGGCTCTGTGGGGGTTCATACTGTATATAGAGGGGCTATGTGGGGGCTCATACTATATATAGAGGAGCTATGTGGGGGCTCATATTGTATATAGATGGGTTATGTGGGGATTCATACTGTATCTAGTGGGGGCTCATATTGTATATAGATGGGTTATGTGGGGGTTAATACTGTATATAGAGGGGCTATGTGGGGGCTCATACTATATATAGAGGGGCTATGTGGGGGCTCATATTGTATATAGATGGGTTATGTGGGTATTCATACTGTATCTAGTGGGGGCTCATATGGTATATAGGGGGCTGTGTGTATGCTCATACGGTATATAGGGGGCTGTGTGGGGGCTCATAGAGTACATATGGGGATGTCAGCATACTTCTGCTCAATATTAAGTGATACAGTTAATATCAATATAAAATAATTATAATACGTTAATATTAATATTGAGCAGAATTAATTTCAGCCTATTGGTTCGGCGTCCATAACAGTCACGGTCTCTCGTGGCCCCTCGGGAAACCTAGTTGCCCACCCCTGGTGTAGAGCATATTGGTCTCTTAGTGGTCGCCATTCTTTGTTGGCTCAGATATTAATTTAGCAATTTCCTTCTTTCCAGGGCTACAAGATGGACGACCTGCTGACCTCCTACATCAGCCAGATGCTGACGTCCATGAGCAAGCAGCGAGGGGCTAAAGGCAGCAAGTGAACTGAGAGGGAGCGCTGGCATCTTGTGCTGGACTTGATCCGCTGCCTGAAGTCCGTGGGGTATCCATGTAGCTGGGGTAAGACGTTCTCCCCCCAAGTCTGGAACATGAGCAGGGCTGAATCCCAAATCTCATCTGATTCAGAGACTGAAGGTTCAAACACCTCATCCAGCGAGGACGACTACCTGTGAGGGCGCAGACACGCTCGCCGCACTATAGGGGGCGCTGTATTTGGATGGACCCTTGGTACTTCGCAGAAGTCCCATGTCATGTCCATTATCAGTGTTTAGAATCAGGTCGGAGCCACCGAACAACGACAACACGAGAGAGACGAGGCCGGAAACTGCCGGAGAACGCAACGTTTTATATCAACTCTATGAAGCAGATTATAATATATTCCTAATCCCAGAGTCGTAGAGGAACCGCCGGGAGTTAACAGCAAATGTAACTTTATTTATTTAACTTAAATGACGACGTCCCAAATTGTTCTGACATTTTTGAATTTGAAAAAATATATAATTGAGAAAAATTCTGAAGTTTGAATCTTATGTTTATATTAATAAAGTAACTGAGTCTCCGAGGAGAATGGGGGTTAGAATAGTGAGTGCAGCTCTGGAGTATAATACAGGAGGTAACTCAGGATCAGTAATGTAATGTATGTACACAGTGACTGCACCAGCAGAATAGTGAGTGCAGCTCTGGAGTATAATACAGGAGGTAACTCAGGATCAGTAATGTAATGTATGTACACAGTGACTGCACCAGCAGAATAGTGAGTGCAGCTCTGGAGTATAATACAGGAGGTAACTCAGGATCAGTAATGTAATGTATGTACATAGTGACTGCACCAGCAGAATAGTGAGTGCAGCTCTGGAGTATAATACAGGAGGTAACTCAGGATCAGTAATGTAATGTATGTACACAGTGACTGCACCAGCAGAATAGTGAGTGCAGCTCTGGAGTATAATACAGGAGGTAACTCAGGATCAGTAATGTAATGTATGTACACAGTGACTGCACCAGCAGAATAGTGTGTGCAGCTCTGGAGTATAATACAGGATGTAATGCAGGATCAGTAATGTAATGTATGTACACAGTGACTGCACCAGCAGAATAGTGAGTGCAGCTCTGGAGTATAATACAGGATGTAACTCAGGATCAGTAATGTAATGTATGTACACAGTGACTGCACCAGCAGAATAGTGAGTGCAGCTCTGGAGTATAATACAGGAGGTAACTCAGGATCAGTAATGTAATGTATGTACACAGTGACTGCACCAGCAGAATAGTGAGTGCAGCTCTGGAGTATAATACAGGAGGTAACTCAGGATCAGTAATGTAATGTATGTACACAGTGACTGCACCAGCAGAATAGTGAGTGCAGCTCTGGAGTATAATACAGGAGGTAACTCAGGATCAGTAATGTAATGTATGTACACAGTGACTGCACCAGCAGAATAGTGAGTGCAGCTCTGGAGTATAATACAGGATGTATCTCAGGATCAGTACAGGATCAGTAATGTAATGTATGTACACAGCGACTTCACCAGCAGAATAGTGAGTGCAGCTCTGGAGTATAATACAGGATGTAACTCAGGATCAGTAATGTAATGTATGTACACAGTGACTGCACCAGCAGAATAGTGAGTGCAGCTCTGGAGTATAATACAGGAGGTAACTCAGGATCAGTAATGTAATGTATGTACACAGTGACTGCACCAGCAGAATAGTGAGTGCAGCTCTGGAGTATAATACAGGATGTAACTCAGGATCAGTAATGTAATGTATGTACACAGTGACTGCACCAGCAGAATAGTGAGTGCAGCTCTGGAGTATAATACAGGAGGTAACTCAGGATCAGTAATGTAATGTATGTACACAGTGACTGCACCAGCAGAATAGTGAGTGCAGCTCTGGAGTATAATACAGGAGGTAACTCAGGATCAGTAATGTAATGTATGTACACAGTGACTGCACCAGCAGAATAGTGAGTGCAGCTCTGGAGTATAATACAGGAGGTAACTCAGGATCAGTAATGTAATGTATGTACACAGTGACTGCGCCAGCAGAATAGTGAGTGCAGCTCTGGAGTATAATACAGGAGGTAACTCAGGATCAGTAATGTAATGTATGTACACAGTGACTGCACCAGCAGAATAGTGAGTGCAGCTCTGGAGTATAATACAGGATGTATCTCAGGATCAGTACAGGATCAGTAATGTAATGTATGTACACAGCGACTTCACCAGCAGAATAGTGAGTGCAGCTCTGGAGTATAATACAGGATGTAACTCAGGATCAGTAATGTAATGTATGTACACAGTGACTGCACCAGCAGAATAGTGAGTGCAGCTCTGGAGTATAATACAGGAGGTAACTCAGGATCAGTAATGTAATGTATGTACACAGTGACTGCACCAGCAGAATAGTGAGTGCAGCTCTGGAGTATAATACAGGAGGTAACTCAGGATCAGTAATGTAATGTATGTACACAGTGACTGCACCAGCAGAATAGTGAGTGCAGCTCTGGAGTATAATACAGGATGTAACTCAGTATCAGTAATGTAATGTATGTACACAGTGACTGCACCAGCAGAATAGTGAGTGCAGCTCTGGAGTATAATACAGGATGTAACTCGGGATCAGTAATGTAATGTATGTACACAGTGACTGCACCAGCAGAATAGTGAGTGCAGCTCTGGAGTATAATACAGGATGTAACCCAGGATCAGTACAGGATCAGTAATGTAATGTATGTACACAGTGACTGCACCAGCAGAATAGTGAGTGCAGCTCGGGAGTATAATACAGGATGTAACCCAGGATCAGTAATGTAATGTATGTACACAGTGACTGCACCAGCAGAATAGTGAGTGCAGCTCTGGAGCATAATACAGGATGTAACTCAGGATCAGTAATGTAATGTATGTACACAGTGACTGCACCAGCAGAATAGTGAGTGCAGCTCTGGAGTATAATACAGGATGTAACTCAGGATCAGTAATGTAATGTATGTACACAGTGACTGCACCAGCAGAATAGTGAGTGCAGCTCTGGAGTATAATACAGGATGTAACTCAGGATCAGTACAGGATCAGTAATGTAACGTATGTACACAGTGACTCCACCAGCAGAATAGTGAGTGCAGCTCTGGAGTATAATACAGGATGTAACTCAGGATCAGTACAGGATCAGTAATGTAACGTATGTACACAGTGACTGCACCAGCAGAATAGTGAGTGCAGCTCTGGAGTATAATACAGGATGTAACTCAGGATCAGTAATGTAATGTATGTACACAGTGACTGCACCAGCAGAATAGTGAGTGCAGCTCTGGAGTATAATACAGGATGTAACTCAGGATCAGTAATGTAATGTATGTACACAGTGACTGCACCAGCAGAATAGTGAGTGCAGCTCTGGAGTATAATACAGGATGTAACTCAGGATCAGTAATGTAATGTATGTACACAGTGACTGCACCAGCAGAATAGTGAGTGCAGCTCTGGAGTATAATACAGGATGTAACTCAGGATCAGTAATGTAATGTATGTACACAGTGACTGCACCAGCAGAATAGTGAGTGCAGCTCTGGAGTATAATACAGGATGTAACTCAGGATCAGTAATGTAATGTATGTACACAGTGACTGCACCAGCAGAATAGTGAGTGCAGCTCTGGAGTATAATACAGGATGTAACTCAGGATCAGTAATGTAATGTATGTACACAGTGACTGCACCAGCAGAATAGTGAGTGCAGCTCTGGAGTATAATACAGGATGTAACTCAGGATCAGTAATGTAATGTATGTACACAGCGACTGCACCAGCAGAATAGTGAGTGCAGCTCTGGAGAATAATACAGGAGGTAACTCAGGATCAGTAATGTAATGTATGTACACAGTGACTGCACCAGCAGAATACTGAGCGCAGCTCTGGAGTATAATACAGGATGTAACCCAGGATCAGTACAGGATCAGTAATGTAATGTATGTACACAGTGACTGCACCAGCAGAATAGTGAGTGCAGCTCTGGAGTATAATACAGGATGTAACTCCGGATCAGTAACGTAATGTATGTACACAGTGACTGCACCAGCAGAATAGTGAGTGCAGCTCTGGAGTATAATACAGGATGTAACGCAGGATCAGTAATGTAATGTATGTACACAGTGACTGCACCAGCAGAATAGTGAGTGCAGCTCTGGAGTATAATACAGGATGTAACTCAGGATCAGTAATGTAATGTATGTACACAGTGACTGCACCAGCAGAATACCGAGCGCAGCTCTGGAGTATAATACAGGATGTAACGCAGGATCAGTAATGTAATGTATGTACACAGTGACTGCACCAGCAATATAGTGAGTGCAGCTCTGGAGTATAATACAGGATGTAACTCAGGATCAGTAATGTAATGTATGTACACAGTAACTCCACCAGCAGAATAGTGAGTGCAGCTCTGGAGAATAATACAGGATGTAACTCAGGATCAGTAATGTAATGTATGTACACAGTGACTGCACCAGCAGAATAGTGAGTGCAGCTCTGGAGTATAATACAGGATGTAACTCAGGATCAGTAATGTAATGTATGTACACAGTGACTGCGCCAGCAGAATAGTGAGTGCAGCTCTGGAGTATAATAAGGGAGGTAACTCAGGATCAGTACAGGATCAGTAATGTAATGTATGTACACAGTGACTGCACCAGCAGAATAGTGAGTGCAGCTCTGGAGTATAATACAGGATGTAACTCAGGATCAGTAATGTAATGTATGTACACAGTAACTCCACCAGCAGAATAGTGAGTGCAGCTCTGGAGAATAATACAGGATGTAACTCAGGATCAGTAATGTAATGTATGTACACAGTGACTGCACCAGCAGAATAGTGAGTGCAGCTCTGGAGTATAATACAGGATGTAACTCAGGATCAGTAATGTAATGTATGTACACAGTGACTGCGCCAGCAGAATAGTGAGTGCAGCTCTGGAGTATAATACAGGATGTAACTCAGGATCAGTAATGTAATGTATGTACACAGTGACTGCGCCAGCAGAATAGTGAGTGCAGCTCTGGAGTATAATACAGGATGTAACTCAGGATCAGTAATGTAATGTATGTACACAGTGACTGCACCAGCAGAATAGTGAGTGCAGCTCTGGAGTATAATACAGGATGTAACGCAGGATCAGTAATGTAATGTATGTACACAGTGACTGCACCAGCAGAATAGTGAGTGCAGCTCTGGAGTATAATACAGGATGTAACTCGGGATCAGTAATGTAATGTATGTACACAGCGACTGCACCAGCAGAATAGTGAGTGCAGCTCTGCAGTATAATACAGGATGTAACTCAGGATCAGTAATGTAATGTATGTACACAGTGACTACACCAGCAGAATAGTGAGTGCAGCTCTGGAGTATAATACAGGATGTAACTGAGGATCAGTACAGGATCAGTAATGTAATGTATGTACACAGTGATTGCACCAGCAGAATAGTGAGTGCAGCTCTGGGGTATAATGCAGGATGTAACTCAGGATCAGTAATGTAATGTATGTACACAGTGACTGCGCCAGCAGAATAGTGCGTGCAGCTCTGGAGTATAATACAGGATGTAACTCAGGATCAGTACAGGATCAGTAATGTAATGTATGTACACAGTGACTCCACCAGCAGAATAGTGAGTGCAGCTCTGGGGTATAATGCAGGATGTAACTCAGGATCAGTAATGTAATGTATGTACACAGTGACTGCACCAGCAGAATAGTGAGTGCAGCTCTGGAGTATAATACAGGAGGTAACTCAGGATCAGTAATGTAATGTATGTACACAGTGACTGCATCAGCAGAATAGTGAGTGCAGCTCTGGAGTATAATACAGGATGTAACTCAGGATCAGTAATGTAATGTATGTACACAGTGACTGCACCAGCAGAATAGTGAGTGCAGCTCTGGAGTATAATACAGGATGTAACTCGGGATCAGTACAGGATCAGTAATGTAATGTATGTACACAGTGACTCCACCAGCAGAATAGTGAGTGCAGCTCTGGAGTATAATACAGGATGTAACTGAGGATCAGTACAGGATCAGTAATGTAATGTATGTACACAGTGATTGCACCAGGAGAATAGTGAGTGCAGCTCTGGAGTATAATACAGGAGGTAACTCAGGATCAGTAATGTAATGTATGTACACAGTGACTGCACCAGCAGAATAGTGAGTGCAGCTCTGGAGTATAATACAGGATGTAACTCAGGATCAGTAATGTAATGTATGTACACAGTGACTGCACCAGCAGAATAGTGAGTGCAGCTCTGGAGTATAATACAGGATGTAACTCGGGATCAGTACAGGATCAGTAATGTAATGTATGTACACAGTGACTCCACCAGCAGAATAGTGAGTGCAGCTCTGGAGTATAATACAGGATGTAACTGAGGATCAGTACAGGATCAGTAATGTAATGTATGTACACAGTGATTGCACCAGCAGAATAGTGAGTGCAGCTCTGGGGTATAATGCAGGATGTAACTCAGGATCAGTAATGTAATGTATGTACACAGTGACTGCGCCAGCAGAATAGTGCGTGCAGCTCTGGAGTATAATACAGGATGTAACTCAGGATCAGTAATGTAATGTATGTACACAGTCACTGCACCAGCAGAATAGTGAGTGCAGCTCTGGAGTATAATACAGGATGTAACTCAGGATCAGTAATGTAATGTATGTACACAGTGACTGCACCAGCAGAATAGTGAGTGCAGCTCTGGAGTATAATACAGGATGTAACTCAGGATCAGTAATGTAATGTATGTGCACAGTCACTGCACCAGCAGAATAGTGAGTGCAGCTCTGGAGTATAATACAGGATGTAACTCAGGATCAGTAATGTAATGTATGTACACAGTGACTGCACCAGCAGAATACCGAGCGCAGCTCTGGAGTATAATACAGGATGTAACGCAGGATCAGTAATGTAATGTATGTACACAGTGACTGCACCAGCAGAATAGTGAGTGCAGCTCTGGAGTATAATACAGGATGTAACTCAGGATCAGTAATGTAATGTATGTACACAGTAACTCCACCAGCAGAATAGTGAGTGCAGCTCTGGAGAATAATACAGGATGTAACTCAGGATCAGTAATGTAATGTATGTACACAGTGACTGCACCAGCAGAATAGTGAGTGCAGCTCTGGAGTATAATACAGGATGTAACTCAGGATCAGTAATGTAATGTATGTACACAGTGACTGCGCCAGCAGAATAGTGAGTGCAGCTCTGGAGTATAATACAGGATGTAACGCAGGATCAGTAATGTAATGTATGTACACAGTGACTCCACCAGCAGAATAGTGAGTGCAGCTCTGGAGAATAATACAGGATGTAACTCAGGATCAGTACAGGATCAGTAATGTAATGTATGTACACAGTGACTCCACCAGCAGAATAGTGAGTGCAGCTCTGGAGAATAATACAGGATGTAACTCAGGATCAGTAATGTAATGTATGTACACAGTGACTGCACCAGCAGAATACTGAGCGCAGCTCTGGAGTATAATACAGGATGTAACGCAGGATCAGTAATGTAATGTATGTACACAGTGACTGCACCAGCAGAATAGTGAGTGCAGCTCTGGAGTATAATACAGGATGTAACTCGGGATCAGTAATGTAATGTATGTACACAGCGACTGCACCAGCAGAATAGTGAGTGCAGCTCTGCAGTATAATACAGGATGTAACTCAGGATCAGTAATGTAATGTATGTACACAGTGACTACACCAGCAGAATAGTGAGTGCAGCTCTGGAGTATAATACAGGATGTAACTGAGGATCAGTACAGGATCAGTAATGTAATGTATGTACACAGTGATTGCACCAGCAGAATAGTGAGTGCAGCTCTGGGGTATAATGCAGGATGTAACTCAGGATCAGTAATGTAATGTATGTACACAGTGACTGCACCAGCAGAATAGTGAGTGCAGCTCTGGAGTATAATACAGGATGTAACGCAGGATCAGTAATGTAATGTATGTACACAGTGACTGCACCAGCAGAATAGTGAGTGCAGCTCTGGAGTATAATACAGGATGTAACTCGGGATCAGTAATGTAATGTATGTACACAGTGACTGCACCAGCAGAATAGTGAGTGCAGCTCTGGAGTATAATACAGGATGTAACTCAGGATCAGTAATGTAATGTATGTACACAGCGACTGCACCAGCAGAATAGTGAGTGCAGCTCTGGAGAATAATACAGGAGGTAACTCAGGATCAGTAATGTAATGTATGTACACAGTGACTGCACCAGCAGAATACTGAGCGCAGCTCTGGAGTATAATACAGGATGTAACCCAGGATCAGTACAGGATCAGTAATGTAATGTATGTACACAGTGACTGCACCAGCAGAATAGTGAGTGCAGCTCTGGAGTATAATACAGGATGTAACTCCGGATCAGTAACGTAATGTATGTACACAGTGACTGCACCAGCAGAATAGTGAGTGCAGCTCTGGAGTATAATACAGGATGTAACGCAGGATCAGTAATGTAATGTATGTACACAGTGACTGCACCAGCAGAATAGTGAGTGCAGCTCTGGAGTATAATACAGGATGTAACTCAGGATCAGTAATGTAATGTATGTACACAGTGACTGCACCAGCAGAATACCGAGCGCAGCTCTGGAGTATAATACAGGATGTAACGCAGGATCAGTAATGTAATGTATGTACACAGTGACTGCACCAGCAATATAGTGAGTGCAGCTCTGGAGTATAATACAGGATGTAACTCAGGATCAGTAATGTAATGTATGTACACAGTAACTCCACCAGCAGAATAGTGAGTGCAGCTCTGGAGAATAATACAGGATGTAACTCAGGATCAGTAATGTAATGTATGTACACAGTGACTGCACCAGCAGAATAGTGAGTGCAGCTCTGGAGTATAATACAGGATGTAACTCAGGATCAGTAATGTAATGTATGTACACAGTGACTGCGCCAGCAGAATAGTGAGTGCAGCTCTGGAGTATAATAAGGGAGGTAACTCAGGATCAGTACAGGATCAGTAATGTAATGTATGTACACAGTGACTGCACCAGCAGAATAGTGAGTGCAGCTCTGGAGTATAATACAGGATGTAACTCAGGATCAGTAATGTAATGTATGTACACAGTAACTCCACCAGCAGAATAGTGAGTGCAGCTCTGGAGAATAATACAGGATGTAACTCAGGATCAGTAATGTAATGTATGTACACAGTGACTGCACCAGCAGAATAGTGAGTGCAGCTCTGGAGTATAATACAGGATGTAACTCAGGATCAGTAATGTAATGTATGTACACAGTGACTGCGCCAGCAGAATAGTGAGTGCAGCTCTGGAGTATAATACAGGATGTAACTCAGGATCAGTAATGTAATGTATGTACACAGTGACTGCGCCAGCAGAATAGTGAGTGCAGCTCTGGAGTATAATACAGGATGTAACTCAGGATCAGTAATGTAATGTATGTACACAGTGACTGCACCAGCAGAATAGTGAGTGCAGCTCTGGAGTATAATACAGGATGTAACGCAGGATCAGTAATGTAATGTATGTACACAGTGACTGCACCAGCAGAATAGTGAGTGCAGCTCTGGAGTATAATACAGGATGTAACTGAGGATCAGTACAGGATCAGTAATGTAATGTATGTACACAGTGATTGCACCAGCAGAATAGTGAGTGCAGCTCTGGGGTATAATGCAGGATGTAACTCAGGATCAGTAATGTAATGTATGTACACAGTGACTGCGCCAGCAGAATAGTGCGTGCAGCTCTGGAGTATAATACAGGATGTAACTCAGGATCAGTACAGGATCAGTAATGTAATGTATGTACACAGTGACTCCACCAGCAGAATAGTGAGTGCAGCTCTGGGGTATAATGCAGGATGTAACTCAGGATCAGTAATGTAATGTATGTACACAGTGACTGCATCAGCAGAATAGTGAGTGCAGCTCTGGAGTATAATACAGGATGTAACTCAGGATCAGTAATGTAATGTATGTACACAGTGACTGCACCAGCAGAATAGTGAGTGCAGCTCTGGAGTATAATACAGGATGTAACTCGGGATCAGTACAGGATCAGTAATGTAATGTATGTACACAGTGACTCCACCAGCAGAATAGTGAGTGCAGCTCTGGAGTATAATACAGGATGTAACTGAGGATCAGTACAGGATCAGTAATGTAATGTATGTACACAGTGATTGCACCAGGAGAATAGTGAGTGCAGCTCTGGAGTATAATACAGGAGGTAACTCAGGATCAGTAATGTAATGTATGTACACAGTGACTGCACCAGCAGAATAGTGAGTGCAGCTCTGGAGTATAATACAGGATGTAACTCAGGATCAGTAATGTAATGTATGTACACAGTGACTGCACCAGCAGAATAGTGAGTGCAGCTCTGGAGTATAATACAGGATGTAACTCGGGATCAGTACAGGATCAGTAATGTAATGTATGTACACAGTGACTCCACCAGCAGAATAGTGAGTGCAGCTCTGGAGTATAATACAGGATGTAACTGAGGATCAGTACAGGATCAGTAATGTAATGTATGTACACAGTGATTGCACCAGCAGAATAGTGAGTGCAGCTCTGGGGTATAATGCAGGATGTAACTCAGGATCAGTAATGTAATGTATGTACACAGTGACTGCGCCAGCAGAATAGTGCGTGCAGCTCTGGAGTATAATACAGGATGTAACTCAGGATCAGTAATGTAATGTATGTACACAGTCACTGCACCAGCAGAATAGTGAGTGCAGCTCTGGAGTATAATACAGGATGTAACTCAGGATCAGTAATGTAATGTATGTACACAGTGACTGCACCAGCAGAATAGTGAGTGCAGCTCTGGAGTATAATACAGGATGTAACTCAGGATCAGTAATGTAATGTATGTGCACAGTCACTGCACCAGCAGAATAGTGAGTGCAGCTCTGGAGTATAATACAGGATGTAACTCAGGATCAGTAATGTAATGTATGTACACAGTGACTGCACCAGCAGAATACCGAGCGCAGCTCTGGAGTATAATACAGGATGTAACGCAGGATCAGTAATGTAATGTATGTACACAGTGACTGCACCAGCAGAATAGTGAGTGCAGCTCTGGAGTATAATACAGGATGTAACTCAGGATCAGTAATGTAATGTATGTACACAGTAACTCCACCAGCAGAATAGTGAGTGCAGCTCTGGAGAATAATACAGGATGTAACTCAGGATCAGTAATGTAATGTATGTACACAGTGACTGCACCAGCAGAATAGTGAGTGCAGCTCTGGAGTATAATACAGGATGTAACTCAGGATCAGTAATGTAATGTATGTACACAGTGACTGCGCCAGCAGAATAGTGAGTGCAGCTCTGGAGTATAATACAGGATGTAACGCAGGATCAGTAATGTAATGTATGTACACAGTGACTCCACCAGCAGAATAGTGAGTGCAGCTCTGGAGAATAATACAGGATGTAACTCAGGATCAGTACAGGATCAGTAATGTAATGTATGTACACAGTGACTCCACCAGCAGAATAGTGAGTGCAGCTCTGGAGAATAATACAGGATGTAACTCAGGATCAGTAATGTAATGTATGTACACAGTGACTGCACCAGCAGAATACTGAGCGCAGCTCTGGAGTATAATACAGGATGTAACGCAGGATCAGTAATGTAATGTATGTACACAGTGACTGCACCAGCAGAATAGTGAGTGCAGCTCTGGAGTATAATACAGGATGTAACTCGGGATCAGTAATGTAATGTATGTACACAGCGACTGCACCAGCAGAATAGTGAGTGCAGCTCTGCAGTATAATACAGGATGTAACTCAGGATCAGTAATGTAATGTATGTACACAGTGACTACACCAGCAGAATAGTGAGTGCAGCTCTGGAGTATAATACAGGATGTAACTGAGGATCAGTACAGGATCAGTAATGTAATGTATGTACACAGTGATTGCACCAGCAGAATAGTGAGTGCAGCTCTGGGGTATAATGCAGGATGTAACTCAGGATCAGTAATGTAATGTATGTACACAGTGACTGCACCAGCAGAATAGTGAGTGCAGCTCTGGAGTATAATACAGGATGTAACGCAGGATCAGTAATGTAATGTATGTACACAGTGACTGCACCAGCAGAATAGTGAGTGCAGCTCTGGAGTATAATACAGGATGTAACTCGGGATCAGTAATGTAATGTATGTACACAGCGACTGCACCAGCAGAATAGTGAGTGCAGCTCTGCAGTATAATACAGGATGTAACTCAGGATCAGTAATGTAATGTATGTACACAGTGACTACACCAGCAGAATAGTGAGTGCAGCTCTGGAGTATAATACAGGATGTAACTGAGGATCAGTACAGGATCAGTAATGTAATGTATGTACACAGTGATTGCACCAGCAGAATAGTGAGTGCAGCTCTGGGGTATAATGCAGGATGTAACTCAGGATCAGTAATGTAATGTATGTACACAGTGACTGCGCCAGCAGAATAGTGCGTGCAGCTCTGGAGTATAATACAGGATGTAACTCAGGATCAGTACAGGATCAGTAATGTAATGTATGTACACAGTGACTCCACCAGCAGAATAGTGAGTGCAGCTCTGGGGTATAATGCAGGATGTAACTCAGGATCAGTAATGTAATGTATGTACACAGTGACTGCACCAGCAGAATAGTGAGTGCAGCTCTGGAGTATAATACAGGAGGTAACTCAGGATCAGTAATGTAATGTATGTACACAGTGACTGCACCAGCAGAATAGTGAGTGCAGCTCTGGAGTATAATACAGGATGTAACTCGGGATCAGTACAGGATCAGTAATGTAATGTATGTACACAGTGACTCCACCAGCAGAATAGTGAGTGCAGCTCTGGAGTATAATACAGGATGTAACTGAGGATCAGTACAGGATCAGTAATGTAATGTATGTACACAGTGATTGCACCAGGAGAATAGTGAGTGCAGCTCTGGAGTATAATACAGGAGGTAACTCAGGATCAGTAATGTAATGTATGTACACAGTGACTGCACCAGCAGAATAGTGAGTGCAGCTCTGGAGTATAATACAGGATGTAACTCAGGATCAGTAATGTAATGTATGTACACAGTGACTGCACCAGCAGAATAGTGAGTGCAGCTCTGGAGTATAATACAGGATGTAACTCGGGATCAGTACAGGATCAGTAATGTAATGTATGTACACAGTGACTCCACCAGCAGAATAGTGAGTGCAGCTCTGGAGTATAATACAGGATGTAACTGAGGATCAGTACAGGATCAGTAATGTAATGTATGTACACAGTGATTGCACCAGCAGAATAGTGAGTGCAGCTCTGGGGTATAATGCAGGATGTAACTCAGGATCAGTAATGTAATGTATGTACACAGTGACTGCGCCAGCAGAATAGTGCGTGCAGCTCTGGAGTATAATACAGGATGTAACTCAGGATCAGTAATGTAATGTATGTACACAGTGACTGCACCAGCAGAATAGTGAGTGCAGCTCTGGAGTATAATACAGGATGTAACTCAGGATCAGTAATGTAATGTATGTGCACAGTCACTGCACCAGCAGAATAGTGAGTGCAGCTCTGGAGTATAATACAGGATGTAACTCAGGATCAGTAATGTAATGTATGTACACAGTGACTGCACCAGCAGAATACCGAGCGCAGCTCTGGAGTATAATACAGGATGTAACGCAGGATCAGTAATGTAATGTATGTACACAGTGACTGCACCAGCAGAATAGTGAGTGCAGCTCTGGAGTATAATAAGGGAGGTAACTCAGGATCAGTACAGGATCAGTAATGTAATGTATGTACACAGTGACTCCACCAGCAGAATAGTGAGTGCAGCTCTGGAGAATAATACAGGATGTAACTCAGGATCAGTAATGTAATGTATGTACACAGGGACTGCACCAGCAGAATACTGAGCGCAGCTCTGGAGTATAATACAGGATGTAACGCAGGATCAGTAATGTAATGTATGTACACAGTGACTGCACCAGCAGAATAGTGAGTGCAGCTCTGGAGTATAATACAGGATGTAACTCGGGATCAGTAATGTAATGTATGTACACAGCGACTGCACCAGCAGAATAGTGAGTGCAGCTCTGCAGTATAATACAGGATGTAACTCAGGATCAGTAATGTAATGTATGTACACAGTGACTACACCAGCAGAATAGTGAGTGCAGCTCTGGAGTATAATACAGGATGTAACTGAGGATCAGTACAGGATCAGTAATGTAATGTATGTACACAGTGATTGCACCAGCAGAATAGTGAGTGCAGCTCTGGGGTATAATGCAGGATGTAACTCAGGATCAGTAATGTAATGTATGTACACAGTGACTGCGCCAGCAGAATAGTGCGTGCAGCTCTGGAGTATAATACAGGATGTAACTCAGGATCAGTACAGGATCAGTAATGTAATGTATGTACACAGTGACTCCACCAGCAGAATAGTGAGTGCAGCTCTGGGGTATAATGCAGGATGTAACTCAGGATCAGTAATGTAATGTATGTACACAGTGACTGCACCAGCAGAATAGTGAGTGCAGCTCTGGAGTATAATACAGGAGGTAACTCAGGATCAGTAATGTAATGTATGTACACAGTGACTGCATCAGCAGAATAGTGAGTGCAGCTCTGGAGTATAATACAGGATGTAACTCAGGATCAGTAATGTAATGTATGTACACAGTGACTGCACCAGCAGAATAGTGAGTGCAGCTCTGGAGTATAATACAGGATGTAACTCGGGATCAGTACAGGATCAGTAATGTAATGTATGTACACAGTGACTCCACCAGCAGAATAGTGAGTGCAGCTCTGGAGTATAATACAGGATGTAACTGAGGATCAGTACAGGATCAGTAATGTAATGTATGTACACAGTGATTGCACCAGCAGAATAGTGAGTGCAGCTCTGGAGTATAATACAGGAGGTAACTCAGGATCAGTAATGTAATGTATGTACACAGTGACTGCACCAGCAGAATAGTGAGTGCAGCTCTGGAGTATAATACAGGATGTAACTCAGGATCAGTAATGTAATGTATGTACACAGTGACTGCACCAGCAGAATAGTGAGTGCAGCTCTGGAGTATAATACAGGATGTAACTCAGGATCAGTACAGGATCAGTAATGTAATGTATGTACACAGTGACTCCACCAGCAGAATAGTGAGTGCAGCTCTGGAGTATAATACAGGATGTAACTGAGGATCAGTACAGGATCAGTAATGTAATGTATGTACACAGTGATTGCACCAGCAGAATAGTGAGTGCAGCTCTGGGGTATAATGCAGGATGTAACTCAGGATCAGTAATGTAATGTATGTACACAGTGACTGCGCCAGCAGAATAGTGCGTGCAGCTCTGGAGTATAATACAGGATGTAACTCAGGATCAGTAATGTAATGTATGTACACAGTCACTGCACCAGCAGAATAGTGAGTGCAGCTCTGGAGTATAATACAGGATGTAACTCAGGATCAGTAATGTAATGTATGTACACAGTGACTGCACCAGCAGAATAGTGAGTGCAGCTCTGGAGTATAATACAGGATGTAACTCAGGATCAGTAATGTAATGTATGTGCACAGTCACTGCACCAGCAGAATAGTGAGTGCAGCTCTGGAGTATAATACAGGATGTAACTCAGGATCAGTAATGTAATGTATGTACACAGTGACTGCACCAGCAGAATACCGAGCGCAGCTCTGGAGTATAATACAGGATGTAACGCAGGATCAGTAATGTAATGTATGTACACAGTGACTGCACCAGCAGAATAGTGAGTGCAGCTCTGGAGTATAATACAGGATGTAACTCAGGATCAGTAATGTAATGTATGTACACAGTAACTCCACCAGCAGAATAGTGAGTGCAGCTCTGGAGAATAATACAGGATGTAACTCAGGATCAGTAATGTAATGTATGTACACAGTGACTGCACCAGCAGAATAGTGAGTGCAGCTCTGGAGTATAATACAGGATGTAACTCAGGATCAGTAATGTAATGTATGTACACAGTGACTGCGCCAGCAGAATAGTGAGTGCAGCTCTGGAGTATAATACAGGATGTAACGCAGGATCAGTAATGTAATGTATGTACACAGTGACTGCACCAGCAGAATAGTGAGTGCAGCTCTGGAGTATAATACAGGATGTAACTCAGGATCAGTAATGTAATGTATGTACACAGTGACTGCGCCAGCAGAATAGTGCGTGCAGCTCTGGAGTATAATACAGGATGTAACTCAGGATCAGTAATGTAATGTATGTACACAGTGACTGCACCAGCAGAATACTGAGCGCAGCTCTGGAGTATAATACAGGATGTAACGCAGGATCAGTAATGTAATGTATGTACACAGTGACTCCACCAGCAGAATAGTGAGTGCAGCTCTGGAGAATAATACAGGATGTAACTCAGGATCAGTAATGTAATGTATGTACACAGTGACTGCACCAGCAGAATACTGAGCGCAGCTCTGGAGTATAATACAGGATGTAACGCAGGATCAGTAATGTAATGTATGTACACAGTGACTGCACCAGCAGAATAGTGAGTGCAGCTCTGGAGTATAATACAGGATGTAACTCGGGATCAGTAATGTAATGTATGTACACAGCGACTGCACCAGCAGAATAGTGAGTGCAGCTCTGCAGTATAATACAGGATGTAACTCAGGATCAGTAATGTAATGTATGTACACAGTGACTACACCAGCAGAATAGTGAGTGCAGCTCTGGAGTATAATACAGGATGTAACTGAGGATCAGTACAGGATCAGTAATGTAATGTATGTACACAGTGATGGCACCAGCAGAATAGTGAGTGCAGCTCTGGGGTATAATGCAGGATGTAACTCAGGATCAGTAATGTAATGTATGTACACAGTGACTGCGCCAGCAGAATAGTGCGTGCAGCTCTGGAGTATAATACAGGATGTAACTCAGGATCAGTACAGGATCAGTAATGTAATGTATGTACACAGTGACTCCACCAGCAGAATAGTGAGTGCAGCTCTGGGGTATAATGCAGGATGTAACTCAGGATCAGTAATGTAATGTATGTACACAGTGACTGCACCAGCAGAATAGTGAGTGCAGCTCTGGAGTATAATACAGGAGGTAACTCGGGATCAGTAATGTAATGTATGTACACAGTGACTGGATCAGCAGAATAGTGAGTGCAGCTCTGGAGTATAATACAGGATGTAACTCAGGATCAGTAATGTAATGTATGTACACAGTGACTGCACCAGCAGAATAGTGAGTGCAGCTCTGGAGTATAATACAGGATGTAACTCGGGATCAGTACAGGATCAGTAATGTAATGTATGTACACAGTGACTCCACCAGCAGAATAGTGAGTGCAGCTCTGGAGTATAATACAGGATGTAACTGAGGATCAGTAGAGGATCAGTAATGTAATGTAAGTACACAGTGATTGCACCAGCAGAATAGTGAGTGCAGCTCTGGAGTATAATACAGGAGGTAACTCAGGATCAGTAATGTAATGTATGTACACAGTGACTGCACCAGCAGAATAGTGAGTGCAGCTCTGGAGTATAATACAGGATGTAACTCAGGATCAGTAATGTAATGTATGTACACAGTGACTGCACCAGCAGAATAGTGAGTGCAGCTCTGGAGTATAATACAGGATGTAACTCAGGATCAGTACAGGATCAGTAATGTAATGTATGTACACGGTGACTGCACCAGCAGAATAGTGAGTGCAGCTCTGGGGTATAATACAGGATGTAACTCAGCATCAGTAATGTAATGTATGTACACAGTGACTGCACCAGCAGAATAGTGAGTGCAGCTCTGGAGTATAATACAGGATGTAACTCAGGATCAGTACAGGATCAGTAATGTAATGTATGTACACGGTGACTGCACCAGCAGAATAGTGAGTGCAGCTCTGGAGTATAATACAGGATGTAACTCAGGATCAGTAATGTATGTACACAGTGACTGCACCAGCAGAATAGTGAGTGCAGCTCTGGGGTATAATAAAGGAAAAACAAACATTTTAGTGAACAGAAATTGTGAACGGAACAATACGATGTTTTTATTTTTATATTAATGATACAGATACAGTACAACTTTTGTATAAAAATCCTTTTTCTTTAATAAGCAGCAAACATGTCTGACGTCACAGGCCGGGCAGTGCCGCCTTCACATCAGACGAGTCTTCACAGGAAAATACATTATTGCTCTAAGCAGCAGCTTCTTCACTTCAGATCTGACAGTAAAATCTCAAACATAATCATTTTCTAAATCGATGAAAATGAGAAAATATTATATATTTATTCAAAACATAATGTGTGCCTGACACTATAAATGTCCTTCCTTGCAATAATACAAAAAGCACAATAACCATACAAAATACAAGCCGCCATCTACATAAAAATAGGATAGAAAACATTGCCCAATATCGGCTTAGCAAGTGCGACCCACGCCTTGCCAGCCCCTGTGGAACTATAAATCCCAGGATATACAGGTTTTGTCAGAGAGGTCAATCTTTGGTGCTATATACAGTACAACATACAAGAGCAGGAGACTCTGGGCCTCATATGTCCAAGATCCAGCGAAATGGCAGAAAATATGATAGGAATTGCGGGGGATGGTGTGCCGGGACTCGGGGGCTCTACGGCATATATCGAGCCCCAGTTTTTGGTACATTTGGCAAGGGATACGAAAACAAGTGCAATAGTTTAGCTGAAATCTATAGGTATCTGTGTTTGTTGTCACATGTCCGAGGGCCCCTGCTTATGATGTCTGATCCCGGACTCTAGGAGTCCTAACTGATTCTAGTTTACTGAGTCAATAGATGCTTCCTAATAATCAATCGTGACAATGAAAAATGTGCAAAATGACTCCTCCTTGCCTGCAGGGGCAGCACTGAGGAGTGACCATCAGTGATGGAGACCTCTGGCTACACAGCCCCATCTAGTGACAGAGGTCAGCACAGGAAGAGGATGCGGCTGTTGGCGACCACTGATGAGCGGCTCATTTGTCGCTCTTTAGTTGCTGACAACAGCGCTGGAACGGATTTGTGCGTTTACTATGACGCTGGCACTGTGAGCACCACAAAGAGTTTGACACTGTAGCACTATCATGAGGATGGCACTGTGGGCACCGCTATGGGTGCCACAATGATCCTGACACTGCAGGACTATGATGAGGATGGCACCATGGGCACCGCTATGGGTGCCACAATGATCCTGAAACTGCAGGACTATGATGAGGATGGCACCCCTATGGGTGCCACAATGAGTCTGACACTGTAGGACTATGATGAGGATGGCACCACTATGGGTGCCACAATGAGCCTGACACTGCAGGACTATGATGAGGATGGCTCTGGGGGCACCGCTATGGGTGCCACCATGAGTGTGACACTCCAGGACTATTATGATACTGGCACTGTGGTCACCACAATGAGTCTGACACTGCAGGACTATTATGACACTGGCAGTCTGGCACTACAATGAGTCTGACATTGTAGGGACTATTATGAAGATTGCAGTGATGGCACCAAAATAAGTCTGACACTGCAGGACTGTTACTATGAGGGCACTACAATGAGCCTGACACTGCAGGACTATGTTGAGTCTGGCACTGTAGGCTACACAATGAGTCTGACACTGCAGGACTATCATGAGGCTGGTACTGTGGGCACCGCTATGGGATCCACAATGATTCTGACACTGCAGGACTATCATGAGGCTGGTACTGTGGGCACCGCTATGGGTTCCACAATGATTCTGACACTGCAGGACTATCATGAGGCTGGCACTATGGGTGCCAATAGTTTTGCCTGGAGGGCTTTAGCATGTGGAATCAGAGTATTGAATGGTCACGATACGAAACCATCCCTCTTTTCTATCACCAGTTTGGGAAGATCGGGCGCCAGTTCATTCTCCATTTGTCCTGGAATTTGATTTAGTCTAGTCCATGGTCAGGGTGATAATGTCACAGAGGGGCTACAACTTCTATATGGACCTGGGCATGGTTGGTCATTGCTGTCGCTGGCATCATGGGCGGTTCTGGGCATTCTTTGTCTCTCTCTCAGGCAATCTCACCAGAGCCCCTGTGTTCGGCATTGGGTCTGGCACTTGGGGTGGTCGGGAGACTTCTGACATAGCTGTCCTCTGATATCGACATGTCCATCTCTGTGGGGATAAAAAGACAACGGAGGCGGCAGATAAAGTTGAGGACCTATAGTTCTTACCTGTGTCCTACCGCCACTCTCAATATATTAGCTCAAAGGTTATTGCTTCCATTACCATATCTCACCACTAGATGGCAATGTAACACTGCACTCTTACAATCCCTAATAACTTACATTTAAAGGGGCGGTGCATTCAGTTGCTCCCATCATGCACTGCTCTGATAACAGCAAACCACCAGAATACTGAACTTAAATTTAGATGTTATTGGAGAAGAAACCATGTAGCTCAAAATCAGGATAAGTAAAACATTGAAAAAGTTAATCAACCTTAAGGGCCAATTTATTATTGCATTTGCGCCTGTTTTTGACATTTTTAACCTTTTCTTTGTTTGCACCAACGTCATCTTTCCATTTGTGCCTTTTTCCAAGTCTATTTGGTGCTAAAATTGTCAATGAATAACACAAGACAAAAAAATTACAACTCCCCCCCGCCAATGATGAATCGGACCCATAGCTCTAAATGATGAAATTCTACCTACCTGCAGCCACCAGTAGAGGGAGCTCAATAGCTAAATAGCAAAATCCTAAAGAACACAGAATGTAGTGGGCTCCTAAGCGCCTCTTAGTGGTGATTGCAGGCAGATAACATTTTATCATGTAACTCAATGGCCCCAATTCATTACTGAATTTGTGCCTTTTTTTATCTGATTTTTGGTGCTTTCATCTGTTTATAACTTGCACCTTTTTTAGTCTATTTTATGTGTTCACCATTGTCGGTGGAGATTAGGATTTCTAAATGTTTTGGACTTTTTATAAAAGTTAAAAAATTTGGCGCAGTGATACTCTAGACCTCCCCTGGAGTGATTTTTATATATGTCAGATATTTTTACACAAATTTTTAAGACATAAAAAGTTGCAAAACAGGTGAAAGATAAAAATAAAGTTTTGACCTTGCGTAAAATTCCTTAACAACGTGCACCATGTTGAAGAATTTGGTGCAAAAAAAAACGAAAAGACAAGACGAAAAGGAAAAGTGACTTAAAAAAAAAACAAAAAACTTTGCAAAATTATGAATCGGGGGCCCATGTCTTTGAAGGGGATTATAAGTCTGGATCAAAAAAGGAGCTACGACCCTTATGAAGATGCATTAAAAGAATTCCGGTCAGGTGTAACAAGGCCCCCAACATGCCACCATAGTGGCCTATTACTGTGTTACAACAAAGCCCCTGATGCCCCATACAGTAGCTTCATCTATGTAAAAAAACAACTTTAAAACCGCAACTCCTCTAATGTTAATTTGCCAGGACTAGTCCTGGAGGGAGGTAAAGTTATCAGCAGCCCGGGAAGGCGTTATTTCCTCCAGACTATTCTGGCCTCAGTTCTTGTAATTACACCCATCTTGATATGATTCAAATCCTTCCCTTCTGTACTTCTTATTCCACCGCTGCACATGCACTTAACATTTGCTCTAAGCATCCCTTCCTGAGCATGTGCAGTGAAGCAGGGGAGGATTCCACAGCTTCATCTTCACAGTGCGCATGCCTAAGAAGTTGTACTGACATAGTGACAATGTTCTTCGCTGTGCACGTCATTCCAGCACTGTGTCCCTACGCCTTCAAGGGCATGTGCAGTGCAGAAAAGAAGTGGAGACGAGTCCACTTGACTTCACTGCACATGCTCAGGAAGGGATGCTTGGAGCAAACGTCATGCACATGCGCGGTGCTGGAATGAAGAGTAAAGATGTGAAAAATGCCAATCACATCCAGAGGGGTATGATATCAGGAACCGAGGCCAGACTAGTCTCAGAGAAAGAAGGCCTCCCGGACTAGTCCTGGCTAGTTAGCATAAGACAAACTGCAGTTTTAAAGTTTTTTTTTTTTTTTTTTTTACAAATAAGAAAAGTTTGTTTGGGACATCAGGGACTTTGTTGTACTTCAGTAATAGGAGAATTTAGCCTTATGGTAGCAGTTTGGCATCCTTGAACCCGACAATTTTCATTTGGTCCTGAAATCAAAGTCCCGGTAAAAGGTGGAGTTTTGCTTTAAGGATAGAGTGTTTTTTTTCCATTTTCTGATGAACACTTGGAGCTGTTGTGCTACAGTGTGACAGCTCTGTGATTACAGCAGAACACGATGTACCGATCCTTTCAGCTGCTCAGCGTCAGCCTCCAGATCCGAGCAGACAAGTGGAGTGTTGCCGCGTCCCTAATGGATCCGTAGATAATAACCTGCTGCTGCCGCTCGCCCTTTCAAGTGCAAATATCAACACTACATGTCCTCTGGAGGCTCTTAAAGGGAACACAAAGCTTTGTTCAGATTTTAGGAACCTCTTAAATAAAAAATATATAAAAATCAGTGTCACCGCACCCTTACGAATATTTGAGTACTTGACTTTGACTTGCAAAGATCTCAGATGGTGAGGCCACATATCTCCCCCTGGCATCTATGAGGCCAATACTAGCCAACTAGTGGGAGATCAGGGTGAAAATCTTGGTGAGGTGGGGGGGGGTGCTACTTTCCAGGGGACTATTGCAGCAGGAGATTCTCTTCCCCTTTATCCAAGAGCCTCACGGTGATTCCAGGAGGGTTGGCACATCGGAAGTAGTCATAGCCTCCATATCCGAGCTACACCGGCTCTGTCTATATCAGAGGGGTATATAATTCAGGAATAGCCCCTTGGGAGAGTTGTCCTGTGCAGCACATCAATGGATGATCTACGTCCTGGAAGACTTGTGCCAACAGGGTGCCCAATACATCAAAGAAAAATCCGTTTTCAAAACTCTCAATTTTTCTTATTTTTAAAGGCCAAATCCAAAAATACGTCAGCGGGAATCAGCGTGCTGCGCTGCAAGGTAATCTCTCTCTCAAGGTAGTCTCTCTGAGATTACCTCCCTTTTCTATTCCATTAATGTCACGAATACATAACTATCCAATAGCCCAGACCTGGACAAAGAGCGGCCACGGATAGTCAAAAGGCTGGAAGCAGTGGCATACCGCCACACCACGTGGCCTCTCCCCCCCCCCCCATTATGATTTCAACAATATGTGCATTTTCAGGATACAGATGCCGTTGAATACAATGGTGAAGGGTCTGTCGTCTCCCTCTTTCACCATTCGGACTGTGTCTGAATCTCAGTGCAGCAGACGGAATAACAACCCCAGATGGCGCCTGCTGCACAGAACCTCAGTCTGCACACGGCACAGACCGGAGGAGCAGTGTGCCGGAAGAACAAGGACTAGGTGAGTAGTTTTTTTTTCTATTGTCAGTCACTACTTGTGTGGGGCAACAGTAGGGGCATCATAAGGTGTGGAGTTAACTGTGGGGGCATCATACTCCATATGGCGGGTGTGGGTACATCATTCTGTGTGTGGGGGCATCATACTGTGTGTGGTGACCTTATACTGTGGTGTGACGGGGTCTGTGCCATTCATCATACTGTGTATGGGGGTCATTACATTCTGTGGGGTATCACACTGTGTGGAAGGGGTTGTGGGAGAATCAAACTGCGTGTGGGGGCATCATACTGTGTGTGGGGACATCATACTGTATGTGGGGACATCATACTGTGGTGTGAAGGAGTCTGTGCCATTTATCATACTGTGTATGGGTGGCATTATACTCTTTCGGGGGTTTGTAGGAGCTTCATACTGTATGGTGGTGGTGGGGGCATCATACTGTGTGTGGGGGACTGTGGAGTCATCATACTGTGGGGTCATCATACTGTGTGTGGGGACACCATACTGTGTGCAGGGGACGATGGGATAATCATACTGTGTGTGGAGACATCCTAGTGTGTGCAGGAGGCTGTGCCATCTATAATACTGTGTGGGGGGTTGTCAAGACCTCATTCTGTGTGTGGGGGGTTGTGGAGGCTTCATACTGTGTATGGGAACATCATACTGTGTGAAGGGGCTGTGCCATTCATTAGTATTTTGGAGAGGAAACCTGCAGAAAAAAAGTGTTTTTGAAGGTGGGAACATGACCTAATAAGAATAAGGCTAGGATAAGTGATGACCAGCAACTGCCAGCCTGCTTGTTGATGGTTTCCATAGAGTTGGGGACTAAGGGACCAAGGAGGAGGAAGCAGAAGAAATCTGAGCATATATTGCACAGAACTAGATAGAACAAGATTGAACCTCTACATTGACATTGACGTGCAGCTTCCATGTCGTCTTAGTAGCCCCGTCCACAGGACGATCTCCCGGATCACTTACCTGTTTTGAATGTGTTGTAGAAGCCACTGTCGGGAACTTCATTACTTTCTGGACAACACGAGAAGCCTCTTTCTCTCCACCTAAAACCATCGCAAATACAAAGATCCTCATGATGAACCAGTATTAGCCCACCCAATACAGGAGACCACAAGGGAAACCAGTATTGCGCCTTCATTACCCTAAACCACCAGGGAAACCAATGTTACCCTTTAACTTCCGTACACCACCACAGAAGCTTGTATTATTCCTCCACCATTATAGACCACCAATGAAGCCAGTATTATCCCTCCACTACCTTAGACCACCCAAAGAAACAAATATTACCTTTCCACTTCCCTAGACTACAAGGGAAACCAGTATTACATCTCCACTACCCTAGACCACCAGGGAAACCAATATTACCCCTTCACTAAACTAGACCACCAAGAAAACCAGTATTACCTCTCCACTACCCTAGACCACCAGGGAAACCTTACTCCTTCACTAAACTAGACCACCAAGAAAACCAGTATTACCTCTCCACTACCTTAGACAACCAGGAAAACTGATATTACCCTCTTCACAACGTTAAACCAACCAGGAAACAACTATTACCCGTCCACTACACTAGACCTCCAGGGAAATCATTACAATACCACTACTACCTTAGACCCCTAGGATAACTAATACTATTTTTTCCCTACCATAGACTAAAAGGGAAACCAATATTACCTCTCTACTACCCTAGACCACCAGGGAAACAAGCATTAGCCCTCCAGTATTCTAGTAGGTATACCCTGGGGGTAAATGCCATGTAATCAGGGGGTATAGACCACCAGGGAAGTCGACAATAGCCCTTTCACTGTCCTAGACCACCAATGATATCTGGAATTACCCTTTTACAGACCTAGACCACCAGGGCATATTAGCAGGAATTCCTAAATGCTGTTAGGCTAATCCTTGCACCATTCAACAATATATATATATAATGTTTTTTTCGAGGGAACAGTGGTGGGGTCACTAACTGCCCCTATGTATCGGAGGAGGGCTATATGGATGATATTTTAATTGGGAGCATGAAAACAAGTATCAGACGAGTCAGACTCACCAGTGCAGCACAAAGATGAGCGATGTCAGCAAGGCAGAAACTGTATCAGTGAGAATCCACATCAGATTGTACTGATCCGGGGTCTGGAAGACAAGATAGGAGGAGATCATGGGGGCCGGTGAGTCCGAGAGCCTTAAACATACAAGTAGCAATAACCAAACTTTATATATAACTGAAAATATATAATACCAAGAGAAACATGGGCTCCTGCATCTTCTTTAGTGCATGTACAGAATTTGTGGTCACAGAATAAGCTCCAGAGCACCAAGCCAAGGAGAACAGCCATGGCTCGCTGATCACATACAGGTTAGTGGTAATATTGGCGGCAGCGTATTCACTAAAATACAAAAGAAATACAACAATCCATCATATTTATTGATCATCATTATTATAGGAGCAGTATAATAGTAGTTATATTCTTGCACATAGGAGCAGTATTATAGTAGTTATATTCTTGTACATAGGGGCAGTATTATAGTAGTTATATTCTTGTACATAGCAGGCAGTATTATAGTAGTTATATTCTTGTACATAGGGACAGTATTATAGTAGTTATATTCTTGTACATAGGGGCAGTATTATAGTAGTTATATTCTTGTACATAGGGAGCAGCATTATAGTAGTTATATTCTTGTACATGGGGGCAGTATTATAGTAGTTATATTCTTGTACATAGGAGCAGTATTATAGTAGTTATATTCTTGTACATAGGAGCAGTATTATAGTAGTTATATTCTTGTACATAGCAGGCAGTATTATAGTAGTTATATTCTTGTACATAGGGACAGTATTATAGTAGTTATATTCTTGTACATAGGGGCAGTATTATAGTAGTTATATTCTTGTACATAGGGACAGTATTATAGTAGTTATATTCTTGTACATAGGGACAGTATTATAGTAGTTATATTCTTGAATCAAGGGGGCAGTATTATAGTACAGTCATGGCCAAAAGTATTGAGAATGAGACAAATAGTAATTTTTCCAAAGTTTACTGCTTCATTTTTTGTAATGGCAATTTGCATATACTCCTGAATGTCAAAGAGTGATCAGCTTAACAGCAATTACTGTATTTGCAAAGTCAATATTTGCCCAGAAAATGAACTTTAACCCCCAAAACACATTTCAACATCATTGCAGTCCTGCCTTAAAAGGAGCAGCTAACATCGTTTTAGTGATTGATCCATTAACACAGGTGTGGGTGTTGATGAGGACAGGGCTGGCGATCAATCAGTCATGATTAAGTAAGAATGACATCACTGGACACTTTAAAAGGAGGCTGGTTCTTGGTATCATTGTTTCTCTTCAGTTAACCATGGTTATCTCTAAAGAAACACGTGCAGCCATCATTGCACTGCACAAAAATGGCCTAACAGGGAAGAGTATCGCAGCTACCAAGATTGCACCTCAGTCAACAATCTATTGCATCATCAAGAACTTCAAAGAGAGAGCTTCCATTGTTGTCAAAAAGGCTCCAGGGCACCCAAGAAAGACCAGCAAGTGCCAGGACCGTATCTTAAAACTGTTTCAGCTGCGGGATCGGACTACCAGCAGTGCCGAGCTTGCTCAGGAATGGCAGCAGGCTGGTGTGAGTGCTTCTGCACGCACTGTGAGGCGGAGACTCTTTGAGCAAGGGCTGGTTTCAAGGAGGGCAGCAAAGAAGCCACTGCTCTCCAGAAAAAACATCAGGGACCGACTGATATTCTGCAAAAGGTACAGGGAGTGGACTGCTGAGGACTGGGGCAAAGTCATTTTCTCTGATGAATCCCCTTTTCGATTGTTTGGGACATCTGGAAAACAGCTTATTCGGAGAAGAAGAGGTGAGCGCTACCACCAGTCTTGTCTCATGCCAACTGTAAAGCATCCTGAAACCATTCATGTGTGGGGTTGCTTCTCAGCCAAGGGAATCGGCTCACTCACAGTCTTGCCTAAAAACACAGCCATGAATAAAGAATGGTACCAGAATGTCCTCCAAGAGCAACTTCTCCCAACCGTCCAAGAGCAGTTTGGCTCCCAACAATGCCTTTTCCAGCATGATGGAGCACCTTGCCATAAAGCAAAGGTGATAACTAAATGGCTCATGGAACAAAACCTAGAGATTTTGGGTCCATGGCCTGGAAACTCCCCAGATCTTAATCCCATTGAGAACTTGTGGTCAATCATCAAGAGACGGGTGGACAAACAAAAACCAACAAATTCTGGCAAAATGCAAGCATTGATTATGCAAGAATGGACTGCTATCAGTCAGGATTTGGTCCAAAAGTTGATTGAGAGCATGCCAGGGATAATTACAGAGGTCTTGAAGAAGAAGGGGCAACACTGCAAATATTGACTTGCTGCATTAACTCATTCTAACTGTCAATATAACCTATTGGTACTCATAATATGATTGCAATTATATTTCTGTATGTGATATAAGCATCAGACAAACACTAATAAAAACCAGAGGCCAGCAGATCATGTGAAAATATAATTTTGGTGTCATTCTCAATACTTTTGGCCATGACTGTAGTTATATCCTTGTACATAGGAACAGTATTATAGTAGTTATATTCTTGTACATAGCAGGCAGTATTATAGTAGTTATATTCTTGTACATAGGGGGCAGTATTATAGTAGTTATATTCTTGTACATAGGAGCAGTATTATAGTAGTTATATTCTTGTACATAGCAGGCAGTATTATAGTAGTTATATTCTTGTACATAGGGGGCAGTATTATAGTAGTTATATTCTTGTACATAGCAGGCAGTATTATAGTAGTTATATTCTTGTACATAGGGGCAGTATTATAGTAGTTAAATTCTTGTACATAGGAGCAGTATTATAGTAGTTATATTCTTGTACATAGCAGGCAGTATTATAGTAGTTATATTCTTGTACATAGGGGGCAGTATTATAGTAGTTATATTCTTGTACATAGCAGGCAGTATTATAGTAGTTATATTCTTGTAGATAGGGGGCAGTATTATAGTAGTTATATTCTTGTACATAGCAGGCAGTATTATAGTAGTTATATTCTTGTAGATAGGGGGCAGTATTATAGTAGTTATATTCTTGTACATAGGGGGCAGTATTATAGTAGTTATATTCTTGTACATAGCAGGCAGTATTATAGTAGTTATATTCTTGTAGATAGGGGGCAGTATTATAGTAGTTATATTCTTGTACATAGGGACAGTATTATAGTAGTTATATTCTTGTATATAGGGAGCAGTATTATAGTAGTTATATTCTTGTAGATAGGGGGCAGTATTATAGTAGTTATATTCTTGTAGATAGGGGGCAGTATTATAGTAGTTATATTCTTGTACATAGGGACAGTATTATAGTAGTTATATTCTTGTACATAGGAGCAGTATTATAGTAGTTATATTCTTGTACATAGGGAGCAGTATTATAGTAGTTATATTCTTGTGCATAGGGAGCAGCATTATAGTAGTTATATTCTTGTACATAGGGGCAGTATTATAGTAGTTATATTCTTGTACATAGCAGGCAGTATTATAGTAGCTATATTCTTGTACATAGGGACAGTATTATAGTAGTTATATTCTTGTATATAGGGAGCAGTATTATAGTAGTTATATTCTTGTACATAGGGAGCAGTATTATAGTAGTTATATTCTTGTGCATAGGGAGCAGCATTATAGTAGTTATATTCTTGTACATAGGGAGCAGTATTATAGCAGTTATATTCTTGTACATAGCAGGCAGTATTATAGTAGTTATATTCTTGTACATAGGGGCAGTATTATAGTAGTTATATTCTTGTACATAGGGGCAGTATTATAGTAGTTATATTCTTGTACATAGGGAGCAGTATTATAGTAGTTATATTCTTGTACATAGGGAGCAGTATTATAGTAGTTATATTCTTGTACATAGGGGGCAGTATTATAGTAGTTATATTCTTGTACATAGGGAGCAGTATTATAGTAGTTATATTCTTGTACATAGGAGCAGTATTATAGTAGTTATATTCTTGTACATAGGGGCAGTATTATAGTAGTTATATTCTTGTACATAGGAGCAGTATTATAGTAGTTATATTCTTGTACATAGGGGGCAGTATTATAGTAGTTATATTCTTGTACATAGGAGCAGTATTATAGTAGTTATATTCTTGTACATAGGGGGCAGTATTATAGTAGTTATATTCTTGTACATAGGAGCAGTATTATAGTAGTTATATTTTTGCACATAGGAGCAGTATTATAGTAGTTATATTCTTGTACATAGGGGGCAGTATTATAGTAGTTATATTCTTGTACATAGGAGCAGTATTATAGTAGTTATATTTTTGCACATAGGAGCAGTATTATAGTAGTTATATTCTTGTACATAGGGGGCAGTATTATAGTAGTTATATTCTTGTACATAGGAGCAGTATTATAGTAGTTATATTTTTGCACATAGGAGCAGTATAGTGGGGTAATCAGTGGTGATTTTGTCTGCTCGTGTAATTGAACTTCTTGGGTGCCAGGTGCATGTGGGCGACTATTGCTGTCAAGGGGCCATTATACGCAGCGGTGGGCCGTGCACTGGGGTTGTATGGCCGTGTGGATAATTAGCATTATCATTGTGTCGCTGCCAGCAAACAATCCGGCCAAAAATAGTTTTCTGCATAAACACGGCTGGCGTTACATAATCCTGAGATAATGTCAGACTTTTGTTCTGCACATCGGGGCGTCGTGTCAACACTGCGGCGCTGTTAGTACATTATAACATGCAATGTTTTTACCGGTGATTATATATTAAAGGGACAGGGTCCGAGAAGCTCATTGACCATACACAGATTCTGGTTGCTAGGTTACTGTGACAACCTTATATGCAAATCTATGGTTGTTAGGCAATATACCCCTAGCAACCAAACTGTCATACAGGATATATTCTGTTGATATTCACATGACATCGCGGTAGCTTTATCGGATCGGTAGAAGTAGCGCCACCTCCGCCGGAGAAAGGGTTGTCACCAGGACAGCGAGGATCCGAAATGTCCAAGGACGAGTCAGGGAAATAGTCAAAAACGGGGCAAAGGGTCAGAACCAGGTGATTAACAGCAGGTATCTGACTATATGGAACAGGGCCGGGGTCAGGATGAAAGTATCAGGCAAGACATGGCGGCAGGACGCGTCCCCATTACGCAGGCCGCTAGGCCCAACGTCAAGTCCAGGTGCTGGTTGACTTAGCAACCTGATGCCACCCTGATGCCAAACCAGCGAGGCCACAACCATGGCAAAGGAGGCTGAAGTGTGACACCCCAGGGGTCTGGTTGCCACAGTAATAGAGATATTACGTCTGAGAGCAGGTGGGAGGTCTCTTGGTCAGGAATCCTATGCATGCCACACCTCCTGCCCAGTCCTGGGAGGGGAAGAACTTCCCCTATATAAAAGCTGGGGCTGAGGCAGGGTTAGTGAGTAGAGAAGAAGTAGAGACAGAGAAGCAGCTATAGGAAAGAGAGATCAGGAGCTCTGTGGGAGGAGTGCTAAAAGGAATCAGGGGCTGGCAGCTGTAGAGCTCGCCCTGATTGAAGAGTTACCACCGGACCCGGAGTCCGAGGCTGTGGGGATTAACCCTGACCCAGCAGCAGAAACCGCCCGGCAGGGGATTTCAGGTCCTCTGGCCAAGAAACCCGAAGGCACGGTCACACGCGTGGGACCAGCACCGCCGTCGTGGAGCGGAAGCCACTAGAAGGCCCCGAGTCACCGGCCATACGGGTGAGCACCACACGGTACACTCAGGGACGTGGGCTACCTTTACCCGCCTCTAGCAAGGAAGCCAGAAGAGTACAATTAGTTGGGGAGGACTACAACTCCGCCTGGCCAAGGGGGATCCCATCTGCTCAAGGACTGACCAGGCCCCGACCGCTAGCCAGTACTCCGGGAGGGTCTATCTTTGTCACCAGTAAAGACCCTGAACTACACCGCATCGTCTCTGAGTGGTTCCTGCTACCCCCATCATCCACGTCGGCTGCCCTGAGGCCATACCCCTCCCATTGGGGGTTATACCATCTACGCTGCACTATCCTACCACCGGCCTCAGCGGTCTGCCCTGCAGCGGCAGCTCCATAGCTGCATTCAACGGGTGGCGTAGTCGTCCTACATCTACTGCTAATATACCGCCACTTAGTCTGACTCCCTGGGCACGGACCGGGTCACCGCCACGAGACTACTACCCCTATCAGATCCGGCTCCGGGTAGGCTCCCGCGTGCGCAACGCTACACTAAGTAGGCCCAGGGGCGCGTCAGCTTTTGGCGTAGTCGGCAGGATCTCGTGCCCGCAACCACCGGGTACTGCGTGCCTGAAAAAGAGACTTTTAAACTAACCTGTGGTGAAGATTCCCGCCATCCGGCGCCATCTTCAGCCTTCTTCCCGCCATCCGTGGAGGTTTCCCGCCATCCGGCGCCATCTTCTACCTTCTTCCCGCCATCCGCAAAGTTTTCCCGCCATCCGGCGCCATCTTCTGCCTTCTTCCCGCCTTCCGTGGAGTTTTCCCGCCATTGGACGCCATCTTGAAGACGCCGCGCGGGAAGAAGAGGGGCGTGGACTCCGAAAGCGCGCGAGAACTGAAGCCCCACCTCACGTCCGGACGTTGCGTAAGGTCCTGGAAGGAGCCCAGCAGACGCCGACGTCACAGGAGCGCGACGGAAGGTCCTCAACCCTGACGATCCACTGCGGAGCCGCGGCCTACGGAAGAGGATCATCGCAAGGTAGGCCACGGTCCACTAGGGGGGGAGAAAGATGTCGGATACGGAGGAGAGCTTCACTGCCTCAACCCCCGCCAGCGCTGCTGCAGTCATGCCTTTTACCATGCCCTATATCCCGGGAGCAGCCTGGCTACCCCAATACTCAGGGGAGTCACATACCCTGAATGACTTTAGAGAAAAGCTGGATAGCCTCTTCCAGGTGTACCCCTCACAGAAGAGCAAAAAGTGAGCATCCTGGTGGCCCAACTAACCGGGGCAGCCCAAAGGGAGGTAAAGTCCTGGCCACCTGGGAGGAGGACTGTCGCGGGGATACTAACCCGGCTGAGGGACACCTTTGATACCCGCACCTCAGCCGAGATTAAGCTTAAATTCTATGGGTGCAAGCAGCGAGCACATGAGAGTATAAGGGACTATGCACTAAAACTACAAGAGGCCCTGAGAGCCATTAAGCAGACCGACCCCGACAGCGTGGGAAACGAGGACAGGCTGTTGACCGAACAATTTATAGAGGGACTATATTGCAATGTCCACCGAACCCAGTTGCGGGCCATAGCCTTACAGGATCCTCATCTGGACTTTGCACAGTTCAAGGACAGAGCCATCCGGGTGCTCCGAGAACCGGCACCGGGTGGCGTTGTGACCCACAGGCGCCCAGCTATCACTTACCACCAGGAGGCGGCGCCCTTGTCGGCAGGGCCTGTGGGGGCTGATGCGCAGGCTTTGAACAATGACCCGGCTCCAGACCTGCACCATCAGGTCCAAGAGCTAGCTAAAAGCGTTGCTGCGCTAACCCGAACTGTGCAGTCTTTACAGGTTTCCACTCCAGGGAAGATCCAGCTGGCATCCGGACCGGAGGACATCCCGTGGCGTCGACCAAGGAGGACCCCACCGGCCAGAGGAAGACCCAGCGACCGATACAACGAGGACGGACAACCCATCTGCCGCCGCTGCAATCAACCCGGACATATGGCAAGGTACTGTCCTTTAAACTGGCACAACCTGGGGTAGAGGGCCAACCCCCAGGAAAAAGATCACCAGGCCCATCGAGCTGACGCGACAAATATGTGGGAGGACGTCCAGTCTTGCCTGTGGTACTGGATGGCATTCCTATGAGTGCCCTACTGGACACCGGGTCACAGGTCACCACCATCCCGTACGTGCTCTTCAAGCAGTACTGGAATGACTCGGATATAACCCGCTACCCTGACGACGACTTGAGTATCATTGCCAGCAATGGTCAACCCGTGCCGCAGATCGGATTTAAAGAAATGACCATTAAAATCGGTAGAGTCGAGCTGGCAGCACAGGGACTGATCATTGTAGATATTGACAAGCGCGAGAGTCACCCAAAGATAACTCTAGGAACTAATGTGATTGAAAATTGTCTTGCAGAGGTGATTTTCATTTTACAGCAGGTTGCCAAGAACGCCAGCTCCGGCCAACAGAGAGTGCTCCAGAAAGAGATCCGGGCACTGATGCGACGGCAACAGGTGGAACTCTCCGGTGGTGAGATTGGTAGCGTAAGAATGTGTGACCCTTTCCCTATTGCCATGCCCCCGAAAAGTGAAATGATGATTTGGTGCCGGGCAGCTATTGGTCTGAGAGGTAGAGATTACCAGGCCATGGTAGAACCAGTCTACTCAGACAGTAGGCCCACCATTTTGACAGCACGGGGGGTAGTTGATGTACGCCATGGGAGGGTGCCCGTTCGCATAATAAATATTGGGAAAAGGGAAGTATACCTGCCCCGGTATGCTATGCTAGCCAAATTATATACTATCAACCAAAATTCTATACAGTCTGTGGAACCCTTGCCTCCATCTCACCCGGAGGAAGGTAATGGCTCTACGAAAATAATGGAGGATTGGTGTCAGCAACTACATTTGGGTACTGACTCCACTCCCTCCCACCAGAAACAGGGAGTCTACCGGGTGGTTCAAGAGTACGAGAGAGTGTTTAGTAAACACCCGTTAGACTTCGGGCGAGTCAAGGGGGTAGAACACCACATCCCCACGGGAGACCATCCTCCCATAAAAGAGAGGTATCGACCCGTACCCCCTGCACACTACCAACACGCCAAGGGGATGCTTAGAGACATGAAGGAGGCTGGGGTAATCAGAGATAGCTGTAGCCCCTGGGCAGCTCCACTAGTCTTGGTCAAAAAGAAAGACAACACCATGAGAATGTGTGTAGATTACCGGAAAATTAACTGTATCACACACAAAGATGCGTACCCCTTACCAAGAATAGAGGAGTCTTTGGCTGCTTTAAAATCTGCTAACTTCTTCTCCACCTTGGATCTCACTAGCGGGTACTGGCAGGTTCCTGTAGCAGAGGCAGACCGGGAGAAGACCGCATTCACCACCCCGATGGGACTTAGCGAGTTTACCTGCATGCCGTTCGGACTCTGCAACGCACCAGGAACCTTCCAGCGATTGATGGAATGCTGTCTGGGACACCGAAACTTTGAGACGGTCCTGTTATACCTGGACGATGTCATCGTCTATTCCAAGACCTACGAGGACCACCTGAAACACCTGGCGGAAGTGTTCGAAGCTCTGGCAAGTTACGGCCTAAAGGTGAAACCCTCCAAGTGTCACCTCCTGAAGCCAAAGGTGCAGTACCTGGGACACGTGGTGAGTGCTGACGGAGTGGCTCCCGACCCTGATAAGATCACCGCAATTAAGGAATGGCCAAGCCCCTCCAGCGTAAAGGAAGTGAGGCAGTTCCTCGGGTTGGTAGGCTACTACCGAAGGTTCATTCCTGGTTTCACCAAAAAGGCAGCTCCTATGCAGGACCTCCTGATAGGCCAGTCCAGGAAGGCCAAGAACCAGAAGCCACCCTTCAGATGGGAGAAGCTGGAAGAAGAGTCCTTCCGCCAGCTGAAGATGGCCCTCACGGGGGATGAAATCCTGGCGTACCCTGATTATAGCCAGCCCTTTATCCTCTACACCGACGCCAGTAACATCGGGCTAGGAGCCGTACTGTCCCAGATCCAGCAGGGGAAAGAACGGGTAATTGCTTACGCCAGCCGAAAACTGCGACCCACCGAAAGAAACCCTGAGAATTACAGCTCATTTAAGCTAGAGTTCCTGGCAGTGGTGTGGGCAGTCACCGAACGCTTTAAGCACTACCTCGCTTCTTCCCGGTTCACCGTGTACACGGATAACAACCCGTTGACACACCTGGACACTGCAAGACTCGGTGCCCTAGAGCAGAGATGGATGGCCCGCTTGTCCAACTATGAGTTTACAATCAAATACCGGGCAGGACGCTCCAATACCAACGCAGACGCCCTGTCCAGGATGCCAAACCTACCGGACGTAGGGGAAGATTCAGAGGAACTGGAAGAAGTTGAGCTCCCCGCGTTCCACCGTCATGGGACTATCCAGTATTCCCACCGTGTAAGAAGTAAGCAAACCGCTACGTTCAACCCCTTACCTCATTTCAACTGGGTGGAGACGCAAGACAGTGACCCTGCCGTCCGGCTGGTAAAGGAGATGCTGACTCGGCCAGATGCACGCCTTGACCCAGACGCTCCGGAGGAAGCCAAGCAACTGTGGGCTGAGAAGAGTCGACTGTTCCTTTACAAGGGAAAGTTGTGCCGCAGAATGGTTAACTCCCGGACGCATGAACTAATCTGGCAAGTAGTGGTGCCAAGAAGAGACGCAGCTATGGTGATGGAGGCATACCACGACGGAGCTGGGCATTTCGGAGGGAAGAAGCTGGAGTTCCTGCTGCGCGGGCGGTTCCATTGGGTAGGCATGAGAGGAACCATCGAGAGGTGGTGCAGAGACTGTGGCCCATGCAACTTAAGAAGGAGGGACCGTGCCAGCCAGAAGACTCCCCTGCGGTCCATCATCACCAGACAGCCATTGGAACTGGTAGCCTTGGATCATGTAAAACTGACCCCAAGCAGAAGTGGCTACGTCTACGCGTTAACCATCGTGGATCACTACTCCCGGTTCTTGGTTGTCGTCCCCGTCAAGGACTTAACGGCTCACACAGCAGCTAGAGCCTTCCAGCAGCACTTCTGCCGTCCGCATGGATACCCGGAGCAGGTGCTGACGGACCAGGGGCCTGCCTTTGAAGCGGAGGTCTTCCAGGAGTTCTGCACCCTGTATGGATGCCGGAAGATTAGAACAACACCCTATCACCCGCAAACTAATGGACTTTGTGAGAAAATGAACCAGGTGGTGAAAGATCTCCTGAAAACATTGCCCCTGGAGGAACGCAGTCTGTGGCCTGAGAAGCTGCCCGACCTGGTGGACCTATACAACCACATCCCTGTAGGTTCCACCAACTGTACCCCGGCTTACCTAATGAGGGCAAGACCTGGTAAGCTTCCTGGTGATCTGGAGATGGGAGTCCTGACACCCGAGGACACTTCACCAGAAGCCAACTGGGACACAGAGAGGCAGCAGCAATACCGAAAAGTACAGGAGAGCGTGGAGCATAGTCTCTGTCAAGCTAGGGAAAGACAAGAGAAAACTTACAACCAGTATGCTCCCGCTGTTCCCCTGGTGCCCGGAGAGCAGGTCTTGAAGAGGAAAAGACGGCTCCACAAGTTGGACGACCAATGGGAGAAGGACCCGTACACCGTACTGCCCTCAAGCCACGACAACCCAAAGATCTGTACAATCAGTAAAGACGGAGGGGAAACCACAGCCATTGTATCCCGGGATCACCTAAAGAAGTGTCCCGAACAGCTACGGAACCCTGAAGAGGAACAAGAGGACCCTCGACCCGTAGAGGAAAGGGAAGATATGGTTAGTACTGTGCTCGGAGACTTCCCTCGGTCTTGGACTCAAGTCAATGGTGCTGTTGTGGTACCCGTCCTCACGTTCCTCCAACCAGCATCCCAAGTGCCTACGGAGATGCAGGTAGAACTGGAAGAACAGCCGGTCCAGGAGGCAGAAGGCCCCACACAAGCAGACCAGGAAAATCAACCCTCTGCTTATAGTGAGCCTGCCATACCCCTAGTGAGCCAAAGAGTCCGTAGACGGCTGCCCAGTTTACCCTTGACAGCTCCTATACCCTGTAGCTCAGAACCAGTCAGCCAGCTCCGTAGGTCCACTAGGGTCACTAGAGGCCAGCTGCCCATACGGTGGAGGATCTAAAATGTTCAAGCTATTTTATTAATGTTTACCTGTTTATTGTTGCTTGTGTATAATTATGTGTTTCTAGTTATTTATAGGAGTCTTTGGTGGATTTACCGGGAATCCTTTGTGTATATAGTTGGAGCGTAACCCAGGACGGACTAAAGACTGTTAAGGACTCGGGGCAGGACAGACCGCTACCTGGTTACGTCTCCCTGTTTTTGGTGAAATGGACACCCTTGTTTTCTTGAAAAACTGCACCCGGTTGCGGACACGCCGTGACCATCCTAATGTTTTTCTTTATTGCGTTGTTTCTGTTTGTAATTTGTTATGTTACAAAAATATGTTTAGTCCCGGAGTACTAAATTTTACTAGGGGGGAATGTGACACCCCAGGGGTCTGGTTGCCACAGTAATAGAGATATTACGTCTGAGAGCAGGTGGGAGGTCTCTTGGTCAGGAATCCTATGCATGCCACACCTCCTGCCCAGTCCTGGGAGGGGAAGAACTTCCCCTATATAAACCTAGGGCTGAGGCAGGGTGAGTAGAGTAGAGTTGAGAAGAAGAGAAGCAGCTATAGGAAAGAGAGATCAGGAGCTCTGTGGGAGGAGTGCTAAAAGGAATCAGGGGCTGGCAGCTGTAGAGCTCGCCCTGATTGAAGAGTTACCACCGGACCCGGAGTCCGAGGCTGTGGGGATTAACCCAGACCCAGCAGCAGAAACCGCCCGGCAGGGGATTTCAGGTCCTCTGGCCAAGAAACCCGAAGGCACGGTCACACGCGTGGGACCAGCACCGCCGTCGTGGAGCGGAAGCCACTAGAAGGCCCCGAGTCACCGGCCATACGGGTGAGCACCACACAGTACACTCAGGGACGTGGGCTACCTTTACCCGCCTCTAGCAAGGAAGCCAGAAGAGTACAATTAGTTGGGGAGGCCTACAACTCCGCCTGGCCAAGGGGGATCCCATCTGCTCAAGGACTGACCAGGCCCCGACCGCTAGCCAGTACTCCGGGAGGGTCTATCTTTGTCACCAGTAAAGACCCTGAACTACACCGCATCGTCTCTGAGTGGTTCCTGCTACCCCCATCATCCACGTCGGCTGCCCTGAGGCCATACCCCTCCCGTTGGGGGTTATACCATCTACGCTGCACTATCCTACCACCGGCCTCAGCGGTCTGCCCTGCAGCGGCAGCTCCATAGCTGCATTCAACGGGTGGCGTAGTCGTCCTACATCTACTGCTAATATACCGCCACTTAGTCTGACTCCCTGGGCACGGACCGGGTCACCGCCACGAGACTACTACCCCTATCAGATCCGGCTCCGGGTAGGCTCCCGCGTGCGCAACGCTACACTAAGTAGGCCCAGGGGCGCGTCAGAAGCATCTGGTTGCCTGGCAACCTGACATAGCTTTTGGCATTACCCATGGACGTCCGATGGTTCCCATTCAGGGCAGGCTCCAGGGTGATGTAGCGCCCTTGGGCAACAGAGTCTCAGCTGGTCCCACTTCGCTTTTGATTTTTCCTCCACAAATTCCAAAAACTATAACTGTTTACATTTTTTTGATCCATAGAGCTGTATAAGGACTTGTTGTTTGGGGTACGAGCTGTAGTTTTTATTGGTAGCATTTTGGGGTCCACATGAAAGAGCAATTCTGCCATGTTGGATTTTTTTTTCTTCCATAAATTATAATATTTTATTAATTTGGAGAGTCGCTAATTCCAAATATATGCTGTATATTTTTTTGGATTTGAATTTTGTTCTGGGAAAAGGGGGTGATATAAACTTTTCTATCTTTTAAATATCATATATATATATATATACATTTAAAAGATATAAACTTTTATATCACCCCCTTTTCCCAGAACAAAATTCAAATATATATATATATTTTTATATATATATATTTTTCTAGGGGACTTGAACTTGTAAACTTGATTGCAAGTAAAATACTCTACAATATTGTAATATTGTGGTGAATAGTAAATTTGTGATATCCTAGGAAGTCCAGCTACAAGCTGGGTTATATAAGTGTACAAACAATGGGGGCCTCCAGATGGCTCCTGGCTGCCTTGACAATGCTATCGGCAGTCATATTCAGGGGGCCAAGAGGCATCAGAAGGGGCACCTGTCCCTATTTCTAACCTCTTAAATGTTTCTCTCACTATTGACCGCTGCATGTAAAGGGCTAAACTTGGGTGCTGCCTGTATAACACAGCCGGCACCGACGCTGAATGTGCTCCATACACGCAGAGCGCACATCTGTCATACATGTATGGTGGATGTTACAAATGGAAACTTAGGAAGACTGGGCCCCCGCAAAAACTGTGGGCTCCGACACTTGCCTGGAGATCCCCTTTAAGAATAACGTATATTAGTAATAAGGCGGAAGTTATAATGAGCGGTCTGTAGCGACTACCTGATGTCTCGCTGGGACATCTCGCTGTACGGGAGGTTCAGCTTCACGATGTGATGGCTGACGAGGTCTTCGATATTCGCTTTGAAACCCAATGTCTGCCGAAAACCAGGCTGCACGGACTGGACGAAGTGTCTCATGTCATTCGGCAGCCATAAGACCTAAAAGAACATGATAATCAGGACATGGGACAAGTCAGAGGTGATCCGGACACATAGACAGACATCAAGGACTATATATATACTAAACTGTCTACCATAGGGTCGGGCCGTAGGGCCAGATGGGGGCCGATGATGATGATGCAGTCCCTGTTTTGGAGGCATGGGGAGCTTCTCATAAACCCCACACATCATTATTCTGATATTAGAAACCAGCAACAAGTACTAAAATGTGACTCCCTGCCTGCCACAACAAAAGCGTTGGGGTAAAATCAAACCTAGCAGACTTGAAAAAGAATTACAAATTTATTAAAATAAAAAAAATAAACATTCAAAATGAACAAGTCTTATGTTATTCTTCAAAGCATCAATAAATCTTTCAGTAATTTACTTCTCCACCTGCAGTACCATTTTTCACCACCACTAGTTACCAGTACTTTCCATAGACTCCAATACAACAGCGCCCTCATACTTAAACTAAACATAAAAATTGTGTTTGAAATGTAATAACTTTAGAATAAGTAATCGCAAATAAACAGCAGGGACAACATCTTATTCAATGAGAAAAGCTCTACAACATTTCTATTTTAGAGCATAATTGCTACTATCCCTTTAAGATGATATATAAGTACTCTATAACAATATAGAATTATTTTTGACATCTATGTACCAGTTTTGGGTCAATAGCAGATTCACTGATGACTTCCAATGTCCGGTTAATCCAAGTTTCTCGATAGGGATGATCCTGCGGAGGGCGATAGAGGTCAAAAAGAACCGTCTTATTGGCGCGGTCGGCAAGCTTTAAGTAATCTACCAGTTTGTAAATGGTCTGGTTCATGGCTGTCTGCTGGTCTTCATTAGATAAGGATCCCATATAGGAAAATGGTGGTTTCTGGGGATTAAGAAGGTGAGTATTAAAGGAAACTCTCTTCTTAAAGGTAAATTTACATAAAATATTACTATATTGCAATAAAGAACCATTATAGTCAACAATGCTTCAAAGGAAAAAGAGGAAATCTCCATGATGGGTCAGGATAAAAATCAGTTGAATTCCCCTTTAAATTACATTTATTGTCATTAAATGCTCTCGTAATGTCCATGGAAGTTAATGTAGAAAGCCGAGCATGCTCTGCCACCTCCCCATTCACAGCGGCGTGCGACGGGGCTCTGTTCTCAATATACCTGTGGGTTCCAGAGGAGCCAACTTATATCTTGCTGATATCACATAAAGGTCTGAGTTGGGAATTCCCTTCTACATTTCCCACCCTCTAAAGATTACGAGATGACTCTGCTCATTCTGTCCTAGTCTACACAACAAAGCTGAACAATGAGTTTCAAAAAAAAAAAAAAATAGCAGAATATTTTAAGACAACACCTTGAATCATAATTTACCATATTACCCTTTAAATGAACCCGGCACTGCTGTATATACACAGAGCGTTGGCATTACCTGTATGAACCACTTCCCAGCATTTAGATTCTCCAGCATATCCCAAGGTAAGAAGGCGGCATTGATTTTAGTCAAGTTGGGAAACACAACCTCCACATTTGTTGTTCTCTTTAAAGTGCTGTCGTGCATTAGAAAAGGGACGCCGTCGAAACTGGAAGGGAAGAACGTTACACTAATTACCAGTAAATATGGGATTAGTCGCCGACCATATGCACCGAGCGCTGGACGAGAGCTACAAGAGCAGCGCATAACCGTCTAATTATACAGAGACAATGACGGACTTGTTAGGGATCTTGAATCAGGAATGTGGCGTAAATCAGCTCAGTGCCCGAATCTACAACCGCTCAGTGCCCGAATCTACAACCGCTCAGTGCCTGAATCTACAACCGCTCAGTGCCCGAATCTACAACCGCTCAGTGCCCGAATCTACAACCGCTCAGTGCCCGAATCTACAACCGCTCAGTGCCCGAATCTACAACCGCTCAGTGCCTGAATCTACAACCGCTCAGTGCCCGAATCTACAACCGCTCAGTGCCCGAATCTACAACCAAATGGTTTCACCAAATACAAACCATGAACTGTGCAACCAAAACAGAAGAACTAGAAGCTATTATATAATGACAGGTAATATGTGAAGTTATCATCAGACTAAGAATCAGAATCTAATGATACTATAATATCGCCCCTATGTACAAGAATATAAGTACTATAATACTGCCCCTATATACAAGAATATAACTACTATAATACTGCTCCCTATGTACAAGAATATAACTACTATAATACTGCCCTCTATGTATAAGAATATAACTACTATAATACTGCCCTTATATACAAGAATATAACTACTATAATACTGCCCTTATATACAAGAATATAACTACTATAATACTGCTCCTATGTACAAGAATATCACTACTATAATACTGCTCCTATGTACAAGAATATAACTACTATAATACTGCCCCCTATGTACAAGAATATAACTACTATAATACTGCTCCTATGTACAAGAATATAACTACTATAATACTGCCCCCTATGTACAAGAATATAACTACTATAATACTGCTCCTATGTACAAGAATATAACTACTATAATACTGCTCCTATGTACAAGAATATAACTACTATAATACTGCCCCTATGTACAAGAATATAACTGCTATAATACTGCTCCCTATGTACAAGAATATAACTACTATAATACTGCTCCTATGTACAAGAATATAACTACTATAATACTGCTCCTATGTACAAGAATATAACTACTATAATACTGCCCCTATGTACAAGAATATAACTACTATAATACTGCCCCCTATGTACAAGAATATAACTACTATAATACTGCCCCCTATGTACAAGAATATAACTACTATAATACTGCCCCCTATGTACAAGAATATAACTACTATAATACTGCTCCCTATGTACAAGAATATAACTACTATAATACTGCCCCCTATGTACAAGAATATAACTGCTATAATACTGCCCCTTATGCATAAGAATATAACTACTATAATACTGACCCTATCTACAAGAATATAACTACTATAATACTGCCCCTATGTACAAGAATATAACTACTATAATACTGCTCCCTATGTACAAGAATATAACTACTATAATACTGCCCCCTATGTATAAGAATATAACTACTATAATACTGACCCTATCTACAAGAATATAACTACTATAATACTGACCCTATGTACAAGAATATAACTACTATAATACTGCCCCCTATGTACAAGAATATAACTACTAAAATACTGCTCCTATGTACAAGAATATAACTACTATAATACTGCTCCCTATGTACAAGAATATAACTACTATAATACTGCCCCCTATGTTCAGGAATATAACTACTATAATGCTGCCCCTATGTACAAAAATATAACTACTATAATACTGCCCCCTATGTACAAGAACATAACTACTATAATACTGCCCCTATGTACAAAAATATAACTACTATAATACTGCCCCCTATGTACAAGAACATAACTACTATAATACTGCCCTTATATACAAGAATATAACTACTATAAAACTGCTCCTATGTACAAGAATATAACTACTATAATACTGCCCCCTATGTATAAGAATATAACTACTATAATACTGACCCTATCTACAAGAATATAACTACTATAATACTGCCCCTATGTACAAGAATATAACTACTATAATACTGCCCCCTATGTACAAGAATATAACTACTATAATACTGCTCCTATGTACAAGAATATAACTACTATAATACTGCCCCTATGTATAAGAATATAACTACTATAATACTGCCCTTGTATACAAGAATATAACTACTATAAAACTGCTCCTATGTACAAGAATATAACTACTATAATACTGCCCCCTATGTACAGGAATATAACTACTATAATACTGCCCCTATGTACAAAAATATAACTACTATAATACTGCCCCCTATGTACAAGAACATAACTACTATAATACTGCCCCTATGTACAAAAATATAACTACTATAATGCTGCCCCCTATGTACAAGAACATAACTACTATAATACTGCCCTTACATACAAGAATATAACTACTATAAAACTGCTCCTATGTACAAGAATATAACTACTATAATACTGCCCCCTATGTATAAGAATATAACTACTATAATACTGCCCCCTATGTACAAGAATATAACTACTATAATACAGCTCCTATGTACAGGAATATAACTACTATAATACTGCCCTTATGTACAAGAATATAACTACTATAATACTGCCCTTATATACAAGAATATAACTACTATAATACAGCTCCTATGTACAAGAATATAACTACTATAATACTGCCCCCTATGTACAAGAACATAACTACTATAATACTGCCCCTATGTACAAGAATATAACTACTATAATACTGCTCCTATGTACAAGAATATAACTACTATAATACTGCTCCTATGTACAAGAATATAACTACTATAATACTGCTCCTATGTACAAGAATATAACTACTATAATACTGCCCCTATGTATAAGAATATAACTACTATAATACTGCCCCTTATGTACAAGAATATAACTACTATAATACTGCTCCTATGTACAAGAATATAACTACTATAATACTGCCCCTATGTACAAGAATATAACTACTATAATACTGCTCCTATGTACAAGAATATAACTACTATAATACTGCTCCTATGTACAAGAATATAACTACTATAATACTGCTCCTATGTACAAGAATATAACTACTATAATACTGCTCCTATGTACAAGAATATAACTACTATAATACTGCCCCCTATGTACAAGAATATAACTACTATAATACAGCTCCTATGTACAGGAATATAACTACTATAATACTGCTCCTATGTACAAGAATATATCTACTATAATACTGCCCCTATGTACAAGAATATAACTACTATAATACTGCCCCCTATGTACAAGAATATAACTACTATAATACTGCTCCTATGTACAAGAATATAACTACTATAATACTGCTCCTGTGGACATGAATAGTAACATAGTAACATAGTTTTTAAGGTTGAAGGAAGACTAAGTCCATCTAGTTCTACCCATAGCCTAACATGTTGATCCAGAGGAAGGCAAAAAACCCATGTGGCAAACACTAAGCTCCACATTGGAAAAAAATTCCTTCCCGACTCCATACGACAATCAGACTAGTTCCCTGGATCAACGCCCTATCAAGGAATCTAGTATATATAACCTGTAATATTATACTTTTCAAGAAAGGCATCCAAGCCCCTCTTAAATGTTAGTAGTGAATCACTCGTTACAACATCATGCGGCAGAGAGCTCCATAGTCTCACTGCTCTTACAGTAAAGAATCCGCGTCTGTGATTATGATTAAACTTTCTTTCCTCCAGACGTAGAAGATGCCCCCTTGTCCCCGTCTCAGGCCTCAGAGTAAAAAGATCAGTAGAAAGGTCTTTGTACTGTCCCCTCATATACTTGTACATAGTAATAAGATCACCCCTAAGCCTTCGTTTTTCCACAGTAAATAACCCCAAGTGTAATAACCTGTCTTGGTATTGCAGACCCCCCAGTCCTCTAATAACCTGTCTTGGTATTGCAGACCCCCCAGTCCTCTAATAACCTGTCTTGGTATAGCAGACCCCCAGTCCTCTAATAACCTGTCTTGGTATTGCAGACCCCCCAGTCCTCTAATAACCTGTCTTGGTATTGCAGACCCCCCAGTCCTCTAATAACCTGTCTTGGTATTGCAGACCCCCCAGTCCTCTAATAACCTGTCTTGGTATTGCAGACCCCCCAGTCCTCTAATAACCTGTCTTGGTATAGCAGACCCCCAGTCCTCTAATAACCTGTCTTGGTATTGCAGACCCCCCAGTCCTCTAATAACCTGTCTTGGTATTGCAGACCCCCCAGTCCTCTAATAACCTGTCTTGGTATTGCAGACCCCCCAGTCCTCTAATAACCTGTCTTGGTATTGCAGACCCCCCAGTCTTCTAATAACCTTGGTGGCTCTTCTCTGCACCCGCTCTAGTTCAGCTATGTCTTTCTTATACACCGGAGACCAGAACTGTACACAGTATTCTAAGTGTGGTCGCACTAGTGACTTGTATAGAGGTAAAATTATCTTCTCCTCATGAGCATCTATGCCTCTTTTAATGCATCCCATTATTTTATTTGCCTTTGCAGCAGCTGCCTGACACTGGCCACTAAACGTGAGCTTGTCGTCCACCAATACACCCAGGTCTTTTTCAGTGACAGTTTTGCCCAGTGTTTTACAATTAAGCATATAATTATACATTTTATTTCCTCTGCCCAAGTGCATTACCTTACATTTATCCCCATTAAAGCTCATTTGCCATTTATCAGCCCAAGCTTCTAGTTTACATAGATCCTCCTGTAATATAAAATTGTCCTCCTCTGTATTGATTACCCTGCAGAGTTTAGCGTCATCTGCAAATATTGAAATATTACTCTGTATGCCCCCTACAAGGTCATTAATAAATATGTTAAAAAGAAGGAGGCCCAATACTGACCCCTGTGGTACCCCAATACTGACCCCTGTGGTACCCCACTGTTAACTGTGACCCAGTCTGAGTGTGTTCCATTAATAACCACCCTTTGTTTCCTATCACTGAGCCAGTTCTTAACCCACTTACATATATTTTCCCCTATCTCCATTGTTCTCATTTTATGTATCAACCTTTTGTGTGGAACCGTATCAAAAGCTTTTGAAAAGTCCATATACACAACATCCACTGCATTTCCTTGGTCCAGTCCAGAACTTGCCTCCCTTGTAAACCCATGTTGATATTGGGTCATGAGGTTATTCTTCTTCAGATACTCTAGTATAGCATCTCTTAGGAAACCCTCCAGGATTTTACCCACAGTAGAGGTTAAGCTTACCGGCCTATAATTTCCAGGTTCGGTTTTTGTCCCCTTTTTGAATATTGGCACCACATTTGCTATACGCCAGTCCTGTGGTACAGACCCTGTTATTATGGAATCTTTATAATAATGGTCTATCTATGACGTTACGACAGTGTTATCGTTGATTTTCTTACATATATAAAGTTTCTCTTCTTCTTCTGCATGGCTTCTTCCTCCAGATATAGATAAGTGTATCACAGATCATCTGTACGGGGGGAGGTGTGGGGGTCACATTGAGGCCATTTTGCCTCCAGTAGTCTGGGCTCAGTCTTCTCCTTATTCTCATGGAGATTGTGGCGCTGTAGAGGGGGTGCGGCGTCTCCTCTGTCAGGTTAGGGAATTACTCACTGGACCCTTTCCCATCAGTTCATTTACAGATAAATCCTATCCGGCAAATAATCGGGTCCACGGATCTGTAGACACCACTGTGTAAAGCTTTTATCTCCTCAGACATCTAATGCAACAATCTCTCTGCTGACTCCATTCATCATAATACCGCCATCTCAGGAAAGGATCGCAACTGCTCTAGTGATATGAGGTGGCAATTGCAGCTATCGGGCATTGATGGCGTATCCTGTTGATATGCTATAAACGTTTAGGATGGGTACAGCAATATACCCCTTTAATACATGGGCACTGTATGGCGGTGTTATTTGGACACTGAAGTTCAAGTTTATTTTGCCGGTATTTTGTGGGAAAGTGTTAGATGCTAGTTTACATGGTAGCATCATATGTATGCTATATGGAGGTGTTATTTAGGCATTGAATGGCAGTGCAGTATAGGCATTGTATGGAGGTTTTATTTGGCATTGTATGGCAGTATTTGGGTATAAAGATTTTAATAGATTGCCTAAAGATAGCACACCTTCCGTAGTCCCTAAGGAAACAGTCTGGGGTCTGTATTAGTTGAAGGATCTGTATTATTTTAGTGGGTCTGGTCTGGGGTCTGTATTATTTTAGAGGTCTAATCTTGGGTCTGTATTACTTTAGGGGGTCTGGTCTGCATTATTTTAGGGGTCTGGTGTGGATTCCTTATTAGTTTAAAGGGTTTGGTCTGGAAGTTTCCATTAATTTAGGGGCTCTTGTCTGGGGTCTGTATTTGTTTAGGGGCGCCTGGTCAGAGATGCTATTCGTTTTGGCATACTGGTCTGAGGTCTGTATTTCTTTAGCTGGACTGGGGTCTTTTATAATTTAAGGGATCTGGTCCATATTATTTTAGGTGATCTGGTCTGGGGGTCTGTATTTTTTTTTAGAATATTTGATGTAGGGTTCTGTATTAGTTTATGGGGTCTGGTCTGGTCTCGGGTCTGTATTTGTTTAGAGGGTCTGGTCTGTGGTTTGTATTATTTTAGGATCTGGTCTGGGGTCTATATTAGTTTATGGGGTCTGGTCTGGTCTCGGGTCTGTATTTGTTTAGAGGGTCTGGTCTGTGGTTTGTATTATTTTAGGATCTGGTCTGGGGTCTATATTAGTTTATGGGGTCTGGTCTGGTCTCGGGTCTGTATTTGTTTAGAGGGTCTGGTCTGTGTTTTGTATTATTTTAGGATCTGGTCTGGGGTCTATATTAGTTTATGGGGTCTGGTCTGGTCTCGGGTCTGTATTTGTTTAGAGGGTCTGGTCTGTGTTTTGTATTATTTTAGGATCTGGTCTGGGGTCTATATTAGTTTATGGGGTCTGGTCTGGTCTCGGGGCTGTATTTGTTTAGAGGGTCTGGTCTGTGTTTTGTATTATTTTAGGGTCGGGTCTGGGGTCTATATTAGTTTATGGGGTCTGGTCTGGTCTCGGGTCTGTATTTGTTTAGAGGGTCTGGTCTGTGGTTTGTATTATTTTAGGGTCGGGTCTGGGGTCTATATTAGTTTATGGGGTCTGGTCTGGTCTCGGGTCTGTATTTGTTTAGAGGGTCTGGTCTGTGTTTTGTATTATTTTAGGATCTGGTCTGGGGTCTATATTAGTTTATGGGGTCTGGTCTGGTCTCGGGGCTGTATTTGTTTAGAGGGTCTGGTCTGTGTTTTGTATTATTTTAGGATCTGGTCTGCGGTCTATATTAGTTTATGGGGTCTGGTCTGGTCTCGGGTCTGTATTTGTTTAGAGGGTCTGGTCTGTGTTTTGTATTATTTTAGGATCTGGTCTGGGGTCTATATTAGTTTATGGGGTCTGGTCTGGTCTCGGGTCTGTATTTGTTTAGAGGGTCTGGTCTGTGTTTTGTATTATTTTAGGATCTGGTCTGGGGTCTATATTAGTTTATGGAGTCTGGTCTGGTCTCGGGTCTGTATTTGTTTAGAGGGTCTGGTCTGTGTTTTGTATTATTTTAGGATCTGGTCTGGGGTCTATATTAGTTTATGGAGTCTGGTCTGGTCTCGGGTCTGTATTTGTTTAGAGGGTCTGGTCTGTGTTTTGTATTATTTTAGAGTCTGGTCTGGGATCTGTACTAGGGTGTCTGGGGTCTGTATTAGTTTAAGGGATGTGGTTTGTATTATTTTAGGGGGTCTGGTCTGTGGTCTGTATTATTTTAGAATATCTGATGTAGGGTTCTGTATTAGTTTATGGGGTCTTTTCTGGTCTCGGGTCTGTATTTGTTTAGAGGGTCTGGTCTGTGGTTTGCATTATTTTAGGATCTGGTCTGGGGTATATATTAGTTTATGGGGTCTGGTCTGGTCTCGGGTCTGTATTTGTTTAGAGGGTCTGGTCTGTGGTTTGTATTATTTTAGGGTCGGGTCTGGGGTCTATATTAGTTTATGGGGTGTGGTCTGGTCTCGGGTCTGTATTTGTTTAGAGGGTCTGGTCTGTGGTTTGTATTATTTTAGGGTCGGGTCTGGGGTCTATATTAGTTTATGGGGTCTGGTCTGGTCTCGGGTCTGTATTTGTTTAGAGGGTCTGGTCTGTGTTTTGTATTATTTTAGGATCTGGTCTGCGGTCTATATTAGTTTATGGGGTCTGGTCTGGTCTCGGGTCTGTATTTGTTTAGAGGGTCTGGCAGTGTTTTGTATTATTTTAGGATCTGGTCTGGGGTCTATATTAGTTTATGGGGTCTGGTCTGGTCTCGGGTCTGTATTTGTTTAGAGGGTCTGGTCTGTGTTTTGTATTATTTTAGAGTCTGGTCTGGGATCTGTACTAGGGTGTCTGGGGTCTGTATTAGTTTAAGGGATGTGGTCTGTATTATTTTAGGGGGTCTGGTCTGTGGTCTGTATTATTTTACAATATCTGATGTAGGGTTCTGTATTAGTTTATGGGGTCTGGTCTGGTCTCGGGTCTGTATTTGTTTAGAGGGTCTGGTCTGTGGTTTGCATTATTTTAGGATCAGGTCTGAGGTCTATATTAGTTTATGGGGTGTGGTCTGGTCTCGGGTCTGTATTTGTTTAGAGGGTCTGGTCTGTGGTTTGTATTATTTTAGGGTCGGGTCTGGGGTCTATATTAGTTTATGGGGTCTGGTCTGGTCTCGGGTCTGTATTTGTTTATAGGGTCTGGTCTGTGGTTTGCATTATTTTAGGATCTGGTCTGGGGTCTATATTAGTTTATGGGGTCTGGTCTGGTCTCGGGTCTGTATTTGTTTAGAGGGTCTGGTCTGTGGTTTGCATTATTTTAGGATCAGGTCTGAGGTCTATATTAGTTTATGGGGTGTGGTCTGGTCTCGGGTCTGTATTTGTTTAGAGGGTCTCGTCTGTGGTTTGTATTATTTTAGGGTCGGGTCTGGGGTCTATATTAGTTTATGGGGTCTGGTCTGGTCTCGGGTCTGTATTTGTTTATAGGGTCTGGTCTGTGGTTTGCATTATTTTAGGATCTGGTCTGGGGTCTATATTAGTTTATGGGGTCTGGTCTGGTCTCGGGTCTGTATTTGTTTAGAGGGTCTGGTCTGTGGTTTGCATTATTTTAGGATCTGTCTGGGGTCTATATTAGTTTATGGGGTCTGGTCTGGTCTCGGGTGTGTATTTGTTTAGAGGGTCTGGTCTGTGGTTTGTATTATTTTAGGGTCTGGTCTGGGGACTATATTAGTTTATGGGGTCTGGTCTGGTCTCGGGTCTGTATTTGTTTAGAGGGTCTGGTCTGTGGTTTGTATTATTTTAGGGTCTGGTCTGGGGTCTATATTAGTTTATGGGGTCTGGTCTGGTCTCGGGTCTGTATTTGTTTAGAGGGTCTGGTCTGTGGTAGTTTGCTTGGGGCTGGGACCATTTTCCATGCGTGATGTCCTGATGTAGATGACCGTGGATATATATCCCCTTCCTTCATTACAGGTTACCATCTACCATACTACTTTATGTGAGGTTGTAGTTACAATTATTCTGTTCCTCATTACTTCAATAAGATCAATTACTCTTAGAGCCATTTATAATTCTGTGGAATTATTGTATACTAGAGGTTATCACATTGTAGGCCACATATACAGTGGGGGAATAAGTATTTGCTCCCTTGTTGATTTTGTAAGTTTGCCCACTGACAAAGACATGAACAGTCTATAATTTTTAGGGGAGGTTAATTTTAACATTGAGAGATAGAATATCCAAAGAAAAATGAAGAAAATCACATTGTATAAATAAGATATTTTTTTTGTATTTTGAAGTGAGAAATAAGTATTTGATTCCTCTGGCAAACAACACTTAATACTTGGTGGCAAAACCCTTGTTGGCAGCACAACAGTCAGACGTTGTTTGTAGTTGATGATGAGGGTTGCGCACATGTCAGGAGGAGTTTTGGTCCACTCCTCTTTGCAGATCATCTCTAAATCATTCAGATTTTGCGGCTTTTGCTTGGCAACTCGGAGCTTCAACTCCCTCCATAAGTTTTCTATGGGATTAAGGTCTGGAGACTGGCTAGGCCACTCCTGGGGCTTGAAAGGCTTCTTACGGAGCCACTCCTTTGTTGCTTTGGCTGTATGTTTTGGGTCATTGTCTTGCTGGAAGACCCAGCCACGACCCATCTTCAATGCTCTTACTGAGGGAAGGAGGTTGTTGGCCAAAATCTTGCGATACATGACCCCATCCATCTTCCCTTCAGTACGGTGCAGTCATCTTGTCCCCTTTGCAGAAAAGCACCCCAAAGTATAATGTTTCCACCACCATGCTTCATGGTTGGGACGATGTTCTTAGGGTTGTACTCATCCTTCTTCTTCCTCCAAACATGGCGAGTTGAGTTAATGCCAAAGAGCTCAATTTTTGTCTCATCTGACCACAGCACCTTCTCCCAATAACTCACAGAATCATCCAGGTGTTCACTGGCAAACTTCAGACGTGCCTGCACATGTGCCTTCTTGAGCAGAGGGACCTTGCGGCACTGCAGGATTTTAAACCTTTAAGGTGTAATGCGTTACCAATGGTTTTCTTGGTGACTGTGGTCCCAGCTGCCTAGAGATCATTAACAAGTATAGTGTAGTTTTAGGCTGATCTCTCACCTTCCTCATGATCAAGGATACCCCACGAGGTGAGATTTTGCATGGTGCCCCAGATCGGTGTCAATTGACAGTCATTTTTTATTTCTTCCATTTTCTTACTATTGCACCAACAGTTGTCTCCTTCTCACCCAGCGTCTTACTTGTGGTTTTGTAGCCCATTCCAGCTTTGTGCAGGTCTATGATCTTGTCCCTGACATCCTTAGAAAGCTATTTGGTCTTGCCCATGTTGTAGAGGTTAGAGTCTGACTGATTGATTGAGTCTGTGGACAGGAGTCTTTTATACAGGTGACTATGTAAGACAGCTGCCTTTAATGCAGGTAACAAGATGATTAGGAGCGTCTAACTAATCTGGAGGAGCCAGAACTCATAATGGTATGTAGGGGATCAAATACTTATTTCTCACTGCAAAATGGAAATAAATTTATCTAATTTATACAATGTGATTTTCTTGATTTTTTGGTGGGATATTCTATCTCTCAATGTTAAAATTAACAAACCCTTAAAATTATAGACTGTTCATGTCTTTGTCAGTGGGCAAACTTACAAAAAAAGGAATCAAATACTTATTTCCCCCACTGTAGTGGATAGAGGTCTCTTTACAGGTATTTTACCATTCTATCCTGTGTTGTTTTAGCTCTATCTCTTCTTTCAGTCATCATCCCTTTATGATTCTGTGTTTTATGATTATTGAATATACATACAGTTATATGAAAAAGTTTGGGCACCCCTATTAATCTTAAGCTTATTGTTTTATAAAAATTGGTGTTTTTGCAACAGCTATTTCAGTTTGATATATGTAATAACTGTTGGACACAGTAATGTTTCTGCCTTGAAATGAGGTTTATTGTACTAACAGAAAATGTGCAATCTGCATTCAAACAAAATTTGACAGGTGCATAAGTATGGGCACCTCACCAGAAAAGTGACATTAATATTTAGTAGATCCTCCTTTTGCCTCTAGTCGCTTCCTGTAGCTTTTAATGATTTCCTGGATCCTGGATGAAGGTATTTTTGACCATTCCTCTTTACAAAACAATTCCAGTTCAGTTAAGTTTGATGGTCGCCGAGCATGGACAGCCCTCTTCAAATGATCCCACAGATGTTCAATGATATTCAGGTCTGGGGACTGGGATGGCCATTCCAGAACATTGTAGTTGTTCCTCTGCATGAATGCCTGAGTAGATTTGGAGCGGTGTTTTGGATCATTGTCTTGCTGAAAGATCCATCCCCTGCGTAACTTCAACTTTGTCACTGATTCTTGAACATTATTGTCAAGAATCTGCTGATACTGAGTGGAATCCATGCGTCCCTCAACTTTAACAAGATTCCCGGTGCCGGCATTGGCCACACAGCCCCAAAGCATGATGGAACCTCCACCAAATTTTACTGTGGGTAGCAAGTGTTTTTCTTGGAATGCTGTGTTTTTTTGCCACCATGCATAACGCCTTTTTGTATGACCAAACAACTCAATCTTGGTTTCATCAGTCCACAGGACCTTCTTCCAAAAAGAAATTGGCTTCTCCAAATGTGCTTTTGCATACCTCAGCCGACTCTGTTTGTGGCGTGCTTGCAGAAACGGCTTCTTTCGCATCACTCTCCCATACAGCTTCTCCTTGTGCAAAGTGCGTTGTATAGTTGACCGATGCACAGTGACACCATCTGCAGCAAGTTGATGCTGAAGCTCTCTGGAGGTGGTCTGAGGATTGTCCTTGACTGATCTCACCATTCTTCTTCTCTGCCTTTCTGATGTTTTTCTTGGCCTGCCACTTCTGGCCTTAACAAGAACTGTCCCTGTGTTCTTCCATTTCCTTACTATGTTCCTCACAGTGGAAACTGACAGGTTAAAACTCTGAGACAGCTTTTTGTATCCTTCCCCTGAACAACTATGTTGAATAATCTTTGTTTTCAGATCATTTGACAGTTGTTTTGAGGAGCCCATGATTCCCCTCTTCAGAGGAGATTCAAACAGAAGAACAACTTGCAAGTGGCCACTTTAAGTAGCTTTTCTCATGATTGCATACACCTGGCTATGAAGTTCAAAGCTCAATGAGGTTACAAAACCAAAAAAAGGGCTTTAGTAAGTCAGTAAAAAGTAGGTAGGAGTATTTAAAACAAGAAAATGATAAGGGTGCCCATACTTATGCACCTGTCAAATTTTGCTTGAATGCAGATTGCACATTTTCTGTTAGTACAATAAACCTCATTTCAAGGCAGAAACATTACTGTGTCCAACAGTTATTACATATATCAAACTGAAATAGCTGTTGCAAAAACACCAATTTTTATAAAACATTAAGCTTAAGATTAATAGGGGTGCCCAAACTTTTTCATATAACTGTATGTTCTAAGGATGTCAAGTACAAGATCATAGACCTGCACAAAGCTGGAAAGGGCTACAAAACCATAAGTAAGACGCTGGGTGAGAAGGAGACAACTGTTGGTGCAATAGTAAGAAAATGAAAGAAATACAAAATGACTGTCAATCGACATCAATCTGGGGCACCATGCAAAATGCACAATCTCCACTCCACAAACCTACACACGCTCGCAGAAACCTCAAACACCTTGACCTACAATCACTCTCTGAATCCCTTCTCCCTCTTAAATTCCTTACACAATGCAGATGTTGCTGCCACTTCATATAACACCACAATAGCTGCAGCTCTCGACTCAATCGCCCCGCTCACACACACCAAATCTCGCACAATCAACAGGCAACCCTGGCACACAAAACTTACTAAAGAACTGCGCTGGGCCTCCAGGGTTGCGGAGAGGAGATGGAAAAGGTCTCACTCCATCGAGCACTTCATCGCATTCAAACAATCCCTCACTATCTTCAAGTAAGTGCTCACTACATCAAAACAAACATACTTCACATCTCTCATATCCTCCCTGTCTCACAACCCTAAACAGCTATTTAACACTTTCAATTCTCTTCTTCGTCCCCCAGCACCTCCTCCCTCTTCTCTCATCTCAGCCGAAGACTTTGCCTCATTCTTTATGCAGAAGATTGACACCATCAGACAAAGCTTTTGCCTAAAGCCCGCACAACCCCTCCTCATATCTACTCAACCTTCCTCCTCCAAACCCCACTTCTCCACCATTACAGAAGGTCAAGTCTCCTCCTTACTCTCCAAATCACACCTCACCACCTGCGAACTTGACCCAATCCCATCCCACCTCATCCCTAACCTTACCACAGTCTTCATCCCAACCCTAACCCACCTCTTCAACCTGTCACTAACAACCGGTGTCTTCCCCTCATGCTTCAAACATGCCGCAATCACACCCATCCTCAAAAAGCCCTCCCTTGACCCATCCTCTCTGACTAGCTATCGCCCCATATCACTTCTCCCCTATGCCTCAAAACTACTAGAATAACATGTTCACCTTGAACTGTCCTCCCACCTGTCCTCCTGTTCCCTCTTTGACCGCCTGCAATCTGGCTTCCGACCGCATCACTCGACTGAAACTGCCCTGACCAAAGTCACCAATGACCTACTAACCGCAAAATCCAAGCGACACTACTCCATCCTCCTCCTTCAGGACCTGTCATCTGCCTTCGACACAGTGGACCATTCCCTCTTACTACAGATTCTCTCATCTCTCGGCATCACAGACTCGGCCCTATCTAGGATCTCCTCATACTTAACAGACCGGACATTCAGTGTCTCCCACTCACACACCACCTCCTCATCTCGCCCCCCATCTGTCGGTGTCCCCCAAGGTTCAGTTCTAGGACCCCTGCTCTTCTCCATCTACACCTTAGGCCTGGGACAGCTCATAGAGTCTCATGGCTTTCAGTATCACCTCTATGCTGATGACACACAGATCTACCTCTCTGGACCCGATATCTCCTCCCTACTAACCAAAATCCCACAATGTCTGTCCGCCATCTCATCCTTCTCTGCCAGATTTCTAAAACTCAACATGGATAAAACAGAGTTCATCATCTTTCCGCCATCTCATTCACCCCCCATCTGACCTATCCATCAACGTCAATGGCTGCCCACTCTCCCCAGTCCCACAAGCTCGCTGCCTTGGGGTAACCCTGGACTCTGATCTCTCCTTCAAACCACATATCCAAGCCCTTTCCACTTCCTGCTGACTCCAACTCAAAAATATCTCCCGGATCCGCACATTCCTAAACCATGAATCTGCAAAAACACTAGTGCATGCCCTCATCATCTCCCGCTTCGACTACTGCAACCTCCTGCTCTGTCGTCCCTTCCAACACTCTTGCGCCCCTACAATCGATCCTAAACTTTGCTGCCCGACTACTCCACCAGTCCCCCCGCTATTCCCCGGCCTCCCCCCTCTGTCAATCCCTTCACTGGCTCCCCATTACCCAGAGACTCCAGTTCAAAACCCTAACCATGGCATACAAAGCCATCCACAACCTGTCTCCCCCATACATCTGTGACCTAGTCTCCCGTTACATACCCGCACGCAACCTCCGATCCTCACAAGATCTCCTTCTCTGCCCCCCTCTTATCTCCTCCTCCCACAATCGCATACAAGATTTCTCCCGTGCTTCCCCCCTACTCTGGAACTCTCTACCCCAACACATCAGACTCTCGCCTACCGTAGAAACCTTTAAAAGGAACCTGAAGACCCACCTCTTCCTACAAGCCTACAACCTGCAGTAACCACCGCTCCACCATACAGCTCCACCACCAGCTCTATCCTCACCTACTGTATCCTCACCCATCCCTTGTAGATTGTGAGCCCTCGGGGGCAGGGTCCTCGCTCCTCCTGTACCAGTCGCTGTCACATTGTGTTCAAGATTATCGTAATTGTTCTTGTATTATACCCCTTTTTCACATGTAAAGCGCCATGGAATAAATGGCGCTATAATAATAAATAATAATAATGATAATAAAGTATTACTCTTATCCCTTCTGGTGTTTTGGAGTTAGTCTGTGATTATTATCCATTCCTATTTAGGATATACAGGAAGACTTCATAATTCATAGTCTCATTATCTTTCTCCAATTTTTTTTCGGTGTATGTTGTCCTGATAGGGATTACGGGCCATACTAGGTTGTGGCCATTTTGTAGGTTTATATATCAGGTCTGTGGTTTGTATTATTTTAGGGTCTGGTCTGGGGTCTGTCTAGGAGGTCTGGTCTGAAAGTTTGTATCTGATCTAGAGTTGTATATTAGTTTAAAGGGCTAAGTTTGTATTTAGTTTAGGGGGATATTAGTTTAGGGGGTTTGCAGAATGGGGGACTGATCCCATTGGTACTTGTGTCAAACTCTGTAGGTGTCCTGGTCTTTACTGACTGAGGCATCTAAGTTGTTACACGGCAGAAAGTTTTAGACATTTTTTGGGAAAAATGTCCAAAAAATGCCATAAACAGTTTGTTTTTTACAACACAAGGATCTAAGGAGGGTTATGTGGATGATACATTACCTGATGGTGACGTCGCTCTCCAGACCGTCGCCTTCATATTCTATTGTTTTTTCAAATGACATTTTGGTATTTTCCGGTGCAAACTGCGGGGGAAATAAGACAGAATTTATTAAATTCTATGTCAATATTAGATATATGTAAGGCTGTTAATGGAAAAAAAGACAAAAAATATATGTATAAAAAAATCCTACAAGACAAGACCTGCATTATTGTTAGCTCTTGAGTGCAGATCCCATGTTTCGCTGCGGGGGTTCACTGCCTGCGCTCATCACCCGAAATTTTAGAAATTCACATCATTTTTTTTTTTGTTTGTTTTAAATTCTCATTTAGAAATTAGAGAAGAAATTTAGAAAAGTACAGTAGTTTGCCAAAACTTTCTCTCCCGAAATGCAACACAACAAGGTCATATAGTCACAGGATGTAAAATGGCAGAGGTGAAGCTGACCCCACTGCCGGGTACTTACCGTCGGTGATCCCCTGTGCCCTATCAGCAAGGGTTTCGCCCCAAGCGACCCTTTCTCCCTTATGCAGGGGGAATACATCCCCAGTGGTAATAAATACAGGAGTAGCAGCACAGCGATGTACGGACTGATGATCATCAGCTGAGACACTGGAGAAAAATATTAAATATAAGGGAGAAACGTTATAGGATTAAAGCGTCATCCTTCACAAGACATAATTCCAAAATGGTTCAAAAAGTCCGACACCCGTCCAATGTCTGGTTGACCAAAGTGCATTTTGGGAGCTCCTGAAAACCATATTTTGGAGAATACGTCTGTAGGGTGGGAACAGATCCGCTCTATGTAGACAGCTTGGCCCTTACATACTTCTCAACCCTCCCGAAATGTCCTGGTAATAGAAGAGACGTCCTTGGCCGGGCGCTAATTGTCCTGACCAAACATCCATCCTTACTGAAAGGACCTACACTCTCGGGCGTCATCACCAACGATGTCCTGCCACCGGGGGGCATCACTATATTGCCTGGAAGGAACTGGAAGAATCTCCTCTGGGGTTCTGCATAGTTTATGGGGTCTCCTCTGGGGTCTTTATCATTCCAGGGATCTGTTCTTGGTGTGTGTATTTGTGTAGGGATCTGTTCTTGAGTTCTGCATTCATTTAATTGGTCGAATCTATGGGTTTATGGGGTCTGGTCTGGGGTCCGTATTAGTTTAAGCAGTTTGGCATGGTGTCTGCAGTTTTTTTCTGGGGTTCGTATTGTGTTAGGAATCTGTCCTGGATGTTTGTATTAGTTTAGGGGTCTTATCTGGAGTTTATTTGTTTAGGGGGTCTGCTGTTGGTGTCTGCATTTATTTAAGGTGTCTGCATTTATGTAAGGGGTCTGATGTGCAGTTTAGTGGGTCTGGTTTGGGGGTTTCTATTAGTTTATGGGATATGGTTTGGGGTTTCTGTTTAGGGAGGTTGGTCTGGGATTTTTATTAGTTTAGGGGGTCTGTTGTTGGTTTTTGCATTTACTTCAGGGGTCTGGTGTGGAGTCCTTATTAGTTTGGTGCGTCCGGTCAGAGGATTTTTATTAGTTTAGGGGGTCTGATCTGGGGTTCTATTAGTTTAGGGGGTCTGGGGGTTCTATTAGTATAGAGGGTCTGGTTTTGGATCTGTATTTGTTTAGGGGGTCTGGTCTTGATTGAAATCTGTATTATTTTAGGGATCTGTTCTGTATTTGTTTGGGGGTCTTATCTGGTGTCTGGTCTGCATTTGTTTAGGGGTCTAGTGTGGAGTCTGTATTAGTTTGGTGAATTTGGTCTGGTGTCCATACAAACCCCTATATACAGACCATAGACCCGATCCCCCCTGTATACAGACCTTAGACCAGATCCACCTGTATACAGATGCTACAGCAGATGCCCCCTATTAGTTTGATGAATATGGTCTGGGGGTCTGTATTTTTAGGGGTCTTTGGTCTGTATTAGTCTGGGAGATCTGGTCCGAGGGTCTGCACTTTTTTTTAGAGTATCTGGTCTAAGGTTTTGTTTTAGTTTACAGGCTTTGAGTTTGTATTTAGGGGGTCTGATTTCAGGTCTCTGTTTATTTGGGGGCTTTTCTTTTGGGGTCTGTTTATTTAAGGGATCTGCTGTCATGTCTGATTATTTTGGGGTGTTCCAGCCTCATGGACCCGGGTCTGTTCTCTATATTGCACACATGGACTGAAAATATACAGGACCCGGCACAACGTGATGGAGCCGGAGGTTTGTTCTCGACATGAATTATCCAAATAATTATTTAACTATAAAAAAAACACAAAGCTCCGAGTTCCTCCATAAGGGGAGATGTCCGTGCTCTGGAGCAGAACAGACTGTGGAAGATTTTACCATTTTAATAAATTAAATAGAATTTTACTTGTTTTGTTTTTTTAATTTGAATGAAAAATGCAAAACCTGATGACGGATAATCTGGTGATCATCACGCCTGGTGGAGCCGGATAAAGACTAAACTGCTCGCATGAGAAGCATGCGGTATTAGATATAAAGCCGGAAGGTAAATTCACACATACAGACCCCAGACCGTATCCTGTATACAGAAACAGACCCAAGACCAGATCCCCCTGTATACAGACCATAGACCAGATCCCCCTGTGTACAGACCATAGACCAGATCCCCTGTATACAGACCCAAGACCAGATCCCCTGTATACAGACCATAGACCAGATCCCCCTGTGTACAGACCATAGACCAGATCCCTATGTGTACAGACCATAGACCAGATCCCCCTGTGTACAGACCATAGACCAGATCCCCCTGTGTACAGACCATAGACCAGATCCCCCTGTGTACAGACCATAGACCAGATCCCTATGTGTACAGACCATAGACCAGATCCCCCTGTGTACAGACCATAGACCAGATCCCCTGTATACAGACCCAAGACCAGAACCCTGTGTGTACAGAACATAGACCAGATCCCTATGTGTACAGACCATAGACCAGATCCCCCTGTTTACAGACCATAGACCAGATCACCCTGTATACAGACCATAGATCAGATTCCTATGTGTACAGACCATAGACCAGATCCCCCTGTATACAGACCATAGACCAGATCCCTATGTGTACAGACCATAGACCAGATCCCCATGTGTACAGACCATAGACCAGATCACCCTGTATACAGACCATAGATCAGATCCCTATGTGTACAGACCATAGACCAGATCCCCATGTGTACAGACCATAGACCAGATCACCCTGTATACAGACCATAGATCAGATCCCTATGTGTACAGACCATAGACCAGATCACCCTGTGTACAGACCATAGATCAGATCCCTATGTGTACAGACCATAGACCAGATCCCCCTGTGTACAGACCATAGACCAGATCCCCCTGTGTACAGACCATAGACCAGATCCCTATGTGTACAGACCATAGACCAGATCCCTATGTGTACAGACCATAGACCAGATCCCCCTGTGTACAGACCATAGACCAGATCCCCCTGTGTACAGACCATAGACCAGATCCCTATGTGTACAGACCATAGACCAGATCCCCCTGTGTACAGACCATAGACCAGATTCCCCTGTATACAGTCGAAAAACCATATCCCGCTGTATACAGTCCCTAGACCAGATCACCTATATACAGCATACCAAAGATCAGATCCCCCTGTATACAGATCCCAGACCAGATCCCCCAGTATACAGATCCCAAATCAGATCTCCCTCTCTGTATACAGATCCCAGACCAGATCCCAGCCACAAATACAAAGTAACACAGCGACATTTCCCACCAATTATTAACACTCACGTCTTGTGTTCATCCTGACAAAGTAAAGTGCTACTGGCCAAGACAACAGGGTGATTGCTGCCAGAGATCCAATATGGAGGTACGGAGCCGTCACCTGGATCACAAAGAGATTACCGGGGATCACTGAGGATTCATGAGTTTGTGATAGTACAACAAGAGGACAGAGCGAAACCACAAACTATCAAACAATATGGATGTACTTTTTCTACAAGGGTTTGTCCATCGTTGAACAAAATTTTACAGATTATTTACAGATAAAACTATTTAAAAAATGTAAAAAAGTGCATTTATTATCCTGTGTGTCTGTGTTATACCCTCAGAGCTGCACTCACTATTCTGCTGGTGCAGTCACTGTGTACATAAATTACATTACTGATCCTGATTTACATCCTGTAATATACTCCAGAGCTGCACTCACTATTCTGCTGGTGCAGTCACTGTGTACATACAGTGCCTACAAGTAGTATTCAACTCCCTGCAGATTTAGCTGGTTGACACATGCGGAATTAACTTGGCATTGTGACATTTGTACTGTAGATCAGCCTGGAAGTGGGAAATGCACTGCAGCAAATTTTTTTTTTTTTTTTAAAACGTTAAAAGTTAATTCAGTGTCATTTATTATTCAACCCCTCAAACCACAAGAATTCTGTTTGGTCCCCCTAAAGTATTAAGAAGTAGTTCAGGCACCAAGAATAATGAGCTTCACATGTGTGGATTAAAGATCTCTTTTGCCAGCCTTTTCTGACTATTTAAGACCCTCCCCAAACTTGTGAACAGCACTCAGACATGGTCAACATGGGAAAGACAAAGGAGCATTCCAAGGCCATCAGAGACAAGATCGTGGAGGGTCAAAAGGCTGGCAAGGGGTACAAAACCCTTTCCAAGGAGTTGGGCCTACCTGTCTCCACTGTTGGGAGCATCATCCGTAAGTGGAAGGCTTATGGAACTACTGTTAGCCTTCCACGGCCAGGACAGCCTTTGAAAGTGTCCTCCCGTGCCGAGGCCAGGCTTGTCCGAAGAGTCAAGGCTAACCCAAGGACAACAAGGAAGGAGCTCCGGGAAGATCTCATGGCAGTGGGGACATTGGTTTCAGTCAATACCATAAGTAACGTACTCCACCGCAATGGTCTCCGTTCCAGACGAGCCTGTATGGTACCTTTACTTTCAAAGCGTCATGTCAAGGCTCGTCTACAGTTTGCTCATGATCACTTGGAGGACTCTGAGACAGACTGGTTCAAGGTTCTGTAGTCTGATGAGACCAAGATCGAGATCTTTGGTGCCAACCACACACGTGACGTTTGGAGACTGGATGGCACTGCATACGACCCCAAGAATACCATCCCTACAGTCAAGCATGGTGGTGGCAGCATCATGCTGTGGGGCTGTTTCTCAGCCAAGGGGCCTGGCCATCTGGTCCGCATCCATGGGAAGATGGATAGCACGGCCTACCTGGAGATTTTGGCCAAGAACCTCCGCTCCTCCATCAAGGATCTTAAGATGGGTCGTAATTTCATCTTCCAACAAGACAACGACCCAAAGCACACAGCCAAGAAAACCAAGGCCTGGTTCAAGAGGGAAAAAGTCAAGGTGTTGGAGTGGCCTAGTCAGTCTCCTGACCTTAACCCAATTGAAAACTTGTGGAAAGAGCTCAAGAATAAAGTCCACATGAGACACCCAAAGAACCTAGATCACTTGGAGAAGATCTGCATGGAGGAGTGGGCCAAGATAACTCCACAGACCTATGCCGGCCTGATCAGGTCTTATAAAAGACGATTATTAGCTGTAATTGCAAACAAGGGTTATTCCACAAAATATTAAACATATTGAATAATAATTGACCCACACTTTTATGTTTAAAATTTAATAAAATTCAACTGAGCAACATAACTTTTTGGTTTGTAAGATTTATGCTTCTGTTCATAAAACCTACTCTCGTTTGCAGTTTGAAGGCTCTAACTTATTTGCATCTTATCAAACCAGCTAAATCTGCAGGGGGTTGAATACTACTTGTAGGCACTGTACATTACATTACTTATCCTGATTTACATCCTGTATTATACTCCAGAGCTGCACTCACTATTCTGCTGGTGCAGTCACTGTGTACATACATTACATTACTGATCCTGTACTGATCCTGAGTTACATCCTGTATAACACTCCAGAGCTGCACTCACTATTCGGCTGGTGCAGTCACTGTGTACATACATTACATTACTGATCCTGAGTTACATCCTGTATTATACTCCAGAGCTGCACTCACTATTCTGCTGGTGCAGTCACTGTGTACATACAGTACATTACTGATCCTGTACTGATCCTGAGTTACATTCTGTATTATACTCCAGAGCTGCACTCACTATTCTGCTGGTGCAGTCACTGTGTACATATATTACTGATCCGGAGTTACATCCTGTATTATACTCCAGAGCTGCACTCACTATTCTGCTGGTGCAGTCACTGTGTACATACATTACATTACTGATCCTGAGTTACCTCCTGTATTATACTCCAGAGCTGCACTCACTATTCTGCTGGTGCAGTTACTGTGTACATACATTACACTACTGATCCTGTACTGATCCGGAGTTACATCCTGTATTATACTCCAGAGCTGCACTCACTATTCTGCTGGTGCAGTCACTGTGTACATACATTACTGATCCGGAGTTACATCCTGTATTATACTCCAGAGCTGCACTCACTATTCTGCTGGTGCAGTCACTGTGTACATACATTACATTACTGATCCTGAGTTACATCCTGTATTATCCTCCAGAGCTGCACTCACTATTCTGCTGGTGCAGTTACTGTGTACATACATTACATTACTGATCCTGTACTGATCCGGAGTTACATCCTGTATTATACTCCAGAGCTGCACTCACTATTCTGCTGGTGCAGTCACTGTGTACATACATTACTGATCCGGAGTTACATCCTGTATTATACTCCAGAGCTGCACTCACTATTCTGCTGGTGCAGTCACTGTGTACATACATTACATTACTGATCCTGAGTTACATCCTGTATTATACTCCAGAGCTGCACTCACTATTCTGCTGGTGCAGTTACTGTGTACATACATTACATTACTGATCCTGTACTGATCCGGAGTTACATCCTGTATTATACTCCAGAGCTGCACTCACTATTCTGCTGGTGCAGTCACTGTGTACATACATTACTGATCCGGAGTTACATCCTGTATTATACTCCAGAGCTGCACTCACTATTCTGCTGGTGCAGTCACTGTGTACATACATTACATTACTGATCCTGAGTTACATCCTGTATTATACCCCAGGGCTGCACTCACTATTCTGCTGGTGTAGTCACTGTGTACATACATTACATTACTGATCCTGAGTTACATCCTGTATTATACTCCAGAGCTGCACTCACTATTCTGCTGGTGCAGTCACTGTGTACATACATTACATTACTGATCCTGAGTTACATCCTGTATTATACTCCAGAGCTGCACTCACTATTCTGCTGGTGCAGTCACTGTGTACATACATTGCATTACTGATCCTGAGTTACATCCTGTATTATACTCCAGAGCTGCACTCACTATTCTGCTGGTGCAGTCACTGTGTACATACATTACATTACTGATCCTGAGTTACATCCTGTATTATACCCCAGAGCTGCACTCACTATTCTGCTGGTGGTAATGTCATTATATTAGAAATGGCAGAATTTTTCATGTCCCCTTTGTAAACCAATGCTTACCTGGAAGGAGAGGCGAACGGCTGCCCATTCCTCACCCCATAAATTAGACAAAACAGCAAGGGCAGCAATAAAGAAAATAAAGACAAACAGCATCCCGCCCTGGCAAAGGGAAAACACATTGGTCAGAAGCAAATACAAAATATGCCATTGGGACAAATAAGAATCATCTTGCTGTTTTCGGTCCAAGCCCCCCCCCTCCCCCTGCTTATTTGCTAATTTACATTTCTATATCCCCTGTATAGATTCAGAATTACTGTACATGAGAATATTGCGTCTGCCGGCAGCCACCACTAGGGGGAGCTCAGGAACACAACTCGATAATACATCAGCATGCGGTAAGCTCCTTAGCTCCCCCTAGTGGTGGGTGCTAGCAGACAGAATATTATCACATAACTCTGCCGGTGGAGAGGTTTTGGAGCTTTGTATGAGTAAAGGGATCTCTGACTACTATAAATAACATTGTAATCAGTGCATAAGATTACTGTCAGTAATTACCTTGTGGCTCCAGTGCAGGTAAAGCTGCTGACCCTCTGAGAGCAGACATACTGCCAAAACCTAAAAAAATATATAAAAAAAAAAACCTTTTTATTAATCCAGTGACAATGTATGCCAAAGATAATAAGATAGACACAAATCAAATTTGAATGTCACCCAGCTTTCCCACAGTCCTGAATTTTACCACTCAGAAGTCTGAAAAAGCTGAGTGACAGCCGCCTGTAGCATATGTAATGGCAGCTATGCCAGGTGGCTTTCATGGCAGAGCGGACTATGGCTCGCATCTTGGCCGCTGCGTGAAGCTTTACCTTCAAGACGTCTTTACTTAGAATCACTTTTTGAAACTTTTTGAAACTTTTAGGACTCACTACAACTTTTTTAATACACTTTTAATTTTGCTGTCAGTGAACGGAAACATGGTTGTGTAACACAAAACCAGTACATGCCAAATCCATATCACAGGTGAGGGTTTGCTACAGTTGTATCTGTGAGCAGATTGGGCTCCAGTCTGATGCATTTTTCCCTGTTGATACATTTCAGGAGAGGAGAAGGTTTTATTCTATATTCACAGCACCTGAAATACAGCAATTTAATCAGACCGTCCACATCGTGAAACGCTTTCTGTTCACCTCATTCTCTATAACAGAAGCCGTGAACTCTGTAGGAGAAAGTCCCCCGGCCCATAGGAGAAGGACAAAGTGTAAGGTGAACCGTCACCGCACCGGAAGATCAGCAGAGGCCGGAATATTCTTACCCTCATCGTAAATGGTATAAAAATATCTAACCCCTGCGTCTACAACATAACAAGGGAGGAAGTCAGAACTTTTTATAACTTTTTATGATGAGTAAAAAAATATACACCAACAAGTCCAAAATAGATTTTATGTGACATTGCAGAGTCGCTATTGTGTTACACACAGAAAGAAAATCCCCGGTAACCAGTGTCCTCCGCATCACAGGAAGGGCAAGGAGTCAGAACAATCAAAGCTATCACAGGAGAGCAAAACAGATCACATAGAATCTACAAAAAGTATGTCACTTTGTAACTATATTATATTACATTTACATCCTGTATTATACCCCAGAGCTGCACTCACTATTCTGCTGGTGCAGTCAATGTGTACATACATTACTGATCCTGAGTGACATCCTGTATTATACTCCAGAGCTGCACTCACTATTCTGCTGGTGCAGTCACTGTGTACATACATTACATTACTGATCCTGAGTTACATCCTGTATTATACTCCAGAGCTGCACTCACTATTCTGCTGGTGCAGTCACTGTGTACATACATTACATTACTGATCCTGAGTTACATCCTGTATTATACTCCAGAGCTGCACTCACTATTCTGCTGGTGCAGTCACTGTGTACATACATTACATTACTGATCCTGAGTTACATCCTGTATTATACTCCAGAGCTGCACTCACTATTCTGCTGGTGCAGTCACTGTGTACATACATTACTGATCCTGAGTTACATCCTGTATTATACTCCAGAGCTGCACTCACTATTCTGCTGGTGGAGTCACAGTGTACATACATTACATTACTGATCCTGAGTTACATCCTGTATTATACTCCAGAGCTCCACTCACTATTCTGCTGGTGCAGTGACTGTGTACATACATTACATTACTGATCCTGTACTGATCCGGAGTTACACCCTGTATTATACCCTCAGAGCTGCACTCACTATTCTGCTGGTGCAGTCACTGTGTACATACATTACTGATCCTGAGTTACATCCTGTATTATACTCCAGAGCTGCACTCACTATTCTGCTGGTGGAGTCACAGTGTACATACATTACATTACTGATCCTGAGTTACATCCTGTATTATACTCCAGAGCTGCATTCACTATTCTGCTGGTGCAGTCACTGTGTACATACATTACATTACTGATCCTGAGTTACATCCTGTATTATACTCCAGAGCTGCACTCACTATTCTGCTGGTGCAGTGACTGTGTACATACATTACATTACTGATCCTGTACTGATCCTGAGTTACATCCTGTATTATACTCCAGAGCTGCACTCACTATTCTGCTGGTGCAGTCACTGTGTACATACATTACATTACTGATTCTGAGTTACATCCTGTATTATACTCCAGAGCTGCATTCACTATTCTGCTGGTGCAGTCACTGTGTACATACATTACATTACTGATTCTGAGTTACATCCTGTATTATACTCCAGAGCTGCATTCACTATTCTGCTGGTGCAGTCACTGTGTACATACATTACATTACTGATCCTGAGTTACATCCTGTATTATACTCCAGAGCTGCACTCACTATTCTGCTGGTGCAGTCACTGTGTACATACATTACATTACTGATTCTCAGTTACATCCTGTATTATACTCCAGAGCTACACTCACTATTCTGGTGGTGCAGTCACTGTGTACATACATTACATTACTGATCCTGAGTTACCTCCTGTATTATACTCCAGAGCTGCACTCACTATTCTGCTGGTGCAGTCACTGTGTACATACATTACATTACTGATTCTGAGTTACATCCTGTATTATACTCCAGAGCTGCATTCACTATTCTGCTGGTGCAGTCACTGTGTACATACATTACATTACTGATCCTGAGTTACATCCTGTATTATACTCCAGAGCTGCACTCACTATTCTGCTGGTGCAGTCACTGTGTACATACATTACATTACTGATCCTGAGTTACATCCTGTATTATACTCCAGAGCTGCACTCACTATTCTGCTAGTGCAGTCACTGTGTACATACATTACATTACTGATTCTGTACTGATCCTGAGTTACATCCTGTATTATACTCCAGAGCTGCAATCACCATTCTGCTAGTGCAGTCACTGTGTACATACATTACATTACTGATCCTGAGTTACATCCTGTATTATACTCCAGAGCTGCACTCACTATTCTGCTAGTGCAGTCACTGTGTACATACATTACATTACTGATTCTGTACTGATCCTGAGTTACATCCTGTATTATACTCCAGAGCTGCACTCACTATTCTGCTGGTGCAGTCACTGTGTACATACATTACATTACTGATCCTGTATTGATCCTGAGTTACATCCTGTATTATACACCAGAGCTGCACTCACTATTCTGCTGGTGCAGTCAATGTGTACATACATTTCATTACTGATCCTGAGTTACATCCTGTATTATACTCCAGAGCTGCACTCACTATTCTGCTGGTGCAGTCACTGTGTACATACATTATATTACTGATCCTGAGTTACATCCTGTATTATACTCCAGAGCTGCACTCACTATTCTGCTGGTGCAGTCACTGTGTACATACATTACATTACTGATCCTGTATTGATCCTGAGTTACATCCTGTATTATACTCCAGAGCTGCACTCACTATTCTGCTGGTGCAGTCACTGTGTACATACATTACATTACTGATCCTGTACTGATCCTGAGTTACATCCTGTATTATACTCCAGAGCTGCACTCACTATTCTGCTGGTGCAGTCACTGTGTACATACATTACATTACTGATCCTGTACTGATCCTGAGTTACATCCTGTATTATACCCCAGAGCTGCACTCACTATTCTGCTGGTGCAGTCACTGTGTACATACATTACATTACTGATCCTGAGTTACATCCTGTATTATACACCAGAGCTGCACTCACTATTCTGCTGGTGCAGTCACTGTGTACATACATTACATTACTGATCCTGAGTTACATCCTGTATTATGCTCCAGAGCTGCACTCACTATTCTGCTGGTGCAGTCACTGTGTACATACATTACATTACTGATCCTGCGTTACATCCTGTATTATCCTCCAGAGCTGCACTCACTATTCTGCTGGTGGAGTCACTGTGTACATACATTACATTACTGATCCTGTACTGATCCTGAGTTACATCCTGTATTATTCTCCAGAGCTGCACTCACTATTCTGCTGGCGCAGTCACTGTGTACATACATTACATTACTGATCCTGTATTGATCCTGAGTTACCTCCTGTATTATACTCCAGAGCTGCACTCACTATTCTGCTGGTGCAGTCACTGTGTACATACATTACATTACTGATCCTGAGTTACTTCCTGTATTATACTCCAGAGCTGCACTCACTATTCTGCTGGTGCAGTCACTGTGTACATACATTACATTACTGATCCTGTATTGATCCTGAGTTACCTCCTGTATTATACTCCAGAGCTGCACTCACTATTCTGCTGGTGCAGTCACTGTGTACATATATTACATTACTGATCCTGAGTTACATCCTGTATTATACTCCAGAGCTGCACTCACTATTCTGCTGGTGCAGTCACGGTGTACATACATTACATTACTGATCCTGAGTTACATCCTGTATTATCCTCCAGAGCTGCACTCACTATTCTGCTGGTGCAGTCACTGTGTACATACATTACATTACTGATCCTGTATTGATCCTGAGTTACCTCCTGTATTATCCTCCAGAGCTGCACTCACTATTCTGCTGGTGCAGTCACTGTGTACACACATTACATTACTGATCCTGAGTTACATCCTGTATTATACTCCAGAGCTGCACTCACTATTCTGCTGGTGCTGTCACTGTGTACATACATTACTGATCCTGTACGGATCCTGAGTTACATCCTGTATTATACTCCAGAGCTGTACTCACTATTCTGCTGGTGCAGTCACTGTGTACATATATTACATTACTGATCCTGAGTTACCTCCTGTATTATACTCCAGAGCTGCACTCACTATTCTGCTGGTGCAGTCACTGTGTACATACATTACTTCTCCTAGTTTATACGATATGTTTGCAGTTATCTGTATTTGTTGCAGGTTCTGTCAGGTCCATTTCTGCCCTTTGTTGGACACAGTACAGTTTCTGGTGTCGGCCGTCCCAGCGCTGTGAGTGAGGTGGGCTGCCACACTGGTCATTTCCATAGCCCAGCCAGCCCCCTTTAAACTCATTTACAGATAATTTACTATGACTTTTATGTAACTGATATTAGCCGTTACTGATAACTTTCTGCGATGCAGTAATGGCATTTTACATTCCGTGCATGCCCCTTTAAATCTAATTTTTTTTGTCAGTTTCCAAAATAATCAAAAATAAGCTCCACTTGCACACTTACCACTAATATTGCTATGTAGGTGAACAGCACGGCCACCACCACCAGGATCAGTAAGGACCACAAGAACCAGTATCCCAGCCCCTTATAGGAGTACCTGGAGGGGAGAACAGAGAAACATGTTGTTTTTTTGTGCAATGTACAAACTCTCAAAGAACCCAAAAAATACTTATTTATTGACCCATCAGTCACATATCATCATCCCCAAATCTAACATTAATGCCCCAATGTATCCAAATGTCAGACAAGTCAATAGATAGTGTTATCTACTGTATATAGAGGAGTTATCAGACATTGTACAGGAAGAGGAGGAGGTGAGCTGTGACATCACCTATTGTGAATGGTGGATCCTGTGTTATCTACTGTATATAGAGGAGTTATCAGACATTATACAAGAAGAGGAGGAGGTGAGCTGTGACATCACCTATTATGAATGGTGGATCCTGTGTTATCTGCTGTATATGGAGGTGTTATCAGTCATTGTAAAGGAGGAGGAGGTGAGCTGTGACATCACCTATTGTGAATGGTGGATCCTGTGTTATCTACTGTATATAGAGGTGTTATCAGTCATTGTATAGGAGGAGGAGAAGTTGAGCTGTGACATCACCTATTGTGAATGGTGGATCCTGTGTTATCTACTGTACATAGAGGAGTTATCACACATTATACAGGAAGAGGAGGAGGTGAGCTGTGACATCACCTATTGTGAATGGTGGATCCTGTGTTGTATCTACTGTATATAGAGGAGTTATCACACATTATACAGGAAGAGGAGGAGGAGACCTGTGACATCACCTATTGTGAATGGTGGATCCTGTGTTATCTACTGTATATAGAGGTGTTATCAGTCATTGTACAGGAGGAGGAGGAGATGAGCTGTGACATCGCCTATTATGAATGGTGGATACTACTGTATATAGAGGTGTTATCAGCCATTGTACAGGAGGAGGAGGTGGTGAGCTGTGACATCACTTATTGTGAATGATGGATCTTGTGTTATCTACCGTATATAGAGGTGTTATCAGTCATTGTACAGGAGGAGGAGGTGAGCTGTGCTATCACCTATTGTGAATGGTGGATTCTGTGTTATCTACTGTATATAGAGGTGTTATCAGTCATTGTAGAGGAGGAGGAGGTGAGCTGTGACATCACCTATTGTGAATGGTGGATCCTGTTTTATCTACTGTATATAGAGGTGTTATCAGTCATTGTACAGAGGAGGTGAGCTGTGACATCATCTATTGTGAATGGTGAATCCTGTGTTATCTACTGTATATAGAGGTGTTATCAGTCATTGTAGAGGAGGAGGAGGTGAGCTGTGACATCACCTATTGTGAATGGTGGATCCTGTGCTATCTACTGTATATAGAGGTGTTATCAGTCATTGGACAGGAGGAGGAGGTGAGCTGTGACATCACCTATTGTGAATGGTGGATCCTGTGTTATCCACTGTATATAGAGGTGTTATCAGTCATTGGACAGGAGGAGGAGGTGAGCCGTGACATCACCTATTGTGAATGGTGGATCCTGTGTTTTATCTACTGTATATAGAGGTGTTATCAGTCAGTGTACAGGAGGAGGAGGTGAGCTGTGACATCACCTATTGTGAATGGTGGATCCTGTGTTAGCTACTGTATATAGAGGTGTTATCAGTCATTGTACAGGAGGAGGAGGAGGTGAGCTGTGACATCACCTATTGTGAGTGGTGGATCCTGTGTTATCTACTGTATATAGAGGTGTCATCAGTCAGTGTATCACTATGAGACCTCATCCTTGCCCCATTCTCCCTGTGCCCCTGTAATGCCCCATATTCTGTGCCTATTCTTATCTCACATATCACTTACCAATCAAAGTCATTGTAGTCGTTCTTTGCTTCCCCCCAGAAATACAAGAAAACTAAAGCCAGACAAAAAGCCGCAACCAGGAGGAGGAAGAACACCGACTCCCTCTACAAACAGAAACACACATCATTACACCCTAAGGAAAGGGGGACTGAAGACCTCTAAAAGGACAAATACTATGCCCTGGATCCTGACAACCTACCCCTCACATATCTGGCGGTATTATTTAGCTGGTATATAGCAGTATTAGTCGGCACTCTATAGCTCTGCCATTTCAGCATTTATGGCACTGTTATGATGTATATATTTACTGAATGGCGCTACTATATCAGCACTATATGGGGGTATTGTGTGGGCATATAATGACACTGTTATTGGGCACTGTTTACTAGTATTGGCACTGTATAGTATATGTACCGTATGGCACTGTTGCATATATACTGTTGTTGAGCACTACGCATTAAGATATTATTTGTGCGCTATATGGCACTATTATTGGGGCCATACTATTCACTATGATCTTTCCGCCAAAAATTAGCGCAGTGCCCGGTTATTTTTTCATGAGGATAGTATACACATAAGTGTCACTATGGAAATCCAGGAGGATATAGAGATTGATGCGTGAATGCAGCTCTGGATGTGACTAGAGCAGAAATCAACATTTGCAGGGTGAAAGGTAAGAATGTGATAAGTCGGTGTTCTGGACGCGTCTTACCCCTTTGCAGCAGCACTGGCCCGGCTCCGTCTTCTGGCGCTGGTACCTCTTCCATCGGCAGCTGTAGAGACCGGCCAGCAGCGAGATGAAAGGCTGGTGCTCGTAATGCTGCAGGAGACGTCTGCGCACAATCTTCAGCTTCCCCAGCTTCAGCCTCCTGAGAGTGGTGGAGGAGCTCCCCATTGGTGATAACTCACATCTTCCTCATGTCTGCAACATAAGAACGCAATGGAAGATATGATTCCTAAGGGGCATGCAGAGATCAGGAATATATTGGGGGGCTTATGTATGAGGAGCCATAATTGTGGGGATCTAAACTCAACGATCTGGAGTACAAGGGCGCCTGGTTCCCTATAGTGGAGAAGTGGTGGTCCTATGCAGTGCATACAGAGATGGCCATCCATCACTAAGTAGCTCCGCCCACTGGACTCCTAGAAGGAGCATTGATTTAAATGAAAATGTATGATATTCTGTAGATGATCCCTTATATCCATCTTCTCAGCCCCTCCCTGTTCTAACCAGCTGCCCATAGATGTTCCCTTATATTCATCTTCTCAGCCCCTCCTGCTCTAACCGGCTGCCCATAGATGCTCCATTATATCCATCTTCTCAGCTCCTCCGGCTCTATAACCGGTTCCCTTATATCCATCTTCTCAGCTCCTCCTGCTCTATAACCGGCTGCCCATAGATGTTCCCTTATATCCATCTTCTCAGCTCCTCCTGCTCTAACCAGCTGCCCATAGATGTTTCCTTATATACATCTTCTCAGCTCCTCCTGCTCTACAACCGGCTGCCCATAGATGTTCCCTTATATCCATCTTCTCAGCTCCTCCTGCTCTAACCGGCTGCCCATAGATGTTCCCTTATGTTGCCCATCTTCTCAGCTCCTCTTGCTCTACAACCAGCTGCCCATAGATGTTCCCTTATATCCATCTTCTCAGCTCCTCCTGCTCTAACCGGCGGCCCATAGATGTTCCCTTATATCCATCTTCTCAGCCCCTCCTGTTCTAACCAGCTGCCCATAGATGTTCCCTTATATCCATCTTCTCAGCTCCTCCTGCTCTAACCGGCTGCCCATAGATGTTCCCTTATGTTGCCCATCTTCTCAGCTCCTCTTGCTCTACAACTGGCTGCCCATAGATGTTCCCTTATATACATCTTCTCAGCTACTCCTGCTCTAACCGGCGGCCCATAGATGTTCCCTTATATCCATCTTCTCAGCCCCTCCTGTTCTAACCAGCTGCCCATAGATGTTCCCTTATATCCATCTTCTCAGCTCCTCCTGCTCAAACCGGCTGCCTACAGATGTTCCCTTATATCCATCTTCTCAGCTCCCCTTGCTGTATAACCAGCTGCCCATAGATGTTCCCTTATATCCATCTTCTCAGCTCCTCCTGCTCTAACCGGCTGCCCATAGATGTTCCCTTATATCCATCTTCTCAGCTCCTCCTTCTTTATAACCAGCTGCCCATAGATGTTCCCTTATATCCATCTTCTCAGCTCCTCCTTCTTTATAACCGGCTGCCCATAGATGTTCCCTTATATCCATCTTCTCAGCTCCCCTTGCTGTATAACCGGCTGCCCATAGATGTTCCCTTATATCCATCTTCTCAGCTCCTCCTGCTCTAACCGGCTGCCCATAGATGTTCCCTTATATCCATCTTCTCAGCTCCTCCTGCTCTATAACAGGCTGCCCATAGATGTTCCCTTATATCCATCTTCTCAGCTCCTCCTGCTCTATAACCGGCTGCCCATAGATGTTCCCTTATATCCATCTTCTCAGCTCCTTCTGCTCTATAACCGGCTGCCCATAGATGTTCCCTTATATCCATCTTCTCAGCCCTTCCTGCTCTAACCGGCTGCCCATAGATGTTCCCTTATATCCATCTTCTCAGCTCCTCCTGCTCTACAACCTGCTGCCCATAGATGTTCCCTTATATCCATCTTCTCAGCTCCTCCTGCTCTAACCGGCTGCCCATAGATGTTCCCTTGTATCCATCTTCTCAGCCCCTCCTGTTCTAACCAGCTGCCCATAGATGATCCCTTATATCCATCTTCTCAGCTCCTCCTGCTCTATAACCATCAGCTCATAGATGTTCCCTTCTATCCATCTTCTCAGCTCTTCCTGCTCTAATCGGCTGCCCATAGATGTTCCCTTATATGCATCTTCTCAGCTTCCCCTGCTCTATAACCGACTGCCCATAGATGTTCCCTTATATCCATCTTCTCAGCATCTCCTGCTCTATAACAGGCTGCCCATAGATGTTCCCTTATATCCATCTTCTCAGCTCCTTCTGCTCTATAACCGACTGCCCATAGATGTTCCCTTATATCCATCTTCTGAGCTCCCCCTGCTCTATAACCGACTGCCCATAGATGTTCCCTTATATCCATCTTCTGAGCTCCCCCTGCTCTATAACCGGCTGCCCATAGATGTTCCCTTATATCCATCTTCTCAGCTCTTCCTGCTTTAACCGGCTGCCCATAGATGTTCCCTTATATCCATCTTCTCAGCTCTTCCTGCTCTATAACTGGCTGCCCATAGATGTTCCCTTATATCCATCTTCTCAGCTCCCCCTGCTCTATAACCGGCTGCCCATAGATGTTCCCTTATATCCATCTTCTCAGCTCCTCCTGCTCTAACCGGCTGCCCATAGATGTTCCCTTATATCCATCTTCTCAGCTCCTCATGCTCTATAACCGGCTGCCCATAGATGTTCCCTTATATCCATCTTCTCAGCTCTTCCTGCTTTAACCGGCTGCCCATAGATGTTCCATTATATCCATCTTCTCAGCTCCTCCTGCTTTAAAACCGGCTGCCCATAGATGTTCTCTTATATCCATCTTCTCAGCTCCCCCTGCTCTATAATCGGCTGCCCATAGATGTTCCCTTATATCCATCTTCTCAGCTCCTCCTGCTCTATAACCGACTGCCCATAGATGTTCCCTTATATCCATCTTCTCAGCTCCACCTGCTCTATAACCGGCTGCCCATAGATGTTCCCTTATATCCATCTTCTCAGCTCCTCCTGCTGTAGAACCGGCTGCCCATAGATGTTCCCTTATATCCATCTTCTCAGCTCCTCCTGCTGTATAACCGGCAGCCCATAGATGTTCCCTTATATCCATCTTCTCAGCTCCTCCTGCTCTATAACCGGCTGCCCATAGATGTTCCCTTATATCCATCTTCTCAGCTCCTCCTGCTCTATAACCGGCTGCCCATAGATGTTCCCTTATATCCATCTTCTCAGCTCCTCCTGCTCTATAACCGGCTGCCCAGAGATGTTCCCTTATATCCATCTTCTCAGCTCCTCTTGCTGTATAGCCGGCTGCCCATAGATGTTCCCTTATATCCATCTTCTCAGCTCCTCTTGCTGTATAACCGGCTGCCCATAGATGTTCGCTTATATCCGTCTTCTCAGCTCCTTCTGCTCTATAACCGGCTGCCCATAGATGTTCCCTTATATCCATCTTCTCAGCTCCTCCTGCTGTATAACCGGCAGCCCATAGATGTTCCCTTATATCCATCTTCTCAGCTCCTCCTGCTCTATAACCGGCTGCCCATAGATGTTCCCTTATATCCATCTTCTCAGCTCCTCCTGCTCTATAACCGGCTGCCCATAGATGTTCCCTTATATCCATCTTCTCAGCTCCTCCTGCTCTATAACCGGCTGCCCATAGATGTTCCCTTATATCCATCTTCTCAGCTCCTCTTGCTGTATAGCCGGCTGCCCATAGATGTTCCCTTATATCCATCTTCTCAGCTCCTCTTGCTGTATAACCGGCTGCCCATAGATGTTCGCTTATATCCGTCTTCTCAGCTCCTTCTGCTCTATAACCGGCTGCCCATAGATGTTCCCTTATATCCATCTTCTCAGCTCCTCTTGCTGTATAGCCGGCTGCCCATAGATGTTCCCTTATATCCATCTTCTCAGCTCTTCCTGACCTAACTGGCTGCCCATGGATGTTCCCTTATATCCATCTTCTCAGCTCCTCCTGCTCTATAACCGGCTGCCCATAGATGTTCCCTTATATCCATCTTCTCAGCTCCTCCTGCTGTATAACCGGCTGCCCATAGATGTTCCCTTATATCCATCTTCTCAGCTCCTCCTGCTCTATAACCGGCTGCCCATAGATGTTCCCTTATATCCATCTTCTCAGCTCCTCCTGCTGTATAACCGGCTGCCCATAGATGTTCCCTTATATCCATCTTCTCAGCTCTTCCTGCTTTAACCGGCTGCCCATAGATGTTCCCTTATATCCATCTTCTCAGCTCCTCCTGCTGTATAACCGGCTGCCCATAGATGTTCGCTTATATCCGTCTTCTCAGCTCATTCTGCTCTATAACCGGCTGCCCATAGATGTTCCATTATATCCATCTTCTCAGCTCCTTCTGCTCTATAACCGGCTGCCCATAGATGTTCCATTATATCCATCTTCTCAGCTCCTTCTGCTCTATAACCGGCTGCCCATAGATGTTCCCTTATATCCATCTTCTCAGCTCCTCTTGCTGTATAGCCGGCTGCCCATAGATGTTCCCTTATATCCATCTTCTCAGCTCCTTCTGCTCTATAACCGGCTGCCCATAGATGTTCCATTATATCCATCTTCTCAGCTCCTTCTGCTCTATAACCGGCTGCCCATAGATGTTCCATTATATCCATCTTCTCAGCTCCTTCTGCTCTATAACCGGCTGCCCATAGATGTTCCATTATATCCATCTTCTCAGCTCCTTCTGCTCTATAACCGGCTGCCCATAGATGTTCCCTTATATCCATCTTCTCAGCTCCTCTTGCTGTATAGCCGGCTGCCCATAGATGTTCCCTTATATCCATCTTCTCAGCTCTTCCTGACCTAACTGGCTGCCCATGGATGTTCCCTTATATCCATCTTCTCAGCTCCTCCTGCTCTATAACCGGCTGCCCATAGATGTTCCCTTATATCCATCTTCTCAGCTCCTCCTGCTGTATAACCGGCTGCCCATAGATGTTCCCTTATATCCATCTTCTCAGCTCCTCCTGCTCTATAACCGGCTGCCCATAGATGTTCCCTTATATCCATCTTCTCAGCTCCTCCTGCTGTATAACCGGCTGCCCATAGATGTTCGCTTATATCCGTCTTCTCAGCTCATTCTGCTCTATAACCGGCTGCCCATAGATGTTCGCTTATATCCGTCTTCTCAGCTCATTCTGCTCTATAACCGGCTGCCCATAGATGTTCCATTATATCCATCTTCTCAGCTCCTTCTGCTCTATAACCGGCTGCACATAGATGTTCCCTTATATCCATCTTCTCAGCTCTTCCTGATCTAACTGGCTGCCCATGGATGTTCCCTTAAACCAACTCTATCGATCTTGAAAGAGAAGCAGGAGATTTGGAGAAACCCTATACAGTTAGAGGCTGTCTTTATTTAAAGGGACACTATCAGATGAACCCTGGTAATGGGGGAATTCCTGCTGGAAGTCTCCTACTTAGAGCAATTCCTAAAAGTTGGAAACTAGGACCAACCGTGGAATTCTCCATGGGAAAAAGGGCAACTGCAACTAATTAGCAAAAAAAGAATCTTCTTTCATAGAAAGGGGAAACTGTCTCTCTAGTGCCACCTATTGATGGTAACTGCCCTATAACTCAATATCCTACCCTTTAACAAACCATTGGCCATCACTTGGAATACTTGTCCCCCCTAGAGCTGCATCCAAGGCATCAGATCCAGAAAAACAGTCTCCTGCTGGGGTGAGAGCTCCAAAACAAATGTCTGAAGACAGTTTTCTGCAAGCCTAATATCTATGGTCATGTTGCAAGACTTGTTAAAGGGATCAAGCCTACAGCTTCCCCCAATTGGTGGCACTAAAGAGATATTTTACTCTGGACTTTTAGGGATGCACAGACTTACTGCCCCCATCCCCAACAATTACATAAAGCTTCCTTAGGTGCATATACCAGTATAATAAGTCCAGGAACTGTCCCAATTCTCATGCTCTGTATTTTTTTAAGTGGGTGGTTCATTTTTATTAGCATTCTGCCAACACTACATGTGCTGTAACTTCCTTTCCTGACTTCTAAGCTATGTTTCTCCTGCCATTGTTAAATTGGTTGCATCAAACTGAAAGCCTGTCTCTCTCTTAAGTCTGTATGAAATTTAATAAACATGAGAGCAAGAGTAGAGACAAAAATCCTCCCCCACTTCCTGTAGAGAGATAAAGACCTGCCTCCACTTCCTGTAGAGAGATAAAGACCTGCCTCCACTTCCTGTAGAGAGATAAAGATCCGCCTCCACTTCCTGTAGAGAGATAAAGACCTGCCTCCACTTCCTGTAGAGAGATAAAGATCCGCCTCCACTTCCTGTACAGAGATAAAGACCTGCCTCCACTTCCTGTAGAGAGATAAAGACCTGCCTCCACTTCCTGTAGAGAGATAAAGACCCGCCTCCACTTCCTATAGAGAGAGAAAGACTCGTCCTCACTTCCATTAGAGAGATAAAAACCCGTCCCCACTTCCTGTAGAGAAATAAAGACAAGCCCCACTTCTTGTAGAGAGATAAAGACCCGCCCTTACTTCTTGTAGAGAGATAAAGACCCTCCTCCACTTCCTGTAGAGAGATAAAGACCCGCCCCTACTTCTTGTAGAGAGAAAAAAGACCGGCTTCCACTTCCTGTAGAGAGATAAAGACCCGCCTCCACTTCCTGTAGAGAGATAAAGACCCGCCCCTACTTCTTGTAGAGAGATAAAGACAAACCTCCACTTCCTGTAGAGAGATAAAAACTCGCCCCTACTTCCTGCAGAGAGACAAAGACACGCCCCACTTCTTGTAGAGAGATAAAGACCCGCCTCCACTTCCTGTAGAGAGATAAAGACCCGCCCCCACTTCCTGCAGAGAGATAAAGGCCCGCCTCTACTTCCTGTAGAGAGATAAAGATCGGCCTCTACTTCCTGTAGAGAGATAAAGACCCGCCTCACTTCCAGTAGAGATAAAGACCTGCCCCTACTTCCTGTAGAGAGATAAAAACCTGTCCCCACTTCCTGTAGAGAGATAAAGACCAGCCTCTACTTCCTGTAGAGAGATAAAGATCTGCCTCTACTTCCTGTAGAGAGATAAAGACCTGCCGCCACTTCCTGTAGAGAGATAAAGACCGGCCTCTACTTCCTGTAGAGAGATAAAGATCTGCCTCTACTTCCTGTAGAGAGATAAAGACCTGCCTCTACTTCCTGTAGAAAGATAAAGATCGGCCTCTACTTCCTGTAGAGAGATAAAGATCGGCCTCTACTTCCTGTAGAGAGATAAAGATCGGCCTCTACTTCCTGTAGAGAGATAAAGATCTGCCTCTACTTCCTGTAGCGAGATAAAAATCTGCCTCTACTTCCTGCAGAGATAAAAATCTGCCTCTACTTCCTGTAGAGATAAAGACCCGCCCCTACTTCCTGTAGAGAGATAAAGACCCGCTCCTACTTCCTGTAGAGAGATAAAAACCCGCCCCCACTTCCTGTAGAGAGATAAAGACCCGCCTCTACTTCCTGTAGAGAGATAAAAATCTGCCTCTACTTCCTGTAGAGAGATAAAAACCCGCCCCTACTTCCTGTAGAGAGATAAAGACTCGCCTCCACTTCCTGTAGAGAGATAAAAATCTGCCTCTACTTCCTGTAGAGAGATAAAAACCCGCCCCTACTTCCTGTATAGAGATAAAGACCCGCCTCTACTTCCTGTAGAGAGATAAAGACAAACCTCCACTTCCTGTAGAGAGACAAAGACCCGCCCCACTTCTTGTAGAGAGATAAAGAACCGCCTCCACTTCCTGTAGAGAGATAAAGACCTGCCCCACTTCTTGTAGAGAGATAAAGGCCCGCCTCTACTTCCTGTAGAGAGATAAAGATCGGCCTCTACTTCCTGTAGAGAGATAAAGACCGGCCTCACTTCCTGTAGAGATAAAGACCAGCCCCTACTTCCTGTAGAGAGATAAAAACCTGTCCCCACTTCCTGTAGAGAGATAAAGACCCGCCTCTACTTCCTGTAGAGAGATAAAGATCTGCCTCTACTTCCTGTAGAAAGATAAAGACCTGCCGCCACTTCCTGTAGAGAGATAAAGACCGGCCTCTACTTCCTGTAGAGAGATAAAGATCTGCCTCTACTTCCTGTAGAGAGATAAAGACCTGCCTCTACTTCCTGTAGAGAGATAAAGATTGGCCTCTACTTCCTGTAGAGAGATAAAGATCGGCCTCTACTTCCTGTAGAGAGATAAAGATCTGCCTCTACTTCCTGTAGAGAGATAAAGATCTGCCTCTACTTCCTGTAGCGAGATAAAAATCTGCCTCTACTTCCTGTAGAGAGATAAAAATCTGCCTCTACTTCCTGTAGAGAGATAAAGACCCGCCCCTACTTCCTGTAGAGAGATAAAGACCCGCTCCTACTTCCTGTAGAGAGATAAAAACCCGCCCCCACTTCCTGCAGAGACATAAAGACCCGCCTCTACTTCCTGTAGAGAGATAAAGACCGGCCTCTACTTCCTGTAGAGAGATAAAGATCTGCCTCTACTTCCTGTAGAGAGATAAAGACCTGCCTCTACTTCCTGTAGAAAGATAAAGATCGGCCTCTACTTCCTGTAGAGAGATAAAGATCGGCCTCTACTTCCTGTAGAGAGATAAAGACCTGCCGCCACTTCCTGTAGAGAGATAAAGACCGGCCTCTACTTCCTGTAGAGAGATAAAGATCTGCCTCTACTTCCTGTAGAGAGATAAAGACCTGCCTCTACTTCCTGTAGAAAGATAAAGATCGGCCTCTACTTCCTGTAGAGAGATAAAGATCGGCCTCTACTTCCTGTAGAGAGATAAAGATCGGCCTCTACTTCCTGTAGAGAGATAAAGATCTGCCTCTACTTCCTGTAGAGAGATACAGATCTGCCTCTACTTCCTGTAGCGAGATAAAAATCTGCCTCTACTTCCTGTAGAGAGATAAAAATCTGCCTCTACTTCCTGTAGAGATAAAGACCCGCCCCTACTTCCTGTAGAGAGATAAAGACACGCTCCTACTTCCTGTAGAGAGATAAAAACCCGCCCCCACTTCCTGTAGAGATAAAGACCCGCCTCTACTTCCTGTAGAGAGATAAAAATCTGCCTCTACTTCCTGTAGAGAGATAAAAACCCGCCCCTACTTCCTGTAGAGAGATAAAGACTCGCCTCCACTTCCTGTAGAGAGATAAAAATCTGCCTCTACTTTCTGTAGAGAGATAAAAACCCGCCCCTACTTCCTGTATAGAGATAAAGACCCGCCTCTACTTCCTGTAGAGAGATAAAGACAAACCTCCACTTCCTGTATACAGATAAAGACTCGCCCCTACTTCCTGCAGAGAGACAAAGACCCGCCCCATTTCTTGTAGAGAGATAAAGACCCGCCTCCACTTCCTGTAGAGAGATAAAGACCTGCCCCACTTCTTGTAGAGAGATAAAGACCCGCCCCCACTTCCTGCAGAGAGATAAAGGCCCACCTCGACTTCATGTAGAGATAAAGATCGGCCTCTACTTCCTGTAGAGAGATAAAGACCCTCCTCACTTCCTGTAGAGATAAAGACCAGCCCCTACTTCCTGTAGAGAGATAAAAACCTGTCCCCACTTCCTGTAGAGAGATAAAGATCCGCCTCTACTTCCTGTAGAGAGATAAAGATCTGCCTCTACTTCCTGTAGAGAGATAAAGACCTGCCGCCACTTCCTGTAGACAGATAAAGACCGGCCTCTACTTCCTGTAGAGAGATAAAGATCTGCCTCTACTTCCTGTAGAGAGATAAAGACCTGCCTCTACTTCCTGTAGAGAGATAAAGATCGGCCTCTATTTCCTGTAGAGAGATAAAGATCGGCCTCTACTTCCTGTAGAGAGATAAAGATCGGCCTCTACTTCCTGTAGAGAGATAAAGATCTGCCTCTACTTCCTGTAGAGAGATAAAGATCTGCCTCTACTTCCTGTAGCGAGATAAAAATCTGCCTCTACTTCCTGTAGAGAGATAAAAATCTGCCTCTACTTCCTGTAGAGAGATAAAGACCCGCCCCTACTTCCTGTAGAGAGATAAAGACCTGCTCCTACTTCCTGTAGAGAGATAAAAACCCGCCCCCACTTCCTTTAGAGAGATAAAGACCCGCCTCTACTTCCTGTAGAGAGATAAAAATCTGCCTCTACTTCCTGTAGAGAGATAAAAACCCGCCCCTACTTCCTGTAGAGAGATAAAGACTCGCCTCCACGTCCTGTAGAGAGATAAAAATCTGCCTATACTTCCTGTAGAGAGATAAAAACCCGCCCCTACTTCCTGTATAGAGATAAAGACCCGCCTCTACTTCCTGTAGAGAGATAAAAATCTGTCTCTACTTCCTGTAGAGAGATAAAGACCCACCTCTACTTCCTGTAGACAAAGACCCGTCTCCTCTTCCTGTAGAGAGATAAAGACTCGCCTCTACTTCCTGTAGAGAGATATAAACCCGCCCCTACTTCCTGTAGAGAGATAAAGACTCGCCTCCACTTCCTGTAGAGAGATAAAGACCGGCCTCTACTTCCTGTAGAGAGATAAAGATCTGCCTCTACTTCCTGTAGAGAGATAAAGACCTGCCTCTACTTCCTGTAGAAAGATAAAGATCGACCTCTACTTCCTGTAGAGAGATAAAGATCGGCCTCTACTTCCTGTAGAGAGATAAAGATCGGTCTCTACTTCCTGTAGAGAGATAAAGACCTGCCGCCACTTCCTGTAGAGAGATAAAGACCGGCCTCTACTTCCTGTAGAGAGATAAAGATCTGCCTCTACTTCCTGCAGAGAGATAAAGACCTGCCACTACTTCCTGTAGAAAGATAAAGATCGGCCTCTACTTCGTGTAGAGAGATAAAGATCGGCCTCTACTTCCTGTAGAGAGATAAAGATCGGCCTCTACTTCCTGTAGAGAGATAAAGATCTGCCTCTACTTCCTGTAGAGAGATACAGATCTGCCTCTACTTCCTGTAGCGAGATAAAAATCTGCCTCTACTTCCTGTAGAGAGATAAAAATCTGCCTCTACTTCCTGTAGAGAGATAAAGACCCGCCCCTACTTCCTGTAGAGAGATAAAGACCCGCTCCTACTTCCTGTAGAGATAAAAACCCGCCCCCACTTCCTGTAGAGAGATAAAGACCCGCCTCTACTTCCTGTAGAGAGATAAAAATCTGCCTCTACTTCCTGTGGAGATAAAAACCCGCCCCTACTTCCTGTAGAGAGATAAAGACTCGCCTCCACTTCCTGTAGAGAGATAAAAATCTGCCTCTACTTCCTGTAGAGAGATAAAAACCCGCCCCTACTTCCTGTATAGAGATAAAGACCCGCCTCTACTTCCTGTAGAGAGATAAAGACAAACCTCCACTTCCTGTAGAGAGATAAAGACTCGCCCCTACTTCCTGCAGAGAGACAAAGACCCGCCCCACTTCTTGTAGAGAGATAAAGACCCGCCTTCACTTCCTGTAGAGAGATAAAGACCTGCCCCACTTCTTGTAGAGAGATAAAGACCCGCCCCCACTTCCTGCAGAGAGATAAAGGCCCGCCTCGACTTCCTGTAGAGATAAAGATCGGCCTCTACTTCCTGTAGAGAGATAAAGACCCTCCTCACTTCCTGTAGAGATAAAGACCAGCCCATACTTCCTGTAGAGAGATAAAAACCTGTCCCCACTTCCTGTAGAGAGATAAAGACCCGCCTCTACTTCCTGTAGAGAGATAAAGATCTGCCTCTACTTCCTGTAGAGAGATAAAGACCTGCCGCCACTTCCTGTAGACAGATAAAGACCGGCCTCTACTTCCTGTAGAGAGATAAAGATCTGCCTCTACTTCCTGTAGAGAGATAAAGACCTGCCTCTACTTCCTGTAGAGAGATAAAGATCGGCCTCTACTTCCTGTAGAGAGATAAATATCGGCCTCTACTTCCTGTAGAGAGATAAAGATCGGCCTCTACTTCCTGTAGAGAGATAAAGATCTGCCTCTACTTCCTGTAGAGAGATAAAGATCTGCCTCTACTTCCTGTAGCGAGATAAAAATCTGCCTCTACTTCCTGTAGAGAGATAAAAATCTGCCTCTACTTCCTGTAGAGAGATAAAGACCCGCCCCTACTTCCTGTAGAGAGATAAAGACCCGCTCCTACTTCCTGTAGAGAGATAAAAACCCGCCCCCACTTCCTGTAGAGAGATAAAGACCCGCCTCTACTTCCTGTAGAGAGATAAAAATCTGCCTCTACTTCCTGTAGAGAGATAAAAACCCGCCCCTACTTCCTGTAGAGAGATAAAGACTCGCCTCCACTTCCTGTAGAGAGATAAAAATCTGCCTCTACTTCCTGTAGAGAGATAAAAACCCGCCCCTACTTCCTGTATAGATAAAGACCCGCCTCTACTTCCTGTAGAGAGATAAAAATCTGCCTCTACTTCCTGTAGAGAGATAAAGACCCGCCTCTACTTCCTGTAGACAGATAAAGACCGGTCTCCTCTTCCTGTAGAGAGATAAAGACTCGCCTCTACTTCCTGTAGAGAGATATAAACCCACCCCTACTTCCTGTAGAGAGATAAAGACTCGCCTCCACTTCCTGTAGAGACATAAAAATCTGCCTCTACTTCCTGTAGAGAGATAAAAACCCGCCCCTACTTCCTGTATAGAGATAAAGACCCGCCTCTACTTCCTGTAGAGAGATAAAAATCTGCCTCTACTTCCTGTAGAGAGATAAAGACCCGCCTCTACTTCCTGTAGAGAGATAAAGACCCGCCTCTACTTCCTGTAGAGAGATAAAAATCTGCCTCTACTTCCTGTAGAGAGATAAAGACCCGCCTCTACTTCCTGTAGAGAGATAAAAATCTGCCTCTACTTCCTGTAGAGAGATAAAAACCCGCCCCTACTTCCTGTAGAGAGATAAAGACCCGCCCCTACTTCCTGTAGACAGATAAAGACCCGCCTCTACTTCCTGTAGACAGATAAAGACCAGTCTCCTCTTCCTGTAGAGAGATAAAGACTCGCCTCTACTTCCTGTAGAGAGATATAAACCCGCCCCTACTTCCTGTAGAGAGATAAAGACTCGCCTCCACTTCCTGTAGAGATAAAAATCTGCCTCTACTTCCTGTATAGAGATAAAGACCCGCCCCTACTTCCTGTAGAGAGATAAAAATCTGCCTCTACTTCCTGTAGAAAGATAAAGACCCGCCTCTACTTCCTGTAGAGAGATAAAGATCCGTCTCCACTTCCTGATAAAGACTCAGTATAATGGCAGCCAACTTTGTTATAACCTGAAAACAGACAGAACTGATGCGCAGTCTGAATTAAACACTAGAGATTTCTGTGATATTTTGGGCTGGATCGGTGAGAATGGTCCTCCGATGACGGGCGGTGACCTGATATTGGAATGTGCTGCACATTCTGTCCTTCATGATGTTGATGAGTTAATTGCACAAATCTGTAATTAATTGTGGCCGTTCTCATCTTTCAGCTCACTGGGCGTTTTACCATGTGGAGAAATAATTTAGGGCCTTTATTTTTGTGTTTTATGCTCCAGTCACAACCAAAGCTGCATTCAAGGTTCAGACAACCTGACAGTGTCTGCCAACTGAAGCTTCACACTCATAATAACAATTTCACAGGGTCAAACAATGATGAGCCCGGCCTTATGTGACTCCCAAATCAATCAGATACAGTCCTACGTACAACACGGGAGCTGGAATCGCGTATCACCATTAGCTCATAGCCAAGGCCTAAATGATACAGAACAATAGCTGTGCAGCAAATAAAGAGACAGATGCCAGATTACTGTCTCTTTAAATAATCAAGCTATGAAGCATTGCCTTTTGGAGCTCACCTGACCTGTAAAGATTTACAGATAGGGCATTTATCCAAAGTCTGACACTTAATATTGCACCTTTAATCTCTATTTCCATTCATAACCCTGTTGCTGTATTAACATACCAATTGTGTTCAGACTGGCTTGAAAACATTAAGAGAAAATGGAGTCTGTTCTACAACTAAAAAAAGGAGTAATACTTTATCAAATAGCATGAAAAAAACATATAGATGAATAAAAATGTATCAGTTGAAAGTACTATGTGGATTAATACTACCCCTATAGATAAGAATATAATTACTTATAACTGCTATATTACTGCCCCCTATGTACAAGAATATAACTACTATAATACTGCTCCCTATGTACAAGAATATAACTACTATAATACTGCTCCCTATGTACAAGAATATAACTACTATAATACTGCCCCTATGTACAAGAATATAACTACTATAATACTGCCCCCTATGTACAAGAATATAACTACTATAATACTGCCCCCTATGTACAAGAGTATAACTACTATAATACTGCTCGTATGTACAATAATATAACTACTATAATACTGCCCCTATGTACAAGAATATAACTACTATAATACTGCCCCCTATGTACAAGAATATAACTACTATAATACTGCCCCCTATGTACAAGAATATAACTACTATAATACTGCCCCTATGTACAAGAATATAACTACTATAATACTGCCCCCTATGTACAAGAATATAACTACTATAATACTGCCCCCTATGTACAAGAATATAACTACTATAATACTGCCCCTATGTACAAGAATATAACTACTATAATACTGCCCCCTATGTACAAGAATATAACTACTATAATACTGCCCCCTATGTACAAGAATATAACTACTATAATAGTGCCACCTATGTACAAGAATATAACTACTATAATAGTGCTCCTATGTACAAGAATATAACTACTATAATACTGTCCCTATGTACAAGAATATAACTACTATAATACTGCTCCTATGTACAAGAATATAACTACTATAATACTGCCCCTATGTACAAGAATATAACTACTATAATACTGCTCCTATGTACAAGAATATAACTACTATAATACTGCCCCTATGTACAAGAATATAACTACTATAATACTGCCCCTATGTACAAGAATAGAACTACTATAATACTGCTCCTATGTACAAGAATATAACTACTATAATACTGCCCCTATGTACAAGAATATAACTACTATAATACTGCCCCTATGTACAAGAATATAACTACTATAATACTGCCCCCTATGTACAAGAATATAACTACTATAATACAGCCCCCTATGTACAAGAATATAACTACTATAATACTGCCCCCTATGTACAAGACTATAACTACTATAATACTGCCCCTATGTACAAGAATATAACTACTATAATACTGCCCCTATGTACAAGAATATAACTACTATAATACTGCCCCTATGTACAAGAATATAACTACTATAATACTGCCCCCTATGTACAAGAATATAACTACTATAATACAGCCCCCTATGTACAAGAATATAACTACTATAATACTGCCCCCTATGTACAAGACTATAACTACTATAATACTGCCCCTATGTACAAGAATATAACTACTATAATACTGCCCCCTATGTACAAGAATATAACTACTATAATACTGCTCCTATGTACAAGAATATAACTACTATAATACTGCCCCTATGTACAAGAATATAACTACTATAATACTGCCCCTATGTACAAGAATATAACTACTATAATACTGCCCCCTATGTACAAGAATATAACTACTATAATACAGCCCCCTATGTACAAGAATATAACTACTATAATACTGCCCCCTATGTACAAGAATATAACTACTATAATACAGCCCCCTATGTACAAGAATATAACTACTATAATACTGCCCCTATGTACAAGAATATAACTACTATAATACTGCCCCTATGTACAAGAATATAACTACTATAATACTGCCCCCTATGTACAAGAATATAACTACTATAATACTGCCCCCTATGTACAAGAATATAACTACTATAATACTGCCCCTATGTACAAGAATATAACTACTATAATACTGCCCCCTATGTACAAGAATATAACTACTATAATACTGCCCCCTATGTACAAGAATATAACTACTATAATAGTGCCACCTATGTACAAGAATATAACTACTATAATAGTGCTCCTATGTACAAGAATATAACTACTATAATACTGTCCCTATGTACAAGAATATAACTACTATAATACTGCTCCTATGTACAAGAATATAACTACTATAATACTGCCCCTATGTACAAGAATAAAACTACTATAATACTGCTCCTATGTACAAGAATATAACTACTATAATACTGCCCCTATGTACAAGAATATAACTACTATAATACTGCCCCTATGTACAAGAATAGAACTACTATAATACTGCTCCTATGTACAAGAATATAACTACTATAATACTGCCCCTATGTACAAGAATATAACTACTATAATACTGCCCCTATGTACAAGAATATAACTACTATAATACTGCCCCCTATGTACAAGAATATAACTACTATAATACAGCCCCCTATGTACAAGAATATAACTACTATAATACTGCCCCCTATGTACAAGACTATAGCTACTATAATACTGCCCCTATGTACAAGAATATAACTACTATAATACTGCCCCTATGTACAAGAATATAACTACTATAATACTGCCCCTATGTACAAGAATATAACTACTATAATACTGCCCCCTATGTACAAGAATATAACTACTATAATACAGCCCCCTATGTACAAGAATATAACTACTATAATACTGCCCCCTATGTACAAGACTATAACTACTATAATACTGCCCCTATGTACAAGAATATAACTACTATAATACTGCCCCCTATGTACAAGAATATAACTACTATAATACTGCTCCTATGTACAAGAATATAACTACTATAATACTGCCCCTATGTACAAGAATATAACTACTATAATACTGCCCCTATGTACAAGAATATAACTACTATAATACTGCCCCCTATGTACAAGAATATAACTACTATAATACAGCCCCCTATGTACAAGAATATAACTACTATAATACTGCCCCCTATGTACAAGACTATAACTACTATAATACTGCCCCTATGTACAAGAATATAACTACTATAATACTGCCCCTATGTACAAGAATATAACTACTATAATACTGCCCCTATGTACAAGAATATAACTACTATAATACTGCCCCCTATGTACAAGAATATAACTACTATAATACAGCCCCCTATGTACAAGAATATAACTACTATAATACTGCCCCCTATGTACAAGACTATAACTACTATAATACTGCCCCTATGTACAAGAATATAACTACTATAATACTGCCCCCTATGTACAAGAATATAACTACTATAATACTGCTCCTATGTACAAGAATATAACTACTATAATACTGCCCCTATGTACAAGAATATAACTACTATAATACTGCCCCTATGTACAAGAATATAACTACTATAATACTGCCCCCTATGTACAAGAATATAACTACTATAATACAGCCCCCTATGTACAAGAATATAACTACTATAATACTGCCCCCTATGTACAAGAATATAACTACTATAATACAGCCCCCTATGTACAAGAATATAACTACTATAATACTGCCCCTATGTACAAGAATATAACTACTATAATACTGCCCCCTATGTACAAGAATATAACTACTATAATACAGCCCCCTATGTACAAGAATATAACTACTATAATACTGCCCCCTATGTACAAGAATATAACTACTATAATACAGCCCCCTGTGTACAAGAATATAACTACTATAATACTGCCCCTATGTACAAGAATATAACTACTATAATACTGCCCCTATGTACAAGAATATAACTACTATAATACTGCCCCTATGTACAAGAATATATCTACTATAATACTGCTCCTATGTACAAGAATATAACTACTATAATACTGCCCCTATATACAAGGATATAACTACTATACATTTCTAACACACTATCCTGTGATTCTTTACATTTTGGTCGCAATAACATCAGTAGATGCGGCTAAACCTGTTTTGTTAAATTCCTTGACGTTCTCTTTATCTCTCAGGGTGAACATGAAAGCTTTGTCTCCATTCTATATTACATAAAGGCACTCAGCCCTCCAGATGCACAACTATGGGCCCCAAAGCAAAATGTACAATAGGGCCATTTATCAGAGCTAGCCTTATCCTGTATGTTGATTTGTGCAGTATGTTCTGTAGGTGTCCTCCCACCATTCACTGTACCGTCATATAGTGTAACTATACCATAAAGTGCAGTAAGCTCCATATAGTAAAATGCCCTACTTAAAGGTCCAAACATTGGCCCAATAACAGAAAAATGCTATGCAGAATAGCCACATCCATACAGTACAAAAATACCTTTTTTACAATACCAAAGTAGAAGTGCAACATAGTACTGCCATACTGCACAGTTACCAAATAATACTGTTATACTGTGACCATAATGTAAACTAATGAACTAAAATACTGTTATACCATTAATATCAATATGTGCTTCTGAAACAGTCCTATAGTCCATGCCAGGGATGTTGTTACAATACTGGCGTAGTACTGCTGGAAACCAGTGGCCGAAGGAGCACGAGCAGGAATAGCAAGTGGTAATAAAAGTTCTTGGAGTTAGCAAAAAGAGTTGTAGGAAACAATCCATAGATAGGTGAGAACAGTCTGAGTAAGAATGTTCAGGAGCTGGAGACTGGAACTAGGCTAACAGCTAGACAAAATACTCAAGCAATGAGTGAGAGATCCTTGTGGCTTTAAGTATGCCCAAACAGGAAACAAGATGAATCTCACAGGTTCAGAATCTGCCATCTTAGAAAAGGGCAATTGCAGAACACAACAGCAGCCTCCAATGGTAAGGAGTGGGATTGCAGCACAATTATTAAGGTGAACAATAGCAGCCAAAGTGGTCAAACTGTAGAAAGATAACAGTAACTCTGACATTACTCCCCCCTGTCAACAGCGGCCTCTGGACGATGCTTGCCTTTGTTTATGTGGGTATTTTTGGTGAAACTCTTTAAGTAGCTGAGGAGCACTGAGATTTTCTACAGGCTCCCAGGAGTTATCTTCAGGGTCGTACCCTTGCCACTTTATTAAGTACTGCAACTTGTTTCTGAATATTCTGGAATCCAGGACTTTTTCAACTGTGTAATGTTCTTGCCCTTCCACTTCAATAGGATCAGGAGGAGGCAGACGACACCCTGGAAAAGGATTTGGAACAAATGGCTTTAATATGGAGGCATGGAACACTGGATGTATCTTCATTGTTCAGGGTGTTTGAAAGCGAAAAGCTACTGAGCTAACTTGTCCAATTTTTTTAAATGGACCAATACATTTTTGACCCAGTTTTAGTGATTGTATCTGGAGTTTCAAATTCTTGGTGGAAAGCCATACTTCATCACCCACTTGGAAGCTTGGAGAAGGTCTGCAAAATGTATCTGCTGCTTCCTTATATTTCTCCTGGGCAATTCTTTTAGTATTTCCAGATTCTGTTTGCAGGGATTGTTGTTAGAACTCTCCTGTTAGGTTTTTTTTAGTTTGCTGGTCACATGACCATTTTTGCCTATTTAATCCGGCTCCGCCCTCCTGGTCTTGCTGGACTTCATTGTATTTACTACTCTTGAGCTAGCTTGGTGCTCTGTTGCCGTTCTCTGTTAGTTTTGCTAGGTCTTCTGACCTCTATGCTTTTTGTTGTGTGTTTGTCTTTGACTGCTACTATTTCTGCTAGGAGGTGTCCAACTTATCCCAGTCCCTAGTTCTTGTAGGGATCCCTCCCTCACATCTATAGGTCTTCGTTCAGACTAGCAGAGGACTTTAGCGGGTCTGATCGCAGGATCAGGTTCCCCGTTACATCGTAGGGATCTAGTTTAGTTCTATTGTAGGGACAGTTCTCCTGTCTTTCCTTAGTCCCTGTAGCAGATCATAACAGTAAGTCCAGCCCTAAAAGAAAAAAAAAATTTTCTCTAAGGAAAGACCTCCAGTTTTCCATCATGGTCTCGGTTCAAGATTTGGCTCAACGCTTGCAGGGACTCTCTCTGGAGGTGGCCAAGCTCCAACAACACGTGAGTAGCTGTTCTGGAGCACATTTTGTGGAACCAAAGGTACGTCTGCCTGATTTATTTTTTGGCGAACAACAAGATTTTTTTTCTTTTAAAAATGCTTGCTTATTGTATTTTCGTTTGAGACCCGGATCCTCTGGTGATGAATCACAGCGCATAGGGTTCATAATGTCACTTTTGCGCAAAGATCCTCAGGGATGGGCCTTCTCTCTCCAACCTAGTGATCCATGCTTTAGATCAGTGGATAGTTTTTTTTCTGCTTTGGGTTTGTTGTATGATGATCCTGATCGTGTCTCATCTGCTGAGTCTGAATTGAGACGTTTGAGGCAGGGATCAGGTAATGTGGAAAAATATTGTTCTCACTTCCGTCGGTGGTCTGCCCAGGTGGGGTGGAACGATTCAGCTTTGAAAAGCTTGTTTCTTGCAGGGCTAGGTGAAAGGGTTAAGGATTTACTGATTGCTTATCCCACACCTGGAAACTTGCAGGAGGCTATGCAATTAGCTATACGGGTGGACAGGAGACTGCGTGCAAGGGTTAATGAGAGCAAATCCTCTGCTATGTCAGCTCCGAGTCTTGAGAGGGTCTGTGCTGACAATGGAGAGCCGATGGAGATTGGGGCGATGCCACCCCGCTCTCAGGAAAAAGATCGCAGGCTTTCTGAAGGCTTGTGCTTCTATTGCGGAAATTCTGGTCATTTTATTAAGAACTGTGTGCTTCGTTTGAAGAAAGAAAAAAAAATGGTCAGTTATGCCCGTATTGCCTGTTTAAATTCTAAGGGAGTATTCCTATCTGCCACTACTGCTGCTCAGGATGAATTAATTGAATTTCGGGTATTTGTGGATTGTGGATCTACTCTGAATGTGATTGATGGGGGATTCTTGGAAAAACTTAGATTAGAACCTAAAACTTTGTCATCCCCTATTGCTGTGGTTTCTGTCGATGGCTCTCCCTTGAAGAGTGTTACTCACAAGGTCTGTGAATTTCCCCTCACTATTAATGGTATTCACCAAGAAAATTTGGATTTGGTGGTATTGGATAATTTGCCTTCTCCAGTAATATTGGGGTTGCCCTGGTTAAAATTTCACAATCCTGTACTGGATTGGTCTACCAATGAAATTAAGTCCTGGAGCCCTAAGTGTTATGACAAGTGTTGTAACGGACGTATTGCTGCTGTGGATAAAGGGGAATTGCCTGTACCTATTCAGGATTTTTGGAGAGTTTTTTCTGAGGAGGAGTCACAAATTTTGCCTCCCCATAGAGACTATGATTGTACCATTGAATTTGTCCCTGGAGCGACTCTTCCTAAAAGTCGTTTATTTAATCTTACTATTCCTGAGAGAAAGGCTTTGGAGGAATACATACAGACAAGCTTGGCCGCCGGTCACATTAGGCCCTCTAAGTCTCCTGTGGCGGTTGGATTTTTTTTTGTAAAAAAAAAAGATGGCGGTTTACGTCCTTGTTTGGACTTTCGCGAGATTAATAAAATTACTGTACACAATCCTTACCCACTGCCATTGATTCCTGATCTGTTTAACCAGTTAGTGGGGGCCAAGTGGCTCTCTAAAATTGATCTCCGGGGGGCATACAATCTGTTGCGCATGAAGGAGGGTGATGAATGGAAGACTGCTTTTAACACTCCTGTGGGTCATTTTGAGAATCTGGTGATGCCTTTTGGTCTTACTAATGCTCCAGCATTTTTTCAGAACCTTATTAATGACATCCTGAGACCTTTGATCGGCAAAAATGTGGTTGTGTATTTGGATGACATTTTGATTTATTCGCCTGATCTGGAGTCTCATTGGCGGAGCGTACGTGAGGTATTACAATTATTAATGGACAATTCGCTTTTTGCTAAGCTGGAGAAATGTGAGTTCGCTGTACAGAGAATTAGTTTTTTGGGCTACATTATCTCCAGCGAAGGTTTTGAGATGGATCCGGTTAAGGTTCAGGCTGTGCAGGAATGGCCTAGGCCTATTGGTTTGAAATCGATACAGAGGTTTTTGGGTTTCGCCAATTATTACAGAAAATTCATAAATTTTTTTTCTATTATTGTCAAACCACTGACAGATCTCACCAGGAAAGGTGCTGATGCGGTTCAGTGGTCTTCTGAGGCCATTGAAGCTTTTGTGTATCTCAAGGAGAGGTTCACCTCTGCTCCCATCCTTATGCAGCCTGATGTGACTAAGCCGTTTTTGGTTGAGGTTGATGCTTCTTCGGTGGGGGTCGGTGCGGTGTTGTCTCAGGAAAACAAGGATGGAGTACATCCCTGTGCCTTTTTTTCAAAAAAATTTTCTGAGACTGAACTTAATTACGATATTGGTAATCAGGAATTGCTGGTGATTAAACTCGCATTTGAACACTGGCGTCATCTCTTGGAAGGTGCTGAATTTCCCATTCAGGTTTTCACTGATCATAAAAATCTGATCTATCTTGATGCTGCCAAGCGCTTGAATGCCCGTCAGGATAGGTGGGCACTTTTTTTCTCGCGGTTTAATTTTTCCGTTACTTACATCCCGGGTACCAAGAATGTTAAAGCGGATGCTTTGTCTCGCAGCTTTTCTCCCATGGTCAGTGCTGAGGAGGAGGAGAGCATTTTACAAGAAGGTGTTGTGATAGCTGCTTTGGACTCCGTTTTGGAGGATGAGATTCTTAAAGCACAGGAGAATGCCCCATCTAACACTCCTCATGGGAGGTTGTTTGTGCCTAGGACCTTTAGGAGAGATTTGTTTGTTGAGTGTCATGAGTCTCGGTTGGCAGGTCATCCCGGAATCTCTGAGACCAAGAGACTTGTGGGTCGCAGTTTTTGGTGGCCTGGATGGCAGAAGGAAGTCATTAAGTGGGTGCGCCAATGTACTGTGTGTGCTAGATCCAAGTCTTCGCATGCTCCTGCTGCGGGGTTGCTTTGCCCTCTGGAGGTTCCTAGTGCACCTTGGACACATCTGGCTATGGACTTTATTACTGACCTCCCCCCCTCTGAAGGTTTCACGGTCATCTGGGTGGTCGTGGACCGTTTTAGCAAGATGTGTCACTTGGTTCCCTTCATCAAACTGCCTTGCGCTAAGACACTCGCTAAGGCCTTTGTCAAGGAAATTGTCAGACTACATGGTGTTCCTACTGACATTGTTTCTGATAGGGGACCTCAGTTCGTGGCTCGTTTTTGGCGTGCCTTTTGTGACAGGTTGGGAGTTCATTTGTCGTTTTCATCTGGATATCATCCTGAGTCTAATGGCCAGACACAAAGGAAGAACCAGGATGTTGAGCAGTTCTTGCGTTGTTTTGTGGCAGACAATCAAGAGGGGTGGTCTGAGTTTCTGCCACTTGCTGAATTTGCTCTTAACAACCATACATCCTCTTCTGCTGGGTGTTCGCCTTTTTTTTGTTGTTCTGGGAGACATCCGTCTTTTGGGTCATTCTCCAAATTGGTTTCGGCTGTGCCTGAGGAGGAGAGTTTTTCCGGTGATTTGGAGAGAGTTTGGACGGATGTGCGTGGTAATCTTCAGGAGGCTAACAAAAAATCTAAGAGGTACTTTGATAGGAAACGGCAAGAGGTTTTGTTTGCTGTTGGTGACATGGTTTGGTTGTCCTCTAAGAATCTGCGATTGAGGATTCCTTCTAAAAAATTGGGTCCCAAGTTCGTAGGGCCCTTTAAGGTGCTTCAGGTAGTTAACCAATCTGCTGTTAGGTTGGAGGTTCCTACGTCCTGGAAGATTAACCCGGTGTTTCATGTTTCTCTGTTGAAAAAAGCTGATGTGTCTGATGGTGACGCCTCTGCCACTGTTCCTCCGGTGGTGGAGGACGGGGAATATGAAATTTCCCGCATCCTAAATTCTAGACGGTATAGAGGGAGTTTGCAGTATCTCGTCGCTTGGAAGGGTTTCGGACCTGAGGATAACTCATGGGTGAGGGCGGATGATGTTTCTGCTTCCAGACTTGTCAGAGCGTTTCACAGGAGGTTTCCTGGTAAGCCTGGGCCCAGAGGATCCTCTTAGAAGAGGGGGTACTGTTAGAACTCTCCTGTTAGGTTTTTTTCAGTTTGCTGGTCACATGACCATTTTTGCCTATTTAATCCGGCTCCGCCCTCCTGGTCTTGCTGGACTTCATTGTATTTACTACTCTTGAGCTAGCTTGGTGCTCTGTTGCCGTTCTCTGTTAGTTTTGCTAGGTCTTCTGACCTCTATGCTTTTTGTTGTGTGTTTGTCTTTGACTGCTACTATTTCTGCTAGGAGGTGTCCAACTTATCCCAGTCCCTAGTTCTTGTAGGGATCCCTCCCTCACATCTATAGGTCTTCGTTCAGACTAGCCGAGGACTTTAGCGGGTCTGATCGCAGGATCAGGTTCCCCGTTACATCGTAGGGATCTAGTTTAGTTCTATTGTAGGGACAGTTCTCCTGTCTTTCCTTAGTCCCTGTAGCAGATCATAACAATTGTATTCTGTCGGTGACAGCAGGGATAGGTGTTTCTCTTGGAAAATTAGGAAGGATGCTTGGATGATACCCAGAATTTGCAAAGAATGGTGTTTGTTTGGTCGAAGCATTTTGAAAATTGTATGAAAAATCTGCCATAGGAACAAAATCCACCCAGTTATCCTGGAGATGACAAATGTAGCATCTGAGATATTGTTCTAAGGTTTGGTTTGTGCATTCAGTCTGACCATTTGATTGGGGATGGAATGCAGAAGATAAGCGGACATCAATGTCCAATGCTGCACAAAATTTTTTCCAGAATCTCAATGTAAATTGTTTTCCAAGATCAGAGACGGCTTCGTCTGGAACCCCATGAAGACGAAACACATTTTGAATTACAAGATCAGCAGCCTCTTTTTCAGATGGTAAACCAGTGCAGAGGACAAAATGTGCTGCTATGGTGAGTCGGTCCACCACTACTAGGATTGAACTCTTTCCCTTTGAAACTGGTAGTTCCACAATAAAGTCCATAGATATAGAGCCCCAAGGACGAGATGGAATTTTCAGAGGCTCCAATAATCCCATTGGTGAAGATACATATTGTTTAACATCTTTTTGGCAATTGGGCCACCAAAAGAAACGAGACAGATATTCTTATGTTTTTTAAGTTCCTTTGTGTCCTGCCAACTTGGAGTCATGGATTAGTTTTAATACTTTAAGTCTCACAGTTTCTGGAACATAGATGCAATGATTATGAGTCCATACTTTATTTTCAAAGGTAAGTGGATGCAGAAGAATTGGGTGTGTCTCGTATGCTTCCCGTATATCTTCCGGCAAGTCTGTGTTATGGATCACCCCCTGGAAGTTGGACTCAGGCAGAATAGTTGTTGGTGGTGCTGCTGTAGAAGGAGCTTTGGAGAAGATCCTAGATAAAGCATCAGCCTTACCATTACGAGAGCCAGGTCTATAAGAGATAACAAAGTTGAATCGGTTAAGAAAGAGACTCCATCGAGCCTGGCGGGGGGACAAACATTTGGCAGACCTGATAAATTCAAGATTACAAGGGTCAGTTAGAACAACAATTTGTTGAGCTGCTCCTTCTACATGATGTCTCCATTCCTTGAAAGCAGCAATGAGAGCTAAGAGCTCTTTGTTTCCCATATCATAATTCTTCTCTGACACGGTCAAACTTCTGGAGAAATAAGCACAAGGATGTAGCAAATCTTTTGTTCCTGTTCTTTGTGATAGAATAGCCCCTACTGCACTGTCTGAAGCATCCACGTCTAAAATAAAGGCATGTTCAGGATTGGGATGAATTAGTATAGGAGCTGTGGTGAACTTCATCTTCGGGCAAGAAAAAGCATCTTGTGCTTGAGGAGACCAAACAGACAATATGCCTTTCTTTGTTAATTCGGTGATTGGTGCAATTATGCATGAAAAATTCTTAACGAAATGTCTGTAAAAATTGGCAAAGCCCACAAATCGTTGGACGTCTTTCACGTTTTTTGACGTTGGCCACTCAGTGATAGCTTGAATCTTGCTAGAGTTCATTTGCAATCCTTGAGTAGAGATTATATAGCCCTGGATCTCTGTTTGATGGAACTCACATTTTTCCAGCTTAATACAGAGATGGTGGGTTCTTAGAAGCTCTAGCACAATTTTCATATGATTCTGATGTTGTTCTACAGAATTAGAAAAGATTAGTATATCATCTAGATAAATGACTACAAATCGATTAAGCAAGTCTCTGAAAATGTCAGTAACGAAATGCTGAAACGTTGCAGGAGCATTGCACAGTCCATCGACATGACTAAGTACTCATAGTGTCCATAACGTGATCTGAATGCCGTTTTCCATTCATCACCTAACACGAACCAAGTTATATGCCCCTCAAAGATCCAGTTTTGTGAACAACTTTGCATGATGAACTCTGTCCATCAATTCAACGATCAAAGGCAGAGGGTAACGATTCTTTACAGCAATTTTATACAATTCTCTGTAATCAACGCAGGGTCTTAAGGAACCATCTTTCTTTTTAACAAAAAATATAGGCGCACCTGCTGCTGGTGATAAAGATGGACGAATAAACCCTTTAGCTACATTTTCATCAATGTATTGCTTGAGTGTTTTTTATTCCTGCTCTGCCAGTGGGTAAATGCTTCCAAAGGGTATTGCTGCTCCAGGTAATAGATCAATTGGACAATCATACAGCCGATGATGAGGGAGTTTGTCTGCATTTTTCTTGTCACCTACATCAGCAAATTCCTTACATATAGATGGTAGTTTAGAAGATTGTTCAGGATCCTTTACAACTTCTTTATTTGGTGAAGCCTGTGGGGAGTGTACAGTATATGGAAAAGACACTTCTTTGGTTCCCCAATTGATTGTGGGATTTTGAATCTGTAGCCATGGCAACCGCAGTATTATTGGAAAATGTGGAGATGAGATTAGTAGGAAGGATAAAACCTCATGGTGATTAGGTTCCATAACTATCTCTAGGGGTTCAGTCTCTTGATTCACTGGTCCCGAATTTAGTGGAGATCCATCAACACTTTCCATGATAATAGATGAAAGCCTGTTTTGAATTTTACCCCATGTTCCTTTGCGAAAGAGATGTCCATAAAATTTCAGTTTGCTCCTGAATCAACCGTGGCAGATGTGGAAATCCATTGAGAATCAACTTGAAACTTGATAGGAATGAAGCAATGAGAGTCCTTGTTTTCTTTTTTAATGTTGGGTGCAATAAAGGAAATTGAATGGATGACGGAATTCACTGGAGGCGCTGGTTCAGACAAGACTGATTCTTCGTCGGTAAAGTTGGGGTCTCCTACCACTGCCACTGACGAGAAAGTGGTGAGTCTTGCCACAATAAAAACACTGATTTTCCAGGAGTCTCCGTTCTTTTCTCTCAGCACTTTCACGTTTTAACAGACTGTCGACCTGTATGGATTCAACTTCAGATACGTGAGGACTCTTTACCTCAAAGTCTCTGGACTGGTGGTTGAAGCAGGTGAATAACGATTACTGTTGCGGAACCAGTGTGAATTCCACTTTTCCAATCTTCTCTCTGATAATCGGTTGTCTATACGAATACAATGGTGAATGAAGTCATCAAAATTTGTGGGATCATCGGCCCAGGCTAGTTCATCTTTGAGTGCACTGGAGCGTTTTTAAAAAAAGATAATTTTGCAGCATTATTCCATTCGGTATCAATCACCCACTTTCTGAATTCTGTGGCGTACTCTGCAACAGAGCATTTATCCTGGCATAGCGCCATCAGTGTAGCTGAAGCTGTTGCACAACGATTAGGGTCATCAAGCACCTGGCTCATGGCTGCTAGGAAAGCCTCCAGATCATTAAGTCGATCATTATGAGTTTCGATAAGGGGGCTGGCCCAAGCCAAAGCATTATGTGTCAGTAGCATAATGATACACAATACTTCTGATCTGTCAGTATGGAAGTGAGCATGGTGTGCACCAAAGTACAATCTGCACTGGTTGATGAATCCACGAAATTTGTCAAAGTCTCCACCAAACCTGAAAGGTGGGAGTGAAAGGGTGGGTGGAGGGGCCGGAGCAATATGTTGATTTTGTAACTGAAGGATCTGTTCAGACTGCAGTGCAATCTTATTGCTTAGATCTTGCACAATATTCTGTAGATCCTGTGTAACTTGTCCAAAATTTTGAAAGTCATGAGATGTCCGAGTTTCAAGTGCCGTGTATTTTGTTTTTAGTGTTTGCATATCTGCATAGATGTTGGTAAGCAAACAGTTCCATCTTAGTCACACGAAACTCCAAATTTCTCTCTGTGTCATCCATGATGAAGGCTTAAGTATCCTGTTACGACACTGGCGTAGAACTGCTGGAAACCAGTGGCCGAAGGAGCACGAGCAGGAACAGCAAGTCGTAGTAGAAGTTCTTGGAGTTAGCAAAAGGAGTTGTAGGAAACAATCTGTAGATAGCTGAGAACAGTCTGGGTAAGAATGTTCAGGAGCTGGAGATTATAACTAGGCTAACGGCTAGAGACAACACTCAAGAAATAAGTGAGAGAGAGATCCATGCAGCTTTAAGTAGGCCCAAACAGGAAACAAGATGGATCCCACAGGTTCAGAATCTGCCATCTTAGTAAAGGGCAATTGCAGAACACAACAGCAGCCTCCAATGGTACGAAGTGGGATTGCAGCACAATTATTAAGATGAACATTAGCAGCCAATGATTTAAGAAAAAGTTAGCTTACCAGTCAGAATCAGTTGGTAGCACGGAACTCCGTTCAGATCAGGCACATCAAATGGCAGGGAAGAAAACGTTGCGTTCCAGCTCCAGAACACAACAGCAGCCTCCAGTGGTAAGGAGTGGGATTGCAGCACGATTATTAAGGTGAACAATAGCAGCCAATAGTGGACAACAGGAATTCTGACAGATGTAGAGTTTGAAGTCACCCCCGGGTCCAGGGATTTCAACACCTCTGTCTGCCCTGACTGCTACATCTGTACCCCCCCATCGCCCAAGGACCTTTGGTTCCATTTGCTATTTCTTCTGCCATTGGCAGGTTTGGAAGAGGAAAGGGCAAATTTTAAGTCTGTCTCAAGTCACCACTGACACATCAGGAGCTACTATACTTTGAGAACATGGCTTTTTGGTGTCCAGTTTGAAGATACAATGTCAGGAACAATTATTGGGTTAATTATGATTACATGACGGATTCACCAATTCCTAACTTAAAGGGACGTCGTAAGAGACAGCTCAGAAGGGAGATCTGCTTCCTGGACACAATAAGACCTCTGGGACTTTCTCTGGAAATCTCACCGTGCCAGGAGACTCATTGGAAAGTACGGTACTCATTATGGTCATAATTAGAAAGCAAATAATTCACCAAATACATAAACAGATGAATAGTTCTTGCATTATTCACTATAAAGAAAAGGAGATCCCAGGGTATGATATCTGAGACCCTAAATGCCAACGAGCCAACATAAAGCAGAACCAAAAACGATGAACGGACCAAAAGAAAAGAAAGAAAATAGATGAACATGTTGATTTTTTGGCTAATATATTGGACAAAAGATTAATGTATTATTCACCAATGCTCTTAATGTTCTGTCATGATCAATTGACTTCACTTTTAGACGGTCTACCAGATTCCCGGATTGACTGACTACCTATGGTCCCCCAAAAAAGGTCCTATCCAGTTCTCTAAGGGCTCTCAATGTCATCCTAGACCATTACGACCCAAATTATCTCCTACTGATCTACCTACTGTTTAGTCTTTACGAATGTCAGGTGTTAATGGGTCCTGGACCTCCATCGATTCCAAAAGGTCCTTATCATTAATGGAGAACTTATCCTCCACTGGACTTATGAGATATACTTCCATTATTGGGATTGTAACTGTCTATTCTTCGGGATCAGTGAAGGTTCCAGATGCCATACTCATTCTCGTTATCACAAACTCCTCATTTGTAGTTTTGGGAACATGGCTTTTTTAGTTTTCTAGTTTGAAGATGCGATGTCAGGAAGAGGCCCAATTGGCAATTTTGGAACAGAGATGTGCGGAATGGCTCCTCTAGAGTATTAGACCAGGAGACTTTATGGGGTTTTCAACAGTGGAGAACCCCATCTAAAGGTCCCTTAAAATGGTCCCTTAAAATGGTCATCAGAGGTATCACTGGTTTAGTTTTGATAAGATATAGAATTCTTTATTCATCAAAGATGTTGGAATTGGGTCGTAGATGTAATGTTGGAGGTCTATTTAGTTTGGTACTGGATCTGAGGACACCTCGGATCTGAGGACACATCTAAGGATCGCCTTTACATGAGGCCAATGATGTGTATCTTTATTCTCGTCTATAGCTTCTAGAATGTGTCCTGATTGATCTTGATCCAACTTCATCCAGGTTCTAGTACATTTATCAGAACATAAATTGGTTCTTTCTTCTTACGGATTTTCAGTGTGGACAAAGGAGTAAGCTGCTTGCAGATAATTTTGGCAGCCACTTATCTCCTCCGAAATCAGAAGGATAGGGCATGTTAATAACATACATGTCTGATCCTTCTTTTCCTCGACATCACCTCTTGGCCTTTCCCGCCGATTTGGACAATTGTGCAGAAAAGGATCTAATCAGAGGTTTGTGGTTCTGAATAAGCGTCCGAATCTCCTCCTTCCTTTTTGGGCTTCTATCTTCTAATGATAGCGTCTTACTGAAACCATTCCCCATTGTCTTTCAGATTGGGGAAAGAGGAATAACCACATCAGGAGATTAAAAAAAATACCTTCTTATTTTCTTTTTAGTATGACTACTGCCACTGAGACCCTGATACAAACTACAGGAAGTGGGGGCGGGTCTTTATCTCTCTACAGGAAGTGGGGGCGGGTCTTTATCTCTCTGCAGGAAGTGGAGGCGAGTCTTTATCTCTCTACAGGAAGTGGGGGTGGGTCTTTGTCTCTCTACAGGAAGTGGGGGCGGGTCTTTATCTCTCTACAGGAAGTGGAGGCGAGTCTTTATCTCTCTACAGGAAATGGGGGCGGGTCTTTATCTCTCTACAGGAAGTGGGGGCGGGTCTTTATCTCTCTACAGGAAATGGGGGCGGGTCTTTATCTCTCTACAGGAAGTGGCGACGGGTCTTTGTCTCTCTACAGGGAGTGGAGGCAAGTCTTTATCTTCTGTCTACAGGAAGTGGAGGCAGGTCTTTATCTCTCTACAGGAAGTGGAGGCAGGTCTTTGTCTCTCTACAGGAAGTGGGGACGGGTCTTTATCTCTCTACAGGAAGTGGAGGCAGGTCTTTATCTCTCTACAGGAAGTGGAGGCAGGTCTTTGACTCTCTACAGGAAGTGGGGACGGGTCTTTATCTCTCAACAGGAAGTGGGGACGGGTCTTTATCTCTCTACAGGAAGTGGAGGCGGGTCTTTATCTCTCTACAGGAAGTGGCAACGGGTCTTTGTCTCTCTACAGGGAGTGGAGGCGAGTCTTTATCTCCTGTCTACAGGAAGAGGAGGCGAGTCTTTATCTTCTGTCTACAGGAAGAGGAGGCGAGTCTTTATCGCTCTACAGGAAGTGGAGGCGGGTCTTTATCGCTCTACAGGAAATGGAGGCAGGTCTTTATCTCTCTTCAGGAAGTGGGGACGGGTCTTTGTCTCTATAGGAAGTGGAGGCGATTCTTTATCTGTCTACAGGAAGTGGAGGCGGGTCTTTATCGCTCTACAGGAAGTGGAGGCAGGTCTTTATCTTTCTACAGGAAGTGGGGATGGGTCTTTATCTTTCTACAGGAAGTGGGGACGGGTCTTTGTCTCTCTATAGGAAGTGGGGACGGGTCTTTATCTCTCTACAGGAAGTGGAGGCGAGTCTTTATCTGTCTACAGGAAGTGGAGGCGAGTCTTTATCTGTCTACAGGAAGTGGAGGCGGGTCTTTATCTTTCTACAGGAAGTGGAGGCGGGTCTTTATCTTTCTACAGGAAGTGGAGGCGGGTCTTTATCTCTCTATAGGAAGTGGAGGCGAGTCTTTATCGCACTACAGGAAGTGGAGGCGATTCTTTATCTGTCTACAGGAAGTGGAGGCGAGTCTTTATCTCTCTACAAGAAGCGGAGGCGAGTCTTTATCTGTCTACAGGAAGTGGGTGCTGAACTTTGTTTCCATACAGTAAGTGGGGGCGGGTCTTTATCTTTCTAATGTAAGTGGCGGCGTGTCTTTATCTCTCTACAGGAAGTGGATGCAGGGCTTAGTCTCAGTACAGGAAGTGGGGTCAGGTCTTTATCTCTATAAAGGAAGTAGGGACGCGACTTTGTCTCTTGATAGGAAGTGGAGACGGGACTTTATCTATCGATAGGAAGTGGGGATGTGTCTTTATATCTCTACAGGAAGTTGGGGTGTGTCTTTATCTTTCTACAGGTAGTAGTAGCAGGACTTTGTCTCAGAACAGGAAGAGGTAGCAGGATTTTATTTTAGCAAAGAAAGTAGTGGCGGGACTTTGTCTCAGAACACGAAATGGTGATGCGACTTTGTCTCAGAACAGGAAGTGGGGGCAGGTCTTTATCTCTATAAAGGAAGTGGGGACGCGACTTTGTCTCTTGATAGGAAGTGGAGACGGGACTTTATCGATAGGAAGTGGGGATGGGTCTTTATATCTCTTAAGGAAGTTGGGGCGTGTCTTTATCTTTCTACAGGAAGTAGTAGCAGGACTTTGTCTCAAAACAGGAAGTGGTAGCGGGACTTTGTCTCAGAACAGGAAATGGTGGTGCGATTTTGTCTCAGAACAGGAAGTGGGGGCAGGTATTTATTGCTCTACCGGAAGTGGGGGTGGGCTTTTCTCTCACTACAGAAAGTGGGGGCTGATTTTTGTCTTTCTACAGGAAGTAGGGGGAGGCCATTGTCTCTTTACAGAAAGTGAGGGTAGGCCGTTCCAGCTTGAAAAGTATAATACTGCCACTATACACTGTCCCGGCATGTATGCACAGGATCCTGACTCCATTAAGAATGGCCAGTGTCCCCTTGTACAAGCTGCTCGCTCCCTTGTTGCCACAGTGGGTCTGTTGTGAGTGTGTGTATGTAGTGGGTGTGGATAAATGTGAGCATGTGTATGAATGTAGATAGTGATCGTGCCTGTATACAAGTGCATGTATGTAGCAAGTGCCTGAATGTATACGGGTGCAAATGGGAGTTTGTTTGCCTGTATGTGGTGAGTGTGTACCGTATGTGCAGGCATGTAAGTACTTTATGTGCATGTTTGGCAGTATTATTGCTACCATTAAATATATGGATATACAGTATATATGGATACATTTTGGTGAAAGCAAGCAGATGTTTTATGGAACTGATATTTGAGCATTGTATAGCAGTATTTAGCCCTTAATGTGAAGCACGGTGTCTCAGTGGTTAGCACTACAGCCTTGCAGCGCTGGGGCCCTGGGTTCAAATCCCACCAAGGACAACATCAGCAAGGAGTTTGGATGTTCTCCCCATGATTGCGTGGGTTTCCTCCAGGTTCTCCGATTTCCTCCCACACTCCAAAGACATACTGATAGGGAATGTAGATTGTGAGCCCCAATGGGGACAGTGATGGTGATGTCTGTGAAGCGCTATGGAATATAATGGCGCTATATACGTGAGTAAGCTAAATAAAAATGGCAATATCATTCTAGCACTATGTGTACTTGTTTTGTTGAAATGATATTTTTTGAGTATCGTATAGCGGTATTTAGCTATTTATATGGCGGTGTTATTTGTTGATGTTGTTTGTGTGATATCTTTGAGCCTTGCATAGTGCTATTTAGCATCTTATGGCAGTATTATTTGACCACTGTATCTCCCTGTGTTAATGCCATTGTACGTGTGGTATTTTTTTAGCACTACATTGCGGTATTTAGCATTTTATAGCAGGATTATTTTAGCATTATATGACATTGTTTTGAAGACATATGAACATTATTATTTTAGTATGACTATATGACCCATGTTTGGCGGTATAATTTTAGCATTGTAAGGTTATATTATGAATATATGCTTTATGCGGCTTATATGAACTGTGACGTACCAGCTGTATGTCTGTTAGGAACGCGCTGACACTACTGACCCACGCCAGGCCTCACCAGGCTAAGATAAAACGTGGTGACAAATATTTACAAGACACAAACTAAAACTTGGATAAAGTGGTGACGATAGCGGACGATTGCTATTTTTTTCCATTGAAAATAGGTCAGAAAATTGGTGAAATTACAGTGGCACATCGACTCTGTGCCCATGACGTATCTGTGCCTAGGGCGGCAACCGCCTCAATGGTGCAGAATGCAAAAACGTCCTCCACGTTCTGTGTCTCAGGGCTAACTGAAGTGTCATGAATCATTGGGCCTACATCAGCTTCCACTTGCTCTTATAGTGAATGTGTCAGCTGGAAATAAGCTATTGTTTATACCAGGTTTTTATGTTAGATATATTTTTTTTATAACACTATTTACATATAAAAAGAATCAGAAGTTTTGCATTTTTCACACTCACCACTATGCTTAATACTAAACTGACATTTCCTGGTCTGTGCAAATGACTTGTCAGCAGTCTCATTATCATCACAGACAGGATTACAATAATAGGTAACACCTTCATGTACAGATGATAACAAAGGATCCACCGTTCACAATAGGTGATATCACAGCTCACCTCCCCCCCGTCTTGTACAATGACTGATAACACCGCTATATACAGTAGATAACACAGGATCCACCATTCACAATAGGTGATATCACAGCTCACCTCCTCCTCCTCCTGTACAATGACTGATAACACCTCTATATACAGTAGGTAACACAGGATCCACCATTCACAATAGGTGATATCACAGCTCACCTCCTCCTCCTCCTGTACAATGACTGATAACACTTCTATATACAGTAGATAACACAGGATCCACAATGCACAATAGGTGATGTCACAGCTCACCTCCTCCTCCTGTACAGTGATCTTTTCCCAGATTAGAGCATGTATACAAGCAAATAGCGTCCGTCTATTGGTGATAATCTCTATGTGAAGAACAGGAAGTAGGAATAATTAGGCCTAGTGGCCAGTGTGAAAGTTGCAAGATTTCGTTTTGTATAGATCGTGATAGGAAAAAGTAAAAAAAAAAATATATTTTTAAAAAATATATTCAACATAAAAAAAAACTGATTTAAACAATGGATTATATTCTGATGGCCTAGAGGTGAGTAATGTACGATCACTCCCCAATGACTACTAGAACAAGTTCCCCCCATCTGTGGCAGGGACTAAGGACTATGGGGACATCTGTGACAGGGACTATGGGGACATCTGTGACAGGGACTAAGGACTATGGTGAAATCTGTGGCAGGGACTAAGGGCTATGGGGACATCTGTGACAGGGACTATGGGGACATCTGTGACAGGGACTAAGGACTATGGGGACATCTGTGGAAGGAACAAAGCGGACATCTGTGGCAGGGACTAAGGACTATGGGGAAATCTGTGGCAGGGACTAAGGACTATGGGGACATCTGTGACAGGGACTATGGGGACATCTGTGACAGGGACTAAGGACTATGGGGACATCTGTGACAGGGACTATGGGGACATCTGTGGAAGGAACAAAGCGGACATCTGTGGCAGGGACTAAGGACTATGGGGAAATCTGTGGCAGGGACTAAGGACTATGGGGACATCTGTGACAGGGACTATGGGGACATCTGTGGAAGAAACAAAGCGGACATCTGTAGCAGGGACTAAGGACTATGGGGAAATCTGTGGCAGGGACTAAGGACTATGGGGACATCTGTGACAGGGACTATGGGGACATCTGTGGAAGGAACAAAGCGGACATCTGTGGCAGGGACTAAGGACTAGGGGGACATCTATCGCAGGGACTATGAGGACATCTGTAGCAGGGACTATAGGAACATCTGTGGAAGGCACTATGGGGACATCTGTGGCAGGGACTGAGGGGGACATCTGTGGCATGGACTATAGGAACATCTGTGGAAGGAACTATGGGGACATCTGTGGCAGGGACTAAGGGGGATATCTGTGGCAGGGACTATAGGAACATCTGTGGAAGGAACTATTGGGACATCAGTGGCAGGGACTAAGGGGGATATCTGTGGCAGGGATTATGGGCCCATCTGTGGCAGGGACTATGGTGACATCTGTGTCAGGGACTATGGGAACATCTGTGTCAGGGACTAAGGGGACATCTGTGGCAGGGACTAAGGGGGACATCTGCGGCAGGGACTATGGGGACATCTGTGGCAGGGGCTATGGGGACATCTGTGGCAGGGGCTATGGGGACATCTGTGGCAGGGACTATGGGGACATCTGTGGCAGGGACTATGGGGACTTCTGCGGCAGGGACTATGGGGACTTCTGCGGCAGGGACTATGGGGACATCTGTGGCAGGGACTATGGGGGACATCTGTGGCAGGGGCTATGGGGGACATCTGTGGCAGGGGCTAAGGGGACATTTGTGGCAGGGACTGTGAGGACATCTGTGGCAGGGACTATGGGGACATCTGTGGCAGGGACTATGGGGAATCTGTGGCAGGGACTATGGGGACATCTGTGGCAGGGACTATGGGGACATCTGCGGCAAGCACTATGAGGACATCTGCAGCAAGCACTATGGGGACATCTGTGGCAGGGACTAAGGGGGACATCTGTGGCAGGGACTAAGGGGGACATCTGTGGCAGGAACTATGGGAAATCTGAGGCAGGGACTATGGGGACATCTGCGGCAAGCACTATGGGGACATCTGGGGCAGGGGCTAAGGGGGACATCTGTGGCAGGAACTATGGGGACATCTGTGGCAGGGGCTAAGGGGGACATCTGCGGCAAGCACTATGGGGACATCTGGGGCAGGGGCTAAGGGGGACATCTGTGGCAGGAGCTAAGGGGGACATCTGTGGCAGGGACTATGGGGACATTTGTGGCAGGGACTGTAAGGACATCTGTGGCAGGGACTATGGGGACATCTGTGGCAGGGACTATGGGGACATCTGTGGCAAGCACTATGGGGACATCTGTGGCAGGAACTATGGGGACATCTGTGGCAGGGGCTAAGGGGGACATCTGCGGCAAGCACTATGGGGACATCTGGGGCAGGGGCTAAGGGGGACATCTGTGGCAGGAGCTAAGGGGGACATCTGTGGCAGGGACTATGGGGACATTTGTGGCAGGGACTGTAAGGACATCTGTGGCAGGGACTATGGGGACATCTGCGGCAGGGACTATGGGGACATCTGCGGCAAGCACTATGGGGACATCTGTGGCAGGAACTATGGGGACATCTGTGGCAGGAACTATGGGGACATCTGTGGCAGGAACTATGGGGACATCTGTGGCAGGAACTATGGGGACATCTGTGGCAGGCACTATGGGGGACATTTATGGCAGGAACTAAGGGGGACATCTATGGAGGATATTTATTAGGTGCAAATGCCCCATGCTGAGTGACAGTTCCCCATTGTGGGAGAAATGTCCCCCAACCATAATCTGATAACGTGATGTTCCACTGATGAGAAGAGGGTATCCAGCAAGTGTGCAATCACCCTGCAGCGCCCCCCGCAGGGGAAATAAAGTATTACAAGGTTGCCATAAAAATCATTGAGCTGTCCGAATAATGCTGCTCTCCATTCACCCTGTTTGCTCCCCGCAGAGCATAGCGCGGGGGAAGGGGGTATGTTTATTACATGCTGCACATCCATATAGGCTGCTCTGGGGATGGGGCATGTATATTACTCTCTATACACCAGACGCATAAAAACAACCCCGATTAATACCTATAAACCCCACGTTCAGTGACGACCCCTTGAAAAATCCTTAAAAATACCTTAGAATAATGAAGGAACTTGGAATCCAGTCTTATCTACCCAAGGATATGATGCCACATTTCCATCCTGTGCTTACAGGACACTACCAGGCGGGGGCGTCGTGCTTCCCAAACTGGAGCTTTTACCCCATTGATTGCTTTTTTTTTTTTGGAAAGTGCAATCTATAGGAAGATGGGCCAATAAGGGGTTAACGGTGAAAGGTGCGACAACAAAAGCAGCTCCAAGGCAGCGCAGAACAAAGAGGGTGTCTGCATTCATTGTGCACATGAGCCCCCAGCCCCCCAATAATGAGACCACCCCCTGCACCACCTGGACATGTCTGCTGCTGGGGGGACAATGGCATGCATGCTCCTGACCTGCGCCCGGTGCTGGCGATCCTCTGTCTGCTGCCTGGACTGTAATACTGGAGTGTAATATACAACAACAGTGCTGCTCGTCCGGCCCATGGAGGGCGGTGCCAGTGCCAGCTGCTTACAGGAGAAAGCCTCTGCTCCTGGGCAGCTGCCCCCAGCCTGGCAGGGGATAGAGAATCCACAGGCTCCAAGTCTCCGCACCAACCTATTTATAACACCACAGCGGCTCAAAAAAGGGGGGTATTTTTATCATGTCTGATATTAGGAAAGATGGACGCCCAACGTCACTGCTGCTGCGGAACATCTTTTGCGAGAGTACGCCCCATTGATATAGGAATCATTCGTCCAGCTATGACAAATACCCTATAACCATTTCCGTCATTTAACCCCTCCGGTAGGAACAGAACAATTTTTTTACATTTTTCCTTTTTGCATTCCGGGGTCGGAATGTTCATGTTTTTTTCACCTTTGCCCAGATGAGACGACAGTTTTCGGTTTATAATAGAGATGAGATAATCGATTCTAAACAAATCAATTTTGCTACGAACTTCTTCCCCCATAATTTGCATTCTGACAAATTTGATTTTTTTTCAGATTCGATTTGAATGTAGCAAAATAAACGGGCGGACGGACGGGTGAGCAGACGGGCGGACAGACTGACGGACGGACGGACAGGCGAGCAGACGGGCGGACGGACGGGCGAGCAGACGGGCGGACAGACTGACGGACGGACAGACTGACGGACGGACGGACAGGCGAGCAGACGGGCGGACGGACGGACGGGCGAGCAGACGGGCGGACAGACTGACGGACGGACGGGCGAGCAGACGGGCGGACAGACTGACGGACGGACGGACGGGCGAGCAGACGGGCGGACAGACTGACGGACGGACGGGCGGACAGACTGACGGACGGGCGAGCAGACGGGCGGACGGACACACGGACGGACGGGCAAGCAGACGAGCGGACAGACAAACGGACGGGCAGGCGGATGGACAGACGGACGGACTGGCAGACAGACGGGCGGACGAACAGACGGACGGGCAGACAGACAGACTGACGGACGGGCAGGCGGACGGACGGACGAGCAGATGGGCGGCCGGACAGACGGACGGACGGGCAGACAGACAGACGAACAGATGGGCAGGCGGATGAACAGACGGACGGGCGGACTGACGGGCGGACAGATTGACCTCGTGCTGGAATCTTCTGAGCTGGGAATGGGTTAGAATAAAAACTAGAAACGTTCTACTACCGCTGCGGCTCTCCGGACCTCCGCCGCGCTGGTTTCTTGTTCATCCTCCATTCCGGCACGAGACTTCAATCAGAAGCTACGACGTTTCAAACTCTTTTTAATGCATTTTTTAGGGCGCTACAAAAAACAAAACTCTCTTTTTTTAAGATTAAATATATTTATTTATTTTATTTTTTTTATTCTTTATTATTGATATGGAAAAGGATGGGTGATTTAAACTTTTATAGTTTTCATACTTTTTAAACTTTTTTTTTTTTTATAAATTTTTGCTTTTTTTTTTTAGTTCCCCCCTTGGGGACTTGAATGTTTGAAAGTTGGCTTGTACTATATGCTGCAATACAACAATATTGCAGTATATGGTAAAATTGTTGATGTCAAGGATGATAGGGGTCTTCGTGCAGCGGGGGATGGGCTATGGGTGCCAGAATTAATGCACCACGCAGTTTTGTCCATGCCACTGTCAGAAACCAGCAACTGATATAAGACTTACTGGTTCTTTCTATGTCTGGGCTAAAGTAAATAGGGCTGAGATGCAATACTGCTTACAACCTGTTGGATGGGTGTGGCGCTGTTTGGGGAAGAAATCATCTATGAGTTTTTAATTCTGTACTGTCCCTTTAAGTACACGGCTTACATAATTCCTTCAATATGTCAGTATGGGAAATATACACTGTTATTACTGATACATGAGCCCCGATGTGACGATCCTTCCAAAATCCTTCATATCAGATCATTATTAGGATGGACACATTGTCATCTGCTGCAAGCAGAAGAAAAGCAATTGTAGAGATAGTGCAGGCTGGTATCTTATACACCCTGCACAACGAGGAAGCAAAATGCCCTGAGGACACGACTCAGTATACGTATGAAATGACCTTTATACATAGGAGGAATACCAGAAGACGCTCCCATTCTACAGAGTACAGAGCCCATACCTCTGCTTTTCTGTGAAATTAAAGGGGCTTTCAATTTTGGACTATATCTTTTGGAAAGGTTCCCCAATCATAAGCTGATCCTATGCTAAGATCAATGGAAATCTGGAGAAAAGAAAACCTGGGAGGAAATGAATATTCTCATTTAAAGGGGACCCATCACTTGCCATAAATATGTTATATTCTTACCTGGTTTAAATGCCGCTGTTCTCCTGAATCCGGCGCTGTTTTTCTTTTGTTCCTGCACCTCTCCATTCCCGAGATATGGCCCTTTCTTCCCTGTATGTAATTTTAGTATTTTTTTTACAGCAGGAGGTAGTCACAGAGAAGTGGTTTTGTGGGTCACGCCTACTTGCCTAAAAAGACTAAAATGACTTACAGGGAAGAAAGGATCATATCTCAGGAACGGAGAGGCGCAGGAACAAAAGAAGAACAGTGCTGGATTCAGGAGAACAGCGGCATTTACACCAGGTATATAAGAATTACATATTTAGGTCCTTAAATTAATGGATCCTCCAGGGTAAAAGACACTTTTAGTAACCGCTCTTCATTAGATGAGGGCTCAGGCCAGGAAACCCCCTTATAATTACTAAGAAGTCCCTAATAAAGTACTCGATATTATAATATGGATGTAGAGACTGCACTTAAAGGGCATTTCCACCTAGAATAAAAGTAGTGACCAAAATACAAAATAAAACGCTTATTCATTCTATAAAGTATTTAGAAACTTTCTCTGTTGTTAGAACTCCAGTCTTTTTCTAAGTTTTAGACCAGGGTCCTATAAGGGATGCAATGATTCTTGCTTGTTGTTATCAAGCTCATGAGGGTGACTACCTCTTTATGGAAACTGCAAACTTGCTGCAGCGCCACCACAGGTGAGTTAAAGCATTGCACATTTTTTCATTAAAATTAACAAACTGAGGTATTGAGTCCTCCAGAGTGGAAGACCCTCTTTGTAGTCACTCTTTGCCTTAAGATGAGGTTACTGCACAGGGGACCCCCCTCTAATAACTCACAGGTTTTTTTTTATGAGGCTACCACTTGGGGGCTTAAACTCCGGGCATTGTCAGTTGGGCAGTCGTCAGAAATCCATATCTTGACTCAGATCCTCAAGCTGTTGCTCTATCCCTGCCATCATGCTTTACACTGCAGCTTTGCTTGTTTAGATTGGCTGCTGCCGAATTAACATAAGTTCAGCAAGAAATCAGCACCCAAAGAAATGATTTATATTATAGAGGACTGAATTAATTAAAAAATACACATATAAAGACCAACAGATAAAAAATAATTATGGAGGACCTGCTGCAAATAGTCAGAGGGGAGGAGCCACTATGAGGGGGAGGAGTCTGGACTTAACACTAGTACTTTATACACAGTAATACGACATCTCCTTACTTAATCGTCCGCAGGGTCTCGGTGGAGGCCAAGATTTATTGCATCCTAATAGAAATTCCATATAAAGGTCGCAGGACTATGACAATGGCTTCTCCCCGCGATTTGTAACGTTGGCTGAAACGTCCTGCTGATATAATCTCCCAAAATCCAGTTCCCTGATCTTCTAGAATATTATGTAAAAAAAAAAAAAATTATGTTTAACCCCTTCTCACCACGGCCAATTTTTGCTTCTGCGTTTTCATACCTCTCCTTCTTCCAAAAGCCAAAACTCTTTTTATTTTTCCATCCATATAGATGAAATAAACGCGATTCCGACAGAAAAAAATTGCCTTCCAATATGATTCTCCAGGTTGGTGTGACCAAACTCGTCCATTTTTTTTTTTAAATTATTTTAATGATGAAAAAAACATTTGAAATTTGTAAACAAAAAAAAATCATATTTTTTTTCTGTGTTGCCATTTTCCGTGACCCGTAACGTTTTCATCTTTTTGGCCAATGAAGCTGTTTGAGGTCTTGTTTTTTCGTGGGGCAAGAGGACGTTTTAATTGATATTATTTAAGGATAGATATGATGTTTTCTTCACTTCTTATTTCATACGAAAAAAAGAAATCTTGTCATTTTTTTTATTCTTTTCTATTAGGGTTAATTAATATTTTCTAATAGAGCAGACTTTTATGGACGCAGTGATACCAAATATTGGTACTTTTTAATTTTTTTTTAATACTATTATTTTTAATTGGGGGAAAATAAAGGTGATTCAATTTGTGATGATTTTTTTTTTAGTTTTTAATATTTTTGAAACTTATTTATTTTTTTCCTGTATTTGTTATTACCTCCCAGGGGACGTGAATCTGCGATCATCTGATCATCATACGTCCCATATCGCAGTTCATCAAATAAGTGTTATTCTTCATACAATAACATTTCTCATCAATTTGACAGATTTGTATCTATTCAATGTAATCAATGAAGCTGAATGAAAGCAAGCGGAGATCTTATCGCGGGTGCCGAATTCATACGGAAAAAATTTCTTAACTTTCCAATACAAACTGAAAAAAAAAAAGTACCATATGCCGCCTGTGTGCCGCCTCAGAATCACACATACCGGCGCCTGGGATTCAGCGGTACAGCGGGTGCGGGAGGCAAATGTCATCATTGTCCCCTGCTTGTGCTGCGATCAGCGTGAACAAGGGACAATGTTGAAAGTAGTATTCTGCTCCCGCTGTCTCCAAGTGTATAGAATAAAATAAAAAAATCCTTATACTCACCTGTCCGAAGATGACATAATCCAGTGTCCCACGCCGTAATCCATCTGACCGACATTTCTTCATCAGCGTGTGTGGTGGCTTGAGGGGACTGCACACACTGAGGAGCAGATGAGAATGACTTGCTGCAGCAACAGGACACCGCTCAATGAGCCCAGAGCAGGTCAGGGGCCCGTTCGCTGCAGCAAGTCATTCTCCTCTACTCCTGAGTGTGTGCAGTCGCCTCAAGCCACCGATCACACTGATGAAGAAATGTCGGTCAGATGGATTACGGCGTGGGACACTGGATTATTTCTTCTTCGGACAGGTGAGTATAAGGATTTTTTTTATTTTATTCTTATTTTTACACTTGGAGACATCAGGAGCAGAATGCTACTCTCAACATTGTCACTTGCTCTCACTGATCGCAGCGCAAGCAGGGGACAATGATGAGAGATGCATTCAGCACCCAGCGCAGGGAACAGCACGAACTCTACACTGATTCCCAGGTGTTGGTACGTGTCACACTGATGACTCACGGATGTCATCAACGTGCACATGTGGAACGTTTTGCGGCCCGTGCTGCTGTTAAAAAACGGACATGTCAGCTTGTTTTGCCCTTGGACACACGGTCTGTGGAAACACACTGACATGTGCACAGACCCATTCATTTGAATGTGTCTATATGTGTCAGTGTCTCCAGTATGTGTGAAAACTGTCACCACACCTATCAGAGACACTGATATGTGAAAGAGGTCTAAGATGGTACTGACCAATATGCACTGCACTGTTTATCAGAGGAGAGAAAGAGATCTGCTGGGAGAGCTGTGTGACATGTAATAAACTACAGGAGGTAACTCAGGATCAGTACAGGATCAGTAATGTATGTATATAGTGACTGCACCAGCAGAATAGTGAGTGCAGCTCTGGAGTATAATACAGGATGTAACTCAGGATCAGTAATGTAATGTATGTACACAGTGACTGCACCAGCAGAATAGTGAGTGCAGCTCTGGAGTATAATCCAGGATGTAACTCAGGATCAGTAATGTAATGTATGTACACAGTGACTGCACCAGCAGAATAGTGAGTGCAGCTCTGGAGTATAATACAGGATGTAACTCAAGATCAGTAATGTAATGTATGTACACAGTGACTGCAGCAGCAGAATAATGAGTGCAGCTCTGGAGTATAATACAGGAGGTAACTCAGGATCAGTAATGTAATGTATGTACACAGTGACTGCACCAGCAGAATAGTGAGTGCAGCTCTGGGGTATAATACAGGATGTAACTCAGGATCAGTACAGGGTCAGTAATGTAATGTATGTATATAGTGACTGCACCAGCAGAATAGTGAGTGCAGCTCTGGGGTATAATACAGGATGTAACTCCGAATCAGTACAGGATCAGTAATGTAATGTATGTGCACAGTGACTGCACCAGCAGAATAGTGAGTGCAGCTCTGGAGTATAATACAGGATGTAACTCAGGATCAGTAATGTAATGTATGTACACAGTGACTGCAGCAGCAGAATAATGAGTGCAGCTCTGGAGTATAATACAGGAGGTAACTCAGGATCAGTAATGTAATGTATGTACACAGTGACTGCACCAGCAGAATAGTGAGTGCAGCTCTGGGGTATAATACAGGATGTAACTCAGGATCAGTACAGGGTCAGTAATGTAATGTATGTATATAGTGACTGCACCAGCAGAATAGTGAGTGCAGCTCTGGGGTATAATACAGGATGTAACTCCGAATCAGTACAGGATCAGTAATGTAATATATGTACACAGTGACTGCACCATCAGAATAGTGAGTGCAGCTCTGGGGTATAATACAGGATGTAACTCAGGATCAGTACAGGATAAGTAATGTAATGTATGTACACAGTGACTGCACCAGCAGAATAGTGAGTGCAGCTCTGGAGTATAATACAGGATGTAACTCAGGATCAGTACAGGATCAGTAATGTAATGTATGTACACAGTGACTGCACCAGCAGAATAGTGAACGCAGCTCTGGAGTATAATACAGGATGTAACTCAGGATCAGTAATGTAATGTATGTACACAGTGACTGCACCAGCAGAATAGAGAGTGCAGCTCTGGAGTATAATACAGGATGTAACTCAGGATCAGTACAGGATCAGTAATGTAATGTATGTGTAGCACCCTGAGGATTCGGCTGCTACAGGGGTATTGCACCTCAAGCCAGAGGTGTGATATTCCACTCCCGGGTAAGGATGGAGTGTGAAACTGAGCTCAGTTAGCTGCATACACTACATACATCCCATTTCCGAGGGACAGACCGATGGTACTCCCACTAGGTATATGTGCAGGTACGACAGTGTCTGTCCCTGGCTGGAGTGGGAGGGGGGTGGAACATCCCAGTAGTGTAGGGGCAGATAGGGGGAGCAGTCTGGGTAAGGCTAGGAGCTCATTGGGTGCTGGTCACCTGAGCTCACACATAGAGGGAGTATATAAGGTGGGAACCATCTTAGATCAGGGTCAGTCAGTCTTCTGTAGAGAGTGAGTTAGTCCTGAGAGAGGTCCAGGAGCGCCTGCAGAGAGAGGAGAAGAGAAGGACCCAGAGGGGGAGAAGAAGGAACCCCAAGAACCCAGAATTAGACCAGAAGGGTGAAGGGTTGGCACGCAAGGGAACCGGATCCCAAATTAGTGGAGGAGAGAAACAACCCTCAGCTAAGAACCGGAGGCTGCGACATTACATGTGGAGCAGCCCCTCACCAAGTCCACTAAGAAGGCACACCAGGTATAGGGTCAGGGAACCCCGAAGAGGTGCACCCACCAAGAGGCCCGAGGGAGCCGGACACAAGTGGATCCCTGGTGAGGAAGGCCAGTAGAGAGGACAGTCAGAAAGGGAGCTCAGGACCACGCTCCAGAATTGCTTGGGGTTGGCCGAGTCCAGGACCTGGTGGACGCAGCACGGCTCGGGCGGTCACTCAAGGCCAGAGTGACCAACAGAACAGCAGTAAGTAAAAACCCTGAACTGCACAGCCCGACTCTGAGTCTTCTTACCATCCACACTGCACCACCACTACCACCATCCTCTACACCTGACCCCCTGAGGCTATACCCCTCCCGTTGGGGGTTATACTATCACAGAAGCTGCACACACACCACCAGCCTCAGCGGACCCTGCTGCAGCAGCGGCCGTATTGACCGCAAATCAACGGGTGGCGTAGTCGACACTAAGAACACTAACAACATCTGTAAAGACTGCCACACACTGAGTTTGACACCCTGGGCACGGACCGGGTCACCGCCACTCGGAGACTACAACCCCCATCTGATCCGGCTCCGGGTATCCCCCAAACAACACTGGCCCAGGGGGCGCGTCAACTTTGGCGTAGTCGGCAGGATAACGTGCCCGCAACAACCGGGTACTGCGTGCCTGAAGAAAAGTTCACCGTTACCTCAAAAAGAAGTCTCCCGCCGGTTCCGGAGGGTCCCCGCCAACGGACCCCATCACAGGTCGTTTCCCGCCGGTTGTCCGCCATTTGCAGCTTTTTCCCGCCATCCATGGAGTTTCCCGCCACTGGGAGACGATTCCCGCCATTTCCAAAGATTTCCCGCCTTGGAAGAGCGGACGCCATTATGGGCGTGCCAGAGGGTGGCAAAAGGCCACCTCCCATCGTGGGCCAGGTCGAAGAATGGCGCCAAAAGCGGAAACCGCGCCCACCAACAGAGACTGTGATGCTGGAAGTGTCCATCAGCGTGAGAGAACTGCCCCTGGAACTGACAATCACTAAGTTGCCCCGGGACCACCCTCAATGTGGGCGGAGACAGAACAAAGGAGCGAAGATGGGTGCAGCCTGGAGAAGTCTGGAGAGAGCGCACCCGGAGACAAGAAGTCTGGAGAGAAGTCTGGAGAGAGCGTACCCGGAGATGGAGGGAGAGACAGGCAGCACCGACCCAGTGGTCAGGAGCCTGCTGCAAGCAACAACCCCACTAGGCTTAGTGGAGATCCTAGCACAGCTCCCCCGAGACCGGGAGTGTGCACAGACCGCGCTGGAGGGCCTCGCACGGAGGATGGCCCAGGTGCAGCAAGACACGCTGACGGAGTGGAGCCGTGAGATGGCCCAGCAGACCGGAACCCATCAGCGGAGCACGCCGCCCGAGACGAGGAGACAGACCGCCTCTGAGGATGGCGCAGGAGGAATGAAGGCAGGAGACGGCGCCGAGAAGGGAGCTGAACGGACGGAGGCAGGTAAAGGGGACGTTTCTACCCCGAGCCGAGAAACCGTGTACCTGTCCCAGCTCCCCGTCGCAGAGCCCGAAATTCCCCCTGCCGTGCCCGTCGCTGCATCGTCACCGTGCCAGACTAGGCCTCAAGCAGAAGCCGCGGCCGTGACCCCTGTGACGTCACGCGCCTCAACCCTGAGCGCGGCGAAGCAGGAAATACCATCGGCCTGGTCGCAAGGTCTAGTACCTCCGGGCGCCGCAATTCCAACAGCGCCCCCTACCTCCGCGGAGCCACCGGCCTGGTCGCAGGGCCGAGTGCCCCCGGGCGCCGCCGTCCTTACGGTGCCCTTTACCTTTAGGGTGCCCCAAGCCTGGTCGCAAGGCCTGGTCGACCCGGGCGCCGCTACCATCAACGCGCCCTCAACATCTCGAGTGCCGCACCTGGGCGAAGATCTATTTGCCCAGCACACGTGCCCGGATGGGCAGCCCTTTGTATGGCCCCAGGAGTACTACCAACTGGAACTCCAAAGAGCAAGGCCCCTGTGCGAGCCCCTGATTCCGGCTCCGAAGCCTGTCAGGAGAACCCCGCTCCCGCTAGAAGAAGCACAATTCGAGTGGGACCCCACCGGAGGAGACCTCATGGGGTTCACTCAAGAAACGCGGGCAGCCGCAGCAGAGCGAGTGGAGTGCTGCCGCCAGCAGTTGGCAGCCTTCGAGCAAGAGCGGAAAGAGAGGCGGATCCGTGAGCAGCGGCTGCAGGAACAGAGCGCAGGACAGAAGAGCCGGACCAGGAGGAACCCCCGTGCAGCTCATGGTCCCCGTACCACCGGGACTGTGATTAAATTCAACCTGCAGCATGGGTGGGGCTTCATAAGAGACCATCATACCCCCGGCGACGTCTTTCTAACCCGCAGAGACGTAGAAAGCCATCTGCCGGAGGGACACAGAGGTCGTGACCTGTACGTAGGGGATGAGGTCACGTTCACCCGGCACAAGTGTGCCAAAGGACCCTACGCCCTCCATGTACATCGCCTGACGGAGGAGGAGCTGCGGTGTGAGGAGGAGCAAGAGGACCCGGACGGGTCTGAAGACAAAGAAGGAGCAGGAGGACGCCGTCATTAAAGTACGGTAAAGAGACTGTAAAATAGTTACCCGTCAGGGTATAAGAACTGTTACTGCTGCTAGTTAAAATATAGTCCCCGTTGGGACCAGCAAATTGAACTGAAACCCGTGTGTCCCTATTCCCACTGACCGAGGACTGAGAGCGGTCATTCCTTTACTAATACCTGGCCGAGGACTGAGAGCGGCCATATTTCCCATTGTATATAGTTGCGCTTTTTAAGGCGCCCCCTACTGGTTTTATAGGAAAGCCGTGTTTTTCTACCAGAGACTGTGGCACTTTACCCGGTCACAAGTCGCACCGTGGCCGGAGGAACAAGAAAAAGTTTATGCTGCTGATATATATATATAATGTTTTATATGTTTATGTTGTTATGAAAATTTGTATGTTTGTGGATGTTTTAGTCTCTTACAGCCCGAGGACGTGCTGTGATTTACCAGGGGGGAATGTAGCACCCTGAGGATTCGGCTGCTACAGGGGTATTGCACCTCAAGCCAGAGGTGTGATATTCCACTCCCGGGTAAGGATGGAGTGTGGAACTGAGCTCAGTTAGCTGCATACACTACATACATCCCATTTCCGAGGGACAGACCGATGGTACTCCCACTAGGTATATGTGCAGGTACGACAGTGTCTGTCCCTGGCTGGAGTGGGAGGGGGGTGGAACATCCCAGTAGTGTAGGGGCAGATAGGGGGAGCAGTCTGGGTAAGGCTAGGAGCTCATTGGGTGCTGGTCACCTGAGCTCACACATAGAGGGAGTATATAAGGTGGGAACCATCTTAGATCAGGGTCAGTCAGTCTTCTGTAGAGAGTGAGTTAGTCCTGAGAGAGGTCCAGGAGCGCCTGCAGAGAGAGGAGAAGAGAAGGACCCAGAGGGGGAGAAGAAGGAACCCCAAGAACCCAGAATTAGACCAGAAGGGTGAAGGGTTGGCACGCAAGGGAACCGGATCCCAAATTAGTGGAGGAGAGAAACAACCCTCAGCTAAGAACCGGAGGCTGCGACATTACATGTGGAGCAGCCCCTCACCAAGTCCACTATGAAGGCACACCAGGTATAGGGTCAGGGAACCCCGAAGAGGTGCACCCACCAAGAGGCCCGAGGGAGCCGGACACAAGTGGATCCCTGGTGAGGAAGGCCAGTAGAGAGGACAGTCAGAAAGGGAGCTCAGGACCACGCTCCAGAATTGCTTGGGGGTTGGCCGAGTCCAGGACCTGGTGGACGCAGCACGGCTCGGGCGGTCACTCAAGGCCAGAGTGACCAACAGAACAGCAGTAAGTAAAAACCCTGAACTGCACAGCCCGACTCTGAGTCTTCTTACCATCCACACTGCACCACCACTACCACCATCCTCTACACCTGACCCCCTGAGGCTATACCCCTCCCGTTGGGGGTTATACTATCACAGAAGCTGCACACACACCACCAGCCTCAGCGGACCCTGCTGCAGCGGCGGCCGTATTGACCGCAAATCAACGGGTGGCGTAGTCGACACTAAGAACACTAACAACATCTGTAAAGACTGCCACACACGGAGTTTGACACCCTGGGCACGGACCGGGTCACCGCCACTCGGAGACTACAACCCCCATCTGATCCGGCTCCGGGTATCCCCCAAACAACACTGGCCCAGGGTGCGCGTCATATGTACACAGTGACTGCACCAGCAGAATAGTGAGTGCAGCTCTGGAGTATAATACTGGATGTAACTCAGGATCAGTAATGTAATGTATGTACACAGTGACTGCACCAGCAGAATAGTGAGTGCAGCTCTGGAGTATAATACTGGATGTAACTCAGGATCAGTAATGTAATGTATGTACACAGTGACTGCACCAGCAGAATAGTGAGTGCAGCTCTGGAGTATAATACTGGATGTAACTCAGGATCAGTAATGTAATGTATGTACACAGTGACTGCACCAGCAGAATAGAGAGTGCAGCTCTGGAGTATAATACAGGATGTAACTCAGGATCAGTAATGTAATGTATCTTATCTATCTATCTTTGCACATATCCCTATAGATATTTCGGTCTGCCATCTGCATTCGGTCCCATTACCCCAGGGGAGATGCTGCTTTTCCTCCCGTCGTACCTCGTACAGAGGATGATTCCCAGAACATAAACATACAGGAGACCAGCGACATTCGGGGTCTTTCTCTGTTATCAGTGTGTAGGGGCTGCGGCTCTTCTGGATTGAGTACCTCTGCCTGCGGAGTCCATTATTCCTGGTAATACAATTATATAGTCTCCGCATACTTACAGAGAGGAATTAGGACTTACACATGTGAAGCAGCGATCGCCAGAGGCCTGAAGACGTCTTGAGCTCGGGGATTGTGACTTCTACACTATGTGACATAAAAGAAGTAAAAACAGCATAAAAGGCAAAGCGAGCAGAGCTGCTGGATGGGACCTCAGAGTCCGGGCAGAGTGATATTTACCAGGCGGATGGTCCGGTGCGAGCTGCGCAGCCGTCAGGAGGGACCACGTGATGTCATCAATACAAGCGATAGATCCGCTATCGGGCGGCCATCAGAACCTTGTTCCCAGGTCTCGTCGCTGTAGTGTGACCTCTGATCCCGGGAGAGTCACCATCATCATCATTAGTGTTAATCGTTAACATCAGGTCCTGTCATTCTGTATTATCAGATCCTGATGAGCCCTGGTATCAGGCGGCCGCTGTAAATCAGTAACACTTTACAGCACTTCCCCCCCCCCCCTGGAAATTAATTGAGTCACGTCGTCTGCAGAATTGTCACCTGACGACCAGGAATAGGAAGAAGTGGTGTCTGTTGGGTCTGATCAACACTTTAATCAGTGCAGTACCCGTCCCAGACTGCAGGGGCAGCATTTTAGCACATGGTGGGTTTATAACACCTCCGCAGAAGGCAGTGCTCTGTGCAATACAAGCTAATGAAATTATCATGTCACCACTAGGGGGAGCTCCCTGCATACAGATTTATTATTGCGCTCAGTGGAAGACGAAGTGTGCTCCCTCTAGTGGTGAATGAAGGCAGGAAGGATTTTATCATATGATTGATGGACGATTGTGCAGAAGTTCTGGAGCTTTGTATCAGGAAGCCCCAAACCGTATAAAGATTCTGGATCCATATGCAATAAATAAAGTTAGACTATTAGCAGAGCTGAAGGGGGAAAGAGAAGAACTCGGCCCTCTTGTCACGGGCATCACTTCTGCGCTTGGAAAACACAACTCCAAAGTCCTTAAACATCCTGTTTCTCGTTCTGGCATTTTGTACATGAACCAGGAGGATCAGGATGAACAATGCTAATTCCTGAGTGATATCATCTTTTTGCACATGTCTGGGGGCTCAGTGACAGATGGCAGCTCCGGTTATTCCTGTGTGGGCAGCAATAGAGACACGGATGTGGGAGGAATAATATTTTCCTTTGATTTATGGGAAATGTCAGGGGCGCGGGAATCGGGGATTTGTTTCCAAACTGTTGCCATGAAGTGTCACGTCTGACTACACATGCGTCGCCATACCTGGAGGGCACCGGAGCCGAGCATGGTGGACCCTCACCAATATCCGGGTATATGGGGTCCAGAAGTAGCATCACATCCCAGATCCGGCTCACGATTGGGGACAGTCTATGTATTACACTGATTATGGGGACAATCTCACTGACCTTAATTACGGGGGCAGTCTCTCCTGACACTGATGATGTTGGCATCCCTGTACTGATTATGAGGGCAGTCTCTTTTTGACACGGATTATGGGGGGACAGTCTCTGACATTGATTATGGGGACAGTTTCTTACACTGAATATGGTGGCATTCTATTTCTCACACTGATTATGTGGGAAGTCTCTGTCTCACATTGATAATGGGGGCACAATCTGTCTGGCATGGATTTGGGGAAAGTCTTTGTTTCACACTGGTTATGGGGGCAGTCTCTGACACTGATTATGGCGGAAATATGTGTCTGATCCTGATTATGGTGGCAGTCACTGTCTGAAACTGATCATGGGGAAAGTCTCTTCCTAAGGCCACGGCCCCATTATCAGTATTCGATCAGTATTTTTTCTCAGGAGTGGAAGCCAAACCCAGGAGTGGGTGATAAATGCAGAATTGGTGACTTGTTTCTATTATACCTTTTCTCTGATTGTTCCACTCCTGGTTTTGGCTCCCACTCCTGAGAAAAAATACTGACCAAGTACTGATAGTGGGCTGTGGTCTAATACTGATTATGGGGACGGTATGTGTCTGGCATGGATTTTGGGGACAGTCTCTCCCTGACACTGACTATGGAGGAGGGGAGACACTGACACTTAATACAGCAGGTTTATGAGGGCTCACTGACTCGCTGATTTGCATTGCTAACGTCTTGCACTGTTTATAGGGGTCTTATAGTTTTTGTTATGGAGCTGTGGCCAGTATTTAAGGGATGAGCTCATAATCAAGAAATGTTGTATTATGCTGTTCGCACCTAACATCTGGAAGCTCACAAATATTGCTGTTCTCTGCATAGTATCACCTCTCATAGCAGTAGTTTGTGCTTCAGAGCTGCTCTTCCTTCTGAGGACAAGAAAGTGCAGAAGGACATGAAGATAACAGCCAGAAGTGATTATAGGGGAGGGAGAAAGCCTGAGATGATATTTTTAAACATTTGCAAGGGGGCTAAGGGCAGGACACAGAAACAGAAGTAATAATGTCCCCACTCTTTACTGGAAGCCTCACTCTCCAGTACCAGTTCTGGGACCAGCTGTGATTTCCAAAGGACTGTCTTTCTTCTTTGCAAACATCTCCCTCTGGTGGTGAAGAGGTGAAGTGACCAAATCTGAAATACAGCTGGACTGTAGACCAGAGAAATAAGTGAAAAAAAAAACATTTGTGGGTTTCTTTACAATTTTCTCTGCTTGAGATCCAAAGGCTGTAAACCGGTCTCACAACTGAAGATTGCTACAATTCTACAATACATATTACATTTCACAGATCTCTTCTGTTACAATGTATCGGTCTAGGGGATGCTACAAGTGATGTAATATTATCAGTCTCATTGAACACAGAGGAGCCGGTTCTATAACAGACACTTTTGTGTTCTCTTTAGCAGGAGTCCTGCGTACCACATACAGGAGATTGTGTTACTGCGCCTTTAACAGCGGTGACGATGTCTTGGAATGTCCTTTATTTAGTAAATAGTGGAATGTTTGGGATTCTTGCACCTTAAACAGTGAATCGTCCACAACTAGAGAACAAATCCGAGATTTCCAAAAAAGATTCCTGGTCCTCATTTATTTATTATTTTGTTACCTTCTACCGGTCCTTGATTTCGGGACACATTTTACATTTTCTCTTGTGCTTTCCTCGCTGTTTTCACATGTTGAAGAGCCCAGTCCGAAGTTTTAAGTGTAACTTCTTACCTCTTCCTTAAATCACCTAAAAATGGTAAAGGGGCACAGAGGCCCCCCCGTATGCAGAAGCATGTGACGCAGCAAGGGTGCACTCATTTTTTTTCTTCACTACGTTTATTTGCCCCAAGGTGTACAGTCGCTACATACAGTCATGGCCGAAAGTGTTGGCACCCTTGAAATTGTTCCACAAAATGAAGTATTTCTCCCAGACAGTAAACTGCAATTACTTCTGTTTTGTTATACACATGGTTATTTCCTATTGGAACATCACAAAAAAAAAAACAGAAAAAAAAACAGATTGGACATAATTTCACACAAAACTCCAAAAGTGGGCCGGACAAAATTGTTGGCACCCTCAACGTAATATTTGGTTGCGGCCTGAAATAATTCTGGGGGCTTCTTGAGGTATGTTTGGGGTCATTGTCCTGCTGCAAGACCCATGATCTAGGACGCAAACCCAGCTTTCTGACACTGGGCAATACATTGTGACCCAAAATCCTTTGGTAGTCTTCAGATTTCATGATATCTTGCACACAGTCAGGGCACCCAGTGCCAGAGGCAGCAAAAACAACCCAAAAACGTCTTTGAACCTCCACCATGTTTGACTGAAGGTACTGTGTTCTTTTCTTTGTAGGCCTCACTCCATTTTTGGTAAACAGTAGAATGATGTGCTTTACCAAAAAGCTTTATCTTGGTATTATCTGTCCACAAGACGCTTTCCCAGAAGGATTTTGGCTTACTCAAGTACATTTTGGCAAACTGCAGTCTAGCTTTTCTATGTTTCTGTGTCAGCAGTGGGGTCCTCCTGGGTCTCCGACCATAGCGTTTCATTTCATTCAAATGTGGATGGATAGTTCGCGCTGACATTGATGCGCTCCGAGCCTGCAGGACAGCTTGAATTTTTGGGGAATGTGATTGGGGCTGCTTATCCACCATCCGGACTATCCTGCATTGCAACTTTTCATCAATTTTTCTCTGCCATCCACATCCAGGGAGATTAGCTACAGTGCCATGGGTTGTTAACTTCTTGATTATCTCTGGAGATGGACTTGTAACCTTGAGATTGTTGATAGTTTTCAACAATTGTGGTTCTCAAGTCCTCAGACAGTTCTCTTCTCCTCTTTCTGTTCTCCATGCTTAGTGTGGCACACAGACACACAATGCAAAGATTGAGTCAACTTCTCTCCTTTTATCTGGTTTCAGGTGTGATGTTCATATTGCCCACACATGTTACTTGCCACAGGTGAGTGTGAACGAGCATCACATGCTTGAAACAAAGTTGTTTACCCACAATTTTGGAAAGGTGCCAACAGTTTTGTCCAGCCCATTATTGGGGGTTTTGTGTGAAAATATGTCCAATTTACCTTTGGAAATAAACGTGTATAACAAAACATGTATAATTGCAAAAAATTTTTGGAGAAATACTTAATTTTCTGGAACAATTTCAAGGGTGCAAACATTTTCGGCCAGGACTTTATATACAGTGTGTGTAGTCTTTTAGTCAAGAGGGCATGGTCCTCAAGAAGACACCATAAAAAAATAGAACCACGCCCACTTGGCTAAAGTACTATATTTATAAATGGGGTAGAGAGGGCCCGATCTATGGAAGGGGAGGAACACATAATGAGAAAAACAGCTCTAGATTGAGGAGAACATATACGAGGCGCACACACTGTATGCACGCTCACTCCATATATGGGGCACACACTGTATGCACGCTCAGTCCATATATGGCGCACACACTGTAAACACGCTCACTCCATATATGGGGCACACACTGTATGCACGCTCACTCCATATATGGGGCACACACTGTATGCACGCTCAGTCCATATATGGCGCACACACTGTAAGCACTCTCACTCCATATATGGGGAGCACACACTGTATGCACGCTCACTCCATATATGGGGCACACATTGTATGCACGCTCACTCCATATATGGGGCACACACTGTATGCACGCTCACTCCATATATGGGGTGCACACACTGTATACACGCTCACTCCATATATGGGGCACACACTGTATACACGCTCACTCCATCTATGGGGTACACACTGTATACATGCTCACTCCATATATGGGGTACACACTGTATGCACGCTCACTCCATATATGGGGCACACACTGTATGCACGCTCACTCCATATATGGGGCACACACTATATGCACGCTCACTCCATATATGGGGCACACACTGTATACACGCTCACTCCATATATGGGGCACACACTATATGCACGCTCACTCCATATATGGGGCGCACACACTGTATGCACGCTCACTCCATATATGGGGCACACACTGTATGCACGCTCATTCCATATATGGGGCGCACACTGTATGCACGCTCACTCCATATATGGGGCACACACTGTATACACGCTCACTCCATATATGGGGCACACACACTGTAAACACGCTCACTCCATATATGGAGCACACACTGTATGCATGCTCACTCCATATATGGGGCACACACTGTATGCACGCTCACTCCATATATGGGGCGCACACTATATGCACGCTCACTCCATATATGGGGTGCACACACTGTATGCACGCTCACTCCATATATGGGGCGCACACACTGTATGCACGCTCACTCCATATATGGGGCACACACTGTATACATGCTCACTCCACATATGGGGCACACACTGTATGCACGCTCACTCCATATATGGGGCACACACTGTATGCACGCTCACTCCATATATGAGGCACACACTGTATGCACGCTCACTCCATATATGGGGCACACACTGTATACATGCTCACTCCATATATGGGGCACACACTGTAAACACGCTCACTCCATATATGGGGCACACACTGTATGCACGCTCACTCCATATATGGGGCACACACACTGTATGCACCCTCACTCCATATATGGGGTACACACTGTATGCACGCTCACTCCATATATGGGGTGCACACACTGTATGCACACTCACTCCATATATGGGGCACACACTGTATGCACGCTCACTCCATATATGGGGCGCACACTGTATGCACGCTCACTCCATATATGGGGCACACACTGTATGCATGCTCACTCCATATATGGGGCACACACTGTATGCACGCTCACTCCATATATGGGGCGCACACACTGTATGCACGCTCACTCCATATATGGGGCATACACTGTATGCACGCTCACTCCATATATGGGGCACACACTGTATGCACGCTCACTCCATATATGGGGCACACACTGTATGCACGCTCACTCCATATATGGGGCATACACTGTATGCACGCACACTCCATATATGGGGCGCACACACTGTATGCACGCTCACTCCATATATGGGGCATACACTGTATGCACGCTCACTCCATATATGGGGCACACACTGTATGCACGCTCACTCCATATATGGGGCACACACACTGTATGCACCCTCACTCCATATATGGGGTACACACTGTATGCACGCTCACTCCATATATGGGGAGCACACACTGTATGCACGCTCACTCCATATATGGGGCATACACTGTATGCACGCTCACTCCATATATGGGGCACACACTGTATGCACGCTCACTCCATATATGGGGCACACACTGTATGCATGCTCACTCCATATATGGGGCACACACTGTATGCACGCTCACTCCATATATGGGGCACACACTGTATGCACGCTCACTCCATATATGGGGCACACACACTGTATGCACCCTCACTCCATATATGGGGTACACACTGTATGCACGCTCACTCCATATATGGGGCGCACACACTGTATGCACGCTCACTCCATATATGGGGCACACACTGTATGCACGCTCACTCCATATATGGGGCGCACACTGTATGCACGCTCACTCCATATATGGGGCACACACTGTATCCACGCTCAGTCCATATATGGGGTGCACACACTGTAAACACGCTCACTCCATATATGGGGCACACACTGTATGCACGCTCACTCCATATATGGGGCGCACACTGTATGCACGCTCACTCCATATATGGAGCGCACACTGTATGCACGCTCACTCCATATATGGGGCACACACTGTATACACGCTCACTCCATATATGGGGCGCACACACTGTAAACACGCTCACTCCATATATGGGGCACACACTGTATGCAACCTCATTTCATATATGGGGCGCACACTGTATGCACGCTCACTCCATATATGGGGCACACACTGTATACACGCTCACTCCATATACGGGGCACACACACTGTAAACACGCTCACTCCATATATGGGGCGCACACACTGTATGCACGCTCACTCCATATATGGGGCGCACACACTGTAAACACGCTCACTACATATATGGGGCACACACTGTATACATGCTCACTCCATATATGGGGCACACACTGTATGCACGCTCACTCCATATATGGGGCACACACTGTATACATGCTCACTCCATATATGGGGCACACACTGTATACATGCTCACTCCATATATGGGGCACACACTGTAAACACGCTCACTCCATATATGGGGCACACACTGTATACACGCTCACTCCATATATGGGGCACATACTGTATGCACGCTCACTCCATATATGGGGCACACACTGTAAACACACTCACTCCATATATGGGGCACACACTGTATGCACCCTCACTCCATATATGGGGCACACACTGTATGCACGCTCACTCCATATATGGGGCACACACTGTATGCACGCTCACTCCATATATGGGGCACACACTGTAAACACACTCACTCCATATATGGGGCACACACTGTATGCACCCTCACTCCATATATGGGGCACACACTGTATGCACGCTCACTCCATATATGGGGCGCACACTGTAAACACGCTCACTCCATATATGGGGCACACACTGTATGCACGCTCACTCCATATATGGGGCACACACTGTATACACGCTCACTCCATATATGGGGCACACACTGTAAACACACTCACTCCATATATGGGGCACACACTGTAAACACGCTCACTCCATATATGGGGCACACTGTAAACACGCTCACTCCATATATGGGGCACACACTGTATGCACGCTCACTCCATATATGGGGCACACACTGTATGCACGCTCACTCCATATATGGGGCACACACTGTATGCACTCTCACTCCATATATGGGGCACACACACTGTAAACACGCTCACTCCATATATGGGGCACACACTGTATGCACGCTCACTCCATATATGGGGCACACACTGTATGCACGCTCACTCCATATATGGGGCACACACTGTATGCACGCTCACTCCATATATGGGGCACACACTGTATGCACGCTCACTCCATATATGGGACACACACTGTATGCACGCTCACTCCATATATGGGGCACACACTGTATGCACGCTCACTCCATATATGGGGCACACACTGTATGCACGCTCACTCCATATATGGGGCAAACACTGTATGCACGCTCACTCCATATATGGGGCACACACTGTATGCACGCTCACTCCATATATGGGGCGCACACACTGTAAACACGCTCACTCCATATATGGGGCACACACTGTATACACGCTCACTCCATATATGGGGCACACACTGTATGCACGCTCACTCCATATATGGGGCACACACTGTATACACGCTCACTCCATATATGGGGCACACACTGTATGCATGCTCACTCCATATACGGGGCGCACACTGTATACACGCTCACTCCATATATGGGGCACACACTATATGCACGCTCACTCCATATATGGGGCACACACTGTAAACACGCTCACTCCATATATGGGGCACACACTATATGCACGCTCACTCCATATATGAGGCACACACTGTATGCACGCTCACTCCATTTATGGGGCACACACTGTATACACGCTTACTCCATATATGGGGCACACACTGTATGCACGCTCACTCCATATACGGGGCGCACACTGTATACACGCTCACTCCATATATGGGGCACACACTGTATGCACGCTCACTCCATATATGGGGCACACACTGTATACACGCTCACTCCATATATGGGGCACACACTATATGCACGCTCACTCCATATATGAGGCACACACTGTATGCACGCTCATTCCATATATGGGGCGCACACTGTATGCACGCTCACTCCATATATGGGGCACACACTGTATGCACGCTCACTCCATATATGGGGCGCACACACTGTAAACACGCTCACTCCATATAAGGGGCACACACTGTATGCACGCTCACTCCATATATGGGGCACACACTGTATACACGCTCACTCCATATACGGGGCGCACACACTGTATACACGCTCACTCCATATATGGGGCGCACACACTGTAAACACGCTCACTCCATATATGGGGCACACACTGTATACACGCTCACTCCATATACGGGGCGCACACACTGTATACACGGTCACTCCATATATGGGGCGCACACTGTATGCACGCTCACTCCATATATGGGGCACACACTGTATACACGCTCACTCCATATATGGGGCGCACACACTGTAAACACGCTCTCTCCATATATGGGGGGCACACACTGTATGCACGCTCACTCCATATATGGGGCACACACTGTATACACGCTCACTCCATATACGGGGCACACACTATATGCACGCTCACTCCATATATTGGGCACACACTGTATGCACACTCACTCCATATATAGGGCACACACACTGTATGCACGCATCATTCCATATATGGGGCACACACTGTATGCACGCTCACTCCATATATGGGGCACACACTGTATGCACGCTCACTACATATATGGGGCACACACTGTATGCACGCTCACTCCATATATGGGGCACACACTGTATGCACGCTCACTCCATATATGGGGCACACACACTGTATGCACGCTCACTCCATATATGGGGCACACACTGTATGCACGCTCACTCCATATATGGGGCGCACACTGTATGCACGCTCAGTCCATATATGGGGTGCACACACTGTAAACACGCTCACTCCATATATGGGGCGCACACACTGTATGCACGCTCACTCCATATATGGGGAGCACACACTGTAAACACGCTCACTCCATATATGGGGCACACACTGTATGCACGCTCACTCTATATATGGGGCACACACTATATGCACGCTCACTCCATATATGGGGCACACACTGTATGCACTCTCACTCCATATATGGGGCACACACTATATGCACGCTCACTCCATATATGGGGCACACACTGTATGCACGCTCATTTCATATATGGGGCGCACACTGTATGCACGCTCACTCCATATATGGGGCACACACTGTATGCACGCTCAGTCCATATATAGGGCACACACACTGTAAACACGCTCACTCCATATATGGGGCGCACACTGTATGCACGCTCACTCCATATATGGGGCGCACACTGTATGCACGCTCACTCCATATATGGGGCACACACTGTATACACGCTCACTCCATATATGGGGCACACACTGTATACACGCTCACTCCATATATGGGGCGCACACTGTATGCACACTCACTCCATATATGGGGCACACACACTGTAAACACGCTCACTCCATATATGGGGCACACACTGTATACATGCTCACTCCATATATGGGGTACACACTGCATGCACACTCACTCCATATATGGGGCACACACACTGTAAACACGCTCACTCCATATATGGGGCACACACTGTATGCACGCTCACTTCACATATGGGGCACACACTGTATACACGCTCACTCCATATACGGGGCACACACTATATGCACGCTCACTCTATATATATGGGGCACACACTGTATGCACGCTCACTCTATATATATGGGGCACACACTGTATGCACGCTCACTCCATATATGGGGCACACACACTGTATGCACGCTCACTCCATATATGGGGCACACACTGTATGCACGCTCACTCCATATATGGGGCACACACTGTATGCACGCTCAGTCCATATATGGGGTGCACACACTATAAACACTCTCACTTCATATATGGGGCGCACACACTGTATGCACGCTCACTCCATATATGGGGCACACACTGTATGCACGCTCACTCCATATATGGGGCACACACTGTATACACGCTCACTCCATATATGGGGCACACACTGTATACATGCTCACTCCATTTATGGGGCACACACTGTATACACGCTCACTCCATATATGGGGCACACACTATATGCACGCTCACTCCATATATGGGGCACACACTGTATACATGCTCACTCCATATATGGGGTACACACTGCATGCACGCTCACTCCATATATGGGGCACACACACTGTAAACACGCTCACTCCATATATGGGGCACACACTGTATGCACGCTCACTTCATATATGGGGCACACACTGTATACATGCTCACTCCATATATGGGGCACACACTATATGCACGCTCACTCCATATATGGGGCACACACTGTATACATGCTCACTCCATATATGGGGTACACACTGCATGCACGCTCACTCCATATATGGGGCACACACACTGTAAACACGCTCACTCCATATATGGGGCACACACTGTATGCACGCTCACTTCATATATGGGGCACACACTGTATACACGCTCACTCCATATACGGGGCACACACTATACGCACGCTCACTCTATATATATGGGGCACACACTGTATGCACGCTCACTCCATATATGGGGAACACACACTGTATGCACGCTCACTCCATATATGGGGCACACACTGTATGCACGCTCACTCCATATATGGGGCACACACTGTATGCACGCTCAGTCCATATATGGGGTGCACACACTATAAACACTCTCACTTCATATATGGGGCGCACACACTGTATGCACGCTCACTCCATATATGGGGCACACACTGTATGCACGCTCACTCCATATATGGGGCACACACTGTATACACGCTCACTCCATATATGGGGCACACACTGTATACATGCTCACTCCATTTATGGGGCACACACTGTATACACGCTCACTCCATATATGGGGCACACACTATATGCACGCTCACTCCATATATGGGGCACACACACTGTATGCACCCTCACTCCATATATGGGGTACACACTGTATGCACGCTCATTCCATATATGGGGCGCACACTATATGCACGCTTACTCCATATATGGGGCGCACACACTGTATGCACGCTCACTCCATCTATGGGGTGCACACACTATATGCACGCTCACTCCATATATGGGGCGCACACACTGTATGCACGCTCACTCCATCTATGGGGTGCACACACTATATGCACGCTCACTCCATATATGGGGCACACACTGTATGCACGCTCAGTCCATATATGGGGTGCACACACTGTAAACACGCTCACTCCATATATGGGGCGCACACACTGTATGCACGCTCACTCCATATATGGGGCGCACACACTGTAAACACGCTCACTCCATATATGGGGCACACACTGTATGCACGCTCACTCCATGTATGGGGCACACACTGTATGCACGCTCACTCCATATATGGAGCACACACTGTATTCAAGCTCACTCCATATATGGAGCACACACTGTATGAACGCTCACTCCATAAATGGGGAACACACTGTATGCACCCTCACTATATATATGGGGCACACTGTAAACACGCTCACTCCATATATGGGGCACACACTGTATGCATCCTCACTCATATATGGGGCGCACACACTGTATGCATGCTCACTCCATATATGGGGCACACACTGTATGCACACTCACTCCATATATGGGGCACACACTGTATGCACGCTCACTCCAGATATGGGGCGCACACTGTATGCACACTCACTCCATATATGGGGCACACACACTGTAAACACGCTCACTCCATATATGGGGCACACACTGTATACATGCTCACTCCATATATGGGGTACACACTGCATGCACGCTCACTCCATATATGGGGCACACACACTGTAAACACGCTCATTCCATATATGGGGTACACACTGTATGCACGCTCACTCCATATATGGGGTACACACTGTATGCACACTCACTCCATATATGGGGCACACACTGTATGCACACTCACTCCATATATGGGGCACACACTGTATGCACACTCACTCCATATATGGGGCACACACACTGTAAACACGCTCACTCCATATATGGGGCACACACTGTATGCACACTCACTCCATATATGGGGCGCACACACTGTAAACACACTCACTCCATATATGGGGCACACACACTGTAAACTCGCTCACTCCATATATGGGGCACACACTGTATACATGCTCACTCCATATATGGGGTACACTGCATGCACGCTCACTCCATATATGGGGCGCACACACTGTAAACACGCTCACTCCATATACGGGGCACACACACTGTAAACACGCTCACTCCATATATGGGGCGCTCACTGTATGCATGCTCACTCCATATATGGGGCACACACTGTATGCACGCTCACTCCATATATGGGGCAAACACTGTATGCACGCTCACTCCATATATGGGGCACACACTGTATGCACGCTCACTCCATATATGGGGCGCACACACTGTAAACACGCTCACTCCATATATGGGGCACACACTGTATACACGCTCACTCCATATATGGGGCACACACTGTATACACGCTCACTCCATATATGGGGCACACACTGTATACACGCTCACTCCATATATGGGGCACACACTGTATGCATGCTCACTCCATATGCGGGGCGCACACTGTATACACGCTCACTCCATATATGGGGCACACACTATATGCACGCTCACTCCATATATGGGGCACACACTGTAAACACGCTCACTCCATATATGGGGCACACACTATATGCACGCTCACTCCATATATGAGGCACACACTGTATGCACGCTCACTCCATTTATGGGGCACACACTGTATACACGCTTACTCCATATATGGGGCACACACTGTATGCACGCTCACTCCATATACGGGGCGCACACTGTATACACGCTCACTCCATATATGGGACACACACTGTATGCACGCTCACTCCATATATGGGGCACACACTGTATACACGCTCACTCCATATATGGGGCACACACTATATGCACGCTCACTCCATATATGAGGCACACACTGTATGCACGCTCATTCCATATATGGGGCGCACACTGTATGCACGCTCACTCCATATATGGGGCACACACTGTATGCACGCTCACTCCATATATGGGGCACACACTGTATACACACTCACTCCATATATGGGGCGCACACACTGTAAACACGCTCACTCCATATAAGGGGCACACACTGTATGCACGCTCACTGCATATATGGGGCACACACTGTATACACGCTCACTCCATATACGGGGCGCACACACTGTATACACGCTCACTCCATATATGGGGCGCACACACTGTAAACACGCTCACTCCATATATGGGGCACACACTGTATACACGCTCACTCCATATACGGGGCGCACACACTGTATACACGGTCACTCCATATATGGGGCGCACACTGTATGCACGCTCACTCCATATATGGGGCACACACTGTATACACGCTCACTCCATATATGGGGCGCACACACTGTAAACACGCTCACTCCATATATGGGGGGCACACACTGTATGCACGCTCACTCCATATATGGGGCACACACTGTATACACGCTCACTCCATATACGGGGCACACACTATATGCACGCTCACTCCATATATTGGGCACACACTGTATGCACACTCACTCCATATATGGGGCACACACACTGTATGCACGCATCATTCCATATATGGGGCACACACTGTATGCACGCTCACTCCATATATGGGGCACACACTGTATGCACGCTCACTACATATATGGGGCACACACTGTATGCACGCTCACTCCATATATGGGGCACACACTGTATGCACGCTCACTCCATATATGGGGCACACACACTGTATGCACGCTCACTCCATATATGGGGCACACACTGTATGCACGCTCACTCCATATATGGGGCGCACACTGTATGCACGCTCAGTCCATATATGGGGTGCACACACTGTAAACACGCTCACTCCATATATGGGGCGCACACACTGTATGCACGCTCACTCCATATATGGGGAGCACACACTGTAAACACGCTCACTCCATATATGGGGCACACACTGTATGCACGCTCACTCTATATATGGGGCACACACTATATGCACGCTCACTCCATATATGGGGCACACACTGTATGCACTCTCACTCCATATATGGGGCACACACTATATGCACGCTCACTCCATATATGGGGCACACACTGTATGCACGCTCATTCCATATATGGGGCGCACACTGTATGCACGCTCACTCCATATATGGGGCACACACTGTATGCACGCTCAGTCCATATATGGGGCACACACACTGTAAACACGCTCACTCCATATATGGGGCGCACACTGTATGCACGCTCACTCCATATATGGGGCGCACACTGTATGCACGCTCACTCCATATATGGGGCACACACTGTATACACGCTCACTCCATATATGGGGCACACACTGTATACACGCTCACTCCATATATGGGGCGCACACTGTATGCACACTCACTCCATATATGGGGCACACACACTGTAAACACGCTCACTCCATATATGGGGCACACACTGTATACATGCTCACTCCATATATGGGGTACACACTGCATGCACGCTCACTCCATATATGGGGCACACACACTGTAAACACGCTCACTCTATATACGGGGCACATACTGTATGCACGCTCACTCCATATATGGGGCGCACACTGTATACACGCTCACTCCATATATGGGGCGCACACTGTATGCACGCTCACTCCATATATGGGGCACACACTGTATGCACGCTCACTCCATATATGGGGCACACACTGTATGCACGCTCACTTCATATATGGGGCACACACTGTATACACGCTCACTCCATATACGGGGCACACACTATATGCACGCTCACTCTATATATATGGGGCACACACTGTATGCACGCTCACTCCATATATGGGGCACACACACTGTATGCACGCTCACTCCATATATGGGGCACACACTGTATGCACGCTCACTCCATATATGGGGCACACACTGTATGCACGCTCAGTCCATATATGGGGTGCACACACTATAAACACTCTCACTTCATATATGGGGCGCACACACTGTATGCACGCTCACTCCATATATGGGACACACACTGTATGCACGCTCACTCCATATATGGGGCACACACTGTATACACGCTCACTCCATATATGGGGCACACACTGTATACATGCTCACTCCATTTATGGGGCACACACTGTATACACGCTCACTCCATATATGGGGCACACACACTGTATGCACCCTCACTCCATATATGGGGTACACACTGTATGCACGCTCATTCCATATATGGGGCGCACACTATATGCACGCTTACTCCATATATGGGGCGCACACACTGTATGCACGCTCACTCCATCTATGGGGTGCACACACTATATGCACGCTCACTCCATATATGGGGCGCACACACTGTATGCACGCTCACTCCATCTATGGGGTGCACACACTATATGCACGCTCACTCCATATATGGGGCACACACTGTATGCACGCTCAGTCCATATATGGGGTGCACACACTGTAAACACGCTCACTCCATATATGGGGCGCACACACTGTATGCACTCTCACTCCATATATGGGGCGCACACACTGTAAACACGCTCACTCCATATATGGGGCACACACTGTATGCACACTCACTCCATATATGGGGCTCACGCACTGTATGCACGCTCACTCCATATATGGGGCACACACTGTATGCACGCTCACTCCATGTATGGGGCACACACTGTATGCACGCTCACTCCATATATGGGGCACACACTGTATGCACGCTCACTCCATATATGGAGCACACACTGTATTCAAGCTCACTCCATATATGGAGCACACACTGTATGAACGCTCACTCCATAAATGGGGCACACACTGTATGCACCCTCACTATATATATGGGGCACACTGTAAACACGCTCACTCCATATATGGGGCACACACTGTATGCATCCTCACTCATATATGGGGCGCACACACTGTATGCATGCTCACTCCATATATGGGGCACACACTGTATGCACACTCACTCCATATATGGGGCACACACTGTATGCACGCTCACTCCAGATATGGGGCGCACACTGTATGCACACTCACTCCATATATGGGGCACACACACTGTAAACACGCTCACTCCATATATGGGGCACACACTGTATACATGCTCACTCCATATATGGGGTACACACTGCATGCACGCTCACTCCATATATGGGGCACACACACTGTAAACACGCTCATTCCATATATGGGGTACACACTGTATGCATGCTGACTCCATATATGGGGCACACACTGTATGCACACTCACTCCATATATGGGGCACACACTGTATGCACACTCACTCCATATATTGGGCACACACTGTATGCACACTCACTCCATATATGGGGCACACACACTGTAAACACGCTCATTCCATATATGGGGTACACACTGTATGCACACTCACTCCATATATGGGGCACACACTGTATGCACACTCACTCCATATATGGGGCACACACTGTATGCACACTCACTCCATATATGGGGCACACACACTGTAAACACGCTCACTCCATATATGGGGCACACACTGTATGCACACTCACTCCATATATGGGGCGCACACACTGTAAACACACTCACTCCATATATGGGGCACACACACTGTAAACACGCTCACTCCATATATGGGGCACACACTGTATACATGCTCACTCCATATATGGGGTACACACTGCATGCACGCTCACTCCATATATGGGGCACACACACTGTAAACACGCTCACTCTATATACGGGGCACATACTGTATGCACGCTCACTCCATATATGGGGCGCACACTGTATGCACGCTCACTCCATATATGGGGCACACACTGTATGCACGCTCACTCCATATATGGGGCACACACTGTATGCACGCTCACTTCATATATGGGGCACACACTATATACACGCTCACTCCATATACGGGGCACACACTATATGCACGCTCACTCTATATATATGGGGCACACACTGTATGCACGCTCACTCCATATATGGGGCACACACACTGTATGCACGCTCACTCCATATATGGGGCACACACTGTATGCACGCTCACTCCATATATGGGGCACACACTGTATGCACGCTCAGTCCATATATGGGGTGCACACACTATAAACACTCTCACTTCATATATGGGGCGCACACACTGTATGCACGCTCACTCCATATATGGGGCACACACTGTATGCACGCTCACTCCATATATAGGGCACACACTGTATACACGCTCACTCCATATATGGGGCACACACTGTATACATGCTCACTCCATTTATGGGGCACACACTGTATACACGCTCACTCCATATAAGGGGCACACACTATATGCACGCTCACTCCATATATGGGGCACACACACTGTATGCACCCTCACTCCATATATGGGGTACACACTGTATACACGCTCACTCCATTTATGGGGCACACACTGTAAACACGCTCATTCCATATATGGGGCGCACACTATATGCACGCTTACTCCATATATGGGGCGCACACACTGTATGCACGCTCACTCCATCTATGGGGTGCACACACTATATGCACGCTCACTCCATATATGGGGCGCACACACTGTATGCACGCTCACTCCATCTATGGGGTGCACACACTATATGCACGCTCACTCCATATATGGGGCACACACTGTATGCACGCTCAGTCCATATATGGGGTGCACACACTGTAAACACGCTCACTCCATATATGGGGCGCACACACTGTATGCACGCTCACTCCATATATGGGGCGCACACACTGTAAACACGCTCACTCCATATATGGGGCACACACTGTATGCACACTCACTCCATATATGGGGCGCACACACTGTATACATGCTCACTCCATATATGGGGCACACACTGTATGCACGCTCACTCCATATATGGGGCACACACTGTATGCACGCTCACTCCATATATGGGGCACACACTGTATGCACGCTCACTCCATATATGGAGCACACACTGTATTCAAGCTCACTCCATATATGGAGCACACACTGTATGAACGCTCACTCCATAAATGGGGCACACACTGTATGCACCCTCACTATATATATGGGGCACACTGTAAACATGCTCACTCCATATATGGGGCACACACTGTATGCATCCTCACTCATATATGGGGCGCACACACTGTATGCATGCTCACTCCATATATGGGGCACACACTGTATGCACACTCACTCCATATATGGGGCACACACTGTATGCACGCTCACTCCAGATATGGGGCACACACTGTATGCACGCTCACTCCATAAATGGGGCACACACTGTATGCACCCTCACTATATATATGGGGCACACTGTAAACACGCTCACTCCATATATGGGGCACACACTGTATGCATCCTCACTCATATATGGGGCACACACTGTATGCACACTCACTCCATATATGGGGCACACACTGTATGCACGCTCACTCCATATATGGAGCACACACTGTATTCAAGCTCACTCCATAAATGGGGCACACACTGTATGCACCTCACTATATATATGGGGCACACTGTAAACACGCTCACTCCATATATGGGGCACTCACTGTATGCATCCTCACTCATATATGGGGCACACACTGTATGCACGCTCACTCCATATATGAGGCACACACTGTATACACGCTCACTCCATATATGGGGCACACACTGTAAACACGCTCACTCCATATATGGGGCGCACACACTGTAAACACGCTCACTCCATATATGGGGCACACACTGTATGCACCCTCACTCCATATATGGGGTACACACTGTATGCATCCTCACTCCATATATGTGGCACACACTGTATGCACGCTCACTCCATATATGGGGCACACACTGTATGCACGCTCACTCCATATATGTGGCACACACTGTATGCACGCTCACTCCATATATGGGGCACACACTGTATGCACCCTCACTCCATATATGGGGCACACACTGTATGCACCCTCACACCATATATGGGGCACACACTGTATGCACCCTCACTCCATATATGGGGCACACACACTGTATACACGCTCACTCCATATACGGGGCGCACACACTGTATGCACGCTCACTCTATATATGAGGCACACACTGTATGCACGCTCACTCCATATATGGGGCACACACTGTATGCACCCTCACTCCATATATGGGGCGCACACACTGTATACACGCTCACTCCATATATGGGGCACACACTGTAAACACGCTCACTCCATATATGGGGCGCACACACTGTAAACACGCTCACTCCATATATGGGGTGCACACACTGTATGCACCCTCACTCCATATATGGGGCACACACTGTATGCATCCTCACTCCATATATGGGGCACACACACTGTATGCACGCTCACTCCATATACGGGGCGCACACACTGTATGCACGCTCACTCCATAAATGGGGCACACTGTATGCACGCTCACTCCATATACGGGGCACATACTGTATGCATTCTCACTCCATATACGGGGCGCACACACTGTATGCACGCTCACTCCATATATGGGGCACACACACTGTATGCACACTCACTCCATAGATGGGGCACACACACTGTATGCACGCTCACTCCATATATGGGGCACACACACTGTATGCACGCTCACTCCATATATGTGGCGCACACACTGTAAACACGCTCACTCCATATATGGGGCACACACACTGTATGCACCCTCACTCCATATATGGGGCACACACTGTATGCACGCTCACTCCATATATGGGGCACACACTGTAAACACGCTCACTCCATCTATGGGGCGCACACACTGTAAACACGCTCACTCCATATATGGGGCACACACTGTATGCACCCTCACTCCATATATGGGGTGCACACACTGTATGCACGCTCACTCCATATATGGGGTGCACACTGTATGCACGCTCACTCCATATATGGGGCACACACTATAAACACGCTCACTCCATATATGGGGCACACACTATATGCACACTCACTCCATATATGGGGCGCACACACTGTAAACACGCTCACTCCATATATGGGGCACACACTATATGCACACTCACTCCATATATGGGGCGCACACACTGTAAACACCCTCACTCCATATATGGGGTGCACACACTGTATGCACCCTCACTCCATATATGGGGTGCACACACTGTATGCACCCTCACTCCATATATGGGGTGCACACACTGTATGCACACTCACTCCATATATGGTGTACACACTGTATGCTCGCTCACTCCATATATGGGGCACACACACTGTATGCACACTCACTCCATATATGGGGTACACACTGTATGCACCCTCACTCCATATATGGTGTGCACACACTGTATGCACACTGACTCCATATATGGGGTACACACTGTATGCACGCTCACTCCATATATGGGGTACACACACTGTATGCACACTCACTCCATATATGGGGTGCACACACTGTATGCACACTCACTCCATATGTGGGGTACACACTGTTTGCACGCTCACTCCATATATGGGGTACACACTGTATGCACGCTCACTCCATATATGGGGTACACACTGTATGCATGCTCACTCCATATACGGGGCGCACACACTGTATGCACGCTCACTCCATATATGGGGTACACACTGTATGCATGCTCACTCCATATATGGGGCACACACACTGTATGCACGCTCACTCCATGTACGGTGCACATACTGTATGCACTCTCACTCCATATATGGGACGCACACACTGTATGCACGCTCAGTCCATAAATGGGGCACACTGTATGCACGCTCACTCCATATATGGGGTACACACTGTATGCATGCTCACTCCATATATGGGGCACACACACTGTATGCACGCTCACTCCATATACGGGGCACATACTGTATGCACGCTCACTCCATGTATGGGGCGCACACACTGTAAACACGCTCACTCCATATATGGGGTGCACACCCTGTATGCACCCTCACTCCATATATGGGGTGCACACACTGTATGCACACTCACTCCATATATGGGGTACACACTGTATGCATGCTCACTCCATATATGGGGCACACACTGTAAACACGCTCACTCCATATATGGGGCACACACACTGTATGCACACTCACTCCATATATGGGGTACACACTGTATGCACCCTCACTCCATATATGGTGTGCACACACTGTATGCACACTGACTCCATATATGGGGTACACACTGTATGCACGCTCACTCCATATATGGGGTACACACACTGTATGCACACTCACTCCATATATGGGGTACACACTGTATGCACCCTCACTCCATATATGGGGTGCACACACTGTATGCACACTCACTCCATATATGGGGTACACACTGTTTGCACGCTCACTCCATATATGGGGTACACACTGTATGCACGCTCACTCCATATATGGGGTACACACTGTATGCATGCTCACTCCATATACGGGGTACACACTGTATGCATGCTCACTCCATATACGGGGCACATACGGTATGCACTCTCACTCCATATATGGGGCACACACTGTATGCACGCTCACTCCATATACGGGGCACATACTGTATGAACGCTCACTCCATATATGGGGTACACACTGTATGCTCGCTCACTCCATATATGGGGTACACACTGTATGCATGCTCACTCCATATATGGGGCACACACACTGTATGCACGCTCACTCCATATACGGGGCACATACTGTATGCACTCTCACTCCATATATGGGACGCACACACTGTATGCACGCTCAGTCCATAAATGGGGCACACTGTATGCACGCTCACTCCATATATGGGGTACACACTGTATGCACACTCACTCCATATATGGGGTACACACTGTATGCATGCTCACTCCATATATGGGGCACACACTGTAAACACGCTCACTCCATATATGGGGCACACACACTGTATGCACACTCACTCCATATATGGGGTACACACTGTATGCACCCTCACTCCATATATGGTGTGCACACACTGTATGCACACTGACTCCATATATGGGGTACACACTGTATGCACGCTCACTCCATATATGGGGTACACACACTGTATGCACACTCACTCCATATATGGGGTACACACTGTATGCACACTCACTCCATATATGGGGTGCACACACTGTATGCACACTCACTCCATATATGGGGTACACACTGTTTGCACGCTCACTCCATATATGGGGTACACACTGTATGCACGCTCACTCCATATATGGGGTACACACTGTATGCATGCTCACTCCATATACGGGGCGCACACACTGTATGCATGCTCACTCCATATACGGGGCGCACATACTGTATGCACTCTCACTCCATATATGGGACGCACACACTGTATGCACGCTCAGTCCATAAATGGGGCACACTGTATGCACGCTCACTCCATATATGGGGTACACACTGTATGCATGCTCACTCCATATATGGGGCACACACACTGTATGCACACTCACTCCATATACGGGGCACATACGGTATGCACTCTCACTCCATATATGGGGCACACACTGTATGCACGCTCAGTCCATATATGGGGTGCACACACTATAAACACTCTCACTTCATATATGGGGCGCACACACTGTATGCACGCTCACTCCATATATGGGACACACACTGTATGCACGCTCACTCCATATATGGGGCACACACTGTATACACGCTCACTCCATATATGGGGCACACACTGTATACATGCTCACTCCATTTATGGGGCACACACTGTATACACGCTCACTCCATATATGGGGCACACACACTGTATGCACCCTCACTCCATATATGGGGTACACACTGTATGCACGCTCATTCCATATATGGGGCGCACACTATATGCACGCTTACTCCATATATGGGGCGCACACACTGTATGCACGCTCACTCCATCTATGGGGTGCACACACTATATGCACGCTCACTCCATATATGGGGCGCACACACTGTATGCACGCTCACTCCATCTATGGGGTGCACACACTATATGCACGCTCACTCCATATATGGGGCACACACTGTATGCACGCTCAGTCCATATATGGGGTGCACACACTGTAAACACGCTCACTCCATATATGGGGCGCACACACTGTATGCACTCTCACTCCATATATGGGGCGCACACACTGTAAACACGCTCACTCCATATATGGGGCACACACTGTATGCACACTCACTCCATATATGGGGCTCACGCACTGTATGCACGCTCACTCCATATATGGGGCACACACTGTATGCACGCTCACTCCATGTATGGGGCACACACTGTATGCACGCTCACTCCATATATGGGGCACACACTGTATGCACGCTCACTCCATATATGGAGCACACACTGTATTCAAGCTCACTTCATATATGGAGCACACACTGTATGAACGCTCACTCCATAAATGGGGCACACACTGTATGCACCCTCACTATATATATGGGGCACACTGTAAACACGCTCACTCCATATATGGGGCACACACTGTATGCATCCTCACTCATATATGGGGCGCACACACTGTATGCATGCTCACTCCATATATGGGGCACACACTGTATGCACACTCACTCCATATATGGGGCACACACTGTATGCACGCTCACTCCAGATATGGGGCGCACACTGTATGCACACTCACTCCATATATGGGGCACACACACTGTAAACACGCTCACTCCATATATGGGGCACACACTGTATACATGCTCACTCCATATATGGGGTACACACTGCATGCACGCTCACTCCATATATGGGGCACACACACTGTAAACACGCTCATTCCATATATGGGGTACACACTGTATGCATGCTGACTCCATATATGGGGCACACACTGTATGCACACTCACTCCATATATGGGGCACACACTGTATGCACACTCACTCCATATATTGGGCACACACTGTATGCACACTCACTCCATATATGGGGCACACACACTGTAAACACGCTCATTCCATATATGGGGTACACACTGTATGCACACTCACTCCATATATGGGGCACACACTGTATGCACACTCACTCCATATATGGGGCACACACTGTATGCACACTCACTCCATATATGGGGCACACACACTGTAAACACGCTCACTCCATATATGGGGCACACACTGTATGCACACTCACTCCATATATGGGGCGCACACACTGTAAACACACTCACTCCATATATGGGGCACACACACTGTAAACACGCTCACTCCATATATGGGGCACACACTGTATACATGCTCACTCCATATATGGGGTACACACTGCATGCACGCTCACTCCATATATGGGGCACACACACTGTAAACACGCTCACTCTATATACGGGGCACATACTGTATGCACGCTCACTCCATATATGGGGCGCACACTGTATGCACGCTCACTCCATATATGGGGCACACACTGTATGCACGCTCACTCCATATATGGGGCACACACTGTATGCACGCTCACTTCATATATGGGGCACACACTATATACACGCTCACTCCATATACGGGGCACACACTATATGCACGCTCACTCTATATATATGGGGCACACACTGTATGCACGCTCACTCCATATGTGGGGCACACACACTGTATGCACGCTCACTCCATATATGGGACACACACTGTATGCACGCTCACTCCATATATGGGGCACACACTGTATGCACGCTCAGTCCATATATGGGGTGCACACACTATAAACACTCTCACTTCATATATGGGGCGCACACACTGTATGCACGCTCACTCCATATATGGGGCACACACTGTATGCACGCTCACTCCATATATAGGGCACACACTGTATACACGCTCACTCCATATATGGGGCACACACTGTATACATGCTCACTCCATTTATGGGGCACACACTGTATACACGCTCACTCCATATAAGGGGCACACACTATATGCACGCTCACTCCATATATGGGGCACACACACTGTATGCACGCTCACTCCATTTATGGGGCACACACTGTAAACACGCTCATTCCATATATGGGGCGCACACTATATGCACGCTTACTCCATATATGGGGCGCACACACGGTATGCACGCTCACTCCATCTATGGGGTGCACACACTATATGCACGCTCACTCCATATATGGGGCGCACACACTGTATGCACGCTCACTCCATCTATGGGGTGCACACACTATATGCACGCTCACTCCATATATGGGGCACACACTGTATGCACGCTCACTCCATATATGGGGCGCACACACTGTAAACACGCTCACTCCATATATGGGGTGCACACACTGTATGCACCCTCACTCCATATATGGGGCACACACTGTATGCATCCTCACTCCATATATGGGGCACACACACTGTATGCACGCTCACTCCATCTATGGGGTGCACACACTATATGCACGCTCACTCCATATATGGGGCGCACACACTGTATACACGCTCACTCCATATATGGGGCGCACACACTGTAAACACGCTCACTCCATATATGGGGTGCACACACTGTATGCACCCTCACTCCATATATGGGGCACACACTGTATGCATCCTCACTCCATATATGGGGCACACACACTGTATGCACGCTCACTCCATATACGGGGCGCACACACTGTATGCACGCTCACTCCATAAATGGGGCACACTGTATGCACGCTCACTCCATATACGGGGCACATACTGTATGCATTCTCACTCCATATACGGGGCGCACACACTGTATGCACGCTCACTCCATATATGGGGCACACACACTGTATGCACACTCACTCCATAGATGGGGCACACACACTGTATGCACGCTCACTCCATATATGGGGCACACACACTGTATGCACGCTCACTCCATATATGTGGCGCACACACTGTAAACACGCTCACTCCATATATGGGGCACACACACTGTATGCACCCTCACTCCATATATGGGGCACACACTGTATGCACGCTCACTCCATATATGGGGCACACACTGTAAACACGCTCACTCCATCTATGGGGCGCACACACTGTAAACACGCTCACTCCATATATGGGGCACACACTGTATGCACCCTCACTCCATATATGGGGTGCACACACTGTATGCACGCTCACTCCATCTATGGGGCGCACACACTGTAAACACGCTCACTCCATATATGGGGTGCACACACTGTATGCACGCTCACTCCATATATGGGGTACACACTGTATGCACGCTCACTCCATATATGGGGCACACACTATAAACACGCTCACTCCATATATGGGGCACACACTATATGCACACTCACTCCATATATGGGGCGCACACACTGTAAACACGCTCACTCCATATATGGGGCACACACTATATGCACACTCACTCCATATATGGGGCGCACACACTGTAAACACCCTCACTCCATATATGGGGTGCACACACTGTATGCACCCTCACTCCATATATGGGGTGCACACACTGTATGCACCCTCACTCCATATATGGGGTGCACACACTGTATGCACACTCACTCCATATATGGGGTACACACTGTATGCTCGCTCACTCCATATATGGGGCACACACACTGTATGCACACTCACTCCATATATGGGGTACACACTGTATGCACCCTCACTCCATATATGGTGTGCACACACTGTATGCACACTGACTCCATATATGGGGTACACACTGTATGCACGCTCACTCCATATATGGGGTACACACACTGTATGCACACTCACTCCATATATGGGGTGCACACACTGTATGCACACTCACTCCATATGTGGGGTACACACTGTTTGCACGCTCACTCCATATATGGGGTACACACTGTATGCACGCTCACTCCATATATGGGGTACACACTGTATGCATGCTCACTCCATATACGGGGCGCACACACTGTATGCACGCTCACTCCATATATGGGGTACACACTGTATGCATGCTCACTCCATATATGGGGCACACACACTGTATGCACGCTCACTCCATGTACGGTGCACATACTGTATGCACTCTCACTCCATATATGGGACGCACACACTGTATGCACGCTCAGTCCATAAATGGGGCACACTGTATGCACGCTCACTCCATATATGGGGTACACACTGTATGCATGCTCACTCCATATATGGGGCACACACACTGTATGCACGCTCACTCCATATACGGGGCACATACTGTATGCACGCTCACTCCATGTATGGGGCGCACACACTGTAAACACGCTCACTCCATATATGGGGTGCACACCCTGTATGCACCCTCACTCCATATATGGGGTGCACACACTGTATGCACACTCACTCCATATATGGGGTACACACTGTATGCATGCTCACTCCATATATGGGGCACACACTGTAAACACGCTCACTCCATATATGGGGCACACACACTGTATGCACACTCACTCCATATATGGGGTACACACTGTATGCACCCTCACTCCATATATGGTGTGCACACACTGTATGCACACTGACTTCATATATGGGGTACACACTGTATGCACGCTCACTTCATATATGGGGTACACACACTGTATGCACACTCACTCCATATATGGGGTACACACTGTATGCACCCTCACTCCATATATGGGGTGCACACACTGTATGCACACTCACTCCATATATGGGGTACACACTGTTTGCACGCTCACTCCATATATGGGGTACACACTGTATGCACGCTCACTCCATATATGGGGTACACACTGTATGCATGCTCACTCCATATACGGGGTACACACTGTATGCATGCTCACTCCATATACGGGGCACATACGGTATGCACTCTCACTCCATATATGGGGCACACACTGTATGCACGCTCACTCCATATACGGGGCACATACTGTATGAACGCTCACTCCATATATGGGGTACACACTGTATGCTCGCTCACTCCATATATGGGGTACACACTGTATGCATGCTCACTCCATATATGGGGCACACACACTGTATGCACGCTCACTCCATATACGGGGCACATACTGTATGCACTCTCACTCCATATATGGGACGCACACACTGTATGCACGCTCAGTCCATAAATGGGGCACACTGTATGCACGCTCACTCCATATATGGGGTACACACTGTATGCACACTCACTCCATATATGGGGTACACACTGTATGCATGCTCACTCCATATATGGGGCACACACTGTAAACACGCTCACTCCATATATGGGGCACACACACTGTATGCACACTCACTCCATATATGGGGTACACACTGTATGCACCCTCACTCCATATATGGTGTGCACACACTGTATGCACACTGACTCCATATATGGGGTACACACTGTATGCACGCTCACTCCATATATGGGGTACACACACTGTATGCACACTCACTCCATATATGGGGTACACACTGTATGCACACTCACTCCATATATGGGGTGCACACACTGTATGCACACTCACTCCATATATGGGGTACACACTGTTTGCACGCTCACTCCATATATGGGGTACACACTGTATGCACGCTCACTCCATATATGGGGTACACACTGTATGCATGCTCACTCCATATACGGGGCGCACACACTGTATGCATGCTCACTCCATATACGGGGCGCACATACTGTATGCACTCTCACTCCATATATGGGACGCACACACTGTATGCACGCTCAGTCCATAAATGGGGCACACTGTATGCACGCTCACTCCATATATGGGGTACACACTGTATGCATGCTCAGTCCATAAATGGGGCACACTGTATGCACGCTCACTCCATATATGGGGTACACACTGTATGCATGCTCACTCCATATATGGGGCACACACACTGTATGCACACTCACTCCATATACGGGGCACATACGGTATGCACTCTCACTCCATATATGGGGTACGCACTGTATGCACGCTCACTCCATATACGGGGCACATACTGTATGCACGCTCACTCCATATATGGGGTACACACTGTATGCTCGCTCACTCCATATATGGGGTACACACTGTATGCATGCTCACTCCATATATGGGGCACACACACTGTATGCACGCTCACTCCATATACGGGGCACATATTGTATGCACTCTCACTCCATATATGGGACGCACACACTGTATGCACGCTCAGTCCATAAATGGGGCACACTGTATGCACGCTCACTCCATATATGGGGTACACACTGTATGCATGCTCACTCCATATATGGGGCACACACACTGTATGCACGCTCACTCCATATACGGGGCAAATACTGTATGCACGCTCACTCCATGTATGGGGCGCACACACTGTAAACACGCTCACTCCATATATGGGGTGCACACACTGTATGCACCCTCACTCCATATATGGGGTGCACACACTGTATGCACACTCACTCCATATATGGGGTACACACTGTATGCATGCTCACTCCATATATGGGGCACACACTGTAAACACGCTCACTCCATATATGGGGCACATACTATATGCACGCTCACTCCATATATGGGATGCACACACTGTATGCAAACTCACTCCATATATGGGGTACACACTGTATGCACGCTCACTCCATTTATGGGGTACACACTGTATGCATGCTCACTCCATATATGGGGCACACACACTGTATGCACGCTCACTCCATATACGGGGCGCACACACTGTATGCACGCTCACTCCATATATGGAGCACACACTGTATTCAAGCTCACTCCATAAATGGGACACACACTGTATGCACCCTCACTATATATATGGTTCACACACTGTGAACACGCTCACTCCATATATGGGGCACACACTGTATGCACGCTCACTCCATATATGGGGCACACACTGTATGCACGCTCACTCCATATATCAGGCACACACTGTATGCACGCTCACTCCATATATGGGGCACACACTGTATACACGCTCACTCCATATATGAGGCACACACTGTATGCACACTCACTCCATATATGGGGCACACTGTAAACACGCTCACTCCATATATGAGGCACACACTGTATGCACGCTCACTCCATATATGAGGCACACACTGTATGCACACTCACTCCATATATGGGGCACACTGTAAACACGCTCACTCCATATATGGGGCACACACTGTATGCACGCTCACTCCATATATGAGGCACACACTGTATACACGCTCACTCCATATATGGGGCGCACACAGTGTCAACACGCTCACTCCATATATGGGGCACACACTGTAAACACGCTCACTCCATATATGGGGCACACACTGTATGCACGCTCACTCCATATATGGGGCACACACTGTAAACACGCTCACTCCATATATGGGGCGCACACACTGTAAACACGCTCACTCCATATATGGGGCACACACTGTAAACACGCTCACTCCATATATGAGGCACACACTGTATGCACGCTCACTCCATATATGAGGCACACACTGTATACACGCTCACTCCATATATGGGGCACACACTGTATACACGCTCACTCCATATATGGGGCACACACTGTATACACGCTCACTCCATATATGGGGCACACACTGTATACACGCTCACTCCATATATGGGGCACACACTGTATACACGCTCACTCCATATATGGGGGGCACACACTGTAAACACGCTCACTCCATATATGGGGCACACACTGTATACACGCTCACTCCATATATGAGGCACACACTGTATACACGCTCACTCCATATATGGGGCACACACTGTATACACGCTCACTCCATATATGGGGGGCACACACTGTATACACGCTCACTCCATATATGAGGCACACACTGTATACATGCTCACTCCATATATGAGGCACACACTGTATACACGCTCACTCCATATATGAGGCACACACTGTATACACGCTCACTCCATATATGAGGCACACACTGTATACACGCTCACTCCATATATGGGGCACACACTGTATACACGCTCACTCCATATATGGGGCACACACTGTATACACGCTCACTCCATATATGGGGCACACACTGTAAACACGCTCACTCCATATATGAGGCACACACTGTATACACGCTCACTCCATATATGGGGGGCACACACTGTAAACACGCTCACTCCATATATGGGGCACACACTGTAAACACGCTCACTCCATATATGAGGCACACACTGTATACACGCTCACTCCATATATGGGGGGCACACACTGTAAACACGCTCACTCCATATATGGGGCACACACTGTAAACACGCTCACTCCATATATGAGGCACACACTGTATACACGCTCACTCCATATATGGGGCACACACTGTATACACGCTCACTCCATATATGGGGGGCACACACTGTAAACACGCTCACTCCATATATGGGGCACACACTGTAAACACGCTCACTCCATATATGGGGCACACACTGTATGCACGCTCACTCCATATATGAGGCACACACTGTATACACGCTCACTCCATATATGGGGGGCACACACTGTAAACACGCTCACTCCATATATGGGGGGCACACACTGTATACATGCTCACTCCATATATGGGGCACACACTGTATACATGCTCACTCCATATATGGGGCACACACTGTAAACACGCTCACTCCATATATGGGGCACACACTGTAAACACGCTCACTCCATATATGAGGCACACACTGTATACACGCTCACTCCATATATGGGGGGCACACACTGTAAACACGCTCACTCCATATATGAGGCACACACTGTATACACGCTCACTCCATATATGGGGCACACACTGTATACACGCTCACTCCATATATGGGGCACACACTGTATACACGCTCACTCCATATATGGCGCACACACTGTATACATGCTCACTCCATATATGGGGTACACACTGTAAACACGCTCACTCCATATATGGGGCACACACTGTATGCACGCTCACTCCATATATGAGGCACACACTGTATACACGCTCACTCCATATATGGGGGGCACACACTGTAAACACGCTCACTCCATATATGAGGCACACACTGTATGCACGCTCACTCCATATATGGGGGGCACACACTGTAAACACGCTCACTCCATATATGGGGCACACACTGTATACACGCTCACTCCATATATGGGGGGCACACACTGTAAACACGCTCACTCCATATATGGGGCACACACTGTATACACGCTCACTCCATATATGGGGGGCACACACTGTAAACACGCTCACTCCATATATGGGGCACACACTGTATACACGCTCACTCCATATATGGGGGGCACACACTGTAAACACGCTCACTCCATATATGAGGCACACACTGTATACACGCTCACTCCATATATGGGGCACACACTGTATACACGCTCACTCCATATATGGGGCACACACTGTATACACGCTCACTCCATATATGGCGCACACACTGTATACATGCTCACTCCATATATGGGGTACACACTGTAAACACGCTCACTCCATATATGAGGCACACACTGTATACACGCTCACTCCATATATGGCGCACACACTGTATACATGCTCACTCCATATATGAGGCACACACTGTATACACGCTCACTCCATATATGAGGCACACACTGTATACACGCTCACTCCATATATGAGGCACACACTGTATGCACGCTCACTCCATATATGGGGCACACACTGTATGCACACTCACTCCATATATGGGGCACACACACTGTAAACACGCTCACTCCATATATGGGGTGCACACACTGTATGCACACTCACTTCATATATGTGGCGCACACACTGTAAACACGCTCACTCCATATATGGGGCACACACTGTATGCACGCTCACTCCATATATGGGGCACACACTGTAAACACGCTCACTCCATATATGAGGCACACACTGTATACACGCTCACTCCATATATGGGGCACACACTGTAAACACGCTCACTCCATATATGAGGCGCACACTGTATGCACGCTCACTCCATATATGGGGCACACACTGTAAACACGCTCACTCCATATATGAGGCACACACTGTATACACGCTCACTCCATATATGGGGCACACACTGTATGCACGCTCACTCCATATATGGGGCACACACTGTAAACACGCTCACTCCATATATGGGGCACACACTGTATGCACGCTCACTCCATATATGGGGCACACACTGTAAACACGCTCACTCCATATATGAGGCACACACTGTATACACGCTCACTCCATATATGAGGCGCACACTGTATGCACGCTCACTCCATATATGAGGCACACACTGTATACACGCTCACTCCATATATGGGGCACACACTGTATACACGCTCACTCCATATATGGGGCACACACTGTATACACGCTCACTCCATATATGGGGCACACACTGTAAACACGCTCACTCCATATATGGGGCACACACTGTATACACGCTCACTCCATATATGGGGCACACACTGTAAACACGCTCACTCCATATATGAGGCACACACTGTATACACGCTCACTCCATATATGAGGCGCACACTGTATGCACGCTCACTCCATATATGAGGCACACACTGTATACACGCTCACTCCATATATGAGGCACACACTGTATACACGCTCACTCCATATATGAGGCACACACTGTATACACGCTCACTCCATATATGGGGCACACACTGTATACACGCTCACTCCATATATGGGGCACACACTGTATACACGTTCACTCCATATATGGGGCACACACTGTATACACGCTCACTCCATATACGGGGCACACACACTGTAAACACGCTCACTCCATATATGGGGCACACACTGTAAACACGCTCACTCCATATATGGGGCACACACTGTATACACGCTCACTCCATATATGGGGCACACACTGTATACACGTTCACTCCATATATGGGGCACACACTGTATACACGTTCACTCCATATATGGGGCACACACTGTATACACGTTCACTCCATATATGGGGCACACACTGTATACACGTTCACTCCATATATGGGGCACACACTGTAAACACGCTCACTCCATATATGGGGCACACACTGTATGCACGCTCACTCCATATATGAGGCACACACTGTATACACGCTCACTCCATATATGAGGCACACACTGTATGGACGCTCACTCCATATATGGGGTACACACTGTAAACACGCTCACTCCATATATGGGGCACACACTGTATACACGCTCACTCCATATATGGGGCACACACTGTATACACGCTCACTCCATATATGGGGCACACACTGTATACACGTTCACTCCATATATGGGGCACACACTGTAAACACGCTCACTCCATATATGGGGCACACACTGTATGCACGCTCCCTCCATATATGGGGTACACACTGTAAACACGCTCACTCCATATATGGGGCACACACTGTATACACGCTCACTCCATATATGGGGCACACACTGTATACACGCTCACTCCATATATGGGGTACACACTGTATACACGCTCACTCCATATATGGGGCACACACTGTAAACACGCTCACTCCATATATGGGGCACACACTGTATACACGTTCACTCCATATATGGGGCACACACTGTATACACGCTCACTCCATATATGGGGCACACACTGTATACACGTTCACTCCATATATGGGGCACACACTGTATACACGCTCACTCCATATATGAGGCGCACACACTGTAAACACGCTCACTCCATATATGGGGCACACTGTATGCACGCTCACTCCATATATGAGGCACACACTGTATACACGCTCACTCCATATATGAGGCACACACTGTATACACGCTCACTCCATATATGGGGCACACACTGTATACACGCTCACTCCATATATGGGGCACACACTGTATACACGCTCACTCCATGTATGGGGCACACACTGTAAACACGCTCACTCCATATATGAGGCACACACTGTATACACGCTCACTCCATATATGAGGCACACACTGTATGCACGCTCAGTCCATATATAGGGCACACACACTGTATACACGCTCACTCCATATATGGGGCACACACTGTAAACACGCTCACTCCATATATGGGGCACACACTGTAAACACGCTCACTCCATATATGGGGCACACACTGTATACACGTTCACTCCATATATGGGGCACACACTGTATGCACGCTCACTCCATATATGAGGCACACACTGTAAACACGCTCACTCCATATATGAGGCGCACACACTGTAAACACGCTCACTCCATATATGGGGCACACACTGTATACACGCTCACTCCATATATGGGGCACACACTATATGCACGCTCACTCCATATATGGGGCACACACTGTGAACACGCTCACTCCATATATGGGGCACACACTGTATACACGCTCACTCCATATATGGGGCACACACTGTATGCACGCTCACTCCATATATGGGGCACACACTATATGCACGCTCACTCCATATATGGGGCACACACTGTGAACACGCTCACTCCATATATGGGGCACACACTGTATACACGCTCACTCCATATATGGGGCACACACTGTAAACACGCTCACTCCATATATGGGGCACACACTGTATACACGCTCACTCCATATATGGGGCACACACTGTATACACGTTCACTCCATATATGGGGCACACACTGTATACACGTTCACTCCATATATGGGGCACACACTGTATACACGCTCACTCCATATATGGGGCACACACTGTATGCACGCTCACTCCATATATGAGGCACACACTGTATACACGCTCACTCCATATATGAGGCACACACTGTATACACGCTCACTCCATATATGGGGCACACACTGTATGCACGCTCCCTCCATATATGGGGTACACACTGTAAACACGCTCACTCCATATATGGGGCACACACTGTATACACGCTCACTCCATATATGGGGCACACACTGTAAACACGCTCACTCCATATATGGGGCACACACTGTATACACGCTCACTCCATATATGGGGCACACACTGTATACACGTTCACTCCATATATGGGGCACACACTGTATACACGCTCACTCCATATATGGGGCACACACTGTATACACGTTCACTCCATATATGGGGCACACACTGTATACACGTTCACTCCATATATGGGGCACACACTGTATACACGCTCACTCCATATATGAGGCACACACTGTATACACGCTCACTCCATATATGGGGCACACACTGTATGCACGCTCACTCCATATATGGGGTACACACTGTAAACACGCTCACTCCATATATGGGGCACACACTGTATACACGCTCACTCCATATATGGGGCACACACTGTAAACACGCTCACTCCATATATGGGGCACACACTGTATACACGCTCACTCCATATATGGGGCACACACTGTATACACGTTCACTCCATATATGGGGCACACACTGTATACACGCTCACTCCATATATGGGGCACACACTGTATACACGTTCACTCCATATATGGGGCACACACTGTATACACGCTCACTCCATATATGGGGCACACTGTATGCACGCTCACTCCATATATGAGGCACACACTGTATACACGCTCACTCCATATATGAGGCACACACTGTATACACGCTCACTCCATATATGGGGCACACACTGTATACACGCTCACTCCATATATGGGGCACACACTGTATACACGCTCACTCCATATATGGGGCACACACTGTAAACACGCTCACTCCATATATGAGGCACACACTGTATACACGCTCACTCCATATATGAGGCACACACTGTATGCACGCTCACTCCATATATGGGGCACACACTATATGCACGCTCACTCCATATATGGGGCACACACTGTATGCACGCTCACTCCATATATGGGGCACACACTGTATACACGCTCACTCCATATATGGGGCACACACTGTAAACACGCTCACTCCATATATGGGGCACACACTGTATGCACGCTCACTCCATATATGGGGCACACACTGTAAACACGCTCACTCCATATATGAGGCACACACTGTATACACGCTCACTCCATATATGGGGCACACACTGTATACACGCTCACTCCATATATGAGGCACACACTGTATACACGCTCACTCCATATATGGGGCACACACTGTAAACACGCTCACTCCATATATGGGGCACACACTGTAAACACGCTCACTCCATATATGGGGCACACACTGTATACACGCTCACTCCATATATGAGGCACACACTGTATACACGCTCACTCCATATATGGGGCACACACTGTAAACACGCTCACTCCATATATGGGGCACACACTGTATGCACGCTCACTCCATATATGGGGCACACACTGTATACACGCTCACTCCATATATGGGGCACACACTGTAAACACGCTCACTCCATATATGGGGCACACACTGTATGCACGCTCACTCCATATATGGGGCACACACTGTATACACGCTCACTCCATATATGAGGCACACACTGTATACACGCTCACTCCATATATGGGGCACACACTGTATACACGCTCACTCCATATATGAGGCACACACTGTATACACGCTCACTCCATATATGAGGCACACACTGTATACATGCTCACTCCATATATGGGGCACACACTGTAAACACGCTCACTCCATATATGGGGCACACACTGTATACACGCTCACTCCATATATGGGGCACACACTGTATACACGTTCACTCCATATATGGGGCACACACTGTATGCACGCTCACTCCATATATGAGGCACACACTGTAAACACGCTCACTCCATATATGAGGCGCACACACTGTAAACACGCTCACTCCATATATGGGGCACACACTGTATACACGCTCACTCCATATATGGGGCACACACTATATGCACGCTCACTCCATATATGGGGCACACACTGTGAACACGCTCACTCCATATATGGGGCACACACTGTATGCACGCTCACTCCATATATGGGGCACACACTGTAAACACGCTCACTCCATATATGGGGCACACACTGTATGCACGCTCACTCCATATATGGGGCACACACTGTATACACGCTCACTCCATATATGGGGCACATACTGTAAACACGCTCACTCCATATATGGGGCACACACTGTATACACGTTCACTCCATATATGGGGCACACACTGTATGCACGCTCACTCCATATATGAGGCGCACACACTGTAAACACGCTCACTCCATATATAGGGCACACACTGTATGCACGCTCACTCCATATATGGGGCACACACTATATGCACGCTCACTCCATATATGGGGCACACACTGTATGCACGCTCACTCCATATATGGGGCACACACTGTATGCACGCTCACTCCATATATGAGGCACACACTGTATACACGCTCACTCCATATATGAGGCACACACTGTATACATGCTCACTCCATATATGGGGCACACACTGTATACACGCTCACTCCATATATGGGGCACACACTGTATACACGCTCACTCCATATATGGGGCACACACACTGTATGCACGCTCACTCCATATATGGGGCACACACTGTATACACGCTCACTCCATATATGGGGCACACACTGTATACATGCTCACTCCATATATGGGGCACACACTGTAAACACGCTCACTCCATATATGGGGCACACACTGTATACACGTTCACTCCATATATGGGGCACACACTGTATGCACGCTCACTCCATATATGAGGCACACACTGTAAACACGCTCACTCCATATATGAGGCGCACACACTGTAAACACGCTCACTCCATATATGGGGCACACACTGTAAACACGCTCACTCCATATATGGGGCACACACTGTATACACGCTCACTCCATATATGGGGCACACACTGTATACACGCTCACTCCATATATGGGGCACACACTGTATGCACGCTCACTCCATATATGGGGCACACACTATATGCACGCTCACTCCATATATGGGGCACACACTGTATGCACGCTCACTCCATATATGGGGCACACACTGTATGCACGCTCACTCCATATATGAGGCACACACTGTATACACGCTCACTCCATATATGAGGCACACACTGTATACACGCTCACTCCATATATGGGGCACACACTGTATACACGTTCACTCCATATATGGGGCACACACTGTATGCACGCTCACTCCATATATGGGGCACACACTGTATGCACGTTCACTCCATATATGGGGCACACACTGTATGCACGCTCACTCCATATATGGGGCACACACTGTAAACACGCTCACTCCATATATGGGGCACACACTGTATGCACGCTCACTCCATATATGGGGCACACACTGTATACACGCTCACTCCATATATGGGGCACATACTGTAAACACGCTCACTCCATATATGGGGCACACACTGTATACACGTTCACTCCATATATGGGGCACACACTGTATGCACGCTCACTCCATATATGAGGCGCACACACTGTAAACACGCTCACTCCATATATAGGGCACACACTGTATGCACGCTCACTCCATATATGGGGCACACACTATATGCACGCTCACTCCATATATGGGGCACACACTGTATGCACGCTCACTCCATATATGGGGCACACACTGTATGCACGCTCACTCCATATATGAGGCACACACTGTATACACGCTCACTCCATATATGAGGCACACACTGTATACATGCTCACTCCATATATGGGGCACACACTGTATACACGCTCACTCCATATATGGGGCACACACTGTATACACGCTCACTCCATATATGGGGCACACACACTGTATGCACGCTCACTCCATATATGGGGCACACACTGTATACACGCTCACTCCATATATGGGGCACACACTGTATACATGCTCACTCCATATATGGGGCACACACTGTAAACACGCTCACTCCATATATGGGGCACACACTGTATACACGCTCACTCCATATATGGGGCACACACTGTATACACGCTCACTCCATATATGGGGCACACACACTGTATGCACGCTCACTCCATATATGGGGCACACACTGTATACACGCTCACTCCATATATGGGGCACACACTGTAAACACGCTCACTCCATATATGGGGCACACACTGTATACACGTTCACTCCATATATGGGGCACACACTGTATGCACGCTCACTCCATATATGAGGCACACACTGTAAACACGCTCACTCCATATATGAGGCGCACACACTGTAAACACGCTCACTCCATATATGGGGCACACACTGTAAACACGCTCACTCCATATATGGGGCACACACTGTATACACGCTCACTCCATATATGGGGCACACACTGTATACACGCTCACTCCATATATGGGGCACACACTGTATGCACGCTCACTCCATATATGGGGCACACACTATATGCACGCTCACTCCATATATGGGGCACACACTGTATGCACGCTCACTCCATATATGGGGCACACACTGTATGCACGCTCACTCCATATATGAGGCACACACTGTATACACGCTCACTCCATATATGAGGCACACACTGTATACATGCTCACTCCATATATGGGGCACACACTGTATACACGCTCACTCCATATATGGGGCACACACTGTATACACGCTCACTCCATATATGGGGCACACACACTGTATGCACGCTCACTCCATATATGGGGCACACACTGTATACACGCTCACTCCATATATGGGGCACACACTGTATACATGCTCACTCCATATATGGGGCACACACTGTAAACACGCTCACTCCATATATGGGGCACACACTGTATACACGCTCACTCCATATATGGGGCACACACTGTAAACACGCTCACTCCATATATGGGGCACACACTGTATACACGTTCACTCCATATATGGGGCACACACTGTATGCACGCTCACTCCATATATGAGGCACACACTGTAAACACGCTCACTCCATATATGAGGCGCACACACTGTAAACACGCTCACTCCATATATGGGGCACACACTGTAAACACGCTCACTCCATATATGGGGCACACACTGTATACACGCTCACTCCATATATGGGGCACACACTGTATACACGCTCACTCCATATATGGGGCACACACTGTATACACGCTCACTCCATATATGGGGCACACACTGTAAACACGCTCACTCCATATATGGGGCACACACTGTATGCACGCTCACTCCATATATGGGGCACACACTATATGCACGCTCACTCCATATATGGGGCACACACTGTGAACACGCTCACTCCATATATGGGGCACACACTATATGCACGCTCACTCCATATATGGGGCACACACTGTGAACACGCTCACTCCATATATGGGGCACACACTGTATACACGCTCACTCCATATATGAGGCACACACTGTAAACACGCTCACTCCATATATGAGGCACACACTGTATGCACGCTCACTCCATATATGGGGCACACACTGTATACACGCTCACTCCATATATGGGGCACACACTGTATGCACGCTCACTCCATATATGGGGCACACACTGTATACACGCTCACTCCATATATGGGGCACACACTGTATGCACGCTCACTCCATATATGGGGCACACACTGTATGCACGCTCAATCCATATATGAGGCACACACTGTATACACGCTTACTCCATATATGGGGCACACACTGTAAACACGCTCACTCCATATATGGGGCGCACACTGTATACACGCTCACTCCATATATGGGGCGCACACACTGTATACATGCTCACTCCATATATGAGGCACACACTGTAAACACGCTCACTCCATATATGAGGCACACACTGTAAACACGCTCACTCCATATATGGGGCACACACTGTATACACGCTCACTCCATATATGGGGCACACACTGTAAACACGCTCACTCCATATATGGGGCACACACTGTATACACGCTCACTCCATATATGAGGCACACACTGTAAACACGCTCACTCCATATATGGGGCACACACTGTATACACGCTCACTCCATATATGGGGCACACACTGTAAACACGCTCACTCCATATATGGGGCACACACTGTATACACGCTCACTCCATATATGGGGCACACACTGTAAACACGTTCACTCCATATATGGGGCACACACTGTATGCACGCTCACTCCATATATGAGGCACACACTGTAAACACGCTCACTCCATATATGAGGCACACACTGTAAACACGCTCACTCCATATATGGGGCACACACTGTATACACGCTCACTCCATATATGGGGCACACACTGTATACACGCTCACTCCATATATGGGGCACACACTGTATGCACGCTCACTCCATATATGGGGCACACACTATATGCACGCTCACTCCATATATGGGGCACACACTGTGAACACGCTCACTCCATATATGGGGCACACACTGTATGCACGCTCACTCCATATATGGGGCACACACTATATGCACGCTCACTCCATATATGGGGCACACACTGTAAACACGCTCACTCCATATATGGGGCACACACTGTATGCACGCTCACTCCATATATGGGGCACACACTATATGCACGCTCACTCCATATATGGGGCACACACTGTGAACACGCTCACTCCATATATGGGGCACACACTGTATGCACGCTCACTCCATATATGGGGCACACACTATATGCACGCTCACTCCATATATGGGGCACACACTGTAAACACGCTCACGCCATATATGGGGTGCACACACTGTATGCATCCTCACTCCATATATGGGGCACACACTGTATACACGCTCACTCCATATATGGGGCACACACTGTATGCACGCTCACTCCATATATGGGGTACACACTGTATGCACCCTCACTCCATATATGGGGTACACACTGTATGCACGCTCACTCCATATATGGGGCACACACTGTATACACGCTCACTCCATATATGGGGCACACACTGTAAACACGCTCACTCCATATACGGGGCACATACTGTATGCACTCTCACTCCATATACGGGGCGCACACACTGTATGCACGCTCACTCCATATACGGGGCGCACACACTGTATGCACGCTCACTCCATATATGGGGCACACACACTGTAAACACGCTCACTCCATATATGGGGTACACACTGTAAACACGCTCACTCCATATATGGGGCGCACACACTGTATGCACACTCACTCCATCTATGTGGTACACACTGTATACATGCTCACTCCATATATGGGGCACACACTGTAAACACGCTGTAATGCAGCAGGTTGCTAGCATTACTGTAAATGGTCCAGGATGTGCTTACTGGACCATGTACCTTCCCCTTTATCTGACTGGTCACATGACTGTGACATCACCCAGGTCCTGCATGCACAGTAAAGCTCTGTATACATGACTGGGACAGCACACAGGACCTATACACACAGCTGACTGATCACATGACTGTGACATCAGCAAGGTCCTGTCAGTATGTGGCTGTCTGTGCACAGCATATATATATAAACCTGCTTAATTTGAGACAGGTGTGTTCGGTGTGAGGCCTGTTCCCCATGTCTGTGGGATACCGTGATACCGTGGAGCCTGGCAGCCTGAAGGCAAAGACTAGATCCTGTGCGGATGCTAGTGGCCTTGGAAGGCAGCGGCTTTGAAGTGAAGCCTGGTACCTGAAAGGTCGAGCCTGGATCCTGTGCGGATGTCAGTGGCCTTTGAGGGTACGACGGCTGGAGACCCCCACCTGGGAAGCCGCAGAGCCACAGTGGTGGCAGAGTAACGGACTGAGACAGCTATACCCGGCAAAGGTAATACCCGGTGCTATATGGACATTGTGATATGAACATTGCTACTTTATTACCTTGCCGTAAGCTGTACCCTGGAGCAAGTGGGCCGGTGTGCCACTTGGCTCATGAATTGTTTATGTGTGTAAACCTGCCGGTGGCGGACTAAGATGAACTGTGTGTGAACAGCGGTTTATGAAGTGCCATAATAAACTGCAACACTGTGTGAAAAAACGTAAAGACATTGCACGTGTGCATTGATTGACGCAGCGAAGCGAGTTACCCTCAGTATGATGACGAGCGCTGCCTTACATATGGTGGAGAATGCGGGCAACGACAACCCTGGTTGCTAGGGGCAACGGCACAGGACGACGAGTGTGGATAAAGCATCTTGCGGCAACTCGGCGGGGTTGCGAAGATTGGCGTCGCACTCAAACCTGGTTTGCTGTGGCTCGGCGGGGCTCACGAAGTATAAAGCATCTTGCGGCAACTCGGCGGGGTTGCGAAGATTCTCATCGCACTCAAATCCGGTTTTGCGGTGGCTTGGTGGGGCCACGAAAATTTTTCCGGGAGAGCGATGAAGTGCTAGTGTGAACAGTGTACCGCGATGGCTGTGAGCAAAGCAGCAGATCTGTCTGGAGCTATTGAGCGGTTGAAGGGCCGGTTGGGACCGGAGCAGGTATTTGGGAAACTTTTACTGGACATGGTGCAGGAACCGCAGGAGCTGTGGGCACCATATGGAATGGCGGCAGTGGACCATTCTATGGACTCTCCGGGGGCGCCAGTGTTGTCCCAGAGTGCCCGGGGAGGTGGTAAGAGATGTTGTGAACTGAGTCCTAAGACTACTGCTGATTTTTTTGTGTAAAAATTACCCTGCCGGTGTGGTTGTTAAAAAGGGGGCGGAGTCTAAAAAAGGGGCGGATTTTCACAAGAGTGTGGAGTGTAGAAAACTGAAAATTGTTACTGGTGGTGGGTTGGTGCCTCCTAAAAATGACAATGTGACCGTTGATAACGTGGTAACTCCAGTAGAAGGGGGTGACGTCAAAGTGGGAGGTGACCTGTTAGTCCACAACACCATGGGTAGTGACACAGACCCCGTAGCTGACTGTGACACTATTAAAGTAAAAAGTGAGTTCAGTCAGGAGGGGCTAGACGAGGTGAGAGAGTCCCCATCTCGTAGACGGCGCAAGGGCCACAAAAAGGTTGCTCCTGTAGACTTGGCTGAAAATAAAAATAAAGAGAGGGTAGTACTGTGTGCCTTTGCTTCAAGTGTGGATCCTCCATTAGAGGTAGAAGAGGAGGTGACGTTGCCAGTAGCAACCTCCGGTACGGTACCGAGTCAGAAGGATCTGACAGCCCTGGAAGGGGAGGCGGCCAGTCGTGACCAAGAGCTGGAACCTATCGGCCAGCAGGGTCAGAGTGACGGGCAGCAATTATGTGGAAACCTGGGGAACGTGTCCTCAATCCAGTTGATCCTGGAGTCTGAACAGCAGAAAATACACCAGCTTGTGAAGGACTTACAGCGAGATCTAAAGGGAAGCAACGAGGAAATTAACCAGTGGAAGGAAATGTTCTACGCAATTAAGGAGGACCACCGCAAAATCCAGGAAGAGGTTTTGCAGTTGAAGCTTGAGAAGGAGGCGCGGCAGAATGGTGTTTCTGGACGCGAACAAATCCTAGAACGACTGCGCAAACAGCTCAACCAGGAGCTGTGTGACTTCAAGAAGGAGTGTGGTGAACGCAGTAGGGAACTGCAACAGAGTAAGAGAGATTATGAGGATCTCCTCAAGGTGAAGGAAAAACTAGAGGAGGATAAGGTGGGTGCAGAGCAAGTGCACCAAGCGGTTGAGACCACTCTGCAAGACACCCGTGAGGAGAATGATGGTCTCCGGTGAAAGACCCTAGATCTGGAAGCTCAGGTGAAGGAGCTACAGATGTCCTGTGATGCTCTCCAGAAGGCGGAGACGTACCTTAAAGAAACCGTCAGCAAGATGGAAGCTGAGCGGAAAAAGATGGAGGAGTCTGTCGGAGAATCCACAGACCAGGGCCAGGAGTTGGCCGCTGGTGAGGGGAGGTGTGAAGCAGATACCTCCTCGAGTGATGCGAGCTTGGATGATTCGGTGGAAGTAAGAGCCGAGATCAGGGAGCTCAAGGAGTTGCTACAAACCCAGTGGACGCAAGAGAAGCGTGAGAGACTGGCTATTGAGAGCCGAGTGGGCACATTGGAGACGGAGAGGTCTGAGAGAGCTCTGTTGCTGGAAGAGCAGTTGAAGCAGGAAGAGCTTCAGAGACGGGCCGCTGAGAGGCGAGTAATTGAGCTGGAAGGAGAAGTTTTGGAGCTCAAAGGTCGCCTAGCAAATTGTCACGTGGTGAACGAGGTCTCCTTGGAGAAGGGAAAAGGCAAACAAGTTGCACTTACTCCCTTAGACCCTGAGAAGGTGGACCTGAGGAGAGCTAAAAGTATGGTGTTGGAAGATAAAAGTGAAGTGGAGGTGGTCAAGACGAAAAGTTGTGAAGTGGTAGCTGTGAGTCAGCTCAGGGGAAGCATCCAGGGTGAAGAAGCTGGAAGTCAGTTGTCCCTGAAACCTGAGCTGGTTGATCGTCTGGAGACCACTGGTGAGACCGAAACGTCTCGGTACAAGTGCCTCGTAGAAGTACCCGAGGACTTGAGGGAAGAATGCACCCGTGAGTCCGTGCATGAAGAGTTTAAGAAGGCTGTGGGAGCCTGTAAGGTGTACTTGACCTCAGAAACTAAACAGCTGCTGGTCCTGTCCACGACCGAAGTCACAGTGAAGAGGGTGGCTATCCTAAGTGACATGCACTGGCGATGTGTTCGCACGAAGCGGTTTCTCCGGTTGAAGACGGAACAAGCCGTTAGACAACTGGAGCTTAGGAGAAAAGCTTACAGTATGCGTGAAGAGGTCATCCGGGCCCCTCATGTTCTGGTGAGAAAGCTCATTGGGAGAAGCGGTCGAGTCATGCAGATGATGGTCAAGAAGTCTGGTGTGGTGAAAGTAAGCAGTCCACGTGATCAACAGGACTGGATACCAGACGAAGACTGCATGGTGTCCTTCTCCGCTGTAGGAACAGAAGAAAGCCTAGAATATATACGCATGCTGATTGAGTACCGAGTGACCTACCTGCAGGAGGTAGAACAATTGAATCTCGCTAGACTGCGAGTAGATAGACAGCATCATCTGAGCAGCAGAAGATGGAAGCCGTCTAGAAATAGTGAGACCCGACAGAGAAAGGGCCCCCTAAATAACAGAACAGCTACAGCTGAAGTTAGGGACCTTTTAGGATGTCCTGAGAGTAGTGGGCGTGGGTTTAGAGGTAGTGAGACCTCCAGTAACTCCGGTTTGAGCAGCCCATACAAACGACCCAATAGAGGATGGGACAGTACGGAGTCGAACCGGACCTTAGATACCGGGGCATGCGAGTTGCGCTGCTGTATTGACCGCTGGGAGCGGGGGAGACCTGACAAAGTTACGACCCGGAAAGGTGACCTGACGAAGTCAGTGACAGTCAAATGGTAGGTCCCTAAGGAATGGGCTAATGTCATTGACTAAGGTTCCAGGGGCTGAGTAGCACAATTGTAAAGTTCATGGTCTATATGTGAGCTGGGGGTTATAATGTTATTGTGTATATTATGTGTTCAACCCCACAAGTTTGAACAGAGGGGGGGGATATGTAATGCAGTAGGTTGCTAGCATTACTGTAAATGGTCCAGGATGTGCTTACCGGACCATGTACCTTCCCCTTTATCTGACTGGTCACATGACTGTGACATCACCCAGGTCCTGCATGCACAGTAAAGCTCTGTATACATGACTGGGACAGCACACAGGACCTATACACACAGCTGACTGATCACATGACTGTGACATCAGCAAGGTCCTGTCAGTATGTGGCTGTCTGTGCACAGCATATATATATATAAACCTGCTTAATTTGAGACAGGTGTGTTCGGTGTGAGAGGCGTGAGGCCTGTTCCCCATGTGTGTGGGATACCGTGATACCGTGGAGCCTGGCAGCCTGAAGGCAAAGACTAGATCCTGTGCGGATGCTAGTGGCCTTGGAAGGCAGCGGCTTTGAAGTGAAGCCTGGTACCTGAAAGGTCGAGCCTGGATCCTGTGCGGATGTCAGTGGCCTTTGAGGGAGAGCCTGCTTGAGTAAGAGTCCTGGAAGGCAGAGCCTGGATCCTGTGTGGATGTCAGTGGCCTTTGAGGGTACGACGGCTGGAGACCCCCACCTGGGAAGCCGCAGAGCCACAGTGGTGGCAGAGTAACGGACTGAGACAGCTATACCCGGCAAAGGTAATACCCGGTGCTATATGGACATTGTGATATGAACATTGCTACTTTATTACCTTGCCGTAAGCTGTACCCTGGAGCAAGTGGGCCGGTGTGCCACTTGGCTCATGAATTGTTTATGTGTGTAAACCTGCCGATGGCGGACTAAGATGAACTGTGTGTGAACAGCGGTTTATGAAGTGCCATAATAAACTGCAACACTGTGTGAAAAAACGTAAAGACATTGCACGTGTGCATTGATTGACGCAGCGAAGCGAGTTACCTCCAGTATGATGACGAGCGCTGCCTTACAACGCTCACTCCATATATGGGGCGCACACACTGTAAACACGCTCACTCCATATATGGGGCGCACACACTGTATGCACGCTCACTCCATATATGGGGTACACACTGTATGCACGCTCACTCCATATATGGGGTACACACTGTATGCACCCTCACTCCATATATGGGGTGCACACACTGTATGCACCCTCACTCCATATATGGGGCACACACTGTATGCACCCTCACTCCATATATGGGGTGCACACACTGTATGCACGCTCACTCCATATATGGGGTACACACTGTATGCATGCTCACTCCATATATGGGGTGCACACTGTATGCACCCTCACTCCATATATGGGGCACACACTGTATGCACGCTCACTCCATATACGGGGCGCACACACTGTATGCACGCTCACTCCAGAAATGGGGCACACTGTATGCACGCTCACTCCATATATGGGGCACACACTGTATGCACTCTCACTCCATATACGGGGCGCACACACTGTATGCACGCTCACTCCATATACGGGGCGCACACACTGTATGCACGCTCACTCCATATATGGGGCGCACACTGTATGCACCCTCACTCCATATATGGGGCGCACACACTGTAAACACGCTCACTCCATATATGGGGCACACACACTGTATGCACACTCACTCCATCTATGGGGTACACACTGTAAACACGCTCACTCCATATATGGGGCGCACACACTGTATGCACGCTCACTCCATATACGGGGCACATACTGTATGCACTCTCACTCCATATATGGGACGCACACACTGTATGCACGCTCAGTCCATAAATGGGGCACACTGTATGCACGCTCACTCCATATATGGGGCACACACACTGTATGCACGCTCACTCCATATATGGGGCGCACACACTGTATGCACGCTCACTCCATAAATGGGGCACACTGTATGCACGCTCACTCCATATATGGGGTACACACTGTATGCACGCTCACTCCATATATGGGGCACACACACTGTATGCACGCTCACTCCATATATGGGGTACACACTGTATGCACTCTCACTCCATATATGGGGCGCACACACTGTATGCACGCTCACTCCATATATGGGGTGCACACACTGTATGCACCCTCACTCCATATATGGGGTGCACACACTGTATGCACCCTCACTCCATATATGGGGTGCACACACTGTATGCACACTCACTCCATATATGGGGTACACACTGTATGCACGCTCACTCCATATATGGGGCACACACTGTAAACACGCTCACTCCATATATGGGGCACACACTGTATGCACGCTCACTCCATATATGGGGCACACACTGTATGCACGCTCACTCCATATATGGGGTACACACTGTATGCATGCTCACTCCATATATGGGGCGCACACACTGTATGCACGCTCGCTCCATATACGGGGTGCACACACTGTATGCACGCTCACTCCATAAATGGGGCACACTCTATGCACGCTCACTCCATATATGGGGTACACACTGTATGCACGCTCACTCCATATATGGGGCACACACACTGTATGCACGCTCACTCCATATACGGGGCACATACTGTATGCACTCACTCCATATATGGGACGCACACACTGTATGCACACTCACTCCATATATGTGGCGCACACACTGTATGCACGCTCACTCCATATATGGGGTACACACTGTATGCACGCTCACTCCATATATGGGGTACACACTGTATGCACGCTCACTCCATATATGGGGTACACACTGTATGCACGCTCACTCCATAAATGGGGCACACTGTATGCACGCTCACTCCATAAATGGGGCACACTGTATGCACGCTCACTCCATATATGGGGTACACACACTGTATGCACGCTCACTCCATATACGGGGCACATACTGTATGCACTCTCACTCCATATATGGGACGCACACACTGTATGCACACTCACTCCATATATGTGGCGCACACACTGTATGCACGCTCACTCCATATATGGGGTACACACTGTATGCACGCTCACTCCATATGTGGGGCACACACACTGTATGCACGCTTAAATTTATAGGGAGACACATGAGGCCATACCCAAGCTCGCTACCCCCACCCACAGCCCAGCATCCATCGTGGAACGCAGAAGTAACTCACTCCCGGCTGGAGTGGACGTCAAAGCCGGCTGCAGCCGGGGTCACATGATAGCTGTGAGCGGCCAGTGATAGCGCCACTCACAGGCAGTAGCAGCAGTGCAAGCTATTTACAAAGAAACTTCTTTTCAACATAAAAATAGATTGACCAATTATTAATAATAGTGGACAACCCCTTTAACGCCTCCGTTCCTGTGTGCATTTGCAAACATTAATCTGGGTTTTTTATGTTTCTTTTGGAGTAATGGCTTCTTCCTGGCAGAGTGGCCTTTCAGCCCATGTTGATACAGTATTCGTTTCACTGTGGATATTGACACAATCTTACCAGCTTTCGCCATCATCTTCACAAGGTCTTTTGCTCTTGCCCTTGGGTTGATATGTACATGTCGGACCAAAGCACCTTCACCTCTGTGACACAGAACTCGTCTCCTTCCTGAGCGGTTTGATGGCTGGACATTCCCATCTTGTTTGTACTTGTGTATAATTGTTTGTACAGATGAACGAGGCACCTTCAGGTATCCTGAAATTGTACCCAAGGATGAGCCAGACTTGTGCAAGTCCACAATTCTCTTAATGATATCTTGGCTGATTTCTTTAGACTTTCCCATGATGCTACACAAAGAAGCAGTGTGTTTCAGGTGTGCATTAAAATACATCCACAGGTGTGTCTCTAATTAACTCAGATGTTGCCAGAAGCTTTGAAACACATGACATCATCATAGGGGCAAGTCCAGAATTGTTTAAAGGCATAGTAATCTGTGTATGTAAACTTTTGACTTTCCAGTAAGTAATAAAAATGCCTTAAAACATTCTCTCTCTCTCATTATTCTGGCATTTGGCAAATATTAAAAATGATGGTAATCCTAACTGACCTAAAACGGAAAAGGTTTATTCTGATTTCATGTCTGATATTGAGAAAAACATGCAGATGTGTCTTTTTATATAGTGTATGGAAACTTCTGGTTTCATCTGTATATGCTTTGGTGCTGTCAGTGCCGGTCAGTAAATTTTTATCATACTTGCTGGACACAGCGCCCATAAGACAAAGACCCAGGACGGGTCAGAACGACCTTATTTGTTCAGTCGCTTTATGTCCAGACGTTTCTCACTTGATGAAGCTTTACTGTACTTGCTTCAAAATAAAAATCTGCAATTCAAAAGAAACCTTAAGAGTGCGGTGAATACGTCCGTCATGATATTTTGGGATATTACCCCACTGTATCATCGTCACCTCCTATCATATCTGAGTCTAAACCAATTATCTCTGCTAAATTCACATTCACGCTGCAGCTAAACCTTTTTTTTGTTTGTTTAACTATCATGTCCAGAATGGAAAATAATGAAAGTTTGTAATTAAGATTAATTTTCTTTCCTGTTCAAAAATATGATCAATTATAAACTTTCATTTCTTTCCATGATGGAAGTAATAATGAAAAAAAAAAAAGATGAAAGTTTAGTTAACTCTTTGCTAATCGATCAGTAGCTCTTAGTGTTAGACCCAGAAAACCCAGCAAGGAGAAGATACCTATGCAATGCACAGTTCCTTCCACTAGGTGGTGCTGTGGGTCAGCAGTAAATCTCTCCCTGCGCTTCATTACTTACAGTCTGAGTCGGTTACTTTTCTCGTTAATTTTATTTTTTGTTTCCTCCAATAAAAGCTTTATACGCAGCCTGTTTGGGCCGTAAAGAGCACTGGCAAGTTCCTTAAACATTTAATTTATTACCTGATGTAAATTCTGCTGTTCTCCTGAATCCAGAGCTGTTTTTCTCATTCCTGTTCCTCCCCTTCCTTAGATACGGCCCTCTCTGCCTTATATATATAGTATTTTAGCCAAGTGGGTGTGGTTCTATTTTTTTTTATGGTGTCTTCTTGATTATCATGCCCTCTTGACTAAAAGACTACACACACACACACACACTGTATACAGTCATGGCCGAAAATGATGGCACCCTTGAAATTATTCCAGAAAATTAAGTATTTCTCCAAAAATTTTTTGCAATTATACATGTTTTGTTATACACGTTTATTTCCAAAGGTAAATTGGACATAATTTCACACAAAACCCCCAATAATGGGCCGGACAAAATTGTTGGCACCTTTCCAAAATTGTGGGTAAACAAATTTGTTTCAAGCATGTGATGCCCGTTCACACTCACCTATGGCAAGTAACAGGTGTGGGCAATATGAAAATCACACCTGAAACCAGATAAAAAGGGGAGAAGTTGACTCAATCTTTGCATTGTGTGTCGTACTAAGCATGGAGAACAGAAAGAGGAGAAAAGAACTGTCTGAGGACTTGAGAACCAAAATGATAGAAAAATATCAACCATCTCAAGGTTACAAGTCCATCTCCAGAGATCTTAATGTTCCTTTATCCACGGTCCTTAACATAATCAAGAAGTTTACAACCCATGGCACTGTAGTGAATCTCCCTGGACATGGATGGCAGAGAAAAATTGATGAAAGGTTGCAATGCAGGATAGTCCGGATGGTGGATAAGCAGCCCCAATCAAGTTGCAAAGAAATCCAAACTGTCCTGCAGGCTCAGGGTGCATCAGTGTCAGCGCAAACTATCCGTCTACATTTAAATGAAACGAAACGCTATGGTCGGAGACCCAGGAGGACCCCACTGCTGACACAGAGACATAAAAAAGCTAGACTGCAGTCTGCCAAAATGTTTGCGAGTAAGCCAAAATCCTTCAGGGAAAGCATCTTGTGGACAGATGAGACCAAGATAGAGCTTTTTTGGTAAAGCAATTCATTTAATTGCTTGCTGAAAACGGAATGAGGCCAACAAAGAAAAGAACACAGTACCTACAGTCAGATATGGTGGAGGTTCACAGATGTTTTGGGGTTGTTTCTCTGCCTCTGGCACTGGGTGCCTTGACTATGTGCAAGAAATCATGAAATCTGAAGATTACCGAAGGATTTTGGGTGGCAATGTATTGCCCAGTGTCAGAAAGCTGGGTTTGCGTCCGAGGTCATGGGTCTTCCAGCAGGACAATGACCCCAAACATACCTCAAGAAATGGATGGAAACAAAGCCCTGGAGAGTTCTGAAATGGCAGCAATGAGTCTGGATCTAAATCCCATTGATCACCTGTGAAGAGATCTTACAATTGCTGTTGGGAGAAGACGCCTTGAAATATGAGACCTGGAGGAGCTTGTAAGAAGAGTCCAAGATTCCAGTGGAGAGGAGTAAGAAGCTTGTGGATGGTTATAGGAAGCGATTGATTGCAGTTATTTATTCCAGGGTGCAACCAAAAGTTAAGATGAGGGTGCCAACAATTTTGTCCGGCTCATTTTTTGGGGTTTTGTGTGAACTTATGTCCAATTTGCCTTTTTTTTTTTTCCTATGTTTTTTTGTGTTGTTCCAATACACACAAAGGAAATAAACATGTGTATAACAAAATATGTGGAAATACAATAAAGTTCTGGGAGAAATACTTCATTTTTTGGAACAATTTCAGGGGTGCCAACACTTTCAGCCATGACTGTAGTAATATTCAGGAGCTCACAAGCGTCTTCTCTTTTTTTGGAGTTGCTCTCAATTCCCTTCTCTTCTCTATCCGACCCAGACCACCATGCAGACTTCTCCTACTCACAAATCATCCCTTCACAGTTTGCTGCCCACATATTTTTGTCAATTTGCTTCTACATTAATTTTCTACCCTCTACACAGACTTTTCATCCCGATGACCCTTTTAAAGTACCACCCCACATTTCCCCCCCACTCCTTTAGTTACATAGTTACGTAAGTCCATCAAGTTCAACCTTCCTCCTTCATAACTATTGTCGTTTACCCATAAAGTAGAGCCAAGCAGACAGTGCCCCTCACAGTGATAAGTGATAGTGCTCCTTTAAAGGAGACAACCCAGAAACATGCGGAAGATGGGGACAATCACATAAAGGAGGAAGCTTTGATTGCTCGGTTTAATATTTGCAGTGAGAAACGCAATACAACAATTGTCTTGTTACAGAACAGAATGATCTCTCAGTCTCGAGATCTTTATTTAACCATGGCCGTCCTGATAACTGGCTTGTAATACAATCCCCTCCGCCCGTTCGGTACACCGGGTGCCCTTGTCACTGGTCATTTCTGGAATACCCGCACCTATCCCTCCGCTCTTTTCACTTCGGAGGTCCTTGGTCAGGTGCAGGTTCATTCCCCACTCTGATCCATAGCTCTCTTCCCCCATTCCCCCCTTTTTTTTGACCCAGGCAGCCTCTCCCCACCACATGCTGCAGACCCTGGCCATCTCTCAGCACTGTCCTCGCAAGTCCACAGCCTGAAAGTATGGATCCCTTTTCCTCCTCGGGATTGAGAAACTGCTGAAGCCAGGCCCCTTCTCACGCTGACATCACTTCCTGCTCTGCAGCCATTGGATGAAGCTTCAGCTCGCACACTTCCTGTTTTGCCGCCCCGTGTAAAGGGATCTGTGTATACGATTGGTAATACCGGGATCCTTCAGCTCAATTTCAGGCCAAGTTCTCGGATTTCAGCTCCAAATGCAAAAGGAAATAGTTAAAAGGGAGTAGAGAATGTATACAGGAGGCGGCGACAACAGGAACCAGTAAGATACGGCTTCAGCCAAGCAGGAAGTGATGTCAGAAGGGGCATGGCTTTGTCCAGCCCAGTACCATGGGGTGATAAAGATCCATAGTGCACAGAGTATCTGTGAAATTTCATTTTTAGGACCAGAGTGAAGCTTTTAATAACTCTGCTGTACTAATAACTCGATCCTTTCTGCTTCTGAAAAATCCCAGAGAACCCCTTTAAGTCACAGAGTCTCCATGCCGAGAACCTGCAGATACAACTCGCCCCACAACTCATTTAAAGAACGAGAGAACAAGAGGTTTCATTTATTCACATTATTAAATCGTCAAAACACCAAATTATTTAAAATAAAAAAAACAACTTCTATAAACTTGTTCCGATCGTCGTCCCATATAAACGTCGCTCATAGTCCAGTCTGTTACAGTCCAGGGATCGGCCGCAGGTTCTGCGCTCGCAGCTCCGGACGGGAACCAGCGCAAGGGGCGACTACATCTCCCCCGTGAGTCCACACACCAACGAGTCCCGTTACTTAGTGGTTCTTCTTGGCCGCCTCTTTACTTGCGATGATGAGGTGTGTGAGGCTGGAGAGGGGTTCGGCCGTCTTCAGGAACGGGTGCTGTCCAAGAAAGAATGGGGACATGAAAATGGACAGGACAGAACACAACCCTATACTCCATTCACAACCAAAGCGGCACTTACAATTCCACAGCTGTACAACTGAACGATGCCCCCTGCAGGTCAGGTGCGTTTGTGCAGAGCATACGCTACTGAACCACATGGTAATGAGTGCAATGAATAAACCAGAAAATGGACAAGGGTCCAATAATATTTCAGCTTAGCGGATATGAATGCAGCTTTGGATGTGGCCGGAGTAGAAAACAAAATGCAACCTAAGATCAGCACAAGAGTGAAGAAAATATTCAAAGTGGAAATGTTCCCAAGAAAATGATGCTGTAGTTCCCCGGCTATTCCACCCCCACCTACCTCGGGCCGTGCCAAACTGTCCAACCCCTCTGCTGCCCCCTACACCTGCACTTCAGTCACTGCAATTGCAGGTTGTGGAGTGTGCCGTGTTCTGTATCTCTCTCATGGAGGATCTATTTATATGTGATGAGCTCAGCGCTCCCGTCAGTCACCAGAACACAAGCCGTTCTGCAGGAGAAGCCACCTGCTCAATGCAATATGGCCGGAGGAAGGAAAGCCAAGCATCCTGCCCCACACAGAGAGCGAACCCAGCCTCCCCCACTGCAAATCTGCACAAAGACTAATCCAGAATGCAGGCGATCGTACACAGCGGAGAAATACTAAAAAATACTATATATTATTACCAGAGCAAAAGCTCACCTGCAAGAGATCTATGGCTGATCCTCTCTTCTCCACATCCATCTCCAGGCATTGATTCAGAAAGTCCTTGAAAGTAACAGACAACTTCTCCGGCTCCTGCAGTTCTGGAGTCCCATTAGTAGCAATAAGGTAAAGTGCCTGTATACAAAGTCACAGGTGAAGAAACACTCGCAATCTGCCATCAGGTGTCCGAACAAATACTGCCCCTATATACAAGAATATAACTACTATAATACTGCCCCTATATACAAGAAAATAACTACTATAATACTGCCCCCTATGTACAAGAATATAACTACTATAATACTGCCCCTATGTACAAGAATATAACTACTATAATACTGCTCCCTATGTACAAGAATATAACTACTATAATACTGCCCCTATATACAAGAATATAACTACTAAAATACTGCTCCTATGTACAAGAATATAACTACTATAATACTGCCCCCTATGTACAAGAATATAACTACTATAATACTGCTCCTATGTACAAGAATATAACTACTATAATACTGCTCCTATGTACAAGATTATAACTACTATAATACTGCCCCCTATGTACAAGAATATAACTACTATAATACTGCCCCCTATGTACAAGAATATAACTACTATAATACTGCCCCTATGTACAAGAATATATCAACTATAATACTGCCCTCTATATACAAGAATATAACTACTATAATACTGCCCCTATGTACAAGAATATAGCTACTACAACACTGCTCCTATGTACAAGAATATAACTACTACAATACTGCCCCTATGTACAAGAGTATAACTACTATAATACTGCCTCCTATGTACAGGAATATAACTACTATAATACCGCTCCTATGTACAAGAATATAACTACTATAATACCGCTCCTATGTACAAGACTATAACTACTATAATACTGCCCCCTATGTACAAGAATATAACTACTATAATACTGCTCCCTATGTACAAGAATATAACTACTATAATACTGCTCCTATATACAAGAATATAACTACTATAATACTGCTCCTATGTACAAGAATATAACTACTATAATACTGCTCCTATGTACAAGAATATAACTACTATAATACTGCCCCTATGTACAAGAGTATAACTATAATACTGCTCCTATGTACAAGAATATAACTACTATAATACTGCTCCTATGTACAAGATTATAACTACTATAAGACTGCCCCTATGTACAAGAATATAAGTACTATAATACTGCTCCTATGTACAAGAATATAACTACTATAATACTGCCCCTATATACAAGAATATTACTACTATAATACTGCTCCTATGTACAAGAATATAACTACTATAATACTGCCCCCTATGTACAAGAATATAACTACTATAATACTGCTCCTATATACAAGAATATAACTACTATAATACTGCTCCTATGTACAAGAATATAACTACTATAATACTGCCCCTATGTACAAGAATATAACTACTATAATACTGCCCCTATGTACAAGAATATAACTACTATAATACTGCCCCTATGTACAAGAATATAACTACTATAATACTGCTCCCTATGTACAAGAATATAACTACTATAATACTGCCCCCTATGTACAAGAATATAACTACTATAATACTGCCCCCTATGTACAAGAATATAACTACTATAATACTGCCCTCTATGTACAAGAATATAACTACTATAATACGGCTCCTATGTACAAGAATATAACTACTATAATACTGCCCTCTATGTACAAGAATATAACTACTATAATACTGCTCCTATGTACAAGAATATAACTACTATAATACTGCTCCTATGTACAAGAATATAACTACTATAATACTGCCCCTATGTACAAGAATATAACTACTATAATACTGCCCCCTATGTACAAGAATATAACTACTATAATACTGCCCCCTATGTACAAGAATATAACTACTATAATACTGTTATGTACAAGAATATAACTACTATAATACTGCTCCTATGTACAAGAATATAACTACTATAATACTGCCCCCTATGTACAAGAATATAACTACTATAATACTGCCCCCTATGTATAAGAATATAACTACTATAGCACTGCCCCTATGTACAAGAATATAACTACTATAATACTGCCCTCTATGTACAAGAATATAACTACTATAATACTGCTCCTATGTACAAGAATATAACTACTATAATACTGCTCCTATGTACAAGAATATAACTACTATAATACTGCTCCTATGTACAAGAATATAACTACTATAATACTGCCCCTATGTACAAGAATATAGCTACTACAACACTGCTCCTATGTACAAGAATATAACTACTACAATACTGCCCCTATGTACAAGAGTATCACTACTATAATACTGCCTCCTATGTACAGGAATATAACTACTATAATACTGCTCCTATGTACAAGAATATAACTACTATAATACTGCTCCTATGTACAAGAATATAACTACTATAATACTGCCCCTATGTACAAGAGTATAACTATAATACTGCTCCTATGTACAAGAATATAACTACTATAATACTGCCCCTATGTACAAGAATATAACTACTATAATACTGCCCCTATGTACAAGAATATAACTACTATAATACTGCCCCTATATACAAGAATATAACTACTATAATACTGCTCCTATATACAAGAATATAACTACTATAATCCTGCTCCTATGTACAAGAATATAACTACTATAATCCTGCCCCTATGTACAAGAATATAACTACTATAATACTGCCCCTATGTACAAGAATATAACTACTATAATACTGCTCCCTATGTACAAGAATATAACTACTATAATACTGCCTCCTATGTACAAGAATATAACTACTATAATACTGCCCCCTATGTACAAGAATATAACTACTATAATACTGCCCCCTATGTACAAGAATATAACTACTATAATACTGTTATGTACAAGAATATAACTACTATAATACTGCTCCTATGTACAAGAATATAACTACTATAATACTGCCCTCTATGTACAAGAATATAACTACTATAATACTGCTCCTATGTACAAGAATATAACTACTATAATACTGCCCCTATGTACAAGAATATAACTACTATAATACTGCCCCTATGTACAAGAATATAACTACTATAATACTGCCCCCTATGTACAAGAATATAACTACTATAATACTGCCCTCTATGTACAAGAATATAACTACTATAATACTGCTCCTATGTACAAGAATATAACTACTATAATACTGCTCCTATGTACAAGAATATAACTACTATAATACTGCTCCTATGTACAAGAATATAACTACTATAATACTGCCCTCTATGTACAAGAATATAACTACTATAATACTGCTCCTATGTACAAGAATATAACTACTATAATACTGCTCCTATGTACAAGAATATAACTACTATAATACTGCTCCTATGTACAAGAATATAACTACTATAATACTGCTCCTATGTACAAGAATATAACTACTATAATACTGCTCCTATGTACAAGAATATAACTACTATAATACTGCTCCTATGTACAAGAATATAACTACTATAATACTGCTCCTATGTACAAGAATATAACTACTATAATACTGCTCCTATGTACAAGAATATAACTACTATAATACTGCCCCTATGTACAAGAGTATAACTATAATACTGCTCCTATGTACAGGAATATAACTACTATAATACTGCTCCTATGTACAAGAATATAACTACTATAATACTGCCCTCTATATACAAGAATATAACTACTATAATACTGCTTCTATGTATAAGAATATAACTACTATAATACTGCCCCTATATACAAGAATATAACTACTATAATACTGCCCCTATATACAAGAATATAACTACTATAATACTGCTCCTATGTACAAGAATATAACTACTATAATACTGCTCCCTATATACAAGAATATAACTACTATAATACTGCCCCTATGTACAAGAATATAACTACTATAATACTGCTCCTATATACAAGAATATAACTACTATAATACTGCCCCTATATACAAGAATATAACTACTATAATACTGCCCCCTATGTACAAGAATATAACTACTATAATACTGCTCCCTATGTACAAGAATATAACTACTATAATACTGCTCCTATATACAAGAATATAACTACTATAATACTGCCCCCTATGTACAAGAATATAACTACTATAATACTGCCCTCTATGTACAAGAATATAACTACTATAATACTGCCCTCTATGTACAAGAATATAACTACTATAATACTGCTCCTATGTACAAGAATATAACTACTATAATACTGCTCCTATGTACAAGAATATAACTACTATAATACTGCTCCTATGTACAAGAATATAACTACTATAATACTGCCCTCTATGTACAAGAATATAACTACTATAATACTGCTCCTATGTACAAGAATATAACTACTATAATACTGCTCCTATGTACAAGAATATAACTACTATAATACTGCTCCTATGTACAAGAATATAACTACTATAATACTGCTCCTATGTACAAGAATATAACTACTATAATACTGCTCCTATGTACAAGAATATAACTACTATAATACTGCTCCTATGTACAAGAATATAACTACTATAATACTGCTCCTATGTACAAGAATATAACTACTATAATCCTGCTCCTATGTACAAGAATATAACTACTATAATACTGCTCCCTATGTACAAGAATATAACTACTATAATACTGCCCCCTATGTACAAGAATATAACTACTATAATACTGCCCTCTATATACAAGAATATAACTACTATAATACTGCTCCTATGTACAAGAATATAACTACTATAATACTGCCCTCTATGTACAAGAATATAACTACTATACTGTGTTCCAAATTATTATGCAAATAATATATTCTCATATTTTCCCAAATTTCCTATATGAATTGCAGTCATTGTAATTTTCCAGTCAAATAACTATTAGAGTACAATTGAAAGGTTTTTGTACAAACTGCCTATGATAACAGGATATTTTTTAAAAAATAAAACACTCAAACTGCACTCAAAATGCATGTTCCAAATTATTATGCACAGCAGAGTTTTCAACCTTTTCATTTTAATAAAGAACAAAAAAATGGTCATTTTTGAAATTATAAGCATTAGCAGGTTATTACAAACTGAAATCAGACAGTTTTCAACTCAAAACTTTATTCAAGGTGATGTTACATTTGCACATAGGACCGCTTGTTCGAAAGGAGCTTCTGAACTCTCTCGTCCATTGAATTTGTCAGGTTTTGGATGGTTTCTGCTTCAATTGTTTTGCATGAGGACAGAATACCCTCCCAGAGCTGTTGCTTAGATGTGAACTGCCTCCCGCCATCATAGACACTCCTTTTAATGATGCTCCAAAGGTTCTGAATGGGGTTGAGGTCAGGGGAGCATGGGTGCCACACCATAAGTTTGTCCCCTTTTATGCCCATATCAGCCAGAGATGCAGATGTGTTATGTGCAGCATGAGACGGGGCATTATCATGCATGAAATGATCTTGCTGTGAAATACACGGTTCTTCTTCTTGAACCATGGAAGGAAGTGCTGTTTGAGAAACTCAACATACATTATGGAGTTCATCTTTAGCGCCTTCAGGGATCCTAAAAGAGCCGACAATCTCTCTCCCCATAATTCCAGCCCAAAACATTACTCCACCTCCTCCTTGTTGGCGCCGTAGCCGTGTTTGCGTGGGGTGTCCATCAACCAGCCATCCTCCACTCCATCCATCTGGACCATCGAGCGCTGCACGGCACTCATCCGTGAACAAAACAGTTTTGAAATCAGTCTTCATGTATTGTTTGGCCCACTGGAGCCGTTTCTGCTTGTGTGCAGTGGATAGAGGAGGTCGACAGGATGGCGTATGCACAGCTGCAAACCTCTGAAGGACCCTGCATCTTGTTGTTCGGGGGACGTTGGAGGCACCAGCAGCTTCAAAAACTTGTCTGCTGCTATGACAAGGCTTTTTTGCAGCTGCTCTTTTAACCTGACGTAATTGCCTGTAGGAAAGAGTCCTCAATTTTCCCTTATCAGCACGCACACGTGTGTACTGTGAATCAGCTACATACTTCTTGATTGTGCGATGATCAGGATGAAGTGTCTTGGCAATGCTGATTGTAGTCATGCCTTGACCTAAACACTCCACAATTTGTTGCTTCTCAGCAGCCGACACATCCTTTTTCTTTCCCATTTTGGCAGAAAATGTAGGCTGCTTAATAATGTGAGAGAGCCTTCTTAAGTAGTCTTGACTTTCATTGGACACACCTGCCAAACTAATTAGCACAGGTGTCTGCAATTGCTTACAGTGATATAAAGAGCCCTGACACACATCACCATCAATGAGTTTAACTGACAAACAAACAAATTCTTACCTTATCACTCCTAAACACTTTTTGCATAATAATTTGGAACACTGTGTATAATACTGCCACCTATATACAAGAATATAACTACTATAATACTGCCCCTTTGTACAAGAATATAACTACTATAATACTGCTCCTATGTACAAGAATATAACTACTATAATACTGCTCCTATGTACAAGAATATAACTACTATAATACTGTCCCTATGTACAAGAATATAACTACTATAATACTGCCCCTATGTACAAGAATATAACTACTATAATACTGCTCCTATGTACAAGAATATAACTACTATAATACTGCCCCTATGTACAAGAATATAACTACTATAATACTGCTCCTATGTACAAGAATATAACTACTATAATACTGCCCCCTATGTACAAGAATATAACTACTATAATACTGTCCCCTATGTACAAGAATATAACTACTATAATACTGCTCCTATGTACAGGAATATAACTACTATAATACTGCCCCCTATGTACAAGAATATAACTACTATAATACTGCCCCCTATGTACAAGAATATAACTACTATAATACTGGCCCCTATGTACAGGAATATAACTACTATAATACTGCCCCATATGTACAAGAATATAACTACTATAATACTGCTCCTATGTACAAGAATATAACTACTATAATACTGCCCCCTATGTACAAGAATATAACTACTATAATACTGCCCCTATGTACAAGAATATAACTACTATAATACTGCTCCTATGTACAAGAATATAACTACTATAATACTGCTCCTATGTACAAGAATATAACTACTATAATACTGCTCCTATGTACAAGAATATAACTACTATAATACTGCTCCTATATACAAGAATATAACTACTATAATACTGCTCCTATGTACAAGAATATAACTACTATAATACTGCTCCTATGTACAAGAATATAACTACTATAATACACAGCATCACTTACTCGGAGAGGATTCTCATTTAGGTATGGCGGCTCCCCCTCCACCATTTCTATGGCCATGATCCCCAGAGACCAGATATCCACTTTCGGGCCGTAAGCTTTGCGGGTCACCACTTCAGGCGCCATCCAGTATGGAGTGCCGACCATTGTGCTGCGCTTACTTTGTTCGGGGGTGATCTGAGCACAAAACCCAAAGTCCGCTAGAAGAAGACACAGTATTCATATAATAATGCCGCCTGTTGTTAAACACTTTATCAATAAGTCAAAATTTCCTGTTGCTTTGTATTTATGGCCGCAGCCAAAATGTGTTTAATTGTGATAGGAAAATTAGAGTGTTAGCTCCCAGGGCACAGGCTCTCCCTCTCCCAGCACTATGGTGCAGCCAGCAGGCACATACTTAGCTTCACGGACCCGTCCATGCCCAGCAGGATGTTGTCGCTCTTTATATCCCGGTGGATGACTTGGTTGGAGTGCAGGAATTCTAAAGCCTGAAGACACTGCAGAGAAGAGAGGACAGTTCACATTGTGCAGCCGGGACAGACGCGTTTATTCCCATCACCGAGCAGAGATACAGCCTATTACATATCAACACTCGATAACCCGCAAAAGCCCCCGGTAATCTCATCTGTGGCCCAGAGACTCCCGGGGAGATGGTGGTCAAATCAGCACACATATAATCTAAGGGAATTTGGCATAAAAAAATTACCAGCGTTTAAATTAGGTTTTATGTTAAATTTAAAAAAAACAAGATTTTCAAATCTATATAATAAAAATAAAATAATAATAATATTGTGTTATCAGTCATTGTACAGGAGGAGGAGGAGGTGAGCTGTGATATCACCTATTGTGAATGGTGGATCCTGTGTTATCTACTGTATATAGAGGTGTTATCAGTCATTGTTCAGGAGGAGGAGGAGGTGAGCTGTGATATCACCTATTGTGAATGGTGGATCCTGTGTCATCTACTGTATATAGAGGTGTTATCAGTCATTGTACAGGAGGAGGTGAGCTGTGACATCACCTATTGTGAACGGTGGATCCTGTGTTATCTACTGTATATAGAGGTGTTATCAGTCATTGTACAGGAGGAGGAGGTGGTGAGCTGTGACATCACCTATTGTGAATGGTGGATCCTGTGTTATCTACTGTATATAGAGGTGTTATCAGTCATTATACAGGAGGAGGAGGAGGTGAGCTGTGACATCACCTATTGTGAATGGTGGATCCTGTGTCATCTACTGTATATAGAGGTGTTATCAGTCATTGTACAGGATGGGGAGGAGGAGGTGAGCTGTGACAACACAGGATCCACCATTCACTATAGGTGATGTCACAGCTCACCTCCTCCTCCTGTACAATGACTGTTCACACCTCTATATACAGTAGATAACACAGGATCCACCATTCACTATAGGTGATGTCACAGCTCTCCTCCTCCTCCTGTACAATGACTGTTCACACCTCTATATACAGTAGATAACACAGGATCCACCATTCACTATAGGTGATATCTACTGTATATAGAGGTGTGAACAGTCATTGTACAGGAGGAGGAGGAGAGCTGTGACATCACCTATTGTGAATGGTGGATCCTGTGTTATCCACTGTATATAGAGGTGTTATCAGTCATTGTACAGGAGGAGGAGGTGAGCTCTGACATCATCTATTGTGAATGGTGGATCCTGTGTTATCTACTGTATATAGAGGTGTTATCAGTCATTGTACAGGAGGAGGAGGTGAGCTGTGACATCATCTATTGTGAATGGTGGATCCTGTGTTATCTACTGTATATAGAGGTGTTATCAGTCATTGTACAGGAGGAGGAGGTGAGCTGTGACATCATCTATTGTGAATGGTGGATCCTGTGTTATCTACTGTATATAGAGGTGTTATCAGTCATTGTACAGGAGGAGGAGGTGAGCTGTGACATCATCTATTGTGAATGGTGGATCCTGTGTTATCTACTGTATATAGAGGTGTTATCAGTCATTGTAATTAAGTCTGTGATGATATTGAGACTGCTGAAGTCTTCTGCACATGAAGTATGAGTCTAGTATAAAGTCTAATGCCAGTATGAAAAATGTAAGATTTTTGACTTTTTATATAAAAAAAGATGGAAAATGCAATAAGCACCAATAAACACTTTAATAAGTTATTGATTTTTCCTCCCTTTCAACCAAGAGTTACAACTTTTTATTTCACACTCAACGTACCTGTATGAGAACTTTATTGTTTGCAAGAAAATTTGGTTAAAAAAAAGTAATTTAGCTGGTTTTGTTTGTTTGTTTTTTTTAGGGGGGGGTGTTTTTACGATCATTCATTGAATATGAAAAATAACCTGGCAATATGATTGGTATTGTCATATTCACACTGATGTTAACAAACTTGTGGTGGAGATCTTTTTTCTATGCTCAAACAGCGTCTTTATGAGGCGGATTCTGCACCACCTGAAAGAGCGTTGCGAAACCCCCCCATAAAGTGAACCTAATGTCCAGCAATGTAACAACGACATCGGTCATGGAAAACATAGATACATTAAATAGATACATATTCATAAGCATTGATTAGTAGGATGGAAAGAAATCGGTCACCTCTCGGCACACCGCTGCGATCTGTCCTTCCACCATGCAGGTTTCGGTGACTACGTCCGTGAGTGACCCTCCCGCCAGGTACTCCATCACCACCCACAGCTCTTCCCCAACCAGGTAGCTGCAATCACAGCGACGCTCCATGAGTGCCACCAGTCATAATGAACAGATCTCAACAATATATATAATTCTCTAGGAGAGAGAGAACCCCTTTAGTAAGGGAACGTTCCACCTACGCTGGCAGAGCCGCTGAGCTCACCGACTGTCGACAGAGCGGCGGCCAATACCAGACACCGTGACCAGCAGAGGAGACTCAGCGGTGACCCGGAAACGGGGGGGGTTTATACACCAATGTGCACCCAGTGACCAAGATTTTCTGGAAGTGGACAACCCCTTTAAGTTTCCTTTAAAGGGAACGTATCACTTTAGATCTTTCATTGAATTATTGCATTTAAACCAGATGATACATGATTTTCATTTTTTGTATATGATCATTGTACAGAAGGAGGAGGAGGGGAGCTGTGACATAGCACTGTGAATGGTGAATCCTGTGTTATCTATTGTACAGTATATAGAGGTGCTATTAGTCATTGTACAGGAGGAGGAGGAGGTGAGCTGTGATATCATCTATTGTGAATGGTGGAACCTGTGTTATCTACTGTATATAGAGGGGTTATCAGTCATTGTACAGGAGGGGGAAGAGGTGAGCTGTGACATTACCTATTGTAAATGGTGGATCCTGTGTTCTCTACTGTATATAGAGGTGTTATCAGTCATTGTACAGGAGGAGGAGGTGATCCGTGATATCATCTATTGTGAATGGTGGATCATGTGTTATCTACTGTATATAGAGGTGTTCTCAGTCATTATACAGGAGGAGGAGGTGAGCTGTGACATCATCTATTGTGAATGGTGGATCCTGTGTTATCTACTGTATATAGAGGTGTTATCAGTCATTGTACAGGAGGAGGAGGAGGAGGTGATCCGTGATATCATCTATTGTGAGTGGTGGATCATGTGTTATCTACTGTATATAGAGGTGTTATCAGTCATTGTACAGGAGGAAGAGGTGATCTGTGATATCACCTATAGTGAATGGTGGATCCTGTGTTATCTACTGTATATAGAGGTGTTCTCAGTCATTATACAGGAGGAGGAGGTGAGCTGTGACATCATCTATTGTGAATGGTGGATCCTGTGTTATCTACTGTATATAGAGGTGTTATCAGTCATTGTACAGGAGGAGGAGGAGGAGGTGATCCGTGATATCATCTATTGTGAGTGGTGGATCATGTGTTATCTACTGTATATAGAGGTGTTATCAGTCATTGTACAGGAGGAAGAGGTGATCTGTGATATCACCTATAGTGAATGGTGGATCCTGTGTTATCTACTGTATATAGAGGGGTTATCAGTCATTGTACAGGAGGGGGAAGAGGTGAGCTGTGACATTACCTATTGTGAATGGTGGATCTTGTGTTATCTACTGTATATAGAGGTGTTATCAGTCATTGTACAGGAGGAGGAGGTGAGCTGTGACATCACCTATTGTGAATGGTGGATCCTGTGTTATCTACTGTATATAGAGGGGTTATCAGTCATTGTACAGAGGAGGAGGTGAGCTGTGATATCACCTATTGTGAATGGTGGGTCCTGTGTTATCTACTGTATATAGAGGTGTTATCAGTCATTGTACAGGAGGAGGAGGTGAGCTGTGACATCACCTATTGTGAATGGTAGATCCTGTGTTATCTACTGTATATAGAGGTGTTATCAGTCATTCTATAGGAGGAGGTGAGCAGTGACATCACCTATTGTGAATGGTGGATCATGTGTTCTCTACTATATATAGAGGTGTTATCAGTCATTGTACAGGAGGGGGAGGTGAGCTGTGACATCACCTTTTGTGAATGGTGGATCTTGTGTTATCTACTGTATTTAAAGGTGCTTTGACATCTTCCTGTGTTACTATTCTGATAAAGACACTGCAGAGAAACGATCTCTACAGTACAGGACATGTCAGTCTGTTGTAATGCTCAGTTGTCAGAGAGAAAACTGCAAGATCATATATAACATTTTTCTAACATAGATGGGGATATGGAAAATTTTAATTGAAAAATAAATTCCCTTTAAGTCAATGACTCTCTGCCATCTTCACGCTGATACTTTCCTCTCTCCTTCATTACATGAAATGCAAGTAACCCCGAAATCTGTCCCTTCCTTCGTCCCCTCCTATATGTCCGCACCTGTCAAGGTAGTTGACAATGTTTGGGTTCTTGTTTTCCCTCATTACCAGGATCTCGTTAATAATTAACTCTTTCTTTGGCTGCTGTTGTAAATTCATCTGCTTAATTGCCACCTGTACGAGAAAAACAAAATCAATTTAAGGAATTGGATCAGTAAATAGGGGCTCGCTCGGATCAGGACCTTGTGGTTAATAAGGGACCTTGGTGCGGGGTTATTCCCAGCCCCATGAGAGAACTGAACTTCAAAAAACAAAACATGGGTCCATACAAATGACTAGACGGACAGATCAACAGCGGGGGTTGGGGTGGTACGGGTTTGGAGGTGATAGGGGGTCACATAAAAGCCAAACAACCCCCCCAATTACACCCCATAGGAGCGAGATGGATTCTTTACCTCTTGTCCCGTTGCCACATCCAATGCAATGTAAACCGTTCCCGATGCCCTGCGAGGAACAAGAGACCAAAGGTCAAACGCCAAGTGCATAAAGGACATGTCCACCTGAAAATCAAAAAGCTCCAGTAACTATAAATCATAGCGAAGACCTCGACTCGTCCTCATTCCTTTTTTTCATTCATTTCTTTGTCATAGATGTTTGTCCTTTCTAATATTTCCAACAGGACACACTGCCATCTCAGTAGTGCAGCCTCAGGCATTGATCACGTTTTGGCCTAGAAGTGGCAGGACGCAGGTGTTTGCTGCATTGATGGCGAAATCAGGCGGCCACAGCTAATGGACCTGTGCAATCAGCCGATGCCCTTCTTATGGGTCTGATGTGCACTTTTTTTTAACCCTTTGAATTATGTAGAGAGGGGAATCCATTTCCCCTTTGATGAAAAATCATTGTGAAGTGATTGTGGCCTGACAGCCTGCAGTCAATTGAAGGAGGCCAGGGATGTCTGACCATAAATCCTGTTATGGTAAAGTAACGCCTACACAAACAGATACCTGTGGAATACTACAACCCCTGGCAAAAATTATGGAATCACCGGGCTCGGAGGATGTTCATTCAGTTGTTTAATGTTGTTGAAAAAAAAGCAGATCACAGACATGGCACAAAACTAAAGTCATTTCAAATGGCAACTTTAGGGCTTTAAGAAACACTAAAAGAAATCAAGATGAAAAATGTGGCACTCAGTAAGGGTAATTTATTTCAGACCAAGCAGAGGGAAAAAATTATGGAATCACTCAATTCTGAGGAAAAAATTATGGAATCATGAAAAACAAACACTCAAAAGAACACTCCAATACATCACTAGTATTTTGTTACACCACCTCTGGCTTTAATAACAGCTTGCAGTCTCTGAGGCATGGACTTAATGAGTGACAAACAGCACTCTTCATCAATCTGGCTCCAACTTTCTCGGATTGCTGTTGCCAGATCAGCTTTGCAGGTTGGAGCCTTGTCATGGACCATTTTCTTCAACTTCCACCAAAGATTTTCAATTGGATTGAGATCCGGACTATTTGCAGGCCATGACATTGACCTTATGTGTCTTCTTTCAAGGAATGTTTTCACAGTTTTTGCTCTATGGCAGGATGCATTAACATCTTGAAAAATGATGTCATCATCCCCAAACATCCTTTCAATTGATAAGATAAGAAAACTGTCCAAAATATCAATGTAAACTTGGGCATTTATTGAAGATGTAATGACAGCCGTCTCCTCAGTGCCTTTACCTGACATGCAGCCCCATATCATCAATGACTGTGGATATTTGTATGTTCTCTTCATGCCGTCATCTTTATAAATCTCATTGGAACGGCACCAAACAAAAGTTCCAGCATCATCACCTTGCCCAATGCAGATTCACGATTCATCACTGAATATGACTTTCATCCAGTCATCCACAGTCCACGATTGCTTTTCCTTAGCCCATTGTAACCTTGTTTTTTTCTGTTTAGGTGTTAATGATGGCTTATGTTTAGCTTTTCTGCATGTAAATCCCATTTCCTTTAGGCGGTTTCTTACAGTTCAGTCACAGACATTGACTCCAGTTTCCTCCCATTCGTTCCTCATTTGTTTTGTTGTGCATTTCCTGTTTTGGAGACATATTGCTTTAAGTTTCCGGTCTTGACGCTTTGATGTCTTCCTTGGTCTACCAGTATGTTTGCCTTTAACAACCTTCCCATGTTTGTATTTGGTCCAGATTTTAGACACAGCTGACTGTGAACAACCAACATCTTTTGCAACATTGCGTGATGATTTACCTTCTTTTAAGAGTTTGATAATCCTCTCCTTTGTTTCAATTGACATCTCTCGTGTAGGAGCCATGATTCATGTCAGTCCACTTGGTGCAAAAGCTCTCCAAGGTGTGATCACTCATTTTTAGATGCAGACTAATGAGCAGATCTAATTTGATGCAGGTGTTAGTTTTGGAAATGAAAATTTACAGGGTGATTCCATCATTTTTTCCTCAGAATTGAGTGATTCCATAATTTTTTCCTTCTGCTTGGTCTGAAAAAAATTACCCTTACTGAGTACCACATGTTTCATCTTGATTTCTTCTAGTGTTTCTTAAAGCCCTAAAGTTGCCATTTGAAATGACTTTAGTTTTGTGCCATGTCTGTGATCTGCTTTTTTTCAACAACATTAAACAACTGAATGAACATCCTCCGAGCCCGGTGATTCCATAATTTTTGCCAGGGGTTGTAGTATATAAGATAGCGGCCTGTACATTGTAGATAAAAACTAAGACTCATCCCAATTGAAAAGAAGAAAAGGCAGCAGAAAAAGAAAAAGAAGCATTAGAAAAAGAAGCAGAAAAAGAAGCAGAAAAAGAAGTAGTAGATGCAGAAAAAGAAGAAGCAGCAGAAAAAGCATCAGTAAAAGATGCAGCAGAAAAATAAGTAGCAGAAGCAGAAAAAGAAGCAGAAAAAGAAGTAGCAGATGCAGAAAAAGAAGAAGCAGCAGAAAAAGCATCAGTAAAAGAAGTAGCAGAAAAAGAAGATGCAGCAGAAAAAGTAGCAGAAGCAGAAAAAGCTGCAGCAGAAACAGAAGATGCAGCAGACAAACAAGATGCAGCAGAATCAGAAAAAGAAGCAGCAGAAAAAGAAGAAGCAGCAGCAATAATAGAAGAATCAGCAGAAGTAGAAGAATCAGAAGAAGAATCAGAAGAATCACAAGTAGAAGAAGAATCAGAAAAAGAATAAGAAAAAGATGAAGCAGCAGAAGTAACAGAAGCAGAAAAAGAATCAGCAGAAGCAGGAGAAATACATAGTAACAGAAAAAAAATTGTATTACAAATAACAATAGCAATTAACACAAACTATTTTTTTTTATGCACAAATGCAAAGAATCAGCAGAAGTAGAAGAAGCAGAAAAATAAAAATAAAAAGCGGCAACAGAAGAAAAAAAATCAGAAGAAAATCAGCAGAAGAAAAATAATCAGCAGATACAGAAAAAGCAGCAGAAAAAAGAAATGTATGACAAATAGCAATAAACACAAACTTGTTTTTTTAATGCACAAATGCAATGAATGTGACCCTTCTATTTTTCTAGTGTGTTTTTCTCTTCTTTTTAATTTACACCTTTTTTTAAAGCCTATTTTATATATATATTCACCTGATATTATCTTTAGTTATTTTTTTAAATAATTTCAGGCGAACACATATAAAATAGGCTTTAAATGGCATCAATTGAAAAGAGGAGAAAAACACCAAAAATTGAAATAAGTTTGTGTTTATTGCTATTATTCTCCTTTGTGTTACATTTCTTCTGCTGCTTATTTTTCTTCTACGTTATTTAATTTGTGAATTAAAAAAAAAGATCCAAACATGTTTGTTTATTGTCATTATTTTTTATTTCATTTTTCTAATAATTTATTTATCTTTTTTAAATGTATGCCATCATTGGCGTGATTTGGGATTTCTAAATGTTTTTGGCTGATTGATCCGGAGTAAATGTCCTCCAGTCATTCACGCCCCTCTCACCCCCCCAGTCTGATTTTATGCAGGCTTGATATTTTGCAACATTGTAGCAGAACATGCAACTTTGTTTTTGTACAAAAGGCGCTAAAAAAAAAGCTTTAAAAAAAAAAAAAAGAAGGGCGCTTGAGTTTGCAAAAGTTATGTACCGTGTGCGCCATTTGGATAAATTTGGTGAAAAAAAACTTAACGAACTATTAAAAAAAAAAGTATAAAAGTTTGTGAACAACAAAATGCAACGAGGGGCAAAAATAAAAAAATTAAACCGTACATATATCATGCTTCTCAAAAGACAAAAGTGGCCTGGTCCCAATGTCATACAGCTTCCTAGGAAAGCTGGGTATGAACCAATCACCCAGCTTTCCCATAGACCTGCATGGCACCTTATTGTGGGCAGATTTGCATTTCACGAGTTGGATTCGTGTCGATTTCTCGTCCTCACATCCCATGACCCAGTTGTGTCAGAGGGCACAGATAGTGCTGCGTGCTGCCATGTGGACGGCCTCGCGTCTCCTGCCAGGTTTCACCGGGCCGACAGGAACACAAAGAGAACATTCATGTGGATCATCTCCTGCAGGGGCATTCCCCGACTGTGAGCAAATGCAGAATGCCATCTGGCCCGTGGCCAGCGCATACACAGGCATTATCAGCCGTGCTGGCACCGGGCCGCTCGCCGGCTCTCTGCGTGCCAGAACATGTGGGCGAAGGAATGTTCTACTATTGCCACCATCTGCTAATGCACCGCGCTGCATAACCGGACGTCACCCACCGGCACCGTGAGTGACAAGACATACGGCGGCGGGGCACCAGTATATCATTCATAATGTGCCCCCCATCCCACCAGGGATCATAAATACCCTCAATATTCAAAATGACCAAATATCATCTGTTCCTGGGAAAGCTGGGTGGGCATCATTCCAGCTCCCACTCAGCTTTCCCAGAGTCCTGAAAGGCACATGGGATGCCATTCAAGGAACAAAGAAAGCCTAATGGCTGCCCTGTCAGCTCCTATCCATCTTTTCCAAAGCCCTGAAAGGCAAACCTTCCTGGATATGCAGGGTTAATGTATGTGAGGGTAAAGGCAGCATTAATAGGCACTATTCAGTGGTCTGAGAAAGCTGAGTGAAAACAAAAGCAGTCCATATTTCAGTACTTATTCAGCTTTCCTAGAGACCTGAAAGGCAAACCCAGCAATAGTGTAATAGGAGGGAAAAGCCTGCACATGTAGGGGGTCTTAGAAAGAGGCCCCATTTTAGTCATAATCCAGCTTTCCCAGAGTCCTGCAAGGCAAGCCTACCTTGTTGCATAGCAATATTGTAATCAGTGGTACAAGGATTGTCATTCAGAAGCCTGAGAAAGCTGAATGACCATTGAAATAGTTGCCATTGTGGCATCTACACAGCTTTCCTAAAGTCCAAAAAGGCAAAAATAATTGGCTGTGCAGCAAAAATGTAATCAAAAGGCAAAGGCTGTCTGAGAAAGCTGCGCGAAAACCAAATAGTCACCACTTCAACAGATACTCCGCTTTCCCTCAGTCCTGAACGGTAAAGTTACCTAGTTATAAAGTAATATGTAATCAGAGTGCAGGGGTTGTAATTGGGGTGAGATTGGCAAAGTTGAATGACAAACTGATTGTGATTGTGGCGTCTACCCAGCTTTCCTAGAAGGCAAATCTATCTCATTAAGCAGTGAAGATGTAACTGGAGGGTAAAGTATGCACGAGCCGGCAAATCTGCCACTTTGGGGTCTGAGAAAGCACTAAACAGTCCCCATTTTAGTTATTTACCGAACTTTCCAGGAGTCCTGAATGGCAAACCTACCTAGATTTAAAGCAGAGCTTGTAATCAGGCTGAGGGGAAGGGGGTCTGAAAAAGCTGAATCTCAAACTAGTTGCAATTACAGCTTCTACCTAGCTTTCCTAGAGTCCTGAAAGGCAAACCTACCTCATTATGCAGTGAAAATTAAATTGAAGGGTAAAGTGTACTTACATAGGTAAATTTGCAGCTCAGGGGTCTGAGAAAGTTGTGTGATAGTTAACATAGGCAAAATATTTAGTTATTACCCAGCTTTCCTTGAATCCTGAAAGGCATATTGAAATATTGTAGTCAGAGATATAGGGGCTGTCATTCACAGGACTGAGAAAGCTCTGGGACACTCAAAACAGTCTCCATCTCCATACCCAGCTTTCCTAGAGCCCTGAAAGACAAAACTAGTGGGAAAGAGCTGCACGAGGCAGCAGTGTTGGGTGGATGCCACATCGTGGGGACATCACTATATTACGCTGTCGTTTATGCTACTCTCCCTAATATTAGTGTCAGGAGGCTGCTGCAAAGCTGGGGGCCCCTGGTAATTATAGGTGTCGCTGGGAATGAGGGGCCGCCTTTGTCCCCTGACAGACTATCTTCCTGTGTAATCCGCCAGGTTCATTACACGGGACGCCTTTAGTCGCCATAGTACAGCTGCACGAAGCTTCACCCGGGTCCCGGAGCCCGACTGCCAACATGGAGGAGGGCACTGATAACCATCCCCTGATGTACTCACCCCTGCCCAATCTTCTCGAACCTGGTGTACTTTTTCTTGGGGTCCCCAACGCTGACGATGCTTCCTGTAAACACAGCAGAAGATATTCACGTCTCACGCTGCCCCTTCCACAGAATCAGCAGGAGTGATTTCCTAAAATACTCTGTGCTGCTGGTAGACCATCCTCCCTCCAAGACCCACCTTTGACATCACACTTGTTAGCGTACCCCTCCTCACATCATGACATTCCCCAATTACATGTTCCCTCGCTAACAATTCATATGAAAAGGCATCTTCTGAAATACTCTGTGCTGCTGGCAGACCCTGCTCCTTCCAAGTCACAAATGTGACCTCCCACTCATTTCCATTCCCCCTCCTCACATCATGACGCCGCCCCTTTAACAAATTCCCTCACTAGATGAAAGGGCAACTTCTGAAATACTCTGTGCTGCTGGTAAACTTTGCTCCTTCCAAGACTGAATTGTGACCTTCCTCCTCACATCATAACACCACCCCTTTAACAAGTCTGCCCTCTTAAAGGGAAGGTGTCGCTATTTTTAATTTTGCATTAATGATTATTGATTATCTAATCAATTATTTTTAATACAAAATGAAATGTACAACTTTAATTATTTTTTATTTATTAATTTTTACATCTTCCACTGGGGGCTGCCATTTTCATTTGGGGTGTGTGTAAGAGTCTGAGCAGGACACTTACACACCTCACACCTCACTTACGGCAGCCCACGGCATAAGAAACTGTGGTCAGACGGCGACCGCATCTCTAACATTGAGCCAGCTCCTCCTGCCTCTAAGCTGTGACCTGGGTACGCTCCTTGGGCTGTCCAGGTCACAGCTGTGGGAGGAGAACGCCGCCATCTTTGTGGAGCCCGCAGTGTATGCTGCGATGACAGAAGCTGCCAGCCGGGGACTCGGGGAGAGGAAGTACTGGGGAGAAGAGATGCCCGGTGAGGTGAGTATCTGCGGGGAGCGATGATCGCAGCCTCTACAGTACAGGCTGTGATCACCGCTCACCGCCGACCTGAACACACAGAAGACCCAGCACTGCTTGGGAGCGCAGGGAAGGTAACTACAAGTGATTATTGTTCTTTATTTTTTTTATGCATTAAATATATGGGGGCCATATAGGGCTATATACCAGGATGGGGGCCATTATATATACACACCAGGATGGGGGCCATTATATATACACCAGGATGGGGGCCATTGTATACACACCAGGATGGGGGCCATTATATATACACACCAGGATAGGGGCCATTATATATACATCAAGATGGGGGCCATTATAAATACACACCAGGATGGGGGCCATTATAAATACACACCAGGATGGGGGCCATTATATATACACCAGGATAGGGGCCATTATATACACACCAGGATGGGGGCCATTATATACACACCAGGATGGGGGCCATTATATATACATCAAGATGGGGGCCATTATATATACACACCAGGATGGGGGCCATTATATATTCACACCGAAATGGGGGCCATTATATATACATCAAGATGGGGGCCATTATATACACACCAGGATGGGGGCCATTATATACACACCAGGATGGGGGCCATTATATATATACTAGATGGTGGTCCGATTCTAATGCATCGGGTATTCTAGAATAGGTATGCGGCCGACCGGGCGCAATCAGCAGAGCGGTATTTAAATTTGACGCCAAAATCGCTGATTGGTCGAGGCCGGCAACCGCGACCAATTAGCAAAGCGGTGTTAAAATTTGGCGCCTATATGGTCACGGCCGGCGGTCGCGACTAATCAGCAGAGCGGGGTTAAAATTTGGCGGCAATAATGCTGATTGGTTGCGGCCGGCGGTCGCGACCAATCAGCAGAGCGTTATTTAAATTTGGCGCCAATAATGCTGGTTATTCGTGACCGGTAACCACGACCAATGAGCAGAGCGGTGTTTAAATATGGCGCCAATATCGCTGATTGGTCGCGGCCGGCCACCACGACCAATCAGCGAAGCGGTGTTTAAATTTGGCGCCAATATCGCTGATTGGTCACGGCCGGTGGTTGCGACTAATCAGCAGAGTGAGGTTTAAATTTGGCGCCAATACTGCTGATTGGTCGCGGCCGGCGACCGCGACCAATCAGCAGAGCGGTGTTTAAATTTGCAGCCTATTTCGCTGATTGGTCGCGGCCAGCGACCGCGATTAATCAGCAGAGTGGCGTTTAAATTTGCCGCCCATCTCGCTGATTGGTCGCGGTGGCCGGCCGCGACCAATCAGCAGAGCGGAATTTAAATTTGCCGCCCATCTCGCTGATTGGTCACGGCCGGCCACCGCGACCAATCAGCACAGTGGCGTTTACATTTGCCGCCCATCTCGCTGATTGGTCGCGATCGGCCACCGCGACTAATCAGCACAGCGGCGTTTAAATTTGCCGCCCATCTCGCTGATTGGTCACGGCCGGCCACCGCGACCAATCAGCAGAGCGGAATTTAAATTTGCTGCCCATCTTGCTGATTGGTCGCGGTGGCCGGCCACGACCAATCAGCGTCGTATTAGTGTGGGCCCGGGAGCGGCGCTGCTTGTGCGGCTCCGTATTAGCGAGGACCGGGGAGCGGCGCTGCCTGTGCGGCTCCTTCTGCTGCGAGAAGCCGGGAGATGAGCGGCTGCTCGCAGCAGAAGCATCCCGACCGGCGGCGCCGCTCCCCGGTCCTCCGTTCACACTTGCTGTCGGGAGATCAGCGGGCCAAGTCGCTGATCTTCCGACGTTAGCCGCATGGAGGTCAGCGGCGCCGGTCGGGGTAGTTGTGCTGCTAGCGCCGCTCATCTCCCCACTGCATCGCCGCTGACTCCGTCCGCCAAATGAGCCGCTAACGGCCGCCATCTTTTTTCAGAAATCCCGCGGCGGATTGGCCGCTGCTGGACCAATGAGCGACGCGGGATTTCCAGGACAGACAGACAGACAGACAGACGGGATAAGACAATTATATAGTAGATCAAGATGGGGGCCGTTATATTTACACCAGGATGGTGGCCATTATATACACACCAGGATGGTGGCCATTATATACACACCAGGATGGGGGGTATTATATATACACACCAAAATGGGGGCCATTATATATACACACCAAAATGGGGGCCATTATATATACACACCGGATCTGCGTGAGAACTTTTTGTTTTCTAACAGGGAAAAAAAAAATTATATATTATATATAATACAGACCAAAAGTTTGGACACACCTTCTCATTTAAAGATTTTTCTGCATTTTCATGACTATGAAAATTGTACATTCACACTGAAGGCATCAAAACTATGAATTATCACATGTGGAATTATATACTTAACAAAAAAGTGTGAAACAACTGAAAGTATGTCTTATATTCTAGGTTCTTCAAAGTAGCCACCTTTTGCTTTGATGACTGCTTTGCACACTCTTGGCATTCTCTTCATGAGCTTCAAGAGGTAGTCACCGGAAATGGTCTTCTAACAATCTTGAAGGAGTTCCCAGAGATGCTTAGCTCTTGTTGGCCCTTTTGCCTTCACTCTGCGGTCCAGCTCACCCCAAACCACCTCGATTGGGTTCAGGTCTGGTGACTGTGGAGGCCAGGTCATCTGGCGTAGCACCCCATCACCCTCCTTCTTGGTCAAATAGCCCTTACACAGCCTGGAGGTGTGTTTGGGGTCATTGTCCTGTTGAAAAATAAATGATGGTCCAACTAAACGCAAACCGGATGGAATAGCATGCCGCTGCAAGATGCTGTGGTAGCCATGCTGGTTCAGTATGCCTTCAATTCTGAATAAATCCCCAACAGTGTCACCAGCAAAGCCCCCCCCACACCATCACACCTCCTCCTCCTCCTCCATGCTTCACGGTGGGAACCAGGCATGTAGAGTCCATCCGTTCACCTTTTCTGCGTCGCACAAAGACACGGTGGTTGGAACCAAAGATCTCAAATTTGGACTCATCAGACCAAAGCACAGATTTCCACTGGTCTAATGTCCATTCCTTGTGTTCTTTAGCCCAAACAAGTCTCTTCTGCTTGTTGCCTGTCCTTAGCCGTGGTTTCCTAGCAGCTATTTTACCATGAAGGCCTGCTGCACAAAGTCTCCTCTTAACAGTTGTTGTAGAGATGTGTCTGCTGCTAGAACTCTGTGTGGCATTGACCTGGTCTCTAATCTGAGCTGCTGTTAACCTGTGATTTCTGAGGCTGGTGACTCGGATAAACTTATCCTCAGAAGCAGAGATGACTCTTGGTCTTCCTTTCCTGGGGCGGTCCTCATGTGAGCCAGTTTCTTTGTAGCGCTTGATGGTTTTTGCAACTGCACTTGGGGACACTTTCAAAGTTTGCCCAATTTTTTGCACTGACTGACCTTCATTTCTTAAAGTAATTATGGCCACTCGTTTTTCTTTACTTAGCTGCTTTTTTCTTGCCATAATACAAATTCTAACAGTCTATTCAGTAGGACTATCAGCTGTGTATCCACCAGACTTCTGCACAACACAACTGATGGTCCCAACCCCATTTATAAGGCAAGAAATCCCACTTATTAAACCTGAAAGGGCACACCTGTGAAGTGAAAACCATTTCCGGTGACTACCTCTTGAAGCTCATCAAGAGAATGCCAAGAGTGTGCAAAGCAGTCATCAAAGCAAAAGGTGGCTACTTTGAAGAACCTAGAATATAAGACATATTTTTAGTTGTTTCACACTTTTTTGTTAAGTATATAATTCCACATGTGATAATTCATAGTTTTGATGCCTTCAGTGTGAATGTACAATTTTCATAGTCATGAAAATGCAGAAAAATATTTAAATGAGAAGGTGTGTCCAAACTTTTGGTCTATACTGTATATATGTATATGTATATATATATATATTTATATTATTTTTTTTTGTTTGTTTTTTTGCACCGTGTTAGCCAGTAGATAGAAAAAAATTTTGATTCGATTCGAGAGTCCTCATTGGTTAATACCTTTTAATAACTAACTGAAAAGTTGGTAACAAGTTGCAAGCTTTCGAGGCCTCTTCTTCAGGCTTGTATAACCCAAAATCTGACGAGTCACATATTTATACACAACAGGGCACAGAAATAATGTAATAGATGAGACAAGTGATGAAAAGCAGAGTTATTACTATGGAAGAGAAACATTTCTGGCTGTAAATATTTTTAGCAGTTCATAGATAAGGACTGTGAAAGTTTTATTGTTTGGTGCAAAACTTTCACAGTTCTTATCTATGAACTGCTAAAATATTTACAGCCAGAAATGTTTATCTCTCCCATAGTAATAGCTCTGCCTTTCATCACTTGTCTCATCTATTGCATTATTTCTGTGCCCTGTTGTGTATAAATATGTGACTCTTCAGATTTTGTGTTATTCTATGCCTGATGAAGAGACCTGAGTACTCTCGAAAGCTTGCAACTTGTTACCATCTTTTCAGTTAGCCATTAAAAGGTATCAACCACTGAGGACTCTCAAATCTAAATATTTTTGTTTTCTAATAAATTGGTTAATGAGGGACAGTGCCTTGTCTTTATTTCTCTTGTTTTATGTTTTTCAGGTTTTCCATTTGTGGACTACGTCAGATTCCCTGGACTACATTGGACCTGCATGGCTTTTTTAAAAAAATAATAATATAAGCCCCCAGCTGTTTGCTTTACCTTGGCTAGTTACCAATAATAAGGGGGGCCCCCATATCATTTTTATTTTTCATTTATTAGGGTAAACCAGGCTAAATACCCTTTAGTGCCACATGAAAGGCACTAAAGGGTGCGAGTTTAGGACATCTCTCCATTCTATAAATCTATTTACACCACTGTTCCCATAGAAGTGGACAGAGCAGGGTTACATATTCCTAAGGGAGCAGTGGTGTAATGTGTGACCCCACTCTGTCTACTTATATGGGAGTAATATAGTGGACAGAGTGGGGTCACACATTACACCACTGCTTCCTTAGAAGTGGATGGAGCGGTGTTATATAGTATAATGCACTCCCCATAGGCCTCCATGTAATATACTGCACTCCCCATAGACCTCTATGTAGTGTTATGCACTCTACATAGGCCTCTAAACGGTATAATGCACTCCCCATAGGTCTCTATGTAATATACTGCACTTCTCATAGACCTCTATATAGTGTAATGCACTCTACATAGGCCTCTAAATAGTATAATTCACTCCCCATAAGTCTATGTAGTATAATGCACTCCCCATAGGCATCCATGTAGTATAATGCACTCCCCATATCCCTCTATGTAGCATAATGCACTCCCCATAGGGCTCCATGTAGTATAATGCACAGCCCATAGGGCCCATGTAGTATAATGCACTCCCCATAGGCCTCTATGTAGTATAATACACTACACATAGGCCTCTAAATAGTATAATGCACTCCCCATAGGGCTCCATGTAGTATAATGCACTCCCCATAGGGCTCCATGTAGTATAATGCATTCCCCATAGGGCTCCATGTAGTATAATCCGCTCCCCATAGGTCTCTATGTAGTATAATGCACTCCACATAGGCCTATAAATAGTATAATGCACTCCCCATAGGGCTCCATGTAATGTAATGCACTCCCCATAGGGCTTCATGTAGTATAATCCACTCCCCATAGGTCTCTATGTAGTATAATGCACGCCACATAGGCCTCTAGATAGTATAATGCACTCCCCATAGGGCTCCATGTAATATAATGCACTCCCCATAGGGATCCATGTAGTATAATGCACTCCCCAGGGCTCCATGTAGTATAATCCATCCACTCTCCATACGTCTCTATGCAGTATAATGCACTCCACATAGGCCTCTAAATAGTATAATGCACGCCCCATAGGGCTCCATGTAGTATATTGCACTCTCCATAGGGCTCCATGTAGTATAATGCACTCCCCATAGGGCTCCATGTAGTATAATGCACTTCGCATAGGGCTCCACGTAGTATAATGCACTCCCCATAGGCCTCTATGTAGTATAATGCACTCCACATAGGCCTATAAATAGTATAATGCACTCCCCATAGGGCTCCATGTAGTATAATGCACTCCCCATAGGGCTCCATGTAGTATAATTCACTCCCCATAGGTCTCCATGTAGTATAATGCACTCCCCATATCCCTCTATGTAGTATAATGCACTCCCCATATCCCTCTATGTAGTATAATGCACTCCTCATAGGGCTCCATGTAGTATAATGCACAGCCCATAGGGCTCCATGTAGTATAATGCACTCCCCATAGGCCTATATGTAGTATAATACACTCCACATAGGCCTCTAAATAGTATAATGCACTCCCCATAGGGCTCCATGTAGTATAATGCACTCCAGATAGGGCTCCATGTAGTATAATGCACTCCCCATAGGGCTCCATGTAGTATAATGCACTCTCCATAGGGCTCCATGTAGTATAATGCACTCCCCATAGGGCTCCATGTAGTATAATGCACTTCGCATAGGGCTCCATGTAGTATAATGCACTCCCCATAGGCCTCTATGTAGTATAATGCACTCCCCATAGGCCTCTAAATAGTATAATGCACTCCCCATAGGGCTCCATGTAGTATAATGCACTCCCCATAGGGCTCCATGTAGTATAATGCACTCCCCGTAGGTCTCCATGTAGTATAATGCACTCCCCATAGGCCTCTAAATATTATAATGCACTCCCCATACGGCTCCATGTAGTATAATGCACTCCCCATAGGGCTCCATGTAGTATAATTCACTCCCCATAGGGCTCCATGTAGTATAATCCACTCCCCATAGGTCTCTATGTAGTATAATGCACTCCACATAGGCCTCTAAATAGTATAATGCACTCCCCATAGGGCCCATGTAGTATAATGCACTCCCCATAGGGCTCCATGTAGTATAATTCACTCCACATAGGCCTTTAAATATTATAATGCACTCCCCATAGGGCTCCATGTAGTATAATGCACTCCCCATAGGGCCCATGTAGTATAATGCACTCCCCATAGGGCCCATGTAGTGTAATGCACTCCCCATAGGGCTCCATGTAGTATAATTCACTCCCCATAGGGCAACATGTAGTATAATGCACTCCCCATAGGGCTCTATGTAGTATAATGCACTCACCATAGGGCTCCATGTAGTATAATGCACTCCCCATAGGGCCCATGTAGTATAATGCACTCCCCATAGGGCTCCATGTAGTATAAGGCACTCCCCATAGGGCAACATGTAGTATAATGCACTCCCCATAGGGCTCCATGTAGTATAATGCACTCACCATAGGGCTCCATGTAGTATAATGCACTCCCCATAGGGCCCATGTAGTATAATGCACTCCCCATAGGGCTCCATGTAGTATAATGCACTCCCCATAGGGCAACATGTAGTATAATGCACTCCCCATAGGGCTCCATGTAGTATAATGCACTCCCCATAGGGCTCCATGTAGTATAATGCACTCCCCATAGGGCTCCATGTAGTATAATGCACTCCCCATAGGGCTCCATGTAGTATAATGCACTCCCCATAGGGCTCCATGTAGTATAATGCACTCCCCATAGGGCTCTATGTAGTATAATGCACTCCTCATAGGGCTCTATGTAGTATAATGCACTCCCCATAGGGCTCCATGTAGTATAATGCACTCCCCATAGGGCTCCATGTACTATAATGTATCCCCTATAGGCATCTATGTAGTATAATGCACTCCCCATAGGCCCCCCACATGAAAGGGTATCTCCTGAAATACTCCTCCCAAAACCCAATAGTGACCTCCTATTTGTTTCTAAGCCCATTTTATCATCACTACGCCACCCCTTTTACATGTCTGCCACCCTAAAAACTCAGATGAAAGGACATCTCCTGAAATACTCTGTGCTGCTGAATTATATTAAAACATTTATTAATTGGATCTTATAGGTGACAGATTATCAGATGTTCTGGATTACTGGGAGATTAAACATATTTTGCTGAAATTCTGTTTTGGGGGGAAACAGCCTGTCATAACCAGACACGTACTTAATTTCTCCAGGATTTCCTCATCGGACATCTTGGGCTTTTTCTTGATTTTGTCTGTGGCATTTGTGGAAGAAGCATTCGCCAGCAGCTCACTGTTTTCCTGGGGTCCGGAGGGTGGCGAGGGTGCCTCGACTGGGGGTGGTGCAGGTAGAATCACGGAGCGAGTGTGTACCTGAAACAGAAGTGCAAAGTCAGACTTTATATCAAAGGTGAGAGCACAATGTCAAGAGGCAGCAGGTTAAGCCTTCCATTTATAGCATCACCTGATCACTATAAACAGACTATATGTACGATGGGTATTTCCAGCCACTACTGTGCAACTCCTCCAGACAGAAAAACGCAAAACACATTATCAGCCCTACATGAAACCGACACAGTCATCTCCCAGTATCTTCCTAATTACAGCAAGGTTCGTGATCTGCATATTACATGGGGGAGATGTAAAGTGTTGACATAACTGAAACTGCCCCTATATACAAGAATATAACTGCTATAATACTGCCCCCTATGTACAAGAATATAACTACTATAATACTGCCCCTATGTACAAGACTATAACTACTATAATACTGCCCCTATGTACAAGACTATAACTACTATAATACTGCCCCTATGTACAAGAATATAACTACTATAATACTGTCCCCTATGTACAAGAATGGAACTACTATAATACTGCCCCCTATGTACAAGAATATAACTGCTATAATACTGCCCCCTATGTACAAGAATATAACTACTATAATACTGCCCCCTATGTACAAGAATATAACTACTATAATACTGTCCCCTATGTACAAGAATGGAACTACTATAATACTGCCCCTATATACAAGAATATAACTGCTATAATACTGCCCCCTATGTACAAGAATATAACTGCTATAATACTGCCCCTATGTACAAGACTATAACTACTATAATACTGCCCCTATGTACAAGAATATAACTACTATAATACTGTCCCCTATGTACAAGAATGGAACTACTATAATACTGCCCCTATATACAAGAATATAACTGCTATAATACTGCCCCCTATGTACAAGAATATAACTGCTATAATACTGCCCCTATGTACAAGACTATAACTACTATAATACTGCCCCTATGTACAAGAATATAACTACTATAATACTGCCCTCTATGTACAAGAATATAACTACTATAATACTGCTTCTATGTACAAGAATATAACTACTATAATACTGCTCCTATGTACAAGAATATAACTACTATAATACTGCTCCTATGTACAAGAATATAACTACTATAATACAGCCCCTATGTACAAGAATATAACTACTATAATACTGCTCCTATGTACAAGAATATAACTACTATAATACAGCCCCTATGTACAAGAATATAACTACTATAATACTGCTCCTATGTACAAGAATATAACTACTATAATACTGTCCCCTATGTACAAGAATATAACTACTATAATACTGCTCCTATGTGCAAGAATATAACTACTATAATACTGCTCCTATGTGCAAGAATATAACTACTATAATACTGCTCCCTATGTACAAGAATATAACTACTATAATACTGCCCCCTATGTACAAGAATATAACTACTATAATACTGCCCCCCTATGTACAAGAATATAACTACTATAATACTGCTCCTATGTACAAGAATATAACTACTATAATACTGCCCCCTATGTACAAGAATATAACTACTATAATACTGCTCCTATGTACAAGAATATAACTACTATAATACTGCCCCCTATGTACAAGAATATAACTACTATAATACTGCTCCTATGTACAAGAATATAACTACTATAATACTGCCCCCTATGTACAAGAATATAACTACTATAATACTGCCCCCTATGTACAAGAATATAACTACTATAATACTGCCCCCTATGTACAAGAATATACCTACTATAATACTGCCCCTATGTACAAGAATATAACAACTATAATACTGCCCCTATGTACAAGAATATAACTACTATAATACTGCTCCTATGTACAAGAATATAACTACTATAATACTGCTCCTATGTACAAGAATATAACTACTATAATACTGCCCCTATGTACAAGAATATAACTACTATAATACTGCTCCTATGTACAAGAATATAACTACTATAATACTGCCCCTATGTACAAGAATATAACTACTATAATACTGCTCCTATGTACAAGAATATAACTACTATAATACTGCTCCCTACAGTGCTGGACAAAAGTATTGGCACCCCTGCAATTCTGTCAGATAATATTCAGTTTCTTCCTGAAAATGATTGCAATCACAAATTCTTTGGTCTTATTATCTTCATTTAATTTGCTTGCAAGGAAAAAACACAAAAGAGAATGAAGCAAAAATCAAATCATTGATCATTTCACACAAAACTCCAAAAAAGGGCCGGACAAAAGTATTGGCACCCTCAGCCTAATACTTGGTTGCACAACCTTTAGCCAAAATAACTGGGAACAACCGCTTCCGGTAACCATCAATGAGTTTCTTACAATGCTCTGCTGGAATTGTAGACCATTCTTCTTTGGCAAACTGCTCCAGGTCCCTGATATTTGAAGGGTGCCTTCTCCAAACTACCATTTTGAGATCTCTCCACAGGTGTTCTATGGGATTCAGGTCTGGACTCATTGCTGGCCACCTTAGAAGTCTCCAGTGCTTTCTCTCAAACCATTTTATAGTGCTTTTGGAAGTGTGTTTTTGCTTTCTCACACTGGGCCCTACATTATGCTGCAAAATTTGTTGGTAGTCTTCAGACTTCATAATGCCATGCACACGGTCAAGCAGTCCAGTGCCAGAGGCAGCAAAGCAACCCCAAAACATCAGGGAACCTCCGCCATGTTTGACTGTAGGGACCGTGTTCTTTTCTTTGAATGCCTCTTTTTTTTCCTGTACACTCTATGTTGATGCTTTTTCCCAAAAAGCTCTACTTTTGTCTCATCTGACCAGAGAACATTCTTCCAAAACGTTTTAGGCTTTCTCAGGTAAGTTTTGGCAAAGTCCAGCCTGGCTTTTTTATGTCTCGGGGTAAGAAGTGGGGTCTTCCTGGGTATCCTACCATACAGTCCCTTTTCATTCAGACGCCGACGGATAGTACGGGTTGACACTGTTGTACCCTCGGACTGCAGGGCAGCTTGAACTTGTTTGGATGTTAGTCGAGGTTCTTTATCCATCATCCGCACAATCTTGCGTTGAAATCTCTCGTCAATTTTTCTTTTCCGTCCACATCTAGGGAGGTTAGCCACAGTGCCATGGGCTTTACACTTCTTGATGACACTGCGCACGGAAGACACAGGAACATTCAGGTCTTTGGAGATGGACTTGTAGCCTTGAGATTGCTCATGCTTCCTCACAATTTGGTTTCTCAAGTCCTCAGACTGTTCTTTGGTCTTCTTTCTTTTCTCCATGCTCAATGTGGTACACACAAGGACACAGGACAGAGGTTGAGTCAACTTTAATCCATGTTAACTGGCTGCAAGTGTGATTTAGTTATTGCCAACACCTGTTAGGAACCACAGGTAAGTTACAGGTGCTGGTAATTACACGAATTAGAGAAGCATCACATGATTTTTCAAAGGGTGCCAATACTTTTGTCCACCCCCTTTTTTAGGTTTGGTGTGGAATTATATCCAATTTGGCATTAGGACAATTCTTTTTGTGTTTTTTTCATTGAAGACAAATTAAATGAAGAGAATAAGACCAAAGAATTTGTGATTGCAATCATTTTCAGGAAGAAACTGAGTATTATCTGACAGAATTGCAGGGGTGCCAATACTTTTGGCCAGCACTGTATGTACAAGAATATAACTACTATAATACTGCTCCTGTGTACAAGAATATAACTACTATAATACTGCACCCTATGTACTATAATACTGCACCCTATGTACAAGAATAAAACTAGAATAATACTGCTTCTTTGTACAAGAATATAACTACTATAATACTGCCTCCTATGTACAAGAATATAACTACTATAATACTGCTCCTATGTACAAGAATATAACTACTATAATACTGCCCCTATGTACAAGAATATAACTATTATAATACTGCTCCCTATGTACAAGAATAAAACTAGAATAATACTGCTTCTATGTACAAGAATATAACTACTATAACACTGCTCCCTATGTACAAGAATATAACTACTATAATACTGCACCCTATGTACTATAATACTGCACCCTATGTACAAGAATAAAACTAGAATAATACTGCTTCTTTGTACAAGAATATAACTACTATAACACTGCTCCCTATGTACAAGAATATAACTACTATAATACTGCCTCCTATGTACAAGAATATAACTACTATAATACTGCCCCTATGTACAAGAATATAACTACTATAATACTGCCCCTATGTACAAGAATATAACTACTATAATACTGCTCCTGTGTACAAGAATATAACTACTATAATACTGCCCATATGTACAAGAATATAACAACTATAATACTGCCCCCTATGTACAAGAATATAACTACTATAATACTGCTTCTATGTACAAGAATATAACTACTATAATACCGCTCCCTATGTACAAGAATATAACTACTATAATACCGCTCCCTATGTACAAGAATATAACTACTATAATACTGCTCCTATGTACAAGAATATAACTAATATAATACTGCCCCCTATGTACAAGAATATAACTACTATAATACCGCCCCCTATGTACAAGAATATAACTACTATAATACCGCTCCCTATGTACAAGAATATAACTACTATAATACTGCTTCTATGTACAAGAATATAACTACTATAATACTGCCCCCTATGTACAAGAATATAACTACTATAATACTGTCCCTATGTAGAAGAATATATTTTATTGTTGCACCCACCGACATTGTATATACAGGACGTGGTGCAACAGCTGGAGGGGCAGTGAGCTCTTCTTCATCATCCTCATCTTCACAAACTGGAGGTACATCAGGGACTTCAGAGACGGCTCTTGAATTCTGCAGTTACAATGATATTATTACATATAGGAGATGTGAGTATTAGAACTTATTTGCAGTATTAAAATTCAAGTTAGAGAAATTACCTCCTTGTTATTAATTTGACCTGTGATCTGATATCAAATTATGGTTCACAATCAGATTACAGATTTGGTCACTCATATCCTGAATGAGGGGAATCAATTTTGTAGGGTTCCCAATAGACATCACATCGCAGTGCTTTCACTCCCAACATTCCTATATCAGTGTAGATTTCCCTTCATCCAGAAGAGCATTTGTGGGGTCAGACCCTGATGTTGGGGGGTCAGGGCTTACAATCTTCATTATAGGATGGGGCTGAGGTCCGGGCTCTGTGCGACCGCTCATGTTCCCCCTCCATGTCTGTATGGAGCTTGTGCTCTGGGCACAGTAATGGGGAGCAAAAAAGGGCGAACCCCCGAACTGTTCCCTCAAAGCTGAAGCTACAATTGTCCACAATGTCTTGTGCTGAAGATTAAGATTTCCCTTCACTGGAGCTGAGGGTCCACGGACGCCCCCTGATAACAGCCCATAGCATCATCCTCCTCCACCATCTGTACAGCGCGCAATGCAGTCAGGGGGTAACGTCCTCCTGGAATCACCAAACCCAGATAGAGAAGAGCGATCCGTCACTGCACAGAACACGTCTCCTCCAGAGTCCAGTGGTGGCGGCTTTACACCACTCCATCCGGCGCTCGGCATTGTGCTTAGTGATGTACGGCTGCATGCAGCTGCTCAGCCTTGAAGCTCCCGGCGGGGGCGCAGTGTTTGTGCTGATACCAGAGGAGGTCTGGACTCTGCAGTGATGGGGTCAGCAGAGCGGTGGTGACTTTTCTGCCCTCTGCTCCTCAGCACTCGGCCCCCCCCTCTGTAACGTCACGGGGTCTCCACTTCGTGGCTGAGTTGCTGCGGTTCCTTCCGCTTCTTAATAATATCACTCACAGGTGATGGGGAAGATTCAGGAGGAAGAAATGTCATAGGTGGCTCGTAATACAGGACCAAGCTGGTATCAGTGAGCTCTGCACCACCGGCCGCTCTGTCACCTTAGTAAAGGCAGACGGCATGGCGGGGGGCCGGAGGTTATACACTGGGGGCAAGGGGCCGGATATTATGCCCCGGGGGAGGAGCCAGATGTTATACACCAGGGGGTTGAGAGGGCGAGAGGTTATAAACCAGAGGTTATACACCGGGAGGCGAGGGGGCCAGAGGTTATACACCGGGGGGGCCGAGGGGGCCAGAGGTTATACACAGGTTATACACCGGGGGGCCGAGGGGCCGGAGGTTATACACTGGGGTCGAGGGACTGGATGTTATTAACTAGGGGGGTGAGGGTCCGGATGTTATACACCAGGGGGAAGGGACGAGGGGCCGCATGTTATACACCTGGGGGGGACGAGGGTCCGGATGTTATACACCAGGGGGGGCGAGGGGCCAAAGGTTATACACTGGGGGTGAGGGGCCGAATGTTATACACCGGGGGGTGAGGGGCCAGATGTTATACACGGGGGCGAGGGACTGGATGTTATTACCCAGGGGGGCGAGGATCCGGATGTTATACACCAGGGGGGTGGGGCGCGAGGACGAATGTTATACACCGGGGGATGAGGGGCCGGATGTTATACACGGGGGCGAGGGACTGGATGTTATTACCCAGGGGGGTGAGGATCCGGATGTTATACACGGGGACGAGGGACTGGATGTTATTACCCAGGGGGGCGAGGATCCGGATGTTATACACGGGGACGAGGGACTGGATGTTATTACCCAGGGGGGCGAGGATCCGGATGTTATACACCAGGGGGGTGGGGCGCGAGTACGAATGTTATACACCGGGGGATGAGGGGCCGGATGTTATACACGGGGGCGAGGGACTGGATGTTATTACCCAGGGGGGCGAGGATCCGGATGTTATACACGGGGACGAGGGACTGGATGTTATTACCCAGGGGGGCGAGGATCCGAATGTTATACACCAGGGGGGTGGGGCGCGAGGACGAATGTTATACACCGGGGCATGAGGGGTCGGATGTTATACACGGGGGCGAGGGACTGGATGTTATTACCCAGGGGGGCGAGGATCCGGATGTTATACACCAGGGGGGTGGGGCGCGAGGATGAATGTTATACACCGGGGGATGAGGGGCCGGATGTTATACACGGGGGCGAGCGACTGGATGTTATTACCCAGGGGGGCAATGGCATCTTTATGTGGATTCTCCTTCCACCTGATCAAAAGAAGAAATTAAACCCTAAACTTCTCATTCTAAAAGATTCCATTAGGAATACATCATGAAAATGGAAATCCCCAAAGACAAAGAAATGAAAAACACCCGAGGCGATGGCTGCCAAGTTACTGTGGCTTTGGCAGAGTTAACACTTGGATAATCCTCCTCCTGATTGCTACATAAAATATGGTTATCTTAAGAGGTGGGGTCCAGAATCGTCGCTTCGTCATAAAAAAAAAACTAAAAAGAAAACCTCATTGTATTCTATGGCTTTATGTATGAGGACACAACACAAAGGACATCTGACCCTTAGAAGGTCATAAAATTAGGTAAATCCAATCTCAGGTGAACAATAACAAAACGACAAATTACATTGTGTTATTAATTATTTACCAACAACTTGGTCAAAATGCAGAAGCAGTATAAGAAAAATTAAGTACACCCTTCATACATCACACATTCGTACATGGCCCGGCCGTGGGTCTCCTGACCTGGACTCAGCCTCTTACATGCATATTAGTGTTACTCTCCCATCCTGACTCTTAGTTCCTGTCCCTTGGGCTAGCTCCCTTGGAGCACGTTCCTGCTGTGATCCGGCATCTATCTTTGACATAGTCACCCAGGACCCTTTAAAGCCAACTCAGACAGCCATGTGCTGCCTGAGTATTCAGTGAGCTTTGCACTCCGTTCCACGTGTTCTTCTGGAGTTTACCTCACTATCCATTTCTCTCAACTGGCTAATTATCTCTTCTGCTTGTTTATCATCTATCTGCATATACTTTCTGGTTCAGACCTGCAGTTAAACATTTGTCTGCTGCAACTAAAACTCTTCTTTGCTATAGTAGTGCTGTTCACACTACAATACTGCTGCAACAGTGTGTAATCTTTTCTGCAACCTAGTATCCAGTTTGCTTGTTCATCACTGCTGATTGAGGTTAATCATTAGTTGGATACTCACTACCATTGACTATTGATCGTCTGTCTGCTGATAGCAAGCAACTCTGTCATTTGTTTGCTATCCTGACTATAAGTTTACAGTTACTGTGTATATCCAACCCTCCTATCTCTGTGTAGCGTTTCATGACTGTCATCCTTCATACACTGCTGTCCTGGTTCTTGCTGATCCACGTGGTTTTCACCAAGTCCTGCCCACTGTACCAACGGCTTATGTCCACATGGATCACCATGATCCATGGCTTTGAGAATCCACCTCATCAGGTGCCACACATAACAATGAAGCCGTCAACTCAAGCCCGAGACAGAAGCAAGAGGACCCCGAGACAGACGCAGGGGGACCCCCGAGACAGACGAGAGAATATCTCTGTGCATAACTATCAGATAACTGAATAAAAAATGTAATTTTCCATCTTAATTGCTTATTTTCACCTGTTACAGTGAGAATAAGAGCCAAACATCTCAATGTACAAAATTCATTTCTGACATTTCCAAAATAATATCAGTGGCCTACATAGATAATGGATAGATAAATAGTAATATGGCTTCTTCTCAACAACCATCATAAGCTTCGTTCATGGAGTCTGTTGGTTTGTTCATCTTTGGGGCAGCACCAACCACAGCCCCAAACACTGATCAGAGAGGGGACTGTTCTCCTTCACTGTAAATCTCCAGTGTAAGAAGGGCTACAAGTTCTCTGTAGGGTTTAGGTCCGGGGAGGATGGGGCAGGGTCATTATTTTCCATCTTTAAGGTCTTTCCTGGCCCCAAGCAGTGGAGATTTCGATGCTGCGATGGAGCATCGTCCTACAGAAGAATCCTGGTTTTCTGGAGAGTCGCAGACTTTTTCCTTTAACACTGCTGGGAGAAAGTATCTTATAATCACCGGTGTAAGGCGGCGGTGTTCACACCGTGCAGTAACTGAGGCAGTGACCCAAGCGAGTCCAACATAAGCAGCATTTATTGAGCAGACTCACGGGTAACCAGAAAAGTCCTCCGGTTCGCAGCCGGGTTAACACAAGTCCATAACAACGGTTGCCGGGGGCAACAGCCGCGCCGCTCAGAGCCTGACGGGTGCAGAGCCTTCCCAGGCGTGGGTTCAGCTGCTCACAGGCCCGCTGAGCTTTCCTGCTATACTTCTAGCAGGTCCCAACACTGAACAACTCTAATCCTTAATGCAGGGTTTTTAAAGGACCTGTGACAAGAGCCACTGGAAAACCCGGGTTGGAGGGAGGAGGCCGCCCCACTGCCTTCCTGTAGCCTCCTCCAAAAAATGAAGGCCCTGCCGGGTTTTACTAATCTGCCTTAGCCAGATAGTCTGACCAGGTCCATGTGTGACACCCCAGGGGTCTGGTTGCCACAGTGATAGAGATATTGCGTCTGAGAGCAGGTGGGAGGTCTCTTGGTCAGGGATCCTATGCATGCCACACCTCCTGCCCAGTCCTGGGAGGGGAAGAACTTCCCCTATATAAACCTAGGGCTGAGGCAGGGTTAGTGAGTAGAGAAGAAGTAGAGACAGAGAAGAGAAGCAGATATAGGAAAGAACATCAGGAGCTCTGTGGGAGCAGTGCTACAAGGAGTCAGGGGCTGGCAGCTGCAGAGCTCGCCCTGACTGAGAAGTTATCTCCGGACCCGGAGTCCGAGGCTGTGGGGACTAACTCCTATCCAGCAGCAGAAACCGACCGGCAGGGGATTGCAGGTCCTCTGGCCCAGAAACCAGAAGGCACGGTCACACGCGTGGGACCAGCACCGCCGTCGTGGAGCGGAAGCTACTAGAAGGCCCCGAGTCACCGGCCATACGGGTGAGCACCACACGGTACACTCAGGGACGTGGGCTACTTATACCCGCTTCTAGCAAGGTAGCCAGAAGAGTATCGTTAGTTTGGGAGGCCTACAACTCCGCCTGGCCAGGTGAGATCCCATCTGCTCAAGGACTGACAAGGCCCCAATCGCTAGCCAGTACTCCGGGAGGGTCTATCGTTGTCACCAGTAAAGACCCTGAACTACACCGTACCGTCTCTGAGTGGTTCCTGCTACCCCCATCATCCACGTCGGCTGCCCTGAGGCCATACCCCTCCCGTTGGGGGTTATACTATCACGCTGCACAATCCTACCACCGGCATCAGCGGTGTGCCCTGCAGCAGCAGCTCCTTAGCTGTACTCAACGGGTGGCGTAGTCGTCCAACATCTACCGCTAATACAGCGCCACTTAGTCTGACTCCCTGGGCACGGACCGGATCACCGCCACGAGACTACAACCCTCAAGAGATCCGGCTCCGGGTAAGCTCCCGCGTGCGCAACGCAGCGCGACACAGGCCCAGGGGCGCGTCAACTTTTGGCGTAGTCGGCAGGATTTCGTGCCCGCAACCACCGGGTACTGCGTGCCTGAAAAAGACTGTTCAAACTTACCTGTGGTGAAGATTCCCGCCATCCGGCGCCATCTTCCGCTTCCTTCCCGCCATCGGTGGAGTTTTCCCGCCATCCGGCGCCATCTTCGGCCTTCTTCCCGCCATACGTGGAGTTTTCCCGCCATTGGACGCCGTCTTGAGGACGCCGCGCGGGAAGAAGAGGGGCGTGGACTCCGAAAGCGCGCGAGAACTGAAGCCCCGCCTCACGTCCGGACGTTGCGTAAGGTCCTGGAAGGAGCCCAGCAGACGCCGTCACAGGAGCGCGACGGAAGGTCCTCAACCCTGACGATCCACTGCGGAGCCGCGGCCTACGGAAGAGGATCATCGCAAGGTAGGCCACGGTCCACTAGGGGGGAGAAGGATGTCGGATACGGAGGAGAGCTTCACCGCTTCAACCCCCGCCAGCGCCACCGCTGTTGCGGTCATGCCTTTCACCATGCCCTATATCCCGGGGGCAGCCTGGCTACCCCAGTACTCAGGGGAGTCACATACCCTGCATGACTTTAGAGAAAAGCTGGATAGCCTCTTCCAGGTGTACCCCCTCACAGAGGAGCAAAAAGTGAGCATCCTGGTGGCCCAATTAACCGGAGCAGCCCAAAGGGAGGTAAAGTCCTGGCCACCTGGGGGGAGGACTGTCGCAGGGATACTAACCCGGCTGAGGGACACCTTTGATACCCGTACCTCAGCCGAGATCAAGCTTAGATTCTACGGGTGCAAACAGCGGGCACATGAGAGTATAAGGGACTATGCCCTGAATCTACAAGAGGCCCTGAGAGCCATTAAGCAGACCGACCCTGACGGCGTGGGAGACGAGGACAGGCTGTTGACTGAACAATTTATAGAGGGTTTATATTGCAATGCCCACCGAACCCAGTTGCGGGCAATGGCCTTACAGGACCCTCATCTGGGATTTGCACAGTTCAAGGACAGAGCCATCCGGGTGCTTCGAGAACCGGCACCAGGTGGCGTTGTGACCCCCAGACGCCCCACTACCACTTACCACCAGGAGGCGGCGCCCTTGTCGGCAGGGCCTGTGGGAGCTGATGCGCAGGCTTTGAACAATGACCCCTGTAGTTCAGGGCTAGACAGTCAGCTCCGTAGGTCCACTAGGGCCACTAGAGGCCAGTTACCCGCACGTTGGAGGATTTAAAATGTATAAATTGTTTTATTTGTGGTTACCTGTTTTTCTTGTTGCTTGTAAATAATTATGTGTTTCTAGTTATTTTTAGGAGTCCTTGGTGGATTTACCGGGAATCCTTGTACAATTAGTTGGAGCGTAACCCAGGATGGACTAAAAGACTGATAAGGACTCGGGGCAGGACAGACCCCTACCTGGTTACGTCTCCCTGTTTTGGTGAAATGGACACCTTTGTTTTCTTCAAAACTGCACCCGGTTGCGGACACGCCGTAACCATCTTTATGTGTTTTTCTTATTGTATTATTATTGTTTATACCTTGATATGTTTTTCTAAAAATATGTTTAGTCCCGGAGTACTAAATTTCACTAGGGGGGAATGTGACACCCCAGGGGTCTGGTTGCTACAGTGATAGAGATATTGCGTCTGAGAGCAGGTGGGAGGTCTCTTGGTCAGGGATCCTATGCATGCCACACCTCCTGCCCAGTCCTGGGAGGGGAAGAACTTCCCCTATATAAACCTAGGGCTGAGGCAGGGTTAGTGAGTAGAGAAGAAGTAGAGACAGAGAAGAGAAGCAGATATAGGAAAGAACATCAGGAGCTCTGTGGGAGCAGTACTACAAGGAGTCAGGGGCTGGCAGCTGCAGAGCTCGCCCTGACTGAGAAGTTATCTCCGGACCCGGAGTCCGAGGCTGTGGGGACTAACTCCTATCCAGCAGCAGAAACCGACCGGCAGGGGATTGCAGGTCCTCTGGCCCAGAAACCCGAAGGCACGGTCACACGCGTGGGACCAGCACCGCCGTCGTGGAGCGGAAGCTACTAGAAGGCCCCGAGTCACCGGCCATACGGGTGAGCACCACACGGTACACTCAGGGACGTGGGCTACTTATACCCGCTTCTAGCAAGGTAGCCAGAAGAGTATCGTTAGTTTAGGAGGCCTACAACTCCGCCTGGCCAGGGGAGATCCCATCTGCTCAAGGACTGACCAGGCCCCAATCGCTAGCCAGTACTCCGGGAGGGTCTATCGTTGTCACCAGTAAAGACCCTGAACTACACCGTACCGTCTCTGAGTGGTTCCTGCTACCCCCATCATCCACGTCGGCTGCCCTGAGGCCATACCCCTCCCGTTGGGGGTTATACTATCACGCTGCACAATCCTACCACCGGCCTCAGCGGTCTGCCCTGCAGCAGCAGCTCCTTAGCTGTACTCAACGGGTGGCGTAGTCGTCCAACATCTACCACTAATACAGCGCCACTTAGTCTGACTCCCTGGGCACGGACCGGATCACCGCCACGAGACTACAACCCTCAAGAGATCCGGCTCCGGGTAAGCTCCCGCGTGCGCAACGCAGCGCGACACAGGCCCAGGGGCGCGTCACATGCTCACCTTCATTCCTGCATTGCAGCCGCAGCTGTGTCTATGACTGCAATGCACTTCTATGGGTTTAATAGGTCTCTGTACACATTCTGGGGGATATATACCGCCCCTCGTATACGAACCCAGTTACTGCCTCACAATGGCAAAAGTTTCGAGAGCTGATTTTGAGTCAATCTTCAACCTGAAAAGGTCCAACAAGCTCCTCTGTAATAATCCCATCCATAGCAGTGTCCACCTCCACCTCGCTGGTGTCTGAGGGGAATTGGAGGTCTGTGCCCAGTAGTGATCCAGCCATGGTCCATCTGCTCCGTCCAGGGTCATCTCATCAGACCAAAAACTTGTGAACAATCTGTATCAGATATTTCTTGGCCCTGTCTTGATGTTTCCACTTCTGTGTCTTGCTCAGTGGTGGTCGGGCCACCTCGGCCGTGTCTCTGAGCACTGAACACTTTGTGCTTCATGTGTGTCTTGTTTGGAAAGGTTGGTTGCCAGGAGAAAGCCTTTTTCTGATAAGATCGCAGCGTCTTGGCTAAAGTTTGCAAAGTTACATCTGAACAAACCACAAGAATTCTGGAACAATGTCCTTTGGAGAGTCGATGTTGGACCATATTACCCTGAGCCACGTTTGGTGAAAACCAAACTCATCCTATCAGCACAACTACTGAAAGTTATGGATATTCAAGGGGTGTACTTACTTTTTCACTTACCATTTTTAGCCTAATTTTTGGCAAATAAATAATGACACGGTGTAATGTGTCACGTGCTGTTGTTCATCTGAGGTTGTAGGTAGCGGATACATTGAAATATAGAATTCAAACAGGGTGTACTTAGTTTTCAGATCAGTGGAGGGGGAGGTCCAACAGCTAGCGCACAGCGATTGGCTGCCAGGAAAAGCTAAGTAAGAAGAAAGTCTTCTGGGTGGTATTTAGCCCTATGAGAGTCAATATGGCAGTCGCAGTAATGGTCAGGGGCACAAGCATCTAAGGTGGAAAGACCCCATATTTGTAGATTTCTTTGCCTGTAAACTTACCGTACTGTCAGAAGCCTTGTAAGCCTCAAGTTCGTTATCTGCAGGGAAATAAGACAACCCGCTGTTACAAAGAAATGCAAAGTGGAAGATGAGATCATCTAAAAAGTCACAAAAATACATTTTTCTCCTTGGCTCGTTCAAATTGTTTTCACCCCTATAGTTTACACTTCCCCTCCCCCGATGCACAAACATGTTTTGCAGAGAATAGAGGAAATGTTTAGGTCAGACTCCATTATTACAACGCAGTGTCGGTTTACCAGAAGTAATATAGGCATCATCATAATCTGCCTGTCTCTGACAGAAGAGAATCTCGTTTCCATCTTCTATGACTGTGGTCTGCACGACTGGATGGCATCATTCTACAAACATGACCCTTCCGAGCCATCCCGGTAGCAGAGTCAGCTGCGGGGGGGAAAGCTCGCCAACACCAATAATGTGGACACGGCTGAGGCCGGCCAGAGAGCGAGGAAGACGAGGAGGGGGGAGCGCTCATGACTCATATCGGAAACAATTACCATCTATTGCTCAACTTGTAAAAATCACAGTGCAGAGAAAAAAAACACAAGGCAGCTTATCAGAACTGTCAGAGGGTAGATGAAATCCGCTGACAGCGCGAAGGTAATGTGCAGAATATAAAGAGAAATATAAATAGATATCTAGTAACGATTCTAGAGCCAAGTATAAAAATATTACTATAATACTGCTCCTATGTGCAAGAATATAACTACTATAATACTGCCCCCTATGTACAAGAATATAACTACTATAATACTGCTCCTATGTACAAGAATATAACTACTATAATACTGCCCCCTATGTACAAGAATATAACTACTATAATACTGCTCCTATGTACAAGAATATAACTACTATAATACTGCCCCCTATGTACAAGAATATAACTACTATAATACTGCTCCCTATGTACAAGAATATAACTACTATAATACTGCTCCTATGTGCAAGAATATAACTACTATAATACTGCTCCCTATGTACAAGAATATAACTACTATAATACTGCTCCTCTGTACAAGAACATAACTACTATAATACTGCTCCTATGTGCAAGAATATAACTACTATAATACTGCTCCTATGTACAAGAATATAACTACTATAATACTGCTCCTATGTACAAGAATATAACTACTATAATACTGCCCCCTATGTACAAGAATATAAGTACTATAATACTGCTCCTATGTACAAGAATATAAGTACTATAATACTGCTCCTATATACAAGAATATAACTACTATAATGCTGCTCCTATGTACAAGAATATAACTACTATAATACTGCTCCTATGTACAAGAATATAACTACTATAATGCTGCTCCTATGTACAAGAATATAACTACTATAATGCTGCTCCTATATACAAGAATATAACTACTATAATACTGCCCCCTATGTACAAGAATATAACTACTATAATGCTGCTCCTATGTACAAGAATATAACTACTATAATACTGCTCCTATGTATAAGAATATAACTACTATAATACTGCCCCCTATGTACAAGAATATAACTACTATAATACTGCCCCCTATGTACAAGAATATAACTACTATAATACTGCTCCTATGTACAAGAATATAACTACTATAATACTGCTCCTATGTACAAAAATATAACTACTATAATACTGCCCCCTATGTACAAGAATATAACTACTATAATACTGTCCCTATGTAGCAGAATATAACTACTATAATACTGCCCCCTATGTACAAGAATATGACTACTATAATACTGCTCCCTATGTACAAGAATATAACTACTATAATACTGCCCCCTATGTACAAGAATATAACTACTATAATACTGCTCCTATGTACAAGAATATAACTACTATAATACTGCTCCTATGTACAAGAATATAAGTACTATAATACTGCCCCTATGCACAAGAATATAACTACTATAATACTGCTCCTATGTACAAGAATATAACTACTATAATACTGCTCCTATGTACAAGAATATAACTACTATAATACTGCCCCTATGTACAAGAATATAACTACTATAATACTGCTCCTATGCACAAGAATATAACTACTATAATACTGCCCCCTATGTACAAGAATATAACTACTATAATACTGCTCCTATGCACAAGAATATAACTACTATAATACTGCCCCTATGTACAAGAATATAACTACTATAATACTGCTCCTATGTACAAGAATATAACTACTATAATACTGCTCCTATGCACAAGAATATAACTACTATAATACTGCCCCCTATGTACAAGAATATAACTACTATAATACTGCCCCTATGCACAAGAATATAACTACTATAATACTGCTCCTGTGTACAAGAATATAACTACTATAATGCTGCTGTTATGTACAAGAATATAACTACTATAATACTGCCCCCTATGTACAAGAATATAACTACTATAATACTGCCCCCTATGCACAAGAATATAACTACTATAATACTGCCCCCTATGTACAAGAATATAACTACTATAATACTGCCCCTATGCACAAGAATATAACTACTATAATACTGCTCCTGTGTACAAGAATATAACTACTATAATACTGCTCCTATGTACAAGAATATAACTACTATAATACTGCCCCCTATGTACAAGAATATAACTACTATAACACTGCCCCTATGTACAAGAATATAACTACTATAATACTGCTCCTATGTACAAGAATATAACTACTATAATACTGCCCCCTATGTACAAGAATATAACTACTATAATACTGCTCCTATGTACAAGAATATAACTACTATAATACTGCCCCCTATGTACAAGAATATAACTACTATAATACTGCTCCTATGTACAAGAATATAACTACTATAATACTGCCCCCTATGTACAAGAATATAACTACTATAATACTGCTCCTATGTACAAGAATATAACTACTATAATACTGCCCCCTATGTACAAGAATATAACTACTATAATACTGCTCCTATGTACAAGAATATAACTACTATAATACTGCTCCTATGTACAAGAATATAACTACTATAATACTGCCCCCTATGTACAAGAATATAACTACTATAATACTGCTCCTATGTACAAGAATATAACTACTATAATACTGCTCCTATGTACAAGAATATAACTACTATAATACTGCCCCCTATGTACAAGAATATAACTACTATAATACTGCCCCTATGCACAAGAATATAACTACTATATTACTGCCCCTATGTACAAGAATATAACTACTATAATACTGCCCCCTATGCACAAGAATATAACTACTATAATACTGCTCCTATGTACAAGAATATAACTACTATAATACTGCTCCTATGTACAAGAATATAACTACTATAATACTGCTCCTATGTACAAGAATATAACTACTATAATACTGCCCCTATGTACAAGAATATAACTACTATAATACTGCTCCCTATGTACAAGAATATAACTACTATAATACTGCCCCTATGTACAAGAATATAACTACTATAATACTGCTCCTATGTACAAGAATATAACTACTATAATACTGCTCATATGTACAAGAATATAACTACTATAATACTGCTCCCTATGTACAAAAATATAACTACTATAATACTGCTCCCTATGTACAAGAATATAACTACTATAATACTGCTCCCTATGTACAAGAATATAACTACTATAATACTGCCCCCTATGTATAGGAATATAGCTACTATAATACTGCCCCCTATGTACAAGAATATAACTACTGTAATACTGCTCCTATGTACAAGAATATAACTACTATAATACTGCTCCTATGTACAGGAATATAACTACTATAATACTGCCCCCTATGTATAGGAATATAGCTACTATAATACTGCCCCCTATGTACAAGAATATAACTACTGTAATACTGCTCCTATGTACAAGAATATAACTACTATAATACTGCTCCTATGTACAAGAATATAACTACTATAATACTGCTCCTATGTACAAGAATGTAACTACTATAATACTGCCCCCTATGTACAAGAATATAACTACTATAATACTGCTCCTATGTACAAGAATATAACTACTATAATACTGCCCCTATGTACAAGAATATAACTACTATAATACTGCCCCCTATGTACAAGAATATAACTACTATAATACTGCCCCTATGTACAAGAATATAACTACTATAATACTGCTCCCTATGTACAAGAATATAACTACTATAATACTGCCCCCTATGTACAAGAATATAACTACTATAATACTGCCCCCTATGTACAAGAATATAACTACTATAATACTGCCTCCTATGTACAAGAATATAACTACTATAATACTGCTCCTATGTACAGGAATATAACTACTATAATACTGCTCCTATGTACAGGAATGTAACTAGAGCAGCTGCCTCTGTAGAAAGTAGCCTCTTGTCCACGTTACCTGTGAAGCTCATGTACTTCTGGCTGTTGGTGGTTTTCTTGGAGTCATAAAACTTCAGCACATCCAGCACGGCTTGAGGATTCTTCTTCTGTTCTTCTTCTGATATTTTGGAGGTCTGCAGCAGGCAGGCCCACTGCTCCGGCATTCCCTGCACCGTTATAAGATTCAATAGATTACAGATACATCCTGAGCCTAATGTAGGCTGTAGTAGCCCAATTCCCCATCATATAAAGATACAGAATTATTCTAAATCGCCTCCTAAAAATCCATCTATATTGCTACAATACATAGTAGGACCTGGTGGAGTGGGAGGAGGGAGATGCAGCTGCAGTTTCTCTTATCATTTCAGTTCAGGTAAGGCTCCTTTAATTTGAAGAATTGATAATCCAGTCCCAAGGTAAAACTAACTAAGGATTTGTCCTAATCTACAGTTGCACTTTGTCCCTCGTATCCAAAAGGGCTATAAAAACCCTGTGTCATAATTAGAAACCTGCCCTATAAATGGCACATGGATTTTGTGCTTTTCTTAGAGCTCACTTTAGGAGACACTTTAAAAATCAAAGTATTAAACATAGTTAGTCACTAGGACACTGAATAGCCAAGAGTAGCTGATTCCTTCATAATTATCCGCCCACGTGTCCTTTCCAGCTGGACACTAGGTGCAATAATGCTACACACATATGTCCTTTCCAGCAGGATGCTAGGTGTAATAATGCTACACCCACATGTCCTTTCCAGCAGGATCATAGGTGCAATAATGCTACACCCACATGTGCTTTCCAGCCGGATGCTGGGTGTAATAATGCTACACCCACATATCCTTTCCAGCCGGATGCTAGGTGCAAAATTCAGCAACCTGAACTCCGGTTTAAGGCAGCTATATAATGAAGCTAATAGAATTGACTAATTTAATACTTATTTTAGATTTGCATATTTCAAAACTTAGTGTATATAAAAAGTATGGCAATCCCGCATCCCTAGCAGTCAAGTGAGTTACCCATGTGACCGCTTTCAAGACTCAATACTCTTGTGTGCAGGTGCCAATAGCATTCAGCGCATGCGCAGATACAAGATACTGTTGATTTTATATGTGGATGTGGTAATGTTCCTAGATGGATGCTAGGCACAAAAGTGCTCTGCCTAATTACCTTTCTAGCTGGATGCTAGGTGCAAAAGTGCTCTGCCCACTTGTCCTTTCTAGCTGGATGCTAGGTGCCAAACTGCTCTGCCCCCTTGTTCTTTCCAGCTGGATGCTAGGTGCAAACCTGCTCTGCCCTCTTGTCCTTTGCAGCTGGATGCTAGGTGCAAAAGAGCTCTGCCCATTTGTCCTTCCAGCTGGATGCTAGGTACAAAAGAGCTCTCTGCACATTTGTCCTTTCCAGCTGGATGCTAGGTGCAAAAGAGCTCTCTGCACATTTGTCCTTTCCAGCTGGATGATAGGTGCAAAAGAGCTCTCTGCACAGTTTTCCTTTCCAGCTGGATGCTAGGTGCAAAATTGCTCCGCCCAGTTGTCCTTTCCAGCTGGATGCTAGGTGCAAAAAAGCTGCTGTTTGCTTGCAATGACAATGAACTTAATTTTAAAAGCTGCTTTGGATGTGAACGGAGTATAAAAAAATCATTTGGTTAAAACAGTTGCAAAATTACTTTTTTTATGCAGATTCATATTGCTGTTAATGGCTAAAAGTGGAATTATTTTCTTCCACTCTGGACTTACAGTGAATTTTCCTGTCACGGGATCGAAACCGACATGAAGGGTGTGTTCAAAGTCCGATGGGAGGGAGATTTCTGGCCTGTCCTTCTCTCTCTCCTTATCCTTATCCCTTTTTTTGCTAGCTGAAAAAAAAAAACAAAAAAAACACACAACTTAGAATAAGAACAAAGCAACCGATAAAGATTCCAACATTCTGGGGCGGCTAAGAAAATGACAGCAGTGATCTCTTCGATGATCCATTATTTTTGCCTGTTTATTTTTCTTGTACTGATGTCATTGTGTCACTGAATCAAATGACCGCTCGGCGCTCATCCTTTTAAATCCTCCCATAAGGGCTTCACATGGCTTGTAAAGTGTTAAAAAAAGTTTTGTTTTTTTTCTAGAAATAAGACCAATCTGGGTGTTTGGGTATAAATCCAAGTTCAAAAGCCCCAATTAATGAATGGACAATAATCAATTATACATCTATACACATAGGGGGTGCTCTACAATTATTAGACATTCTGTAGGTCTTGAGCAATACTGTACTTTTATCGCCGGTCCTGGGTAACATGTTCAGAAGCCTGTCCGCCTTCTTCTTCTTTTCTGGGTTTGGGGGAAGAGGCCTTGAGCCATGGTTTATATTGTCCTTCACATTGACTCCAATAAACGTACTGGTGTTCCTCAGGGGCGGGGCTGGAGGTTTATCATTGACCTCTATACCGTTGTCAGACATTTTTCTGTGGTCTCAGAGCGGCTCCTGTGTCAAATGAAAGATTAGATGAGAAAATTCAACCACTATAGTAGCCAATAGCAGCCCAACATAATATATTAAAGAGATGATCTACTGTGGAGGAACCCTTAAAGGGTAAAATCTAAAGGGTTTGGACAACCCCTCATTAATGGGCACAATGAACAAAATATATATATGATACTCCTCCGTACCACTCGTAAGATAGATGAGTGTTGGCTGCTCACGTGATGCCCAGCTGCATGCTGATCCCAGCAGGGGACACAGTTCTGACTATGCGTCCAGAATGACACTCTAAAGGGTATGTACACTTTTGCAATTTACCCTTTATTTTACCCTGGCACAATAACCTCATTAAAAAGTTTCAGCAAGTGTCCAGGGTTGCGGAGCGGCGCTGGAAGAAAACACGCTCGCAAGAAGACTTCACCGCATTCAAAACAGCAACTTTCACATTCAAATCGGCCCTCACCTCTGCTAAACAGGCCTACTTCACAACTCTCATATCTTCTTTATCCCACAACCCAAAAGAGTTATTCAACACTTAACTCCCTCCTCCGCCCTCCACTGTCCCCTCCGACCTCCCTCATCTCTGCAGAAGACTTCACTGCAGCACATTTCAAAAATAAGGTCACCAAACAAAGCAAGTCTTTACTGCCCATCCACCACAACCACTACACATAAAAGACCACTGCCCCTCCCCCCATAACCTTCCTCCCCACCACCACTGAAGGAGAGCTCACTCATCTCCTCTCCAAATTCCCCTTCACCACTTGTGCACTCGACCCCCATCCCACCTCCTCCCCAACCTCACCACCAGGGTTATCCAGGACCTAACCCATCTCTTCAACCTATCACTACCTTCTGGTACCTTCCCTTCTGCTTTCAAACATGGCACGATCACAACTTTGCTAAAGAAACCATCCCTCGACCCGATCTCTACTGTACATCCAGCTATCACCCCATATCGCTGCTACCGTTCCTCTCCAAACTCCTCGAACAGCATGTCCACGCTGAACTTTCCTCCCAACTTGCATCAAAACTCGCTCTTCGACAACCTACAGTCCAATTTCCATCCTCACCACTGGACCGAAATTACCCAGACCAAAATTACTAACGACTTACTGCCAAAGCTAACAGACAATTCTCTATACTCCTCCTCGTAGACCTGTCCTCTGCCAGCAACACAGTCGACCACTCCTTCCTACTACTGATCCTCTCTTCCCTTGGTGTCAAAGACCTCGCCCTCTCCTGGATCTCCTCATACCTCTCCAACCTCACATTTAACATCTCTCACTCCCACACTACCTCCTCATCACACCCTCTCTCTGTTGGAGTCCCTCAAAGCTCTGTCCTAGGACCCTTACTCTTCTCGATATATACCTATGGCCTGGGATAACTCAAAGTCCCATGGCTTCCAGTATCACCTATACGCTGATGACACTCAGATCTACCTCTCTGGACCAGACAGACACTTTGGGATTCTGGGCAGCAGAGAGTTTACATCTGCCATATCCTCCTTCTTCTCCTCTCACTTCCTAAAGCTCAATGTGGACAAAACCGAACTCATCTTTCCTCCATCTCACGTATCTTCCCCACCTGATCGATCCATCACAATAAATGACATCACACTTTCCCCTGTACCGGAAGTCCGCTGATTCGGAGTCACCCTCGACTCTGTCCTGTCCATCCAACCGCACATCCACCCTCTCGCCACCTCCTGTCGCCTCCAGCTCAAAAATATTCACACATTTTGTCCTTTCCTCAACTCTGAATCTACTAAAATGTTAGTGCCCTCATCATCTCCCGCCTCAACTACCGCAATATCCTCCTCTGTGGCCTCCCTGCTAACACTCTCGCACCTCTCCAGTCAGTCCTTAACTCTGATGCTCGATTAATCATCTCTCGCCTCGCTACTCCTCCGCTTCTCCCCTCTGCAAATCTCTTCATTAGCTCCCAATTCCCCAATGAATCCAGTTCAAACTTCATAACATTGACCTACAAAGCCATCCATAACCTGTCTCCACAATATATCTCTGAACTAATCTCCCGGTATCTCCCAAACATAATCTCCGGTCCTCTGAAGACCTCCTACTCTGCTCTACATTTATACGTTCCTCACCCAATCGACTTCTCTCAAGTGTCCCCCATCATCTGGAATTCTGTGCCCCAACGATTATCCGGCACATTCAAAACCTTCAGACGGAACTTGAAAACCCATCTCTTAAAGAAAGCTACAACCAGCAATGACCCCGCTGCCTCCTCAGTACCACCAGAGCTGCTTCCCCATCACCACAACCAGAGCTGCCGCCTCCTCACCACCACCAGAGCTGCTGCCTCCTCACCACCACCAGAGCTGCCACCTCACCAACACTGGAGCTGCCGCCTCCTCACCACCACCAGGACTGTCACCTCCTCACCACCACCAGAGCTGCCGTCTCCTCACCACCACCAGAGCTGCCGTCTCCTCACCACCACCAGAGCTGTCACCTCACCAACACTGGAGCTGCCGCCTCCTCACCAACACCGGAGCTGCTGCCTCCTCACCACCACTGGAGCTGTCGCCTCACCAACACCAGAGCTGCCGCTTCACCAACACTGGAGCTGCTGCCTCACCAACACTGGAGTTGCCGCCTCACCACCACGACCGGAGCTGCCGCCCCACCACGTCTGGAGCTGCCGCCTCACCAACACCAGAGCTGCCGCCTCACCCCCAACGGTGTTGCCGCCTCAAGTCACCACCACCGAAGCTGTCACAATCCCCCCAAACCAACTGTCTCCTTCCCCATCATCTTGTCCTCTTCCCTCCGTACCAGTCTCTCATCGATAGTTTGTTTAGATATTTTATATGTAACCCCCTTCTCATGTACAGCACCGAGGAATCAATGGTGCAGTATAAATAATAAGAATAATTTTATTCTTAGCAAGAAGTAGAGTATAGATAGAAGTATGACTGTTAGATCAGACCATACAGAATTCATTTGTAGTTAGAAACACATATATCAGCATAAGATCTGTATACACAAATACATTGCAAAAAAAAAAAAATCACAAAATATATATATTTTTTTTATTTAGATGCCTGCGAGACTGAGATCCTAGGTTAGAATCCCACCAAGGACAACATCTGCAAGGAGTTTGTATGTTCTCCCCGTATTTGTGTGGGTTTCCTCCAGGTTCTCCGGATTCCTCCCACACTCCAAAGACATAGTGATAGGGAATGTAGATTGTGAGCCCCAATGGGGACAGTGCCCATAATGTCTGTAAAGCGCTGCGGAATTAATAACGCTATATAAGTGAGTAAAATAAATAAATATGAGCAATAAAACAATTTGTAAAAGTGTACATACCCTTTAAATCCACCCTAGACACCAGACGGGCATCTCTGGGTGAAGCGATACCACCACGTTAAAATTTCTTCAGAAATCTCAGGCAGCCATGTGGCTCCTGACTAATTGTTCAGAAAATCCAGATCTGTCCTTAATCAAGAACTTTCCCCAGAAATAACAAATATTTAGCGAATATTAGGAGATGGGACCCCGGTCTGACACCATTCGCCCAGGCCAGATCCACCCTGACGCTCTCAGAAAACTGTGCTTAACTACCATTAATGGGCAAGGTAAATAATAATAGTAATACCGTATATAGCACCAACATATAAAGCAGCACTTTACAACTAAAGGGTAAGGAAATTCTGTTTTACTTAAAGGAACAGTTACACGTATGCCCAGAGCAGGTCCTAAAGGGTCTGAGCATAAAAAAGGGATTTATAAAGGATTTTCCATAAACATGTTTTCTTTTTTTTCTTTTAACCTGGTGCAATTGCCGCCAAATGTTTTTGCTTTGTTTCTGCCCCTTTCCATTCCTAAGATACAGTCCTCTCCTCCCTGTATGAAAATATAATCTCGTTAGTCAAGTGGGCGTGATCCTGACAGAGAAGAGTTGATGACCACACCCACTTGTATAAAAAAATAATGATTTATATACAGATATAAGGGGGCCATATCTCAGGAACGGAGCAAAGGACAAACAGGAGAACAGCGGCATTCACACTGGGTTAAGAAAATAAATTTAAAAAAATAAAAAAATGACATTTATGAAAAGTGACAGGTCCTCTATAAAGAACACCATGGATAGACTCCTTGAGTCCTGCTCTGCCCCCCTCAGGTGACACATACCGTCTCAGCTGCGGATTTTGCAGCGGGTTTGCATGCACCATATCGCCCCCAGTGTAGTAGTTCTGCCTGGAGTGTTCCTTTAACCCCTTCACTCCACTCTATTTAAACAAGAGGGGTTAATGGACTGGTGACTGTGCCCAAAGCCAAAAAGTCTAAGTGTTTCCTGTAGTGGATTTCTCTTGAAACATTTATCAAATTTTTAGATCTCCAGAATCCGTGAAAACACTGAACAGTAAAGTGCCCTTGACTTTAATGAGAGCGCCGCCTGCGTTCCTAGGCAAAAGGGGAGCACGAGAGCCCGAACATCAGAATATTCACTGGTGGGCTCAGATCTGGGGAAGAAGAACCCCCCCAGGATGCAAATTCACAAATGGGGGAGGGGTCATATGAGCGAGACCACCTCATTAAAAGGGTCATTAAGAGTCACCTTTGTCCTGGGTCATTTCTGGAATTGCAGAAGAATTTGGGGATGAGCTGCAATACTAAACATGGCCTATAGACAAGGGGGCATCGTTTATTTGCCCCCTAAAAAAAGCAATTGGAGAGCCTGGTGCACACAGGAGGTACCCAATTTATTCTGATGAGACTCTGGAGGTGACGCTGGAGCTGACGCCAGACTGTGCCCGGGCACCACGCAATATTCAGGACCAGTCTAATAATCGAGGCTTGGGGTGATTTAGAGCTTATAAAATATTTAGTACTAAATGCCCGTACAGATGAAGGGGCCCCAGGGACCCCAGGCTGACGCATTGCCTGCAGGTCTGCAGTTTTGTGCTGCTGCCCAAGGGACGCCAGATGGCACATGGAGGGTGGAGGAGACGCCACAGAAGACACCAATTTGCATCTAAAAAGGTGACCAAGCGACAGCGAAATCACCTGCTCCCTAATCCCAGAGGACAGAGCATCAGCAGTCTGTGCAGAGCATTACACCACCCAGAGCGTCAGAGTCTGCAGAGCATTACACCACCAGAGAATCAGACTTTGTAGAAAATTACATGGACATAACATTAGCAGCCTGCAGAGCATTACCCCACCAGAGGACGGAGCATCAGCAGTCTGTGCAGAGTATCAGCAGTCTGCAGAGCATTGCCCCAAATAGAAACAATTGGTCAAGGTACAATATTATAAAAATCGAAATACATAGATAGTAAATGTGAATTTTTCTTTAAAAAGTTGTACCATCTGCACTACCACTAGATAAGGCTCTACACCTATAGATATAACCAAAAAATAAACCCAAATAAACATTATTTGGTTCATCATGCGTTATTACAAAAAGATGAAAAATCGTACAAAATAAAAAAGTTACATAGGCCAGAAAAATGTAAAAGCAATGTGTGAAGCAGCCAACATAGAAGCGTTCCACCACACAGTAAAAAAGTAGCAAATAGCAAGAATGGTTGCTGAGAAGTTGTACAAACAATGACCTCCTACTTATTGCATATATATAATAATTACAGTACAAAAAGGTCAGATTATTGTCAGCAACTGATAGAAAAGTATCAAAATCTCTGCTTGCTGTCAGCGACTGGGAACATTCTTGTTTAGATTCAGTAGATGCAAACTGTACAGATGCCCAGTTCTGTTCACAGCTGATGGCTTGTTACAATTGTATCCAGTCCAGGAAGTCCTCTGTGAGCTGAACACATCTCCTGGGTTGATAATTTGCTACAATGTATCAGTGCAGGGAAAATGTATCATCCAGTCTGTTTAGCTCAGAGGATTGTCTGGACACATTTTTAACAAACTCTCAGCTGTGAGAACTATTGGTTCTATATAAGTTTGCAGCCTCTGGATTCTGGATTGGCTTTTATCCTAAGTCATATTGCACGACTCGTTAAAGGGTTGATTGTGACTTGTAGGATTGCTACTTCCAATAGGTGGCGCTATAGAGTACAAGTCCTCTTTTTCTCTGAAGAGGCAATTTGCAGCCTCTGGATGTAACTATGGCTGCTTCTACTCACTGACAGAATGCAGAGATCTTGAAACTTGGTGAAATTGAAAAAATAAAGTTGCAGGACGTATTATACACTAAATTTATAGAAAACTCCAATAGAGGGGGGAAACTAAAATCTGTCATAAAGTCAAACTGGTGTTCTCTGTTAGTAGCCATCATAGGCCAACGGTTTAATTCTTCAGGGTCATTACTGGAAGTCCAGGAAAATCCCAGTTCTCCCGTCTGATGTCCGGATCTAAAAACGCACAGATACATTCCCATGTAGATGAGGCAGAGCACTTGGCACAGTTTTTGGTAATATCTAGACATGCGGTTTTCCTACAGAACAGGTAAAATCAATCCAACAGAGATCAGTCGCAAATTCAGCTCTGCTACATGTCAGCAGCTCCTGGTATGACACACATAGTAGGATTACCGGCCCTATAAGACGTAAGTGTGTAAGGTTCTAGCACGGACGCTAATGTAAGTAAAAGGTTATGCACTTAGGTTAATGTGGGCTTAGCCGTAGTCACGTGTAACAATGCAAATTATCTATTGTCTTAGGAGAGGCAGCAAATGACAACCTCAGCTCTGCTACATCTCTAGCTAAAATAAATCAAAACATGTGGTCCCTGCCCTGCCTGATATGTTCAAACATGTTGAGTTTTTCAGTGTTTTTTGCTGCAGATTTTTATGCAAATTTCCAGCTGCGTTTTGCAGCACCAGCAATGTCTATGAGAAACCAGAATTCTCTGTTCACACATCCTGTTTTTTTTATTGATGCGTATTTTGTGCATTGGTTGGGTTTTTGGAAAATAGAGCATGTCACTTCTTTCAGTGTTTTTTTCACCCATAGGAAGTAATGGATGGTGAACAAAATGCATCAAAAAATTGCAGCAGCGTTTTTTCAGCATTTTTGATGGCAAAATAGAATGGGGTTCTTTTTTTTTTATTCACAGAACTTTATGTACATGCATAAATAGAGACAGAAGGACAGTAAAAAAAAACGCTGGAAAAAAAACGCATAAAAAAAGCAGCAAAACCTGCATTTTTGACGCAGCTGATTTCCTGCCAGAGATCAGTTTTGCTGCAGATTTGTGATGTAAAAAAACAAAACAATATGTATGAACATAGGGCGAACAACTATGTCCCAGCCATATGTCATAGGGCAGCCACAGAGATGAGACATATGTGAAAACAGAAACCCGAAGCCCCTCAGGAGTCAAACTTTACATTTTTTTTTAATATTGGGAAAAATCTATTATTTAAATCTACAATATTTTAAAAATTCTGGAAAATTTCCTGGGTGCAGATGTTACCTCCTAGACACAGGCTAATGTCTCCTGAACAGGTCTGACTGCAGAGCGATGGGACACAGATCCAGAGGGCCCTTTTTGCATTCGATTTCTCCCCTCCCTATATAACCTATATTCAGTACCATTTTGGGGTCCATACAGCTTTCTGATTTTTTTCTATGCCATATTTTTGGAAGTCTAAGTGACAAAAAAACAAAACCTTTGGGGTTCACCGCTATGGGACAATCATAATATTTAATTAGCTCAGAAAATTATGCACACAGGGATATTAAATGTTAATAAAGTTCCCGGAAAAGTAGGGTGGATTTAACACAAACATATATATATATATATATATATATATATGTCAGAGAAAAAATTAAAATCCATACAGACATCTCCAGAGAGGTGATATATCACTCTGACATTGAACATATGGGATTAATTATAACTGGGGAAAAAGAAACTAATTGTAACTGGGGAAGTGAGAAAGAACTAACACTTCAACCACCATTGAAATAGGGGCCTCCTGTGGTAAACAGGTAATGATGACAGGAGATTTGCTCTGGAAAAAAGACACCAAAACTGAGATTCATTTACGCGGAGAAGTACACTTCCCAGGCATAAGCTTTCTTTGATCAAAGCACGGCTCCCAGGCCTTTTGGAGCCAGTGGTCAGTGATGAGTATTGGGGTCGGCACAAATCTGATATTTATGGGAGATAACTCACATCACCATAAGACTAGCAGAATCCCTGTAACTTAATATTGGTCCAATGGATGGTGCTACCAATGCCATGCTTCATCTCTATAGACCGGTAAAATCACGAAAAGAAACATGGCGAAAATATCTAGTGCCTGGGACCTCCAGGGGTGAACATATCCTGTAAGTTGGGGATCTCACAATTCTAAAGGACCTAGCACATTGGCAACATCTGAGTTAATAAGAGATACACCTGTGGATGTATTTTAATGCACACCTGAAACACACTGCTTCTTTGTGTAGCCTCATGGGAAAGTCTAAAGAAATCAGCCAAGATATCATTAAGAGAATTGTGGACTTGCACAAGTCTGGCTCATCCTTGGGTACAATTTCAAGATACCTGAAGGTGCCTCGTTCATCTGTACAAAACAATTATACGCAAGTACAAACAAGATGGGAATGTCCAGCCGCTCAGGAAGGAGACGGGTTCTGTGTCCCAGAGATGAACGTGCTTTGGTCTGACATGTGCATATCAACCCAAGGACAAAAGCAAAAGACTTTGTGAAGATGATGGCGGAAGCTGGTAAGATTGTGTCAATATTCACAGTGAAATGAGTACTGTATCAACATCAGCTGAAAGGCCACTCTGCTAGGAAGAAGCCATTACTCCAAAAGAAACAAAAAAGGCAGATTAATGTTTGCAAATGCACACAGGAACAAAGACCTTAATTTTTGGAGACATGTCCTGTGGTCTGATGAAACTAAAATTGAACCTTTTGGGCATAATGACCATCGTTACATTTGGAAGAAAAAGGGAGAAGCTTGGAAGCCTAAGAACACCATCCCATCTGTGAAACACGGTGGTGGCAGCATCATGCTGTGGGGTTGTTTTTCTGCAGGAGGGACTGGTGCACTTCACAAAATAGATGGCATCATGAGAAAAGAAGATTATGTGGCAATACTGAAGCAACATCTCAAGACATCAGCCAGGAAGTTAAAGCTTGGGTGGAAATGGGTCTTACAATTGGATAATGACCCAAAACTGCCAAAATGGCAACAAAGTGGCTTAAGAATAACAAAGTCAATGTTTTGGAGTGGCCATCACAAAGCCCTGATCTCAATCCTATTGAAAATTTATGGGCAAAGCTGAAAAGGCTGCGAGCAAGGCGACCTACAAACCTGGGTCAGTTACACCAGTTTTGTCAGGAGGAATCGGCCCAAATTCCGACCAACTATTGTGAGAAGCTTGCGGAAGGATATCCCAAACGTTTGACCCAATTCATTCAGTTTAAGGGCAATGGTACCAAATACTAATGAAATTCATGGAAACCTTTGACTTTGCAGTAAGTAATAAAAATGCCTTAAAACATTCTCTCTCTCTCATTATTCTGGCATTTGGTAAATATTAAAAATGATGGTAATCCTAATAGACATAAAACGGGAAAGGTTTATTCTGATTTCATGTCAGATATTGAGAAAAACATGAATATGTGTCTTTTTATATAGTGTATGGAAACTTCTGGTTTCAACTGTGTATATTATATATTATATTAATATATTATTATAAAATACAATATATGTTCTATAAAAATATACTGTATATATAATATATATATATATATATATATATATATATATACATATACACAAACACACACTATATGCACACATACAAAATAGATATCTATGTGTGTGTTTGTTTTAAATATATTTGTACTCATTGCTTTTTTTTTCTTCAATGTTTTTATTTGCATTTTTAATCCTTCACCTTTTACAACACATTGCAATGTTTTAGACGCCAGACAAGGTGGTCTCCAGCAGGCGCCCGGCTGCCATGACAGCTCCATTGCCTCCCCATTTCCAACCTCTTAGATTGCGCTGTCACAATTTAAGTGTGAACAGGCTTCTATTCACTGACCGCAAGCAGATAGAAGCCCAGAAAACAACATTTTGCTTTCCTTTGTCGCCTGGGATACAAGTAGGTGACAGGCCGGTGTTTGATAGGAACAAACAGAGTGCAGGTCGCAGGTGATGGATAATCAGGAGGAATGTCACGCCGGATCGAAAAATAACCCACTTCCTGGTCGTCACTTCACACAGACACACGTCACCATAAACGCTCTGTTTGATGTACAAAGCAAATATACATTTATTAGGGGTCCTGCTGACGCGCCCCCTGGGCCAGTGTTGTTTGGGGGATACCCGGAGCCGGATCAGATGGGGGTTGTAGTCTCCGAGTGGCGGTGACCCGGTCCGTGCCCAGGGTGTCAAGCTCAGTGCGTGGCAGTCCTACAGATGTTACTGGATGTTCTTTAGTGTCGACTACGCCACCCGTTGATTTGCGGTCACTACGGCCGCCGCTGCAGCAGGGTCCGCTGAGGCTGGTGGTGTGTGTGCAGCTCAGGTAGTATAACCCCCAACGGGAGGGGTATAGCCTCAGGGGGTCAGTTGCAGAGGATGGTGGTTGTGGAGGTGCAGTGAGGATGGTAATGAAACTCAGAGTCGGGCTGTGCAGTTCAGGGTTTTTACTTACTGCTTTTGTGTTGGTCACTCCGGCCTTGAGTGACCACCCGAGCCGTGCTGCGTCCACCAGGTCCTGGACTCGGCCAACCCCCAGGTGATTCTGGAGCGTGTTCCTGAGCTCCCTTTCTGACTTGTCCTTCTCTCTGGCCTTCCCCACCAGGGATCCACCTAAGTCCGGCTCCCTCGGGCCTCTTGTTGGTAAAACCCTTGTCTCTGGGTTCCCTGACCCTATTCTTGGTTTGCCTTCCGGGTGGATTTAGTGGGTGGTCGTGGCAGATCTTGCCCACGACCTCCGGTCTCTGGCTAAGGATTAGTGCCCTCCACCAGCTTGGGATCCGGTACCCTTGTGCCAACTCTTCACCCTCTGGTCTAATTTTGGGTTCTTGGAGTTCCCTCTTCTCCCCCTCTGGGTCCTTCTTTTCTCCTCTCTCTCACTCTCTTGGCCTTGGAGCTGGCTGAGCTGCTCTGCTTGTCTGACCAAACCTCTACAAAAGACCCTGTTCTAAGATGGTTCCCACCTTATATACTCCCTCTATGTGTGAGCTCAGGTGACCAGCACCCAATGAGCTCCTAGCATTACCCAGACTGCTCCCCCTATCTGCCCCTACACTACTGGGATGTTCCACCCCCCTCCCACTCCAGCCAGGGACAGACGCTGTCGTACCTGCACATTTCTCTAGTGGGAGTACCATTGGTCTGTCCCCCGGAAATGGGATGTATGTAGTGCATGCAGCCTACTGAGCTCAGTTCCACACTCCATCCTTACCCGGGAGTGGAATACCACACCTCTGGCTTGAGGTGTAATACCCCTGTAGCAGCCGAATCCTCAGGGTGCTACATTCCCCCCTGGTAAATCACAGCACGTCCTCGGGCTGTAAGATATAAAAAACATCCAAAACATACAATTTTTTTCATAAACATAAACATATAAAACATCACATATATTATCAGCAATAAAACTTTTCATATAAAACTTTTCATAAATAACATCCTTGTAAACACTCTTGCTCCTCCGGCCACGGTGCAACTTGTGACCGGGAAAAGTGCGACGGTCTCCTTTAGAAACACGGTTTTCCTATAAAACCTGTAGAGGGCGCCTTAGAAAGCGCAACTATATACAGGGGGAATATGGCCGCTCTCAGTCCTCGGCCAGGTAATGGGAATAGGGACACACGGGTTAACAGTTCACTGTACCCCGATGGGTAACTATTTACAGTCTCTTTACCGTACTTTAACGACGGCGTCCTCCTGCTCCTTCTTTGGATTCAGACCCGTCCGGGTCCTCCTGCTCCTCCTCACACCGCAGCTCCTCCTCCGTCAGGCGATGTACATGGAGGGCGTAGGGTCCTTTGGCACACTTGTGCCGGGTGAAGGTGACCTCGTCCCCTACATACAGGTCACGACCTCTGTGTCCCTCCGGCAGATGGCTTTCTACGTCTCTGCGGGTGACAAAGACGTCGCCGGGGGTATGATGGTCTCTTATGAAGCCCCACCCATGCTGCAGGTTGAATTTAATCACAGTCCCGGTGGTACGGGGACCATGAGCTGCACGGGGATCTCTCCTGGTCCGGCTCTTCTGCTCCGCGCTCCTTATCTGTGCTTGCTGTTCCCGGACCCGCCTCTCTCTCCGCTCCTTCTCGAAGACCTCGAGCTGCTGGCGGCAGCACTCTGCACGCTCCGCTGCGGCCGCCCGAGTCTCCTGAGTGAACCCCATGAGGTCTCCTCCGGTGGGGTCCCACTCAAACTGTGCCTCCCCTAGCGGGGGCTGGGTCCTCCTGACGGGCTTCGGAGCCGGAATCAGGGGCTCACACAGGGGCCTCGCCCTTTGGAGTTCCAGTTGGTAGTACTCCTGGGGCCATATGAAGGGCTGCCCATCCGGGCACGTATGCTGGGCGAACAGGTCCTCACCCAGGTGCGGTACTTTAGGTGTTATGGGCGCTGTGGTGGTAGCGGCGCCCGGGTTGACCAGGCCTTGCGACCAGGCTTGGGGCACGCTAAAGGAAAAGGGCACCGTAAGAACGGCGGCGCCCGTGGTTACTCGGCCCTGCGACCAGGCTGGTGGCTCCGCGGAGGTAGGGGGCGCTGTTGGAATGGCGGCGCCCGGGTGTACTAGGCCTTGCGACCAGGCCGATGGTATTTCCTGCTTTGCCGCGCTCAGGGTCGAAGCGTGTGACGTCACAGGGGTCGCGGCCGCGGTTTCCGGTTGAGGCCTAGTCTGCGGCGGTGACGATGCAGCGACGGGCACGGCAGGGGGAATTTCGGGCTCTGCGACGGGGAGCTGGGGCAGGCACGCCGTTTCCCGGCTCGGGGTAGAGACGTCCCCTTTACCTGCCTCCATTCGTTCAGCTCCCTTCTCGGCGCCGTCTCCGGCCTTGAGTCCTCCTGCACCATCCTCAGAGGCGGTCTGTCTCCTCGTCTCGGGTGGCGTGCTCCGCTGACGGGTTTCGGTCCGCTGGGCCATCTCTCGGCTCCACTCCGCCAACGTCTCTCGCTGCACCCGGGCCATCCTCCGTGCGAGGCCCTCCAGCGCAGTCTGTGCACACTCCCGGTCTCGGGGGAGCTGTGCCAGGACCTCCACTAGGCCTAGTGGGGTTGTGGCTTGTAGCAGGCTCCTGACCACTGGGTCGGTGCTGCCTGACTCTCCCTCCATCTCCGGGTAGGCTTTCTCTGGACTCCTCTCCAGACTTCTTGTCTCCGGGTGCGCTCTCTCCAGACTTCTCCAGGCGACACCCATCTTCGCTCTCTTGTTCTGTCTCCGCCCACATTGAGGGTGGTCCCGGGGCAACTTTGTGATTGTCAGTTCCAGGGGCAGTTCTCTCACGCTGATGGACACTTCCAGCATCACAGTCTCTATTGGTGGGCGCGGTTTCCGCTTTTGGCGCCATTCTTCGACCTGGCCCACGATGGGAGGTGACCTCTTGCCACCCTCTGGCACGCCCATAATGGCGTCCGCTCTTCCAAGGCGGGAAATCTTTGGAAATGGCGGGAAAAAGCTGCAAATGGCGGACAACCGGCGGGAAACGACCTGTGATGGGGTCCGTTGGCGGGGACCCTCCGGAACCGGCGGGAGACTTTTTTTTTAAGGTAACGGTGAACTTTTCTTCAGGCACGCAGTACCCGGTTGTTGCGGGCACGTTATCCTGCCGACTACGCCAAAGTTGACGCGCCCCCTGGGCCAGTGTTGTTTGGGGGATACCCGGAGCCGGATCAGATGGGGGTTGTAGTCTCCGAGTGGCGGTGACCCGGTCCGTGCCCAGGGTGTCAAGCTCAGTATGTGGCAGTCCTACAGATGTTACTGGATGTTCTTTAGTGTCGACTACGCCACCCGTTGATTTGCGGTCACTACGGCCGCCGCTGCAGCAGGGTCCGCTGAGGCTGGTGGTGTGTGTGCAGCTCAGGTAGTATAACCCCCAACGGGAGGGGTATAGCCTCAGGGGGTCAGTTGCAGAGGATGGTGGTTGTGGAGGTGCAGTGAGGATGGTAATGAAACTCAGAGTCGGGCTGTGCAGTTCAGGGTTTTTACTTAGTGCTTTTGTGTTGGTCACTCCGGCCTTGAGTGACCACCCGAGCCGTGCTGCGTCCACCAGGTCCTGGACTCGGCCAACCCCCAGGTGATTCTGGAGCGTGTTCCTGAGCTCCCTTTCTGACTTGTCCTTCTCTCTGGCCTTCCCCACCAGGGATCCACCTAAGTCCGGCTCCCTCGGGCCTCTTGTTGGTAAAACCCTTGTCTCTGGGTTCCCTGACCCTATTCTTGGTTTGCCTTCCGGGTGGATTTAGTGGGTGGTCGTGGCAGATCCTGCCCACGACCTCCGGTCTCTGGCTAAGGATTAGTGCCCTCCACCAGCTTGGGATCCGGTACCCTTGTGCCAAACTTTTCACCCTCTGGTCTAATTTTGGGTTCTTGGAGTTCCCTCTTCTCCCCCTCTGGGTCCTTCTTTTCTCCTCTCTCTCACTCTCTTGGCCTTGGAGCTGGCTGAGCTGCTCTGCTTGTCTGACCAAACCTCTACAAAAGACCCTGTTCTAAGATGGTTCCCACCTTATATACTCCCTCTATGTGTGAGCTCAGGTGACCAGCACCCAATGAGCTCCTAGCATTACCCAGACTGCTCCCCCTATCTGCCCCTACACTACTGGGATGTTCCACCCCCCTCCCACTCCAGCCAGGGACAGACGCTGTCGTACCTGCACATTTCTCTAGTGGGAGTACCATTGGTCTGTCCCCCGGAAATGGGATGTATGTAGTGCATGCAGCCTACTGAGCTCAGTTCCACACTCCATCCTTACCCGGGAGTGGAATACCACACCTCTGGCTTGAGGTGTAATACCCCTGTAGCAGCCGAATCCTCAGGGTGCTACACTGCCACATATTTGCCAAAAAAAAAAAAAATAGAACATTGCCCATAGCAACCAGATTCCGTATAGAACAAGGAACATTCCGCTTGGTTGCCATGGGCAACTACTCCATCTTTACTAGTCTTAATACAGAAAACTGGACCATGTTGCCCACAGCAACCAATAAGTGCTCAGTTTATATTGTTGTGGAGAAACCAAAAGCTGTCCTGTGATTGGTTGCTATGGGCAGCAAAGTCTTTTTTTTTGCTTCTCTCTGACTTTACACGGCCTGTTTGCGCCGTTAGTAACCCGTTTAGCTGGTTGTTGTTTTTTGTTTTTTTTTGTTTTTTTTTTAACCCAGACCACTTAAGGCCGGCACGTAGAGACAAATACTCCCATCTGACTTACAAATGGCATAGATCGGAATATGCCTTTAAGTGCCGCTATATGCGGTCTAATGGTGGCCATTAGCAACGGCGAAGGTCCCATATCCTGAGAAAATCAGATAGGGTTATTCAGGCAGGACGCACAACATGGCCGCCACAGATAGAGAGTTACAGAAAACACTTTTTTTCCCCTCACAACAAGCCGTCGTGCTAAATATATCAGCTGCGGAGCTGATTATAAAAAAGGTGTCCGAGACGGCGTCAAAACAGCAACCTCCAGATATCTACACGCCAGCGCACACGAAAAAAAGCCTATGTTATAGCGTCCCTTTAATCCCCAGATCGAAGATTCTCCTCAGAAAAGTGACCGTCATCCTACTGGACCCCAATATTGTCTTAAAGGGATTCTATGGCTTTGCTTGCGGAAATGTCCATAAGCAGGAAAATTCTTCACAGGGCACACCCAACTGAGGAAAGGGCCGGGTGACAACCAATATGGCCGTCATTAAATCTCCCATAGGAAATGTCACTCAGCTTTCCAAAAGCCCTGAATGGCTTATATACCATAACTCTTCCATATTAAGAAGGTACGAGCAATAAAGAATCATGCCCGGAGAATCCCTTTAAGGCCACGGCCCCACTATCAGTATTCGGTCAGTATTTTTTCTACGGAGTTGGAGCCAAAACCAGGTGAGGAACAATCAGAGAAAAGGTAGAATAGAAACAAGTCACCAATTCTGCATTTATCACCCACTCCTGAGAACAAATACTGACCGAATACTGACCAAATACTGATAGTGGGGCCGTGGCCTAAGACTCACACTTCTTTCCACATTCAAGAGCAGAAATCCGGTGAAGGGAAGCACAGGCTAATAACCACTTAGGGCGAAGCGGGGGCCATTTTTTTATGGCCTTAGGGACTTAAGTGGCCTTGAAGGCTCGCTCTGCCATAACTCCGCTAATAAACAGGTCATTTTTACTCCACCGCCTGAACGGTTTCCTCATTTACGTCATTAATTATTGATCGACACATTTAGGATTAGAAAAGCCAGAAAAATCACATTAGGGTAATAAAAATTGTGACTAATTGGGGGCGACGTTAACACCCAGAATCGGTCACAAATGTTCATGTGGAGATGGAGCTTAAAGGGGTATTCCCATCTCCAAGCTCCTATCCCAATATGTAGTAGGTATAATAATAATAATATTAGCAAATACCTCCAATAAGAAATGTAGTATAGTTCTTCTTATTCACTATGTCACTTACCTCATGTACAGGGCATTGCAGTAGCTTAGGTATCCATGGTTACGACCTCTCATATAGTGACAATTAATTGTTAGTGGTCGTAACCATGGATACCTAAGCTACTGTAATGCCCTGCACATGGGGTAAACGACATAGCGAATTAGAAGAACTATAGTACATTTCTTATTGGAGGTATTTGCTAATAGTTTTATTACACCTACTACAGATTGGGATCGGATGATGGCGATGGGAAAACCCCTTTAACACTAAGATAGTGTCATGCTCCGCCCCTCTGGTCCGCACTAGCCATAAACACAGGGGGTTGTCCACCTTTGCGATATTTTTTTATTTTCTTATGTAAATGTATTTTTGACAAATAATTTCACAATTAGTTTATATTAAAACTTTTCACTGTTGGCCTTCTATAACCTCATGTAATGCACTATTACTGCATAATGATTTAACTGAGAATCTGTCAGTGAGCTCCTTCTGATGGTCAAAGGGGAGAGTTAATAACTCTAATCTGTCTATTTCTGACCTGATTTATAACTACAGACCACATCAAAATTGAATGTGCAGGGAAACAAAGAACATGTAAAAGCAAATCAATACGGATTTCTTAATGAAACCAAATTGCAAAAATTACTTTTCATCCCAAATACATCCATTTAAGAAAAAAAAAATTGTTCCAGAAGTGGAAAACCCCTTTTAGAAAGTAGAAGAGGATTGACTTACACCAGATCAAATCTCAATGCTCATAAAGCAGCAATTCTAGAAAAAGTTTTCCATTTTCTGATGAGGTCTTGGGCTTTCTATATTTCCCTATTACAGATCTGAAAATTCTGTACTGATTAGTTATAGATAGATAGATAGATATAGAGATGCATAGATAGATAGATAATAGATAGAGATATAGATGCATAGATAGATATATATAGAGATAGATAGATAAATAGATAGAGATATAGATGCATAGATAAATATATATAGAGATAGATAGATAAATAAATAGATATAGATAGATAGATAGATAGATAGATAGATAGATAGATAGATAGATAGATAGATAGATAGATAACCATTTAGTGACTGGAGCCTTGTTTTTCTGATACAGAGCTCCAAATCCTCTGCAATAAAGGTGATTGATAAATTGTCTGCCTGTCTGTGGCTGCCTGAGTACAAGTTATATTAGTACACAGATTGCTCCCCCTAGTGGTGGCTGCAGAATTTCATATTTTTGGTCTATAGTTCAGCCGGAGGGTTGGAGCTGTATATAAGAAAAATTGAGCTACAAGGATTTATAAAAAAAAAAAGCTGGACTTTGGACCTACAAATAATATAATGATAAAAAAAAATGATAGAGATTCACTTAAAGGCCACGGCCCCATTATCAGTATTCGATCAGTATTTTTTCTCAGGAGTGGGAGCCAAAACCAAGAGTGGGTGATAAATGCAGAATTGGTGACTTGTTTCTATTATACCTTTTCTCCGATTGTTCCTCACTTGGTTTTGGCTCCCACTCCTGAGAAAAAATACTGACCGAATACTGACCAAATACTGATAGTGGGGCCGTGGCCAAACGGAAGGAATCTGGTGGTGGCTCCATGTTGTGCAACTGCCATTAATCAATGGTGTGGTATATCAGTGCAGGTAGAACGGAGGTGAGATCTTTCCTCAGACGACTGTTCTGTTTAATAATTAGAAATCTGACGTCAGCAGAACGGGAAACAATCGCTTATCAATACAGTGAATGGGGAAGACAGTTTACCCAGCGGCCGCCTATCAGTCATATATGTCGGGGTGATAGGTGGAGGCAATAAGGAAGGTCAGGGCTTCAGACCACAATTATAGGGAACTTTGCAGCAGAGGTGTCATGGTGTCCCTCTGTTCCCTGCCATCCTGGGGTAAATATCAACATGAAGTTTGCATGTTCTGCCAAAGGAATGGTCCACAAATTGGACAGCGCTTTAAATACCCAAGTCCCCCAAGTAAAACTTAAACTACCCCCCAACACACACACACCGGCGCTGTTTCAGCGATGTTTGCTCCAGGTCTTCCAGTGATCCCTTTATTGTTATGTCACATGACCGCTGCAGCCAATCAACAGCTGCAGCCTTTAATATTTTATTAGAGCCAGGCTTGGATTTGTCCACAAGGGAACATGCGATTCTCAATGCCCTCCCCACCCCACCATCATTACCTTATACGAGCAGTTGTTGGCACTATTCACTTGATTCTCTATGTACAGACAGAAGACGCATCACTCATGTAACAAACCAACCAGATTGTTATCAAACAGAAGAAAGTTGCATTTATGTATTAGGGAAATACAATGCATGTAGCGGAACAGTTGTCCCCCAGAATCAATGTTACTAGTGGGCTCTTAGCAAACCCAGTATGACACTGGTCAGATTAGACAACCATTCTGACGGAATATTGATGTTCAGCAGCCAGCGATTGGCTGCAGAGGTCACGTAACATAGTATCATGAGAATGCCGGAATCACTGGAACACCACCGATGTGGGAGGTAAAGATAAACTTTTCTTATTTTACCCAAGGAACCCCCCTCCTCCTTCCCATTTAAGAATGGGTTTTCTAAGTAGTAGACTGCCCCTTTAAGTATATACTCAGGTAGCTCAACCATACAAACAGTATCATGTAGACTATGGAGTATATACAGTCCCTACATGCTGTATGTACAGTCACCTAGTATACACTGTCTGCTGAGTATATACTGACCCTAGAGTATACACCGTCTGCGGAGTATATACTGTGACTAGAGTATACACTGTCTGTGGAGTATATACTGACCCTAGAGTATACACTGTCTGCGGAGTATATACTGACCCTAGAGTATACACTGTCTGCGGAGTATATACTGTCACTAGAGTATACACCCTCTGCGGAGTATATACTGACCCTAGAGTATACACCGTCTGCGGAGTATATACTGACACTAGAGTATACACTGTCTGCGGAGTATATACTGACACTAGAGTATACACTGTCTGCGGAGTATATACTGACACTAGAGTATACACTGTCTGCGGAGTATATACTGACACTAGAGTATACACTGTCTGCGGAGTATATACTGACCCTAGAGTATACATTGTCTGCGGAGTATATACTGACCCTAGAGTATACACCGTCTGCGGAATATATACTGTCACTAGAGTATACACCGTCTGCGGAGTATATAATGTCACTAGAGTATACACCGTCTGCGGAGTATATACTGTCACTAGAGTATACACCGTCTGCGGAGTATATACTGTCACTAGAGTATACACCGTCTGCGGAGTATATACTGACCCTAGAGTATACACCGTCTGCGGAGTATATACTGTCACTAGAGTATACACTGTCTGCGGAGTATATACTGACCATAGAGTATACACTGTCTGCGGAGTATATACTGTCACTAGAGTATACACTGTCTGCGGAGTATATACTGTCACTAGAGTATACACTGTCTGCGGAGTATATACTGACCCTAGAGTATACACTGTCTGCGGAGTATATACTGACCCTAGAGTATACACTGTCTGCGGAGTATATACTGACCCTAGAGTATACACTGTCTGCGGAGTATATACTGATCCTAGAGTATACACTGTCTGCGGAGTATATACTGATCCTAGAGTATACACTGTCTGCGGAGTATATACTGACCCTAGAGTATACACTGTCTGCGGAGTATATACTGACCCTAGAGTATACACTGTCTGCGGAGTAAATACTGACCCTAGAGTATACACTGTCTGCGGAGTATATACTGTCACTAGAGTATACACTGTCTGCGGAGTATATACTGACCCTAGAGTATACACTGTCTGCGGAGTATATACTGACACTAGAGTATACACTGTCTGCGGAGTATATACTGACACTAGAGTATACACTGTCTGCGGAGTATATACTGACACTAGAGTATACATTGTCTGCGGAGTATATACTGACACTAGAGAATACACTGTCTGCGGAGTATATACTGACACTAGAGTATACATTGTCTGCGGAGTATATACTGACACTAGAGAATACACTGTCTGCGGAGTATATACTGACACTAGAGTATACATCGTCTGCGGAGTATATACTGTCACTAGAGTATACACTGTCTGCGGAGTATATACTGTCACTAGAGTATACACTGTCTGCGGAGTATATACTGACACTAGAGTATACACCGTCTGCGGAGTATATACTGACACTAGAGTATACACCGTCTGCGGAGTATATACTGACACTAGAGTATACACCGTCTGCGGAGTATATACTGACACTAGAGTATACACTGTCTGCGGAGTATATACTGTCACTAGAGTATACACTGTCTGCGGAGTATATACTGTCACTAGAGTATACACTGTCTGCGGAGTATATACTGTCACTAGAGTATACACTGCCTGCGGAGTATATACTGACACTAGAGTATACACTGTCTGCGGAGTATATACTGACACTAGAGTATACACTGTCTGCGGAGTATATACTGACACTAGAGTATACACTGTCTGCGGAGTATATACTGACACTAGAGTATACACTGTCTGCGGAGTATATACTGTCACTAGAGTATACACTGTCTGCGGAGTATATACTGACCCTAGAGTATACACTGTCTGCGGAGTATATACTGACCCTAGAGTATACACTGTCTGCGGAGTATATACTGACCCTAGAGTATACACTGTCTGCGGAGTATATACTGACACTAGAGTATACACTGTCTGCGGAGTATATACTGACCCTAGAGTATACACCGTCTGCGGAGTATATACTGACACTAGAGTATACACTGTCTGCGGAGTATATACTGTGACTAGAGTATACACTGTCTGCGGAGTATATACTGACACTAGAGTATACACTGTCTGCGGAGTATATACTGACACTAGAGTATACACTGTCTGCGGAGTATATACTGACACTAGAGTATACACCGTCTGCGGAGTATATACTGACACTAGAGTATACACTGTCTGCGGAGTATATACTGACACTAGAGTATACACTGTCTGCGGAGTATATACTGACACTAGAGTATACACTGTCTGCGGAGTATATACTGACACTAGAGTATACACTGTCTGCGGAGTATATACTGACACTAGAGTATACACTGTCTGCGGAGTATATACTGACACTCGAGTATACACCGTCTGCGGAGTATATACTGACACTCGAGTATATAGAGAACAGGGAGGAAACAATTCTTGCTCAATAAAACCCCCACTGACCACATACACCCGCTCCTTCCAGCCCAGCCCACTGTACAGAGCTTATACAGGGCCACCACTTGCTCTAGAATCCTGCGCTGTCCCCGGATACAACGCTCCATTCTCAGAGATACAATGTAACGAGCTCTGCGGTCACATGACTTTACCTGTCCAGGTATCCAGCTCCTGCTCCCGGCCTGCACCGCTCCCTCCTCACAGCAGCTGCGGCAAATCCTGACACACAGTCCCGGAACAGCTCCGTCTACACGAACTATCTCCATACACGGCCGCCGCCGGTCCTCAGCGCTCACCCTGACTGCTCACTGTCCACAGCCGCTCCACACCCACCACATACTGCAACCAATCCGCGGCTTCTTCACCACAAGATACAATATCACTCCTCCTTCTTAACTAGCAAAGCGCATCCTATACCAATACTCCACAGTCATCCACCGACTAATCCTAAACTCCACTAGTGACACCGTGAGTGACCCTCCAGCTATGTGACCACACATGGCAATATATATGGTAATAGTACATCTAATACAATGTAACTACTATAATACTGCTCCTATGTACAAGAATATAACTACTATAATACTGCTCCCTATGTACAAGAATATAACTACTATAATACTGCCCCCTATGTACAGGAATATAACTACTATAATACTGCCCCTATGTACAAGAATATAACTACTATAATACTGCCCCTATGTACAAGAATATAACTACTATAATACTGCCCCCTATGTACAGGAATATAACTACTATAATACTGCTCCTATGTACAAGAATATAACTACTATAATACTGCCCCCTATGTACAGGAATATAACTACTATAATACTGCTCCTATGTACAAGAATATAACTACTATAATACTGCTCCTATGTACAAAAATATAACTACTATAATACTGCTCCTATGTACAAGAATATAACTACTATAATACTGCCCCTATGTACAAGAATATAACTACTATAATACTGCTCCTATGTACAAAAATATAACTACTATAATACTGCTCCTATGTACAAGAATATAACTACTATAATACTGCTCCTATGTACAAGAATATAACTACTATAATACTGCCCCTATGTACAAGTATATAACTACTATAATACTGCTCCTATGTACAAAAATATAACTACTATAATACTGCCCCTATGTACAAGAATATAACTACTATAATACTGCTCCTATGTACAAAAATATAACTACTATAATACTGCTCCTATGTACAAGAATATAACTACTATAATACTGCCCCTATGTACCAGAATATAACTATTATAATACTGCCCCTATGTACAAGAATATAACTACTATAATACTGCTCCTATGTACAAGAATATAACTACTATAATACTGCCCCCTATGTACAAGAATATAACTACTATAATACTGCCCCAATGTCCAAGAGTATAACTACTATAATACTGCCCCTATGTACAAGAATATAACTACTATAATACTGCTCCTATGTACAAGAATATAACTACTATAATACTGTCCCCTATGTACAAGAATATAACTACTATAATACTGCCCCTATGTACAAGAATATAACTACCATAATACTGCTCCTATGTACAAGAATATAACTACTATAATACTGCCCCTATGTACAAGAATATAACTACTATAATACTGCTCCTATGTACAAGAATATAACTACTATAATACTGCTCCTATGTACAAGAATATAACTACTATAATACTGCCCCTATGTACAAGAATATAACTACTATAATACTGCCCCTATGTACAAGAATATAACTACCATAATACTGCTCCTATGTACAAGAATATAACTACTATAATACTGCTTCTATGTACAAGAATATAACTACTATAATACTGCTCCCTATATACAAGTATATAACTACTATAATAATGCTCCTATATACAAGAATATAACAACTATAATACTGCTCCCTATGTACAAGAATATAACTACTATAATACTGCTCCCCATGTACAAGAATATAACTACTATAATACTGCTCCTATGTACAAGAATATAACTACTATAATACTGCCCCTATGTACAAGAATATAACTACTATAATACTACCTCCTATGTACAAGAATATAACTACTATAATACTGCTCCCTATGTACAAGAATATAACTATTATAACACTGATCCTATGTACAAGAATATAACTACTATAATACTGCTCCCTATATACAAGAATATAACTACTATAATACTGCTCCTATATACAAGAATATAACTGCTATAATACTGCTCCCTATGTACAAGAATATAACTACTATAATACTGCCCCCTATGTACAAGAATATAACTACTATAATACTGCCCCCTATGTACAGGAATATAACTACTATAATACTGCTCCTATGTACAGGAATATAACTACTATAATACTGCCACTATGTACAAAAATATAACTACTATAATACTGCCCCCTATGTACAAGAATATAACTACTATAATACTGTCCCCTATGTACAGGAATATAACTACTATAATACTGCTCCTATGTACAGGAATATAACTACTATAATACTGCCACTATGTACAAGAATATAACTACTATAATACTGTCCCCTATGTACAGGAATATAACTACTATAATACTGCTCCTATGTACAGGAATATAACTACTATAATACTGCCACTATGTACAAAAATATAACTACTATAATACTGCCCCCTATGTACAAGAATATAACTACTATAATACTGCTCCTATGTATAAGAATATAACTACTGTAATACTGCCCTCTATGTACAAGAATATAACTACTATAATACTGCTCCTATGTACAAGAATATAACTACCATAATACTGCTCCTATGTACAAGAATATAACTACTATAATACTGCTCCTATGTACAAGAATATAACTACTGTAATACTGCCCCCTATGTACAAGAATATGACTACTATAATACTGCTCCTATGTACAAGAAAATAACTACCATAATACTGCTCCTATGTACAAGAATATAACTACTATAATACTGCTCCTATGTACAAGAATATAACTACCATAATACTTCCCCTATGTACAAGAATATAACAACTATAATACTGTCCCCTACGTACAAGAATATAACTACTTTAATACTGCTCCTATGTACAGGAATATAACTACTATAATACTGCCACTATGTACAAAAATATAACTACTATAATACTGCCCCCTATGTACAAGAATATAACTACTATAATACTGCTCCTATGTACAAGAATATAACTACTGTAATACTGCCCCCTATGTACAAGAATATAACTACTATAATACTGCTCCTATGTACAAGAATATAACTACCATAATACTGCTCCTATGTACAAGAATATAACTACTATAATACTGCTCCTATGTACAAGAATATAACTACTATAATACTGCTCCCTATATACAAGAATATAACTACTATAATAATGCTCCTATATACAAGAATATAACTACTATAATACTGCTCCCTATGTACAAGAATATAACTACTATAATACTGCTCCCCATGTACAAGAATATAACTACTATAATACTGCTCCTATGTACAAGAATATAACTACTATAATACTGCCCCTATGTACAAGAATATAACTACTATAATACTACCTCCTATGTACAAGAATATAACTACTATAATACTGCTCCCTATGTACAAGAATATAACTATTATAACACTGATCCTATGTACAAGAATATAACTACTATAATACTGCTCCCTATATACAAGAATATAACTACTATAATAATGCTCCTATATACAAGAATATAATTACTATAATACTGCTCCCTATGTACAAGAATATAACTACTATAATACTGCTCCCCATGTACAAGAATATAACTACTATAATACTGCTCCTATGTACAAGAATATAACTACTATAATACTGCCCCTATGTACAAGAATATAACTACTATAATACTACCTCCTATGTACAAGAATATAACTACTATAATACTGCTCCCTATGTACAAGAATATAACTATTATAACACTGATCCTATGTACAAGAATATAACTACTATAATACTGCTCCCTATATACAAGAATATAACTACTATAATACTGCTCCTATATACAAGAATATAACTGCTATAATACTGCTCCCTATGTGCAAGAATATAACTACTATAATACTGCTCCCCATGTACAAGAATATAACTACTATAATACTGCTCCTATGTACAAGAATATAACTACTATAATACTGCCCCCTATGTACAAGGATATAACTACTATAATACTGCCCCCTATGTACAAGAATATAACTACTATAATACTGCCCCTATGTACAAGAATATAACTACTATAATACAGCTCCTATGTACAAGAATATAACTACTATAATACTGCTCCCTATGTACAAGAATATAACTACTATAATACTGCCCCCTATGTACAAGAATATAACTACTATAATACTGCCCCTATGTACAAGAATATAACTACTGTAATACTGCCCCCTATGTACAAGAATATAACTACTATAATACTGCTCCTATGTACAAGAAAATAACTACCATAATACTGCTCCTATGTACAAGAATATAACTACTATAATACTGCTCCTATGTACAAGAATATAACTACCATAATACTTCCCCTATGTACAAGAATATAACTACTATAATACTGTCCCCTATGTACAAGAATATAACTACTATAATACTGCTCCTATGTACAGGAATATAACTACTATAATACTGCCACTATGTACAAAAATATAACTACTATAATACTGCCCCCTATGTACAAGAATATAACTACTATAATACTGCTCCTATGTACAAGAATATAACTACTATAATACTGCCCCCTATGTACAAGAATATAACTACTATAATACTGCTCCTATGTACAAGAATATAACTACCATAATACTGCTCCTATGTACAAGAATATAACTACTATAATACTGCTCCTATGTACAAGAATATAACTACTATAATACTGCTCCCTATATACAAGAATATAACTACTATAATAATGCTCCTATATACAAGAATATAACTACTATAATACTGCTCCCTATGTACAAGAATATAACTACTATAATACTGCTCCCCATGTACAAGAATATAACTACTATAATACTGCTCCTATGTACAAGAATATAACTACTATAATACTGCCCCTATGTACAAGAATATAACTACTATAATACTACCTCCTATGTACAAGAATATAACTACTATAATACTGCTCCCTATGTACAAGAATATAACTATTATAACACTGATCCTATGTACAAGAATATAACTACTATAATACTGCTCCCTATATACAAGAATATAACTACTATAATACTGCTCCTATATACAAGAATATAACTGCTATAATACTGCTCCCTATGTGCAAGAATATAACTACTATAATACTGCTCCCCATGTACAAGAATATAACTACTATAATACTGCTCCTATGTACAAGAATATAACTACTATAATACTGCCCCCTATGTACAAGGATATAACTACTATAATACTGCCCCCTATGTACAAGAATATAACTACTATAATACTGCCCCTATGTACAAGAATATAACTACTATAATACAGCTCCTATGTACAAGAATATAACTACTATAATACTGCTCCCTATGTACAAGAATATAACTACTATAATACTGCCCCCTATGTACAAGAATATAACTACTATAATACTGCCCCTATGTACAAGAATATAACTACTATAATACTGCCCCCTATGTACAAGAATATAACTACTATAATACTGCCACTATGTACAAGAATATAACTACTATGATACTGCCACTATGTACAAGAATATAACTACTATAATACTGCTCCTATGTACAAAAATATAACTACTATAATACTGCTCCTATGTACAAGAATATAACTACTATAATACTGCCCCTATGTACAAGAATATAACTACTATAATACTGCCCCTATGTACAAGAATATAACTACTATAATACTGCTCCTATGTACAAGAATATAACTACTATAATACTGCTCCTATGTACAAGAATATAACTACTATAATACTGTCCCCTATGTACAAGAATATAACTACCATAATACTGCTCCTATGTACAAGAATATAACTACTATAATACTGCTCCTATGTACAAGAATATAACTACTATAATACTGCTCCCTATATACAAGAATATAACTACTATAATAATGCTCCTATATACAAGAATATAACTACTATAATACTGCTCCCTATGTACAAGAACATAACTACTATAATACTGCCCCCTATGTACAAGAATATAACTACTATAATACTGCCCCTATGTACAAGAATATAACTACTGTAATACTGCCCCCTATGTACAAGAATATAACTACTATAATACTGCTCCTATGTACAAGAAAATAACTACCATAATACTGCTCCTATGTACAAGAATATAACTACTATAATACTGCTCCTATGTACAAGAATATAACTACCATAATACTTCCCCTATGTACAAGAATATAACTACTATAATACTGTCCCCTATGTACAAGAATATAACTACTATAATACTGCTCCTATGTACAGGAATATAACTACTATGATACTGCCACTATGTACAAAAATATAACTACTATAATACTGCCCCCTATGTACAAGAATATAACTACTATAATACTGCTCCTATGTACAACAATATAACTACTGTAATACTGCCCCCTATGTACAAGAATATAACTACTATAATACTGCTCCTATGTACAAGAATATAACTACCATAATACTGCTCCTATGTACAAGAATATAACTACTATAATACTGCTCCTATGTACAAGAATATAACTACTATAATACTGCTCCCTATATACAAGAATATAACTACTATAATAATGCTCCTATATACAAGAATATAACTACTATAATACTGCTCCCTATGTACAAGAATATAACTACTATAATACTGCTCCCCATGTACAAGAATATAACTACTATAATACTGCTCCTATGTACAAGAATATAACTACTATAATACTGCCCCTATGTACAAGAATATAACTACTATAATACTACCTCCTATGTACAAGAATATAACTACTATAATACTGCTCCCTATGTACAAGAATATAACTATTATAACACTGATCCTATGTACAAGAATATAACTACTATAATACTGCTCCCTATATACAAGAATATAACTACTATAATACTGCTCCTATATACAAGAATATAACTGCTATAATACTGCTCCCTATGTGCAAGAATATAACTACTATAATACTGCTCCCCATGTACAAGAATATAACTACTATAATACTGCTCCTATGTACAAGAATATAACTACTATAATACTGCCCCCTATGTACAAGGATATAACTACTATAATACTGCCCCCTATGTACAAGAATATAACTACTATAATACTGCCCCTATGTACAAGAATATAACTACTATAATACAGCTCCTATGTACAAGAATATAACTACTATAATACTGCTCCCTATGTACAAGAATATAACTACTATAATACTGCCCCCTATGTACAAGAATATAACTACTATAATACTGCCCCTATGTACAAGAATATAACTACTATAATACTGCCCCCTATGTACAAGAATATAACTACTATAATACTGCCACTATGTACAAGAATATAACTACTATGATACTGCCACTATGTACAAGAATATAACTACTATAATACTGCTCCTATGTACAAAAATATAACTACTATAATACTGCTCCTATGTACAAGAATATAACTACTATAATACTGCCCCTATGTACAAGAATATAACTACTATAATACTGCCCCTATGTACAAGAATATAACTACTATAATACTGCTCCTATGTACAAGAATATAACTACTATAATACTGCTCCTATGTACAAGAATATAACTACTATAATACTGTCCCCTATGTACAAGAATATAACTACCATAATACTGCTCCTATGTACAAGAATATAACTACTATAATACTGCTACTATGTACAAGAATATAACTACTATAATACTGCTCCCTATATACAAGAATATAACTACTATAATAATGCTCCTATATACAAGAATATAACTACTATAATACTGCTCCCTATGTACAAGAATATAACTACTATAATACTGCTCCCCATGTACAAGAATATAACTACTATAATACTGCTCCTATGTACAAGAATATAACTACTATAATACTGCCCCTATGTACAAGAATATAACTACTATAATACTACCTCCTATGTACAAGAATATAACTACTATAATACTGCTCCCTATGTACAAGAATATAACTATTATAACACTGATCCTATGTACAAGAATATAACTACTATAATACTGCTCCCTATATACAAGAATATAACTACTATAATACTGCTCCTATATACAAGAATATAACTGCTATAATACTGCTCCCTATGTACAAGAATATAACTACTATAATACTGCTCCCCATGTACAAGAATATAACTACTATAATACTGCTCCTATGTACAAGAATATAACTACTATAATACTGCCCCCTATGTACAAGGATATAACTACTATAATACTGCCCCCTATGTACAAGGATATAACTACTATAATACTGCCCCCTATGTACAAGAATATAACTACTATAATACAGCTCCTATGTACAAGAATATAACTACTATAATACTGCTCCCTATGTACAAGAATATAACTACTATAATACTGCCCCCTATGTACAAGAATATAACTACTATAATACTGCCCCTATGTACAAGAATATAACTACTATAATACTGCCCCCTATGTACAAGAATATAACTACTATAATACTGCCCCCTATGTACAAGAATATAACTACTATAATACTGCCCCTATGTACAAGAATATAACTACTATAATACTGCCCCCTATGTACAAGAATATAACTACTATAATACTGCCACTATGTACAAGAATATAACTACTATGATACTGCCACTATGTACAAGAATATAACTACTATAATACTGCTCCTATGTACAAAAATATAACTACTATAATACTGCTCCTATGTACAAGAATATAACTACTATAATACTGCCCCTATGTACAAGAATATAACTACTATAATACTGCTCCTATGTACAAGAATATAACTACTATAATACTGCTCCTATGTACAAGAATATAACTACTATAATACTGCCACTATGTACAAGAATATAACTACTATAATACTGTCCCCTATGTACAGGAATATAACTACTATAATACTGCTCCTATGTACAGGAATATAACTACTATAATACTGCCACTATGTACAAAAATATAACTACTATAATACTGCCCCCTATGTACAAGAATATAACTACTATAATACTGCTCCTATGTATAAGAATATAACTACTGTAATACTGCCCTCTATGTACAAGAATATAACTACTATAATACTGCTCCTATGTACAAGAATATAACTACCATAATACTGCTCCTATGTACAAGAATATAACTACTATAATACTGCTCCTATGTACAAGAATATAACTACTGTAATACTGCCCCCTATGTACAAGAATATAACTACTATAATACTGCTCCTATGTACAAGAAAATAACTACCATAATACTGCTCCTATGTACAAGAATATAACTACTATAATACTGCTCCTATGTACAAGAATATAACTACCATAATACTTCCCCTATGTACAAGAATATAACTACTATAATACTGTCCCCTATGTACAAGAATATAACTACTATAATACTGCCCCTATGTACAAGAATATAACTACTATAATACTGCTCCCTATGTACAAGAATATCACTACTATAATACTGCCCCCTATGTACAAGAATATAACAACTATAATACTGTCCCCTATGTACAAGAATATAACTACTATAATACAGCCCCCTATGTACAAGAATATATCTACTATAATACTGCCCCTATGTGCAAGAATATAACTACTATAATACTGCTCCTATGTACAAGAATATAACTGCTATAATACTGCCCTCTATGTACAAGAATATAACTACTATAATACTGCTCTCTATGTACAAGAATATAACTACTATAATACTGCCCCCTATGTACAAGAATATAACTACTGTAATACTGCCCCTATGTACAAGAATATAACTATTATAATACTGCTCCTATGTACAAGAATATAACTGCTATAATACTGCCCTCTATGTACAAGAAAATAACTACTATAATACTGCTCTCTATGTACAAGAATATAACTACTATAATACTGCTCCTATGTACAAGAATATAACTACTATAATACTGCAACTATGTACAAGAATATAACTACGATAATACTGCCCCTATGTACAAGAATATAACTACTATAATACTGCTCCTATGTACAAGAATATAACTAATATAATACTGCCCCTATGTACAAGAATATAACTACTATAATACTGCCTCCTATGTAGAAGAATATAACTACTATAATACTGCTCCCTATGTACAAGAATATAACTATTATAACACTGATCCTATGTACAAGAATATAACTACTATAATACTGCCCCTATGTACAAGAATATAACTACTATAATACTGCTCCTATGTACAAGAATATAACTACTATAATACTGCCCCTATGTACAAGAATATAACTACTATAATACTGCTCCCTATGTACAAGAATATCACTACTATAATACTGCCCCCTATGTACAAGAATATAACAACTATAATACTGTCCCCTATGTACAAGAATATAACTACTATAATACAGCCCCCTATGTACAAGAATATATCTACTATAATACTGCCCCTATGTGCAAGAATATAACTACTATAATACTGCTCCTATGTACAAGAATATAACTGCTATAATATTGCCCTCTATGTACAAGAATATAACTACTATAATACTGCTCTCTATGTACAAGAATATAACTACTATAATACTGCCCCCTATGTACAAGAATATAACTACTATAATACTGCCCCTATGTACAAGAATATAACTACTATAATACTGCCCTATGTACAAGAATATAACTGCTATAATACTGCCCTCTATGTACAAGAATATAACTACTATAATACTGCTCTCTATGTACAAAAATATAACTACTATAATACTGCCCCCTATGTACAAGAATATATCTACTATAATACTGCCCCTATGTGCAAGAATATAACTACTATAATACTGCTCCTATGTAAAGAATATAACTGCTATAATACTGCCCTCTATGTACAAGAATATAACTACTATAATACTGCTCTCTATGTACAAGAATATAACTACTATAATACTGCCCCCTATGTACAAGAATATAACTACTATAATACTGCCCCTATGTATAAGAATATAACTACTATAATACTGCCCCTATGTACAAGAATATAACTGCTATAATACTGCCCTCTATGTACAAGAATATAACTACTATAATACTGCTCTCTATGTACAAAAATATAACTACTATAATACTGCCCCCTATGTACAAGCACATAACTACTATAATACTGCCCCTATGTACAAGAATATAACTACTATAATACTGCCCCTATGTACAAGAATATAACTACTATAATACTGCTCCTATGTACAAGAATATAACTACTATAATACTGCTCCTATGTACAAGAATATAACTACTATAATACTGCCCCTATGTACAAGAATATAACTACTATAATACTGCTCCTATGTACAAGAATATAATTACTATAATACTGCCCCTATGCACAAGAATATAACTACTATAATACTATACCCTATGTACAAGAATATAACTACTATAATACTGCCCCTATATACAAGAATATAACTACTATAATACTGCCTCTATGTACAAGAATATAACTACTATAATACTGCTCCCTATGTACAAGAATATAACTACTATAATACTGCTCCCTATGTACAAGAATATAACTACTATAATACTGCCCCTATTTACAAGAATATAACTACTATAACACTGCCCCCTATGTACAGGAATATAACTACTATAATTAGGCCCCTATGTACAAGAATATAACTACTATAATACTGCCCCCTATGTACAAGAATATAACTACTATAATACTGCTCCCTATGTACAAGAATATAACTACTATAATACTGCCCCCTATGTACAAGAATATAACTACTATAATACTGCCCCCTATGTACAAGAATATAACTACTATAATACTGCCCCTATGTACAAGAATATAACTACTATAATACTGCCTCCTATGTAAAAGAATATAACTACTATAATACTGTTCCCTATGTACAGTAATATAACTACTATAACACTGCTACTATGTACAAGAATATAACTACTATAATACTGCTCCTATGTACAAAAATATAACTACTATAATACTGCCCCTATGTACAAGAATATAACTACTATAATACTGCACCTACGTACAGGAATATAACTACTATAATACTGCTCCTATGTACAAGAATTTAACTACTATAATACTGCCCCTATGTACAAGAATATAACTACTATAATACAGCCCCTATGTACAAGAATACAACTACTATAATACTGCCCCCTATGTACAAGAATATAACTACAATAATACTGCCCCTATGTACAAGAATATAACTACTATAATACTGCCCCTATGTACAAGAATATAACTACTATAATACTTCCCCTATGTACAGGAATATACCTAGTATAATGCTGCTCCTATGTACAAGAATACAACTACTATAATACTGCCCCCTATGTACAAGAAGATAACTACTATAATACTGCCCCTATGTACAAGAATATAACTACTATAATACTGCCCCTATGTACAAGAATATAACTACTATAATACTGCCCCTATGTACAAGAATGTAACTACTATAATACTGCTCCTATGTACAGGAATATAACTACGATAATACTGCCCCCTATGTACAAGAATATAACTACTATAATACTGCCCCTATGTACAAGAATATAACTACTGTAATACTGCCCCTATGTACAAGAATATAACTACTATATTACTGCCCCTATGTACAAGAATGTAACTACTATAATACTGCTCCTATGTACAGGAATATAACTACGATAATACTGCCCCCTATGTACAAGAATATAACTACTATAATATTGCCCCTATGTACAAGAATATAACTACTACAATACTGCCCCTATGTACAAGAATATAACTACTATAATACTGCCCTTATGTACAAGAATTTAACTACTATAATACTGCCCCTATGTACAAGAATATAACTACTATAATACTGCCGCTATGTACAGGAATATAACTACTATAATACTGCTCCTATGTACAAGAATATAACTACTATAATACTGCTCCTATGTACAAGAATATAACTACTATAATACTGCCACTATGTACAAGAATATAACTACTATAATACTGTCCCCTATGTACAGGAATATAACTACTATAATACTGCTCCTATGTACAGGAATATAACTACTATAATACTGCCACTATGTACAAAAATATAACTACTATAATACTGCCCCCTATGTACAAGAATATAACTACTATAATACTGCTCCTATGTATAAGAATATAACTACTGTAATACTGCCCTCTATGTACAAGAATATAACTACTATAATACTGCTCCTATGTACAAGAATATAACTACCATAATACTGCTCCTATGTACAAGAATATAACTACTATAATACTGCTCCTATGTACAAGAATATAACTACTGTAATACTGCCCCCTATGTACAAGAATATAACTACTATAATACTGCTCCTATGTACAAGAAAATAACTACCATAATACTGCTCCTATGTACAAGAATATAACTACTATAATACTGCTCCTATGTACAAGAATATAACTACCATAATACTTCCCCTATGTACAAGAATATAACTACTATAATACTGTCCCCTATGTACAAGAATATAACTACTATAATACTGCTCCTATGTACAGGAATATAACTACTATAATACTGCCACTATGTACAAAAATATAACTACTATAATACTGCCCCCTATGTACAAGAATATAACTACTATAATACTGCTCCTATGTACAAGAATATAACTACTGTAATACTGCCCCCTATGTACAAGAATATAACTACTATAATACTGCTCCTATGTACAAGAATATAACTACCATAATACTGCTCCTATGTACAAGAATATAACTACTATAATACTGCTCCTATGTACAAGAATATAACTACTATAATACTGCTCCCTATATACAAGAATATAACTACTATAATAATGCTCCTATATACAAGAATATAACTAATATAATACTGCTCCCTATGTACAAGAATATAACTACTATAATACTGCTCCCCATGTACAAGAATATAACTACTATAATACTGCTCCTATGTACAAGAATATAACTACTATAATACTGCCCCTATGTACAAGAATATAACTACTATAATACTACCTCCTATGTACAAGAATATAACTACTATAATACTGCTCCCTATGTACAAGAATATAACTATTATAACACTGATCCTATGTACAAGAATATAACTACTATAATACTGCTCCCTATATACAAGAATATAACTACTATAATACTGCTCCTATATACAAGAATATAACTACTATAATACTGCTCCCCATGTACAAGAATATAACTACTATAATACTGCTCCTATGTACAAGAATATAACTACTATAATACTGCCCCCTATGTACAAGGATATAACTACTATAATACTGCCCCCTATGTACAAGAATATAACTACTATAATACTGCCCCTATGTACAAGAATATAACTACTATAATACAGCTCCTATGTACAAGAATATAACTACTATAATACTGCTCCCTATGTACAAGAATATAACTACTATAATACTGCCCCCTATGTACAAGAATATAACTACTATAATACTGCCCCTATGTACAAGAATATAACTACTATAATACTGCCCCCTATGTACAAGAATATAACTACTATAATACTGCCACTATGTACAAGAATATAACTACTATGATACTGCCACTATGTACAAGAATATAACTACTATAATACTGCTCCTATGTACAAAAATATAACTACTATAATACTGCTCCTATGTACAAGAATATAACTACTATAATACTGCCCCTATGTACAAGAATATAACTACTATAATACTGCCCCTATGTACAAAAATATAACTACTATAATACTGCTCCTATGTACAAGAATATAACTACTATAATACTGCTCCTATGTACAAGAATATAACTACTATAATACTGTCCCCTATGTACAAGAATATAACTACCATAATACTGCTCCTATGTACAAGAATATAACTACTATAATACTGCTCCTATGTACAAGAATATAACTACTATAATACTGCTCCCTGTATACAAGAATATAACTACTATAATAATGCTCCTATATACAAGAATATAACTACTATAATACTGCTCCCTATGTACAAGAATATAACTACTATAATACTGCTCCCTATGTACAAGAATATCACTACTATAATACTGCTCCTATGTACAAGAATATAACAACTATAATACTGTCCCCTATGTACAAGAATATAACTACTATAATACAGCCCCCTATGTACAAGAATATATCTACTATAATACTGCCCCTATGTGCAAGAATATAACTACTATAATACTGCTCCTATGTACAAGAATATAACTGCTATAATACTGCCCTCTATGTACAAGAATATAACTACTATAATACTGCTCTCTATGTACAAGAATATAACTACTATAATACTGCCCCCTATGTACAAGAATATAACTACTATAATACTGCCCCTATGTACAAGAATATAACTATTATAATACTGCTCCTATGTACAAGAATATAACTGCTATAATACTGCCCTCTATGTACAAGAATATAACTACTATAATACTGCTCTCTATGTACAAGAATATAACTACTATAATACTGCTCCTATGTACAAGAATATAACTACTATAATACTGCTCCTATGTACAAGAATATAACTACTATAATACTGCCACTATGTACAAGAATATAACTACGATAATACTGCCCCCTATGTACAAGAATATAACTACTATAATACTGCTCCTATGTACAAGAATATAACTAATATAATACTGCCCCTATGTACAAGAATATAACTACTATAATACTGCCTCCTATGTACAAGAATATAACTACTATAATACTGCTCCCTATGTACAAGAATATAACTATTATAACACTGATCCTATGTACAAGAATATAACTACTATAATACTGCCCCTATGTACAAGAATATAACTACTATAATACTGCTCCTATGTACAAGAATATAACTACTATAATACTGCCCCTATGTACAAGAATATAACTACTATAATACTGCTCCCTATGTACAAGAATATCACTACTATAATACTGCCCCCTATGTACAAGAATAGAACAACTATAATACTGTCCCCTATGTACAAGAATATAACTACTATAATACAGCCCCCTATGTACTAGAATATATCTACTATAATACTGCCCCTATGTGCAAGAATATAACTACTATAATACTGCTCCTATGTACAAGAATATAACTGCTATAATATTGCCCTCTATGTACAAGAATATAACTACTATAATACTGCTCTCTATGTACAAGAATATAACTACTATAATACTGCCCCCTATGTACAAGAATATAACTACTATAATACTGCCCCTATGTACAAGAATATAACTACTATAATACTGCCCCTATGTACAAGAATATAACTGCTATAATACTGCCCTCTATGTACAAGAATATAACTACTATAATACTGCTCTCTATGTACAAAAATATAAATACTATAATACTGCCCCCTATGTACAAGAATATATCTACTATAATACTGCCCCTATGTGCAAGAATATAACTACTATAATACTGCTCCTATGTACAAGAATATAACTGCTATAATACTGCCCTCTATGTACAAGAATATAACTACTATAATACTGCTCTCTATGTACAAGAATATAACTACTATAATACTGCCCCCTATGTACAAGAATATAACTACTATAATACTGCCCCTATGTACAAGAATATAACTACTATAATACTGCCCCTATGTACAAGAATATAACTGCTATAATACTGCCCTCTATGTACAAGAATATAACTACTATAATACTGCTCTCTATGTACAAAAATATAACTACTATAATACTGCCCCCTATGTACAAGAATATAACTACTATAATACTGCCCCTATGTACAAGAATATAACTACTATAATACTGCCCCTATGTACAAGAATATAACTACTATAATACTGCCCCTATGTACAAGAATATAACTGCTATAATACTGCCCTCTATGTACAAGAATATAACTACTATAATACTGCTCTCTATGTACAAAAATATAACTACTATAATACTGCCCCCTATGTACAAGAATATAACTACTATAATACTGCCCCTATGTACAGGAATATAACTACTATAATACTGCTCCTATGTACAAGAATATAACTACTATAATACTGCTCCTATGTACAAGAATATAACTACTATAATACTGCCCCTATGTACAAGAATATAACTACTATAATACTGCTCCTATGTACAAGAATATAATTACTATAATACTGCCCCTATGCACAAGAATATAACTACTATAATATTATACCCTATGTACAAGAATATAACTACTATAATACTGCCCCTATATACAAGAATATAACTACTATAATACTGCCCCTATGTACAAGAATATAACTACTATAATACTGCTCCCTATGTACAAGAATATAACTACTATAATACTGCTCCCTATGTACAAGAATATAACTACTATAATACTGCCCCTATTTACAAGAATATAACTACTATATCACTGCCCCCTATGTACAGGAATATAACTACTATAATTATGCCCCTATGTACAAGAATATAACTACTATAATACTGCCCCCTATGTACAAGAATGTAACTACTATAATACTGCTCCCTATGTACAAGAATATAACTACTATAATACTGCCCCCTATGTACAAGAATATAACTACTATAATACTGCCCCCTATGTACAAGAATATAACTACTATAATACTGCCCCTATGTACAAGAATATAACTACTATAATACTGCCTCCTATGTAAAAGAATATAACTACTATAATACTGTTCCCTATGTACAGTAATATAACTACTATAACACTGCTACTATGTACAAGAATATAACTACTATAATACTGCTCCTATGTACAAAAATATAACTACTATAATACTGCCCCTATGTACAAGAATATAACTACTATAATACTGCACCTACGTACAGGAATATAACTACTATAATTCTGCTCCTATGTACAAGAATTTAACTACTATAATACTGCCCCTATGTACAAGAATATAACTACTATAATACAGCCCCTATGTACAAGAATACAACTACTATAATACTGCCCCCTATGTACAAGAATATAACTACAATAATACTGCCCCTATGTACAAGAATATAACTACTATAATACTGCCCCTATGTACAAGAATATAACTACTATAATACTTCCCCTATATACAGGAATATACCTAGTATAATGCTGCTCCTATGTACAAGAATACAACTACTATAATACTGCCCCCTATGTACAAGAAGATAAATACTATAATACTGCCCCTATGTACAAGAATATAACTACTATAATACTGCCCCTATGTACAAGAATATAACTACTATAATACTGCCCCTATGTACAAGAATGTAACTACTATAATACTGCTCCTATGTACAGGAATATAACTACGATAATACTGCCCCCTATGTACAAGAATATAACTACTATAATACTGCCCCTATGTACAAGAATGTAACTACTATAATACTGCTCCTATGTACAGGAATATAACTACGATAATACTGCCCCCTATGTACAAGAATATAACTACTATAATATTGCCCCTATGTACAAGAATATAACTACTACAATACTGCCCCTATGTACAAGAATATAACTACTATAATACTGCCCTTATGTACAAGAATTTAACTACTATAAAACTGCCCCTATGTACAAGAATATAACTACTATAATACTGCCCCTATGTACAGGAATATAGCTAGTATAATACTGCTCCTATGTACAAGAATACAACTACTATAATACTGCCCCCTATGTACAAGAATATAACTACAATAATACTGCCCCTATGTACAAGAACATAACTACTATAATACTGCCCCTATGTACAAGAATATAACTACTATAATACTGCCCATATGTACAAGAATATAACTACTATAATACTGCCCCTATGTACAAGAATATAACTACTATAATACTGCTCCTATGTACAAGAATATAACTACTATAATACTGCCCCTATGTACAGGAATATAGCTAGTATAATGCTGCTCCTATGTACAAGAATACAACTACTATAATACTGCCCCCTATGTACAAGAATATAACTACTATAATACTGCTCCTATGTACAAGAATATAACTACTATAATACTGCCCCTATGTACAAGAATATAACTACTATAATACTGCTCCTATGTACAAGAATATAATTACTATAATACTGCCCCTATGCACAAGAATATAACTACTATAATACTATACCCTATGTACAAGAATATAACTACTATAATACTGCCCCTATGTACAAGAATATAACTACTATAATACTGCCCCTATGTACAAGAATATAACTACTATAATACTGCTCCCTATGTACAATAATATAACTACTATAATACTGCTCCCTATGTACAAGAATATAACTACTATAATACTGCCCCTATTTACAAGAATATAACTACTATAACACTGCCCCCTATGTACAGGAATATAACTACTATAATTATGCCCCTATGTACAAGAATATAACTACTATAATACTGCCTCCTATGTACAAGAATATAACTACTATAATACTGCTCCCTATGTACAAGAATATAACTACTATAATACTGCCCCCTATGTACAAGAATATAACTACTATAATACTGCCCCCTATGTACAAGAATATAACTACTATAATACTGCCCCTATGTACAAGAATATAACTACTATAATACTGCCTCCTATGTACAAGAATATAACTACTATAATACTGCTCCCTATGTACAGGAATATAACTACTATAACACTGCTACTATGTACAAGAATATAACTACTATAATACTGCTCCTATGTACAAAAATATAACTACTATAATACTGCCCCTATGTACAAGAATATAACTAATATAATACTGCACCTACGTACAGGAATATAACTACTATAATACTGCTCCTATGTACAAGAATTTAACTACTATAATACTGCCCCTATGTACAAGAATATAACTACTATAATACAGCCCCTATGTACAAGAATACAACTACTATAATACTGCCCCCTATGTACAAGAATATAACTACAATAATACTGCCCCTATGTACAAGAATATAACTACTATAATACTGCCCCTATGTACAAGAATATAACTACTATAATACTGCCCCTATGTACAAGAAAATAACTACTATAATACTGCCCCTATGTACAAGAATATAACTACTATAATACTGCCCCTATATACAAGAATATAACTACTATAATACTGCTCCTATGTACAAGAATATAACTACTATAATATTTCCCCTATGTACAGGAATATAGCTAGTATAATGCTGCTCCTATGTACAAGAATACAACTACTATAATACTGCCCCCTATGTACAAGAATATAACTACTATAATACTGCTCCTATGTACAAGAATATAACTACTATAATACTGCCCCTATGTACAAGAATATAACTACTATAATACTGCCCCTATGTACAAGAATGTAACTACTATAATACTGCTCCTATGCACAGGAATATAACTACGATAATACTGCCCCCTATGTACAAGAATATAACTACTAGTATACTGCCCCTATGTACAAGAATATATCTACTATAATACTGCCCCTATGTACAAGAATATAACTACTATAATACTGCCCCTATGTACAAGAATGTAACTACTAAAATACTGCTCCTATGTACAGGAATATAACTACGATAATACTGCCCCCTATGTACAAGAATATAACTACTATAATACTGCCCCTATGTACAAGAATGTAACTACTAAAATACTGCTCCTATGTACAGGAATATAACTACGATAATACTGCCCCCTATGTACAAGAATATAACTACTATAATACTGCCCCTATGTACAAGAATGTAACTACTATAATACTGCTCCTATGCACAGGAATATAACTACGATAATACTGCCCCCTATGTACAAGAATATAACTACTATAATACTGCCCCTATGTACAAGAATATAACTACTACAATACTGCCCCTATGTACAAGAATATAACTACTATAATACTGGCCTTATGTACAAGAATTTAATTACTATAATACTGCCCCTTTGTACAAGAATATAACTACTATAATACTGCCCCTATGTACAGGAATATAGCTAGTATAATACTGCTCCTATGTACAAGAATACAACTACTATAATACTGCCCCCTATGTACAAGAATATAACTAAAATAATACTGCCTCTATGTACAAGAATATAACTACTATAATACTGCCCCTATGTACAAGAATATAACTACTATAATACTGCTCATATGTACAAGAATATAACTACTATAATACTGCTCCTATGTACAAGAATATAACTACTATAATACTGCCCCTATGTACAGGAATATAGCTAGTATAATGCTGCTCCTATGTACAAGAATACAACTACTATAATACTGCCCCCTATGTACAAGAATATAACTACTATAATACTGCCCCTATGTACAAGAATATAACTACTATAATACTGCCCCTATGTACAAGAATATAACTACTATAATACTGCCCCTATGTACAAGAATGTAACTACTATAATACTGCTCCTATGTACAGGAATATAACTACGATAATACTGCCCCCTATGTACAAGAATATCACTACTATAATACTGACCCTATGTACAAGAATATAACTACTATAATACTACCCCTATGTACAAGAATATAACTACTATAATACTGCCCTTATGTACAAGAATTTAACTACTATAATACTGCCCCTATGTACAAGAATATAACTACTATAATACTGCCCCTATTTACAAGAATATAACTACTATAATACTGCTCCTATGTACAGGAATATAACTACTATAATACTGCTCCTATGTACAAGAATATAACTACTATAATACTGCCCCTATGTACAGGAATATAACTACTATAATACTGCTCCAATGTACAAGAATATAACTACTATAATACTGCCCCTATGTACAAGAATATAACTTCTATAATACTGCTCCTATGTACAAGAATATAACTACTATAATACTGCCCCTATGTATAAGAATATAACTACTATAATACTGCTCCTATGTACAAGAATATAACTACTATAATACTGCCCCCTATGTACAAGAATATAACTACTATAATACTGCTCCTATGTACAAGAATGTAACTACTATAATACTGCCTCCTATGTACAAGAATATAACTACTATAATACTGCTCCTATGTACAAGAATATAACTAATATAATACTGCCCCTATGTACAAGAATATAACTACTATAATACTGCCCCTATGTACAAGAATATAACTACTATAATACTGCCCCTATGTACAAGAATGTAACTACTATAATACTGCTCCTATGTACAGGAATATAACTACGATAGTACTGCCCCCTATGTACAAGAATATAACTACTATAATACTGCCCCTATGTACAAGAATATAACTACTATAATACTGCTCCAATGTACAAGAATATAACTACTATAATACTGCCCCTATGTACAAGAATATAACTACTATAATACTGCTCCTATGTACAAGAATATAACTACTATAATACTGCCTCCTATGTAGAAGAATGTAACTACTATAATACTGCCCCTATATACAAGAATATAACTACTATAATACTGCCCCTATGTACAAGAATGAAACAACTATAATACTGCTCCTATGTACAGGAATATAAATACGATAATACTGCCCCCTATGTACAAGAATATAACTACGATAATACTGCCCCTATGTACAAGAATATAACTACTAGAATACTGCCCCTATGTACAAGAATATAACTACTATAATACTGCCCCTATGTACAAGAATTTAACTACTATAATACTGCCCCTATGTACAAGAATATAACTACTATAATACTGCCCCTATGTACAAGAATATAACTACTATAATACTGCTCCTATGTACAGGAATATAACTACTATAATACTGCTTCTATGTACAAGAATATAACTACTATAATACTGTCCCTATGTACAGGAATATAACTACTATAATACTGCTCCAATGTACAAGAATATAACTACTATAATACTGCCCCTATGTACAAGAATATAACTTCTATAATACTGCTCCTATGTACAAGAATATAACTACTATAATACTGCCTCCTATGTAGAAGAATATAACTACTATAATACAGCCCCTATGTACAAGAATATAACTACTATAATACTGCCCCTATGTACAAGAATATAACTACTATAATACTGCTCCTATGTACAAGAATATAACTACTATAATACTGCCCCCTATGTACAAGAAAGTAACTACTATAATACTGCCTCCTATGTACAAGAATGTAACTACTATAATACTGCTCCTATGTACAAGAATATATCTACTATAATACTGCTCCTATGTACAAGAATATAACTACTATAATAATGCCCCCTATGTACAAGAATATAACTACTATAATACTGCCCCTATGTACAAGAATATAACTACTATAATACTGCTCCTATGTGGAAGAATATAACTACTATAATACTGCTCCTATGTACAAGAATATAACTACTATAATACTGCCTCCTATGTACAAGAATATAACTACTATAATACTGCCCCTATGTACAAAAATATAACTACTATAATACTGCCCCTATGTGCAGGAATATAAATACTATAATACTGCTCCTATGTACAAGAATATAACTACTATAATACTGCCCCCTATGTACAAGAATATAACTACTATAATACTGCCCCTATGTACAAGATTATAACTACTATAATACTGCCCCTATGTACAAGAATATAACTACTATAATACTGCCCTTATGTACAAGAATATAACTACTATAATACTGCTCCTATGTACAAGAATATAACTACTATAATACTGCCCCTATGTACAAGAATATAACTTCTATAATACTGCTCCTATGTACAAGAATATAAATAATATAATACTGGTCCTAGGTACAAGAATATAGCTTATATAATACTGCTCCCTATGTACAAGAATATAACTACTATAATACTGCTCCCCATGTACAAGAATATAACTACTATAATACTGTTCCTATGTACAAGAATATAACTACTATAATACTGCTCCTATATACAAGAATATAACTACTATAATACTTCTCCTATGTACAAGAATATAACTGCTATAATACTGCCCCGATGTACAAGAATATAACTACTATAATCCTGCCCCCTATGTACAAGAATATAACTACTATAATACTGCCCCCTATGTACAAGAATATAACTACTATAATACTGCTCCTATGTGGAAGAATATAACTACTATAATACTGCTCCTATGTACAAGAATATAACTACTATAATACTGCCTCCTATGTACAAGAATATAACTACTATAATACTGCCCCTATGTACAAGAATATAACTACTATAATACTGCCCCTATGTGCAGGAATATAACTACTATAATACTGCTCCTCTGTACAAGAATATAACTACTATAATACTGCCCCCTATGTACAAGAATATGACTACTATAATACTGCCCCTATGTATAAGAATATAACTACTATAATACTGCCCCTATGTACAAGAATATAACTACTATCATACTGCTCCTATGTACAAGAATATAACTACTATAATGCTGCACCTATGTACAAGAATATAACTACTATAATACTGCCCCCTATGTACAAGAATATAACTACTATAATACTGCCCCTATGTACAAGAATATAACTACTATAATACTGCTCCTATGTGCAAGAATATAACTACTATAATACTGCTCCTATGTACAAGAATATAACTACTATAATACTGCCTCCTATGTACAAGAATATAACTACTAAAATACTGCCCCTATGTACAAGAATATAACTACTATAATACTGCCCCTATGTGCAGGAATATAACTACTATAATACTGCTGCTATGTACAAGAATATAACTACTATAATACCGCCCCCTATGTACAAGAATATAACTACTATAATGCTGCCCCTATGTACAAGAATATAACTACTATAATACTGCTCCTATGTGCAAGAATATAACTACTATAATACTGCTCCTATGTACAAGAATATAACTACTATAATACTGCCTCCTATGTACAAGAATATAACTACTAAAATACTGCCCCTATGTACAAGAATATAACTACTATAATACTGCCCCTATGTGAAGGAATATAACTACTATAATACTGCTCCTATGTACAAGAATATAACTACTATAATACTGCCCCCTATGTACAAGAATATAACTGCTATAATACTGCCCCTATGTACAAAAATATAACTACTATAATACTGCCCCTATGTACAAGAATATAACTACTATAATACTGCCCCTATGTACAAGAATATAATTACTATAATACTGCTCCTATGTACAAGTATATAACTACTACAATACTGCTCCCTATGTACAAGAATATAACTACTATAATGCTGCCCCCTATGTACAAGAATATAACTACTATAATACTGCTCCCTATGTACAAGAATATAAATACTATAATACTGCTCCTATGTACAAGAATATAACTACTATAATACTGCTCCCTATGTACAAGAATATAACTACTACAATACTACCCCCTATGTACAAGAATATAACTACTATATTACTGCCCCTATGTACAAGAATATAATTACTATAATACTGCCCCCTATGTACTAGAATATAACTACTATAATACTGCTCCCTATGTACAAGAATATAACTACTATAATACTGCTCCTATGTACAAGAATATAACTACTATAATACTGCTCCCTATGTACAAAAATATAACTACTATAATACTGCTCCTATTTTCAAGAATATAACTACTATAATACTGCTCCTATGTACAAGAATATAACTACTATAATACTGACCCTATGTACAAAAAAATAACTACTATAATACTGCTCCTATGTACAAGAATATAATTACTATAATATTGCCCCTATGCACAAGAACATAACTACTATAATACTATACCCTATGTACAAGAATATAACTACTATAATACTGCCCCTATGTACAAGAATATAACTACTATAATACTGCCCCTATGTACAAGAATATAACTACTATAATACTGCTCCTATGTACAAGAATATAACTACTATAATACTGCCCCTATGTACAGGAATATAGCTAGTATAATACTGCTCCTATGTACAAGAATACAACTACTATAATACTGCCCCCTTTGTACAAGAATATGACTACTATAATACTGCCCCTATGTACAAGAATATAACTACTATAATACTGCCCCTATGTACAAGAATATAACTACTATAATACTGCCCCTATGTACAAGAATATAACTACTATAATACTGCCCCTATGTACAAGAATATAACTACTATAATACTGCTCCTATGTACAAGAATATAACTACTATAATACTGCCCCTATGTACAGGAATATAGCTAGTATAATACTGCTCCTATGTACAAGAATACAACTACTATAATACTGCCCCCTATGTACAAGAATATAACTACTATAATACTGCCCCTATGTACAAGAATATAACTACTATAATACTGCCCCTATGTACAAGAATATAACTACTATAATACTGCCTCTATGGACAAGAATGTAACTACAATAATACTGCTCCTATGTACAGGAATATAACTACGATAATACTGCCCCCTATGTACAAGAATATAACTACTATAATACTGCCCCTATGTACAAGAATATAACTACTATAATACTGCCCCTATGTACAAGAATATAACTACTATAATACTGCCCCTATGTACAAGAATTTAACTACTATAATACTGCCCCTATGTACAAGAATATAACTACTATAATACTGACCCTATGTACAAGAATATAACTACTATAATACTGCTCCTATGTACAGGAATATAACTACTATAATACTGCTCCTATGTACAAGAATATAACTACTATAATACTGCCCCTATGTACAGGAATATAACTACTATAATACTGCTCCAATGTACAAGAATATAACTACTATAATACTGCCCCCTATGTACAAGAATATAACTACTATAATACTGCTCCTATGTACAAGAATGTAACTACTATAATACTGCCTCCTATGTACAAGAATATAACTACTATAATACTGCTCCTATGTACAAGAATATAACTACTATAATACTGCCCCTATGTACAAGAATATAACTACTATAATACTGCCCCTATGTACAAGAATATAACTACTATAATACTGCTCCTATGTACAAGAATATAACTACTATAATACTGCCTCCTATGTAGAAGAATATAACTACTATAATACTGCCCCTATGTACAAGAATATAGCTACTATAATACTGCCCCTATGTACAAGAATGTAACTACTATAATAATGCTCCTATGTACAGGAATGTAGCTACGATAATACTGCCCCCTATGTACAAGAATATAACTACTATAATACTGCCCCTATGTACAAGAATATAACTACTATAATACTGCCCCTATGTACAAGAATATAACTACTATAATACTGCCCCTATGTACAAGAATTTAACTACTATAATGCTGCCCCTATGTACAAGAATATAACTACTATAATACTGCCCCTATGTACAAGAATATAACTACTATAATACTGCTCCTATGTACAGGAATATAACTACTATAATACTGCTCCAATGTACAAGAATATAACTACTATAATACGGCCCCTATGTACAAGAATATAACTTCTATAATACTGCTCCTATGTACAAGAATATAACTACTATAATACTGCCCCTATGTACAAGAATATAACTACTATAATACTGCCCCTATGTACAAGAATATAACTACTATAATACTGCTCCTATGTACAAGAATATAACTACTATAATACTGCCTCCTATGTAGAAGAATATAACTACTATAATACTGCCCCTATGTACAAGAATATAACTACTATAATACTGCCCCTATGTACAAGAATGTAACTACTATAATACTGCTCCTATGTACAGGAATATAACTACGATAATACTGCCCCCTATGTACAAGAATATAACTACTATAATACTGCCCCTATGTACAAGAATATAACTACTATAATACTGCCCCTATGTGTAGGAATATAACTACTATAATACTGCTCCTATGTACAAGAATATAACTACTATAATACTGCTCCCTATGTACAAGAATATAACTACTATAATACTGCCACTATGTACAAGAATATAACTACTATAATACTGCCCCTATGTACAAGAATATAACTACTATAATACTGCTCCTATGTACAAGAATATAACTACTATAATACTGCTCCTATGTACAAGAATATAACTACTATAATACTGCCCCCTATGTACAAGAATATAACTACTATAATACTGCCTCTATGTACAAGAATATAACTACTATAATACTGCTCCTATGTGCAAGAATATAACTACTATAGTACTGCTCCTATGTACAAGAATATAACTACTATAATACTGCTCCTATGTACAAGAATATAACTACTATAATACTGCTCCCTATGTACAAGAATATAACTACTACAATACTGCCCCCTATGTACAAGAATATAACTACTATATTACTGCCCCTATGTACAAGAATATAATTACTATAATACTGCCCCCTATGTACTAGAATATAACTACTATAATACTGCCCCTATGTACAGGAATATAGCTAGTATAATACTGCTCCTATGTACAAGAATACAACTACTATAATACTGCCCCCTTTGTACAAGAATATGACTACTATAATACTGCCCCTATGTACAAGAATATAACTACTATAATACTGCCCCTATGTACAAGAATATAACTACTATAATACTGCCCCTAGGTACAAGAATATAACTACTATAATACTGCCCCTATGTACAAGAATATAACTACTATAATACTGCTCCTATGTACAAGAATATAACTACTATAATACTGCCCCTATGTACAGGAATATAGCTAGTATAATACTGCTCCTATGTACAAGAATACAACTACTATAATACTGCCCCCTATGTACAAGAATATAACTACTATAATACTGCCCCTATGTACAAGAATATAACTACTATAATACTGCCCCTATGTACAAGAATATAACTACTATAATACTGCCCCTATGGACAAGAATGTAACTACAATAATACTGCTCCTATGTACAGGAATATAACTACGATAATACTGCCCCCTATGTACAAGAATATAACTACTATAATACTGCCCCTATGTACAAGAATATAACTACTATAATACTGCCCCTATGTACAAGAATATAACTACTATAATACTGCCCCTATGTACAAGAATTTAACTACTATAATACTGCCCCTATGTACAAGAATATAACTACTATAATACTGCCCCTATGTACAAGAATATAACTACTATAATACTGCTCCTATGTACAGGAATATAACTACTATAATACTGCTCCTATGTACAAGAATATAACTACTATAATACTGCCCCTATGTACAGGAATATAACTACTATAATACTGCTCCAATGTACAAGAATATAACTACTATAATACTGCCCCCTATGTACAAGAATATAACTACTATAATACTGCTCCTATGTACAAGAATGTAACTACTATAATACTGCCTCCTATGTACAAGAATATAACTACTATAATACTGCTCCTATGTACAAGAATATAACTACTATAATACTGCCCCTATGTACAAGAATATAACTACTATAATACTGCCCCTATGTACAAGAATATAACTACTATAATACTGCTCCTATGTACAAGAATATAACTACTATAATACTGCCTCCTATGTAGAAGAATATAACTACTATAATACTGCCCCTATGTACAAGAATATAGCTACTATAATACTGCCCCTATGTACAAGAATGTAACTACTATAATAATGCTCCTATGTACAGGAATGTAGCTACGATAATACTGCCCCCTATGTACAAGAATATAACTACTATAATGCTGCCCCTATGTACAAGAATATAACTACTATAATACTGCCCCTATGTACAAGAATATAACTACTATAATACTGCCCCTATGTACAAGAATTTAACTACTATAATGCTGCCCCTATGTACAAGAATATAACTACTATAATACTGCCCCTATGTACAAGAATATAACTACTATAATACTGCTCCTATGTACAGGAATATAACTACTATAATACTGCTCCAATGTACAAGAATATAACTACTATAATACTGCCCCTATGTACAGGAATATAACTACTATAATACTGCTCCAATGTACAAGAATATAACTACTATAATACTGCCCCCCATGTACAAGAATATAACTACTATAATACTGCTCCTATGTACAAGAATGTAACTACTATAATACTGCCTCCTATGTACAAGAATATAACTACTATAATACTGCTCCTATGTACAAGAATATAACTACTATAATACTGCCCCTATGTACAAGAATATAACTACTATAATACTGCCCCTATGTGCAAGAATATAACTACTATAATACTGCTCCTATGTACAAGAATATAACTACTATAATACTGCCTCCTATGTAGAAGAATATAACTACTATAATACTGCCCCTATGTACAAGAATATAGCTACTATAATACTGCCCCTATGTACAAGAATGTAACTACTATAATAATGCTCCTATGTACAGGAATGTAGCTACGATAATACTGCCCCCTATGTACAAGAATATAACTACTATAATACTGCCCCTATGTACAAGAATATAACTACTATAATACTGCCCCTATGTACAAGAATATAACTACTATAATACTGCCCCTATGTACAAGAATTTAACTACTATAATGCTGCCCCTATGTACAAGAATATAACTACTATAATACTGCCCCTATGTACAAGAATATAACTACTATAATACTGCTCCTATGTACAGGAATATAACTACTATAATACTGCTCCAATGTACAAGAATATAACTACTATAATACTGCCCCTATGTACAAGAATATAACTTCTATAATACTGCTCCTATGTACAAGAATATAACTACTATAATACTGCCCCTATGTACAAGAATATAACTACTATAATACTGCCCCTATGTACAAGAATATAACTACTATAATACTGCTCCTATGTACAAGAATATAACTACTATAATACTGCCTCCTATGTAGAAGAATATAACTACTATAATACTGCCCCTATGTACAAGAATATAACTACTATAATACTGCCCCTATGTACAAGAATGTAACTACTATAATACTGCTCCTATGTACAGGAATATAACTACGATAATACTGCCCCCTATGTACAAGAATATAACTACTATAATACTGCCCCTATGTACAAGAATATAACTACTATAATACTGCCCCTATGTGTAGGAATATAACTACTATAATACTGCTCCTATGTACAAGAATATAACTACTATAATACTGCTCCCTATGTACAAGAATATAACTACTATAATACTGCCACTATGTACAAGAATATAACTACTATAATACTGCCCCTATGTACAAGAATATAACTACTATAATACTGCTCCTATGTACAAGAATATAACTACTATAATACTGCTCCTATGTACAAGAATATAACTACTATAATACTGCCCCCTATGTACAAGAATATAACTACTATAATACTGCCTCTATGTACAAGAATATAACTACTATAATACTGCTCCTATGTGCAAGAATATAACTACTATAATACTGCTCCTATGTACAAGAATATAACTACTATAATACTGCTCCTATGTACAAGAATATAACTACTATAATACTGCTCCCTATGTACAAGAATATAACTACTACAATACTGCCCCCTATGTACAAGAATATAACTACTATATTACTGCCCCCCTGTACAAGAATATAATTACTATAATACTGCCCCCTATGTACTAGAATATAACTACTATAATACTGCTCCTATGTACAAGAATATAACTACTATAATACTGCTCCCTATGTACAAGAATATAACTACTATAATACTGCTCCTATGTACAAGAATATAACTACTATAATACTGCTCCCTATGTACAAAAATATAACTACTATAATACTGCTCCTATGTTCAAGAATACAACTACTATAATACTGCTCCTATGTACAAGAATATAACTACTATAATACTGCCCCTATGTACAAGAATATAACTACTATAATACTGCTCCTATGTACAAGAATATAATTACTATAATACTGCCCCTATGCACAAGAATATAACTACTATAATACTATACCCTATGTACAAGAATATAACTACTATAATACTGCCCCTATGTACAAGAATATAACTACTATAATACTGCCCCTATGTACAAGAATATAACTACTATAATACTGCTCCTATGTACAACAATATAACTACTATAATACTGCTCCCTGTGTACAAGAATATAATTACTATAATACTGCTCCTATGTACAAGAATATAACTACTATAATACTGCTCCTATGTACAAGAATATAACTACTAAAATACTGCTCCTATGTACAAGAATATAACTACTATAATACTGCCCCTATGTACAAGAATATAACTACTATAATACTGCTCCTATGTACAAGAATATAACTACTATAATACTGCTCCCTATGTACAAGAATATAACTACTACAATACTGCCCCCTATGTACAAGAATATAACTACTATATTACTGCCCCTATGTACAAGAATATAATTACTATAATACTGCCCCCTATGTACTAGAATATAGCTACTATAATACTGCTCCTATGTACAAGAATATAACTACTATAATACTGCTCCCTATGTACAAGAATATAACTACTATAATACTGCTCCTATGTACAAGAATATAACTACTATAATACTGCTCCCTATGTACAAAAATATAACTACTATAATACTGCTCCTATGTTCAAGAATACAACTACTATAATACTGCTCCTATGTACAAGAATATAACTACTATAATACTGCCCCTATGTACAAGAATATAACTACTATAATACTGCTCCTATGTACAAGAATATAATTACTATAATACTGCCCCTATGCACAAGAATATAACTACTATAATACTATACCCTATGTACAAGAATATAACTACTATAATACTGCCCCTATGTACAAGAATATAACTACTATAATACTGCCCCTATGTACAAGAATATAACTACTATAATACTGCTCCTATGTACAAGAATATAACTACTATAATACTGCCCCTATGTACAGGAATATAGCTAGTATAATACTGCTCCTATGTACAAGAATACAACTACTATAATACTGCCCCCTATGTACAAGAATATAACTACTATAATATTGCCCCCTATGTACAAGAATATAACTACTATAATACTGCTCCTATGTGGAAGAATATAACTACTATAAAACTGCTCCTATGTACAAGAATATAACTACTATAATACTGCCTCCTATGTACAAGAATATAACTACTATAATACTGCCCCTATGTACAAGAATATAACTACTATAATACTGACCCATGTGCAGGAATATAACTACTATAATACTGCTCCTATGTACAAGAATATAACTACTATAATACTGCTCATATGTACAAGAATATAACTACTATAAAACTGCTCCCTATGTTCAAGAATATAACTACTATAATACTGCTCCCATGTACAAGAATATAACTACTATAATACTGCTCATATGTACAAGAATATAACTACTATAATACTGCTCCCTATGTACAAGAATATAACTACTATAATACTGCTCCCTATGTACAAGAATATAATTACTATAATACTGCTCCTATGTACAAGAATATAACTACTATAATACTGCTCCTATGTACAAGAATATAACTACTAAAATACTGCTCCTATGTACAAGAATATAACTACTATAATACTGCTCCCATGTACAAGAATATAACTACTATAATACTGCTCCTATGTACAAGAATATAACTACTATAATACTGCTCCTATGTACAAGAATATAACTACTATAATACTGCTCCCATGTACAAGAATATAACTACTATAATACTGCTCCCTATGTACAAGAATATAACTACTATAATACTGCTCCCTGTGTACAAGAATATAATTACTATAATACTGCTCCTATGTACAAGAATATAACTACTATAATACTGCTCCTATGTACAAGAATATAACTACTAAAATACTGCTCCTATGTACAAGAATATAACTACTATAATACTGCCCCTATGTACAAGAATATAACTACTATAATACTGCTCCTATGTACAAGAATATCACTACTATAATACTGCCTCCTATGTACAAGAATATAACTACTATAATATAGCTCCTATGTACAAGAATATAACTACTAAAATACTGCTCCTATGTACAAGAATATAACTACTATAATACTGCCCCTAAGTACAAGAATATAACTACTATAATACTGCCTCCTATGTACAAGAATATAACTACTATAATACTGCTCCCTATGTACAAGAATATAATTACTATAATACTGCTCCTATGTACAAGAATATAACTACTATAATACTGCTCCCATGTACAAGAATATAACTACTATAATACTGCTCCCTATGTACAAGAATATAACTACTATAATACTGCTCCCTATGTACAAGAATATAATTACTATAATACTGCTCCTATGTACAAGAATATAACTACTATAATACTGCTCCTATGTACAAGAATATAACTACTAAAATACTGCTCCTATGTACAAGAATATAACTGCTATAATACTACCCCTATGTACAAGAATATAATTACTATAATACTGCTCCTATGTACAAGAATATAACTACTATAATACTGCTCCTATGTACAAGAATATAACTACTAAAATACTGCTCCTATGTACAAGAATATAACTACTATAATACTACCCCTATGTACAAGAATATAACTACTATAATACTGCTCCTATGTACAAGAATATAACTACTATAATACTGCCTCCTATGTACAAGAATATAACTACTATAATATAGCTCCTATGTACAAGAATATAACTACTAAAATACTGCTCCTATGTACAAGAATATAACTACTATAATACTGCCCCTAAGTACAAGAATATAACTACTATAATACTGCTCCTATGTACAAGAATATAACTACTATAATACTGCTCCCTATGTACAAGAATATAATTACTATAATACTGCTCCTATGTACAAGAATATAACTACTATAATACTGCTCCTATGTACAAGAATATAACTACTATAATACTGCTCCCTATGTACAAGAATATAACTACTATAATACTGCTCCCTATGTACAAGAATATAATTACTATAATACTGCTCCTATGTACAAGAATATAACTACTATAATACTGCTCCTATGTACAAGAATATAACTACTAAAATACTGCTCCTATGTACAAGAATATAACTATTATAATACTGCCCCTATGTACAAGAATATAACTACTATAATACTGCTCCTATGTACAAGAATATCACTACTATAATACTGCCCCCTATGTACAAGAATATAACTACTATAATACTGCTCCTATGTACAAGAATATAACTACTAAAATACTGCTCCTATGTACAAGAATATAACTACTATAATACTGCCCCTAAGTACAAGAATATAACTACTATAATACTGCCTCCTATGTACAAGAATATAACTACTATAATACTGCTCCTATGTACAAGAATATAACTACTATAATACTGCCCCTATGTACAAGAATATAACTACTATAATACTGCCCCTATGTACAAGAATATAACTACTATAATACTGCTCCTATGTACAAGAATATAACTACTATAATACTGCCTCCTATGTAGAAGAATATAACTACTATAATACTGCCCCTATGTACAAGAATATAACTACTATAATACTGCCCCTATGTACAAGAATGTAACTACTATAATACTGCTCCTATGTACAGGAATATAACTACGATAATACTGCCCCCTATGTACAAGAATATAACTACTATAATACTGCCCCTATGTACAAGAATATAACTACTATAATACTGCCCCTATGTGTAGGAATATAACTACTATAATACTGCTCCTATGTACAAGAATATAACTACTATAATACTGCTCCCTATGTACAAGAATATAACTACTATAATACTGCCACTATGTACAAGAATATAACTACTATAATACTGCCCCTATGTACAAGAATATAACTACTATAATACTGCTCCTATGTACAAGAATATAACTACTATAATACTGCTCCTATGTACAAGAATATAACTACTATAATACTGCCCCCTATGTACAAGAATATAACTACTATAATACTGCCTCTATGTACAAGAATATAACTACTATAATACTGCTCCTATGTGCAAGAATATAACTACTATAGTACTGCTCCTATGTACAAGAATATAACTACTATAATACTGCTCCTATGTACAAGAATATAACTACTATAATACTGCTCCCTATGTACAAGAATATAACTACTACAATACTGCCCCCTATGTACAAGAATATAACTACTATATTACTGCCCCTATGTACAAGAATATAATTACTATAATACTGCCCCCTATGTACTAGAATATAACTACTATAATACTGCCCCTATGTACAGGAATATAGCTAGTATAATACTGCTCCTATGTACAAGAATACAACTACTATAATACTGCCCCCTTTGTACAAGAATATGACTACTATAATACTGCCCCTATGTACAAGAATATAACTACTATAATACTGCCCCTATGTACAAGAATATAACTACTATAATACTGCCCCTAGGTACAAGAATATAACTACTATAATACTGCCCCTATGTACAAGAATATAACTACTATAATACTGCTCCTATGTACAAGAATATAACTACTATAATACTGCCCCTATGTACAGGAATATAGCTAGTATAATACTGCTCCTATGTACAAGAATACAACTACTATAATACTGCCCCCTATGTACAAGAATATAACTACTATAATACTGCCCCTATGTACAAGAATATAACTACTATAATACTGCCCCTATGTACAAGAATATAACTACTATAATACTGCCCCTATGGACAAGAATGTAACTACAATAATACTGCTCCTATGTACAGGAATATAACTACGATAATACTGCCCCCTATGTACAAGAATATAACTACTATAATACTGCCCCTATGTACAAGAATATAACTACTATAATACTGCCCCTATGTACAAGAATATAACTACTATAATACTGCCCCTATGTACAAGAATTTAACTACTATAATACTGCCCCTATGTACAAGAATATAACTACTATAATACTGCCCCTATGTACAAGAATATAACTACTATAATACTGCTCCTATGTACAGGAATATAACTACTATAATACTGCTCCTATGTACAAGAATATAACTACTATAATACTGCCCCTATGTACAGGAATATAACTACTATAATACTGCTCCAATGTACAAGAATATAACTACTATAATACTGCCCCCTATGTACAAGAATATAACTACTATAATACTGCTCCTATGTACAAGAATGTAACTACTATAATACTGCCTCCTATGTACAAGAATATAACTACTATAATACTGCTCCTATGTACAAGAATATAACTACTATAATACTGCCCCTATGTACAAGAATATAACTACTATAATACTGCCCCTATGTACAAGAATATAACTACTATAATACTGCTCCTATGTACAAGAATATAACTACTATAATACTGCCTCCTATGTAGAAGAATATAACTACTATAATACTGCCCCTATGTACAAGAATATAGCTACTATAATACTGCCCCTATGTACAAGAATGTAACTACTATAATAATGCTCCTATGTACAGGAATGTAGCTACGATAATACTGCCCCCTATGTACAAGAATATAACTACTATAATACTGCCCCTATGTACAAGAATATAACTACTATAATACTGCCCCTATGTACAAGAATATAACTACTATAATACTGCCCCTATGTACAAGAATTTAACTACTATAATGCTGCCCCTATGTACAAGAATATAACTACTATAATACCGCCCCTATGTACAAGAATATAACTACTATAATACTGCTCCTATGTACAGGAATATAACTACTATAATACTGCTCCAATGTACAAGAATATAACTACTATAATACTGCCCCTATGTACAGGAATATAACTACTATAATACTGCTCCAATGTACAAGAATATAACTACTATAATACTGCCCCCTATGTACAAGAATATAACTACTATAATACTGCTCCTATGTACAAGAATGTAACTACTATAATACTGCCTCCTATGTACAAGAATATAACTACTATAATACTGCTCCTATGTACAAGAATATAACTACTATAATACTGCCCCTATGTACAAGAATATAACTACTATAATACTGCCCCTATGTACAAGAATATAACTACTATAATACTGCTCCTATGTACAAGAATATAACTACTATAATACTGCCTCCTATGTAGAAGAATATAACTACTATAATACTGCCCCTATGTACAAGAATATAGCTACTATAATACTGCCCCTATGTACAAGAATGTAACTACTATAATAATGCTCCTATGTACAGGAATGTAGCTACGATAATACTGCCCCCTATGTACAAGAATATAACTACTATAATACTGCCCCTATGTACAAGAATATAACTACTATAATACTGCCCCTATGTACAAGAATATAACTACTATAATACTGCCCCTATGTACAAGAATTTAACTACTATAATGCTGCCCCTATGTACAAGAATATAACTACTATAATACTGCCCCTATGTACAAGAATATAACTACTATAATACTGCTCCTATGTACAGGAATATAACTACTATAATACTGCTCCAATGTACAAGAATATAACTACTATAATACTGCCCCTATGTACAAGAATATAACTTCTATAATACTGCTCCTATGTACAAGAATATAACTACTATAATACTGCCCCTATGTACAAGAATATAACTACTATAATACTGCCCCTATGTACAAGAATATAACTACTATAATACTGCTCCTATGTACAAGAATATAACTACTATAATACTGCCTCCTATGTAGAAGAATATAACTACTATAATACTGCCCCTATGTACAAGAATATAACTACTATAATACTGCCCCTATGTACAAGAATGTAACTACTATAATACTGCTCCTATGTACAGGAATATAACTACGATAATACTGCCCCCTATGTACAAGAATATAACTACTATAATACTGCCCCTATGTACAAGAATATAACTACTATAATACTGCCCCTATGTGTAGGAATATAACTACTATAATACTGCTCCTATGTACAAGAATATAACTACTATAATACTGCTCCCTATGTACAAGAATATAACTACTATAATACTGCCACTATGTACAAGAATATAACTACTATAATACTGCCCCTATGTACAAGAATATAACTACTATAATACTGCTCCTATGTACAAGAATATAACTACTATAATACTGCTCCTATGTACAAGAATATAACTACTATAATACTGCCCCCTATGTACAAGAATATAACTACTATAATACTGCCTCTATGTACAAGAATATAACTACTATAATACTGCTCCTATGTGCAAGAATATAACTACTATAATACTGCTCCTATGTACAAGAATATAACTACTATAATACTGCTCCCTATGTACAAGAATATAACTACTACAATACTGCCCCCTATGTACAAGAATATAACTACTATATTACTGCCCCCCTGTACAAGAATATAATTACTATAATACTGCCCCCTATGTACTAGAATATAACTACTATAATACTGCTCCTATGTAGAAGAATATAACTACTATAATACTGCTCCCTATGTACAAGAATATAACTACTATAATACTGCTCCTATGTACAAGAATATAACTACTATAATACTGCTCCCTATGTACAAAAATATAACTACTATAATACTGCTCCTATGTTCAAGAATACAACTACTATAATACTGCTCCTATGTACAAGAATATAACTACTATAATACTGCCCCTATGTACAAGAATATAACTACTATAATACTGCTCCTATGTACAAGAATATAATTACTATAATACTGCCCCTATGCACAAGAATATAACTACTATAATACTATACCCTATGTACAAGAATATAACTACTATAATACTGCCCCTATGTACAAGAATATAACTACTATAATACTGCCCCTATGTACAAGAATATAACTACTATAATACTGCTCCTATGTACAAGAATATAACTACTATAATACTGCTCCCTGTGTACAAGAATATAATTACTATAATACTGCTCCTATGTACAAGAATATAACTACTATAATACTGCTCCTATGTACAAGAATATAACTACTAAAATACTGCTCCTATGTACAAGAATATAACTACTATAATACTGCCCCTATGTACAAGAATATAACTACTATAATACTGCTCCTATGTACAAGAATATAACTACTATAATACTGCTCCCTATGTACAAGAATATAACTACTACAATACTGCCCCCTATGTACAAGAATATAACTACTATATTACTGCCCCTATGTACAAGAATATAATTACTATAATACTGCCCCCTATGTACTAGAATATAGCTACTATAATACTGCTCCTATGTACAAGAATATAACTACTATAATACTGCTCCCTATGTACAAGAATATAACTACTATAATACTGCTCCTATGTACAAGAATATAACTACTATAATACTGCTCCCTATGTACAAAAATATAACTACTATAATACTGCTCCTATGTTCAAGAATACAACTACTATAATACTGCTCCTATGTACAAGAATATAACTACTATAATACTGCCCCTATGTACAAGAATATAACTACTATAATACTGCTCCTATGTACAAGAATATAATTACTATAATACTGCCCCTATGCACAAGAATATAACTACTATAATACTATACCCTATGTACAAGAATATAACTACTATAATACTGCCCCTATGTACAAGAATATAACTACTATAATACTGCCCCTATGTACAAGAATATAACTACTATAATACTGCTCCTATGTACAAGAATATAACTACTATAATACTGCCCCTATGTACAGGAATATAGCTAGTATAATACTGCTCCTATGTACAAGAATACAACTACTATAATACTGCCCCCTATGTACAAGAATATAACTACTATAATATTGCCCCCTATGTACAAGAATATAACTACTATAATACTGCTCCTATGTGGAAGAATATAACTACTATAAAACTGCTCCTATGTACAAGAATATAACTACTATAATACTGCCTCCTATGTACAAGAATATAACTACTATAATACTGCCCCTATGTACAAGAATATAACTACTATAATACTGACCCATGTGCAGGAATATAACTACTATAATACTGCTCCTATGTACAAGAATATAACTACTATAATACTGCTCATATGTACAAGAATATAACTACTATAAAACTGCTCCCTATGTTCAAGAATATAACTACTATAATACTGCTCCCATGTACAAGAATATAACTACTATAATACTGCTCATATGTACAAGAATATAACTACTATAATACTGCTCCCTATGTACAAGAATATAACTACTATAATACTGCTCCCTATGTACAAGAATATAATTACTATAATACTGCTCCTATGTACAAGAATATAACTACTATAATACTGCTCCTATGTACAAGAATATAACTACTAAAATACTGCTCCTATGTACAAGAATATAACTACTATAATACTGCTCCCATGTACAAGAATATAACTACTATAATACTGCTCCTATGTACAAGAATATAACTACTATAATACTGCTCCTATGTACAAGAATATAACTACTATAATACTGCTCCCATGTACAAGAATATAACTACTATAATACTGCTCCCTATGTACAAGAATATAACTACTATAATACTGCTCCCTGTGTACAAGAATATAATTACTATAATACTGCTCCTATGTACAAGAATATAACTACTATAATACTGCTCCTATGTACAAGAATATAACTACTAAAATACTGCTCCTATGTACAAGAATATAACTACTATAATACTGCCCCTATGTACAAGAATATAACTACTATAATACTGCTCCTATGTACAAGAATATCACTACTATAATACTGCCTCCTATGTACAAGAATATAACTACTATAATATAGCTCCTATGTACAAGAATATAACTACTAAAATACTGCTCCTATGTACAAGAATATAACTACTATAATACTGCCCCTAAGTACAAGAATATAACTACTATAATACTGCCTCCTATGTACAAGAATATAACTACTATAATACTGCTCCCTATGTACAAGAATATAATTACTATAATACTGCTCCTATGTACAAGAATATAACTACTATAATACTGCTCCCATGTACAAGAATATAACTACTATAATACTGCTCCCTATGTACAAGAATATAACTACTATAATACTGCTCCCTATGTACAAGAATATAATTACTATAATACTGCTCCTATGTACAAGAATATAACTACTATAATACTGCTCCTATGTACAAGAATATAACTACTAAAATACTGCTCCTATGTACAAGAATATAACTGCTATAATACTACCCCTATGTACAAGAATATAATTACTATAATACTGCTCCTATGTACAAGAATATAACTACTATAATACTGCTCCTATGTACAAGAATATAACTACTAAAATACTGCTCCTATGTACAAGAATATAACTACTATAATACTACCCCTATGTACAAGAATATAACTACTATAATACTGCTCCTATGTACAAGAATATAACTACTATAATACTGCCTCCTATGTACAAGAATATAACTACTATAATATAGCTCCTATGTACAAGAATATAACTACTAAAATACTGCTCCTATGTACAAGAATATAACTACTATAATACTGCCCCTAAGTACAAGAATATAACTACTATAATACTGCTCCTATGTACAAGAATATAACTACTATAATACTGCTACCTATGTACAAGAATATAATTACTATAATACTGCTCCTATGTACAAGAATATAACTACTATAATACTGCTCCTATGTACAAGAATATAACTACTATAATACTGCTCCCTATGTACAAGAATATAACTACTATAATACTGCTCCCTATGTACAAGAATATAATTACTATAATACTGCTCCTATGTACAAGAATATAACTACTATAATACTGCTCCTATGTACAAGAATATAACTACTAAAATACTGCTCCTATGTACAAGAATATAACTATTATAATACTGCCCCTATGTACAAGAATATAACTACTATAATACTGCTCCTATGTACAAGAATATCACTACTATAATACTGCCCCCTATGTACAAGAATATAACTACTATAATACTGCTCCTATGTACAAGAATATAACTACTAAAATACTGCTCCTATGTACAAGAATATAACTACTATAATACTGCCCCTAAGTACAAGAATATAACTACTATAATACTGCCTCCTATGTACAAGAATATAACTACTATAATACTGCCCCTATGTACAAGAATATATCTACTATAATACTGCTCCTATGTACAAGAATATAACTACTATAATACTGCCTCCTATGTAGAAGAATATAACTACTATAATACTGCCTCTATGTACAAGAATATAACTCCTATAATACTGCCCCTATGTACAAGAATATAACTACTATAATACTGCTCCTATGTACAAGAATATAACTACTATAATACTGCCCCCTATATACAAGAATGTAACTACTATAATACTGCCTCCTATGTACAAGAATGTAACTACTATAATACTGCTCCTATGTACAAGAATATAATTACTATAATACTGCTCCTATGTACAAGAATATAACTACTATAATACTGCTCCTATGTTCAAGAATATAACTACTAAAATACTGCTCCTATGTACAAGAATATAACTACTATAATACTGCCCCTATGTACAAGAATATAACTACTATAATACTGCTCCTATGTACAAGAATATCACTACTATAATCCTGCCCCCTATGTACAGGAATATAACTACTATAATACTGCTCCTATGTACAAGAATATAACTACTAAAATACTGCTCCTATGTATAAGAATATAACTACTATAATACTGCCCCTAAGTACAAGAATATAACTACTATAATACTGCCTCCTATGTACAAGAATATAACTACTATAATACTACCCCTATGTACAAGAATATAACTACTATAATACTGCTCCTATGTACAAGAATATAACTACTATAATAATGCCTCCTATGTAGAAGAATATAACTACTATAATACTGCCCCTATGTACAAGAATATAACTACTATAATACTGCCCCTATGTACAAGAATATAACTACTATAATACTGCTCCTATGTACAAGAATATCACTACTATAATACTGCCCCCTATGTACAAGAATGTAACTACTATAATACTGCTCCTATGTACAAGAATATAACTACTATAATACTGCCCCTATGTACAAGAATATAACTACTATAATACTGCTCCTATGTACAAGAATATAACTACTATAATACTGCATCCTATGTACAAGAATGTAACTACTATAATACTGCTCCTATGTACAAGAATATAACTACTATAATACTGCTCCTATGTACAAGAATATAACTACTAAAATACTGCTCCTATGTACAAGAATATAACTACTATAATACTGCCCCTAAGTACAAGAATATAACTACTATAATACTGCCTCCTATGTACAAGAATATAACTACTATAATACTGCCCCTGTGTACAAGAATATAACTACTATAATACTGCTCCTATGTACAAGAATATAACTACTATAATAATGCCTCCTATGTAGAAGAATATAACTACTATAATACTGCCCCTATGTACAAGAATATAACTACTATAATACTGCCCCTATGTACAAGAATATAACTACTATAATACTGCTCCTATGTACAAGAATATAACTACTATAATACTGCCCCCTATGTACAAGAATGTAACTACTATAATACTGCTCCTATGTACAAGAATATAACTACTATAATACTGCCCCTATGTACAAGAATATAACTACTATAATACTGCTCCTATGTACAAGAATATAACTACTATAATACTGCATCCTATGTACAAGAATGTAACTACTATAATACTGCTCCTGTGTACAAGAATATAACTACTATAATGCTGCTCCTATGTACAAGAATATAACTGCTATAATACTGCCCCCTATGTACAAGAATATAACTACTATAATACTGCCCCTATGTACAAGAATATAACTACTATAATACTGCTCCTATGTGGAAGAATATTACTACTATAATACTGCTCCTATGTACAAGAATATAACTACTATAATACTGCCTCCTATGTACAAGAATATAACTACTATAATACTGCCCCTATGTACAAGAATATAACTACTATAATACTGCCCCTATGTGCAGGAATATAACTACTATAATACTGCTCCTATGTACAAGAATATAACTACTATAATACTACCCCCTATGTACAAGAATATAACTACTATAATACTGCCCCTATGTACAAGAATATAACTACTATAATACTGCCCCTATGTACAAGAATATAACTACTATAATACTGCCCCTATGTACAAGAATATAACTACTATAATACTGCTCCTATGTACAAGAATATAACTACTATAATACTGCCCCTATGTACAAGAATATAACTTCTATAATACTGCCCCCTATGTACAAGAATATAACTACTATAATACTGCCCCTATGTACAAGAATATAACTACTATAATACTGCCCCTATGTACAAGAATATAACTACTATAATACTGCTCCTATGTACAAGAATATAACTACTATAATACTGCTCCTATGTACAAGAATATAACTACTATAATACTGCCCCTATGTACAAGAATATAACTACTATAATACTGCTCCTATGTGGAAGAATATTACTACTATAATACTGCTCCTATGTACAAGAATATAACTACTATAATACTGCCTCCTATGTACAAGAATATAACTACTATAATACTGCCCCTATGTACAAGAATATAACTACTATAATACTGCCCCTATGTGCAGGAATATAACTACTATAATACTGCTCCTATGTACAAGAATATAACTACTATAATACTACCCCCTATGTACAAGAATATAACTACTATAATACTGCCCCTATGTACAAGAATATAACTACTATAATACTGCCCCTATGTACAAGAATATATCTACTATAATACTGCTCCTATGTACAAGAATATAACTACTATAATACTGGTCCTATGTACAAGAATATAACTTATATAATACTGCTCCCTATGTACAAGAATATAACTACTATATTACTGCTCCCTATGTACAAGAATATAACTACTATAATACTGTTCCTATGTACAAGAATATAACTACTATAATACTGCTACTATATACAAGAATATAACTACTATAATACTTCTCCTATGTACAAGAATATAACTGCTATAATACTGCCCCGATGTACAAGAATATAACTACTATAATACTGCCCCCTATGTACAAGAATATAACTAATATAATACTGCTCCTATGTACAAGAATATAACTACTATAATACTGCTCCCTATGTACAAGAATATAACTACTATAATACTGCTCCTATGTACAAGAATATAACTACTATAATACTGCTCCCTATGTACAAGAATATAACTACTATAATACTGCCCCCTATGTACAAGAATATATCTACTATATTACTGCCCCTATGTACAAAAATATAATTACTATAATACTGCCCCCTATGTACTAGAATATAACTACTATAATACTGCTCCTATGTACAAGAATATAACTACTATAATACTGCTCCTATGTACAAGAATATAACTACTATAATACTGCTCCTATGTACAAGAATATAACTGCTATAATACTGCCCCTATGTACAGGAATATAACTACTATAATACTGCTCCCTATGTACAAAAATATAACTACTATAATACTGCTCCCTATGTACAAGAATATAACTACTATAATACTGCCCCTATGTACAAGAATATAACTACTATAATACTGCTCCCTATGTACAAGAATATAACTACTATAATACTGCTCCTATGTACAAGAATATAACTATTATTATTATTTATTATTATTATTATTATTATTATTATTTATTATTATAGCGCCATTTATTCCATGGCTCTTTACATGTGAAAAAGGGGTATAATACAAGAACAATTACAATAATCTTGAACACAATGTGACTGCGACTGGTACAGGAGGAGCGAGGACCCTGCCCCCGAGGGCTCACAATCTACAAGGGATGGGTGAGGATAGAGCTGGTGGTGGAGCTGTATGGTGGAGCGGTGGTTACTGCAGGTTGTAGGCTTGTAGGAAGAGGTGGGTCTTCAGGTTCCTTTTAAAGGTTTCCACGGTCGGCGAGAGTCTGATGTGTTGGGGTAGAGAGTTCCAGAGTAGGGGGGAAGCACGGGAGAAATCTTGTATGCAGTTGTGGGAGAGGGAGATAAGAGGGGAGTAGAGAAGGAGATCTTGTGAGGATCGGAGGTTGCGTGTGGGTATGTAACGGGAGACTAGGTCAGAGATATATGGAGGAGACAGGTTGTGGATGGCTTTGTATGCCATGGTCAGGGTTTTGAACTGGAGTCTCTGGGTAATGAGGAGCCAGTGAAGAGATTGACAGAGGGGGGGAGGCCGGGGAATAGCGGGGGGACTGGTGGATTAGTCGAGCAGCAGAGTTTAGGATAGATTGGAGGGGTGCGAGAGTGTTAGAGGGAGGCCACAGAGCAGGAGGTTGCAGTAGTCGAGGCGGGAGATGATGAGGGCGTGCACTAGTGTTTTTGCAGATTCATGGTTGAGGAATTTGCAAATCCGGGAGATATTTTTGAGTTGGAGTCGGCACGAAGTGGAAAGGGCTTGGATATGAGGTTTGAAGGAGAGATCAGAGTCCAGGGTTACCGCAAGGCAGCGAGCTTGAGGGACTGGGGAGAATGGGCAGCCATTGACTATGATAGATAGGTCAGTTGGGGGGTTGAATGAGACAGCGGAAAGATGATGAATTCTGTTTTGGCCAAGTTAAGTTTTAGAAATCTGGCTGAGAAGAAGGATGAAATAGCGGACAGATATTGTGGGATTTTGGTTAGTAAGGAGGAGATATCGGGTCCAGAGAGGTAGATCTGTGTGTCATCAGCATAGAGGTGATAATGAAAGCCATGAGACTCTATGAGCTGTCCCAGGCCAAAGGTGTAGATGGAGAAGAGCAGGGGTCCTAGGACTGAACCTTGGAGGACACCGACAGATAGGGGGCGAGATGAGGAGGTGGTGTATGAGTGGGAGACACTGAATGTCCGGTCTGTTAGGTATGAGGAGATCCAAGATAACTACTATAATACTGCTCCTATGTACAAGAATATAACTACTATAATACTGCTCCTATGTACAAGAATATAACTACTATAATACTGCTCCCATGTACAAGAATATAACTACTATAATACTGCTCATATGTACTAGAATATAACTACTATAATACTGCTCCCTATGTACAAGAATATAACTACTATAATACTGCTCCCTATGTACAAGAATATAATTACTATAATACTGCTCCTATGTACAAGAATATAACTACTATAATACTGCTCCTATGTACAAGAATATAACTACTAAAATACTGCTCCTATGTACAAGAATATAACTACTATAATACTGCTCCCATGTACAAGAATATAACTACTATAATACTGCCCCCTATGTACAAGAATATAACTACTATAATACTGCCCCCTATGTACAAGAATATATCTACTATAATACTGCTCCCATGTACAAGAATATAACTACTATAATACTGCTCCTATGTACAAGAATATAACTACTATAATACTGCTCCTATGTACAAGAATATAACTACTATAATACTGCTCCTATGTACAAGAATATAACTACTATAATACTGCTCCCATGTACAAGAATATAACTACTATAATACTGCTCCTATGTACAAGAATATAACTACTAAAATACTGCTCCTATGTACAAGAATATAACTACTATAATACTGCCCCTAAGTACAAGAGTATAACTACTATAATACTGCCTCCTATGTACAAGAATATAACTACTATAATACTGCTCCTATGTACAAGAATATAACTACTATAAATACTGCCCCCTATGTACAGGAATAAAACTACTATAATACTGCTCCTATGTACAAGAATATAACTACTATAATACTGCCCCTATGTACAAGAATATAACTGCTATAATACTGCCCCTATGTACAAGAATATAACTACTATAATACTGCCCCCTATGTACAAGAATATAGCTATAATACCGCCTCCTGCATCCAAGAATATAACTACTATAATACTGCTCATATGTATAAGAATATAACTACTATAATACTGCCTCCTATACACAAGAATATAATTAGTATAATAGCTTCATAGTTTTTGAGGTTGAAATTTTTTTGAGGCTGAAGATAGACATAAGTCCACCGAGTTCAACCTATAGCTCAACATGTTGATCCAGAAGAAGGCAAAAACTCTATGAGGCAAAAGCTAATAGCTCCATATTAGGGGGAAAAATTCCTTCCTGACTCTACATATGGCAATCAGACTGGCTCCCTGGATCCACATCCCATCAAAGAATCTAGTTCCCATAACCTGTAATATTATAATTTTCATGAAAGCGATCCAGACCCTTCTTGTACTTTTCTAGTGAATCGACTATTACAATATCATATGGCAGAGAATTCCATAGTCTTACTGCTCTTACAGTAAAGAATCCATAGTCTCACTGCTCTTACAGTAAAGAATTTATAGTCTCACTGCTCTTACAGTAAAGAATCTCCGTCTGTGATTATGATTAAACCTTCTTTCCTCTTGACGTAGAAGATGCCCCCTTGTCCCTTTCGCAGACCTAAGTGTAAAAAGCTCATTATACAGATCTCTGTCCTGTCCCCTCATATATTTGTACATTGTAATAAGAGTGACCCTAAGCCCTTGTCTTTCCAAACTGAATAACCCCAAGTTTGATACCCTGTCTTCTGCAGTCACCCATTCCCTTAAGAACCTTGGACGCCGTTGTCTGCACCCGCTCTAGTTAAGCTCTGTCCTTCTTATATACCAGAGCCCAAAATTGTACCCAGTATTCTAAATTTGGCCATACAGGTGACTTGTAGAGGCAAAACTGTTCTTTTTAATGCATCCCATGATTTTATTTGCCTTGGCAGCAGCTGCCTGGCATTGGTCACTACGGTTAATACTTCCCCACATTCCCTTCCGCGCTGATTCAGTGAAGGTGACCGGTCGGTTCACTAATGGTATACGGTACATCATTATTTTCACATGGCTCTGCTTGTGATTTACTGCATATAATCAGTCCAGGAGGAGAATGTTGATAAATCGGAGGTAAATTTAGCTGCAGGGAACAGACTGCAGGATATATCTATACGTCCTCCGCACTGCTGTCCTCCGGGCCGGTGCACCTTAGAAATATACATCTATAAACTTTAAAGGGCCAGTGCCTCAAAAGTAAGCAGCATTTTATAAGAAGATTATGGAAGGCAGGGAGTTTTCAGAACCTCCTGTCAAATGGCTGATAACAGAGAGCAATAGATTAATTCCATCTGCTAGTAGTGCACCCTATTCATGAAAGGCACCAGTAGGGCCCCAACAAGGGACGTAACGATCACAACCACAGAGGGTGCGACAGCAACCGGGCCAGTGTGGGAGGGGGGCGTACAAACGCCAGCGCCAATTTCTGCGCCGGCTATAGAGGAGGATGCTGCACGTTGTAGGAGAAGGTAAGAATAACCTTTGTGCTGGAGAAGAACGGTAGGGGTCGAGCATGGGGAGCATTGTACCAGCATGGGGGACATTATACCAGGAAGGGGCAGAGGATGGGGAACATCGTTATAGGATGGGGGCATTATTACTTTAAGGGGCCAGGATGGGACATTATTAAATAAAGGACCCGGGACGGGGAATATTATTACATGATGGGGGACCTTATACCAGGAAGGGGCTCAGGAGGGGGGACAGTGTTATAGCATGGGGCCCAGGACAGGGACATTATTACTGGAAGTTGCCCAAGATTAAGGACATTATTAAATAAAAGGCCCATGACAGGGAACATTATAACATGATGGAGAACATTATACCAGGAAGGGGCCTAGGATGGGGACATTGTTATAGCATGTGGCCCAGGATGGGGACATTATTACTGGAAGGGGCCCAGGAATGGGAGACATTATTATAGGAAGGGGCCAAGATGGGTGACATTATTACATTGTGGGCGAACACTCATGTCTTTATAGGATCTAGAATGCTACAAGGGCCCACACATCTGAACAGCATGCAGGTGGGATGCCACGTCCAAATTTTGCACCGGGGCCCATCGGGCTCCACTGGCCCCATTTTATGCAGGAATGCAATAAGCTGAGATGTTGGAGCTCCTGCGGTGTCACTGGAAGGTGCTCCCCTTTAGCACAAGCAGGATCTTCTATTTGAACTTCCTCAGCACAATGCTTAATTTGACAGGGGGTCACAAACTTTTGCACATGACTGTGAATGAAAACTTGCCTAGGGCTGGGCCACGTGGTACTTTGGGATCCCGTGCAGTGTCTCTATGGCACATGTTGTGCCGGGAGCCCCATAGCTGATACATCTCTCATGTACGACCCCAGAGAAGCCGGCTGACAACCCGTGGGAGCTGTAACGTTGGCCATATTGGTTGTCACACAGCTTTTCACGGGAAGAAACATGTCCAAGAAATGGTAAAAAAAAAACCTCACAAGAGAGGGGCTAAAACCTCACAAGAGAGGGGCTAAAACCTCACAAGAGAGGGGCTAAGACCTCACAAGAGAGGGGCTAAAACCTCACAAGAGAGGGGCTAAAACCTCACAAGAGAGGGGCTAAAACCTCACAAGAGAGGGACTAAAACCTCACAAGAGAGGGGCTAAAACCTCACAAGAGAGGGGCTAAGACCTCACAGAGAGGGGCTAAAACCTCACAAGAGAGGGGCTAAAACCTCACAAGAGAGGGGCTAAGACCTCACAGAGAGGGGCTAAAACCTCACAAGAGAGGGGCTAAAACCTCACAAGAGAGGGGCTAAGACCTCACAAGAGAGGGACTAAGACCTCACAAGAGAGGGGCTAAAACCTCACAAGAGAGGGGCTAAAACCTCACAAGAGAGGGGCTAAGACCTCACAAGAGAGGGGCTAAAACCTCACAAGAGAGGGGCTAAGACCTCACAAGAGAGGGGCTAAGACCTCACAAGAGAGGGGCTAAAACCTCACAAGAGAGGGGCTAAAACCTCACAAGAGAGGGGCTAAGACCTCACAAAAGAGGGGCTAAAACCTCACAAGAGAGGGGCTAAAACCTCACAAGAGAGGGGCTAAGACCTCACAAGAAAGGGGCTAAGACCTCACAAGAGAGGGACTAAAACCTCACAAGAGAGGGGCTAAAACCTCACAAGAGAGGGGCTAAGACCTCACAAGAGAGGGGCTAAAACCTCACAAGAGAGGGGCTAAAACCTCACAAGAGAGGGGCTAAGACCTCACAGAAAGGGGCTAAAACCTCACAAGAGAGGGGCTAAGACCTCACAGAGAGGGGCTAAAACCTCACAAGAGAGGGGCTAAAACCTCACAAGAGAGGGGCTAAGACCTCACAAGAGAGGGGCTAAAACCTCACAAGAGAGGGGCTAAGACCTCACAAGAGAGGGGCTAAGACCTCACAAGAGAGGGGCTAAAACCTCACAAGAGAGGGGCTAAGACCTCACAAGAGAGGGGCTAAGACCTCACAAGAGAGGGGCTAAAACCTCACAAGAGAGGGGCTAAGACCTCACAAAAGAGGGGCTAAAACCTCACAAGAGAGGGGCTAAAACCTCACAAGAGAGGGGCTAAGACCTCACAAGAGAGGGGCTAAAACCTCACAAGAGAGGGACTAAAACCTCACAAGAGAGGGGCTAAAACCTCACAAGAGAGGGGCTAAAACCTCACAAGAGAGGGGCTAAAACCTCACAAGAGAGGGGTTAAGACCTCACAAGAGAGGGACTAAGACCTCACAAGAGAGGGGCTAAAACCTCACAAGAGAGGGGCTAAAACCTCACAAGAGAGGGGCTAAGACCTCACAAGAGAGGGGCTAAAACCTCACAAGAGAGGGGCTAAAACCTCACAAGAGAGGGGCTAGAACCTCACAAGAGAGGGGCTAAAACCTCACAAGAGAGGGGCTAAGACCTCACAAGAGAGGGGCTAAAACCTCACAAGAGAGGGGCTAGAACCTCACAAGAGAGGGGCTAAGACCTCACAAGAGAGGGGCTAAAACCTCACAAGAGAGGGGCTAAGACCTCACAAAAGAGGGGCTAAAACCTCACAAGAGAGGGGCTAAAACCTCACAAGAGAGGGGATAAGACCTCACAAGAAAGGGGCTAAAACCTCACAAGAGAGGGACTAAAACCTCACAAGAGAGGGGCTAAAACCTCACAAGAGAGGGGCTAAGACCTCACAAGAGAGGGGCTAAAACCTCACAAGAGAGGGGCTAAGACCTCACAAGAGAGGGGCTAAGACCTCACAAGAGAGGGGCTAAAACCTCACAAGAGAGGGGCTAAGACCTCACAAGAGAGGGGCTAAGACCTCACAAGAGAGGGGCTAAGACCTCACAAGAGAGGGGCTAAAACCTCACAAGAGAGGGGCTAAGACCTCACAAGAGAGGGGCTAAGACCTCACAAGAGAGGGGCTAAAACCTCACAAGAGAGGGGCTAAAACCTCACAAGAAAGGGGCTAAAACCTCACAAGAGAGGGGCTAAGACCTCACAAGAGAGGGGCTAAAACCTCACAAGAGAGGGGATAAGACCTCACAAGAAAGGGGCTAAAACCTCACAAGAGAGGGACTAAAACCTCACAAGAGAGGGGCTAAAACCTCACAAGAGAGGGGCTAAGACCTCACAAGAGAGGGGCTAAAACCTCACAAGAGAGGGGCTAAGACCTCACAAGAGAGGGGCTAAGACCTCACAAGAGAGGGGCTAAAACCTCACAAGAGAGGGGCTAAGACCTCACAAGAGAGGGGCTAAGACCTCACAAGAGAGGGGCTAAAACCTCACAAGAGAGGGGCTAAAACCTCACAAGAGAGGGGCTAAGACCTCACAAGAGAGGGGCTAAAACCTCACAAGAGAGGGGCTAAAACCTCACAAGAGAGGGGCTAAGACCTCACAAGAGAGGGGCTAAAACCTCACAAGAGAGGGACTAAGACCTCACAAGAGAGGGGCTAAGACCTCACAAGAGAGGGGCTAAAACCTCACAAGAGAGGGGCTAAAACCTCACAAGAAAGGGGCTAAAACCTCACAAGAGAGGGGCTAAGACCTCACAAGAGAGGGGCTAAGGCTATGTGCCCACGTTGCGGAAATGAAGCAGAAAATTTCTGCTTCATTTCCGCATGTCCTCTCCCGGTAAAACGCATGCGGAATTCCGCACGCGTTTATTGCGCGTTTATCACGCGCTTATCGCGCAATTACCACATGCGGAATTGCCTTGCGTTTTTAATGCATTGCACAAGGCAATTCCGCTTGCGGAAACGCAAAATTAATGAACATGCTGCGGATTTTTGAACGCAGCATAAACGCTGCGGAAAAATCCGCAGCGTGGGCATAGAACTTGCGGAATCCCATTGGGGACCATGGGGAGCGGATTACCTAGCGTTTCACAAGCGTTTCCGCTGCGGAAATTCCGCAGCGTAAACGCTTGAAAAACGCTACGTGGGCACACAGCCAAAGACCTCACAAGAGAGGGGCTAAGGATTTCCTTATGCCGGGATCCTGGTCTAGAGACATCAGGACTTTGCTGACCGACGAAATTCAGATTAGACAGAAATGTGATCGGAGAATGAATTATCATAGAAAGAGGAGGACGACCTTCATGTGATACACGGAGCAGAGGAGGGCGAAGAGGAGGCACAGCATCCACTGTACACAGCACTGCTGAGCTGGGTATCTAAGCCGATCATGTGTGATACTGTCTGCTGAGCCGTGTATCTAAGCTGATCATGTGTGATACTGTCTGTTGAGCTGTGTATCTAAGCCTATCATGTGTGATACTGTCTGCTGAGCCGTGTATCTAAGCCTATCATGTGTGATATTGTCTGCTGAGCCATGTATGTAAGCCTATCATGTGTGATACTGTCTGCTGAGCCGTGTATCTAAGCCTATCATGTGTGATACTGTGTGCTGAGCCGTGTATCTAAGCCTATCATGTGTGATACTGTGTGCTGAGCCGTGTATCTAAGCCTATCATGTGTGATACTGTGTGCTGAGCCGTGTATCTAAGCCTATCATGTGTGATACTGTGTGCTGAGCCGTGTATCTAAGCCTATCATGTGTGATACTGTGTGCTGAGCCGTGTATCTAAGCCTATCATGTGTGATACTGTGTGCTGAGCCGTGTATCTAAGCCTATCATGTGTGATACTGTCTGCTGAGCCGCGTATCTAAGCCTATCATGTGTGATACTGTCTGCTGAGCCGTGTATCTAAGCCTATCATGTGTGATACTGTGTGCTGAGCTGTGTATCTAAGCCTATCATGTGTGATACTGTCTGTTGAGCCGTGTATCTAAGCCTATCGTGTGTGATACTGTCTGCTGAACCGTGTATCTAAGCCTATCATGTGTGATACTGTCTGCTGAGCCGTGTATCTTAGCCTATCATGTGTGATACTGTGTGCTGAGCCGTGTATCTAATCCTATCATGTGTGATACTGTCTGCTGAGCCGTGTATCTAATCCTCTCCTGTGTGATACTGTGTGCTGAGCCGTGTATCTAAGCCTATCATGTGTGATACTGTGTGCTGAGCCGTGTATCTAAGCCTATCATGTGTGATACTGTCTGTTGAGCCGTGTATCTAAGCCTATCATGTGTGATACTGTCTGCTGAGCCGTGTATCTAAGCCGATCATGTGTGATACTGTCTGCTGAGCCGTGTATCTAAGCTGATCATGTGTGATACTGTCTGCTGAGCCATGTATCTAAGCCCATCATGTGTGATACTGTCTGCTGAGCCGTGTATCTAAGCCTTCATATGTCATACTGTCTGATGAGCTGTGTATCTAAGCCTTCATACGTGATACTGTCTGCTGAGCTGTGTATCTAAGCCTTCATACGTGATACTGTCTGCTGAGCCGCGTATCTAAGCATCTCATACGTGATACTATCTGCTCAGCTGTGTATCTAAGTCTCCTATATGTGATACTGTCTGCTGAGCCATGTATCTAAGCCCATCATGTGTGATACTGTCTGCTGAGCCGTGTATCTAAGCCTTCATATGTCATACTGTCTGATGAGCTGTGTATCTAAGCCTTCATACGTGATACTGTCTGCTGAGCTGTGTATCTAAGCCTTCATACGTGATACTGTCTGCTGAGCCGTGTATCTAATCCTATCATATGCGGTACTGTCTGCTGAAATGTCTATCTAATCTTATCCTATGTGATACTGTTTGCTGAGCTGTGTATCTAAGCCTTCATACGTGATACTGTCTGCTGAGCCATGCATCTAAGTCTTCATGCCTGATACTGTTTGCTGAGTCATGTATCCAAGCCTATCATATGTGATACTATTTGCTGAGCTGTGTATCTAATCCTATCTCGTGTGATACTGTCTATTGAGCTGTGTATCTAATCCTATCTTGTGTGATACTGCCTGCTGAGCTGTGTATATAATCCTTCATATGTGATACTGTCTGCTGAGCTGTGTATCTAAGTCTCCCATGTGTGATTGTCTGTTGAGCCGTGTATCTAATCCTTCATACGTGATACTGTCTGCTGAGCTGTGTATCTAAGCCTGTCATGTGTGATTGTCTGTTGAGCCGTGTATCTAAGCCTCTCATACATGAGACGGTCTGCTGAGCCGTGTATCTAAGCCTCTCATAGATGAGACTGTCTGCTGAGCTGTGTATCTAAGCCTCTTATACATGAGACTGTCTGCTGAGCCGTGTATCTAATCCTCTCCTGTGTGATACTGTCTGCTGAGCTGTGTATCTAAGCCTATCCTGTGTGATACTGTCTGCTGAGCCGTGTATCTAAGCCTCTCATAGATGAGACTGTCTGCTGAGCTGTGTATCTAAGCCTCTTATACATGAGACTGTCTGCTGAGCCGTGTATCTAATCCTATCCTGTGTGATACTGTCTGCTGAGCTGTGTATCTAAGCCTATCCTGTGTGATACTGTCTGCTGAGCTGTGTATCTAAGCCTCTCATACATGAGACTGTCTGCTGAGCTGTGTATCTAAGCCTATCCTGTGTGATACTGTCTGCTGAGCCGTGTATCTAAGCCTCTCATACATGAGACTGTCTGCTGAGCCGTGTATCTAAGCCTCTCATACATGAGACTGTCTGCTGAGCTCTGTATCTAAGTCTCCCATGTGTGATACTGTCTGCTGAGCTGTGTATCTAATCCTTCTTACGTGATACTGCCTGCTGAGCTGTGTATCTAAGCCTCTCATACATGAGGCTGTCTGCTGAGCTGTGTATCTAAGTCTCCCATGTGTGATTGTCTGTTGAGCCGTGTATCTAAGTCACTATTAAACCTGCAGAGTTCACAGGTCTCCAGGGGACATTGTTCATCAGAACACAGACAAAGTCCAAACAATGGAGCAGCTGGCAAATGATTCTGTGAAGAAGCCCCACAGCCTGGAATGGAGAGGGGCGATGATGACTTTGGGGGTCCATGGATACATAAAGATTTATAGAGGACAGCTGGACTGAAGGTTACAAACAATATAAAGAAAACTGAAGATGAGAAGAAGCGTCAGCAATCAAGAGATCAATACATCAATTCACCAGCGAGAAACCACAGAACAACACAAATCTACAAACAGATAATAATAAGAAGAATGTTTATTTATATAGCACCAACATATTCCACAGCGCTTTACAATTAAGCAGGGACATGTACAGACAATAAAGACATTACAAGATAAGACAGTTTAAACTGTTACATTAGGAGTGAGGTCCCTGGGTGCAAGCTGACAATCTACAAGGAAATGGGGGGACACAATAGGTGGAAAGTGCTTGTTATTTCAGGTCTGGCAATTATAATAAATAGGGATTTTCATATAAAGCTGTATGATCCGGTCATCAGCACGTATGTTCAAGTGCAATACTCAAGTATCGAGTGCAGCTAACTAGTGATGAGTGAGCACTAAAATGCTCGGGTGCTCGATGCTCGGGTCGAGCACATTGGAACACTCAGGTGCTCGACCCGAGCAACGAGCCCAATGTAAGTCTATGGGAAACTCGAGCATTTTTCAGGCGGCTCCCCCCGGCGGTCTGCAGAGGGGCTAAAAATTGCTCAAATCAATGGGAACAGTGCTGAAATGACATAGGAACAGCATGGTGAAGACCCCTAGAAACATTTCTGACTCCCAGGTCACTGCTGTCAACAATGTTGTCAGAGGTATTACGCCACTTTTACGGACTCACAATAAAACATACAAAAACTAAACCAAAATGGATTTTCCTGAGAAATATGTTAAGGAACATCCTTTCCAGGGTAATGACTTTGATATAAGGCAAAATAAATAACCAGAAATAAAAAATACTCCTCCACACCTTGGGCTATGTTCACACGCAGCGTTTTTGATGCGTTTTTGCACTTTTGTATTCCTTTCAAACAAGACAAATGCATTCACCAGGAAATGTCATTTTAACATTTTACAATCTTACCTGGCAATGTGGTGTGTGACACATAATCAGACACATCCTGTTTTATTTATGAAGGAGGGACTCTGAAAGTCACAAAGCCTATTTTTATAGGGCCATCAGGCGGCCCTTACTATTCTTAAAGGGCCAGCAGTCGGCCCTCGTTATTGTTAGAGAGCCATCAGCCGGCTATGCTTTGCTGTTCCCATTATTAATGAGTGGGTCTCCTATACTGTTATTGCATATGCAGTGACCACAAGGGCTTGCAAAAATTTGAAGGCACTCCAATGCCCCTTGCAAGAGACATAGAGGTCAGAGAGCCTCCTAAAAACAATGTTCCCATTATGAGGAAATGGGTCTCCCATAGTGTTTGCCTATGCAGTGAAGCAACGGCTGCCAAAAATTTGAAGGCACGCCAATGCTCCTTGGAAGAGACGTAGAGGGTGTAGCGTCGGCGTCCCTGCCTCCTGCTAGGCAGGGACGCTGTTCCCCTCACCTCTCCGTGCCCGGCGTCCTCCTCCCGCTCTGCTGGCAGCGCGCGCTGCTTCCCGGCCACTGTGCTTAGGGCGCGCGCGCGCGCGCTCCCCCTCTCTTAAAGGGGCCGCGCGCGCCGTCCTAAGGAGTCCCCGGCCAATGGCCGGAGGACCTCACCATATATAAGGCACCTCCTCCAAAATGGAGGTGCCCGAGCAATGTTGTTGCAAAGCCTTCACTCTGCTTCAGCCCTCAGGTCCCGTTACCAGTTACCTGCCAGTCACCTGTCAGATTCCTGCTTGATTCCTGCCTGATATCCGTTTACCTGCTTGCAAGCCTGCGGTCCGACGGTCTGCCTTCCGACACCTGTCAGTCTGTCTATGGACCAGCCTGCCCGCTCACCTGGGAGCGCTCACCTGCTACCTGCCTGCTAGCCTACCTGGAGGCTCCGCCGTCACTTGCCGTGACCACCTGCCTGTCCAGAGACTCTTGCCTGCTCACCTGGGAGCGCTCACCTGCTACCTGCCTGCTAGCCTACCTGGAGGCTCCACCGTCACTTGCCGTGACCACCTGCCTGTCCAGAGACTCTTGCCTGCTCACCTGGGAGCGCTCACCTGCTACCTGTCTGCTAGCCTACCTGGAGGCTCTGCCGTCACTTGCCGTGACCACCTGCCTGTCCAGAGACTCTTGTCTGCTCACCTGGGAGCGCTCACCTGCTACCTGCCTGCTAGCCTACCTGGAGGCTCCGCCGTCACTTGCCGTGACCACCTGCCTGTCCAGAGACTCTTGCCTGCTCACCTGGGAGCGCTCACCTGCTACCTGCCTGCTAGCCTACCTGGAGGCTCCGCCGTCACTTGCCGTGACCACCTGCCTGTCCAGAGACTCTTGTCTGCTCACCTGGGAGCACTCACCTGCTACCTGCCTGCTAGCCTACCTGGAGGCTCTGCCGTCACTTGCCGTGACCACCTGCCTGTCCAAAGACTCTCGCCCGCTCACCTGGGAGCGCTCACCAGCCACCTGCCTGCTGTCCTTCTACCCAGAGACTGTCCCTGTCACTTGCCGTGAGTACCCGTCCTTCTACCCAGAGACTGTCCCTGTCACTTGACGTGACTACCTGCCCTTCTACCCAGAGACTGTCCCTGTCACTTGCCGCGACTACCTGCCCTTCTACCCAGAGACTGTCACTGTCACTTGCCGTGACTACCTGCCCGTCTTCCCTGGGAGCCACCCGCTTCCTTACAAGGACCGCCCCCTTGTATAGTTGCTCAGAGGTTCCGCCTCCCAGACCCGTTACAGTTTGCTCGGGCCATGGAACCCGGTGGCACCCAAGCTCCCTCGCTCTCGGACCTATGTCATGAACTGTCCCGTCAGAGGTCCCAACAGGAGTCCATCCTGAGTCATCTGCGGAATGTCAATTCTCGCCTGGACACTCTGACTGCTCCACCAGCAACCACCGCTAGTGTCATGACTCGCAGCCCGGCAGCGCCGCTGCCCACCAATACTATGGCATCCTACCCCGGACCCCGGCTTTCTGCACCTCCTCGCTTCGGAGGCGACCCCGCTCAAGCTCGGGGCTTCATAAACCAGTGCACCCTGCACTTTGAACTCCTGTCCCACCAGTTTATCTCCGACCAGGCCAAAGTAGCCTTCATCATGTCCCATCTCACGGGGGAGGCACTGGCTTGGCTAAATCCTCTATGGGAGAGAGGAGACCCCCTGGTGTCCAACCTGCCAGCCTTTCTCACGGCTTTCCGGAAAGTCTTCGACGAACCCGGACGGAAGACCTCATCCGCATCATCTCTGCTACGCCTCCATCAAGGAAATCTCACCGTGGGCCAATATGCCATACGGTTCCGTACCCTTGCTTCGGAGCTGGCCTGGGATAACGACGCCCTGGTGTCTGTCTTTTGGGAGGGTCTGTCCGGCCGTATTAAAGATGAACTCGCCGGTCGGGACATACCTACCACACTCGACGACTTAATAACTCTTGCCACCCGGATTGACATCCGGTTCCAAGAACGCGCCAAAGAGGTCACCCGTGAGAGGAGGTTTCCACGTCTAGCCCCTACCTTTCAGAAATCTGTCACTTCTCCCGCTACTCCCCAGGCGCACTCACCCGAGCCTATGCAGGTCGACCAGACCAAGATGGTCAAAACCCGTCAAGAGTTACGCCGTGCCGAGGGGAGCTGCTTCTACTGTGGCAGTAAGGAGCACCGGATCCGTTCCTGCCCGGAGAGGTCGGGAAACGCCTGTGTCTAGGATCGCTCAGAGAGGTCGTCCTAGACAAGAGTAAACCCTCTCCATCTCTGTTGCTGTCGGTCTCTATCATCTGCGGGAAGAACCGTTATTTTGAACTAGCCCAACTTGACTCTGGAGCTGCCGGAAATCTCATTTCTCAGTCTCTGGTAGAGAAATACCGCATTCCCACCAAACCTCTAGCTGTACCCTTATCTGTCGCTGCCGTGGATGGGGGCCTCTTACCACATCCCATCCAACTCATCACCGAATCCATAACCCTGCAGGTGGGAATGCTGCACTCTGAGAGCATCTTCTTTCATGTTCTGCCTGGACTCTCTCACGCCCTCTTACTAGGCCTACCTTGGCTTCAGAGACATGCACCCGTGCTTGATTGGCAGACCGGAGAGGTCCTTCGCTGGGGACAGGACTGCCATAAGACTTGTTTAGTTCCCGTCCATCCTGTCCGTCCTTCTCCTACTCCAGCCAATCTACCTGGTCTTCCGGCTCCTTATTGGTCGTATGCGGACGTCTTTAATAAAAAGGAGGCAGAGACATTCCCCCCTCATAGACCATACGACTGCCCAATCGACCTGATGCCCGGCGCTACTCCTCCCCGTGGGCGCATTTACCCTTTGTCCGCTGCTGAGACCCGATCCATGTCAGAATATATTGAGGAGAATCTGGCCCGGGGGTTTATCCGGAAATCTACTTCCCCGGCGGGAGCAGGCTTCTTCTTCGTCAAAAAGAAGGACGGCTCACTCCGTCCCTGTATAGACTATAGAGGCCTTAACCAGATCACGGTGAAGAATAAATACCCCCTTCCGCTCATTCCGGAATTATTTGACCGTCTGAGGGGGGCTAGAATCTTCACCAAGCTGGACCTCCGTGGGGCGTATAACCTGGTCCGTATCCGTCAGGGGGATGAATGGAAGACGGCATTCAACACCCGGGACGGCCACTATGAATACCTGGTAATGCCCTTCGGTCTCTGTAACGCTCCTGCCGTCTTTCAAGAGTTGGTCAATGACATCTTCCGGGACCTTCTCTACTCCTGCGTAGTGGTGTACCTGGGCAACATCTTGGTCTTCTCTCCGGATCTCCCCACACACCGGAGGGATGTTCGTCAGGTTCTGCTCAGGCTCAGGCAGAACCACCTCTACGCTAAATATGAGAAGTGCCTCTTTGAGCAGACCTCGCTTCCGTTTTTGGGCTACATAATTTCTCAGACCGGCCTACGAATGGATCCTAAGAAACTGTCTGCCATCGAGAAGTGGCCTCGACCAGAGGGGTTGAAGGCTATTCAGCGGTTCCTGGGCTTCGCCAACTACTACCGCCTCTTCATACCGCACTTCTCTTCCCGGACTGCCCCTATCTCTGCGCTCACCCGTAAGGGCACTAATCCCAGAGAATGGCCGCCCGAAGCAGAGGAAGCTTTTCTTTCCTTAAAACAGGCTTTCTCTTCCGCCCCGGTGCTGCATCGCCCGGACGGCAACAAGCAATTCTTCCTGGAAGTTGACGCCTCCTCTTCTGGAGCCGGAGCGGTACTTACCCAAAAATCGTCTTCCGGGAGAATGGTAACTTGCGGCTTCTTCTCCAAACTCTTCTCCTCTTCCGAGCGCAACTATTCTATAGGAGACCGAGAATTGTTGGCCATTAAGCTGGCATTGGAGGAGTGGCGTTACCTGCTCGAGGGGGCTCTTCACCCGGTAATAATTTACACAGACCACAAGAACTTGGCTTACCTCCAGAGTGCCCAGAGACTTAACCCGCGCCAAGCCCGGTGGTCCTTGTTTTTTGCTCGCTTTGATTTTGTTCTTCATTTTCGCCCGGCTGACAAAAACATCAAAGCTGATGCCTTGTCCCGATCCTTCCTGGTGTCTGATCTTGAGGAGGAACCTAAACACATCATCGATCCCGCCAGAGTAATGCAGGTGGCCCCAGTGAGTCTAAATCGTCTCCCTCCCGGTAAGACGTTCGTAACGGTACCTGATCGGGAGAAGATCCTACACTGGGGTCACTCGTCTAAGCTTGCTGGCCACGCCGGTCAGAAAAAGACCCTCCAGCTTATCACCCGGCACTACTGGTGGCCTACCCTGCACAAGGACGTAATAGACTTTGTTTCTGCCTGTGTGTCCTGCGCCCGCAACAAAGTCCCGAGACACCTGCCAGCCGGTCGCCTCCTTCCGCTTCCTGTACCTGCTGCCCCCTGGCAGCATATTGCTATGGACTTCATAACTGATCTCCCTGTCTCTGCCGGTTGTACGGTCATTTGGGTGGTCGCTGACCGCTTTTCCAAAATGGCTCATTTCATTCCCCTGCCAGGCCTCCCGTCTGCACTCGAGCTGGCTAAAGACTTTATCCGCCACATCTTCCGTCTCCATGGCCTGCCCCTCCACATCGTGTCGGATCGTGGGGTCCAGTTCACCTCACGCTTCTGGAGAGCCACATGCAAGCTGCTAGACGTCACCCTGGACTTCTCCTCCGCATACCACCCACAGTCCAATGGTCAAGTGGAGCGGATCAATCAGATCCTGACCAGTTACCTCCGGCACTTCGTTAATGCCCACCATTCAGACTGGGTGGATCTCCTGCCATGGGCAGAATTCTCTTACAATAATCACGAGAGCGAATCTTCCTCCAAGTTCCCGTTTTTTGTAGTCTTCGGTCAGCATCCTCGGATCCCATTTCCCGTCTCCACCTCGGTGGACAATCCGGCTGCGGAATCTCTCGTTAGCAAATTTTCCTCCATTTGGGAGAGTACCCGGTCCGCACTCCTTCAGTCGTCCGAGCGGATGAAAAAACACGCTGACAAAAAACGCCTGGATCCTCCACAATTCCGTCCTGGAGATAAAGTCTGGCTCTCGTCCAAGTATGTCCGGCTCAAGATTCCTTCCTACAAGTTAGGGCCTCGGTTCATCGGCCCACTGGAAGTTATCAAACAAATCAACCCAGTGGCCTATAAATTGAAACTCCCGGCCAACTTGCGGATCCCTAACTCCTTCCACGTATCTCTCCTCAAACCCGTGGTACTTAACTCTTTTTCCAAGTCTACAGGTACGCCTCCTGCTCCGGTTTCCGCTGAAAACGAGTTTGAGGTAGAGAACATTCTTGCCACCAAAAGGGTAAGAGGAAAAACCTTTTTTCTGGTAGATTGGAAGGGGTTTGGTCCTGAGGAGAGAACGTGGGAGCCCCGGGAGAACATCCATGCCCCTCTCATCCTTGATAAATTTCTGTCTGGCCTAAAAAAGGGGGGGCCTAAAGGGGGGGTACCGTAGCGTCGGCGTCCCTGCCTCCTGCTAGGCAGGGACACTGTTCCCCTCACCTCTCCACTCCGTGCCCGGCGTCCTCCTCCCGCTCTGCTGGCAGCGCGCGCTGCTTCCTGGCCACTGTGCTTAGGGCGCGCGCGCTCTCCCCCTCTCTTAAAGGGGCCACGCGCGCCGTCCTAAGGAGTCCCCGGCCAATGGCCGGAGGACCTCACCATATATAAGGCACCTCCTCCAAAATGGAGGTGCCCGAGCAATGTTGTTGCAAAGCCTTCACTCTGCTTCAGCCCTCAGGTCCCGTTACCAGTTACCTGCCAGTCACCTGTCAGATTCCTGCTTGATTCCTGCCTGATATCCGTTTACCTGCTTGCAAGCCTGCGGTCCGACGGTCTGCCTTCCGACACCTGTCAGTCTGTCTATGGACCAGCCTGCCCGCTCACCTGGGAGCGCTCACCTGCTACCTGCCTGCTAGCCTACCTGGAGGCTCCGCCGTCACTTGCCGTGACCACCTGCCTGTCCAGAGACTCTTGCCTGCTCACCTGGGAGCGCTCACCTGCTACCTGCCTGCTAGCCTACCTGGAGGCTCCGCCGTCACTTGCCGTGACCACCTGCCTGTCCAGAGACTCTTGCCTGCTCACCTGGGAGCGCTCACCTGCTACCTGCCTGCTAGCCTACCTGGAGGCTCTGCCGTCACTTGCCGTGACCACCTGCCTGTCCAAAGACTCTCGCCCGCTCACCTGGGAGCGCTCACCAGCCACCTGCCTGCTGTCCTTCTACCCAGAGACTGTCCCTGTCACTTGCCGTGAGTACCCGTCCTTCTACCCAGAGACTGTCCCTGTCACTTGCCGTGACTACCTGCCCTTCTACCCAGAGACTGTCCCTGTCACTTGCCGCGACTACCTGCCCTTCTACCCAGAGACTGTCCCTGTCACTTGCCGTGACTACCTGCCCGTCTTCCCTGGGAGCCACCCGCTTCCTTACAAGGACCGCCCCCTTGTATAGTTGCTCAGAGGTTCCGCCTCCCAGACCCGTTACAGAGGGCCTCATGAAAAAATGTTCCCATTATTAGGAAGTGGGTCTCCCATACTGTTTGCCTATGCAGCGAATGCAAAAGCTGCCAAAACTTTGGAGGAACTCCAATGCCCCTTGCAAGACACGTAGAGGAGGTGATATGGTAGATATGGTGGAGAATGATATGGTGATGGAAGATAAGGAGGAGGACAAGAGCAAATAGCCAGGAAGCGTATACCCATGTGTGGTTGGGTTGTGAAGAGGTGCATGGGAATACACCTCCCAAAAAAGACACTGGATTTGAGTTTATGTTACGCTGCTATCATTCGGTGGTGTTGAGAAGTCTGGCCCAATCCAGCCCTTGCTCATTTTTATAAGAGTCAGCCTGTCCGCATTTTCAGTTGACAGGCAGATTATCGGTTATAATTCCACCAATGGCGCTAAAAACCCTTTCTGACAAAACGCTAGCTGCAGGGCAGGCCAGGACCTCCAAGGCATAGAGAGCCAGTTCATGCCACATGTCCAGCTTGGATACCCAATAATTATAAGGCACAGAGGAATCACGGAGGACGTTGGTACGGTCGGCAAGGTACTCCCTCACCATCTTCCAAAACTTTTCACACCTTGTGAGAGTACCCCCCGCCACAGGGCCTGTAAGATGGGAGGGTCTGAGAAAACTCTGCCAGAACTTTGACAGTGTTCCCCTGCCTCTGCTGGATTGAAGTTGTGTCTCTCTCGCCTGTACTCCTTGGTTGTCCAACGAACTGTGCCCTCTGCCGCCAGCGTTTTCAGATGGGAATTTTTTTAATAATTCCACAACAAGGGCCTTCTGGTACTGCCCCATTTTTGTAGACCTGTCCGCCTTGGGAATAAGAGATAGAAAGTTCTCCTTGTAGCGTGAGTCTAGAAGTGTCACCAACCAGTAATGACTGTCACCCAAAATTTGGAGAACGCGAGGGTCATGGGAAAGGCAGCGTAACATAAACTCAGCCATGCGTGCCAGACTGCTAATGTGTCACCCTGGCCTGGATGCCACAAGTATATTAAAGCTGTGTCTGAGAGCAAGGGGGAGGTACTCTAGTTAGGGGAACATTAGCATGCAGTACCTCCTGTCTCAGGCCAGTAGGGGGAGCAGGCTGCCCCTATAAAAGCTGGTACTGGGGGCAGGGTTAGAGAGAACTGGATGACCTGTCTCAGCACTGAGACGTGTCCCGGAGCAGAGCAGGGACAGAAAGTTGTATTGCACCTAAGAGGAAGTGTGGCAGGAGGAGAGCCACAAGCCAGAGACAAGAGGCGAAGTGAGCCTGTCTTGGCAGATAAAGGACTTAATTTACCAGACTTTGGTGTCTGAGGCTGGGAGGATTCCACATTCTCCAGCAGATAACCAGTCCGCAGGGGACTGTATATTCCTTGGCCTAAGAAGCCTGGAGGCCCTGCCACAACAGAAGGGACCAGCACAGCCGTACAAGGCTGGGAGCAGAAAGGAACCCACGTTGCAGGCCATACAGGCGAGAGTACACGGAGAGCTCGGAAACGTGGGCTGTTACCCTATAAGGAGGAGATAGCCAGAACGGAGCGCAGAAAGCACGGTAGGCCTACACCCTCACCCTGACCAGGGCCAATCTCCCAATTGCTCTAAGACATCCAGGTCCCCTCCTAGCCGGGACTGTTTATGGGTCAGTTTACCTGTTTTAGTAAAGACCCTGGACTGCAACCTGTTGTCTGTGTGCTCCTTCGCGCCTCCAGCACTACCGGTACTGGGACTCTCACCACCATCACTCCCACCATCCATTATACTGCCCTGGGGCCGCACTCTTCCCGTGGGGAGTCACACTACCCTAGCTGCACACCTCATCAGCCCCAGCGGTCTGCATGCTAATAACCGCAATCCACGGGTGGCGTAGTCGGACATTATCAATAGAGCATAGCAGACTACCATTGGTCTGACCACCCTGAGCCACGGAACCGGGTTGCCACTACTACTCCCATCGTTTCCCTACCGCCCGGATCCGAGTGCCCCACGGCCCAGGGGGCGAGTCACTAACAGGCAAGACTTCCGTGTCCTCACCAAGAGGACGACTGACCCTGTTCTCAGGCCATCCACGCTGAACAGACGGTATGACAGTTGTGCAGGTAGAACCGTCTATAGCGCATGAAACTAGCTCCTGTCCTTCCTCCTCCTCCTCCTCTTCCTCATTGTCACCCAATCCACGTTGGGATGAGATGAGGCTGGGCTGTGTGTAATCACCCTGTATGGTTCCTTGCTCAATCTCATCGTTCTCTGCCTGCAATGCATCCATTTTGATTGTGAGCAGAGAGCGTTTCAGAAGACAGAGAAGCGGGATTGTGACGCTAATTATGGTGTCATCGCCGCTCACCATCTTGGTGGAGTCCTCAAAGTTTTGGAGGATGGTACATATGTCTGACATCCATGTCCACTCCCGAGGTCTTATGTGTGGAGTCTGAATACCGATGGCCTTGTTGATGCTGGTAGTCAACAACTGACCTCTTCTGCTCACAAATCCTTCCCAACATCTGCAGTGTAGAGTTCCAACGCATGGGGACATCACATACCAATTGGTGAGCCGGAAGCTGCAAATGCTGCTGAAACACTGCAAGGGCGGCGGAAGCTGTAGCTGACTTTCTAAAATGGGCACACAGGCGGCGTACTTTAACAAGCAGATCCAGCAGCTCCGGGTAGGATTTGAGAAACCGCTGAACCACGAGGTTAAGCGCACATGGGCCAGGCATGGTACGTGTGTGAGCTCGCCTCGCCTCAGAGCCGCCACCAGGTTCCGGCCATTGTCACACACGACCATGCCTGGCTGTAGGTTCAGCTGTGTGAGCCACAGATCTGTCTGCTCTTTAAGAGCTGTCCACAACTCTTCAGCGTTGTGTGGTTTGTCACCTAAGCATATTAGCTAAGCATGTTAGACCGAGTACCGAGGGACGGCCGCCATCAGGTTGCGGAAAGCTTCCACCCGAAGACACTGTTCATGGACCCTGGGGTTCGGCCCACTTAGTCGGGTGCTTTGCTGCCATGTGCCTGATCATGCTGGTGGTGGTCAGGCTGCTAGTTTTGCCACCCCTGCTGATGCTGGCCTGGCAGGTGGTGCAAATGGCCTTTTTGGGGTTATCGGCATTGTCTTTAAAAAACAACCAGACTCGGGAAGACCTAACAGTTGTACTGGCAACTTCCATCGTGTTGATGTTACAGGGAACGGTTGCCCACCTTCTGTCTGTGTCCACCACACTGCTTCTTCCTGCCTGTTGTGGTGCTACGCCTTCCTCCCCCTGTATGCTGCTCTCCTCGCTCTGCGTTAGGTCAGTTATTATATCATCCACCACCTCGTCTTCCACTTCCGTACTCTGGTCCTCCTCCTGACTTTCTGGCAATTGTGTCTCATCATCATCGTCCACCTCTTGTGACAGTTTCCCACCGTCGCCTTCGTGTGACCGTGGCTGCTCAAATATTTGGGCATCACTACATGAAATCTGCTCTTGCTCCGCTTCAAGTGGACCGGGCGAGAGGCCCGAATCTATAAATGGAAAAGTGAACAGCTCTTCGGAGTGTCCAAGTGTGGGATCAGTTGTCTCTGGGTACTCGGCATGGTGGGAGGAAGGAGGATCAGGGTGAGGAATATGCGGTCCAGACTCACAGCTACTGAGACTTGACCGTGTGGAAGACAAGGTGGTGGTGGTGGTGGCTAAGTGACTGGAAGAATTATCTGCTATCCAACCAATAACCTTTTCACACTGCTCTGTGTTCAATAGTGGTGTTCTGTGGTCCCCTATTAATTGGGACAGGAAGGTCGAGCGAGAAGATATGGGTGTTTGTTGCGGCTCAATTTCAGCTAGCCCACGGCCTCGGCCTCTGCATGCACCATAACCATCACGTCCAGTTCCCCGTCCCTTGCCCATTTTAAATGCAGGACAATATTTTCCACATTCACTACAAATGGCTGGATTTGAATCGCAGTGATATGTGATACATGTGACGGAATACCACAGTTTTAAATACCTGGTCTGTAGGTAACTATTTTTAACAGCGAAGTGGTGTCAATAACTTCGCTAACACACTGCAACAAACTTCCAATGGAGGTCAGAAATGGCAGAATTTTCAGCACACTTATATGTGATCCATGTGACGGACAAACCACAGTTTTAAATAGTTGGATTTTTAGCGCGGTAATATGGAAAAGACCTGGCTGTATTCTGCAGTGCCAACAAGCAAATGGTGCAGAAAAACGGTGTTCACTGGATTGCTTTTTAAGCAAATAATCAGGATTAAGATCCAAAAAAAAATGATTCCTGGCCCCTGAGACCCGGGCCTATTTCTACAAATATCTGTAAAAGCACCAGCAGACAGAACTGAAATGGACCCTCTTGCTATGTGCACTGCAGTCTGCTATGTACACTGCCTGCCTGATATCTCTGCAGATGGATTAGTCCTCAGAAGGACTGTTTGTTGAGATGGATATGTGTCTCTAATATAGTCTGGTATACCTACACTAACTAGAAACAAGCAAATCTCTCCCTAGCTCAGCAGCAGCTCTCCCTACACTGTCTGATCCGGAGTGACTGTGACGAGCATGGCGGAACCCGGTCTGATATAGACCTGATGACGCTGTGCGGCCAGCCAATCACTGTAATGCCCACAACCAACATGGCTACGGCATTACAGTGAGTGGCAGGCAATCCCTGCATGTTCATTGGTGCTGTAAAGAGCGTCAAACATGCAGGGAGGGAACCTGAGCTCCCGCCGAGCAACCCCGGAAATACTCGGCCAGCGCAGAGCATCTCGAGCAGTGAGATGCTCGGGCGAGCACCAAGCAGTAGCGAGCATGCTCGCTCATCACTACAGCTAACGTGTGCATGGAGGGTGTGGAGACAGATGAATAGTAGAGAACAGATTCTGAATAATATTTAGAAGGAGGTAACACGGGAAAGTTAGTTTACTGAGTAGTTGAGGTGGTAGGCTTGTTTAAAGAGATGGGTTTTTAAAGCGCGCTTGAAGACATGGGGGCTAGGCATCAGTCAGATCGCCTGGGGTAGTGCATTTCAGAGAACTGGCGCAGCACGAGAGAAGTCTCGGAGACAGAGGTGCGAGGTTCGGATTATGGGGGATGTTAGTCTTAGGTCATTTGCAGAACGGAGGGCACGTGTAGGGCGATAGGCAGAGGAGATGAGAGAGGAGATAAAAGGTGGCGCAGAACTGTGGAGAGCTTTGTGGGTGAGAGTGATGAGTTTATATTGGACCCTGTAGCGAATGGGTAACCAGTGTAATGACTGGCACAAGATGGAGGCATCGGTGAAGCGGCTGAACAGAAACATGACCCTGGCTGCCGCATTCAGGACGGATTGGAGGGGAGAAAGTTTGGTAAGAGGGAGACCGATCAGAAGAGAGTTACAGTAGTCCAGACGAGAGTGAATAAGAGCGACAGTAAGAGTTTTAGCAGTTTCAAAAGTGAGAAAAGGTCGGATTCTGGAGATGTTTTTAAGATGCAGGTGACAAGAGCGAGTGAGTGATCGGATATAGGGAGGAAAGGAAAGGTTAGTGTCGAATATGACCCCAAGGTCATATTCTACTTGGGAGTTATGGTTGAACCCTCCAAGGTAATTTCAATAGAGATATTCAAATAGCATTATAGAAATTGCATCTTTCTACGTAAGAACAGTATTAGGGTATGTGCACACGATGCAGAAATGCTCAGGATTTTTTCCTGAGCGTTTCTGCATCTCTCTGGCAGGAAAAGACGCATGCGGATTGTACATGCGGATTGTACATGCGGATTGTACATGCGGATTGTACATGCTGATTGTACATGCTGATTGTACATGCGTTTTCCTGCCAGGGACATGCGGAAATGAAGCGGTCTTCACATGCATTTGTGCATGCAGGTTGACAAGCGCTTCCCAAGCGATTTTAGCATCACTTGGAAAGTGCTTGTCAACTTCACACTATATAAATCCATGCAACCGGCATGGATTTATATAGTGTGTGAATGTCAAAAAATAAATCTATACTTTACCCTCTGATGGCCCCCGGTGTCCGGCTTCGCTCGGTCCCGGCTGCCGGCAGTGAAGACTTTAGGACCTTCCGACGTCAGCGTCACGTGACCCGTCACATGACTCTGACGTCAGCGAAGGTCCTTCATTCAACCGCGAAGTGCGGGGAATCAAGCAGGAGCGCTGAGCGGGCCGTCAGAAGGTGAGAATATATATATTTTATTCTTTTTTTTTTAATGGTACCTGGGTCTGGATGAGAGTCCTCTCCTCCACACCCTGGTACCATCCGCACATTAGACCGCATGAAAAGCGCATCAACATATACAGTGATGCGGATTCCATGCGGTCTAATGCAAGTCAATGGCGGCAAAAGAGCAGCGTTTCCGCAAAATTAATTGACATGCTGCGGATTTTTGACTGCAGCGTTTACGCTGCGGAAAAATCCACATCATGGGCACAGCACATGCGGATTTCAATTGGGGAACATTGCTGCCCTTCTACCATGCGTTTTTCATGCGTTTCCGCGGCGTTTACGCAACTGCAAAAACGCCGCGGAAACGCATGAAAAACGCATCGTGTGAACTCAGCCTTATGGTAGTTATATTCTTGTACATAAGAGCAGTATTATAGTAGTTATATTCTTGTACATAGGGGCAGTATTATAGTAGTTATATTCTTGTAGATAGGGGCAGTATTATAGTAGTTATATTCTTGTACATAGGGGCAGTATTATAGTAGTTATATTCTTTTACATAGGGGGCAGTATTATAGTAGTTATATTCTTGTACATAGGGGGCAGTATTATAGTAGTTATATTCTTGTACATAGGGGCAGTATTATAGTAGTTATATTCTTGTACATAGGGGACAGTATTATAGTAGTTATATTCTTGTACATAGGGGCAGTATTATAGTAGTTATATTCTTGTACATAGGAGCAGTATTATAGTAGTTATATTCTTGTACATAGGGGCAGTATTATAGTAGTTATATTCTTGTACATAGGGGCAGTATTATAGTAGTTATATTCTTGTACATAGGGGCAGTATTATAGTAGTTATATTCTTGTACATAGGGGGCAGTATTATAGTAGTTATATTCTTGTACATAAGAGCAGTGTTATAGTAGTTATATTCTTGTACATAGGAGCAGTATTATAGTAGTTATATTCTTGTACATAAGGGGCAGTATTATAGTAGTTATATTCTTGTACATAGGGGCAGTATTATAGTAGTTATATTCTTGTACATAGGAGCAGTATTATAGTAGTTATATTCTTGTACATATGGGGCAGTATTATAGTAGTTATATTCTTGTACATAAGAGCAGTGTTATAGTAGTTATATTCTTGAACATAGGAGCAGTATTATAGTAGTTATATTCTTGTACATAAGGGGCAGTATTATAGTACTTATATTCTTGTACATAGGAGCAGTATTATAGTAGTTATATTCTTGTACATAGGAGCAGTATTATAGTAGTTATATTCTTGTACATAGGGGCAGTATTATAGTAGTTATATTCTTGTACATAAGAGCAGTGTTATAGTAGTTATATTCTTGTACATAGGAGCAGTATTATAGTAGTTATATTCTTGTACATAAGGGGCAGTATTATAGTAGTTATATTCTTGTACATAGGGGCAGTATTATAGTAGTTATATTCTTGTACATAGGAGCAGTATTATAGTAGTTATATTCTTGTACATATGGGGCAGTATTATAGTAGTTATATTCTTGTACATAAGAGCAGTGTTATAGTAGTTATATTCTTGAACATAGGAGCAGTATTATAGTAGTTATATTCTTGTACATAGGGGCAGTATTATAGTACTTATATTCTTGTACATAGGAGCAGTATTATAGTAGTTATATTCTTGTATCATAGGAGCAGTATTATAGTAGTTATATTCTTGTACATATGGGGCTGTATTATAGTAGTTATATTCTTGTACATAAGAGCAGTATTATAGTAGTTATATTCTTGTACATAGGAGCAGTATTATAGTAGTTATATTCTTGTACATAGAGAGCAGTATTATAGTAGTTATATTGTTGTACATAGGGGCAGTATTATAGTAGTTATATTCTTGTACATAGGGGGCAGTATTATAGTAGCTATATTCTTGTACATAGGGGCAGTATTATAGTAGTTATATTCTTGTACATAGGAGCAGTATTATAGTAGTTATATTCTTGTACATATGGGGCAGTATTATAGTAGTTATATTCTTGTACATAAGAGCAGTGTTATAGTAGTTATATTCTTGAACATAGGAGCAGTATTATAGTAGTTATATTCTTGTACATAGGGGCAGTATTATAGTACTTATATTCTTGTACATAGGAGCAGTATTATAGTAGTTATATTCTTGTACATAGGAGCAGTATTATAGTAGTTATATTCTTGTACATATGGGGCTGTATTATAGTAGTTATATTCTTGTACATAAGAGCAGTATTATAGTAGTTATATTCTTGTACATAGGGGCTGTATTATAGTAGTTATATTCTTGTACATAGAGAGCAGTATTATAGTAGTTATATTGTTGTACATAGGGGCAGTATTATAGTAGTTATATTCTTGTACATAGGGGGCAGTATTATAGTAGCTATATTCTTGTACATAGGGGGCAGTATTATAGCAGTTATATTCTTGTACATAAGAGCAGTATTATAGTAGTTATATTCTTGTACATAGGAGCAGTATTATAGTAGTTATATTCTTGTACATAGGGGGCAGTATTATAGTAGTTATATTCTTGTACATAGGAGCAGTATTATAGTAGTCATATTCTTGTACATAGGGGCAGTATTATAGTAGTTATATTATTGTACATGGGGCAGTATTATAGTAGTTATATTCTTGTACATAGGGGGCAGTATTATAGTAGTTATATTCTTGTACATAGGGGGCAGTATTATAGTAGTTATATTCTTGTACATAGGGGCAGTATTATAGTAGTTATATTCTTGTACATAGGGGGCAGTATTATAGTAGTTATATTCTTGTACATAGGAGCAGTATTATAGTAGTTATATTATTGTACATAGGAGCAGTATTATAGTAGTTATATTCTTGTACATAGGGAGCAGTATTATAGTAGTTATATTCTTGTACATAGGGGCAGTATTATAGTAGTTATATTCTTGTACATAGGGGCAGTATTAAAGTAGTTATATTCTTGTACATAGGAGCAGTATTATAGTAGTTATATTCTTGTACATGGGGCAGTATTATAGTAGTTATATTCTTGTACATAGGGGCAGTATTAAAGTAGTTATATTCTTGTACATAGGGGCAGTATTAAATTAGTTATATTCTTGTACGTAGGAGCAGTATTATCCTAGCTATATTCTTGTACATGGGGCAGTATTATAGTAGTTATATTCTTGTACATGGGTCAGTATTATAGTAGTTATATTCTTGTATACAGGGGCAGTATTATAGTAGTTATATTCTTGTACATGGGGCAGTAATATAGTAGTTATATTCTTGTATATGGGGCAGTATTATAGTAGTTATATTCTTGTATATATGTGCAGTATTATAGTAGTTATATTCTTGAACATAGAGGGCAGTATTATACTAGTTATATTATTGTACATAGGGGGCAATATTATAGTAGTTATATTCTTGTACATAGGAGCAGTATTATAGTAGTTATATTCTTGTAAATAGGAGCAGTATTATAGTAGTTGTATTCTTGTACATAGGGGGCAGTATTATAGTAGTTATATTCTTGTACATAGGGGACAGTATTATTGTAGTTATATTCTTGTACATAGGAGCAGTATTATAGTAGTTATATTCTTGTACATAGGAGCAGTATTATAGTAGATATATTCTTGTACATAGGGGGCAGTATTATAGTAGATATATTCTTGTACATAGGAGCAGTATGATAGTAGTTATATTCTTGTACATAGGAGCAGTATTATAGTAGTTATATTCTTGTACATAGGGGGCAGTATTATAGTAGATATATTCTTGTACATAGGAGCAGTATTATAGTAGTTATATTCTTGTACATAGGGGCAGTATTATAGTAGTCATATTCCTGTACATAGGAGCAGTATTATAGTAGTTATATTCTTGTACATAGGAGCAGTATTATAGTAGTTATATTCTTGTACATAGGGGGCAGTATTATAGTAGATATATTCTTGTACATAGGAGCAGTATTATAGTAGTTATATTCTTGTACATAGGGGCAGTATTATAGTAGTCATATTCTTGTACATAGGGACAGTATTATAGTAGTTATATTCTTGTACATAGGGGGCAGTATTATAGTAGTTATATTCTTGTACATAGGGGGGGTAAATAGATTTTATTGCACAATCCCTCTTAGCTCTGGCAGTTGTTCTTCTATGTAAGTCTGAAATAAGAGGGGTTTAGTTAAAAAGTATTATCACTTAGCGTTAAACACTGTGAAGTCCTGAGCACTGACATTACACACAGTACACATACATCGAGTGGTGGCAGCTGTGGATGGGAAACATTATTATTTATGACTGGATTGTACTTTGTCTTCCATCATTTTCGGTAGACTTTCAGTGAGTAAGGATTACATCATCCGGTGGAAGATGACACAACTGATGGATTTCTAGATAGTTATTAAATATTCTCCAGCTTTGTGAGCATCATTGTCATTAGGACAAGACAGATTTTCAGCCTCTGCATCTAAAGAGTTATACAGACTGTAAGTATTAATGTTAGAAAGTTGGAGAAATGTTCATTCTTTTCTGTAGCACATATTTATTATACTCAATGTCAGGAGGCAGCTGTAAAGCTCCGCACATATTACTGTCTGGATAGTCTGGTATATGATACGGTTTTCCCAGGCCTTTTGCTTTGAACATTCTGGTATTCACACTGAAGAGCTATGGCAATGAACCTGTGATTCTCCTGTTGGTGCAAAACTACAACTTCCAGAATGCCCCCGACAGCTGGAAATACATGGGGGGGGCAGAAAGGTTTTCCTATATCAGAAGTCTGTATAGTGCCGGGTATAAAGACCAACACTTCCCAGAATACAAATCACCAGAGAAAGCTCTGTGCAGACACTGAATAAGCAGGGAGATGGGGGAGATTTTAGCTTTGAAGCCTGCAGAATTGTGAATGCAGCTCTGGAGTATAATACAAAGTGGCCATACCTCCTAACTCTGCAGGACAGGAAAGAGGGATATCCTCTGTAGCACATGCTAAGCTGTGGCAAGTCTTTTGGACAGCCAAGCCAAACCCCTAATCCCACAAGTCCTTTTTGTGCACCCACACAAAAGGAGTGTCCCTAATGAAGCCCTTTAATAAATCCTCCACAGTTTAATATCCTTTTTATGGCCTCCACTCCTTGTAAGGCCCCTCACACACACTGTTGCCCCCTACATTGCCCCCTTACACACAGTATCATACCTCAATTGCCCTTCTCACAGTAAGATGCTCTCATACCCAATATGATGCCACCACAGTTCCCCCTCCAAACAAAGATACTCCAGTTCCCCCTACACAGTATGATGTCCCCATGGTGCCTTCACACAGTATGATGACCCCATAGTCCCCCACACACATAGTATTATGCCTCTCAGCACACAGAGCCTCTCACAGTATGGTGTCCTCATACACAATATAATGCCCCCACAGTTCCCCTCCAATGATACTCCAGTTCCCCCTACACAGTATGATGTCCCCATGGTGCCTTCACACAGTATGGTGCTCTCATACACAATTTGATGCCCCCACAGTTCCCCTCCAATGATACTCCAGTTCCCCCTACACAGTATGATGTCCACATGGTGCCTTCACACAGTAAGATGACCCCATAGTCCCCCACACACATAGTATTATGCCTCTCAGCACACAGAGACTCTCACAGTATGGTGCCCCCATATACAATATGATGCCCCACCAGTTTCCCTCCAAACAAAGATGCCCCAGTTCCTTTCACACATTATGATACCCCCACATAGTATGATGCCCCATAGTCCCACACACACATAGTATGATGCCTCCACTGCACCCCGGCCTTCCCACAGTATGATGCCCCAGTACCGCTGCCCCACACACAATATGATCCCCCAACATTACCCCCATACAGTATGATGCTTCTTCAGCACCCTCCACATAGTATGATGCCCCCTCGGTGCCACCACACAATATCATGTTCCCAAAGTGCCCTCATACAGTATGATATCACCATAGCACCCTCCAGCCCCTCCCACAGTATGATGCTCCCCCCCCCCACGTGTGATGCCCCTCCACTCCACCAATAAATAGTAAAAAAAATATATAGTAAATACTGACTTAGGCCACGTTCACACGTTCAGTATTTTACATCAGTATTTGTAAGCCAAAACAAGGAGTGGGTGATAAATGCAGAAGTGGTGATGTGTTTCCATTATACTTTCCTCTGATTGTGCCTCTCCTTGTATTTGCCATACAAATACTGATATAAAATACTGAACGTGTGAACATGGCCCAAGTCTCTTTCCGACAGCTCTTGGCACAGGTGAATGGTGGAGTGGGGAGCTAATGGTTTCTTGCTCCACTATTGTGTTCAACTCTATCTGCTTCCAAAAAGACCGATACAAATGAAACCCGCCTATACCAATGGCCTCAAGGATAGCAGGACAGCCCCCCAAAGTCGGCACCGTAACCCCTGCACCTGGGACAGCTGGGAGGCATGACCATAGTCATCTCTTTATGTAGATGTGGAGTCTTCTGTCCTGATACTTTCCTACAATGTATCAGCGCAGATGAAATGTAACAGTCTGGAGTCTGGAGGATTGGTCAGTAAGGATACAGTGATAATAAATCCTCAGCTGTAATATTAGATCTGTACTTTTCTTTTTTGCTTCTGGATACAAAGAAGTATTTTCCCATTCGCTTCCAGCTGGCAGAGATCTTGAAAATAAGAAGAGAGTGAGGAAAAAAAAGGAAAAAAAATTCCTGCACTTTGTATTATACAATGACTAAGCTTTATTTACCAAGTACCAGAAAACCCCCTTTAAGTCAGAGCACATGGTTCCTAGCCCCCCTCACCAGTGAGTCACTGAATGCTGCTCCCTCTGCACAGACATGAGGATATTGTAGTTGTCAGAAGCTGTAAATGACTGAATCAACCGCGGATAATCAGGGCTTCAGCCCCAGTCATAACAGACTGCATGATCCTGTATCATCGGCCTGAGTCACTGACTGAGCTGCCGAGAATCCGCACCATCTGAGTCACTCGAAACGTTTATCACATCTGATTGCAGACGAAGCTGCACTTGTTATTTATTGAGTTTCCTCATAGTTTTCTCCTTATCCGGTCTGCCTTCCTATATGGTCTGGAAAAAAGTTCTTAAAGGTGAACACTCATTCCGCAGTCAGTTATCGCTCCGACCCCCCCTGAATACTCATGAATGCGAAACCCGGCCGAAAGCTATCTTTCCACCACCCCCCATACATGTGAACAATTAGCTGACGACTCACAAACATACATATGAACGCTTGTTCTGAAGACAGCTACGGTGAAAATAAAAGTCTACGCACCCCTGTTAACAATCCAGGTTTTTGTCATATAAAAAAAAAAAAAATTCTACCTGGAAGAATCATTTCAGAACTTTTTCCACCTTTATGTCGCCCATTATCTGTACAAATCCATTGATAAATAAAATGAAATCCACAAAAAAATAAAGAACTAAACTAATTTAGTTGCATAAATCTGTACACCCTTAAACTAATACCTCTTCAGGTCAGAGATTGTCACTTAGATTTAGGTCTGGGCTCGGCCTGGGTCATTCCAAACCTCTGATCTTCATCTGGCAAAGCCTGTTCTTTTGCTGATTTGGCAGGTCACTTATGGTCAGTGTCGCCCTGAAAGGTAAAATCACAAATTTTTTAAGGTTTTGTTGCAAAATTGACTAATATTTGTAACTATCCATAAATCCCTCCACCCCGACTAAAGCCCCAGTTCCAGATTCTGAAAAACATCCCCAAAGCACAATGCTGCCTCCACCATGCTTCACTGTGGGTATAGTGTTACTTTGGTGGTGTGCAGTGTTGGCTTTACACCTTTTGAAATTATGGACAAAAAGTTCCCCTTTGGTCTTATCATACCTAACATGTTTTCCACATGCTTTTGGGAGACTTGATGTAGGTTTTGGCAAAACATAGCTATGTAGCGGTGGCATTTGTCCAACTGGGCAACCTAATATGGCGGCCCCCTGGTGTACTGCTGGTGTGACGGGGGTGTGGGAGCCATCTGTCAGAAGGGTAAACCTGAGTAACTTTCGAATGGTGGTGCATAAGCTTTGCACCAAGGCTTTCATTGGGAGGAACTAGAGAACTGATGTAAGGCCAGATTCGTGGATCAAAAGGTTATTTAGGAAGTGCTCCTAGACCGAAGGAGACCTCTTACCAATGCTGCTACCTTCTTCACCTTTCCCCTTTTCTGTTCCTCACTTTGATTATGAAGGGGTCAGTACTTCCTTGAGGCGAAACCAAACTAGTCCACCTCAGCAGTTCATCTTTCGACTTACAAGTTTTGGTTTCCCTTTTCAATAAGTTCCTCTTCCCTTGGTTTCCTCTTTTCCGGCACCTGCTGAGTGAGCTTCGTCTGTGACATGTAACACCAGCAGTACAGGGCTGCCAAAGAGATCCTTGTGGCACGCATACAGAAGAAGTTGAAGGCTTCATCACTTGCCTGCAGACTGGGCTCAGTGCTCCAATCCCAGCCCCTGCCCTCCTGGTCACGTCATCGGCAGGGCAGGTTACTGTTGTTGGCCGGCGGTCAGCACAGGGCTCCTACCTACCGCAGAGATTCAAGGGAAATTTGCATTGCAAAGATAATTCTGAACAAGGTTTTTTAAAAAGCTCTCTTATAGCCCTACTATCCCAGGACATCTCTCTTAGCTCTACTACCCCAGGACAACTTCCTTAGCCCTACTATCCTGGGACAGTGCTTTTAGCCCTACTACACCAGGATAGCTCTCTTAGCCCTACTACCTGGGACAGCTCTCTTAGACCTACTACCCAGGGACAGCACTCTTCGCCCGACTACCACGGGACAGCTCTCCTAGCTCTACTACTCAAGGACAGCTCTCCTAGCTGTACTACCCATAGAGAGGTCTCTTAGTTCTACTATCCAGGGACAGGTCTCTTAGTCCTACTACCCAGGAACACCTCTCTTAGCTCTACTACCCAGGGACTGCTCTTTTAGCCCTACTACCCATGGACAGCTCTCTTTTAGTCCTACTACCCAGGTACAGATCTCTTAGCCCTACTACCCGGGACAACACTCTTAGCCCTACTACCCAGGGACATATCTCTTCGCCCTACTACCCATGGAGAGGTCTCTTAGTCCTACTACCCATGGAGAGGTCTCTTAGCACTACAACCCAGGTACAGCTCTCTTATAGCCCTACTACTCAGGGACAGTTCTCTTAGCTCTACTACCCAGGGACAGCTCTCTTAGCCCTACTACCCAGTCACAGCTTTCTTATAGCCCCTAACCAGTCCGTGCTTTTCAGTCCGTGCTCGCACCATCTTGCATGGACGTCTGCATCAGTCCTTACAATTACAAAGGCAACCATTATGTGGATGTGGCCCTCGGTGAGAATGAGTTTGCCACCCCTGATTGTAAATGGACCTTTAGTTCCATTGTGAGCAGGGATTCATAAGGGAGCATTCTTGTAAGGGATAAGCCCACTGGGTGCTCACCTAGAGACAAAAAAGGAGATTTGGGCCAATCAACACGTAGATATCTGGTCTTTACTTTCCATAAACCAGGATGCCCTACTTAGCCCTACTACTCAGGGACAGTTCTCTTATAGCCCTACTACCCAGGGACAGCTCTCTTAGCCCTACTACCCAGGGACAGCTCTCTTAGCCCTACTACCCAGGGACAGCTGTCTTAGCCCTACTACCCAGGGACAGCTCTCTTATAGCCCTACTACTCAGGGACAGTTCTCTTAGCTCTACTACCCAGGGACAGCTCTCTTAGCTCTACTACCCAGGGACAGCTCTCTTAGCCCTACTACCCAGGGACAGCTCTCTTAGCCCTACTACCCAGGGACAGCTGTCTTATAGCCCTACTACTCAGGGACAGTTCTCTTAGCTCTACTACCCAGGGACAGCTCTCTTAGCCCTACTACCCAGGGACAGCTCTCTTAGCCCTACTACCCAGGGACAGCTGTCTTATAGCCCTACTACTCAGGGACAGTTCTCTTAGCCCTACTACCCAGGGACAGCTCTCTTAGCCCTACTACCCAGGGACAGCTCTCTTAGCCCTACTACCCAGGGACAGCTGTCTTAGCCCTACTACCCAGGGACAGCTCTCTTATAGCCCTACTACTCAGGGACAGTTCTCTTAGCTCTACTACCCAGGGACAGCTCTCTTAGCTCTACTACCCAGGGACAGCTCTCTTAGCCCTACTACCCAGGGACAGCTGTCTTAGCCCTACTACCCAGGGACAGCTCTCTTATAGCCCTACTACTCAGGGACAGTTCTCTTAGCTCTACTACCCAGGGACAACTCTCTTAGCTCTACTACCCAGGGACAGCTCTCTTATAGCCCTACTACACAGGGACAGCTCTCTTAGCCCTACTACTCAGGGACAGTTCTCTTAGCCCTACTACCCAGGGGCAGCTCTCTTAGCCCTACTACTCAGGGACAGTTCTCTTAGCTCTACTACCCAGGGACTGCTGTCTTAGCCCTACTACCCAGGGACAGCTCTCTTAGCTCTACTACTCAGGGACAGTTCTCTTATAGCCCTACTACTCAGGGACAGTTCTCTTAGCTCTACTACTCAGGGACAGTTCTCTTAGCTCTACTACCCAGGGACAGCTCTCTTATAGCCCTACTACCCAGGGACAGCTCTCTTAGCCCTACTACTCAGGGACAGTTCTCTTAGCCCTACTACCCAGGGGCAGCTCTCTTAGCCCTACTACTCAGGGACAGTTCTCTTAGCTCTACTACCCAGGGACTGCTGTCTTAGCCCTACTACCCAGGGACAGCTCTCTTATAGCCCTACTACTCAGGGACAGTTCTCTTAGCTCTACTACCCAGGGACAGCTCTCTTAGCTCTACTACCCAGGGACCACTCTCTTATAGCCCTACTACTCAGGGACAGTTCTCTTAGCTCTACTACCCAGGGACAGCTCTCTTATAGCCCTACTACCCAGGGACAGCTCTCTTAGCTCTACTACCCAGGGACAGCTCTCTTATAGCCCTACTACCCAGGGACAGCTCTCTTAGCCCTACTACTCAGGGACAGTTCTCTTAGCCCTACTACCCAGGGGCAGCTCTCTTAGCCCTACTACTCAGGGACAGTTCTCTTAGCTCTACTACCCAGGGACTGTTGTCTTAGCCCTACTACCGAGGGACTGCTCTCTTATAGCCCTACTACTCAGGGACAGTTCTCTTAGCTCTACTACCCAGGGACAGCTCTCTTAGCCCTACTACTCAGGGACAGTTCTCTTAGCTCTACTACCCAGGGACAGCTCTCTTAGCTCTACTACCCAGGGACCGCTCTCTTATAGCCCTACTACTCAGGGACAGTTCTCTTAGCTCTACTACCCAGGGACAGCTCTCTTATAGCCCTACTACTCAGGGACAGCTCTCTTAGCCCTACTACCCAGGGACAGCTCTCTTAGCCCTACTACTCAGGGACAGTTCTCTTAGCCCTACTACCCAGGGACAGCTCTCTTAGCCCTACTACCCAGGGACAGCTCTCTAAGCCCTACTACCCAGGGACAGCTCTCTAAGCCCTACTACCCAGGGACAGCTCTCTTAGCCCTACTTCCCAGTCACAGCTTTCTTATAGCCCCTAACCAGTCCGTGCTTTTCAGTCCGTGCTCGCACTATCTTGCATGGACGTCTGCATCAGCCCTTACAATTACAAGGCAACCATTATGTGGATGTGGCCCTCGGTGAGAATGAGTTTGCCACCCCTGATTGTAAATGGACCTTTAGTTCCCTTGTGAGCAGGGATTCATAAGGGAGCATTCTTGTAAGGGATAAGCCCACTGGGTGCTCACCTAGAGACAAAAAAGGAGATTTGGGCCAATCAACACGTAGATATCTGGTCTTTACGTTCCATAAACCAGGATGTCTTGGATAAGGAGCGCAGGCCACCCTCAAAGACAATAGATCGGAGACAAAAGGTGACCAGAACTCTGGGTAACCGGATCCAGTCTTTCATGGTGCTGGTGAGTCTTATGGTCTCCTCAGTTTTGGGGGCTTGGGGGTGCGTCTTGGTGAGGGTACATGGCTTCCTTCCTCTGAGGCTCAGCCCACTTTATTAGGTGCTGAAAAGAAAAGGCATTATTATCACCATGTTTGTTATCAGGCCGGTTTCTGAAGAAACTGCTCCCTGCGGCTTTGATCATCTCATATTTGACTCCATTGATCTCCTTGAAGAAAGACCCTGTCCGACACTTTAAGGATTAAGCAGACACGGCCATTAAGTGTCATTGTGGTATCTGAAGCTGCGTATACCCCCGCGGGGCGAGAACTGCGACTACATAGAAGATGGCGTATTTACATAATCCTCTTGTTCTTATAACCCTTAGCCGGGTCTATGATGCCCCGAGCCATGAGGGTCTCACAAAGCTCAAAGACAGGATTATCATCACCGGGAGAAGAGCGCACTGCTGCTAAAGATGGCGGCACATGGGAAACCATAGTAAAAGCCTGTTCTGTTATTGTCTCAGCTTTGGACTGAGGGGGGAATATCAGCCGCTCATCTGGGAACTCACAAAACATCTCAGGAGAACATCTAAAGAGCGGCAGGTGCTCCAGCCTCAGGGGCCCGGACCCCACAAGACGCTGGGCAGACATGGCAGTCATGAGGGAGTATCCACGGGCAACGGGCATAGTAACTGAGGCCGGGCCTAGTGGCTGAGGACGACCACCACCCATAGCCAGATTTAGGAGGCAAATGCCTCGGTTACCTCCGGGCCCCTAAAGGACAGGAACTCCAGGGGCCACCAAAACCCTTCCAGTATTATTTGGTGCGGTGTTATTTGATGAATGCCTGTATTATGTGGTAACTATATGGCGCCGTCATGAGGGCTCTCTGGGAGATAATTATTTGTATACCACATATTATTTTCGGTTAGATGGCGGTATTATGTGGGCTGTATATGGCAATATTATCTTGGCTCTGTACATAGTGTGCTGTGTTTGGCAGTATACTTTTTGCAGTATATGGTGGTATTTTGTGGGCTGTATATGGAAATGTTTTCTTGGTACCTGGTAATGGAAATATTATTTAGGCACTCTATGGCGGTATTATGTGGGTTGTGTATAGAAATATCTTAGCAGTATTTGGTGGTATTATTGTATGCTGTCCGTGTAATGAAATATTATCTCGTTACTATGTGGCAGTATTATATGGATATAAAGCATAACTCCCAACTTGGAAAAATATGAATGAGAGACACATATACAGCGTAGCGCCCCATAGTAATTTTTCTTTTATGCTAAGCCACTTCCCTAACCTCGGCCAGTTCGGTATATTTGCCCACACAGAAATATTCTCCTAGTGAAGCCCATTATTGTTACCACACAGTATGCTACACCTTTTATGGCTCCTATAGTGCCCCCCACACATAGTATGACAACCCCACAGTTCCCCCACACACAATATGATGTCCCCAGAGTGTTCACACGCGTGCGCACACAGCTCTGCTGTACCAATGTGCACACAGCTCTGCTGCACCAACTCGCAACACAGCTCTGCTGCACCAACGCGCACACAGCTCTGCTGCACCAATGTGCACACAGCTCTGCTGCACCAACTCGCAGCACAGCTCTGCTGCACCAACGCGCACACAGTTCTGCTGCACCAACGCGCACACAGCACTGCTGCACCAACGCGCACACAGCACTGCTGCACCAACACGCACACAGCTCTGCTGCACCAACCCGCACACAGCTCTGCTGCACCAACCCGCACACAGCTCTGCTGCACCAACTCGCACACAGCTCTGCTGCACCAACTCGCACACAGCTCTGCTGCACCAACTCGCACACAGCTCTGCTGCACCAACGCACATACAGATCTGCTACACCAACGCACACACAGCTTTGCTGCTCCAACGCACACACAGCTCTGCTGCACCAACGAGTACACAGCTCTGCTGCACCAACGCACACACAACTCTGCTACACCAACGCACATACAGATCTGCTACACCAACGCACACACAGCTTTTCTGCTCCAACGCACACACAGCTCTGCTGCACCAATGCACACACAGCTCTGCTGCACCAATGTGCACACAGCTCTGCTGCTTGTGAGTCCTGCTCCTCTTCTCTTCTGCAAGTCAGCTGTCCCTACACATACTACAGCCTTTACATGGACTGAACGGTGGAGGAAGGACCTGTTGGCTCCCTGCTCCATTGTTATAATCAACTGTGTCTGAGACCTTAGGATACAGATACAGCTGAAGTCAGGACTTACCCCCGACCTCCCAGGACAGCTCGCCAAATTTAGGACCATCCGGGATCGTTGGGATGTATGTATATAGGTGCATTGTATTGGCACTATATGGTGGTACATGGTCTGTATGCGGCAATATTATCTTAGCACTATATGGCGCCATTATGTTGGCTGAAATGAAGAGAAAAACTCCCTACAAATGGCAAGCATGGGCATTATTTTGTTTGTTGACCAGGACCCCAGTTTGATTCCTGCTATCTCCACCCAGAAAGTTGGTGATTACTGCAGATGAAGGATGGTAACTAAAGTGCAGTAGAAAATGAAAGCCAAGTTATTGGAAAATTAAGGAAAACACACAGGGTGCAGAATAGAGCCCTGGCGTTGACATGCTGGAGTAAGGCACCCCTCTGTGTTTTGCTATGGGCCTCTTTGGACATCACAAGTCCCATTATGTCTGGGATATACAGTAGATGGGGGTAAAGGCAATAGTCAAGCCTGAGAAGTGGCCCAAAGCCCCCTCCAAAAGAAGAAACAAGGTGGATAGTGGAACTTTTACTGATTTTGCTTTTGGGGCCCAAAGGCCCCTGACTATGAACTGGCTACACAACTCATACATGATGGTGGTGGTAGGTCGATGCTGTAAAGATGCATATCAATCCAGTTAACGTCCATTCATCTGGGTTATACAGGAATGCACTGACCCAAAACACAAAAAAACACAATCGTCCATGTGGACAAAAGAAAAAAAGGAAGCTTTGTATGGTCCTTATCAAAGTCCGGACCCCATAGGACAGGGACAGAGGTGGATTGCCCACACAGGTGTGATAGGGAAGAAGATGTGTGAAGAAAAAGCGCCCTCTTGTGGTGAATTGACATAACGTCAGTCACACCGCTCGTTAGTCGATTAATACAAGAAAACAAATAGATTATTCTAAATCCTGAAGATATATGGACGAAGCACGATAAATATGTACAGATTCCACATAAATTGATGCTTAAAGGGTTTGTCTCATCACCTGAAATGGATAAAATTGGAAATTTCTTGTAAAAACAAGAAACTTTTCAATTGACTTTCAATTTTGAATTTTTATAATTTACTGCCCGCTCCAGTGGTGGCTGGTCTCCTGCACTTATAAGATCTTTATTCTAGTTTGTTCCTCATGGGATCGCTGGAGCCGGCTGCTTTCAGTCCTCCCGTGCTGCCTCTGATTGCAGCTTGTCACTAGTCCGAATTATCAGTTTTCAGGAGCTCACTGCCCTCCAAACAAGTAAGGAAACCTAGGGACAGGGTAGCTATGTGCCCCTGTTTTACAAGATGAGACAACCCCGTCAATGACTTTCCTGTGCCTGATAGCAGGGTTGTACACATGAAGTGGGGTCTCAGCACCGCTAGGGGGGATTTGATAGGTGATGATGTCATCCTGTAGTTCTTTGACTTCATTTCTATAAAACAGCACATGTCCGGGACTGGTTGTCAGACTAATGCTTATTAATGGTCGCCTGAGGAATCTTCTGCCGTGCTGAATGCACTTGGTCAAATCATCAAGATCCGCTGCTGGCAGCTCCTGTGTAATCACCAACTAATGATGTCCTGGATTTGCCCGATGAGCGACAAGTCCAGAGACGCCGCCGGCAGCTCCTGTGTAATCACCGACCAATGACGTCCCGGATGTGCTCGATGGGAGACAAGTCCGGAGACGCTGCAGCCATGGTAGCACGCTTAGGCTATACCGGCTGCTCACAGTATCACGAGCAACATGCATCCTGGGGAAGACTTGTTGGAAAACGGCTCTTGGGACACTTTGAAGAAATGGCCGCACCACTGGTTCCACCACCAAATCAATGTAACACCGAGCTATGTCAACAAGTAAGAGAAGGGGTTTAGAGCTGTGCCACCCTCACTCCATTAGCCTCCAAAAAGGTATCCAAAAGTATCCAAAAAAAGGAAACAAATAGTTGAAATAACAAGATTAATATCGCTTCTCCGCCTTTTGGCTAAGATCACATGCCGTAGTAGACTGATACAATGCACGCTGGCTGGAAACTTCAGAGTGAACGCCTGCTGGCTGGTATCGCCCCTGGGATCAAAGCCATTAGGTCCAGTAGGTATGAAAGCCCAAGGTACAAAAGTGCCCCAGGAGTGGTGACTCTGGGGGGGCCTGAATCCACTGGATGTGGGACCCTAACTGAGTTTCAGAGCACATTGCATGCAATTGTTCTTTCACCTTTAATCTGAGACTTCTTGGTAGGATGGGAGATTTTTTATATTTCCCGGTTGAAGGTTAAGGTTCGGGGACAATGTGAACACCTTCACTATTTATTTTATTTGTTCACAAGATCGGGGCCAGGATAGAGGACATTAATACAGGAAGGGGCCAAGATGGGGTACATTATTACAAGATGAGGGACATTATTACAGGATGGGGCCAGGATATGGGCCATTAATACAGGAAGGGGCCAGGATGCGGGACATTATTACAGGATGGGGTCAGAATGGGGGACATTATTACGAAATGGGGAACATTAATACAATATGGAGACCCAGATGGGGGAAATTGACACAAGATAGGGGCCAGGATAGAGGACATTAATACAGGAAGGGGCCAGGATGGGGGACATTATTACAAGATCAGGGACATTATTACAGGATGGGGCCAGGATAGGGGCCATTAATACAGGAAGGGGCCAGGATGGGAGACATTATTACAGAAGGGGGCCAGCATGGGGGACATTATTACAAGATGGGGCCAGAATGGGGGACATTATTACAAAATGGGGAACATTAATACAATATGGGGACCCAGATGGGGGAAATTGACACAAGATAGGGGCCAGGATAGAGGACATTAATACAGGAAGGGGCCAGGATGGGGGACATTATTACAAGATGGGGGGTATTATTATAGGATGGAGCCAGGATAGGGGACATTAATACAGGAAGGGGCAGGATGGGGGACATTATTACAGAAGGGGGCCAGCATGGGGGACATTATTACAAGATGGGGGACACTGACACAAGATGGGGGCCAGAATAGGGGACATTAATACAGGAAGGTGCCTTGATGGGGGGCATTATTACAGGAGGGTAGCAGAATAGGGGACATTATTACAGGATGGGGCCAGAAAGGGGGGTATTATTACAAAATGGGGAACATTAATACAATATAGGGGCCTGGACAGGGGACATTAATACAGGAAGGGGCCACAATGGGAGGCATTATTACAGGAGGGTACCAGAATGGGGGACAGTATTACAAAATGGGTAACATTAATACAATTTGGGGGCCTGGACAGGGGACAGTAATATAGGAAGGGGCCAGGATGGTGGACATTATTACAAGACAGGGGACATTATTACAGGATGGCATCCAGGATATTAAACTAATAAAAAGTAATGGTCAACCCCTTTAAAGGACTTTTCCCATTAATCCTTTAGGCTAATGGACCACCTAAACTATTGATGAGGGTGGTAATTGACTTTTTTTTAATTAATAAACTTATTGAATATTGCCTTTTCCCATAAGAGCTGTGAACTTCTACAATGAAAATAAGAAATCAGGTTGGACTGTGCATGGCACTGACATGAAGCTGCATTCTGACAATCCCCATGGTTGGCGACATGGAGATCGCAGTGTTGCGGTGAGCAGGATCTCCTCTCCTCTCTGTGTGCTGTGTAGACCATAGATATCAGATTGGTGGGAGTTCGACTCCCCCCACCTCTACAATCAGCTGACTAATCAGGCTGTAGTGATCTAAAGAGCCCTGTGCACCCCAGAGGGCGCTGTAAGGTACCGGGCAAATATTTCTTCAGCCTTTAATGCTGAAAAACGTGTTTTTTCACTGAATAATAAATTTGTGATATCTATTTATTGCACTATGTGCTGTGTTAGGTCCCTGGGGAGAAGTAGCAATGTCTGAGTGCATTTCCAGCAGGAAACTTTGTCCCAGGCTGTCATGTGATAATTAATTGTGTGAAAAAACATCTACAGAAATAATTTAGCCTTTGAATAAATCCATTACATGGAAATGTCTGCACTGGTCCTGCGTTACATCTTGTATAATACCCCAGAGCTGCACTCACTATTCTGCTGGTGCAGTCACTGTGTACATACATTACATATATTACATTACTGATCCTGAGTTACATCCTGTATTATACTCCAGAGCTGCACTCACTATTCTGCTGGTGCAGTCACTGTGTACATACATTACATTACTGATCCTGAGTTACATCCTGTATTATACTCCAGAGCTGCACTCACTATTCTGCTGGTGCAGTCACTGTGTACATATATTACATTACTGATCCTGAGTTACATCCTGTATTATACTCCAGAGCTGCACTCACTATTCTGCTGGTGCAGTCACTGTGTACATACATTACATTACTGATCCTGAGTTACATCCTTTATTATACTCCAGAGCTGCTCTCACTATTCTGCTGGTGGAGTCACTGTGTACATACATTACATTACTGATCCTGAGTTACATCCTGTATTATACTCCAGAGCTGCACTCACTATTCTGCTGGTGCAGTCACTGTGTACATACATTACATTACTGATCCTGAGTTACATCCTGTATTATACTCCAGAGCTGCACTCACTATTCTGCTGGTGCAGTCACTGTGTACATACATTACATTACTGATCCTGAGTTACATCCTGTATTATACTCCAGAGCTGCACTCACTATTCTGCAGGTGCAGTCACTGTGTACATACATTACATTACTGATCCTGAGTTACATCCTGTAGATCTTTTATTATAAAAATGAAAAACATAACAATAATAATAACCAGAAAATAAACAATGTAATGAACTGGTCCAGCCGCTCTCTCTCTCCTCACACACATATTATACATATATACACAATAATAATTACCTACACCATGACATCTGGTCCGGTTACCAAACAAAAAATAACAATATAATAAACAATAACCGACAAATTATATACAAACTAATATATACATTCCTTTTTTTTTAAAATAAATAAAATAAATGCTAACTATACAAATATATACAAGACAAAACAAAACCCCCCACACTCGAGCCCACCAGTCCCTCCCCGACACTGACCTGAGAGCTGCTCCTGCGCCTCATGCCTCAGTCCAACGTCCATAGGCCAGATCAGGCAGTGCCAGTTTTTCACCCAAATAACCAGTGTCCCACAAGATGAACCCACCTCCCCCCTTTTCCCTCCACCCAACCTAACACCTCCACCCAAACCCATATATACAATATATACAGAAACAAACAATACAATAACCACAACTGACAAAGCCCAAGTTCGGCGCCTGCAGCCCTACATCACTGTCTACTGATCAAAAACAAAAATCTATGGTGTCAGCAGCAGCCCCCCACCAGGAGAGGAGACGACCAGACTAGGGCACACTAAAAGAAAAGCCCCTCCAGAGGAGAGCGGCCCTCCGTGTACCCAGTCTCTCATACTCCAGAGAACGCACCTTCACCAGGTCACCGAGTATGGTCCTAAACACATCGTCCACTGGGAGGATTTTCCGTTGCGTCGATACTAAGCACCGTGCGTTCCACGTGTGATACCTAACCACTGCGCTAACTAGAAATAAGGTGCAGCGGTCCCGACCACCCAGGTCCCCGAATGCTCCATAGGCCCATTCCGCATAAGAGAGACCGGCCAGCCGGGGCCAGCCAATGGAGGCGCCCACCCTGTTGTACACCTCTGTGTTAAAGGGACAACGAAGCAAAAAGTGGTCCATGCTTTCAAGCATGGTACCACAATGCTCCCGAGGACAGTTCCTGTCCTCAGAGCTCCTACACTTCAGATTGTCCCTCACACACAGTTTCCCATGGAAGCAGCGCCTAGCCAAGTCCCAAACCTTCGAGGGGATCCTGATAGAATTCAAAAGATGCAGACCCACCCCAAGATCCCGACTTGGGCAATCCCTGAGCGCCAGAGGCCTCTGAAAATGGGTCAACAGAACCCTTTTGTCAAGGAGCTTCCTTGGCAGAGTCCTGACCTCCCACATTCCCAGACCCCACCGGCGAATTACCTTCAGAACCACGGTAGCGTAAGCCGGGAGATGTCCATGCGGTGTGCGGAGATCCTTCACTTGCCCTCCTGTCTTCCATTCCTGGAAGAAAGGCTGAAACCATCCCTTACAGGAGAATACCCACGGAGGAGCCCTCTCTTTCCAGAGGTTTGCAATATTGATCTTAATGAAGGTATTCACAAGGAATACCACAGGGTTGACCATACCCAACCCTCCTAGTCTCCTCGTACGGTAAGTAACCTCCCTCTTGACCAGGTTCAGTCTATTCCCCCATAACAGTTGAAAGAACAAACTGTAGACCCGAGTCCAGAGAGGCTCTGGCAAGATGCACACACTGCCCAGATAGATCAGCAAAGGGAGCAGGTAAGTTTTGATCAGGTTTACCCTTTCCCTTAGGGTCAAAGACCAACCCTTCCATTGGTTCACCTTCTGAGTGGCGATCTCTAGCCTGCTGTCCCAATTTTGTTTGGGGTAATCCCCCTGGCCAAATTCGATGCCAAGAACTTTTGCAGAGACTTTGGGTTCTAGAAGGGTGTCCGGGAGATCAAAACCAGGATCTCCTCCTCCCAGCCAGAGACTCTCACACTTATCCCGGTTGATCTTAGACCCGGATGCCTCCGAGTAGCGATTTACCTCTGACATCAGCCATTCTGCCTCCCCATCAGAGGAAACAAAAACGGTGACGTCATCGGCATACGCCACCACTCTCAGAGTGGCTTCCGGTGCTGCCCGGTCCATCCCGATCCCAGCCAACGGTCCACGCTCCACCCTCCTAAGAAGTGGGTCAATCGCAAACACGTACAGTAGCGGGCTCAAGGGACAACCCTGGCGAACACCACACCCAACCTCAAAAGAGCTGCCAATCCAACCGTTCACAAGCGGGAAACTCTCTGCCCCAGAGTACAAGGTCTTAAGCCAATCAACAAACCCCCCCGGCAGGCCATACCTCAGAAGGACAGACCAGAGGTACTCATGATTAACCCGATCAAACGCTTTTGCCTGGTCCAATGACAGCATGTACCCCTTCCAGTGGCCAGCCCTATCCTGCTCCACCGCCTCTCGGACACAGAGTACAGCACTAATTGTACTGCGGCCCGGAACAGAGCAATGCTGGGCTCCCGAAAGGAGCTGGGGTGCAAATTTCACCAGCCGATTAAACAGCACCTTTGCCAAAACCTTCCTGTCTGCATTGAGAAGCGCTATGGGACGCCAATTCTCAATGCAAGATGGGTCCTTACCCTTTGACAAGATGATCAGGGCAGACCTCCTCATTGACTTTGGCAGAGTGCCCCAGGAAAGACACTCATTGAATACCTCAGTCAAGAGGGGAACCAAGGCGTCCTTAAAGGTCTTATAGGATTCAGATGTTAAGCCATCCGGACCGGGAGATTTCTTCAGGGCAAGCCCTTCAATCGCCAACTTAACTTCCTCTTCCCTGATCATCTCTGTCAAAACGCCAAGAGAGGGGTCTACCCCTGGTTCGGGGACGGCTTCAGCCAGAAAAGCCGACATCTCATCCCAATCCAGATCCCTCTTCCCCAAGAGGTGCGAGTAGAAGGATCTGACGACCTCCAGGATCCCTGATCTGGATCTTTTCAGGGACCCCGCAGTGTCAACCAGTCCTGTAACAACTTTACTATTCACTGACATCTTGCAGTTTCTATAAGGGTCGGGCGAGCGGTACTTCCCGTAATCCCTCTCAAAAACCAAAGATGCGTGTCTATCATACTGACACCTCATTAGCAAAGATTTCACTCTGGAGATCTCCTCGCGGCTACCTCCAGTTGAGACAAGATGCTCGAGTTTCCTCCTCAGGCCCTGATACAGGCGGTACCTGTCCAGGCTCCTGAGGCTCGAGAGCTGGCGGAAGAATCTCGCCACCCTTTTCTTAAACATCTCCCACCACTCTGACTTACTACTACAAAGATCCAGTAAGGGTACCTGGCTCTGAAGAAAATCCTCAAAGGACTGTCTTATCTCCGCTTCTTCCAAGAGAGACGAATTGAGCCTCCAAAAGCCTCTTCCCATCCGGGGGGTCTCTGTAACATTCAGGGAAAACAAAATCATACAGTGATCGGAGAATTCCACCTCAACAACAGATACTGCTGAAGAGACGGCTTCCTCCTTTAAATAAAACCTGTCTATCCTGGACCTACAGTTACCTCTATGATAGGTGAACCCCTCGTGGCCTGCGGTGTGCCGGATGTGGACATCCACCAGGCGAGCCTCACTAGCTATACTATTAAGGGCGACGCTATCATAAATCAGCTTGTCTCTGGAACCTCCTCTATCCCGGGGCCTCGTGACAGTGTTGAAGTCCCCTCCAAAGACGACCTGCCGACTCGTAAAAAGGTAGGGCTTGATCCTCGTAAAGAGACACTTCCGGTCCCACTTAGATTGGGGACCATAAATGTTAATGAGCCGAAGCTCCTGTCCCTTCATGAGGACATCTAATATCAGGCACCTCCCCATTTCTAACTCAATAACCCGTCGGCATTCTACTGGTGCGGTAAAAAGGACCGCCACTCCGCTATACGGCTCGGCCGCAAGAGACCAATAGGAGGGCCCGAATCTCCACTCCCTCTTAGCTATAAACACCTCTGCCATATTTGGCAGCCTGGTCTCTTGCAAAAAGAAAATGTCAGCTTCAACCCGGCTGAGAAAATCAAAGGCCGCAAATCTAGCCATATTTGACTTAATGCTGGCGACATTAATGGAAGCCAGCGTCAACGGAGTGGGTACCGCCATCATTGGTGATTGAGTTAGATGGCTTTCTTCTTCCCACTCCCCTTACCCTCTGCCTCAGAGGAGGAATCCTTCCCCCTCTTTAATGACACAGAGGTGTCCATTCCCACATTTTTCCTTCTTTTCTCGTCCTCGTCTCCGGACTCTGGGCCAGTCCCTCCCCCCAAGGACCCTGCATCCCCAGGAGAAGGAGACTCGGTGCCCCCTGTAAGCTCCGCTGAAGCCGGAACCTCACCCTCGGCCTCCTCCTCAGAGGAAGAGATGTTATCAAGGGCTTGGAACCGGTTAGAAAGACCAACCAGAGGGGAGTCAGTTTTACCTTCCTTAGGTACCTTGGTCAGAGCGGGAGAAGATGTTTTATCTCCCTTCTTTTTCTTCTTTTTGGTGCCGAGCTTACGCTTGTTCTCTAGCCACCGCTTATTATCCTCATCCATACTTTCTGAGGCAGAGGCGGTTTCCTCCCTGTGGATCCTCCTGACCTCCTCATCCAACTCATCATCCCTCGGGGCCTCAGCAGCAAGACTGGCATCCAGGACAGGGGCTGCCCCGGTAGTCTGGGGCTCACCCCGCTCCCTCTCCTGTCTGCGCTTGTCTAGACGCCTCAGCTGGGCAGGCGTCTTTTTATTGCTTTTCTTCCCTGGCCCCTCGGCTCCCCCACCCCTGCTAGTCCCCTCCCCAGCAGAATCGGCCTCACGGCTTACTCCCACCGGGGTCTCGACTGCATTAGCGAAGGAGCGAGTACAACGGCTGAATGGGTGACCTAACTCACCACACAGGTGGCACCTAATCTCCACACAAGAGGCGGCAAGATGGCCGACACCCCCACACAACGCGCATTTCTGCACGGTGCAGTTTGCACTGAAGTGTGTGGGGTCGCCGCACCTGTGACAGAGCTTCGGTTGCCCCTGGTAGAAGACCAGGATACGATCCCTACCCAGGAAGGCAGACGATGGAATGTGGGCAACCGTACCACCTGAACGCTTAAGTTTTACCATAAACGTCCAGGCCCCTGACCAGATACCAAACTCGTCGCGGTTTTTCCTTGGCATCTCCACCACCTCTCCATACCGACCAAGCCACGTCATGATGTTATAGCAAGAAAGCGACTCGTTACGAGTCATCACGGTCACTTTCTTGATCTGGTTTTGGCGAGACACTGCCTGAACGGCAAAGTCTCGCCAGCCGGGCTCATTTTTTGCCAGCTCATAATTCGCCCAGAAGAGCTCAAGCCCCTCCGGCCGAACAAAGCTGATATCAAACTCAGGCGTGGAATAGGGATGTATCAAGGCGTAGATGTCAATCGCCTTGAAGCCCATCCTCAGCAGGAGCTCCACAACTTTAGACCTTGGAGGACATGCATCACTGCCCCTCCACCGAAGACGGACCACATTCCTATGCACACTGCCTGGCCCGGCTGTTGGGAGGGACCACACTGTATCCCCCCCTTTTTGCTCTCGGAAGGCCCCGAGGCCATGCCTCTCTATCCAGAAGGATAGATCAACCTCTCGACCCTCTACCATTAGTGATCTCTCCCCCTTCTTTAGAGCCTCCAGAAGGCGCCGTTGCAACATGCCGTCCCCAAAGCCCGGAGACAAGGAGGATGCCCTATTTGCCCCGGAGGTGACACTGGCATAACTCTGGACAGGTGTTGCCACCCCCGGGGGGGCAACCGGACCAGTGACCATATCAGCCCGAACAGCAACACCATTACCCACCTCCATCTCACCCTCCACCAAACCAGCAACCACACCACTAGACAATGAATTAGCCTCATTCACCCCCACCACCACATTCATTCCTGCTGGACCAGTAACAATGGCGGATGACATTTTGACCTCTGCATCAGGCACAAGGGGCTCAGTCACCTCCATAGAACTGGAGGCGACCTCACCCCCGGTCTTATGTGTGCCCTCCACATCATCGGTCGGTAATTTCCGCTGTTTGGCATTTGGTATAATGTGCCGCTGATCTCTAGCTGCAGTTAGGCGCTGCTGATCTTTAGCATCAGGATCTTCCGGACCAGCGACGCCAACACAAAATAGCACTTTCGTGGGAGGACCAGAACGCTCAGCCCCAACTGCCCCCTCACACTGCCGCCGCTTCTCAACTAAGTGATCAGCGGCAACAGCATTCAGAGGCGCCGAGGCTGCCGGAGCTGCCCCCGACACCGGGCTGCTCCCCCCTCCCACTGAGGAGCGCACCACAGCATCGTGGCCTGATGGAACGCCCGCCGCCGGGCCGCCCTCACTGTCCAGCCTCTCGGCTGATGCACCTCCTGCTGCGTCCCCGCTACTACAAGCAGAGACGGAGCTCTGCGCCTCACTACCGCGCTCTGTAATCTCCCCGCGCCTTTGCACCGGATCCACAGCAGAACCCGGGCTGGGCTGGGCAACGGGGCTTATACAGCGAGCTGAGCCTGCCGCCGACTCAGGGGGTACAGGGAGGGGGGCATATACGTATCTTACCGCCTCCTGCAGCTTTGGCTTGGTCTTCTTTGCCTTTTTGTGGCCCCCAGGTGCCTCTTCTGGTAGATCGTCACCAAGATGGAAGTTTTGGAGGCACACTGGGGACTCCAGGAGCTTAATCTCCACCATTAGCGCCCCTCCCTGGCCGCTGCTGTCACTGTCCTCCCCAGAGCCGGCAGAACTGCGACCGGATGTCACTGTCGCCTGTCCTGCAGGGAGCTCGCTGCACGTGGCCTGCGGGTGACTTTGCAGGCTGCCAGGTGGGGCTTCCTGCTGGTCATCATCACTCTCATCATCCACCTGGCTCTCAGGCTGCAGCCCCATCTGCCTTTGCTCTCTGGTATCAGCCATTTCTCTAAAGCGGTCTTCATTTATTAGTTTTTCTTTGAAATGACCACTCTGCTCCCTGATGTCAGCTTTCCTCAGTTCCAGCAGGTGAATCTCGCTGGTCAGTCGCTTTACCTCGGCCTGGAGTTTAGCCTTGCTCTGTTTGGAGGCCCCCGCAGCTTTGGTGCTTGTGCAGCGCAGCTCCTCCCGGAGCCTCCTGATGAGCTTACTGGCATCTTCATACTCACGGAGGCGGATCATGACCCAGTAGGCATAGGTGGACACAGACTCCCGGGGTCCCTGCAGCGCCCACCCCCCCTCAGGGAGGTCGGCCTCACCTCCGTGAGCACTCCGCTTTCCTCCGGAAGGAGCACCATCTTGCACGCCGCTGTCAGGCTTTACCTCCATGCTGGAAGCCTTGCGGCTTCTAGGGGTCTCCACAATCCCGGGAGGAGTAGGAGCCACATTGCTGCGACTCCTGGTGCAGCGTCTCACCCCCGAGTCCTCTGATGTGCAGGCCGGTTGCTGGTTTCTTCTGCCCCCCGCCGGCCTGGTTCGGGAAGCAGAAGCCTGGGACTTGGCTCCTTCACTCATCCCAGAAACCAGCTCTCCCTCCGGGAAAGAGAGAGAGCAGGTCCCCAGGTGGAGAGGTGTTGGTTCTCAGAGATCAGGAGCTCACAGCAGGATCTGCAGCCACCACACCCGTAATCAGCACACTGACTAGCAACTGATCAGAGCTGCACCCAGTATGCTGCTGGTGGAGTCACTGTGTGCATACATTACATTACTGATCCTGTACTGATCCTGAGTTACATCCTGTATTATACCCCAGAGCTGCACTCACTATTCTGCTGGTGCAGTCGCTGTGTACATACATTACATTACTGATCCTGTACTGATCCTGAGTTACATCCTGTATTATACTCCAGAGCTGCAATCACTATTCTGCTGGTGCAGTCACTGGGTACATACATTACATTACTTATCCTGTACTGATCCTCAGTTACATCCTGTATTATACCCCAGAGCTGCACTCACTATTCTGCTGGTGCAGTCACTGTGTACATACATTACATTACTGATCCTGTACTGATCCTGAGTTATATCCTGTATTATACTCCAGAGCTGCACTCACTATTCTGCTGGTGCAGTCACTGTGTACATACATTACATTACTGATCCTGTACTGATCCTGAGTTACATCCTGTATTATACTCTAGAGCTGCACTCACTATTCTGCTGGTGCAGTCACTGTGTACATACATTACATTACTGATCCTGTACTGATCCTGAGTTACATCCTGTATTATACCCCAGAGCTGCACTCACTATTCTGCTGGTGCAGTCACTGTGTACATACATTACATTACTGATCCTGTACTGATCCTGAGTTACATCCTGTATTATACTCCAGAGCTGCACTCAATATTTTGCTGAAGCAGTCACTGTGTACATGTATTACATTACTCATCCTGTATTGACCCTACATACTAATCAGATTGTGGCATATGATGGGGTGAAAATGAACCTTTTGCTCAAGGTTGAATTATGTCGGCATGCCCCTTTAAAAGGGTTGTCCCCTACTGATCACCTACAACCAAGACAAATACACTGCTGGGAGGCTCAGTCTGTGGCTGTCACTAAACTGGGAGGTGAACTTATTGTAGTGGTTTCTCCCAACATTGTAGAAATCCTCCGAGAGGAAGATGCACGCGCGTCAGGGGGGATTTTTTTGGCTGCCACACAGGATTTTACCTCCTATGTCTACAATCCTTTTTCAGCTATACAGCGTTCAGCACTTCATACACAGGGCACTTAACTCTTTGTTTCCAACTTTTGTCTCTTTTTTTTACTATTGAGCAATTAATGGTTTTCTTTGTGAGTTTGATACCAGCTTTGGTCTTCTCTTGTTGCTCTCCGTATTAGCTGTGTCCAGTAATTTAGACTTGGGGCTTTTTACCCTTGGTCTGTACCTTCAATATGTTCACACTGCATTCCTAAAATAGCTGTGAATCCCTGGTCATGCTCCTGTGAATGCTGCACACTTAATTTAACCCATTAGTACCTTTCCCTTTGGTACTATTCTAATACTGGGCTACTTATTTTTTTTTTTTTTTGCTTCTTTCATTATTTGTGCACCATTTTCTTGAGCCATACCTTTTGTGAGGTTCCTACATCTTTTCATTTGACATTAGGACTATATATTATCATTTTATTTGTAGGATTAATCCCACAATGCATATATGATAATGTGATTGATCCATACCTCTCGATACTATTGATTATATTTCCTTCATCAATTTTTCTTATGTTTTTTTTTGTGTGTGCATTTACTCTGCATAAATTGGCTGTATTTATTTTCGGAGGTTCCCTGTGTGGTTTATGCCTTTGTTTGACATTCACCCTTTTTATTTTTTTTTTACATTTTGTTTTTGTCAATTCTTCAATACAGATTTGTTTTACTTACTTTGGCCAATACTCCGGACTCTCTATAGGTGTTCTGATTTAAAGAGGAAGGTTCTCAATATTTTTTTTTTTCTATTAGGTATTTATATTTGGGAAACTTGGTGACAGGTTCCCTTTAAATCTCTTGTTTGCCCCATTTGGTCTGAGGTTAAACAAGTTGCCTAATAATTCTGCACGGCCTGATAAAGGGCGTTGTATCCTTAGGCTGCACCCTATGAAATTGCTGGTCTTCATTAATTTTGGGGCCACGGTGTACGTGGATCTCGCTCAGACTTCTGTATACGGATTTCATCCTGTAATTCAAGAGGAGAGAATATCTGATAACAATGTTACAATGTTTCTTATCTTCTTTTGTACTATTGATTTATTTAAAAAATTATATATATGAACAATAACTATACTAGAAATCATCGGCAATTTCTGAAATAAAACTATTAGAGCTTATAGCATATTTGGAACTACAACTCCCAGCATACCTTCAAATCCAAACTGGAAAATGTAGCCGAGCTTCGGATTTTCGGAAGCCCTCTGTCGCCTGTGTTGCATTGCATGGAATGTTCGCACTCAGTGATAGCAATAGGCTATAAATGTCTGCAAGATCCTACAGACAATGCAGCAGCACATATATACATATTACGGCTACAGTATACGCAGATTGTACGGTATATACACTGGACCCACAGTTAGCCCGTATACTGGTGGCCAAATCTTCTCAAGGTCATCCCGATTTGGAAGCTCTCAGGTATGTGTAACCCGAAAAGACCCCCTAAGCAGAAATATGAGCGTTACGAGGGGGGAGGTACACTGCTGTGTAATGATATATTCTGCTGGTGGACAACCAATACTATGGCTACAACTCCCACTGAGAGTAAAGGATCTTTAATGGGGAACGCCAGTTTTCTGTGTCATTAACCTTTTAAATGGAAGCCATCATCTGGAAATGACAGATTTTAAAATTAGTCTTTTGTATTAAATGCTTTATGTTTTCGCTTTTTTAAATTTGGCAAGGACTGTTTTTTTTTATATTTTGCTCTTTATTGAATAAAAAAAAAAAGGGAATCTTAAAATTTTCACACTGACCACTGGGGATATTTTAGTCTCTAATTTCCGGTCCTTTCAAGAAGGCTTTTCAGCAGACTCCTTATCAGCAGAGGCAGGATTACAATGACTAATAACACCTGTATTACATGGCTGATAACCCATTCTCCAACAATCACAATAGACGATGTCACAGCTCACCTCCTCCTCCCCCCTCCTGTACAATCATTGATAACACCTCTGTATACAGTAGATAACACAGGATCCACCATTCTGGGCTGCAGCTAAAACCCGACTTCCTCTTCATGTTCAATCCATACGTAGACGGAGACAGTGACACCAGCGCTGACTGGGCGCCGGCATCATGTGTCACAACAACAGCACGGGAGACCCGGGGAGAACAAGTGCTGATGTAGCACCCCGAGGGCTCGGCTGCTACAGGGGTATTGCACCTCAAGCCAGAGGTGTGATATTCCACTCCCGGGTAAGGATGGAGTGTGGACCAGGGCTCGGTAGGCTGCATGCACCACACACACCCCATTTCCGAGGAACAGACCAACGGTACTCCCACTAGACAGAGTGCAGGCACGACAGCTTCTGTTCCTGGCTGGAGTGGGGAGGGGAAAGTACACCCAGTGGTGTAGGAGCAGATAGGGGTGGGTTTCTGGGCATAGATAGGAGCCCATTGGTTGCTAGTCACCTGGGCTCACACATAGAGGGAGGTATATAAGGTGGGCACCATCTTAGATCAGTGTTCAGTTCAGTGGAGACAGTCTGAGGAGAAGACAGGAAGCAGAGCCCCTGCATGGGCTCTGCTCTGCAGGCCGGCCTTGTCAGGAGGCTGGAGCCAGAGAGAGAGAGAGAGAAGAAGGAACAGAAAGGAAAGTAAGAAAGGAACTGGAACAGAGGAGAAAGGAAGCAAGGAACACAAAGAAAGGCCCAGAGACACGAGGACAGAAGGAACCCCATATTCCCAGAGGAGATACTGGGTGAAGGGTTGGCAGAATAGGGTACCGGAACCCAAATTGGTGGAGGCGACTAATCCTCAGCCAAAACCGGAGGTTGTGACCACATCTTGGTGCGACCCCTCACTACATCCACCAGAAAGGCATACCGCATAGGGTCAGGGAAACCGGGAGAGGTTTCGCCAACAGAAGGCCCGAGGAAGCTGGACAAAGGTGGGTCACTGGTGGGGACGGCCAGAGAAAGGAAGAGAGGGGAGCTCTGAACCACGCTCTGGAATTGCCTGGGAGTTGACCGAGTCCCTCACCTGGTGGACGCAGCACGGCTTGGGCAGTCATCGCCTGCAGCATTGACCTGAATAACAACCGTGAGTAAAACTTTGGAAACTGCAATTACAAGTCTCTGTGTTTCATCGCCGCACCAGCACCATCAGTACTGGGACACTCACACCATCACTACCACCATCATCCACATTAGCTGCCCTGAGGCAATACTCCTCCTGTGGGGAGTTATCCCATACTCAGCTGCGCAACCAACACCAGCCTCAGCGGTCGGCAGCGCAGCGGCGGTCCCCACTGACCGCAATCCACGGGTGGCGTAGTCGGACACTTATTACAATACAAATAGACTGCCACTGGTTTGACCACCCTGGGCACGGACCAGGTCACCGCCACGGAGAACTACAACCCCCAGCGATCCGGCTCCGGGTATTCCCCCTGCACAGCAGCAGCACAATACAGGCCCAGGGGGCGCGTCACTGACACTACTGGAACGGTGCCAGCATGGGAGGTGAGTATAGGCTTTTTTATTTTATCGGGGCCAAACAATTAGTTCAAGAAGGGGTTGTCCTAGTAGTGGACAACCTCTTTAATGTTTGGGACTAGCCCACAGTGGGAGGGGTCTAGTGATTGTAAAAAGAGGGCACTTCCTGGTAGTAACTGAGATAGGGAAGTACAGTCACAAGGTCAAGTTCTAATGCAGTAGAGTGGAGGTGCCCGTGCAAGGTTGTAGCTGTGTGTTAAACTCTGCTTCAGCCCTCAGGTCCCGCTGCTAGCCTTAATACCAGTCCAGCCCGCCAGCCTGACTACCAGTCCAGCCCGCCAGCTTATCTACTCTCCAGCCCGACAGTCTGTCTACAGTCCAGTCCGCCAGTCTGTCTATGGGCCCTGCCAGCCTGCCTACCTGGAGGCTCCTGCTTGTTACCTGCCGTGCCTGCCAGCCCGCTTACCTAGAAGCACCTGCCTGTTACCTGCCGTGCCTACCAGCCAGCCTACCTGGAGGCTCCTGCTTGTTACCTGCCGTGCCTACCAGCCCGCCTACCGTATGCCCGGATCACCAGTCAGCCTGCCTGCCGTGCTCATCTGCTGTACCGGTCAGTCCCTGCCTTCTGACCCGTGGAAGTCACCTGCTCTCATACAAGTAGCACCTGGTCCCTCTGCTCGGTCCTTCCCTGGTCATGGAGTCGATTGAGCCGCCGTACGACCTTGGTCGGTCCGAGTTGATACCTAGTTAGGCCCCTCTGGTCCCTCCTTGCTCCGCAGCACAGAGGTTCCACCACTGGGATCCGTAACACTAGGGCCGGCATGTACCTATTGTTCAAGGCTATGGGAGGCCATACTAGAATCCTGTGCGGATATTCTGGCAACATCAGGAGCTCAAGGCCTGGCATAGACACTAGAGGGTGCATCGTGTCCTTTGGCACACAGGGGAAGATGGACCGTGTGAAGGGAAGGTGGCGGATCCCGGGTGCACGGTGGGACTGGATGGGAAGTCCATGAGGCTGACGGAGCCAGTGGTCATAGGGATAGTCCAGGAGAAACAAAGGGTAGGGCTTAAGATGTGTTGTGCTAAGGAAGTAAGGAACAAGAAGTGTTGTGCCCTATCCCACATGTCACAATCTGATGAACTTGAACTGCCCAGTAAACTGTTAGTTGAAATGAACTTGGTGTCCCCTGAGTTGTGTGTGGTGGCTCCTGAAAACAGAGGCCTGGAGATAGCGGAGGCCTGCGGCCTACAAGTGAGTGTGATGCATCCCAACACCTGACAGCACACTGGGACTGGGACACTGTTTTCCTGTAAGGTGCCAGAGCATAACAGGACAGCAGCTCGGTCATGACTACCACTTTCTGTCACTTTACATTTGGCATAGTCGGCAGGATGCAACCATGCATCAAGAAGACTTCATGAATGCGGGGAAGTCCCATTGAAAATAAAGATATCGCCGAGCACGGGCTGCAGGATGGCGGTGAGTGGTGTGAAATGGGGTGATGGACCCGTCCATTGTGAGCATAGGCAAAGGCAAATGAAAGAGCGCGAAAATCTGTCCTGCCTGGAAAGTGGCTTGTCTGGAGAGGTCGGCCTGTAGTGAGCGGTGCCTGCGCCTGCTGGGCACGGCGAAAGGAGAAACCACGTCTGTTTCAGAGAACCAAGGGAGAACGGGCGGAGCGTCCCAAGTAACGGCCAGGTAAGCTGGAAGAAGCCCCACCCCGGAAGAGGTGGAACCATGACGGGCCTCAGAAGCCGGAAGAGACGAAGTCCCCCATGATGAGAGTGGGAATATCACAGGATAGGAAGTGTGGAAGCCCGGTGGCAAAGTGATCCAGAAACTGTTGGGGGAGCCTGGAGGGCAATACACAACCGCCACTCGCAGGGAGAAAGGTTTGAAGAGTCTAACGGTGTGGACTTCAAAGGAAGGAAACATAAGTGAGGGAAGCTGGTGGATGACCTGGAAAGCACATTGTGGTGAAAGGAGCAGACCAACACCTCCACCATGTCTGCTCTCAGGTCTGGGGGGTATGTGGAAATTGTAGGCCGTGATACAAGAGAGCAGCTGCAGCGGTTGTGTCAGACTGCTGGATCCAGGTTTCAATGAGAGCCAGAAGGTTAAGCAATGTCTCCTACTGATAGTGACCGAAGAGCCCACTATTGATAGTGACCACAGTGTCTTGGTGTCCCCTGAGTTGGGTGCGGCAGCTCCTGAAGATGGAGGCCTATGGGCTACAAGTGAGTGTGATGCTCCCCACACCTGACAGCACCTTAGGACTGGGGCTCGGTTTTCCAGTAAAGTGCCAGAGCGTAACGGGACATCAGCTCGGTCATGGCTAGCGCTTTCTGCCACTTTATACCTGCAAACAGTATTACAGTATAAAGTAAATATCATGGGGTCCTATGAAGCCCGTTGCTGGAATTCGCAGCGGGCAGCCACCGCGTTTTTACACAGGACTGACTGCCATGGCAACCCATTGACTCCCCCATAGGTGATGGGTGCCCAGGACGGATTGAGGTGCTTAAATGCTCAATCAAACCTTCTAACTTTAGACTTAGACCCCCTAAATACAGACCCAGACCCTCTTAACAAATACAACTCCCAGACCCGATCCTGTAGACCCGTTTTCTGTTGTTTTTTTTTACTCATAACATTTGAGCCTCGTCTGTCAAAATTCATGAACCGCCTCGTCTCCCATAGCAACCAATCCGGCCCACTGCTCTGAGACTGGTTCTGGCTGACAGGGCCAGATTTCTATCAGACAGTCTGAGGAGGCCGTCAGTGAAGGGTAGTGCAGAGAGTCATTACAGTTGCCCATAGCAAACAATCAGCTTCCATTTTATAATCTGCAGTAAAAGAAGAAAACCTGAAGTTTATTTGGGAAACACTTCTATTCCTTATAAGAAGTGTCTGCAGAGTGCCCTATTTACAGTGTAATGTCAGCAGTGTCTCCTACTGATAGTGTCTGAAAGGCCCCCTATTGATAGCCTCCGCAGCGCCCCTCATCTATAGCCTCCGCAGCGCCCTTCATCGATAGCCTCCGCAGCGCCCCTCATCGATAGCCTCCGCAGCACCCCTCATCGATAGCCTCCGCAGCGCCCCTCATCGATAGCCTCCGCAGCGCCCCTCATCGATAGCCTCCGCAGCGCCCCTTATCGATAGTGTCCGCAGCGCCCCTTATCGATAGCCTCCGCAGCGCCCCTTATCGATAGCCTCCGCAGCGCCCCTTATCGATATCCTCCGCAGCGCCCCTTATCGATAGCCTCCGCAGCGCCCCTTATCGATAGTGTCCACAGCGCCCCTTATCGATAGCGTCCGCAGCGCCCCTTACTGATGGCCTCCACAGGTCCCCTTACTGATGGCCTCCGCAGCGCCCCTTACTGATGGCCTCTGCAGCGCCCCTCATCTATAGCCTCCGCAGCGCCCCTTATTGATAGCGTCCGCAGTGGCCCTTATCGATAGCCTCCGCAGCGCCCCTTACTGATGGCCTCCGCAGCGCCCCTTACTGATGGCCTCTGCAGCGCCCCTCATCTATAGCCTCCGCAGCGCCCCTTATTGATAGCGTCCGCAGTGGCCCTTATCGATAGCCTCCGCAGCGCCCCTTACTGATGGCCTCCGCAGCGCCCCTTATTGATAGCCTCCGCAGCGCCCCTTATTGATGGCCTCCGCAGCGCCTCTTACTGATGGCCTCCGCAGCGCCCCTTACTGATGGCCTCCACAGCGCCCCTTACTGATGGCCTCCGCAGCGCCCCTTACTGATGGCCTCCGCAGCGCCACTTACTGATGGCCTCCGCAGCGCCACTTACTGATGGCCTCCGCAGCGCCCCTTACTGATGGCCTCCGCAGCGCCCCTTACTGATGGCCTCCGCAGCGCCCCTTATTGATAGCCTCCGCAGCGCCCCTTATTGATAGCCTCCGCAGCGCCCCTTATTGATAGTCTCCGCAGCGCCCCTTATTGATAGTCTCCGCAGCGCCCCTTACTGATGGCCTCCGCAGCGCCCCTTACTGATGGCCTCCGCAGCGCCCCTTACTGATGGCCTCCGCAGCGCCCCTTACTGATAGCCTCCACAGCGCCCCTTATTGATAGCGTCCCCAGCGCCCCTTATTGATAGCCTCCGCAGCGCCCCTTATTGATAGCGTCCCCAGCGCCCCTTATTAATAGCCTCCGCAGCGCCCCTTATTGATAGCCTCCGCAGCGCCCCGTATTGATAGCGTCCCCAGCGCCCCTTATTGATAGCCTCCGCAGTGCCCCTTACTGATGGCCTCCGCAGCGCCCCTTATTGATAGCCTCCGCAGCGCCCCTTATTGATAGCGTCCCCAGCGCCCCTTATGGATAGCCTCCGCAGCGCCCCTTATGGATAGCATCCCCAGCGCCCCTTATTGATAGCCTCCGCAGCGCCCCTTATTGATGGCCTCCGCAGCGCCCCTTATTGATGGCCTCTGCAGCGCCCCTTACTGATGGCCTCCGCAGCGCCCCTTATTGATGGCCTCCGCAGCGCCCCTTATTGATAACGTCCCCAGCGCCCCTTATTGATAGCGTCCGCAGCGCCCCTTATTGATAGCGTCCGCAGCGCCCCTTATTGATAGCGTCCGCAGCGCCCCTTATTGATAGCCTCCGCAGCGCCCCTTATTGATAGCCTCCGCAGCGCCCCTTATTGATAGCGTCCCCAGCGCCCCTTATTGATAGCCTCCGCAGCGCCCCTTATTGATAGCGTCCCCAGCGCCCCTTATTGATAGCCTCCGCAGCGCCCCTTATTGATAGCCTCCGCAGCGCCCCTTATTGATAGCGTCCCCAGCGCCCCTTATTGATAGCCTCCGCAGCGCCCCTTATTGATAGCCTCCGCAGCGCCCCTTATTGATAGCGTCCCCAGCGCCCCTTATTGATAGCCTCCGCAGCGCCCCTTACTGATAGCGCCCCCGAGTGTTTCCATTAATAGTGGCAGCACAAGTCCTGGTACAGAGGAGCTCCCTGTTCATCTGACACAGATAAAAGACCCTTATAACATTGTAATTTTACGGTTTTTTTTGTGACAATTTACTTATTAGTCTGAAAACCTAAAAAGAGGACAAAGGTGAGAAAGTGCAGAGAGGACACATTCTTCCTGCCGCAGCTGACGTGTGATGTGACTGCAGCGCTCAGCAAATAGCTGATCAGTCAGACACTGCGGCTGTAACCTGAGCCGCACACATCTGCCTGCAGGGGCGGCACTGGGCCGGCAGGGGGCGCTGAACTGCTGTAGGAGTCGGGGGTATAGCCCCGCCCACATGATTGTGATGTCATCGCCTCTCACGCCTCCTTTGTGTCGTCACACGTGTCCTGTTCTGACACATTGGCTGCAGGAAGGATCAGCGGGAGTCCCAGCTGGAGGCACAAGCAAAGGGGAAGAGGAGCACAGGGGACAGTGCCACATACCCAGGGCAGGAGGAGAAGTGACTGTGCCCACATACCCAGGGCAGGAGGAACAGTGACTGTGCCCACATACCCAGGGCAGGAGGAACAGTGACTGTGCCCACATACCCAGGGCAGGAGGAACAGTGACTGTGCCCACATACCTAGGGCAGGAGGAACAGTGACTGTGCCCACATACCCAGGGCAGGAGGAGAAGTGACTGTGCCCACATACCAAGGGCAGGAGGAGAAGTGACTGTGCCCACATACCTAGGGCAGGAGGAACAGTGACTGTGCCCACATACCCAGGGCAGGAGGAACAGTGACTGTGCCCACATACCCAGGGCAGGAGGAACCGTGATTGTGCCCACATACCCAGGGCAGGAGGAACAGTGACTGTGCCCACATACCCAGGGCAGGAGGAACCGTGATTGTGCCCACATACCCAGGGCAGGAGGAACAGTGACTGTGCCCACATACCCAGGGCAGGAGGAACCGTGATTGTGCCCACATACCCACCACAGGAGGAGTAGTGATTGTGCCCACATACCCAGCACTGGAGGGGTAGTGATTGTGCCCCTGCACTGAAGAGAAGGGCATCATGCACCTCCTGCTGGGCTCTGCAGCGGTGGTTGGCATCATTGTGGCACTGTGTGAGTCTCTGCGCTCACTGACCCACTCCAAAGTGCACCCCGGACTGGCACAGGATCTGCTCATAGAAGTTCTATCCACCCTACAGCTAAGTTGCTGCACCAGGGAGATGGTGGTACTTGGGACTCTGGGTGGCATCCAGCCCTGGCTGGCACTGTCCCTCACCTACTTGCTAACTGTGCTGCACTGTCTGACATCCCAGGGGGCCAGCTGTAACCCATGTGGCAGTCTGGAGCAGTGGCTGCGGGCAAGGACCCCCGGCTTACACATCATGTTCAGGGTGGGTGCACAATTTGTGGGTGCGGTGCTGTCCCAGGTGCTGATGCCCCTCATCTGGCTGCTGCGATTGTCCCCTCTACATGAGAGGGATGAGGAGTGCAAGAGCCCCCTGACCATGACCCCTTGGCAGGGTGCCCTGGTGGAGATGACCTGTGCCCTCAGCCTCTTCCTGGCACTGCACTTTCTTCCTCGAGTGGAATCTCAGTACAGACCCCATGTAGTGGCCCTGACCATCACCACCATCGTCTCTGTAGGTAAGGAAAGCCATGCAGTCCCTATTAACCTTTAATATTCTGTCCGCTGCCGATAACAGTGACATCCGCAACAATCTTTATGGCTTTTCAGCTACTGGATGTAAACAGTAATGTGTTTCCATTCACTGACGGCAAGCAGAAATACTAAAAATGATGAGGGATTGAAGCGGGTAGATGAGCATGCAGCTTTGGTGAAAATTAGCACCATGCGTGAGATTTAAAGGGAACCTGTCACCTTGGAAAACATTTACCTGCAGATATGGGGTTAATCTGCAGCTATATAGCATTACAATGCTTCCCTGCTGCATTACTGGACGTTCAGCTACTGCGAGAAAATGAACTTATTTCCTCCCAGAAGCCGTCGGCTTACAGTCATGGGGGCGGGGCCGGGAGCTGCTACAGTCACTGCTGACAGCACCAATCCCTATACAGTGAGCATCGGCTGTAAGGACGACCCAAGACTTTGATTGACAGCTCGCTCTGCACAGATGTGTCGTAGAGCCGGTTGTCAAAGTGTTGGTGTGCTTACAGCCTACGCTCACAGTATCGTGATTGGTGCTGTTTGCGAAGACTGTAGCCGCTCCCTGCACCGCCCCCATGACTGAAAGCCGGCAGCTTCCAGGAGGAAATGCTCCCTGCACTGCCCCAAAGACTGAAAACTGGCAGCTCCATGAAGGAAATGTTCCCTGCACTGCCCCCATGACTGAAAGCTGGCGGCTCCTGGGAGTAAATGCTCCATGCATCGTCCCCAATGACTGAAAGCCGACGGCTCCCGAATGGAAATGCTCCATGCATCGTCCCCAATGACTGAAAACCGGCGGCTCCTGTGAGGACATGCTTCATAGTCTGCCTCCAATGACTGAAAGCCGGCGGCTCCCGAGAGGAAATGGTCCATTCACCGTCCTCAATGTGTGAAAGCCGGCGGCTCCTGGGAGTAAAGGATTCATGCACCACCCCCCAATGACTGAAAGCCGTGGGCTCCCAGAAAGAAATTCTCCATGCACCGTCCCCAAAGACTGTAAGCCGGCGGCTCCTGGGTGGAAATGCTCCATGCATCATCCCCAGTGACTGAAAGACAGCAGATATCGGAAGGAAATGCTTCATGCACCACCCCCAATGACTGAAAACCAGCAGCTCCTGTGAGGAAATGCCTCATGGACCGCCCCAATGACTGAAAGTCGGTGTCTCCTGGAAGGAAATGCTCCATGCACCCCCCCTCCCCCCAATGACTGAAAGCTGGCGGCTCCCGGGAGGAAATGCTCCATGCACTGTCCCCAATGACTGAAAGCCGGCGGCTCCCAGGAGGAAACAAGTTCATTTTCTCACAGTAGCCAAACTTCCAGTAAGGCAGCGGGGCAGCATTGAAGAAGTATTTCCCTGCAGAATAGCCCTATACCTGCAGGTAAATAGCGTTTTCTGAGGTGACCGGTTCCCTTTAAAGTCCCTGTGCAGCTCTAGCCTAAGGGTCCGTGCACACCGAGTCGTTTTTGCTGAGTTTTTAGAGCAGAAACTGAGTGAAGACTCGAAAACGCACAGTATTTGCAGCAGAATTTTTCTTCAGCAAAAACCAAAGTGTTGGCAGGAAAATCCGCTGCGTAAAATGTGTTTTTGATGCGCTTTTTTTCCCCATTCATTTGGATGACAAGCGATGCAAAAACACTGGAAGATTTGAAAAAACGCTTTGATGCTTCAAATCTGCAAGAAAAAAAAAAAAGCTGCAAATGCACGAGAAATCTCATTCACTTTGCAGATACTGTAAAATGCTGCTTTATTTCTGTGGCATAAATGCAGCGTGTGAACAAGCCCTAAGAGGATGTGCACATGATGTCTTTCTCGGATTCCGCTGAAGAATGTGCTGAAAGAATGGAAAAAAAATGGAAATGTTTAGCCCTCCACATAACAAGTCCCCGGGGTCCAACCTCCAGGTAACTCCCTGGTTATAAAGTAGAACTTCACCTTCCACCTGGTAAATAACTCAACTCTGAGAACTTTGCACTTTATCCTCCCCGGCGGCGGCCGATGATGATGATGATGATGGTGATGATGATGGTGGGGGGGAGTTACTAGAGTTTTGTGTGCCTTCCAGAGAGCGGTTCAGTCATATGATTGTGACTTAAAACTTCACTCCAAAGTATGTGAACCCCCCCCCAGGGCAGAACTAATAGTTAATCTCCATGTTGGTCCACGCACCTCACCGGTGTCTACATAGCTGGTATAGGATATGGACATTGATGTGCACGGACCCGGTACACGGGGCTGTTATACGGCACAATATACTTATGTTCTGTACATTTTTATCTTCCTGTTGCTTCTCCATTATTAATGCCGCCTGTGGTTGTTCTAGGCGGACCCCTGACTGGAGCCGTGTTTAACCCTGCGCTCTCCTTCGCGGTTGTGTTCTCGTGCCAGGGAAACAGCTTTCTGCAGTATGTCACCGTGTACTGGATCGGCCCGATCATCGGTGAGTACCGGCCGGAGCGAAAGGGGCCTATAGACATGTACTGTCCCAACGCTCCAACCGTACACCGACAGTGTGAGGGGGTCCGTACTCTGCGTACAGTCACAGCGCCCCCATAATAACAGTGATATCCACAGTGCTACCATAATAACAGTGATATCCACAGTGCTCCCATAATAACAGTGACATCCACAGTGCCCCCATAATAACAGCGACATCCACAGTGCCCCCATAATAACAGTGATATCCACAGTGCCTCCATAATAACAGTGATATCCACAGTGCCCCCATAATAACAGTGATATCCACAGTGCCCCCATAATAACAGTGATATCCACAGTGCTCCCATAATAACAGTGACATCCACAGTGCCCCCATAATAACAGTGACATCCACAGTGCCCCCATAATAACAGTGACATCCACAGTGCTCCCATAATAACAGTGATATCCACAGTGCTCCCATAATAACAGTGATATCCACAGTGCTCCCATAATAACAGTGACATCCACAGTGCCCCCATAATAACAGTGACATCCACAGTGCCCCCATAATAACAGTGACATCCACAGTGCTCCCATAATAACAGTGATATCCACAGTGCTCCCATAATAACAGTGATATCCACAGTGCTCCCATAATAACAGTGACATCCACAGTGCACCCATAATAACAGTGACATCCACAGTGCCCCCATAATAACAGCGACATCCACAGTGCCCCCATAATAACAGCGATATCCACAGTGCCCCCATAATAACAGTGACATCCACAGTGCTCCCATAATAACAGTGATATCCACAGTGCCCCCATAATAACAGTGACATCCACAGTGCCCCCATAACAGTGACATCCACAGTGCCCCCATAATAACAGCGATATCCACAGTGCCCCCATAATAACAGTGACATCCACAGTGCTCCCATAATAACAGTGACATCCACAGTGCCCCCATAATAACAGTGATATCCACAGTGCTCCCATAATAACAGTGATATCCACAGTGCTCCCATAATAACAGTGACATTCACAGTGCTCCCATAATAACAGTGATATGCACAGTGCTCCCATAATAACAGTGATATCCACAGTGCTCCCATAATAACAGTGATATCCACAGTGCCCCCATAATAACAGCGACATCCACAGTGCTCCCATAATAACAGCGATATCCACAGTGCTCCCATAATAACAGCGACATCCACAGTGCTCCCATAATAACAGTGACATCCACAGTGCCCCCATAATAACAGTGATATCCAAAGTGCCCCCATAATAACAGTGATATCCACAGTGCCCCCATAATAACAGTGATATCCACAGTGCCCCCATAATAACAGTGATATCCACAGTTCCCCCATAATAGCAGTGATATCCACAGTGCTCCCATAATAACAGTGATATCCACAGTTCCCCCATAATAACAGTGACATCCACAGTGCTCCCATAATAACAGTGATATCCACAGTGCCCCCATAATAACAGTGACATCCACAGTGCCCCCATAATAACAGTGACATCCACAGTGCTCCCATAATAACAGTGATATCCACAGTGCTCCCATAATAACAGTGATATCCACAGTGCCCCCATAATAACAGTGATATCCACAGTGCCCCCATAATAACAGTGATATCCACAGTGCCCCCATAATAACAGTGATATCCACAGTTCCCCCATAATAGCAGTGATATCCACAGTGCTCCCATAATAACAGTGATATCCACAGTTCCCCCATAATAACAGTGACATCCACAGTGCTCCCATAATAACAGTGATATCCACAGTGCTCCCATAATAACAGTGATATCCACAGTTCCCCCATAATAACAGTGATATCCACAGTGCTCCCATAATAACAGCGATATCCACAGTGCCCCCATAATAACAGCGATATCCACAGTGCTCCCATAATAACAGTGACATCCACAGTTCCCCCATAATAACAGCGACATCCACAGTGCCCCCATAATAACAGTGATATCCACAGTGCCCCCATAATAACAGCGATATCCACAGTGCCCCCATAATAACAGCGACATCCACAGTGCCCCCATAATAACAGTGATATCCACAGTGCCCCCATAATAACAGTGACATCCACAGTGCCCCCATAATAACAGTGATATCCACAGTGCCCCCATAATAACAGTGATATCCACAGTGCCCCCATAATAACAGTGATATCCACAGTGCTCCCATAATAACAGTGATATCCACAGTGCTCCCATAATAACAGTGATATCCACAGTGCCCCCATAATAACAGTGATATCCACAGTGCCCCCATAATAACAGTGATATCCACAGTGCTCCCATAATAACAGTGATATCCACAGTGCTCCCATAATAACAGCGATATCCACAGTGCTCCCATAATAACAGCGATATCCACAGTGCCCCCATAATAACAGTGACATCCACAGTGCCCCCATAATAACAGTGATATCCACAGTGCCCCCATAATAACAGTGATATCCACAGTGCCCCCATAATAACAGCGACATCCACGGTGCTCCCATAATAACAGTGACATCCACGGTGCCCCCATAATAACAGTGACATCCACGGTGCCCCCATAATAACAGTGACATCCACGGTGCCCCCATAATAACAGTGACATCCACGGTGCCCCCATAATAACAGTGACATCCACGGTGCCCCCATAATAACAGTGACATCCACAGTGCTCCCATAATAACAGCGACATCCACAGTGCTCCCATAATAACAGTGATATCCACAGTGCTCCCATAATAACAGTGACATCCACAGTGCCCCCATAATAACAGTGATATCCACAGTGCCCCCATAATAACAGTGACATCCACAGTGCCCCCATAATAACAGTGATATCCACAGTGCTCCCATAATAACAGTGACATCCACAGTGCCCCCATAATAACAGTGATATCCACAGTGCTCCCATAATAACAGTGATATCCACAGTGCTCCCATAATAACAGTGACATCCACAGTGCCCCCATAATAACAGTGATATCCACAGTGCCCCCATAATAACAGTGACATCCAAAGTGCTCCCATAATAACAGTGACATCCACAGTGCTCCCATAATAACAGTGACATCCACAGTGCTCCCATAATAACAGTGACATCCACAGTGCCCCCATAATAACAGTGACATCCACAGTGCCCCCATAATAACAGTGACATCCACAGTGCTCCCATAATAACAGTGACATCCACAGTGCCCCCATAATAACAGTGACATCCACAGTGCCCCCATAATAACAGTGACATCCACAGTGCTCCCATAATAACAGTGATATCCACAGTGCTCCCATAATAACAGTGACATCCACAGTTCCCCCATAATAAGTGACATCCACAGTGTCCCCATAGTAACAGTGACATCCACAGTGCCCCAATAGCAGTGATATCCACAGTGCTCCCATAATAACAGTGATATCCACAGTTCCCCCATAATAACAGTGACATCCACAGTGCTCCCATAATAACAGTGACATCCACAGTGCCCCCATAATAACAGTGACATCCACAGTGCTCCCATAATAACAGTGACATCCACAGTGCCCCATAATAACAGTGATATCCACAGTGCCCCCATAATAACAGTGACATCCACAGTTCCCCCATAATAACAGTGACATCCACAGTGCTCCCATAATAACAGTGACATCCACAGTGCTCCCATAATAACAGTGACATCCACAGTGCTCCCATAATAACAGTGACATCCACAGTGCTCCCATAATAACAGTAACATCCACAGTGCCCCCATAATAACAGTGACATCCACAGTGCCCCCATAATAACAGTGACATCCACAGTGCTCCCATAATAACAGTGACATCCACAGTGCCCCCATAATAACAGTGACATCCACAGTGCTCCCATAATAACAGTGACATCCACAGTGCCCCCATAATAACAGTGACATCCACAGTGCCTCCATAATAACAGTGACATCCACAGTGCTCCCATAATAACAGTGATATCCACAGTGCTCCCATAATAACAGTGATATCCACAGTGCTCCCATAATAACAGTGATATCCACAGTGCTCCCATAATAACAGTGATATCCACAGTGCTCCCATAATAACAGCGACATCCACAGTGCCCCCATAATAACAGTGATATCCACAGTGCTCCCATAATAACAGTGACATCCACAGTTCCCCCATAATAAGTGACATCCACAGTGTCCCCATAGTAACAGTGACATCCACAGTGCCCCAATAGCAGTGATATCCACAGTGCTCCCATAATAACAGTGATATCCACAGTTCCCCCATAATAACAGTGACATCCACAGTGCCCCCATAATAACAGTGATATCCACAGTGCTCCCATAATAACAGCGATATCCACAGTGCCCCCATAATAACAGTGACATCCACAGTGCCCCTATAATAACAGTGACATCCACAGTGCCCCCATAATAACAGCGACATCCACAGTGCCCCCATAATAACAGCGACATCCACAGTGCCCCCATAATAACAGCGACATCCACAGTGCCCCCATAATAACAGCGACATCCACAGTGCTCCCATAATAACAGCGATATCCACAGTGCCCCCATAATAACAGCGACACCCACAGTGCACCCATAATAACAGTGACATCCACAGTGCCCCCATAATAACAGTGACATCCACAGTGCTCCCATAATAACAGCGACATCCACAGTGCTTCCATAATAACAGCGACATCCACAGTGCCCCCATAATAACAGTGACATCCACAGTGCCCCCATAATAACAGCGATATCCACAGTGCCCCCATAATAACAGCGATATCCACAGTGCTCCTATAATAACAGCGACATCCACAGTGCTCCCATAATAACAGCGACATCCACAGTGCCCCCATAATAACAGCGATATCCACAGTGCCCCCATAATAACAGCGATATCCACAGTGCCCCCATAATAACAGCGATATCCACAGTGCCCCCATAATAACAGCGATATCCACAGTGCTCCCATAATAACAGCGATATCCACAGTGCCCCCATAATAACAGCGATATCCACAGTGCCCCCATAATAACAGCGATATCCACAGTGCCCCCATAATAACAGCGATATCCACAGTGCCCCCATAATAACAGCGATATCCACAGTGCTCCCATAACAGCGATATCCACAGTGCTCCCATAATAACAGCGATATCCACAGTGCCCCCATAATAACAGCGATATCCACAGTGCCCCCATAATAACAGCGATATCCACAGTGCTCCCATAATAACAGCGATATCCACAGTGCTCCCATAATAACAGCGATATCCACAGTGCTCCCATAATAACAGCGATATCCACAGTGCCCCCATAATAACAGCGATATCCACAGTGCCCCCATAATAACAGCGATATCCACAGTGCTCCCATAATAACAGCGATATCCACAGTGCTCCCATAATAACAGTGACATCCACAGTGCTCCCATAATAACAGCGATATCCACAGTGCCCCCATAATAACAGCGATATCCACAGTGCCCCCATAATAACAGCGATATCCACAGTGCCCCCATAATAACAGCGATATCCACAGTGCCCCCATAATAACAGCGATATCCACAGTGCCCCCATAATAACAGCGATATCCACAGTGCCCCCATAATAACAGCGATATCCACAGTGCACCCATAATAACAGCGATATCCACAGTGCACCCATAATAACAGCGACATCCACAGTGCTCCCATAATAACAGCGACATCCACAGTGCTCCCATAATAACAGCGACATCCACAGTGCTCCCATAATAACAGCGATATCCACAGTGCCCCCATAATAACAGCGACATCCACAGTGCTCCCATAATAACAGCGATATCCACAGTGCCCCCATAATAACAGCGATATCCACAGTGCCCCCATAATAACAGTGACATCCACAGTGCCCCCATAATAACAGTGACATCCACAGTGCCCCCATAATAACAGTGACATCCACAGTGCCCCCATAATAACAGCGACATCCACAGTGCTCCCATAATAACAGTGATATCCACAGTGCTCCATAATAACAGTGACATCCACAGTGCTCCCATAATAACAGCGATATCCACAGTGCCCCCATAATAACAGTGATATCCACAGTGCCCCCATAATAACAGTGACATCCACAGTGCCCCCATAATAACAGTGACATCCACAGTGCCCCCATAATAACAGTGATATCCACAGTGCTCCCATAATAACAGTGACATCCACAGTGCTCCCGTAATAACAGTGACATCCACAGTGCTCCCATAATAACAGCGATATCCACAGTGCCCCCATAATAACAGTGATATCCACAGTGCCCCCATAATAACAGTGACATCCACAGTGCCCCCATAATAACAGTGATATCCACAGTGCTCCCATAATAACAGTGACATCCACAGTGCTCCCATAATAACAGTGACATCCACAGTGCTCCCATAATAACAGCGATATCCACAGTGCCCCCATAATAACAGTGATATCCACAGTGCCCCCATAATAACAGTGACATCCACAGTGCCCCCATAATAACAGTGACATCCACAGTGCCCCCATAATAACAGTGACATCCACAGTGCCCCCATAATAACAGTGATATCCACAGTGCTCCCATAATAACAGTGACATCCACAGTGCCCCCATAATAACAGTGACATCCACAGTGCTCCCATAATAACAGTGACATCCACAGTGCCCCCATAATAACAGTGACATCCACAGTGCCCCCATAATAACAGTGATATCCACAGTGCTCCCATAATAACAGTGACATCCACAGTGCCCCCATAATAACAGTGACATCCACAGTGCTCCCATAATAACAGTGATATCCACAGTGCTCCCTGTGATGAAAGCCGGCCGGTGGGTGCAGCTCTCTGGCGCCCCCTTACCTCTCAGGTCAGTCAAGGTACTGCACCTAGAGAAAGTAGTGCCAGGTAGCTGCAACCAGCGCAGGGAACACGGTAGTGTGTTATCCCTTCAACGTCACTACACAGCACAACTCGCTAGCGCCCTCTTAGCCTCAGGTCAGTCAAGGAACTGCACCTAGGATAAGCGGTCGCCAGAGAGACTGTCCTGTAACCTACTGGGTATCGGGGCCCTCTGTAGTGAGGGCGGTATATATATCTTCCTTGGCCGCGCCAGGAATATATATATCTGAACCTCCGACCGTCACTACCAGCCTTCCCCAATCCCCAGTTGGTATGCTGCCACCAGTCCCTATTTTAGATATACGCCCAGTCCGTGAATGGGCCTATATCGGGTCAGGAACCAACCCTGGGTAGCGTTTTTGGCTTGAGCCGAGCTCACACGGACGTGCGTTCGTTATGCAGAATAAAAGGCAGGCCCACAATTACTTGAGGTAATTGATTATAATAATACACTAGATACACGATATACAACTAAATATACACAGGTATAAGGTCAGGCTAAACTATACAACAATGGAATACAACACACAGAATCACCACAGCATATCAGTTACCGGTTTCTTGATTTTCTTGTGACGCAGGGAGAGGATTCTGCGATCGCAGGCACGGTTCTTTGTTACAGGCTGAGGCCTACCACCGCATGGTCAAACTGCTCCTCCCCTTGGTGGCCTCAGCTGGTGCTCAGATGTTCAGCACACCACTCTTGGGTCAAGACTGACTTGTCTCTTGTCTGTCCTGCTATCTTACCTGCCCCGTCCCGCCCACTGCTGGTGAGGTCAGCTGGCTCAGTCTCCACCCTCAGGTCTAACTTCGATCAGAAGCCCAAATTCTATGGAACCCAATAACTTCTTCTGGGATGGTCTCATGATACCCCCAGGGGTTCCCATGGATTCGGGCCGCCGTAACCGACCTTTTGATATCAATTATGATACCATACGGTCCTCAGGAATGGCTCCGCGCTATATCTTGGCTTCCAGAGCACGTACCAACGTCTACCGCGGAGGCTTGTGTGCGCAATGGCTCCGGGACGCCGTGATATTTTTTTATTGGCCCATCCCACGCAACATGCGTGTACTATTCATGTTTCTATATGTTATGCCTGCATGCTTGTGACAGACAAAGAAACTAGTCCTATGGGACAAATGGTCAGGTACAGATAGACGAAGCACCCCCCCCTGCTGGCTGTGTTTCCTCTCGAAGTCTTTGAAGCTCCTAGCATTCAAGTGTTAAGTAGGCTTCTTATCTTACAGGAGCCTGGATGGGGGGAAACTATCTAGTTGACGTTTTAACAGAAGGTCCCAAGGGTGGGGGCTGCTGAAGTGTGGCCATCCCTGGATATGATTTATCATTACCAAGATGGCGGCTACAGGTTCATCACACCTCCCCCTATACGAGGGCGCGAGGGGGTAGCACATTCCTGTGTTCCCCCGTGCGTCCTTCTGCACCCTCCCCTTGCCGGGATAACCCGTCAGCGTTACCGTGGTCACGGCCTCTTCTGTGGCGAATGGAGAAGTGGTACTGCTGGAGAGCGAGGCTCCAGCGTAGCAACCTGCCATTCGACCCAGAGACCGTGTGTAACCAGCTGAGGGGGTTGTGGTCCGTCTCCACGGTGAAATGGCTCCCGTACAAGTAGGGCTGCAGACGCTGCAGGGCCCATACAATTGCCAGGCATTCTTTTTCCACCGTGGAGTAAGCCACCTCCCGGGGCAGTAGCTTCCTGCTCAGGTACAAGACAGGATGTTCCTGGCCTGTCGTGTTGACCTGACTTAGCACAGCACCGAGGCCAAAGTCACTGGCGTCGGTCTGTACCACAAACGGCCGGTCGAAGTCGGCAGCTTGCAGTACAGGGGAGCTACTTAGGGCGGCCTTGAGTGCCCCGAAAGCTGTCTCGCAGGCGACTGTCCAGTCGACTGCGACGGGCAGCTTCTTCTTGGTGAGGTCCGTCAGGGGCTTGGCCAGGGTGCTATAGTGTGGGACGAACCTCCTATAGTACCCGGCGGTCCCCAAGAAGGACATCACCTGCTTTTTGGTCCTAGGAGTGGGCCAGGATGCGATGGCATCCACTTTCCCCGGTTCTGGCTTCAGAACCCCCCCGCCTACCCGGTGACCCAGGTAGAGGACCTCACTCATGCCCAGCTGGCACTTTTCCGGCTTGATGGTCAAGCCTGCCCGGTGGATCCGACCGAGCACCTGCCGCAGGTGCTCTAGGTGATCCTCCCAAGTGGGACTGAAGACTGCAATATCGTCCAAGTACGCAGCCGCGTACCCTTCAAGTCCCTCAAGCAGCGTATTGACCATCCGCTGAAAAGTGGCAGGGGCATTCTTCATGCCGAATGGCATCACTGTGGACTCGTACAGTCCAAAAGGGGTGATAAAGGCAGAGCGTTCCCTTGCCGCGGGGGTCAGAGGAATCTGCCAGTACCCCCGGCTCAGATCCATGATGGTCAGGTACTTAGCCCCGGCCATCCGATCGAGCAGGTCATCGATGCGTGGTATGGGGAACGCATCGGTGGCCGTTACAGCGTTGAGCCCCCGGTAGTCCACGCAGAACCGTGTAGTTCGGTCCTTCTTTGGTACGAGGACTACAGGCGAGGCCCACGCGCTGCTGGATGCCTGGATCACCCCCAGCTTCAGCATCTCGTCTATCTCTTGGCGCATGTTTCCCTGCACCTCGAAAGAGACCCGATATGCTGAACGCCGGATCGGCGGGTGATCGCCAGTGTCCACGTCGTGGACAGCCATCTCAGTCCTTCCGGGCAGGCTGCTGAACAGCCCCCGGAAGGGGTGCAGGGTGGTCCCCAGCTGGGACCGTTGGTCCTCCGTGAGCTGGTGGCCAACCCCCACATCCTCGATGGACCCACCCGCCTTGGCTTGGGTGAGCAGATCCAGGAGGGTTTCTACCTCTCCTTCCTCGGGAAGGTTGCACACTGGGTGGGCAGTCGCTTCCCGCTCATGATGAGCCTTCATCATGTTCACGTGGAAGGCCTTCCTCCTTCCACGGGCGTGATCCAGGGTGACCAGATAGGTGACGGCATTGAGTTTCTGGTGCACGAAGTAGGGACCTTCCCAGGCTGCCTGAAGCTTGTTCTGTGGTACGGGGACCAGTACCCACACCTTTTGACCCACCTGGTAGGTCCTCTCACAAGCATTCTGGTCGTACCACCGCTTCTGGTCGGCCTGGGCCTGGGCCATATTGTCCTGCACCAGCTTTGCCAAGGCCATCATCCTGTCCCGGTGGCGCACGACATACTCGATGACCGACACCTCGGGGGTGGCCAAATCCCCTTCCCATGCTTCCTTCACCAGAGCCAGGGGGCCCCGTACCCGTCGCCCGTACAGGAGCTCAAAGGGGGAGAACCCCGTTGAGGCCTGCGGAACCTCCCGGTAAGCAAATAGGAGGTGTGGGAGGTAACGCTCCCAGTCTCTCCCGTGGGAGTCGACCAACATCTTAAGCATCTGCTTTAAGGTGCCATTGAACCGCTCACACAGGCCATTAGTCTGTGGGTGATACGGGCTGGCCACCAGATGTTGCACCTGCATTTGCTTACAGAGGGACTCCATCAGCCGCGACATGAACTGGGTCCCTCGGTCGGTGAGCATTTCTTGGGGGAAACCCACTCTGGAGAAGATCTCCAGTAAGGCGGTAGCCACCTTGTCGGCCCGAATGGACGACAAAGCTACCGCTTCCGGGTACCGGGTGGCATAGTCCACTACCGTGAGTATGAAGCATTTCCCGGAGTGGCTGGGAGTGGACAGAGGTCCAATAAGATCCACAGCAACCCTCGAGAAAGGCTCTTCGATGATTGGCAGAGTTACCAGTGGGGCTTTGGGGCGCGGCCCCGCCTTCCCCACCCTCTGACAGGTGTCACACGAACGGCAGTAGGCACCCACCGCGGCTCCCATCCCAGGCCAGTAGAAATGCTGAGCTATCCTGGCCTTGGTTTTAGCGATCCCTAGGTGTCCGGCCATCGGAATCTCGTGTGCGATCCGCAACAATTCCGCCCTGAACGGATAGGGTACCACTAACTGTCGGTCCCTGGGCCACGCCTCCGGTGAACCCTGCTGGACCGTTACCCGGTACAGCCGTCCCTGGTCCCAGACCACCCGCTCGCAGTCTGACTCCATGGGAGGCTGTGCCGCCTGTTCCTTGAGAGCTTTCAGGCTGTCGTCTGCTTCCAACGCAGCCTGAAATTCCTGACTTGATGTGGCCAGAATCGACGAAACTGCCACATCCTCTGTCAGCCCCTCCGGGCATGTCACCTGGCCGCTGTCTGACCCGGCAGACACTTGGTCAGAAGTGGGGAAGCCGTCGGACCTCTGCAAGGCTCCTTGGGCTCCGGCGCTCCCACTCCTGGTGACAGCGGCTATGACCGCTGTGACCGTGGGTAGTGCCTGCTTCCCCTCTGTTTCTGACCAAGCCGCCCGATCAGGCAGGCTTCCTAGGCCTTTGGACATCTCGGATGTGGGGAACTCCTGCCCTGGGGTCTTACCTGGCGGCTCCTCTCTTGGGACACCCCCACCTCCCATGGCCTGTTCCTCCCCCTGCAGTGGGCCTATACTCAGCAGCCTGGATACCCCTGGGAGCCCTACACTGCCGGTAGCTGCCCCCCTCTCCATCCCTGAGCTTCCCTCTACAGAATCCTGCCCGCCCCCTCCCTCACCGGAGGACAAGAGGTCACGGCACGCCGGCTGAGCACCTCTGCGGGCATCCCCACACTCCCCACCTGCTTTCACTAACCCTGTTTGTGTTGTGTCTGTGCAGGTGTTACCCTCAGGTTTCACTCCCTCCTCCTCAGCAGGACACACACTACATACAACATGGTTGGCATTAGCAGCAGACAAATCAATACACTCTTGGGGGGCCGAACTTGGGGGTTCAGAGGGTACATACTGCGATATTAGACGCCCCAAGTCGGTCCCTAATAAAACATTTGCGGGAATATTTGGCGTTACTCCCACCTCCCGCATCCCCCTTCCGGCACCCCAGTCCAAATACACCATGGCAACGGGAAGTGCCGGCTCCACGCCTCCAACCCCGGAGACGGAAAGAGTCTTTCCTGGTACCAAGTCCTGGGGGGACACCACCTCAGGCCGTACCAGTGTTCGTTCAGCGCCCGTGTCCCGCAGTCCCATGACCGCAGAACGGCCTATGGTGACGGGTTGGATGTTGTCCAGGGACCTACCACCACCCCCTCCCACACACAAAACATTGGGCGCTCTCTGGGACTGGGATGGGGTCTTTTGGCGCTGGGGACACTCAGCCCTAAAGTGTCCTGGTTTGTTGCATAGATGACAACGTCTTACGTCTGGTCCTTGCCTGGAGAGGGCAACAGGGGGATACACCCCTTGTGTTCTAGGGGCCGGGGAAACAGGGGCATGACTGGGCTTACCCCCTCTCCAGGTGCTGCTGGCAGACTTCTTCAGCTCAGGCGCCCTGTTATTGGCATACTCGTCTGCCAGGGCGGCTGTAGCAGAAGCCCCTGTTGGTTTTCGGTCACGGAGGAACTGTCGGAGGTCCTCTGGGCAGTTCCACAAGAACTGCTCCGTGACGAACAGTTCCTGGACCTCCTGGCGGGTAGTAAGCGCTAGACCCGAGGTCCAGTGCTCTGCGGCTCTCAACAGCGCCCGCATATGATCGGTCCAGGTGTCCTTGGGGCCACGCAGCAGGCTCCGGAACTTCTGGCGGTACGACTCGGGAGTGAGGTTGTACTGCCGGATCAGGGCCCGCTTGATGCAGTCGTAGTTCTGTACCTCCCCGGCAGGTAAGTCCCCCAAGGCATCCAGGGACTTACCCCTCAAACGGGGGGTCAGGTATCTGGCCCACTGATCCCGGGCCAGATGGTGCTGAAGACAGGTCCGTTCAAATGCCACCAGAAAGGAGTCCAGGTCCCCATCCTTCTCCAGTAGAGGGAAGTCCTCAGCTCGGACTTTGGACGACTTGGTCTCCTGATGGGTTGGTTGCTCTAGCGGAAGCCCCCGCTGGGCCAGGTCCAGTTGGTGCTGGCGCTCCGCAGCTCGCTCTGCACGCTCTGCAGCTTCACGCTCCGCAGCCTCCCGGCGCTCTGCAGCCCGCTCTGCACGCTCCGCAGCCTCCCGGCGCTCCGCAGCTTCGCGCTCCTCCTCCGCTGCCTTCTCTGATGCTGCCAGGAGGGTTTTGTAGACGGCATCGCCATGAGACTGGAGACTTGCCATAGCCGCTTGTAAAAGGGCTTGTGATCTGGACAGGCTGGGCTGGGTAGGTGGTGGGCAGCCCACTGCGGGACCGTATACTGGGGACTGGCTCCCTGAGGTGCCCGGGCTGGACTCCTCCTCGCCATGAGTAACAATGTCCTCCCCTCCTGCCACACGGACCGTAGCATTAGCCTCCTGCAGGGTCTTGCTCCTGGTGCCGTCTGCCATCTTGGTAACCGACACCGCTGCAACCCTGAGTTTGCACACACCTTGTTATACTTTTAGCCTGACCGTCTAATGTTGGGCTGACCTTAAGACTCCAGCAGTGGAAGTTACCACTGGCAGTCTTTAGTGCCTGGGAGTAGGGGTCCCACAACACTATTATTCTGCAATCCCACCGCTCTGCCACCAATGTGATGAAAGCCGGCCGGTGGGTGCAGCTCTCTGGCGCCCCCTTACCTCTCAGGTCAGTCAAGGTACTGCACCTAGAGAAAGTAGTGCCAGGTAGCTGCAACCAGCGCAGGGAACACGGTAGTGTGTTATCCCTTCAACGTCACTACACAGCACAACTCGCTAGCGCCCTCTTAGCCTCAGGTCAGTCAAGGAACTGCACCTAGGATAAGCGGTCGCCAGAGAGACTGTCCTGTAACCTACTGGGTATCGGGGCCCTCTGTAGTGAGGGCGGTATATATATCTTCCTTGGCCGCGCCAGGAATATATATATCTGAACCTCCGACCGTCACTACCAGCCTTCCCCAATCCCCAGTTGGTATGCTGCCACCAGTCCCTATTTTAGATATACGCCCAGTCCGTGAATGGGCCTATATCGGGTCAGGAACCAACCCTGGGTAGCGTTTTTGGCTTGAGCCGAGCTCACACGGACGTGCGTTCGTTATGCAGAATAAAAGGCAGGCCCACAATTACTTGAGGTAATTGATTATAATAATACACTAGATACACGATATACAACTAAATATACACAGGTATAAGGTCAGGCTAAACTATACAACAATGGAATACAACACACAGAATCACCACAGCATATCAGTTACCGGTTTCTTGATTTTCTTGTGACGCAGGGAGAGGATTCTGCGATCGCAGGCACGGTTCTTTGTTACAGGCTGAGGCCTACCACCGCATGGTCAAACTGCTCCTCCCCTTGGTGGCCTCAGCTGGTGCTCAGATGTTCAGCACACCACTCTTGGGTCAAGACTGACTTGTCTCTTGTCTGTCCTGCTATCTTACCTGCCCCGTCCCGCCCACTGCTGGTGAGGTCAGCTGGCTCAGTCTCCACCCTCAGGTCTAACTTCGATCAGAAGCCCAAATTCTATGGAACCCAATAACTTCTTCTGGGATGGTCTCATGATACCCCCAGGGGTTCCCATGGATTCGGGCCGCCGTAACCGACCTTTTGATATCAATTATGATACCATACGGTCCTCAGGAATGGCTCCGCGCTATATCTTGGCTTCCAGAGCACGTACCAACGTCTACCGCGGAGGCTTGTGTGCGCAATGGCTCCGGGACGCCGTGATATTTTTTTATTGGCCCATCCCACGCAACATGCGTGTACTATTCATGTTTCTATATCTTATGCCTCCATGCTTGTGACAGACAAAGAAACTAGTCCTATGGGACAAATGGTCAGGTACAGATAGACGAAGCACCCCCCCCTGCTGGCTGTGTTTCCTCTCGAAGTCTTTGAAGCTCCTAGCATTCAAGTGTTAAGTAGGCTTCTTATCTTACAGGAGCCTGGATGGGGGGAAACTATCTAGTTGACGTTTTAACAGAAGGTCCCAAGGGTGGGGGCTGCTGAAGTGTGGCCATCCCTGGATATGATTTATCATTACCAAGATGGCGGCTACAGGTTCATCACACTCCCATAATAACAGTGATATCCACAGGGCCCCCATAATAACAGTGACATCCACAGTGCCCCCATAATAACAGTGACATCCACAGTGCCCCCATAATAACAGTGACATCCACAGTGCTCCCATAATAACAGTGATATCCACAGTGCTCCCATAATAACAGTGATATCCACAGGGCCCCCATAATAACAGTGACATCCACAGTGCCCCCATAATAACAGTGACATCCACAGTGCCCCCATAATAACAGCGACATCCACAGTGCTCCCATAATAACAGCGATATCCACAGTGCTCCCATAATAACAGCGATATCCACAGTGCTCCCATAATAACAGCGATATCCACAGGGCCCCCATAATAACAATGACATCCACAGTGCCCCCATAATAACAGTGACATCCACAGTGCCCCCATAATAACAGTGACATCCACAGTGCCCCCATAATAACAGTGACATCCACAGTGCTCCCATAATAACAGTGACATCCACAGTGCTCCCATAATAACAGTGATATCCACAGTGCCCCCATAATACCAGTGACATCCACAGTGCTCCCATAATAACAGTGACATCCACAGTGCTACCATAATAACAGTGATATCCACAGTGCTCCCATAATAACAGTGATATCCACAGTGCCCCCATAATAACAGTGACATCCACAGTGCTCCCATAATAACAGTGACATCCACAGTGCTCCCATAATAACAGTGATATCCACAGTGCCCCCATAATAACAGCGACATCCACAGTGCTCCCATAATAACAGTGACATCCACAGTGCTCCCATAATAACAGTGACATCCACAGTGCCCCCATAATAACAGTGACATCCACAGTGCCCCCATAATAACAGTGACATCCACAGTGCTCCCATAATAACAGTGACATCCACAGTGCTCCCATTATAACAGTGACATCCACAGTGCCCCCATAATAACAGTGACATCCACAGTGCCCCCATAATAACAGTGACATCCACAGTGCTCCCGTAATAACAGTGATATCCACAGTGCTCCCGTAATAACAGTGATATCCACAGTGCCCCCATAATAACAGTGATATCCACAGTGCTCCCATAATAACAGTGACATCCACAGTGCCCCCATAATAACAGTGACATCCACAGTGCTCCCATAATAACAGTGATATCCACAGTGCTCCCATAATAACAGTGATATCCACAGTGCCCCCATAATAACAGTGACATCCACAGTGCTCCCATAATAACAGTGACATCCACAGTGCTCCCATAATAACAGTGACATCCACAGTGCCCCCATAATAACAGTGACATCCACAGTGCCCCCATAATAACAGTGACATCCACAGTGCTCCCATAATAACAGTGACATCCACAGTGCCCCCATAATAACAGTGACATCCACAGTGCTCCCATAATAACAGTGATATCCACAGTGCCCCCATAATAACAGTGACATCCACAGTGCTCCCATAATAACAGTGACATCCACAGTGCCCCATAATAACAGTGATATCCACAGTGCTCCCATAATAACAGTGACATCCACAGTGCTCCCATAATAACAGTGACATCCACAGTGCTCCCATAATAACAGTGACATCCACAGTGCTCCCATAATAACAGTGACATCCACAGTGCTCCCATAATAACAGTGATATCCACAGTGCTCCCATAATAACAGTGACATCCACAGTGCTCCCATAATAACAGTGATATCCACAGTGCTCCATAATAACAGTGATATCCACAGTGCTCCCATAATAACAGTGACATCCACAGTGCCCCATAATAACAGTGATATCCACAGTGCTCCCATAATAACAGTGATATCCACAGTGCCCCCATAATAACAGTGACATCCACAGTGCTCCCATAATAACAGTGACATCCACAGTGCCCCCATAATAACAGTGACATCCACAGTGCTCCCATAATAACAGCGACATCCACAGTGCTCCCATAATAACAGTGACATCCCCAGTGCTCCCATAATAACAGTGATATCCACAGTGCCCCATAATAACAGTGATATCCACAGTGCTCCCATAATAACAGTGACATCCACAGTGCTCCCATAATAACAGTGATATCCACAGTGCCCCATAATAACAGTGATATCCACAGTGCTCCCATAATAACAGTGACATCCACAGTGCCCCATAATAACAGTGATATCCACAGTGCTCCCATAATAACAGTGACATCCACAGTGCTCCCATAATAACAGTGACATCCACAGTGCTCCCATAATAACAGTGATATCCACAGTGCTCCCATAATAACAGTGATATCCACAGTGCTCCCATAATAACAGTGACATCCACAGTGCCCCCATAATAACAGTGACATCCACAGTGCCCCCATAATAACAGTGATATCCACAGTGCCCCCATAATAACAGTGACATCCACAGTGCTCCCATAATAACAGTGACATCCACAGTGCCCCCATAATAACAGTGACATCCACAGTGCTCCCATAATAACAGTGATATCCACAGTGCCCCCATAATAACAGTGACATCCACAGTGCTCCCATAATAACAGTGACATCCACAGTGCCCCCATAATAACAGTGACATCCACAGTGCTCCCATAATAACAGTGATATCCACAGTGCTCCCATAATAACAGTGACATCCACAGTGCCCCATAATAACAGTGACATCCACAGTGCTCCCATAATAACAGTGACATCCACAGTGCTCCCATAATAAGTGACATCCACAGTGCTCCCATAATAACAGTGACATCCACAGTGCCCCCATAATAACAGTGATATCCACAGTGCCCCCATAATAACAGTGACATCCACAGTGCTCCCATAATAACAGTGACATCCACAGTGCTCCCATAATAACAGTGATATCCACAGTGCTCCCATAATAACAGTGACATCCACAGTGCTCCCATAATAACAGTGACATCCACAGTGCTCCCATAATAACAGTGATATCCACAGTGCTCCCATAATAACAGTGATATCCACAGTGCTCCCATAATAACAGTGACATCCACAGTGCCCCCATAATAACAGTGACATCCACAGTGCCTCCATAATAACAGTGATATCCACAGTGCTCCCATAATAACAGTGACATCCACAGTGCCCCCATAATAACAGTGACATCCACAGTGCCCCCATAATAACAGTGATATCCACAGTGCTCCCATAATAACAGTGACATCCACAGTGCCCCATAATAACAGTGACATCCACAGTGCTCCCATAATAACAGCGATATCCACAGTGCTCCCATAATAACAGTGACATCCACAGTGCCCCCATAATAACAGTGATATCCACAGTGCCCCCATAATAACAGTGACATCCACAGTGCCCCCATAATAACAGTGATATCCACAGTGCTCCCATAATAACAGTGATATCCACAGTGCCCCCATAATAACAGTGATATCCACAGTGCTCCCATAATAACAGTGACATCCACAGTGCTCCCATAATAACAGTGACATCCACAGTGCTCCCATAATAACAGTGATATCCACAGTGCTCCCATAATAACAGTGACATCCACAGTGCTCCCATAATAACAGTGATATCCACAGTGCCCCCATAATAACAGTGACATCCACAGTGCCCCCATAATAACAGTGACATCCACAGTGCTCCCATAATAACAGTGACATCCACAGTGCCCCCATAATAACAGTAACATCCACAGTGCCCCCATAATAACAGTGACATCCACAGTGCCCCCATAATAACAGTGATATCCACAGTGCTCCCATAATAACAGTGACATTCACAGTGCCCCCATAATAACAGCGATATCCACAGTGCCCCCATAATAACAGCGATATCCACAGTCCTTCCATAATAACAGCGATATCCACAGTGCCCCCATAATAACAGCGTCATCCACAGTGCTCCCATAATAACAGCGACATCCACAGTGCTCCCATAATAACAGTGACATCCACAGTGCTCCCATAATAACAGTGACATCCACAGTGCTCCCATAATAACAGCGACATCCACAGTGCTCCCATAATAACAGCGATATCCACAGTGCTCCCATAATAACAGCGATATCCACAGTGCTCCCATAATAACAGCGACATCCACAGTGCCCCCATAATAACAGCGACATCCACAGTGCTCCCATAATAACAGCGATATCCACAGTGCTCCCATAATAACAGTGACATCCACAGTGCCCCCATAATAACAGTGATATCCACAGTGCTCCCATAATAACAGTGACATCCACAGTGCTCCCATAATAACAGTGACATCCACAGTGCTCCCATAATAACAGCGACATCCACAGTGCTCCCATAATAACAGTGATATCCACAGTGCTCCCATAATAACAGTGACATCCACAGTGCTCCCATAATAACAGTGACATCCACAGTGCTCCCATAATAACAGCGATATCCACAGTGCTCCCATAATAACAGTGATATCCACAGTGCTCCCATAATAACAGTGACATCCACAGTGCTCCCATAATAACAGTGACATCCACAGTGCTCCCATAATAACAGCGATATCCACAGTGCTCCCATAATAACAGTGATATCCACAGTGCTCCCATAATAACAGTGATATCCACAGTGCTCCCATAATAACAGTGATATCCACAGTGCTCCCATAATAACAGTGATATCCACAGTGCTCCCATAATAACAGTGACATCCACAGTGCTCCCATAATAACAGTGATATCCACAGTGCTCCCATAATAACAGCGACATCCACAGTGCTCCCATAATAACAGTGATATCCACAGTGCCCCCATAATAACAGTGATATCCACAGTGCTCCCATAATAACAGTGACATCCACAGTGCCCCCATAATAACAGTGATATCCACAGTGCTCCCATAATAACAGTGATATCCACAGTGCTCCCATAATAACAGTGACATCCACAGTGCTCCCATAAGAACAGCGACATCCACAGTGCTCCCATAATAACAGCGACATCCACACTGCTCCCATAATAACAGTGATATCCACAGTGCCCCCATAATAACAGTGATATCCACAGTGCCCCCATAATAACAGTGACATCCACAGTGCCCCCATAATAACAGTGATATCCACAGTGCTCCCATAATAACAGTGACATCCACAGTGCTCCCATAATAACAGTGACATCCACAGTGCTCCCATAATAACAGTGATATCCACAGTGCCCCCATAATAACAGTGATATCCACAGTGCCCCTATAATAACAGTGACATCCACAGTGCCCCCATAATAACAGTGATATCCACAGTGCTCCCATAATAACAGTGATATCCACAGTGCTCCCATAATAACAGTGATATCCACAGTGCCCCCATAATAACAGTGATATCCACAGTGCCCCCATAATAACAGTGACATCCACAGTGCCCCCATAATAACAGTGACATCCACAGTGCCCCCATAATAACAGTGACATCCACAGTGCCCCCATAATAACAGTGACATCCACAGTGCCCCCATAATAACAGTGACATCCACAGTGCCCCCATAATAACAGTGACATCCACAGTGCTCCCATAATAACAGTGACATCCACAGTGCCTCCATAATAACAGTGACATCCACAGTGCTCCCATAATAACAGTGATATCCACAGTGCCCCCATAATAACAGTGACATCCACAGTGCTCCCATAATAACAGTGATATCCACAGTGCTCCCATAATAACAGTGACATCCACAGTGCCCCCATAATAACAGTGACATCCACAGTGCTCCCATAATAACAGTGACATCCACAGTGCTCCCATAATAACAGTGATATCCACAGTGCCCCCATAATAACAGTGATATCCACAGTGCCCCCATAATAACAGTGACATCCACAGTGCTCCCATAATAACAGTGACATCCACAGTGCCCCCATAATAACAGTGATATCCACAGTGCCCCCATAATAACAGTGATATCCACAGTGCTCCCATAATAACAGCGACATCCACAGTGCTCCCATAATAACAGTGATATCCACAGTGCTCCCATAATAACAGTGACATCCACAGTGCTCCCATAATAACAGTGACATCCACAGTGCCCCCATAATAACAGTGATATCCACAGTGCTCCCATAGTAACAGTGATATCCACAGTGCTCCCATAATAACAGTGACATCCACAGTGCTCCCATAATAACAGTGACATCCACAGTGCCCCCATAATAACAGTGATATCCACAGTGCTCCCATAATAACAGTGATATCCACAGTGCCCCCATAATAACAGTGATATCCACAGTGCCCCCATAATAACAGTGACATCCACAGTGCCCCCATAATAACAGTGACATCCACAGTGCCCCCATAATAACAGTGACATCCACAGTGCCCCCATAATAACAGTGACATCCACAGTGCCCCCATAATAACAGTGACATCCACAGTGCTCCCATAATAACAGTGACATCCACAGTGCCCCCATAATAACAGTGATATCCACAGTGCTCCCATAATAACAGTGATATCCACAGTGCTCCCATAATAACAGTGACATCTACAGTGCCCCCATAATAACAGTGACATCCACAGTGCTCCCATAATAACAGTGATATCCACAGTGCCCCCATAATAACAGTGACATCCACAGGGCCCCCATAATAACAGTGATATCCACAGTGCTCCCATAATAACAGTGATATCCACAGTGCCCCATAATAACAGTGACATCCACAGTGCTCCCATAATAACAGTGACATCCACAGTGCCCCATAATAACAGTGACATCCACAGTGCTCCCATAATAACAGTGACATCCACAGTGCTCCCATAATAACAGTGATATCCACAGTGCTCCCATAATAACAGTGACATCCACAGTGCTCCCATAATAACAGTGATATCCACAGTGCTCCCATAATAACAGTGACATCCACAGTGCTCCCATAATAACAGTGATATCCACAGTGCCCCCATAATAACAGTGACATCCACAGTGCCCCCATAATAACAGTGATATCCACAGTGCTCCCATAATAACAGTGACATCCACAGTGCCCCCATAATAACAGTGATATCCACAGTGCCCCCATAATAACAGTGACATCCACAGTGCTCCTATAATAACAGTGACATCCACAGTGCCCCCATAATAACAGTGATATCCACAGTGCCCCCATAATAACAGTGACATCCACAGTGCCCCCATAATAACAGTGATATCCACAGTGCCCCCATAATAACAGTGATATCCACAGTGCTCCCATAATAACAGTGACATCCACAGTGCCCCCATAATAACAGTGATATCCACAGTGCCCCCATAATAACAGTGACATCCACAGTGCCCCCATAATAACAGTGATATCCACAGTGCCCCCATAATAACAGTGACATCCACAGTGCTCCTATAATAACAGCGACATCCACAGTGCTCCCATAATAACAGTGATATCCACAGTGCTCCCATAATAACAGTGACATCCACAGTGCCCCCATAATAACAGTGATATCCACAGTGCCCCCATAATAACAGTGATATCCACAGTGCTCCCATAATAACAGTGACATCCACAGTGCCCCCATAATAACAGTGATATCCACAGTGCCCCCATAATAACAGTGACATCCACAGTGCCCCCATAATAACAGTGATATCCACAGTGCCCCCATAATAACAGTGACATCCACAGTGCTCCTATAATAACAGCGACATCCACAGTGCCCCCATAATAACAGTGATATCCACAGTGCCCCCATAATAACAGTGACATCCACAGTGCCCCCATAATAACAGTGATATCCACAGTGCCCCCATAATAACAGTGATATCCACAGTGCTCCCATAATAACAGTGACATCCACAGTGCCCCCATAATAACAGTGACATCCACAGTGCCCCCATAATAACAGTGACATCCACAGTGCCCCCATAATAACAGTGATATCCACAGTGCCCCCATAATAACAGTGACATCCACAGTGCTCCTATAATAACAGCGACATCCACAGTGCTCCCATAATAACAGTGATATCCACAGTGCTCCCATAATAACAGCGACATCCACAGTGCTCCCATAATAACAGCGACATCCACAGTGCTCCCATAATAACAGTGATATCCACAGTGCTCCCATAATAACAGCGACATCCACAGTGCTCCCATAATAACAGTGATATCCACAGTGCTCCCATAATAACAGTGACATCCACAGTGCTCCCATAATAACAGTGACATCCACAGTGCTCCCATAATAACAGTGACATCCACAGTGCTCCCATAATAACAGTGATATCCACAGTGCTCCCATAATAACAGTGATATCCACAGTGCTCCCATAATAACAGTGACATCCACAGTGCTCCCATAATAACAGTGACATCCACAGTGCTCCCATAATAACAGTGACATCCACAGTGCTCCCATAATAACAGTGATATCCACAGTGCCCCCATAATAACAGTGATATCCACAGTGCTCCCATAATAACAGTGATATCCACAGTGCCCCCATAATAACAGTGACATCCACAGTGCTCCCATAATAACAGTGACATCCACAGTGCCCCCATAATAACAGTGACATCCACAGTGCCCCATAATAACAGTGACATCCACAGTGCTCCCATAATAACAGCGACATCCACAGTGCCCCCATAATAACAGCGACATCCACAGTGCCCCATAATAACAGTGACATCCACAGTGCTCCCATAATAACAGTGACATCCACAGTGCTCCCATAATAACAGTGACATCCACAGTGCCCCCATAATAACAGTGACATCCACAGTGCCCCATAATAACAGTGACATCCACAGTGCTCCCATAATAACAGTGACATCCACAGTGCCCCCATAATAACAGTGACATCCACAGTGCCCCATAATAACAGTGACATCCACAGTGCTCCCATAATAACAGTGACATCCACAGTGCCCCCATAATAACAGTGACATCCACAGTGCTCCCATAATAACAGTGACATCCACAGTGCTCCCATAATAACAGTGATATCCACAGTGCTCCCATAATAACAGTGACATCCACAGTGCCCCATAATAACAGTGACATCCACAGTGCCCCCATAATAACAGTGACATCCACAGTGCTCCCATAATAACAGCGATATCCACAGTGCTCCCATAATAACAGCGACATCCACAGTGCTCCCATAATAACAGTGACATCCACAGTGCTCCCATAATAACAGCGACATCCACAGTGCCCCCATAATAACAGCGACATCCACAGTGCCCCATAATAACAGTGACATCCACAGTGCTCCCATAATAACAGTGACATCCACAGTGCTCCCATAATAACAGTGACATCCACAGTGCCCCCATAATAACAGTGACATCCACAGTGCCCCATAATAACAGTGACATCCACAGTGCTCCCATAATAACAGTGACATCCACAGTGCCCCCATAATAACAGTGACATCCACAGTGCCCCATAATAACAGTGACATCCACAGTGCTCCCATAATAACAGTGACATCCACAGTGCCCCCATAATAACAGTGACATCCACAGTGCTCCCATAATAACAGTGACATCCACAGTGCTCCCATAATAACAGTGATATCCACAGTGCTCCCATAATAACAGTGACATCCACAGTGCCCCATAATAACAGTGACATCCACAGTGCCCCCATAATAACAGTGACATCCACAGTGCTCCCATAATAACAGTGATATCCACAGTGCTCCCATAATAACAGCGACATCCACAGTGCTCCCATAATAACAGTGACATCCACAGTGCTCCCATAATAACAGTGACATCCACAGTGCCCCCATAATAACAGCGACATCCACAGTGCTCCCATAATAACAGTGATATCCACAGTGCCCCCATAATAACAGTGATATCCACAGTGCCCCCATAATAACAGTGACATCCACAGTGCCCCCATAATAACAGTGATATCCACAGTGCCCCCATAATAACAGTGACATCCACAGTGCTCCCATAATAACAGTGATATGCACAGTGCTCCCATAACAGTGGCATCCACAGTGCCCCCATAATAACAGCGATATCCACAGTGCCCCCATAATAACAGCGATATCCACAGTGCTTCCATAATAACAGCGATATCCACAGTGCCCCCATAATAACAGTGACATCCACAGTGCCCCCATAATAACAGTGATATCCACAGTGCCCCCATAATAACAGTGACATCCACAGTGCTCCCATAATAACAGTGATATCCACAGTGCCCCCATAATAACAGTGACATCCACAGTGCTCCCATAATAACAGTGACATCCACAGTGCCCCCATAATAACAGTGACATCCACAGTGCTCCCATAATAACAGTGATATCCACAGTGCTCCCATAATAACAGTGATATCCACAGTGCTCCCATAATAACAGTGACATCCACAGTGCCCCCATAATAACAGTGACATCCACAGTGCTCCCATAATAACAGCGACATCCACAGTGCTCCCATAATAACAGTGATATCCACAGTGCCCCCATAATAACAGCGACATCCACAATGCTCCCATAATAACAGCGACATCCACAGTGCTCCCATAATAACAGCGACATCCACAGTGCTCCCATAATAACAGCGACATCCACAGTGCCCCCATAATAACAGCGACATCCACAATGCTCCCATAATAACAGCGACATCCACAGTGCTCCCATAATAACAGCGACATCCACAGTGCTCCCATAATAACAGCGATATCCACAGTGCCCCCATAATAACAGTGACATCCACAGTGCTCCCATAATAACAGTGATATCCACAGTGCTCCCATAATAACAGTGATATCCACAGTGCTCCCATAATAACAGCGATATCCACAGTGCTCCCATAATAACAGCGACATCCACAGTGCTCCCATAATAACAGTGATATCCACAGTGCTCCCATAATAACAGTGATATCCACAGTGCTCCCATAATAACAGCGACATCAACAGTGCCCCCATAATAACAGTGACATCCACAGTGCCCCCATAATAACAGTGACATCCACAGTGCTCCCATAATAACAGTGATATCCACAGTGCTCCCATAATAACAGCGATATCCACAGTGCTCCCATAATAACAGCGACATCCACAGTGCTCCCATAATAACAGTGATATCCACAGTGCCCCCATAATAACAGCGACATCCACAATGCTCCCATAATAACAGCGACATCCACAGTGCTCCCATAATAACAGCGACATCCACAGTGCTCCCATAATAACAGCGATATCCACAGTGCCCCCATAATAACAGCGACATCCACAATGCTCCCATAATAACAGTTACATCCACAGTGCTCCCATAATAACAGTGACATCCACAGTGCCCCCATAATAACAGTGATATCCACAGTGCCCCATAATAACAGTGATATCCACAGTTCTCCCATAATAACAGTGATATCCACAGTGCTCCCATAATAACAGTGACATCCACAGTGCCCCCATAATAACAGTGACATCCACAGTGCTCCCATAATAACAGTGATATCCACAGTGCCCCATAATAACAGTGATATCCACAGTGCCCCCATAATAACAGTTACATCCACAGTGCTCCCATAATAACAGTGACATCCACAGTGCCCCCATAATAACAGTGATATCCACAGTGCCCCATAATAACAGTGATATCCACAGTTCTCCCATAATAACAGTGATATCCACAGTGCCCCATAATAACAGTGATATCCACAGTGCTCCCATAATAACAGTGATATCCACAGTGCACCCATAATAACAGTGACATCCACAGTGCTCCCATAATAACAGTGACATCCACAGTGCCCCCATAATAACAGTGACATCCACAGTGCCCCCATAATAACAGTGATATCCACAGTGCTCCCATAATAACAGTGACATCCACAGTGCTCCCATAATAACAGTGACATCCACAGTGCCCCCATAATAACAGTTACATCCACAGTGCTCCCATAATAACAGTGACATCCACAGTGCCCCCATAATAACAGTGATATCCACAGTGCCCCATAATAACAGTGATATCCACAGTTCTCCCATAATAACAGTGATATCCACAGTGCTCCCATAATAACAGTGACATCCACAGTGCCCCCATAATAACAGTGACATCCACAGTGCTCCCATAATAACAGTGATATCCACAGTGCCCCATAATAACAGTGATATCCACAGTTCTCCCATAATAACAGTGATATCCACAGTGCTCCCATAATAACAGTGACATCCACAGTGCCCCCATAATAACAGTGATATCCACAGTGCTCCCATAATAACAGCGATATCCACAGTGCTCCCATAATAACAGCGACATCCACAGTGCTCCCATAATAACAGTGACATCCACAGTGCCCCCATAATAACAGCGACATCCACAGTGCTCCCATAATAATAGTGACATCCACAGTGCCCCCATAATAACAGTGACATCCACAGTGCTCCCATAATAACAGTGATATCCACAGAGCCCCCATAATAACAGCGATATCCACAGTGCTCCCATAATAATAGTGACATCCACAGTGCCCCCATAATAACAGTGATATCCACAGTGCTCCCATAGTAACAGCGACATCCACAGTGCTCCCATAATAACAGTGACATCCACAGTGCCCCCATAATAACAGCGACATCCACAGTGCTCCCATAATAACAGCGACATCCACAGTGCTCCCATAATAACAGTGACATCCACAGTGCCCCCATAATAACAGCGACATCCACAGTGCTCCCATAATAACAGTGACATCCACAGTGCCCCCATAATAACAGTGACATCCACAGTGCTCCCATAATAACAGCGACATCCACAGTGCTCCCATAATAACAGTGACATCCACAGTGCCCCCATAATAACAGCGACATCCACAGTGCTCCCATAATAACAGTGACATCCACAGTGCCCCCATAATAAGTGACATCCACAGTGCCCCCATAATAACAGTGACATCCACAGTGCCCCCATAATAACAGTGACATCCACAGTGCCCCCATAATAACAGCGACATCCACAGTGCTCCCATAATAACAGCGACATCCACAGTGCTCCCATAATAACAGTGACATCCACAGTGCTCCATAATAACAGCGACATCCACAGTGCCCCCATAATAACAGCGACATCCACAGTGCCCCCATAATAGCAGCGACATCCACAGTGCTCCCATAATAACAGTGACATCCACAGTGCCCCCATAATAACAGTGATATCCACAGTGCCCCCATAATAACAGTGACATCCACAGTGCCCCCATAATAACAGCGATATCCACAGTGCTCCCATAATAACAGTGATATCCACAGTGCCCCCATAATAACAGTGATATCCACAGTGCTCCCATAATAACAGTGATATCCACAGTGCCCCATAATAACAGTGATATCCACAGTGCCCCCATAATAACAGTGATATCCACAGTGCTCCATAATAACAGTGATATCCACAGTGCTCCCATAATAACAGTGATATCCACAGTGCTCCCATAATAACAGTGATATCCACAGTGCTCCCATAATAACAGTGATATCCACAGTGCTCCCATAATAACAGTGATATCCACAGTGCTCCCATAATAACAGTGATATCCACAGTGCTCCCATAATAACAGCGATATCCACAGTGCTCCCATAATAACAGCGATATCCACAGTGCCCCCATAATAACAGTGATATCCACAGTGCTCCCATAATAACAGTGATATCCACAGTGCCCCCATAATAACAGTGACATCCACAGTGCCCCCATAATAAGTGATATCCACAGTGCTCTCATAATAACAGTGACATCCACAGTGCCCCCATAATAACAGTGATATCCACAGTGCTCCCATAATAACAGTGACATCCACAGTGCCCCCATAATAACAGTGATATCCACAATGCTCCCATAATAACAGTGATATCCACAGTGCTCCCATAATAACAGTGATATCCACAGTGCCCCCATAATAACAGTGACATCCACAGTGCCCCCATAATAAGTGATATCCACAGTGCTCTCATAATAACAGTGACATCCACAGTGCCCCCATAATAACAGTGATATCCACAATGCTCCCATAATAACAGTGATATCCACAGTGCCCCCATAATAACAGTGATATCCACAGTGCCCCCATAATAACAGTGACATCCACAGTGCCCCCATAATAACAGTGATATCCACAGTGCCCCCATAATAACAGTGATATCCACAGTGCCCCCATAATAACAGCGACATCCACAGTGCCCCCATAATAACAGCGATATCCACAGTGCCCCCATAATAACAGTGACATCCACAGTGCCCCCATAATAACAGTGATATCCACAGTGCCCCCATAATAACAGTGATATCCACAGTGCCCCCATAATAACAGTGATATCCACAGTGCCCCCATAATAACAGTGATATCCACAGTGCTCCCATAATAACAGTGATATCCACAGTGCCCCCATAATAACAGTGATATCCACAGTGCTCCCATAATAACAGTGATATCCACAGTGCTCCCATAATAACAGTGATATCCACAGTGCTCCCATAATAACAGTGATATCCACAGTGCTCCCATAATAACAGTGATATCCACAGTGCCCCCATAATAACAGTGATATCCACAGTGCTCCCATAATAACAGTGATATCCACAGTGCCCCCATAATAACAGTGATATCCACAGTGCTCCCATAATAACAGTGATATCCACAGTGCTCCCATAATAACAGTGATATCCACAGTGCCCCCATAATAACAGTGATATCCACAGTGCCCCCATAATAACAGTGATATCCACAGTGCTCCCATAATAACAGTGATATCCACAGTGCTCCCATAATAACAGTGATATCCACAGTGCTCCCATAATAACAGTGATATCCACAGTGCCCCCATAATAACAGTGATATCCACAGTGCTCCCATAATAACAGTGATATCCACAGTGCCCCCATAATAACAGTGATATCCACAGTGCTCCCATAATAACAGTGATATCCACAGTGCTCCCATAATAACAGTGATATCCACAGTGCTCCCATAATAACAGCGATATCCACAGTGCCCCCATAATAACAGTGACATCCACAGTGCCCCCATAATAACAGTGATATCCACAGTGCCCCCATAATAACAGTGACATCCACGGTGCTCCCATAATAACAGTGACATCCACGGTGCCCCCATAATAACAGTGACATCCACGGTGCCCCCATAATAACAGTGACATCCACGGTGCCCCCATAATAACAGTGACATCCACGGTGCCCCCATAATAACAGTGACATCCACGGTGCCCCCATAATAACAGTGACATCCACGGTGCTCCCATAATAACAGTGACATCCACAGTGCCCCCATAATAACAGTGACATCCACAGTGCTCCCATAATAACAGTGACATCCACAGTGCCCCCATAATAACAGTGATATCCACAGTGCTCCCATAATAACAGTGATATCCACAGTGCCCCCATAATAACAGTGATATCCACAGTGCCCCCATAATAACAGTGACATCCAAAGTGCTCCCATAATAACAGTGACATCCACAGTGCTCCCATAATAACAGTGACATCCACAGTGCTCCCATAATAACAGTGACATCCACAGTGCCCCCATAATAACAGTGACATCCACAGTGCCCCCATAATAACAGTGACATCCACAGTGCTCCCATAATAACAGTGATATCCACAGTGCCCCCATAATAACAGTGACATCCACAGTGCTCCCATAATAACAGTGATATCCACAGTGCTCCCATAATAACAGTGATATCCACAGTGCTCCCATAATAACAGTGATATCCACAGTGCTCCCATAATAACAGTGATATCCACAGTGCCTCCATAATAACAGTGACATCCACAGTGCTCCCATAATAACAGTGACATCCACAGTGCTCCCATAATAACAGTGATATCCACAGTGCTCCCATAATAACAGTGATATCCACAGTGCCTCCATAATAACAGTGACATCCACAGTGCCTCCATAATAACAGTGACATCCACAGTGCCCCCATAATAACAGTGACATCCACAGTGCTCCCATAATAACAGTGACATCCACAGTGCCCCCATAATAACAGTGATATCCACAGTGCTCCCATAATAACAGTGATATCCACAGTGCCCCCATAATAACAGTGATATCCACAGTGCCCCCATAATAACAGTGACATCCAAAGTGCTCCCATAATAACAGTGACATCCACAGTGCTCCCATAATAACAGTGACATCCACAGTGCTCCCATAATAACAGTGACATCCACAGTGCCCCCATAATAACAGTGACATCCACAGTGCCCCCATAATAACAGTGACATCCACAGTGCTCCCATAATAACAGTGATATCCACAGTGCTCCCATAATAACAGTGATATCCACAGTGCCCCCATAATAACAGTGATATCCACAGTGCTCCCATAATAACAGTGATATCCACAGTGCCCCCATAATAACAGTGATATCCACAGTGCTCCCATAATAACAGTGACATCCACAGTGCTCCCATAATAACAGTGACATCCACAGTGCCCCCATAATAACAGTGACATCCACAGTGCCCCCATAATAACAGTGACATCCACAGTGCTCCCATAATAACAGTGATATCCACAGTGCTCCCATAATAACAGTGATATCCACAGTGCCCCCATAATAACAGTGATATCCACAGTGCCCCCATAATAACAGTGACATCCACAGTGCTCCCATAATAACAGTGATATCCACAGTGCTCCCATAATAACAGCGACATCCACAGTGCCCCCATAATAACAGTGATATCCACAGTGCTCCCATAATAACAGTGACATCCACAGTTCCCCCATAATAAGTGACATCCACAGTGTCCCCATAGTAACAGTGACATCCACAGTGCCCCAATAGCAGTGATATCCACAGTGCTCCCATAATAACAGTGATATCCACAGTTCCCCCATAATAACAGTGACATCCACAGTGCTCCCATAATAACAGTGACATCCACAGTGCCCCCATAATAACAGTGACATCCACAGTGCCCCATAATAACAGTGATATCCACAGTGCTCCCATAATAACAGTGACATCCACAGTGCTCCCATAATAACAGTAACATCCACAGTGCCCCCATAATAACAGTGACATCCACAGTGCCCCCATAATAACAGTGACATCCACAGTGCTCCCATAATAACAGTGACATCCACAGTGCCCCCATAATAACAGTGACATCCACAGTGCCCCCATAATAACAGTGACATCCACAGTGCCCCCATAATAACAGTGATATCCACAGTGCTCCCATAATAACAGTGATATCCACAGTGCTCCCATAATAACAGTGATATCCACAGTGCTCCCATAATAACAGCGACATCCACAGTGCCCCCATAATAACAGTGATATCCACAGTGCTCCCATAATAACAGTGACATCCACAGTTCCCCCATAATAAGTGACATCCACAGTGTCCCCATAGTAACAGTGACATCCACAGTGCCCCAATAGCAGTGATATCCACAGTGCTCCCATAATAACAGTGATATCCACAGTTCCCCCATAATAACAGTGACATCCACAGTGCCCCCATAATAACAGTGATATCCACAGTGCTCCCATAATAACAGCGATATCCACAGTGCCCCCATAATAACAGTGACATCCACAGTGCCCCTATAATAACAGTGACATCCACAGTGCCCCCATAATAACAGCGACATCCACAGTGCCCCCATAATAAGAGTGACATCCACAGTGCCCCCATAATAACAGCGACATCCACAGTGCCCCCATAATAACAGCGACATCCACAGAGCTCCCATAATAACAGCGATATCCACAGTGCCCCCATAATAACAGCGACACCCACAGTGCACCCATAATAACAGTGACATCCACAGTGCCCCCATAATAACAGTGACATCCACAGTGCCCCCATAATAACAGCGACATCCACAGTGCTCCCATAATAACAGCGATATCCACAGTGCCCCCATAATAACAGCGACACCCACAGTGCACCCATAATAACAGTGACATCCACAGTGCTCCCATAATAACAGCGACATCCACAGTGCCCCCATAATAAGAGTGACATCCACAGTGCCCCCATAATAACAGCGACATCCACAGTGCCCCCATAATAACAGCGACATCCACAGTGCTCCCATAATAACAGCGATATCCACAGTGCCCCCATAATAACAGCGACACCCACAGTGCACCCATAATAACAGTGACATCCACAGTGCCCCCATAATAACAGTGACTTCCACAGTGCCCCCATAATAACAGCGACATCCACAGTGCCCCCATAATAACAGCGATATCCACAGTGCTCCCATAATAACAGCGACATCCACAGTGCTCCCATAATAACAGCGACATCCACAGTGCTCCCATAATAACAGCGATATCCACAGTGCTCCCATAATAACAGCGACATCCACAGTGCCCCCATAATAACAGCGATATCCACAGTGCCCCCATAATAACAGCGATATGCACAGTGCTCCCATAATAACAGCGATATCCACAGTGCTCCCATAATAACAGCGATATCCACAGTGCCCCCATAATAACAGTGATATCCACAGTGCCCCCATAATAACAGCGATATCCACAGTGCTCCCATAATAACAGCGATATCCACAGTGCTCCCATAATAACAGCGATATCCACAGTGCCCCCATAATAACAGCGATATCCACAGTGCCCCCATAATAACAGCGATATCCACAGTGCCCCCATAATAACAGCGATATCCACAGTGCCCCCATAATAACAGCGATATCCACAGTGCCCCCATAATAACAGCGATATCCACAGTGCCCCCATAATAACAGCGATATCCACAGTGCCCCCATAATAACAGTGATATCCACAGTGCCCCCATAATAACAGTGATATCCACAGTGCCCCCATAATAACAGCGACATCCACAGTGCTCCCATAATAACAGTGACATCCACAGTGCCCCCATAATAACAGTGACATCCACAGTGCTCCCATAATAACAGTGATATCCACAGTGCTCCCATAATAACAGTGATATCCACAGTGCTCCCATAATAACAGCGACATCCACAGTGCCCCCATAATAACAGTGATATCCACAGTGCTCCCATAATAACAGTGACATCCACAGTTCCCCCATAATAAGTGACATCCACAGTGTCCCCATAGTAACAGTGACATCCACAGTGCCCCAATAGCAGTGATATCCACAGTGCTCCCATAATAACAGTGATATCCACAGTTCCCCCATAATAACAGTGACATCCACAGTGCTCCCATAATAACAGTGACATCCACAGTGCCCCCATAATAACAGTGATATCCACAGTGCTCCCATAATAACAGCGATATCCACAGTGCCCCCATAATAACAGTGACATCCACAGTGCCCCTATAATAACAGTGACATCCACAGTGCCCCCATAATAACAGCGACATCCACAGTGCCTCCATAATAAGAGTGACATCCACAGTGCCCCCATAATAACAGCGACATCCACAGTGCCCCCATAATAACAGCGACATCCACAGAGCTCCCATAATAACAGCGATATCCACAGTGCCCCCATAATAACAGCGACACCCACAGTGCACCCATAATAACAGTGACATCCACAGTGCCCCCATAATAACAGTGACATCCACAGTGCCCCCATAATAACAGCGACATCCACAGTGCTCCCATAATAACAGCGATATCCACAGTGCCCCCATAATAACAGTGACATCCACAGTGCTCCCATAATAACAGCGACATCCACAGTGCCCCCATAATAAGAGTGACATCCACAGTGCCCCCATAATAACAGCGACATCCACAGTGCCCCCATAATAACAGCGACATCCACAGTGCTCCCATAATAACAGCGATATCCACAGTGCCCCCATAATAACAGCGACACCCACAGTGCACCCATAATAACAGTGACATCCACAGTGCCCCCATAATAACAGTGACATCCACAGTGCCCCCATAATAACAGCGACATCCACAGTGCCCCCATAATAACAGCGATATCCACAGTGCTCCCATAATAACAGCGACATCCACAGTGCTCCCATAATAACAGCGACATCCACAGTGCTCCCATAATAACAGCGATATCCACAGTGCTCCCATAATAACAGCGACATCCACAGTGCCCCCATAATAACAGCGATATCCACAGTGCCCCCATAATAACAGCGACATCCACAGTGCTCCCATAATAACAGTGATATCCACAGTGCCCCCATAATAACAGCGACATCCACAGTGCTCCCATAATAACAGTGATATCCACAGTGCCCCCATAATAACAGCGATATCCACAGTGCCCCCATAATAACAGCGATATCCACAGTGCCCCCATAATAACAGCGATATCCACAGTGCTCCCATAATAACAGCGATATCCACAGTGCTCCCATAATAACAGCGATATCCACAGTGCCCCCATAATAACAGTGATATCCACAGTGCCCCCATAATAACAGCGATATCCACAGTGCTCCCATAATAACAGCGATATCCACAGTGCTCCCATAATAACAGCGATATCCACAGTGCCCCCATAATAACAGCGATATCCACAGTGCCCCCATAATAACAGCGATATCCACAGTGCCCCCATAATAACAGCGATATCCACAGTGCCCCCATAATAACAGCGATATCCACAGTGCCCCCATAATAACAGCGATATCCACAGTGCCCCCATAATAACAGCGATATCCACAGTGCCCCCATAATAACAGCGATATCCACAGTGCCCCCATAATAACAGTGATATCCACAGTGCCCCCATAATAACAGCGACATCCACAGTGCTCCCATAATAACAGCGACATCCACAGTGCTCCCATAATAACAGCGACATCCACAGTGCTCCCATAATAACAGCGATATCCACAGTGCCCCCATAATAACAGCGACATCCACAGTGCTCCCATAATAACAGCGATATCCACAGTGCCCCCATAATAACAGTGATATCCACAGTGCCCCCATAATAACAGTGACATCCACAGTGCCCCCATAATAACAGTGACATCCACAGTGCCCCCATAATAACAGTGACATCCACAGTGCCCCCATAATAACAGCGACATCCACAGTGCTCCCATAATAACAGTGATATCCACAGTGCTCCATAATAACAGTGACATCCACAGTGCCCCCATAATAACAGTGATATCCACAGTGCACCCATAATAACAGTGACATCCACAGTGCTCCCATAATAACAGCGATATCCACAGTGCCCCCATAATAACAGTGATATCCACAGTGCCCCCATAATAACAGTGACATCCACAGTGCCCCCATAATAACAGCGATATCCACAGTGCTCCCATAATAACAGCGATATCCACAGTGCCCCCATAATAACAGCGATATCCACAGTGCCCCCATAATAACAGCGATATCCACAGTGCCCCCATAATAACAGCGATATCCACAGTGCCCCCATAATAACAGCGATATCCACAGTGCCCCCATAATAACAGCGATATCCACAGTGCCCCCATAATAACAGCGATATCCACAGTGCCCCCATAATAACAGCGATATCCACAGTGCCCCCATAATAACAGCGATATCCACAGTGCCCCCATAATAACAGCGACATCCACAGTGCTCCCATAATAACAGCGACATCCACAGTGCTCCCATAATAACAGCGACATCCACAGTGCTCCCATAATAACAGCGATATCCACAGTGCCCCCATAATAACAGCGACATCCACAGTGCTCCCATAATAACAGCGATATCCACAGTGCCCCCATAATAACAGTGATATCCACAGTGCCCCCATAATAACAGTGACATCCACAGTGCCCCCATAATAACAGTGACATCCACAGTGCCCCCATAATAACAGTGACATCCACAGTGCCCCCATAATAACAGTGACATCCACAGTGCCCCCATAATAACAGCGACATCCACAGTGCTCCCATAATAACAGTGATATCCACAGTGCTCCATAATAACAGTGACATCCACAGTGCCCCCATAATAACAGTGATATCCACAGTGCACCCATAATAACAGTGACATCCACAGTGCTCCCATAATAACAGCGATATCCACAGTGCCCCCATAATAACAGTGATATCCACAGTGCCCCCATAATAACAGTGACATCCACAGTGCCCCCATAATAACAGTGACATCCACAGTGCCCCCATAATAACAGTGACATCCACAGTGCCCCCATAATAACAGCGACATCCACAGTGCTCCCATAATAACAGTGATATCCACAGTGCTCCATAATAACAGTGATATCCACAGTGCCCCCATAATAACAGCGATATCCACAGTGCCCCCATAATAACAGTGATATCCACAGTGCCCCCATAATAACAGTGACATCCACAGTGCCCCCATAATAACAGTGACATCCACAGTGCCCCCATAATAACAGTGATATCCACAGTGCTCCCATAATAACAGTGACATCCACAGTGCCCCCATAATAACAGTGATATCCACAGTGCTCCCATAATAACAGTGATATCCACAGTGCTCCCATAATAACAGTGACATCCACAGTGCCCCCATAATAACAGTGACATCCACAGTGCTCCCATAATAACAGTGATATCCACAGTGCTCCCATAATAACAGTGATATCCACAGGGCCCCCATAATAACAGTGACATCCACAGTGCCCCCATAATAACAGTGACATCCACAGTGCCCCCATAATAACAGTGACATCCACAGTGCTCCCATAATAACAGCGATATCCACAGTGCTCCCATAATAACAGCGATATCCACAGTGCTCCCATAATAACAGCGATATCCACAGGGCCCCCATAATAACAATGACATCCACAGTGCCCCCATAATAACAGTGACATCCACAGTGCCCCCATAATAACAGTGACATCCACAGTGCCCCCATAATAACAGTGACATCCACAGTGCTCCCATAATAACAGTGACATCCACAGTGCTCCCATAATAACAGTGATATCCACAGTGCCCCCATAATAACAGTGACATCCACAGTGCTCCCATAATAACAGCGATATCCACAGTGCTCCCATAATAACAGTGACATCCACAGTGCTCCCATAATAACAGTGACATCCACAGTGCTCCCATAATAACACTGACATCCACAGTGCTCCCATAATAACAGCGATATCCACAGTGCCCTCATAATAACAGCGACATCCACAGTGCTCCCATAATAACAGTGGTATCCACAGGGCCCCCATAATAACAATGACATCCACAGTGCCCCCATAATAACAGTGACATCCACAGTGCCCCCATAATAACAGTGACATCCACAGTGCCCCATAATAACAGTGATATCCACAGTGCCCCCATAATAACAGTGACATCCACAGTGCCCCCATAATAACAGTGACATCCACAGTGCCCCATAATAACAGTGATATCCACAGTGCTCCCATAATAACAGTGACATCCACAGTGCTCCCATAATAACAGTGACATCCACAGTGCTCCCATAATAACAGTGATATCCACAGTGCTCCCATAATAACAGTGACATCCACAGTGCTCCCATAATAACAGTGACATCCACAGTGCCCCCATAATAACAGTGACATCCACAGTGCCCCCATAATAACAGTGACATCCACAGTGCCCCATAATAACAGTGATATCCACAGTGCCCCCATAATAACAGCGACATCCACAGTGCTCCCATAATAACAGTGATATCCACAGTGCCCCCATAATAACAGCGATATCCACAGTGCCCCCATAATAACAGCGATATCCACAGTGCCCCCATAATAACAGCGATATCCACAGTGCTCCCATAATAACAGCGATATCCACAGTGCTCCCATAATAACAGCGATATCCACAGTGCCCCCATAATAACAGTGATATCCACAGTGCCCCCATAATAACAGCGATATCCACAGTGCTCCCATAATAACAGCGATATCCACAGTGCTCCCATAATAACAGCGATATCCACAGTGCCCCCATAATAACAGCGATATCCACAGTGCCCCCATAATAACAGCGATATCCACAGTGCCCCCATAATAACAGCGATATCCACAGTGCCCCCATAATAACAGCGATATCCACAGTGCCCCCATAATAACAGCGATATCCACAGTGCCCCCATAATAACAGCGATATCCACAGTGCCCCCATAATAACAGTGATATCCACAGTGCCCCCATAATAACAGTGATATCCACAGTGCCCCCATAATAACAGCGACATCCACAGTGCTCCCATAATAACAGCGACATCCACAGTGCCCCCATAATAACAGTGATATCCACAGTGCTCCCATAATAACAGTGACATCCACAGTTCCCCCATAATAAGTGACATCCACAGTGTCCCCATAGTAACAGTGACATCCACAGTGCCCCAATAGCAGTGATATCCACAGTGCCCCCATAATAACAGTGATATCCACAGTGCTCCCATAATAACAGCGATATCCACAGTGCCCCCATAATAACAGTGACATCCACAGTGCCCCTATAATAACAGTGACATCCACAGTGCCCCCATAATAACAGCGACATCCACAGTGCCCCCATAATAAGAGTGACATCCACAGTGCCCCCATAATAACAGCGACATCCACAGTGCCCCCATAATAACAGCGACATCCACAGAGCTCCCATAATAACAGCGATATCCACAGTGCCCCCATAATAACAGCGACACCCACAGTGCACCCATAATAACAGTGACATCCACAGTGCCCCCATAATAACAGTGACATCCACAGTGCCCCCATAATAACAGCGACATCCACAGTGCTCCCATAATAACAGCGATATCCACAGTGCCCCCATAATAACAGCGACACCCACAGTGCACCCATAATAACAGTGACATCCACAGTGCTCCCATAATAACAGCGACATCCACAGTGCCCCCATAATAAGAGTGACATCCACAGTGCCCCCATAATAACAGCGACATCCACAGTGCCCCCATAATAACAGCGACATCCACAGTGCTCCCATAATAACAGCGATATCCACAGTGCCCCCATAATAACAGCGACACCCACAGTGCACCCATAATAACAGTGACATCCACAGTGCCCCCATAATAACAGTGACATCCACAGTGCCCCCATAATAACAGCGACATCCACAGTGCCCCCATAATAACAGCGATATCCACAGTGCTCCCATAATAACAGCGACATCCACAGTGCTCCCATAATAACAGCGACATCCACAGTGCTCCCATAATAACAGCGATATCCACAGTGCTCCCATAATAACAGCGACATCCACAGTGCCCCCATAATAACAGCGATATCCACAGTGCCCCCATAATAACAGCGACATCCACAGTGCTCCCATAATAACAGTGATATCCACAGTGCCCCCATAATAACAGCGACATCCACAGTGCTCCCATAATAACAGTGATATCCACAGTGCCCCCATAATAACAGCGATATCCACAGTGCCCCCATAATAACAGCGATATCCACAGTGCCCCCATAATAACAGCGATATCCACAGTGCTCCCATAATAACAGCGATATCCACAGTGCTCCCATAATAACAGCGATATCCACAGTGCCCCCATAATGACAGTGATATCCACAGTGCCCCCATAATAACAGCGATATCCACAGTGCTCCCATAATAACAGCGATATCCACAGTGCTCCCATAATAACAGCGATATCCACAGTGCTCCCATAATAACAGTGATATCCACAGTGCCCCCATAATAACAGCGATATCCACAGTGCCCCCATAATAACAGCGATATCCACAGTGCCCCCATAATAACAGCGATATCCACAGTGCCCCCATAATAACAGCGATATCCACAGTGCCCCCATAATAACAGCGATATCCACAGTGCCCCCATAATAACAGCGATATCCACAGTGCCCCCATAATAACAGTGATATCCACAGTGCCCCCATAATAACAGTGATATCCACAGTGCCCCCATAATAACAGCGACATCCACAGTGCTCCCATAATAACAGCGACATCCACAGTGCTCCCATAATAACAGCGACATCCACAGTGCTCCCATAATAACAGCGATATCCACAGTGCCCCCATAATAACAGTGACATCCACAGTGCTCCCATAATAACAGCGATATCCACAGTGCCCCCATAATAACAGCGATATCCACAGTGCCCCCATAATAACAGTGACATCCACAGTGCCCCCATAATAACAGTGACATCCACAGTGCCCACATAATAACAGCGACATCCACAGTGCCCCCATAATAACAGCGACATCCACAGTGCCCCCATAATAACAGTGATATCCACAGTGCTCCCATAATAACAGTGATATCCACAGTGCTCCCATAATAACAGTGATATCCACAGTGCTCCCATAATAACTGTGATATCCACAGTGCCCCCATAATAACAGCGACATCCACAGTGCCCCCATAATAACAGCGACATCCACAGAGCTCCCATAATAACAGCGATATCCACAGTGCCCCCATAATAACAGCGACACCCACAGTGCACCCATAATAACAGTGACATCCACAGTGCCCCCATAATAACAGTGACATCCACAGTGCCCCCATAATAACAGCGACATCCACAGTGCTCCCATAATAACAGCGATATCCACAGTGCCCCCATAATAACAGCGACACCCACAGTGCACCCATAATAACAGTGACATCCACAGTGCTCCCATAATAACAGCGACATCCACAGTGCCCCCATAATAAGAGTGACATCCACAGTGCCCCCATAATAACAGCGACATCCACAGTGCCCCCATAATAACAGCGACATCCACAGTGCTCCCATAATAACAGCGATATCCACAGTGCCCCCATAATAACAGCGACACCCACAGTGCACCCATAATAACAGTGACATCCACAGTGCCCCCATAATAACAGTGACTTCCACAGTGCCCCCATAATAACAGCGACATCCACAGTGCCCCCATAATAACAGCGATATCCACAGTGCTCCCATAATAACAGTGACAGCCACAGTGCTCCCATAATAACAGCGATATCCACAGTGCCCCCATAATAACAGCGACATCCACAGTGCCCCCATAATAACAGCGATATCCACAGTGCTCCCATAATAACAGCGACATCCACAGTGCTCCCATAATAACAGCGACATCCACAGTGCTCCCATAATAACAGCGATATCCACAGTGCTCCCATAATAACAGCGACATCCACAGTGCCCCCATAATAACAGCGATATCCACAGTGCCCCCATAATAACAGCGACATCCACAGTGCTCCCATAATAACAGTGATATCCACAGTGCCCCCATAATAACAGCGACATCCACAGTGCTCCCATAATAACAGTGATATCCACAGTGCCCCCATAATAACAGCGATATCCACAGTGCCCCCATAATAACAGCGATATCCACAGTGCCCCCATAATAACAGCGATATCCACAGTGCTCCCATAATAACAGCGATATCCACAGTGCTCCCATAATAACAGCGATATCCACAGTGCCCCCATAATAACAGTGATATCCACAGTGCCCCCATAATAACAGCGATATCCACAGTGCTCCCATAATAACAGCGATATCCACAGTGCTCCCATAATAACAGCGATATCCACAGTGCCCCCATAATAACAGCGATATCCACAGTGCCCCCATAATAACAGCGATATCCACAGTGCCCCCATAATAACAGCGATATCCACAGTGCCCCCATAATAACAGCGATATCCACAGTGCCCCCATAATAACAGCGATATCCACAGTGCCCCCATAATAACAGCGATATCCACAGTGCCCCCATAATAACAGTGATATCCACAGTGCCCCCATAATAACAGCGATATCCACAGTGCCCCCATAATAACAGCGACATCCACAGTGCTCCCATAATAACAGTGACATCTACAGTGCCCCCATAATAACAGTGACATCCACAGTGCCCCCATAATAACAGTGACATCCACAGTGCTCCCATAATAACAGTGATATCCACAGTGCTCCCATAATAACAGTGATATCCACAGTGCTCCCATAATAACAGCGACATCCACAGTGCCCCCATAATAACAGTGATATCCACAGTGCTCCCATAATAACAGTGACATCCACAGTTCCCCCATAATAAGTGACATCCACAGTGTCCCCATAGTAACAGTGACATCCACAGTGCCCCAATAGCAGTGATATCCACAGTGCTCCCATAATAACAGTGATATCCACAGTGCCCCCATAATAACAGTGACATCCACAGTGCTCCCATAATAACAGTGACATCCACAGTGCCCCCATAATAACAGTGATATCCACAGTGCTCCCATAATAACAGCGATATCCACAGTGCCCCCATAATAACAGTGACATCCACAGTGCCCCTATAATAACAGTGACATCCACAGTGCCCCCATAATAACAGCGACATCCACAGTGCCTCCATAATAAGAGTGACATCCACAGTGCCCCCATAATAACAGCGACATCCACAGTGCCCCCATAATAACAGCGACATCCACAGAGCTCCCATAATAACAGGGATATCCACAGTGCCCCCATAATAACAGCGACACCCACAGTGCACCCATAATAACAGTGACATCCACAGTGCCCCCATAATAACAGTGACATCCACAGTGCCCCCATAATAACAGCGACATCCACAGTGCTCCCATAATAACAGCGATATCCACAGTGCCCCCATAATAACAGTGACATCCACAGTGCTCCCATAATAACAGCGACATCCACAGTGCCCCCATAATAAGAGTGACATCCACAGTGCCCCCATAATAACAGCGACATCCACAGTGCCCCCATAATAACAGCGACATCCACAGTGCTCCCATAATAACAGCGATATCCACAGTGCCCCCATAATAACAGCGACACCCACAGTGCACCCATAATAACAGTGACATCCACAGTGCCCCCATAATAACAGTGACATCCACAGTGCCCCCATAATAACAGCGACATCCACAGTGCCCCCATAATAACAGCGATATCCACAGTGCTCCCATAATAACAGCGACATCCACAGTGCTCCCATAATAACAGCGACATCCACAGTGCTCCCATAATAACAGCGATATCCACAGTGCTCCCATAATAACAGCGACATCCACAGTGCCCCCATAATAACAGCGATATCCACAGTGCCCCCATAATAACAGCGACATCCACAGTGCTCCCATAATAACAGTGATATCCACAGTGCCCCCATAATAACAGCGACATCCACAGTGCTCCCATAATAACAGTGATATCCACAGTGCCCCCATAATAACAGCGATATCCACAGTGCCCCCATAATAACAGCGATATCCACAGTGCCCCCATAATAACAGCGATATCCACAGTGCTCCCATAATAACAGCGATATCCACAGTGCTCCCATAATAACAGCGATATCCACAGTGCCCCCATAATAACAGTGATATCCACAGTGCCCCCATAATAACAGTGATATCCACAGTGCCCCCATAATAACAGTGACATCCACAGTGCCCCCATAATAACAGTGACATCCACAGTGCCCCCATAATAACAGTGACATCCACAGTGCCCCCATAATAACAGTGACATCCACAGTGCCCCCATAATAACAGTGATATCCACAGTGCTCCCATAATAACAGTGACATCCACAGTGCCCCCATAATAACAGTGATATCCACAGTGCTCCCATAATAACAGTGATATCCACAGTGCTCCCATAATAACAGTGACATCCACAGTGCCCCCATAATAACAGTGACATCCACAGTGCTCCCATAATAACAGTGATATCCACAGTGCTCCCATAATAACAGTGATATCCACAGGGCCCCCATAATAACAGTGACATCCACAGTGCCCCCATAATAACAGTGACATCCACAGTGCCCCCATAATAACAGTGACATCCACAGTGCTCCCATAATAACAGCGATATCCACAGTGCTCCCATAATAACAGCGATATCCACAGTGCTCCCATAATAACAGCGATATCCACAGGGCCCCCATAATAACAATGACATCCACAGTGCCCCCATAATAACAGTGACATCCACAGTGCCCCCATAATAACAGTGACATCCACAGTGCCCCCATAATAACAGTGACATCCACAGTGCTCCCATAATAACAGTGACATCCACAGTGCTCCCATAATAACAGTGATATCCACAGTGCCCCCATAATAACAGTGACATCCACAGTGCTCCCATAATAACAGCGATATCCACAGTGCTCCCATAATAACAGTGACATCCACAGTGCTCCCATAATAACAGTGACATCCACAGTGCTCCCATAATAACAGTGACATCCACAGTGCTCCCATAATAACAGCGATATCCACAGTGCTCCCATAATAACAGTGACATCCACAGTGCTCCCATAATAACAGTGACATCCACAGTGCTCCCATAATAACAGCGATATCCACAGTGCCCTCATAATAACAGCGACATCCACAGTGCTCCCATAATAACAGCGATATCCACAGGGCCCCCATAATAACAATGACATCCACAGTGCCCCCATAATAACAGTGACATCCACAGTGCCCCCATAATAACAGTGACATCCACAGTGCCCCCATAATAACAGTGATATCCACAGTGCTCCCATAATAACAGTGACATCCACAGTGCCCCCATAATAACAGTGATATCCACAGTGCTCCCATAATAACAGTGATATCCACAGTGCTCCCATAATAACAGTGACATCCACAGTGCTCCCATAATAACAGTGATATCCACAGTGCTCCCATAATAACAGTGACATCCACAGTGCTCCCATAATAACAGTGACATCCACAGTGCCCCCATAATAACAGTGACATCCACAGTGCCCCCATAATAACAGTGACATCCACAGTGCCCCCATAATAACAGTGACATCCACAGTGCCCCCATAATAACAGTGACATCCACAGTGCTCCCATAATAACAGTGACATCCACAGTGCCCCCATAATAACAGTGACATCCACAGTGCTCCCATAATAACAGTGACATCCACAGTGCTCCCATAATAACAGTGATATCCACAGTGCCCCCATAATAACAGTGACATCCACAGTGCTCCCATAATAACAGTGATATCCACAGTGCTCCCATAATAACAGTGACATCCACAGTGCTCCCATAATAACAGTGATATCCACAGTGCTCCCATAATAACAGCGATATCCACAGGGCCCCCATAATAACAGTGACATCCACAGTGCTCCCATAATAACAGCGATATCCACAGTGCTCCCATAATAACAGCGATATCCACAGTGCTCCCATAATAACAGTGACATCCACAGTGCTCCCATAATAACAGTGATATCCACAGTGCCTCTATAATAACAGTGATATCCACAGGGCCCCCATAATAACAGTGACATCCACAGTGCCCCCATAATAACAGTGATATCCACAGGGCCCCCATAATAACAGTGACATCCACAGTGCCCCCATAATAACAGTGACATCCACAGTGCCCCCATAATAACAGTGATATCCACAGTGCCCCCATAATAACAGTGATATCCACAGTGCTCCCATAATAACAGTGATATCCACAGGGCCCCCATAATAACAGTGACATCCACAGTGCCCCCATAATAACAGTGACATCCACAGTGCCCCCATAATAACAGTGACATCCACAGTGCCCCCATAATAACAGTGACATCCACAGTGCTCCCATAATAACAGTGACATCCACAGTGCCCCCATAATAACAGTGACATCCACAGTGCCCCCATAATAACAGTGATATCCACAGTGCTCCCATAATAACAGTGACATCCACAGTGCCCCCATAATAACAGTGATATCCACAGTGCTCCCATAATAACAGTGATATCCACAGTGCTCCCATAATAACAGTGACATCCACAGTGCTCTCATAATAACAGTGACATCCACAGGGCCCCCATAATAACAGTGACATCCACAGTGCCCCCATAATAACAGTGACATCCACAGGGCCCCCATAATAACAGTGACATCCACAGTGCCCCCATAATAACAGTGACATCCACAGTGCCCCCATAATAACAGTGATATCCACAGTGCCCCCATAATAACAGTGACATCCACAGTGCTCCCATAATAACAGTGACATCCACAGTGCCCCCATAATAACAGTGACATCCACAGTGCCCCCATAATAACAGTGACATCCACAGTGCCCCCATAATAACAGTGACATCCACAGTGCTCCCATAATAACAGTGACATCCACAGTGCTCCCATAATAATAGTGATATCCACAGTGCTCCCATAATAACAGTGACATCCACAGTGCTCCCATAATAACAGTGATATCCACAGTGCTCCCATAATAACAGTGACATCCACAGTGCTCCCATGATAACAGCGACATCCACAGTTCTCCCATAATAACAGTGATATCCACAGTGCTCCCATAATAACAGTGACATCCACAGTGCCCCCATAATAACAGTGACATCCACAGTGCCCCCATAATAACAGTGACATCCACAGTGCTCCCATAATAACAGTGACATCCACAGTGCCCCCATAATAACAGTGATATCCACAGTGCTCCCATAATAACAGTGATATCCACAGTGCTCCCATAATAACAGTGATATCCACAGTGCCCCCATAATAACAGTGATATCCACAGTGCCCCATAATAACAGTGATATCCACAGTGCTCCCATAATAACAGTGATATCCACAGTGCTCCCATAATAACAGTGACATCCACAGTGCCCCCATAATAACAGTGATATCCACAGTGCCCCATAATAACAGTGATATCCACAGTGCTCCCATAATAACAGTGACATCCACAGTGCTCCCATAATAACAGTGACATCCACAGTGCCCCCATAATAACAGTGATATCCACAGTGTCCCCATAATAACAGTGATATCCACAGTGCTCCCATAATAACAGTGATATCCACAGTGCTCCCATAATAACAGTGACATCCACAGTGCTCCCATAATAACAGTGACATCCACAGTGCCCCCATAATAACAGTGACATCCCCAGTGCCCCCATAATAACAGTGATATCCACAGTGCTCCCATAATAACAGTGATATCCACAGTGCCCCCATAATAACAGCGATATCCACAGTTCCTCCATAATAACAGCGACATCCACAGTGCTCCCATAATAACATCGACATCCACAGTGCCCCCATAATAACAGTGACATCCACAGTGCTCCCATAATAACAGTGACATCCACAGTGCCCCCATAATAACAGTGATATCCACAGTGTCCCCATAATAACAGTGATATCCACAGTGCTCCCATAATAACAGTGATATCCACAGTGCCCCCATAATAACAGTGACATCCACAGTGCTCCCATAATAACAGTGATATCCACAGTGCCCCCATAATAACAGTGATATCCACAGTGCTCCCATAATAACAGTGACATCCACAGTGCTCCCATAATAACAGTGACATCCACAGTGCTCCCATAATAACAGCGATATCCACAGTGCCCCCATAACAACAGTGACATCCACAGTGCCCCCATAATAACAGTGATATCCACAGTGCCCCCATAATAACAGTGACATCCACAGTGCTCCCATAATAACAGTGACATCCACAGTGCTCCCATAATAACAGTGATATCCACAGTGCTCCCATAATAACAGTGATATCCACAGTGCTCCCATAATAACAGTGATATCCACAGTGCTCCCATAATAACAGCGATATCCACAGTGCTCCCATAATAACAGCGATATCCACAGTGCTCCCATAATAACAGTGATATCCACAGTGCTCCCATAATAACAGTGACATCCACAGTGCTCCCATAATAACAGTGATATCCACAGTGCTCCCATAATAACAGTGATATCCACAGTGCTCCCATAATAACAGTGACATCCACAGTGCTCCCATAATAACAGTGACATCCACAGTGCTCCCATAATAACAGTGACATCCACAGTGCTCCCATAATAACAGTGACATCCACAGTGCTCCCATAATAACAGTGATATCCACAGTGCTCCCATAACAACAGTGATATCCACAGTGCTCCCATAATAACAGTGACATCCACAGTGCTCCCATAATAACAGTGACATCCACAGTGCCCCCATAATAACAGTGACATCCACAGTGCTCCCATAATAACAGTGACATCCACAGTGCTCCCATAATAACAGTGATATCCACAGTGCTCCCATAATAACAGTGATATCCACAGTGCTCCCATAATAACAGTGACATCCACAGTGCCCCCATAATAACAGTGACATCCACAGTGCTCCCATAATAACAGTGATATCCACAGTGCTCCCATAATAACAGTGACATCCACAGTGCTCCCATAATAACAGTGATATCCACAGTGCTCCCATAATAACAGTGACATCCACAGTGCTCCCATAATAACAGTGACATCCACAGTGCCCCCATAATAACAGTGACATCCACAGTGCTCCCATAATAACAGTGACATCCACAGTGCTCCCATAATAACAGTGACATCCACAGTGCTCCCATAATAACAGTGACATCCACAGTGCCCCCATAATAACAGTGACATCCACAGTGCTCCCATAATAACAGTGACATCCACAGTGCTCCCATAATAACAGTGACATCCACAGTGCTCCCATAATAACAGTGATATCCACAGTGCTCCCATAATAACAGTGATATCCACAGTGCTCCCATAATAACAGTGACATCCACAGTGCTCCCATAATAACAGTGACATCCACAGTGCCCCCATAATAACAGTGATATCCACAGTGCCCCCATAATAACAGTGACATCCACAGTGCTCCCATAATAACAGTGATATCCACAGTGCTCCCATAATAACAGTGACATCCACAGTGCCCCCATAATAACAGTGACATCCACAGTGCTCCCATAATAACAGCGATATCCACAGTGCTCCCATAATAACAGCGATATCCACAGTGCTCCCATAATAACAGTGATATCCACAGTGCTCCCATAATAACAGTGACATCCACAGTGCCACCATAATAACAGTGACATCCACAGTGCTCCCATAATAACAGTGATATCCACAGTGCTCCCATAATAACAGTGATATCCACAGTGCCCCCATAATAACAGTGATATCCACAGTGCTCCCATAATAACAGTGATATCCACAGTGCTCCCATAATAACAGTGACATCCACAGTGCTCCCATAATAACAGTGATATCCACAGTGCTCCCATAATAACAGTGATATCCACAGTGCCCCCATAATAACAGTGATATCCACAGTGCCCCCATAATAACAGTGATATCCACAGTGCTCCCATAATAACAGTGATATCCACAGTGCTCCCATAATAACAGTGATATCCACAGTGCTCCCATAATAACAGTGATATCCACAGTGCCCCCATAATAACAGTGATATCCACAGTGCTCCCATAATAACAGTGATATCCACAGTGCTCCCATAATAACAGTGATATCCACAATGCTCCCATAATAACAGTGATATCCACAGTGCTCCCATAATAACAGTGATATCCACAGTGCCCCCATAATAACAGTGATATCCACAGTGCCCCCATAATAACAGTGATATCCACAGTGCCCCCATAATAACAGTGATATCCACAATGCTCCCATAATAACAGTGATATCCACAGTGCTCCCATAATAACAGTGATATCCACAGTGCCCCCATAATAACAGTGATATCCACAGTGCCCCCATAATAACAGTGATATCCACAATGCCCCCATAATAACAGTGATATCCACAATGCTCCCATAATAACAGTGATATCCACAGTGCTCCCATAATAACAGTGATATCCACAGTGCTCCCATAATAACAGTGATATCCACAGTGCCCCCATAATAACAGTGATATCCACAGTGCTCCCATAATAACAGTGATATCCACAGTGCTCCCATAATAACAGTGACATCCACAGTGCTCCCATAATAACAGCGATATCCACAGTGCTCCCATAATAACAGCGACATCCACAGTGCTCCCATAATAACAGCGATATCCACAGTGCTCCCATAATAACAGCGATATCCACAGTGCTCCCATAATAACAGTGATATCCACAGTGCTCCCATAATAACAGTGACATCCACAGTGCTCCCATAATAACAGTGATATCCACAGTGCCCCCATAATAACAGTGACATCCACAGTGCTCCCATAATAACAGTGACATCCACAGTGCCCCCATAATAACAGTGACATCCACAGTGCTCCCATAATAACAGTGATATCCACAGTGCTCCCATAATAACAGTGATATCCACAGTGCTCCCATAATAACAGTGACATCCACAGTGCCCCCATAATAACAGTGATATCCACAGTGCTCCCATAATAAGAGTGATATCCACAGTGCCCCCATAATAACAGTGATATCCACAGTGCTCCCATAATAACAGTGATATCCACAGTGCTCCCATAATAACAGTGATATCCACAGTGCTCCCATAATAACAGCGATATCCACAGTGCCCCCATAATAACAGTGATATCCACAGTGCCCCCATAATAACAGCGACATCCACAGTGCCCCCATAATAACAGCGATATCCACAGTGCTCCCATAATAACAGCGATATCCACAGTTCTCCCATAATAACAGTGACATCCACAGTGCCCCCATAATAACAGTGATATCCACAGTGCCCCCATAATAACAGTGACATCCACAGTGCCCCCATAATAACAGCGATATCCACAGTGCTCCCATAATAACAGTGATATCCACAGTTCTCCCATAATAACAGCGATATCCACAGTGCTCCCATAATAACAGTGATATCCACAGTTCTCCCATAATAACAGTGACATCCACAGTGCCCCCATAATAACAGTGACATCCACAGTGCCTCCATAATAACAGTGACATCCACAGTGCCCCCATAATAACAGCGATATCCACAGTGCTCCCATAATAACAGTGACATCCACAGTGCTCCCATGATAACAGCGACATCCACAGTTCTCCCATAATAACAGTGACATCCACAGTGCTCCCATAATAACAGTGATATCCACAGTTCTCCCATAATAACAGTGACATCCACAGTTCTCCCATAATAACAGTGATATCCACAGTGCTCCCATAATAACAGTGATATCCACAGTGCCCCCATAATAACAGTGACATCCACAGTGCCCCCATAATAACAGCGATATCCACAGTGCTCCCATAATAACAGTGACATCCACAGTGCTCCCATAATAACAGTGACATCCACAGTGCTCCCATAATAACAGCGACATCCACAGTTCTCCCATAATAACAGTGATATCCACAGTGCTCCCATAATAACAGTGACATCCACAGTGCTCCCATAATAACAGTGACATCCACAGTGCTCCCATAATAACAGTGATATCCACAGTTCTCCCATAATAACAGTGACATCCACAGTTCTCCCATAATAACAGTGATATCCACAGTGCTCCCATAATAACAGTGATATCCACAGTGCCCCCATAATAACAGTGATATCCACAGTTCTCCCATAATAACAGTGATATCCACAGTGCTCCCATAATAACAGTGATATCCACAGTGCTCCCATAATAACAGTGACATCCACAGTGTTCCCATAATAACAGTGACATCCACAGTGCCCCCATAATAATAGTGACATCCACAGTGCCCCCATAATAACAGTGACATCCACAGTGCCCCCATAATAACAGTGATATCCACAGTGCCTACATAATAACAGTGATATCCACAGTGCCTCCATAATAATAGTGACATCCACAGTGCCCCCATAATAACAGTGACATCCACAGTGCCCCCATAATAACAGTGATATCCACAGTGCCTACATAATAACAGTGATATCCACAGTGCTCCCATAATAACAGTGATATCCACAGTGCCTCCATAATAACAGTGATATCCACAGTGCTCCCATAATAACAGTGATATCCACAGTGCTCCCATAATAACAGTGACATCCACAGTGTCCCCATAACAGTGACATTTGGGAGGGTCGGTCAGTGAGACCCCCTGGCATATAACTCTTGGCTCAGACCTCCCTTACAGTTTTGTATCTGACGCCATCTTCTCCTTTTCCAGGAATGGTCGCCTCCATCGTGATTTTGGAGCGCTGCATTCCCAAACTGAGACAGCACAGACCTTTTTCTCGAGACATCAAGAGAGACTAGAAGAGAAGAGACCTCCAAGAAGCCGGCGATCACGTGATCACCTCCGAATAATAACCAGTAACGGTCACTGACTGATCCGCGTCCCCCACTCTTATTGATGGTTTCTGGATTTTTGTTGGACCTTTCTTACCTCATCTGCTGGGGTGTGCACGCGTCTTCTTGTGCAAAGTGGCTTCGGAGAGAAGTGGCAGTTATTTCAGAGGCCATGACTAACATTCGTCTTCTTCTTCTCTTCCCACAGGTATATGCTCTGCATAATTCCCCTGCTCCTATGTATGCTGTCTGCTAATGCTCTGCTGACCCATCTCTCTGGTATATGCTCTGCATAATTCCCCTGCTCCTATGTATGCTGTCTGCTAATGCTCTGCTGACCCATCTCTCTGGTATATGCTCTGCATAATTCCCCTGCTCCTATGTATGCTGTCTGCTAATGCTCTGCTGACCCATCTCTCTGGTATATGCTCTGCATAATTCCCCTGCTCCTATGTATGCTGTCTGCTAATGCTCTGCTGACCCATCTCTCTGGTATATGCTCTGCATAATTCCCCTGCTCCTATGTATGCTGTCTGCTAATGCTCTGCTGGACCCGTCTCTCTGGTATATGCTCTGCATAATTCCCCTGCTTCATCTGTCCCACTCCAATCAATATTCACATATGTTTCTTCTTTCCCCACTATATACCTTATCTGATTTTTAGAGGTGTTAAACTGCAGAGACTTGTGTCCTGGCTCTGTCTTTGATCACCCAGCCATCTCCTGTTCAAATGACCAGCTGTTAATTTATCCACAAGCCGGTCCCACAATGCCCTACACCTGATATAGTTTAATGTGGCCTATATATTTAGACTCTCTGTAAGGGGTGCACGCGTGCTGGGGTGTGCACGCGTCTTCTTGTGCAAAGTGGCTTCGGAGAGAAGTGGCAGTTATTTCAGAGGCCATGACTAACATTCGTCTTCTTCTTCTCTTCCCACAGGTATATGCTCTGCATAATTCCCCTGCTCCTATGTATGCTGTCTGCTAATGCTCTGCTGACCCATCTCTCTGGTATATGCTCTGCATAATTCCCCTGCTCCTATGTATGCTGTCTGCTAATGCTCTGCTGACCCATCTCTCTGGTATATGCTCTGCATAATTCCCCTGCTCCTATGTATGCTGTCTGCTAATGCTCTGCTGACCCATCTCTCTGGTATATGCTCTGCATAATTCCCCTGCTCCTATGTATGCTGTCTGCTAATGCTCTGCTGGACCCGTCTCTCTGGTATATGCTCTGCATAATTCCCCTGCTTCATCTGTCCCACTCCAATCAATATTCACATATGTTTCTTCTTTCCCCACTATATACCTTATCTGATTTTTAGAGGTGTTAAACTGCAGAGACTTGTGTCCTGGCTCTGTCTTTGATCACCCAGCCATCTCCTGTTCAAATGACCAGCTGTTAATTTATCCACAAGCCGGTCCCACAATGCCCTACACCTGATATAGTTTAATGTGGCCTATATATTTAGACTCTCTGTAAGGGGTGCACGCGTGCTGGGGTGTGCACGCGTCTTCTTGTGCAAAGTGGCTTCGGAGAGAAGTGGCAGTTATTTCAGAGGCCATGACTAACATTCGTCTTCTTCTTCTCTTCCCACAGGTATATGCTCTGCATAATTCCCCTGCTCCTATGTATGCTGTCTGCTAATGCTCTGCTGACCCATCTCTCTGGTATATGCTCTGCATAATTCCCCTGCTCCTATGTATGCTGTCTGCTAATGCTCTGCTGACCCATCTCTCTGGTATATGCTCTGCATAATTCCCCTGCTCCTATGTATGCTGTCTGCTAATGCTCTGCTGGACCCGTCTCTCTGGTATATGCTCTGCATAATTCCCCTGCTTCATCTGTCCCACTCCAATCAATATTCACATATGTTTCTTCTTTCCCCACTATATACCTTATCTGATTTTTAGAGGTGTTAAACTGCAGAGACTTGTGTCCTGGCTCTGTCTTTGATCACCCAGCCATCTCCTGTTCAAATGACCAGCTGTTAATTTATCCACAAGCCGGTCCCACAATGCCCTACACCTGATATAGTTTAATGTGGCCTATATATTTAGACTCTCTGTAAGGGGTGCACGCGTGCTGGGGTGTGCACGCGTCTTCTTGTGCAAAGTGGCTTCGGAGAGAAGTGGCAGTTATTTCAGAGGCCATGACTAACATTCGTCTTCTTCTTCTCTTCCCACAGGTATATGCTCTGCATAATTCCCCTGCTCCTATGTATGCTGTCTGCTAATGCTCTGCTGACCCATCTCTCTGGTATATGCTCTGCATAATTCCCCTGCTCCTATGTATGCTGTCTGCTAATGCTCTGCTGACCCATCTCTCTGGTATATGCTCTGCATAATTCCCCTGCTCCTATGTATGCTGTCTGCTAATGCTCTGCTGGACCCGTCTCTCTGGTATATGCTCTGCATAATTCCCCTGCTTCATCTGTCCCACTCCAATCAATATTCACATATGTTTCTTCTTTCCCCACTATATACCTTATCTGATTTTTAGAGGTGTTAAACTGCAGAGACTTGTGTCCTGGCTCTGTCTTTGATCACCCAGCCATCTCCTGTTCAAATGACCAGCTGTTAATTTATCCACAAGCCGGTCCCACAATGCCCTACACCTGATATAGTTTAATGTGGCCTATATATTTAGACTCTCTGTAAGGGGTGCACGCGTGCTGGGGTGTGCACGCGTCTTCTTGTGCAAAGTGGCTTCGGAGAGAAGTGGCAGTTATTTCAGAGGCCATGACTAACATTCGTCTTCTTCTTCTCTTCCCACAGGTATATGCTCTGCATAATTCCCCTGCTCCTATGTATGCTGTCTGCTAATGCTCTGCTGACCCATCTCTCTGGTATATGCTCTGCATAATTCCCCTGCTCCTATGTATGCTGTCTGCTAATGCTCTGCTGACCCATCTCTCTGGTATATGCTCTGCATAATTCCCCTGCTCCTATGTATGCTGTCTGCTAATGCTCTGCTGACCCATCTCTCTGGTATATGCTCTGCATAATTCCCCTGCTCCTATGTATGCTGTCTGCTAATGCTCTGCTGGACCCGTCTCTCTGGTATATGCTCTGCATAATTCCCCTGCTTCATCTGTCCCACTCCAATCAATATTCACATATGTTTCTTCTTTCCCCACTATATACCTTATCTGATTTTTAGAGGTGTTAAACTGCAGAGACTTGTGTCCTGGCTCTGTCTTTGATCACCCAGCCATCTCCTGTTCAAATGACCAGCTGTTAATTTATCCACAAGCCGGTCCCACAATGCCCTACACCTGATATAGTTTAATGTGGCCTATATATTTAGACTCTCTGTAAGGGGTGCACGCGTGCTGGGGTGTGCACGCGTCTTCTTGTGCAAAGTGGCTTCGGAGAGAAGTGGCAGTTATTTCAGAGGCCATGACTAACATTCGTCTTCTTCTTCTCTTCCCACAGGTATATGCTCTGCATAATTCCCCTGCTCCTATGTATGCTGTCTGCTAATGCTCTGCTGACCCATCTCTCTGGTATATGCTCTGCATAATTCCCCTGCTCCTATGTATGCTGTCTGCTAATGCTCTGCTGACCCATCTCTCTGGTATATGCTCTGCATAATTCCCCTGCTCCTATGTATGCTGTCTGCTAATGCTCTGCTGACCCATCTCTCTGGTATATGCTCTGCATAATTCCCCTGCTCCTATGTATGCTGTCTGCTAATGCTCTGCTGACCCATCTCTCTGGTATATGCTCTGCATAATTCCCCTGCTCCTATGTATGCTGTCTGCTAATGCTCTGCTGGACCCGTCTCTCTGGTATATGCTCTGCATAATTCCCCTGCTTCATCTGTCCCACTCCAATCAATATTCACATATGTTTCTTCTTTCCCCACTATATACCTTATCTGATTTTTAGAGGTGTTAAACTGCAGAGACTTGTGTCCTGGCTCTGTCTTTGATCACCCAGCCATCTCCTGTTCAAATGACCAGCTGTTAATTTATCCACAAGCCGGTCCCACAATGCCCTACACCTGATATAGTTTAATGTGGCCTATATATTTAGACTCTCTGTAAGGGGTGCACGCGTGCTGGGGTGTGCACGCGTCTTCTTGTGCAAAGTGGCTTCGGAGAGAAGTGGCAGTTATTTCAGAGGCCATGACTAACATTCGTCTTCTTCTTCTCTTCCCACAGGTATATGCTCTGCATAATTCCCCTGCTCCTATGTATGCTGTCTGCTAATGCTCTGCTGACCCATCTCTCTGGTATATGCTCTGCATAATTCCCCTGCTCCTATGTATGCTGTCTGCTAATGCTCTGCTGACCCATCTCTCTGGTATATGCTCTGCATAATTCCCCTGCTCCTATGTATGCTGTCTGCTAATGCTCTGCTGACCCATCTCTCTGGTATATGCTCTGCATAATTCCCCTGCTCCTATGTATGCTGTCTGCTAATGCTCTGCTGACCCATCTCTCTGGTATATGCTCTGCATAATTCCCCTGCTCCTATGTATGCTGTCTGCTAATGCTCTGCTGGACCCGTCTCTCTGGTATATGCTCTGCATAATTCCCCTGCTTCATCTGTCCCACTCCAATCAATATTCACATATGTTTCTTCTTTCCCCACTATATACCTTATCTGATTTTTAGAGGTGTTAAACTGCAGAGACTTGTGTCCTGGCTCTGTCTTTGATCACCCAGCCATCTCCTGTTCAAATGACCAGCTGTTAATTTATCCACAAGCCGGTCCCACAATGCCCTACACCTGATATAGTTTAATGTGGCCTATATATTTAGACTCTCTGTAAGGGGTGCACGCGTGCTGGGGTGTGCACGCGTCTTCTTGTGCAAAGTGGCTTCGGAGAGAAGTGGCAGTTATTTCAGAGGCCATGACTAACATTCGTCTTCTTCTTCTCTTCCCACAGGTATATGCTCTGCATAATTCCCCTGCTCCTATGTATGCTGTCTGCTAATGCTCTGCTGACCCATCTCTCTGGTATATGCTCTGCATAATTCCCCTGCTCCTATGTATGCTGTCTGCTAATGCTCTGCTGACCCATCTCTCTGGTATATGCTCTGCATAATTCCCCTGCTCCTATGTATGCTGTCTGCTAATGCTCTGCTGACCCATCTCTCTGGTATATGCTCTGCATAATTCCCCTGCTCCTATGTATGCTGTCTGCTAATGCTCTGCTGGACCCGTCTCTCTGGTATATGCTCTGCATAATTCCCCTGCTTCATCTGTCCCACTCCAATCAATATTCACATATGTTTCTTCTTTCCCCACTATATACCTTATCTGATTTTTAGAGGTGTTAAACTGCAGAGACTTGTGTCCTGGCTCTGTCTTTGATCACCCAGCCATCTCCTGTTCAAATGACCAGCTGTTAATTTATCCACAAGCCGGTCCCACAATGCCCTACACCTGATATAGTTTAATGTGGCCTATATATTTAGACTCTCTGTAAGGGGTGCACGCGTGCTGGGGTGTGCACGCGTCTTCTTGTGCAAAGTGGCTTCGGAGAGAAGTGGCAGTTATTTCAGAGGCCATGACTAACATTCGTCTTCTTCTTCTCTTCCCACAGGTATATGCTCTGCATAATTCCCCTGCTCCTATGTATGCTGTCTGCTAATGCTCTGCTGACCCATCTCTCTGGTATATGCTCTGCATAATTCCCCTGCTCCTATGTATGCTGTCTGCTAATGCTCTGCTGACCCATCTCTCTGGTATATGCTCTGCATAATTCCCCTGCTCCTATGTATGCTGTCTGCTAATGCTCTGCTGACCCATCTCTCTGGTATATGCTCTGCATAATTCCCCTGCTCCTATGTATGCTGTCTGCTAATGCTCTGCTGACCCATCTCTCTGGTATATGCTCTGCATAATTCCCCTGCTCCTATGTATGCTGTCTGCTAATGCTCTGCTGGACCCGTCTCTCTGGTATATGCTCTGCATAATTCCCCTGCTTCATCTGTCCCACTCCAATCAATATTCACATATGTTTCTTCTTTCCCCACTATATACCTTATCTGATTTTTAGAGGTGTTAAACTGCAGAGACTTGTGTCCTGGCTCTGTCTTTGATCACCCAGCCATCTCCTGTTCAAATGACCAGCTGTTAATTTATCCACAAGCCGGTCCCACAATGCCCTACACCTGATATAGTTTAATGTGGCCTATATATTTAGACTCTCTGTAAGGGGTGCACGCGTGCTGGGGTGTGCACGCGTCTTCTTGTGCAAAGTGGCTTCGGAGAGAAGTGGCAGTTATTTCAGAGGCCATGACTAACATTCGTCTTCTTCTTCTCTTCCCACAGGTATATGCTCTGCATAATTCCCCTGCTCCTATGTATGCTGTCTGCTAATGCTCTGCTGACCCATCTCTCTGGTATATGCTCTGCATAATTCCCCTGCTCCTATGTATGCTGTCTGCTAATGCTCTGCTGACCCATCTCTCTGGTATATGCTCTGCATAATTCCCCTGCTCCTATGTATGCTGTCTGCTAATGCTCTGCTGACCCATCTCTCTGGTATATGCTCTGCATAATTCCCCTGCTCCTATGTATGCTGTCTGCTAATGCTCTGCTGACCCATCTCTCTGGTATATGCTCTGCATAATTCCCCTGCTCCTATGTATGCTGTCTGCTAATGCTCTGCTGGACCCGTCTCTCTGGTATATGCTCTGCATAATTCCCCTGCTTCATCTGTCCCACTCCAATCAATATTCACATATGTTTCTTCTTTCCCCACTATATACCTTATCTGATTTTTAGAGGTGTTAAACTGCAGAGACTTGTGTCCTGGCTCTGTCTTTGATCACCCAGCCATCTCCTGTTCAAATGACCAGCTGTTAATTTATCCACAAGCCGGTCCCACAATGCCCTACACCTGATATAGTTTAATGTGGCCTATATATTTAGACTCTCTGTAAGGGGTGCACGCGTGCTGGGGTGTGCACGCGTCTTCTTGTGCAAAGTGGCTTCGGAGAGAAGTGGCAGTTATTTCAGAGGCCATGACTAACATTCGTCTTCTTCTTCTCTTCCCACAGGTATATGCTCTGCATAATTCCCCTGCTCCTATGTATGCTGTCTGCTAATGCTCTGCTGACCCATCTCTCTGGTATATGCTCTGCATAATTCCCCTGCTCCTATGTATGCTGTCTGCTAATGCTCTGCTGACCCATCTCTCTGGTATATGCTCTGCATAATTCCCCTGCTCCTATGTATGCTGTCTGCTAATGCTCTGCTGACCCATCTCTCTGGTATATGCTCTGCATAATTCCCCTGCTCCTATGTATGCTGTCTGCTAATGCTCTGCTGACCCATCTCTCTGGTATATGCTCTGCATAATTCCCCTGCTCCTATGTATGCTGTCTGCTAATGCTCTGCTGGACCCGTCTCTCTGGTATATGCTCTGCATAATTCCCCTGCTTCATCTGTCCCACTCCAATCAATATTCACATATGTTTCTTCTTTCCCCACTATATACCTTATCTGATTTTTAGAGGTGTTAAACTGCAGAGACTTGTGTCCTGGCTCTGTCTTTGATCACCCAGCCATCTCCTGTTCAAATGACCAGCTGTTAATTTATCCACAAGCCGGTCCCACAATGCCCTACACCTGATATAGTTTAATGTGGCCTATATATTTAGACTCTCTGTAAGGGGTGCACGCGTGCTGGGGTGTGCACGCGTCTTCTTGTGCAAAGTGGCTTCGGAGAGAAGTGGCAGTTATTTCAGAGGCCATGACTAACATTCGTCTTCTTCTTCTCTTCCCACAGGTATATGCTCTGCATAATTCCCCTGCTCCTATGTATGCTGTCTGCTAATGCTCTGCTGACCCATCTCTCTGGTATATGCTCTGCATAATTCCCCTGCTCCTATGTATGCTGTCTGCTAATGCTCTGCTGACCCATCTCTCTGGTATATGCTCTGCATAATTCCCCTGCTCCTATGTATGCTGTCTGCTAATGCTCTGCTGACCCATCTCTCTGGTATATGCTCTGCATAATTCCCCTGCTCCTATGTATGCTGTCTGCTAATGCTCTGCTGGACCCGTCTCTCTGGTATATGCTCTGCATAATTCCCCTGCTTCATCTGTCCCACTCCAATCAATATTCACATATGTTTCTTCTTTCCCCACTATATACCTTATCTGATTTTTAGAGGTGTTAAACTGCAGAGACTTGTGTCCTGGCTCTGTCTTTGATCACCCAGCCATCTCCTGTTCAAATGACCAGCTGTTAATTTATCCACAAGCCGGTCCCACAATGCCCTACACCTGATATAGTTTAATGTGGCCTATATATTTAGACTCTCTGTAAGGGGTGCACGCGTGCTGGGGTGTGCACGCGTCTTCTTGTGCAAAGTGGCTTCGGAGAGAAGTGGCAGTTATTTCAGAGGCAGTTAGTCAGGGCAGGAGTCAGGTAACAAACACTTTGACCACTTACTCTCCATTAACTATGTTTCTGTTAGCTCTCACTTTTTCCTCTATAGTCCTCCACTTTCTAATAACCCCTCAAATCCCTACACCAAGTAAGAAACTCTTCATCTCTCCCTCTATTCTCCCCATTCATCTCACCTCCTCCTCCAAATTATTCCTCAGCATTCAATCCTGGATCTCCAAACACAGACAACCACCTCATGCTCTCTCTTGCTCCCACCTGCTAACACTTTCTCTGCTCCTCCTCACTGCTGGAGATATCTCTCCAAATCCTGGTCCTCCTCGCCATATCCCCACAGTCACTTCTACCTCCTATCCACGACCTTCCTCAAACTGTCGCAACCCTTCTAACCTCATACCCATCCAACTAATACCCACCTCCTCAGCTATACTAACAGGAGCTCTATGGAACGCTCGCTCTGTCTGCAACAAACTTTCCTTCATCCACGATCTTTTCATTACAAACAAACTCTCCTTCCTCGCCATCACTGAAACCTGGCTCACCCCCTCTGACACAGCCTCCCCAGCTGCCCTTTCATATGGCGGATTCCACCTTTCCCACACCCCCCGCCCCAATGGCAAACATGGTGGAGGCGTAGGTTTCCTCCTATCGGAACTCTGCGCTTTCACCAAAATCCCACTGCCACCCTCCGTTACACTCCCCTCTTTTGAGGTGCACTGTGTGCGCATCTATTCCCCCTCCAACCTCCAACTGGCCGTCGTTTACCGACCCCCAGGGCAAGCCACCACCTTCTTAGACCATTTCACTACCTGGCTGCTTCACTTCCTTTCCACTGACATCCCCACTATCATAATGGGTGACTTCAACATCCCCATTGACACTCCCCACTCGTCTGTCTCTAAGCTCCTATCCCTCACCTCCTCCTTTGGACTCACTCAATGGTCTTCCACACCCACCCACAAAGATGGCCACACACTGGACCTCATCTTCACCCGCCTCTGTTCCCTATCTAACCTCTCTAACTCACCACTCCCTCTCTCTGACCATAACCTCCTCACATTCTCTACCCTCTCCTCTCCGGGTGCACAATCCCCACTCCACAAACTCACACACCCTCGCAGAAATCTCAAACACCTTGACCTACACTCTCTCTCTGAATCCCTCCTTCCTCTCACAGACATAAATTCCTTGCACGATGCAGACGTTGCTGCTGCTTCATATAACACCACAATAGCTGCAGCTCTAGACTCGATCGCCCCTCTCACACACACCACACCTCGCACATTCAACAGGCAACCCTGGCACACTAAACTTACCAAAGAACTGCGCCGGGCCTCCAGGGTTGCGGAGCGGAGATGGAAAAGGTCTCACTCCATCGAGCACTTCATGGCATTCAAGCAATCCCTCACTAATTTCAAGTCCGCACTCACTACAGCAAAACAAACCTACTTCTCATCTCTCATATCCTCCCTATCTCACAACCCTAAACAGCTATTTAACACTTTCAACTCTCTCCTTCGTCCCCCAGCACCTCCTCCCTCTTCTCTCATCTCAGCCGACGACTTTGCCTCATTCTTCAAACAGAAGATTGACACCATCAGACAAAACTTTGGCCTAAAGTCCACACAACCCCTCCTCATATCTACTCAACCATCCTCCTCCAAACCCCACTTCTCCACCATTACAGAAGGTCAAGTCTCCTCTTTACTCTCCAAATCACACCTCACCACCTGCGAACTTGACCCAATCCCATCCCACCTCATCACTAACCTCACCTCAGTCTTCATCCCAACCCTAACCCACCTCTTCAATCTATCACTAACAACCGGAGTCTTCCCCTCATGTTTCAAACATGCCGCAATCACACCCATCCTCAAAAAGCCCTCCCTTGACCCTTCCTCTCTGACCAGCTACCGCCCCATATCACTTCTCCCCTTTGCCTCAAAACTTCTAGAACAACATGTCCACCTTGAACTGTCCTCCCACCTCTCCTCCTGCTCCCTCTTCGACCGTCTACAATCTGGCTTCCGACCGCATCACTCGACTGAAACTGCCCTGACCAAAGTCACAAACGACCTACTAAATGCCAAATCCAAGCGACACTACTCCATCCTCCTCCTTCTGGACCTGTCATCTGCCTTTGACACAGTGGACCATTCCCTCTTACTCCAGATTCTCTCATCTCTTGGCATCACGGACTTGGCTCTATCTTGGATCTCCTCATACTTAACAGACAGGACATTCAGCGTCTCCCACTCACGCACCACCTCCTCATCTCGCCCCCTATCTGTCGGTGTCCCCCAAGGTTCAGTTCTAGGACCCCTGCTCTTCTCCATCTACACCTTCGGCCTGGGACAGCTCATAGAGTCTCACGGCTTTCAGTATCACCTCTATGCTGACGACACACAGATCTACCTCTCTGGACCCGATATCTCCTCCCTACTAACCAGAATCCCACATTGTCTGTCCGCCATCTCATCCTTCTTCTCCGACAGGTTTCTAAAACTCAACATGGATAAAACAGAGTTCATCATCTTTCCACCCTCTCATTCACATCCCCCATCTGACCTATCCATCAACATCAATGGCTGTTCACTCTCCCCAGTCCCACAAGCTCGCTGCCTTGGGGTAACCCTGGACTCTGATCTCTCCTTCAAACCACATATTCAAGCCCTTTCCACCTCCTGCCGACTCCAACTCAAAAACATCTCCCGGATCCGTGCATTCCTCAGCAAAGACTCTGCAAAAACACTAGTGCATGCCCTCATCATATCCCGCCTCGACTACTGCAACCTCCTGCTCCGTGGCATCCCTTCCAACACTCTTGCACCTCTCCAATCTATCCTAAACTCTGCTGCTCGACTAATCCACCTGTCCCCCCGCTATTCCCCGGCCTCTCCTCTCTGTCAATCCCTTCACTGGCTCCCTATTGCCCAGAGAATTCAGTTCAAAACTCTAACCATGGCATACAAAGCCATCCACAACCTGTCTCCCCCATACATCTGTGACCTAGTCTCCCGGTACTTACCTGCACGCAACCTCCGATCCTCACAAGATCTCCTGCTCTACTCTCCTCTTATCTCCTCCTCCCACACTCGTATACAAGATTTCTCCCGTGCTTCCCCCCTACTCTGGAACTCTCTACCCCAACATATCAGACTCTCGCCGACCGTGGAAACCTTCAAAAGGAACCTGAAGACCCACCTCTTCCGACAAGCCTACAACCTGCAGTAAACACCACTGCACGACCAGCTCTACCCTCACCTACTGTATCCTCACCCATCCCTCGTAGACTGTGAGCCCTCGCGGGCAGGGTCCTCGCTCCTCCTGTACCAGTCGCTGACTCGTTTTGTTAAGATTATGTAAATGCTTTTGTTATGTATATCCCTATCACATGTAAAGCGCCATGGAATAAATGGCGCTATAATAATAAATAATAATAATAATCTGTTCTATGTAGATCCCGGCTGGCACTAAGGGCTCCTGTGCCGGCGGGCAACCGGTTCCTATACTGGTGGGCAATAGGGCTCCTATCCTGACTGGTACTATGGGCTGGCGTCCTGGTGGGCACTACGGCCTCCCGTCCTGGCTGGTACTATGGGCTGGCGTCCTGGTGGGCACTACGGCCTACTGTCCTGGCTGGTACTATGGGCTGGCGTCCTGGTGGGCACTACGGCCTACCGTCCTGGCTGGTACTATGGGCTGGCGTCCTGGTGGGCACTACGGCCTCCCGTCCTGGCTGGTACTATGGGCTGGCGTCCTGGTGGGCACTACGGCCTCCCGTCCTGGCTGGTACTATGGGCTGGCGTCCTGGTGGGCACTACGGCCTCCTGTCCTGGTGAGCACTATGACCTCCTGTCCTGGTGGGCACTATGGCCCCCTGTCCCAGCAGGCACTGCTTCCTATGTGCTGCTCCCACTGGCACTTTCCCATCTCATCCATGGACCAAGTGAAAACTGAGCCTTAATCTTTAGCTTTTGCCTGAGAATCATATAAGAAACCTCACAATATATTGTTATTTAAGACAGTGCACCCATAATGGGGTTCCTATATCTGTCGTGTAGGGTAAATCGGACTGAAACTGATGCATCTCTTGCATTAGTATGTAGTGGTGGGTACCTTATGTACTGCTGGGCTAGCAGTATATATTGTGCCATGTCCCTGGTGTCCTAGTGTTATACACAGAGCTGAGCCCAATCCATGAGGATCTAATGTGCCAGATTCCGGCCGAGCCCGTGGTACATACTGATCTCAGGCCATAAGAAGTAATCGTATATAATGTGACTAGGCCCTGATGGTCGAGTGGTATGTACTGTACCTACGGTGGCTGCAATCTGGCTTGTGAATGCTGCTTGGCACAACATTATGGTAATGTTGTCGAGAAAAGCACAATGTTATGCACTACAATCAGGGCGTCTTATTTTCAAGCCCTAACTTTGCAGGGGAAGGGGGGATTATAGAACTGTCATGAGAATATTCTGTGGTCCAGGTGTGACGTATATCTGCAGCCTGTGCCTCTATGAGGCTCGTGAATGATGTACAGCTATCGTAGGGGCCAGCATGTGCTACATCTAGACCCTGGTGACCCGGCGGCATACACCGTGCCCAGTCCCTGGTGACCCGACGGCATGCACCGTGCCCAGTCCCTGGTGACCCGGCGGCATGCACCGTGCCCAGTCCCTGGTGACCCGGCGGCATGCACCGTGCCCAGTCCCTGGTGACCCAGCGGCATACACCGTGCCGAGGCCCTGGTTATACAGTGGTATACACTGTACCCAGTGGTATACACCGTGCCTAGTCCTTGGTGACCCGGCGGTATACACCGTGCCGAGGCCCTGGTTATACAGTGGTATACACCGTGCCTAGTCCCTGGCGATCCAGCGGTATACACCGTGCCTAGTCCTTGGCGATCCAGCGGTATACACCGTGCCTAGTCCCTGGCGATCCAGCGGTATACACCGTGCCTAGTCGTTGGCGATCCAGCGGTATACACCGTGCCTAGTCGTTGGCGATCCAGCAGTATACACTGTGCCTAGTCGCTGGCGATCCAGCGGTATACACCGTGCCCAGTCATATACACCGTGCCCAGGCCCTGGCGATCCAGTGGTATACACCATGCCCAGTCGTATACACCGTGCCCAGGCCCTGGCGATCCAGTGGCATACACCGTGCCCAGGCCCTGGTGATCCGGCGGTATATACCGTGCCCAGGCCCTGGTTATACAGTGGTATACACCATACCCAGTCCCTGGCGATCCAGTAATATACACCGTGCCTAGTCCCTGGCGATCCAGTGGTATACGCCGTGCCCCCAGGCCCTGGTGATCCGGCGGCATACACCGTGCCCCCAGGCCCTGGTGATCCGGCGGCATACACCGTGCCCCCAGGCCCTGGTGATCCGGCGGCATACACCGTGCCCAGTGGTATACACCGTGCCTAGTCCCTGGCGATCCAGTGGTATACGCCGTGCCCCCAGGCCCTGGTGATCCGGCGGCATACACCGTGCCCCCAGGCCCTGGCGATCCGGTGGCATACACCGTGCCCCCAGGCCCTGGCGATCCGGCGGCATACACAGTGCCCCCAGGCCCTGGCGATCCGGCGGCATACACCGTGCCCCCAGGCCCTGGCGATCCGGCGGCATATACCGTGCCCCCAGGCCCTGGCGATCCGGTGGCATACACCGTGCCTAGTCCCTGGCGATCCGGCGGTATACTCCGTGCCTAGTCCCTGGCGATCCGGCGGTATACACCGTGCCTAGTCCCTGGCGATCCGGCGGTATACACCGTCCCTAGTCCCTGGTGATCCGGCGGTATACACCGTGCCTAGTCCCTGGCGATCCGGCGGTATACACCGTGCCCAGGCCCTGGTGATCCGGCGGTATATACCGTGCCCCCAGGCCCTGGTGATCCGGCGGTATATACCGTGCCTAGTCCCTGGCGATCCAGTGGTAGACACCGTGCCTAGTCCCTGGCGATCCAGCGGTATACACCGTACCCAGGCCCTGGCGATCCGGCGGTATATACCGTGCCCCCAGGCCCTGGTGATCCAGCGGTAGACACCGTGCCTAGTCCCTGGCGATCCAGCGGTAGACACCGTGCCTAGTCCCTGGCGATCCAGCGGTATACACCGTGCCTTGTCCCTGGCGATCCAGCGGTATACACCGTGCCTTGTCCCTGGCGATCCAGCGGTATACACCGTGCCTAGTCCCTGGCGATCCAGCGGTATACACCGTGCCTTGTCCCTGGCGATCCAGCGGTATACACCGTGCCTAGTCCCTGGCGATCCAGCGGTATACACCGTGCCTAGTCCCTGGCGATCCAGCGGTATACACCGTGCCTTGTCCCTGGCGATCCAGCGGTATACACCGTGCCTAGTCCCTGGCGATCCAGCGGTATACACCGTGCCTTGTCCCTGGCGATCCAGCGGTATACACCGTGCCTTGTCCCTGGCGATCCAGCGGTATACACCGTGCCTAGTCCCTGGCGATCCAGCGGTATACACCGTGCCTAGTCCCTGGCGATCCAGCGGTATACACCGTGCCTAGTCCCTGGCGATCCAGCGGTATACACCGTGCCTAGGCCCTGGCGATCCAGCGGTATACACCGTGCCTAGGCCCTGGCGATCCAGCGGTATACACCGTGCCTAGGCCCTGGCGATCCAGCGGTATACACCGTGCCTAGTCCCTGGCGATCCAGTGGTATACACCGTGCCTAGTCCCTGGCGATCCAGCGGTATACACCGTGCCTTGTCCCTGGCGATCCAGCGGTATACACCGTGCCTTGTCCCTGGCGATCCAGCGGTATACACCGTGCCTAGTCCCTGCCGATCCAGCGGTATACACCGTGCCTAGTCCCTGGCGATCCAGCGGTATACACCGTGCCTAGGCCCTGGCGATCCAGTGGTATGTACAACAGCAACTTCTTCCATCAGTAGATCAAATTATTTTAAGATTTATCCCATGAAGAGTCCAGAACACCAAACTCCTCCTCATTTACTTTTTAAAGAGAAACCTCCACCTTTTATAGTAAATATGGCTGCTACGTGGAAACGTCAGGAGTAGTGACGACTCCTGAGACCTTCGCTGACTGTCATCAATTATAGCGGAAACTGTTTAGGAGCAATTTCACTCTTTAATTTAGAATAATGTAATAAATGTGAAGGGGCTGGAGCCAGGTCCCCTTTAAGAGACCGCCACACTGCTGCTAAACCGCCACCAGGTGCTGACAGGGCCTAGATAGCGCTATAAGCCACGTATTGCTCTGTACAGAGACGCATATGAATGTCTTACAAGGAGCATACTGAGGATGGATCAGCCGCCTCCGGACCGATCCTGACACAAATCGGAGCCCAACCCAAGAAATCGAAGACACCCATCTGACTGCAGAGGTACCATGAAGAACTGTGAATGTACGGTGATGGAATGGTTAATAGCATTTATGATAACTTTCATTACTTTAATAAAGTTTTTTTTTTCTTTTTATGAAACTTTTTATAACTTTCTTTTAAAAGAAATATTCCTAAATAGTTGCTGATGTTTCCTCAAACTTTGCAGAAATCTAGTACCAGTGACTATAAGAAACTTTGTAACATCTCTTATCATAGAAATCTGCTTTTTTTCTCCACTTATGAGCCGCATCACTTCCTCCTAAACTCAAAAAAAAAAAGGAGAAAGGAAATGCAGAAAATCAAGGAAAAGGAAACAAAAATAAAAGCAACGTTTCGACTCCTTTTCCAGCTCAGATGTGAGTCGAAACGTTTTTTTTTGGATGAATATGATCACTTCTTTTCACCAGACGTTCTCCCAGGGGTCCCAGTGCTTACATGCAAGGTTTTTTCAATCCTTTACTATATACACAATTGGTAAAGCTTCTACAAGAAAATAGAATTAGTCTTACCGGTAATTCGGTTTCTAAGACCCTCCACGACAGCACCACCTGGAGGTCCCTAATTAGGGACAGGAAACACAAGAGGTGAAATAGCCCCTCTCCTATACTATCCCCAGTGTTTTCAAAGGACCACACAAGATGAATGCTTCAATAATATTTTATTAACATTAAGGAGTTTTTCCTCATAAATCAAGAAAGGGTGGTAATTACTCGTGCTGTCGTGGAGGGTCTTAGAAACCAAATTACCGGTAAGACTAATTCTATTTTCTCCAATCCCCTCCACGACAGCACCACCCGGAGCAATACCAAAGAATGAATTTAGGGAGGGACAACCGCCTGAAGGACTTTCCTTCCAAATGCCAGGTCTCTATTTGACATTACATCCAATCTATAATGTTTAGCAAAGGTATGGACAGATGACCATGTAGCCGCCCTGCAAATCTGCTCGACGGATGCGCTAGGCTTTTCAGCCCAGGAGACAGACATAGTTCTGGTGGAATGAGCCTTCAAGGATTCTGGAGGAAGTAAATCTTGATTTTTGTATGCCCTCACAAATCGCTTTTTTAATCCAATTTGCCAGCGTGTTTTTGGAGATTTTCTTCCCTTTGTTGGTGCCTCCATATTGTACAAATAGGCTGTGATCCTTTCTCCAGGACTCAGTCTGACTTAAGTAGAAGATGATAGTCCTCCTAACATCCAGCGACTGGAACTCCTCTTCGCTATTTGATGGATTCACGACAAAAGGATGGAAGGATTATAGGCTGAGACATATGAAATTCAGATGAGACTTTGGGAAGAAATGAAGGCTCCAACTGGAGGATGATTCTGTCTTCCAGAACTCAAAAGTAAGGCTCTCTGATGGAAAGTGCTTGAATCTCCCCCACTCTCCTAGCTGTAATCAGGGCTACCAACAATGCTGCTTTCCATGACAGCTTGACTATTGGAGATTCAGCTATTGGCTCGAAAGGTTGCATGGTAAGACCTTTAAGAACCGTATTGAGATCCCAAGGCGGAACATTTCTTGCTCTCATCGGGTTCATTTGTGATCCTGCAGTCATGAATCTCCTAATCATCTGTTTTGGGCCAAGTCAGTATCAAAATAGGAGCTTAGGGCCGAGATCTGGACATTAAGAGTGCTTGGTCTTAATCCTTTAGACAGACCGTTTTGCAAAAAATCCAGAATCTTAGATATATTCGGCTGAAAAGGATCTACACTGTGTTCCAAATTATTATGCAAATAATATTCTCAGATTTTCCCAAATTACCTATATGAATTGCAGTCATTGTAATTTTCCAGTCAAATAACTATTCGAGTACAATTGAAAGGTTTTTGTACAAACTGCCTATGATAACAGGATATTTTTTTAAAAATAAAACACTCAAACTGCACTCAAAATGCATGTTCCAAATTATTATGCACAGCAGAGTTTTCAACCTTTTCATTTTAATAAAGAACAAAAAAATGGTCATTTTTGAAATTATAAGCATTAGCAGGTTATTACAAACTGAAATCAGACAGTTTTCAACTCAAAACTTTATTCTAGGTGATGTTACATTTGCACATAGGACCCCTTGTTCGAAAGGAGCTTCTGAACTCTCTCGTCCATTGAATTTGTCAGGTTTTGGATGGTTTCTGCTTCAATTGTTTTGCATGAGGACAGAATACCCTCCCAGAGCTGTTGCTTAGATGTGAACTGCCTCCCGCCATCATAGACACTCCTTTTAATGATGCTCCAAAGGTTCTCAAAGGGGTTGAGGTCAGGGGAGCATGGGTGCCACACCATAAGTTTGTCCCCTTTTATGCCCATATCAGCCAGAGATGCAGATGTTTTATGTGCAGCATGAGACGGGGCATTATCATGCATGAAATGATCTTGCTGCAGAATACACGGTTCTTCTTCTTGAACCATGGAAGGAAGTGCTGTTTGAGAAACTCAAAATACATTATGGAGTTCATCTTTACCCCTTCAGGGATCCTAAAAGGGCCGACAATCTCTCGCCCCATGATTCCAGCCCAAAACATTACTCCACCTCCTCCTTGTTGGCGCTGTAGCCGTGTTTGCGTGGGGTGTCCATCAACCAGCCATCCTCCACTCCATCCATCTGGACCATCGAGCGTTGCACGGCCCTCATCCGTGAACAAAACAGTTTTGAAATCAGTCTTCATGTATTGTTTGGCCCACTGGAGCCGTTTCTGCTTGTGTGCAGTGGATAGAGGAGGTCGACAGGATGGCTTACGCACAGCTGCAAACCTCTGAAGGACCCTGCATCTTGTTGTTCGGGGGACGTTGCAGGCACCAGCAGCTTCAAAAACTTGTCTGCTGCTATGACAAGGCTTTTTTGCCGCTGCTCTTTTAACCTGACGTAATTGCCTGTAGGAAAGAGTCCTCAATTTTCCCTTATCAGCACGCACACGTGTGTACTGTGAATCAGCTACATACTTCTTGATTGTGCGATGATCAGGATGAAGTGTCTTGGCAATGCTGATTGTAGTCACGCCTTGACCTAAACACTCCACAATTTGTTGCTTCTCAGCAGCCAACACATCCTTTTTCTTTCCCATTTTGGCAGAAAATGTAGGCTGCTTAATAATGTGGGACAGCCTTCTTAAGTAGTCTTGCCTTTCATTGGACACACCTGCCAAACTATCTAGCACAGGTGTCTGCAATTGCTTACAGTGATATAAAGAGCCCTGACACACATCACCATCAATGAGTTTAACTGACAAACAAACTCTTATCACTCCTAAACACTTTTTGCATAATAATTTGGAACACAGTGTAGTATATGATGTCATACCACAGCTTGAAGGTCTTCCAGATCTTTCCATAAGTGGAGTTCGTGACCTGATTCCTGCTTTTCTGCAGTGTATGGATCACCTCTTCTGAAAAGCCTCTGGCTTTTAGGATGGTGGCTTCAGAAGCCAGGCTGCTAAGGAGAGATTTTGAGGGGTCGGATGGTAGATCGGACCCTGATGCAGCAGATCGTGTATCTGAGGAATGGATCGGCCACCTTCAAACTGTTCAATATTCCGAACCATGCTCTTTTGGGCCACATTGGAGCTATGAGGATTGTTTTTACTCTTTCGGCCCTGATTTTTTTGTAAAGTCCTTGGTAACAATGGAGTTGGGGGAAACGCATACGCGAGTCTGACATTCTAAGGATGAGCAAACGAGTCTATCCCCCGCTGCCGAATCCTTGGGGTCCTGGGAGAAAAAGGTTTTTACTTTCGCGTTCTCGGGGTTTGCGAACAGATCCACTTCTGGATTTCCCCATTTCTGTACAACCATATGAAATATCTTCAAGTTCAGACTCCATTCTCCCAGATGAATGTCCCTTCTGCTCAATAAATCCGCCTGATAATTGTCGGAGGCCTTCAGGTGCAGAGCCAACAGGGATAGGAGATGAAGCTCTGCCCAGCAAAAGATCCTTGCTGAGATTAATTGCAGGTTTCTGTTTGCTTTCTTGATGTGTCAGGTGGGCTACCGTTGTCATTGTCCGAGTATATTCTGACATGTGACCCCTGGAGTAGGGACTCGGCTGCCAGAAGGGTCTCTTCCACCGCTTTCAATTCTCTTAACTTCGAGGACTGATCCGCAATTTCTTGCGACCAAATTCCCTGAAAGGCCACCTGGGAGACTACGGCTCCCTATCCCCTCTTACTGGCGTCTGTCTTGACTGACATAAACGGATGCTGAAACCATACTTTTCCTTTCTCCAAATTTCTTGGACAAAGCCACCATCTTAAAGAAACTTTCACCTGCTCTGGTAGATGAATCCTGCTTGTGAGAGAATTTCGAGATCTGTCTCAGTGGGAAAGGATGACGCTCTGGAGAACTCTTGTATGTGCTTGAGCCCAAGGTACCTCTTGAATAGAGGAGGTTATGGTCCCCAGGACGGACATGGCGAATCTTATTGAGACCTTGTTCTGGGCTCATTAGTGCACGGACTTTCGACCTCAGCTGAATTTGCTTTTGCCTTGGCAAAAACGAGGCTTGCTGCTGGGAATCTAGAAGAATCCCCAAAAAGGTGTTCTTGGTGGAGGGAAGTAGATCAGACTTGTCGCGATTTATCAGCCATCCCAATGATTCCAGAGTATGAAGCGTCATCTGGGAGGTGCTCCTCCAATATTTGGACTGAGGGAGCCATTAATAAAAAAAATCGTCCAAATATGGGTCGATACTGATATCCTGTCTTCTTACAAAAATCACCACTTCCGCCATGAGTTTCGTGAACAAGCGGGGAGCAGACAAAATCCCAAAGGGAAGCACATTGAACTGAAAATGATGTATTCTTTGACTTTGGCTTACAGCAAATCTGAGGAACTTCCTGTAAGAAGGATGAATTGGCACATGGTAGTACGCCTCTTGCAGGTCTATTGTTGCCATCACAAAATATTATTCTCCAATCAGTGGAATTGTGGACTTTAAGGATTCCATCTTGAACTTTCTGTATTTTACATATTGGTTGAGACGTTTCAGATTGAGAATTATCCTGTAGGCACCCGATGCCTTTTTTTAAACAAGAATATTCGAGAATAGTGACCTCCTCCTCGTTTTCTGTCAGGAACTGTTGATATTACTCCTGCATTTTGTAAATCCTGAAGACCTGATATTAGGACTTTCTGCAATCTTGAGGAAGACAAGGTTGTTATCTTTACTCTTCTTGGTGGGTAAGCAGTGAAGTCGATTTTGACTCCTGTTTCCACTATCTCCAGTATCTTTCTGTCTGTTGATATTAGCCGCCACTGTGGAAGGAAACTTGAAATCCTGCCTCCTACCTTCCTGGCGTCATTGTTGGTCTTGAGTTTTGAAAAATATTCTTCCCTCTTCCACCTTTGGGGTAAGACCAGCGACCGGATTTTCCTTTGCTTCTATAGTGAAACGATTGCTGTTGCTGAGATGGAAGAAATGGCCTCTTCCTAAAGTTCTTTGGAACTTTTGGCTCTGGTAGATTTTTTTTCTTGTCCGATGCTTTTTCTAATAGCTCATCCAAGGCCGAACCAAACATATATTCTCCTTTAAACGGGATGGAACAAAGCTTTGATTTTTACACGTCATCTCCGCTCCACATTTTCAGCCATAAAGTCCTTCTCGTGGAATTAGTACTGCTGATCTTGCTGCAATTCTAACAGACTCTACAGAGGCATCCGCTAAGAATCCTGTGGCTTTCTGCAGTAGGGGAAGAGATGCAAGAAGGTCCTCCCTAGGAGTACCTTTCCAGAGATGATCCTCTAATTGCTGTAATCAGAGGAACATGGATCGTGCTACACAAGTTGAGGCGATATTTGTCCTCAGGGAAGCCGCAGATGTTTCCCTTGTCTTCCTCAACAGGCTGTCCATCTTCCTCTCCATTGGATCCTTTAGTTGGGAGGAGTCTTCGAATGGAAGGGTCGTCTTTTTCGCCACCCTCGCAACTTGAACATCTACTTTTGGAATCTCTGACCATTCTTTAGTCATACTCTCATCTAGCAGGAATCTCTCTTTCATTTCTCCACCAATATTTAACCTTTTTTCCGGAAACGCCCATTGATCCATGACGAGACTACGGATATTGTCGTGCACAGGGAACACTAGCTTTTTCTTTGACTTTAAGCCCCCAAACATCTCATCCTGGATTGTACAGGTTTTCTTCTCTTCCTCCACCTGCATAGTGTCCCTCACTTGCAATAACAACTCTTCCATATTTTCTGACGAAAAATAGTACTTTTTGTCCTCTTCACTTTCCCGATTTGCACTCTGGTCACCCTCTTCAAGCTCTTCCATAGAAATATTCTCCGAGTCTGAAGTATCCCTGACTGGATACGTCCTCTTTTGGCCGGGGAAGGACCTTCAGCCCTCGCTTGCTGGAAGGACTGAGAAGGAAGCTAGTGAGGACTATTTCCAGCGGGACCATTCCCCTAACTTCTTCCATAAGGGACGACTGTTCCTCTTTCACAATATTCTCCGTACATCTCTGGCACAGGGGTTTCTTATGGCCCGAGGTAAGCTTTTTTTCTACAAATGCCACATTTGTGTATTGTAGTATTTTCACCCACTTTCGGTACAGGATCCTTGTCTCCCTAAAATTATAAGGGGAGATTTATTTAAAAACTATTTGGATCCTGCTCAAGAGAGTGGGGAATAACCTATCCCAGGAGTACTTACTGGGGCTGGGTTCGCACCGGGCTCTGCAGATGCAGGCTTTGAGACAACACCTTCCATAGAAACAGACATTTTCTGTCCTACCTTATCGGTGTCTTCTCAGCTGGGCCGAGAGATCCAGCGCCGACTCCCACCAATCAGGTGGAAGTTGTCCTCCATTTTAGGGAAAGAAAACGCGGTTTTGATTTCAAATTTCCTGCCGCGGCCCCATGCGTTCCAATGTGGAACGCAAACCGGAAGTGACGTCGCCGGCCGAACACTGCGTACTTCCGGTGCGTCCTGCATGGGCGCTGGACGCTGCCATGGAGGACGGAGGATTAACCTACTGGCTGGGGAGCTATGGGAGGCTCCCAGCCCACCACCCACTCAGCTTTACCTGAAGGCGCAGGAGAGTGAGAGGAGGTTCCGCTCCGGAGGGAACGGGAGCTAACAGGGGAGGAAGGCCAGAGGCGCTCGATCCCTGCAGCCCGGCTCAGGTATGCTAATAGGGCACTGCTCGCCGGCCACAGCTACCCTAGGAAACCTCTTCATCCCATAGGGACAGGAAAACACTGGGGATAGTATAGGGGAGGGGCTATTTAACCTCTTGTGTTTCCTGTCCCTAATTAGGATGGGGAGGCAACCACCAGGTGGTGCTGTCGTGGAGGGAATTGGAGAAAAAGGGGCTGATTGTATAGTACACAAAAATAGAAATTAAAAAAAATAAAATAGTACTTTATTATTACAGTCACATTTTATTTCATCTCCTGATGAAGCCACAGCTGCGGAGAAACATGTTGTGAGGAGATGCTTCCAATGTGTTTCAGTTTTAGGCCTCGGCCGCACTATCAGTATTTGGTCAGTATTTTTTCTCTGGGGCGAGAGGCGGCACAGGAGCCAGCGCGAGAGGCGGCACAGATTATATATAATTTTTCCAAATAAAGAAAAAATACATGGCAGCCATGTATCGTGGATGTGGGCTCTGGAGTGGACACATCATACCTGAAATAAACCCCCCCCTCCCCCCAGATCTGTATTTGTACCATGTGAATGAGGCTATAAATGCAGAAAGGTCACGACACCGCTTGATACAAAACCTAGTTTATTAGACCATATTAAGAACTCTTACAAATACAGTCGGGTTCTAGAGAAGTGCTCGTTGCCCTCCAGTCCAAAATCCTATTAAATGGAGAAGGGACTCAAGTTTCCAAATTAAGGTCCAGCAGGTTATAGAAAAACAAAATAAACCAAAGCAGATAATCCAGCGCGAGGTGACTGGAGACTACAGTCCTAGTAAGCGCTACGGTCCCTAATTGATGCTTCTGCAGGAGATTCTGGGCGTCTGGTAACCCGGGGGAGGTCGCTGGGATCCGCACTTGGCAGCTATTAGTTCCAGTCTAAAAAATAAATCTGTTTCTCATGAGTTGGCGCGGAGGGTCCAGGAGGCGGACGATCCTCGGAATGACTGAAGTCTAATGAAACGACGATGGTGGCACATGGTGATTGGAGCTGGATACGGCGAAACCTCCTGCACCTGAGGATACAGCAGAGGATTGTTACAGACATGACGACGCTGGAAAGGTGAATGCAATGGAGAGCAGCAGAAGGGGTAACAGGGATTGTGTGATCAGCCGCACATTGCAAGACAGCACATGGATGGACGGAGTGCTGCATAGCAAGAGTGCGGGGGTCTCAAGGAATATACAGGGGGTGATATCCAGGAAAATTAGTACAGATGTAACGGGGGTACATACCACCTACCAACTGACATTTTCATTGGCATCATTTTGGTACAAGTATTGACTTTTCCTTTTGGAGGGGGATATTTAAGAATAAGAAGGAAAAGCGACAGAGGGGCGAGCGCGCCAACGAGGGACAGAAGAGCACGAAAAACAACAAAACAAACCAAAAAAAAAAAGTTGTGGCTATGGATGTAGCATTACCAATTTTGCAGCTCACTCTTTACAACTTTATTTTATATCAGGCGACCATAGTCGGGGCCCAGTAGGCATGTGTGTGTGTGGCAGACATTTTTTTCCTCTGCTGGCATGACAACTTTCCGGGATTTCCTTGGCAATGTCACTGCAGTTGGAGGGGGCTGGGTTGATCTAAGCTGCACCTTCCCTTTGAAACCACATAGATGCCAAAGAATTAAATATCCGGGATCAGGAGCTCAGGTGTCAGGTACCTGAATACCCAAAGTGGGACGCTTATCCTGCATGGAGCGGTGTCATAAGGCTTCCTGACAGCCATATTGGCACTCATTGAGGGGTGTTTTGGGTGGGCTGTTTGGTTCCTCCTTTCAGCTCAATTACATGCAACATTTACAGGAATATAGTTAACGTTACTGTGCTCACCTAAGTGCGACCGATCAGTGATCAACATCTGCATCTTCAAACTGTCCGGCCTCTGTGGGTGCAGCCTCCACGTCCATGCCATCTAGAAAACACAAGGCGGCATTACAGCGAGGGTGCGGCAACCTCTGACATCAAAACCACAGGAGATAGATTGCACATGCACATCTTGTTTTAACCCCTTTCCGACCTGGTCAGTAATAGTACGCACCAGCTCGGAAAGGCCGGTTCAGCGGGGGCTCCGGCGGTGAGCCCGCACTGAACCGGGCACATGTCAGCTGATTATTACAGCTGACATGTGCCCGCAACAGCCGCGGGTGGAATCGCGAACCACCCGCGGCTGTTAACTGGTTAAATGGCGCTGTCAATCTGACAGCAGCATTTAACAGCGCCGCGCCGGAAGTGCAGCATGGGCCCCGCCCATCGGTGACCCCGTCACATGATCGCAGGTCACCAATGCATGGGCATGACAATCCTGGGTCTACAGCAGCGGTCGGAGCTCATAGCACAGGAGCATTTCTACTGCATAGAGGCGATCTGCTCATCGCCTGTATCCAGTAGAAGCAATCAGACAACTGCCGCTTCTAGTCTCCTATGGACACTATTGAAGCAAGCAGAAAGTGTAAACAAAATAAATAAAAAGTTTAAATCACCCCCCTTTCACCCCATTAACCCCTTTACCCCCGAGGGTGGTTTGCACGTTAATGACCGGGCCAATATTTACCATTCTGACCACTGTCACTTTATGAGGTAATAACTTCTGGAACGCTTCAACGGATCCCCCCGATTCTGAGATTGTTTTTTCGTGACATATTGTACTTCATGATCGTGGAAAAATTTCTTTGATATCACTTGCGATTATTTGTGAAAAAAAACGGAAATTTGGCGAAAATTTTGCAATTTTCAAAATTTTAATTTTTATGCCCTTAAATCAGAGATATGTCACACAAAATAGTTAATAAATAACATTTCCCACATGTCTACTTTACATCAGCACAATTTTGGAACCAAATTTTTTTTATTAGAGAGCTATAAGGGTTAAAAATTGACCAGCGATTTCTGATTTTTCCAACAAAATTTACAAAACCATTTTTTTAGGGACCACATCATATTTGAAGTCACTTTGAGGGGTCTATATGACAGAAAATACCCAAAAGTGACACCATTCTAAACACTGCACCCCTCAAGGTGCTCAAAACCACATTCAAGAACTTTATTAACCCTTCAGGTGCTTCACAGGAATTTTTGGAATGTGGAAGAAAAAAATTAACATTTAACTTTTTTCACAAAAATGTTACTTTAGACACAATTTTTTTTATTTTCACAGGGGTAACAGGAAAAAATGGACCCCAAAAACTGTTGTGCAATTTCTCCTGAGTACACCAATACCCCATATGTGGGGAAAATACAGTGTTTAGGCGCATGGCAGTGTTCAGGAGTGAAGGAGCACTGTGTGACTTTTTGAACGCAAAATTGGCTGGAATTGAGGGCGGACGCCATGTTGCGTTTGGAGAGCCCCCTATGTGCCTAAATAATTGAAACCCCCCACAAGTGAATCCATTTTGGAAACTACACCCCTCAAGGATTTTAGCAAGGGGTATAGTGAACATTTTGAATCCAGAGGTACGACACAGAATTGGATAACATTAGCTCATCATATTGAATAAGTTGTCATTAGTCTTGAGCGCAAGTACTCGCTACTTGAGTTTGCATCAGGTACTCGGGTATGCACCATGTATCGCGGGTGCTCGAGTGACATGCTCGAGTCTCCGCCCGCATGGTTCACGGTTATTAGACACCCAAAAAAACCATGCGGGGATCGCTCGCGCATGGCAGGCAATCCCTGCAAGGTTTTTTTTTTGGCAAGGAAGCATATGGGGCAGAGACTCGAGCACCCGCCATGCTCAATGCATACTCAAGTAGCGAGCACTTGCGTTCAACACTAGTCGCCATATCGTCATCTTTTTTTTTACTTTTGAAAAAAAAAAAAAAAAAAAACAACCCTAACATTAGCACAACCCCAACCCCAGCCCTAGCGTTTATTTTTTACGCCGTTCCTCGTGTTGTATAAGTGATTAGACGAGTTTATTTTTCGGGTCGGTGCGATTACACAGATACCAGAATCATATGGGGTTTTTATGACTGACAGCTGTCACACACTAAAATACGCATTTTTTTTGTAAAATCTAGTTTTTGCATCGCCATATTTTGAGAGCTATAATTTTTCCATATTTTGGCCGACAGTCATGTGACGGCTTGTTTTTTTGCGGGATGACTTGACGTTTTTATTGGTGCCAATTTCAGGCACGTGACATTTTTTGATCGCTTTCTATTCCGATTTTTGGGAGGCAGAATAAACAAAAAAGAGCAATTCCAGAATTGTTTTTATTCTGTTCCGCGTGTGGTAAAATTGATAAGGGAGCTTTATTCTTCGGGTCAGTACGTTTACAGCAGTGCCACATTTATACGTTTTTCTATGTTTTGGCGCTTTTACACAATAAAAGCTATTTTATAGAAAAAAATATTTTTTTGCATCGCTTTATTCTGAGAGCTATAACTTATTTTTCGGCTGATGGAGCTGTATGGCGGCTTGTTTTTTGCGGAACAAGATGACGTTTTCAGCGGTACCATTTTTATTTATATTCGTCTTTTTGATCGCGTGTTATTTCATTTTTTGTTTGGCGGTAAGATGATAAAATAAAAAAAATAAAAAAAACAATGCTTTATATTTTACCGTGTTCACTAATGCGGTTAACTAGTGGGACAGTTTTACAGGTCAGGTCGTTCCGGATGCAGCGATACCAAATATGTGTACTTTTATTGTTTTTTTTTCATAATAATATTTGATGGGTACATTATATTTTTATTTTTGGTGGATTTTTTTTTATACATTTACAATTTTTTTTTAGTTTTTTTTTCCATTTCTTAACACTTTTTTGACTTTTATTTTGTGTCCCACTCTGGGACTTTTTTTTATTCTGATCTCCTGTAATGCAGCACCATTCCTGTGCTATACAGGCTGTCAGTGCTGCACAGTGAGAAGATATTTTGGTCATGTACTGCACATGACCAAAGAATCTTCCTGCTGTCTGGTGACCCGGATGTTGTCATGAAGACATCGGGTCGTCATGGCAACATCTGGGAACCGCGTCAGACAGCGCTGGAGGCCAGAAGAGGAGGCGAGTATCCCGATCACCTTCCCTTCGATCGCAGCATTGAGGGGGTTAATGTGCCGGGAGCGGTGCGGGACCGCTCCCTGCACATAGTACTGGGTGTCAGCTGTGACAATCAGCTGACACCCGGCGGCGATCGCCCTGCACCGCTTGTGTGCGCGCGCGTGATTGCCATATGACCCAATAGTACGTCATTGGTCCAATCGGCCCAGGTCACCAAGACGTACTATTAAGTCATACGTCAGAAAGGGGTTAATAATTAAAAAAAAAAAAAAAAAAAACAACATACACATTTGGTATCGCCGAGTTCAGAATCGCCCGATCAATCTAAAAAAATGAATCCGATTGGTAAACGGCGTAACGAGAAAAAAAATTCTAAACGCCAGAATTACGTTTTTTTGGTTGCCGTAACATTGCAATAAAAGGCGATCAAAACATTGGATGTACCCCAAAATGGTATCAATAAAAATGTCAGCTTGATACGCAAAAAGTAAGCTCTCACCCGGCCCCAGATCCCGAAAAATGGCATTTGTTTTTTTTTTATAGCAAACTTTGGATTTTTTTCACAGCTTAAATAAAAGAGAACCTATACATGCTTATTATCTACGAACTCGTAATGACCTGGAGAATAATAATGGCAGGTCAGTTTTAGCAATCAGTGAACGTGGTAAAAAAAGAACCCAAAAAACAACTGTGGAATTGCATTTTTTTTGCAATTTCGCCGCACTTGGATTTTTTTCCCCCGTCTTGCAGCACACAATATGGTAAAACCAGTGATGTCGTTCAAAAGTACAACTCGTCCCGCAAAAAATAAGGTCTGGATGAGATGGGCGCTGCTGAATTACACTGCAGGCCTTGTGCGAATGCCTCAATATCTGATGCCAAAAGTCGTGTCAATGAGAAGACTCCTGCCATTAAGGTTACCTTCATAATCCACCGCCGATCCTTCAGTGCGGACCCCGGCCATGGTGTGCTGATTGGCGATGGAGGTGGCCAGCATGCCTTCTAACCGCTCCAGAGTAGCCTGACCTTCGGAGGTGAGGTGGGACAAGCCTTCCTCATAGGTATAAAATGTGGGGATGTCGCCCAGTCCTTGCTCTGGAGGAAGCAAAGCAAAAACAAATCTATTAGTTATAGATGGTATTAGGACTAAAAAAAAAAGTGATTATTTTTACACGACGAAACATGGATCCACAAACTTCAGCTCATCTTTACCACTAAAATCCTGTGTGACGAATTTTAGGTTTTGGCGCTTTTATTTTTCCCTTCCCTTCTTCCAAGAGTTGTAACTTTTTTTAATTTCCCGCTGACAATGTCATACGAGGGCTTGATTTTTTGAATGACATGATCTATCCTACAATTTACTGGAAAATTGGGAAAGAAAAACTAAAAAAAAAAAAAAAAAAAAATTGCAAGTTAAGTGAAACCCCCTCCCCCTCCTCCCAAAAAAACACAACAGCAACTCCACAATTGTTTTTCTGGGTTTTTATTTTATCGGCGTCCATTCTCCAGTAAGAATTACCTGGTAATATGATTGTCCAGGTCAGTAGGTTACGCGGATACCCTACATGCATTTTTTTTTTTGTATTTAACCTCTTTATGACCGATGACATTTATTAAATGCTGCTGTCAATCACTGACAGCGGCATTTAACACGTACAAGCTGGAAGCGCGTCACAAGTCCCGCTGATCGGTGCCCCAGTCATGTGATCGCGGGGTGCCTATGGGTGGCCATGACAGCCGGGGGTCAGCAGAAGACCCCAATGCTTGTCGTTGTGAATCTCCTGTGAAAGCCGGCTCTTGACCGGCGCTCATAGGAGATCGTGATTTTTGCTCCACATAGCAATACTTAAGACCTGCTATATGTAGTACAGGTGATCAGAAGATCGCAGCTTCAAGTCTCCTAAGGAGACCACTGAACACAGTAAAAATATAAAAAAAATACAAAAGTTCAAATCACCCCCTTTTGCCCCATTAAAAATAAAACAAAAAGAAATACATATTTGGAATCGCTGCGTTCAGAAGTGTCCAATCAAAATATAAAGTAAATTAATCCACTCTGTAAACTGCGTATATGCTGAGAATCACTGTCTGCCATGACACCCGGGACACAGGCTGGACGTCCTAGAGGAGATCACACGACAGGCCCAGGGTGTGACGACACCGCATTTAATCTTAATTATGCCAGACATATATTTTCAGTAGGCCAGGAGACAGTTCTGAACGTTGACTCTTGAACTGATGTTTATGGATTGTTGAATGGCTGCCATTTACCTCTTATATCAGCTCCTACAGTTTATTGTACTGCTATTTTTGGAGGACAGGGACATTGAACAATCGATAATTCCTAATATGTAGATTACCAATTGTACAAGTCCATGTAGCTTGTTGACTTGCAAACAGTGAACAAACTATGCAGATTGATCCACCTTCCCCCTGACCTGTGGACAACAGTCTGAACCACGGATGTGGGTATAAAAAGGGATCTATATCCTTCTCCAAGGAGACGGTACAGAACAGCAGCCAGGACACCTTGGCTCCATCAAGAGGTACACAGATTTGACACTCTACAGTAGGCCAGCCAGCTAAAGATCAGCTCCATTGACCACCACTGAACACATGGAGAAGTTCGGAGAAGCAGGGTGGGAGCCTCCGGTCACGTACCTCAATGGACTGTCAGCTTCCAAAGCGTGTCTTTACCGCCTCTCTGTGGGAGCCCAATAAAAGTGGGGGTAGTCAGCTCTGGGGGCCCCGAATTCGCAGCGGCTCTAATCCCCGCGAGCAAGCGGAACGGTGAGACTCTGTAATTTGCACCTTCTTGGGTATTTGCTGGGTCTGTTCTATGTTATTGTCTGTTTGGTGGTTCAATAAAGTACTGCAACACTGTGATACCCTCACCCTGTGTTGTCCGAGCAGTATTAGGCCCACAGGGAAGGAGTACGGGTGTTCAGTGGGGTGAACCCTGGTCCATGCGATCTTTCTGAAGACAGCCGGGCCAGCGGACGAGACCATCCACTGACCCCTGATGCCTCCACCCCGGGGCATTCAGCCGGCCCTCTGCTTTCATTGCAACCCATCGGTTCCCTGATAACGGGTAGCAGAGAAGCCAATGGCCGTCCAAACTGATGTCCAGGCAGGACTGCGGCACTTAAATGCAGCTGTCAGCAACATGTACACACAAAAACTTCTCTGATCTACTGCGGCAACAGAAGGATGTTGCTGATGGATCGAGCGCACACTGGATTTTCAAGACGGTCAACAAAAGGTTTTCCAACAAACAAATGTAATGTAAAATCTTTCCACTGATTGAAAGCAACACATAAGCACAAAGCAGGTTAGAAAGTTGCAGAATTTCTCCTTATACAACAGACTTTTAGTATAAGAAGATGGGGGGCGCTCACCGTGTGCCTCCACATCATATTCTTCTCCTTCAAAGTCGTCGTCTGAATCCTCATCTTCGGGATCGGGGTGGAAGGCCTGACAGTAACACATGGCAGAGAACATCTCCTCCACTGAAATCAGGACACAGCAGACTGAGTACAGAGACAAGAAACATCACATGATCCAAATCCACCAATGAGATGCCTACAGTCAGACTTATTCTCAGGAACAAAGCGGACTTCAGTGATTGGCTCCTCATCATCATCGTCGTCATCATCCTCCTCCTCCCCATTATTTTCTCCCTGATCATTCATATTTGCTTCTTTTCCATCACCGTCTACAAGAGAAATATCCAAGACAAATAAAAAAGGCTAAAAATGTATATTACATCCTGTATTATACTCCAGAGCTGCACTCACTATTCTGCTGGTGCAGTCACTGTGTACATACATTACATTACTGATCCTGAGTTACATCCTGTATTATACTCCAGAGCTGCACTCACTATTCTGCTGGTGCAGTCACTGTGTACATACATTACATTACTGATCCTGAGTTACATCCTGTATTATACTCCAGAGCTGCACTCACTATTCTGCTGGTGCAGTCACTGTGTACATACATTACTGATCCTGAGTTACATCCTGTATTATACTCCAGAGCTGCACTCACTATTCTGCTGGTGCAGTCACTGTGTACATACATTACATTACTGATCCTGAGTTACATCCTGTATTATACTCCAGAGCTGCACTCACTATTCTGCTGGTGCAGTCACTGTGTACATACATTACATTACTGATCCTGAGTTACCTCCTGTATTATACTCCAGAGCTGCACTCACTATTCTGCTGGTGCAGTCACTGTGTACATACATTACATTACTGATCCTGAGTTACCTCCTGTATTATACTCCAGAGCTGCACTCACTATTCTGCTGGTGCAGTCACTGTGTACATACATTACATTACTGATCCTGAGTTACATCCTGTATTATCCTCCAGAGCTGCACTCACTATTCTGCTGGTGAAGTCACTGTGTACATACATTACATTACTGATCCTGAGTTACATCCTGTATTATCCTCCAGAGCTGCACTCACTATTCTGCTGGTGCAGTTGCTGTGTACATACCTTACTCCGGAGCTGCGCTGACTATTCTGCTGGTGCAGTCGCTGTGTACATACCTTACTCCGGAGCTGCGCTCACTATTCTGCTGGTGCAGTCGCTGTGTACATACCTTACTCCGGAGCTGCGCTCACTATTCTGCTGTGCATACCCCCAGTTCCCTATACTCACCGGCCATCTTGCCGTTCACCATCACGTAGAGGTGCTCCTCCGGGTAGGCGGCGGTGTCTCTGGAGATGGCGTGGAGACTGATAGTCGGATATTCCAAGGAGAAGCCGAGACCGGAGCCGTTCAGCCATGACAACCGACTACGGACAAAAAACCCAGAAATGATCCGAGCACCAGACATAGTTGTCAGAAGGACATTTACTGTTCTCGCTGCTCCTGGGTGACACCGCGAGAAGCTGCCTAACCGGTCAACCGACATCCACACGGGCCGGTAAGGGAGCAGACAGGTAATGACAAGCGGCGACTGCCTCTCACCTTATGGCGATATACAGGGTCCCGGTCCCCAGCCGATGCCCGCCCCACACCGCCTCTGTCCCGGGCTGCAGCCGCCTCACATCCTCCTCCTCGGGCGGCGGGAAACTGCTCAACACTCCCAGCATGACTGACCGAGAGAGCGCCGCCGAGCCGAACACCACGTGACAGAGTCCTCTCTCCTGCTCCCAGCAGGCACCGCGCGGCCAGAGCCTTGACAGACGCACACCGGAAGTGACGCAGAAAGAACACGCCGCGCTGAACACGTGACTTCCTGTCCGGCTGTGGAAACCATAGCAACGTTGTATGCCGAGTGCGGCGCTTAGGAACAAGACGCAGGGAATGCGGTCAGTGCGATAAGGGTGACATAAATATATATGTCACACCTCGAACTGTGTGAATGGAAACCCGCTTCTGTTTTTTTCAGAGCTGAGGGTTTGCTGCAGTGTATCTGTGTAGAATGTGCTTTCCGTCTCTTTTTTTTTCTGGATTCAAACACTCCAGGTAACAAACTACAAATGTGTGTGTCTGTGTGTGTGCTGAACGTGGTTTCCATTCAGCAGAGATCCTAAAAATGGGGAAGAAATGAAGCACAATTAGAAAATCAGAACTTTAGTTTAATGGGGTTCCCAGGATTAGAGAAAAAACAACATGGCTACTTTATTTCAGGAACAGCGCCACCGTTATCCTCAGGCTGTGTCTGGTATTGCAGCTCTGAAGGGATGTGGCACTTGGCTCTAATACCAGACACAACCTGTGGTCAGAAGGGGGCACCGTTTCTGAAATTATTTTTCTGGTCCTGGACTAGGCTAACACGTTCTTTTCAAAGGAGAGGAGTGGAGGTCGGACATCTTAAAGGGGTTATTTCCATGTTATATGTCACAAGGACATAAAAGACAGGAATCATCATCTAATGATCGTAGAGGGTCTGATCTTTCATCATGAGTTTGGCACTATATCCCCATAGGAATGGGTTTACATGCACAGCAACAGATCTTCTAAGGCCTTGTTCACACATTCAGTATTTGGTCAGTATTTTACATCAGTATTTGTAAGCCAAAATCAGGAGTGGAACAATCAGAGGAAAAGTATAATAGAAACACGTCACCACTTCTGTATTTATCACCCACTCCTAGTTTTGGCTTACAAATACTGAACGTGGTGTTACAGAAACTGATGTAAAATACTGACCAAATACTGAACGTAGCCTAACCGTGCCTCTCTGGCCTGCGTTCAGTCCCAGTCCTGGTAAGAACTTTAGGCTACCTTCCCACGGTGAGCTTTTGATGCTGCTAATTTTTCAAAAACTGCAGTTAACCTTTTTTACTTAATGGGTGCAGAAAATCTGCAACATCAAAACTTAACGAAAAAACTCATCGTGAGAACGTTGCCTTATGCAGGCTGTCCGTCACACATTTCTACTACAATTTTTTTTGTTGAGCGATGAGATGATTGAAAAATGGCAGTTCTGGTGTTTTAACTGTTACAGCATTTACCATATAGGCTCGTTAATTCTATATTTTGATTGACATTTTTTCTAGTCCACTGCAAAAAAAATTGTAGGGGTAGTAAAAAAACAAACAAAAAACACATAATTACATACATACATATATACCCAGGGTCGGACTTGGGTGTCGGGCCCAAAGGAGGAATTGATCCTCGGGGCCCACCCTATAGCTATATGCAAATACCTGATAGAGCTGATATCCCCGTTATAGTGGAGCATCGACTGTAAATCACAGGCGGCTCCTGCACATCTACTGTGCACACACTATAACTGGGATGTAGAATTACGGTAGTTTGCATTAAAGGGCTCCTTTGGTTAAAACAAGTTATCACCGATCCAAGGGCTCCACAGAATAGGTGATCACTTATTGATCATTTGGGTCCGAATATTGGAACACGCACCTATCGGAAGAATGGGAAATTTTATCCCTGACAGGACACTTATTGCCATTTTAAAATGCAGTGGCAGGTGGGACATCTGACCGCAGCTCCATTCATTCTCTTTGGAGAAGAACAGCCACTGAGCGAATAAATGGATCAGTGGTCAAGTCGCATATGAGCTCCAGTCTAATGGGGATAAAAGCTCCACATTCTACCAATCGGTGCAGGTCCCAGTATTCAGACCTCCACTAATCAATAATTTATCACTTATCCTGTGGAGAAGTGATTACTTGTTTTCCTCAGAGAACCCCTGTAAGTGCATCTTGTTCCAAGTATTAATCACTAATGGGAATAAAGAATTTTCTCCTAATTAATATCAGAGAGAACAAATGACTGCCATACACAACACAATCCACTGTACCAACACCAATAGTACCACATACAAGGGAAAAATACTGTCACACTACTGACCACATATTACCACCACATACTGACCCCGAATAATAATACATACAAGGGAGAAATACAGTGACACCCGTGACCAGACCACATATTACCACCACATAGTGACCAAATAATACCACATACAAGGGAGAAATACCACCACACCGTGACCAGACCAGATATTAACAGCATATAGCGTCCAAATAATTCCCCATCATTGCTCTCCCCCACCTCCATCATTGCTTTCCCCCCACCTCCTCCATCATTGCTCTCTCCCATCTCCATCATTGCTCTCTCCCATCCCCATCATTGCTCTCCCCCACCTCCTCCATCATTGTTCTCCCCCACCTTCTCTATCATTTTCATATCTCCTCCATCATTGCCATATCTCCCCCACCTCCTCCATCATCATTGCCATATCTCCCCCACCTCCTCCATCATCATTGCCATATCTCCCCCCACCTCCTCCATCATCATTGCCATATCTCCCCCCACCTCCTCCATCATCATTGCCATATCTTCCCCCACCTCCTCCATCATTGCCATATCTCCCCCCACCTCCTCCATCATCATTGCCATATCTCCCCCACCTCCTCCATCACCACTGCCATATCTCCCCCCACCTCCTCTATCACCATATCTCCCCCTACCTCCTCCATCATCATTGCCATATCTCCCCCCACCTCCACCATTGCTGTGCTATACCTCCCCACCTCCTCCATCACTATGCCATGCATATCTCCCCCCACCTCCTCCATCACCATTGCCATGTCATATCTCCTCCCACCTCCTCCATCACCATTGCCATATCTCCCTCCACCTCCTCCATCACCATTGCCATGCCATATCTCCCTCCACCTCCTTCATCACCATGCCATATCTCCCTCCACCTCCTCCATCACCATGTCATATCTCCCCCGCCTCCACCATTGCCATGCCATATCTCCCCCACCTCCTCCATCACCATGCCATATCTCCCCCACCTCCACCATTGCCATGCCATATCTCCCCCACCTCCTCCATCACCATTGCCATATCTCCCCCACCTCCTCCATCACCATTGCCATGCCATATCTCCCTCCACCTCCTCCATCACCATTGCCATATCTCCCTCTAACTCCTCCATCACCATGCCATGCCATATCTCCCCCACCTCCACCATTGCCATGCCATATCTCCCCCACCTCCTCCATCACCATTGTCATGTCATATCTCCCCCCACCTCCTCCATCACCAGTGCCATGCCATGTCTCCCCCACCTGCTCCATCACCATTGCCATGCCATATCTCCCTCCACCTCCTCCATCACCATTGCCATGCCATATCTCCCTCCACCTCCTTCATCACCATGCCATATCTCCCTCCACCTCCTCCATCACTATGTCATATCTCCCCCGCCTCCACCATTGCCATGCCATATCTCCCCCACCTCCTCCATCACCATGCCATGCCATATCTCCCCCACCTCCACCATTGCCATGCCATATCTCCCCCACCTCCTCCATCACCATTGCCATGCCATATCTCCCCCACCTCCTCCATCACCATTGCCATGCCATATCTCCCTCCACCTCCATCACCATTGCCATGCCATATCTCCCTCCACCTCCTCCATCACCATTGCCATATCTCCCTCTAACTCCTCCATCACCATGCCATGCCATATCTCCCCCACCTCCACCATTGCCATGCCATATCTCCCCCACCTCCTCCATCTCCATTGCCATGCCATATCTCCCCCACCTCCTCCATCACCATTGCCATATCTCCCTCCACCTCCTCCATCACCATTGTCATGTCATATCTCCCCCCACCTCCTCCATCACCAGTGCCATGCCATATCTCCCTCCACCTTCTGCATCACCATTGCCATGCCATATCTCCCTCCACCTCCTCCATCACCATGCCATGCCATATCTCCCCCACCTCCACCATTGCCATATCTCCCCCACCTCCTCCATCACCATTGCCATGCCATATCTCCCCCACCTCTTCCATCATCATTGCCTTGCATATCTCCCCCCACCTCCTCTATCACGATTGCCATGCCATATCTCCCCCCACCTCCTCCATCACCATGCCATGCATATCTCCCCCTACCTCCTCTATCACGATTGCCATGCATATGTCTCCCCACCTCCTCTATCACGATTGCCATGCCATATCTCCCTCCACCTCCTCCATCACCATGCCATGCATATCTCCCCCCACCTCCTCCATCACCAGTGCCATGCCATATCTCCCTCCACCTCCTCCATCACCATTGCCATGCCATATCTCCCTCCACCTCCTCCATCACCATGCCATGCCATATCTCCACCTCCACCATTGCCATGCCATATCTCCCTCACCTCCTCCATCACCATTGCCATATCTCCCCCACCTCCTCCATCATCATTGCCATGCCATATCTCCCTCCACCTCCTCCATCACCATTGCCATGCCATATCTCCCTCCAACTCCTCCATCACCATGCCATGCCATATCTCCCCCACCTCCACCATTGCCATATCTCCTCCATCACCATTGCCATGTCATATCTCCCCCCACCTCCTCCATCACCAGTGCCATGCCATATCTCCCTCCACCTTCTCCATCACGATTGCCATGCCATATCTCCCCCCACCTCCTCTATCACGATTGCCATACCATATCTCCCCCCACCTCCTCCATCACCATGCCATGCCTATCTCCCCCCACCTCCTCTATCACGATTGCCATGCCATATCTCCCCCCACCTCCTCCATCACCATGCCATGCATATCTCCCCCCACCTCCTCTATCACGATTGCCATGCCATATCTCCCCCCACCTCCTCCATCACCATGCCATGCATATCTCCCCCACCTCCTCCATCACCATTGCCATGCCATATCTCCCCCACCTCTTCCATCATCATTGCCTTGCATATCTCCCCCCACCTCCTCTATCACGATTGCCATGACATATCTCCCCCCACCTCCTCCATCACCATGCCATGCATATCTCCCCCTACCTCCTCTATCACGATTGCCATGCCATATCTCCCTCCACCTCCTCCATCACCATTGCATATCTCCCTCCACCTCCTCCATCACCATGCCATATCTCCACCTCCACCATTGCCATGCCATATCTCCCCCACCTCCTCCATCACCATTGCCATATCTCCCCCACCTCCTCCAACATCACTGCCATGCCATATCTCCCTCCACCTCCTCCATCACCATTGCCATGCCATATCTCCCTCCAACTCCTCCATCACCATGCCATATCTCCCCCACCTCCACCATTGCCATGCCATATCTCCCCCACCTCCACCATTCCCATGTCATATCTCCCCCCACCTCCTCCATCACCAGTGCCATATATCCCTCCACCTCCTCCATCACCATTGCCATGCCATATCTCCCTCCACCTCCTCCATCACTATGCCATGCCATATCTCCCTCCACCTCCTCCATCACTATGCCATGCCATATCTCCCCCACCTCCTCCATCACCATTGCCATATCTCCCCCCACCTCCTCCATCACGATTGCCATGCCATATCTCACCCCACCTCCTCCATCACCATGCCATGCCATATCTTCCCCACCTTCTCTATAACGATTGCCATGCATATCTCCCCCCACCTCCTCTATCACGATTGCCATGCCATATCTCCCTCTACCTCCTCCATCACCATTGCTCTCCCTCATCTCCCCCCACCTCCTCCATCAGCATTGTATTAGTTAAAAAACAAAAAAACAACACTTACCCTCTCTGCTTGTTCCCTCGCAACATCATCCTCTGCTTCCTGCCCGGCATCTTTCTCTCTGAAACAAGCGTGTGCTGCATGGTGACGTCATCAAGTAGCGCACTGCTATTTTCCTCCTGTCAGCAGTGATGCTGGAGGGATCGCTCCCTGCCCGCCGCACAGGATGAGGGCAATCTGGCCATGGGCCCCCCGGAGCCTGGGGGTCCAAGAAGCTGGCCAGATTGCCCTCATCAAGCGCACTGCAAGGGCTCCACCTTCGGGCCCCGGTGCTGGTGCACCGGCGGCCATGTTAACCAGCGGGTCTCCGTGCGTCCTGCTTGGGGGCCCGCCGAGGACCCATGCCCACCGGAGAATTCTCCTGTGTCCCGGTGCCCCAGTCTGACTCTGTATATACAGTTATGGCCATAAGTCTTGGCACCCTTGAAACTGTTCCAGAAAATGAAGTATTTCTCCGAGATGATTATTGTAATTACACATGATTTGTTATACACTTGTTTATTTCCTTTGTGTGTATTGGAACAACACAAAAAACAGAGAAAAAGGGCAAATTGGACATAATTTCTCAAAAAAACAAATAAAAGTCAGCCAGACAAAATTGTCAGCACCTTTCCAAAATTGGGGGTAAACAACTTTGTTTCAAGCATGTGATGCTTGTTCAAATTCACCTGTGGCAAGTAACAGGTGTGGGCAATAAGAAAATCACATCTGACCCTAGATAAAAAGGGGAGAAGTTGACTCAATCTTTGCATTGTGTGTCTGTGTGTGCCACACTAAGCATGGAGAACAGAAAGAGGAGAAGAGAACTGTCTGAGAACTTGAGAACCAGAATTGTTGAAAAATATCAACAATCTCAAGGTTTCAAGTCCATCTCCAGAGATCTTGATGTTCCTTTGTCCACGGTGCGCAACATAATCAAGACGTTTACAACCCATGGCACTGCAGCTAATCTCCCTGGATGTGGACGGCAGAGAAAAATGTATGAAATGTTGCAATGCAGGATAGTCCGGATGGTGGATAAGAAGCCCCAATCAAGTTCCAAAGAAATGCTAGCTGTCCTGCAGGCTCAGGGTGCATCAGTGTCAGCATGAATTATCGGTCGACATTTGAATGAAATTAAACTCTATGGAAGGAGACCCAGGAGGACCCCACTGCTGACACAGACATAAAAAAGCTAGACTGCAGTTTGCCAAAATGTATGTGTGTAAGAAAATCTTTCTGGGAAAGCTTCTTGTGGACTGATGGGACCAAGGTAGAGCTTTTTGGTAAAGTACATTATTCTACTGTTTACCGAAAACATATTTATTTATATAGCGCCATTGATTCCATGGCGCTGTACATAAGGGGTTACATACCAAATATAGATATCACTTACAGTAAACAAACTAACAATGATAGACTGTTACAGGGGGAAGAGGACCCTGCCCTTGCGGGCTTACATTCTACAGGAATGGGGAAGGAGACAGTAGGTTGGGGGGTTGCAGTAGCTCCGCTGTTGTTTAGGTGGCAGCTAGCAGGGTCATGGCAGGCTGTAAGTTTGTTTCAAAAGGTGGATTTTCAGGCTCCATCTGAAGGATTCAAATGTGGAGGCTAATCGGACGTGTTGAGGCACAGAATTTCATAGGGTGGGGGATATTCGGGGTCTTGGAGGCGATTGGGTGAGGAACGAATAAGTGTGGAGGAGAGAAGGAGGTCTTGGGAGGACCGGAGATTACGTAAGGGAATATATCGGGAGAATGAGGGCTACAAAGAAAAGAACACAATGCCTACAGTCAGATATGGTGGAGGTTCAAAGATGTTTGGGGGTTGCTTTGCTGGCACTGGGTGCATTGACTGTGTGCAAGGCATCATGAAATCTGAAAATAACCAAAGGATTTTGGGTCACAATGTAGTGCCCAGTGTCAGAAAGCTGGGGTTTGTGTCCTAGGTCATGGGTCTTCCAGCAGGACAATGACCCCAAACATACATTAAGAAGCCCCCAGAAATGGATGGAAACAAAGCCCTGGAGAGTCCTGAAGTGGCAGCAATGAGTCTGGATCTAAATCCCATTGATCACCTGTGGAGAGATCTTAAAATTGCTGTTGGGAGAAGAAGCTTTCAAATATGAGACCTGGAGGAGTTTGCAAAAGAAGAGTCCAAGATTCCAGGTGAGAGGTGTAAGAAGCTTGTTCATAGGAAGCGATTGATTGCCGTTATTTATTCCAAAGGGCGTGCAACCAAATATTAAGTTGATGCCAACAATTTTGTTCCGCCCATTTTTGAGGTTTTGTGTGAAATTATTTCCAGTTTGCCTTTTTTTTTGTGTTGTATTGGAACAACAGAAAACCACAAACGTGTAAGTGCAATAATTTTCTGGAACAATTTCATGGGTGCCAACGCTTTCAGCCATGGTTGTGTGTGAACCCTTTGACACTTATTTTAGTCCCCCGGTGACTTGAACCTGTGATTGTTTGTGCTGTGTACTACAATACTTTCGTATCAGATTATGGTGGGATACACTTAATATTCTAGGGTGGCGGGTGAATAAGGCATTTGCAAGTAAATCCAAGAATGTTAGTGACTTGGAAGGCATTGCCCATGAGGAATGGGCTAAGATTCCTCAGGAACGCTTCCAGAAGTTGGTGTCCAGCTATGCATCACATTAGCAGCAGGTCACAACAACCCGAGGAGCTGTGCTAAGTATTAAAGACACTGGCCATGAGAGGCTGAATAATTCTCCAGCTGTTGTAGGAAGAGACGCCAGGTTCACACAGGTTTATTTCACGGTCCATACATGACCCGTAATGCCGGGACTGACTGCTCGTCTGCCAGCCTCATAGACACATATGAGGCTGTACGTTCGGTTGGTGAGACCTGCAGTTTAGTCCTGCCATTCTGGTTCCTATACAGAACCTGGCCTAAAAGTGGCTTTTTTTGTGGGAAACCTCTTGTTATATTAGTTGGTACATTGTTCTTGTTTCATTGGTTTATTGTAAACAGCAGAAAGTTTGTAAATTTTACTAATAAATCACATTTCTATGGGGGGGAAGGGGACTTGTAAAGTCAAAATTAATTAACCCCATCCATAACAGCATATCCTCCGTCAAGTCCTCATATGATGAGTGAGCACAGGAGTGGATACTACACCATACCCAGGAGAAGAAAGCTGTGTCAGGGTATGTGCCCACGTAGCATTTTACAAGCGTATTTGATGCGGAATTTCCGCAGCGTAAACGCTTGTAAAACGCTTGGTAATCCGCCCCCCATGGTCCCCAATGAGAATCCGCAAGTTCTATGCCCATGCTGTGGATTTTTCCGCAGCGTTTTTGATGCGCACAAAAATCCGCAGCATGACCATTAATTTTGCGTTTCCGCATGCGGAATTGCCTTTGCAATGCAATAAAAAACGCAAGGCAATTCCGCATGTCGAAAATGCGCGAAAAACGCGCGATAAACGCGTGCAAAATTCCACATGCGTTTTTCCGGGAAAGGACATGCGGAAATGAAGCGCAAATTTTCTGCTTCATTTCCTCAATGTGGGCACATAGCCTCACACAGCAGTTATGCACCTGTGACTGCAGCGACCGGAATTTGCTCCGATCACTGCTGTTTAATGATGTAAATGCCGCTGTCCAGCATCATTAAAATGCTGAGATTGCTGGTGCGGGCCTGCTGAAAACCTCCATGGCTGCCATCTTACTTTTCCTCTGAAGCCCAGGTCTGAGTGTCATAGAACATAATTTCGTAGTCCCTTCATTGGGGGACACAGGAGACCAGCCGTGCGCCGCCAGGAGGCTGACACTAAGAATTACAACTAAGAAAAAAAAGTTGACTGCTGACAACCAGGCTATTCAGGCTAGCTTAGTGCACTAGGCGGCTGGCACGGGCTTGAAACTCCAGATCAGTTTCTGCCAAAAATGTATTTTTCCAGGATGTCCCCCTGCTAGCACGATGGAGAACATCCTTCTTATCCTTTCAGGGACAGGAAACACTGAGAGGTTAAAAACCCTCCCCTCCCTCCACCCCTCAGTGTTTTTCCTATCCCTATGAGGATAGGAACAGAGAGGAAGAAGAGTGTAGTTGGTTGTACCTGCTAGCGGGCTCAGGTGATCGGGTGCCCAGCTTCCCAGAAGTCTCTGCCAAGAGGTCCGCAGCTGACACCCCCAGAAGGGGAGTTTCTCAGCCCAGCCAGTGTAGCTCTGCTCCTGGCTTGCAAGCCCCTTCCCTCCGGCGAGGGCTCTCGGCTCCTTCCTCCTGCCTGTGTTACAGCCACGTCGGGTGGGCGCGCAAATTGAAATCTTAAAGCTTCAGTAGGTATGCGTTCCACCGTGGAACGCAGGAAGCAGGGAAGACGTCAGACAGGTAAGTATAAAATCATTACCGGTGTCTGATTTCCTTGCTGTGCTGGAGACTGCTTAGGATGGAGGATCTTGGAAAGACGAGACCAAACTCATCAGAGCCACCCATGGTACATGTGAGTGGGGGGGAAAGGGGGTGGTTAACACACTGGGGGGGGGGGGGTAATCTAGCAATGCCTGTTGTGAAGGATACCCCACTAAGTAAGAAAGATTCTGTCCCTCTATGTTTTATAGGACAGGGGCTCCACTAACGGCCATTAAAAAGTATAGTAAGAAAGCTGGGGGAAAAATGAAAAGGTGCCCCATATGCAACTATATGCTACCCGATGTATGGGGAAAACAGTTGTGTGAGGGCTGCACCTCCAGGATCATCAGGGATGAGCAGCAGACTATTCTCATGGACATGAGATCTAGGATTAGGGAAGAAGCCTGGACTTCCATCTCGGGTCTAGTTTCCCCTCCAGACGTCTCAGCCAGGACCACGGGCCAAAAGGCCAAGGTGGCAAATGGAACTATCCCCAGCAGAAGAGCTACCGAAATCTCATTCCATACAGGATGAGATGTTCAGTGGTCTAAGATCTCAGAGGCATAGGGTTTTCCCGGTAAACAATCACATCCACGCCATGATCCTTGAAGAGTGGGAGAATGCGGAGAAAAGGCTGGTGATACGAGACTTTAGGCTTTGTTTGCCCTTTGAACCAGAGGACATTAAGCCCTGGGAGTTGGTTCCTAAGAGCGACGTCCCCATGGCAAAGATGGCCAAAAATACTTCAATCCCGTTTGAAAACTCGTCCAGCCTGAAAGACCCCATGGATAGGAAGGCGAATGGTCTTCTTAAAAAGGACTTGGGAGATGTTAGCAGCCATTATAAAAACTAACATTGCTGCAACCTCGGTCGCCAGGTCCATGCATTTGTGGGTTGAGGATCTTGAGGAACAATTGAGATCAAAGACTCTTAAGGAATCTATTCTCAGGGCCCTTCACCTTCTAAAAATGGCTACGGGCTTCATGGCTGATGCGTCGGTAGAGTCTGTAAGATTTGCGGCCAGGAATAGTGCTCTGTGAAATGCAACTAGGCAGGCTGTCTGGCTAAAAACAGGGTCTAGGGACAGCCAGTCAAGAATGAGCTTTGTTCCATTCCCTTCTTAGGAGTTCGGGCCGGTGTTAGGTGATATTCTAAAGAAAGCGTCGGATAAAAAGAAGGGGTTCCAGGAGGATAGGCCTCACAAATATCAGCCCTTTCGTTGAGCAGGTCCCTCCCGTAAACCAGATTATAAGGGAAATGGAAAATCCGACAGCTGGAGCTACCCCAAAAGGAGGCAAAGGTAGATGCCCTCCTTTGGCTCTGGGTCTGGTTCAGGAAGGCAATGACGCCATATGCGTGGGGGGGGGGGCATCTGAGGTCATTCATCAGAGGCTGGCAGGAGATCTCGCAAGGCCAGTGGGTACTAAGAACTGTATCTTCGGGGATAGTTTTCCCAGTTCCCGCCAGAGAGGTTTAGTTTAACCAATTCCCTTTCCATGGCTGATACCTCTCCCATGTGGGCAGAAGTGCAGGGTCTTCTAAAAATAGGGGCCATAATTCCAGTTCCCTGGGAAAAAAGGGTTCCAAGGGCACTATTCAAGGCTCTTCCCCATCAGGAAGCCCTCCAGGGAGACCTGCACGATCAGATACAAACGGTTCAAAATGGAGTCAATCCGGTCGACCATTTCCCTGATAGATCCCGAGTACACATCCTGGCACCTCTGTCTCAGGAAGGCATACTACCATGTCCCCATTCATCGCTGCCATCAAAAATATCTAAGGTTCATAATAAAAATCTTAGATCGAATCCATCATTTCCAGTTCCGGTGTCTTCCCTTCGGCCAAGCCTCAGCTCCGCGAGTTTTTACAAAACTGGTAGCAGAAATTGTAGGCTATTTAAGGGAAACAGTGATTATGGTTCCTTACCTCGACGATTTCCTACTGGTGGCAGGTTCTCGTCAGGAGCTCCTAGATCACAAAGATTTCAGTTTCCACCCTTCAGAGGCTGGGTTGGTTAATAAATTGGATCTAATACCCAGGACCAGAAAAGTCTTTTTGGGGGTTACCCTAGACTCCCTCCTAAGGACCTCATTTTTACCAGTAGTAAAGCAGAGGTCAATGAGAGACGAAATATATCAGTTTTCAAGAAGTCGTTGCTCTATCAGAAGTGCAATGAGGGTCCTCAGCTTGATAACAGCCTGCATGTCATGTCTCAGGTGGAGTCCGTTTCACGCCAGAGTGCTGTAAAAAGCTGTCCTGACAGCCTGGGACAGGCGTCAGATATCCCTAGACAAGGTGATGACCCTTTCCAGTTTAGTAAGAAGATCCCTGATATGGTGGACGTTTCCAAAAAATCTTCAGGTGGGGGTAGCTTGGACCTCTTACTCATTTGTAGTAATTACCACCAATGCAACTCAGTCAGGTTGGGGCGTCCACGTCGAAGGGAGGTTTTTTCAGAGGATCTAGTCTCCACAGATTTGCTCAAAATCTTCAAATTACCGGAGCTTTGAGCTGTATGGGAAGTCCTCCGTCGCAGCAGTTCCCTGGTACAAAACAAACATGTCAGGGTCCTGTCTGACAACGGCAGTAGCTTTTCTAGCTCACCAAAGAAGGCCAAGACATTCTCTGCTTCAGGGTCTTGCTACAAAAAAATGTTTCTTTGGATGGAAAAGACAGTCTTATTGATCTTGGCTGTCCACGTAAAAGGAGCCCAAAATCAGGTGGCAGTCTTCCTGAGCAGGCGGAAGATCTGTACCACAGAATGGGAGCTAAACGGGGAGGTTTTTCTCAGATTCGTCCGCCGTTGGGGGACCCCGCAGATAGACCTTTTCATGATCAGGGAAAACGCTATGGTCAGGAAATTCTATTCCCCGAGTCCCCACGACAATCCAGAGGGGATCAGTGCGCTATCCCAACAACGGAGCTTTTATACTCCTTCCCGCCGCTACCCTTGATTCCAAGAGTGCTGAGAAAGGTGCAGGAGGATCATGCGAATATAATCCTAATAGTTCCCATTTGGCCAAAGAGGAGCTGGTTTCCTCTATTGGCCAAGATGGCCTTGGAGGAACCCATCCTGCTACCTTTAAGAGAGGATCTCCTTCATCAGGGTCCAGCTTTTTACCAAAATGTGGACAGATTACACTTCTCGGCGTGGATCCTGAGAGGCAGATCCTGAGGTCCCGGGGGTTATCAGACCAAGTAATTACTACCTTGCAGGCGAGCCGAAAACTGGTGACCTTGGCCATGTATAGGAAAATCTGAAAGAGGTTCTGTTTGGAATATGGGGAGGCAGCGATAGATACTGTATCTCAAACCCTAATATTCCTAAAAATCTTAGATTTCTTGCAAGCAGGGTTCAACAAAGGGTTAAGACAGAGTATGCTGAGCGTCCAGATTTCAGCCCTAAGTGCGTAATTTGATTCACACTTGGCATCTAATCCCTGGATATCTAGATTTTCTAGGGCAGTTCAGAGACTAACACCCTGGGTGAAGAAATCGATTCCACCATGGGACCTCAACCTAGTACTCAATGCGCTATGCAAGCACCCATATGAACCAGCCAAAAATATGAGCATGGGCAGACTCCCCTTTAAAGCAGCCTTCCTTGTGGCAATTACAACTGCTGAGAGGGTGGGAGAGTTAAATATGGATCTATAATGGATAATGCCTTTATGAGGATAGGATAGTACTTAGGTTTGACCTGTCTTTTCTACCCAAAGTTGTAGCTACAAAAAATATAAACCAAGAGGTAGTCCTGCCATCTTTTTGTCAAAACCCTAAAAATCAGAAGGGGGCTCCCTGGATGTCGGGCAGACAGTCATTTCTTATCTAGAGGCCACCCAGGGCTGGAGACAGGGTCACAACTCGTTTGTCCAATATGGGGAAAAAAAGCTTCCAAGAAAACAAGTGCAAGATGGATTAGATCAACAATAGGTCTAGCCTATAAAGCAGTTGGGAAGGTTCCTCCGGAAGGATTGAGAGCCCATTCAACCCGATCAGTGGCCGCAACATGGTCAAGCTTAAGTACGTTCTCAAAACACTATAAGCTAGATGTGTTAGCAGGACAGAGCGGCGTTTGGTAGAAAGGTTCTCCATGTGGTAGTCCCACCCTAACTCAATACTTTGGTATTCTCCATGGTGCTGGACGTCCTGGAAAGCGGTAATTAGACTTATAATTACCGGTATTTCCCGGAGTCCATCCTGACATCACAGCCACGTTCGCCAGAGTCCTACGCTAAGTGTGAATTACTGTCCAGACTCCATCACTTTCTGACGTCCTTCGTCAAGTCTTCACATCCCAAGACCCATTAGATTAGGTTTTCAGAGAAAAGATGATGGAGGAAATCTTCGCCCTCCCTCGTCCATCAATATTACGCAATTCTTATCAGATGTAACGTATAATTGTGCAGATATTTCTATTCAGAGCTTAGTCAAGGTTGTTTAATGGGTCTCACGTGGACACACAGGGCAGCTACATGCAGGTGACACTAGAGCGGTTTTCTTCTCGGGGAGGAGGCTTTTAGCTGAGCAGATTCACACACCGCAGTTTATCTGCCACCTAATCCGGACGTGTTAAAGTAGTTGGATCACCACATTAAGGCAGAGCTGCAATCAAACTTCTGCTTAGCTTGTAAAAGCTCCTCTAAACAAAGACCAACTTGTCATCAACCAGTAGGGACAATGTGAGAGGTTGAGGCTCTTATAGGAGAAATACGATTTTATATGGCGCTAATGCAAATGGATGATTGATTTGATAATACACGGTCGTTCAGACCAGGAGCTGCTCGCCCCTCCGACTTCATAGAAAGGTGTCCTGAATATTCCACCTCCCCCTCCTTTGATATCCATATGTTCCTAATTGAAGATGTGGATCAGGCTTTGTCCCAATGAATGGGCATAGCCATACAATTAGTATTAGGGCGCATTCAGACATATGTACAAATCGATCTGAGATTGGACCAAAATGCATGGACTGGCTGCGGGTCTCCCGCCCTGAGAGTAACCGCTTCATAGGAGTATAAAGCAGTAGTGCTCAGGTCAGGAGACCTGCGGCCAGTCCGTGAATCGCAGTCCGATCCTGGACAGATTTATATAGACGTCTGATTGTTGTTACCTTCCCAGCCCCCAGACTTCAGCTTGGTACCAGTATATAAAGTCTCTACTGAGACAGCCGCAGGCGAGATTAACACTTATCACATTCTACGTCGTTGCACAAAAGAAGGAGACTGGACCCAGCGTATTTTTTCTCTTTTCTATGTCTTAAAAAAAAAAAAATTCATTCTCGTGGATCAATTTTTAGAAATGACAGCAGCAAATTTTTCGACATAATGCGTTATATAAGGGCCTTCTGACACAGAAGTGGTTAAATATACATCTTGTGGTCACTGTGGAATCTAGACTAGGTATACAAAAAAAAAAAGGGGCATCTAAGACTCACAAAGCAATGGTAAAGTAGTTGGTAATTTTTATTTATAACTGCCTGTATCGTAACCTAAGTACTGAGTAATTAAATAGAATATATATCTCATATGAAAAAAGCTAAAAGCATCGAGTGCTTCTTCCTGTTCCCCTTCCGCCCATTTTTCTGTTACCCCTTTTTTTTTTTTTTCCTCCCTAAACAAAAATAATTTTTGGGGACCTCTGGAATGCATATCGCCCTACCCTCCTCCCCCGATTCGCATCATTCCCCCTCCAGGTACCACAAGTTGCCGTCACTTTTTTTTCTCTTCCCACTCTCTCCCTCGCTGTCGGTATCAGTCGGTGAAATTACCCATGACCACAACGAATGCAATGAGAGAAAATGGTTTAAAAAAAAAAAAAAGAAAGAAAAAAATAATGTACAGAAACTTTTTTTTTTGAAAGTTCATAAACTGGTCACTTCACAGAAAGACTGCAGAACTGGTCAAGTGTTCGCTTCTAGAAAAGGGTAAAATCTGTAGTGAACAAGGGGGAGGGCGGAGGAGGAATAAAACCGCATTATTTTGTTTTTTTAATGACTGGCCCGGGTGGTATGAGCTACTGTGGAATAAATTAGCACAAAAATGGAAGAAGAAGAGGTGGAAAATCTTATAACTGTTCACTGTTACAGACATAATCCACAAGGTCAGTTACTCTCAATAGTTCGTCCTCATCCTCCTCGGCTCCGGCAGCCTCCTGACCGCCCCCCGTCCCGTTGGAAGCTTGGCTGACGGGGGCTGAAGTGTCCTTGGTGGTTTCGCTTTTTTCGCTTGATTTCCCGATTAAAGTCTCGATAGTTTTTCCCGGGCTTTGTCCATTAGCGGAAGGTAAATCCACCAAGCTGTAGTCCAACGGGCTCCCATCTTTTGTAACGTTCTCAAAGTCATCTTCGTCATCGCTCTCTATCCGGTAACTAGGCTTCTTCGTGCCTTCCGGGACGACTGTGGCCGCAGGAGGCTTGTCCTCCACCGCAGGAGGCTTGTTCGCCACCTCCGAAGGCTTGTCCTCCGCTGGAGGCTTGTCGCTGCTGCAGACCTTGGAGTCTCCTACCTCTTCATCCTCATCATCCGTCTCAATGCGGTTTAGCCGCTTTCTCACGGGTTTCTTCTCCTCTTCATCTGACAGTTCATCGTTCGAGCTTCTGATGCGTTTCCTAAGCAGGTTCTTCCGCACGTTTCGAGGCTTATCTGAGGCATCGGAAAAATCGCTCTCTGTAGGAAAGAACGGCACAATTAGATGATTCACTAACACTGGGATGTACTCAGCATTAGGGCTCAGTCAGACGGCCGTATAAATCAGACTGGCCGCGGCTCTCCAGACTCGAGCATGACAGCTGCATAGAAGTGTATGGGGTCGGGCGGTCCCATCTCAGCCCATTTTATCCCTTTCTGCCAGCAGTAACAATCACTTTGACGCAATTCGCCCGTGCCAAAACAAATCTAAAGATATCAGCGAGGAATCTGTCCAATCAGATTCAGCATAGTACGTCACATGACACGATCGGCCAGTCGGCAGTCACATTTCGTATTCTGAGTGGGAAGACATTTAAATTTAAAAGGGTTTGTCCACTAATCTTAAACCAGGGAGATAAAAAAAGAAAGCTATACTTTACTACTGGACGGGCACCGCTTCTCTGCTGGAGTAGGAGGTCATGTGGCCGATGCAAGCAATCAGCAACAACTGATCGTCTGCAGCATTCCTTCACATTCCATCCAACTAGAAAGTAACATCTCTTCCTGTCTGAACAAACTGTAAAGGCTGCTGATTGGCTGCAGTGGTCACATGATGACCTCTGTAGGATACTGATGGCAGGATACTGGTGGGTTACAGTACTGAGCTTCGATAAGTGGGGCGGACTATCACAGGTTCAGTACGTAGGTAGAGGCTATTTTTTGTTTCTTAACCCCTTCATGACATGGCAATTTTCCATTTTTTTCCTCCCCTTCTTCCAAGAGCCATAACTTTTCTATTTTTCAGTCAATATAAGCCGTATGAGGGCTTGTTATCTATGGGACGAGTTGTACTTTTGAATGACCCCATTCATTCTACCCTACAACTTACTGGAAAATGGGAAAAAAAAATTCCCAAGTGCGTTGAAATTGCAAAAATAGAAGTGCAATTCCACAATTGTTTTTTGGGTTTTTTATTGTCTGATTGTCCAGGACAGTTAGATTACACAGATACCAAACATTTATAGTTTTTTCTTTATTTAAATGGTGAAAACTTTTTTTTTTGCTTTGTCGCAATTTTCCGAAACCTGTAACCATTTTCATTTTTCGGGATCTGGGGCTGAGTGAAGGCTTATTTTTTTGTGCCTTGAGCTGACGTTTTTTTACGGATACCATTTTGGGGTAGATATGATGTTTTGATCGCCTCTTATTGCTATGTTGCAAAAAAAAAAAAAAAGAGGCGTAATTCTAGCATTTGTCTTTTTTTTTTCGCGTTACGCCATTTACCGATTTTATTTTATATTTTGATCGGACTTTTACAAACGCAGTGATACCAATATTTTTTGTTTTATTGTGGCACTTGTGTTTTGTTTTTCATACTTTTTTTTTTTTTTACTTTTTACTGTATTTAACAGGACAATTAAAAGGACATCTGAACGAGGCTTTACAGATAGTAACACTTCATTGTAACTTTCTTTTTCAGAAAATCAATGTAAAACAGAAGTGGCAAAATCATATCTGATAAAAGGCAATATGCCCCCCGCTGTTCAGCATTAGTATACAATGATCTCTAGCATGTTAATTGTCCAGTCTAGACTGGTACTCCTATATACTACAAGGTATACATCTTTTAAGAAACCCACCATTGCTTTCAGAGCTGGAGAATCTTCTCTTAAGGACCCGTCTCATTTCTTTCCCTCGTCCGTGCCGAGCTCGTTTCTGTGAATTGTCGCTCTCTGAATCTTCCTTATAGTTGACCTGTCTCTTCTGGTTCCTCCGCGATCTCCTTCTCCGGGTGTCCAGGCAGTCGTCACTGTAATCGCTGCTGTCATCAGTCTCTGTAGTGACACAGAAGCCAGAGGAGGTAAAACCTAACAGAATGGACCCCCGCACACATTACACAGGGAGACCACCTAAATTCTAGAGATATAGGGGGAAAAAAAAGTCACAGGGGATGGAGCAAGTGAAAGAGGAGGTCTGGCAAAAGCTTGATGACCATTGCTAACTAGCTGAATTATGATTGCAGCTCTAGAGTATAGTACTGATACATGACCAGATATCTGCCGCATATAAAATCTGTATAGATAAGTGAATTAATTTGCAGTCTAGTCCATAGCCACTGGATGGGAACCCTGCAAACCACCTCCTGTATGATCGACCATGAATATCAGATCAGTGGGACTATCAGTTTTGATAGTTATGGGAAAAAATGCAAAGAAAAAAATAATTTACCAGATGCTTGGCTGTCATCTCCGGATTCATCGTCATCATCTTCGTCATCATCCGAGTACCTCCTTCGCACGCTTCGCCTCTTTATCCGCCTGCTTTGCCGCATCGGGCGGCTGTAGTGGCGTCGCGGTCGACGAGCGCCAAAGTCACTGTCATTGGACTGCTGGTCTTCATCGCTCTCTTCTAGGTTCTCATCAGATACGACAAATTCATCCTGAGAGCTGAAAACACCACGTGGGGTTTAAAAGGCGGATTAGAGCTTCATATTCCTTCCCCCCGAGCAATGGAGCAGCACGAGCGAAAGTCTGGCTCACCCCTCACTGATCCGGAACTCGTCCTCGCTCTCCTCCTCATCCATGTTGCTGTCACTATCCAGGTCGTTCAGTCGCCGCCGTTTCTTGCGTCGCGTAACAGCCCTTTGAGGACGTTTCCCTTCTTCCCTTTCTCCTTCCAAGATGGTGGATATGTCTTTGCCACGGTGGCCCGTGATGTTGGACATGTCCTTTCCTCTGCCACCACCTTCATAAAAAAAGGAAAGAAATGCGAGATCCAGGACAAGACAGATGGAGTCACTGTATGTGACATCATAGGGGTCGTCATCCTATCAGGACGGCTGAAAATGACTTACCGCCTCCTCCGTCTGCATCCCGGATGTCATCTTCTATCGCTTCATCTATCGCCTCATCAAATTCATCAAACCTAGCAAAGGACAGAATGAAGATCCCAGTAGTCAGAACAATGCCGGAAAACTGAAGTGTGAAAGTCGTATCATCATATCTATCACATAGAACAGCAAAATCCGTCATCTCACCTGTAACTAATGAACTTCCTGGCCCTCGTCGACCTCCTCTCCAGCGGCTTAGACTTTTTCTTCTTCTTTTCCTCCTTCTCCTGTATTTCTGGCACTTCCTCTGATTCCTGAAATACAGAGGCGATCATCTCACCTAGCCCAAAACTAAAACTACACGCTGCAAAGACGCTGTGAATAAACTCACTTGGGTGGGAATAATGTTCTCAATACTGATTCCGACGTAAACTAATCGCTCTTTCCTAAGAAACAAGAAAAACAACTTTCAGCTGAAAAGCAAAATAAAGGAAATCTTACTTTCACAGGATTTACCCCAGAGCTGTACTCACTATTCTGCTGGTGCAGTCACTGTGTACATACATTACATTACTGATCCTAAGTTACATCCTGTATTATACTCCAGAGCTGCACTCACTATTCTGCTGGTGCAGTCACTGTGTACATACATTACATTACTGATCCTAAGTTACATCCTGTATTATACTCCAGAGCTGCACTCACTATTCTGCAGGTGCAGTCACTGTGTACATACAGTGCCTACAAGTAGTATTCAACCCCCTGCAGATTTAGCTGGTTGACACATGCGGAATTAACTTGGCATTGTGACATTTGGACTGTAGATCAGCCTGGAAGTGGGAAATGCACTGCAGCAACTTTTGTTTTTGTTTTTTTTTTGTTTTGTTTTTTAAAACGTTAAAAGTTAATTCAGTGTCATTTATTATTCAACCCCTCAAACCACAAGAATTCTGTTTGGTCCCCCTAAAGTATTAAGAAGTAGTTCAGGCACCAAGAATAATGAGCTTCACATGTGTGGATTAAAGATCTTTTGCCAGCCTTTTCTGACTATTTAAGACCCTCCCCAAACTTGTGAACAGCACTCAGACATAGTCAACATGGGAAAGACAAAGGAGCATTCCAAGGCCATCAGAGACAAGATCGTGGAGGGTCACAAGGCTGGCAAGGGGTACAAAACCCTTTCCAAGGAGTTGGGCCTACCTGTCTCCACTGTTGGGAGCATCATCCGTAAGTGGAAGGCTTATGGAACTACTGTTAGCCTTCCACGGCCTGGACAGCCTTTGAAAGTGTCCTCCCGTGCCGAGGCCAGGCTTGTCCGAAGAGTCAAGGCTAACCCAAGGACAACAAGGAAGGAGCTCCGGGAAGATCTCATGGCAGTGGGGACATTGGTTTCAGTCAATACCATAAGTAACGTACTCCACCGCAATGGTCTCCGTTCCAGACGAGCCCGTAAGGTACCTTTACTTTCAAAGCGTCATGTCAAGGCTCGTCTACAGTTTGCTCATGATCACTTGGAGGACTCCGAGACAGACTGGTTCAAGGTTCTATGTTCTGATGAGACCAAGATCGAGATCTTTGGTGCCAACCACACATGTAACGTTTGGAGACTGGATGGCACTGCATACGACCCCAAGAATACCATCCCTACAGTCAAGCATGGTGGTGGCAGCATCATGCTGTGGGGCTGTTTCTCTGCCAAGGGGCCTGGCCATCTGGTCCGCATCCATGGGAAGATGGATAGCACGGCCTACCTGGAGATCTTAGCCAAGAACCTCCGCTCCTCCATCAAGGATCTTAAGATGGGTCGTAATTTCATCTTCCAACAAGACAACGACCCAAAGCACACAGCCAAGAAAACCAAGGCCTGGTTCAAGAGGGAAAAAGTCAAGGTGTTGGAGTGGCCTAGTCAGTCTCCTGACCTTAACCCAATTGAAAACTTGTGGAAGGAGCTCAAGAATAAAGTCCACATGAGACACCCAAAGAACCTAGATAACTTGGAGAAGATCTGCATGGAGGAGTGGGCCAAGATAACTCCACAGACCTGTGCCGGCCTGATCAGGTCTTATAAAAGACGATTATTAGCTGTAATTGCAAACAAGGGTTATTCCACAAAATATTAAACATAGGGGTTGAATAATAATTGACCCACACTTTTATGTTTAAAATTTAATAAAATTCAACTGAGCAACATAACTTTTTGGTTTGTAAGATTTATGCTTCTGTTCATAAAACCTACTCTCGTTTGCAGTTTGAAGGCTCTAACTTATTTGCATCTTATCAAACCAGCTAAATCTGCAGGGGGTTGAATACTACTTGTAGGCACCGTACATTACATTACTGATCCTGAGTTACAGTCTGTATTATACTCCAGAGCTGCACTCACTATTCTGCTAGTGCAGTCACTGTGTACATACATTACATTACTAATCCTGAGTTACATCCTGTATTATACTCCAGAGCTGCACTCACTATTCTGCTGGTGCAGTAACTGTGTACATACATTACTGATCCTGTACTGATCCTGAGTTACATCCTGTATTATACTCCAGAGCTGCACTCGCTATTCTGCTGGTGCAGTCACAGTGTACATACATTACTGATCCTGAGTTACCTCCTGTATTATACTCCAGTGCTGCACTCACTATTCTGCTGGTGCAGTCACTGTGTACATACATTACATTACATTACTGATCCTGAGTTACATCCTGTATTATACTCCAGAGCTGCACTCACTATTCTGCTGGTGCAGTCACAGTGTACATTCTTTTATTACTGGAGATGCCCTGTATTAAAATGTAACAAACACTAAGCACCCCGGCCCCATTAGTAATGGATGGGAGCCGCTACCTTCTCTCTGCTCGCTCCTTCTTCTTGAGGACAACGTCTAGGTTCAGTAATTGCTCCTCGAGTTTCTCACAAAGTAATTTCTGTTTCAAAAAGAGATGACATTGACAGATTAATGCGCACCGCGGGGAGTCACTCCCCTATAGAGCAGGTGGAGGAGACACCCAGGACAGGGTTAGTCTGATTTTAGGGTGAAGCCTCCCATCTATAGGGGTCAGAGATGAGCTTCAAGTCTGCCGCTTATGGCAAATCTCCGCATGTTCTGTTAGATGGCAGTAATAGGTCATCTGTATCCATGCAGATATGATCAGCAATGACTACTACATACATGTTGGCACGGTGGGCAAAACCATTCTCCGTCAGGGATGATCATCAATGGCGGCCGCAGACAGGCTGTATGGTATCCGCTGTCACAGGAGTCACACAGCAGGATCTGGAGAACAGGAAGATACATTAGGTGTAAAACGCTAGGATAGACCCCCCCCCCCCAACGTACGCCGAGGAAACCGTCCTGACTCCAGCAGGTAGAAGAAATGGTGCAGCAGAAATATAGGGGGCTGCATCGCTATCACTCCCACATGTAGAGAGTACGGAGCCGAGACAACTCTACACCAGCAGCTCAGATAGAGGTGAATAATCTGAGAGCAGCCGCAGTGGGGTCTCCATTCTGGACAGTACTTCTTGCCCACCGTAGGAGCTGTGGCTGGACCGATTGTTGTGCTTGATGTCAGACCCCCACTGATCCTTTATTGATGACCCATCCGAAGAAGAAAATCAATATTATAAGTGATGGAAAATTTCTTTAAACTTTTTCTACTTTTCAGCTACCCAGTTTTGGCGACCTGTGCAGTCCCGGCCATTTTCTGGATTTTTTGCACCATTGCTCACTGCTCTCATCTTTCTGTAACTCCTATAGACCTTAAAAAGGGATTGTCCACTAATGAACATGATTCAGAAGGGGTTGCACAGTAGTGGAGAAGTGTGGCCACCCCTCCATGAATTTCTGTAGGATCTGCTACTACTGTAAAATCGGGAAACAGGATTCTGAACCGATTACTTTTTAATTGGAGCATCTTCTTGCCCCCCGACTGCAGTTGAATGGTAGGTCGCTAGATGTGTGTACATAGGGAGAGAGCTGTCAGTCAAAGAGATCGGGGAGGGGAGAAGCCTGACTGGACTAGTCAGCACAGACACATGGTCCCCAGATGGCTTTATAAACTAGGTTTTCTTGAAAAGCCAGAGAGAATATTTAGAATTTTTTTCTTGTGTAAGTAGCAATATTAAGATTTGTTTTCAAATATATATCTCACACCCAGTCATCAAGAAATTACAGCAAAATAACTTTTAAATAGATAAATTTCAAATATTTTTTGTAAGACAATTATAATGGAGACAATGTACAAATACTCCCCAGGTCGGAGTAACAACTAAGTAAGAGAGTAAAGCACGTCACCAGGGTGGCGAACCAGACCCTGATCAGAAAGGATCATTTATTATTACCTAAATGACACAGGGTCTCTGTGCAACGTCCAACAAGTAAGTGGACAAAGACGTCTCTCACATAGTATCAGAGTGATGATCCTACTCATCACAAGAAAAACGCCTTAGAATGATTGAAAAAACGTTTCTCATATGCGTTCAAGAATAGATAATGGAGAAATATGTCAATGACATCAATAGAAAACGTTTATCAACCATATAGAATAACATTTAGAAAATTGAATAAAAGTAATAGAACGTCCTCAACCCAATATGTGGAGTAGTGCACGTCACAGTCGGGAAATAAGGACGAGATATTTCCCGAAGGGGAAACCAGTAGACAGGCAATAGTCCAGGGGAGGCGGATTTTTCCGCCCCTATTATTACCCTACATGGACTGCACTATCCCTGTGCCCCTTTACTCCGGCCCTAACAAGGACAGTCCACAGACTGCTCTAGTAGCCCTATAGTTTCGACGCGTCTCTTCCTTTCGGAGTCATCAGGGAACCCTATTGTGTAGCACCATAAAGGCTAAGCTGTCTCAACATGATAAAGCATAGCTGTCTTCACTGATCTCAGGTGAAGCAGTGCTATAGCCCAGAGGAGGAGGTTATACATGAAGCTAAGATTCAAATGATCAGGTGGATACGAGTCCACTTCTCATTGCCAATAATGTCAAACCCATCAGTTTAATGTATAGGAGTAAAAAACACTCCGGACAGTGGCATGCGACAGTGTGTGGAAAGCACGCTCACCTAGTGGAACGCAGGCCACTTCCGGTGAGGTCATATCCGGTGGAACGCACTGGACGTCACTTCCGGTGACGATATTTCCGGGGGCGTTACCCTGAGCGGCCTCATCGCTGGTCAAGCAATCACAGCACCAGTTACAGCATCATAGCCAGAGGAGCTCAAAAAGCAGCGTCACTCAGGGCTGGGACCAGACACAGGCGCGGGACCAGACACACACTGTCCCAATTCACACCGGCGTCACATAACATGCAAATCCATAACTTACCCCAATAAGAATGCATGGAGGGGGCAGAAACCGCACATGTATCCAGAACATGGCTCGTTTATGAAATGGATAGCATTGTAAGCAAGTTATTGCCTCCTGTATATACAGGGGAGGGGGGCCACATGATATAGTGTATTGTTATAGTGTCCACGCCAAAATGATTAGGGATTAACACTATATTGACAATGTATATATATAAAAAATAATAAATTGAACTTTGGTACTAGGAGTCATATAAGTACAGAGCCAAAGACAGACATAATTGTGCGACGTCAGCCACTATTAAACTGATCAAGCTAAAGAACTAAAGGAGTAAGATCACAAAGTGAAAGGCAACCAGAAGGATATAGATCTTTAGATAAAGCAATTATAGGTACATTGCTCATTGAATCCTAATGGTGACACTGTATTAAGATAGAAAATCCACCTAGTCTCAGCCTGCAATATCAATCTATCCCAATTTCCGCCTCTCTGGGGTTTAGGAATATGATCAATCCCCATGAATTTAATCTATTTCATATTTCCGTTATGGTACAGGTTCATGTGTCTAGCAAGTGGAGGGTCTCTTTGATGTTCAACATCACCAACATGTTCACCTATACGGCGTCTAAACTCCCGGATGGTCTTACCCACGTATTCAAGGCCACAGATGCATGTCGCTTTATAGATCACACCCTGGGATTGACAATTAATAAAGGATCTTATATCATAATTTTTCTTGGTGACATTGCCCACAAAGCTTGAGCCTGTCCGGACAAATCGGCAGGACACACAACCGCGGCATATGTAACACCCCTTCTAGAAATTTGAAAATGACTTTGGACAAGTCGGTCACTGAGGGATCTTCCCTTTCTGTATGTTATTAAGGGATTGTCCGTCAGTAAAGTCCCAATATCAGGGTCCATTTTTAGAATGGCCCAATGTTTGTTAAAAATTTCCCTGACTTGTTGGGCTCCATTATCAAAGGTGGTAATGAACCAGAAAGATTCAGTGGTGGTAGAACTCCTCGGGGGTACAAGCAGGCTCGATCGAGTCTGACCTCTAGCATGATGATCGGCTTTTCCTCAAGATAGTTAGGATAACCCCTGGCCTTGAACCTCTCTCTCAGATCCCTGGCTTCAAGTTCAAAAGTAGTGGTGTCAGTGCAATTTCTCCTCAGTCTCAGGTACTGCCCTTTGGGTATACCCTGCCCTTTGGGTATACCCATTTTTAAATGTTTGGGGTGACTACTGTCCCACTGTAAAAGGGAGTTTGTCGCTGTCGGTTTTCTGTGAGTACATGTGGATAATTCACCTACATTGTTTTTGGTAATCAGCAGATCCAGAAAAGGTAATTCCGATGTCTCTAGTACAGAGATAAAGAACATTCCTCTATCATTCTCACTGAGAGCAGAGATGAACTTACTAAAGTCCTGCCGACCACCATTCCAGACTAGAAACACATCATCAATGTAAGGTGTCCAAAATTCCAGGAGACCCCCAAATACCATAGTGTCTGTGTGACCCTAGAATTTTTTTCTTGCATAAAAGGAAAAACTGATGCCACACGGTCCAAAAATGGCTGAAAATCTGAACTAAACCTAAACCCCACTACCACCATCATCATCATCATGTGACAGAGTTGGTGACATGTGGAAGGATCGACACTTACCAGCTCGGGGTGGTTGGGAAGGCCACATTTCTTACACGGTTCATCGTCCTCCCCTGGAGCGCCGTTCTCCTTCTCGTCCTCTGATCCCTCCTCCGAATCCTCCTCGCTATCAGACTCCTCAGTTTCCTCCTCGGTGGAGGATTTACGCTTGCGCCGGGATCGGGAGACGGTCCAGCGTGTCCTGCGCCCTAGTCTGGATTTCTGTGAAGTAATAGGTATAATTGTAGGAGAACGCAGGGTCTAAATCTTCGATAGCCTCGACATGACACGCCCATAACCACAAGTGCAGAAAGTCACATATGGCCAACGTTTTAATAGATATTTTCAGTTTTAGTCTAGATCCTTATGACAACCGTACCTGTCCTGCATTCTGACCCCTCAACTTTGTCATAGGTTCTGCAAACACAGCATCCACACTAATATTAACAGAACTAGCTGAGCAAGCTTCGGTGTAAATGTTAATGTGGACCTCACTCCTACAGTCACCTTCGGACCGGCAGAGTTGTCATGGGGACGTGCACCTAGTAGCTTTAGGCCTGTCATTTCTTCTTTTGCAAACTTTTTTTTATTGCTTCCGAGAATCAATTTTGAAGCAACTTTGGTAAACTCTCGATTGAAATCGAATAAGATTGTGTACAAGCTCCTATACAGACTTGCATTTCCATGGTAACAGACTACAAGCGTACCCAGTGTAGTCTGATCCCACAGTATTGGGCCATTTCTTGCATAGGAGCTGTATAAACAAACATATAGGATTTACCATTTTTCTTTGAAATAAAGTTATTTTTACTTTGGATTGAAAAAAGTTGCAAAAGTGAATATATTCACTCCATGCGACACTACTCTGTCCTCCTGCTCCTGGACCTGTCATCTGCCTTTGACACAGTCGACCATTCCCTCTTACTACAGACTCTCTCATCTCTCGGCATCACAGACTTGGCCCTATCCTAGATCTCCTCATACCTAACAGACCGGACATTCAGAGTCTCCCACTAACACACCACCTCCTCATCTCACCCCCTATCTGTCGGTGTCCCCCAAGGTTCAGTTCTAGGACCGCTGCTCTTCTCCATCTACACCTTAGGCCTGGGACAGCTCATAGAGTCTCATGGCTTTCATTATCACCTCTATGCTGATGACACACAGATCTACCTCTCTGGACCCGATATCTCCTCCTTACTAACCAGAATCCCACAATGTCTGTCCGCTATCTCATCCTTCTTCTCTGCTAGATTTCTAAAACTTAACATGGACACAACAGAATTCATCATCTTTCCACCGTCTCACTCAACCCCCCATCTGACCTATCTATCAACGTTAATGGCTGTTCACTCTCCCCAGTCCCACAAGCTCGCTGCCATGGGGTAACCCTGGATTCTGAACTCCCCTTCAAACCACATATCCAAGCCCTTTCCACTTCCCGACCACTCCAACTCAAAAATATCTCCCGGATCCGCACATTCCTCAACCATGAATCCGCAAAATCACTAGTGCACGCCCTCATCATCTCCCGCTTTGACTACTGCAACCTCCTGCTCTGTGTCGTCCCTTCTAACAGACTCGCACCCCTCCAATCTATCCTAAACTCTGCTGCCCGACTAATCCACCTGGTCCCCTCCTCTCTGTCAATCTCTTCACTGGCTCCCCATTGCCCAGAGACTCCAGTTCAAAACCCTGACCATGGCATACAAAGCCATTCACAACCTGTCTCCTCCATACATCTGTGACCTAGTCTCCCGCTACATACCCGCATGCAACCTCCGATCCTCACAAGATCTCCTTCTCTACTCCCCTCTTCCCACAATCGCATACAAGATTTCTCCCATGCATCCCCCCTACTCTGGAACTCTCTACCCCAACACATCAGACTCTCGCCGACCGTGGAAACCTTCAAAAGGAACCTGAAGACCCACCTCTTCCGACAAGTCTACAACCTGCAGTAACCACCGCTCCACCATACCGATCCACGACCAGCTCTACCCTCACCTTCTGTATCCTCACCCATCCCTTGTAGATTGTGAGCCCTCGCAGGCAGGGTCCTCGCTCCTCCTGTACCAGTCGCTGACTTGTATTGGACAAGATCATTGTAATTGTTTATGCTAGGTATACCCTCTTTTTCACATGTAAAGCGCCATGGAATAAATGGCGCTATAAAAATAAATAATAATATTCCCGCAGTATTTCCCCCAGGGTAACTTACCCTCTTTGTTTTCTGGCTTGAATCTTTCTCAGATTTTTTCTCTTCCTCCCCTTCGGCTTTCGCAGGAGCAGGCGATTCTTCATCATCGCTCTGTTTCTTCTCAGGTTTGCGAGGTTTAACTTCCGAGATCTTCGGAGACGGTCGGGAGATCCGAGGAGACCGCCTTAGCCTCCGTCCAATGTTCTCCTCTGCTTCGACATCCTCCGCTTCTTCCACAGGCAGCTCTGGCCTCCTTTTTTTGTTGGAGATGCGGATGGTCAGTTTCAAACCATCCTTCTGCCTCTCCGACGTCATCTCCTTACCCTCTGAGCCGCTGTTCTCCTCTTCAGCAGCCGCCTTTAGCTTATTTTTACTTCTGGAAGTCAGCGACGGCTTCTCTGGAATTTTCTCCTGATCCGCAGCCTCCTCATCTTGTGCATCTTTGGACTGTGGAGCCTTTCTCTCGATCGTCCTACTCTTGCTCCTTAAAGTGAATGTTTTCTTCTCTTTTACCGGCTCCTTCTCCACAGTCTCTGCTTTCTCAGAAGATGCCGGCTTCTCCTTAACATCGTTGTCTGGTTTCTCTGGATCTTCGCTGGGCTTCTTCTTAGCTGCAGCATTCCTGGTGGAAAATTTTTTGGCTACTGACAATTTTACCTTGGTGGCTTTACTTTTTCCAGCTTTCACCTTCAATTCAGACTCTATGATGCCGTCATCCTTGAGGTCTTCACCCTTTTTATCCGTGACACTTTTCTCTGCCGTCTGTGACCCTTCCTCACATGGTGGGACTTCTTTGGCTGGCTCATCAGACTCTTTGATGGTCTCTGCATCCTTTCTAGGCTCTTCCTCCTTTGGGGGCATCTTTTCTTTCTCAGCTTCCACTTTCTTATCATCGACTCTCGATACCGCGGTACATTTGCTCGAGTCCGCTTCAGTTGTTTCTAACACTGAGGTCGCTGTCGAAGAGAATTCTTGCACGGTGGGCGAACTCCGGTCATTGCTGAGGTCCGTCACACCTTTCTCCAGTCCATCTACCATTTTAGTTTTGCCGTTCTCCTTAAGTTCTTGTAAACTTTTAATGACGCTTGAATTCCGCTTCTCGTTGGCAATACCGTTTTCGTCCTTGGTGCACTCGATAACGGACTCTCTCGGAGCAGCGGCGCCGTCCTCCGCTTGGTCGCCCTTCGCTTTGTGCGCTTTATCACTATTCACCTCTCCGTTGACCAGTTGCTTCCCATCAGTAGCAGCTTTCGTACCGTCGTCTTCCGGCTTCCCCTCCTCTTTCTGAAGCAGCTCTTTTGTGGGGGTTTTTGACTTGCAGATCGCCGCTTTAACCGGGCTGTCGAAATCATCGGTAAGTTTCAGTTCCCGTTTCTTCAACGGTATCTTAGCCTGCTGATCGTTCTTTATTTTCTCCGTATCCTCCACAGGTTTTTCCACGTGTTCCTCCGCACGCTTGACGATGACAGAAACTTCTGCACGCTCCGGGTCTTGGGGCGAAGGGGTCTTTTCGGAGCTCCCTTTGGATTCCTTTAAGTCTTTCGGCTCAGTTTTTTCCGGCTTACTCTCGGCTTTTACGGGTTTTATGTTCTCCTTGAAGGAGTCGCTCTCTTTGGCGGTTGGTTTCCCTTCCTCGGCGTCTGAGGACGGTTCGGTCTTTATTTCGCTGCTGGTCTTCAGAGGCGTTTCGCCGGTGGTTTTGCAGCTGCTGCCGTTTTCAGTCGGAGACTCACTCGTTTTCTTATTTACCGCGTCCGCCTTCTCCTCTTTCATTTCAGCATCCTCCGCAGTTTTCTCTAAAAGCGGAAGAAAAAGAAAACCATTGGGAATTGAATAGTTTGTGTGTTGGCTGTAGATGGTCGGTGCATTTTCATACACTCTACTAGATAACGTAGGGGGGGTCTTCCATCTAAACCCCGGCTTTAACAGCTTAACGATCTGGGAATTTTTTTTATTTTTTTTTTTGCCTTTGTATTTTTTCCTTCCCTTGTTCCAAGAGTCATAACAGTTATTTGCTGGCACTTTGATGGTGTGCACTGCCGGCGTCTTTCCCGGCAGATGATGGCTGTTATTCAGCCATCATCTGCCATGGATGGAGCAGATGTTTGCGGCTGTTAACCTGTTAAATGCCACTGTCAATCTCAAACACCATTTACAGCGTGCGGGCAGGGGGGGGGGGGGGCGTTATTTTATGCGACTGATTCTATGGCCTGCCATGACTGCCGGTAGTCTGTGAAGACCCCCCATCCCTGTCATGACAGTACTCCTGTGAAAGCCAGCCTGTAGTGGGAGTTTATATGAGACCACGATTTCTGTTATATACAGCAATGCTGTGGCACTGGAGTATATAGCACAAGCAATCGGATGATCACAGGCTCAAGTCTCCCAACGGGAACAACATATACAATAAAGAAAGGTAAGAAAAATGTTTTTAAAAATATGAGAAAAAAAAAAGAAAAATGTTCAAATCACCACCATCCCCCACCCATTAAAAAATACACATATTTAGAATTGCCATGGCCGTAAAAGCGCTATCTATCAAAATATAAAATTAATTAGCCTGATTGGTAAACGACGTAATGAGAAAAGTCGTCGAAAACACCAGAATTACGGGGTGTTTTTTTTGCCTGCCACAGGATTGCAATAAAATGCAACAAGAGGCGATTAAAACATCACAACAATTCCAAGATGGTATCAATAAAAAAATGTCAGCTCAGGGGGCAAAATAATAAGCTCGTTACAGGTCTCACAAAAAAAAAAAAAAAAAAAATCCTGAATTTTTTTTCACCACTTAAGAAAAAAACCACTATACATGTTTGGTATCTGTGTAATTGTACAGACCGGGGGAATCATATTGACAGGTCAGCGTTACCATATAGTAAACATGATCAATAAAACAAAATTGGAATTGCATTTTTTCGCAATTTTGCTGCACTAGACTATGTGAAAAATAAAAAAAAGTTCATAACTCTTGGAAAAAAAGGAGGAAAAAAAAAGGAAATTAGTCATAGTGGGAAGGGGTTAAGAGGACTTGTGTTTTTGCAGATATTGAACGATACCTTTCATCTTACCACATTATCATTATGCAGAAAAAAATAAATAAAAATGGGAAGAAAAAAAAACAACAACAAGTGCAGTGAAATTCAGCTATTTTGAGGTTTCTTTTTGCAGTAAAAATGACCTGGTATCAAGATCCTCTAGGTCAGTGTGATTATGAGGAAACCAAACAGGTATTTTTTTTTTTTTTTCTTTTAGTGATAAAAAAAAAAAAAAACATCCATAACCATATTCTTTTCAGTGACTGTCAAATGTGATTTTTTTCTTTTTGGCATTTAATATACAGTTCCAATAATAAATATACGTACTTTCAGACACAGGAATACTAAATGTGTTTATTTCTTTATTTGGGGGGGATTTGAATTTTTATACTTTTTAAAACTTTATTTTATTATTTTTTTTCAGCTCCATCACGGAACTTTACCATGTGATCATCACATCCCTTATATTATATACTGCATTGCAGTATATAGCAAAATCATGGTTCTTTTATTAAGATCAGCATATGGCGGAGGAAAACAAAGATGGCAGTTATGGGGCCTTCAGCATTAATTTCAATAGGAACAATGTAATGCTTCATTCCACCTGTAGAGGCACTATAGGAGTGCTGCACCCGGGTGCTGGGTTTCCCTAGATCCCAGCAGCAGGACCTCTGATCAGCTCATGGTTGCAGGCTGCCATAGATCACCTGTAGCAAATCTTTGACAGAAAGCGAATAAACTTCAGCTAGATAAGAGCGCTATTAATGATCTCGCTACTGAACATTTCTCCCGAATATCTGGGGTAATTATTACAGAGCCGCGAGTAATAATACTAAGTACCCTCATCCTCGTCTTTCTTAACATCTTCATCTGGATTAGGATTTTGAGATGAATTTTCTTCTGGTTCAGGTTTCTTCAGTAACGCGGGGTCTATTTGTGCTTTCAGAAGTTCCAGGACCTCTGCTAACTCATTCCTGGACCTGCAGAAGAGACAGAAAAGATGAAAGCACATTAAGAGTCTGGATGTTAGGGGTTCATGTTATAAAGTGTAAGGTAAGATCTCCACACACAAGAGAAAAGCAGGAGGAGCTGCACTCACTATTCTGCTGGTGCAGTCACTGTGTACATACATTACATTACTGATCCTGAGTTACATCCTGTATTATACTCCAGAGCTGCACTCACTATTCTGCTGGTGCAGTCACTGTGTACATACATTACATTACTGATCCTGAGTTACATCCTGTATTATACTCCAGAGCTGCACTCACTATTCTGCTGGTGCAGTCACTATGTACATACATTACATTACTGATCCTGAGTTACATCCTGTATAATACTCCAGAGCTGCACTCACTATTCTGCTGGTGCAGTCACTGTGTACATACATTACATTACTGATCCTGAGTTACATCTTGTATTATACTCCAGAGCTGCACTCACTATTCTGCTGGTGCAGTCACTGTGTACATACATTACATTACTGATCCTGTACTGGTCCTGAGTTACATCCTGTATTATACTCCAGAGCTGCACTCACTATTCTGCTGGTGCAGTCACTGTGTACATACATTACATTACTGATCCTGAGTTACATCCTGTATTATACTCCAGAGCTGCACTCACTATTCTGCTGGTGCAGTCACTATGTACATACATTACATTACTGATCCTGAGTTACATCCTGTATAATACTCCAGAGCTGCACTCACTATTCTGCTGGTGCAGTCACTGTGTACATACATTACATTACTGATCCTGAGTTACATCTTGTATTATACTCCAGAGCTGCACTCACTATTCTGCTGGTGCAGTCACTGTGTACATACATTACATTACTGATCCTGTACTGGTCCTGAGTTACATCCTGTATTATACTCCAGAGCTGCACTCACTATTCTGCTGGTGCAGTCACTGTGTACATACATTACATTACTGATCCTCTACTGATCCTGAGTTACATCCTGTATTATACTCCAGAGCTGCACTCACTATTCTGCTGGTGCAGTCACTGTGTACATACATTACATTACTGATCCTGAGTTACATCTTGTATTATACTCCAGAGCTGCACTCACTATTCTGCTGGTGCAGTCACTGTGTACATACATTACTGATCCTGAGTTACATCCTGTATTATACTCCAGAGCTGCACTCACTATTCTGCTGGTGCAGTCACTGTGTACATACATTACATTACTGATCCTGTACTGGTCCTGAGTTACATCCTGTATTATACTCCAGAGCTGCACTCACTATTCTGCTGGTGCAGTCACTGTGTACATACATTACATTACTGACCCTGTACTGATCCTGAGTTACATCCTGTATTATACTCCAGAGCTGTACTCACTATTCTGCTGGTGCAGTCACTGTGTACATACATTACATTACTGATCCTGAGTTACATCTTGTATTATACTCCAGAGCTGCACTCACTATTCTGCTGGTGCAGTCACTGTGTACATACATTACATTACTGATCCTGTACTGATCCTGAGTTACCTCCTGTATTATACGCCAGAGCTGCACTCACTATTCTGCTGGTGCAGTCACTGTGTACATACATTACATTACTGATCCTGTACTGATCCTGAGTTACCTCCTGTATTATACGCCAGAGCTGCACTCACTATTCTGCTGGTGCAGTCACTATGTACATACATTACATTACTGATCCGGAGTTACATCCTGTATTATACTCCAGAGCTGCACTCACTCTTCTGCTGGTGCAGTCACTGTGTACATACATTACATTACTGATCCTGAGTTACATCCTGTATTATACTCCAGAGCTGCACTCACTATTCTGCTGGTGCAGTCACTGTGTACATACATTACATTACTGATCCTGTACTGATCCTGAGTTACCTCCTGTATTATACTCCAGAGCTGCACTCACTATTCTGCTGGTGCAATCACTGTGTACATACATTACATTACTGATCCCGAGTTACATCCTGTATTATACTCCAGAGCTGCACTCACTATTCTGCTGGTGCAGTCACTGTGTACATACATTACATTACTGATCCTGAGTTACATCCTGTATTATACGCCATAGCTGCACTCACTATTCTGCTGGTGCAGTCACTGTGTACATACATTACATTACTGATCCTGAGTTATATCCTGTATTATACTCCAGAGCTGCACTCACTATTCTGCTGGTGCAGTCACTGTGTACATACATTACATTACTGATCCTGAGTTACATCCTGTATTATACTCCAGAGCTGCACTCACTATTCTGCTGGTGCAGTCACTGTGTACAGTCATGGCCAAAAGTATTGAGAATGAGACAAATAGTAATTTTTCCAAAGTTTACTGCTTCATTTTTTGTAATGGCAATTTGCATATACCTTGAATGTCAAAGAGTGATCAGCTTAACAGCAATTACTGTACTTGCAAAGTCAATATTTGCCCAGAAAATGAACTTTAACCCCCAAAACACATTTCAACATCATTGCAGTCCTGCCTTAAAAGGAGCAGCTAACATCGTTTTAGTGATTGATCCATTAACACAGGTGTGGGTGTTGATGAGGACAGGGCTGGCGATCAATCAGTCATGATTAAGTAAGAATGACATCACTGGACACTTTAAAAGGAGGCTGGTTCTTGGTATCATTGTTTCTCTTCAGTTAACCATGGTTATCTCTAAAGAAACACGTGCAGCCATCATTGCACTGCACAAAAATGGCCTAACAGGGAAGAGTATCGCAGCTACAAACATTGCACCTCAGTCAACAATTTATCGCATCATCAAGAACTTCAAGGAGAGAGCTTCCATTGTTGTCAAAAAGGCCGAGGGTGCCCAAGAAAAACCAGCAAGCGCCAGGACCGTATCTTAAAACTGTTTCAGCTGCGGGATCGGACTACCAGCAGTGCCGAGCTTGCTCAGGAATGGCAGCAGGCAGGTGTGAGTGCTTCTGCACGCACTGTGAGGCGGAGACTCTTTGAGCAAGGGCTGGTTTCAAGGAGGGCAGCAAAGAAGCCACTTCTCTCCAGAAATAACATCAGGGACCGACTGATATTCTGCAAAAGGTACAGGGAGTGGACTGCTGAGGACTGGGGCAAAGTCATTTTCTCTGATGAATCCCCTTTTCGATTGTTTGGGACATCTGGAAAACAGCTTATTCGGAGAAGAAGAGGTGAGCGCTACCACCAGTCTTGTCTCATGCCAACTGTAAAGCATCCTGAAACCATTCATGTGTGGGGTTGCTTCTCAGCCAAGGGAATCGGCTCACTCACAGTCTTACCTAAAAACACAGCCATGAATAAAGAATGGTACCAGAATGTCCTCCAAGAGCAACTTCTCCCAACCGTCCAAGAGCAGTTTGGCGCCCAACAATGCCTTTTCCAGCATGATGGAGCACCTTGCCATAAAGCAAAGGTGATGACTAAATGGCTCATGGAACAAAACATAGAGATTTTGGGTCCATGGCCTGGAAACTCCCCAGATCTTAATCCCATTGAGAACTTGTGGTCAATCATCAAGAGACGGGTGGACAAACAAAAACCAACAAATTCTGGCAAAATGCAAGCATTGATTATGCAAGAATGGACTGCTATCAGTCAGGATTTGGTCCAAAAGTTGATTGAGAGCATGCCAGGGAGAATTACAGAGGTCTTGAAGAAGAAGGGGCAACACTGCAAATATTGACTTGCTGCATTAACTCATTCTAAGGGTATGTGCACACGATGCAGAAATGCTCAGGATTTTTTCCTGAGCGTTTCTGCATCTCTCTGGCAGGAAAAAACGCATGCGGATTGTACATGCGGTTTCCTGCCAGGGACATGCGGAAATGAAGCGGTCTTCACTTTCATTTCCGCATGCGGGTTGACAAGCGCTTCCCAAGCGATTTTAGCATCACTTGGAAAGTGCTTGTCAACTTCACACTATATAAATCCATGCAACCGGCATGGATTTATATAGTGTGTGAATGTCAAAAAATAAAAAATAAATCTATACTTTACCCTCTGATGGCCCCCGGTGTCCGGCTTCGCTCGGTCCCGGCTGCCGGCAGTGAAGACTTTAGGACCTTCCGACGTCAGCGTCACGTGACCCGTCACATGACTGACGTCAGCGAAGGTCCTTCATTCAACCGCGAAGTGCGCGGGAAGCCGGCAGGACGCAGCGCGGGCCGCAGAAGGTGAGAATATATATATTTTTTATTTTATTCTTTTTTTTTTAATGGTACCTGGGTCTGGATGAGAGTCCTCTCATCCACACCCGGGTACCATCCGCACATTAGACCGCATGAAAAGCGCATCAACATATACAGTGATGCGGATTCCATGCGGTCTAATGCAAGACAATGGCGGCAAAAGAGCAGCGTTTCCGCAAAATTAATTGACATGCTGCGGATTTTTGACCGTAGCGTTTACGCTGCGGAAAAATCCGCATCATGGGCACAGCTCATGCGGATTTCCATTGGGGAACATTGCTGCCCTTCTACCATGCGTTTTTCATGCGTTTCCGCGGCGTTTACGCAACTGCAAAAACGCCGCGGAAACGCATGAAAAACGCATCGTGTGAACTCAGCCTAACTGTCAATATAACCTATTGGTACTCATAATATGATTGCAATTATATTTCTGTATGTGATATAAACACTAAAAAAAACAGAGGCCAGCAGATCATGTGAAAATATCATTTTGATGTCATTCTCAAAACTTTTGGCCATGACTGTACATTACATTACTGATCCTGAGTTACCTCCTGTATTATACTCCAGAGCTGCACTCACTATTCTGCTGGTGCAGTCACTGTGTACATACATTACATTACTGATCCTGAGTTACATCTTGTATTATACTCCAGAGCTGCACTCACTATTCTGCTGGTGGAGTCACTGTGTACATACATAACATTACTGATCCTGAATTACATAATGTATTATACTCCAGAGCTGCACTCACTATTCTGCTGGTGCAGTCACTGTGTACATACATTACTGATCCTGAGTTACATCCTGTATTATACTCCAGAGCTGCACTCACTATTCTGCTGGTGCAGTCACTGTGTACATACATTACATTACTGACCCTGTACTGATCCTGAGTTACATCCTGTATTATACTCCAGAGCTGCACTCACTATTCTGCTGGTGCACTCACTGTGTACATACATTACATTACTGATCCTGAGTTACATCCTGTATTATACTCCAGAGCTGAACTCACTATTCTGCTGGTGCAGTCACTGTGTACATACATTACATTACTGATCCCGAGTTACATCTTGTATTATACTTCAGAGCTGCACTCACTATTCTGCTGGTGCGGTCACTGTGTACATACATTACTGATCCTGAGTTACATCCTGTAGTATACTCCAGAGCTGCACTCACTATTCTGCTAGTGCAGTCACTGTGTGCATACATTACTGATCGTGTACTGATCCTGAGTTACATCCTGTATTATACTCCAGAGCTGCACTCACTATTCTGCTGGTGCAGTCACTGTGTACATACATTACATTACTGATCCTGTACTGATCCTGAGTTACATCCTGTATTATACTCCAGAGCTGCACTCACTATTCTGCTGGTGCAGTCACTGTGTACATACATTACATTACTGATCCTGAGTTACATCCTGTATTATACTCCAGAGCTGCACTCACTATTCTGCTGGTGGAGTCGCTGTGTACATACATTACATTACTGATCCTGTACTGATCCTGAGTTACCTCCTGTATTATACTCCAGAGCTGCACTCACTATTCTGCTGGTGCAGTCAGTGTACGTACATTACATTACTGATCCTGAGTTACATCCTGTATTATACTCCAGAGCTGCACTCACTATTCTGCTGGTGGAGTCGCTGTGTACATACATTACATTACTGATCCTGTACTGATCCGGAGTTACATCCTGTATTATACTCCAGAGCTGCACTCACTATTATGCTGGTGGAGTCACGGTGTACATACATTACATTACTGATCCGGAGTTACATCCTGTATTATACCCCAGAGCTGCACTCACTATTCTGCTGGTGCAGTCACTGTGTACATACATTACATTACTGATCCTGAATTACATAATGTATTATACTCCAGAGCTGCACTCACTATTCTGCTGGTGCAGTCACTGTGTACATACATTACATTACTGATCCTGAGTTACATCCTGTATTATACTCCAGAGCTGCACTCACTATTCTGCTGGTGCAGTCACTGTGTACATACATTACTGATCCTGAGTTACATCCTGTATTATACTCCAGAGCTGCACTCACTATTCTGCTGGTGCAGTCACTGTGTACATATATTACATTACTGATCCTGAGTTACATCCTGTATTATACTCCAGAGCTGCACTCACTATTCTGCTGGTGCAGTCACTGTGTACATACATTACATTACTGACCCTGTACTGATCCTGAGTTACATCCTGTATTATACTCCAGAGCTGCACTCACTATTCTGCTGGTGCAGTCACTGTGTACATACATTACATTACTGATCCTGAGTTACATCCTGTATTATACTCCAGAGCTGAACTCACTATTCTGCTGGTGCAGTCACTGTGTACATACATTACATTACTGATCCTAAGTTACATCCTGTATTATACTCCAGAGCTGCACTCACTATTCTGCTGGTGGAGTCGCTGTGTACATACATTACATTACTGATCCTGTACTGATCCTGAGTTACCTCCTGTATTATACTCCAGAGCTGCACTCACTATTCTGCTGGTGGAGTCACTGTGTACATACATTACATTACTGATCCTGTACTGATCCTGAGTTACATCCTGTATTATACTCCAGAGCTGCACTCACTATTCGGCTGGTGCAGTCACTGTGTACATATATTACATTACTGATCCTGAGTTACATCCTGTATTATACTCCAGAGCTGCACTCACTATTCTGCTGGTGCAGTCACTGTGTACATACATTACATTACTGATCCTGAGTTGCATCCTGTATTATACTCCAGAGCTGCACTCACTATTCTGCTGGTGCAGTCACTGTGTACATACATTACATTACTGACCCTGTACTGATCCTGAGTTACATCCTGTATTATACTCCAGAGCTGCACTCACTATTCTGCTGGTGCAGTCACTGTGTACATACATTACATTACTGATCCTGAGTTACATCCTGTATTATACTCCAGAGCTGAACTCACTATTCTGCTGGTGCAGTCACTGTGTACATACATTACTGATCCTGAGTTACATCCTGTAGTATACTCCAGAGCTGCACTCACTATTCTGCTAGTGCAGTCACTGTGTGCATACATTACTGATCCTGTACTGATCCTGAGTTACATCCTGTATTATACTCCAGAGCTGCACTCACTATTCTGCTGGTGCAGTCACTGTGTACATACATTACATTACTGATCCTGTACTGATCCTGAGTTACATCCTGTATTATACTCCAGAGCTGCACTCACTATTCTGCTGGTGCAGTCACTGTGTACATACATTACATTACTGATCCTGAGTTACATCCTGTATTATACTCCAGAGCTGCACTCACTATTCTGCTGGTGCAGTCACTGTGTACATACATTACATTACTGATCCTGAGTTACATCCTGTATTATACTCCAGAGCTGCACTCACTATTCTGCTGGTGGAGTCGCTGTGTACATACATTACATTACTGATCCTGTACTGATCCTGAGTTACCTCCTGTATTATACTCCAGAGCTGCACTCACTATTCTGCTGGTGCAGTCAGTGTACGTACATTACATTACTGATCCTGAGTTACATCCTGTATTATACTCCAGAGCTGCACTCACTATTCTGCTGGTGGAGTCGCTGTGTACATACATTACATTACTGATCCTGTACTGATCCGGAGTTGCATCCTGTATTATACTCCAGAGCTGCACTCACTATTCTGCTGGTGGAGTCACTGTGTACATACATTACATTACTGATCCTGTACTGATCCGGAGTTGCATCCTGTATTATACTCCAGAGCTGCACTCACTATTCTGCTGGTGCAGTCACTGTGTACATACATTACATTACTGATCCTGAGTTACATCCTGTATTATACTCCAGAGCTGCACTCACTATTATGCTGGTGGAGTCACGGTGTACATACATTACATTACTGATCCGGAGTTACATCCTGTATTATACCCCAGAGCTGCACTCACTATTCTGCTGGTGCAGTCACTGTGTACATACATTACATTACTGATCCTGAATTACATAATGTATTATACTCCAGAGCTGCACTCACTATTCTGCTGGTGCAGTCACTGTGTACATACATTACATTACTGATCCTGAGTTACATCCTGTATTATACTCCAGAGCTGCACTCACTATTCTGCTGGTGCAGTCACTGTGTACATACATTACTGATCCTGAGTTACATCCTGTATTATACTCCAGAGCTGCACTCACTATTCTGCTGGTGCAGTCACTGTGTACATATATTACATTACTGATCCTGAGTTACATCCTGTATTATACTCCAGAGCTGCACTCACTATTCTGCTGGTGCAGTCACTGTGTACATACATTACATTACTGACCCTGTACTGATCCTGAGTTACATCCTGTATTATACTCCAGAGCTGCACTCACTATTCTGCTGGTGCAGTCACTGTGTACATACATTACATTACTGATCCTGAGTTACATCCTGTATTATACTCCAGAGCTGAACTCACTATTCTGCTGGTGCAGTCACTGTGTACATACATTACATTACTGATCCTAAGTTACATCCTGTATTATACTCCATCGCTGCACTCACTATTCTGCTGGTGCAGTCACTGTGTACATACATTACATTACTGATCCTGAGTTACATCCTGTATTATACTCCAGAGCTGCACTCACTATTCTGCTGGTGGAGTCGCTGTGTACATACATTACATTACTGATCCTGTACTGATCCTGAGTTACCTCCTGTATTATACTCCAGAGCTGCACTCACTATTCTGCTGGTGCAGTCAGTGTACGTACATTACATTACTGATCCTGAGTTACATCCTGTATTATACTCCAGAGCTGCACTCACTATTCTGCTGGTGGAGTCGCTGTGTACATACATTACATTACTGATCCTGTACTGATCCGGAGTTGCATCCTGTATTATACTCCAGAGCTGCACTCACTATTCTGCTGGTGGAGTCACTGTGTACATACATTACATTACTGATCCTGTACTGATCCGGAGTTACATCCTGTATTATACTCCAGAGCTGCACTCACTATTATGCTGGTGGAGTCACGGTGTACATACATTACATTACTGATCCGGAGTTACATCCTGTATTATACCCCAGAGCTGCACTCACTATTCTGCTGGTGCAGTCACTGTGTACATACATTACATTACTGATCCTGAATTACATAATGTATTATACTCCAGAGCTGCACTCACTATTCTGCTGGTGCAGTCACTGTGTACATACATTACATTACTGATCCTGAGTTACATCCTGTATTATACTCCAGAGCTGCACTCACTATTCTGCTGGTGCAGTCACTGTGTACATACATTACATTACTGACCCTGTACTGATCCTGAGTTACATCCTGTATTATACTCCAGAGCTGCACTCACTATTCTGCTGGTGCAGTCACTGTGTACATACATTACATTACTGATCCTGAGTTACATCCTGTATTATACTCCAGAGCTGAACTCACTATTCTGCTGGTGCAGTCACTGTGTACATACATTACATTACTGATCCTGAGTTACATCCTGTATTATACTCCAGAGCTGCACTCACTATTCTGCTGGTGCAGTCACTGTGTACATATATTACATTACTGATCCTGAGTTACATCCTGTATTATACTCCAGAGCTGCACTCACTATTCTGCTGGTGCAGTCACTGTGTACATACATTACATTACTGACCCTGTACTGATCCTGAGTTACATCCTGTATTATACTCCAGAGCTGCACTCACTATTCTGCTGGTGCAGTCACTGTGTACATACATTACATTACTGATCCTGAGTTACATCCTGTATTATACTCCAGAGCTGCACTCACTATTCTGCTGGTGCAGTCACTGTGTACATACATTACATTACTGATCCTGAATTACATAATGTATTATACTCCAGAGCTGCACTCACTATTCTGCTGGTGCAGTCACTGTGTACATACATTACTGATCCTGAGTTACATCCTGTATTATACTCCAGAGCTGCACTCACTATTCTGCTGGTGCAGTCACTGTGTACATACATTACTGATCCTGAGTTACATCCTGTATTATACTCCAGAGCTGCACTCACTATTCTGCTGGTGCAGTCACTGTGTACATATATTACATTACTGATCCTGAGTTACATCCTGTATTATACTCCAGAGCTGCACTCACTATTCTGCTGGTGCAGTCACTGTGTACATACATTACATTACTGACCCTGTACTGATCCTGAGTTACATCCTGTATTATACTCCAGAGCTGCACTCACTATTCTGCTGGTGTAGTCACTGTGTACATACATTACATTACTGATCCTGAGTTACATCCTGTATTATACTCCAGAGCTGAACTCACTATTCTGCTGGTGCAGTCACTGTGTACATACATTACTGATTCTAAGTTACATCCTGTATTATACTCCAGAGCTGCACTCACTATTCTGCTGGTGCAGTCACTGTGTACATACATTACATTACTGATCCTGAGTTACATCCTGTATTATACTCCAGAGCTGCGCTCACTATTCTGCTGCTGCAGTCACTGTGTACATACATTACATTACTGATCCTGAGTTACATCCTGTATTATACTCCAGAGCTGCACTCACTATTCTGCTGGTGCAGTCACTGTGTACATACATTACATTACTGATCCTGAGTTACATCCTGTATTATACTCCAGAGCTGCACTCACTATTCTGCTGCTGCAGTCACTGTGTACATACATTACATTACTGATCATGTACTGATCCTGAGTTACATCCTGTATTATACTCCAGAGCTGCACTCACTATTCTGCTGCTGCAGTCACTGTGTACATACATTACTGATCCTGTACTGATCCTGAGTTACATCCTGTAGTATACTCCAGAGCTGTACTCACTATTCTGCTGGTGCAGTCACTGTGTACATACATTACATTACTGATCCTGAGTTACATCCTGTATTATACTCCAGAGCTGCACTCACTATTCTGCTGGTGCAGTCACTGTGTACATACATTACAGTACTGATCCTGAGTTACATCCTGTATTATACTCCAGAGCTGCACTCACTATTCTGCTGGTGCAGTCACTGTGTACATACATTACATTACTGATCCTGTACTGATCCTGAGTTACCTCCTGTATTATACCCCAGAGCTGCACTCACTATTCTGCTGGTGCAGTCACTGTGTACATACATTACATTACTGATCCTGTACTGATCCTGAGTTACATCCTGTATTATACTCCAGAGCTGCACTCACTATTCTGCTGGTGCAGTCACTGTGTACATACATTACATTACTGATCCTGTACTGATCCTGAGTTACATCCTGTATTATACTCCAGAGCTGCACTCACTATTCTGCTGGTGCGGTCACTGTGTACATAAATTACATTACTGATCCTGAGTTACATCCTGTATTATACTCCAGAGCTACATTTACTATTCTGCTGAAATTAAAATCTGAGGAAGCTGTGCAGACACTGAAGAAGCAGGGAGTGCTGTGAATTCTGCAGAGTGCAGACTATATTATATTGCAGCTATTGAGAGGGTGTAACAGTGATTTTCGGTCCTCATTCACACCAGCAGCGCACACTGCCCTCACCTGACTATGCACTTCCAGGAGGAGCCGTCCTGGTCATCCTGCTCCTCGATGTACACGCGGATGTTATGGTCTTGGTCCAGTTGATACCAGTACATTAGGCCGTCCTTGTCGCGTCCTATGGGCTGGACCCGCATGGCATCCGCCTCTTCTTCATTGATGGCATTCTTAAACTTCAGATTGTCGTCAAACTGACACTCGCATAAGTGCTGTAACGAGAGAAGGTGTAAGCGGAGCGCCATCCTGTGTCCGTCGCACTACAGCAGGTGATATAAAAATAAGCCCATAAAACCAATATTCTGGGCATCCAAATCTGGTCCACGGTTTATCTACAAGACGGCATTGCCCCTGGGCGGAGTCCTGAGACTACAGAGCCCCCTGGGTCGCCCTCATTGCACATATGAAAGATGTTCTGACACAGCCGACTCTCCACCGTTTGCAAAACTACAACTCCCAGCATGCGTAGAAGTTCTGCAACACATAATTTTGCATCACGACCTCATGTTTTTCAAGAGCTCTGCTTACAGTCACAAGAGCCTTTATGGCAGGTGTGGAAAAAAACATTAATGCTGACCAGATCCCCCAACTCCATTTACTGAAATGCAACCCCAAACTTGCAGGACCCTCCACCATGCTTCACTGTCACTGTTGTGCTTCTCTCCAGCCCTTCGGAGAACAACCTGCCTCCTGTTATTGCTGAGTATCTCACACTGTCTCCTCCATCCAGAGTCCTGCTGACATTGCTCTGCACTAGTGATGATCGAGTATGTTCTGTTAACCCTGTCGGCGAGCATGCTCGGGTGCTCACAGAGTATCTTCAGCGGTGCTCGTTGTTATGTTTTCGTCACTCAGTGCTAATGATTTACGACTGGCAGCTTTAATACATGTGAGGAATACATAAGAAACAGGCATTCCTCACATGTATTAAAGCTGTCAGTCATAAATCATGAGCACGGAGTGAAGAAAACATAACGAGCATCGCTGAAGATACTCGGCAAGCACCGGAGTATGCTCGCCGAAAGGGTTAACAGAACATACTGGCTCATCACCACTCTGCACCCTAGTTAATATGTTTTTGGGCATAGTTGCCACTTTCATTTTTGGTCATATTTCTTCCATGAAGATCACTTCTGGCCAAAATTCTCCAATCATTAGACTGTTCCCACTGGTTGCTGCCACTTCTGAGCTGATGTCACTGCTGGACATCTTCCGATTTCTAAAAGGAAGGGAGCATGATGAGTCTTTCATCTGCTGCACTAAGTTGCCTTGGCCGAACTCTACGATCCTCAATGTTACCCATTTCTAGGTGCTTCTTCAGAAGAGCTTGATCAGCACATTCTGAAACCCCAGTCTGCTATGAAATCTCTGCCTGGGAGAGACCTTGCTGATGCAGTATAACTACCTGGTGTCTGACTGTTGCTTTGCTCAGTCTTGCCATGCTGTATGACCTGTGACATGAGACTGTCTTCCACAACCTCACCTTTGCAGCATAGTTTCACTGTTCCTCACCCAGTTTTATGCCTTTTTACACAGCCGTTTCTCTTTTTATGACTGTGTTTCAACCTATGAAATGATAATCATTTGTTTGGTGGGATTGGTTCCTCACATACCCGACTACAAAATACCAGACTTAAGTTTATTTTTTTTCTTCTTTATTCTGGTGACCATTCAGTTGTTTTCCAGGAATATCCTCAGGGAAGACATCAATGGAAATCACCCCCCCCCAGGACCTTGATTGATAATAACCATGCCACATCACTGAGCCCCCCCCCCCAAAAAAAACCTGGCAAAGATCCTCTAGAGAATGACCTGCATACTGACCTTCAGCATCCCCACTTTACACTCCACGTCCATCTCCTGGTAGCCCTTCTTCTCCATCTCCCAGGCCCATGTGCTGTTGTAGTCCTGACATATCTGGAGATTACAAATGGCGGTGATTACACATTAAAGTCCAGCAATACCTTTAAGTGACCGGTCTGTTCCTCCGTTTCGGAGAACTCAGCGTTTGAATTGATGTGCAAATGAAGCTGAAGAGCTATGGTAGATCTGAAGCCTCTGTCACTCCAGCTCTATTCCTTGCCTCCTTCTGCTCAAGGTGGCACTTGATTTTTTTTTTTTTTTTCATTGCAAGGACATGTAAGGTTTCAAATCACTTTTTGTTGAATTTTTTGGGGAAACTTGTGGCGACTGATGAAGGACTATTCTGGCATTTCATTTCTGCCCCCGATTTGCATAAATATTTCTATATTTTATTAGCTTGGCCATTTGTGCATGCAGTAATACCAAAATATCTAAATTTTTTTTGCTACACTTGGTGAAAGCATGGGTGGAGATTTAAACTTATTTTTTTATTTTTTAAAAATATATAAAGTTATTTTTTTAGGGGGTGTGAAGCTGCAGTCACTTGATCTCATATGTAATACTAGGGTATTGCAGTGTACTGTAAAAATGACGATCTCCTACGAACCCCAACTTCATAGATTTCACACGGCCCTCGGCTGCTATGGCAATCACGTCGCATGGGGTGGCAGTGGCCATCGGAAGGGACATCTGCCACGCTTCACAACAGTATTCAAGGGGCTAATGTGACCCTAAATCCGATCGCGTCAATTACCATCGGGTGCTGGCTGTGCTCTCCACAGCTGACACTTTGCTACAATAGACAACGATCCTCTTGAGCAAAGCAGTCTGACCTCTACCTGCACCGATACATTGCAACACATCAGGACAAGAGAACGATTATCGCAACCATTTTATTTCCCTCAAAGACTGGCTATAACTGTGACAAACCTCCAGCTGTGAGAATCACTGTAACGACAACCTCAATTCCCCAAAAGAGTTGGACCGCTGTATAAAATGTAAAGAAATCAAGAATGCAATGATTTGGAAATCTCTTATCACCATATTGTATAGAACAGATCAGGAGTTGAACGTTGGACATTTTTCACGTCATTTAAAAAAAAATAATAATTCTCATTTAGAAATTGATGGCAGCAAAAAAAATCTCCAAAAGTTATGACCGTTAACAAAAAGGATGGAAAAGTAAGTAATAAAGGAAAAATAGCTGGAGGGTCAATATTCAAGTATAAAGAGAGTGTTAGAGAGGCAGAGTCTCCCAGAAGCAAAGATGGTCAGAAGTCACCAATCTGTGAACAACTGAGGCTAAATATTGTGGGGCAATTTCAGAAAAATGTTCCTCAACGTAAAAATCACAAAGACTTTGAATATTCATCAGCTACAGGACATATCATCAAAGGATTCAGAGATTCTGGAGAAATCCATGTGCGCAAGGGACAAGGCAGACAGTCAATATTGGAGGCTCCTGATCTCTGAGCCATCAGGGGACACTGCATTAAATACAGGCAGGATTAGGGGAGCAAACCAGGAATACGTCCAGACATCATTGTCCGATCACAGGTGTCCGTGCAATCCACAAATGCAAGTTACAGCTCTATCATGTAAAGAAGCAAAATATCAGCACAATTCAAACAAATCCATCTTCTCTGGGCCAAAGCTCATTTATAATAGACAGAAGCAACATAGAAACTGTTCTGTGGTCAGATGCATCAATGAGAAATACTTTATTGAAAGCAAGAATGCAGCGTCCTGTGGACTCCGGAGGAGAGGGACCGTCCAGCTGGTTATCGAGGAGAGGGACCGTCCAGCTGGTTATCGAGGAGAGGGACCGTCCAGCTGGTTATCGAGGAGAGGGACCGTCCAGCTGGTTATCGAGGAGAGGGACCGTCCAGCTGGTTATCGAGGAGAGGGACCGTCCAGCTGGTTATCGAGGAGAGGGACCGTCCAGCTGGTTATCGAGGAGAGGGACCGTCCAGCTGGTTATCGAGGAGAGGGACCGTCCAGCTGGTTATCGAGGAGAGGGACCGTCCAGCTGGTTATCTCTGATATACAGTGGGGAAAATAAGTATTTGATACACTGCCAACTTTGCAGTTTCCCCACCTACAAAGAATGGAGAGGTCTGTAATTTTTTTCGTAGGTGCACTTCACCTGTGAGAGACAGAATCTAAGAATAAAATACAGAAAATCACATTGTATGATTTGTACATAATTAATTTGCATTTTATTGCATGAAATAGAGTTGAAACCAGAAGTTTCCATACACTATATAAAAGACACATCTCCATGTTTTTCTCAATATCTGACATGAAATCAGAATAAACCTTTACCGTTTTAGGTCAGTTAGGATTATACCATAATGTTTAATATTTACCAAATGCCAAAATAATAATGAGAGAGAGAGAATGTTTTAAGGCATTTTTATTACTTACTGTAAAGTCAGAAGTTTCCATACATTTCATTAGTATTTGGTCCCATTGCCCTTAAACTGAATGACTTGGGTCAGACGTTTGGGATATCCTTCCACAAGATTCTCACAATAGGTGGCGGAATTTGGGCCGATTCCTCCTGACAGAACTGGTGTATCTGATCCAGGTTTGTAGGTCGCCTTGCTCGGCGCTCGCAGCCTTTTTAGCTTTGCCCATAAATTTTCAATAGGATTGAGATCAGGGCTTTGTGATGGCCACTCCAAAACATGGACTTTGTTATCCTTAAGCCACTTTGTTACCATTTTGGCAGTATGCTTCGGGCCATTGTCCATTTGTAAGACCCATTTCCGCCCAAGCTTTAACTTCCTGGCTGATGTCTTGAGATGTTGCTTCAGCATTGCCACAATCTTCTTTTCTCATGATGCCATCTATTTTGTGAAGTGCACCAGTCCCTCCTGCAGAAAAACAACCCCACAGCATGATGCTGCCACCACCGTGTTTCACAGTTGGGATGGTGTTCTTAAGCTTCCAAGCTTCTCCCTTTTTCCTCCAATCGTAACGATGGTCATTATGCCCAAAAAGATCAATTTTAGTTTCATCAGACCACAGGACATGTCTCCAAAAATGAAGGTCTTTGTTCCTGTGCGCATTTGCAAACATTAATCTGGGTTTTTTATGTATCTTTTGGAGTAATGGCTTCTTCCTGGCAGAGTGGCCTTTCAGCCCATGTTGATACAGTATTCGTTTCACTGTGGATATTGACACAATCTTACCAGCTTTCGCCATCATCTTCACAAGGTCTTTTGCTTTTGTCCTTGGATTGATATGTACATGTCGGACCAAAGCACCTTCACCTCTGTGACACAGAACTCGTCTCCTTCCTGAGCGGTTTGATGGCTGAACATTCCCATCTTGTTTGTACTTGTGTATAATTGTTTGTACAGATGAACGAGGCACCTTCAGGTATCCTGAAATTGTACCCAAGGATGAGCCAGACTTGTGCAAGTCCACAATTCTCTTAATGATATCTTGGCTGATTTCTTTAGACTTTCCCATGAGGCTACACAAAGAAGCAGTGTGTTTAAGCTGTGCATTAAAATACATCCACAGGTGTGTCACTAATTAACTCAGATGTTGCCAAAAAAACCTTCCAAACACACGACATCATCATAGGGGCAGTCCAGAATTGTTTAAGATCATAGTAATCTGTGTATGTAAACTTTTGACTTTGCAGTAAGTAATAAAAATGCCTTAAAATATTCGCTCTCTCTCATTATTCTGGCATTTGGCAAATATTAAAAATGATGGTAATCCTAACTGACCTAAAACGGAAAAGGTTTATTCTGATTTCATGTCAGATATTGAGAAAAACATGCAGATGTGTCTTTATATAGTGGATGAAAACTTCTGGTTTCAACTGTAAGTATTTGATACAATAGAAAAACAGAACTTAATATTTGGTGCAGAAACCTTTGTTTGTAATTACAGAGGTCAGACGTTTCCTCTAGTTCTTGACCAGGATTGCACGCACTGCAGCAGGGATTTTGGCCCTCTCCTCCATACAGATCTTCTCCAGATCTTTCAGGTTTTGGGGCTGTCGCTGGGTAACATTGAGTTTCAGCTTCCTCCAAAGATTTTCTATTGGGTTCAGGTCTGGAGACTGGCTAGGCCACTCCTGGGGCTTGAAATGCTTCTTACGGAGCCACTCCTTAGTTGCCCTGGCGGTGTGTTTCAGGTCATTGTCATGCTGGAAGACTCAGCCACGACCCATCTTCAATGCTCTTACTGAGGGAAGGAGGTTGTTGGCCAAAATCTTGCGATACATGACCCCATCCATCCTCCCTTCAATACGGTGCAGTCGTCCTGTCCCCTTTGGAGAAAAGCACCCCCAAAGTAGGAGGTTCCCCCCACCATACTTCACGGTTGGGACGATGTTCTTGGGGTTGTACTCATCCTTCTTCTTCCTCCAAACACAGCGAGTGGAGTTGATACCAAAAAGTTCTATTTTGGTCTCATCTGACCTTCTCTCATGCCTCCTCTGGATCATCCAGATGGTCATTGGTGAACTTTAAACGGGCCTGGACATGTGCTGGCGTGAGCAGGGAGACCTTGTGTGTCCTGCAGGATTTTAATCCATGACGGCGTAATGTGTTACTAACGGTAATGTTTGAGACTGTGGTCCCAGCTCTCTTCAGGTCATTGACCAGGTCCTTCCATGTAGTTCTGGGCTGATCCCTGACCCCTCTCAGAATCATCCTTACCCCACGAGGTGAGATCTTTCATGGAGTCTCCGACCGAGAAAGATAGACAGTCATCTTGTGTTTCTTCCATTTTCTAATAATTGCGCCAAAAGTTGTTACCTTCTCACCAAGCTGCTTGCCTATTGTCCTATAGCCCATCCCAGCCTTGTGCAGGTCTACAATTTTTTCCCTGGTGTCCTTAGACAGCTCTTTGGTCTTGGCCATGGTGGAGAGGTTGGAGTGTAATTGAGTGTGTGGACAGGTGTTTTTTGTACAGATAACGTGTTCAAACAGGTGCAATTAATACAGGTAATGAGTGCAGAGTAGGAGGGCTTCTTAAAGAAAAACTAACGGGTCTGAGAGCCAGAATTATTGCTGGTTGGTGGTGATCAAATTATTTCATGCACTAAAATGCAAATTAATTATGTAAAACTCATACAATGTGATTTTCTGGATTTTTGTTTAGATTCTGTCTCTCACAGGTGAAGTGACCTACGAGAAAAAGTACAGACCTCTCCATTCTTTGTAGGTGGGAAAACTTGCAAAATCGGCAGTGTGTCAAATACTTATTTTCTCCAAAGTATGGGTGGGCATTCGTGCCTATGGAAGGGGCAGAGCACACGAGAGGCGCCATCAAAGCTGAGTGTTATATAGAGGTGATAGACGCTGTCTGGATGGAGCAGATATCGTACTATTTCAGGGAAAACCTTGTATATTTCAGCAGGACAATGGTAAACCACAGCCGGCCTCCATCACACAGCACAGCTCTGCAGAAGAGTACTCCCGGGAGGAACCTGCCACCTGCAGTCTGGACCTTTCTCCAATATAAAACATTTGGCAAATTATGAAAAGTATAATACTGCAAAGACCCCGAACTGAGGAGCAGCGAGAATCCGGCATCAGACAAGAACGGGACAACGTTCTTCTCCCCAAACTCCAGCAATTGTCTCCTCACTTCCCCGATATCTACAGACTGGTGTAAGGAGAAGGGGGGACGCTCCACAATCATGGACATGGCCTGAGGACAACTTTTTGGAGATTTGCCGCTACCAACAATTTTTTAATTGTACAATTTATTTTTAAAATGTCCAACGTTCAAATTCTGATCTTTCTATGTTCTGTAGGGAATAAAATATGGAGATAAAAGATTTACAAATCATTGCATTCTTGTTTTCTGGAATTGGGGTTGTAGCCTGTGCAGGTAAAGAACATTTACAATCAGCGACTGCAAAACAGGAGGCTGAAAACAGGCAAGAAAATTGTTCCATTTTTCATTCAGCCTTCATTAACCCTTTATGGTCTTGGCCTTCAGCACCAAGAGATTTTCTTTCATTATTTTTCTTCCTGTATGAGGCCTTTCTTTTTGTGGGACCATTTTTATGGGAAACACACAGGCCCCCTGATTCATTCAGATTGGCATTGCGCACTCTAGTCTTAATGAAGGGCGCTCTGGAGTACACGTCTGTCGTCATTTACGCTGCTTTCACGGTGTAAATTATAAGGATTTTGACAAAATGTACTTGCCCTTGTCTAATTTCCACCCATTCATTTTCTTTTTTATTATTATATTATTTTTTGTAAGTAGGAGAAGCCAACCAGGACTGGTGTAAAAATGCCAAAAGTTGTTACAATTTTGGGCAACTACAAAGTCTCCAAAAATATTGCAACATTTTAAACCTTTTTACTCAAACAATGATGGTGAAAACTGATGAATGTATGTATGTATGTATGTATGTATGTATGTATGTATGTATGTATGTATGTATGTGTGTGTGTGTGTGTGTGTGTGTGTGTGTGTGTGTGTGTGTGTGTGTGTATATACATATATTTTTTTCTTATTCTTCTGCATGTTTGTCATATACTTAGATGTTTCAGATCACAAAACAAATGTAAATATCTCCATAGGGAGGGTCTCTTATTAGGGGGTCTCTTACCCTGATCAGGTATTTCTCCCATCTGTCAAATGTGACGGACTTTCCGATTTTCCTCATGAGCTTCAAGTGGAGTTCGACCAGCACACGGGACACTGCAAGAAGAGAAGACGAGGAAAAGAAATCAATATCAACCTGTACAGATAAGGCTGGAGCTACAGGACCACCACAGCTGCAGCAGAGGTAACGCTGCCATGAGTCCTGTCAACACTACAGCCCCCTGAGACCACTCGTGTGGGGGCTTCTCATCCATGGAGGGGCTCACTCACAATTTATCCTAAGAACACGGCCATGAATAAAGAGTGAGATCTAAACCTTCTCCAAGTACAACTTCTCCCATCATCCAGGACAATGTGGTGATGGTGATTTTTCAAGCATGATGGAGACCACGTCACAAGGCAAAAGTGATAAAGTGGCCCGAGGACCAAGACATTGACATTTTGGGTCTACAGCAAAAAACTACCCAGATCTTTAGTCCCACTGAGAACCTGCGGTCAATCCTCAAAAAGCTACAAACAAAAACCCAGAAATTGTGTTAACTCTGAGCACTAATGAGACAAGAACAGGCGGCCATCAGTCAGGATCTGCCCAGAAACCGGGGAGAAGTCTGGAGAATAAGGGGCAGCGCTGGGAATAGCGAGACGTCACAGGAACTTCATGGATTTGTCAATAAAAGTGTAAAAACGTATAAAATGTTTAGAATTGGACTTCAGTTACCATAGAAACAGCCGACTGAAGCTGCAAACTGAAAAACAAAACTGTCCGTCTCAAAACACTTAGCCACGACTGTACACTCCCGAGCCGCTGCAGAACCTCATTATACACACACACAAACTCAGCCGCTGCAGAACCTCATTACACACACACACAAACTCAGCCGCTACAGAACCTCATTACACACACACACAAACTCAGCCGCTGCAGAACCTCATTATACACACACACACAAACTCAGCCGCTGCAGAACCTCATTATACACACACACACAAACTCAGCCGCTGCAGAACCTCATTACACACACACACAAACTCAGCCGCTGCAGAACCTCATTACACACACACACAAACTCAGCCGCTGCAGAACCTCATTACACACACACACAAACTCAGCCGCTGCAGAACCTCATTACACACACACACAAACTCAGCCGCTGCAGAACCTCATTACACACACACACAAACTCAGCCGCTGCAGAACCTCATTACACACACACACAAACTCAGCCGCTGCAGAACCTCATTACACACACACACAAACTCAGCCGCTGCAGAACCTCATTACACACGCACACAAACTCAGCCGCTGCAGAACCTCATTACACACACACAAACTCAGCCGCTGCAGAACCTCATTACACACACACACAAACTCAGCCGCTGCAGAACCTCATTACACACACACACACAAACTCAGCCGCTACAGAACCTCATTACACACACACACACAAACTCAGCCGCTGCAGAACCTCATTACACACACACACACAAACTCAGCCGCTGCAGAACCTCATTACACACACACACAAACTCAGCCGCTGCAGAACCTCATTACACACACACACAAACTCAGCCGCTGCAGAACCTCATTACACACACACACAAACTCAGCCGCTGCAGAACCTCATTACACACACACACAAACTCAGCCGCTGCAGAACCTCATTACACACACACACACAAACTCAGCCGCTGCAGAACCTCATTACACACACAAACTCAGCCGCTGCAGAACCTCATTACACACACACACACAAACTCAGCAGCTGCAGAACCTCATTACAAACACACACAAACTCAGCCGCTGCAGAACCTCATTACACACACACAAACTCAGCCGCTGCAGAACCTCATTACACACACAAACTCAGCCGCTGCAGAACCTCATTACACACACACACACAAACTCAGCAGCTGCAGAACCTCATTATACACACACACACAAACTCAGCCGCTGCAGAACCTCATTACACACACACACACAAACTCAGCCGCTGCAGAACCTCATTACACACACACACAAACTCAGCCGCTGCAGAACCTCATTATACACACACACAAACTCAGCCGCTGCAGAACCTCATTATACACACACACAAACTCAGCCGCTGCAGAACCTCATTACACACACACACACACTCAGCCGCTGCAGAACCTCATTATACACACACACAAACTCAGCAGCTGCAGAACCTCATTATACACACACACACAAACTCAGCAGCTGCAGAACCTCATTATACACACACACACACAAACTCAGCCGCTGCAGAACCTCATTACACACACACACACAAACTCAGCCGCTGCAGAACCTCATTACACACACACACAAACTCAGCCGCTGCAGAACCTCATTATACACACACAAACTCAGCCGCTGCAGAACCTCATTACACACACAAACTCAGCCGCTGCAGAACCTCATTATACACACACACAAACTCAGCCGCTGCAGAACCTCATTATACACACACAAACTCAGCCGCTGCAGAACCTCATTATACAGACACACACTCAGCCGCTGCAGAACCTCATTATACACACACAAACTCAGCCGCTGCAGAACCTCATTATACACACACAAACTCAGCAGCTGCAGAACCTCATTACACACACACACAAACTCAGCCGCTGCAGAACCTCATTACACACACACAAACTCAGCCGCTGCAGAACCTCATTACACACACACAAACTCAGCCGCTACAGAACCTCATACACACACACAAACTCAGCCGCTGCAGAACCTCATTATACAGACACACACACTCAGCCGCTGCAGAACCTCATTATACACAGAGCCGCTGCAGAACCTCATTATACACACACAAACTCAGCCGCTGCAGAACCTCATTATACACACATACACAAACTCAGCCGCTGCAGAACCTCATTACACACACACACAAACTCAGCCGCTGCAGAACCTCATTACACACACACAAACTCAGCCGCTGCAGAACCTCATTACACACACACACAAACTCAGCCGCTGCAGAACCTCATTATACACACACAAACTCAGCAGCTGCAGAACCTCATTATACACACACAAACTCAGCCGCTGCAGAACCTCATTATACACACACACAAACTCAGCCGCTGCAGAACCTCATTACACACACACACAAACTCAGCCGCTGCAGAACCTCATTATACACACACACAAACTCAGCCGCAGCAGAACCTCATTACACACACAAACTCAGCCGCTGCAGAACCTCATTACACACACAAACTCAGCCGCTGCAGAACCTCATTACACACACAAACTCAGCCACTGCAGAACCTCATTACACACACACACAAACTCAGCCGCTGCAGAACCTCATTACACACACACAAACTCAGCCGCTGCAGAACCTCATTACACACACACACAAACTCAGCCGCTGCAGAACCTCATTACACACACACACACAAACTCAGCCGCTGCAGAACCTCATTATACACACACACACAAATTCAGCCGCTGCAGAACCTCATTATACACATACACACAAATTCAGCCGCTGCAGAACCTCATTATACACACACAAACTCAGCCGCTGCAGAACCTCATTATACACACACAAACTCAGCCGCTGCAGAACCTCATTACACACAAACTCAGCAGCTGCAGAACCTCATTATACACACACACAAACTCAGCCGCTGCAGAACCTCATTATACACACACACACAAACTCAGCCGCTGCAGAACCTCATTATACACACACACAAACTCAGCCACTGCAGAACCTCATTACACACACACACACAAACTCAGCAGCTGCAGAACCTCATTACACACACAAACTCAGCCGCTGCAGAACCTCATTATACACACACACACATACAAACTCAGCCGCTGCAGAACCTCATTACACACACAAACTCAGCCGCTGCAGAACCTCATTACACACACACACACACAAAAACTCAGCCGCTGCAGAACCTCATTACACACACACAAACTCAGCCGCTGCAGAACCTCATTACACACACACACAAACTCAGCCGCTGCAGAACCTCATTACACACACACACAAACTCAGCCGCTGCAGAACCTCATTACACACACAAACTCAGCCGCTGCAGAACATCATTACACACACAAACTCAGCCGCTGCAGAACATCATTACACACACACACAAACTCAGCCGCTGCAGAACCTCATTATACACACACACAAACTCAGCCGCTGCAGAACCTCATTACACACACACAAACTCAGCCGCTGCAGAACCTCATTACACACACACACAAACTCAGCCGCTGCAGAACCTCATTACACACACACACAGCCGCTGCAGAACCTCATTACACACACACACAAACTCAGCCGCTGCAGAACCTCATTACACACACACACAGCCGCTGCAGAACCTCATTACACACACACACAAACTCAGCCGCTGCAGAACCTCATTACACACACACACAAACTCAGCCGCTGCAGAACCTCATTACACACACACAAACTCAGCCGCTGCAGAACCTCATTACACACACACACAAACTCAGCCGCTGCAGAACCTCATTACACACACACACAAACTCAGCCGCTGCAGAACCTCATTATACACACACACACAAACTCAGCCGCTGCAAAACCTCATTACACACACACAAACTCAGCCGCTGCAGAACCTCATTATACAGACACACACACTCAGCCGCTGCAGAACCTCATTATACACACAGCCGCTGCAGAACCTCATTATACACACACACAAACTCAGCAGCTCCAGAACCTCATTACACACACACACACAAACTCAGCCGCTGCAGAACCTCATTACACACACACAAACTCAGCCGCTGCAGAACCTCATTATACACACACAAACTCAGCCGCTGCAGAACCTCATTACACACACACACAAACTCAGCCGCTGCAGAACCTCATTATACACACACACAAACTCAGCCGCTGCAGAACCTCATTATACAGACACACACACTCAGCCGCTGCAGAACCTCATTATACACACAGCCGCTGCAGAACCTTATTATACACACACAAACTCAGCCGCTGCAGAACCTCATTATACACACAAACTCAGCCGCTGCAGAACCTCATTACACACACACAAACTCAGCCGCTGCAGAACCTCATTATACAGACACACACACTCAGCCGCTGCAGAACCTCATTATACACACACACACAAACTCAGCCGCTGGAGAACCTCATTATACACACACACAAACTCAGCCGCTGCAGAACCTCATTATACACACACACAAACTCAGCCGCTGCAGAACCTCATTATACACACACACAAACTCAGCCGCTGCAGAACCTCATTATACACACACACAAACTCAGCCGCTGCAGAACCTCATTATACACACACACACAGACTCAGCCGCTGCAGAACCTCATTATACACACACAAACTCAGCCGCTGCAGAACATCATTATACACACACAAACTCAGCCGCTGCAGAACCTCATTATACACACACACAAACTCAGCCGCTGCAGAACCTCATTATACACACACACACAAACTCAGCCGCTGCAGAACCTCATTACACACACAAACTCAGCCGCTGCAGAACCTCATTACACACACACAAACTCAGCCGCTGCAGAACCTCATTATACACACACACACACAAACTCAGCCGCTGCAGAACCTCATTATACACACACACAAACTCAGCCGCTGCAGAACCTCATTACACACACACACAAACTCAGCCGCTGCAGAACCTCATTATACACACACACACACACACACTCAGCCGCTGCAGAACCTCATTATACAGACACACACACTCAGCCGCTGCAGAACCTCATTATACACACAGCCGCTGCAGAACCTCATTATACACACACACACACACAAACTCAGCCGCTGCAGAACCTCATTACACACACACAAACTCAGCCGCTGCAGAACCTCATTACACACACACAAACTCAGCCGCTGCAGAACCTCATTATACACACACACTCAGCCGCTGCAGAACCTCATTACACACACACACACACAAACTCAGCCGCTGCAGAACCTCATTACACACAAACTCAGCCGCTGCAGAACCTCATTACACACACAAACTCAGCCGCTGCAGAACCTCATTATACACACAGCCGCTGCAGAACCTCATTATACACACACAAACTCAGCCGCTGCAGAACCTCATTATACACACACACACACACAAACTCAGCCGCTGCAGAACCTCATTATACACACACACACACAAACTCAGCCGCTGCAGAACCTCATTACACACACACACAAACTCAGCCGCTGCAGAACCTCATTATACAGACACACACACTCAGCCGCTGCAGAACCTCATTACACACACACACACACAAACTCAGCCGCTGCAGAACCTCATTACACACACAAACTCAGCCGCTGCAGAACCTTATTACACACACACACAAACTCAGCCGCTGCAGAACCTCATTACACACACAAACTCAGCCGCTGCAGAACCTCATTACACACACACACAAACTCAGCCGCTGCAGAACCTCATTACACACACAAACTCAGCCGCTGCAGAACCTCATTACACACACACAAACTCAGCCGCTGCAGAACCTCATTACACACACACAAACTCAGCCGCTGCAGAACCTCATTACACACACACACAAACTCAGCCGCTGCAGAACCTCATTACACACACAAACTCAGCCGCTGCAGAACCTCATTACACACACACACAAACTCAGCCGCTGCAGAACCTCATTACACACAAACTCAGCCGCTGCAGAACCTCATTACACACAAACTCAGCCGCTGCAGAACCTCATTACACACACACACACACAAACTCAGCCGCTGCAGAACCTCATTACACACACACACAAACTCAGCCGCTGCAGAACCTCATTATACACACACACACACAAACTCAGCCGCTGCAGAACCTCATTATACACACACACACAAACTCAGCCGCTGCAGAACCTCATTACACACACACACACAAACTCAGCCGCTGCAGAACCTCATTATACACACACAAACTCAGCCGCTGCAGAACCTCACTACACACACACACAAACTCAGCCGCTGCAGAACCTCATTACACACACACACACAAACTCAGCCGCTGCAGAACCTCATTACACACACACACACACAAACTCAGCCGCTGCAGAACCTCATTATACACACACACACAAACTCAGCCGCTGCAGAACCTCATTATACACACACACACAAACTCAGCCGCTGCAGAACCTCATTACACACACACACAAACTCAGCCGCTGCAGAACCTCATTATACACACACACAAACTCAGCCGCTGCAGAACCTCACTACACACACACACACAAACTCAGCAGCTGCAGAACCTCATTATACACACACACACAAACTCAGCCGCTGCAGAACCTCATTATACACACACACACACACAAACTCAGCCGCTGCAGAACCTCATTACACACACACAAACTCAGCCGCTGCAGAACCTCATTATACACACACACACAAACTCAGCCGCTGCAGAACCTCATTACACACACAAACTCAGCCGCTGCAGAACCTCATTACACACACAAACTCAGCCGCTGCAGAACCTCATTACACACACAAACTCAGCCGCTGCAGAACCTCATTACACACACAAACTCAGCCGCTGCAGAACCTCATTACACACACACACAAACTCAGCCGCTGCAGAACCTCATTACACACACAAACTCAGCCGCTGCAGAACCTCATTACACACACAAACTCAGCCGCTGCAGAACCTCATTACACACACACACAAACTCAGCCGCTGCAGAACCTCATTACACACACAAACTCAGCCGCTGCAGAACCTCATTACACACACACACAAACTCAGCCGCTGCAGAACCTCATTACACACACACACAAACTCAGCCGCTGCAGAACCTCATTACACACACACACAAACTCAGCCGCTGCAGAACCTCATTACACACACACAAACTCAGCCGCTGCAGAACTTCATTACACACACACACAAACTCAGCCGCTGCAGAACCTCATTACACACACACACACAAACTCAGCCGCTGCAGAACCTCATTATACACACACACAAACTCAGCCGCTGCAGAACCTCATTACACACACAAACTCAGCCGCTGCAGAACCTCATTACACACACAAACTCAGCCGCTGCAGAACCTCATTACACACACACACAAACTCAGCCGCTGCAGAACCTCATTATACACACACACTCAGCCGCTGCAGAACCTCATTATACACACACACACTCAGTCGCTGCAGAACCTGATTACACACACACACACTCAGTCGCTGCAGAACCTGATTACACACACAAACTCAGCCGCTGCAGAACCTCATTATACACACACACAAACTCAGCCGCTGCAGAACCTCATTACACACACACACTCAGCCGCTGCAGAACCTCATTATACACACACACACTCAGTCGCTGCAGAACCTGATTACACACACAAACTCAGCCGCTGCAGAAACTCATTACACACTAACTCAGCCGCTGCAGAACCTCATTACACACACACACACAAACTCAGCCGCTGCAGAACCTCATTACACACACACACACAAACTCAGCCGCTGCAGAACCTCATTACACACACAAACTCAGCCGCTGCAGAACCTCATTACACACACACAAACTCAGCAGCTGCAGAACCTCATTATACACACACACAAACTCAGCCGCTGCAGAACCTCATTATACACACACACAAACTCAGCTGCTGCAGAACCTCATTACACACACACACAAACTCAGCCGCTGCAGAACCTCATTACACACACACACAAACTCAGCCGCTGCAGAACCTCATTATACACACACACACAAACTCAGCCGCTGCAGAACCTCATTATACACACACACACACACTCAGCCGCTGCAGAACCTCATTATACACACACACACTCAGCCGCTGCAGAACCTCATTACACACACAAACTCAGCCGCTGCAGAACCTCATTACACACACAAACTCAGCCGCTGCAGAACCTCATTACACACACAAACTCAGCCGCTGCAGAACCTCATTACACACACACAAACTCAGCCGCTGCAGAACCTCATTACACACACACACAAACTCAGCCGCTGCAGAACCTCATTACACACACACACAAACTCAGCCGCTGCAGAACCTCATTACACCCACAAACTCAGCCGCTGCAGAACCTCATTATACACACACACACAAACTCAGCCGCTGCAGAACCTCATTATACACACACACACACAAACTCAGCCGCTGCAGAACCTCATTATACACACACACAAACTCAGCCGCTGCAGAACCTCATTACACCCACAAACTCAGCCGCTGCAGAACCTCATTACACACACAAAGTCAGCCGCTGCAGAACCTCATTACACACACAAACTCAGCCGCTGCAGAACCTCATTACACACACACACAAACTCAGCCGCTGCAGAACCTCATTACACACACAAACTCAGCCGCTGCAGAACCTCATTATACACACAAACTCAGCCGCTGCAGAACCTCATTATACACACAAACTCAGCCGCTGCAGAACCTCATTATACACACAAACTCAGCCGCTGCAGAACCTCATTATACAGACACACACTCAGCAGCTGCAGAACCTCATTATACACACAGCCGCTGCAGAACCTCATTATACACACACAAACTCAGCCGCTGCAGAACCTCATTACACACACACAAACTCAGCCGCTGCAGAACCTCATTACACACACACAAACTCAGCCGCTGCAGAACCTCATTATACAGACACACACACTCAGCCGCTGCAGAACCTCATTATACACTCAGCCGCTGCAGAACCTCATTATACACACACAAACTCAGCCGCTGCAGAACCTCATTAAATACACACACACAAACTCAGCCGCTGCAGAACCTCATTATACACACACACAAACTCAGCCGCTGCAGAACCTCATTATACACACACACAAACTCAGCCGCTACAGAACCTCATTATACACACACACACAAACTCAGCCGCTGCAGAACCTCATTATACACACACACACACAAACTCAGCCGCTGCAGAACCTCATTATACACACACACAAACTCAGCCGCTGCAGAACCTCATTATACACACACACACACAAACTCAGCCGCTGCAGAACCTCATTACACACACAAACTCAGCCGCTGCAGAACCTCATTACACACACAAACTCAGCCGCTGCAGAACCTCATTATACACACAAACTCAGCAGCTGCAGATCCTCATTACACACACACAAACTCAGCCGCTGCAGAACCTCATTACACACAGACACACAAACTCAGCCGCTGCAGAACCTCATTACACACACACAAACTCAGCCGCTGCAGAAACTGATTATACACACACACAAACTCAGCCGCTGCAGAACCTCATTATACACACACACAAACTCAGCGGCTGCAGAACCTCATTATACACACACACACAAACTCAGCCGCTGCAGAACCTCATTATACAGACACACACACTCAGCCGCTGCAGAACCTCATTATACACACAGCCGCTGCAGAACCTCATTATACACACACAAACTCAGCCGCTGCAGAACCTCATTATACACACACACACAAACTCAGCCGCTGCAGAACCTCATTACACACACACACAAACTCAGCCGCTGCAGAACCTCATTATACACACACACACTCAGCCGCTGCAGAACCTCATTATACACACACACACTCAGCCGCTGCAGAACCTCATTACACACACAAACTCAGCCGCTGCAGAACCTCATTACACCCACAAACTCAGCCGCTGCAGAACCTCATTACACCCACAAACTCAGCCGCTGCAGAACCTCATTACACCCACAAACTCAGCCGCTGCAGAACCTCATTACACACACAAACTCAGCCGCTGCAGAACCTCATTACACACACACAAACTCAGCCGCTGCAGAACCTCATTACACACACAAACTCAGCCGCTGCAGAACCTCATTACACACACAAACTCAGCCGCTGCAGAACCTCATTATACACACAAACTCAGCCGCTGCAGAACCTCATTACACACACACACAAACTCAGCCGCTGCAGAACCTCATTATACACACAAACTCAGCCGCTGCAGAACCTCATTATACAGACACACACACTCAGCAGCTGCAGAACCTCATTATACACACAGCCGCTGCAGAACCTCATTATACACACACAAACTCAGCCGCTGCAGAACCTCATTACACACACACAAACTCAGCCGCTGCAGAACCTCATTACACACACACAAACTCAGCCGCTGCAGAACCTCATTATACAGACACACACACTCAGCCGCTGCAGAACCTCATTATATACTCAGCCGCTGCAGAACCTCATTATACACACACAAACTCAGCCGCTGCAGAACCTCATTAAATACACACACACAAACTCAGCCGCTGCAGAACCTCATTATACACACACACAAACTAAGCCGCTGGAGTACCTCATTACACACACACAAACTCAGCCGCTGCAGAACCTCATTATACACACACACACAAACTCAGCCGCTGCAGAACCTCATTATACACACACACACACAAACTCAGCCGCTGCAGAACCTCATTACACACACACACACAAACTCAGCCGCTGCAGAACCTCATTACACACACAAACTCAGCCGCTGCAGAACCTCATTACACACACACACAAACTCAGCCGCTGCAGAACCTCATTATACACACACACACAAACTCAGCCGCTGCAGAACCTCATTATACACACACACAAACTCAGCCGCTGCAGAACCTCATTATACACACACACACAAACTCAGCCGCTGCAGAACCTCATTACACACACACACACACAAACTCAGCCGCTGCAGAACCTCATTACACACACAAACTCAGCCGCTGCAGAACCTCATTACACACACACACACACGAACTCAGCCGCTGCAGAACCTCATTACACACACAAACTCAGCCGCTGCAGAACCTCATTACACACACACACAAACTCAGCCGCTGCAGAACCTCATTACACACACAAACTCAGCCGCTGCAGAACCTCATTACACACACACACAAACTCAGCCGCTGCAGAACCTCATTACACACACACAAACTCAGCCGCTGCAGAACCTCATTACACACACACAAACTCAGCCGCTGCAGAACCTCATTATACACACACACAAACTCAGCCGCTGCAGAACCTCATTACACACACACACAAACTCAGCCGCTGCAGAACCTCATTACACACACAAACTCAGCCGCTGCAGATCCTCATTACACACACACAAACTCAGCCGCTGCAGAACCTCATTACACACACACACAAACTCAGCCGCTGCAGAACCTCATTACACACACACACAAACTCAGCCGCTGCAGAACCTCATTACACACACACACAAACTCAGCCGCTGCAGAACCTCATTACACACACACACACACAAACTCAGCCGCTGCAGAACCTCATTACACACACACACACACAAACTCAGCCGCTGCAGAACCTCATTACACACACACATAAACTCAGCCGCTGCAGAACCTCATTATACACACACACAAACTCAGCGGCTGCAGAACCTCATTATACACACACACACACTCAGCCGCTGCAGAACCTCATTATACACACAACCGCTGCAGAACCTCATTATACACACAACCGCTGCAGAACCTCATTATACACACACACACACTCAGCCGCTGCAGAACCTCATTATACACACACACACACACACTCAGCCGCTGCAGAACCTCATTACACACACACACAAACTCAGCCGCTGCAGAACCTCATTATACACACACACACAAACTCAGCCGCTGCAGAACCTCATTATACACACACACACACACTCAGCCGCTGCAGAACCTCATTATACACACACACACTCAGCCGCTGCAGAACCTCATTACACACACAAACACTCAGCCGCTGCAGAACCTCATTACACACACAAACTCAGCCGCTGCAGAACCTCATTACACACACAAACTCAGCCGCTGCAGAACCTCATTACACACACACAAACTCAGCCGCTGCAGAACCTCATTACACACACACAAACTCAGCCGCTGCAGAACCTCATTACACACACACACAAACTCAGCCGCTGCAGAACCTCATTACACACACACACAAACTCAGCCGCTGCAAAACCTCATTACACCCACAAACTCAGCCGCTGCAGAACCTCATTACACCCACAAACTCAGCCGCTGCAGAACCTCATTACACCCACAAACTCAGCCGCTGCAGAACCTCATTACACCCACAAACTCAGCCGCTGCAGAACCTCATTACACACACAAACTCAGCCGCTGCAGAACCTCATTACACACACACACAAACTCAGCCGCTGCAGAACCTCATTACACACACACACAAACTCAGCCGCTGCAGAACCTCATTACACACACAAACTCAGCCGCTGCAGAACCTCATTGTACACACAAACTCAGCCGCTGCAGAACCTCATTACACACACAAACTCAGCCGCTGCAGAACCTCATTACACACACACAAACTCAGCCGCTGCAGAACCTCATTACACACACACACAAACTCAGCAGCTGCAGAACCTCATTACACACACACACAAACTCAGCAGCTGCAGAACCTCATTACACACACACACAAACTCAGCCGCTGCAGAACCTCATTACACACACACACAAACTCAGCCGCTGCAGAACCTCATTACACACACACACAAACTCAGCCGCTGCAGAACCTCATTATACACACACAAACTCAGCCGCTGCAGAACCTCATTACACACACACACAAACTCAGCCGCTGCAGAACCTCATTATACACACAAACTCAGCCGCTGCAGAACCTCATTACACACACAAACTCAGCCGCTGCAGAACCTCATTACACACACACAAACTCAGCCGCTGCAGTACCTCATTACACACACACACAAACTCAGCCGCTGCAGTACCTCATTACACACACACACAAACTCAGCCGCTGCAGAACCTCATTACACACATACACAAACTCAGCCGCTGCAGAACCTCATTATACACACACAAACTCAGCCGCTGCAGAACCTCATTATACACTCAGCCGCTGCAGAACCTCATTATACACACACACAAACTCAGCCGCTGCAGAACCTCATTATACACACACACAAACTCAGCCGCTGCAGAACCTCATTATACAGACACACACACTCAGCCGCTGCAGAACCTCATTATACACTCAGCCGCTGCAGAACCTCATTATACACACACACAAACTCAGCCGCTGCAGAACCTCATTATACACACACACAAACTCAGCCGCTGCAGAACCTCATTATACACACACACACAAACTCAGCCGCTGCAGAACCTCATTATACACACACACACACAAACTCAGCCGCTGCAGAACCTCATTATACACACACACACAAACTCAGCCGCTGCAGAACCTCATTATACACACACACACAAACTCAGCCGCTGCAGAACCTCATTATACACACACACACAAACTCAGCCGCTGCAGAACCTCATTATACACACACACACAAACTCAGCCGCTGCAGAACCTCATTATACACACACACACACAAACTCAGCCGCTGCAGAACCCCATTACACACACACAAACTCAGCCGCTGCAGAACCCCATTACACACACACAAACTCAGCCGCTGCAGAACCTCATTACACACACACAAACTCAGCCGCTGCAAAACCTCATTACACACACACACAAACTCAGCCGCTGCAGAACCTCATTACACACACAAACTCAGCCGATGCAGAACCTCATTATACACACACACACAAACTCAGCCGCTGCAGAACCTCATTACACACACAAACTCAGCCGATGCAGAACCTCATTATACACACACACACAAACTCAGCCGCTGCAGAACCTCATTACACACACAAACTCAGCCGCTGCAGAACCTCATTACACACACACAAACTCAGCCGCTGCAGAACCTCATTACACACACACACACACAAACTCAGCCGCTGCAGAACCTCATTACACACACACAAACTCAGCCGCTGCAGAACCTCATTACACACACACAAACTCAGCCGCTGCAGAACCTCATTATACACTCAGCCGCTGCAGAACCTCATTATACACACACACACAAACTCAGCCGCTGCAGAACCTCATTATACACACACACACAAACTCAGCCGCTGCAGAACCTCATTATACACACACACACAAACTCAGCCGCTGCAGAACCTCATTACACACACAAACTCAGCAGCTGCAGAACCTCATTACACACACACACTCAGCCGCTGCAGAACCTCATTACACACACACACACAAACTCAGCCGCTGCAGAACCTCATTACACACACAAACTCAGCCGCTGCAGAACCTCATTACACACACACACACAAACTCAGCCGCTGCAGAACCTCATTACACACACACACAAACTCAGCCGCTGCAGAACCTCATTACACACACACACACAAACTCAGCCGCTGCAGAACCTCATTACACACACACACACAAACTCAGCCGCTGCAGAACCTCATTATACACACACAAACTCAGCCGCTGCAGAACCTCATTACACACACACACACAAACTCAGCCGCTGCAGAACCTCATTACACACACACACAAACTCAGCCGCTGCAGAACCTCATTACACACACACAAACTCAGCCGCTGCAGAACCTCATTACACACACACACACACAAACTCAGCCGCTGCAGAACCTCATTACACACACAAACTCAGCCGCTGCAGAACCTCATTACACACACACACAAACTCAGCAGCTGCAGAACCTCATTACACACACACAAACTCAGCCGCTGCAGAACCTCATTACACACACAAACTCAGCCGCTGCAGAACCTCATTATACACACACACACACAAACTCAGCCGCTGCAGAACCTCATTATACACACAAACTCAGCCGCTGCAGAACCTCATTACACACACACAAACTCAGCCGCTGCAAAACCTCATTACACACGCAAACTCAGCCGCTGCAGAACCTCATTACACACACACACAAACTCAGCCGCTGCAGAACCTCATTACACACACAAACTCAGCCGCTGCAGAACCTCATTATACACACACACAAACTCAGCCGCTGCAGAACCTCATTACACACACAAACTCAGCCGCTGCAGAACCTCATTACACACACACACACACTCAGCCGCTGCAGAACCTCATTACACACACACACAAACTCAGCCGCTGCAGAACCTCATTACACACACAAACTCAGCCGCTGCAGAACCTCATTACACACACACAAACTCAGCCGCTGCAGAACCTCATTACACACACACAAACTCAGCAGCTGCAGAACCTCATTATACACACACACAAACTCAGCCGCTGCAGAACCTCATTATACACACACACACACACACAAACTCAGCCGCTGCAGAACCTCATTATACACACACAAACTCAGCCGCTGCAGAACCTCATTACACACACACACAAACTCAGCCGCTGCAGAACCTCATTATACACACACACAAACTCAGCAGCTGCAGAACCTCATTATACACACACAAACTCAGCCGCTGCAGAACCTCATTACACACACACACAAACTCAGCCGCTGCAGAACCTCATTATACACACACAAACTCAGCCGCTGCAGAACCTCATTACACACACACAAACTCAGCCGCTGCAGAACCTCATTACACACACACACAAACTCAGCCGCTGCAGAACCTCATTATACACACAGCCGCTGCAGAACCTCATTATACATACACAAACTCAGCCGCTGCAGAACCTCATTATACACACACAAACTCAGCCGCTGCAGAACCTCATTACACACACACAAACTCAGCCGCTGCAGAACCTCATGATACAGACACACATACTCAGCCGCTGCAGAACCTCATTATACACTCAGCCGCTGCAGAACCTCATTATACACACACACACACACAAACTCAGCCGCTGCAGAACCTCATTATACACACACACACAAACTCAGCCGCTGCAGAACCTCATTATACACACACACACAAACTCAGCCGCTGCAGAACCTCATTATACACACACACACAAACTCAGCCGCTGCAGAACCTCATTATACACACACACAAACTCAGCCGCTGCAGAACCTCATTATACACACACAAACTCAGCCGCTGCAGAACCTCATTATACACACACACAAACTCAGCCGCTGCAGAACTTCATTATACACACACACACACAAACTCAGCCGCTGCAGAACCTCATTATACACACACACACAAACTCAGCCGCTGCAGAACCTCATTATACAGACACACAAACTCAGCCGCTGCAGAACCTCATTATACAGACACACACACTCAGCCACTACAGAACCTCATTATACACACACAAACTCAGCTGCTGCAGAACCTCATTATACACACACACAAACTCAGCCGCTGCAGAACCTCATTATACACACACACACAAACTCAGCCGCTGCAGAACCTCATTATACACACACACACAAACTCAGCCGCTGCAGAACCTCATTATACACACACAAACTCAGCCGCTGCAGAACCTCATTATACACACACACACACACAAACTCAGCCGCTGCAGAACCTCATTATACAGACACACACACTCAGCCGCTGCAGAACCTCATTACACACACAGCCGCTGCAGAACCTCATTATACACACACAAACTCAGCCGCTGCAGAACCTCATTATACACACACACACACAAACTCAGCCGCTGCAGAACCTCATTATACACACACAAACTCAGCCGCTGCAGAACCTCATTATACACACACACACACAAACTCAGCTGCTGCAGAACCTCATTATACACACACACACAAACTCAGCAGCTGCAGAACCTCATTATACACACACACAAACTCAGCCGCTGCAGAACCTCATTACACACACACACACACAAACTCAGCCGCTGCAGAACCTCATTACACACACACAAACTCAGCCGCTGCAGAACCTCATTACACACACACAAACTCAGCCGCTGCAGAACCTCATTACACACACAAACTCAGCCGCTGCAGAACCTCATTACACACACAAACTCAGCCGCTGCAGAACCTCATTATACAGACACACACACTCAGCCGCTGCAGAACCTCATTATACAGACACACACACTCAGCCGCTGCAGAACCTCATTATACAGACACACACACTCAGCCGCTGCAGAACCTCATTATACACACAGCCGCTGCAGAACCTCATTATACACACACAAACTCAGCCGCTGCAGAACCTCATTATACACACACACACAAACTCAGCCGCTGCAGAACCTCATTATACACACACACACACAAACTCAGCCGCTGCAGAACCTCATTATACACACACACACAAACTCAGCCGCTGCAGAACCTCATTACACACACACACAAACTCAGCCGCTGCAGAACCTCATTATACACACACACAAACTCAGCCGCTGCAGAACCTCATTATACACACACACAAACTCAGCCGCTGCAGAACCTCATTACACACACAAACTCAGCCGCTGCAGAACCTCATTACACACACACACACAAACTCAGCCGCTGCAGAACCTCATTACACACACACACAAACTCAGCCGCTGCAGAACCTCATTACACACACAAACTCAGCCGCTGCAGAACCTCATTACACACACACACACACAAACTCAGCCGCTGCAGAACCTCATTATACACACACACACACAAACTCAGCCGCTGCAGAACCTCATTATACACACACACACACACAAACTCAGCCGCTGCAGAACCTCATTATACACACACACACACAAACTCAGCCGCTGCAGAACCTCATTATACACACACACACACACAAACTCAGCCGCTGCAGAGCCTCATTACACACACAAATTCAGCCGCTGCAGAACCTCATTACACACACACACACTCAGCCGCTGCAGAACCTCATTATACACACACAAACTCAGCCGCTGCAGAACCTCATTACACACACACACAAACTCAGACGCTGCAGAACCTCATTATACAGACACACACACAAACTCAGCCGCTGCAGAACCTCATTATACACACACACAAACTCAGCCGCTGCAGAACCTCATTATACACACACACAAATTCAGCCGCTGCAGAACCTCATTATACACACACACACAAACTCAGCCGCTGCAGAACCTCATTATACACACACAAACTCAGCCGCTGCAGAACCTCATTATACACACACAAACTCAGCCGCTGCAGAACCTCATTACACACACACTCAGCCGCTGCAGAACCTCATTATACACACACACACTCAGCCGCTGCAGAACCTCATTATACACACACAAACTCAGCCGCTGCAGAACCTCATTACACACACACAAACTCAGCCGCTGCAGAACCTCATTACACACACAAACTCAGCCGCTGCAGAACCTCATTATACAGACACACACAAACTCAGCCGCTGCAGAACCTCATTATACAGACACACACACTCAGCCGCTGCAGAACCTCATTATACACACACACAAACTCAGCAGCTGCAGAACCTCATTATACACACACACACAAACTCAGCCGCTGCAGAACCTCATTATACACACACACAAACTCAGCCGCTGCAGAACCTCATTATACACACACACAAACTCAGCCGCTGCAGAACCTCATTATACACACACACACAAACTCAGCCGCTGCAGAACCTCATTATACACACACACACACAAACTCAGCTGCTGCAGAACCTCATTATACACACACACACAAACTCAGCAGCTGCAGAACCTCATTATACACACACACAAACTCAGCCGCTGCAGAACCTCATTACACACACACACACACAAACTCAGCCGCTGCAGAACCTCATTACACACACACAAACTCAGCCGCTGCAGAACCTCATTACACACACACAAACTCAGCCGCTGCAGAACCTCATTACACACACAAACTCAGCCGCTGCAGAACCTCATTACACACACAAACTCAGCCGCTGCAGAACCTCATTACACACACACTCAGCCGCTGCAGAACCTCATTATACAGACACACACACTCAGCCGCTGCAGAACCTCATTATACAGACACACACACTCAGCCGCTGCAGAACCTCATTATACAGACACACACACTCAGCCGCTGCAGAACCTCATTATACACACAGCCGCTGCAGAACCTCATTATACACACACAAACTCAGCCGCTGCAGAACCTCATTATACACACACACACAAACTCAGCCGCTGCAGAACCTCATTATACACACACACACAAACTCAGCCGCTGCAGAACCTCATTATACACACACACACAAACTCAGCCGCTGCAGAACCTCATTACACACACACACAAACTCAGCCGCTGCAGAACCTCATTATACACACACACAAACTCAGCCGCTGCAGAACCTCATTATACACACACACAAACTCAGCCGCTGCAGAACCTCATTACACACACAAACTCAGCCGCTGCAGAACCTCATTACACACACACACACAAACTCAGCCGCTGCAGAACCTCATTACACACACACACAAACTCAGCCGCTGCAGAACCTCATTACACACACAAACTCAGCCGCTGCAGAACCTCATTACACACACACACACACAAACTCAGCCGCTGCAGAACCTCATTATACACACACACACACAAACTCAGCCGCTGCAGAACCTCATTATACACACACACACACACAAACTCAGCCGCTGCAGAACCTCATTATACACACACACACACAAACTCAGCCGCTGCAGAACCTCATTATACACACACACAAACTCAGCCGCTGCAGAGCCTCATTACACACACAAATTCAGCCGCTGCAGAACCTCATTACACACACACACACTCAGCCGCTGCAGAACCTCATTATACACACACAAACTCAGCCGCTGCAGAACCTCATTACACACACACACAAACTCAGACGCTGCAGAACCTCATTATACAGACACACACACAAACTCAGCCGCTGCAGAACCTCATTATACACACACACAAACTCAGCCGCTGCAGAACCTCATTATACACACACACAAATTCAGCCGCTGCAGAACCTCATTATACACACACACACAAACTCAGCCGCTGCAGAACCTCATTATACACACACAAACTCAGCCGCTGCAGAACCTCATTATACACACACAAACTCAGCCGCTGCAGAACCTCATTACACACACACTCAGCCGCTGCAGAACCTCATTATACACACACACACTCAGCCGCTGCAGAACCTCATTATACACACACAAACTCAGCCGCTGCAGAACCTCATTACACACACACAAACTCAGCCGCTGCAGAACCTCATTACACACACAAACTCAGCCGCTGCAGAACCTCATTATACAGACACACACAAACTCAGCCGCTGCAGAACCTCATTATACAGACACACACACTCAGCCGCTGCAGAACCTCATTATACACACACACAAACTCAGCAGCTGCAGAACCTCATTATACACACACACACAAACTCAGCCGCTGCAGAACCTCATTATACACACACACAAACTCAGCCGCTGCAGAACCTCATTATACACACACACACAAACTCAGCCGCTGCAGAACCTCATTATACACACACACACAAACTCAGCCGCTGCAGAACCTCATTATACACACACACACACAAACTCAGCCGCTGCAGAACCTCATTATACACACACACACACAAACTCAGCCGCTGCAGAACCTCATTATACACACACAAACTCAGCCGCTGCAGAACCTCATTATACACACACAAACTCAGCCGCTGCAGAACCTCATTATACACACACACACACTCAGCCGCTGCAGAACCTCATTATACACACACACACACAAACTCAGCCGCTGCAGAACCTCATTATACACACACACACACACAAACTCAGCCGCTGCAGAACCTCATTATATACACACACACACACACACAAACTCAGCCGCTGCAGAACCTCATTATACACACACACAAACTCAGCCGCTGCTGAACCTCATTATACACACACACAAACTCAGCCGCTGCAGAACCTCATTATACACACACAAACTCAGCCGCTGCAGAACCTCATTATACACACACACAAACTCAGCCGCTGCAGAACCTCATTATACACACACACACAAACTCAGCCGCTGCAGAACCTCATTATACACACACACACACAAACTCAGCCGCTGCAGAACCTCATTATACACACACACACAAACTCAGCCGCTGCAGAACCTCATTATACACACACACACAAACTCAGCCGCTGCAGAACCTCATTATACACACACAAACTCAGCCGCTGCAGAACCTCATTATACACACACACAAACTCAGCCGCTGCAGAACCTCATTATACACACACACACAAACTCAGCCGCTGCAGAACCTCATTACACACACACAAACTCAGCCGCTGCAGAACCTCATTATACACACACAAACTCAGCCGCTGCAGAACCTCATTACACACACACAAACTCAGCCGCTGCAGAACCTCATTACACACACACAAACTCAGCCGCTGCAGAACCTCATTATACACACACAAACTCAGCCGCTGCAGAACCTCATTATACACACACACAAACTCAGCCGCTGCAGAACCTCATTATACACACACACAAACTCAGCCGCTGCAGAACCTCATTACACACACACAAACTCAGCCGCTGCAGAACCTCATTATACACACACAAACTCAGCCGCTGCAGAACCTCATTATACACACACACAAACTCAGCCGCTGCAGAACCTCATTACACACACACAAACTCAGCCGCTGCAGAACCTCAATATACACAGACACACACAAACTCAGCCGCTGCAGAACCTCAATATACACACACACACACTCAGCCGTCTACCTCATTATACACACACACAAACTCAGCCGCTGCAGAACCTCATTATACACACACACACACAAACTCAGCCGCTGCAGAACCTCATTATACACACACACAAACTCAGCCGCTGCAGAACCTCATTATACACACACACACACACAAACTCAGCCGCTGCAGAACCTCATTATACACACACACACAAACTCAGCCGCTGCAGAACCTCATTATACACACACACAAACTCAGCCGCTGCAGAACCTCATTATACACACACACAAACTCAGCCGCTGCAGAACCTCATTATACACACACACACACAAACTCAGCCGCTGCAGAACCTCATACACACACACAAACTCAGCCGCTGCAGAACCTCATTATACACACACACACAAACTCAGCCGCTGCAGAACCTCATTATACACACACACAAACTCAGCCGCTGCAGAACCTCATTACACACACACACACAAACTCAGCCGCTGCAGAACCTCATTACACACACACACACAAACTCAGCCGCTGCAGAACCTCATTATACACACACACAAACTCAGCCGCTGCAGAACCTCATTATACACACACACAAACTCAGCCGCTGCAGAACCTCAGTATACACACAGCCGCTGCAGAACCTCATTATACACACACAAACTCAGCCGCTGCAGAACCTCATTATACACACACAAACTCAGCCGCTGCAGAACCTCATTATACACACACAAACTCAGCCGCTGCAGAACCTCATTATACACACACAAACTCAGCCGCTGCAGAACCTCATTATACACACACAAACTCAGCCGCTGCAGAACCTCATTATACACACACAAACTCAGCCGCTGCAGAACCTCATTATACACACACAAACTCAGCCACTGCAGAACCTCATTGAAGACTCAAACTTCAAGGTTAGATTTTAGAAAGGCAGATTTTAAGAGACTCAGAAAGAGAATAGGAGGGATCCAATGGCTGGATGTCCTTAAGGACAAAAATGTCCAGGAAGGATGGGAAATTTTTAAAAATTAGATTCTCAAAGCACAATCGTTAACAATCCCGAAAAGTAGGAAGAATGGGAAGCATTTAAGGAAACCAGGATGGATGAACACAGAACTTAAACACATGCTAAAAAGAAAGAAAGAAATGTTTATTAAATGGAAAGAGGGAGGCATATCTAAAGAAGATTATAATGCAGTCTGCAGATCCTGCAGGGCACGTATCAGGTTAGCTAAAGCTGACAATGAATTAAGGCTTGCAAGAGATGTCAAAAGCAATAAAAAAGGATTTTGGGGGTATGTCAAAAGTAAAAGAAAAGTCAAAGATGCTATAGGATTTTTACAGGATGAAAATGGAGAAATGGTAAGAGAGGATGTTGAGAAGGCCGAACTTTTTAATTCCTATTTTGCATCTGTTTTCTCTCAGAAAGAAAATGTAACATCAACTGATCTTCACTGTCCTTTTAAAGGAATAGAGGAATCCAAGTTATCTGTAAACAGAAAGATTGTGAGGGAATATTTAGCTAACATAAATGAGTTCAAGTCTCCAGGTCCAGATGAATTACACCCCAGAGTACTGAAGGAGATCGTAGAAGAAATTTTAGAACCGCTCTCCATAATCTTTGAAAATTCTTGGAGGACAGAAGTCCCAGAAGACTGGAGAAGAGCAAATGTTGTTCCTATCTTCAAAAAGGGGAAGAAGGTGGATCCAGGTAACGATAGGCCGGTGAGTCTGACTTCTATACCAGGAAAGATCTTTGAACAAATTATTAAACAACATGTATGTAAGTACATGGATAAGAATGAAGTGATTAACCAGAGTCAGCATGGGTTTGTAACTAACAAGTCATGTCAGACTAACTTAATTTCCTTCTATGACAGAATCACTGACTGGGTGTATCAGGGAAATGCTGTAGATATAGTATATCTTGACTTCAGCAAAGCATTTGACAAAGTATCTCACACCATCCTTATTGAAAAAATGACCAAGTATGCAATGGACCAGGCAACTGTTAGGTGGATTCATAACTGGCTTAGTGATCGGACTCAAAGGGTGGTTGTAAATGGCTTCACATCCAGCTGGATGAATGTCTCAAGTGGGGTACCACAGGGCTCCGTCCTGGGACCTGTATTGTTCAACATCTTTATCAATGATTTAGATGAAGGAATTGAGGGTAAACTGATTAAATTTGCTGATGACACAAAGCTAGGAGGGATAGCTAATACTAGAGAAGAGAGAGAGAGGATTCAAAAAGACCTAAATAAACTGGAGCAGTGGGCAGCAACCAACAGAATGGTTTTTAACAGGGAAAAATGCAAAGTACTACATCTGGGCAATAAAAATGAAAAAAACATATACAGAATGGGAGGAATAGAGCTAAGCAACAGTACATGTGAAAAAGACTTAGGTATACTAATAGATCATAGACTGAACATGAGTCAACAGTGTGATGCAGCAGCAAAAAAGGCAAATACAATTCTGGGATGTATTAACAGAAGCATACAGTCTAGATCACGTGAAGTCATTATCGGTCTTTACTCCTCTTTGGTCAGACCTCATCTGGAATACTGTGTACAGTTTTGGGCACCACATTTTAAAAAAGACATAGACAAACTGGAGCAAGTTCAGAGAAGAGCGACCAGAATGGTGACTGGTCTGCAAACCATGTCCTATGAGGAACGGTTACAGGATTTGGGAATGTTTAGCTTGCAAAAAAGAAGACTGAGAGGAGACTTAATAGCTGTCTACAAATATGTCAAGGGCTGTCACATTGTAGAAGGATCATCTTTATTCTCATTTGCACAAGGAAAGACTAGAAGCAATGGGATGAAACTTAATGGGAGGAGACACAGATTAGATATTAGAAAAAACTTTTTGACAGTTAGGGTGATTAATGAGTGGAACAGGCTGCCACGAGAGGTGGTGAGTTCCCCTTCAATGGACGTCTTCAAACAGAGGCTGGACAGACATCTGTCTGAGATGATCTAGTGAATCCTGCTTTGAGCAGGGGGTTGGACCAGATGACCCAGGAGGTCCCTTCCAACTCTACCATTCTAGGATTCTATGATTCTACACACACAAACTCAGCCGCTGCAGAACCTCATTATACACACACAAACTCAGCCGCTGCAGAACCTCATTATACACACACAAACTCAGCCGCTGCAGAACCTCATTATACACACACAAACTCAGCCGCTGCAGAATCTCATTATACACACACAAACTCAGCCGCTGCAGAACCTCATTATACACACACAAACTCAGCCGCTGCAGAACCTCATTATACACACACAAACTCAGCCGCTGCAGAATCTCATTATACACACACAAACTCAGCCGCTGCAGAACCTCATTATACACACACGCAAACTCAGCCGCTGCAGAACCTCATACACACACGCAAACTCAGCCGCTGCAGAACCTCATTATACACCCCTCCCAATCGATGCAGAACCTCATTATACACACACCTCAGCCGCTGCAGAACCTCATTATTAGAATTAAGTACAAATGATGTTAGAAAGTTGAAAAACGTTAAGATTGTAAGTTTAAGATTGCTTAAGTGTAACTCCAGGAGGGGCTCCACAGCCGAAGCATTAGCATCCATGTATATAATATAAAACACACAAAACATATGATATCCAAAAAAAACATAATATATTTAGCAATCTGACATTTCAAAGCCACTTTACTAATGGAATTTCGCTGGACTGAAAACGAGGATCTGGAACCCCAATGTTTGTAAAGACCCAGATCTCCGGCAATCCAAATGTGACATAGCAGCAATAAAACATAGAAAACAGATATTTATGGACCGATCACCTGGACCCATTAAGATAAGAAGCTTATAGTGACACCTTCCTATAGAGACCCACAGAGGAGGGACACCTCAGGGGTTCACTTATTTTGAGCCTCTTGGATTATAGGCGTAAAGAGAATTAAGAGATCTATAGCCGGACACGTCCCCACCCATCATCCCCCTTGGAGGCCAGCGGTGAAACTCCAAGCCATTTTCACCTAGCTCCAACAAAGTGGGGGCGTGGGGCAACCACCGCTCGTCACATTCATGTCTAGCGGTGGTGTTCGCTACACCACTAATTCTACTATGACACATCTTAATCAAACTGGGCTATGGAGTCACTACTGCGTCTGGAGTATAGAGGACTACACTGCAGTTGTGGTAGTTGGTGAGAAAAGTTATTGGCATCAGCAGTCGAGATCTAGGTATCAGACTGGTTAGATAAGAGAGGAAGGAGATGGATTCTAGGTATTAGACTGGATAGATGTTGGGAAGCAGGAAACGTGTTCTAGGCTAGTGATGAATGCAGGAGGTGGGTTACAATGATCAGGTTTGGTTAGTGATGGAGATATGTGATGGGTTAGTGGTGGAGGCAGGTCTCTATGTTAGTCATATATGAGGAGCTGGGCTCTGGGCCAGTGATGGGCTGCAGACATCAGGAGCTGGGCTCTGGGCCAGTGATGGGCTGCAGACATCAGGAGCTGGGCTCTGGGCCAGTGATGGGCTGCAGACATCAGGAGCTGGGCTCTGGGCCAGTGATGGGCTGCAGACATCAGGAGCTGGGCTCTGGGCCAGTGATGGGCTGCAGACATCAGGAGCTGGGCTCTGGGCCAGTGATGGGCTGCAGACATCAGGAGCTGGGCTCTGGGCCAGTGATGGGCTGCAGACATCAGGAGCTGGGCTCTGGGCCAGTGATGGGCTGCAGACATCAGGAGCTGGGCTCTGGGCCAGTGATGGGCTGCAGACATCAGGAGCTGGGCTCTGGGCCAGTGATGGGCTGCAGACATCAGGAGCTGGGCTCTGGGCCAGTGATGGGCTGCAGACATCAGGAGCTGGGCTCTGGGCCAGTGATGGGCTGCAGACATCAGGAGCTGGGCTCTGGGCCAGTGATGGGCTGCAGACATCAGGAGCTGGGCTCTGGGCCAGTGATGGGCTGCAGACATCAGGAGCTGGGCTCTGGGCCAGTGATGGGCTGCAGACATCAGGAGCTGGGCTCTGGGCCAGTGATGGGCTGCAGACATCAGGAGCTGGGCTCTGGGCCAGTGATGGGCTGCAGACATCAGGAGCTGGGCTCTGGGCCAGTGATGGGCTGCAGACATCAGGAGCTGGGCTCTGGGCCAGTGATGGGCTGCAGACATCAGGAGCTGGGCTCTGGGCCAGTGATGGGCTGCAGACATCAGGAGCTGGGCTCTGGGCCAGTGATGGGCTGCAGACATCAGGAGCTGGGCTCTGGGCCAGTGATGGGCTGCAGACATCAGGAGCTGGGCTCTGGGCCAGTGATGGGCTGCAGACATCAGGAGCTGGGCTCTGGGCCAGTGATGGGCTGCAGACATCAGGAGCTGGGCTCTGGGCCAGTGATGGGCTGCAGACATCAGGAGCTGGGCTCTGGGCCAGTGATGGGCTGCAGACATCAGGAGCTGGGCTCTGGGCCAGTGATGGGCTGCAGACATCAGGAGCTGGGCTCTGGGCCAGTGATGGGCTGCAGACATCAGGAGCTGGGCTCTGGGCCAGTGATGGGCTGCAGACATCAGGAGCTGGGCTCTGGGCCAGTGATGGGCTGCAGACATCAGGAGCTGGGCTCTGGGTCAGTGATGGGCTGCAGACATCAGGAGCTGGGCTCTGGGTCAGTGATGGGCTGCAGACATCAGGAGCTGGGCTCTGGGTCAGTGATGGGCTGCAGACATCAGGAGCTGGGCTCTGGGTCAGTGATGGGCTGCAGACATCAGGAGCTGGGCTCTGGGTCAGTGATGGGCTTCAGACATCAGGAGCTGGGCTCTGGGTCAGTGATGGGCTGCAGACATCAGGAGCTGGGCTCTGGGTCAGTGATGGGCTGCAGACATCAGGAGCTGGGCTCTGGGTCAGTGATGGGCTGCAGACATCAGGAGCTGGGCTCTGGGTCAGTGATGGGCTGCAGACATCAGGAGCTGGGCTCTGGGTCAGTGATGGGCTGCAGACATCAGGAGCTGGGCTCTGGGTCAGTGATGGGCTGCAGACATCAGGAGCTGGGCTCTGGGTCAGTGATGGGCTGCAGACATCAGGAGCTGGGCTCTGGGTCAGTGATGGGCTGCAGACATCAGGAGCTGGGCTCTGGGTCAGTGATGGGCTGCAGACATCAGGAGCTGGGCTCTGGGTCAGTGATGGGCTGCAGACATCAGGAGCTGGGCTCTGGGTCAGTGATGGGCTGCAGACATCAGGAGCTGGGCTCTGGGTCAGTGATGGGCTGCAGACATCAGGAGCTGGGCTCTGGGTCAGTGATGGGCTGCAGACATCAGGAGCTGGGCTCTGGGTCAGTGATGGGCTGCAGACATCAGGAGCTGGGCTCTGGGTCAGTGATGGGCTGCAGACATCAGGAGCTGGGCTCTGGGTCAGTGATGGGCTGCAGACATCAGGAGCTGGGCTCTGGGTCAGTGATGGGCTGCAGACATCAGGAGCTGGGCTCTGGGTCAGTGATGGGCTGCAGACATCAGGAGCTGGGCTCTGGGTCAGTGATGGGCTGCAGACATCAGGAGCTGGGCTCTGGGTCAGTGATGGGCTGCAGACATCAGGAGCTGGGCTCTGGGTCAGTGATGGGCTGCAGACATCAGGAGCTGGGCTCTGGGTCAGTGATGGGCTGCAGACATCAGGAGCTGGGCTCTGGGTCAGTGATGGGCTGCAGACATCAGGAGCTGGGCTCTGGGTCAGTGATGGGCTGCAGACATCAGGAGCTGGGCTCTGGGTCAGTGATGGGCTGCAGACATCAGGAGCTGGGCTCTGGGTCAGTGATGGGCTGCAGACATCAGAATCTGGGCTCTGGGTCAGTGATGGGCTGCAGACATCAGAATCTGGGCTCTGGGTCAGTGATGGGCTGCAGACATCAGAATCTGGGCTCTGGGTCAGTGATGGGCTGAAGACATCAGAATCTGGGCTCTGGGTCAGTGATGGGCTGAAGACATCAGAATCTGGGCTCTGGGTCAGTGATGGGCTGAAGACATCAGAATCTGGGCTCTGGGTCAGTGATGGGCTGAAGACATCAGAATCTGGGCTCTGGGTCAGTGATGGGCTGAAGATATCAGAATCTGGGCTCTGGGTCAGTGATGGGCTGAAGATATCAGAATCTGGGCTCTGGGTCAGTGATGGGCTGAAGATATCAGAATCTGGGCTCTGGGTCAGTGATGGGCTGAAGATATCAGAATCTGGGCTCTGGGTCAGTGATGGGCTGAAGATATCAGAATCTGGGCTCTGGGTCAGTGATGGGCTGAAGATATCAGAATCTGGGCTCTGGGTCAGTGATGGGTTGCAGACATCAGAATCTGGGCTGCAGATATCAGGATCTGGGCACTAGGTCAGTAATGGGCTGCAGATATCAGGATCTGGGCACTAGGTCAGTAATGGGCTGCAGATATCAGGATCTGGGCACTAGGTCAGTAATGGGCTGCAGATATCAGGATCTGGGCACTAGGTCAGTAATGGGCTGCAGATATCAGGATCTGGGCACTAGGTCAGTAATGGGCTGCAGATATCAGGATCTGGGCTCTAGGTCAGTAATGGGCTGCAGATATCAGGATCTGGGCTCTAGGTCAGAGATGGGTTCTAGATATCATGTTCTAGGTTAGAGATAAGCTCCAGGTATCCAGACTCCGTGTATCAGGCTCCAGGTCAGTGATGGGCTGTATACATGAGGATCTGAGAGCTATAGAGGGGGCTCCAGGTCAGTGATGGGCTCTATACATGAGGATCTGAGAGCTATAGAGGGGGCTCCAGGTCAGTGATGGGCTCTATACATGAGGATCTGAGCGCTATAGATGGGGCTCCAGGTCAATGATAGGCGCTATACATTAGGATCTGAGCGCTATAGAGGGGGCTCCAGGTCAGTGATGGGCGCTATACATGAGGATCTGAGCAGTATAGAGGGGGCTCCGGGTCAGTGATGGCCGCTATACATGAGGATCTGAGCGGGTATAGAGGGGGCTCCAGGTCAGTGATGGGCGCTATACATGAGGATCTGAGCGCTATAGAGGGGGCTCCAGGTCAGTGATGGGCGCTATACATGAGGTTCTGAGCGCTATAGAGGGGGCTCCAGGTCAGTGATGGGCGCTATAAATGAGGATCTGAGCGCTATAGAGGGGGCTCCAGGTCAGTGATGGGCGCTATAAATGAGGATCTGAGCGCTATAGAGGGGGCTCCAGGTCAGTGATGGGCGCTATACATGAGGATCTGAGCGCTATAGAGGGGGCTCCAGGTCAGTGATGGGCACTATACATGAGGTTCTGAGCGCTATAGAGGGGGCTCCAGGTCAGTGATGGGCGCTATAAATGAGGATCTGAGCGCTATAGAGGGGGCTCCAGGTCAGTGATGGGCGCTATAAATGAGGATCTGAGCGCTATAGAGGGGGCTCCAGGTCCGCGCGGACACGGGGCCATGTGACCATGATGGCGGCCTTCGCGGCGCAGCTCGGCTCAGGGCTCCGCTCTCCGGCCGTGTCGCCGCACGCTGCCCCCCGCCGTCCCCTCCTCCGGCCCCGCTCCTCCTCCCTCACCTGCTCCGCTCTCCTCCAGCGCTTCTTCCAGCTCGGGGAACGTGATCTCGGGCAGATCCAGCGCGGGTCCGTACCGCTCCAGGAACGAGCACACCACGGCGAAATCTGGCCATGACCCCGCCGCGGAACCGCTGCTGACGGCCGGAGCGGGAGCGAGGTCCTCTGGCACCGCCGGAGCCTCCTCCGCACCAGCCTCCGCCATCTTGGAGTATGGAGGGGCGGAGGAAGAGGGCGGGAGCGGAGCGGCCCTCCCCGCGATTCTACAGAGCGCTCAGCCTCCCGGGGAGCAGCGGGGACCGGCGGCCGGAGGAACAGCCACAGAAAGATGGAGGCCCCCGGCTGTATCAGCGCTCCTCCTCCAGACCGGAGCCCATATCCCACAATACACCGCGCCGCGGGACCCTCTGCTCCCGGCCCCTTCCTCTCTATGGCCACTCCCCCAGCTGAGCACAGCGCTCACTACAACAAAGGGATTCGCGATCTTTTTTTTTTTTTTTCCCGAAAACAACTTTATTGCTTCTTCCACAACGTCAATAAACGGACTATTCACGTGCATTAGGACGAGAGGACCGTTAGGATCAGCCCGTGTATTATCTGGGGTCACGGCGCCGCCATGTCACCGCGATCCGCAGCGCTCTGCTCCTCACTGAGGAGAAGCCGTCTCTAGTGTCACATTTGAAGCGCGCGTCCCTCCCGCCTCCAAGCTGGTACGGCCGGGGGCGGGGCTCCGAGCCTACCAGCCAATGGGAAGGCACAGGCCCGGGTATAAATAGCAGTGTCTGCCGGAGCAGCGCACAGTGGTGGTACGGTCACTGCGGTGTGTTGGGAGGAGGTGAGTTGTACTGCGGGGCCGCAGCGCCTGGTCATGGCTCTCACCGTTCTCTGCCGCGTTCTAGGTAGCTTTGCTTCAAGTAAAAGTTTAGATTTACCATATACAACGCCTTGTGGAGACTTTAAGCTGTTATTGATACGCCAGCACTCCGCGAGTGGAGTGGAGTGGAGTGGAGTGGAGACGGGGAGGGGAGGGAGGACGGAACGGCAAGAAACGTCGTGGTGGGGAGGGTGGACGGCGAGGCAGGGAGGACGGAACGGCAAGAAACGTCGTGGCGAGGCAGGGAGGACGAAATGTCGTGGCGGGGAGGGTGGAACGGCAAGAAACGTCGTGGAGGGGAGGGAGGACGACGGAGCAGGGAGGACGGAACAGCAAGAAACGTCGTGGAGGGGAGGGAGGACGACGGAGCAGGGAGGACGGAACGGCAAGAAACGTGGAGGGGAGGGAGGACGACGGAGCAGGGAGGACGGAACGGCAAGAAACATCGTGGAGGGGAGGGAGGACGACGGAGCAGGGAGGACGGAACGGCAAGAAACGTGGAGGGGAGGGAGGACGACGGAGCAGGGAGGACGGAACGGCAAGAAACATCGTGGAGGGGAGGGAGGACGAAATGTCGTGGCGGGGAGGGTGGAACGGCAAGAAACGTCGTGGAGGGGAGGGAGGACGACGGAGCAGGGAGGACGGAACGGCAAGAAACATCGTGGAGGGGAGGGAGGACGACGGAGCAGGGAGGACGGAACGGCAAGAAACATCGTGGAGGGGAGGGAGGACGACGGAGCAGGGAGGACGGAACGGCAAGAAACGTCGTGGAGGGGAGGGAGGACGACGGAGCAGGGAGGACGGAACGGCAAGAAACGTGGAGGGGAGGGAGGACGACGGAGCAGGGAGGACGGAACGGCAAGAAACATCGTGGAGGGGAGGGAGGACGACGGAGCAGGGAGGACGGAACGGCAAGAAACGTCGTGGAGGGGAGGGAGGACGGAACGGCAAGAAACGTCGTGGAGGGAGGACGACGGAGCAGGGAGGACGGAACGGCAAGAAACGTCGTGGAGGGGAGGGAGGACGACGGAGCAGGGAGGACGGAACGGCAAGAAACGTCCTGGCGGGAAGGGAGGACGACGCGGCCTAGGGGGAGGGAGGGCGACGCGGCCTAGTTGGCGTTGGCAGACATGCTTGGAGTTCACTGTGCCGTCCGTGTAATTGCACATGGTTTAATCTTTCAGATGAGTATATGCTGCTGGCAGGTCACTATGCTGAACCTTGACCCCTGTCCTTTGCTGGAACCACTTACAGTGGTGCACGTGAGCATTAGACCTGGTTCACAGTACAAGGATCCTTTAGGCTCTTCTCGGGGTCCCTGTGATTAAACACTGCAGACTATGGTTTCCATAAACTGCTATTCTGTTTCCTCTGAGTCTATTAGCTGCCATACACTGTTGTGCCTCTAGAGGCAGCGTCTTGCCTGTGATCCAGTGCTGTGGGGGGTTTCACTTTCCACCGTATAGTGGAGTACAGCAGGACGCCATTACCACAAATTGTCATGAGTTGCTTGTTTATATTCCAACAAAAAGAGGCAACTTTCTCTTTTCTTACAATAAAAATCCCTTTCATACAATAGGAATCTGTTAGAAGCAGGATTTTGCACAGACTTTCTACAGATCCCCCTAATAAGTCAGATGGAGCGTCCCTTTAATGGAGACCGTAAGGGCCAGGTTTAGATCAGTTTCCAGTCTCCTCTCCCAGCTGTGGTTGTGAATAGACCTGGCACCCTCCCCGGCTCCGCTGTGCTGCCCGCAGGACACTATTTATGGGTGTCGGGTTCATGCTTCTTCTTTTCAAGTTTGCAAACTTCCCAGCCTCTCCTCGCTGTCCTCCTAATTCATTAAAGGGGTTGTTTAGCATCATTCGCATCTGGTTCGGTCAATGAGGGCACGTACTCTCATCACATGTACAATACCTGAGTGTGATAACCTCAATCCAGACAGTATGTGACGTGGCCCCTTCCATGAAGCAGATTCTGGTCCCAGTGATGGGATCTGCATCTATTGAACAATTAAGATAAACACTTTAGATTGGAGTACCCCTTTAAGGTGTTGTTTACATCCATATTGGAGCTTAATCATCTGGTAAAATGTCAGGCTATAATGGGATCCATCGAGTTTCTTTTAAGGATGGGGGAGAGGAGTAAAGGGGTTTGTTCTGCGCTTACAGCTCTCCAGCCTCTTTCCTTCTTTCTTCTCCTGACTCCAGTATCCTGGCAATGATTGACAGGTCGCTCTTCTCCGACATGATCACCTTCCGGCCCACAGGGGGCATCGTATGCGCAGTAATGTCCTAAAGAATGCTGCAAGAGCCGGGACTATTCATCTGCGCATGTGCCGCCCCCCCCCCCCCCAAGGAATGACACTGACCGTGTGAAATGTCAGTCTGTGACCTGCTTCCCCACCTGAGATCTTGCATAAAAACAAAAAATAGTGTGCACCACCAATTATAATGAGAAGAGGGGTGCAACCAGCTGCGACAAGGGAGTTTAAATCAAAACCGGAAGAAAAAGCTGCGCAGGAAATGGTGCACACAGAAAAGATATAAAATAGAAAAGGCTTTATTGAAACACAAAGTGCAAACACACATTAAAACACATGTACAGTGCCTACAAGTAGTATTCAACCCTCTGCAGATTTAGCTGGTTTGATAAGATGCAAATAAGTTAGAGCCTTCAAACTGCAAACGAGAATAGGTTTTATGAACAGAAGCATAAATCTTACAAACCAAAAAGTTATGTTGCTCAGTTGAATTTTATTACATTTTAAACATAAAAGTCAATTATTATACAACCCCTATGTTTAATATTTTGTGGAATAACCCTTGTTTGCAATTACAGCTAATAATCGTCTTTTATAAGACCTGATCAGGCCGGCACAGGTCTGTGGAGTTATCTTGGCCCACTCCTCCATGCAGATCTTCTCTAAGTTATCTAGGTTCTTTGGGTGTCTCATGTGGACTTTATTCTTGAGCTCCTTCCACAAGTTTTCAATTGGGTTAAGGTCAGGAGACTGACTAGGCCACTCCAACACCTTGACTTTTTCCCTCTTGAACCAGGCCTTGGTTTTCTTGGCTGTGTGCTTTGGGTCGTTGTCTTGTTGGAAGATGAAATTACGACCCATCTTAAGATCCTTGATGGAGGAGTGGAGGTTCTTGGCCAAAATCTCCAGGTAGGCCGTGCTATCCATCTTCCCATGGATGCGGACCAGATGGCCAGGCCCCTTGGCAGGGAAACAGCCCCACAGCATGATGCTGCCACCACCATGCTTGACTGTAGGGATGGTATTCTTGGGGTCGTATGCAGTGCCATCCAGTCTCCAAACGTCACATGTGTGGTTGGCACCAAAGATCTCGATCTTGGTCTCATCAGACCATAGAACCTTGAACCAGTCTGTCTCAGAGTCCTCCAAGTGATCATGAGCAAACTGTAGACGAGCCTTGACATGACGCTTTGAAAGTAAAGGTACCTTACGGGCTCGTCTGGAACGGAGACCATTGCGGTGGAGTACGTTACTTATGGTATTGACTGAAACCAATGTCCCCACTGCCATGAGATCTTCCCGGAGCTCCTTCCTTGTTGTCCTTGGGTTAGCCTTGACTCTTCGGACAAGCCTGGCCTCGGCACGGGAGGACACTTTCAAAGGCTGTCCTGGCCGTGGAAGGCTAACAGTAGTTCCATAAGCCTTCCACTTACGGATGATGCTCCCAACAGTGGAGACAGGTAGGCCCAACTCCTTGGAAAGGGTTTTGTACCCCTTGCCAGCCTTGTGACCCTCCACGATCTTGTCTCTGATGGCCTTGGAATGCTCCTTTTGTCTTTCCCATGTTGACCATGTCTGAGTGCTGTTCACAAGTTTGGGGAGGGTCTTAAATAGTCAGAAAAGGCTGGCAAAAGAGATCTTTAATCCACACATGTGAAGCTCATTATTCTTGGTGCCTGAACTACTTCTTAATACTTTAGGGGGACCAAACAGAATTCTTGTGGTTTGAGGGGTTGAATAATAAATGACACTCTGAATTAACTTTTTACGTTTTAAAAAAAAAAAAAAAAATTTGCTGCAGTGCATTTCCCACTTCCAGGCTGATGTACAGTACAAATGTCACAATGCCAAGTTAATTCCGCATGTGTCAACCAGCTAAATCTGCAGGGGGTTGAATACTACTTGTAGGCACTGTAGACATAGCTACATGACAGAGTAGGGATGGACAAAATAGACAAATTATGATATAGATTAGTTGTAATAACAAAAATAAGAGATCACAGTACAACTGGTATTTAGGCAAGAATTATAAGTGTGCAAAAAAATACAAATATATGATTATACTATATGATTTAATGAGAAGGATAGTTCCAGTATACAGTGGGGAAAATAAGTATTTAATACACTGCTGATTTTACAAGTTTTCCCACCTACAAAGAAGGGAGAGGTCTGTAATTTATATCGTAGGTCACTTCACCTGTGAGACAGAATCCTGATTTTTACATATTTCATGCAACAAAATGCAAATTAATCACCTACCAACCAGCAAGAATTCTGCCTCCCACAGACCTGTTAGTTTTTCTTTAAGAAGCCCTCCTACTCTGCACTCATTACTTGTATTAATTGCACCTGTTTGAACTCATTACCTGTGTAAAAGACACCTGTCCACACACTCCAACCTCTCCATCATGGCCAAGATGAAAGAGCTGTCTAAGGACACCAGGGACAAAATTTTAGACCTGCACAAGGTTGGGATGGGCTACAGGACAATAGGCAAGCAGCTTGGTGAGAAGGCAACAACTGTTGACACAATTATTAGAAAATGGAAGAAACACTAGATTACTGTCAATCTTCCTCAGTCTGGAGCTCCATGCAAGATCTCGCCACGTGGGGTAAGGATGATTCTGAGAGAGGTCAGGAATCAGCCCAGAACTACACGGGAGGACCTGGTCAATGACCTGAAGAGAGCTGGGACCACAATCTCAAACATTACCGTTAGTAACACTACGCTGTCGTGGATTACAATCCTTCTGGGCACGCAAGGTCCTCCTGCTCACGCCAGCACATGTCCAGACCCATTTGAAGTTTGCCAGAGACCATCCAGATGATCCAAAGGAGGCATGAGAGAAGGTCATGTGGTCAGATGAGACCAAAATGGAACTTTTTGGTATCCACTCCATTCGCCATGTTTGGAGGAAGAAGAAAGGGGAGGACAACCCCCAAGAACATTGTCCCAACTGTGAAGCATGGTGGGGGGAAACATCATACTTTGGCGGTACTTTTCTGCAAAGGGGACAGGACGACTGCACCATATTGAAGGGAGGACTTTGGACAACCACCTCCTTCCCTCAGTAAGAGCAATGAAAATGGGTCGTGGCTGGGTCTTCCAGCATGACAATGACCTGAAACGCACAGCCAGGGCAACTAAGGAGTGGCTCCGTAAGAAGCATTTCTAGGTCCTGGAGTGGCCTAGACCCAATAGAAAATCTTTGGTGGGAGCTGAAACTCAATGTTGCCCACCGACAGCCCCGAAATCTGAAAGATCTGGAGAAGATCTGTATGGAGGAGGGGGCCAAAATCCCTGCTGCAGTGCGTGCAAACCTGGTCAAGAACTAGAGGAAACATCTGAGCTCTGAAATTGCAAACAAAGGTTTCTGGATCAAATATTAAGTTCTGTATTTCTATTGTATCAAATAATTTTGCATTTTATTGCATGAAATAATTATATAAAAATCCTACAATGTGATGTTCTGTCTCTCACAGGTGATGTGTACCAACAATAAAAAATTACAGACCTCTCCATTCTTTGTAGGTGGGAAAACTTACTTTGCCACTTTTGCATCAAATACTTATTATCCCACTGTAGGTCCAGTATAGAAATTGTGTCCATATATCGTGCAATCAAATCCATATATGTAAACCACCTATATCTCACATAGGCGCCATCATTCCCAGAGGCGGCACAGATGAATAATCCGTCTCTCCTAACAACATTAGGACATTACTGCGTGTGCGCCGCCTACAGGAGTGATGGTGTCACGGAAGAGTGACCTGTCAATCACTGGCGAGAGGCCGCTATCTGGGAGGAGAAATAGGGAGAGCTGCAAGGGCTGCCCGAGCCCCTGCACCCCAGAGCTCATCTGCATAAGAATTCAACGATTGATCACAAGACAACGGAGACCCGGACTTGTATTATAAGATGTGAAAGTAATCAGCACTACAGGTACTTTACTGGGTTGACGATACATTGGGGTCTATAAACCTAATGGGCTCACTTTTTTAAGTTAAATAAAAAATGAAAAAAGGGCCAGTGTTTTTGTTACTAGAAATTGGGAAGGTGACGTCTACAACGCTGCCCCCTATTGATAAGAATGTATTCTGTAAATTTAGTAATAAGAGTAAATCTTTATTGAGAAGTACTAGCATATAAAACAATTTAAATATATATTTTTAGGGATAAGTGATACTGAGCGCCACACCACTACAGGGAAATACAGAACCGTTCAATAAAATACAAAATAAGGGATTTAAAACAGTAGCCTAATACAATGAATGAAATTCAGAACTGCATCTAGTCACCAGGTCATAAATAGGCTCGTGACATTATAGAATATTAAGTGATAATTCCTGTGTCGGAATACGATGGTACAGTTAGGTCCATATATATTTGGACAGAGACAACATTTTTCTAATTTTGGTTCTAGACATTACCACAATGAATTTTAAACAAAACATTTCAGATGCAGTTGAAGTTCAGACTTTCGGCTTTCATTTGAGGGTATCCACATTAAAATTGGATGAAGGGTTTAGGAGTTTCAGCTCCTTAACATGTGCCACCCTGCTTTTAAAGTGACCAAACGTAATTGGACAACTGACTCCAAGGCTATTTCATGGACAGGTGTGGGCAATCCCTTCGTTATGTCATTCTCAAGCAGATAAAAGGCCTGGAGTTGATTTGAGGTGGGGTGCTTGCATTTGGAAGGTTTTGGTGTGAAGTAAACATGCGGTCAAAGGAGCTCTCCATGCAGGTGATACAAGCCATCCTTAAGCTGCAAAAACAGAAAAAACCCATCAGAGAAATTGCTACAATATTAGGAGTGGCAAAATTTACAGTTTTTAGTACATCCTGAGAAAGAAAGAAAGCACTGGTGAACTCATCAATGCAAAAAGACCTGGGCGCCCACGGAAGACAACAGTGGTGGATGATCGCAGAATAATCTTCATGGTGAAGAGAAACCCCTTCACAACAGCCAACCAAGTGAACAACACTCTCCAGGAGGTAGGTGTATCAATATCCAAATCTACCATAAAGAGAAGACTGCATGAAAGTAAATACAGAGGGTTCACTGCACGGTGCAAGCCACTCATAAGCATCAAGAATAAAAAGCCTAGACTGGACTTTGCTAAAAATCATCTAAAAAAGCCAGCACAGTTCTGGAAGAACATTCTTTGGACAGATGAAACCAAGATCAACCTCTACCAGAATGATGGAAAGAGAAAAGTATGGCGAAGGCGTAGTACAGCTCATGATCCAAAGCATACCACATCATCTGTAAAACACGGCGGAGGCAGTGTGATGGCTTGGGCATGCATGGCTGCCAGTGGCACTGGGTCACTAGTGTTTATTGATGATGTGACACAGGACAGAAGCAGCCGAATGAATTCTGATGTATTCAGAGCCATACTGTGTGCTCAGATCCAGCCAAATGCAGCCAAACTGGTCGTCATTTCATACTACAGATGGACAATGACCCAAAACTTAAAGCCAAAGCAACCCAGGAGTTTATTAAAGCAAAGAAGTGGAATATTCTTGAATGGCCAAGTCAGTCACCTGATCTCAACCCAATTGAGCATGCATTTCACTTGTTAACGACTAAACTTCAGACAGAAAGGCCCACAAACAAACAGCAACTGAAAACCACCACAGTGAAGGCCTGGCAGTGCATCAAAAAGGAGGAAACACAGCGTCTGGTGATGTCCATGAGTTCAAGACTTCAGGCAGTCATTGCCAACAAAGGGTTTTCAACCAAGTACTAGAAATGAACATTTTATTTACAATTATTTAATCTGTCCAATTACTTTTGGTCCCTTTAAAAGCAGGGTGTCACATGTTAAGGAGCTGAAACTCCTAAACCCTTCATCCAATTTTAATGTGGATACCCTCAAATGAAAGCTGAAAGTCTGAACTTCAACTGCATCTGACTTGTTTTGTTTAAAATTCATTGTGGTAATGTCGAACCAAAATTAGAAAAATGTCTCTGTCCAAATATATATGGACCTAGCTGTATATGCAGACCCAAAGTATACACCGAAATCACAGGATAGTTCAAAATGGTAATACAGTAAATAGTGATCAATCAGAAGAAATACACCCATAAAGGTAACCTGGAGCGTTTGAAAGAGTAGATATCTTCTGGCGCGCAGCTCTGCCACAGGAATCACTATCGTACTGCGGCCACTGCACATGACGTGTGAGTGTTGCCATATATAAAGGAGCCTCATATGCCCCCTACTCATACCCTCTGAATAAGCTAATGCGAAACGCGCGTTGGGGTACTTTTCCTCGCAACCACCAGTTTGTACAGATGGGTACTGTATCTGACTGTGTATTTTTGATGAGGTACATCATTTGACATTACCCACTAGGCCAATAAGGTATCTACTATTTTTTTTTTTTTTTTCAAACTCTCCAGGTTACCTTTATGGGGGCAGTTCTTCTGCTTGATCATTACTGTATTACTATTTTGAACTATACTGTGATTTTGGTGTATACTATGAATCTGCATATATCATCTTATACTGACTGACAGATTATTCCTTAATATTCTATAATGTCACGTGACTATGACTTGATGACAGTTTTGAATTTCATCCATTGTATTGGACTACTGTTTGAATCCCTTATTTATTTTAACTATTTCTAGCTTTTCCTGGATTTTCACTTCTCCCTAAATGTATAAAATTTCTAATTATTGAAAAATACTAAGAGATAAAACAAAGATTTACTCTTTTATATAAAATCTACTTCCATGTATTTTAATGTTTTGGAACTATGGATATTAGACCGTGTTTTCTTTTTTTTGGGGGGGTGGGCTATTTATGTATATTTAGTTCTATCACTTTAGAAAGTTACAAGACTTTCCATTTTAATGTTCTTTGTATCGAGTCCTCTGCTCTTGTCCTGGTTTGTTACATTGTATCAGTCTGACTCAGAGGATGGTGTAGACCACGCGTGTCAATCTCTGGCGCACAATGCCGGCATGGCAGCTGTTCTGTCTGTTTCCTCCTCTATCTATCGTTCTCTCTCTGCGTCTGACGTCTCAGCACAGTGGGCGCGATGACGTCACTATTTTGTGCCCTCTGGGCCGAGCAGTGAGGAGCGTCGGGGCACTCGCTGCTGAGACTGGAGCAACGATGGATCAAGGTAAGGTCGGCATTTATTTATTTTAATGGGGGGCCATTAATCTGTATGGATGTATGCGTGGGGGGCATTATTGTGTGTGGTCATTAATCTGTGTTGGGACCAGCATCCTTTTTGTGTGTGCGTGCACAGTGGGGTCATCATACCGTGAGTGTGGAGGGTACTATGGGGGTATCATACTGTTCCAGCCAGGCATCATACCTTATGGGCCAATCTTTGGGCTTTAAGAGGAGGAAAACTACTTTAACTGCAAAGTTGTAAGATCTGCTCCTCTGTGACCCCCCCCCCCCCCCCCCCCAGATCCCCCCCCCCCCCCACTGAATATTAAAAGGGTTTTCTTTATTTTGGAGCGTGAGGGGCCAATTAGAACTTTTGCTGTAGGGCTCCATGATTTCTATGTACGTCGCTGCCCGTGAAGAAATGCCCAATACCCCGGTCGTGTGACTCTTAATAGATCTTAAGTAAAATGTACTTTGTGCGACAGCCCCTTTTTAAGTTTTGTTTCCATATGAAAAGGTTCATAATTTAATTGATAATGAAAAACTTCCTCAATTGTAGACTTTTTTTTTTTTTTTTTTTTATAAATATCAAGGCTGGCCTGCGACTCTGTCCAAGGTTTTTTTTTATTTTGGCCTTCTGTGTATTTGAGTTTGATGTTCCCAGTCTAGACCAAAGGTGCAAAACTCTCAGAAGTCATGTCAGTGTTATCGTTCACTGACAGCGAGCAGCAATCTGGATAACGGAGAGGAATTTGAAGTGAAACGCTTCTTAGAAAGTTGAATTGCTGAATGTGTGGTGAATGCTGGAGGGGATTCCCACGTCTTGCACAACAATGCCCATCAGGTTTAGTTGCAGATGATTGGGGTGGTTGTTGTAAGCCTGGACGCAGCACGGAATCCGGGAACCTTTCTTCTTCCACTTCTTCTCTAATACTTTGTTCCTTCCTGGACAGATCGCTCAGGATGTCCTCTCCTGAAATCTCCAAGATCTCCTGGGGCAGCATGAATGTTTCAGGTCAGGTATATAAAGACTGCAAGGTGTGGCCTGGAGGAAGCCGGACCTGGGACTGGAGAGAAACTGGAACCAATGTAAGAAGAGTGTCTGGCGGTGTAATAACAGAGGCCGGGCAGACGGTGGTATAGGGTCTGCGGAATAAGAGTATAGGTTCAGTATATGCAATGGTGTATACGTAGGGTCTGCTCCCATTTGCTGTGACGTTGTCTTAGCTCCCTCTAGTGGTGACCACAGGTAACTGCTATCTGCATACAGATTTATACATATCCCATTGTCCAGTACTAGCTGTGTATCAGAGCTCCCCCTAGTGGTGACTGAAGGCCGCAGCATTATCTGCTCCAGTACAACGCCCTAGTGCAGAAATACTATAACATCTGAAAAAATATATATATGGTGGATTTTTTATTTTATTTACAAAGGTGTAGTTGAGATTATTTTTTTTTTTATTATTATGATAGATTTCCATCTTCTGCATATGCCCCTGAATTATTTTTTGTGACTTACTAAACCTTAGTCCTAGAAGGGGCAGAGGATGGGAGCGGGGTGGGGTTATTCCATTAACTTTTTTTTTTCTCCATAAAGTAATGCTATATGACAACTAGGGTGGATGTGCTAATCCTTTTTCTGGAATTTGAGTACTATAGTCGGGCTGCACATACTTGACTGCTGCTCTATTGAAACTTCTCTAGGATTGGGGGTTCTAAGACCCCAATAATCTTATCTCTTGGTTATCCCCTTTTAAATGTCCAGGTAAGGGGTACCACTCCTTCGGGCCGCATCCCTTGCTGGGCCGCAGTGCTGCATTCAGCCGTCTCTGTACCCCATGGAGTGGCGGCGGTGCACATGCTTGACTGCTGCTCTACTGAAACTTCTCTAGGATTAGTGGGGTTCTAAGACCCCAATAATCGTATCTCTTGGCTATTCCCTTTAAATGTCAGGTAAGGGGTACCACTCACTATTGCACTGGGATGTAAGTCTGGTTGATGACGTATCGGCCCTGGACTTGAGCCCTGCTGGAGTAACAAAGTCCCTGCAGACTAATCAAATGTTTATGAATTGGCTGCTATTTTGGGGTCTTCTGCCCAGTTATAGGTGAAGACCTCGATCCCACTTTCCTCCCCCGGTGCCATTTGTCTGCCCCTCAGTCTCCTCTGCGGGAAGGATACGGGTGGCATCTTGTGTCTCCTGGAATCTGATATTATAAAGTCTTGGAATTTCTAACATTTTATCAGGATTTCTGTGCAGCGGCGCTGATTACAGCGGGGAACGGGGGGCTTCGCTGCAGTCAGGACTGAGATTTTCTGCTGCAGGTGCTTTCTCTCTTCGCTCGGGAGGTAACGAGCACCGCAGGCCCAGCAGCGTCCGCTCTGCAGAGCTGGAGACGTCTCCAATCAATAGAGGAGCGACAGCGTCCACCGCAGAAAAGTCCTAAGTCATGCGACAAGACTCGTTAAACAGTCGATATTGACTTTTAGGATCGCTACTTCCTGGAGGTGGCGCTAGAGTTCTAGTCCTCTCTTAAGAGACAATTTGCACAGATCTTCCAGTCAAAACAAAAAACTTGTGATTTTTTTTTCTTGTGAAAAATTAGTAAAATAATAAAAGTATAAATGGAGTATCATCCTCATCACATCAGCACACAGAATATGTAATCACAAACCCTCCCAGGTGACCCTGCTCCCATCTGTCATAGCATGATGAGAGTTATTGTTCCTGACATGTAGAGAGGGACAGGTGCGACCCGCTCACTACATGACCTGTGTCCATGGCCACCGCGGCGGTTGTACTCTGCAGCAGCATACGTCGGTGTCAAGGATTTATCACAGGCCGGGAGTCAGGCAGATCCACCCTCTGTGATCGTTGGGGTGAACAGCTCTCTGCTCTCAGCCTAGCGAAAAAGAGCAATTCGTTTGAGGAACGTCCAGTTGACGGGAATAATGCATACACCGAAATGTATCGCTCTACAGGAATGCAGATCATTATTCGGCTGGATCTTTTATCAGCCCATACATCTTTCCACCCACACACTCCCCCGTGATGACCTCAAATGGGGCAGGTTGTGGGCTGGTCTCCTTCCTGACTTTATGAAATCCCAACTTATGCGATAACTCCTCACTGGACGATCGCAGAAGTTCGAGATTGACGCCATATTTTCCATCAGGGTTTTATCTTTATTTAGAGACCAAACATGACATGGCTGTTGTTAGTTATCTGTACACTATTGAATTGTGGCTTATAGGCAGGTGCCACCAATATGAAAAAATATTCAAATTCTTCCCCTCTTTGCGCCAGCGCTGAAAATGTATATCCCATTCCTGTCGGGTCTATACAAACTCCAATATTCATACTTTTCCATCGGTGCCTTAGCGTGTAGCAAATATGTTTGGATGAAAGGAATGTGCACCTGTGAAGGACAATAGCTATCTCTATGGCTTGTGAGGTATCTGCTTTAATAATCTCAAAATTTAGAAAAAGGCCTTTTTCTGTCTTAACTATTGTCCAATCTATAACTCTTTTTCCATACACCATAGACATCCTTGTTAGTATGCCAGGGTCTGTCACAAAGGGAGCTCCTGCATGCATTTAAGATTGTCACCTCTCTTTATCCCCAATCTATACATCGCAGTCTTACTGGTATTAGTCTATTGTACAATCCTACATCTAAGAGACTAGACTGTCAGTTCTTGCATGTTAATTAAGCTGGTTCACTATTGTCTAAGTATAGGAAATTGGTGTGGGAGAAATTGGGAGAATAAGTGAATTCAGAGATTGTTAAAATTTTCTATGACAGTCGGCATTATGGTATACAATAAAACCGACTCGGTGTCCTGTGTGTCAGCACCATCCAGGGGTCCAGCCGGCAGACGTGGACGAGGTGCTGAAGAAGGGAGTGAAGACATTGGTCATCGGTCGCGGTATGAGCGAGGCTCTGCAGGTGAGATGTGTGTCAGTGTAGATCCCAAGACAAACCCAAGGGGGCAGCGTCAGCCATAGCGGAGGTTTCCTGATTTTACCTAAATTATTTTAACTTTAACTTTTATTTTAATAAAAAAAAAAAATTCAAAAATTTTCTGATTTTTATGTTCTTGTTAATACCCCCTGCTTGCGGTCAGTGAACGGGAATATCTTTGGCAGCCATGTTTTGACCTGGTCTCAAGTCCTTCAGCAGCACAAATCTCTCCATGCTGAGGTGACCCGTGGCTGTGTGAGCAGGACCAGGACATTTTCAGTCCTCACAGTCCCTATTTGTTGGGAGGAACGCAGGATTATTATCATCGTTCCTCGAGAATCTTGCAGGGAGTGTTCCGTTTTTTTTTTTTTCTACAGCGCCTCCACAGGGGGGGGGAGAAGTATGACACCTTGAAATAAACCTCCGTCCTTCCTGTACCACAGTTTCCGACGGGCTCCGTTCTCTTCCTCAGGTCCCGGACTCCACCCTGAACTACATCAAATCTCAAGGCATCGACGTCCTGGTCTTCCAGACGGAGAAAGCCGTGCAGGAGTATAACAGCCTGGCCTCGAAGGGAGCCAAAGTGGGGGGAGTGTTTCACTCCACCTGCTAAATCCGCACCGTCCTGACCCGTCCCGGCCCCAGCCAAGGAAGCCGCGACCCCCCCCCCCCCTCCCCCAAAGTGTGATCTAAAGGACGGACCACTGTGCAAAATGTGATTATACACACAGGGTCCGGCACATACGCACTACAACGCCCAGCAGACCTCTATAAAGCTTGCTCTGGCATGCATTGCAGCCACGATACATACATTGAGCCTGGTGAGTGACTGATTCATACTGAAGGCTGTAATACTGCCCCCTAGTGGTGTGTTCAGTAATAGCCACTGCAGTCTCTTTTCTCGTATGCCTTAAATTTTTCATAGATCATAAAAATTTGCAGCCCTTGTGATTTCTGTTAACACTGGTTTCAATTTGTAGCTACTTTATTAAAAGGAATTGTCCATTGATTTGGAAAAAATAGCACCATCCCTGCCTACAGGCCGTGTGTGGTACTGCAGCTCTGCACCATTCACTTTCAATGAAGCAGATACCTGGCACACGTAATGGTGGGAGCGCCGGAGTTTGGGGTGTGGTGCGGCCGCCCTGACAGTCATGTCGACTGTCGGGAAATTAGCGTGTATTATTTATATGGAGGTGAGCGGCTGCCAGGCCTCTATGGCGCCCCCTATCTGCAGCTGCTGGAACAGCAGTGATCCCATCTGTACAATGACTGGGAGATAAGCGGCGTCGGGGGTCGTCTGGCAGCCGCTTGTCTCCTTCTTCCCACTAGGTAGGATGATTTGGGGAGAAGTCGCCGTCTCGGCATAAAGAGCGAAACAAGGAAATAAATAATCATTTTACTAAAAAAAAAAACACAAAAAAGTCGCCGATCTGTACAAAATCATCTCATAAATCCTCACGACAAGAAGATGACGACGAGCCGCTCTATTCCCACTGCGAAGACAAAATTCCTGTAATCCAAAAAGTCCAATAATCCGGCACCTACTGACATCCCAACCTTGGCAGAAAGAACCATGTTTGCATGATGATTGTTAGTTTGGGTTGATCGCATAGGGGCCGGAGCCAGGACCCCTCTCCTCCCTCCTGTCACATCGTTTAGGTCTTGACACCCCTCCCAGATAGTCCGTGCCCCCCATTTGTCCCCCTGGAAGCCACCTCGCCACTCTTTGGGGTGTCACCGTCTCGCAGGTTTGGGCATCAGGAAGACTTTGACGGGTTTGCTGAAGGGCAGCGTGCCCTCGATGCTGCTCTCGGGCAGGGGGTCCGTGCTCTCCCCCCAGGGGGCTCTGGCGGAGCGGGGTAACACTTTGCTGCTGCTGGAGCTGTAGGCGAGCAGGAGGCTGACTTCGATCTGACAGGGCTCTGTAGAAATAACCAGAAGGTTGGTTTATTGCGGTCATCATCACTAACAAAGTCTGAACTCAAACTGCTGCTTTTTCCCTCCCCCATGCTTTATACTGCAGCTTTGCTTTGAGAAGTGACTCTAGGAGCAGTTGTCACATCCCTTCCCCCACTTCTGACCCTGCATCTTACCCGTCCAGGCCGTGTGTGACAGGTAGACCTGTGTGATCAGCCGATGTCGTCCCGGGCCGGGGTGGCGGAAGTCTGCCGGCTTAGGGTGAATTATCTGAACCTGCCCATCTGGATACACAACCTGGGGGGAGACGGCGGATAACGGGCAGTAATTACACCAGCACATGATGCCACCCAGTGTATGCCGTCTGAGGGGGCTGAGATGTAGCAGAGCCGGGCTGAGGGCTGCAGTCTTGTGCATTGCATTACGGACACATCTGGGAACCACAATGAATGGACCGTGCCGGCTCTGCTACATCCGCATGTTCTCTTTATATCTGCACGTACCTGGACCTTCACAGCGCTCTGCGGGTCCTGAACGTGCTCCAACGTAGCGTCAACATCCAGAGCTACCACTAAACCGGAGGTGAACCGGATCGGGTTGTCAGACTCTGCGGCCGGCTCAATAATGTGCGCCGAGGATCTGTGAATCTGCAAAGTAACAAAACTGTACACAGTGACTGCACCAGCAGAATAGTGAGTGCAGCTCTGGAGTATAATACAGGATGTAACTCAGGATCAGTAATGTAATGTATGTACACTGTGACTGCACCAGCAGAATAGTGAGTGCAGCTCTGGAGGATAATACAGGATGTAACTCAGGATCAGTAATGTAATGTATGTACACAGTGACTGTACCAGCAGAATAGTGAGTGCAGCTCTGGAGTATAATACAGGATGTAACTCAGGATCAGTACAGGATCAGTAATATAATGTATGTACACAGTGACTGCACCAGCAGAATAGTGAGTGCAGCTCTGGGGTATAATACAGGATGTAACTCAGGATCAGTACAGGATCAGTAATGTATGTACACAGTGACTGCACCAGCAGAATAGTGAATGCAGCTCTGGAGTATAATACAGGATAAGTAATGTATGTACACAGTGACTGCACCAGCAGAATAGTGAGTGCAGCTCTGGAGTATAATACAGGATAAGTAATGTATGTACACAGTGACTGTACCAGCAGAATAGTGAGTGCAGCTCTGGAGTATAATACAGGATGTAACTCAGGATCAGTACAGGATCAGTAATATAATGTATGTACACAGTGACTGCACCAGCAGAATAGTGAGTGCAGCTCTGGGGTATAATACAGGATGTAACTCAGGATCAGTACAGGATCAGTAATGTATGTACACAGTGACTGCACCAGCAGAATAGTGAATGCAGCTCTGGAGTATAATACAGGATAAGTAATGTATGTACACAGTGACTGCACCAGCAGAATAGTGAGTGCAGCTCTGGAGTATAATACAGGATAAGTAATGTATGTACACAGTGACTGCACCAGCAGAATAGTGAGTGCAGCTCTGGAGTATAATACAGGATGTAACTCAGGATCAGTACAGAATCAGTAATGTAATGTATGTACACAGTGACTGCACCAGCAGAATAGTGAATGCAGCTCTGGAGTATAATACAGGATAAGTAATGTATGTACACAGTGACTGCACCAGCAGAATAGTGAGTGCAGCTCTGGAATATAATACAGGATAAGTAATGTATGTACACAGTTTCTCATCTTTTTATGTAGATTATCTGTGTACATCACCCTCCAATAATTCATCATTACCCCTGTAGATAATATGCCGGATTGCTGTCAGTGTATTGCACCCCTTGTACAGATGTGGGAGGCTCAGGTGTGGCCGCTACCTTTGCTCCCTCTATATCTATGCCCCTATACGGTGTGATGTGATGGATCCGGCACATATATACATCCCGGTGGCCACGGTCTCACCTGCTCAGGTAGAGTCAGCCGCAGGAAGCTGCTTTGCCGCAGGGACGTCTGCAGGATCTTCACCATCTCCAGGGGTTTGGAGTTCACCAATCGAGGCATCAGATCCAGCAGTTTGTCCACAAAACTGTCCTGCATGTGGGGGAGCTCCGAGATGAAGCATCTGCGAGGACGGAAACCAGATACAAGTAGGTGGTGGATTAACGTTTTGTGCCTTTAATAAACTAGATACGACGGTAGCAAAGCCTCAGCTGTGTAAGGCTGGAACCTCACCTCTGGAAGAAATCCACCTCCTCCAGGAACTGCTTGCACATGCTGAACAGCGGCTCCTCCCTGGGGAAATATTAGTGAAATTACACAATTTTGCATTTTCAGCGTCAATTTCTTACATTTTCAGGATCTCTGCTTGCTGTAAATGAATAGAAACCTTATTTAATGCCTCTGGCTAAAAAAAAAAATAAAAAAATAAATCTTTGCACCCAGCCGCAGGGCTGATTACAGGAGTTGTCAGAGCCGTGTCTTGTACCTGTGGGCCCGGAACGGGTCACCGACTTCCGGGTCACTCACCCTTTGGTGGTCCGCGCCGTTATAAGGAGCTGGAGGGCGTTCGCCTGCAGCCTCATGTGATGAATGATGGCCACCTGCCGGTTCTCCAGACCGCTGTACATGAACTCCATCTTGTAGGTTTCTTCCAAGATCTGGAGCAAAAAAAAAAAAAAAAAGACGAGAAAACCCGCCATGAGGAGCCGCTCGCCAGACACCTGAGAGGTAATCAGGGTGACGGAATTACGGATAATTTACCTGTTTGACGGCCGCAGCCGCCAGGGAGTTCTGCTTTACATAAAGGGGCGCTGCCAGACTCCATAACTTCTCATTCAGGGCCTGGAAGTCACAGGAAGAAAGTTACATTTCCTGAACGGTACAATTATGGATTATATGAGGTGCCGGATTACCAGATAGTCTGCATTATTAGATGTCGGGGTGCGTGAATAAAGACAACAGGACGAACCTTGATGAGCAGCAAGTGACAGCGCAGGTAGGCAGCCGAGAAATCCGCCATGCCGGCCAGCTCGGACTGCAGCTCGCCGATCCTCTGCAGGTCCCTGGAGGAGGAGAATTGATAATATGTGAACCCACGTTCTCCACTACACTCGACCCGTGACACGTGGCAGTCACTTACCGGATGGTGAACTCCAGGAGTTGCTGCGTCCCTTGGATGTCCAGATTTTGCAGGTTGTGGACTCTCTCCAGACTGTTCTGCAGAAACTGCTGGGATGGGTCCTCCGGGGTCGATTGACGCTCCAGGTCCGGGATCCAGGACCAATTCACTCCGGGCAGCTGTGGGAGCGAGAAGATGGAATCGGGTGAGCGGAGGTTTCCTAGAGAGTGGCACAGGTCTGGATGAGCTGCGTGATTCTACAAGGACAATTTACAACGTCCCCTGCAGAGTCAGACACAGCCAGACTCCCCACAGAGAAGGCAGAGATGGTTTATTACTACCATCCCTGCCTTCCTGTATACACAGTACAGAGTGAACTCTGTGTATCCAGTAAATGAAGGCACTTCCTCCACTGTGCAGCCTGGAAGAAAGAAGATTCTTGGTCTGACATTGGGGCACCCAGCCTGCTCCTCCGCGGCGCCAGCCAACAAAAGATGGAAGACAGGCGGACTTTTCTGTCCTCTTTGGCCCTAGAAATACCCGACCCGACCAGCTGCGATCATATACCGGAGACGACTTACCGTCAGAGCCGGGACCAGGTGAGAGAGGCTGTCCCGCAGGTAGGCATAGTGGCGGAAGGTGTGGTCGGAGAACAGCGCTGGCATGGTGGGGCAGGTCTTTGCTGCGTTGAAAATCAAAACCAAAACCGCAATGTCTGATGCAGACAGTTAAGGTTGTGCAGAGATAACGACCCCTAAAGTAAAAAAGTGATCGCCCAAAAGTTGGAGCAAGACTAATATGGGTGGGAAAGAGGGCAACGGGGCAGAACGAAAAAACCCGAATTCAGTGATTAACACGTGCAGCCCACATAATGTACTCTACAAATTATACCCCATTGGGGAGCAGCGCACACAATGGATACATGCTGGATCGTCCATGTCGGGCTCGGGCGTATCGAAGAACGGGTGTGTGCTCAGGAGCTCCGGGACCAGCGACAGGACCAGCGTGGGGTGTCGGCTGCCCAGGAACTTCAAACATCTGAAGGATGAGAAGAATAGAAAAAAAAAAATGTACAATTTACTTTGCAATATTCTTTCATTATCTCCGTTTGCTGTAAATGAATGAAGACCTATTTGTTTTGCTCTTTTGTCTCTCCCTGAATCAGCCCCGCACCCCTCTACTCTCAGGATCGGCGGACCCCACTGATTATGCCTTCACGTTATAAGACCGGAATCGTTCTTTGGTGCCGGTTTTGCAGACCTTCTACATTATGGGACATTGCTTTAAGGAAAAGCAACATCCCATAATGATTCTGAATGTGGATGAGAAGCGTCAGACGTGCGATACTTGCTTCCAGATGGAGTCCCGGTCTGTCGGGTACTTGGAGAGGTTCTTGAGAAGCTCTACCAGGGCGAGGTGGATGCACTCCTTTGTAGAGACGTTTGCACAGCAGAGAAGTTCATGTAAAGCCTCTCGAATGTCCCGGGAGGAGTCCTAGAGGAGACACAAGGAGACACATGGTACCGAGAGAAAGTCACCCAGTGTCCAACCCAGATGGGACGCCGTCTGCTGATGTGGCCCGAGTTCACACTGCTAATAAAAAGCATCAAGAGCCGGAGCAGAGGTAGAAGAACTAAATATGAGCCTCTGTCCGGGCGACAATGCGACATGCGGACCGTAGAAGAACGGCACCTGCTTCGCAGCCAAACTTTTCATTTTTGTGCTTTCGTTTATTTCCTGCAGATCAGCACGATGATGGAAAATGTTATGTTTTTTTTTTTACTTTAGCAGTTAAAAAATTAGTTTTTGTTGCAACTTTTTCCTCTTTTCTGTGAATTGTACGGCAGCGCCTTGTTTTTTTTTTGCATCCTGAACTGGTGTGTTTATTGATACCAATTTGGGTAAAAATATAATTTTGATATATATTATATTTATTAGGCCACTTTTTTTTTTTTTATTTCAGTGTGTAACATACAGATTAAATACTTTTATATTTCCAGAAATCAGATTTTTTTTTTTTGGGACATGACAATACCAGATATTAATTATATATATATATATATATATAAATATATATATTTTACAATATTTAATTTCTTTATTTTTGAATGGGGACAGTGGGGTAGATTTACGCAGTTGTTTTTTTAACTTTTTTTTCCCTCCTTTATTTTTTTCAGTCCCCTTTAGGGACTTGAACCTGCGATGGTTTGATTGCTTATACTATATCACAGCAAAGCATAATAAAGCTCTATTGAAGTATATAGCAAAAAAAAAAAAAAAAAAAAAAAAAATCACAGTTCTCCTATGGAACTCGTATTACACATGGGCTTTAACAGAGGACCAAGATGGCGGCGGAGGGGTTCTTCAAGAAGGCGCCTGGCTGGCTGCTCCACAGTGGATCATCATACACAGATCTAAGCACGTGACCGTCTCGTTCAATGGACGTGCACATTGCTATACGCTTTGAACACCAGGTGGCGCCAGACTATAACTCTATATGAACTTTATCCGCACTTTCATATTTTAGTGCGAATTCTTCAAATTTTGGAAATTAAGCAAACCCGCTAAACTCAATCTGCCGCTGTGACGACCCCGCAGATTTCACCTCCAGCACGGCCAAGATGGTGTCCAGCTGATCCTCGCGGAGGGTGATGTTGTCGGAGATCTTGCGCATGGTGTGAATGGACTGCAGCCGCACTTCTTCTATCTCGTCGTTGAACATGTCCACCAGGAAATCTAAACACTTCTCCGCAAAGGGGCGAGAGGAGCGAGCCAAGAGGCACAGGGATTCCACCGCCGCGATCCTCACCTCTGAAGGAAACAGTCAGTAGTCAGCAGAGCTGGAGACATTGGACTTTTTTTTTTTTTAAAAGGTGCAGCGCCCTATAACCCTGGTGAGTTAGCGCCTCCGGTGGACAGCGTTATAATTGCACATTAGTCATCAGTCCTCCTTACCGTACATCTCATCCTCCAGACCATGCACGAACGCTCCGCACGCCCCGGACTCTATCAGGTTCACAGCTTCGGTGTCCAGTTCCTCCCGGGGGGCGTCGTCCCCCCATTTTCTGCCACTGGAGAACTCTCCGGAGCTGTAAAGCTCTTTCGCCCGTTCGTGAGCGGTTCTTTTTCGCTGTGTGACAATGAGAAGGCGGCAGAAAAAGAAACCAAGGTCACGTGAAAGCTACAGACCGGACTCCAAATATAAAATCTCAGTAAGGTCCTTTAATCCGGCATCCGATGATCCAGAGGCTCTCTACTATTACCAGAACCAGACGGTAATCTGGGATATCCTAAATATTAGGAGACCTCCTGGTAGAGAAGATGCAGAGTGCCCTGATCTGATGTGTCAATCAGACATCTGACCGCTGCTGACAATCATTGGCCTCAGCGGTCACGGGCTGTACATGCAATCATCACCCCTGAGGCCAGGGATTGGCTGCAAACGTCACCCGAGGCCAGGGATTGGCAGCAGTGATCACATGACTGATGGACGGGATATCATTACTTCCTATACCAAATAAGATACTTCCTGCACCAGATAAGAGGCGCTGCAGCAGCAGGAGATTCTAGGGGACAAAGTAAAATCCAGAGAATCACACCAGCCCCCATGCGCTTACCCTCAGATCCGACATGAGCTTCTTATCCAGGGTCTGCTCCAAAAAGTGGGGACTAACCTGCTGCATGGATCCCTAGAAGACAATATAACACAGGCGATCAGCTTCTATACTTGGTCTGATGCAAGATTACACAAAAAACATGGCCACTTTAATTCGCACTAAAACTTGCATTCAATTGAATTGACTGCAATACTAGACACGGCCTCTGGATTACGGTGGCACTGTTTAAAAAAAATAAATCTGTGTTTGGCACTGTGCCAGCAAGGGGAGCTGAACCAAGTGTTTAACACTTTGAACGCTCACGACTTACCAGCAGTTTGCAGGCCTGAACTCTGACCATCCAGGATCCATCGCTGACCATGTGACAAACCTTCCCGAAGGCTTCGTCCACCAGGCGGATCTCCTCGTTGGAGGACGGGATGGGAACGATGCTGAAAAAAAAAAAAAGCAAGAACGGCGGTCAGCGCGGGGGAAAGAACGGGCGGAGCGGTCCGCGCGGGGGAAAGAACGGGCGGAGCGGTCCGCGCGGGGGAAAGAACGGGCGGAGAGGTTACGCTCGCTTCTGTGCAGGACGCCCCCTACTGGAGGAAGCACGCTCTACACTTACCTTTCTGGATATAGCTGACTCAGGACCCAGACCAGCTCCACGGCTGCGCTGCGCACCTGCTCGTAGTCGTCGGTCAGCAGCTTACAGGCCTGCGCCGGGAAAAGAAATAAAATATTGGTAATCTTACACGGCGCAAAATCCTGCGCTACACAAGCGGGGAAATTGCTCGAATAGCAATTCCCTAATAGTGTCCAATAGGGTACGGTACCTGGCTGTACAGGACTTGCTGCAGCTTCAGGCCTCTCTCGTGCAGCTGCAACTAAGAAGAAACACAAGGTGTGAACAACTGTGCAATCCTCTTACATGACTGTATCTTAGGACATTTGAACATGGAGGTGTTATTTGAGGTGGTAAAAAAAAGTGTTGAGAGAAGACACAACATTTTTGAGATTTGTGGGAGGATTTGAAGTTTGCACCAAAAACTCAGTGTGCACAAGGCCTTAGAAAGCTGTCGCAAATCCGACTTTCCTCAAGGTTATGGAAGTCTTCCTCCCCGACATCACAACTCCTAAATGTGGGCGACCTCCCAGAGACACAGAGCAGCTCACCATGGCTTTTATAGCAGCCGTCCTGACACGGGGGTCCTGGTCGTTGAAATATTCGCCGATGATCTTCTGCACGTCTTTGGCGACCGCTCCATCCGGATCTTTGGATGGGGTCTTATCGACGGCTCCGAGGCAGCCGAGAAGCTGCAGACACTTGTTCCTGACGCCGTGCGATGTGTCCGACAGATACTGAGTGGAAAGGATAACTAAACGATTAGTGTCGTTTCATCAAACACTGCCTATTAAAGTCTACTTTCTAGTTAGTGTTTTAGCTCATCTATCCCCCAGAGATGGATTCACATCTACACTGCTCAATACTGCTGCTGCTTCTGAGCATGTGCTACATTTTTAGTCGTTACCTTGTATGCCACGTCCACCAGCCTCATGCGGATTGGCGCATTGTCCACAAGCTTGATTCCAATCTCTAGTAGAGTGTCCAGGAGTTGCGCCAGGACCTGATGAGACTCTACAAAGAAACCAGAGATATATGCAAAGCGTCAGATGGATGCAAATTAATATTACGTTCCCAATTCTGGTTTCATAATAAACCTTTAATGCTCTATTTTTGTCATATAAAAGATCCAAATCCCCTGCTACTACTTCACAAAGAGGAACGCCTGCAGCCACCACTAGAGGGAGCTCACAGCAGACAGATATTCCAGTATTATTTCCATGGCCACTGTGAGGTCCCCACGCAGTGAGCGCCCCTAGTGGTGGAGGCAGGAAGGAGTACAGGGGGCATGTGTCACCAGAGGGGTGTATTACAGGGACATTCTTCCATCCTCAGTATGACAGCAGGGGGCTCTTACTTTCATTCTGAAGAGTACCAATCACATCATCCACTATGGAGTCCGGACAGAACCCTGACGTCTTACACAGCAAACCCAGCAGAGAGGCGATCTTCAGCCTCACAGACGTCTCATTCTCCTGGGAACACAAAGAAAAGAGAATTCTGTACAATCTCTAAAAATTCTACTGAGACAACGCAGTTATATCTGATCCCGGGAAAGCTGGGTGACAAGCAATATGCGTCACTGTATGTGGGGGTTGGTGGGAGCCTCAACCTTGTAGTCACTGTATGCGGAGGGGAGGCCTCTACCTTGTAGTCACTGTAGGCGGAGGGGAGGGCCTCTACCTTGTAGTCACTGTAGGCGGAGGGGAGGGCCTCTACCTTGTAGTCACTGTAGGCGGAGGGGAGGGCCTCTACCTTGTAGTCACTGTAGGCGGAGGGGAGGGCCTCTACCTTGTAGTCACTGTATGCGGGGGGGAGGGAGCCTCTACCTTGTAGTCACTGTATGCGGGAGGGAGGGAGCCTCTACCTTGTAGTCACTGTATGCGGGGATGGGGCCTCTACCTTGTAGTCACTGTATGTGGGGGGGGGCTCTACCTAATAGTCACTGTATGCGGGGAGGGGGCCCTCTACCTTGTAGTCACTGTATGCGGGGGGGGGGCCTCTACCTAATAGTCACTGTATGCGGGGAGGGGGGCCTCTACCTTGTAGTCACTGTATGCGGGGGGGCCTCTACCTTGTAGCCACTGTATGCGGGGGGGGGGCCTCTACCTTGTAGTCACTGTATGCGGGGGGGAGGGAGCCTCTACCTTGTAGTCACTGTATGCGGGAGGGAGGGAGCCTCTACCTTGTAGTCACTGTATGCGGGGATGGGGCCTCTACCTTGTAGTCACTGTATGCGGGGGGGGCTCTACCTAATAGTCACTGTATGCGGGGAGGGGGCCCTCTACCTTGTAGTCACTGTATGCGGGGGGGGGGGGCCTCTACCTAATAGTCACTGTATGCAGGGAGGGGGGCCTCTACCTTGTAGTCACTGTATGCGGGGGGGGGGGCCTCTACCTAATAGTCACTGTATGCGGGGAGGGGGGCCTCTACCTTGTAGTCACTGTATGCGGGGGGGCCTCTACCTTGTAGCCACTGTATGCGGGGGGGAGGCCTCTACCTTTGTCAGTGTGTGCACCTTGTCAGTGTGTGCGGGGGGCCCCCCCCCCCGGGCCCCCACCCCCCCCCATCTTGTAGGCACTGTATGCAGGGGTGGGGGCCTCTACCTTGTAGGCACTGTATGCAGGGGTGGGGGCCTCTACCTTGTAGGCACTGTATGCAGGGGTGGGGGCCTCTACCTTGTAGGCACTGTATGCAGGGGTGGGGGCCTCTACCTTGTAGGCACTGTATGCGGGGGTGGGGGCCTCTACCTTGTAGGCACTGTATGCAGGGGTGGGGGCCTCTACCTTGTAGGCACTGTATGCAGGGGTGGGGGCCTCTACCTTGTAGGCACTGTATGCAGGGGTGGGGGGTCTCTACCTTGTAGGCACTGTATGCAGGGGAGGGGGGTCTCTACCTTGTAGGCACTGTATGCAGGGGCCTTACCTTGTAGTAATGCTCCAGCAGGATGCGGACCACCCCTTCCACGCTCTCTGACTCCACGGGTTTGCGTGCGAATTGCAGGAGATACTGCAGGGCATCCGCCGGTGATGTCGCCTTGCACAGGTCGATGTGCAGAGCGGCCGACTTGCTGGGTTTGGTCAGACGCAGTTTCTTGGCTGAGAGATCTTCTATCGGTTGCTGCTGTACAGAAGCAGAAAAGTCACATCAATAAGACTAAAGTAATGGTGGCTCAGTGATTAACACTGCACCCTTGTAGCAAATGGGTCCTGGATTCAAATCCCATCAAGGACGACATCTGCAAGGATGTTCTCCCTGTGTTTGCGATACAGAATTTATAATGAAATCCAACTTCAAAAACACATGACTACAAGTAAAAAAAACAACAAGCCCTTAAGGATGCAGGCGGTTTTGGGATGTGCATTTTAATATTTTCTCCCTTTTTCAAAGAGCCAGAAACTTTTTATTTCTGTCTCCCCTCCGTCTAGGAGGTCTTGTTTCTTGCAGGACGAGGTATTTTTTTTTTTTTTTTTTTTTTTTTTTTTAATGTCACCATATAATGTACTGACAAACTTATATAGTTATAACTTTCTACAACTTTTTTCTACGTTAGTGACTCAAAAAACTCAGAACTTTGTAAAGAAAAAAAAAAAAAGAAAAATTTGGTTTACGTCGCTATTTTCAGAGACTGACTTATTTTAAAATGGGGGAAAAAAGGACGATGCTGAAGTTGGTTTCTTGTTCAGCAATTTCTTTTTTTTTCTTCTTACAAATATAAAGACAAAAAAAAATACAATAATAAAACACAATGCAGCGAGGGGCCCTGAATGTGAATAAGATTAAAAGCTGCTACAAAAGTTATAAAACTGCCACAAAATGGGCATCAAAGTGGGCACCGAAGGGCAATACTGAAAGGGTTAAAGGCCTTTGGGCCACTGATCCTACACAAATTCAGGTCACTCCAGCCCAAACGGAAAGTTCTAGCTCCCAGAGGAAAAAATGGCTGATAACAGGGAGCAATCACTTTTATTCAAGATGCCTAGAAAAAAATATTATACACATGACAGGGACTAATGGACAGCAAATGGACATTTATTGGGGACTTCTGCTCCTGTAATGGAGGAGTCACCAGCTGTTATGGAACTACAAGTCCCAGCACGGTTAACAGCAGTCCTGGGCTGCCACCGTCTGAGTATATCGTCACCTCTATCTACTGCTATACACTAGGTCCTGTACTGGCCCAGAAGGCCGCAGCCCGATCCCCGGACTTTCCTGCCACCACAGACGGGTGCAGTGAAGCCCCCTGGCGGAGGACAGTGACCGCACCCATCGCCGGAGCACAGGACCCGGGTGACGTCACCGCGCGACATTAATCTCTCACCTGAACCACTTTAGTGAACTCTTCATAAACGCGTTTCTTCAGGTGCGCCGCCATGTTGTACGGTGTGTGATCCTCTGCGGCTGCCGTACTTGCTTCTTAGATTAGTTGAAGTAAAGCTGGGTTTAAAAAAAAAAAAAAAAAATGTCATAAACAATATCACGTGACAGAAACCAGAGAGGTGAAGCCTGGAAAGACAATACCACCTTGTTCTAGCTGCGGTCCTCCAGCCTTGTTTCCATAGCAACCGGAGCCTGAGCTTGTTTATCTGTCATCCTGTCATCTATCTTATTTTTATTCATTTTATTTTAATTGTAAAATGAAAACTTCTGCAGCTTTTAGTATACTTTGTGTTTCAGTTGATCTATTATGTATCTATTATTTATTATCTATCGAGGTAACGATCGAGGTCGCGCCCGGGCACGTGCGGTGAGCGGCCCGCTGACGCCAGCAAATACTTCAGCTGTCTGTACGTCCTCGTACGCACGATGAAGGGTATTGTGGTGCAGAGACCCGTCAGGTCCGTGCACAACAATGCACACTGCCGGCCAATCAGAGACCAGCCGCTGACGTCGGCGAGCAGGTGACAGTGGGCGCATGGCAGTGACATCATGCCCTCCTGTCTCTTGCACGCTGAAGTCAGCTCCTAGCATCAGAAGAGGCCATAGCACGGCGGGGGAGGGGAGGGAAGGTGAGTAGAATGGTTTATTTTTTTCTGTTCATTAAAGAACAGCGACAGAACGGAGGACATATAGCAGGGAGGCCGATATATATACCAGGATGGGGGATATATATACCAGGATGGGGGATATATACCAGGATGGGGGATATATATACCAGGATGGGGGGTATATACCAGGATGGGGATATATACCAGGATGGGGGATATATATACCAGGATGGGGGATATATATACCCGGATGGGGGATATATATACCAGGATGGGGGATATATACCAGGATGGGGGATATATATACCAGGATGGGGGATATATATACCCGGATGGGGGATATATATACCAGGATGGGGGATATATACCAGGAAGGGGATATATACCAGGATGGGGGATATATATACCCGGATGGGGGATATATATACCAGGATGGGGGGTATATACCAGGATGGGGATATATACCAGGATGGGGGATATATATACCAGGATGGGGGATATATATACCCGGATGGGGGATATATACCAGGAAGGGGATATATACCAGGATGGGGGATATATATACCAGGATGGGGGATATATATACCGGAATATATATACCCGGATGGGGGATATATACCAGGATGGGGGATATATATACAGTTGAAACCAGAAGTTTCCATACACTGTACAAATAGACACATCTCCATGTTTTTCTCAATAACTGACATGAATAAACCTTTCCCATTTTAGGTCAATTAGGATTAATGATTAGGATATTTGCCAAATGCCAGAATAATGAGAGAGATAGAATGTTTTAAGGTATTTTTATTACTTACTGTAAAGTCAGAAGTTTACATACATTTCATTAGTATTTGGTCCCAATGCCCTTAAACTGAATGACTTGGGTCAGACGTTTGGGATATCCTTCCACAAGCTTCTCACAATAGTTGGTCGGAATTTGGGCCCATTCCTCCTGATAAAACTGGTGTAACTGATCCAGGTTTGTAGGTCGCCTTGCTTGGCGCTTGCAGCCTTTTCAGCTTTGGCCATAAATTTTCAATAGGATTGAGATCAGGGCTTTGTGATGGCCACTCCAAAACATGGGCTTTGTTATCCTTAAGCCACTTTGTTACCATTTTGGCAGTATGCTTCGGGTCATTGTCCATTTGGAAGATCCATTTCCCCCCAAGCTTTAACTTCTTGACTGATGTCTTCAGATGTTGCTTCAGTATTGCCACATAATCTTCTTTTCTCATGATGCCATCTATTTTGTGAAGTGCACAAGTCCCTCCTGCAGAAAAACAACCCCACAACATGATGCTACCACCCCCGTGTTTCACAGTTGGGATGGTGTTCTTAGGCTTCCAAGCTTCTCCCTTTTTCCTCCAAACGTAACGATGGTCATTATGCCCAAAAAGTTCAATTTTAGTTTCATCAGACCACAGGACATGTCTCCAAAAATTAAGGTATTTGTTCCTGTGCGCCTTTGCAAACATTAATCTGGCTTTTTTATGTTTCTTTTGGAGTAATGGCTTCTTCCTGGCGGAGTGGCCTTTCAGCTCATGTTGATACAGTACTCGTTTCACTGTGGATATTGATACAATCTTACCAGCTTCCGCCATCATCTTCACAAGGTCTTTTGCTTTTGTCCTGGGGTTGATATGCACATGTCGGACCAAAGCACCTTCACCTCTGTGACACAGAACTCGTCTCCTTCCTGAGCGGTATGATGGCTGGACATTCCCATCTTGTTTGTACTTGTGTATAATTGTTTGTACAGATGAACGAGGCACATTCAGGTATCTTGAAATTGTACCCAAGGATGAGCCAGACTTGTGCAAGTCCACAATTCTCTGCCTGATATCTTGGCTGATTTCTTTAGACTTTCCCATGATGCTACACAAAGAATCAGTGTGTTTCAGGTGTGCATTAAAATACATCCACAAGTGTGTCTCTCATTAACTCAGATGTTGCCAAAAATCAGAAGCTTCCAAACACATTACATCGTCATATGGGCAGTCCAGAATTGTTTAAGGGCATAGTAATCTCAGTGTATGTAAACTTTTGACTTTGCAGTAAGTAATAAAAATGCCTTAAAATATTCTCTCTCTCTCATTATTCTGGCATTTGGCAAATATTGAACATTATGGTAATCCTAATTGACCTAAAACGGGAAAGGTTTATTCTGATTTTATGTAAGATATTGAGAAAAACATGAATATGTGTCTTTTTATATAGTGTATGTAAACTTCTGGTTTCAACTGTACCAGGGTGGATCATATATATACCAGGATGGGGGATATATATACTAGGATGAGGGCTATATATACCAGGATGAAGGATATACATACATATACCAGGATGGGGGATATATATACCAGGATGGGGGATATATATACCAGGATGAAGGATATATATATATACCAGGATGAAGGATATATATACCAGGATGGGGAACATATATACTAGGATGCTGGATATATATACCAGGGTGGGGGATATATATACCAGGGTGGGGCATATATATACCAGGATGGGGGTATATATACCAGGATGAGGGATATACATACAGTGGGTACGGAAAGTATTCAGACCCCTTTAAATTTTTCACTCTTTGTTTCATTGCAGCCATTTGGTAAATTCTAAAATGTTAATTTTTTTTCTCATAAAAGTACACTCTGCACCCCATCTTGACTGGAAAAAAACATGCTGTCCATTTCCTTGTGATCCTCCTTGAGATGGTTCTACTCCTTCATTGGAGTCCAGCTGTGTTTAATTAAACTGATAGGACTTGATTTGGAAAGGCACACACCTGTCTATATAAGAGCTCACAGCTCACAGTGCATGTCAGACCAAATGAGAATCATGAGCTCAAAGGAACTGCCCAAGGAGCTCAGAGACAGAATTGTGGCAAGGCACAGATCTGGCCAAGGTTATAAAAGGATTTCTGTATTACTCAAAGTTCCTAAGAGCACAGTGGCCTCCATAATCCTTAAATGGAAGAATTTTGGGACCACCAGAAGTCTTCCTAGACCTGGCCATCCAGCCAAACTGAGCAATCGTGGGAGAAGAACCTTGGTGAGAGAGGTAAAGAAGAAGCCCAAGATCACTGTGGCTGAGCTCCAGAGATGCAGTAGGGAGATGGGAGAAAGTTCCACATAGTCAACTATCACTGTAGCCCCCCACCAGTCAGGCCTTTGTAATGCACACGCCCGGGCTGAGCGGCGTGTGCGTGTGATTCCACTGGACCGTGCCGGAGAGTGAATGCCTGGAGGGGCGTAACTAGGTATTCACCCGATCCGACCAGGGTCGCACGACGGCATACGACGCCAGTGCACCAAGGAGGAACCGAGCAGAGGGACCAGGTGCTACTCCAGGACAGACCCCGGACACGGCTGTTGACCCACACAGGGGAATACAGGAACAGACAGGTTAGGCTGGCACACAGACTGGTGGGTATAGGCAGGCACAACTGGTATGCAGGCAGGCGGGTATGCAGGCAGGGGGGTACAGGCAAGCACGGCTAGAGTGCTGACAGGGAGGCACTAGCCGGTAGGAACACAGGCGGGATAGGACCCAGTACACACTGGGACTCAGGAACAGAACCACAGATGTGGCGGACAAACACAGCAGAGTAAGGCCGCCCAGAGTGGTGAGCGAGAGCAGGGCAAGACGAGACCACCAGGAGCGGTGAACGAGAGTAGAGCAGGACGAGGCCGCCTGGAGTGGTGAGCGAGAGAAGAGCAGGACGAGGCCGCCTGGAGCGGTGAGCGAGAGTAGAGCAGGACGAGGCCGTCTGGAGCGGTGAGCGAGAGTAGAGCAGGACGAGGCCGCCTGGAGCGGTGAGCGAGAGTAGAGCAGGACGAGGCCGCCTGGAGCGGTGAGCGAGAGTAGAGCAGGACGAGGCCGCCTGGAGCGGTGAGCGAGAGTAGAGCAGGACGAGGCCGCCTGGAGCTGTGAACAAGAGTAGTCAGAGCAGAGCGAGACTGCCGTAGCAGTGAGCAACGGGTCAGAGCAGAGCGAGACTGCCGGAGCAGTGAGCAAAGGGTAAGAGCGGAGCGAGACTGCCGGAGCAGTGAGCAAAGAGTCAGAGCGGAGCGAGACTGCCGGAGCAGTGAGCAAAGGGTCAGAGCGGAGCAAGACTTCCGGAGCAGTGAGTAAAGGGTCAGAGCGGAGCAAGACTGCTGGAGCAGTGAGCAAAGGATCAGAGTGGAGCAAGACTGCCGGAGCAGTGAGCAAAGGGTCAGAGCGGAGCAAGACTGCCGGAGCAGCGAGCAAAGGGTCAGAGCGGAGCAAGACTGCCGGAGCAGTGAGCAAAGGGTCAGAGCAGGCCAGAACCGCCGGAGCGGTGAGCAAAGGCAGAGCAGGCTAGAACCGCCGGAGCGGTGAGCAAGGCAGAGCAGGCTAGAACCGCCGGAGCGGTGAGCAAGACAGAGCAGGCTAGAATGGCCGGAGCGGTGAGCAAGGCAGAGCAGACTAGAACCGCCGGAGCGGTGAGCAAGGCAGAGCAGGGGGGACAGGGCTCTGTTCACATGGAACAGACAGGAAGAGAAAGGCAGAACCAGATACCCACAGGGTACTTGCAGAGAAGTAGCGAGTGGACCACAAACGCACAAACGGAAGTACAGTGACAACGAGCAGGAGTTAGGTACGAGTTCAGACTCTGCAGAAAAAGGAAAGGTACAGACACAGGAAACAGGCTAGAAGAGTATACAGACAAGAACAGACACAGTAGCAAGATATAGGAGCGGGTCTAGGTATGCAGCCCCTAGAAGGTGGGAGGAACAGGTTAGGAACGTGTTCAGACAGGACAGACAAGATACAGGAGGGGGTCTAGGTATGCGGCCCCTAGAAGGCGGAACGAACAGGCTAGGAGCGTGTTCAGACAGGCCTGGAAATACAGCCTCCAGGAAAGGCAGACAAGCAAACACAGAAAGGGACCTGGAACATTCAGAGTGAAAGAGCACACTGAATGAAACACAATGCTCAGGCAGGGATTCATTGGAGCAGCTGGGTTAAATACCAGGTGACAGACAGCAATAGTCTGAGGACGCACAAGGGGTGTGCCCGCAGCAGGTACAAGAAACAGGATGTGACGGGCGCTGCCCTTAAGCAGCAGAAGCAGAGGCAAGCAGACAGCATGGAGGGAAGCCAGGCTAGCAGACTGGACTGGAGATCAAGTGCGCGCTCTTGCACAGTGGGAGATGGACCACTATGCAAGGACGCCGCCAGGTATGTTACAGTACCCCCCCCCTTACGCCCCCTCTTCTTCAGGCCTGCCAGAATGTTCCGCAGGGAATTCGAGGGCCAATCCTTCACTTCAAGGAGATCACTTCCACTGTCCACAGGAAAAACTGGTCTCCTCTGGGTAGCTAGGATGCTACCTCCTATCCAGCCATCCTCAGCAACAGACGAAATGGGTGGAGTACCAGGAACAGCACACAAGGAAGTCTCTCTCCACTTATTATCAGGTAGCACCCCAGAGGGTTCAGGAGACAACTGGAAGCCCTCCGCCGGGTTGGAGGGGTGCAGAGACTCGGGGGTAACCTCTGCTTTGGGGTACATCTTGTCAAGCTCACAGGATGAAATGGGCGAGGTATCAGGTACAAGGTGTAGAAAAGTCACTGTCCCTTTGTTATCAGGTGGTACCCCGGAGGATTCAGGAAACAACTGGGGGTCCTCCGCCGGGTCGGAAGAGTGCAGAGACTCGGGGTTAACCTCTGCTTCGGAGTACACTAGGTTGGACTCACTGGAAGAAGCGGGCGAGGTATCAGGTACCGAGTATAGGAGAGTCTCTGTCCATTCGCTATCAGGTAGCACCCCGAAGGGTTCAGGAGACAACTGGAGGTCCTCCGCCTGGTCGGAGGGGTGTAGAGACTCGGGGATAACCTCTGCTTCGGAGTACACTAGGTCGGACTCACTGGAAGAAGCGGCCGAGGTATCAGGTACCGAGTATAGGAGAGTCTCTGTCCATTCGCTATCAGGTAGCACCCCGAAGGGTTCAGGAGACAACTGGAGGTCCTCCGCCTGGTCGAAGGGGTGTAGAGACTCGGGGATAACCTCTGCTTCGGAGTACACTAGGTCGGACTCACTGGACGAAGCGGGCAAGGTATCAGGTACAGAGTATCGGGAAGACTCTGTCCATTTGCTACCAGGTAGCACCCCGAAGGGTTCTGGAGACAACTGGAGGTCCTCCGCCTGGTCGGAGGGGTGTAGAGACTCGGGGTTAACTACCGCTTTGAGGTACCCATTGTCAGGCTCACAGGACGGAGCGGACGAAGTATCGGGTACCGGGTGTAGGGAAGTCTCTCTCCATTTGTCATCAGGTAGCACCCCGAAGGGTTCAGGAGGTCTTTGGGAGGACAGACCCAGACGTGACTGCTTGCCTCTACGCCTAGCACGTCTGGACTGCCTCTTGAGGTCGTGAGAAGTATTCCGGAGAGTGTAGCCATCCTGTGTGGATTCTGGGTGGGCAGTAGTCTCTTCGGGCAGGAGGACTAGTGCGCTACCCACACACATTACCCGTCGGGGCTGCTCCGGGATATTGGGAAGTGAAGCTTCAGCAGGGGCTTCAGGGTTAGGGTCCTCGAAGACCATACGAAAGGCCACCAGGAAGGCCTGCAGGTCAAGGACGACAGGATCCCATGCTTCCCATAGGGGGGTGACCCATTTCAAGGCATCACCCGCTAGGTAGTCAATCAAAAAGGCCACTTTAGCCCAATCGGAAGGAAAATAGAGAGGGTAGGCCTTGAAGTGTAGCATGCATTGCTCCACAAATGCACGACTTTGTTTTGGGTCCCCAAAGTACCGTGGCGAATCCGCAGGAACGAGTGCTGATAGATCCATCTGGACGGTTGTGAACTTCGCCTGGAACTCAGCTAAAGAAAAAATTGGGGTTTTTTTTGTTTTTTTTTTAAATTTATTTATTTTAAATGCAGGTATTCGCTGGAAAACGTCTCAGAGAGCGAAGGCCGTGGGGCTCAACGGGAACCATGGCCTGAGCATGCTGTAATGCACACGCCCGGGCTGAGCGGCGTGTGCGTGTGATTCCACTGGACCGTGCCGGAGAGTGATTGCCTGGAGGGGCGTAACTAGGTATTCACCCGATCCGACCAGGGTCGCACGACGGCATACGACGCCAGTGCACCAAGGAGGAACCGAGCAGAGGGACCAGGTGCTACTCCAGGACAGACCCCGGACACGGCTGTTGACCCACACAGGGGAATACAGGAACAGACAGGTTAGGCTGGCACACAGACTGGTGGGTATAGGCAGGCACGACTGGTATGCAGGCAGGCGGGTATGCAGGCAGGGGGGTACAGGCAAGCACGGCTAGAGTGCAGACAGGGAGGCACTAGCAGGTAGGAACACAGGCGGGATAGGACCCAGTACACACTGGGACTCAGGAACAGAACCACAGATGTGGCAGACAAACACAGCAGAGTAAGGCCGCCCAGAGTGGTGAGCGAGAGCAGGGCAAGACAAGACCGCCAGGAGCGGTGAGCGAGAGTAGAGCAGGACGAGGCCGCCTGGAGCGGTGAGCGAGAGTAGAGCAGGACGAGGCCGCCTGGAGCGGTGAGCGAGAGTAGAGCAGGACGAGGCCGCCTGGAGCGGTGAGCGAGAGTAGAGCAGGACGAGGCCGCCTGGAGCGGTGAGCGAGAGAAGAGCAGGACGAGGCCGCCTGGAGCGGTGAGCGAGAGTAGAGCAGGACGAGGCCGCCTGGAGCGGTGAGCGAGAGTAGAGCAGGACGAGGCCGCCTGGAGCGGTGAGCGAGAGTAGAGCAGGACGAGGCCGCCTGGAGCGGTGAGCGAGAGTAGAGCAGGACGAGGCCGCCTGGAGCGGTGAGCGAGAGTAGAGCAGGACGAGGCCGCCTGGAGCGGTGAGCAAGAGTAGTCAGAGCAGAGAGAGACTGCCGGAGCAGTGAGCAAAGGGTCAGAGCGGAGCGAGACTGTCAGAGCAGTGAGCAAAGGGTAAGAGCGGAGCGACACTGCCGGAGAAGTGAGCAAAGAGTCAGAGCAGAGCGAGACTGCCGGAGCAGTGAGCAAAGGGTCAGAGCGGAGCAAGACTGCCGGAGCAGTGAGCAAAGGGTCAGAGCGGAGCAAGACTGCCGGAGCAGTGAGCAAAGGGTCAGAGCGGAGCAAGACTGCCGGAGCAGTGAGCAAAGGGTCAGAGCGGAGCAAGACTGCCGGAGCAGTGAGCAAAGGGTCAGAGCGGAGCAAAACTGCCGGAGCAGTGAGCAAAGGGTCAGAGCGGAGCAAGACTGCCGGAGCAGTGAGCAAAGGGTCAGAGCAGGCCAGAACCGCCGGAGCGGTGAGCAAAGGCAGAGCAGGCTAGAACCACTGGAGCGGTGAGCAAGGCAGAGCAGGCTAGAACCGCCGGAGCGGTGAGCAAGGCAGAGCAGGCTAGAACTGCCGGAGCGGTGAGCAAGGCAGAGCAGGGGGGACAGGGCTCTGTTCACACGGAACAGACAGGAAGGGAAAGGCAGAACCAGATACCCACAGGGTACTTGCAAAGAAGTAGCGAGTGGACCACAAACTCACAAACGGAAGTACAGTGACAACGAGCAGGAGTTAGGTACGAGTTCAGACTCTGCAGAAAAAGGAAAGGTACAGACACAGGAAACAGGCTAAAAGAGTATACAGACAAGAACAGACACAGTAGCAAGATACAGGAGCGGGTCTAGGTATGCAGCCCCTAGAAGGCGGGAGGAACAGGCTAGGAGCGTGTTCAGACAGGACAGACAAGATACAGGAGCGGGTCTAGGCATGCGGCCCCTAGAAGGCGGAACGAACAGGCTAGGAGCGTGTTCAGACAGGCCTGGAAATACAGCCTCCAGGAAAGGCAGGCAAGCAAACACAGAAAGGGACCTGGCACGTTCAGAGTGAAAGAGCACACTGAATGAAAGACAATGCTCAGGCAGGGATTCATTGGAGCAGCTGGGTTAAATACCAGGTGACAGACAGCAATAGCCTGAGGACGCACAAGGGGTGTGCCCGCAGCAGGTACAAGAAACAGGAAGCGATCGGGCGCCGCCCTTAAGCAGCAGAAGCAGAGGCAAGCAGACAGCATGGAGGGAAGCCAGGCTAGCAAACCGGACTGGAGATCAAGTGAGCGCTCTTGCACAGTGGGAGATGGACCACTATGCAAGGACGCCGCCAGGTATGTTACAGCCTTTATGGCAGAGTGGTCCGACGGAAGCCTTTCCTCAGTGCAAGACATATGAAAGCTCGCATAGAGTTTGCTCAAAAACACATGAAGAACTCCCAGACTATGAGAAATAAGATTCTCTGGTCTGATGAGATGCAGATAGAACTTTTTGGTGATAATTCTAAGGAGTATATGTGGAGAAAACCAGGCACTGCTCATCACCTGCCCAATACTATCCCAACAGTGAAACATGGTGGTGGCAGCATCATGCTATGGGGGTGTTTTTCAGCTGCAGGTACAGGATGACTGGTTGCAATTGAAGGAAACATGAATGCGGCCAAGTACAGAGATATCCTGGATGAAAACCTCTTCCAGAGTGCTCTGGACCTCAGACTTGGCTGAAGGTTCACCTTCCAACAAGACAATGACCCTAAGCACACAGCTAAAATAGCAAAGGAGTGGCTTCAGAACAACTCTGTGACCGTTCTTGACTGGCCCAGCCAGAGCCCTGACCTAAACCCAATTGAGCATCTCCGGAGAGACCTGAAAATGGCTGTCCATCAACGTTCACCATCCAACCTGACGGAACTGAAGAGGATCTGCAAGGAAGAATGGCAGAGGATTCCCAAATCCAGGTGTGAAAAACTTGTTGCATCATTCCCAAGAAGACTCATGGCTGTACTAGCTCAAAAGGGGGCTTCTACTCAATACTGAGCAAAGGGTCTGAATACTTATGACCATGTGATATTTCAGTTTTTCTTTTTTAATAAATTTGCAAAAATTTCTACATTTGTTTTTTTCAGTCAAGATGGGATGTAGAGTGTACTTTACTGAGAAAAAAAAATGAACTTTTTAGAATTTACCAAATGGCTGCAATGAAACAAAGAGTGAAAAATTTAAAGGGGTCTAAATACTTTCCGTACCCACTGTATAAAATGGCTTGTGAAAGTATTCAACCCCCTTAGCATTTTTCATGTTTTGCCACTTCACAACCTCGAATTTCACTGTTTTTTTTAGGATTTGCATCAGTTCATGTAAAGAGCATGCCGAAAACTGTTAACATTTGGTTTTCTTTTTATTGTGAAGCAAACAACGAATAGGACGAAATAACAAAACTTCAGTGTGCATAACTAATCACCCCCCTAAAGTCAGTACTTTGTAGAGCCTCCTTTTGCTGCAATTACAGCTGCAAATCATTTTGAATAAGTCTCTATGAGCTTTCCACATCTTACCGCTGGGATTTTTGCCCATTGGTCAAGGCAAAACTGCTCCAACTCCTTCAGATTAGATGGTTTCCTCTGGTGAACAGCAATCTTCATGTCTGACCACAGATTCTCCATTGGATTAAGGTCTGGGCTGTGACTCGGTCACTCCAGAACATATACACGTTTCCCCTTACACCACTCGAGTGTTGCTTTAGCATTTTGCTTTGGGTCATTGTTTTGTTGGAAGGTGAACCTCCGTCCCAGTCTGAAATCACTGACAGACTGAAACAGGTTTTGCTCCAGAATATCCCTGTATTTCACATCATCAATCTTCCATCCAACTCAGACCATTTTCCCTGTCCCTGCTGCTGAAAAACATCACCACAGCATAATGCTGCTGCCACAACCATGTTTCACTGTGGGGATGGTGTTCTTGGGGCGATGAGGGGTGTTGGTTTGGCGCCAGACATAGCATTTACCTCAGTGGCCAAAAAGTTCAATTTTGGTCTCCTCTGACCACAGCACCTTCCTCCATACATTTGGGGAGTCTCCCACATGTCTTTTGGCAAACTCAAAATGAGCCTTACAATTTTTGTGTGTAAGTAAAGGCTTTTTTCTGCTCACTGTTCCATAAAGGAGTGTACGGCTTATTGTGGTCATATGGACAGATGCTCCAGTCTCTGCTTGGGAACTCTGCAGCTCCTTCAGGGTTACCTTTGGTCTCTGTGATGCCTCTCTGATTGATGCCCTCATTGCCCTGCCTGAGAGTTTTGGTAGGCGCCCTCTCTTGACAGGTTTGTTGTGGTACCATATTCTTTCCACTTGATGATAATGGATTTGATAGTGCTCTGGGGGATCATCAGAGATTGGGATATATATATATATATATATATTTTATTTTTATTTTATTTTATATATGTGGTTTGGAGATCTCCTTGGCCTTTCGTGGTATTGTTTGGAGATCTCCTTGGCCTTTCGTGGTGTTGTTTGGAGATCTCCTTGGCCTTTTGTGCTGTTGTTTGGAGATCTTGGCCTTTCATGGTGTTTGGAGATCTCCTTGGCATTTCGTGGTGTTGTTGTTTGTGTTGGTATATGCAACAGTTGTGGACTTCTTTGTTTGTGTGAAGGAGGACTTTATGTTGATCTGACAGTAGATGGCGATGTTCTGTAAAGTTTGTTTACTGTATTGTAAAAGAAAACACGTCTCTCTTGTATTTTCTGTTTTGTTTCTTACTTCCTGGTGCAGTACTGTGTGACTGTGCGTTTTTTCCTTTACCTCATGTTCTGAGAAGTAAAAACTTGTTACCCCATGTAATCTGCGCTGTGAAGTTTCTACTGCAACTGTGGGTATCCAGAAGCTGTGCAACAGGTTATGGGCCCAGGCACCAAGGACCCCAGACACCCAGGACACCGTAACTCTCAGCAAGATCCTGGTGAATGCAGAAGAATTCTTCAGTACAATTCTCTCCAAACAAGTAAGACAAGTTAAAGATGACAAGTAGCACAGAGCTAAAACTCACAGTAGCTAAGCTAAATAATGAGAATTCTCAGTTATGGAAGTTCAAAGTAGAAATGTTATTGTCTAAAGATGATTTATGGGAAGTAATCACTACAGAAAGACCTGATGAGGATAAACAGACATGGGATAAGAAAAATAGACAAGCAAGAGCTACCATCAGCCTTTTAGTGGATGATGCTCAATTAATCCACATAAGGAATGAGTATACAGCAAAGGGAATGTGGGAAGCACTAAGAAAGCTACATGAAAGACCCAGCTTAAATCACAAGTTATTTCTGCTAAGAAGGCTTTACAGTATGAGACTAAGTGCAGACAATGACATGCTGAAGCACATATTCTCTATTATGGAAGTGATATCACAGCTGAGATCAATTGGTGAAGATATTAAGGAAAGCCATGTAGCAGCAATATTGTTGTGCAGTTTACCGGATTCGTATACAGCTTTGATAAATGCAGTAGAGACGAGACCTGACACAGACATTACATTAGAGTTTGTGAAGACCAGACTCATAGATGAATATCAAAGAAGGAAAGAACAAAACAAATGATTCTTCTACTGAAAAAGATTATGGAAATGCTCTTAAAGTTGCAGAATCAAAAAGACCCTATAATGAAGAGACAAGAGAATGTTTCAGATGTAAGAAAAAAGGACATTTAAAGAAAGACTGTACTATATGGAAAGCAGAACAACAGAAATTAGATCATAAGGAGAACACACAGAAGGTGAAAAACACAATTTCTGATTCATGTGAAAATAATTGGAATGGCACATTTAAAGTGACTGATAAGAAATCATTGTTGGGTTGGTTTATTGACTCAGGAGCAACAAGTCACGTGACAAGTAATAGAAATTTCTTTACTAAACTTAATTTAAATAAGAAGGAAGCCATTTATCTTGCAGATGGAAGCAAAATAACTGCAGGTGGTGTTGGACAAGGAATGCTAAACTGTTCTAACAAGTTTGGGCATGATTCAAAAATACTTGTACAGGATGTATTATATGTTCCAGGAAGGAGGATTGTTATCTGTAAAACGTCTAACAGCTAAAGGACTTACTGTAAAATTCAAAGATGATGAGTGTACAATCCTAGCAGGAAACAAGGTAATAACCAATGTCAAGGCAGATTAACAATTATATCATCTAGACACATTAAAGGAACAGATGAAGTTGTGTACACATGATCACAAGAATTGTATTCACATGTGGCATAGACGTCTAGGACACAGACATCCTGAAAGTATAATGGAGCTACAAAGCAAAGAATTGACAAAGGATCTATTGATATCAGATTGCTCAATTACCGTAAGATGTGAATGTTGTATAAAATCCAAAGCCACAAGGATATCTATTCCTAAAGAAAGTGAAATGAAAAGCACAAGACCACTTGATTTGGTGCATACTGACATATGTGGACCCATGAAAGTGACTACATCAGGAGGCCATAGATATATGGTGACTTTTATATATGACTACTCAAGATACACAGTCATATACTTGATCAAGAACAAAAGCAAAGTTTTCAATAAACTAGTAGACTACGTGACAAAGTCGAATAACAAGTTTCAGAGGAAGCCAATTGTCATTAGAAGTGATAATGGAGGTGAATTCACAGGACACCAAATAGAAAACTACTTAAGAAAAAATGGCATAGAGCATCAAAAGACTGTTCCTTACATACCTGAGCAAAATGGAGTAGCAGAAGGGAAAAACAGAACTCTGACTGAAATGATAAGGTGTATGCTGACAGATTCCAAACTATCAGAGAAATATTGGGGTGAAGCAGCAATGACAGCTACATATCTACAGAACCGACTTTTTTCTAGAAAACTGGAAAAAAAAAAACATGAATTGTGGCAAGGTAAGAAACCAAGTGTAAATCATTTAAGAGTTTTTGGTCGTAAAGTTTTTGTATTCATTGCAACAGAAAAACGTTCCAAACTTCAAAATAGGTCCATGGAAGGAATATTTATTGGATGTAGTGAAAATTACAAAGGATATAGAATTCTAGATCCCAAAACAGACAGAGTTATGGAGAGCAACATGTGTGACATTCATTGAGGATCTAAATGAAGACACTATGATTTCACTGGAAACAAAAAAATGAGAAAAACAGCAATGATATAGCTGAAGGAATATCTGATGAAAAAGAAGTTGAAATGAATAAAAAATAGAATACTGAAAGTGAAGAGACACAACTACAAACAGACACAGAACCAAGACGTTCAATAAGAGAAAACAAAGGAAAACCACCAATACGCCTTTCATACAAGGCAAGTACAAGTAAAATTTATGAGCCTACCTCTTGGGAAGACATATCTCGACTTCCTGAAGAAGAAGCCAATAAATGGATAGAGGCAACAGAAATAGAAATAAAATCCATGCATGACTCAAAAACATGGACACTAACAGAATTACCAGAAGGAAGAAAAGCTATAGGATGTAAATGGGTTTTTAAAGTAAAGTACCGAACAGATAGCACAGCTGAACGATACCGAGCAAGACTTGTAGCTAAAGGTTATTCTCAAAAATATAGAGAAGACTATGATGAAACATTTGCTCCAGTTGTCAAACATACTACAATAAGAACTTCGTTGCAGTTGCAACAATGAAACAAATGGAACTGAAACATCTGGATGTAAAGACAGCATTTTTGAATGGAAGTTTAACAGAAGATATTTACATGGAACAACCTCCAGGATTCAAATATGAAAGTAACCCAAACATGGTTTGCAAATTACAGAAAAGTATATACGGTTTAAAACAAGCTGCTAAAGCGTGGAATGATAAAATCACGGAGGTGCTCACAAATGAAAAATTTAAAAGAAGCAAAGCTGATCCTTGCCTGTACACAAATAGTCTAATGGACAGATGGATCTATGTACTCATATATGTTGATGACATTTTAGTTTGTTTTGAAAAAGAAAGGGATAAAGAGGACATACTAAAAATCCTGAATCAACATTTTGAGATCAAAGACTTGGGAAATGTGAAACAGTACTTAGGAATACAGAAAGAAAGAGAAGATGGAAGTTTCTTACTTAATCAAAATCACATGATTCAAGACATAACCAAAATATTTGGATTGAAGGATGCAAAACCAGCAAAAGTCTCCAATGGAAACTAATTATCTTAAAGAGATGAGTAGTGAGAAAAATGTGTTCCCAAATAATGAAGAGTACAGAATGGCGATAGGAAAATTACTGTATCTAGCGACTGTTACAAGGCCAGACATTGCAGCAGCAGTAGGAATTCTGAGTAGAAAAGTGTCCAAGCCAAATAAAGCGGTTGGAATGCTGTGAAGAGAGTAATACGTTATTTGAAAGGAACCAGCAACGTTAAGCTGAAACTGCCTACAAGTGATAATTGCATTTTAACTGGATACGTTGATGCAGATTGGGCAGGAGATCCAACTGACAGAAAATCTACCAGTGGCTATCTTTTCTTTCTCTCAAGTCGACCAATTAGTTGGACTAGTAAAAAAAAAACAATAGTAACGCTGTCAACAACAGAAGCAGAATATGTTGCAACAGCATATGCGAGTCAAGAAGTTCTATGGTTAAGACAATTGCTAACAGACCTAGGACAAGCACAGTTGGAACCAACAAAAATAAATGAAGACAATCAGTGATGTCTTGTTCTTGCTCAGATAGAAAGAGTTAACCCAAGAACCAAGCACATTGATGTGAAGTATCATTTCTTGAGGGACCATCAGGAACAAGGAATCCTGAAATTAGAATATTGTCCAACTGAAAATATGACAGCAGACATTTTCACAAAGGCATTGAATGCTGAAAAACATCAGAGACTAATGAAGAAATTAGGTTTGACTGAATAAGTCCTTACTGTTGAGCAAGGGTGTTGGTATATGCACCACAATTGTGGACTTCTTTGCTTGTGTGAAGGAGGACTTTATGCTGATCTGACAGTAGATGGTGATGTTCTGTAAAGTTTCCTTGTTTACTGCATTGTAAAAGAAAAAAAGTCTCTCTTGTATTTTCTGTTTTGTTTCTTACTTCCTTGCGCAGTACTGTGTGACTGTGCATTTTTCCCTTTACCTCATGTTCTGAGAAGTAAAAGCTTGTTATCCCATGTGATCTGCTCTGTGAAGTTTCTACTGCAACTGTGGGTATCCAGAAGCTGTGCAACAGTTTGGACATCTCCTTGGCCTTTCGTGGTGTTGTTTGGACATCTCCTTGGCCTTTCGTGGTGTTTGGTTAGTGCTGCCTCTTGTTAATGGTTTTGTGGCCTTTCATAAAAGGTAAAGTGTATATATACTGACAGACATGTGACATGAGATTGCCCACAGGTGGATGTCCTGTCACGAAGCATGGGATTTATGAAGGGAATTGCTTGTACCTGAAAGGTTTAGGGTCTGCATAGCAAAAGGGGTGAATACATATGCACATGGCAATTTGTAGTTATTTGATCCCTTACATGTAATTTTTATCGATATTTTTCTCACTTCACCAACTTAGACTATTTAGTGCTGATGCGTCACACAAATCAGATTACAACCTGTGTTTAAATATTTTTGTAATGTAACAATAGGTAAAAAAAAAAACAAGGGGGTGAATACATTTGCAAGCCACTGTATGTATGTGTGTGTATGTATGTGTGTGTGTATATATATATATATATATATATATATATATATATATATATATATATATATATATATATATATATATATATATATATATATACACACACACACACACACACACACAGTACAGACCAAAGGTTTGGACACACCTTCTCATTTAAAGATTTTTCTGTATTTTCATGACTATGAAAATTGTACATTCACACTGAAGGCATCAAAACTATGAATTAACACATGTGGAATTATATACTTAACAAAAAAGTGTGAAACAACTGAAAATATGTCTTATATTGTAGGTTCTTCAAAGTAGCCACCTTTTGCTTTGATGACTGCTTTGCACACTCTTGGCATTCTCTTGATGAGCTTCAAGAGGTAGTCACCAGAAATGGTTTTCTCTTCACAGGTGTGCCCTGTCAGGTTTAATAAGTGGGATTTCTTGCCTTATAAATGGGGTTGGGACCATCAGTTGTGTTGTGCAGAAGTCTGGTGGATACACAGCTGATAGTCCTACTGAATAGACTGTTAGAATTTGTATTATGGCAAGAAAAAAGCAGCTAAGTAAAGAAAAAACGAGTGGCCATCATTACTTTAAGAAATGAAGGTCAGTCAGTCCGAAAAATTGGGCAAACTTTGAATGTGTCCCCAAGTGCAGTTGCAAAAACCATCAAGCGCTACAAAGAAACTGGCTCACATGAGGACCGCCCCAGGAAAGGAAGACCAAGAGTCACCTCTGCTTCTGAGGATAAGTTTATCCGAGTCACCAGCCTTAGAAATCGCAGGTTAACAGCAGCTCAGATTAGAGACCAGGTCAATGCCACACAGAGTTCTAGCAGCAGACACATCTCTACAACAACTGTTAAGAGGAGACTTTGTGCAGCAGGCCTTCATGGTAAAATAGCCGCTAGGAAACCACTGCTAAGGCCAGGCAACAAGCAGAAGAGACTTGTTTGGGCTAAAGAACACAAGGAATGGACATTAGACCAGTGGAAATCTGTGCTTTGGTCTGAAGAGTCCAAATTTGAGATCTTTGGTTCCAACCACCGTGTCTTTGTGCGACGCAGAAAAGGTGAACGGATGGACTCTACATGCCTGGTTCCCACCGTGAAGCATGGAGGAGGAGGTGTGATGGTGCTTTGCTGGTGACACTGTTGGGGATTTATTCAGAATTGAAGGCATACTGAACCAGCATGGCTACCACAGAATTCTTGCAGCGGATGCTATTCCATCCGGTTTGCGTTTAGTTGGACCATCATTTATTTTTCAACAGGACAATGACCCCAAACACACCTCCAGAGTAAGGGCTATTTGACCAAGAAGGAGAGTGATGGGGTGCTACACCAGATGACCTGGCCTCCACAGTCACCAGACCTGAACCCAATCGAGATGGTTTGGGGTGAGCTGGACCGCAGAGTGAAGGCAAAAGGGCCAACAAGTGCTAAGCATCTCTGGGAACTCCTTCAAGATTGTTGGAAGAACATTTCCAGTGACTACCTCTTGAAGCTCATCAAGAGAATGCCAAGTGTGCAAAGCAGTCATCAAAGCAAAAGGTGGCTACTGTGAAGAACCTAGAATATAAGACATATTTTCAGTTGTTTCACACTTTTTTGTTAAGTATATAATTCCACATGTGGTAATTCATAGTTTTGATGCCTTCAGTGTGAATGTACAATTTTCATAGTCATGAAAATACAGAAAAATCTTTAAATGATAAGGTGTGTCCAAACTTTTGGTCTGTACTGTATATAAATAAAAAAAACAAAAAAGTTTTGGGAGGGAAGAAAACTTTATTAAAATATTTTTCTCAAGAAGTTTTATATATTTATGCAGTATATTGACAGTAGAAAAATGCATAAACTCTGATTCCAACACACAAATGTCCCATATAGATTGTGAGGTAGGTCAGGATAAATGCAGACATCATATGTAGAAAACGCCGCTTACAAAACGTAAGAGTCCTGGAGTGCAAGAGTGAACCATGTCTGGAAGGAAGGGGGGGGCTTTAACTATGTGACCTTATTACTTTACTATTCCATGACACCGTTTAACCCCTTTAAAACGCAAGACGTATTAATACGTATCTGCGCCCTGGGCTTTAAGAGCCTGACCCGTATTAATGAGTCTTTGTGATCGCGCCCGCACACAGGCTGTGCGGACGCAATCGCCGCCGGGTATCAGCTGATAGTAGCAGAATAAAAAAAAAAAAAAAAAAAAAAAAAGTGGAGTCTCATAGTGGGATAAAGAATAAGAGTAAAAAAAAAAAAAAAAAATCCACCAAAAATAAAATGTACCCATCAATAAATATTATAATATATATATATATATATATATTAAAAAAAAAAAAAAAAAAAAAGTACACAGATTTGGTATTGCCGCGTCCGGAACGACCTGACCTATAAAACTGTCCCACTAGTTAACCCCTTTAGTAAACACGGTAAAAAAAAAATAAAAACAAAGCAAAAAAACAATGCTTTATCATCATACCGCCAAACAAAAAAATGGAATAACACGCGATCAAAAAGACGAATATAAATAAAACTGGTACCGCTGAAAACGTCATCTTGTCCCACAAAAAACAAGCCGCCATACAGCTCCATCAGCCGAAAAATAAAAGTTATAGCTCTCAGAATAAAGCAATGCTAAAAAATATTTTTTTCTAGAAAATAGCTTTTGTGTGAAAGTGCCAAAACATAGAAAAACTATACAAATGTGGTACCGCTGTAAACGTACTGACCCAAAGAATAAAGCTGCCTTATCAATTTTACCACACGCGGAGTAGAATAAAAAAAAAAAAAAAAATCCTGAATTGTTGGTTTTTATTTTTTCTGCCTCCCAAAAATCGGAATAGAAAGCGATCAAAAAATGTCACATGCCTGAAAATGATACCAATAAAAAAAGTCAACTCATCCCACAAAAAACAAGCCGTCACATGACTGTCGGCCAAAATATGGAAAAATTATAGCTCTCAAAATATGGCGATGCAAAAATTAGATTTTACAAAAAAAATGTGCCTTTAGTGTGTGACAGCTGTCAGTCATAAAAACCCGATATTCTGGTATCTCTGTAATCGCACCGACCCGAAGAAAGACGTCTAATCACTTATACCGCACTAGTGTTGAGCGCAAGTGCTCGCTACTTGAGTTTGCATCGGGTGCTCGGGTATGCATTGAGTATCGCGGGTGCTCGAGTCTCCGCCCCATATGCTTTGCAGCCAAAAAAAACCTTGCAGGGATTGCCTGCCATGCACGAGCGATCCCCACATGTTTTTTTTTTTTTGGGTGTCTAATTAAACAGTGAAACATGTGAGCGGGTACTCTAGCATGTCACTCGAGCACCCTTGATACATGGTGCATACCTGAGTACCCGATGCAAACTCAAGTAGCGAGCACTTGATAAAATCCTTGTGGGGTGTAGTTTCCAAAATGGGGTAACTTGTGGGGGGGGGGGGGGTTTCCACTATTTAAGCACATCAGGGGCTCTCCAAACGCAACATGGCATCCGCTCTCGATTCCAGCCGATTTTGCATTCAAAAAGTCACAGTGCTCCTTCCCTTCTGAACTCTGCCGTGCGCCCAAACACTGTATTTTCCCCACATATGGGGTATTGGCGTACTCAGGAGAAACCATACATCTAGATAAGTTCCCTAAGGGGTCTAGTTTCCAAAATGGTGTCATTTGTGGGGGGTTTCCACTGTTTAGGCACATCCGCTAATTATTCAAGCAAATTTTACATTCAAAAAGTTAAATGGCGCTCCTTCTCTTCCGAGCCGTGCCGTGGGGTATCTGCGTGTTGAGTGGAAATTGCACAACAAATTTTGGGGTCCATTTGTTCCTGTTACTCTTGCGGAAAAAAAAAAAAAAAAATTGGGTCTAAAGTAACTTTTTTGTGAAAAAAGTTACATGTTCATTTTTTTTTCCACATTCCAAGAAATCCTGTGAAGCACCTGAAGGGTTAATAAACTTCTTGAATGTGGTTTTGAGCACCTTGAGGGGTGCAGTTTTTAGAATGGTGCCACATTTGAGTATTTTCTGTCATAAAGACCCCTCAAAGCAACTTCAAATGTGATGTGGTCCCTAAAAAAGTGGTTTTGTAAATTTTGTTGGAAAAAATATGAGAAGATCGCTGCTCAACTTTTAACCCTTATAAAAAAAAAAAAATTTTGGTTCCAAAATTGTGCTGATGTAAAGTAGACATGTGGGAAATGTTATTTATTAAGTATTTTTGTGTGACATATCTCTCTGATTTAAGGGCATAAAAATTCAAAATGTTGAAAATTGTTAAATTTTCACCAGATTTCAGTTTTTTTTTTCACAAATAAATTCAAGTGATATCAAAGAAATTTTTCCACGATCATGAAGTACAATATGTCACGAAAAAACAATCTCAGAATCAGGGGGATCCGTTGAAGCGTTCCAGAGTAATTACCTCATAAAGTGACAGTGGTCAGAATGGTAAATATTGGCCCGGTCATTAACGTGCAAACCACCCTCGGGGGTAAAGGCGCAGGTATGACAGTTTAGTACAGGAGATGTCTCACAAAGCTGCGCTGCAGAACGACAGATGAGGAAGATTCTGTCGGCCTGGAGCGTGGGCCGACGAGGTTTCCATTTCCTTGGTCTGGCTACAATGGAGGAACAAAGCTGATGCCGGGGTAGAAGAAATGCTTTTGCGCATCCTGATATAGAACCAAAAATTAAGCCACAATATATGGAGTCTGCAAAAATGGCTCATCCTTTAAAAGGCATACATGTCAAACTCTGGCCCGTAGGCGAAATCTGGCTCGCAGGGTGGTTTTATTTGGCCCGAGACACCAGAACCACCACCTCTATGTACGGAGGACTACGTGGGGGGGGGGGGGGGGGGGCATTATTCTATACGGAGGACTACGTGGGGGAGGGGGCATTATTCTATACGGAGGACTACGTGGGGGAGGGGGCATTATTCTATACGGAGGACTACGTGGGGGAGGGGGCATTATTCTATACGGAGGACTACGTGGGGGAGGGGGCATTATTCTACACGGAGGACTACGTGGGGGAGGGGGCATTATTCTACACGGAGGACTACGTGGGGGAGGGGGCATTATTCTATACGGAGGACTACGTGGGGGAGGGGGCATTATTCTACACGGAGGACTACGTGGGGGAGGGGGCATTATTCTACACGGAGGACTACGTGGGGGAGGGGGCATTATTCTACACGGAGGACTACGTGGGGGAGGGGGCATTATTCTACACGGAGGACTACGTGGGGGAGGGGGCATTATTCTATACGGAGGACTACGTGGGGGAGGGGGCATTATTCTATACGGAGGACTACGTGGGGGAGGGGGCATTATTCTACACGGAGGACTACGTGGGGGGGGGCATTCTATACGGAGGACTACGTGGGGGGGGGGCATTCTATACGGAGGACTACGTGGGGGAGGGGGCATTATTCTATACGGAGGACTACGTGGGGGGGGGCATTATTCTATACGGAGGGCTACGTGGGGGGGGCATTATTCTATACGGAGGACTACGTGGGGGGGGCATTATTCTACACGGAGGACTACGTGGGGGAGGGGGCATTATTCTATACGGAGGACTACGTGGGGGGGGCATTATTCTATAAGGAGGACTACGTGGGGGGGGCATTATTCTATACAGAGGACTACGTGGGGGGGCATTATTCTATACGGAGGACTACGTGGGGGGGGCATTATTCTATACAGAGGACTACGTGGGGGGGGCATTATTCTATACGGAGGACTACGTGGGGGGGCATTATTCTATACAGAGGACTACGTGGGGGGGGCATTATTCTATACGGAGGACTACGTGGGGGGGGGCATTATTCTATACGGAGGACTACGTGGGGAGGGGGCATTATTCTATACGGAGGACTACGTGGGGAGGGGGCATTATTCTACACGGAGGACTACGTGGGGAGGGGGCATTATTCTACACGGAGGACTACGTGGGGAGGGGGCATTATTCTACACGGAGGACTACGTGGGGAGGGGGCATTATTCTACACGGAGGACTACGTGGGGAGGGGGCATTATTCTATACGGAGGACTACGTGGGGGGGGCATTATTCTATACAGAGGACTACGTGGGGAGGGGGCATTATTCTATACGGAGGACTACGTGGGGGGGGCATTATTCTATACAGAGGACTACGTGGGGGGGGCATTATTCTATACAGAGGACTACGTGGGGGGGGCATTATTCTATACGGAGGACTACGTGGGGGGGGGCATTATTCTATATGGAGAACTACGTGGGGGGGGTGCCCATTATTCTGTATACTGGTTGGCCTGCGACTTTGTCCAAGTTTTTCATTTTGGCCCTCGCTGTTTGACATCCCTGCTTTAAAGGAGAAGTCTTTCAGTAACTTGTTTTTCTATCAACATATTTAGCCTTTTATTTTTTTTTCCCCCTCTAGGTACATGACCCCCCAACATACGGCTCTCAGCTCTTATAACACTACACCTCCCATTATCCCCATACATCCAATTGCCTTGGCATGTTGGGACTTCCATTTTCACAACAGCTGAGAAGTCACAGGTTGGAGGCCAGGGTTGTAAGGATCTAGAATTTGGGATCCTCTTCATAGCCTCTTCCCTGCCATGAAAAACCCATAACACCTGGTGATCACCTTCAGTGGGCTACCAAGCCAACAAATAGTGGAAGTGTTAAATTCCCCTGCAGCGCCATCACCGGGAGCTCTAAGCATTGCAGGGAGCCCATTGAATTAAATAGGCTTTCTGTGTAATACATGGACAGATCCACCAGAGCGAGACACTTTCCACAATGTAGGTACTATTCTTTAACTACTTCCTAGAGTACATCAAACAATGAAAATACTGTTCCCAGAGTAAAAGGAAACAGATCCAGTCACCACTAGGGGGACCTCACTGCATTTGGATTCATTGAGACCCCATCGAAGCTGTAAGTCTATATGCAGTGAGCTCCCCCTAGTGGCTGATGAAAGCACTCCTTACAATAAGCAGGGGAATATCAGTGCTGGATCCCCTCCCACGAGGAGCACCAAAACACAAGATGCTGTTGGCAATGTAGTACAAAGTGTTCAGTGCTAGACATTTTATTGTATTTTTTTTTTACCACCATGTAAATACAAACTTATATAAAAAGTCATAGGATTTAAATCTGAACCCTTTATCGGCCATGTGGGACGAGTACGATACTTTGTAGCCTTTGTCCTCAATGTCCGCCCTGATACAATCAAGCAGGTCAGAGATTCCCGGAGACGCCTTCCAAGGTCCAAACTTAACCACGGACTCCTTGTCAGTGTCGAGAGCATTGAGAACGTCCAGACACTTGGACGCGTCGTCTTCAGTCCTCACGATGCAAACGAGGACATTGGAGAATCGTGAGGCCACCACCTCCGCCCTGGCGATGCGGATCATCACCTCGATGTTCTCGCTGTAGTTGGGTACCCGGGCAAGGAACTGTTTCCTTCCAACTTGTTCCCCAAAGATTTGTGGGGTCTCTTCCAACTTCTTTACCAATGATTCGATTTCGTAGAATAAGGCCTCCTTGTAGACTTCATGGATGTATTCAGTGGGCACCTGACCAGAGCGAAGATAATCCAGGATGTAGCGGAAATATTTACCCTCCCTGTCAATAAAGTACCGACCCTCAACATCTGTGCGGAGCTTAGGCAGCCCATTAAACATCTCAAATAGCTTAGACTCTTGATGCTTCTTCAGTGTCCCGACAGTCGTCGTGTAGATATCACCCCCGATATTCAGCTGCACAACGGGCGACATCTGCAGAAGACAAGGAGAACGTTACACAAGACAAAGACTCATAATTGATCATCTTCTGCTCTATAACTACTATAATACTGCCCCTATGTACAAGAATATAACTACTATAATACTGCCCCCTATGTACAAGAATATAACTACTATAGTACTGCCCCCTATGTACAAGAATATAACTACTATAATACTGCTCCCTATGTACAAGAATATAACTACTATAATACTGCTCCTATGTACAAGAATATAACTGCTATAATACTGCCCCCTATGTACAAGAATATAACTACTATAGTACTGCCCCCTATGTACAAGAATATAACTACTATAATGCTGCTCCTATGTACAAGAATATAACTACTATAATACTGCCCCCTATGTACAAGAATATAACTACTATAGTACTGCCCCCTATGTACAAGAATATAACTACTATAATACTGCCCCTATGTACAAGAATATAACTACTATAATACTGCTCCTATGCACAAGAATATAACTACTATAATACTGCCCCCTATGTACAAGAATATAACTACTATAATACTGCTCCTATGTACAAGAATATAACTACTATAATACTGCCCCCTATGTACAAGAATATAACTACTATAATACTGCCCCCTATGTACAAGAATATAACTACTATAATACTGCCCCCTATGTACAAGAATATAACTACTATAATACTGCCCCCTATGTACAAGAATATAACTACTATAATACTGCCCCCTATGTACAAGAATATAACTACTGTAATACTGCTCCTATGTACAAGAATATAGACACTATATTAATCATAACTTATTCCAGCACAGCCACTTATCAGACTGGCAATATAATGTACTGTAGTCTGTGCGATTATAAATTCTGGCATATGATATCGGTGAGTAATCATCAGTCTCTTATCTCGGTTCTACAGTTTCACCTGCATCTAAAATAAGATTAATCCCTAAAGCAGTTTCTGCCTGTGATTACAATTAGCTATAGAAGTAGAGGCGTCGCCGCTGATCTCTGTTGGTGGAGGGGGGCAGTGATGCCGCTGATCTCCGTCGACAATATAGGGGTGTAATAATATAATACTACAGGAGATTTGTCCCCTGGGAAATTGTCTGTCATGCATGACCTGTGTGCAGATGTGGGTGGTCCTGTTGTGAGGGGTCAATTACCTGTGTCCCCCACCATATCCTTTTACACTAATGGCAGCAGGTGATGTGGGGCTCATAGGACAACTACTCCCCCCGGGACATCAGACTGATCTGTCAGCGCACAACTTTCCCTTCTGTAAAAAGTTTTCCACTCTCACGGCCGGCAGTGAATGGATCAGCGCCTCATTACACACAACCGACAGGAAAAGCAAACAGAATAGTGAGAAAGTGAAGTCAGGGGAAAATCACACCGTGGTGCTCTGCATGTACAGGGTATACAGCATTACAGAACATACAGTGGCCAAATACAGCCCATATAATACCGCCATACCACGAGAATGTCACAGCGCCTTTCAGCCTGAAGCCAGTTATAGTACCATACTGCCATATACAGCAATGTACAATGTATACAGTGTGCAGAATACCGCCATACACTGCATATAGTACACCATCATAGTGAACATATAACCCTGAGGCTTACAACAATACCGTACACAGCAGGCACAATACTGCCACATACAGCTTGTGTAATAGAGCATTACAGAAGATAATAGTGTCTCAGTACACAGCAATGCCCCATAATAACGCCATACAACGCTGAACACTAATACTTCCATAATGCCACCATACAGCAGCTACATGACTGACACATGGCCCAAATAATATTACTGCATAGACAAATACCCAGCGCCATACAGTGCCCAAATACACCTGCAGTGATGGCACCCATACTGGGGGCACAGGTCAGAAGAAGGGGTGGGGGGCTCCGCAGGATTGCGGCTCTCATGGTTTTCCATAATCCCCCCTTATACAGTTTCCTTGGGGTGGAGGATTATTATACAGAGGAGCATATGGAGACTAAGAAAACGTTTGGGGACTACAACTCCCAGCAGTTCTAGGATGCGACACACGAGTCCAGTCTGCAGGCAGCGCGGCCGCCCCCCAGAGTCCTGCATGCTGGGGGTTGTGGCTCTGCCGGCGCTGCACACTCATCACTACCCCTGCTGTGTCTGCTGGGAGTTGTAGTGCTACGGATACTCACACCCTGCAGGGGGCTGGTGACCTGCTTGCCCGCGCTCTTGTGCTCGATGACGCTCATGTCGGCAGCGCTGTGGCCCCCGGAGTGAGGAGGTCTGGGGCCCGCGGGAGCTTTATCCCAGGAGCCCCTCCTCCCCGCGTGACAGGTGGACGAGGGGCGGGGCCGGAAGCGTGACGTCACCACACACCTCTGCAGACACCTGTGCTGGAGGCGAATATAGTGCACAGTGTATACAGGGTGTATATACAGCTAGTGCACAGTATATATGATGTTCTGCAGTGTATATATAGTGCACAGTGTATACATGGTGTATATACAGCTAGTGCACAGTATATATGATGTTCTGCAGTGTATATATAGTGCACAGTGTATACATGGTGTATATACAGCTAGTGCACAGTATATATGATGTTCTGCAGTGTATATATAGTGCACGGTGTATACAGGGTGTATATACAGCTAGTGCACAGTATATATAGTCACGGTGTATATACAGCTAGTGCACAGTATATCTGATGTTCTGCAGTGTATATATAGTGCACGGTGTATACAGGGTGTATATACAGCTAGTGCACAGTATATCTGATGTTCTGCAGTGTATATATATTGCACGGTGTATACAGGGTTTATATACAGCTAGTGCACAGTATATATAGTCACGGTGTATACAGGGTGTATATACAGCTAGTGCACAGTATATCTGATGTTCTGCAGTGTGTATATATAGTGCACGGTGTATACAGGGTGTATATACAGCAAGTGCACAGGATATCTGATGTTCTGCAGTGTATATATAGTGCACTGTGTATATACAGCTAGTGCACAGTATATATGATGTTCTGCAGTGTATATATAGTGCACAGTGTATACAGGGTGTATATACAGCTAGTGCACAGGATATATGATGTTCTGCAGTGTATATATAGTGCACGGTGTATATACAGCTAGTGCACAGTATATATGATGTTCTGCAGTGTATATATAGTGCACAGTGTATACAGGGTGTATATACAGCTAGTGCACAGTATATATGATGTTCTGCAGTGTATATATAGTGCACAGTGTATACAGGGTGTATATACAGCTAGTGCACAGTGTATACAGGGTGTATATACAGCATATATGATGTTCTGCAGTGTATATATAGTGCACGGTGTATACGATGTTCTGCAGTGTATATATAGTGCACAGTGTATACGATGTTCTGCAGTGTATATATAGTGCACAGTGTATACGATGTTCTGCAGTGTATATATAGTGCACAGTGTATACAGGGTGTATCTTCAGCTAGTGCACGGGATATATGATGTTCTGCAGTGTATATATAGTGCACGGTGTATACAGGGTGTATATACAGCTAGTGCACAGTATATAGTATTTATGATGCTCTGCAGTGTATACTAGTGAGTGAGTGAGCGCGTCATACATCGGTGACCTAGTCTCCCAGTTCGCAGTGTACAGGGGCAGCGGCTCCGCAGCGTATACAGCTAGTGCGTGCGTGATACATCTGTGACCTAGTCTCCCAGTGCACAGTATATATGCGGCTCCGCTGCGTACAGGGGCAGCGGCTCCGCAGCGTAAAGGGGCAGCGGCTCCGCAGCGTATACAGCTAGTGCGTGCGTGATACATCTGTGACCTAGTCTCCCAGTGCACAGTATATATGCGGCTCCGCTGCGTACAGGGGCAGCGGCTCCGCAGCGTAAAGGGGCAGCGGCTCCGCAGCGTACAGGGGCAGCGGCTCCGCAGCGTACAGGGGCAGCGGCTCCGCAGCGTATACAGCTAGTGCGTGCGTGATACATCTGTGACCTAGTCTCCCAGTGCACAGTATATATGCGGCTCCGCAGCGTACAGGGGCAGCGGCTCCGCAGCGTATACAGCTAGTGCGTGCGTGATACATCTGTGACCTAGTCTCCCAGTGCACAGTATATATGCGGCTCCGCAGCGTACAGGGGCAGCGGCTCTGTGCCCAGCTCTATCAGTCACTCACCTTCTTAGTCTCAGACTATAGTTACTGAGCTCAGATTCGGCGGGAACCTTTTTGTCTCCTGCTAATTCAAGACCAGCTGGGCCAAATGTGAGGAGGAGGAGGAGGAGGAGAGCTGGTGCCAATAATAATCATCTGAGGGGTCAGTATTTTACCTCAGTATTTGTAAGCCAAAACCAGGAGTGGGTGATAAATACAGAAGTGGTGACGTGTTTCTATTATACTTTTCCTCTCATGTTTTCAATCCTGTTTTTTTTTTTACAAATACTGAGGTAAAATACTGACCAAATACTGAAGGTGTGAACATGGTCTTAGTGAGCAGCAGACTGCAGAAGTTTCCGCTTATTTTACTCTCCGCTCCTTTCCCTTGGTGTTGGTCCTATGTGGCAGCCATTGTTGCTGGGCCTGTGGGGTGCTGTGTCCTGCAGCTGTGGGGGGCTCTGCTGTGCATCCTGGTGCAGGGGGGCTCCCACATTGCTTCCCCTCCTGAGGCAGTGTCATGGTGCTGCACCTGTCAGATTAGGGCCCATTAAGTGTTTTGGCATTACGGCAGCGATCCTACTGTCTGACCAAAATATCAACCCAGAACCTCGTCTTCTGCTTTGCACATTTTTGCTGCCGCTGCAGATGAATGTAGAATATTTGGGTGTGAGGTCCACGTCTTTTCCCAGTCATGTTGTAGTTTTCGTGGCTTCACCCACGTGGTCTCCAGCCCAATCTCTGGCTATCATTGTATTAAAGATAAAAGCCGGACTCCTCGCTGGAGAGACAGACCTCCATTCCCTTCTTGCTCTGCACCATGACAGCCTGTGAGAGCGGTGGTGTCAGGTCAGTGGATTCCTGTAGCCGGACGTCCGGCTTGTAGCCCAGTGTGGTGCAGACGCTGTGTGACGTCTGATTTCACTTGCAGCACAGAATGGATCAGTCATGGTACCAGCAGTGCGGCCATTTCTCAAAAAGTGTCCCAGGAGCTGTTTTCCTACCCGACATCACCAGGCCACATGTTGCTGATGTTATTGTGAGCCGCCGGTATGGTCTAAACCTGCTCCATGGCTGCAGCGTCCCCGGACTCAGGGTCGGACTGGGGTGTCTGGGGCCCACAGGGAGAACTGACTCTAGGGGCCCACCTACAGCCATATGCAAATATCTGTTATCCGCTATCCCTGTTATAGTGGAGCATTGACTGGCGGCTCCTGCACATCTACTGTGCGACACTAACTGGGATGTACAATTACGGTAGTTTGCATTAAAGGGCTTCTTTGGTTAAAACAAGTTATCACCGATCCATGGGATCCACAGGATCGGTGATCACTTATTGATCGTTTGGGTCCGAACATTGGAAAACGCGCCTATCAGAAGAATGGGGAAGTTTCATCCCTGACAGGACACTTATCCCCATTTTAAAATGCAGCTTCCAAAAAAGAGCAGCGCTCACAGTCACTGAGGGAATGACTGGATGAGTGGTCGCATCTCACAAGCCGCTCCAGTCTAATGGGGAGAAAAGCTTCACATTCTGCCGATTGTGTCCCAGCAGTCAGACCCCCACCAATCAATATCATCACTGATCCTGTGGAGAGGTGATTACTTGTTTTCACCAGAGAACCCCTGTAAGTGCATCTCTGCCGCTCTGGTCCAAGTATTTAATCTCTAAGGCCACGGCCCCACTATCAATATTTGGTCAGTAATTTTTCTCAGGAGTGGGAGCCAAAACCAGGAGAGGAACAATCAGAGAAAAGGTATAATAGAAACAAGTCACCAATTCTGCATTTATCACCCACTCCTGGTTTTGGCAGCTACTCCTGAGAAAAAATACTGACCAAATACTGATGGTGGGGCTGTGGCCTAATGGAAAAAAATCTTTTCCTAGTTAATATCAGCAAGAACAAAATGACTGCCATACACAACACAGTCCACTATATCAACACCAATAATACCACATACAAAAGAGACAAATATCGCCACACCATGACTAGATCACATATTACCACCACATAGTGACCGAATAATACTACATACAAGGAACAAATACGGCCACACCATGACCAGACCACATATTACCACCCCAAAGTGACCAAATACTACAATACTGATCATGAATACAAACCACAATACTAACAACACTGTTATTACCACCAGTGACATTATACACAGGAGCTCTGTATATAGTGTCAGTGTACAGGTAATACAGGGATCACCAGTGACATTATACACAGGATGTAACGGGTCTGGGAGGCGGAACCTCTGAGCTACTATACAAGGGGGCGGTCCTTGTAAGGGAGCGGGTGGCGACCAGGCAGGCAGTCACAGCAGGTGACCGGGACAGTCTCTAGAAGAACGGGCAGGAGGTCACGGCAAGTGACCGGGGCAGTCTCTGGATAAACGGGCGGATGGTCACGGCAAGTGACCGGGGCAGTCTCTAGAAGAACGGGCAGGAGGTCACGGCAAGTGACCGGGGCAGTCTCTGGATAAACGGGCAGATGGTCACGGTAAGTGACCGGGGCAGTCTCTGGGTGAACGGGCAGATGGTCACGGCAAGTGACCGGGGCAGTCTCTGGGTGAACGGGCAGATGGTCACGGCAAGTGACCGGGGCAGTCTCTGGGTAAAGGGTTGGTACGACCTGTGGCGGCTGATGGTAGACGTGAGCTCCCAGGTGAGCAGGCGAGAGTCTCTGGATAAACGGGTGGTCACAGCATGTGACGGCGGAGCCTCCAGGAAGACCAACAGACAGGCGGCAGATGAGCGCTCCCAGGTGAGCGGGCAGAAGTCTCTGGACAGGCGGGTGGTCACAGCACGTGACGGCAGAGCCTCCAGGTAGGCTAGCAGACAGGCAGCAGATGAGCGCTCCCAGGTGAGCGGGCAGGAGTCACTGGACAGGCAGGTGGTCACAGCACGTGACGGCAGAGCCTCCAGGTAGGCTAGCAGGCAGGTAGCAGGAGTGCGCTCCCAGGTGAGCGGGCAAGCTGGTCCATAGACAGACTGACAGGAGTAGTAAGGCAGACCGTCGGACCTCAGGCTAGCAGGCAGGTAGCAGGAAATCAGGCAGGAATTAGACAGCAGACTGGCAGGAATCTGGCAGGTATCTGGCAGGTAACTGGCAACGGGACCTGAGGGCTGAAGCAGAGTAGTGAACAGTGCTACAACATTGCTCGGGCACCTCCATTTTGGAGGAGGTGCCTTTTATATGGGAGGTCCTCCGGCAATTGGCCGGGGACTCCTTAGGACGGCGCGCGCGGTCCCTTTAAGAGAGGGGGAGCGCGCGCGCGCGCGCCCTAAGCACACTGCCGGGGAAGGAGCGCGTGCTGGAAGCAGCGGGGAGAGCAGCGCTGGAGGACGCCGCGCCAGGAGCGGGGAGGTGAGAGGGACGGCGTCTCTGCCTAGAACGGGACAGAGACGCCGATGCTACAGTACCCCCCCCTTTAGGCCCCCTCTTTTTTTGGCCAGAAAGAAATTTCTCAAGGAGAAGCGGGGCGTTGATGTTCCCCTGGGTTCCCAAGTTCTCTCCTCAGGACCAAACCCCCTCCAATCTACCAGAAAAAAGGTCTTTCCTCTTACCCTCTTGGAGGTCAGAATACTCTCTACCTCAAAGACGTCATCAGCGGAAACCGGAGCAGGAGGGGCACCTGGATTATTGGAAAAAGAGTTAAAGACAACGGGTTTGAGGAGAGACACATGGAAGGAGTTAGGAATCCGTAAGGTGGCCGGGAGTTTCAGTTTGTAGGCCACCGGATTTATTTGCCTGAGGATTTCGAATGGGCCGATGAAGCGAGGACCTAACTTGTAGGAGGGTATCTTGAGCCGCACATGTTTGGAGGAGAGCCAAACCTTGTCTCCCGGACGGAATTGAGGCGGATCCAGACGTCTCTTATCAGCATATCTCTTCATCCGCTCGGAGGACAGAAGAAGTGCGGATCTAGTACTTTCCCAAATGGTAGAAAACTCGCTGACAAGAGACTGCGCGGCAGGGTTGTCCACAGAGGCGGAGACGGGAAACGGAATCCGGGGGTGCTGGCCAAAGACAACAAAGAACGGGGATTTGGAAGAGGACTCGCTCTCGTGGTTATTGTAAGAGAACTCGGCCCAAGGGAGGAGGTCCACCCAATCAGAATGGTGGGCATTAACAAAGTGCCGGAGATAGCTGGTAAGGATCTGATTGATCCGCTCCACTTGACCATTGGACTGAGGGTGGTAAGCGGAGGAGAAGTCCAGGGTGACGTCCAGCAGTTTACATGTGGCTCTCCAGAAGCGCGAGGTGAACTGAACTCCTCGATCCGACACGATGTGGAGGGGTAGGCCATGAAGACGGAAGATATGGCGGATAAAGTCCTTAGCCAGCTCAGGTGCAGATGGAAGACCAGGCAGGGGAATGAAGTGGGCCATTTTAGAAAAGTGGTCAGCGACCACCCAAATGACAGTACACCCGGCAGAGACAGGAAGATCGGTAATGAAGTCCATAGCGATGTGTTGCCACGGGGCAACAGGTATGGGAAGCGGCAGGAGATGACCAGCTGGTAAGTGTCTGGGAACCTTGTTGCGGCCACAAGATGAACATGCAGAGACGAAGTCTACCACATCCTTACGCAGGGTAGACCACCAGTAATGCCGGGAAATGAGTAGGAAGGTCTTTTTTTGGCCGGCATGGCCAGCAAGTTTAGAAGAATGACCCCAGTGAAGAACCTTCTCACGGTCAGGAGGCGCCACGAACGTCTTGCTGGGTGGAAGACGAGTCAAATCCAGGGGGGCCACATTCATCACCTTGGAGGGGTCGATAATGTGCATAGGCTCCTCCTCTTGGTCGGAGGACAGGAAGGATCGGGACAAGGCATCAGCTTTGACATTCTTGTCCGCCGGGCGGAAATGAAGGATGAAATCGAAGCGGGCAAAAAACAAAGACCACCGGGCCTGACGTGGATTAAGTCTCTGGGCATTTTGGAGATATGCCAGGTTTTTGTGATCCGTGTAGATGATCACCGGGTATAGAGCCCCTTCAAGCAGGTAACGCCACTCCTCCAGCGCCAATTTAATGGCTAACAGTTCTCGGTCTCCAATGGAGTAATTGCGCTCAGAGGAGGAGAAGATTTTAGAGAAGAAGCCGCAGGTTACCATTCTCCCGGAAGAAGACTTTTGGGTGAGCACCGCTCCGGCTCCAGAGGAGGAAGCATCAACTTCCAGGTAGAACTGTTTGTTGCAGTCCGGACGGTGCAGCACAGGGGCAGAGGAGAAGGCTTGCTTCAGGGAAAGGAAGGCCTCCTCAGCTTCGGGTGGCCATACCTTGGGATTTGCCCCCTACGGGTGAGCGCAGATATGGGCGCAGTCCGAGACGAGAAGTGAGGAATGAAGAGACGATAGTAATTAGCGAAGCCCAGGAATCGCTGTATCGCCTTCAAGCCCTCCGGCCGGGGCCACTTTAGGACAGCAGAGAGCTTCTCGGGATCCATTCGCAAACCCGTCTGGGAGATAACGTAGCCCAGAAATGGAAGAGAGGTCTGCTCAAAAAGGCACTTCTCGTATTTAGCATAGAGGTGGTTCTGCCTGAGCCTCAGCAGGACCTGACGAACATCCCTCCGGTGTGAGGGAAGATCCGGAGAGAAGACCAAGATATCGTCCAGGTATACCACCACGCAGGAGTAAAGAAGGTCACGGAAGATGTCGTTGACCAGTTCTTGGAAGACGGCGGGAGCATTGCAGAGACCGAAGGGCATCACACGGTACTCATAGTGTCCGTCACGGGTATTAAATGCCGTTTTCCACTCGTCTCCCTGACGGATACGGACCAGGTTATACGCTCCACGTAGATCCAGCTTGGAAAAGATCCTGGCGCCTTTAAGGCGATCAAATAACTCGGAGATGAGCGGAAGGGGGTATTTATTTTTAACCGTGATCTGATTGAGTCCTCTATAGTCAATACAGGGGCGTAGCGAGCCATCTTTTTTTTTGACAAAGAAGAATCCGGCTCCAGCCGGGGAAGTAGACTTCCGGATGAATCCCCTGGCCAGATTCTCCTCTATATACTCAGACATGGCCCGGGTTTCGGCCGCAGACAACGGATAAATACGCCCACGGGGTGGAGTGGCGCCAGGAACCAGGTCAATCGGGCAATCATATGGCCTATGAGGTGGCAATGTCTCTGCTTCCTTCTTACCAAAGACGTCAGCATAGGTCCAGTAAGGAGCCGGAAGACCGGGTAAGTTAGCTGGGGTAGGTGGAGGACGAACCGGACGAACCGGAACCAGGCAGGTCTTATGGCAGTCCGGCCCCCACCGGAGTACTTCACCGGAATGCCAGTTCAACACGGGTTCGTGTGTTTGGAGCCAAGGTAGACCTAGCAATAGGGAGTGGGAGAGTCCGGGCAACACATGGAAGGAGATTACCTCAGAGTGCAGCATTCCCACCTGCAGGGTTATGGGTTCCGTGGCGAGCAGGATGGTCACCGGAAGGAGTCTTCCATCCACTGAGGCGACTGACAAGGGTTCAGCCAGAGACTTGGTGGGAATACGGTATTTCTCAACCAGGGACTGGGAGATGAGGTTTCCAGCGGATCCAGAATCCAGGTGGGCTAGTTCAAAGTGACGGGTCTCTCCCCAGGAGATAGATACAGACAAGGTCAGGGTTGGAGAGGATTTATTTTTGTCTAGGGCGACCTCTCCGAGCGGTCCTAGACACTGGAGTTTCCCGGCCTCTCCGGGCAGGAACGAATCAAGTGCTCCTTACTGCCACAATAGAAGCAGCTCCCCTCGGCTCGGCGAGACTCCTGGCGAGATTTGACCATCTTGGTCTGGTCGACCTGCATGGGCTCGGGTGAGTGTGCCCGGGGAGTGACAGAAGAGGAGATAGGTTTCTGGAAAGTAGGAGCTAGGCGGGGAAACCTTCTCTCTCGGGTGGTCTCTTTGGTGCGTTCTTGAAACCGGATGTCAATCCGGGTAGCCAACGACACCAGGTCATCCAGGGTGGTAGGAATATCCCGACCGGCGAGCTCATCTTTAATCCGACCGGAAAGGCCCTCCCAGAAGACGGACACCAGGGCCTCATTATCCCAGGCAAGCTCAGAAGCGAGGGTGCGGAACCGTATGGCATATTGGCCCACGGTGAGACTCCCTTGACGGAGACGTAGCAAAGAGGAGGCAGATGAGGTTTTTCGTCCCGGTTCATCGAAGACTCTCCGGAAAGCAATGAGGAAAGACGACAGGTCGGACACCAGGGGATCCCCTCTCTCCCACAGGGGGTTAAGCCATGCCAGTGCCTCCCCAGTGAGATGGGACATGATGAATGCCACTTTGGCCCGGTCGGAGATAAACTGGTGAGTCAAGAGTTCAAAGTGCAGGGTGCACTGGTTTATGAAGCCCCGAGCTTGAGCGGGGTCCCCTCCGAAGCGAGGAGGTGCAGACAGCCGGGGTCCGAGACAGGATGCCATGGTATTGGTGGGCAACGGTGCTGCCGGGGCGCGAGTCGTGACACTAGCGGTGGTTGCTGGTGGAGCAGACAGTGTGTCCAGGCGGGAGTTGACATTCTGCAGGTGGTTCAGGATGGACTCCTGCTGGGATCTCTGACGGGAGAGTTCATGGTATAGGTCAGAGAGCGAGGGAGCTTGGGTGCCACCGGGTTCCATGGCCCGAGCAAACTGTAACGGGTCTGGGAGGCGGAACCTCTGAGCTACTATAGAAGGGGGCGGTCCTTGTAAGGGAGCGGGTGGCGACCAGGCAGGCAGTCACAGCAGGTGACCGGGACAGTCTCTAGAAGAACGGGCAGGAGGTCACGGCAAGTGACCGGGGCAGTCTCTGGATAAACGGGCAGATGGTCACGGCAAGTGACCGGGGCAGTCTCTAGAAGAACGGGCAGGAGGTCACGGCAAGTGACCGGGGCAGTCTCTGGATAAACGGGCAGATGGTCACGGCAAGTGACCGGGGCAGTCTCTGGGTGAACGGGCAGATGGTCACGGCAAGTGACCGGGGCAGTCTCTGGGTGAACGGGCAGATGGTCACGGCAAGTGACCGGGGCAGTCTCTGGGTAAAGGGTTGGTACGACCTGTGGCGGCTGATGGTAGACGTGAGCTCCCAGGTGAGCAGGCGAGAGTCTCTGGATAAACGGGTGGTCACAGCATGTGACGGCGGAGCCTCCAGGAAGACCAACAGACAGGCGGCAGATGAGCGCTCCCAGGTGAGCGGGCAGAAGTCTCTGGACAGGCGGGTGGTCACAGCACGTGACGGCAGAGCCTCCAGGTAGGCTAGCAGACAGGCAGCAGATGAGCGCTCCCAGGTGAGCGGGCAGGAGTCACTGGACAGGCAGGTGGTCACAGCACGTGACGGCAGAGCCTCCAGGTAGGCTAGCAGGCAGGTAGCAGGAGTGCGCTCCCAGGTGAGCGGGCAAGCTGGTCCATAGACAGACTGACAGGAGTAGTAAGGCAGACCGTCGGACCTCAGGCTAGCAGGCAGGTAGCAGGAAATCAGGCAGGAATTAGACAGCAGACTGGCAGGAATCTGGCAGGTATCTGGCAGGTAACTGGCAACGGGACCTGAGGGCTGAAGCAGAGTAGTGAACAGTGCTACAACATTGCTCGGGCACCTCCATTTTGGAGGAGGTGCCTTTTATATGGGAGGTCCTCCGGCAATTGGCCGGGGACTCCTTAGGACGGCGTGCGCGGTCCCTTTAAGAGAGGGGGAGCGCGCGCGCGCCCTAAGCACACTGCCGGGGAAGGAGCGCGTGCCGGAAGCAGCGGGGAGAGCAGCGCTGGAGGACGCCGCGCCAGGAGCGGGGAGGTGAGAGGGACGGCGTCTCTGCCTAGAACGGGGCAGAGACGCCGATGCTACACAGGAGCTCTGTATATAGTGTCAGTGTACAGGTAATACAGGGATCACCAGTGACATTATACACAGGAGCTCTGTATATAGTGTACAGTGTACAGGTAATACAGTGACCACCAGTGACATTATACACTGGAGCTCAGTATATAGTGTCAGTGTACAGGTAATACAGGGTTCACCAGTGACATTATACACAGGAGCTCTGTATAGAGTGTCAGTGTACAGGTAATACAGTGATCACCAGTGACATTATACACTGGAGCTCTGTATTTAGTGTACAGGTATTACAGTGGTCACCAGTGACATTATACACAGGAGTTCTGTATATAGTGTACAGGTAATACAGTGGTCACCAGTGACATTATACACAGGAGCTCTGTACATAGTGTATAGTGCACAGGTAATACAGTGGTCACCAGTGACATTATACACAGGAGCTCTGTATATAGTGTACAGATAATACAGTGGTCACCAGTGACATTATACACAGGAGCTCTGTATATAGTGTACAGGTAATACAGTGGTCACCAGTGACATTATACACAGGAGCTCTGTATATATTGCACAGGTAATACAGTGGTCACAAGTGACATTATACACAGAAGCTCTGTATATAGTGTATACATAATATAGTGATCACCAGTGACATACACAGGAGTTCTGTATATACTATATACACACGTGGTCAGAATTGTTGGTACCCCTCGTTTAATGAAAGAAAAACCCACAATGGTCACAGAAATAACTTGAATCTGACAAAAGTAATAATAAATTAAAAATCTATGAAAATGAACAAATGAAAGTCAGACATTGCTTTTCTGCTTCCACTGAATTTAAAAAAAAAATTAAACTCATGAAATCGGCCTGGACAGAAATGATGGTACCGCTGAAAATAATGTGACAAAAGGGACATGTTAAATAAAGTTGTGTCCACTAATTAGCATCACAGGTGTCTACAATCTTGTGATCAGTCAGTGGGCCTGTATATAGGGCTACAGATACTCACTGTGCTATATATAGGGCTGCAGATACTCACTGTGCCTGTATATAGGGCTACAGATACTCACTGTGCCTGTATATAGGGTTACAGATACTCACTGTGCCTGTATATAGGGTTACAGATACTCACTGTGCCTGTATATAGGGTTACAGATACTCACTGTGCCTGTATATAGGGTTACAGATACTCACTGTGCTTGTATATAGGGCTACAGATACTCACTGTGCCTGTATATAGGGTTACAGATACTCACTGTGCCTGTATATAGGGTTACAGATATTCACTGTGCCTGTATATAGGGTTACAGATACTCACTGTGCTTGTATATAGGGCTACAGATACTCACTGTGCCTGTATATAGGGTTACAGATACTCACTGTGCCTGTATATAGGGTTACAGATACTCACTGTGCTTGTATATAGGGTTACAGATACTCACTGTGCCTGTATATAGGGTTACAGATACTCACTGTGCTTGTATATAGGGCTACAGATACTCACTGTGCCTGTATATAGGGTTACAGATACTCACTGTGCCTGTATATAGGGCTACAGATACTCACTGTGCCTGTATATAGGGTTACAGATACTCACTGTGCCTGTATATAGGGTTACAGATATTCACTGTGCCTGTATATAGGGTTACAGATACTCACTGTGCTTGTATATAGGGCTACAGATACTCACTGTGCTTGTATATAGGGCTACAGATACTCACTGTGCTGTTTGGTGACATGGTGTGTACCACACTCAACATGGACCAGAAGAAGCAAAGGAAAGAGCTGTCTCAGGAGATTAGAAAGAAAATTATAGAAAAGCATGTTAAAAGGTAAAGGTTATAAGACCATCTCCAAGCAGCTTGATGTTTCTGTGACTACAGGTGCACATATTATTCAGAAATTTAAGATCCATGGGACTGTAGCCAACCTCCCTGGACGTGGGTGCAGGAGGAAAATTGATGACAAATCAAAGAGACGGATAATATGAATGGTAACAAAAGAGCCCAGAATAACTTCTAAAGAGATTAAAGGTGAACTTCAAGCTCAAGGAACATCAGTGTCAGATCGTACTATCCACCGTTGTTTGATCCAAAGTGAACTTCATGTAAGACGACCAAGGAGAACACCATTGTTGAAAAAAAAAATAGTAAAAAAGCCAGACTGGAATTTGCCAAACTACATGTTGACAAGCCACAAAGCTTCTGGGAGAATGTACTATGGACAGATGAGACAAAAATTGAAGTTTTTGGCAAGGCACATCAGCTCTATGTTCACAGATGGAAAAATGAAGCATATCAAGAAAAGAACACTGTCCCTACTGTGAAACATGGTGGAGGCTCTGTTATGTTCTGGGGCTGCTTTGCTGCACCTGGCACAGGGTGTCTTGAATCTGTGCAGGGTACAATGAAATCTCAAGACTATCAAGGGATTCTAGAGAGAAATGTGCTGCCCAGTGTCAGAAAGCTTGGTCTCAGTCGCAGGTCATGGGTCTTGCAACAGGATAATGACCCAAAACACACAGCTAAAAACACCCAAGAATGGCTAAGAGGAAAACATTGGACTATTCTGAAGTGGCTTCTATGAGCCCTGACCTAAATCCTATGGAGCATCTTTGGAAAGAGCTGAAACATGGCGTCTGGAAAAGGCAACCTTCAAACACGAGACAACTGGAGCAGTTTGCTCATGAGGAGTGGGCCAAAATACCTGTCGAGAGATGCAGAAGTCTCATTGACAGTTACAGGAATCGTTTGATTGCAGCGATCGCCTCAAAAGGTTCAACAAAATATTAAGTTAAGAAGAAGAACCATCATTTCTCTCCAGGCCGATTTCATGAGGTTAATTTTTTTTTAAATTCTGTGGAAGCAGAAAATCAATGTCTGACCTTCATTTGTTCATTTTCAAAAATTTGTAATTTATCAGATTGAAGTTATTTCTGTGACCATTGTGGGTTTTTCTTTCATTAAACGAGGAGTACCAACAATTTTGACTACGTGTGTAGTGTAAGTGTACATGTAACACACTGACTCACCAGTGACGTCTCTAGGTGAAGTCCTTCATCTTCGCTTTTCTTCTTCATCTGGCACAGACAGCCATCACTTCTTCCAGCCAGGAATCATCTCTGCAGAAAATAACACACAGTTATTAATAACTGATCTCTTCTAGAGAATATTCCCACTTCCCCCCCCCGACCTCTACACTACACCAGTTGAAGAAAAAAAGCAACATAGTGCCGTCCTGCACAGTAACAGGACCCCTCTTTTGTCCCATCCCATGGAAAACAATTTCCTAAAAAGTAAATTATATTACAGAAGTAATAATGTAATAATAATTGGAATCTAAAGTAATAATGTTCCCCACTGGTCACCATAAACTAATAAAGTATGTTCCTCAATCTGGCTCCCAAACAGTAATTAAGTCCCTTTTGTAGCCAGGCACCCCCATATGTCCCTTCTGGCCACCATTTGTCTAGTGTGACCCCTCCATATATTTATCCTAGCACATGTGTATCGAGCCTGCCCCCTCCCATATACCCATCCTAGCCCCCCCATGTGCCAGTCTGCCCCCCCACATATCCATCCTTGCCTCCATGTTTCCAGCCTGCGCCCCCATATGTCCCCCCCATATATCCTCCATGTGTCCAGCCTGCCCTCTACATATTCATCCTGGCCTCCATGTGTCCAGCCTCTCCCCTCATATATCCATACTGCCCTTACCCCCTGCATATATCCATCCTGACACCCCCCATATATCCAGCGTGCCCCTCCATATATTTATGCTAGCCCATGTGTATCGAGCCCGCCCCCCCCACATATTCATCCTAGCCCCCCATGTGTCCAGCCTGTCCCCCCCATATATCCATCCTGGCCTCCATGTGTTCAGCCTGCCCCCCCTCCCCCATATATCCATCCTGGCCTCCATAAGTCCAGCTTGCCCCCCCCCATATATCCATCCTGGCCTCCATATATCCATCTTGCCCCCCCATATATCCATCCTGCCCCCCCCATATATCCATCCTGCCCCCCATATATCCACCCTGGCCTCCATGTGTCCAGCCTGCCCCCATATACCCATCCTGCCCACCCCCCTTTGCCTGGGTCCACCTTGGTTCCCCCTTGTGTGTCCTGCCAGGGCTCCCCCTTGTGTGTCCAGCCAGGGCTCCCCTCCCTTGTGTGTCCAGCCAAGGCTCCCCCCCTTGCGTGTCCAGCCAGGGCCCCCCCCCTTGCGTGTCCAGCCAGGGTTCCCCCCTCGTGTGTCCAGCTTGGCCCCCCCTCGTGTGTCCAGCTGGGCCCCCCCTCGTGTGTCCGTCCAGCTGGGCCCCCCCCTCGTGTGTCCGTCCAGCTGGGCCCCCCCTCGTGTGTCCGTCCAGCTGGGCCCCCCCTCGTGTGTCCGTCCAGCTGGGCCCCCCCTCGTGTGTCCGTCCAGCTGGGCCCCCCTTGTGTGTCCATCCAGCTGGGCCCCCCTTGTGTGTCCATCCAGCTGGGCCCCCCCTTGTGTGTCTGTCCAGCTGGGCCCCCCTTGTGTGTCTGTCCAGCTGGGCCCCTCTTGTGTGTCTGTCCAGCTGGGCCCCCCCTTGTGTGTCTGTCCAGCTGGGCCCCCCCTTGTGTGTCTGTCCAGCTGGGCCCCCCCTTGTGTGTCTGTCCAGCTGGGCCCCCCCTTGTGTGTCTGTCCAGCTGGGCCCCCCTTGTGTGTCTGTCCAGCTGGGCCCCCCTTGTGTGTCTGTCCAGCTGGGCCCCCCCTTGTGTGTCTGTCCAGCTGGGACCCCCCTTGTGTGTCTGTCCAGCTGGGCCCCCCCTTGTGTGTCTGTCCAGCTGGGCCCCCCCTTGTGTGTCTGTCCAGCTGGGCCCCCCCTTGTGTGTCTGTCCAGCTGGGCCCCCCCTTGTGTGTCTGTCCAGCTGGGCCCCCCCTTGTGTGTCTGTCCAGCTGGGCCCCCCCTTGTGTGTCTGTCCAGCTGGGCCCCCCCTTGTGTGTCCGTCCAGCTGGGCCCCCCCCCTTGTGTGTCTGTCCAGCTGGGCCCCCCCCTTGTGTGTCTGTCCAGCTGGGCCCCCCCCTTGTGTGTCTGTCCAGCTGGGCCCCCCTTGTGTGTCTGTCCAGCTGGGCCCCCCCTTGTGTGTCCGTCCAGCTGGGCCCCCCCTTGTGTGTCCGTCCAGCTGGGCCCCCCCTTGTGTGTCCGTCCAGCTGGGCCCCCCCTTGTGTGTCCGTACAGCTGGGCCCCCCTTGTGTGTCTGTCCAGCTGGGCCCCCCCTTGTGTGTCTGTCCAGCTGGGCCCCCCCTTGTGTGTCTGTCCAGCTGGGCCCCCCCTTGTGTGTCTGTCCAGCTGGGCCCCCCCCTTGTGTGTCTGTCCAGCTGGGCCCCCCCTTGTGTGTCTGTCCAGCTGGGCCCCCCCTTGTGTGTCTGTCCAGCTGGGCCCCCCCTTGTGTGTCTGTCCAGCTGGGCCCCCCCTTGTGTGTCCGTCCAGCTGGGCCCCCCCCTTGTGTGTCTGTCCAGCTGGGCCCCCCTTGTGTGTCTGTCCAGCTGGGCCCCCCTTGTGTGTCTGTCCAGCTGGGCCCCCCCTTGTGTGTCTGTCCAGCTGGGCCCCCCCTTGTGTGTCTGTCCAGCTGGGCCCCCCCTTGTGTGTCTGTCCAGCTGGGCCCCCCCTTGTGTGTCTGTCCAGCTGGGCCCCCCCTTGTGTGTCTGTCCAGCTGGGCCCCCCCTTGTGTGTCTGTCCAGCTGGGCCCCCCCTTGTGTGTCTGTCCAGCTGGGCCCCCCCTTGTGTGTCTGTCCAGCTGGGCCCCCCCTTGTGTGTCTGTCCAGCTGGGCCCCCCCTTGTGTGTCTGTCCAGCTGGGCCCCCCCTTGTGTGTCTGTCCAGCTGGGCCCCCCCTTGTGTGTCCGTCCAGCTGGGCCCCCCTTGTGTGTCTGTCCAGCTGGGCCCCCCCTTGTGTGTCTGTCCAGCTGGGCCCCCCCTTGTGTGTCTGTCCAGCTGGGCCCCCCCTTGTGTGTCTGTCCAGCTGGGCCCCCCTTGTGTGTCTGTCCAGCTGGGCCCCCCTTGTGTGTCTGTCCAGCTGGGCCCCCCTTGTGTGTCTGTCCAGCTGGGCCCCCCTTGTGTGTCTGTCCAACTTGGCCCCCCATTGTGTGTCTGTCCAGCTGGGCCCCCCTTGTGTGTCTGTCCAGCTGGGCCCCCCCTTGTGTGTCTGTCCAGCTGGGCCCCCCCTTGTGTGTCTGTCCAGCTGGGCCCCCCCTTGTGTGTCTGTCCAGCTGGGCCCCCCCTTGTGTGTCTGTCCAGCTGGGCCCCCCCCTTGTGTGTCTGTCCAGCTGGGCCCCCCCTTGTGTGTCTGTCCAACTTGGCCCCCCCTTGTGTGTCTGTCCAGCTGGGCCCCCCCTTGTGTGTCTGTCCAACTTGGCCCCCCCTTGTGTGTCTGTCCAGCTGGGCCCCCCCTTGTGTGTCTGTCCAACTTGGCCCCCCCTTGTGTGTCTGTCCAGCTGGGCCCCCCCTTGTGTGTCTGTCCAACTTGGCCCCCCCTTGTGTGTCTGTCCAGCTGGGCCCCCCTTGTGTGTCTGTCCAACTTGGCCCCCCTTGTGTGTCTGTCCAGCTGGGCCCCCCCCTTGTGGGTCTGTCCAGCTGGGCCCCCCCTTGTGTGTCCTGCTGGCCCCCGCCTTGTGTGTCCAGACCATTACACACACACACACACACACCTCTTACCTTCCTGCGATCCCGTGCGGTGTCCTCCTTCTCCTGAGTTGCGCGCCTCCTTCACAGCAGGCGCATGACGATGACGTCATACGCCGGCCGGCGAAGGGAGACACGCAGCTTCAGCTGCTTCACTGGGACGTGCGCCGCGGTGGTTCAGGTAGTGAACGCTGCGTGCGCGCGTCCCTGCATACACTGTGCCTGCGCTTTTAAAGGGCCCGTGCCCCTTAAAACCGCAGGATTTTTTTTTGTTCTCTTCTTCCCCCTCTACTCTGCAGCATCCCGCCAGCCCAGACCGACCCTGCCCGGACTTGTATCCATAGAGCACATCTGGACGTCACTGGTCGGTGATTACACAGGAGCTGCCAGCAGAGGATCTTGATGATTTTCCCAAGTGCAGACTCTTCCTCAGATGACCATTAATGACCTCAGTGATGGCAGCCGAGGCTGGAGGTGCCAGGATTTCTCCACGAGGCTCAGACTCCAGGCTGAATACGGTAAGTCACAGGTTTTGAATATTTTGTTTCTGTTTTGTTTCTTTTTTTTCCCCATCATTTCCAGATAATTAACAAGTCTCCATCCTGTGATTTCCAGAATTCCACCACTTTTTCTTCTTGGTGTTGCAATTTCAGTCTTTAGGAATGTATATACAGATTATACCAGCTGTACATATATAATTATATAGAGGAGATGCCCAGGTTATACCGGCTGTGCACATATAATTATATACAGGAGATGCCCAGGTTATACCGGCTGTGCACATATAATTATATACAGGAGATGCCCAGGTTATACCGGCTGTGCACATATAATTATATACAGGAGATGCCCAGGTTATACCGGCTGTGCATATATAATTATATACAGGAGATGCCCAGGTTATACCAGCTGTACATATGTAATTATATACAGGAGATGCCCAGGTTATACCAGCTGTACATATATCATTATATACAGGAGATGCCCAGGTTATACCGGCTGTGCACATATAATTATATACAGGAGATGCCCAGGTTATACCGGCTGTGCACATATAATTATATACAGGAGATGCCCAGGTCATACTGGCTGTGCATATATAATTATATACAGAAAATACCCAGGTCATACCGGATGAACATATATAATTAAATACATAAGATACCTATGTTATACCAGCTGTACATATATAATTATATATAGGACATGCCCAGGTTATACCAGCTGTACTTATTATTATAGCACCATTTATTCCATGGCGCTTTACATGTGAAGACGGGTATACATAATAAAAACAATTACAATAATCTTCAACAAAACGAGTCAGCGACTGATCCAGGAGGAGCGAGGACCGTGTCCGCGAGGGCTCACAATCTACAAGGGATGGGTGGGGATACAGTAGATGAGGGCAGAGCTGGTCGTGCAGCAGTATGGTGGAGTGGTGGTTACTGCAGGTTGTAGGCTTGTAGGAAGAGGTGGGTCTTCAGGTTTCTTTTGAAGGTTTCCACGGTCGGCGAGAGTCTGATGTGTTGGGGTAGAGAGTTCCAGAGTAGGGGGGAAGCACGGGAGAAATCTTGTATGCGATTGTGGGAAGAGGAGATAAGAGGGGAGTAGAGAAGGAGATCTTGTGAGGATCGGAGGTTGCTTGTGGGTATGTAACGGGAGACTAGGTCAGAGATATATGGAGGAGACAGGTTGTGGATGGCTTTGTATGCCATGGTTAGGGTTTTGAACTGGAGTCTCTGGGTAATGGGGAGCCAGTGAAGGGATTGACAGAGAGGAGAGGCCGGGGAATAGCAGGGGGACTGGTGGATCAGTCGAGCAGCAGAGTTTAGGATAGATTGGAGGGGTGCAAGAGTGTTGGAAGGGAGGCCACAGAGCAGGAGGTTGCAGTAGTCGAGGCGGGAGATGATGAGGGCGTGCACTAGAGTTTTTGCAGATTTTTTAAGGAATGTGCGGATGTGGGAAATATTTTTGAGTTGGAGTTGACGGGAAGTGGAAAGGGCTTGGATATGTGGTTTGAAGGAGAGATCAGAGTCCAGGGTTACCCCAAGGCAGCGAGCTTGTGGAACTGTGGAGAGTGGGCAGCCATTAACTTTAAAGGATAGGTCTGTTAAGCGGGATTTCTGATTTATCTATTTTAACTTTTAGAAATCTAGCAGAGAAGAAGGATGAAATAGCAGACAGACATTGTGGGATTTTGGTTAGTAAGGAGGTGATATCGGGTCCAGAGAGGTAGATCTGTGTGTCATCAGCATAGAGGTGATACTGAAAGCCATGAGACTCTATGAGCTGTCCCAGGCCGAAGGTGTAGATGGAGAAGAGCAGGGGTCCTAGAACTGAACCTTGGGGGACACCGACAGATAGGGGGCGAGATGAGGAGGTGGTGTGTGAGTGGGAGACACTGAATGTCCGGTTTGTTAGGTATGAGGAGATCCAGGATAGGGCCAAGTCTGTGATGCCGAGAGATGAGAGAGTCTGTAGTAAGAGGGAATGGTCCACTGTGTCAAAGGCAGATGACAGGTCCAGGAGGAGGAGGACAGAGTAGTGTCGCTTGGATTTGGCGGTTAGTAGGTCGTTGGTGACTTTTGTCAGGGCAGCTTCAGTGGAATGGTGCAGTCGGAAGCCAGATTGTAAGATTGAGGGGAAGATATCAGTTGTTAGGGTTGGGATGAAGACTATGGTGAGGTTTGGGATGAGGTGGGATGGGATCAGGTCAAGTGCACAGGTGGTGAGATGTGATCTGGAGAGTAGAGAGGAAAGCTTATCTTCTGTAATGGTGGAGAAGCTGATTTTGGAGGAGGAGGGGGTGTAGGGACTGTAGGCCAAAGCTTTCTCTGATGTTATCAATCTTCTGCTTGAAGAATGAGGCAAAGTCTTCAGCAGAGGTGAGAAGAAAGGGAGGAGACCATTGAAAGTATTGAATAGTTCAGGGTTGTGAGACAGGGAGGATGTGAGAGATTAGAAGTAGGTTTGTTTTGCTGCTGTAAATGTGGACTTGAAAGTGGTGAGGGACTGTTTGAATGTGATGAAGTGCTCGTTGGAGTGGGTTTTTTCCATCTCCGCTCATCAACCCTGGAAGCCCGCCTCAGTTCTTTAGTCAGGCTGGTGTGCCATGGTTGCCTGTTTATTTTGCGAGCTTTGGTATATGTGAGGGGGGAGACCGATTCAAGAGCTGTAGCCGTTGTGGTGTTATATAAAGTGGCAGCAGCATCTACGTTGTCTATGTCTGCAAAAGGTTGAAGGGATTCAGAGAGTGAGTGTAGGGCGAGGTGTTTGAGATTTCTACGAGGGTGTGCAAGTTTGTGGAGTGGGGATTGTGCACCTGGAGAGGAGAAGGAAGAGAATGTGAGTAGGTTGTGGTCAGACAGAGGGAGGGGTGAGTTAGAGAGGTTAGATAAGGAACAGAGGCGGGTGTAGATGAGGTCCATTGTGCAGCCATCTTTGTGAGAGGCTGCGGAAGACCACTGAGCGAAGAGATGCCCAGGTTATACCAGCTGTACATATATAATTATATGCAGGAGATACCCAGGTTATACAAGCTGTACATATATAATTATATACAGAAGATACCCAGGTTATACCGGCTGTACATATATAATTATATACAGGAGATGCCCAGGTTATACCAGCTGTACATATATAATTATATACAGAAGATACCCAGGTTATACCGGCTGTACATATATAATTATATACAGGAGATACCCAGGTTATACCGGCTGTACATATATAATTATATACAGGAGAGGCCCTGGTTATACCGGCTGTACATATATAATTATATACAGGAGAGGCCCTGGTTATACCAGCTGTACATATATAATTATATACAGGAGATGCCCAGGTAATACCAGCTGTACATATATAATTATATACAGGAGATGCCCAGGTTATACCAGCTGTAAATATATAATTATATACAGGAGATACCCAGGTTATACCAGCTGTACATATATAATTATATACAGGAGATGCCCAGGTTATACCAGCTGTAAATATATAATTATATACAGGAGATGCCCAGGTAATACCAGCAGTACATATATAATGATATACAGAAGATGCCCAGGTTATACCAGCTGTACATATATAATTATATACAGGAGATGCCCAGGTTATACCAGCTGTACATATATAATTATATACAGGAGATGCCCAGGTTATACCAGATGTACATATATAATTATATACAGGAGATGCCCAGGTTATACCAGATGTACATATATAATTATATACAGGAGATGCCCAGGTTATACCAGCTGTACATATATAATTATATACAGGAGATGCCCAGGTTATACCAGCTGTACATATATAATTATATACAGGAGATGCCCAGGTTATACTAGCTGTACATATATAATTATATACAGGAGATGCCCTGGTTATACCGGCTGTACGTATATACATACATAGAGATCATGCCCAGGTTATACCGGCTGTACATATATAATTATATACAGGAGATGCCCTGGTTATACCGGCTGTACGTATATACATACATAGAGATCATGCCCAGGTTATACCGGCTGTACATATATAATTATATACAGGAGATGCCCTGGTTATACCGGCTGTACGTATATACATACATAGAGATCATGCCCAGGTTATACCGGCTGTACATATATAATTATATACAGGAGATGCCCAGGTTGTACCGGCTGTACATATATAATTATATACAGGAGATGCCCAGGTTATACCAGCTGTACATATATAATTATATACAGGAGATACCCAGGATATACCAGCTGTACATATATAATTATATACAGGAGATGTCCAGGTTATACCAGCTGTAAATATATAATTATATACAGGAGATACCCAGGTTATACCAGCTATACATATATAATTATATACAGGAGATGCCCAGGTTGTACCGGCTGTACATATATAATTATATACAGAAGAGGCCCTGGTTATACCAGCTGTACATATATAATTATATACAGGAGATGTCCAGGTTATACCAGCTGTAAATATATAATTATATACAGGAGATACCCAGGTTATACCAGCTATACATATATAATTATATACAGGAGATGCCCAGGTTGTACCGGCTGTACATATATAATTATATACAGGAGAGGCCCTGGTTATACCGGCTGTACATATATAATTATATACAGGAGATGCCCAGGTTATACCAGCTGTACATATATAATTATATACAGAAGATGCCCAGGTAATACCAGCTGTACATATATAATTATATACAGGAGATGCCCAGGTTATACCAGCTGTAAATATATAATTATATACAGGAGATACCCAGGTTATACCAGCTGTACATATATAATTATATACAGGAGATGCCCAGGTTATACCAGCTGTACATATATAATTATATACAGGAGATGCCCAGGTTATACCAGCTGTAAATATATAATTATATACAGGAGATGCCCAGGTAATACCAGCAGTACATATATAATGATATACAGGAGATGCCCAGGTTATACCAGCTGTACATATATAATGATATACAGGAGATGCCCAGGTTATACCAGCTGTACATATATAATTATATACAGGAGATGCCCAGGTTATACCAGCTGTACATATATAATTATATACAGGAGATGCCCAGGTTATACCAGCTGTAAATATATAATTATATACAGGAGATGCCCAGGTTATACCAGCTGTACATATATAATTGTATACAGAAGATGCCCAGGTTATACCAGCTGTACATATATAATTATATACAGGAGATGCCCAGGTTATACCCGCTGTACATATATAATTATATACAGGAGATGCCCAGGTTATACCAGCTGTACATATATAATTGTATACAGAAGATGCCCAGGTTATACCAGCTGTGCATATATAATTATATACAGGAGATGCCCAGGTTATACCAGCTGTAAATATATAATTATATACAGGAGATGCCCAGGTTATACCAGCTGTACATATATAATTATATACAGGAGATGCCCAGGTTATACTAGCTGTACATATATAATTATATACAGGAGATGCCCTGGTTATACCGGCTGTACGTATATACATACATAGAGATCATGCCCAGGTTATACCGGCTGTACATATATAATTATATACAGGAGATGCCCTGGTTATACCGGCTGTACATATATAATTATATACAGGAGAGGCCCTGGTTATACCAGCTGTACATATATAATTATATACAGGAGATGCCCAGGTAATACCAGCTGTACATATATAATTATATACAGGAGATGCCCAGGTTATACCAGCTGTAAATATATAATTATATACAGGAGATACCCAGGTTATACCAGCTGTACATATATAATTATATACAGGAGATGCCCAGGTTATACCAGCTGTAAATATATAATTATATACAGGAGATGCCCAGGTAATACCAGCAGTACATATATAATGATATACAGGAGATGCCCAGGTTATACCAGCTGTACATATATAATTATATACAGGAGATGCCCAGGTTATACCAGCTGTACATATATAATTATATACAGGAGATGCCCAGGTTATACCAGATGTACATATATAATTATATACAGGAGATGCCCAGGTTATACCAGATGTACATATATAATTATATACAGGAGATGCCCAGGTTATACCAGCTGTACATATATAATTATATACAGGAGATGCCCAGGTTATACCAGCTGTACATATATAATTATATACAGGAGATGCCCAGGTTATACTAGCTGTACATATATAATTATATACAGGAGATGCCCTGGTTATACCGGCTGTACGTATATACATACATAGAGATCATGCCCAGGTTATACCGGCTGTACATATATAATTATATACAGGAGATGCCCTGGTTATACCGGCTGTACGTATATACATACATAGAGATCATGCCCAGGTTATACCGGCTGTACATATATAATTATATACAGGAGATGCCCTGGTTATACCGGCTGTACATATATAATTATATACAGGAGATGCCCTGGTTATACCGGCTGTACGTATATACATACATAGAGATCATGCCCAGGTTATACCGGCTGTACATATATAATTATATACAGGAGATGCCCAGGTTGTACCGGCTGTACATAAATAATTATATACAGGAGATGCCCAGGTTATACCAGCTGTACATATATAATTATATACAGGAGATACCCAGGATATACCAGCTGTACATATATAATTATATACAGGAGATGCCCAGGTTGTACCGGCTGTACATATATAATTATATACAGGAGATGTCCAGGTTATACCAGCTGTAAATATATAATTATATACAGGAGATACCCAGGTTATACCAGCTATACATATATAATTATATACAGGAGATGCCCAGGTTGTACCGGCTGTACATATATAATTATATACAGGAGAGGCCCTGGTTATACCGGCTGTACATATATAATTATATACAGGAGATGCCCAGGTTATACCAGCTGTACATATATAATTATATACAGAAGATGCCCAGGTAATACCAGCTGTACATATATAATTATATACAGGAGATGCCCAGGTTATACCAGCTGTGCATATATAATTATATACAGGAGATGCCCAGGTTATACCAGCTGTAAATATATAATTATATACAGGAGATGCCCAGGTTATACCAGCTGTACATATATAATTATATACAGGAGATGCCCAGGTTATACTAGCTGTACATATATAATTATATACAGGAGATGCCCTGGTTATACCGGCTGTACGTATATACATACATAGAGATCATGCCCAGGTTATGCCGGCTGTACATATATAATTATATACAGGAGATGCCCTGGTTATACCGGCTGTACATATATAATTATATACAGGAGATGCCCTGGTTATACCGGCTGTACGTATATACATACATAGAGATCATGCCCAGGTTATACCGGCTGTACATATATAATTATATACAGGAGATGCCCTGGTTATACCGGCTGTACATATATAATTATATACAGGAGAGGCCCTGGTTATACCAGCTGTACATATATAATTATATACAGGAGATGCCCAGGTAATACCAGCTGTACATATATAATTATATACAGGAGATGCCCAGGTTATACCAGCTGTAAATATATAATTATATACAGGAGATACCCAGGTTATACCAGCTGTACATATATAATTATACACAGGAGATGCCCAGGTTATACCAGCTGTAAATATATAATTATATACAGGAGATGCCCAGGTAATACCAGCTGTACATATATAATTATATACAGGAGATGCCCAGGTTATACCAGCTGTACATATATAATTATATACAGGAGATGCCCAGGTTATACCAGATGTACATATATAATTATATACAGGAGATGCCTAGGTTATACCAGCTGTACATATATAATTATATACAGGAGATGCCCAGGTTATACCAGATGTACATATATAATTATATACAGGAGATGCCTAGGTTATACCAGCTGTACATATATAATTATATACAGGAGATGCCCAGGTTATACCAGATGTACATATATAATTATATACAGGAGATGCCCAGGTTATACCAGATGTACATATATAATTATATACAGGAGATGCCCAGGTTATACCAGCTGTACATATATAATTATATACAGTAGATGCCCAGGTTATACCGGCTGTACATATATAATTATATACAGGAGATGCCCAGGTTATACCAGCTGTACATATATAATTATATACAGGAGATGCCCAGGTTATACTAGCTGTACATATATAATTATATACAGGAGATGCCCTGGTTATACCGGCTGTACGTATATACAGTGCTGGCCAAAAGTATTGGCACCCCTGCAATTCTGTCAGATAATACTCCGTTTCTTCCTGATAATGATTGCAATCCCAAATTCTTTGGTCTTATTATCTTCATTTAATTTGTCTTCAATGAAAAAACACAAAAAGAATTGTCCTAAAGCCAAATTGGATATAATTCCACACCAAACCTAAAAAAGGGGGTGAACAAAAGTATTGGCACCCTTTGAAAAATCATGTGATGCTTCTCTAATTGGTGTAATTAACAGCACCTGTAACTTACCTGTGGCACCTAACAGGTGTTGGCAATAACTGAATCACACTTGCAGCCAGTTAACATAGATTAAAGTTGACTCAACCTCTGTCCTGTGTCCTTGTGTGTACCACATTGAGCATGGAGAAAAGAAAGAAGACCAAAGAACTGTCTGAGGACTTGAGAAACCAAATTGTGAGGAAGCATGAGCAATCTCAAGGCTACAAGTTCATCTCCAAAGACCTGAATGTTCCTGTGTCTTCCGTGCGCAGTGTCATCAAGAAGTGTAAAGCCCATGGCACTGTGGCTAACCTCCCTAGATGTGGACGGAAAAGAAAAATTGACGAGAGATTTCAACGCAAGATTGTGCGGATGGTGGATAAAGAACCTCGACTAACATCCAAACAAGTTCAAGCTGCCCTGCAGTCCGAGGGTACAACAGTGTCAACCCGTACTATCCGTCGGCGTCTGAATGAAAAGGGACTGTATGGTAGGATACCCAGGAAGACCCCACTTCTTACCCCGAGACATAAAAAAGCCAGACTGGAGTTTGCCAAAACTTACCTGAGAAAGCCTAAAACGTTTTGGAAGAATGTTCTCTGGTCAGATGAGACAAAAGTAGATGGGAAAAAGCATCAACATAGAGTGTACAGGAAAAAAAAGAGGCATTCAAAGAAAAGAACACGGTCCCTACAGTCAAACATGGCGGAGGTTCCCTGGTGTTTTGGGGTTGCTTTGCTGCCTCTGGCACTGGACTGCTTGACCGTGTGCATGGCATTATGAAGTCTGAAGACTACCAACAAATTTTGCAGCATAATGTAGGGCCCAGTGTGAGAAAGCTGGGTCTCCCTCAGAGGTCATGGGTCTTCCCGCAGGACAATGACCCAAAACACACTTCCAAAAGCACTATAAAATGGTTTGAGAGAAAGCACTGGAGACTTCTAAGGTGGCCAGCAATGAGTCCAGACCTGAATCCCATAGAACACCTGTGGAGAGATCTCAAAATGGCAGTTTGGAGAAGGCACCCTTCAAATATCAGGGACCTGGAGCAGTTTGCCAAAGAAGAATGGTCTACAATTCCAGCAGAGCATTGTAAGAAACTCATTGATGGTTACCGGAAGCGGTTGTTCCCAGTTATTTTGGCTAAAGGTTGTGCAACCAAGTATTAGGCTGAGGGTGCCAATACTTTTGTCCGGCCCTTTTTTGGAGTTTTGTGTGAAATGATCAATGATTTGATTTTTGCTTCATTCTCTTTTGTGTTTTTTTCTTGCAAGCAAATTAAATGAAGAGAATAATACCAAAGAATTTGTGATTGCAATCATTTTCAGGAAGCAACTGAGTCTTATCTGACAGAATTGCAGGGGTGCCAATACTTTTGGCCAGCACTGTACATACATAGAGATCATGCCCAGGTTATACCGGCTGTACATATATAATTATATACAGGAGATGCCCTGGTTATACCGGCTGTACGTATATACATACATAGAGATCATGCCCAGGTTATACCGGCTGTACATATATAATTATATACAGGAGATGCCCTGGTTATACCGGCTGTACATATATAATTATATACAGGAGATGCCCTGGTTATACCGGCTGTACGTATATACATACATAGAGATCATGCCCAGGTTATACCGGCTGTACATATATAATTATATACAGGAGATGCCCAGGTTGTACCGGCTGTACATATATAATTATATACAGGAGATGCCCAGGTTATACCAGCTGTACATATATAATTATATACAGGAGATACCCAGGATATACCAGCTGTACATATATAATTATATACAGGAGATGTCCAGGTTATACCAGCTGTAAATATATAATTATATACAGGAGATACCCAGGTTATACCAGCTATACATATATAATTATATACAGGAGATGCCCAGGTTGTACCGGCTGTACATATATAATTATATACAGAAGAGGCCCTGGTTATACCAGCTGTACATATATAATTATATACAGGAGATGTCCAGGTTATACCAGCTGTAAATATATAATTATATACAGGAGATACCCAGGTTATACCAGCTATACATATATAATTATATACAGGAGATGCCCAGGTTATACCAGCTGTACATATATAATTATATACAGAAGATGCCCAGGTAATACCAGCTGTACATATATAATTATATACAGGAGATGCCCAGGTTATACCAGCTGTACATATATAATTATATACAGGAGATGCCCAGGTTATACCAGCTGTACATATATAATTATATACAGGAGATGCCCTGGTTATACCGGCTGTACGTATATACATACATAGAGATCATGCCCAGGTTATACCGGCTGTACATATATAATTATATACAGGAGATGCCCTGGTTATACCGGCTGTACGTATATACATACATAGAGATCATGCCCAGGTTATACCGGCTGTACATATATAATTATATACAGGAGATGCCCAGGTTATACCAGCTGTACATATATAATTATATACAGAAGATGCCCAGGTAATACCAGCTGTACATATATAATTATATACAGGAGATGCCCAGGTTATACCAGCTGTACATATATAATTATATACAGGAGATGCCCAGGTTATACCAGCTGTACATATATAATTATATACAGGAGATGCCCTGGTTATACCGGCTGTACGTATATACATACATAGAGATCATGCCCAGGTTATACCGGCTGTACATATATAATTATATACAGGAGATGCCCTGGTTATACCGGCTGTACATATATAATTATATACAGGAGATGCCCTGGTTATACCGGCTGTACATATATAATTATATACAGGAGATGCCCTGGTTATACCGGCTGTACGTATATACATACATAGAGATCATGCCCAGGTTATAGCATGATGCGCTATGTTTATCACGCTCAGCCTTGTTGCGTGCAGTGTGTGGCTCCTCGCCGGTGCATTCTTGCCCTCTGACACTGTTCACATGTCACGGTGTGACCTCCCTGTGACTCACCTGCTCGGGACTTTCTGCTTTCAGGGAATTCATACTTGGGGTGGCTGAGATGTTTTCTGGATCCTGCGCGTGATAAGAGCTCGGCTTGTCGATGCCTCCGGAGCGCGGTGTGTACACTGAGGGCCGCGCCCGGCGCTGCCCGCCCTCCGCACACGTATCCTCAGATATGCACTTGTCACTTTACAGGTTATGTCATAAGAAAAAGCCAACACTGATTTTACTAAAGTAAATATGCAGAATAATATAAAACATCTAAGGTGATTTATGTATTTCAGGCTCAGACCTGCAGTCAGCGTACGGCCACGTTCCCAACATGAGTATTTGCTGATCCATGGGGAAAATCTGCAGAGCGTATCCGCAAGAAAAACTGACATGTTCCAAATGTGCCGGATCAAAAACTCATCGTGGGAATTTAACCTGCACATTGCAGTCAGGGGGTAACGTCCTCCTGGAATCACCAAACCCGGACTCCTCCATCAGATGCAGATAGAGAAGAGCGATCCATCACTGCACAGAACACGTCTCCTCCAGAGTCCAGAGGTGGCGGCTTTACACCACTCCATCCAGCGCTCGGCATTGTGCTTGGTGATGTACGGCTGCATGCAGCTGCTCGGCCATAAAGCTCCCAGCGGGGTCGCAGTGTTTGTGCTGATACCAGAGTTGGTCTGGACTCTGCAGTTATGGGATCAGCAGAGCGATGGGGACTTTTCTGTCCTCTGCTTCTCAGCACTCGGCTCCTCGCTCTGTAACGTTACGGGGTCTCCACTTCGTGGCTCAGTTACTGCGGTTCCTTCCGCTTCTCAGTAATATCACTCACAGGTGATGGGGAAGATTCAGGAGGAAGAAATGTCATGGACGGACTTGTTACCCCGGTGGCTCCTGTTACAGGACGCGCTGGTATCGGGGAGCTCCGCACCACCGGCCGATCTGTCACATGGTAGTAAAGGCAGACAGCATGGTGGGGGACCGGAGGTTATACACTGGGGGAAATGGGGCCGGATGTTATACACCAGTGTGGTGAGGAGCCAGATGTTATACACCAGTGTGGTGAGGAGCCAGATGTTATATACCGGGTAAGGATGAGAGGCTGGAGATTATATACCAGGGGAGTGAGAAGCCAGAGGCTATATACACGGGGAGCGAGGGGCTGGAGGTTATATACCGGGGTGAAAGATGTAAGGGGCCAGAGGTTATACACCAGGGGGTGGGGGGGGGGGAGGTTAGAGGTTATACACCAGGGGGTGGGGGGAGGAGGTTGGAGGTTATACACCATGGGGTGGGGGGAGGAGGTTGGAGGTTATACACCAGGGGGTGGGGGTTGGAGGTTATACACCAGGGGGTGGGGGGAGGAGGTTGGAGGTTATACACCAGGGGGTGGGGGGAGGAGGTTGGAGGTTATACACCAGGGGGTGGGGGGAGGAGGTTGGAGGTTATACACCAGGGGGTGGGGGGAGGAGGTTGGAGGTTATACACCAGGGGGTGGGGGGAGGAGGTTGGAGGTTATACACCAGGGGGTGGGGGGAGGAGGTTGGAGGTTATACACCATGGGGTGGGGGGAGGAGGTTGGAGGTTATACACCATGGGGTGGGGGGAGGAGGTTGGAGGTTATACACCAGGGGGTGGGGGGAGGAGGTTGGAGGTTATACACCAGGGGGTGGAGGGAGGAGGTTGAAGGTTATACACCAGGGGGTGGGGGGAGGAGGTTGGAGGTTATACACCATGGGGTGGGGGGAGGAGGTTGGAGGTTATACACCAGGGGGTGGGGGGAGGAGGTTGGAGGTTATACACCAGGGGGTGGGGGGAGGAGGTTGGAGGTTATACACCAGAGGTAATGGGGCTGAGGAATAGGAATGCAATGAGTAACTTGCGTCTGACACGTTCCTCCAGGTTTGGGGCTGAGCACCGGCCTTCTCCTTTCAGTTACTCGTCCTCCGGAGCTGGAGGCTCTGGGTAAATTTGTTTTCTTATGTCAATACGGCAGATCACCGCACCCTGCCTGCGACACCAGTGCAAGATATGAAGGATTTCCACACTCCTTGTGACAAAAATAAACGGTGACTCTCAGGATGTGATTGAGGGTGAAAGTCTGATCTGAGCTGTTATAACAAGATATCGCATGGCTACAAAGACCCATACCCAGGATCAGATCAGCACCAGGGAGAAATGTGGGGCTTACTGTGACACCTGTAGAAAGGACAGTTCCTGAATCTTGACACCTTCCTGAAGAGGTGATATCTTTTTTTTGTGTGTGTGTTATGTGCCCTTCTGATTTTCTTCTTTATTCCAAGAGCTATAACACTTTTTGGTTTTTCCCTTTTTTTTTTTTACTTTTAGTCCTCTTAGGACGCAGTCAGACGACCATATAAATTGGATGGAGAACGTAACGCAGTGCACGGACTGGCCGGCTGCTCTCCCGACCTGTAGAAAGACATGAAGCAGTCACGCTCAGGACCAGAGAGCCGCCGGCCAGTCCGCGCACTGCGTCAAGATCTCGGTCTTATTTATATACTGCGATACCGAACTATTGCTGTATACAGTAAACATTACAGTGGACTATGGACACCAGTCACAGGCCGGGGCTGCGTATCACAGCCATTATCTGCTGGCAATGATGCAGGCTCAGTTTCTGATCAGGCTGGGAGCGGACGTACGTCGGGAGGATACGGTCGTGTGAACGAGCCTTTACGGTTTACATCCTGGAGCATCAGAACACGGCTCCATAGACTCACATTGTAAAAGCCACTTCCCACTCACATACAGGCCCAGTGTGATCCGGAGACTCTGAACCACTATTACATGACAGCGAGAGGGGAGTATATTACCGCACATACAGTGACACAGGGTTAGACAAAAAGAAGTTTGGCGGGAGTGAATCTTCAACATCTTGAGTATCATTTACTGAATAAGAAAATTTGTATCTGTGACCCATATTACATAACAAATCCAGATCAACATAACAAGCAGAGTCACTGTGTACATACAGTGGGTACGAAAAGTATTCAGACCCCTTTACATTTTTCACTCTTTGTTTCATTGCAGCCATTTGGTAAAAGTTCATTTTTTTCTCATTAATGTACACTCTGCACCCCATCTTGACTGAAAAAGACAGAAATGTAGAAATTTTTGCAAACTTATTAGAAAAGAAAAACTGAAATATCACATGGTCATAAGTATTCAGACCCTTTGCTCAGTATTGAGTAGAAGCCCCCTTTTCAGCTAGTACAGCTATGAGTCTTCTTGGGAATGATGCAACAAGTTTTTCACACCTGGATTTGGGGATCCTCTGCCATTCTTCCTTGCAGATCCTCTCCAGTTCGGTCAGGTTAGATGGTGAACGTTGGTGGACAGCCATTTTCAGGTCTCTCCAGAGATGCTCAATTGAGTTTAGGTCAGGGCTCTGGCTGGGCCAGTCAAGAATGGTCACAGAGTTGTTCTGAAGCCGCTCCTTTGTTATTTTAGCTGTGTGCTTAGGGTCATTGTCTTGTTGGAAGGTGAACCTTTGGCCAAGTCCAGAGCACTCTGGAAGAGGTTTTCATCCAGGATATCTCTGTACTTGGCCGCATTCATGTTTCCTTCAATTGCAACCAATCGTTCTGTCCCTGCAGCTGAAAAACACCCCCATAGCATGATGCTGCCACCACCATGTTTCACTGTTGGGATTGTATTTGGCAGGTGATGAGCAGTGCCTGGTTTTCTCCTCACATACCGCTTAGAACTTTTTGGTGATAATTCTATCTTTGTCTAATCAGACCAGAGAATCTCATTTCTCATAGTCTGTGAGTCCTTCATGTGTTTTTGAGCAAACTCTATGCGGGCTTTCATATGTCTTGCACTGAGGAGAGGCTTCCGTCGGGCCACTCTGCCATAAAGGCCCAACTGGTGGAGGGCTGCAGTGATAGTTGACTTTGTGGAACTTTCTCCCATCTCCCTACTGCATCTCTGGAGCTGAGCCAGTGATCTTGGGTTTCTTCTTTACCTCTCTCACCAAGGCTCTTCTCCCACGATTGCTCAGTTTGCCTGGACGGCCAGGTCTAGGAAGACTTCTGGTGGTCCCAAACTTCTTCCATGTAAGGATTATGGAGGCCACTGTGCTCTTAGGAACCTTGAGTAATGCAGAAATTCTTTTCTAACCTTGGCCAGATCTGTGCCTTGCCACAATTCTGTCTCTGAGCTCCTTGGGCAGTTCCATGAGCTCATGATTCTCATTTGGTCTGACATGCACTGTGAGCTGTGAGGTCTTATATAGACAGGTGTGTGCCTTTCCAAATCAAGTCCTATCAGTTTAATTAAACACAGCTGGACTCCAATGAAGGAGTAGAACCATCTCAAGGAGGATCACGAGGAAATGGACAGCATGTGACTTAAATATGAGTGTCTGATCAAAGGGTCTGAATACTTATGACCATGTGATATTTCAGCTTTTCCTTTTTAATAAATTTGCAAAAATTTCTACATTTCTATTTTTTTCAGTCAAGATGGGGTGCAGAGTGTACTTTAATGAGAAAAAAAATGAACTTTTTAGAATTTACCAAATGGCGGCAAAGAAACAAAAAGTGAAAAATTTAAAGGGGTCTGAATACTTTCCTTACCCACTGTACATTACATTACTGATCCTGAGTTACATCCTGTATTATACTCCAGAGCTGCACTCACTATTCTGCTGGTGCAGTCACTGTGTACATACATTACATTACTGATCCTGAGTTACCTCCTGTATTATACTCCAGAACTGCACTCACTATTCTGCTGGTGCAGTCACTGTGTACATACATTACTGATTCTGTACTGATCATGAGTTACATCCTGTATTATACTCCAGAGCTGCACTCACTATTCTGCTGGTGCAGTCACTGTGTACATACATTACATTACTGATCCTGTACTGATCCTCAGTTACATCCTGTATTATACTCCAGAGCTGCACTCACTTACTATTCTGCTGGTGCAGTCACTGTGTACATACATTACATTAATGATCCTGAGTTATATCCTGTATTATACTCCAGAGCTGCACTCACTATTCTGCTGGTGCAATCACTGTGTACATACATTACATTACTGATCCTGTACTGATCCTCAGTTACATCCTGTATTATACTCCAGAGCTGCACTCACTATTCTGCTGGTGCAGTCACTGTGTACATACATTACATTACTGATCCTGAGTTACATCCTATATTATACTCCAGAGCTGCACTCACTATTCTGCTGGTGCAGTCACTGTGTACATACATTACATTACTGATCCTGAGTTACCTCCTGTATTATACTCCAGAACTGCACTCACTATTCTGCTGGTGCAGTCACTGTGTACATACATTACTGATTCTGTACTGATCCTCAGTTACATCCTGTATTATACTCCAGAGCTGCACTCACTATTCTGCTGGTGCAGTCACTGTGTACATACATTACATTACTGATCCTGAGTTACATCCTGTATTATACTCCAGAGCTGCACTCACTATTCTGCTGGTGCAATCACTGTGTACATACATTACATTACTGATCCTGTACTGATCCTCAGTTACATCCTGTATTATACTCCAGAGCTGCACTCACTTACTATTCTGCTGGTGCAGTCACTGTGTACATACATTACATTAATGATCCTGAGTTATATCCTGTATTATACTCCAGAGCTGCACTCACTATTCTGCTGGTGCAGTCACTGTGTACATACATTACATTACTGATCCTGAGTTACATCCTGTATTATACTCCAGAGCTGCACTCACTATTCTGCTGGTGCAGTCACTGTGTACATACATTACATTACTGATCCTGAGTTACCTCCTGTATTATACTCCAGAACTGCACTCACTATTCTGCTGGTGCAGTCACTGTGTACATACATTACTGATTCTGTACTGATCATGAGTTACATCCTGTATTATACTCCAGAGCTGCACTCACTATTCTGCTGGTGCAGTCACTGTGTACATACATTACATTACTGATCCTGTACTGATCCTCAGTTACATCCTGTATTATACTCCAGAGCTGCACTCACTTACTATTCTGCTGGTGCAGTCACTGTGTACATACATTACATTAATGATCCTGAGTTATATCCTGTATTATACTCCAGAGCTGCACTCACTATTCTGCTGGTGCAATCACTGTGTACATACATTACATTACTGATCCTGTACTGATCCTCAGTTACATCCTGTATTATACTCCAGAGCTGCACTCACTATTCTGCTGGTGCAGTCACTGTGTACATACATTACATTACTGATCCTGAGTTACATCCTATATTATACTCCAGAGCTGCACTCACTATTCTGCTGGTGCAGTCACTGTGTACATACATTACATTACTGATCCTGAGTTACCTCCTGTATTATACTCCAGAACTGCACTCACTATTCTGCTGGTGCAGTCACTGTGTACATACATTACTGATTCTGTACTGATCCTCAGTTACATCCTGTATTATACTCCAGAGCTGCACTCACTATTCTGCTGGTGCAGTCACTGTGTACATACATTACATTACTGATCCTGAGTTACATCCTGTATTATACTCCAGAGCTGCACTCACTATTCTGCTGGTGCAATCACTGTGTACATACATTACATTACTGATCCTGTACTGATCCTCAGTTACATCCTGTATTATACTCCAGAGCTGCACTCACTTACTATTCTGCTGGTGCAGTCACTGTGTACATACATTACATTAATGATCCTGAGTTATATCCTGTATTATACTCCAGAGCTGCACTCACTATTCTGCTGGTGCAGTCACTGTGTACATACATTACATTACTGATCCTGTACTGATCCTGAGTTACATCCCGTATTATACTCCAGAGCTGCACTCACTATTCTGCTGGTGCAGTCACTGTGTACATACATTACATTACTGATCCTGTACTGATCCTGAGTTACATCCTGTATTATTCTCCAGAGCTGCACTCACTATTCTGCTGGTGCAGTCACTATGTACATACATTACATTACTGATCCTGAGTTACATCCTGTATTATACTCCAAAGCTGCACTCACTATTCTGCTGGTGCAGTCACTGTGTACATACATTACATTACTGATCCTGAGTTACATTCTGTATTATACTCCAGAACTGCACTCACTATTCTGCTGGTGCAGTCACTGTGTACATACATTACTGATCCTGTACTGATCCTGAGTTACATCCTGTATTATACTCCAGAGCTGCACTCACTATTCTGCTGGTGCAGTCACTGTGTACATACATTACATTACTGATCCTGTACTGATCCTGAGTTACATCCTGTATTATTCTCCAGAGCTGCACTCACTATTCTGCTGCTGCAGTCACTATGTACATACATTACATTACTGATCCTGAGTTACATCCTGTATTATACTCCAGAGCTGCACTCACTATTCTGCTGGTGCAGTCACTATGTACATACATTACATTACTGATCCTGAGTTACATCCTGTATTATACTCCAAAGCTGCACTCACTATTCTGCTGGTGCAGTCACTGTGTACATACATTACATTACTGATCCTGAGTTACATCCTGTATTATACTCCAGAGCTGCACTCACTATTCTGCTGGTGCAGTCACTATGTACATACATTACATTACTGATCCTGAGTTACATCCTGTATTATACTCCAAAGCTGCACTCACTATTCTGCTGGTGCAGTCACTGTGTACATACATTACATTACTGATCCTGTACTGATCCTGAGTTACATCCTGTATTATACTCCAGAGCTGCACTCACTATTCTGCTGGTGCAGTCACTGTGTACATACATTACATTACTGATCCTGTACTGATCCTGAGTTACCTCCTGTATTATCCTCCAGAGCTGCACTCACTATTCTGGTGGTGCAGTCACTGTGTGCATACATTACATTACTGATCCTGAGTTACATCCTGTATTATACTCCAGAGCTGCACTCACTATTCTGCTAGTGCAGTCACTGTGTTCATACATTACATTACTGATCCTGTATTGATCCTGAGTTACATCCTGTATTATACACCAGAGCTGCACTCACTATTCTGCTGGTGCAGTCACTGTGTACATACATTACATTACTGATCCTGTACTGATCCTGAGTTACATCCTGTATTATACTCCAGAGCTGCACTCACTATTCTGCTGGTGCAGTGACTGTATACATACATTACATTACTGATCTTGTACTGATCCTGAGTTACATCCTGTATTATACTCCAGAGCTGCACTCACTATTCTGCTGGTGCAGTCACTGTGTAGATACATTACATTACTGATCCTGTACTGATCCTGAGTTACATCCTGTATTATACTCCAGAGCTGCACTCACTATACTGCTGGTGTAGTCACTGTGTACATACATTACATTACTGATCCTGAGTTACATCCTGTATTATACTCCAGAGCTGCACTCACTATTCTGCTGGTGCAGTCACTGTGTACATACATTACATTACTGATCCCGAGTTACATCCTGTATTATACTCCAGAGCTGCACTCACTATTCTGCTGGTGCAGTCACTGTGTTCATACATTACATTACTAACCCTGTACTGATCCTGAGTTACATCCTGTATTATATCCCAGAGCTGCACTCACTATTCTGCTGGTGCAGCCACTGTGTACATACATTACATTACTGATCCTGTACTGATCCTTTGTTACATCCTGTATTATACTCCAGAGCTGCACTCACTATACTGCTGGTGCAGTCACTGTGTACATACATTACATTACTGATCCTGTACTGATCCTGAGTTACATCCTGTATTATACTCCAGAGCTGCACTAACTATTCTGCTGGTGCAGTCACTGTGTATATACATTACATTACTGATCCTGAATTACCTCCTGTATTATACCCCAGAGCTGCACTCACTATTCTGCTGGTGCAGTCACTGTGTACATACATTACATTACTGATCCGGAGTTACCTCCTGTATTATACTCCAGAGCAGCACTCACTATTCTGCTGGTGCAGTCACTGTGTACATACATTACTGATCCTGAGTTACATCTTGTATTATACTCCAGAGCTGCACTCACTATTCTGCTGGTGCAGTCACTGTGTACATACATTACTGATCCTGAGTTACCTCCTGTATTATACTCCAGAGCTGCACTCACTATTCTGCTGGTACAGTCACTGTATACATACATTACTGATCGTGAGTTACCTCCTGTATTATACTCCAGAGCTGCACTCACTATTCTGCTGGTGCAGTCTCTGTGTACATGCATTACATTACTGATCCTGTACTGATCCTGAGTTACCTCCTGTATTATACTCCAGAGCTGCACTCACTATTCTGCTGGTGCAGTCACTGCGTACATACATTACATTACTGATCCTGCGTTACATCCTGTATTATACTCCAGAGCTGCACTCACTATTCTGCTGGTGCAGTCACTGCGTACATACATTACATTACTGATCCTGAGTTACATCCTGTATTATACTCCAGAGCTGCACTCACTATTCTGCTGGTGCAGTCACTGTGTATATACATTACATTACTGATCCTGAGTTACATCTTGTATTATACTCCAGAGCTGCACTCACTATTCTGCTGGTGCAGTCACTGTGTACATACATTACATTACTGATCCTGACTTACATCCTGTATTATACCCCAGAGCTGCACTCACTATTCTGCTGGTGGAGTCACTGTGTACATACATTACATTACTGATCCTGCACTGATCCTGAGTTACATCCTGTATTATACTCCAGAGCTGCACTCACTATTCTGCTGGTGCAGTCACTGTGTACATACATTACATTACTGATCCTGAGTTACATCATGTATTATACTCCAGAGCTGCACTTACTATTCTGCTGGTGCAGTCACTGTGTACATACATTACATTACTGATCCTGAGTTACCTCCTGTATTATACTCCAGAGCTGCACTCACTATTCTGCTGGTGCAGTCACTGTGTACATTACATTACTGATCATGAGTTACATCCTGTATTATACTCCAGAGCTGCACTCACTATTCTGCTGGTGCAGTGACTGTGTACATACATTACATTACTGATCTTGTACTGATCCTGAGTTACATCCTGTATTATACCTCAGAGCTGCACTCACTATTCTGCTGGTGCAGTCACTGTGTAGATACATTACATTACTGATCCTGTACTGATCCTGAGTTACATCCTGTATTATACCCCAGAGCTGCACTCACTATTCTGTTTGTGGAATCACTGTGTACATACATTACATTACTGATCCTGAATTACATCCTGTATTATACTCCAGAGCTGCACTCACTATACTGCTGGTGTAGTCACTGTGTACATACATTACATTACTGATCCTGTACTGATCCTTTGTTACATCCTGTATTATACTCCAGAGCTGCACTCACTATTCTGCTGGTGCAGTCACTGTGTACATACATTACATTACTGATCCCGAGTTACATCTTGTATTATACTCCAGAGCTGCACTCACTATTCTGCTGGTGCAGTCACTGTGTACATACATTACATTACTGATCCTGAGTTACATCCTGTATTATACTCCAGAGCTGCACTCACTATTCTGCTGGTGCAGTCACTGCGTACATACATTACATTACTGATCCTGAGTTACATCCTGTATTATACTCCAGAGCTGCACTCACTATTCTGCTGGTGCAGTCACTGTGTACATACATTACATTACTGATCCTGAGTTACATCCTGTATTATACTCCAGAGCTGCACTTACTATTCTGCTGGTGCAGTCACTGTGTATATACATTACATTACTGATCCTGAGTTACATCCTGTATTATACTCCAGAGCTGCACTCACTATTCTGCTGGTGCAGTCACTGTGTACATACATTACATTACTGATCCTGTACTGGTCCTGAGTTACCTCCTGTATTATACTCCAGAGCTGCACTCACTATTCTGCTGGTGCAGTCACTGTGTACATACATTACATTACTGATCCTGAGTTACATCCTGTATTATACTCCAGAGCAGCACTCACTATTCTGTTGGTGCAGTCACTGTGTACATACATTACATTACTGATCCTGTACTGATCCTGAGTTACATCCTGTATTATACTCCAGAGCTGCACTCACTATTCTGCTGGTGCAGTCACTGTGTACATACATTACATTACTGATCCTGAGTTACATCCTGTATTATACTCCAGAGCTGCACTCACTATTCTGCTGGTGCAGTCACTGTGTACATACATTACATTACTGATCCTGAGTTACATCCTGTATTATACTCCAGAGCAGCACTCACTATTCTGTTGGTGCAGTCACTGTGTACATACATTACATTACTGATCCTGTACTGATCCTGAGTTACATCCTGTATTATACTCCAGAGCTGCACTCACTATTCTGCTGGTGCAGTCACTGTGTACATACATTACATTACTGATCCTGAGTTACATCCTGTATTATACTCCAGAGCTGCACTCACTATTCTGCTGGTGCAGTCACTGTGTACATACATTACTGATCCGGAGTTACATCCTGTATTATACTCCAGAGCTGCACTCACTATTCTGCTGGTGCAGTCACTGTGTACATACATTACATTACTGATCCTGCATTACATCCTGTATTATACTCCAGAGCTGCACTCACTATTCTGCTGGTGCAGTCACTGTGTACATACATTACATTACTGATCCTGAGTTACATCCTGTATTATACTCCAGAGCTGCACTCACTATTCTGCTGGTGCAGTCACTGTGTACATACATTACATTACTGATCCTGAGTTACATCCTGTATTATACTCCAGAGCTGCACTCACTATTCTGCTGGTGGAGTCACTGTGTACATACATTACATTACGGATCCTGAGTTACATCCTGTATTATACTCCAGAGCTGCACTCACTATTCTGCTGGTGCAGTCACTGTGTACATACATTACATTACTGATCCTGCATTACATCCTGTATTATACTCCAGAGCTGCACTCACTATTCTGCTGGTGCAGTCACTGTGTACATACATTACATTACTGATCCTGCATTACATCCTGTATTATACTCCAGAGCTGCACTCACTATTCTGCTGGTGCAGTCACTGTGTACATACATTACATTACGGATCCTGAGTTACATCCTGTATTATACTCCAGAGCTGCACTCACTATTCTGCTGGTGCAGTCACTGTGTACATACATTACATTACTGATCCTGTATTGATCCTGAGTTACCTCCTGTATTATACTCCAGAGCTGCACTCACTATTCTGCTGGTGCAGTCACTGTGTACATACATTACATTACTGATCCTGCATTACATCCTGTATTATACTCCAGAGCTGCACTCACTATTCTTCTGGTGGAGTCACTGTGTACATACATTACATTACGGATCCTGAGTTACATCCTGTATTATACTCCAGAGCTGCACTCACTATTCTGCTGGTGCAGTCACTGTGTACATACATTACATTACTGATCCTGTATTGATCCTGAGTTACCTCCTGTATTATACTCCAGAGCTGCACTCACTATTCTGCTGGTGCAGTCACTGTGTACATACATTACATTACGGATCCTGAGTTACATCCTGTATTATACTCCAGAGCTGCACTCACTATTCTGCTGGTGCAGTCACTGTGTACATACATTACATTACTGATCCGGAGTTACATCCTGTATTATACTCCAGAGCTGCACTCACTATTCTGTTGGTGCAGTCACTGTGTACATACATTACATTACTGATCCTGTACTGATCCTGAGTTACATCCTGTATTATACTCCAGAGCTGCACTCACTATTCTGCTGGTGCAGTCACTGTGTACATACATTACATTACTGATCCTGCATTACATCCTGTATTATACTCCAGAGCTGCACTCACTATTCTGCTGGTGCAGTCACTGTGTACATACATTACATTACTGATCCTGAGTTACATCCTGTATTATACTCCAGAGCTGCACTCACTATTCTGCTGGTGCAGTCACTGTGTACATACATTACTGATCCTGAGTTACATCCTGTATTATACTCCAGAGCTGCACTCACTATTCTGCTGGTGGAGTCACTGTGTACATACATTACATTACGGATCCTGAGTTACATCCTGTATTATACTCCAGAGCTGCACTCACTATTCTGCTGGTGCAGTCACTGTGTACATACATTAAATTACTGATCCTGCATTACATCCTGTATTATACTCCAGAGCTGCACTCACTATTCTGCTGGTGCAGTCACTGTGTACATACATTACATTACTGATCCTGCATTACATCCTGTATTATACTCCAGAGCTGCACTCACTATTCTGCTGGTGCAGTCACTGTGTACATACATTACATTACGGATCCTGAGTTACATCCTGTATTATACTCCAGAGCTGCACTCACTATTCTGCTGGTGCAGTCACTGTGTACATACATTACATTACTGATCCTGTATTGATCCTGAGTTACCTCCTGTATTATACTCCAGAGCTGCACTCACTATTCTGCTGGTGCAGTCACTGTGTACATACATTACATTACGGATCCTGAGTTACATCCTGTATTATACTCCAGAGCTGCACTCACTATTCTGCTGGTGCAGTCACTGTGTACATACATTACATTACTGATCCTGCATTACATCCTGTATTATACTCCAGAGCTGCTCTCACTATTCTGCTGGTGGAGTCACTGTGTACATACATTACATTACTGATCCTGAGTTACATCCTGTATTATACTCCAGAGCTGCACTCACTATTCTGCTGGTGCAGTCACTGTGTACATACATTACATTACTGATCCTGCATTACATCCTGTATTATACTCCAGAGCTGCACTCACTATTCTTCTGGTGGAGTCACTGTGTACATACATTACATTACGGATCCTGAGTTACATCCTGTATTATACTCCAGAGCTGCACTCACTATTCTGCTGGTGCAGTCACTGTGTACATACATTACATTACTGATCCTGTATTGATCCTGAGTTACCTCCTGTATTATACTCCAGAGCTGCACTCACTATTCTGCTGGTGCAGTCACTGTGTACATACATTACATTACGGATCCTGAGTTACATCCTGTATTATACTCCAGAGCTGCACTCACTATTCTGCTGGTGCAGTCACTGTGTACATACATTACATTACTGATCCTGCATTACATCCTGTATTATACTCCAGAGCTGCACTCACTATTCTGCTGGTGGAGTCACTGTGTACATACATTACATTACGGATCCTGAGTTACCTCCTGTATTATACTCCAGAGCTGCACTCACTATTCTGCTGGTGCAGTCACTGTGTACATACATTACATTACGGATCCTGAGTTACATCCTGTATTATACTCCAGAGCTGCACTCACTATTCTGCTGGTGCAGTCACTGTGTACATACATTACATTACTGATCCGGAGTTACATCCTGTATTATACTCCAGAGCTGCACTCACTATTCTGCTGGTGCAGTCACTGTGTACATACATTACTGATCCTGAGTTACATCCTGTATTATACTCCAGAGCTGCACTCACTATTCTGCTGGTGCAGTCACTGTGTACATACATTACATTACTGAACCTGTACTGGTCCTGAGTTACCTCCTGTATTATACTCCAGAGCTGCACTCACTATTCTGCTGGTGCAGTCACTGTGTACATACATTACATTACTGATCCTGAGTTACATCCTGTATTATACTCCAGAGCTGCACTCACTATTCTGCTGGTGCAGTCACTGTGTACATACATTACATTACTGATCCTGAGTTACATCCTGTATTATACTCCAGAGCTGCACTCACTATTCTGCTGGTGCAGTCACTGTGTACATACATTACATTACTGATCCGGAGTTACATCCTGTATTATACTCCAGAGCTGCACTCACTATTCTGCTGGTGCAGTCACTGTGTACATACATTACTGATCCTGAGTTACATCCTGTATTATACTCCAGAGCTGCACTCACTATTCTGCTGGTGCAGTCACTGTGTACATACATTACATTACTGAACCTGTACTGGTCCTGAGTTACCTCCTGTATTATACTCCAGAGCTGCACTCACTATTCTGCTGGTGCAGTCACTGTGTACATACATTACATTACTGATTCTGAGTTACATCCTGTATTATACTCCAGAGCTGCACTCACTATTCTGCTGGTGCAGTCACTGTGTACATACATTACATTACTGATCCTGAGTTACATCCTGTATTATACTCCAGAGCTGCACTCACTATTCTGCTGGTGCAGTCACTGTGTACATACATTACATTACTGATCCGGAGTTACATCCTGTATTATACTCCAGAGCTGCACTCACTATTCTGCTGGTGCAGTCACTGTGTACATACATTACTGATCCTGAGTTACATCCTGTATTATACTCCAGAGCTGCACTCACTATTCTGCTGGTGCAGTCACTGTGTACATACATTACATTACTGAACCTGTACTGGTCCTGAGTTACCTCCTGTATTATACTCCAGAGCTGCACTCACTATTCTGCTGGTGCAGTCACTGTGTACATACATTACATTACTGATCCTGAGTTACATCCTGTATTATACTCCAGAGCTGCACTCACTATTCTGCTGGTGCAGTCACTGTGTACATACATTACATTACTGATCCTGAGTTACATCCTGTATTATACTCCAGAGCTGCACTCACTATTCTGCTGGTGCAGTCACTGTGTACATACATTACATTACTGATCCTGAGTTACATCCTGTATTATACTCCAGAGCTGCACTCACTATTCTGCTGGTGCAGTCACTGTGTACATACATTACATTGCTGATCCTGAGTTACATCCTGTATTATACTCCAGAGCTGCACTCACTATTCTGCTGGTGCAGTCACTGTGTACATACATTACATTGCTGATCCTGAGTTACATCCTGTATTATACTCCAGAGCTGCACTCACTATTCTGCTGGTGCAGTCACTGTGTACATACATTACATTACTGATCCTGAGTTACATCCTGTATTATACTCCAGAGCTGCACTCACTATTCTGCTGGTGCAGTCACTGTGTACATACATTACATTACTGATCCGGAATTACACCCTGTATTATCCTGTGTTAATAAATCTTCATCAGTCACAAGTTTAACAGTCAAAATTCTAAATATTTTATTTTCACAGAAGATATTTCACACAAGACTTTAGACTCCTCGTTCGTCAGAAGTGGGGACCGTACGGCAGGATGGCGGCAGAGCTTCAGCTAACGAACAGGAGTGAATTTCTCGTTGACTTCCGCCATCAATCTTGCCTCTAAATAAAAAAAAATAGAATATGAATCATGTGTGAGAATAAGACTGAACATGTGTTAATTATGTATTTTACTCGGGTACAGAGTGTTTTACAGACGACATCATCATCATCATCATCATCATCACTCCAAACTCCTTGCAGATATCGTCCTTGGAAGGATTCGAACCCAGCGCTGCAAAGCAACAGTGCTACCCACTGAGCCACCGCACGGCCCACATGAGCGGCATTAGCTTTTATCATTTGACAGACTGGACTTTTCGGAATGCTGCGATAATGTGTAAAAATATAATAAATTATATTAATAAAATAATAACATTTAATAAATGTAATAATATACATTTAATTAATAATAAATAATACATTTAATAAATAATTTAAAATAAATAATAACATTTATAAAATTAATAATAATGTGTATTTTTTAGTCTTTATTTTTAATGGGGGAAAAGAAGGGTGGTTCTAACTTGTGTTTTTTTTTTTTTTTTTTTTACTTTTCACCGTTATTGTTAGGGGACTTGAAGATGCGATCGTCTGATGGCCTGTGCTATATACAGCCGTGCCGCAGCATATGTACCCCAAAATGATATCAATAAAAACATCATTTCAGAGCGCCAAAAAGCATCTCCTTCCTCCGAGCTCCACAAACGGAAAAATACAGAATTATCGGGTCTCCGAAAATGTCAACAGAAACAAAGTTATCCTTTTTTTTTTTTATTATTCTTTATAAGATTCTGAATTTTTTTTAAACCACTAAAATTAAACAAATAAAACCTTGTGAGACGGCTGCGGCTGTCTATCTACTGACCTGTTGAAAGTTTCCAAATTATTATTTTTTTACCGCGCAATAAACGACGTAAAAGCAATACCCCGAAAAAAACAAAGGTGGAATTGAAGGAGTTTTTTTTTTTCTTCGCCATCACATCTCACCTGGGAGGAGGTTTTTTTTCCCCTTTTTTCAGTGCATTATATAATAAAGTGACTGATGTCATTCAAAGCTACAACGTCGCGCAAAATAAGAAGCTCAGCTGTGCTGATGTGGACTTAGAAATAAAGTCACCCATATGGGCGAAAGGGCAGTGAGGAGCCGTGTGAAGGCCGCGGTCTGTGATCGGAACGGTCACGCTTCGTTATCATGTGGTCGGCCGCTTCGGACAAGCCGAGGTTTAAGCCGCCTGGCGAATCCCATGGCCGGTTTGTTGGGGTTACAGCAGTATTGTCCTAAGCAGAGAAGCAATCTGTACCCGACCAGGTGAGAGGAGCAGCGGCCGTACCCTTATGTGGCAGGATCTCAGGATGGCGTCTGATGTAGTCAAATAGTTCCCGATCCTTCTTGGCGTATTTGTAGTTCTCGTATTTGGTCATGTGGTACCCGATGAAGACCCCGATGGTGGTGTAGAGGATCTGGCGGTGAACACCTGGTATACAGAGGACAAGAAGAGAAGCGTCACAGCTGATGCACTGTAACACCAGGGGTCCACAATAAACTGCAGCATTATATTGGGGTCCCTGTCCTCCCTCAGCGCAGCACCACATAATGGGGTGCCCCTATATCAGTGTTCGTTCTCAGCTGGCCCGAGCATTAGATTGTGGACAAACACCCTGTATATAAGGTATAGGACTGCGAGTGTCTGCCGCACAGTGTAGTATGGCAATATACAGGTGCATCTCACTAAATTAGAATATCATCAAAAAGTAAATTTATTTCAGTTCTTCAATGCAAAAAGTGAAACTCCTATATTATATACAGTCATTACACACAGAGGGATCTATTATACAGAGTCATTACACACAGAGGGATCTATTATACAGAGTCATTACACACAGAGGGATCTATTATATAGAGTCATTACACACAGAGGGATCTATTATATAGAGTCATTACACACAGAGGGATCTATTATACAGAGTCATTACACACAGAGTGATCTATTATATAGAGTCATTACACACAGAGGGATCTATTATAGACAGTCATTACACACAGAGGGATCTATTATACAGAGTCATTACACACAGAGTGATCTATTATATAGAGTCATTACACACAGAGGGATCTATTATATAGAGTCATTACACACAGTGATCTATTATATAGAGTCATTACACACAGAGGGATCTATTATATAGAGTCATTACACACAGAGTGATCTATTATATAGAGTCATTACACACAGAGGGATCTATTATATAGAGTCATTACACACAGAGGGATCTATTATATAGAGTCATTACACACAGAGGGATCTATTATACAGAGTCATTACACACAGAGGGATCTATTATATAGAGTCATTACACACAGAGGGATCTATTATATAGAGTCATTACACAGAGTGATCTATTATATAGGGTCATTACACGCAGAGGGATCTATTATATAGTCATTACACACAGAGTGATCTATTATATAGAGTCATTACACGCAGAGGGATCTATTATATAGAGTCATTACACGCAGAGGGATCTATTACATAGAGTCATTACACACAGAGGGATCTATTACATAGAGTCATTACACGCAGAGGGATCTATTATATAGAGTCATTACACGCAGAGGGATCTATTATAGTCATTACACGCAGAGGGATCTATTATATAGAGTCATTACACACAGAGGGATCTATTATATAGAGTCATTACACACAGAGGGATCTATTATATAGAGTCATTACACACAGAGGGATCTATTATATAGAGTCATTACACACAGAGGGATCTATTATATAGAGTCATTACACACAGAGGGATCTATTATATAGAGTCATTACACACAGAGGGATCTATTATATAGAGTCATTACACACAGAGGGATCTATTATATAGAGTCATTACACACAGAGGGATCTATTATATAGAGTCATTACACACAGAGGGATCTATTATATAGAGTCATTACACGCAGAGGGATCTATTATATAGAGTCATTACACGCAGAGGGATCTATTATATAGAGTCATTACACACAGAGGGATCTATTATATAGAGTCATTACACACAGAGGGATCTATTATATAGAGTCATTACACACAGAGGGATCTATTATATAGAGTCATTACACACAGAGGGATCTATTATATAGAGTCATTACACACAGAGGGATCTATTATATAGAGTCATTACACACAGAGGGATCTATTATATAGAGTCATTACACACAGAGGGATCTATTATATAGAGTCATTACACACAGAGGGATCTATTATATAGAGTCATTACACACAGAGGGATCTATTATATAGAGTCATTACACACAGAGGGATCTATTATATAGAGTCATTACACACAGAGGGATCTATTATATAGAGTCATTACACACAGAGGGATCTATTATATAGAGTCATTACACACAGAGGGATCTATTATATAGAGTCATTACACGCAGAGGGATCTATTATATAGAGTCATTACACGCAGAGGGATCTATTATATAGAGTCATTACACGCAGAGGGATCTATTATATAGAGTCATTACACACAGAGGGATCTATTATATAGAGTCATTACACACAGAGGGATCTATTATATAGAGTCATTACACACAGAGGGATCTATTATATAGAGTCATTACACACAGAGGGATCTATTATATAGAGTCATTACACACAGAGGGATCTATTATATAGAGTCATTACACACAGAGGGATCTATTATATAGAGTCATTACACACAGAGGGATCTATTTCAAGTGTTTATTTCTGTTAATGTTGATGATTATGGCTTACAGCCAATGAAAACACAAAAGTCATTATCTCAGTAAATTAGAATACTTTATAACAACAGCTTGAAAAATGATTTTAAAATCCGAATTGTCTGTTCAGTAAATGCCTCAATACTTGGTCGCGGCTCCTTTTGCATCAATTACTGATTCAATGCGGCAATGTGGCATGGAGGGATCAGCCTGTGGCTGCTGAGGTGTTATGGAAGCCCAGGTGGCTTTGATAGCAGCCTTCAGCTCGTCTGCATTGTTGAGTCTGGGGTCTCTCATCTTCCTCTTGACAATACCCCATAGATTCTCTATAATAGATCCTCTATGGGGTTAAGGTCAGGCGAGTTTGCTGACAATCAAGCACAGTGATACTGTTGTGTGTAAACCAGGTATTGGTACTTTTGGCAGTGTGGACAGGGGCCAAGTCCTGCTGGAGAATGACATTTCCATCTCCATAAAGCTTGTGGGCAGAGGGAAGCATGAAGTGCTGTAAAATGTCCTGATAGACGGCTGCGCTGACTTTGGTCTTGATAAAACACAGTGGACCTACACCAGCAGATGACATGGCCCCCCAAACCATCACTGATTGTGGACACTTCACACTAGACCCCCAGCAGCTTGGATTGTGTCCTCTCCACTCTTCCTCCAGACTCTGGGACCTTGTGGAGTGTGTCAGTGACTGCCTTCTGGACATCTGTCAAGTCAGCAGTCTTCCCCATGATTGTGGAGCCTACTGAAACAGACTAAGTGACCTTTTTAAACGCATAGGAAGCTTTTACAGGTGTTTTTTTGTTAATTATTCTAATTTACTGAGATAATGACTTGTGTGTTTTCATTGGCTGTAAGCTGTAATCATCAACATTAACAGAAATAAACACTGGAAATAGACCCCTCCGCGTGTAATGACCCTACATAATAGACCCCTCCGCGTGTAATGACCCTACATAATAGACCCCTCCGCGTGTAATGACCCTACATAATAGACCCCTCCGCGTGTAATGACCCTACATAATAGACCCCTCCGCGTGTAATGACCCTACATAATAGACCCCTCCGCGTGTAATGACCCTACATAATAGACCCCTCCGCGTGTAATGACCCTACATAATAGACCCCTCCGCGTGTAATGACCCTACATAATAGACCCCTCCGCGTGTAATGACCCTACATAATAGACCCCTCCGCGTGTAATGACCCTACATAATAGATCCCTCCGCGTGTAATGACCCTACATAATAGATCCCTCCGCGTGTAATGACCCTACATAATAGATCCCTCCGCGTGTAATGACCCTACATAATAGATCCCTCCGCGTGTAATGACCCTACATAATAGATCCCTCCGCGTGTAATGACCCTACATAATAGATCCCTCCGCGTGTAATGACCCTACATAATAGATCCCTCCGCGTGTAATGACCCTACATAATAGATCCCTCCGCGTGTAATGACCCTACATAATAGATCCCTCCGCGTGTAATGACCCTACATAATAGATCCCTCCGCGTGTAATGACCCTACATAATAGATCCCTCTGCGTGTAATGACCCTACATAATAGATCCCTCTGCGTGTAATGACCCTACATAATAGATCCCTCTGCGTGTAATGACCCTACATAATAGATCCCTCTGCGTGTAATGACCCTACATAATAGATCCCTCTGCGTGTAATGACCCTACATAATAGATCCCTCTGCGTGTAATGACCCTACATAATAGATCCCTCTGCGTGTAATGACCCTACATAATAGATCCCTCTGCGTGTAATGACCCTACATAATAGATCCCTCTGCGTGTAATGACCCTACATAATAGATCCCTCTGCGTGTAATGACCCTACATAATAGATCCCTCTGCGTGTAATGACCCTACATAATAGATCCCTCTGCGTGTAATGACTCTACATAATAGATCCCTCTGCGTGTAATGACTCTACATAATAGATCCCTCTGCGTGTAATGACTCTACATAATAGATCCCTCTGCGTGTAATGACTCTATATAATAGATCCCTCTGCGTGTCATGACTCTATATAATAGATCCCTCTGCGTGTAATGACTCTATATAATAGATCCCTCTGCGTGTAATGACTCTATATAATAGATCCCTCTGCGTGTAATGACTCTATATAATAGATCCCTCTGCGTGTAATGACTCTATATAATAGATCCCTCTGCGTGTAATGACTCTATATAATAGATCCCTCTGCGTGTAATGACTCTATATAATAGATCCCTCTGCGTGTAATGACTCTATATAATAGATCCCTCTGCGTGTAATGACTCTACATAATAGATCCATCTGCGTGTAATGACTCTACATAATAGATCCATCTGCGTGTAATGACTCTATATAATAGATCCCTCTGTGTGTAATGACTCTATATAATAGATCCCTCTGTGTGTAATGACTCTATATAATAGATCCCTCTGTGTGTAATGACTCTATATAATAGATCACTCTGTGTGTAATGACTCTATATAATAGATCCCTCTGTGTGTAATGACTCTATATAATAGATCACTCTGTGTGTAATGACTCTATATAATAGATCACTCTCTGTGTAATGACTCTATATAATAGATCGCTCTGTGTGTAATGACTCTATATAATAGATCCCTCTGTGTGTAATGACTCTATATAATAGATCACTCTGTGTGTAATGACTGTATATAATATAGGAGTTTCACTTTTTGTATTGAAGAACTGAAATAAATTAACTTTTTGATGATATTCTAATTTTGTGAGATGCATGTAATATTTGGGTGTGCGTCTTACACTGCCAGCAATACAGTGATAATATTGGGGTGTCTTCCTACCACCAGCTCCAAGTAAATCGGGTGAAATGCTCATATGCAGGATTGGGGTATCAGTAATAATATATGGGGGTGACATGGTGATATTAGGGTATCTGTCCCATCAGATGTTGCAGGGGTACAATATGAGGACTGGGTGTATATGGGGGGCACTATCACAGTATTGGGGTACAGTATGAGGACTGGGTGTATATGGGGGGCACCATCAGTATTGGGGCACAGTATGAGGACTGTGTATATAGGGGGCACTATCACAGTATTGGGGGTACAGTATGAGGACTGTGTATATAGGAGGGCACCATCACAGTATTGGGGTACAGTATGAGGACTGGGTGTATATGGGGGGCATCACAGTATTGGGGGTACAGTATGAGGACTGCGTATAGATGGGGGGCACTATCACAGTATACGGACTGGGTGTAGATGGTGGGCACTATCACAGTATTGGGGTACAGTATGAGGACTGTGTATATGGGGGACACTATCACAGTATTGGTGTACAGTATGAAGACTGGGTGTAGATGGGGGCACTATCACAGTATGAGGACTGTGTATATGGGGGGCACTATCACAGTATTGGGGTACAGTATGAGGACTGTGTATATTGGGGGGCACTATCACAGTATTGGGGTACAGTATGAGGACTGTGTATATTGGGGGGCACTATCACAGTATTGGGGTGCAGTATGAGGACAGTGTATATGGGGGGGACACTATCACAGTATTGGGGGTACAGTGTGAGGCCTAGGTGTATATGGGGGGCACTATCACAGTATTGGGGTACAGTATGAGGACTGTGTATATGGGGGGCACTATCACAGTATTGGAGGTACAGTGTGAGGCCTGGGTGTATATGGGGGGCACCATCACAGTATACAGTATGAGGACGGTGCATATGGGGGGCACTATCACAGTATACAGTATGAGATAAGGACAGTGTATATGGGGGGCACTATCACAGTATTGGGGTACAGTATGAGGAATGTGTATATGGGGGGCAATATCACAGTATTGGGGGTACAGTATGAGGACTGTGTATATGGGGGGCAATATCACAGTATTGGGGTACAGTATGAGGACTGGGTGTATATGGGGGGCAATATCACAGTATTGGGGTACAGTATGAGGACTGGGTCTAGATGGGGGGCACTGTCACAGTATTGGGAGTACAGGGGTACAGTGTGAGACCTGGGTGTATATGGGGGGCACCATCACAGTATACAGTATGAGGACGGTGTATATGGGGGGCACTATCACAGTATACAGTATGAGGACAGTGTATATGGGGGGCACTATCACAGTATTGAGGTACAGTATGAGGACTGCGTATATGGGGGGGCACTATCACAGTATACAATATGAGGACTGGGTGTATATGGGGGGCACTATCAGTATTGGGAGTACAGTATGAGGACTGTGCATATGGGGGGCACTATCACAGTATTGGGGTACAGTATGAGGCCTGGGTGTATATGGGTGGCACTATCACAGTATTGGGGTACAGTATGAGGACTGGGTATATGGGTGGGCACTATCACAGTATTGGGGTACAGTATGAGGACTGGGTATATGGGTGGGCACTATCACAGTATACAGTATGAGGCCTGGGTGTATATGGGGGGCACTATCACAGTATGAGGCCTGGGTGTATATGGGGGGCACTATCACAGAATACAGTATGAGGACTGTGTATATGGGGGGCACTAGCACAGTATTGGGGTACAGTATGAGGACTGTGTATATGGGGGGGGGGGGGCACTATCACAGTATGATGCCTGGGTGTACATGGGGGCACTATCACAGTATACAGTATGAGGACTGTGTATATATGGGGGGCACTATCACAGTATACAGTATGAGGACTGGGTGTATATGGGGGGCACTATCACAGTATTGGGGTACAGTATGAGGACTGGGTGTACAGTACAGACCAAAAGTTTGGACACACCTTCTCATTTAAAGATTTTTCTGTATTTTCATGACTATGAAAATTGTACATTCACACTGAAGGCATCAAAACTATGAATTACCACATGTGGAATTATATACTTAACAAAAAAGTGTGAAACAACTGAAAATATGTCTTATATTCTAGGTTCTTCAAAGTAGCCACCTTTTGCTTTGATGACTGCTTTGCACACTTGGCATTCTCTTGATGAGCTTCAAGAGGTAGTCACCGGAAATGGTCTTCCAACAATCTTGAAGGAGTTCCCAGAGATGCTTAGCACTTGTTGGCCCTTTTGCCTTCACTCTGCGGTCCAGCTCACCCCAAACCATCTCAACTGGGTTCAGGTCTGGTGACTGTGGATGCCAGGTTATCTGGCGTAGCACCCCATCACTCTCCTTCTTGGTCAAATAGCCATTACACAGCCTGGAGGTGTGTTTGGGGTCATTGTCCTGTTGAAAAATAAATGATGGTCCAACTAAACGCAAACCGGATGGAATAGTATGCCGCTGCAAGATGCTGTGGTAGCCATGCTTGTTCAGTATGCCTTCAATTTTGAATAAATCCCTAACAGTGTCACCAGCAAAGCACCCCCACACCATCACACCTCCTCCTCCATGCTTCACGGTGGGAACCAGGCATGTAGAGTCCATCCGTTCACCTTTTCTGCATCACACAAAGACACGGTGGTTGGAACCAAAGATCTCAAATTTGGACTCATCAGACCAAAGCACAGATTTCCACTGGTCTAATCTCCATTCCTTGTGTTCTTTAGCCCAAACAAGTCTCTTCTGCTTGTTGCCTGTCCTTAGCAGTGGTTTCCTAGCAGCTATTTTACCATGAAGGCCTGCTGCACAAAGTCTCCTCTTAACAGTTGTTGAAGAGATGTGTCTGCTGCTAGAACTCTGTGTGGCATTGACCTGGTCTCTAATCTGAGCTGCTGTTAACCTGCGATTTCTGAGGCTGGTGACTCGGATAAACTTATCCTCAGAAGCAGAGATGACTCTTGGTCTTCCTTTCCTGGGGTGGTCCTCATGTGAGCCAGTTTCTTTGTAGCTCTTGATGGTTTTTGCAACTGCACTTGGGGACACTTTCAAAGTTTGCCCAATTTTTCGGACTGACTGACCTTCATTTCTTAAAGTAATGATGGCCACTCGTTTTTCTTTACATAGCTGCTTTTTTCTTGCCATAATACAAATTCTAACAGTCTATTCATTAGGACTATCAGCTGTGTATCCACTAGACTTCTGCACAACACAACTGATGGTCCCAACCCCTTTTATAAGGCAAGAAATCCTTCTTATTAAACCTGACAGGGCACACCTGTGAAGTGAAAACCATTTCCGGTGACTACCTTGAAGCTCATCAAGAGAATGCCAAGAGTGTGCAAAGCAGTCATCAAAGCAAAAGGTGGCTACTGTGAAGAACCAAGAATATAAGACATATTTTCAGTTGTTTCACACTTTTTTGTTAAGTATATAGTTCCACATGTGTTAATTCATAGTTTTGATGCCTTCAGTGTGAATGTACAATTTTCATAGTCATGAAAATGTAGAAAAATCTTTAAATGAGTCGGTGTGTCCAAACTTTTGGTCTGTACTGTATATGGGGGGCAATATCACAGTATTGGGGTACAGTATGAGGCCTGGGTGTATATGGGGGGCACTATCACAGTATTGGGGTACAGTATGAGGACTGAGTCTACATGGGGTGGCACTGTCACAGTATTGGGGGTACAGGGGTACAGTGTGAGACCTGGGTGTATATGGGGGGCACCATCACAGTATACAGTATGAGGACAGTGTATATGGGGGGCACTATCACAGTATTGAGGTACAGTATGAGGACTGTGTATATGGGGGGGCACTATCACAGTATTGGGGGTACAGTATGAGGACTAGGTATATGGGGGGCACTATCACAGTATACAGTATGAGGCCTGGGTGTATATGGGGGGCACTATCACAGTATGAGGCCTGGGTGTATATGGGGGGCACCATCACAGTATGAGGCCTGGGTGTATATGGGGGGCACTATCACAGTATACAGTATGAGGACTGTGTATATGGGGGGGGCACTATCACAGTATTGGGGTACAGTATGAGGACTGTGTATATGGGGGGGCACTATCACAGTATGACGCCTGGGTGTATATGGGGGCACTATCACAGTATACAGTATGAAGACTGTGTATATATGGGGGGCACTATCACAGTATTGGGGGTACAGTATGAGGACTGTGTATATATGGTTGGCACTATCACAGTATACAGTATGAGGACTGTGTATATATGGTTGGCACTATCACAGTATTCGGGTACAGTATGAGGACTGTGTATATGGGGGGGCACTATCACAGTATGACGCCTGGGTGTATATGGGGGCGCTATCACAGTATACAGTATGAGGACTGTGTATACATGGGGGGCACTATCACAGTATTGGGGGTACAGTGTGAGGACTGTGTATATGGGGGGGGGCACTATCACAGTATGAGGACTGTGTATATATGGGGGGACACTATCACAGTATTGGGGTACAGTATGAGGACTGTGTATATAGGGGGCACTATCACAGTATGAGGCCTGGGTGTTTATGGGGGGCACTAGCACAGTATTGGGGTACAGTATGAGGACTGTGTATATGGGGGGGCACTATCACAGTATGATGCCTGGGTGTATATGGGGGCACTATCACAGTATACAGTATGAGGACTGTGTATATATGGGGGGCACTATCACAGTATTGGGGGTACAGTATGAGGACTGTATATATGGGGGGCACTATCACAGTATTGGGGTACAGTATGATGACTGTGTATATGGGGGGCACAATCACAGTATTGGGGTACAGTATGAGGACTGTGTATATGGGGGGCACTATCAGTATACAGTATGAGGACTGTGTATATATGGGGGGCACTATCACAGTATTGGGGTACAGTATGATGACTGTGTATATGGGGGGCACTATCACAGTATTGGGGTACAGTATGAGGACTGTGTATATGGGGGGGCACTATCACAGTATTGGGGTACAGTATGAGGACTGTGTATATGGGGGGCACTATCACAGTATACAGTATGAGGACTGAGTATATATGGGGGGCACTATCACAGTATTGGGGTACAGTATGAAGACTGTGTATATGGGGGGGGGGCACTGTCACAGTATGAGGCCTGGGATATGTGTATATGGGAGGTGACATTACACGGTGAGGGCTGCCCGTATAATCACTAATGGCCGATATAGGGGCGCCGTGTGACAATATCGGTCTCACCCGCCCGCAGCACCGGATACTGATTGATGGCGTTGTGGATGATGGCGGACAAGTAGCCGAGGAAGCCCAAGTATACGGTGCCTCTGTTCACCAGCGATGGCGGCGGCAGCACCCGGCCCTCGTCTGGAAGCTCAAACCACCCCATAGTAACTGCTACTGCTGTCCAAGGACACCGGGGGACGACAATCAAGGAAGGACAAAGAGCAGGGTAACGTTTAATTCCATCCGGGTGGGAAATGAAGTCACCGAGCGGAAGGTTCCGTCTGCAGCAGGTCACGTGACCCGCGCCTCTCCGGGAAGAACAACTGGCTCTTTAACCCTTTCACTTCAACACCAGTTTTTTTTTTGTTTTGCAGGTGGTATAATTGGATAAAATGTGACATCTGTGTGCACATATAGTAATGACGGCTGCATTATAAGGGGACAATCCTACAAGAATGAACCCAGAACATAAAATATGATAAATTAATGGTATTTATGGTCCACGCTGCCCTGGGGGGTCCCATATATATGGCGGTTATTATGTGCGGTACTTGTCGATTTGTGCCCACACGGATCCTGAAAAGCTCAAACTAGAACGAGCCCTTAAAGGGATTTTATAGCCCCTTTAATAGCGTTAATCTTCTCATAGGGACCAGAAGGACCTTTTATTCTCCAGGGCCCGGCCCCTGCGCCCGATATCGTGACCCCCTTACATTCCAGGATGTACTACCACACTGGCACCACCCAAAATCGGTGAGGTGAGCATGCACCGCTCCCCTGGACGTTATCCGCGACCACCGGACATTATTGGAGGAACTGTGGTCATGTGACTGCTGACTGTACCTGCAGTCTGACACTATGTACTATCCCCCTGAAGAAGCAACAATGCGAAACGTGCCTTGGGCTCTTTCTATGTCGGGTGCCCTCATTAGCTGTGCTCCTCCATCTTATGTACATGAATGATGGCAGTGGGGGAAGCTTTCAGTATGAGCACAGCGGTGAGTATTGGATATGGGGGGGTGTTTCCCTTTATATGCGGTTACTTCTATATTGAGAGTCCGGTCTCTTTCTTTAGAACTATTTAGTATTCGACACATGGAGCTTCTTACATCTACTCATCTCAACACCGTGTTATCTGCAGCCGCTGCTCCCGGTCATATACACACCTCTGATGTCTGTGTTACTTTGTATGTGCAGCAATAACATATTTACTGCTTTTATCCTTTTAACTCCTTTATGGATTTATCTTCTCCATCTATACTCTCGGCCTGGGACAACTCAAAGTCCCATGGCTTCCAGGACCACCTATACGCTGATGACACCCAGATCTATCTCTCTGACCCAGACGTCACCTCTCTGCTGCCCAGAAACCCAGCAGGTCTATCAGTTATATCCTCCTCCTCCTCTCGCTTCCTGAAGCTCAATGTGGACAAATCTGAACTCCTCTTTCCTGCACTTCATGTATGTTCCCCACCTCCTGCTGTCTCCAACTCAAAAATATTTCCAGAATCCATCCTTTCCTCAACCCTCAATCTACTAGAATGTTGGTGCATGCCCTCATCATCTCCTGCAACATCCTCCTCTGTGGCCTCCCTGCTAACACTCTCGCACCTCTCCAGTCCATCCTTAACTCTGCTACCCGACCAATTCAGCTCTCTCCCCTCGCTAGTCCTCCTCTTCTCCCCTCTGCAAATCCCTTCATCGGCTCCCAATTCCCCAACAAATCCAGTTCAAACTACTAACACTGACCTACAAAGCCATCCATAATCTTGTCTCCTCCCTACATCTCCTAACTAATATCCCGATATATTCCCTTACGTAATCTCTGGTCCTCCAATGACCTCCTTCGCTCCTCCACACTTGTCCTTTCCTCACCCAATCACCTCTCCAAGATTTCTTCTGAATATCCCCCATCCTCTGGAATTCTGAGTCCACGTCCGATCATCCACCACACTCGGATCCTTGAGACAGAACCTGAAAACCCATCTCTTCAAGAAAGCTACAGCCTGCAATGACCCCGCTGCCACCTCCTCACCACCGGAGCCGTCACTTCACCACCACCGGAGTCGCCGCAAACCCCCAACCTACTGTCTCCTTCCCCGTTCCTGTAGAATGTAAGCCCGCAAGGGCAGGGTCCTCTCCCCTCTGTACCCGTCTATCACTGTTAGTCATTTAAGTGATATCTGTATTTTGTATGTAACCCCTTACGTACAGCACCATGGAATCAATGGTGCTATATAAATAATAATACTGAAGAATGGTAAAAGTTCTGTAGCAGAGTTCTTTTTAATTTTTTTTTTTTTAAGATTACCACTTAAAATAATAAAAAAGTAGTGGACAACCCCTTTAAGCAGTATAAACACTTAAGTTTGGTTTGTGATTGGTGACAGTCATCTGAGCTTTTTCAAAATGGCGACATCATGGCTTCCCATCCCGATACAGATGGCTGAAGCGGCCTGCACTGGATCCACGGGGGGGGGGCGGGGGGGGGGGACAGCCAGAGAGAATACGTAATTTTTTGTAATTTTACCCTTTCCAAGCTGCCTGTAAAGTTTTTAAATAAAAGCAGACGACCCCTTTAAACCCTTTTGTAACTGCTTTTTATTGATTAGCGGTAATTGTGTGACGCGTTTCCACATTCTGCTCCATTCTCAGCCTGATCCACCTCCGCCTCCCCATACAATCTGGGGGCTATCAATGCACCTGCCCACCACTGTGCATGCGCAATAGCCACCTGGATTGAGGCATATACATGGCACCACGTAGGTGAAAAATGAGACGTTAACTCTCCCGACTCGCCATTTTGTACACAACTGATGAAGACACGATAACATTTGTGATGGAAAAAATGTTTTATATCCAAAAAAAAAAAAAACACTTTTTCTTTTATATTTGTAATAAAAAAAAATAAATTTCTCTACAGAGTCAATCTTGGTCCTCGGCAGATCGGGTGCAGGGACGGATGTGTCCTCACTGGCGTTTCTTAAGAGTCGTCGTTGCTCTGGTGAAGGCGGAAATGTAAAGTCTGATCCAAGAGTAGGTAATGCCCAGGGCGCAGTACACAGAGGTCAGCAGCAGGGGGACGAAGGGCAGGCGCCGCTGCCAGGGGGTGAAGGGGTAAATGATCTCGCACAGTAACTCCAGGGGCAGGAGGCCGCAGACGTACAGCGCTTCCAGCCGGCTCAGCAGATTCCCTTCTTTCCTGTAAAAAGCACAGAAACAAAACCACACGGCCATTGACAGCGCACCAACACAGACCAGAAGGGATCGGGTAAAGGTCTGAATGGGAGATGCTACTTTTATTATAAAGGCATTTAAACAATAATTTAAACCCCCTTTAATTTAGACTCTCTTAAGTTATTTCAGACCTATACCAGGCCCCTAAAGAAAATTAGACCACCTCCTAGTGGCGGCTACAGGAAGTCTTCTCTGTTTTGTCTACTCTGCCTTTAAGGGGGTCATCCATAACCAATATATTGATGATCTATCTTTAGATCAGGTCATCAATATCCAGTAAACACACTGATCAGCCTTTCTAGGTCTGATCTGCAGTCCCCTGGGAAAGGCCATACTGGTTTAATTGGAGATGCCATGGGGGGCTGCTATCAGCTGATCGGGGTCGGCCCCCCCAACACCATTTTAAGGGTGCATTCAGACATCCGTACAAATCGGACCGCCATGCACGGACTGGCTGCTGGTTTTTATTTCTATAGACCCGTCACGCTCGGGAGACCCACGGACAGTCCGTGAATTGTGACCGATTTGTATGTCTGAATGCGCCCTAATAGTGAGGACCCATCCGAAAGGAGAGGTCATCGATATCGAAGGTCTCGACAAGAGCTCCTCTATTACAGGAGACTGGAGGACATCTTCAGGAGTGACAACTATGTATCTCCATTGGTCTATGGACAATTTTTCCTCCATCGACCGACTCAGGAAATTTTGATTCTGATGGAAGAAACCATCAACAAGTAGGGCCGACAGCTGAGAGAAAGAAAAAGGGAAGAGGAGAAGCGGACAGACAACTTTTGCATGACTTTTTCTGACACCGCGCCGCCCGCAGGAGTCGCCGTAGTGTTTGCCGCGCTGGGCGACCACATTGGGATTGATGCGGAGACGTTTGTGAATTCTGGTTACCTGAACGAAGCCTTCAATGCACTGAAGCTGAAGATGGTGAAAAAGGCCATCAGCAAAAGCTTAATAGGCAGCTCTGAAAAGCACAGAAACATTTGGTTAATGGTCTGCACCCCACTTATCAATTTAGAGATTCATCTCTTTTCATCTTAATAAATATATTTTACCTTTTTGGATCATGGTCATTTTTTTTTGATGGATGGATATAGTTGTATGACGTCCTTTTAAGGGTTTTTTTTTGGCACGAGTTGTACTTTATGCAGGTGCAATTTTTTTTTTTGTATTTGATTTACATTCGTCTTTATTTTGGCAAAGATGTAAAAAAATAAATAAATAAATAATTCCGATGACAGTTTTTATTTACTTTACTTTGTACGGGTTTTTATGGTGGTAACGATACCACATGGTGTATTTTTTATGTTTTGGGGGGGCTTATTAAAGCTTTTCGGAAGAAAAAGCTATGTTGCTTTCTTTTATTTATTTTACTGTTATTTTAATATTACTTTTTTCTAATTTTTTTTTACTAAATTTAAAGTTACTTTAAAAGGCGATGAAGAAAATATTCATTTTTATTTTTACTTTTCAGTGGTTGTCTGGGACTTGCATATTGATGACATATCCACTGGATAGGGCCTCAATATTAAATTTGTTGGGTCTGACCACAGCACACCTACCAATCTGCCGTTTTTTTGCTCCTGAAAACCCCCAGCCTATGCAGTAATAGTACACGCAGGCAGTAGTTAGGGTATACACCTACCCCAGCAACACAGAATATGGTCAGACAGCACTGGGATCCTTACATGTACCTTTGGCCGTCTACCCATACAAGGTATGAGCTGCAATCATGAGGGGGTCTCCTTTCTAGCGTTACCATTTGAATGCTGCGATCAGTGCTGACTGCAGCATTTAAATGGTTAAATGGCAGAAATCTGAGGTTCTGAAGCTCCAAAGCCCGGGCTGCACTACTGAGACCAGTATGATGACAACCAAGTCTGTGCTGACACCCGCAGTTTACATGAGCTGATACAACTGGTTATGGCTGCCAGTCTGCTCTATTTTCAGGCAGAGGAGCTGCAGTGCAATGAAAGGCAAAGAGAGTTGAGAATGGCAGTCCTTAATGCAAGGACACAATAACCCTTATAAAGTTTTTATAAACCTATAAAACTTTTTTTTTTTTTTTCTTTTAAAAAGTTTGATATAAGACACTTACTTTACAACACAAGGAAAGGACACAATGACCCAGTTACAAACTTTTTATAAAAGTTTATCAAACTTTTTTTTCTTTTAAAAAGTTTGATACAGAGCTTATAGGACAATCACTTTACACCGCAGGGAAAGAACACAATGACCCTTACAAAGTTTTTATAAAAGTTTAGCAAACTTTTTTTTTCTTTTAAAAAGTTTGATAAAGATCTTATAGGACACTCACTTTACACCACAATGAAAGGACACAATTACCTGGTTACAAACTTTTTATAAAAGTTCATCAATCTTTTTTTTTTGTTTTAAAAAGTTCAATATAGGTCAATCACTTAGACCACAGGGAAAGGACATAATGACCCTTATAAAGTTTTCATAAAAGTTTATCAAACTTTTTTTTTTCTTTTAAAAAGTTCGATAAAGATCTTATAGGACAATCACTTTACACCACATGGAAAGGACAGTGACCCAGTTACAAACTTTTTATAAAAGTTTATCAAACTTTTTTTTTTCTTTTAAAAAGCTCGAGAAAGAGCTTATAGGACAATCATTTTACCTTGAAGAGTAAAGAGAAGAGGAAATAATGAGAAGTGACCCACAGTCGCTAGAATCAAATACATCCCAGCATCCTTTGCACTGCTGACTGCCAGTAAGCTGAAAAAATAAAAAAGAAAAGTCATAAAAGTAAAATATTCACTATATCCTGTTTGTGCTCTCCTCTCACCTGAAAGGTAAAATCGCCAGGAGGATTGCCTTCTCATGTACGTGCCATCCGAACATAAAGGAGCTGAGGGCGCAGAGGATCAGACAGCGCAGGAAGCTTCGTGGTCCCTGGGGTCTAAACCACAAACACAAAACCGATGGCTGCAAAATAGAAAAGGGCAAAATTGATGGACGCACAACATCCTAACCAAGAAGGGAGTTTTTTTATTTAAAGTAATGCCGTACCTCTAAGATATGATTGGTGGGGGTCTGACCTCTGCTAACCCCCCAGATTCTGGGAAAGACATTGCTTCCCGGCTATTTTTTCCCTCCTGCAGCCGGCCCCATTCACTTGATTGGATCTGTGCTGCAGTTCCCTTTCATGGACTGTTAGCCGATGGGCACTGTGCACAGGAACAACAGAGAGGAGGACATAGCACTACAACTGGGCTGCAGACCACTCACTGTCAGGATCGGACCCAGCTTACCATAAATTGATGGCATATCCTAGCTATAGATCATCCCTGTATACAATGGAAAGGCCATTTAATAAAAATAAAGCTTCATTTTATAAAAAAGAAAAAAAGTTCTAAAACTTAAATTCCTCATCATCTGTTAGGCTGGGAACTTAGGAGACTTAAAAGGGATTTTCTCATCTTCAAAGATTGATATTTTTCAGATGCACCTTGTAAATATAAGCACTTTTGCAATTTGCTGCTAATTAAAATTTGCAGCCGTTCTTGAGATAGTAACACTTTTTCTTTTGTTTACAGCTCGTTGCCTGGGAGACCGACCACCGCTGCTCTCTTAAGGTTGTAAGCGCTGCGCTGAAGCTGGCTTTAAGAGGTAACAATGCGCTCCAGATCAACTTCAAAACAAGTGCTTACAAGATCAAACAGAAGAGATCTTTTAAGCACCGTTAATGTTTTGCTGTCTATCAGCGGCAGTCGGTCTCCAAGGCAACGAGCTGTAAAACAAAAAGGAAAAAGTGTTAATATTTCAAGAATGGATTAAAATTTTAATAAGCAGTAAATTGAAAAATTGCTTATAGTTACCAGCACTATCCGACTATATCCATTTATGAAGATGGAAATATAACCCTTTAATTTCTGTATTCCTGGACACTGCACAGACACATTGTAACAAACCATCAGGAGAGAGATTTGTGCTTCTGCAGTACCAGTATAGATAGAAGTGTAAGGATTAAAGTCGTCATTGGTGTGATGGACAGAAGGACGCTGTGCTCAAACTTCTGAACCAGACCCCCGGTCATCGATCCTGTCCGGACTGAAGACGGATTCAGCAGCTGCATCTTAATGCCTGAAATTACAAGAATGAAAACAATGGGAAAAAAAAAAAGGTTTCCTGAATGTCTGCCATCTTTAAAAACCAGCGCCACACCTGTATATAGGTTGGATGCGACATTGCAGCTGTTCAGCTGCAATACCAGTCACAGCCTGAAGACAGGGGTGGCGCTGTTTCTGCAATAAGTAGGCATGTTTTTGCAATTCTGTACAACCTCTTTTAGCCCCTTTTTTTTCCTTGCCGCACATGTACAAATCAGGAAACCGAGGCCACTTTATATTCAGCGAGTGCCAGCTGTGTTATAGGTAAACCAGACCAGAGCTTGCCGTTTAACCACTTAAATGCTGCTCTCAATTTATGGCAGCGACATTTAAATGGTGTGATATCGGGAGAGGGTCCTTTCCGACCTCCATAGGCCACCCTGCAAAACGATAGCGAGGGGCCGATGGCTGATACTAAAGTATTGCTTAATACACATGTGGTCAAAATTGTTGGTACTCCTCGTTTAATGAAAGAAAAACCCACAATGGTCACAGAAATAACTTGAATCTGACAAAAGTAATAATAAATTAAAAATCTATGAAAATGAACAAATGAAAGTCAGACATTGCTTTTCTGCTTCCACAGAATTAAAAAAAATAATAAACTCATGAAATAGTCCTGGAGAGAAATGATGGGACCCCTGAAAATAATGTGACAACAGGGACATGTTAAATCAAGTTGTGTCCATTAATTATCATCACAGGTGTCTACAATCTTGTAATCAGTCAGTGGGCCTGTATATAGGGCTACAGATACTCACTGTGCTTGTATATAGGGTTACAGATACTCACTGTGCTGTATATAGGGCTACAGATACTCACTGTGCCTGTATATAGGGCTACAGATACTCACTGTGCTGTATATAGGGCTACAGATACTCACTGTGCTGTATATAGGGCTACAGATACTCACTGTGCCTGTATATAGGGCTACAGATACTCACTGTGCTGTATATAGGGCTACAGATACTCACTGTGCCTGTATATAGGGCTACAGATACTCACTGTGCCTGTATATAGGGCTACAGATACTCACTGTGCCTGTATATAGGGCTACAGATACTCACTGTGCTGTATATAGGGCTACAGATACTCACTGTGCTGTATATAGGGCTACAGATACTCACTGTGCCTGTATATAGGGCTACAGATACTCACTGTGCTGTATATAGGGCTACAGATACTCACTGTGCTGTATATAGGGCTACAGATACTCACTGTGCCTGTATATAGGGCTACAGATACTCACTGTGCTGTATATAGGGCTACAGATACTCACTGTGCCTGTATATAGGGCTACAGATACTCACTGTGCTGTATATAGGGCTACAGATACTCACTGTGCTGTTTGGTGACATGGTGTGTACCACACTCAACATGGACCAGAGGAAGCAAAGGAAAGAGTTGTCTCAGGAGATTAGAAAGAAAATTATAGACAAGAATGTTAAAGGTTATAAGACCATCTCCAAGCAGCTTGATGTTCCTGTGACTACAGTTGCACATATTATTCAGAAATTTAAGATCTATGGGACTGTAGCCAACCTCCCTGGACGTGGGTGCAGGAGGAAAATTGATGACAAATCAAAGAGACGGATAATACGAATGGTAACAAAAGAGCCCAGGATAATGTCTAAAGAGATTAAAGGTGAACTTCAAGCTCAAGGAACATCAGTGTCAGATCGCACCATCTGTCGTTGTTTGATCGAAAGTGGACTTCATGGGAGACCACCAAAGAGAACACAATTGTTGAAAAAAAATCATAAAAAAGCCAGACTGGAATTTGCCAAACTACATGTTGACAAGCCACAAAGCTTCTGGGAGAATGTCCTATGGACAGATGAGACAAAAATGGAAGTTCTTGGCAAGGCACATCAGCTCTATGTTCACAGACGGAAAAATGAAGCATATCAAGAAAGGAACACTGTCCCTACTGTGAAACATGGTGGAGGCTCTGTTATGTTCTGGGGCTGCTTTGCTGCATCTGGTACAGGGTGTCTTGAATCTGTGCAGGATACAATGAAATCTCAAGACTATCAAGGGATTCTAGAGATAAATGTGCTGCCCAGTGTCAGTAAGCTTGGTCTCAGTCGCAGGTCATGGGTCTTGCAACAGGATAATGACCCAAAACACACAGCTAAAAACACCCAAGAATGGCTAAGAGGAAAACATTGGACTATTCTGAAGTGGCTTCTATGAGCCCTGACCTAAATCCTATGGAGCATCTTTGGAAAGAGCTGAAACATTCTGGAAAAGGCAACCTTCAAACACGAGACAACTGGAGCAGTTTGCTCATGAGGAGTCGGCCGAAATACCTGTGGAGAGGTGCAGAAGTCTCATTGACAGTTACAGCAATCGTCTGATCACAGCGATCGCCTCAAAAGGTTCAACAAAATATTAAGTTAAGAAGAAGAACCATCATTTCTGTCCAGGCCGATTTCATGAGTTTAATTCTGTGGAAGCAGAAAAGCAATGTCTGACTTTCATTTGTTCATTTTCATAGATTTTTAATTTATTATTACTTTTGTCAGATTCAAGTTATTTCTGTGACCATTGTGGGTTTTTCTTTCATTAAACGAGGGGTACCAACAATTTTGACCACGTGTGTACGTAGTACATGTCATCCTACAATTGCAGGTTCAAGTCCTCCAAAAGAAAACCTCAAAAATAAAGTGAAATGTTAAAAAAAAAAAAAACAAAACCCACAACATACAATTTTTCCCAAAATAAAATAATTTGGCATCTCAATATATGCAAAAACGCGATGCATGAAAATACAAAATTATGTAACTTATATGGTATATGCCATAAAGGGGAAAAAAAAAGCATTTTTGGTCACCACAGCTCCTCCAGTAAACAGTGATCAAAGTGTCCTTTCTACCCGAACACAGAACCATAAAAACTACAGCACACCACATGAAAAGAAGCCCTCATGCAGCTCCATCAACAGAAAAATTAAAGTTCTGGATCTTGGTAAATGGCAAAATAAAAAATCTATTTTTTTTTTTTATTATTTTTTTTTTTTTTACAAAATTCAGAATTTTTTTAACCACTTTAGTGGTTAAAAATATTCAGAACTTTGTAAAAAAAAAAAAAAAAAAATAGAGAAAAAAATAAATATTTTTTTTTGTCATTTACCGAGATCCAATTTTTTTTATTTTTCTGTTGATTATACATTATATATACAGTGCCTACAAGTAGTATTCAACCCCCTGCAGATTTAGCTGGTTGACACATGCGGAATTAACTTGGCATTGTGACATTTGTGCTGTAGATCAGCCTGGAAGTGGGAAATGCACTGCAGCAAATTTTTTTTTTTTTTTTAAAACGTTAAAAGTTAATTCAGTGTCATTTATTATTCAACCCCTCAAACCACAAGAATTCTGTTTGGTCCCCCTAAAGTATTAAGAAGTAGTTCAGGCACCAAGAATAATGAGCTTCACATGTGTGGATTAAAGATCTCTTTTGCCAGCCTTTTCTGACTATTTAAGACCCTCCCCAAACTTGTGAACAGCACTCAGACATGGTCAACATGGGAAAGACAAAGGAGCATTCCAAGGCCATCAGAGACAAGATCGTGGAGGGTCACAAGGCTGGCAAGGGGTACAAAACCCTTTCCAAGGAGTTGGGCCTACCTGTCTCCACTGTTGGGAGCATCATCCGTAAGTGGAAGGCTTATGGAACTACTGTTAGCCTTCCACGGCCAGGACAGCCTTTGAAAGTGTCCTCCCGTGCCGAGGCCAGGCTTGTCCGAAGAGTCAAGGCTAACCCAAGGACAACAAGGAAGGAGCTCCGGGAAGATCTCATGGCAGTGGGGACATTGGTTTCAGTCAATACCATAAGTAATGTACTCCACTGCAATGGTCTCCGTTCCAGACGAGCCCGTAAAGTACCTTTACTATCAAAGCGTCATGTCAAGTCTCGTCTACAGTTTGCTCATGATCACTTGGAGGACTCTGAGACAGACTGGTTCAAGGTTCTATGGTCTGATGAGACCAAGATCGAGATCTTTGGTGCCAACCACACACGTGACGTTTGGAGACTGGATGGCACTGCATACGACCCCAAGAATACAATCCCTACAGTCAAGCATGGTGGTGGCAGCATCATGCTGTGGGGCTGTTTCTCAGCCAAGGGGCCTGGCCATCTGGTCCGCATCCATGGGAAGATGGATACCTGGAGATTTTGGCCAAGAACCTCCGCTCCTCCATCAAGGATCTTAAGATGGGTCGTAATTTCATCTTCCAACAAGACAACGACCCAAAGCACACAGCCAAGAAAACCAAGGCCTGGTTCAAGAGGGAAAAAGTCAAGGTGTTGGAGTGGCCTAGTCAGTCTCCTGACCTTAACCCAATTGAAAACTTGTAGAAGGAGCTCAAGAATAAAGTCCACATGAGACACCCAAAGAACCTAGATAACTTGGAGAAGATCTGCATGGAGGAGTGGGCCAAGATAACTCCACAGACCTGTGCCGGCCTGATCAGGTCTTATAAAAGACGATTATTAGCTGTAATTGCAAACAAGGGTTATTCCACAGAATATTAAACATAGGGGTTGTATAATAATTGACTTTTATGTTTAAAATGTAATAAAATTCAACTGAGCAACATAACTTTTTGGTTTGTAAGATTTAAGCTTCTGTTCATAAAACCTACTCTCGTTTGCAGTTTGAAGGCTCTAACTTATTTGCATCTTATCAAACCAGCTAAATCTGCAGGGGGTTGAATACTACTTGTAGGCACTGTATATTATATTTATATATATAACTGTATATATATATATATATATATATATATATATATATATATATATATATATATAACTGTATATATATATATATATATATATATATATATATATATATATATATATATATATATATATATATATATATATATATATATATATATAACTGTATATATGTATATATATATATATAACTGTGTATATGTATATATATATAACTGTAGGAAGAAGATTAGAACCGAAAAATAAGTTACCAAACAAATATATAAAGGAGATAACGAGTATCTCCATAATGGGAACTATTCAGAGGACTATGTATATAGGGCCATTCGTATAAATAACATATGTCACGGAGTGCCTAAGCAGGAAAATACGAATATATGGCCAAACAATATAGTAAAGAGTATCTTTATTGAAAAAATATACATATAAATAAATAATCACAATATCATTACAGGTAATGGTGGCACAACATATGTAAGAAAACATTTACAGAGACATAAATAAAACATACTTAAAACCAACCACCAGGTGTCGCCACAGAGTGCAGATACCGCATGCCTTATATAGCATTATGAGCAATAGCCATATCAATAAGTGTAATCATATATAAATGATGAGTGGCTAACAAATTTATCGACAGCACAGCCACCTAAAGATGTGCACCTTCATAATGTATATGTAATGTATAAAGAAATACCAAGAGAAGGAAATAACACATCAAACATATGATTCACCTTAATATTGCGGTCAAGACTGCACGCTGTGTCGCTCCCCGACGCGCGTTTCGGCGCTCCTGCCTTTTTGAAAAAGGCAGGAGCGCCGAAACGCGCGTCGGGGAGCGACACAGCGTGCAGTCTTGACCGCAATATTAAGGTGAATCATATGTTTGATGTGTTATTTCCTTCTCTTGGTATTTCTTTATACATTACATATACATTATGAAGGTGCACATCTTTAGGTGGCTGTGCTGTCGATAAATTTGTTAGCCACTCATCATTTATATATGATTACACTTATTGATATGGCTATTGCTCATAATGCTATATAAGGCATGCGGTATCTGCACTCTGTGGCGACACCTGGTGGTTGGTTTTAAGTATGTTTTATTTATGTCTCTGTAAATGTTTTCTTACATATGTTGTGCCACCATTACCTGTAATGATATTGTGATTATTTATTTATATGTATATTTTTTCAATAAAGATACTCTTTACTATATTGTTTGGCCATATATTCGTATTTTCCTGCTTAGGCACTCCGTGACATATATATAACTGTGTATATGTATATATATATATATAAAACTGTGTATATATATATATATATATATATAAAACTGTGTATATATATATATATATATATATAAAACTGTGTATATGTATATATATATATATATATATATATATATATATATAAAACTGTATATATATATATATATATATATATATATATATATATATATATATATATATATATATATATATATATATATATATATATATATATATATATATATAAGGATATGAGTTTCGTATCGCCGCAATCGAACAGACCTGGAGAATCCTGTGTGATAAAGACCATATTCCATTCCTGGGAAAATTGGATAAAAACTAATAAAGATCCTCAAGGCCTCGTTCAGACGGCCGATGTTCTTGTACGAGTGTTATCTGTGGCTTTCACGGACAGCCGTCGTACCTGTGATATTATATGGGGCCATTCATACGAGTGTCCGTGATTTTTCCCAGACAGACGGTCCACGGAAAATCACGAAGACAGGTCCGATTTTGCTGGAAAATTGGCAGTGCAAGTGTATGGGTCTGTCGAAAAATCTAATCGCAATCGGATGACATCCAAGTGCAGTCTGATATTTACAGACTGTCAGAAAGGAGAAGGTGGAGAAACTTTATTTTTTTCTTTCTCCACCTTCTCCTTTTCTTACGGGAAAAACTGATCACAATCTGACCAAAATAACCGGTCCGTTCTCTTACGTGAGAAAACCGGACGTCTGAATGAGGCTTAGGAGTTTGTCACCCAGTGCAGAGATAAATCTAAAAACTCTTCTAATAAAAGCTATAATAATAATAATAATCGGAGGAGGACTCTGGGACGTGATAATGAGAAGTGCGGTTTATTACAATTACCGATAACAGACAGGGCTTTGTCCGCGCCATTGTACAATGCCCAGAAGTTTGGAGCCCAGTACGCGTGGCAGAGGCCTCTCTTAAAAGGAAAAAGGCGGGAAAGGACTTGCGGAAGCTGACCCTATAAAAGAAAAATATATATATATATATCAAATTCATGGCTGCCAATGATATAGTCATCATCAATAGTTACTCCGGTCAAATCAAACATTGGGCTTTAATTGTACAAAGGTAACACTTCCTGTCACTTGGCTCATGTACCGTCGGGTTCTCCCCTTTGAGAAAAGTTTTCCTAGAAGATCTGTTTGTAGTAAAAAAAAAAACTTTTTACTCAACCTCCCCATGTCCAGCGCTGAGACTACAGTATCTGTTGTTGTCGTCCGCAGTGCTGATATCATGTCGACAGCACTGCAACCAATCCATGAGCTCAGCAGTGCTGAGTGGCTCGTGCTTTCAATAGATAATTGATTGGCTGCAGCGCTATCAACGTAATGAAAGCGGACAATAACAAACACCAGGAGCAGCGGGGGAGACTCAGCACTGCAGCTGGGGAGGGTGAGTAAAGCACCGTTTTTTTTTGTTTTTTTTAACTATTAATGGACCTTGTAGCAAAAAAATTTCTGAAAAGGGACAATCCCTTTAAGAAAGAGTGGGCAGCATCAGACTGGTGATTTTTCAAAAACAAATACTTATTATCAAAAGCAGCCAGAAAAATCCTAAATGACCTCCCCTAAAGGACTTTCTAAGAAAAATCCGGTCCGAATTTTTGGGTTATGGGATCCCAATATACAGAGCGGGACCTGACAATCCTTCCTCTATAAATACAATTGCGGGACGAGATGTAGGTCTGAAGGTCACCATTCACTTTCCCATACAATGTACTGAACAACACGGAAAAAAAATTACAAGTGGGATAAAATAGTGGGATGTAATTCTGCCATTGATTTTTGGGGTTCTGTTTTTACGGCGTCCATTGGGTGCTAAAAATGACCTAGTAACATGAGTCTTCAGGTCAGTGCGACTACGGAAATCCCAAACTTTCATGTTTTGTTTTTATTTTAAATTATGAATAAAATGTAAAAGTTTAGAATAAAAAAAAAAAGTGTTTTTCATCGTCATTTTCCGAGACCCGAAACTTAATTTTTCTGTTGGTGGAGCTGTGCGAGGGCTTTTTCTATGGCAATACAAGCTCGTGTTTTCCTTGATACCATTTTGGGGCAGATAGAAGCTTTTTATTTAATTTTTTTTGCAGAGTTGCTGCAACTAAAAAGATCTTATTCTGGCATTTCAATTTATTTTCTCTTTATAGTTTTAACCAAATCAGCTTAATCTTTATATTTTGGTAGATCGGACATTCACGGACGCAGCGATACCACATGTGTTTATTTCTCTTCATCTTTATTTTTAACTTATTTTAAATTGGTGAAAAGGGGGTAGTTTGCAATTTTACATTTTTTTTTTTTTTTTTTCCTTAATTTTTTTTTAGAGTCTTAGAGGACATGAACCTGTGATCAGATATTCGCTTATACTATATATTGCAATACCACAGTATTATGTAGCAAAAAATTGTGGTCTCCTATGAATGTCAGCCTCGAACTGGTCTTCATAGGAGTACCATCATGGCAGGCACAGGCGCAGGAGTACCATCATGGCAGGCACAGGCGCAGGAGTACCATCATGGCAGGCACAGGCGCAGGAGTACCATCATGGCAGGCGCAGGAGTACCATCATGGCAGGTACAGGAGTACCATCATGGCAGGCACAGGCGCAGGAGTACCATCATGGCAGGCACAGGCGCAGGAGTACCATCATGGCAGGCACAGGAGCACCATCATGGCAGGCGCAGGCGTACCATCATGGCAGGCGCAGGAGTACCATCATGGCAGGCACAGGCGCAGGAGTACCATCATGGCAGGCACAGGCGCAGGAGTACCATCATGGCAGGCACAGGCGCAGGAGTACCATCATGGCAGGCACAGGCGCAGGAGTACCATCATGGCAGGCACAGGCGCAGGAGTACCATCATGGCAGGCACAGGAGTACCATCATGGCAGGCACAGGAGTACCATCATGGCAGGCACAGGAGCACCATCATGGCAGGCACAGGCGCAGGAGTACCATCTATGGCAGGCACAGGCGCAGGAGTACCATCATGGCAGGCACAGGCGCAGGAGTACCATCATGGCAGGCACAGGCGCAGGAGTACCATCATGGCAGGCACAGGCGCAGGAGTACCATCATGGCAGGCACAGGCGCAGGAGTACCATCATGGCAGGCACAGGCGCAGGAGTACCATCATGGCAGGCACAGGCGCAGGAGTACCATCATGGCAGGCACAGGCGCAGGCGTACCATCATGGCAGGCACAGGCGCAGGCGTACCATCATGGCAGGCACAGGCGTACCATCATGGCAGGCACAGGCGTACCATCATGGCAGGCACAGGCGTACCATCATGGCAGGCACAGGCGTACCATCATGGCAGGCACAGGCGTACCATCATGGCAGGCACAGGCGTACCATCATGGCAGGCACAGGCGTACCATCATGGCAGGCACAGGCGTACCATCATGGCAGGCACAGGGGCAGGAGTACCATCATGGCAGGCGCAGGAGTACCATCATGGCAGGCACAGGCGCAGGCGTACCATCATGGCAGGCACAGGCGTACCATCATGGCAGGCACAGGCGTACCATCATGGCAGGCACAGGGGCAGGAGTACCATCATGGCAGGCGCAGGAGTACCATCATGGCAGGCACAGGCGCAGGAGTACCATCATGGCAGGTACAGGAGTACCATCATGGCAGGCACAGGCGCAGGAGTACCATCATGGCAGGCACAGGTGCAGGAGTACCATCATGGCAGGCACAGGTGCAGGAGTACCATCATGGCAGGCACAGGCGCAGGAGTACCATCATGGCAGGCACAGGCGCAGGAGTACCATCATGGCAGGCGCAGGAGTACCATCATGGCAGGCACAGGCGTACCATCATGGCAGGCACAGGCGTACCATCATGGCAGGCACAGGCGCAGGAGTACCATCATGGCAGGCACAGGCGCAGGAGTACCATCATGGCAGGCACAGGCGCAGGAGTACCATCATGGCAGGCACAGGCGTACCATCATGGCAGGCACAGGCGTACCATCATGGCAGGCACAGGCGTACCATCATGGCAGGCACAGGCGCAGGAGTACCATCATGGCAGGCACAGGCGCAGGAGTACCATCATGGCAGGCACAGGCGCAGGAGTACCATCATGGCAGGCACAGGCACAGGAGCACCATCATGGCAGGCACAGGCGTACCATCTATGGCAGGCACAGGCGCAGGAGTACCATCATGGCAGGCACAGGAGTACCATCATGGCAGGCACAGGCGCAGGAGTACCATCATGGCAGGCACAGGAGTACCATCATGGCAGGCACAGGCGCAGGAGTACCATCATGGCAGGCACAGGCGCAGGAGTACCATCATGGCAGGCACAGGCGCAGGAGTACCATCATGGCAGGCACAGGCGCAGGAGTACCATCATGGCAGGCACAGGCGCAGGAGTACCATCATGGCAGGCACAGGCGCAGGAGTACCATCATGGCAGGCACAGGCGTACCATCATGGCAGGCACAGGCGTACCATCATGGCAGGCACAGGCGTACCATCATGGCAGGCACAGGCGTACCATCATGGCAGGCACAGGCGTACCATCATGGCAGGCACAGGCGCAGGAGTACCATCATGGCAGGCGCAGGAGTACCATCATGGCAGGCACAGGCGCAGGAGTACCATCATGGCAGGTACAGGAGTACCATCATGGCAGGCACAGGCGCAGGAGTACCATCATGGCAGGCACAGGCGCAGGAGTACCATCATGGCAGGCACAGGTGCAGGAGTACCATCATGGCAGGCACAGGCGCAGGAGTACCATCATGGCAGGCACAGGCGCAGGAGTACCATCATGGCAGGTACAGGTGCAGGAGTACCATCATGGCAGGCACAGGCGCAGGAGTACCATCATGGCAGGCGCAGGAGTACCATCATGGCAGGCACAGGCGTACCATCATGGCAGGCACAGGCGTACCATCATGGCAGGCACAGGCGTACCATCATGGCAGGCACAGGCGCAGGAGTACCATCATGGCAGGCACAGGTGCAGGAGTACCATCATGGCAGGCACAGGTGCAGGAGTACCATCATGGCAGGCACAGGTGCAGGAGTACCATCATGGCAGGCACAGGCGCAGGAGTACCATCATGGCAGGCACAGGCGCAGGAGTACCATCATGGCAGGCACAGGCGCAGGAGTACCATCATGGCAGGTACAGGCGCAGGAGTACCATCATGGCAGGTACAGGTGCAGGAGTACCATCATGGCAAGCACAGGTGCAGGAGTACCATCAAGGCAGGCACAGGCGTACCATCATGGCAGGCACAGGCATACCATCATGGCAGGCACAGGCATACCATCATGGCAGGCACAGGCATACCATCATGGCAGGCACAGGCATACCATCATGGCAGGCACAGGCGCAGGAGTACCATCATGGCAGGCACAGGTGCAGGAGTACCATCATGGCAGGCACAGGCGTACCATCATGGCAGGCACAGGCATACCATCATGGCAGGCACAGGCATACCATCATGGCAGGCACAGGCGCAGGAGTACCATCATGGCAGGCACAGGAGTACCATCATGGCAGGCACAGGCGCAGGAGTACCATCATGGCAGGTACAGGTGCAGGAGTACTATCATGGCAAGCACAGGTGCAGGAGTACCATCATGGCAGGCACAGGCGTACCATCATGGCAGGCACAGGCGTACCATCATGGCAGGCACAGGCGTACCATCATGGCAGGCACAGGCGTACCATCATGGCAGGCACAGGCGTACCATCATGGCAGGCACAGGCGCAGGAGTACCATCATGGCAGGCGCAGGAGTACCATCATGGCAGGCACAGGCGCAGGAGTACCATCATGGCAGGTACAGGAGTACCATCATGGCAGGCACAGGCGCAGGAGTACCATCATGGCAGGCACAGGCGCAGGAGTACCATCATGGCAGGCACAGGTGCAGGAGTACCATCATGGCAGGCACAGGCGCAGGAGTACCATCATGGCAGGCACAGGCGCAGGAGTACCATCATGGCAGGTACAGGTGCAGGAGTACCATCATGGCAGGCACAGGCGCAGGAGTACCATCATGGCAGGCGCAGGAGTACCATCATGGCAGGCACAGGCGTACCATCATGGCAGGCACAGGCGTACCATCATGGCAGGCACAGGCGTACCATCATGGCAGGCACAGGCGCAGGAGTACCATCATGGCAGGCACAGGTGCAGGAGTACCATCATGGCAGGCACAGGTGCAGGAGTACCATCATGGCAGGCACAGGTGCAGGAGTACCATCATGGCAGGCACAGGCGCAGGAGTACCATCATGGCAGGCACAGGCGCAGGAGTACCATCATGGCAGGCACAGGCGCAGGAGTACCATCATGGCAGGTACAGGCGCAGGAGTACCATCATGGCAGGTACAGGTGCAGGAGTACCATCATGGCAAGCACAGGTGCAGGAGTACCATCAAGGCAGGCACAGGCGTACCATCATGGCAGGCACAGGCATACCATCATGGCAGGCACAGGCATACCATCATGGCAGGCACAGGCATACCATCATGGCAGGCACAGGCATACCATCATGGCAGGCACAGGCGCAGGAGTACCATCATGGCAGGCACAGGTGCAGGAGTACCATCATGGCAGGCACAGGCGTACCATCATGGCAGGCACAGGCATACCATCATGGCAGGCACAGGCATACCATCATGGCAGGCACAGGCGCAGGAGTACCATCATGGCAGGCACAGGAGTACCATCATGGCAGGCACAGGCGCAGGAGTACCATCATGGCAGGTACAGGTGCAGGAGTACTATCATGGCAAGCACAGGTGCAGGAGTACCATCATGGCAGGCACAGGAGTACCATCATGGCAGGCACAGGCGTACCATCATGGCAGGCACTGGTGTCTTCAGGAGACCCCGGGCTACCATGGCAACCCATTGGCATTGCATCACGAGGGAGGGAGGGAGGGATGGGGGCGATGGGTTCGTGGAACGGCGCGCCCCTGAGACGTGTGCCGTAAATGCCTCACCCCTGGGTAACATAGCCGCCATTTGTTGGGAAAGATGCGGATAGGGGAAAATGTAAAGAAAAATAGGAAATATTTTCTTTACTTATGTCACACACTGTGCCCCCCCAAAAATCATATGAATTCATTCTTTTTATTGCCGATTTCCTCTGTAACTGGGGTTGTTATAGTAGCCCCAGTTACAGTGCAAATTCAGCCTCCTGCCTGCATAGCAGAGCTGACTGGGTCTCCGGGGCACAGCTGCTCCTGCTCTCCCTGCACCCAGTAATCACAAGATAATTTTATTCAAAAAGAGCAACCTTACCAAATTTAACATGTCAGGCATAGTGAACGGGGCACTTTTTTTCTTTTTTTAAATTAATAATTACTATTTTTTTTTGTTCAGTCCAACTCCCAAAAAAATCTAATAAAAAGTGATGAAAAAGTCAAATGTACCTCCCAAAAAAAGAAACAAAAAAACACCGTCATACACGTTAATGAACAAACATCTTTTTTTTTTCTCATCAAGGAAAAATCAGATCTGGTAAAATTCCTTTAATCTGGAAACGAAGCGACAAGTGGAGATCATAAAATATTCTGGATGATCAGATTTGCTGCATAGGTTCCAACAAAAATCATAGAATTTGCATGCACATTGGTGAATAAAACATACCAAGTATATAAAGGGTCCAAACGAAACCGCGAAAACCAGCACAACTATGACGGCCAAAGCGAGGAGGCGCAAAAGACTGAAACTTCTCCATCGTATGGAGCCGTCTGTGGAGCAAGACAGGAGGAGAAGAAACTGAGCCATAATCAGGGAGACCGGATCTGATATAATAGCGGACGCACTATTACTAACCTGGATTATTCACAGTAAAGCAGTAACAGCGCAATAAGTAGATGCCGTACGCCGGGGCGATGTACAAGTAGATGTGTTTAAAGTTTAAGAGGACAGCGAAGAGGAGTGCGCTCTCCAGGTGTCTCTTCTGCCAAAGAAAAATGTCAATTATTTTATCATCTTATGTCTATTTTGGAACAGACTCTAACTTCTAAAAGGGGGGTCTTCATTCCAGACAATCCTAGGAGGATCCCCCCAATAATAAGCTAATCAAATGATCTCCCAGTGCTGAGACTCCCATTGATCAGCTGGGGAACCTGGCTGTAAGCCTATATATAATTTCACTGCAGGACAGAGTGAGAATCAGAGTAAAAAAAAGAGGCTGGTGCTGCTGCTTTTGGGTGTTTATCACTTTCACAGTGCAGGATTCACAGTTACACTGCACAGTACTGGAGACGCTAAGGTTGGTTTCTTTTTTGCAAAATGTTTTTTTTTTTTTTTTTTTTTTTACAGGTTTAATAACAAGCAGAATTGATCACAATAATATAATACTAAGGGGGAAATTCAATACGCCTGGTGTAGAGCACGCTAGTAGTCTTAAAAAAGTGCTCGTAGGAGTGCAGTTCCTGATTCATTAATGAATTAGACACGTCTGTTACCTAGCATGCACCACTGCCAGAATTGTACACCAGTCGTATATTTCTGGAGTAGGTTACACCCCTTTAGTGGTGTAAATTATGATGGATTTGACGGGTGGGTGATCGTGAACCCATCCCATCCTGCCCATATTGGCTGGGACTGGGGTGTAAACGCCAAAATTTGCAAAATATTTGTGCAACCTCTGAGTTGCGCAAAAATATTGTGACTTATTAAGGTGTTTATGCCAGATTTCTGGTGTAAAAACCTTAATGAATTGCATCCTTAGTATGTATCTCACTCCAGTGCAGGAATCACAGCTACACTGCACAGTACTCATCTATGCGTTCCTCAATGCTGCTTCTTTTTAGTACTTTTCTTTATATCACCCTACAGCTGTAACCTCCCAATCACCAGAAAAAAAAAACCAAAGAGTGTGTATACCCCTGCCATAACATTTACCTGAAACATGCGAGCGATGGACAGCAGCATGATCCCGGAAAGAAATCCATTATATTGGAAGTGGATATCTAAGAAAGCATTCAGGACAAGAATCACCAAATGTTAATGACCTTAACCCTTTCCTGCCGCAGTCAATTTTCATTTTTGCGCTTTCTTCTAAGACTCAACTTCTTTATTTTTCTGTCCACATAGCCGTATCAGGGCTTTTGTTATGTGGAAAGAGTTGTGGTTTTGAATGACACCATTCACTTTACCGTATAATGTACTGTAAAACACAGAAAAATGGTGAAAAATAAAAAATGCAATTCTAACTGACCTAGCATGAACTTTTTAAAAGGGGGCTTTGTGTCGCTATTTTCCAAGCACTGTATTTTTTTTTTTCTGTCAATGGACCTGTATGCGTCTTGTTTTTTGACCTCAACTAGGTAATGACACTGAAAAGAAGACCTAGACTACGTAATGACACAGAAAAGAAGACCTAGACTGGTTACGGACACCATAGAGAAGAATTAGACTAGGTAAGGACACCAGAGAAAAGACCTGAACTAGGTACAGACATCGGAGAGAAGACCTAGACTAATAACGGACACTGGAGAGAAGACCTGGATTAGGTACAGACACCAGAGAGAAGACCTAGACTAATAACGGACACCAGAGAAAAGACCTAGGCTAGGTGCAGACACTGGAGAGAAGACCTAGACTAATAACGGACACCAGAGAAAAGACCTAAACTAGGTACAGACACCAGAGAGAAGACCTAGACTAGGTACAGACATCGGAGGGAAGACCTAGACTAATAACGGACACTGGAGAGAAGACCTGGATTAGGTGCAGACACTGGAGAGAAGACCTAGACTAATAACGGACACCAGAGAAAAGACCCAGACTAGGTACAGACACCGAAGAGGAGACCTAGACTAGGTACAGACACCGAAGAGAAGACCTAGACTAGGTACAGACACTGGAGAGAAGATCTAGACTAATAACGGACACCAGAGAAAAGACCCAGACTAGGTACAGACACCGAAGAGGAGACCTAGACTAGGTACAGACACCGGAGAGGAGACCTAGACTGGGTAAGGACACAGGAAAGGTGACCTAGACTAAGCTCGGACACTGGAGAGAAGATCCAAACTAGGTAAGGACACCATAAAAAAACCCAGACTAGGTAAGGACACCAGAGCGAAGACCTAGACTAGAAAAGGACACCACAGAGAAGACCGAGACTACGAAAGGACACCGGAGAGGAAACAGACTAGGTGATGACACCGGAGAAAATACCAAGACTAGGTAATGACATCGGAGAGGAGATCTAAACTAAGTAAGGACACCAGAGAGGAGACATAGACTAGGTAAGGACTGCTGAGATGTAGTTTTTAATCAATACCATTTTGGGGTGCATACAATGTTTCAATCACTTAATATAGTACTTTTTGGGGAAACGGTGCGGTGATAAAAAATTGGCAAATGGGCAGCACGGTGGCTCAGTGGTTAGCACTGTTACTTTGCAGCGCTGGGGTCCTGGGTTCAAATCCCACCGAGGACATTATCTGCAAGGAGTTTGTATGTTCTCCCCATGTTTGTGTGGGTTTCCTCCGGGTTCTCGGATTTCCTCCAAAGATATACTGATAGGGAACGTAGATTGTGAGCCCCAATGGGGACAGTGCCCATAATGTCTGTAAAGCGCTGTGGAATTAATGGCGCTATATAAGGGAGTAAAATAAATAAACAAATTCTGGAGTTTTTATTTTTTTTCTTTTACAGCATTTACCATTTGGTTTACATAACTTTCTGTGTTGATAAATCAGACTTTTATGAACATGGCATAACCAAATATGTTTTTTTTTTGTTTTATTAATTTCTTTATTCTTGTATTGGGAAAAGGAGGGTGTGACTCAACGTAACTTTTTTAATTTTCAAAAAAGTATTTGGAATATTTTTATTTTCAGTTCCCCGAGGGGACTTGAACCTGCGATGGTGTAGTATCGGCGTCTCTGCCCCGACAGGCAGATACGCCGTCCCTCTTACCGCCGCGCTCCCCGTCCGGCGTCCTCCGGCGCTCCTGCTTCTGCTGCTGCCGGCGTGCGCAGCTTCCCGGACACTGTGCTTAGGGCGCGCGCTCCCTCCCTCTTAAAGGGGCCGCGCACGCCGTCCTAAGGAGTCCCCGGCCAATGGCCGGAGGACCTCTCATATAAAAGGCACCTCCTCCAAAATGGAGGTGCCCGTGCAAGGTTGTAGCTTTGTGTGCGACACTCTGCTTCAGCCCTCAGGTCCTGCTGCTAGCCTGACTACCAGTCCAGCCCGCCAGCCTGACTACCAGTCCAGCCCGCCAGCCTGACTACCAGTCCAGCCCGCCAGCCTGACTACCAGTCCAGCCCGCCAGCCTGACTACCAGTCCAGCCCGCCAGCCTGTCTACAGTCCAGTCCGCCAGTCTGTCTACAGTCCAGTCCGCCAGTCTGTCTATGGGCCCTGCCCGCCTTCTTACCTGGAAGCACCTGCCCGTTACCTGCTGTGCCTGCCAGCCCGCTTACCTGGAAGCACCTGCCTGTTATCTGCCGTGCCTGCCTGCTTACCTGGAAGCACCTGACTGTTAGCTGCCGTGCCTGCCAGTCCGTCTGCCCGAATCACCCGCCAGCCTGCCTGCCGTGCTCATCTGCTGTACCGGTCAGTCCCTGCCTTCTGACCCGTGGGAGTCACCTGCTCTCATACAAGGTCGGTCCCCAGAGTAGCACCTGGTCCCTCTGCTCGGTCCTTCCCTGGTCACGGAGTCGACTGAGCCGCCGTGCGACCTTGGTCGGTCCGAGTTGATACCTAGTTACGCCCCTCTGGTCCCTCCTTGCTCCGCAGCACAGAGGTTACAACACCCGGATCCGCAACAGATGGTTTGATCACTTGTATTATATATATTGCAATATTGAAAATCACAGTCTCTTACGAAGCCTAGAGTTTGGCTGAGCTTCACATGAGACCAAGATGGCAGCGACATCATGGTGAGGTAGATGGCAGCCCAAAGCATGATTTAAATGCCGTCAGAAATCGCTAGAACCGATTGCTAGGTGATGGATGTACTACACAGCTCCTGAGCCCGGTCCATACACACGCACCCAGACAGGACATAATAGTACATCCTATATCAGGAAGGGGTTAAATATCAGGGAGCCCTTTCATTGAAAGTGGGGCACCTGGCTGGCCAGAGGACTCCCGGTCCCAGCAGTAGGACTTATCAGACATTTATGGTGTATTGTATGAAAAATGTCATTAAATCAAAAGACAGTTTACATCAGTATTTATCGTATGTGTGAAAAGAGACGTCAAAGGATACGATCTATAATCAGTAGCCCGAAGTTCCAAAGAAGAAGGACAGCGAGGATGAACACCGGTCTCTCCAGCAAATCCCTCCGATCTTTTTTATCACTGATACATTGGCAGCACCTGGATCAAATCACGAGACAAAACAATGTAAAAGGACGGAAGGAAACCAGAGAAGAGAAAGGAATGGAAAGTGCAGATGATGGAAGGTAAAAGATGGAAACAGAAGGGAAAAGGAAGGACTGGCCTAATTGAGGACAATGTAGGGAAGAAAAAAAACAGGTAAGGACACTGTAGAGAAGACCTAGCCTAGAAAAGAACACTGGAGAGAAGACCTAGACTAGATAAGGACACCAGAGAGAAGACCTAGACTAGATAGATATGGACACCGGAGAGAAGACCTTGACTGTGCAAGGACACCGGAGAGATATAGACAATAAGTAATTGTAGTGAGAACAAACACTGGACAAAGAACAGGAAGCTAAGGAATGTAACATTAGGAATAAGCAGATCCAAAACAGAAATGGCAAGAAGAAAAGGAAAAGAACAACATCAAACAAAGTGAGGGAGGATAAGACAAAAAAACAACAACTAAAAATAAAGGTCAGGGGAAGAAAGAACTGTCTCTCCACTATGCTTTACCCTGCAGTCTTCACAAACTAACCAAGACATAAGTACAAGGAGCACTGACTTATCGCAGCAGTGACAGAATGCTTATAATCTACAGATAACAAGTGAGAAGAATATAAAGAACCTGCGGCGCACAAAGGGGGAGGGGCAATAATAAGAGGGAGGAGCCATTCTGTGTATAGACACATGTCAGGATCTTACTGTTTGGCGGCATAGATGAAGAAGACATCGGAGAGGATGACAGAGAACCTCTGGAAGAGGACGGTACTCGGGCTGGCGTAGTTTAGGTTTTCCACTTTCAGCATTTCAGGATCGAAGTAGAGAGCTAAGTGTGAGAGGGCGCACTCAAACCAGGCGAAAAACGGAGGGTAATCCAGCGTCCACTCGGAGGTCGCCTACAGATCAGCAATCAAAAGGGCTCATAATAAATGTCTGACGCCGACTGAGGGCCAAAACACCCGAGCGTCAGGGGTGAGAAGAGTGCACCCACCTCATAGTACCACCGAGATACAGGCAAACTGTGGGTGATCGCCAGCCAGTTCCTGTGGACCTCGAAATCTGTAGAATGACTGCGGAGAAAAATAAAAGGCGGATTATGAACTTACTGCCTTTTACAGTATTATTGGTCCATCAGATGGCAGTATTATATTATGTGGGTTGTATGGCAGCACTATGTGACAGTATTACCAGAGCTGCGTATCTCACAATTACTTAAACATTAAATGACATTAGTATTACAGTATTATCATGTGGTTTGTATGGCAGGACTATATGTGTGCTGTATATGGCATCACTGTATGGAAAATGTGAGGCAGTATTATATGGGCTGTATGGTAGCAGTATATGGCAGTATTATATGGGCTGTATGGTAGCAGTATATGGCAGTATTATTTGGGCTGTGTCGTAGCAGTATACGGCAGTACTATATGGGCTGTATGGTAGAAGTATATGGCAGTATTATATGGGCTGTATGGTAGCAGTATATGGCAGTATTATATGAGCTGTATGCTAGCAGTATATGGCAGTATTATATGGGCTGTATGGTAGCAGTATAATATGGGCTGTATGGTAGCAGTATATGGCAGTATTATATAGGCTGTATGGCGGCAGTATATGGCAGTATTATATGGGCTGTATGGTGGCACTATATGGCAGTACTATATGGCAGTATTATGTGGGCTGTATGGTAGCAGTATATGGCAGTATTATATGGGCTGTGTCGTAGCAGTATATGGCAGAATTATATGAACTGTATGCTAGCAGTATATGGCAGTATTATATGGGTTGTATGGTAGCAGTATATGAGCTGTATGGTAGTATATGGCAGTATTATATGGGCTGTATGGTAGCAGCATATGGCAGTATTATATGGGTTGTATGGTAGCAGCATATGGCAGTATTATATGGGCTGTATGGTAGCAGTATATGGCAGTATTATATGGGCGGTATGGTAGCAGTATATGGCAGTATTATATGAGCTGTATGACAGAACTATTTTGGTCCTTCATGTTGGTATTGTGAGGTCTAAGTATGATACTGTTAGTTGGGAACAGAATGTAAACATTATGTGGGTTGTACGCTGGCACTATATAATGGTGTTATGTAGCTGTGCATGGAAGTTTTACTTAACAGTATTACAGGAAATCTGTCAGTAGGATCATCCCTTCTAAGCAGTCTATATGAGTATGTAGGTCAAAGGAAGAGGAATAAAATGATACCTTGATATCTGAGAGCCGATGTCTTATTCCAGAGAAATATACATTTCTCTTAATATGTAAATGACTGTTAAGATCTCTGGGCCGGACATAGATCTCCCAATAATCTGCCTCCAGAGGTTATTGTAAATAAAAGGTGGAGTTACAAGTGTGAGACATGTATTGACTGACAGTCTCTCATAATCACATATACAGATCTGCAGTGAAATCACAACTAACACGGTACAGTACAGCCGGCGGGGTACAGCAAGGTCAGCACAGTACAGCAGAGTCGGCGCGGGACAGAAGAGCCAGCACAGGACAGCAGAGGTGAACTTTGTCTCATTACAAACATTTGGAACAGCACCTGTCCTCAGCTCTGCTGCAAAACTGCCCCGGATTATAACCAACAGTACAGCAGAGTTTAAACTTGTCTCATTAAAAACACAACGAGTACATTAGCAATTTTCTTCTCTCAGAGCTATCAGCTCTGCTGCCCCTCCACCGCACTGGCTATCAGTGGGAAGGAATCTGAAGGACTAGGAGAGGACAACTGCATATATTTAGCTCTGCTGTACTCTTTCACTTTTGACCTCACTGCAGAGCTGAATGTAATTATGAGAGCAGACTGTCGGTCATTACATGTCTCACACTGGTAACTCCCCCTATGATTTATAATATCTTAACAGCTGATTTACATATTAAGAAAAAAAGTGGATTTCTCAGGAACAAGACATCGGATCACAGATATCAAGGTATCATTATATAACGCTTCCTATGGCCTACATGCTCATATAGACGACTCAGGAGGGTGGATCCTTTCCCTTTAAGGCAGTGGTATTCGGGCACTACATGGCAGGATTATTTTTGCACTATATGATGACATTATGTGGACAGTATATGGCAGTATTCTTTGCGGTATTATGTGGGCTTTAGGGCAATACTATGCAGGTTGCATAGCAGCATTATTTCAGCACCGCAGTATATGGATATATGTGGGCAGAGTTATTTGCACAATGACATAGGCAGCATTATTCAGGCACTATATGGCGGTATTACACAAGCTGCTTACATCATACACTGTATTAGGATGAGGCCTCCCATCACCAGGGTAATGGTGGGGTGTTAGGGTGACACCACGTATATACACACCACCTGCATGCACTGACAGCATACACAGGGGGGTGGTATATGAGGGGTGCACTTACTTTCAACCATGCAGTGTATGTATATAGGGGCATTTTCCATCTGTGTCAGCTGTGAGACCCCAGGCTACAGCTCTGCTATCCCCACCCATTGACATGGCAAAGCATGCTGGAACTTGTAGTCCCCTCTACTAATACGAAACATAACGCTGCCCCCTCCTTACTAGGTCGGTATGAGGAGACATTTCAGCAGGGAGACCCCGAGAGACAGAGTCACAAACCATCCCCTGTCCCCAGATTCCCGGCTCCGGGTTCCACTGTCCACGCTTCCGGCACTGTGGGCCACCATCTTGGTACACCCGGACAATACGCCGGCAGGCGGGGCAGTGACGTCACGTATGGGGGCGTGGTCTGGTTCAACCACATGGTCTCAACCTCGGCAGTCGGGATGTCCAGTGTCTGCTGCACCAAGGAGCCGGGATTGTCTGCACCGAGGAGCAGGGATTGTCTGCACCGAGGAGCCCGAACACTGAGGATGTGATATAGAAAAAAAAAAGGATTCTAGATGTCTTCTTTAACTAAACTGTAATTAATGTGTTCCTATGAACATGCCCTTGAAGTGATTGACCACGCCCCCATGACTACTATTTTGAGCATTCCGAACTTTTACACCTATGGGATAATTTCTGGAGACTAGGCTCCCAACTACATGTACTTTACCCAACTGCTACAGAAAAAGTGCAAAGTACCACACAAGTGCATAGTGATAATGTACATCACATCCCTCCAGAAAAAAGGGACCCAATATATTTACCCCACCAAAGGGAGGACTCTGATCTCTGTGATCCAGACAGATCGTAGATCCAGTGTCCACTTGAGATATTACACAAAAAAGTGTGACCGATCTCTGAAGGAACAGTGGAGAAATAAAGGATCAACAGTGTCCCTCATGAACAGTCTCTTGTAATAATAAATAATGTACATTCTATGGGGTAATGATCCAGCTGTCCAGTCGTTAATTACTTCTAGAATAAGATACTTATATTCTTGTACATAGGGGCAGTATTATAGTAGTTATATTCTTGTACATAGGGGCAGTATTATAGTAGTTATATTCTTGTACATAGGGGGCAGTATTATAGTAGTTACATTCTTGTACATAGGAGGCAGTATTATAGTAGTTATATTCTTGTACATAGGGAGCAGTATTATAGTAGTTATATTCTTGTACATAGGGGCAGTATTATAGTAGTTATATTCTTGTACATAGGGGGCAGTATTATAGTAGTTATATTCTTGTACATAGGAGGCAGTATTATAGTAGTTATATTCTTGTACATAGGGAGCAGCATTATAGTAGTTATATTCTTGTACATAGGGGCAGTATTATAGTAGTTATATTCTTGTACATAGGAGGCAGTATTATAGCAGTTATATTCTTGTACATAGGAGGCAGTATTATAGCAGTTATATTCTTGTACATAGGAGGCAGTATTATAGTAGTTATATTCTTGTACATAGGGGCAGTATTATAGTAGTTATATTCTTGTACATAGGAGGCAGTATTATAGCAGTTATATTCTTGTACATAGGAGGCAGTATTATAGTAGTTATATTCTTGTACATAGGGAGCAGTATTATAGTAGTTATATTCTTGTACATAGGAGCAGTATTATAGTAGTTATATTCTTGTACATAGGGGGCAGTATTATAGTAGTTACGTTCTTGTACATAGGAGGCAGTATTATAGTAGTTATATTCTTGTACATAGGGAGCAGTATTATAGTAGTTATATTCTTGTACATAGGAGCAGTATTATAGTAGTTATATTCTTGTACATAGGGGGGCAGTATTATAGTAGTTATATTCTTGTACATAGGAGGCAGTATTATAGTAGTTATATTCTTGTACATAGGGAGCAGTATTATAGTAGTTATATTCTTGTACATAGGGGCAGTATTATAGTAGTTATATTCCTGTACATAGGAGGCAGTATTATAGCAGTTATATTCTTGTACATAGGAGGCAGTATTATAGTAGTTATATTCTTGTACATAGGAGGCAGTATTATAGCAGTTATATTCTTGTACATAGGAGGCAGTATTATAGTAGTTATATTCTTGTACATAGGAGGCAGTATTATAGTAGTTATATTCTTGTACATAGGGGCAGTATTATAGTAGTTATATTCTTGTACATAGGAGGCAGTATTATAGCAGTTATATTCTTGTACATAGGAGGCAGTATTATAGCAGTTATATTCTTGTACATAGGAGGCAGTATTATAGTAGTTATATTCTTGTACATAGGAGCAGTATTATAGTAGTTATATTCTTGTACATAGGGGGCAGTATTATAGTAGTTATATTCTTGTACATAGGGAGCAGTATTATAGTAGTTATATTCTTGTACATAGGGGCAGTATTATAGTAGTTACATTCTTGTACATAGGGGGCAGTATTATAGTAGTTACATTCTTGTACATAGGAGGCAGTATTATAGTAGTTATATTCTTGAACATAGGGGCAGTATTATAGTAGTTATATTCTTGTACATAGGGAGCAGTATTATAGTAGTTATATTCTTGTACATAGGAGCAGTATTATAGTAGCTATATTCTTGTACATAGGAGCAGTATTATAGTAGTTATATTCTTGTACATAGGAGGCGGTATTATAGTAGTTACATTCTTGTACATAGGAGGCAGTATTATAGTAGTTATATTCTTGTACATAGGGAGCAGTATTATAGTAGTTATATTCTTGTACATAGGAGCAGTATTATAGTAGTTATATTCTTGTACATAGGGGGCAGTATTATAGTAGTTATATTCTTGTACATAGGAGGCAGTATTATAGTAGTTATATTCTTGTACATAGGGAGCAGTATTATAGTAGTTATATTCTTGTACATAGGGGCAGTATTATAGTAGTTATATTCTTGTACATAGGAGGCAGTATTATAGCAGTTATATTCTTGTACATAGGAGGCAGTATTATAGCAGTTATATTCTTGTACATAGGAGGCAGTATTATAGTAGTTATATTCTTGTACATAGGAGGCAGTATTATAGCAGTTATATTCTTGTACATAGGAGGCAGTATTATAGTAGTTATATTCTTGTACATAGGGGCAGTATTATAGTAGTTATATTCTTGTACATAGGAGGCAGTATTATAGCAGTTATATTCTTGTACATAGGAGGCAGTATTATAGCAGTTATATTCTTGTACATAGGAGGCAGTATTATAGTAGTTATATTCTTGTACATAGGGGCAGTATTATAGTAGTTATATTCTTGTACATAGGAGGCAGTATTATAGCAGTTATATTCTTGTACATAGGAGGCAGTATTATAGTAGTTATATTCTTGTACATAGGGAGCAGTATTATAGTAGTTATATTCTTGTACATAGGAACAGTATTATAGTAGTTATATTCTTGTACATAGGGGGCAGTATTATAGTAGTTATATTCTTGTACATAGGGAGCAGTATTATAGTAGTTATATTCTTGTACATAGGGGCAGTATTATAGTAGTTACATTCTTGTACATAGGGGGCAGTATTATAGTAGTTACATTCTTGTACATAGGAGGCAGTATTATAGTAGTTATATTCTTGAACATAGGGGCAGTATTATAGTAGTTATATTCTTGTACATAGGGAGCAGTATTATAGTAGTTATATTCTTGTACATAGGAGCAGTATTATAGTAGCTATATTCTTGTACATAGGAGCAGTATTATAGTAGTTATATTCTTGTACATAGGAGGCGGTATTATAGTAGTTACATTCTTGTACATAGGAGGCAGTATTATAGTAGTTATATTCTTGTACATAGGGAGCAGTATTATAGTAGTTATATTCTTGTACATAGGAGCAGTATTATAGTAGTTATATTCTTGTACATAGGGGGCAGTATTATAGTAGTTATATTCTTGTACATAGGAGGCAGTATTATAGTAGTTATATTCTTGTACATAGGGAGCAGTATTATAGTAGTTATATTCTTGTACATAGGGGCAGTATTATAGTAGTTATATTCTTGTACATAGGAGGCAGTATTATAGCAGTTATATTCTTGTACATAGGAGGCAGTATTATAGTAGTTATATTCTTGTACATAGGGAGCAGTATTATAGTAGTTATATTCTTGTACATAGGAGCAGTATTATAGTAGTTATATTCTTGTACATAGGAGGCAGTATTATAGTAGTTATATTCTTGTACATAGGGAGCAGTATTATAGTAGTTATATTCTTGTACATAGGGGCAGTATTATAGTAGTTATATTCTTGTACATAGGAGGCAGTATTATAGCAGTTATATTCTTGTACATAGGAGGCAGTATTATAGTAGTTATATTCTTGTACATAGGGAGCAGTATTATAGTAGTTATATTCTTGTACATAGGAGCAGTATTATAGTAGTTATATTCTTGTACATAGGGGGCAGTATTATAGTAGTTATATTCTTGTACATAGGGAGCAGTATTATAGTAGTTATATTCTTGTACATAGGGGGCAGTATTATAGTAGTTATATTCTTGTACATAGGGAGCAGTATTATAGTAGTTATATTCTTGTACATAGGGGCAGTATTATAGTAGTTACATTCTTGTACATAGGGGGCAGTATTATAGTAGTTACATTCTTGTACATAGGAGGCAGTATTATAGTAGTTATATTCTTGAACATAGGGGCAGTATTATAGTAGTTATATTCTTGTACATAGGGAGCAGTATTATAGTAGTTACATTCTTGTACATAGGAGCAGTATTATAGTAGTTTTATTCTTGTACATAGGAGCAGTATTATAGTAGTTATATTCTTGTACATAGGGGCAGTATTATAGTAGTTATATTCTTGTACATAGGAGCAGTATTATAGTAGTTATATTCTTGTACATAGGAGCAGTATTATAGTAGTTATATTCTTGTACATAGGAGCAGTATTATAGTAGTTATATTCTTGTACATAGGGGCAGTATTATAGTAGTTATATTCTTGTACATAGGAGGCAGTATTATAGTAGTTATATTCTTGTACATAGGAGCAGTATTATAGTAGTTATATTCTTGTACATAGGAGCAGTATTATAGTAGTTATATTCTTGTACATAGGGGCAGTATTATAGTAGTTATATTCTTGTACATAGGGGCAGTATTATAGTAGTTATATTCTTGCACATAGGGGGCAGTATTATAGTAGTTATATTCTTGTACATAGGAGCAGTATTATAGTAGTTATATTCTTGTACATAGGGAGCAGTATTATAGTAGTTATATTCTTGTACATAGGGGCAGTATTATAGTAGTTATATTCTTGTACATAGGGGCAGTATTATAGTAGTTATATTCTTGCACATAGGGGGCAGTATTATAGTAGTTATATTCTTATATAGTACAGACCAAAAGTTTGGACACACCTTCTCATTTAAAGATTTCTCTGTATTTTCATGACTATGAAAATTGTACATTCACACTGAAGGCATCAAAACTATGAATTAACACATGTGGAATTATATACTTAACAAAAAAGTGTGAAACAACTGAAAATATGTCTTATATTCTAGGTTCTTCACAGTAGCCACCTTTTGCTTTGATGACTGCTTTGCACACTCTTGGCATTCTCTTGATGAGCTTCAAGACGCAGTCACTGGAAATTGTTAAGTATATAATTCCACATGTGTTAATTCATAGTTTTGATGCCTTCAGTGTGAATGTACAATTTTCATAGTCCTGAAAATACAGAAAAAAATTTAAATGAGAAGGTGTGTCCAAACTTTTCGTCTGTACTGTACATAGGAGCAGTATTATAGTAGTTATATTCTTGTACATAGGGAGCAGTATTATAGTAGTTATATTCTTGTACATAGGAGCAGTATTATAGTAGTTATATTCTTGTACATAGGGGCAGTATTATAGTAGTTATATTCTTGTACATAGGGAGCAGTATTATAGTAGTTATATTCTTGTACATAGGAGCAGTATTATAGTAGTTATATTCTTGTACATAGGGGCAGTATTATAGTAGTTATATTCTTGTACATAGGAGCAGTATTATAGTAGTTATATTCTTGTACATAGGGGCAGTATTATAGTAGTTATATTCTTGTACATAGGGGCAGTATTATAGTAGTTATATTCTTGTACATAGGGAGCAGTATTATAGTAGTTATATTCTTGTACATAGGAGCAGTATTATAGTAGTTATATTCTTGTACATAGGGGCAGTATTATAGTAGTTATATTCTTGTACATAGGGAGCAGTATTATAGTAGTTATATTCTTGTACATAGGAGCAGTATTATAGTAGTTATATTCTTGTACATAGGGAGCAGTATTATAGTAGTTATATTCTTGTACATAGGAGCAGTATTATAGTAGTTATATTCTTGTACATAGGGGCAGTATTATAGTAGTTATATTCTTGTACATAGGGAGCAGTATTATAGTAGTTATATTCTTGTACATAGGAGCAGTATTATAGTAGTTATATTCTTGTACTTAGGAGCAGTATTATAGTAGATATATTCTTGTACATACGGGCTGTATTATAGTAGTTATATTCTTGTACATAGGGAGCAGTATTATAGTAGTTATATTCTTGTACATAGGAGCAGTATTATAGTAGATATATTCTTGTACATAGGAGCAGTATTATAGTAGTTATATTCTTGTACATAGGGAGCAGTATTATAGTAGTTATATTCTTGTACATAGGGGCAGTATTATAGTAGTTATATTCTTGTACATAGGGGCAGTATTATAGTAGTTATATTCTTGTACATAGGGGGCAGTATTATAGTAGTTATATTCTTGTACATAGGGGCAGTATTATAGTAGTTATATTCTTGTACATAGGAGCAGTATTATAGTAGTTATATTCTTGTACATAGGAGCAGTATTATAGTAGGTATATACTTGTACATAGGAGCAGTATTGTATCAGTTATATTCTTGTACATAGCAGCAGTATTATAGTAGGTATATACTTGTACATAGGAGCAGTATTGTATCAGTTATATTCTTGTACATAGTAGCAGTATTATAGTAGCTATATTCTTGTACATAGGGGGCAGTATTATAGTAGTTATATTCTTGTACATAGCAGCAGTATTATAGTAGGTATATACTTGTACATAGGGTCAGTATCTTATTCTAGAAGTAATTAACGACTGGACAGCTGGATCATTACCCCATAGAATGTACATTATTTATTATTACAAGAGACTGTTCATGAGGGACACTGTTGATCCTTTATTTCTCCACTGTTCCTTCAGAGATCGGTCACAATTTTTGGGTAATATCTCAAGTGGACACTGTATCTACGATCTGTCTGGATCGCAGTATTATAGTAGTTATATTCTTATACATAGCAGCAGTATTATAGTAGTTATATTCTTGTACATAGGGGGCAGTATTATAGTAGTTATATTCTTGTACATTGGAGCAGTATTATAGTAGTTATATTCTTGTACATAGGGAGCAGTATTATAGTAGTTATATTCTTGTACATAGGGGCAGTATTATAGTAGTTATATTCTTGTACATTGGAGCAGTATTATAGTAGTTATATTCTTGTACATAGGGAGCAGTATTATAGTAGTTATATTCTTGTACATAGGGGCAGTATTATAGTAGTTATATTCTTGTACATTGGAGCAGTATTATAGTAGTTATATTCTTGTACATAGGGAGCAGTATTATAGTAGTTATATTCTTGTACATAGGGGCAGTATTATAGTAGTTATATTCTTGTACATAGGGGCAGTATTATAGTAGTTATATTCTTGTACATATGGGGAAGTATTATAGTAGTTATATTCTTGTACATAGGGGCAGTATTATAGTAGTTATATTCTTGTACATAGGGGCAGTATTATAGTAGTTATATTCTTGTACATAGGGGACAGTATTATAGTAGTTATATTCTAATACATAGGAGCAGTATTATAGTAGTTATATTCTTGTACATAGGGGGCAGTATTATAGTAGATATATTCTTGTACATAGTAGCAGTATTGTTTCAGTTATATTCTTGTACATAGTAGCAGTATTATAGTAGTTATATTCTTGTACATAGGAACAGTATTATAGTGGTTATATTCTTGTACATAGGGGCAGTATTATAGTAGTTATATTCTTGTACATAGGAGCAGTATTATAGTAGTTATATTCTTGTACATAGGAGCAGTATTGTATCAGTTATATTCTTGTACATAGCAGCAGTATTATAGTAGGTATATACTTGTACATAGGAGCAGTATTGTATCAGTTATATTCTTGTACATAGTAGCAGTATTATAGTAGTTATATTCTTGTACATAGGGGGCAGTATTATAGTAGTTATATTCTTGTACATTGGAGCAGTATTATAGTAGTTATATTCTTGTACATAGGGAGCAGTATTATAGTAGTTATATTCTTGTACATAGGGGCAGTATTATAGTAGTTATATTCTTGTACATTGGAGCAGTATTATAGTAGTTATATTCTTGTACATAGGGAGCAGTATTATAGTAGTTATATTCTTGTACATAGGGGCAGTATTATAGTAGTTATATTCTTGTACATTGGAGCAGTATTATAGTAGTTATATTCTTGTACATAGGGAGCAGTATTATAGTAGTTATATTCTTGTACATAGGAGCAGTATTATAGTAGTTATATTCTTGTACATAGGAGCAGTATTATAGTAGTTATATTCTTGTACATAGGGGCAGTATTATAGTAGTTATATTCTTGTACATAGGGGCAGTATTATAGTAGTTATATTCTTGTACATAGGGAGCAGTATTATAGTAGTTATATTCTTGTACATAGGAGCAGTATTATAGTAGTTATATTCTTGTACATAGGGGCAGTATTATAGTAGTTATATTCTTGTACATAGGGAGCAGTATTATAGTAGTTATATTCTTGTACATAGGAGCAGTATTATAGTAGTTATATTCTTGTACATAGGGGCAGTATTATAGTAGTTATATTCTTGTACATAGGAGCAGTATTATAGTAGTTATATTCTTGTACATAGGGGCAGTATTATAGTAGTTATATTCTTGTACATAGGGGCAGTATTATAGTAGTTATATTCTTGTACATAGGGAGCAGTATTATAGTAGTTATATTCTTGTACATAGGAGCAGTATTATAGTAGTTATATTCTTGTACATAGGGGCAGTATTATAGTAGTTATATTCTTGTACATAGGGAGCAGTATTATAGTAGTTATATTCTTGTACATAGGAGCAGTATTATAGTAGTTATATTCTTGTACATAGGGAGCAGTATTATAGTAGTTATATTCTTGTACATAGGAGCAGTATTATAGTAGTTATATTCTTGTACATAGGGGCAGTATTATAGTAGTTATATTCTTGTACATAGGGAGCAGTATTATAGTAGTTATATTCTTGTACATAGGAGCAGTATTATAGTAGTTATATTCTTGTACTTAGGAGCAGTATTATAGTAGATATATTCTTGTACATACGGGCTGTATTATAGTAGTTATATTCTTGTACATAGGGAGCAGTATTATAGTAGTTATATTCTTGTACATAGGAGCAGTATTATAGTAGTTATATTCTTGTACATAGGAGCAGTATTATAGTAGTTATATTCTTGTACATAGGGAGCAGTATTATAGTAGTTATATTCTTGTACATAGGGGCAGTATTATAGTAGTTATATTCTTGTACATAGGGGCAGTATTATAGTAGTTATATTCTTGTACATAGGGGGCAGTATTATAGTAGTTATATTCTTGTACATAGGGGCAGTATTATAGTAGTTATATTCTTGTACATAGGAGCAGTATTATAGTAGTTATATTCTTGTACATAGGAGCAGTATTATAGTAGGTATATACTTGTACATAGGAGCAGTATTGTATCAGTTATATTCTTGTACATAGCAGCAGTATTATAGTAGGTATATACTTGTACATAGGAGCAGTATTGTATCAGTTATATTCTTGTACATAGTAGCAGTATTATAGTAGCTATATTCTTGTACATAGGGGGCAGTATTATAGTAGTTATATTCTTGTACATAGCAGCAGTATTATAGTAGGTATATACTTGTACATAGGGTCAGTATCTTATTCTAGAAGTAATTAACGACTGGACAGCTGGATCATTACCCCATAGAATGTACATTATTTATTATTACAAGAGACTGTTCATGAGGGACACTGTTGATCCTTTATTTCTCCACTGTTCCTTCAGAGATCGGTCACAATTTTTGGGTAATATCTCAAGTGGACACTGTATCTACGATCTGTCTGGATCGCAGTATTATAGTAGTTATATTCTTATACATAGCAGCAGTATTATAGTAGTTATATTCTTGTACATAGGGGGCAGTATTATAGTAGTTATATTCTTGTACATTGGAGCAGTATTATAGTAGTTATATTCTTGTACATAGGGAGCAGTATTATAGTAGTTATATTCTTGTACATAGGGGCAGTATTATAGTAGTTATATTCTTGTACATTGGAGCAGTATTATAGTAGTTATATTCTTGTACATAGGGAGCAGTATTATAGTAGTTATATTCTTGTACATAGGGGCAGTATTATAGTAGTTATATTCTTGTACATTGGAGCAGTATTATAGTAGTTATATTCTTGTACATAGGGAGCAGTATTATAGTAGTTATATTCTTGTACATAGGGGCAGTATTATAGTAGTTATATTCTTGTACATAGGGGCAGTATTATAGTAGTTATATTCTTGTACATATGGGGAAGTATTATAGTAGTTATATTCTTGTACATAGGGGCAGTATTATAGTAGTTATATTCTTGTACATAGGGGCAGTATTATAGTAGTTATATTCTTGTACATAGGGGACAGTATTATAGTAGTTATATTCTTATACATAGGAGCAGTATTATAGTAGTTATATTCTTGTACATAGGAGCAGTATTATAGAAGTTATATTCTTGTACATAGGAGCAGTATTGTATCAGTTATATTCTTGTGCATAGTAACAGTATTATAGTAGTTATATTCTTGTACATAGGAGCAGTATTATAGTAGTTATATTCTTGTACATAGGGAGCAGTATTATAGTAGTTATATTCTTGTACATAGGAGCAGTATTATAGTAGTTATATTCTTGTACATAGGGAGCAGTATTATAGTAGTTATATTCTTGTACATAGGAGCAGTATTATAGTAGTTATATTCTTGTACATAGGGGCAGTATTATAGTAGTTATATTCTTGTACATAGGGAGCAGTATTATAGTAGTTATATTCTTGTACATAGGAGCAGTATTATAGTAGTTATATTCTTGTACTTAGGAGCAGTATTATAGTAGATATATTCTTGTACATACGGGCTGTATTATAGTAGTTATATTCTTGTACATAGGGAGCAGTATTATAGTAGTTATATTCTTGTACATAGGAGCAGTATTATAGTAGTTATATTCTTGTACATAGGAGCAGTATTATAGTAGTTATATTCTTGTACATAGGGAGCAGTATTATAGTAGTTATATTCTTGTACATAGGGGCAGTATTATAGTAGTTATATTCTTGTACATAGGGGCAGTATTATAGTAGTTATATTCTTGTACATAGGGGGCAGTATTATAGTAGTTATATTCTTGTACATAGGGGCAGTATTATAGTAGTTATATTCTTGTACATAGGGGCAGTATTATAGTAGTTATATTCTTGTACATAGGGGACAGTATTATAGTAGTTATATTCTAATACATAGGAGCAGTATTATAGTAGTTATATTCTTGTACATAGGGGGCAGTATTATAGTAGATATATTCTTGTACATAGTAGCAGTATTGTTTCAGTTATATTCTTGTACATAGTAGCAGTATTATAGTAGTTATATTCTTGTACATAGGAACAGTATTATAGTGGTTATATTCTTGTACATAGGGGCAGTATTATAGTAGTTATATTCTTGTACATAGGAGCAGTATTATAGTAGTTATATTCTTGTACATAGGAGCAGTATTGTATCAGTTATATTCTTGTACATAGCAGCAGTATTATAGTAGGTATATACTTGTACATAGGAGCAGTATTGTATCAGTTATATTCTTGTACATAGTAGCAGTATTATAGTAGTTATATTCTTGTACATAGGGGGCAGTATTATAGTAGTTATATTCTTGTACATTGGAGCAGTATTATAGTAGTTATATTCTTGTACATAGGGAGCAGTATTATAGTAGTTATATTCTTGTACATAGGGGCAGTATTATAGTAGTTATATTCTTGTACATTGGAGCAGTATTATAGTAGTTATATTCTTGTACATAGGGAGCAGTATTATAGTAGTTATATTCTTGTACATAGGGGCAGTATTATAGTAGTTATATTCTTGTACATTGGAGCAGTATTATAGTAGTTATATTCTTGTACATAGGGAGCAGTATTATAGTAGTTATATTCTTGTACATAGGGGCAGTATTATAGTAGTTATATTCTTGTACATAGGGGCAGTATTATAGTAGTTATATTCTTGTACATATGCGGAAGTATTATAGTAGTTATATTCTTGTACATAGGGGCAGTATTATAGTAGTTATATTCTTGTACATAGGGGCAGTATTATAGTAGTTATATTCTTGTACATAGGGGACAGTATTATAGTAGTTATATTCTTATACATAGGAGCAGTATTATAGTAGTTATATTCTTGTACATAGGAGCAGTATTATAGAAGTTATATTCTTGTACATAGGAGCAGTATTGTATCAGTTATATTCTTGTGCATAGTAACAGTATTATAGTAGTTATATTCTTGTACATAGGATCAGTATTATAGTAGTTATATTCTTGTACATAGGGGCAGTATTATAATAGTTATATTCTTGTACATAGGGGCAGTATTATAATAGTTATATTCTTGAACATAGGAGCAGTATTATAGTAGTTATGTTCTTGTACATAGGAGCAGTATTATAGTAGTTATATTCTTGAACATAGGAACAGTATTATAGAAGTTATATTCTTGTACATAGGAGCAGTATTATAGTAGTTATATTCTTGTACATAGGGGCAGTATTATAGTAGTTATATTCTTGTACATAGGAGCAGTATTATAGTAGTTATATTCTTGTACATAGGAGCAGTATTATAGTAGTTATATTCTTGTACATAGGAGCAGTATTATAGTAGTTATATTCTTGTACATAGGGGCAGTATTATAGTAGTTATATTCTTGTACATAGGAGGCAGTATTATAGTAGTTATATTCTTGTACATAGGAGCAGTATTATAGTAGTTATATTCTTGTACATAGGAGCAGTATTATAGTAGTTATATTCTTGTACATAGGGGCAGTATTATAGTAGTTATATTCTTGTACATAGGGGCAGTATTATAGTAGTTATATTCTTGCACATAGGGGGCAGTATTATAGTAGTTATATTCTTGTACATAGGAGCAGTATTATAGTAGTTATATTCTTGTACATAGGGAGCAGTATTATAGTAGTTATATTCTTGTACATAGGGGCAGTATTATAGTAGTTATATTCTTGTACATAGGGGCAGTATTATAGTAGTTATATTCTTGCACATAGGGGGCAGTATTATAGTAGTTATATTCTTATATAGTACAGACCAAAAGTTTGGACACACCTTCTCATTTAAAGATTTCTCTGTATTTTCATGACTATGAAAATTGTACATTCACACTGAAGGCATCAAAACTATGAATTAACACATGTGGAATTATATACTTAACAAAAAAGTGTGAAACAACTGAAAATATGTCTTATATTCTAGGTTCTTCACAGTAGCCACCTTTTGCTTTGATGACTGCTTTGCACACTCTTGGCATTCTCTTGATGAGCTTCAAGACGCAGTCACTGGAAATTGTTAAGTATATAATTCCACATGTGTTAATTCATAGTTTTGATGCCTTCAGTGTGAATGTACAATTTTCATAGTCATGAAAATACAGAAAAATCTTTAAATGAGAAGGTGTGTCTAAACTTTTCGTCTGTACTGTACATAGGAGCAGTATTATAGTAGTTATATTCTTGTACATAGGGAGCAGTATTATAGTAGTTATATTCTTGTACATAGGAGCAGTATTATAGTAGTTATATTCTTGTACATAGGGGCAGTATTATAGTAGTTATATTCTTGTACATAGGGAGCAGTATTATAGTAGTTATATTCTTGTACATAGGGAGCAGTATTATAGTAGTTATATTCTTGTACATAGGAGCAGTATTATAGTAGTTATATTCTTGTACATAGGGAGCAGTATTATAGTAGTTATATTCTTGTACATAGGAGCAGTATTATAGTAGTTATATTCTTGTACATAGGGGCAGTATTATAGTAGTTATATTCTTGTACATAGGGAGCAGTATTATAGTAGTTATATTCTTGTACATAGGAGCAGTATTATAGTAGTTATATTCTTGTACTTAGGAGCAGTATTATAGTAGATATATTCTTGTACATACGGGCTGTATTATAGTAGTTATATTCTTGTACATAGGGAGCAGTATTATAGTAGTTATATTCTTGTACATAGGAGCAGTATTATAGTAGTTATATTCTTGTACATAGGAGCAGTATTATAGTAGTTATATTCTTGTACATAGGGAGCAGTATTATAGTAGTTATATTCTTGTACATAGGGGCAGTATTATAGTAGTTATATTCTTGTACATAGGGGCAGTATTATAGTAGTTATATTCTTGTACATAGGGGGCAGTATTATAGTAGTTATATTCTTGTACATAGGGGCAGTATTATAGTAGTTATATTCTTGTACATAGGAGCAGTATTATAGTAGTTATATTCTTGTACATAGGAGCAGTATTATAGTAGGTATATACTTGTACATAGGAGCAGTATTGTATCAGTTATATTCTTGTACATAGCAGCAGTATTATAGTAGGTATATACTTGTACATAGGAGCAGTATTGTATCAGTTATATTCTTGTACATAGTAGCAGTATTATAGTAGCTATATTCTTGTACATAGGGGGCAGTATTATAGTAGTTATATTCTTGTACATAGCAGCAGTATTATAGTAGGTATATACTTGTACATAGGGTCAGTATCTTATTCTAGAAGTAATTAACGACTGGACAGCTGGATCATTACCCCATAGAATGTACATTATTTATTATTACAAGAGACTGTTCATGAGGGACACTGTTGATCCTTTAGTTCTCCACTGTTCCTTCAGAGATCGGTCACAATTTTTGGGTAATATCTCAAGTGGACACTGTATCTACGATCTGTCTGGATCGCAGTATTATAGTAGTTATATTCTTATACATAGCAGCAGTATTATAGTAGTTATATTCTTGTACATAGGGGGCAGTATTATAGTAGTTATATTCTTGTACATTGGAGCAGTATTATAGTAGTTATATTCTTGTACATAGGGAGCAGTATTATAGTAGTTATATTCTTGTACATAGGGGCAGTATTATAGTAGTTATATTCTTGTACATTGGAGCAGTATTATAGTAGTTATATTCTTGTACATAGGGAGCAGTATTATAGTAGTTATATTCTTGTACATAGGGGCAGTATTATAGTAGTTATATTCTTGTACATTGGAGCAGTATTATAGTAGTTATATTCTTGTACATAGGGAGCAGTATTATAGTAGTTATATTCTTGTACATAGGGGCAGTATTATAGTAGTTATATTCTTGTACATAGGGGCAGTATTATAGTAGTTATATTCTTGTACATATGGGGAAGTATTATAGTAGTTATATTCTTGTACATAGGGGCAGTATTATAGTAGTTATATTCTTGTACATAGGGGCAGTATTATAGTAGTTATATTCTTGTACATAGGGGACAGTATTATAGTAGTTATATTCTTATACATAGGAGCAGTATTATAGTAGTTATATTCTTGTACATAGGAGCAGTATTATAGAAGTTATATTCTTGTACATAGGAGCAGTATTGTATCAGTTATATTCTTGTGCATAGTAACAGTATTATAGTAGTTATATTCTTGTACATAGGAGCAGTATTATAGTAGTTATATTCTTGTACATAGGGAGCAGTATTATAGTAGTTATATTCTTGTACATAGGAGCAGTATTATAGTAGTTATATTCTTGTACATAGGGAGCAGTATTATAGTAGTTATATTCTTGTACATAGGAGCAGTATTATAGTAGTTATATTCTTGTACATAGGGGCAGTATTATAGTAGTTATATTCTTGTACATAGGGAGCAGTATTATAGTAGTTATATTCTTGTACATAGGAGCAGTATTATAGTAGTTATATTCTTGTACTTAGGAGCAGTATTATAGTAGATATATTCTTGTACATACGGGCTGTATTATAGTAGTTATATTCTTGTACATAGGGAGCAGTATTATAGTAGTTATATTCTTGTACATAGGAGCAGTATTATAGTAGTTATATTCTTGTACATAGGAGCAGTATTATAGTAGTTATATTCTTGTACATAGGGAGCAGTATTATAGTAGTTATATTCTTGTACATAGGGGCAGTATTATAGTAGTTATATTCTTGTACATAGGGGCAGTATTATAGTAGTTATATTCTTGTACATAGGGGGCAGTATTATAGTAGTTATATTCTTGTACATAGGGGCAGTATTATAGTAGTTATATTCTTGTACATAGGGGCAGTATTATAGTAGTTATATTCTTGTACATAGGGGACAGTATTATAGTAGTTATATTCTAATACATAGGAGCAGTATTATAGTAGTTATATTCTTGTACATAGGGGGCAGTATTATAGTAGATATATTCTTGTACATAGTAGCAGTATTGTTTCAGTTATATTCTTGTACATAGTAGCAGTATTATAGTAGTTATATTCTTGTACATAGGAACAGTATTATAGTGGTTATATTCTTGTACATAGGGGCAGTATTATAGTAGTTATATTCTTGTACATAGGAGCAGTATTATAGTAGTTATATTCTTATACATAGGAGCAGTATTGTATCAGTTATATTCTTGTACATAGCAGCAGTATTATAGTAGGTATATACTTGTACATAGGAGCAGTATTGTATCAGTTATATTCTTGTACATAGTAGCAGTATTATAGTAGTTATATTCTTGTACATAGGGGGCAGTATTATAGTAGTTATATTCTTGTACATTGGAGCAGTATTATAGTAGTTATATTCTTGTACATAGGGAGCAGTATTATAGTAGTTATATTCTTGTACATAGTTGCAGTATTATAGTAGTTATATTCTTGTACATTGGAGCAGTATTATAGTAGTTATATTCTTGTACATAGGGAGCAGTATTATAGTAGTTATATTCTTGTACATAGGGGCAGTATTATAGTAGTTATATTCTTGTACATTGGAGCAGTATTATAGTAGTTATATTCTTGTACATAGGGAGCAGTATTATAGTAGTTATATTCTTGTACATAGGGGCATTATAATAGTAGTTATATTCTTGTACATAGGGGCAGTATTATAGTAGTTATATTCTTGTACATATGCGGAAGTATTATAGTAGTTATATTCTTGTACATAGGGGCAGTATTATAGTAGTTATATTCTTGTACATAGGGGCAGTATTATAGTAGTTATATTCTTGTACATAGGGGACAGTATTATAGTAGTTATATTCTTATACATAGGAGCAGTATTATAGTAGTTATATTCTTGTACATAGGAGCAGTATTATAGAAGTTATATTCTTGTACATAGGAGCAGTATTGTATCAGTTATATTCTTGTGCATAGTAACAGTATTATAGTAGTTATATTCTTGTACATAGGATCAGTATTATAGTAGTTATATTCTTGTACATAGGGGCAGTATTATAATAGTTATATTCTTGTACATAGGGGCAGTATTATAATAGTTATATTCTTGAACATAGGAGCAGTATTATAGTAGTTATGTTCTTGTACATAGGAGCAGTATTATAGTAGTTATATTCTTGAACATAGGAACAGTATTATAGAAGTTATATTCTTGTACATAGGAGCAGTATTATAGTAGTTATATTCTTGTACATAGGGAGCAGTATTATAGTAGTTATATTCTTGTACATAGGAGCAGTATTATAGTAGTTATATTCTTGTACATAGGGAGCAGTATTATAGTAGTTATATTCTTGTACATAGGAGCAGTATTATAGTAGTTATATTCTTGTACATAGGGGCAGTATTATAGTAGTTATATTCTTGTACATAGGGAGCAGTATTATAGTAGTTATATTCTTGTACATAGGAGCAGTATTATAGTAGTTATATTCTTGTACATAGGGAGCAGTATTATAGTAGTTATATTCTTGTACATAGGAGCAGTATTATAGTAGTTATATTCTTGTACATAGGGGCAGTATTATAGTAGTTATATTCTTGTACATAGGGAGCAGTATTATAGTAGTTATATTCTTGTACATAGGAGCAGTATTATAGTAGTTATATTCTTGTACTTAGGAGCAGTATTATAGTAGATATATTCTTGTACATACGGGCTGTATTATAGTAGTTATATTCTTGTACATAGGGAGCAGTATTATAGTAGTTATATTCTTGTACATAGGAGCAGTATTATAGTAGTTATATTCTTGTACATAGGGAGCAGTATTATAGTAGTTATATTCTTGTACATAGGGGCAGTATTATAGTAGTTATATTCTTGTACATAGGGGCAGTATTATAGTAGTTATATTCTTGTACATAGGGGGCAGTATTATAGTAGTTATATTCTTGTACATAGGGGCAGTATTATAGTAGTTATATTCTTGTACATAGGGGCAGTATTATAGTAGTTATATTCTTGTACATAGGGGACAATATTATAGTAGTTATATTCTAATACATAGGAGCAGTATTATAGTAGTTATATTCTTGTACATAGGGGGCAGTATTATAGTAGATATATTCTTGTACATAGTAGCAGTATTGTTTCAGTTATATTCTTGTACATAGTAGCAGTATTATAGTAGTTATATTCTTGTACATAGGAACAGTATTATAGTGGTTATATTCTTGTACATAGGGGCAGTATTATAGTAGTTATATTCTTGTACATAGGAGCAGCATTATAGTAGTTATATTCTTGTACATAGGGGCAGTATTATAGTAGTTATATTCTTGTACATAGGAGCAGTATTATAGTAGTTATATTCTTGTACATAGGAGCAGTATTGTATCAGTTATATTCTTGTACATAGCAGCAGTAATATAGTAGGTATATACTTGTACATAGGAGCAGTATTGTATCAGTTATATTCTTGTACATAGTAGCAGTATTATAGTAGCTATATTCTTGTACATAGGGGGCAGTATTATAGTAGTTATATTCTTGTACATAGCAGCAGTATTATAGTAGGTATATACTTGTACATAGGGTCAGTATCTTATTCTAGAAGTAATTAACGACTGGACAGCTGGATCATTACCCCATAGAATGTACATTATTTATTATTACAAGAGACTGTTCATGAGGGACACTGTTGATCCTTTATTTCTCCACTGTTCCTTCAGAGATCGGTCACACTTTTTTGTGTAATATCTCAAGTGGACACTGTATCTACGATCTGTCTGGATCGCAGTATTATAGTAGTTATATTCTTATACATAGCAGCAGTATTATAGTAGTTATATTCTTGTACATAGGGGGCAGTATTATAGTAGTTATATTCTTGTACATTGGAGCAGTATTATAGTAGTTATATTCTTGTACATAGGGAGCAGTATTATAGTAGTTATATTCTTGTACATAGGGGGCAGTATTATAGTAGTTATATTCTTGTACATAGGGGCAGTATTATAGTAGTTATATTCTTGTACATAGGGGCAGTATTATAGTAGTTATATTCTTGTACATAGGGGACAGTATTATAGTAGTTATATTCTAATACATAGGAGCAGTATTATAGTAGTTATATTCTTGTACATAGGGGGCAGTATTATAGTAGATATATTCTTGTACATAGTAGCAGTATTGTTACAGTTATATTCTTGTACATAGTAGCAGTATTATAGTAGTTATATTCTTGTACATAGGAACAGTATTATAGTGGTTATATTCTTGTACATAGGGGCAGTATTATAGTAGTTATATTCTTGTACATAGGAGCAGTATTATAGTAGTTATATTCTTGTACATAGGAGCAGTATTTTATCAGTTATATTCTTGTACATAGCAGCAGTAATATAGTAGGTATATACTTGTACATAGGAGCAGTATTGTATCAGTTATATTCTTGTACATAGTAGCAGTATTATAGTAGCTATATTCTTGTACATAGGGGGCAGTATTATAGTAGTTATATTCTTGTACATAGCAGCAGTATTATAGTAGGTATATACTTGTACATAGGGTCAGTATCTTATTCTAGAAGTAATTAACGACTGGACAGCTGGATCATTACCCCATAGAATGTACATTATTTATTATTACAAGAGACTGTTCATGAGGGACACTGTTGATCCTTTATTTCTCCACTGTTCCTTCAGAGATCGGTCACACTTTTTTGTGTAATATCTCAAGTGGACACTGTATCTACGATCTGTCTGGATCGCAGTATTATAGTAGTTATATTCTTATACATAGCAGCAGTATTATAGTAGTTATATTCTTGTACATAGGGGGCAGTATTATAGTAGTTATATTCTTGTACATTGGAGCAGTATTATAGTAGTTATATTCTTGTACATAGGGAGCAGTATTATAGTAGTTATATTCTTGTACATAGGGGCAGTATTATAGTAGTTATATTCTTGTACATTGGAGCAGTATTATAGTAGTTATATTCTTGTACATAGGGAGCAGTATTATAGTAGTTATATTCTTGTACATAGGGGCAGTATTATAGTAGTTATATTCTTGTACATTGGAGCAGTATTATAGTAGTTATATTCTTGTACATAGGGAGCAGTATTATAGTAGTTATATTCTTGTACATAGGGACAGTATTATAGTAGTTATATTCTTGTACATAGGGGCAGTATTATAGTAGTTATATTCTTGTACATATGGGGAAGTATTATAGTAGTTATATTCTTGTACATAGGGGCAGTATTATAGTAGTTATATTCTTGTACATAGGGGCAGTATTATAGTAGTTATATTCTTGTACATAGGGGACAGTATTATAGTAGTTATATTCTTATACATAGGAGCAGTATTATAGTAGTTATATTCTTGTACATAGGAGCAGTATTATAGAAGTTATATTCTTGTACATAGGAGCAGTATTGTATCAGTTATATTCTTGTGCATAGTAACAGTATTATAGTAGTTATATTCTTGTACATAGGATCAGTATTATAGTAGTTATATTCTTGTACATAGGGGCAGTATTATAATAGTTATATTCTTGTACATAGGGGCAGTATTATAATAGTTATATTCTTGAACATAGGAGCAGTATTATAGTAGTTATGTTCTTGTACATAGGAGCAGTATTATAGTAGTTATATTCTTGAACATAGGAACAGTATTATAGAAGTTATATTCTTGTACATAGTAGCAGTATTATAGTAGTTACATTCTTGTACATAGGGAGCAGTATTATAGTAGTTATATTCTTGTACATAGGAGCAGTATTATAGTAGTTATATTCTTGTACATAGGGAGCAGTATTATAGTAGTTATATTCTTGTACATAGGAGCAGTATTATAGTAGTTATATTCTTGTACATAGGGGCAGTATTATAGTAGTTATATTCTTGTACATAGGGAGCAGTATTATAGTAGTTATATTCTTGTACATAGGAGCAGTATTATAGTAGTTATATTCTTGTACATAGGGAGCAGTATTATAGTAGTTATATTCTTGGACATAGGAGCAGTATTATAGTAGTTATATTCTTGTACATAGGGGCAGTATTATAGTAGTTATATTCTTGTACATAGGGAGCAGTATTATAGTAGTTATATTCTTGTACATAGGAGCAGTATTATAGTAGTTATATTCTTGTACTTAGGAGCAGTATTATAGTAGATATATTCTTGTACATACGGGCTGTATTATAGTAGTTATATTCTTGTACATAGGGAGCAGTATTATAGTAGTTATATTCTTGTACATAGGAGCAGTATTATAGTAGTTATATTCTTGTACATAGGGAGCAGTATTATAGTAGTTATATTCTTGTACATAGGGGCAGTATTATAGTAGTTATATTCTTGTACATAGGGGCAGTATTATAGTAGTTATATTCTTGTACATAGGGGGCAGTATTATAGTAGTTATATTCTTGTACATAGGGGCAGTATTATAGTAGTTATATTCTTGTACATAGGGGCAGTATTATAGTAGTTATATTCTTGTACATAGGGGACAGTATTATAGTAGTTATATTCTAATACATAGGAGCAGTATTATAGTAGTTATATTCTTGTACATAGGGGGCAGTATTATAGTAGATATATTCTTGTACATAGTAGCAGTATTGTTTCAGTTATATTCTTGTACATAGTAGCAGTATTATAGTAGTTATATTCTTGTACATAGGAACAGTATTATAGTGGTTATATTCTTGTACATAGGGGCAGTATTATAGTAGTTATATTCTTGTACATAGGAGCAGTATTATAGTAGTTATATTCTTGTACATAGGAGCAGTATTGTATCAGTTATATTCTTGTACATAGCAGCAGTAATATAGTAGGTATATACTTGTACATAGGAGTAGTATTGTATCAGTTATATTCTTGTACATAGTAGCAGTATTATAGTAGCTATATTCTTGTACATAGGGGGCAGTATTATAGTAGTTATATTCTTGTACATAGCAGCAGTATTATAGTAGTTATATACTTGTACATAGGGTCAGTATCTTATTCTAGAAGTAATTAACGACTGGACAGCTGGATCATTACCCCATAGAATGTACATTATTTATTATTACAAGAGACTGTTCATGAGGGACACTGTTGATCCTTTATTTCTCCACTGTTCCTTCAGAGATCGGTCACACTTTTTTGTGTAATATCTCAAGTGGACACTGTATCTACGATCTGTCTGGATCGCAGTATTATAGTAGTTATATTCTTATACATAGCAGCAGTATTATAGTAGTTATATTCTTGTACATAGGGGGCAGTATTATAGTAGTTATATTCTTGTACATTGGAGCAGTATTATAGTAGTTATATTCTTATACATAGGTGTAGTATTATAGTAGTTATATTCTTGTACATAGGGGCAGTATTATAGTAGTTATATTCTTGTACATAGGGAGCAGTATTATAGTAGTTATATTCTTGTACATAGGGGCAGTATTATAGTAGTTATATTCTTGTACATTGGAGCAGTATTATAGTAGTTATATTCTTGTACATAGGGAGCAGTATTATAGTAGTCATATTCTTGTACATAGGGGCAGTATTATAGTAGTTATATTCTTGTACATTGGAGCAGTATTATAGTAGTTATATTCTTGTACATACGGAGCAGTATTATAGTAGTTATATTCTTGTACATAGGGGCAGTATTATAGTAGTTATATTCTTGTACATAGGGGCAGTATTATAGTAGTTATATTCTTGTACATATGGGGAAGTATTATAGTAGTTATATTCTTGTACATAGGGGCAGTATTATAGTAGTTATATTCTTGTACATAGGGGCAGTATTACAGTAGTTATATTCTTGTACATAGGGGACAGTATTATAGTAGTTATATTCTTATACATAGGAGCAGTATTATAGTAGTTATATTCTTGTACATAGGAGCAGTATTATAGAAGTTATATTCTTGTACATAGGAGCAGTATTGTATCAGATATATTCTTGTGCATAGTAACAGTATTATAGTAGTTATATTCTTGTACATAGGATCAGTATTATAGTAGTTATATTCTTGTACATAGGGGCAGTATTATAATAGTTATATTCTTGTACATAGGGGCAGTATTATAATAGTTATATTCTTGAACATAGGAGCAGTATTATAGTAGTTATGTTCTTGTACATAGGAGCAGTATTATAGTAGTTATATTCTTGAACATAGGAACAGTATTATAGAAGTTATATTCTTGTACATAGGAGCAGTATTATAGTAGTTATATTCTTGTACATAGAAGCAGTATTCTAGTAGTTATATTCTTGTACATAGGGGCAGTATTATAGTAGGTATATTCTTGTACATAGGGGCAGTATTATAGTAGTTATATTCTTGTACATAGGAGCAGTATTATAGTAGTTATATTCTTCTACATAGGAGCAGTATTATAGTAGTTATATTCTTGTACATAGGAGCAGTATTGTATCACTTATATTCTTGTACATAGTAGCAGTATTATAGTAGTTATATTCTTGTACATAGGGGGCAGTATTATAGTGGTTATATTCTTTTACATAGGAGCACTATTATAGTAGTTATATTCTTGTACATAGGGGCAGTATTATAGTAGTTATATTCTTGTACATAGGGGCAGTATTATAGTAGTTATATTCTTGTACATAGGGGGCAGTATTATAGTAGTTATATTCTTATACATAGGAGCAGTATTATAGTAGTTATATTCTTGTACGTAGGAGCAATATTGTATCAGTTATATTCTTGTACATAGTAGCAGTATTATATTAGTTATATTCTTGTACATAGGGGGCAGTATTATAGTAGTTATATTCTTGTACATTGGAGCAGTATTATAGTAGTTATATTCTTGTACATAGGGAGCAGTATTATAGTAGTTATATTCTTGTACATAGGGGGCAGTATTGTAGTAGTTATATTCTTGTACATAGGGGCAGTATTATAGTAGTTATATTCTTGTACATAGGGGACAGTATTATAGTAGTTATATTCTTGTACATAGGATCAGTATTATAGTAGTTATATTCTTGTACATAGGGGCAGTATTATAATAGTTATATTCTTGTACATAGGGGCAGTATTATAGAAGTTATATTCTTGTACATAGGAGCAGTATTGTATCAGTTATATTCTTGTACATAGTAACAGTATTATAGTAGTTATATTCTTGTACATAGGAGCAGTATTATAGTAGTTATATTCTTGTACATAGGGGCAGTATTATAGTAGTTATATTCTTGTACATAGGGGCAGTATTATAATAGTTATATTCTTGTACATAGGAACAGTATTATAGTAGTTATATTCTTGTACATAGGGGAAGTATTATAGTAGTTATATTCTTGTACATAGTAACAGTATTATAGCAGTTATATTCTTGTACATAGGAGCAGTATTATAGTAGTTATATTCTTGTACATAGGGGCAGTATTATAGTAGTTATATTCTTGTACATAGGGGCAGTATTATAATAGTTATATTCTTGTACATAGGAACAGTATTATAGTAGTTATATTCTTGTACATAGAAGCAGTATTATAGTAGTTATATTCTTGTACATAGTAACAGTATTATAGCAGTTATATTCTTGTACATAGGAGCAGTATTATAGTAGTTATATTCTTGTACATAGGGGCAGTATTATAATAGTTATATTCTTGTACATAGGAGCAGTATTATAGTAGTTATATTCTTGAACATAGGAACAGTATTATAGTAGTTATATTCTTGTACATAGGGAGCAGTATAATAGTAGTTATATTCTTGTACATAGGGGCAGTATTATAGTAGTTATATTCTTGTACATAGGAGCAGTATTATAGTAGTTATATTCTTGAACATAGGAACAGTATTATAGTAGTTATATGCTTGTACATAGGAGCAGTATTATAGTAGTTATATTCTTGTACATAGTAACAGTATTATAGCAGTTATATTCTTGTACATAGGAGCAGTATTATAGTAGTTATATTCTTGTACATAGGGGCAGTATTATAGTAGTTATATTCTTGTACATAGGGGCAGTATTATAGTAGTTATATTCTTGAACATAGGAACAGTATTATAGTAGTTATATGCTTGTACATAGGAGCAGTATTATAGTAGTTATATTCTTGTACATAGGAGCAGTATTATAGTAGTTATATTCTTGTACATAGGGGCAGTATGAATTAACACATGTGGAATTATATACTTAACAATTTCCAGTGACTGCGTCTTGAAGCTCATCAAGAGAATGCCAAGAGTGTGCAAAGCAGTCATCAAAGCAAAAGGTGGCTACTTTGAAGAACCTAGAATATAAGACATATTTTCAGTTGTTTCACACTTTTTTGTTAAGTATATAATTCCACATGTGTTAATTCATAGTTTTGATGCCTTCAGTGTGAATGTACAATTTTCAAAGTCATGAAAATACAGAAAAATCTTTAAATGAGGTGTGTCCAAACTTTTGGTCTGTACTGTATAAGAATATAACTACTATAATACTGCCCCCTATGTGCAAGAATATAACTACTATAATACTGCCCCTATGTACAAGAATATAACTACTATAATACTGCCCCCTATGTACAAGAATATAACTACTATAATACTGCCCCCTATGTACAAGAATATACCTACTATAATACTGCTCCTATGAACAAGAATATAACTACTAGAATACTGCTTCTATGTACAAGAATATAACTACTATAATACTGCCCCTATGTATAAGAATATAACTACTATAATACTGCCCCTATGTACAAGAATATAACTACTATAATAGTGCTCCTATGTACAAGAATATAACTACTATAATACTGCCACCTATGTACAAGAATATACCTACTATAATACTGCCCCTATGTACAAGAATATAACTACTAGAATACTGCTACTATGTACAAGAATATAACTGATACAATACTGCTCCTATGTACAAGAATATAACTACTATAATACTGCTCCTATGTACAAGAATATAACTACTATAATACTGCCCCCTATGTACAAGAATATAACTACTATAATACTGCTACTATGTACAATAATATAACTGATGCAATACTGCTCCTATGTACAAGAATATAACTACTATAATATTGCTCCTATGTACAAGAATATAACTACTATAATACTGCCCCTATGTACAAGAATATACCTACTATAATACTGCCGCTATGTACAAGAATATAACTACTAGAATACTGCTTCTATGTACAAGAATATAACTTCTATAATACTGGCCCCTATGTACAAGAATATAACTACTATAATACTGCTCCTATGTACAAGGATATAACTACTATAATACTGCCCGCTATGTACAAGAATATATCTACTATAATACTGCCCCCTATGTACAAGAATATAACTACTATAATACTGCCCCCTATGTACAAGAATATAACTACTATAATACTGCCCCCTATGTACAAGAATATACCTACTATAATACTGCTCCTATGAACAAGAATATAACTACTAGAATACTGCTTCTATGTACAAGAATATAACTACTATAATACTGCCCCTATGTATAAGAATATAACTACTATAATACTGCCCCTATGTACAAGAATATAACTACTATAATAGTGCTCCTATGTACAAGCATATAACTACTATAATACTGCCACCTATGTACAAGAATATAACTACTATAATACTGCTCCCTATGTACAAGAATATACCTCCTATAATACTGCCCCTATGTACAAGAATTTAACTACTATAATACTGCTACTATGTACAAGAATATCACTGATACAATACTGCTCCTATGTACAAGAATATAACTACTATAATACTGCTCCTATGTACAAGAATATAACTACTATAATACTGCTACTATGTACAATAATATAACTGATGCAATACTGCTCCTATGTACAAGAATATAACTACTATAATATTGCTCCTATGTCCAAGAATATAACTACTATAATACTGCCGCTATGTACAAGAATATAACTACTAGAATACTGCTTCTATGTACAAGAATATAACTTCTATAATACTGGCCCCTATGTACAAGAATATAACTTCTATAATACTGGCCCCTATGTACAAGAATATAACTACTATAATACTGCTCCTATGTACAAGGATATAACTACTATAATACTGCCCGCTATGTACAAGAATATATCTACTATAATACTGCTCCTATGTACAAGAATATAACTACTATAATACTGCCCTCTATGTGCAAGAATATAACTACTATAATGCTGCCCCTATGTACAAGAATATAACTACTATAAAACTGCCCTCTATGTGCAAGAATATAACTACTATAATACTGCTCCTATGTACAAGAATATAACTACTATAATAATGGCTCCTATTTACAAGAATATAACTACTATAATGCTGCCCTCTATGTACAAGAATATAACTACTATAATTCTGCCCCTATATACAAGAATATAACTACTATAATACTGCCCCTATGTACAAGAAGATAGCTACTATAATACTGCCCCTATGTACAAGAATATAACTACTATTATACTGCCCCCTATGTACAAGAATATAACTACTATAATACTGCCCCCTATGTACAAGAATATAACTACTATAATACTGCCCCCTATGTAGAAGAATATAACTACTATAATACTGCTCCTATGTGCAAGAATATAACTACTATAATACTGCCTCTATGTACAAGAATATAACTACTATAATACTGCCTCTATGTACAAGAATATAACTACTATAATACTGCCTGCTATGTACAAGAATATAACTACTATTATACTGCCCCCTATGTACAAGAATATAACTACTATAATACTGCCCCCTATGTGCAAGAATATAACTACTATAATACTGCCCCCTATGTACAAGAATATAACTACTATAATACTGCTCCTATGTACAAGAATATAACTACTATAATACTGCCTCTATGTCCAAGAATTTAACTACTATAATACTGCCCCTATGTACAAGAATATAACTACTATAATACTGCCCCTATGTACAAGAATATAACTACTATAATACTGCCCCCTATGTACAAGAATATATCTACTATAATGCTGCCCCTATGTACAAGAATATAACTACTATAATACTGCCCCTATGTACAAGAATATAACTACTATAATACTGCTCCCTATGTACAAGAATATAACTACTATAATACTGCTCCCTATGTATAAGAATATAACTACTAAAATACTGCCCCCTATGTACAAGAATATAACTACTATAATACTGCTGCTATGTACAAGAATATAACTGATACAATACTGCTCCTATGTACAAGAATATAACTATTATAATACTGCTCCTATGTACAAGAATATAACTACTATAATACTGCTCCTATGTATAAGAATATAACTACTATAATACTGCCCCCTATGTACAAGAATATAACTACTATAATACTGCCCCTATGTACAAGAATATAACTACTATAATACTGCTCCCTATGTACAAGAATATAACTACTATGATACTGCTCCCTATGTATAAGAATATAACTACTAAAATACTGCCCCCTATGTACAAGAATATAACTACTATAATACTGCTACTATGTACAAGAATATAACTACTATAATACTGCCCCTATGTACAAGAATATAACTTCTATTATACTGCTCCTATATACAAGAATATAACTACTATAATACTGCTCCTATGTACAGTATAAGAATATAACTACTATAATACTGGCCCCTATGTACAGGAATATAACTACTATAATACTGCCCCCTATATACAAGAATATAACTACTATAATACTGCTCCTATGTACAAGAATATAACTACTATAATACTGCTCCTATGTACAAGAATATAACTACTATAATACTGCCCCCTATGTACAAGAATATAACTACTATAATACTGCCCCTATGCACAAGAATAGAACTACTATAATACTGCCCCCTATGTTCAGGAATATAACTACTATAATACTGCTCCTATGTACAAGAATATAACTACTATAATACTGCTCCTATGTACAAGAATATAACTACTATAATACTGCCCCTATGTACAAGAATATAACTACTATAATACTGCCCCCTGTGTACAGGAATATAACTACTATAATACTGCCCCCTATGTACAAGAATATAACTACTATAATACTGCTCCTATGTACAAGAATATAACTACTATAATACTGTCCCTATCTATAGGAATATAGCTACTATAATACTGCCCCCTATGTATAGGAATATAACTACTATAATAGTGCTCCTATGTACAGGAATATAACTACTATAATACTGTCCCCTATGTACAAGAATATAACTACTATAATACTGCCCCTATGTACAAGAATATAACTACTATATTACTGCCCCCTATGTACAAGAATATTACTACTATAATACTGCCCTCTATGTACAAGAATGTAACTACTATAATACTGCCCCCTATGTACAAGAATATTACTACTATAATACTGCCCCCTATGTACAAGAATATAACTACTATAATACTGCCCCCATATACAAGAATATTACTACTATAATACTGTCCCCTATGTACAAGAATATAACTACTATAATACTGCCCTCTATGTACAAGAATATAACTACTATAATACTGCCCCCATATACAAGAATATTACTACTATAATACTGTCCCCTATGTACAAGAATATAACTACTATAATACTGCCCCTATGTACAAGAATATAACTACTATAATACTGCCCCTATGCACAAGAATATAACTATTATAATACTGCTCCCTATGTACAAGAATATAACTACTATAATACTGCTCCTATGTACAAGAATATAACTACTATAATACTGCCCCCTATGTACAAGAATATAACTACTATAATACTGCTACTATGTACAATAATATAACTGATGCAATACTGCTCCTATGTACAAGAATATAACTACTATAATATTGCTCCTATGTACAAGAATATAACTACTATAATACTGCCCCTATGTACAAGAATATACCTACTATAATACTGCCGCTATGTACAAGAATATAACTACTAGAATACTGCTTCTATGTACAAGAATATAACTTCTATAATACTGGCCCCTATGTACAAGAATATAACTACTATAATACTGCTCCTATGTACAAGGATATAACTACTATAATACTGCCCGCTATGTACAAGAATATATCTACTATAATACTGCCCCCTATGTACAAGAATATAACTACTATAATACTGCCCCCTATGTACAAGAATATAACTACTATAATACTGCCCCCTATGTACAAGAATATACCTACTATAATACTGCTCCTATGAACAAGAATATAACTACTAGAATACTGCTTCTATGTACAAGAATATAACTACTATAATACTGCCCCTATGTATAAGAATATAACTACTATAATACTGCCCCTATGTACAACAATATAACTACTATAATAGTGCTCCTATGTACAAGCATATAGCTACTATAATACTGCCACCTATGTACAAGAATATAACTACTATAATACTGCTCCCTATGTACAAGAATATACCTCCTATAATACTGCCCCTATGTACAAGAATATAACTACTAGAATACTGCTACTATGTACAAGAATATCACTGATACAATACTGCTCCTATGTACAAGAATATAACTACTATAATACTGCTCCTATGTACAAGAATATAACTACTATAATACTGCTACTATGTACAATAATATAACGGATGCAATACTGCTCCTATGTACAAGAATATAACTACTATAATATTGCTCCTATGTCCAAGAATATAACTACTATAATACTGCCGCTATGTACAAGAATATAACTACTAGAATACTGCTTCTATGTACAAGAATATAACTTCTATAATACTGGCCCCTATGTACAAGAATATAACTTCTATAATACTGGCCCCTATGTACAAGAATATAACTACTATAATACTGCTCCTATGTACAAGGATATAACTACTATAATACTGCCCGCTATGTACAAGAATATATCTACTATAATACTGCTCCTATGTACAAGAATATAACTACTATAATACTGCCCTCTATGTGCAAGAATATATCTACTATAATGCTGCCCCTATGTACAAGAATATAACTACTATAAAACTGCCCTCTATGTGCAAGAATATAACTACTATAATACTGCTCCTATGTACAAGAATATAACTACTATAATAATGGCTCCTATTTACAAGAATATAACTACTATAATGCTGCCCTCTATGTACAAGAATATAACTACTATAATTCTGCCCCTATATACAAGAATATAACTACTATAATACTGCCCCTATGTACAAGAAGATAGCTACTATAATACTGCCCCTATGTACAAGAATATAACTACTATTATACTGCCCCCTATGTACAAGAATATAACTACTATAATACTGCCCCCTATGTACAAGAATATAACTACTATAATACTGCCCCCTATGTAGAAGAATATAACTACTATAATACTGCTCCTATGTGCAAGAATATAACTACTATAATACTGCCTCTATGTACAAGAATATAACTACTATAATACTGCCTCTATGTACAAGAATATAACTACTATAATACTGCCTGCTATGTACAAGAATATAACTACTATTATACTGCCCCCTATGTACAAGAATATAACTACTATAATACTGCCCCCTATGTGCAAGAATATAACTACTATAATACTGCCCCCTATGTACAAGAATATAACTACTATAATACTGCTCCTATGTACAAGAATATAACTACTATAATACTGCCTCTATGTCCAAGAATTTAACTACTATAATACTGCCCCTATGTACAAGAATATAACTACTATAATACTGCCCCTATGTACAAGAATATAACTACTATAATACTGCCCCCTATGTACAAGAATATATCTACTATAATACTGCCCCTATGTACAAGAATATAACTACTATAATACTGCCCCTATGTACAAGAATATAACTACTATAATACTGCTCCCTATGTACAAGAATATAACTACTATAATACTGCTCCCTATGTATAAGAATATAACTACTAAAATACTGCCCCCTATGTACAAGAATATAACTACTATAATACTGCTGCTATGTACAAGAATATAACTGATACAATACTGCTCCTATGTACAAGAATATAACTACTATAATACTGCTCCTATGTACAAGAATATAACTACTATAATACTGCTCCTATGTATAAGAATATAACTACTATAATACTGCCCCCTATGTACAAGAATATAACTACTATAATACTGCCCCTATGTACAAGAATATAACTACTATAATACTGCTCCCTATGTACAAGAATATAACTACTATGATACTGCTCCCTATGTATAAGAATATAACTACTAAAATACTGCCCCCTATGTACAAGAATATAACTATAATACTGCTACTATGTACAAGAATATAACTACTATAATACTGCCCCTATGTACAAGAATATAACTTCTATTATACTGCTCCTATATACAAGAATATAACTACTATAATACTGCTCCTATGTACAGTATAAGAATATAACTACTATAATACTGCCCCCTATGTACAGGAATATAACTACTATAATACTGCCCCCTATATACAAGAATATAACTACTATAATACTGCTCCTATGTACAAGAATATAACTACTATAATACTGCTCCTATGTACAAGAATATAACTACTATAATACTGCCCCCTATGTACAAGAATATAACTACTATAATACTGCCCCTATGCACAAGAATAGAACTACTATAATACTGCCCCCTATGTTCAGGAATATAACTACTATAATACTGCTCCTATGTACAAGAATATAACTACTATAATACTGCTCCTATGTACAAGAATATAACTACTATAATACTGCCCCTATGTACAAGAATATAACTACTATAATACTGCCCCCTATGTACAGGAATATAACTACTATAATACTGCCCCCTATGTACAAGAATATAACTACTATAATACTGCTCCTATGTACAAGAATATAACTACTATAATACTGTCCCTATCTATAGGAATATAGCTACTATAATACTGCCCCCTATGTATAGGAATATAACTACTATAATAGTGCTCCTATGTACAGGAATATAACTACTATAATACTGTCCCCTATGTACAAGAATATAACTACTATAATACTGCCCCTATGTACAAGAATATAACTACTATAATACTGCCCCCTATGTACAAGAATATTACTACTATAATACTGCCCTCTATGTACAAGAATATAACTACTATAATACTGCCCCCTATGTACAAGAATATTACTACTATAATACTGCCCCCTATGTACAAGAATATAACTACTATAATACTGCCCCCATATACAAGAATATTACTACTATAATACTGTCCCCTATGTACAAGAATATAACTACTATAATACTGCCCTCTATGTACAAGAATATAACTACTATAATACTGCCCCCATATACAAGAATATTACTACTATAATACTGTCCCCTATGTACAAGAATATAACTACTATAATACTGCCCCTATGTACAAGAATATAACTACTATAATACTGCCCCTATGCACAAGAATATAACTATTATAATACTGCTCCCTATGTACAAGAATATAACTACTATAATACTGCCCCTATGTACAAGAATATAACTACTATAATACTGCCCCTATGTACAAGAATATAACTACTATAATACTGCCCCCTATGTACAAGAATATTACTACTATAATACTGCCCTCTATGTATAAGAATATAACTACTATAATACTGCCCCCTATGTAAAAGAATATTACTACTATAATACTGCCCCCTATGTACAAGAATATAACTACTATAATACTGCCCCTATGTACAAGAATATAACTACTATAATACTGCTGTTATGTACAAGAATATAACTACTATAATACTGCCCCCTATGTACAAGAATATAACTACTATAATACTGCCCCCTATGTACAAGAATATAACTACTATAATACTGCCCCTATGTACAAGAATATAACTACTATAATACTGCTGTTATGTACAAGAATATAACTACTATAATACTGCCCCCTATGTACAAGAATATAACTACTATAATACTGCCCCCTATGTACAAGAATATTACTACTATAATACTGCCCTCTATGTATAAGAATATAACTACTATAATACTGCCCCCTATGTAAAAGAATATTACTACTATAATACTGCCCCCTATGTACAAGAATATAACTACTATAATACTGCCCCTATGTACAAGAATATAACTACTATAATACTGCTGTTATGTACAAGAATATAACTACTATAATACTGCCCCCTATGTACAAGAATATTACTACTATAATACTGCCCCCTATGTACAAGAATATAACTACTATAATACTGCCCCCATATACAAGAATATTACTACTATAATACTGTCCCCTATGTACAAGAATATAACTACTATAATACTGCCCTCTATGTACAAGAATATAACTACTATAATACTGCCCCTATGTACAAGAATATAACTACTATAATACTGCCCCTATGTATAAGAATATAACTGCTATAATACTGCTCCCTATGTACAAGAATATAACTACTATAATTCTGCCCCCATATACAAGAATATTACTACTATAATACTGTCCCCTATTTACAAGAATATAACTACTATAATACTGCCCCTATGTACAAGAATATAACTACTATAATACTGCCCCTATGCACAAGAATATAACTATTATAATACTGCTTCCTATGTACAAGAATATAACTACTATAATACTGCCCCTATGTACAAGAATATAATTACTATAATACTGCTCCTATATACAAGAATATAACTACTATAATACTGCTCCTATATACAAGAATATAACTACTATAATACTGCTCCTATATACAAGAATATAACTACTATAATACTGTCCTTATGTATAGGAATATAGCTACTATAATACTGCCCCCTATGTATAGGAATATAACTGCTATACTGCAGCCCTCTCTGGCAGTGTCTCTCCGTTACTCCTCCTCGTCTGTAGTGGTGGCGGTCTGTACACCGTGGCCTCCTGGCAGCCATTACTGAGGTTTCCGGGAGCAGTAATAATTGATGTTCTTCCTCCTGGTGAGATGATTGGACGGTTCCGGGTAGAGAGTGACCTTCATGGACGTCCTCTTGCAGTATGTGGCGGTGGAGTTTATTGATATTTACAGATGTCGGTTATTGATCTGTTACTGGAGACTTCTGTACGACTCCTATTATATTCTTTACTTTTTCTATTATGACCAGTTTGTGGCCTCCTCGGAGTTTATCACCCAGCTTTTCTATTGTCCGTGAGTCACAGAAAGTTGGGTGACTGGTGGCCACTGCTATAATGCATGATTAACGTTCCATAGTCTGCACATGCTCAGTAAATGAACAGCCTATAGCATGATGGGACATGTAGTCCACCTGAACCAAACCGCCTCATGGACATTTCCAACGGTCTTCCTACCTGATGGTCAGTTGGATCTAGACCAGTCATGGAGAAAAGCTGTAGAAAGTCAGGTATGTTTTCCAAGACGGCGACCATTACACAGATTGTCACCCAGCTTTCCTATGACCCTGAATGACGAAGCTGCACAGTTACAGCCGAGAGGAAGTCGGGATCTACATTGCTGATATTAAGGATTTTGGGAAAGCTGAATTACCACCCTTGTTATGGCAGCCATACTGGTGGTCACCCAGCTTTTCTGGAATGCTAAATTCCTCTAAGGATTTCCTTCGAAACCTGAACGGTTCCTACCCAGTTATACCACCATATAGAGGGACTGAATCTTTTGCTTCATATCTAGAGTGGTCTGCCATTCAGTATTCTGGGAAAGCTGAGTCACAATCCCTGTCATGTTTGTGACCACCCAGCTTTCCTAGAATCCTGTATGATATATCCGCCCAGGTATACAGCCCTGCAGGAAAACATGGACCTCTTTCTGTAGAACTTGGCTGCTTTGCAATTCAGTATTCTGGGAAAGCTGAGTCACAACCCTTGTCACGGCAGCCATATTTGTGACCAGCCAGCTTTCCTAGATTCCTGTATGATATATCCACCCCGTTATACAGCCCTGCAGAGAAGCATGGTCCTCTTTCTGTAGAACTTGGCTGCTTTGCCATTCAGGATTCCAGGAAAGTTGAGTTAGCCACCTGTAATGACAGCGACACTGGATGTCACCCAGCTTTTCTGAGATCCTGGATGGTAAACCTGCCTAGGTGTACAGGCAAAAGCTCAGACCTTTTTCTGTCTACGTCGGTTCGTTTACCTATTTGGAATCAGTAAAAGTTATCACAAACCCAGCCACGGCAGACATATTGACTATCACCCAGCTTTCCTAGAATCCTGAATGTTACATTTGCCTAGTTATACAGCCTTACATAGGTAGGGACCTATTATTCCATAACTAGACCATATTGTCATTCAGGTTTCTGGAAAAGATGAGTCACAATCCTTGTTATGACATGCATATTGCTTGTTACCCAGCTTTCTTAGAATCCTGAACCTTGCTTGCCCACTTATACAGCCATATGGAGCAGCGACCCTTCGCATAACTCAGCTGGGTTACCATTCAGGAATCTGAACATTCTTCACAACCCCTGTTATGGCAGACATATTGGTTATTACCCAGCTTTCCTAGAATCCTGAATGGTAAACCTGCTCAGTTATACAGGTGTGCAAAAATCAAGATCTTTTATTGCCTAAGTTGGCTGGGTTACCTTTCAGGAATCTGTAAAACTTATCACAACCCCTGTAATGCCAGCCATATTGGTTATCACTCAGCTTTCCTAGAATCCTGAATGGCATATCCTCCCAAATATACAGATGTGCAAAAAACAGGATCTTTTACTGTCTCTGAGTTGGTTGGGTTACCTTTCAGGATTCTGTAAAAGTTATCACAACCACTTTAATGCCAGCCATATTGTTTAGTACCCAGCTTTCCTAGATTCCTGAAGGACATCTCTTCCCAGATATACAGATGTGCAAAAACCGGGGCCTTTTATTGTCTAACTCGGCTGGCTTGCTTTTCGGGAAGTTGGAAAAGTTGTCATAGCCCATGTCATGGCAGCCACATTAGCAGTCACCCAGCTTTCCTAGAATCCTGAATATCCTGTTTTACAGCTGGATAGAAGTTGTGAATCTTTCGCTGCGTATCCAGACTGGTTTGCCATTCAGTATTCTGGAAAAGTTGTCACAGCCCCTGTCCTGGCAGATATATGGGTTGTCACCCAGCTTTTCCAGATCCAGATAAATGTTTTTTTTTGGCCAATGATCCTATTGACTGGTCTGGGGAGAATATGGCCCTGTGGTGCGTGGCACAGTGTAGCAGTGGGTGTGGACACAGAGAAGTTTGGGCACCGTCCTGCAGATAGATGAGACGCAGCGTCCCTCCCAGCATCAGCATCCATCCCTGCTCGCTCGCTCTCCCACACACTCGTCTCCTCTCCATCCATTATCACATATTCCAGCGGTGAGTAACATCCCAGACGATAGTCGCTCATATACGTAACCTCGCGGATGTAGCAGAGCCGAGTTTGTCATTTACCATCTGTGCTTTTACATGGGACTGCAGGTAAAACCTACTGCATTATCTTAACTCTTTAACTTCTTCTGCTTTAACAATTCCAGCTCTGCTACATCATTAATTGAAAGCTGCTGGGAAATTGAGAATAACCTGGGGGTTGTAGTTCTGCAAGACATTTTTCCAATCGCTTTGGTAATGACCTTTGCGTTGTAGGATAGCTGAGTTTGTCATTTGGCACAACTCTCCACACGTCAGGGATTTTGCAGCTGCAACATCTTAACTGCTTCCTAGATTAAATAATAAAATTACAAATTCAGCTCTGCTACATCTGTAACATTTTAGCATCAAGAGCTCAGAGCTTTCCGCTGGGGGTTGTAGTTCCACTACGATGTTGCGTAGTCTGCAGTTTTCCTCCTGTTGTATTATTTGTAAGTTAGTTTCTCGGGGCAGATGTAGCAGAGCTGAGTCTGTCATCTGTCATTTTTCCTTTTTTGCATTGCAAGTGACAAAACTGGGAAATGACAAATTCAGCTCTGCTACATCTTATGTCGCCTTGCACAATGCAAGTGCAGCTGCAAGACGAGATTTTATTTTCCCTCAATATTTTAAATACGTCTCCGGACTTGTTTGATTTCTGAGGATTTTGGACAAATTTTCTATGCCGAGATGTAGCAGAGCCGAGTTTGTCATTTGGCCCACTCTAGGCCATATCTCAATGTTTTACCAGTGGTTTTACATAGGACTGCAGACAAACCTATGCAATTATCTTAGATTTTCAGTTTATGGGAAATGCTAAGATCCCAAGTTTATTTGCCATCTCTGCGCATTTTAATAATTTTTTGCAGCAGCAGGAAATGTGACCAGAACTGCGACATATTGGCGCGTGGTGCAGTTAAAATTCACCGTGACCTGCCCCAAGAAAACGTCCACTCAGGTCAAAGGCAAGAATTCACGTTGTGCCTTGGAACAATGTGCCAAAAATGGTCTGAGCGTAATGACACGTTCAGCTCTGCTACATCTGCAGGCAGAATATAGACGGATTGTTGTGTATTATTCTTGCTTATGGTGTCACGATGTCACTGGCTGCTGTTACGGCGGGAATGTGACACAGACAGTTCTGGAACGGGACAATTGTAGCTGCCGCACGTCCCCTGGTAAACACGGAGGAGAGATGATAACAGGGAACACAAACAGTGCAAACAACGTTTTACTTTGGATTTTAATTTTCTTTTTCATTTTTTTTTTAAATTTCATTTTGATTTTTTGTCTTGTAATTTTTGCACTTATTTTTAATTTTTTAATTTTTCCATTTTTTAGTTTCTCTTGTTCTATTTTTCGATATTTTTTTACGTGCATTTTTTCTTATTTTTTTGTCACTTTTGCATATTATTTATTTTTTGCTTTGTCATTTTTACATTTTCTTTTAGTTTTCTCTTGTTTGTCATTTTTGCAGTTTTCTTACTTAACTCATTGTTTCATTTTTGAATGTCAATTTTTTTATATTTTCATTCAGAATTTTCTTCCTTTCTTCCTGCCTTCCTCTCTCTTTCTTCCTCCCTCTCTTCCTACCTCTCTCTTTCTTAATCCTCTTTCTTCCTCTCTCTCCCTTCCTCTCTCTCCCTTCCTCTCTCTCCCTTCCTCTCTCTCCCTTCCTCTCTCTCCCTTCCTCTCTCTCCCTTCCTCTCTCTCCCTTTCTCTCTCTCCCTTTCTCTCTCTCCCTTTCTCTCTCTCCCTTTCTCTCTCTCCCTTTCTCTCTCTCCCTTTCTCTCTCTCCCTTCCTCTCTCTCCCTTCCTCTCTCTCCCTTCCTCTCTCTCCCTTTCTCTCTCTCCCTTCCTCTCTCTCCCTTCCTCTCTCTCCCTTCCTCTCTCTCCCTTCCTCTCTCTCCCTTCCTCTCTCTCCCTTTCTCTCTCTCCCTTTCTCTCTCTCCCTTTCTCTCTCTCCCTTCCTCTCTCTCCCTTCCTCCCTTTTCATCTTCTCTCCTTCCTCTCTCTTCCCTTCTCTTCCTTCTTCTCTCTTCCTTCTTCTCTGTTCCTGCCTCTTTCTTCCTGCCTTTTCATCTCCTCTCCTTCCTCTCTCGTCCCTTCTTTCTTTCCTTCTATTCCCTTCTCTCTCTTCCTTCCTCTCTCTTCCTTTCTCTCTTCCTTTTTCTGTCTTCCATCATATCTCTTCCTTACTTTCTCTTCCTCACTCTTCCTTCTCTCTCTCCTCCTCTCTCTTCCACGTTCTCTCTTCCTCTTTCTTCCCCTTTCTCTATTCCTCTCTCTTTCTCTCTCATCCTTCCTCTTTCTTCCTCTCTTCCTTCATATCTCTTCCTTTCTTTCTCTTCCTCTTTCTTTTTCTCTCTCTCCTTCCTCTCTTCTTCTCTCTCTTTCTTTCTAACTGTACCACTGTGTCCACGTGCACTGATCCTGTATGGAGGCACATGCTGCCTTATACCTCAATAATACAGTCCTGCTCATCGTTACTGGCCTCCATGAAGTGTAAGTACATAATGTGGAATATGTCCTGAGAAAAAATGAATTAAGTGAAACAGTTTGTTTGGATAGAGACTTGTGCTAAATACAAAAGAGCAAATGATAAACAATAATTTAAAACCAAAAACAATGGAAGGGAAAAATAGAAAAACCTAAAGCGGCTGTGTCACTGGTATTGGCACCTTTACATTCATTTAGTATGGAAACACTTTTTGACTCGCCTGTGGTAAATCACAAAAGAGAGTCACCTGTGATTAATTGTCGGTGCCCATGTGACATGAATTAGCCAATGATTGATGACTTCAGTCATCAAGAAAGAAACCATTGCTGAAGAAAAGACATAAAAAGGAACAACTGATCTTTGCCAAAGAGTATCTTGACAAACCACAATCCTACTGGGAAAATGTTCTGTGGACAGATGAAACAAAAATAGAGCTTTTTGGCAATGAAAAGCAACAGTTTGTTTACAGACGGCACAATGAATCTTATATAGAAAAGAACAACTTACCAACAGTTAAGCATTGTGGAGGGTTCACAATGCTGTGGGGTTGCTTTGCTGCATCCGGTACTGGAGGCCTTGACTGTATCACAGGAATCATGAAGTCAGAGAATTATCAAGAGATTTTAGAGCGAAATGTCCTACCCATTGTAAGAAAACTTGGTTTGAGTCGAAGATCATGGGTCCTCCAGCAAGACAATGACCCAAAGCACACATCCAAAAGTACACAGGAATGGTTGAAAAAGAAAAAATGGACTGTTTTAAAATGGCCAGCAATGAGTCCTGACCTCAATCCCATTGAAAATCTTTGGGGTGAACTGAAATCTGCCATTGGGAAAAAGAGCCCGGCAAACATTCAAGATCTTGAACAAACTGCAAAGGATGATGGGAGAAAATCCCAGCTGAGAAGTGCAAGAAGCTTATAGATGGTTACAAGAAACGTCTGGAGGCCGTCAGCAATGCCAAACTACTAATTAAAAAATCCTGAGGATATAACTTTGGTACATTTCCATTTATTTCTGAAGATAATGTACAGTCTATGAAAAAAATGAAGGGGTGGCAATAATGATAAATACTTACTTGAAAGCAGCAGCACTGACTCTGTATGGGTCTGTGCCTCTCTCCTAACTCATCGTGGCCCCTCAGCTTTGGTGAAAGCACTGTGGGGAATTTGAGTCGCTCATGGTTGCTCTACTCATCTGCCTTAGTTACAAATTTTGGCGTCTAGTTAATCGCGTAACGAGCAATTACCTAATATTTAATAATCTGCTTTATTATTTCTCATAATTATTGTGCACGACGGGCGCAGGAGCAGAGCACCGCAGCACGGCGATCTCCGCGCAAGCAGAACTGGAGGGGTCTGCTCACCTGGTCGCTCCACCATTAAATTCACATCTAAATGGGACACACACATGAGTGTAAGGGGGTCTAAAAAGATCAAGACCCCAAATTAACCTAAACCCAACCCCACTATTTACTTACTGCTTCTCACTTATTCTTGCCCTCTAGACGTCAAACAGCATCAGATGCCTGTGTGCGGTGGTGGGCCGCGCCCGGACCTCGTGTGGCATGGCGGATATTGACTGTTTATATTTATTGTGCAAATCCAATATTTAACGGACAATTCCCACCCGCCTATTTGGTAACAGAACCGCTATAGCTAAATGCCCGATACATACATTACACACATGCACTACATACACTTTACACACAATATACTACACACACTACATACACACGTGGTCAAAATTGTTGGTACCCCTCGTTTAATGAAAGAAAAACCCACAATGGTCACAGAAATAACTTGAATCTGACAATAGTAATAATAAATTAAAAATCTATGAAAATGAACAAATGAAAGTCAGACATTGCTTTTCTGCTTCCACAGAATTAAAAAAAAATTTAACTCATGAAATCGGCCTGGACAGAAATGATGGTACCCCTGAAAATAATGTGACAAAAGGGACATGTTAAATCAAGTGTCCATTAATTAGCATCACAGTTGTCTACAATCTTGTAATCAGCCAGTGGGCCTGTATATAGGGCTACAGATACTCACTGTGCTGTTTGGTGACATGGTGTGTACCACACTCAACATGGACCAGAGGAAGCAAAGGAAAGAGCTGTCTCAGGAGATTAGAAAGAAAATTATAGACAAGAATGTTAGAGGTAAAGGGTATAAGACCATCTCCAAGCAGCTTGATGTTCCTGTGACTACAGTTGCACATATTATTCAGAAATTTAAGATCTATGGGACTGTAGCCAACCTCCCTGGACGTGGCCGCAGGAGGAAAATTGATGACAAATCAAAGAGACGGATAATACGAATGGTAACAAAAGAGCCCAGGATAACTTCTAAAGAGATTAAAGGTGAACTTCAAGCTCAAGGAACATCAGTGTCAGATCGCACCATCTGTCGTTGTTTGATCGAAAGTGGACTTCATGGGAGACGACCAAAGAGAACACAATTGTTGAAAAAAAATCATAAAAAAGCCAGACTGGAATTTGCCAAACTACATGTTGACAAGCCACAAAGCTTCAGGGAGAATGTCCTATGGACAGATGAGACAAAAATGGAAGTTTTTGGCAAGGCACATCAGCTCTATGTTCACAGATGGAAAAATGAAGCATATCAAGAAAAGAACACTGTCCCTACTGTGAAACATGGTGGAGGCTCTGTTATGTTCTGGGGCTGCTTTGCTGCATCTGGCACAGGGTGTCTTGAATGTGTGCAGGATACAATGAAATCTCAAGACTATCAAGGGATTCTAGAGAGAAATGTGCTGCCCAGTGTCAGAAAGCTTGGTCTCAGTCGCAGGTCATGGGTCTTGCAACAGGATAATGACCCAAAACACACAGCTAAAGACACCCAAGAATGGCTAAGAGGAAAACATTGGACTATTCTGAAGTGGCTTCTATGAGCCCTGACCTAAATCCTATGGAGCATCTTTGGAAAGAGCTGAAACATGGCGTCTGGAAAAGGCAACCTTCAAACATGAGACAACTGGAGCAGTTTGCTCATGAGGAGTCGGCCAAAATACCTGTCGAGAGGTGCAGAAGTCTCATTGACAGTTACAGGAATCGTCTGATTGCAGCGATCGCCTCAAAAGGTTCAACAAAATATTAAGTTAAGAAGAAGAACCATCATTTCTCTCCAGGCCGATTTCAGGAGTTTAATTTTTTTTTACAAATTCTGTGGAAGCAGAAAAGCAATGTCTGACCTTCATTTGTTCATTTTCATAGATTTTTAATTTATTATTACTTTTGTCAGATTCAAGTTATTTCTGTGACCATTGTGGATTTTTCTTTCATCAAACGAGGGGTACCAACAATTTTGACCACGTGTGTATATTACACACACTCTACATAGACTACAGATAGTCCATATACACTATACATACATTACACTCTACGTTCCATACACTACACATATACTACACACACTACATACATTGAAAACTTCCAATAGTACATATACACTAGACATCAATTACACACGCAAACACTCCATACACTATACACACTGATTACACTACACATGTACTATACACTACATACATTACACAGACTGAACACACTATTCTTATACTAAACCCACTACACATAGTACACATACAAAATACATACATTACGCACATACTACTTACACAATATATATGCACTACATACATTACACACACTATACTTACACTACACATATTACATATACACACTGATTATATTGTACACACTACATACATTACACACTGAACACACTATACTGATACTACTCCCTCTACAGATGGTACATATACACAATACATACATTACACACTGATTATACTATACATATACTACACTACATACATTACACACACTACATACACTGAACACACTATACTTATACTAAACCTGCTGCACATAGTACATACACACTATACATACATTACATACACACACTTAAGAAATAATATATATATTATATGATTAACCTAAAGAACTCGTTGGGACAATGAAGTAAGAATACCATAATAGATTGATTACGTATCAATTTGTTTTGTCTTACACAATAATGTTGAAAAGACAGACAAGACATGATAAAAAAAACAGAAAAATGTTACACAAAGAGGGGAGAGGCAAGGAGACATCCACAACCTTGAATAGTAAATGCAAAGTGCTGGGTCAGAAAGCAAAACATATTAAATATAGGAGAATATAAAGTGCTAGTGCCCATAAAGTGATAAAATGCAGTATATGAGAGCAAGTGTCCTAAGATAAGAGCCCAGGTATCTAGAAATAGGCAATATATAAAACCAAAATGTGCGTAGGAAAGAATTACGGACCCAAATTCATGCTGTAGATGTATCCACGCCGCCCCTCACTCCAACGCATGTTTCACACGTGCCCCCTCACTACCTACATTACAAGGTCAAAAGTTTGGACACACCTGTTCACCCAATGGTTTTCCTTTTTGTTATTAGACATTGTAGGTTCAGACACAAAAGGCAGCAAAACCAGGAAGGGAAGAACAGATATGGAAACAAGAAGTAAAGAAGCACATGTGAAACAATCCAGACTATGTGTTGCACCTTAGATTCCTCCCAGTGCCCCCCTTTTTTATTCTGATGACAGCTTTACACCCCCTTGGCATTCTCTCTAACCGCTAAACCACTTCAACAGGTCATTCTGAGGAATGGCTTCTAATAAACAGATCGCCTCGTCAAGAGTTCATTTGCTAAGACAGCGACTGTGGAGAGAATGCCAAGTGGTGTGAAGCTGCTATCAGAGTAAAAGGAGGGTACTCGGAGGCAGGGCCGGCGTCAGTGCCAGGCGGTCCCGGGAAAGTGCTGAGGCCCTGGACCATCAGGGGGGCCCGGGCCACTTCTCCAGCATCTGTACAGGGCCGCCGGCGCTGTGTGAGTGCTGTCACTTTCCAGACATGGCCACGCGCAGTGCGCTGTGTCTGGTGGTAATGACACGGCAGGAGCGACTCTGCACCTTTAATTTTGCTTGCGTGTCGCCCCTGCCGCGTCATCACTAGCAGACACAGCCGCACAGCGCGCAGCCATGTCTGGAAAGTGACAGCACTCACACAGCGCCGGCCCTGCCTCAGAGTACCCTCCTGCGTGTGCATGTCTGCGTACTGTGTGTGCATGTCTGCGTACTGTGTGTGTGCGCTTGTCTGCGTACTGTGTGTGTGCGCATGTCTGCGTACTGTGCGTATGTCTGCGTACGGTGTGTGTGCGCATGTCTACGTACTGTGTATGTGCGCATGTCTGCGTACTGTGTGTGCGCATGTCTGCGTACAGTGTGTGTACATGTCTGCGTACTGTGTGCGCATGTCTGCGTACTGTGTGTGCGCATGTCTGCGTACAGTGTGTGTGCATGTCTGCGTACTGTGTGTACATGTCTGTGTACTGTGTGTGTGCATGTCTGTGTACTGTATGTGTGCATGTGCATGTCTGCGTACTGTGTGTGTGCATGTCTGCATACTGTGTGCGTGCATGTCTGCGTACTGTGTGCGTGCATGTCTGCGTACTGTGTGTGTGCATGTCTGCGTACTGTGTGTGCATGTCTGCATACTGCGTGTGTGCATGTCTGCGTACTGTGTGTGTGCGCTTGTCTGCGTACTGTGTGTATGCGCATGTCTGCGTACTGTGCGTATGTCTGCTTACGATGTGTGTGCGCATGTCTACGTACTGTGTGTGTGCGCAGGTCTGCGTACTGGGTGTGCGCATGTCTGCGTACTGTGTGTGCATGTCTGCATACTGCGTGTGTGCATGTCTGCGCACTGTGTGTGTGCGCTTGTCTGCGTACTGTGTGTGTGCGCTTGTCTGCGTACTGTGTGTGTGCGTATGTCTGCGTACGGTGTGTGTGCGCATGTCTACGTACTGTGTATGTGCGCATGTCTGCGTACTGTGTGTGCGCATGTCTGCGTACTGTGTGTGCGCATGTCTGCGTACTGTGTGTGCGCATGTCTGCGTACAGTGTGTGTACATGTCTGCGTACTGTGTGCGCATGTCTGCGTACAGTGTGTGTGCATGTCTGCGTACTGTGTGTGTGCATGTCTGTGTTCTGTATGTGTGCATGTGCATGTCTGCGTACTGTGTGTGTGCATGTCTGCATACTGTGTGCGTGCATGTCTGCGTACTGTGTGTGTGCATGTCTGCGTACTGTGTGTGTGCATGTCTGTGTGCGCATGTCTGCGTACTGTGTGTGCATGTCTGCATACAGTGTGTGTGCATGTCTGCTTACTGTGTGTGCATGTCTGTGTACTGTATATGTGCATGCCTGCTTACAGTGTGTGTGCATGTCTGCGTACTGTGTGTGGGTATGTCTGCGTACTATGTGTGTGCATGTCTGTGTACTGTATGTGTGCATGTCTGTGTACTGTATGTGTGCATGTCTGCGTACTGTATGTGTGTATGTCTGTGTACTGTGTGTGCATGTCTGCGTACTATGTGTGTGCATGTCTGCGTACTATGTGTGTGCATGTCTGTGTACTGTGTGTGTGCATGTCTGTGTACTGTATGTGTGCATGTCTTCGTACTGTATGTGTGTATGTCTGTGTACTGTGTGTCTGCATGTCTGTGTACTGTATGTGTGTATGTCTGTGTACTGTGTGTGCATGTCTGTGTACTGTATGTGTGCATGTCTGTGTACTGTGTGTGTGCATGTCTGTGTACTGTATGTGTGTATGTCTGTGTACTGTGTGTGTGCATGTCTGTGTACTGTATGTGTGCATGTCTGTGTACTGTATGTGTGCATGTCTGCGTATGTATGTGTGCATGTCTGCGTACTGTATGTGTGCATGTCTGCGTACTATGTGTGTGCATGTCTGTGTACTGTATGTGTGCATGTCTGTGTACTGTATGTGTGCATGTCTGCGTATGTATGTGTGCATGTCTGCGTACTGTGTGTGTGCATGTCTGCGTACTGTGTGTGTGCATGTCTGCGTACTGTATGTGTGCATGTCTGTGTACTGTGTGTGTGCGCATGACTGCGTACAGTGTGTGTGCATGTCTGTGTACTGTATGTGTGCATGTCTGTACTGTATGTGTGCATGTCTGCGTATGTATGTGTGCATGTCTGCGTACTGTATGTGTGCATGTCTGTGTACTGTGTGTGTGCATGTCTGTGTACTGTGTGTGTGCGCATGACTGCGTACTGTGTGTGTGCATGTCTGTGTACTGTGTGTGTGCGCATGACTGCGTACTGTGTGTGTGCATGTCTGCGTACTGTGTGCGCATGTCTGCGTACTGTGCGCATGTCTGCGTACTGCGTGTGCGCATGTCTGCGTATTGTGTGTATGTCTGCGTACTGTGTGTGTGCGCATGTCTGCGTACTACATACACACTATGCATACACTATACACATATGTAATTACAGGCACACTACACATACTACACACACTACATATACTATGCACACTATACACTCACTACATACTGTATACTACGCACACTATACACACTACATATAGTACGCAAACTATACACACTACATATACTACGCACACTATACACTCACTACATATACTACGCACACTATGCACACTACATATACTACGCACACTATACACTCACTACATATACTACGCACACTATACACTCACTACATATACTACGCACACCACACTATACACACTACATATACTACGCACACTATACACACTACATATACTACTCAAACTATACACTCACTACATATACTACGCACACTATACACTCACTGCATATACTACGCACACCACACTATACACACTACATATACTATGCACACTATACACACTACATATACTATGCACACTATACACACTACATATACTACACACACTATACACTCACTACATATAATACGCACACTATACACTCACTGCATATACTACGCACACTATACACTCACTGCATATACTAGGCACACTATACACTCACTGCATATACTAGGCACACTATACACTCACTGCATATACTACGCACACCACACTATACACACTACATATACTATGCACACTATACACACTACATATACTATGCACACTATACACACTACATATACTACACACACTATACACACTACATATACTACTCAAACTATACACTTACTACATATAATACGCACACTATACACTCGCTGCATATACTACACACACTATACACACTACATATACTACGCACACTATACACTCACTGCATATACTACGCACACTATACACACTACATATACTACGCACACTATACACTCACTACATATACTAAGCACACTATACACTCACTGCATATACTAGGCACACTATACACACTACATATACTACGCACACCACACTATACACACTACATATACTACGCACACTATACACTTACTACATATAATACGCACACTATACACTCACTACATATACTACGCACACTATACACTCACTGCATATACTAGGCACACTATACACTCACTGCATATACTACGCACACCACACTATACACACTACATATACTACGCACACTATACACTTACTACATATAATACGCACACTATACACTCACTGCATATACTAGGCACACTATACACTCACTGCATATACTAGGCACACCACACTATACACACTACATATACTACGCACACTATACACTCACTACATATACTACGCACACTATACACTCACTGCATATACTAGGCACACTATACACTCACTGCATATACTACGCACACCACACTATACACACTACATATACTACGCACACTATACACTCACTGCATATACTACGCACACCACACTATACACACTACATATACTACACACACTATACACTCACTACATATACTACGCACACTATACACTCACTGCATATACTACGCACACTATACACTCACTACATATACTACGCACACTATACACTCACTACATATACTACGCACACTATACACTCACTGCATATACTAGGCACACCACACTATACACACTACATATACTACGCACACCACACTATACACACTACATATACTACGCACACTATACACTCACTACATATACTACGCACACTATACACTCACTGCATATACTACGCACACCACACTATACACACTACATATACTACGCACACTATACACACTACATATACTACGCACACCACACTATACACACTACATATACTACGCACACTATACACTCACTGCATATACTACGCACACTATACACTCACTACATATACTACGCACACCACACTATACACACTACATATACTACGCACCCTATACACTCACTGCATATACTACGCACACTATACACTCACTACATATACTACGCACACTATACACTCACTGCATATACTAGGCACACCACACTATACACACTACATATACTACGCACACTATACACTCACTGCATATACTAGGCACACTATACACTCACTGCATATACTACGCACACTATACACACTACATATACTATGCACACTATACACACTACATATACTACGCACACCACACTATACACACTACATATACTACGCACACTATACACTCACTACATATACTAGGCACACCACACTATACACACTACATATACTACGCACACTATACACTCACTGCATATACTAGGCACACTATACACTCACTGCATATACAACGCACACCACACTATACACACTACATATACTACGCACACTATACACTCACTGCATATACTACGCACACTATACACTCACTACATATACTACACACACTATACACTCACTACATATACTACGCACACTATACACTCACTACATATACTACGCACACTATACACTCACTGCATATACTAGGCACACTATACACACTACATATACTACGCACACCACACTATACACACTACATATACTACGCACACTATACACTCACTACATATACTACGCACACTATACACTCACTGCATATACTACGCACACCACACTATACACACTACATATACTACGCACACTATACACACTACATATACTACGCACACTATACACTCACTACATATACTACGCACACCACACTATACACACTACATATACTACGCACACTATACACACTACATATACTATGCACACTATACACACTACATATACTACGCACACTATACACTCACTGCATATACTACGCACACTATACACTCACTACATATACTACGCACACTATACACTCACTACATATACTACGCACACTATACACTCACTGCATATACTAGGCACACCACACTATACACACTACATATACTACGCACACTATACACTCACTACATATACTACGCACACTATACACTCACTGCATATACTAGGCACACCACACTATACACACTACATATACTACGCACACCACACTATACACACTACATATGCTACGCACACTATACACACTACATATACTACGCACACCACACTATACACACTACATATACTACGCACACTATACACTCACTGCATATACTACGCACACTATACACACTACATATACTATGCACACTATACACACTACATATACTACGCACACTATACGCACACTACATATACTACGCACACTATACACTCACTGCATATACTACGCACACTATACACTCACTACATATACTACGCACACTATACACTCACTGCATATACTACGCACACTATACACTCACTACATATACTACGCACACTATACACTCACTACATATACTACGCACACTATACACTCACTACATATACTACGCACACTATACACACTACATATACTATGCACACTACAGACACACTACATATACTACACACACTACATACACTACTCACACACTACATACACTACTCACACACTACGTACACTACATATACTACGCACACTATACACTCACTACATATACTACCCACACTATACACTCACTGCATATACTACGCACACCACACTATACACACTACATATACTACGCACACTATACACTCACTACATATACTACGCACACCACACTATACACACTACATATACTACGCACACTATACACACTACATATACTACGCACACCACACTATACACACTGCATATACTACGCACACTATACACTCACTACATATACTACCCACACTATACACTCACTGCATATACTACGCACACCACACTATACACACTACATATACTACGCACACTATACACTCACTGCATATACTACGCACACCACACTATACACACTACATATACTACGCACACTATACACTCACTGCATATACTACGCACACCACACTATACACACTACATATACTACGCACACTATACACTCACTACATATACTACCCACACTATACACTCACTGCATATACTACGCACACCACACTATACACACTACATATACTACGCACACTATACACTCACTGCATATACTACGCACACCACACTATACACACTACATATACTATGCACACTATACACACTACATATACTACGCACACTATACGCACACTACATATACTACGCACACTATACACTCACTGCATATACTACGCACACTATACACTCACTACATATACTACGCACACTATACACTCACTACATATACTACGCACACCACACTATACACACTACATATACTATGCACACTATACACACTACATATACTACACACACTATACACTCACTACATATACTACGCACACTATACACTCACTACATATACTACGCACACCACACTATACACACTACATATACTATGCACACTATACACACTACATATACTACGCACACTATACGCACACTACATATACTACGCACACTATACACTCACTGCATATACTACGCACACTATACACTCACTACATATACTACGCACACTATACACTCACTGCATATACTACGCACACCACACTATACACACTACATATACTATGCACACTATACACACTACATATACTACGCACACTATACGCACACTACATATACTACGCACACTATACACTCACTGCATATACTACGCACACCACACTATACACACTACATATACTACGCACACTATACACTCACTTCATATACTACGCACACTATACACTCACTTCATATACTACGCACACTATACACTCACTTCATATACTACGCACACTATACACTCACTGCATATACTACGCACACTATACACTCACTGCATATACTACGTACACCACACTATACACACTACATATACTACACACACTACATACACTACATATACTACGCACACTATACACTCACTGCATATACTACGCACACTATACACTCACTGCATATACTACGCACACTATACACTCACTGCATATACTACGCACACCACACTATACACACTACATATACTACGCACACTATACACTCACTACATATACTACGCACACCACACTATACACATTACATATACTATGCACACTATACACACTACATATACTACACACACTATACGCACACTACATATACTATGCACACTATACACTCACTGCATATACTACGCACACTATACACACTACATATACTACGCACACCACACTATACACACTACATATACTACGCACACTATACACACTACATATACTACGCACACTATACACTCACTACATATACTACGCACACTATACACTCACTGCATATACTACGCACACCACACTATACACACTACATATACTACGCACACTATACGTACACTACATATACTACACACACTATACACTCACTACATATACTACGCACACTATACACTCACTGCATATACTACGCACACTATACACTCACTGCATATACTACGCACACTATACACTCACTGCATATACTACGCACACTACATACACTACATATACTACGCACACTATACGTACATTACATATACTACACACACTATACACTCACTACATATACTACGCACACTATACACTCACTGCATATACTACGCACACTATACACTCACTGCATATACTACACACACTACATACACTACATATACTACGCACACTATACGTACACTACATATACTACACACACTATACACTCACTACATATACTACGCACACTATACACTCACTGCATATACTACGCACACTATACACTCACTGCATATACTACGCACACTATACACTCACTGCATATACTACGCACACCACACTATACACTCACTACATATACTACGCACACTATACACTCACTGCATATACTACGCACACTATACACTCACTGCATATACTACGCACACTATACACTCACTGCATATACTACGCACACCACACTATACACACTACATATACTATGCACACTATACACTCACTGCATATACTACGCACACTATACACACTACATATACTATGCACACTATACACACTACATATACCACGCACACTATACACTCACTACATATACTACGCATACTATACACTCACTGCATATACTACGCACACCACACTATACACACTACATATACTATGCACACTATACACACTACATATACTACACACTACATACACTACACACACTACATACACTACTCACACACTACGTACACTACATATACTAGGCACACTATACGCACACTACATATACTACGCACACTATACACTCACTACATATACTACGCACACTATACACTCACTGCATATACTACGCACACTATACACTCACTACATATACTACGCACACTATACACTCACTGCATATACTACGCACACTATACACTCACTACATATACTACGCACACTATACACACTGCATATACTACGCACACTATACACTCACTGCATATACTACGCACACCACACTATACACCCACTACATATACTACGCACACCACAGTATACACTCACTACATACTGTATACTACGCACACTACAGACACACTACATATACTACACACACTACATACACTACATATACTACGCACACTATACACTCACTACATATACTGCGCACTCCACACTATACACACTACATATACTACGCACACTATACACTCACTACATATACTCCGCACACCACACTATACACACTACATATACTACGCACACTATGCACACTACATATACTACGCACACTATACACACTACATATACTACGCACACTATACACTCACTACATATACTACGCACACCACACTATACACACTACATATACTACGCACACTATACACACTACATATACTACGCACACTATACACTCACTACATATACTACGCACACCACACTATACACACTACATATACTACGCACACTATACACTCACTACATATACTACGCACACTATACACTCACTACATATACTACGCACACCACACTATACACACTACATATACTACGCACACTATACACTCACTACATATACTACGCACACTATACACTCACTGCATATACTACGCACACTATACACTCACTGCATATACTACGCACACTATACACTCACTGCATATACTACGCACACCACACTATACACACTACATATACTACGCACACTATACACTCACTACATATACTACGCACACCACACTATACACACTACATACACTATGCACACTATACACACTACATATACTATGCACACTATACACACTACATATACTACACACACTATACGCACACTACATATACTATGCACACTATACACTCACTGCATATACTACGCACACCACACTATACACACTACATATACTATGCACACTATACACACTACATATACTACGCACACTATACACACTACATACACTAAGCACACTACAGACACACTACATATACTACACACACTACATACACTACACACACTACATACACTACTCACACACTACGTACACTACATATACTACGCACACTATACACACTACATATACTACGCACACTATACACTCACTACATATACTACGCACACTATACACTCACTGCATATACTACGCACACTATACACTCACTGCATATACTACGCACACTATACACTCACTGCATATACTACGCACACCACACTATACACTCACTACATATACTACGCACACTATACACTCACTGCATATACTACGCACACCACAGTATACACTCACTACATATACTACGCACACTACAGACACACTACATATACTACACACACTACATACACTACATATACTACGCACACTATACACTCACTACATATACTACGCACACTATACACTCACTGCATATACTACGCATACTATACACACACTACATATACTATGCACACTATACACACTACATATACTACGCACACTATACACTCACTACATATACTACGCACACCACACTATACACACTACATATACTACGCACACTATGCACACTACATATACTACGCACACTATACACACTACATATACTACGCACACTATACATTCACTACATATACTACGCACACTATACACTCACTACATATACTACGCACACCACACTATACACACTACATATACTACGCACACTATACACACTACATATACTACGCACACTATACACTCACTGCATATACTACGCACACCACACTATACACTCACTACATATACTACGCACACCACACTATACACTCACTACATATACTACTCAAACGATACACTCACTACATATACTACGCACACTATACACTCACTACATATACTACGCACACTATACACTCACTGCATATACTACGCACACTATACACTCACTGCATATACTACGCACACCACATTATACACACTACATATACTACGCACACTATACACTCACTACATATACTACGCACACCACACTATACACACTACATATACTACGCACACTACACTATACTCACTACATATACTACGCACACTATACACTCACTACATATACTACGCACACTATACACTCACTACATATACTACGCACACTATACACTCACTGCATATACTACGCACACTATACACTCACTGCATATACTACGCACACTATACACTCACTGCATATACTACGCACACTATACACTCACTGCATATACTACGCACACTATACACTCACTACATATACTACGCACACTATACACTCACTACATATACTACGCACACTATACATTCACTACATATACTACGCACACCACACTATACACACTACATATACTACGCACACTATACACACTACATATACTACGCACACTATACACTCACTGCATATACTACGCACACCACACTATACACACTACATATACTACACACACTATACACACTACATATACTACTCAAACGATACACTCACTACATATACTACGCACACTATACACTCACTACATATACTACGCACACTATACACTCACTGCATATACTACGCACACTATACACTCACTGCAAATACTACGCACACCACATTATACACACTACATATACTACGCACACTATACACTCACTACATATACTACGCACACCACACTATACTCACTACATATACTACGCACACTATACACTCACTACATATACTACGCACACTATACACTCACTACATATACTACGCACACCACACTATACTCACTACATATACTACGCACACTATACACTCACTACATATACTACGCACACTATACACTCACTACATATACTACGCACACTATACACTCACTACATATACTACGCACACTATACACTCACTACATATACTACGCACACCACACTATACTCACTACATATACTACGCACACTATACACTCACTGCATATACTACGCACACCACACTATACACACTACATATACTACGCACACTATACACTCACTACATATACTACGCACACTATACACTCACTGCATATACTACGCACACTATACACTCACTGCATATACTACGCACACTATACACTCACTGCATATACTACACACACCACATTATACACACTACATATACTACGCACACTATACACTCACTACATATACTACGCACACCACACTATACTCACTACATATACTACGCACACTATACACTCACTACATATACTACGCACACTATACACTCACTACATATACTACGCACACTATACACTCACTACATATACTACGCACACTATACACTCACTGCATATACTACGCACACTATACACTCACTACATATACTACGCACACCACACTATACTCACTACATATACTACGCACACTATACACTCACTGCATATACTACGCACACCACACTATACACACTACATATACTACGCACACTATACACTCACTACATATACTACGCACACTATACACTCACTACATATACTACGCACACCACACTATACACACTACATATACTACGCACACTATACACTCACTACATATACTACGCACACTATACACTCACTACATATACTACGCACACTATACACTCACTACATATACTACGCACACTATACACTCACTGCATATACTACGCACACTATACACTCACTACATATACTACGCACACTATACACTCACTGCATATACTACGCACACTATACACTCACTGCATATACTACGCACACCACACTATACACACTACATATACTACGCACACCACACTATACACACTACATATACTACGCACACTATACACTCACTGCATATACTACGCACACCACACTATAACCACTACATATACTACGCACACTGTACACTCACTACATATACTACACACACTATACACACTACATATACTACGCACACTATACACTCACTACATATACTACGCACACTATACACTCACTGCATATACTACGCACACTATACACTCACTGCATATGCTACGCACACTATACACTCACTGCATATACTACGCACACTATACACTCACTGCATATACTACACACACTATACACTCACTGCATATACTACGCACACTATACACTCACTGCATATACTACGCACACTATACACTCACTGCATATACTACGCACACTATACACTCACTGCATATACTACGCACACTATACACTCACTGCATATACTACGCACACTATACACTCACTACATATACTACACACACTATACACACTACATATACTACGCACACTATACACTCACTACATATACTACGCACACTATACACTCACTGCATATACTACGCACACTATACACTCACTACATATACTACACACACTATACACACTACATATACTACGCACACTATACACTCACTACATATACTACGCACACTATACACTCACTGCATATACTACGCACACTATACACTCACTGCATATACTACGCACACTATACACTCACTGCATATACTACGCACACCACACTATACACACTACATATACTATGCACACTATACACTCACTGCATATACTAGGCACACTATACACTCACTGCATATACTACGCACACTATACACTCACTACATATACTACGCACACTATACACACTACATATACTACGCACACCACACTATACACACTACATATACTACGCACACTATACACACTACATATACTACGCACACCACACTATACACACTACATATACTACGCACACTATACACACTACATATACTACGCACACCACACTATACACACTACATATACTACGCACACTATACACACTACATATACTACGCACACCACACTATACACACTACATATACTACGCACACTATACACTCACTACATATACTACGCACACCACACTATACACACTACATATACTACGCACACTATACACTCACTACATATACTACGCACACTATACACTCACTGCATATACTACGCACACTATACACACTACATATACTACGCACACCACACTATACACACTACATATACTGCGCACACTATACACTCACTGCATATACTACGCACACTATACACACTACATATACTAGGCACACCACACTATACACACTACATATACTACGCACACTATACACTCACTGCATATACTACGCACACTATACACACTACATATACTACGCACACTATACACTCACTGCATATACTACGCACACTATACACACTACATATACTACGCACACTATACACTCACTGCATATACTAGGCACACTATACACACTACATATACTACGCACACCACACTATACACACTACATATACTACGCACACTATACACACTACATATACTACGCACACCACACTATACACACTACATATACTACGCACACTATACACACTACATATACTACGCACACCACACTATACACACTACATATACTACGCACACTATACACACTACATATACTACGCACACCACACTATACACACTACATATACTACGCACACTATACACTCACTACATATACTACGCACACCACACTATACACACTACATATACTACGCACACTATACACACTACATATACTACGCACACCACACTATACACACTACATATACTACGCACACCACACTATACACACTACATATACTACGCACACTATACACTCACTGCATATACTAGGCACACTATACACACTACATATACTACGCACACTATACACTCACTACATATACTATGCACACTATACACTCACTGCATATACTACGCACACCACACTATACACACTACATATACTACGCACACTGTACACTCACTACATATACTACGCACACTATACACTCACTGCATATACTAGGCACACCACACTATACACACTACATATACTACGCACACTATACACACTACATATACTACGCACACCACACTATACACACTACATATACTACGCACACTATACACTCACTGCATATACTAGGCACACTATACACACTACATATACTACGCACACCACACTATACACACTACATATACTACGCACACTATACACTCACTACATATACTACGCACACCACACTATACACACTACATATACTACGCACACTATACACACTACATATACTACGCACAACACACTATACACACTACATATACTACGCACACCACACTATACACACTACATATACTACGCACACTATACACTCACTGCATATACTAGGCACACTATACACACTACATATACTACGCACACTATACACTCACTACATATACTACGCACACTATACACTCACTGCATATACTACGCACACCACACTATACACACTACATATACTACGCACACTGTACACTCACTACATATACTACGCACACTATACACTCACTGCATATACTACGCACACTATACACTCACTGCATATACTACGCACACTATACACTCACTGCATATACTACGCACACTATACACTCACTGCATATACTACGCACACTATACACTCACTGCATATACTACGCACACTATACACTCACTGCATATACTACGCACACTATACACTCACTGCATATACTACACACACTATACACACTACATATACTACGCACACTATACACTCACTACATATACTACGCACACCACACTATACACACTACATATACTACGCACACTATACACTCACTGCATATACTACGCACACCACACTATACACACTACATATACTATGCACACTATACACTCACTACATATACTACGCACACTATACACTCACTGCATATACTACGCACACCACACTATACACACTACATATACTATAAACACTATACACACTACATATACTACGCACACCACACTATACACACTACATATACTACGCACACTATACACTCACTACATATACTACACACACTATACACACTACATATACTACGCACACTATACACTCACTGCATATACTACGCACACTATACACTCACTGCATATACTAGGCACACCACACTATACACACTACATATACTACGCACACTATACACTCACTGCATATACTACGCACACTATACACTCACTGCATATACTAGGCACACCACACTATACACACTACATATACTACGCACACTATACACTCACTACATATACTACGCACACTATACACTCACTGCATATACTACGCACACCACACTATACACACTACATATACTATGAACACTATACACACTACATATACTACGCACACCACACTATACACACTACATATACTACGCACACTATACACTCACTACATATACTACACACACTATACACACTACATATACTACGCACACTATACACTCACTGCATATACTACGCACACTATACACTCACTGCATATACTAGGCACACCACACTATACACACTACATATACTACGCACACTATACACTCACTGCATATACTACGCACACCACACTATACACACTACATATACTACGCACACTATACACTCACTGCATATACTACGCACACCACACTATACACACTACATATACTACGCACACTATACACTCACTGCATATACTAGGCACACCACACTATACACACTACATATACTACGCACACTATACACTCACTACATATACTACGCACACTATACACTCACTGCATATACTAGGCACACCACACTATACACACTACATATACTACGCACACTATACACTCACTACATATACTACGCACACTATACACTCACTACATATACTACGCACACCACACTATACACACTACATATACTACGCACACTATACACACTACATATACTACGCACACTATACGCACACTACATATACTACGCACACCACACTATACACACTACATATACTACTCATACTATACGCACACTACATATACTACGCACACCACACTATACACACTACATATACTACGCACACCACACTATACACACTACATATACTACGCACACTATACACTCACTGCATATACTACGCACACTATACACTCACTACATATACTACGCACACCACACTATACACACTACATATACTATGCACACTATACACTCACTGCATATACTACGCACACTATACACTCACTGCATATACTACGCACACTATACACTCACTACATATACTACGCACACTATACACTCACTACATATACTACGCACACTATACACTCACTGCATATACTACGCACACTATACACTCACTACATATACTACGCACACTATACACTCACTACATATACTACGCACACTATACACTCACTACATATACTACGCACACTATACACTCACTACATATACTATGCACACTATACGCACACTACATATACTACGCACACTATACACTCACTGCATATACTACGCACACTATACACTCACTACATATACTACGCACACTATACACTCACTACATATACTACGCACACTATACACTCACTACATATACTACGCACACTATACACTCACTGCATATACTACGCACACCACACTATACACACTACATATACTACGCACACTATACACTCACTACATATACTACGCACACCACACTATACACACTACATATACTATGCACACTATACACACTACATATACTACGCACACTATACTCACACTACATATACTACGCACACTATACACTCACTGCATATACTACGCACACTATACACTCACTGCATATACTACGCACACTATACACTCACTGCATATACTACGCACACTATACACTCACTGCATATACTACGCACACCACACTATACACACTACATATACTATGCACACTACAGACACACTACATATACTACACACACTACATACACTACACACACTACATACACTGCTCACACACTACATATACTACGCACACTATACACTCACTACATATACTACGCACACTATACACTCACTGCATATACTACGCACACCACACTATACACACTACATCTACTACGCACACTATACACTCACTACATATACTACGCACACTATACACTCACTACATATACTACGCACACTATACACTCACTACATATACTACGCACACCACACTATACACTCACTGCATATACTACGCACACCACAGTATACACACTACATCTACTACGCACACTATACACTCACTGCATATACTACGCACACCACACTATACACACTACATATACTACGCACACTATACACTCACTGCATATACTACGCACACCACACTATACACACTACATATACTACGCACACTATACACACACTACATATACTACGCACACCACACTATACACACTACATATACTACGCACACCACACTATACACACTACATATACTACGCACACCACACTATACACACTACATATACTACGCACACTATACACTCACTACATATACTACGCACACCACACTATACACACTACATATACTATGCACACTATACACACTACATATACTACGCACACTATACACACTACATATACTACACACACTATACGCACACTACATATACTATGCACACTATACACACTACATATAATACACACACTATACGCACACTACATATACTATGCACACTATACACACTACATATACTACACACACTATACGCACACTACATATACTACGCACACTATACACTCACTGCATATACTACGCACACTATACACTCACTGCATATACTACGCACACCACACTATACACACTACATATACTATGCACACTATACACACTACATATACTACGCACACTATACACACTACATATACTAAGCACACTACAGACACTACACACACTACATATACTACTCACACACTACGTACACTACATATACTACGCACACTATACGCACACTACATATACTACGCACACTATACACTCACTGCATATACTACGCACACTATACACTCACTACATATACTACGCACACTATACACTCACTGCATATACTACGCACACTATACACTCACTGCATATACTACGCACACTATACACTCACTGCATATACTACGCACACCACACTATACACACTACATATACTACGCACACTATACACTCACTGCATATACTACGCACACCACACTATACACACTACATATACTACGCACACTATACACACTACATATACTATGCACACTATACACACTACATATACTAAGCACACTACAGACACCCTACATATACTACACACACTACATACACTACTCACACTACATATACTACGCACACTATACGCACACTACATATACTACGCACACTATACGCACACTACATATACTACGCACACTATACACTCACTGCATATACTACGCACACTATACACTCACTACATATACTACGCACACCACACTATACACACTACATATACTATGCACACTATACACACTACATATACTACGCACACTATACGCACACTACATATACTACGCACACTATACACTCACTGCATATACTACGCACACTATACACTCACTACATATACTACGCACACTATACACTCACTACATATACTACGCACACCACACTATACACACTACATATACTACGCACACTATACACTCACTACATATACTACGCACACTATACACTCACTACATATACTACGCACACTATACACTCACTACATATACTACGCACACTATACACTCACTGCATATACTACGCACACTATACACTCACTACATATACTACGCACACTATACACTCACTACATATACTACGCACACTATACACTCACTGCATATACTACGCACACCACACTATACACACTACATATACTACGCACACCACACTATACACACTACATATACTACGCACACTATACACTCACTACATATACTACGCACACTATACTCACACTACATATACTACGCACACTATACACTCACTGCATATACTACGCACACTATACACTCACTGCATATACTACGCACACTATACACTCACTACATATACTACGCACACCACACTATACACACTACATATACTACGCACACTACAGACACACTACATATACTACGCACACCACACTATACACACTACATATACTACACACACTACGTACACTACATATACTACGCACACTATACACTCACTACATATACTACGCACACCACACTATACACACTACATATACTACGCACACTATACACACTACATATACTACGCACACTATACACTCACTGCATATACTACGCACACCACACTATACACACTACATATACTACGCACACTATACACTCACTACATATATTACGCACACTATACACTCACTACATATACTACGCACACCACACTATACACACTACATATACTACGCACACTATACACACTACATATACTATGCACACTATACACACTACATATACTACACACACTAAACACTCACTACATATACTACGCACACCACACTATACACACTACATCTACTACGCACACTATACACTCACTGCATATACTACGCACACCACACTATACACACTACATATACTACGCACACTATACACACACTACATACACTACGCACACCACACTATACACACTACATATACTACGCACACTATACACTCACTGCATATACTACGCACACCACACTATACACACTACATATACTACGCACACTATACACTCACTGCATATACTACGCACACCACACTATACACACTACATATACTACGCACACTATACACACACTACATATACTACGCACACCACACTATACACACTACATATACTACGCACACCACACTATACACACTACATCTACTACGCACACTATACACTCACTACATATACTACGCACACTATACACACTACATATACTACACACACTATACGCTCACTACATATACTACGCACACTATACACACTACATATACTACACACACTATACGCACACTACATATACTATGCACACTATACACACTACATATACTACACACACTATACGCACACTACATATACTATGCACACTATACACTCACTGCATATACTACGCACACTATACACTCACTACATATACTACGCACACTACACTATACACACTACATATACTATGCACACTATACACTCACTACATATACTACGCACACTATACTCACACTACATATACTACGCACACTATACACTCACTGCATATACTACGCACACTATACACTCACTGCATATACTACGCACACTATACTCACACTACATATACTACGCACACTATACACTCACTACATATACTACGCACACTATACTCACACTACATATACTACGCACACTATACACTCACTGCATATACTACGCACACTATACACTCACTGCATATACTACGCACACTATACACTCACTACATATACTACGCACACTATACACTCACTACATATACTACGCACACCACACTATACACACTACATATACTACACACACTACATACACTGCTCACACACTACATACACTACTCACACACTACGTACACTACATATACTACGCACACTATACACTCACTACATATACTACGCACACTATACACTCACTACATATACTACGCACACCACACTATACACACTACATATACTACGCACACTATACACACTACATATACTACGCACACTATACACTCACTGCATATACTACGCACACCACACTATACACACTACATATACTACGCACACTATACACTCACTACATATACTACGCACACTATACACTCACTACATATACTACGCACACCACACTATACACACTACATATACTACGCACACTATACACACTACATATACTATGCACACTATACACACTACATATACTACACACACTAAACACTCACTACATATACTACGCACACCACACTATACACACTACATCTACTACGCACACTATACACTCACTGCATATACTACGCACACCACACTATACACACTACATATACTACGCACACTATACACTCACTGCATATACTACGCACACCACACTATACACACTACATATACTACGCACACTATACACACACTACATATACTACGCACACCACACTATACACACTACATATACTACGCACACTATACACTCACTGCATATACTACGCACACCACACTATACACACTACATCTACTACGCACACTATACACTCACTGCATATACTACGCACACCACACTATACACACTACATATACTACGCACACTATACACACACTACATATACTACGCACACCACACTATACACACTACATATACTACGCACACCACACTATACACACTACATATACTACGCACACTATACACTCACTACATATACTACGCACACCACACTATACACACTACATATACTACGCACACCACACTATACACACTACATATACTACGCACACCACACTATACACACTACATATACTACGCACACTATACACTCACTACATATACTACGCACACTATACACACTACATATACTACACACACTATACGCACACTACATATACTATGCACACTATACACACTACATATACTACACACACTATACGCACACTACATATACTATGCACACTATACACTCACTGCATATACTACGCACACTATACACTCACTGCATATACTACGCACACCACACTATACACACTACATATACTATGCACACTATACACACTACATATACTACGCACACTATACACACTACATATACTAAGCACACTACAGACACCCTACATATACTACACACACTACATACACTACACACACTACATACACTACTCACACACTACGTACACTACATATACTACGCACACTATACGCACACTACATATACTACGCACACTATACACTCACTACATATACTACGCACACTATACACTCACTGCATATACTACGCACACTATACACTCACTACATATACTACGCACACTATACACTCACTGCATATACTACGCACACTATACACTCACTGCATATACTACGCACACTATACACTCACTGCATATACTACGCACACCACACTATACACTCACTACATATACTACGCACACTATACACTCACTACATATACTACGCACACCACACTATACACACTACATATACTATGCACACTACACACACTACATATACTACGCACACTATACTCACACTACATATACTACGCACACTATACACTCACTACATATACTACGCACACTATACACTCACTGCATATACTACGCACACCACACTATACACACTACATATACTATGCATACTATACACACTACATATACTATGCACACTATACACACTACATATACTATGCACACTATACACACTACATATACTATGCACACTATACACACTACATATGCTACACACACTACGTACACTACATATACTACGCACACTATACGCACACTACATATACTACGCACACTATACGCACACTACATATACTACGCACACTATACACTCACTGCATATACTACGCACACTATACACTCACTACATATACTACGCACACTATACACTCACTGCATATACTACGCACACTATACACTCACTGCATATACTACGCACACTATACACTCACTGCATATACTACGCACACTATACACTCACTACATATACTACGCACACTATACACTCACTGCATATACTACGCACACTATACACTCACTACATATACTACGCACACCACACTATACACACTACATATACTACGCACACTATACGCACACTACATATACTACGCACACTATACACTCACTACATATACTACGCACACTATACACTCACTGCATATACTACGCACACTATACACTCACTGCATATACTACGCACACTATACACTCACTGCATATACTACGCACACCACACTATACACTCACTACATATACTACGCACACTATACACTCACTGCATATACTACGCACACCACAGTATACTCTCACTACATAACGTATACTACGCACACTACAGACACACTACATATACTACACACACTACATACACTACTCACACACTACATACACTACATATACTACGCACACTATACACTCACTACATATACTGCGCACACTATACACACTACATATACTACGCACACTATACGCACACTGCATATACTACGCACACTATACACTCACTACATATACTACGCACACTATACGCACACTGCATATACTACGCACACTATACACTCACTACATATACTACGCACACCACACTATACACACTACATATACTATGCACACTATACACACTACATATACTACACACACTATACGCACACTACATATACTACGCACACTATACACACTACATATACTACACACACTATACGCACACTACATATACTACGCACACTATACACACTACATATGCTACGCACACTATACACTCACTACATATACTACGCACACCACACTATACACACTACATATACTATGCACACTATACACACTACATATACTACACACACTATACGCACACTGCATATACTACGCACACTATACACTCACTACATATACTGCGCACACTATACACACTACATATACTACACACACTATACACACTACATATACTACGCACACTATACACTCACTACATATACTAAGCACACTATACACTCACTACATATACTACGCACACTATACACACACTACATATACTATGCACACTATACACACTACATATACTACGCACACTATACACACACTACATATACTATGCACACTATACACACTACATATACTACGCACACTATACACTCACTGCATATACTACGCACACCACACTATACACACTACATATACTACGCACACTATACACTCACTACATATACTACGCACACTATACACTCACTGCATATACTACGCACACTATACACTCACTGCATATACTACGCACACTATACACTCACTGCATATACTACGCACACCACACTATACACACTACATATACTACGCACACTATACACTCACTACATATACTACGCACACTATACACTCACTACATACACTACGCACACTATACACTCACTGCATATACTACGCACACTATACACTCACTGCATATACTACGCACACCACACTATACACACTACATATACTACGCACACTATACACTCACTACATATACTACGCACACTATACACTCACTACATATACTGGGCACACTATACACACTACATATACTACGCACACTATACACACTACATATACTACGCACACCACACTATACACACTACATATACTACGCACACTATACACACTACATATACTACGCACACTATACACTCACTGCATATACTAGGCACATTATACACACTACATATACTACGCACACCACACTATACACACTACATATACTACGCACACTATACACACTACATATACTACGCACACTATACACTCACTGCATATACTAGGCACATTATACACACTACATATACTACGCACACCACACTATACACACTACATATACTACGCACACTATACACACTACATATACTACGCACACCACACTATACACACTACATATACTACGCACACCACACTATACACACTACATATACTACGCACACTATACACTCTCTGCATATACTACGCACACCACACTATACACACTACATATACTATGCACACTATACACACTACATATACTACACACACTATACACTCACTACATATACTACGCACACCACACTATACACACTACATATACTACGCACACTATACACTCACTACATATACTACGCACACTATACACTCACTACATATACTACGCACACCACACTATACACACTACATCTACTACGCACACTATACACTCACTGCATATACTACGCACACCACACTATACACACTACATATACTACGCACACTATACACTCACTGCATATACTACGCACACCACACTATACACACTACATATACTACGCACACTATACACTCACTGCATATACTACGCACACCACACTATACACACTACATATACTACGCACACTATACACTCACTGCATATACTACGCACACCACACTATACACACTACATATACTACGCACACTATACACTCACTGCATATACTACGCACACCACACTATACACACTACATATACTACGCACACTATACACTCACTGCATATACTACGCACACCACACTATACACACTACATATACTACGCACACCACACTATACACACTACATATACTACGCACACCACACTATACACACTACATATACTACGCACACCACACTATACACACTACATATACTACGCACACTATACACTCACTACATATACTACGCACACCACACTATACACACTACATATACTACGCACACCACACTATACACACTACATATACTACGCACACCACACTATACACACTACATATACTACGCACACTATACACTCACTGCATATACTACGCACACCACACTATACACACTACATATACTACGCACACTATACACTCACTACATATACTACGCACACTATACACTCACTACATATACTACGCACACCACACTATACACACTACATATACTATGCATACTATACACACTACATATACTACGCACACTATACACTCACTACATATACTACGCACACCACACTATACACACTACATATACTATGCATACTATACACACTACATATACTACGCACACCACACTATACACACTACATATACTACGCACACTATACACACTACATATACTACACACACTATACGCACACTACATATACTATGCACACCACACTATACACACTACATATACTACGCACACTATACACTCACTACATATACTACGCACACCACACTATACACACTACATATACTATGCACACTATACACACTACATATACTACGCACACTATACACTCACTACATATACTATGCACACCACACTATACACACTACATATACTACGCACACTATACACTCACTACATATACTACGCACACCACACTATACACACTACATATACTATGCACACTATACACACTACATATACTACGCACACTATACACTCACTACATATACTACGCACACCACACTATACACACTACATATACTATGCACACTATACACACTACATATACTACACACACTATACGCACACTACATATACTATGCACACTATACACACTACATATACTACACACACTATACGCACACTACATATACTATGCACACTATACACTCACTGCATATACTACGCACACTATACACTCACTGCATATACTACGCACACCACACTATACACACTACATATACTATGCACACTATACACACTACATATACTACGCACACTATACACACTACATATACTACACACACTACATACACTACACACACTACATACACTACTCACACACTACGTACACTACATATACTACGCACACTATACGCACACTACATATACTACGCACACTATGCACTCACTACATATACTACGCACACTATACTCTCACTGCATATACTACGCACACTATACACTCACTACATATACTACGCACACTATACTCTCACTGCATAAACTACGCACACTATACACTCACTGCATATACTACGCACACCACACTATACACACTACATACACTACACACACTACATACACTACTCACACACTACGTACACTACATATACTACGCACACTATACGCACACTACATATACTACGCACACTATACGCACACTACATATACTACGCACACTATACACTCACTGCATATACTACGCACAGTATACATTCACTGCATATACTACGCACACTATACACTCACTGCATATACTACGCACACTATACACTCACTGCATATACTACGCACACCACACTATACACTCACTACATATACTACGCACACTATACACTCACTGCATATACTACGCACACTATACACTCACTACATATACTACGCACACCACACTATACACACTACATATACTACGCACACTACATATACTACGCACACTATACACTCACTGCATATACTACGCACACTATACACTCACTGCATATACTACGCACACTATACACTCACTGCATATACTACGCACACTATACACTCACTGCATATACTACGCCCACCACACTATACACTCACTACATATACTACGCACACTATACACTCACTACATATACTACGCCCACCACACTATACACTCACTACATATACTACACACACTATACACTCACTGCATATACTACGCCCACCACACTATACACTCACTACATATACTACACACACTATACACTCACTGCATATACTACGCCCACCACACTATACACTCACTGCATATACTACGCACACTATACACTCACTGCATATACTACACACACTATACACTCACTGCATATACTACGCCCACCACACTATACACTCACTACATATACTACGCACACTATACACTCACTACATATACTACGCCCACCACACTATACACTCACTACATATACTACACACACTATACACTCACTGCATATACTACGCCCACCACACTATACACTCACTACATATACTACGCACACTATACACTCACTACATATACTACGCACACTATACACTCACTGCATATACTACGCACACCACACTATACACTCACTACATATACTACGCACACTATACACTCACTACATATACTACGCACACTATACACTCACTACATATACAACGCACACTATACACTCACTGCATATACTACGCACACTATACACTCACTGCATATACTACGCACACCACACTATACACTCACTACATATACTACGCACACTATACACTCACTGCATATACTACGCACACTATACACTCACTACATATACTACGCACACCACACTATACACACTACATATACTACGCACACTACATATACTACGCACACTATACACTCACTGCATATACTACGCACACTATACACTCACTGCATATACTACGCACACTATACACTCACTGCATATACTACGCACACTATACACTCACTGCATATACTACGCACACCACACTATACACTCACTACATATACTACGCACACTATACACTCACTGCATATACTACGCACACTATACACTCACTGCATATACTACGCACACCACACTATACACTCACTACATATACTACGCACACTATACACTCACTACATATACTACGCCCACCACACTATACACTCACTACATATACTACACACACTATACACTCACTGCATATACTACGCCCACCACACTATACACTCACTACATATACTACACACACTATACACTCACTGCATATACTACGCCCACCACACTATACACTCACTGCATATACTACGCACACTATACACTCACTGCATATACTACACACACTATACACTCACTGCATATACTACGCCCACCACACTATACACTCACTACATATACTACGCACACTATACACTCACTACATATACTACGCCCACCGCACTATACACTCACTACATATACTACACACACTATACACTCACTGCATATACTACGCCCACCACACTATACACTCACTACATATACTACGCACACTATACACTCACTACATATACTACGCACACTATACACTCACTGCATATACTACGCACACCACACTATACACTCACTACATATACTACGCACACTATACACTCACTACATATACTACGCACACTATACACTCACTACATATACAACGCACACTATACACTCACTGCATATACTACGCACACTATACACTCACTGCATATACTACGCACACCACACTATACACTCACTACATATACTACGCACACTGTACACTCACTACATATACTACGCACACTATACACTCACTGCATATACTACGCACACCACACTATACACTCACTACATATACTACGCACACTATACACTCACTACATATACTACGCACACTATACAATCACTGCATATACTACGCACACTATACACTCACTGCATATACTACGCACACTATACACTCACTGCATATACTACGCACACCACACTATACACTCACTACATATACTACGCACACTATACACTCACTGCATATACTACGCACACCACACTATACACACTACATATACTATGCACACTATACACACTACATATACTAAGCACACTACAGACACCCTACATATACTACACACACTACATACACTACACACACTACATACACTACACACACACTACGTACACTACATATACTACGCACACTATACGCACACTACATATACTACGCACACTATACGCACACTACATATACTACGCACACTATACACTCACTGCATATACTACGCACACTATACACTCACTGCATATACTACGCACACTATACACTCACTGCATATACTACGCATACCACACTATACACTCACTACATATACTACGCACACTATACACTCACTACATATACTACGCCCACCACACTATACACTCACTACATATACTACGCACACTATACACTCACTACATATACTACGCCCACCACACTATACACTCACTACATATACTACGCACACTATACACTCACTACATATACTACGCACACTATACACTCACTGCATATACTACGCACACCACACTATACACTCACTACATATACTACGCACACTATACACTCACTACATATACTACGCACACTATACACTCACTACATATACAACGCACACTATACACTCACTGCATATACTACGCACACTATACACTCACTGCATATACTACGCACACCACACTATACACTCACTACATATACTACGCACACTGTACACTCACTACATATACTACGCACACTATACACTCACTGCATATACTACGCACACCACACTATACACTCACTACATATACTACGCACACTATACACTCACTACATATACTATGCACACTATACACTCACTACATATACTACGCACACTATACACTCACTACATATACAACGCACACTATACACTCACTGCATATACTACGCACACTATACACTCACTGCATATACTACGCACACCACACTATACACTCACTACATATACTATGCACACTATACAATCACTGCATATACTACGCACACTATACACTCACTGCATATACTACGCACACTATACACTCACTGCATATACTACGCACACCACACTATACACTCACTACATATACTACGCACACTATACACTCACTGCATATACTACGCACACCACACTATACACACTACATATACTATGCACACTATACACACTACATATACTAAGCACACTACAGACACCCTACATATACTACACACACTACATACACTACACACACTACATACACTACACACACACTACGTACACTACATATACTACGCACACTATACGCACACTACATATACTACGCACACTATACGCACACTACATATACTACGCACACTATACACTCACTGCATATACTACGCACACTATACACTCACTGCATATACTACGCACACTATACACTCACTGCATATACTACGCATACCACACTATACACTCACTACATATACTACGCACACTATACACTCACTACATATACTACGCACACTATACACTCACTGCATATACTACGCACACCACACTATACACACTACATATACTACGCACACTATACACTCACTGCATATACTACGCACACTATACACTCACTGCATATACTACGCACACTATACACTCACTGCATATACTACGCACACTATACACTCACTGCATATACTACGCACACCACACTATACACACTACATATACTACGCACACTATACACTCACTGCATATACTACGCACACTATACACTCACTACATATACTACGCACACTATACACTCACTGCATATACTACGCACACCACACTATACACACTACATATACTACACACACTACATACACTACTCACACACTACATACACTACATATACTGCGCACACTATACACACTACATATACTACACACACTATACACACTACATATACTACGCACACTATACGCACACTACATATACTACGCACACTATACACTCACTGCATATACTACGCACACTATACACTCACTGCATATACTACGCACACCACACTATACACACTACATATACTGCGCACACTATACACACTACATATACTACACACACTATACACACTACATATACTACGCACACTATACACTCACTACATATACTACGCACACTATACACTCACTACATATACTACGCACACCACACTATACACACTACATATACTATGCACACTATACACACTACATATACTACGCACACTATACACTCACTACATATACTACGCACACCACACTATACACACTACATATACTATGCACACTATACACACTACATATACTACACACACTATACACACTGCATATACTACACACACTATACGCACACTACATATACTACGCACACTATACACACTACATATACTACGCACACTATACACTCACTACATATACTACGCACACCACACTATACACACTACATATACTATGCACACTATACACACTACATATACTACACACACTATACGCACACTGCATATACTACGCACACTATACACTCACTACATATACTGCGCACACTATACACACTACATATACTACACACACTATACACACTACATATACTACGCACACTATACACACTACATATACTATGCACACTATACACACACTACATATACTATGCACACTATACACACTACATATACTACGCATACTATACACACACTACATATACTACGCACACTATACACACTACATATACTACGCACACTATACACTCACTACATATACTACGCACACTATACACACTACATATACTATGCACACTATACACACACTACATATACTATGCACACTATACACACTACATATACTACGCATACTATACACACACTACATATACTATGCACACTATACACACTACATATACTACGCACACTATACACACTACATATACTACACACACTATACGCACACTACATATACTACGCACACTATACACACTACATATACTACGCACACTATACACTCACTACATATACTACGCACACCACACTATACACACTACATATACTATGCACACTATACACACTACATATACTACACACACTATACGCACACTGCATATACTACGCACACTATACACTCACTACATATACTGCGCACACTATACACACTACATATACTACACACACTATACACACTACATATACTACGCACACTATACACACTACATATACTATGCACACTATACACACACTACATATACTATGCACACTATACACACTACATATACTACGCATACTATACACACACTACATATACTACGCACACTATACACACTACATATACTACGCACACTATACACTCACTACATATACTACGCACACTGTACACTCACTGCATATACTACGCACACCACACTATACACACTACATATACTACACACACTATACACACTACATATACTATGCACACTATACACACACTACATATACTATGCACACTATACACACTACATATACTACGCATACTATACACACACTACATATACTATGCACACTATACACACTACATATACTACGCACACTATACACTCACTACATATACTACGCACACTATACACTCACTGCATATACTACGCACACCACACTATACACACTACATACACTACGCACACTATACACTCACTACATATACTACGCACACTATACACACTACATATACTACGCACACTATACACTCGCTACATATACTACGCACACCACACTATACACACTACATATACTATGCACACTATACACTCACTACATATACTACGCACACTATACACTCGCTACATATACTACGCACACCACACTATACACACTACATATACTATGCACACTATACACACTACATATACTACACACACTATACGCACACTACATATACTATGCACACTATACACTCACTACATATACTACGCACACTATACACTCACTGCATATACTACGCACACCACACTATACACACTACATATACTACGCACACTATACACTCACTACATATACTACGCACACTATACACTCACTGCATATACTACGCACACCACACTATACACACTACATATACTATGCACACTATACACACTACATATACTATGCACACTATACACTCACTGCATATACTACGCACACTATACACACTACATATACTACGCACACTATACACACTACATATACTACGCACACCACACTATACACACTACATATACTACGCACACTATACACTCACTGCATATACTACGCACACCACACTATACACACTACATATACTACGCACACTATACACACTACATATACTACGCACACTATACACTCACTACATATACTACGCACACTATACACTCACTGCATATACTACGCACACTATACACTCACTGCATATACTACGCACACCACACTATACACACTACATATACTATGCACACTATACACACTACATATACTACGCACACCACACTATACACACTATATATACTACGCACACTATACACTCACTACATATACTACGCACACTATACACTCACTACATATACTACGCACACCACACTATACACACTACATATACTACGCACACTATACACTCACTGCATATACTACGCACACCACACTATACACACTACATATACTACGCACACTATACACTCACTGCATATACTAGGCACACTATACACACTACATACACTACATATACTACGCACACTATACACTTACTACATATACTACGCACACCACACTATACACACTACATATACTACGCACACTATACACTCACTGCATATACTACGCACACTATACACTCACTGCATATACTACGCACACTATACACTCACTGCATATACTACGCACACTATACACTCACTGCATATACTACGCACACCACACTATACACACTACATATACTACGCACACTATACACTCACTGCATATACTACGCACACTATACACTCACTACATATACTACGCACACTATACACTCACTGCATATACTACGCACACCACACTATACACACTACATATACTACACACACTACATACACTACTCACACACTACATACACTACATATACTGCGCACACTATACACACTACATATACTACACACACTATACACACTACATATACTACGCACACTATACGCACACTACATATACTACGCATACTATACACACACTACATATACTACACACACTACATACACTACTCACACACTACATACACTACATATACTGCGCACACTATACACACTACATATACTACACACACTATACACACTACATATACTACGCACACTATACACTCACTACATATACTACGCACACTATACACTCACTACATATACTACGCACACCACACTATACACACTACATATACTATGCACACTATACACACTACATATACTACGCACACTATACACTCACTACATATACTACGCACACCACACTATACACACTACATATACTATGCACACTATACACACTACATATACTACACACACTATACACACTGCATATACTACACACACTATACGCACACTACATATACTACGCACACTATACACACTACATATACTACGCACACTATACACTCACTACATATACTACGCACACCACACTATACACACTACATATACTATGCACACTATACACACTACATATACTACACACACTATACGCACACTGCATATACTACGCACACTATACACTCACTACATATACTGCGCACACTATACACACTACATATACTACACACACTATACACACTACATATACTACGCACACTATACACACTACATATACTATGCACACTATACACACACTACATATACTATGCACACTATACACACTACATATACTACGCATACTATACACACACTACATATACTACGCACACTATACACACTACATATACTACGCACACTATACACTCACTACATATACTACGCACACTATACACACTACATATACTATGCACACTATACACACACTACATATACTATGCACACTATACACACTACATATACTACGCATACTATACACACACTACATATACTATGCACACTATACACACTACATATACTACGCACACTATACACACTACATATACTACACACACTATACGCACACTACATATACTACGCACACTATACACACTACATATACTACGCACACTATACACTCACTACATATACTACGCACACCACACTATACACACTACATATACTATGCACACTATACACACTACATATACTACACACACTATACGCACACTGCATATACTACGCACACTATACACTCACTACATATACTGCGCACACTATACACACTACATATACTACACACACTATACACACTACATATACTACGCACACTATACACACTACATATACTATGCACACTATACACACACTACATATACTATGCACACTATACACACTACATATACTACGCATACTATACACACACTACATATACTACGCACACTATACACACTACATATACTACGCACACTATACACTCACTACATATACTACGCACACTGTACACTCACTGCATATACTACGCACACCACACTATACACACTACATATACTACACACACTATACACACTACATATACTATGCACACTATACACACACTACATATACTATGCACACTATACACACTACATATACTACGCATACTATACACACACTACATATACTATGCACACTATACACACTACATATACTACGCACACTATACACTCACTACATATACTACGCACACTATACACTCACTGCATATACTACGCACACCACACTATACACACTACATACACTACGCACACTATACACTCACTACATATACTACGCACACTATACACACTACATATACTACGCACACTATACACTCGCTACATATACTACGCACACCACACTATACACACTACATATACTATGCACACTATACACTCACTACATATACTACGCACACTATACACTCGCTACATATACTACGCACACCACACTATACACACTACATATACTATGCACACTATACACACTACATATACTACACACACTATACGCACACTACATATACTATGCACACTATACACTCACTACATATACTACGCACACTATACACTCACTGCATATACTACGCACACCACACTATACACACTACATATACTACGCACACTATACACTCACTACATATACTACGCACACTATACACTCGCTACATATACTACGCACACCACACTATACACACTACATATACTATGCACACTATACACTCACTGCATATACTACGCACACTATACACACTACATATACTACGCACACTATACACACTACATATACTACGCACACCACACTATACACACTACATATACTACGCACACTATACACTCACTGCATATACTACGCACACCACACTATACACACTACATATACTATGCACACTATACACACTACATATACTACGCACACCACACTATACACACTATATATACTACGCACACTATACACTCACTACATATACTACGCACACTATACACTCACTACATATACTACGCACACCACACTATACACACTACATATACTACGCACACTATACACTCACTGCATATACTACGCACACCACACTATACACACTACATATACTACGCACACTATACACTCACTGCATATACTAGGCACACTATACACACTACATACACTACATATACTACGCACACTATACACTTACTACATATACTACGCACACCACACTATACACACTACATATACTACGCACACTATACACTCACTGCATATACTAGGCACACTATACACTCACTACATATACTACGCACACCACACTATACACACTACATATACTACGCACACCACACTATACACACTACATATACTACGCACACTATACACTCACTGCATATACTATGCACACTATACACACTACATATACTACGCACACCACACTATACACACTACATATACTACGCACACTATACACTCACTACATATACTACGCACACTATACACTCACTGCATATACTACGCACACCACACTATACACACTACATATACTATGCACACTATACACTCACTACATATACTACGCACACCACACTATACTCACTACATATACTATGCACACTATACACACTACATATACTACACACACTATACACTCACTACATATACTACGCACACTATACACTCACTGCATATACTACGCACACCACACTATACACACTACATATACTATGCACACTATACACACTACATATACTACGCACACTATACACTCACTACATATACTACGCACACCACACTATACTCACTACATATACTATGCACACTATACACACTACATATACTACGCACACCACACTATACACACTACATATACTACGCACACTATACACTCACTGCATATACTAGGCACACTATACACTCACTACATATACTACGCACATCACACTATACACACTACATATACTACGCACACCACACTATACACACTACATATACTACGCACACTATACACTCACTGCATATACTATGCACACTATACACACTACATATACTACGCACACCACACTATACACACTACATATACTACGCACACTATACACTCACTACATATACTACGCACACTATACACTCACTGCATATACTACGCACACCACACTATACACACTACATATACTATGCACACTATACACTCACTACATATACTACGCACACCACACTATACTCACTACATATACTATGCACACTATACACACTACATATACTACACACACTATACACTCACTACATATACTACGCACACTATACACTCACTGCATATACTACGCACACCACACTATACACACTACATATACTATGCACACTATACACACTACATATACTACACACACTATTCGCACACTACATATACTACGCACACTATACACACTACATATACTACACACACTATACGCACACTACATATACTACGCACACTATACACACTACATATACTACGCACACTATACACTCACTACATATACTACGCACACCACACTATACACACTACATATACTATGCACACTATACACACTACATATACTACACACACTATACGCACACTGCATATACTACGCACACTATACACTCACTACATATACTGCGCACACTATACACACTACATATACTACACACACTATACACACTACATATACTACGCACACTATACACACACTACATATACTATGCACACTATACACACTACATATACTACGCATACTATACACACACTACATATACTATGCACACTATACACACTACATATACTACGCACACTATACACACTACATATACTACGCACACTATACACACTACATATACTACGCACACTATACACTCACTGCATATACTACGCACACCACACTATACACACTACATATACTATGCATACTATACACACTACATATACTACGCACACTATACACACTACATATACTACGCACACTATACACTCACTGCATATACTACGCACACCACACTATACACACTACATATACTACGCACACTATACACACTACATATACTACGCACACTATACACTCACTACATATACTACGCACACTATACACTCACTGCATATACTACGCACACCACACTATACACACTACATATACTACGCACACTATACACTCACTACATATACTACGCACACTATACACTCACTACATATACTACGCACACTATACACTCACTGCATATACTACGCACACCACACTATACACACTACATATACTACGCACACTATACACTCACTACATATACTACGCACACTATACACTCACTACATATACTACGCACACTATACACACTACATATACTACGCACACCACACTATACACACTACATATACTACGCACACTATACACTCACTACATATACTGCGCACACTATACACTCACTGCATATACTACGCACACTATACACACTATACACACTACGTACACTACATATACTACGCACACTATACGCACACTACATATACTACGCACACTATACACTCACTACATATACTACGCACACTATACACACTCACTACATATACTACGCACACTATACACTCACTGCATATACTACGCACACTATACACTCACTGCATATACTACGCACACTATACACTCACTGCATATACTACGCACACCACACTATACACACTACATATACTACGCACACTATACACTCACTACATATACTTCGCACACTATACACTCACTACATATACTACGCACACTATACACTCACTGCATATACTACGCACACTATACACTCACTACATATACTACGCACACTATATACTCACTGCATATACTACGCACACTATACACTCACTGCATATACTACGCACACTATACACTCACTACATATACTACGCACACCACACTATACACACTACATATACTACGCACACTATACACACTCACTACATATACTACGCACACTATACACTCACTGCATATACTACGCACACTATACACTCACTACATATACTACGCACACTATACACTCACTGCATATACTACGCACACCACACTATACACACTACATATACTACGCACACTATACACTCACTACATATACTACGCACACTATACACTCACTACATATACTACGCACACTATACACACTACATATACTACGCACACCACACTATACACACTACATATACTGCGCACACTATACACTCACTGCATATACTACGCACACTATACACACTATACACACTACGTACACTACATATACTACGCACACTATACGCACACTACATATACTACGCACACTATACACTCACTACATATACTACGCACACTATACACACTCACTACATATACTACGCACACTATACACTCACTGCATATACTACGCACACTATACACTCACTGCATATACTACGCACACTATACACTCACTGCATATACTACGCACACTATACACTCACTGCATATACTACGCACACCACACTATACACACTACATATACTACGCACACTATACACTCACTACATATACTTCGCACACTATACACACTACATATACTACGCACACTATACACACTACATATACTACGCACACCACACTATACACACTACATATACTACGCACACTATACACACTACATATACTACGCACACTATACACTCACTGCATATACTACGCACACTATACACTCACTACATATACTACGCACACCACACTATACACACTACATATACTACGCACACTATACACTCACTGCATATACTACGCACACCACACTATACACACTACATATACTACGCACACTATACACACTACATATACTACGCACACTATACACTCACTGCATATACTACGCACACTATACACTCACTGCATATACTACGCACACTATACACTCACTGCATATACTACGCACACCACACTATACACACTACATATACTACGCACACTATACACTCACTACATATACTTCGCACACTATACACTCACTACATATACTAGGCACACTATACACACTACATATACTACGCACACTATACACACTACATATACTACGCACACCACACTATACACACTACATATACTACGCACACCACACTATACACACTACATATACTACGCACACTATACACTCACTACATATACTACGCACACTATACACTCTCTGCATATACTACGCACACCACACTATACACACTACATATACTATGCACACTATACACACTACATATACTACACACACTATACACTCACTACATATACTACGCACACCACACTATACACACTACATATACTACGCACACTATACACTCACTACATATACTACGCACACTATACACTCACTACATATACTATGCACACTATACACACTACATCTACTACGCACACTATACACTCACTGCATATACTACGCACACCACACTATACACACTACATATACTACGCACACTATACACTCACTGCATATACTACGCACACCACACTATACACACTACATATACTACGCACACTATACACTCACTGCATATACTACGCACACCACACTATACACACTACATATACTACGCACACTATACACACACTACATATACTACGCACACCACACTATACACACTATATATACTACGCACACCACACTATACACACTACATATACTACGCACACCACACTATACACACTACATATACTACGCACACCACACTATACACACTACATATACTACGCACACCACACTATACACACTACATATACTACGCACACCACACTATACACACTACATATACTACGCACACCACACTATACACACTACATATACTACGCACACCACACTATACACACTACATATACTACGCACACTATACACTCACTACATATACTACGCACACCACACTATACACACTACATATACTATGCACACTATACACACTACATATACTACGCACACTATACACTCACTACATATACTACGCACACCACACTATACACACTACATATACTATGCATACTATACACACTACATATACTACGCACACTATACACACTACATATACTACACACACTATACGCACACTACATATACTTTGCACACCACACTATACACACTACATATACTACGCACACTATACACTCACTACATATACTACGCACACTATACACTCACTTCATATACTACGCACACCACACTATACACACTACATATACTATGCACACTATACACACTACATATACTACACACACTATACACACTACATATACTATGCACACTATACACTCACTGCATATACTACGCACACCACACTATACACACTACATATACTACGCACACTATACACTCACTACATATACTACGCACACCACACTATACACACTACATATACTATGCACACTATACACACTACATATACTACACACACTATACGCACACTACATATACTATGCACACTATACACACTACATATACTACACACACTATACGCACACTACATATACTATGCACACTATACACTCACTGCATATACTACGCACACTATACACTCACTGCATATACTACGCACACCACACTATACACACTACATATACTATGCACACTATACACACTACATATACTACGCACACTATACACTCACTACATATACTACGCACACTATACACTCACTGCATATACTATGCACACCACACTATACACACTACATATACTACGCACACTATACACTCACTGCATATACTATGCACACCACACTATACACACTACATATACTACACACACTATACACTCACTACATATACTATGCACACCACACTATACACACTACATACACTACACACACTACATACACTACTCACACACTACGTACACTACATATACTACGCACACTATACGCACACTACATATACTACGCACACTATACACTCACTACATATACTACGCACACTATACACACTCACTACATATACTACGCACACTATACACTCACTGCATATACTACGCACACTATACACTCACTGCATATACTACGCACACTATACACTCACTGCATATACTACGCACACTATACACTCACTGCATATACTACGCACACTATACACTCACTGCATATACTACGCACACCACACTATACACACTACATATACTACGCACACTATACACACTACATATACTATGCACACTATACACACTACATATACTATGCACACTATACACCCTACATATACTACACACACTACATACACTACACACACTACATATACTACGCACACTACATATACTACGCACACTACATATACTACGCACACTATACGCACACTACATATACTACGCACACTATACACTCACTGCATATACTACGCACACTATACACTCACTGCATATACTACGCACACTATACACTCACTACATATACTACGCACACCACACTATACACACTACATATACTACGCACACTATACACTCACTACATATACTACGCACACTATACACTCACTACATATACTACGCACACTATACACTCACTGCATATACTACGCACACTATACACTCACTGCATATACTACGCACACTATACACTCACTGCATATACTACGCACACCACACTATACACTCACTACATATACTACGCACACTATACACTCACTGCATATACTACGCACACCACACTATACACACTACATATACTACACACACTATACACACTACATATACTAAGCACACTACAGACACCCTACATATACTACACACACTACATACACTACACACACTACATACACTACACACACACTACGTACACTACATATACTACGCACACTATACGCACACTACATATACTACGCACACTATACGCACACTACATATACTACGCACACTATACACTCACTGCATATACTACGCACACTATACACTCACTGCATATACTACGCACACTATACACTCACTGCATATACTACGCACACTATACACTCACTGCATATACTACGCATACCACACTATACACTCACTACATATACTACGCACACTATACACTCACTTCATATACTACGCACACTATACACTCACTGCATATACTACGCACACTATACACTCACTGCATATACTACGCACACTATACACTCACTGCATATACTACGCACACTATACACTCACTGCATATACTACGCACACTATACACTCACTGCATATACTACGCACACCACACTATACACTCACTACATATACTACGCACACTATACACTCACTACATATACTACGCACACCACAGTATACTCTCACTACATACCGTATACTACGCACACTACAGACACACTACATATACTACACACACTACATACACTACTCATACACTACATACACTACATATACTGCGCACACTATACACACTACATATACTACACACACTATACACACTACATATACTACGCACACTATACGCACACTACATATACTACGCATACTATACACACACTACATATACTATGCACACTATACACACTACATATACTACGCACACCACACTATACACACTACATATACTACGCACACTATACACACTACATATACTACGCACACTATACACTCACTACATATACTACGCACACTATACACACTACATATACTACACACACTATACGCACACTACATATACTACGCACACTAAACACACTACATATACTACACACACTATACACTCACTACATATACTACGCACACCACACTATACACACTACATATGCTACGCACACTACATATACTACGCACACTATACACTCACTACATATACTACGCACACTATACACTCACTGCATATACTACGCACACTATACACTCACTGCATATACTACGCACACTATACACTCACTGCATATACTACGCACACTATACACTCACTGCATATACTACGCACACTATACACTCACTGCATATACTACGCACACCACACTATACACTCACTACATATACTACGCACACTATACACTCACTGCATATACTACGCACACCACACTATACACTCACTACATATACTACGCACACTATACACTCACTGCATATACTACGCACACTACAGACACACTACATATACTACACACACTACATACACTACATATACTGCGCACACTATACACACTACATATACTACGCACACTATACGCACACTACATATACTACGCATACTATACACACACTACATATACTATGCACACTATACACTCACTACATATACTACGCACACTATACACTCACTACATATACTACGCACACCACACTATACACACTACATATACTATGCACACTATACACACTACATATACTACGCACACTATACACTCACTACATATACTACGCACACCACACTATACACACTACATATACTATGCACACTATACACACTACATATACTACACACACTATACGCACACTACATATACTACGCACTCTATACACACTACATATACTACACACACTATACGCACACTACATATACTACGCACACTATACACACTACATATACTACACACACTATACACTCACTACATATACTACGCACACTATACACACTACATATACTACGCACACTATACACTCACTGCATATACTACGCACACCACACTATACACACTACATATACTACGCACACTATACACTCACTGCATATACTACGCACACCACACTATACACACTACATATACTACGCACACTATACACTCACTACATATACTACGCACACCACACTATACACACTACATATACTATGCACACTATACACTCACTGCATATACTACGCACACCACACTATACACACTACATATACTACGCACACTATACGCACACTGCATATACTACGCACACTATACACTCACTACATATACTGCGCACACTATACACACTACATATACTACACACACTATACACACTACATATACTACGCACACTATGCACACTACATATACTATGCACACTATACACACACTACATATACTATGCACACTATACACACTACATATACTACGCATACTATACACACACTACATATACTACGCACACTATACACACTACATATACTACGCACACCACACTATACACACTACATATACTACACACACTATACACACTACATATACTATGCACACTATACACACACTACATATACTATGCACACTATACACACTACATATACTACGCATACTATACACACACTACATATACTATGCACACTATACACACTACATATACTACGCACACTATACACTCACTACATATACTACGCACACTATACACTCACTGCATATACTACGCACACCACACTATACACACTACATATACTACGCACACTATACACTCACTACATATACTACGCACACTATACACTCGCTACATATACTACGCACACCACACTATACACACTACATATACTATGCACACTATACACTCACTGCATATACTACGCACACCACACTATACACACTACATATACTACGCACACTATACACACACTACATATACTATGCACACTATACACTCACTGCATATACTACGCACACTATACACTCACTGCATATACTACGCACACCACACTATACACACTACATATACTACGCACACTATACACACACTACATATACTATGCACACTATACACACTACATATACTACGCACACTATACACTCACTACATATACTACGCACACTATACACTCACTGCATATACTACGCACACCACACTATACACACTACATATACTACGCACACTATACACTCACTACATATACTACGCACACTATACACTCGCTACATATACTACGCACACCACACTATACACACTACATATACTATGCACACTATACACTCACTGCATATACTACGCACACCACACTATACACACTACATATACTACACACACTATACACTCACTACATATACTATGCACACTATACACTCACTGCATATACTACGCACACTATACACACTACATATACTACTCAAACGATACACACTACATATACTACGCACACTATACACTCACTGCATATACTACGCACACCACACTATACACACTACATATACTACGCACACTATACACTCACTACATATACTACGCACACTATACACTCACTACATATACTACGCACACTATACACTCACTGCATATACTACGCACACTATACACTCACTGCATATACTACGCACACCACACTATACACACTACATATACTATGCACACTATACACACTACATATACTACGCACACCACACTATACACACTATATATACTACGCACACTATACACTCACTACATATACTACGCACACTATACACTCACTGCATATACTACGCACACCACACTATACACACTACATATACTATGCACACTATACACACTACATATACTACGCACACCACACTATACACACTATATATACTACGCACACTATACACTCACTACATATACTACGCACACTATACACTCACTACATATACTACGCACACCACACTATACACACTACATATACTACGCACACTATACACTCACTGCATATACTAGGCACACTATACACACTACATATACTACGCACACCACACTATACACACTACATATACTACGCACACTATACACACACTACATATACTACGCACACTATACACTCACTACATATACTACGCACACTATACACTCACTGCATATACTACGCACCCCACACTATACACACTACATATACTATGCACACTATACACTCACTACATATACTACGCACACCACACTATACTCACTACATATACTATGCACACTATACACACTACATATACTACACACACTATACACTCACTGCATATACTACGCACACTATACACTCACTGCATATAATACGCACACTATACACACTACATATACTACGCACACTATACACACTACATATACTACGCACACTATACACTCACTGCATATACTACGCACACTATACACTCACTACATATACTACGCACACTATACACTCACTGCATATACTACGCACACCACACTATACTCACTACATATACTATGCACACTATACACACTACATATACTACACACACTATACACTCACTGCATATACTACGCACACTATACACTCACTGCATATAATACGCACACTATACACACTACATATACTACGCACACTATACACACTACATATACCACGCACACTATACACACACTACATATACTACGCACACTATACACTCACTACATATACTACGCACACTATACACTCACTGCATATACTACGCACACCACACTATACACACTACATATACTATGCACACTATACACTCACTACATATACTACGCACACCACACTATACTCACTACATATACTATGCACACTATACACACTACATATACTACACACACTATACACTCACTGCATATACTACGCACACTATACACTCACTGCATATAATACGCACACTATACACACTACATATACTACGCACACTATACACACTACATATACTATGCACACTATACACTCACTACATATACTACGCACACTATACACTCACTGCATATAATACGCACACTATACACACTACATATACTACGCACACTATACACACTACATATACTACGCACACTATACACTCACTACATATACTACGCACACTATACACTCACTACATATACTACGCACACTATACACTCACTACATATACTACACACACTATACACTCACTACATATACTACGCACACTATACACTCACTACATATACTACGCACACTATACACTCACTACATATACTACGCACACTATACACTCACTACATATACTACGCACACTATACACTCACTGCATATACTACGCACACCACACTATACACACTACATATACTACGCACACTATACACTCACTACATATACTATGCACACTATACACTCACTGCATATACTACGCACACCACACTATACACACTACATATACTACGCACACTATACACACTACATATACTACGCACACTATACACTCACTGCATATACTACGCACACTATACACTCACTACATATACTACGCACACCACACTATACACACTACATATACTACGCACACTATACGCACACTACATATACTACGCACACTATACACTCACTGCATATACTACGCACACTATACACTCACTACATATACTACGCACACTATACACACTACATATACTACACACACTATACACACTACATATACTACGCACACTATACGTACACTACATATACTACGCACACCACACTATACACACTACATATACTACGCACACTATACACTCACTACATATACTACGCACACCACACTATACACACTATATATACTATGCACACTATACACTCACTGCATATACTAGGCACACTATACACACTACATATACTACGCACACTATACACACTACATATACTACGCACACTATACACTCACTACATATACTACGCACACTATACACACTACATATACTACGCACACTATACACACTACATATACTACGCACACTATACGTACACTACATATACTACACACACTATACACACTACATATACTACGCACACTATACACTCACTACATATACTACACACACTATACACACTACATATACTACGCACACTATACACACTACATATACTACGCACACTATACGTACACTACATATACTACGCACACTATACACTCACTGCATATACTACGCACACCACACTATACACACTACATATACTACGCACACTATACACTCACTACATATACTACGCACACCACACTATACACACTATATATACTATGCACACTATACACTCACTGCATATACTAGGCACACTATACACACTACATATACTACGCACACTATACACACTACATATACTACGCACACTATACACTCACTACATATACTACGCACACCACACTATACACACTACATATACTACGCACACTATACACTCACTGCATATACTAGGCACACCACACTATGCACACTACATATACTACGCACACCACACTATACACACTACATATACTACGCACACTATACACTCACTACATATACTACGCACACTATACACACTACATATACTACGCACACTATACGCACACTACATATACTACGCACACTATACACTCACTACATATACTACGCACACTATACACACTACATATACTAGGCACACTATACACTCACTACATATACTACGCACACTATACACTCACTGCATATACTACGCACACCACACTATACACACTACATATACTACGCACACTATACACACTACATATACTATGCACACTATACACACTACATACACTAAGCACACTACAGACACCCTACATATACTACACACACTACATACACTACACACACTACATACACTACTCACACACTACGTACACTACATATACTACGCACACTATACGCACACTACATATACTACGCACACTATACACTCACTACATATACTACGCACACTATACACTCACTGCATATACTACGCACACTATACACTCACTACATATACTACGCACACTATACACTCACTGCATATACTACGCACACTATACACACTACATATACTACGCACACTATACACACTACATATACTACGCACACTATACACACTACATATACTACACACACTATACACTCACTGCATATACTACGCACACTATACACTCACTACATATACTACGCACACTATACACTCACTGCATATACTACGCACACTATACACTCACTACATATACTACGCACACTATACACTCACTACATATACTACGCACACCACACTATACACACTACATATACTACGCACACTATACACTCACTGCATATACTACGCACACCACACTATACACTCACTACATACTGTATACTACGCACACTACAGACACACTACATATACTACACACACTACATACACTACACACACTACATACACTACTCACACACTACGTACACTACATATACTACGCACACTATACGCACACTACATATACTACGCACACTATACACTCACTACATATACTACGCACACTATACACTCACTGCATATACTACGCACACTATACACTCACTACATATACTACGCACACTATACACTCACTACATATACTGCGCACTCCACACTATACACACTACATATACTATGCACACTATACACACTACGTATACTGTGCACACTATACACACTACATATACTATGCACACTATACACACTACGTATACTGTGCACACTATACACACTACATATACTACGCACACTATACACTCACTACATATACTACGCACACTATACACTCACTACATATACTACGCACACTATACACTCACTACATATACTGCGCACTCCACACTATACACACTACGTATACTGTGCACACTATACACACTACATATACTACGCACACTATACACTCACTGCATATACTACGCACACCACACTATACACACTACATATACTACGCACACTATACACACTACATATACTATGCACACTATACACACTACATACACTAAGCACACTACAGACACCCTACATATACTACACACACTACATACACTACACACACTACATACACTACACACACACTACGTACACTACATATACTACGCACACTATACGCACACTACATATACTACGCACACTATACACTCACTACATATACTACGCACACTATACACTCACTGCATATACTACGCACACTATACACTCACTACATATACTACGCACACTATACACTCACTGCATGTACTACGCACACTATACACTCACTGCATATACTACGCACACCACACTATACACACTACATATACTACGCACACTATACACACACTACATATACTACGCACACTATACACTCACTTCATATACTACGCACACCACACTATACACACTACATATACTACGCACACTATACACACTGCATATACTACGCACACCACACTATACACACTACATATACTACGCACACTATACGCACACTACATATACTACGCACACTATACACTCACTTCATATACTACGCACACCACACTATACACACTACATATACTACGCACACTATACACACTGCATATACTACGCACTCCACACTATACACACTACATATACTACGCACACTATACGCACACTACATATACTACGCACACTATACACTCACTTCATATACTACGCACACCACACTATACACACTACATATACTACGCACACTATACACACTGCATATACTACGCACACCACACTATACACACTACATATACTACGCACACTATACACACACTACATATACTATGCACACTATACACACTACGTATACTGTGCACACTATACACACACTACATATACTACGCACACTATACACTCACTACATATACTGCGCACACCACACTATACACACTACATATACTACGCACACTATACGCACACTACATATACTACGCACACTATACACACTGCATATACTACGCACACCACACTATACACACTACATATACTACGCACACTATGCACACACTACATATACTATGCACACTATACACACTACGTATACTGTGCACACTATACACACACTACATATACTATGCACACTATACACACTACATATACTACGCACACTATACACTCACTGCATATACTACGCACACCACACTATACACACTACATATACTACGCACACTATACACACACTACATATACTATGCACACTATACACACTACGTATACTGTGCACACTATACACACACTACATATACTATGCACGCTATACACACTACATATACTACGCACACTATACACTCACTACATATACTACGCACACCACACTATACACACTACATATACTACGCACACTATACACACTACATATACTACGCACACTATACACTCACTACATATACTACGCACACTATACACACTACATATACTACGCACACTATACACTCACTACATATACTACGCACACTATACACTCACTACATATACTACGCACACCACACTATACAAACTACATATACTACGCACACTATACACACTACATATACTACTCAAACTATACACTCACTACATATACTACGCACACTATACACTCACTGCATATACTACGCACACCACACTATACACACTACATATACTATGCACACTATACACACTACATATACTATGCACACTATACACTCACTACATATACTACACACACTATACACACTACATATACTATGCACACTATACACTCACTACATATACTACACACACTATACACACTACATATACTACGCACACTATACACTCACTACATATACTACGCACACTATACACTCACTGCATATACTACGCACACTATACACTCACTGCATATACTACGCACACCACACTATACACTCACTACATATACTACACACACTATACACACTACATATACTACTCAAACGATACACTCACTACATATACTACACACACTATACACTCACTACATATACTACGCACACTATACAGTCACTGCATATACTACGCACACTATACACTCACTGCATATACTACGCACACCACACTATACACACTACATATACTATGCACACTATACACACTACATATACTACGCACACCACACTATACACACTACATATACTACGCACACTATACACTCACTACATATACTACGCACACTATACACTCACTGCATATACTACGCACACTATACACTCACTACATATACTACGCACACTATACACTCACTACATATACTACGCACACTATACACTCACTGCATATACTACGCACACTATACACTCACTACATATACTATGCACACTATACACACTACATATACTACGCACACCACACTATACACACTACATATACTACGCACACTATACAGTCACTGCATATACTACGCACACTATACACTCACTGCATATACTACGCACACCACACTATACACACTACATATACTATGCACACTATACACACTACATATACTACGCACACCACACTATACACACTACATATACTACGCACACTATACACTCACTACATATACTACGCACACTATACACTCACTGCATATACTACGCACACTATACACTCACTACATATACTACGCACACCACACTATACACTCACTACATATACTACGCACACCACACTATACACACTACATATACTATGCACACTATACACACTACATATACTACGCACACCACACTATACACACTACATATACTACGCACACTATACGCACACTACATATACTACGCACACCACACTATACACACTACATATACTACGCACACCACACTATACACACTACATATACTACGCACACTATACACTCACTACATATACTACGCACACTATACACTCACTACATATACTACGCACACCACACTATACACACTACATATACTATGCACACTATACACACTACATATACTACGCACACTATACGCACACTACATATACTACGCACACTATACACTCACTGCATATACTACGCACACTATACACTCACTACATATACTACGAACACTATACACTCACTACATATACTACGCACACTATACACTCACTGCATATACTACGCACACTATACACACTACATATACTACGCACACTATACACTCACTACATATACTACGCACACTATACACTCACTACATATACTACGCACACTATACACTCACTACATATACTACGCACACTATACACTCACTGCATATACTACGCACACCACACTATACACTCACTACATATACTACGCACACTATACACTCACTGCATATACTACGCACACCACACTATACACACTACATATACTACGCACACCACACTATACACACTACATATACTACGCACACTATACACTCACTACATATACTACGCACACCACACTATACACACTACATATACTATGCACACTATACACACTACATATACTACGCACACTATACACTCACTACATATACTATGCACACTATACACTCACTACATATACTACGCACACTATACTCACACTACATATACTACGCACACTATACACTCACTGCATATACTACGCACACTATACACTCACTACATATACTACGCACACTATACACTCACTGCATATACTACGCACACTATACACTCACTGCATATACTACGCACACCACACTATACACACTACATATACTACACACACTACATACACTGCTCACACACTACATACACTACTCACACACTATGTACACTACATATACTACGCACACTATACACTCACTACATATACTACGCACACTATACACTCACTGCATATACTACGCACACCACACTATACACACTACATATACTACGCACACTATACACTCACTGCATATACTACGCACACCACACTATACACACTACATATACTACGCACACTACAGACACACTACATATACTACACACACTACATACACTACTCACACACTACGTACACTACATATACTACGCACACTATACACTCACTACATATACTACGCACACTATACACTCACTGCATATACTACGCACACCACACTATACACACTACATATACTACGCACACTATACACTCACTACATATACTACGCACACTATACACTCACTACATATACTACGCACACTATACACTCACTGCATATACTACGCACACTATACACTCACTACATATACTACGCACACTATACACTCACTGCATATACTACGCACACCACACTATACACACTACATATACTACGCACACTATACACTCACTACATATACTACGCACACTATACACTCACTGCATATACTACGCACACCACACTATACACACTACATCTACTACGCACACTATACACACTACATATACTATGCACACTATACACACTACATATACTACACACACTATACACTCACTACATATACTACGCACACCACACTATACACACTACATCTACTACGCACACTATACACTCACTGCATATACTACGCACACCACACTATACACACTACATATACTACGCACACTATACACTCACTGCATATACTACGCACACCACACTATACACACTACATATACTACGCACACTATACACTCACTGCATATACTACGCACACCACACTATACACACTACATATACTACGCACACTATACACTCACTGCATATACTACGCACACCACACTATACACACTACATATACTACGCACACTATACACTCACTGCATATACTACGCACACCACACTATACACACTACATATACTACGCACACTATACACTCACTGCATATACTACGCACACCACACTATACACACTACATATACTACGCACACTATACACACACTACATATACTACGCACACTACACTATACACACTACATATACTACGCACACCACACTATACACACTACATATACTACGCACACTATACACACTACATATACTACGCACACTATACACACTACATATACTATGCACACTATACACTCACTACATATACTACACACACTATACGCACACTACATATACTATGCACACTATACACTCACTGCATATACTACGCACACCACACTATACACACTACATATACTATGCACACTATACACACTACATATACTACGCACACTATACACACTACATATACTAAGCACACTATACACACTACATATACTATGCACACTATACACACTACATATAATACACACACTATACGCACACTACATATACTATGCACACTATACACACTACATATACTACACACACTATACGCACACTACATATACTATGCACACTATACACTCACTACATATACTACGCACACCACACTATACACACTACATATACTATGCACACTATACACACTACATATACTACGCACACTATACACACTACATATACTAAGCACACTATACACACTACATATACTATGCACACTATACACACTACATATACTACGCACACTATACACACTACATATACTAAGCACACTACAGACACCCTACATATACTACACACACTACACACACTACATACACTACTCACACACTACGTACACTACATATACTACGCACACTATACGCACACTACATATACTACGCACACTATACACTCACTACATATACTACGCACACTATACACTCACTGCATATACTACGCACACTATACACTCACTGCATATACTACGCACACTATACACTCACTGCATATACTACGCACACCACACTATACACTCACTACATATACTACGCACACTATACACTCACTGCATATACTACGCACACCACACTATACACACTACATATACTACGCACACTATACACACTACATATACTATGCACACTATACACACTACATATACTATGCACACTATACACACTACATATACTATGCACACTACAGACACCCTACATATACTACACACACTACATACACTACACACACTACATACACTACTCACACACTACGTACACTACATATACTACGCACACTATACGCACACTACATATACTACGCACACTATACACTCACTGCATATACTACGCACACTATACACTCACTACATATACTACGCACACCACACTATACACTCACTACATATACTACGCACACCACACTATACACTCTACATATACTACGCACACTATACGCACACTACATATACTACGCACACTATACACTCACTACATATACTACGCACACTATACACTCACTGCATATACTACGCACACTATACACTCACTGCATATACTACGCACACTATACACTCACTGCATATACTACGCACACTATACACTCACTGCATATACTACGCACACTATACACTCACTGCATATACTACGCACACTATACAGTCACTGCATATACTACGCACACTATACACTCACTACATATACTACGCACACTATACACTCACTGCATATACTACGCACACTATACACTCACTGCATATACTACGCACACTATACACTCACTGCATATACTACGCACACCACAGTATACTCTCACTACATACCGTATACTACGCACACTACAGACACACTACATATACTACACACACTACATACACTACTCACACACTACATATACTACGCACACTATACACTCACTACATATACTGCGCACACTATACACACTACACACACTATACACACTACATATACTACGCACACTATACGCACACTACATATACTACGCACACTATACGCACACTACATATACTACGCACACTATACACTCACTACATATACTGCGCACACTATACACACTACACACACTATACACACTACATATACTACGCACACTATACGCACACTACATATACTATGCACACTATACACACTACATATACTACGCACACCACACTATACACACTACATATACTATGCACACTATACACACTACATATACTACGCACACTATACACTCACTACATATACTACGCACACCACACTATACACACTACATATACTATGCACACTATACACACTACATATAATACACACACTATACGCACACTACATATACTACGCACACTATACACACTACATATACTACACACACTATACGCACACTACATATACTACGCACACTATACACACTACATATACTACGCACACTATACACTCACTACATATACTACGCACACCACACTATACACACTACATATACTATGCACACTATACACACTACATATACTACACACACTATACGCACACTGCATATACTACGCACACTATACACTCACTGCATATACTGCGCACACTATACACACTACATATACTACGCACACTATACACTCACTACATATACTACGCACACCACACTATACACACTACATATACTATGCACACTATACACACTACATATACTACACACACTATACGCACACTGCATATACTACGCACACTATACACTCACTACATATACTGCGCACACTATACACACTACATATACTACACACACTATACACACTACATATACTACGCACACTATACACACTACATATACTACGCATACTATACACACACTACATATACTATGCACACTATACACACTACATCTACTACGCACACTATACACTCACTGCATATACTATGCACACTATACACACTACATATACTACGCACACCACACTATACACACTACATATACTACGCACACCACACTATACACACTACATATACTACGCACACTATACACTCACTACATATACTACGCACACTATACACTCACTGCATATACTACGCACACTATACACTCACTACATATACTACGCACACTATACACTCACTGCATATACTACACACACTATACACACTACATATACTACACACACTATACACTACATATACTACGCACACTATACACTCACTACATATACTGCGCACACTATACACACTACATATACTACACACACTATACACACTACATATACTACGCACACTATACACACTACATATACTACGCATACTATACACACACTACATATACTATGCACACTATACACACTACATCTACTACGCACACTATACACTCACTGCATATACTAGGCACACTATACACACTACATATACTACGCACACCACACTATACACACTACATATACTACGCACACCACACTATACACACTACATACTCACTACATATACTACGCACACTATACACTCACTACATATACTACGCACACTATACACACTACATATACTATGCACACTATACACACTACATATACTACACACACTATACGCACACTACATATACTACGCACACTATACACACTACATATACTACACACACTATACGCACACTACATATACTATGCACACTATACACACTACATATACTACACACACTATACGCACACTACATATACTACGCACACTATACACACTACATATACTACACACACTATACGCACACTACATATACTATGCACACTATACACTCACTGCATATACTACGCACACTATACACTCACTACATATACTACGCACACCACACTATACACACTACATATACTATACACACTACATATACTAAGCACACTACAGACACCCTACATATACTACACACACTACATACACTACACACACTACATATACTACACACACACTACTCACACACTACGTACACTACATATACTACGCACACTATACGCACACTACATATACTACGCACACACTACATATACAACGCACACTATACACACAGAACATATGCAACACACACGACATATACTATGCACACTATACACATTTAATTACAGACGCCCTACACATACACTACATATACTATGCACACTTTATGCACACTACATATACCATGCACACTATACACACTACAGACGATATACTGTATATACACTACGCACTTTATACATACACACTCAGTCTTACCCTCCTGGATGTCCATTCACTCCATCCCGTTGAGGGTTTGCCATGATTTTTGTCTGAACTGTGGCAGACCTACAGTATAGGCCTGAGCGTTGAGAGCTCAGAGGCACATGTCCCGGTTGCCCCCTTGAATTTTAACATGTGCGAATAAGACTTGCAACCCACTTACAGCAAGACACCGCTCAAAGTAATAAAGAGGTATGGGCTAGATGTGATATTTCATGACCACGAGAACAATTTTAGTACTGGAGAATCCTGTATTCAAATGTGTAAGGGTCAATAGCTCAGATTTACTGCTTTTATTTTTTTAGTCACCTCCAGAGCTGCATTCAAAATTCTGCTGTTACCAAAGTGCATTGCATTGTGGGAGGTTAGATGACTCTGGTATCAGGGCAACAGTCAATTCTAAACCTCAATGATGTAGATTGAATCTCACATAAGTGTAGGTCGTACCTCTGAGACCCCCACCTTATGAAGTAACAGGGGTCCCCCTTGTTTGGCTGTTTTTATAACTCCTATACACTTGAATTGGGATAATCACATCCATGGCCACCACATCTGGGGGGATGGGCTCAGAGAATTCCCATTCTTTTAGTAGAATTCTACATCTAGGGTGACCTTCTTGATTTCATTTCTTCTCTGATTTCATTCCAGCTCTTCTGTTGATCGTTATTCCGGTTCTTCCATAAAAGTGGGCGATTGCAACCCCTGATAAAAATTTAAACCATGGATAAGATTTTAGAAGCCGTCATGCAGTCTTCTTACCCGATGTACGTCAAGCAGAGCTTGGCACGACGCGTAATCGAAGCTTCCAAGCAGCCTATTGACATTGAACAATGCTGGTCCATGTTAGAACTATCCACCAAGCTCTTCTTTTTGGGCGAATCTCGTTTTGCTAGGGAAACTGCCAGAGAAGTCCTGGAAGTCTATGGCACGTACCACACAGAAGAATTCGAGGAATTTTTCAACGTCAGGTTCATACTGAATCTCCTCCAGGAGGGATATGGGCCTCTCGGAAAGAGACATGCCTATATCTTAGAATACATACATCTCGGCATAAAATTCGTGTTGGACAAACCTTCCACCAAGGAGATCTTCAGGCTGTTGAGGGTAGAAGTCCTCCGTATCATCTGTGAAAGACCAAGTCTTAAGATCTGTGTGAAGGTCAGCAAACTCTTGACCTCACATCCTCAATGTATTCCGGAAGGGAACCACCAGCTCTTGTTCTGCCAACAGCTGGTTCGATGTATAGGGCAGTTCCATTGTCATTCCGAAGGAGAGGAAGGGATCCTACAGTTTCTTGATCAGGTGAACAGAGTCAGTGCCCTTCTGCAAAGTATCTGGAGGCTTCAAACTTCTCTGGTTCTTCCATCCCTCAAGGAAGTATTTGCTATTATATCTCTAACAGGTAAGGAGGTATGACAGAAGGAAGGAATATCGTATTGATTGGATAGCTGGATCCTCCATATAGCAACAAGCCGGCTCCTCGATATAGTGACAGGCTGAGTCCTCCATATAACGACAGGCTGGGTCCTCGGTATAATGGCAGGCTGGATCCACCATTTTACGACAGGCCGGTTGCGCCATATAGAGACAGGCAGGGTCCACCAAATGGAGACAGGCCGGGTCCTCTATATAGTGACTGTCTGGGTCCAACATTTTGTGACAGGCTGGATACACCATATAGCGAAAGGCTGGGTCCTCTATGCAGCAATAGGCTTGGTATACCATATGGCGTAAGGCCAGGCCCTCCATATAGTGATAGGCTGGGTCATCCATATAGTGACAGCCGGGGTCTACCGTACAGTGATAGACCAGGTCCTCCATATAGTGACAGGCATTATCCTCCTTACAGCGACAGGCTGGGTCCTCCTTACAGCGACAGATCGGTTCCTCCATATAGTGACAGACTGGGTCATCTATACAACGACAGACTAGATCCTCTTTACAGCGACAGACCGGTTCCTCCAGACAGGCCGGGTTTACCATATAGCGTCAGAGCCGGTCCTCCATATAGCAATAGGTCGCGTCCACTGTATTTCAACAGGCCGGATCCTCCATATAATTGCAGGCTGGGTCCTCCTTACAGTGATAAGTTGGATCATCCATATAGTGACAGGGCGGGTCCTCCATATAGTGACAGACCATGTCCATCATATAGCGACAGGCCGAATCCTCCTTACAGTGACAGGCTGAGTCCTTCTTACAGCAACAGGCCAGGTCTTCCTTACAGCGATAGACCGGATCCTCCTTATATTGACAGGCCGAGTGCTCCTTATAGTGACAGGCTGGGTCCTCCTTATAGTGACAGGCCAGGTCTTCCTTATAGTGACAGGCCGGGTCCTCCTCATAGTGATAGGTCGGGTCCTCCTCATAGTGATAGGTCGGGTCCTCCTTATAGTGACAGGCCGGGTCTTCCTTATAGTGACAGGCCGGGTCCTCCTTATAGTGATAGGCCGGGTCTTCCTTATAGTGATAGGCCGGGTCTTCCTTATAGTGACAGGCCAGGTCCTCCTTACAGCGATAGACCAAATCCTCCTTACAGAGAGAGACCACGTCTTCCTTGTAGTGACAGATCAGATCCACCATATAGAAAAAGGCTGGGTCTTCCTCATAGTGACGGGCTGGGTCCTCCTTACAGTGACAGGCCGGGTCCGTCTTAAAGTGACAGGCCGGGTCTTCCTTATAGTGACAGGCCGGTTATTCCTTATAATGCCAGGCCGGGTCTTCCTTATAGTGACAAGCCGGGTCCTCCTTATAGAGACAGGCCAGTTCCACCATATAGAAACGAGCAGAGTCCTGTATATAGTGACAGGCCGGGTCATCTATATAGTGACAGGCTGGGTCCTCCGTATAATGACAGGCTGGATCCACCATTTTACGACAGGCCGGGTGCACCATATGGAGACAGGCAGGGTCCACCAAATGGAGACAGGCCGGGTCCTCTATATAGTGACTGGCTGGGTCCAACATTTTGTGACAGGCTGGATACACCATATAGCGAAAGGCTGGGTCCTCTATGCAGCAATAGGCTTGGTATACCATATGGCGTAAGGCCAGGCCCTCCATATAGGGATAGGCTGGGTCATCCATATAGTGCCAGCCGGGGTCTTCTGTACAGTGATAGACCAGGTCTTCAATGTAGTGACAGGCCGTATCCTCCCTACAGTGACAGGCTGGATCCTCCTTACAGCGACAGACTGGTTCCCCCATATAGCGACAGGCTGGGTCCTCCTTACAGCAACAGACCGGCTCCTCCATATAGCGGCAGACCGGTTCCTCCATATAGCGACAGACTGGGTCATCTATACAATGACAGACTAGATCCTCCTTACAGCGACAGACCGATTCCTCCAGAAAGTGACAGGCCGTGTTTACCATATAGCGTCAGAGCCAGTCCTCCATATAGCAATATTTCGAGTCCACTGTATTTCAACAGGCCGGGTCTTCCATATAATTGCAGGCTGGGTCCTCCTTACAGTGACAAGCTAGGTCATCCATATAGTGACAGACCATGTCTATCATATAGCGACAGGCCGAATCCTCCTTACAGCGACAGGCTGAGTCCTTCTTACAGCAAACAGGCCAGGTCTTCCTTACAGCAATAGACCGGATACTCCTTATATTGACAGGCTGGGTCCTCCTTATAGTGACAGGCCGGGTCCTCCTTATAGTGACAGGTCGGGTCCTCCTTATAGTGACAGGCCGGGTCCTCCTTACAGAGATAGACCGAATCCTCCTTACAGAGATAGACCACGTTTTCCTTGTAGTGACAGATCAGATCCACCATATAGAAAAAGGCTGGGTCCTCCATATAGTGACAGGTTGGATCCTTCTTATAGTGACAGGCCAGATCCACTATATAGCGTCCACCATATAGCGACAGGATGGCTCCTCCATATAGTGACAGGACATGTCTTCCTCATAGTGACAGGCTGCGTCCTCCTTACAGCAATAGGCTAGGTCCTTCTTATAGTGACAGGCTGCGTCCTCCTTACAGCAACATGCTGGGTCCTTCTTATAGTGACAAGCCGGGTCCTTCATATAGTGACAGGCTGGGCCTTCCTTATAGTGACAGGCCAGATTCTCCATATAGTGACAGGCTGGGTCCTCCTTATAATGACAGGCTGGATCCTCCATATAGTGACAGGCTGTGCACTTCTTATAGCGACAGACCAGATCCACTATATAGTGTCCACCATATAGCGACAGAATGGCTCCTCCATATAGTGACAGGTCATGTCTTCCTCATAGTGACAGGCTGCGTCCTCCTTACAGCAATAGGCTAGGTCCTTCTTATAGTGACAGGCTGCGTCCTCCTTACAGCAACATGCTGGGTCCTTCTTATAGTGACAAGCCGGGTCCTTCATATAGTGACAGGCTGGGCCTTCCTTATAGTGACAGGCCAGATTCTCCATATAGTGACAGGCTGGGTCCTCCTTATAATGACAGGCTGGATCCTCCATATAGTGACAGGCTGTGCACTTCTTATAGCGACAGACCAAATCCACTATATAGTGTCCACCATATAGCGACAGGATGGCTCCTCCACATAGTGACAGGTCATGTCTTCCTCATAGTGACAGGCTGCGTCCTCCTTACAGCAATAGGCTAGGTCCTTCTTATAGTGACAGACCGCGTCCTCCTTACAGCAACATGCTGGGTCCTTCTTATAGTGACAGGCTGGGTCCTTCTTATAGTGACAGGCTGGGTCCTTCTTATAGTGACAGGCTGGGTCCTCCTTATAGTGACAGGCTGGGTCCTTCTTATACTGACAGACCGCGTCCTCCTTCTTATAGTGACAGACCGCGTCCTCCTTCTTATAGTGACATGCTGGGTCCTTCTTATAGTGACAGGCTGGGTCCTTCTTATAGTGACTGGCTGGGTCCTTCTTATAGTGACAGGCTGGGTCCTTCTTATAGTGACAGGCTGGGTCCTTCTTATAGTGACAGGCTGGGTCCTTCTTATAGTTACAGGCTGGGTCCTTCTTATAGTGACAGGCTGGGTCCTTCTTATAGTGACAGGCTGGGTCCTTCTTATAGTGACAGGCTGGGTCCTTCTTATAGTGACAGGCTGGGTCCTTCTTATAGTTACAGGCTGGGTCCTTCTTATAGTGACAGGCTGGGTCCTTCTTATAGTGACAGGCTGGGTCCTTCTTATAGTGACAGGCTGGGTCCTTATAGTGACAGGCTGGGTCCTCCTTATAGTGACAGGCTGGGTCCTTCTTATACTGACAGACCGCGTCCTCCTTCTTATAGTGACAGACCGCGTCCTCCTTCTTATAGTGACATGCTGGGTCCTTCTTATAGTGACAGGCTGGGTCCTTCTTATAGTGACTGGCTGGGTCCTTCTTATAGTGACAGGCTGGGTCCTTATAGTGACAGGCTGGGTCCTTCTTATAGTGACAGGCTGGGTCCTTCTTATAGTGACAGGCTGGGTCCTTCTTATAGTGACAGGCTGGGTCCTTATAGTGACAGGCTGGGTCCTTCTTATAGTGACAGGCTGGGTCCTTCTTATAGTGACAGGCTGGGTCCTTATAGTGACAGGCTGGGTCCTTCTTATAGTGACATGCTGGGTCCTTCTTATAGTGACAGACCGCGTCCTCCTTCTTATAGTGACATGCTGGGTCCTTCTTATAGTGACAGGCTGGGTCCTTCTTATAGTGACTGGCTGGGTCCTTCTTATAGTGACAGGCTGGGTCCTTCTTATAGTGACAGGCTGGGTCCTTCTTATAGTTACAGGCTGGGTCCTTCTTATAGTGACAGGCTGGGTCCTTATAGTGACAGGCTGGGTCCTTCTTATAGTGACATGCTGGGTCCTTATAGTGACAGGCTGGGTCCTTCTTATAGTGACAGGCTGGGTCCTTCTTATAGTGACAGGCTGGGTCCTTATAGTGACAGGCTGGGTCCTTCTTATAGTGACAGGCTGGGTCCTTATAGTGACAGGCTGGGTCCTCCTTATAGTGACAGGCTGGGTCCTTCTTATAGTGACAGGCCGCGTCCTCCTTCTTATAGTGACAGACCGCGTCCTCCTTCTTATAGTGACAGGCTGGGTCCTTCTTATAGTGACAGGCTGGGTCCTTCTTATAGTGACTGGCTGGGTCCTTCTTATAGTGACAGGCTGGGTCCTTCTTATAGTGACAGGCTGGGTCCTTCTTATAGTGACAGGCTGGGTCCTTCTTATAGTGACTGGCTGGGTCCTTCTTATAGTGACAGGCTGGGTCCTTCTTATAGTGACTGGCTGGGTCCTTCTTATAGTGACAGGCTGGGTCCTTCTTATAGTGACAGGCTGGGTCTTCCTTATAGTGACAGGTCAGATCCACCATATAGCGACAGGACGGCTCCTCCATCATGAAGGCTATTCTTTTATGGGCTCTCTGATCAGTTTAACTCCAAATTCCCTATTGGGGCTGATGAAGATGGCTTTTCTGGAGGAGCCTGTTTGCTTCTCTAATTGACAAATTATTATCCCACATCATTGTCTGTAATTGCTTCTTGTCTGTCTTAAGGCTGATTTTGGGGTTTTCTAGATGAGATGGAGACTCCCTCCAACGCCCTGGCCAGCGTGGTGCAGTACGTGCCCCTCCAGCTCATGGAAGGCATTGTAAGAAATTTGGCCAACGCGGACAGTGTGACTGATGCCCAGATGATGACTTCTATTAACAGGTAGAGTTTACGCACGCTGTGATGTCACATGACCGAGCCAGTGACTTCCTTCTTTTTTTGCTCCGTTTTTGATTCCTTAAAGGGGTTTTCCTCTTTAAGAAAAGTGGTCCCCAAAGTAATGTATACTTGTAAAATAACAAAGTCAGATAGTAATCCTCACCCTCACCCGGTCCGGCACCAGTTCACTGACGCTGCTCCATTCCATGTGTTTTTGCTGCAGGGGTAACATCATGCCTACAATGCATATCACCGCTGCAGCCAATCATTGAGCTCATCAGGTTACATCATGTAGATCAGCAGCGACCGGCTGAAGCGTGATGTGAGCTGTAATCGTAATGTCACTGCTGCAACCAAAACAGAAACTGAAGCAGCGGTGACGTCAGTACTTAAGCACATATCACTGCTGCAGCCAATCACTAATCTCGGTGGTTCATAAATCAGCAGAGTCACTGAGCTCCGTGATTGGCTGCAGCGTTGATGTGAGCTGTAATCGTGATGTCATTGCTGCAACTAATGCACAGACACCACAGCAGTGGTGACATCACCATTACAGTGCACATCACCGCTGCAGTCAATCACTGATCTTGGCGATTCATGCCATCAACATCAGCAGAATCACTTAACTCCGTGATTGGCTGCAGCGGTGACGTGAACTGGGGTTGTGATGTCACCGCTGCAGCCAAAGCACAAAACCAGAGTAGCGATCACCACTACAGCGCACATTATTGCTGCAGTCAATCACTGATCTTGGTAGCTTTTGTCTCCTACATCAGTTGCTGAGCTCTGTGATTGGCTGCAGCGGTAATGGAAGTCAATGGAAGCAGTAATGGCTGAATTCGTGATGTGACACCTACAGCGAAAAGACAAAAACTGAAGCAGCAGCAGGGTGCCAGTCCTAGACCCGGGGAGGGGGAGTACTGTCTGAGCTTGTTATTTACCAGTATGCATCACTTTTCTTAGAGCAGAGAACCCCTTTAATACCTTAATAGAATTATTGTGACTATTGTCTTCAAGACACTTATTTTGCCACACCAGGACCTGTGTCACCTTCTAGCAGCCTATAGTTCCCTTCATTAACTGCAAGATTAAGTAAAAGACCAAGAGAGGGGAGAAGAGGGAGATGCAGCTGCAGATTCCCTCCCTCAGTGGCTGTGAGACTGCATGCTGTGAGAGGGAAAGAGGAGCTGCAAAGGAGAGATATCTGATTGGCTCAGAGGCACAGTACAACTCCCCGCCCACTCAGCAGGCAGAAAAAGAGAAAAAGAAGTAGAGACAAATACTTCTCAGACAAGATGCATCATTTTTGGAATAAACAAATTTTTAATATCTTCTTTTTTTGCAGGATGATCGACTGGGTGTCATGGCCTCTGGGCAAGAACATCGACAAGTGGATTATTGCTTTATTAAAAGGGCTCGCCGCTGTCAAGAAGTTCAGCATTCTGACCGAAGTTTCCCTATCAAAAATACAAAAGGTCCAAATCTACGACATATATTATGGATTCAGAGGGGTCTGATGTTATTGAGGTGGAGGGTCAGAGATTATGGATGCGGTGGGGTCAGAGATTATTGATGCGGGGGGTCAGAGATTATGGATGCGATGGGGTCAGAGATTATGGATTCGGTGGGGTCAAATGTTATTGAGGTGGAGGGGTCAGAGATTATGGATGTGGTGGAGTCAGAGATTATTGATGCAAGGGGGTCAGGGATTATGGATGTGGTGGAGTCAGAGATTATTGATGCGGGGGGTCAGATAATATGGATGTGGAGGGGTCAGAGATTATTGATGCGGGGGGTCAGAGATTATGGATTCGGTGGGGTCAAATGTTATTGAGGTGGTGGGCTCAGAGATTATGGATGCGGTGGGGTCAAAGATTATGGATGGGGAGGAGTCAGAGATTATGGATTCGGTGGGGTCAAATGTTATTGAGGTGGAGGGGTCAGAGATTATGGATGTGGTGGAGTCAGAGATTATTGATGCAAGGGGGTCAGGGATTATGGATGTGGTGGAGTCAGAGATTATTGATGCGGGGGGATCAGATAATATGGATGCGGAGGGGTCAGAGATTATTGATGCGGGGGGTCAGAGATTATGGATATGGAGGAGTCAGAGATTAATGATGCGGGGGGTCAGAGATTATGGATGTGGAGGAGTCAGAGATTATTGATGCGGGGGGGTCAGAGATTATTGATGCGGGGGGTCAGAGATTATGGATGTGGATGAGTCAGAGATTATTGATGCGGGGGGGGCAGATATTATGGATGTGGAGGGGTCAGAGATTATGGATGTGGAGGGTCCAGAGATTATGGATGTGGAGGATCCAGAGATTATGGATGTGGAGGGTTCGCAGATTATGGATGCGGTGGGGCCAGAAATCATGGATTGCACTGATATAATTTCTCTTGCGGAGACTAGCGTCTTCGCAAGAGAAATTGACATGCTGCAGCCTGGAAAGACGCACCACATATCCACAGGTGATCAGTAGGTGCACGGAGACGCATAGTGGGCATGGGATTTCTACAAATTCTATCCACTATGCTGTAACATCTGGCTGATGCGGGTTGCACGCAGCGCAAGTGTGCTGCGTCCAATCCACAGCGATTGCTGATTGTGTGCACGTACCCTTACTTTCAGTTTGGAGATAATGATATGCTCGTGCTCCAGGGCGGCCTGTGGGGGGCGCTCTATCTGGTGCTTTGCTTACTTATTCATCTGCATGCTCTTATAACAGCTCACTGTGCCTTTGTGAGGGGCTCAGGGTGGTAGTTGTGGCGAGGGGTTGCTGTGTTCCCACACCCTGGCTCCCTGACAAAGACAAATGTCCCAGTTCCCCTGTGCTGTGCGTGTGGTGTGTAACACTCACGTTTCGGTTGCAGATCTCTGCTGTCTTCGGTTCTTCCACCTCAGAAACTGCCGTACACACATTAGGGGACTTCTTTCTTCGCCGCACCCACTGCAGACGGGCATCACTCACAGGGGGCCGCAACCTCAGCTTAGCACGGCGTCCATACCATGCTGTTTTTCATGCCGTTTTGCGCTCAGGATGCCCACGATTGGTGGAGCGAACGCCAGCCTCCACGCCATCATCCATCTTACCTTTCACTGAAATCTTCCCCCATCTGTCTCATTCTCACGATGTATGATTTTGTCCTGCCGACTTCACCAATTTTGTGAGTGGCTCAGGGTGGTAGTTGTGGCGAGGGGCTTCTGTGTTCCCACACCCTGGCTCCCTGACAAAGACAAATATCCCAATTCTCATGTGCTGTGCGTGTGGTGTGTAACACTCACGTTTCGGTTGCAGATCTCTGCTGTCTTCGGTTCTTCCACCTCAGGAACCTCCACACACACATTAGGGGACTTCCACTCCGTTTTATAAAAAAGAACTTTACTTAAAGGTCCAAATTCAACATAGTGAAGCATGCAGTATTGGGTACATACTTTTCCAGGTTCAATGTCCATTGCACAGCACATGTTGATGTTCACTGTCCGATTGTCCTCAGCTATCCCTTCCATAGTCTACCTTTTTGGCCTCTGAGACGCTAGCAGTCTTAAGAGTCCCGTACTGTCTCCTCTGTACTAATCCCCGTTCAACTTCCCCTTCTGGAAAGATTTTGAGACAAGCTTCTCTGCTGGCTCCTGTGGACCGTAGGCCACGAACGTTAAGGTAAAGTCTATTTCAGAGTTCCTGACTGACGTTCCTTTGCTGCTGGACAGACCGTGCTACTGGTGCCCCCTGGACCTCCAACTACTGCTCTCTCACATCTCTCCTTATCTCACCCTAACACCAACTCCCACTAGAACTGCCTGCAATCAGGGAGTTCCTTAGTTGTACACTGAACCTGCTCCTCCCACACTGGAGCAGCTCCTAAACCCCTTAACTGTTTCCTAACTTATAACTACATACTCTCTGAGCTATAGTGCCCACTTCTGCACTACCCTTCTACTAATCTAATTGTCTACCTACACTTATCCTATACTGACCCTGTAACTAATACACCAGACATCAGGTCAGATACATACTCAGATATACACACAGAGTACAACATTATGGGCACAAAGAGGGAAGAGGTACATGAACGTCCCGATCACTCTCTTACATTCCTCCCTCCTAAAACATGGTCGTCCCGACGATGACAACACCTGTAAAAACACCAATGCTCATTTAAAACATTCAACACACATGTTTATATTAAAATGTACACCAGATTAGTATTCTCTTTTTCCAGTATCTATTGCTGGTCAACCTTGACCTTGGTCCCACTCGGTTGGGACCCTGGAACGCAGAGTTCAAATCTTTTTATTAAGACCGGCCATTTTGGCCTACTTTAGAAGTTGCCCATACACACAGGGGCAAAGTCCTTCAACCCGGCATGCTCATCGGGTCATCCGAACAACTTAAAAGGGTCCAACTGACCCTAGTCCCTCCGCATTAAAGGACTTAATACAAGTGTTCAGGTTCCTTTAAACATGGGTCCATCCGACCCCGGTCCCCTTGCTCCTGGGACCCATAAAAGTGTCCATTTTAACACACACCAGGCCCGTTGGCCAACAATTCCTGCTCCAGGTTCACCAGACACAGGAAGTCCTTTGGTTTAGACACAATGGCCCACTGGCCAACTTACATCAGCTCCGGCAGTCCTGGAGCAGTGACCCAGCACGATCCTCGAGTTGTAATGACAGATTCCCCCCTCCCTCCTTTTGCTGGGTACAGTCCCTTTAAGACCGGTGGGTTGCTCAACGGCCCCTATATCAACAGTTCAAGGTAAAACAAGGGCACAGTCCATAGAGCAGTTGCACACAGTCCTTTGGTGCCGGACACTTAACCCTATCGGGGTCTTAGTCATGTAATCCAGCAGGGGAATGCACAACAGGCGCAAAGGAACTTGGAGGGGGAAAACACACATAAACAAATTTAACTTGTGGCCTTTCTGGCCAGCACCGAAGCTCCTCGATGCTTCCAGGGCTCCCTGCTCTTTAAGAGATGCAGAACAGTCTCTTTTGCTATGGCCAAACTTGGCCAATACCGGGCACTTCCGTTTTTTTTTCATTCAGGGCTCCTGCCCACGGAGACGCAGAACAGTATCCATTCTTTCTTGTGCAACGAGCACAACAAGACACCTTTTTTCAAGGTGGCCACCTTACTCGGGGATCTCCCAGTGGCCCCCATAATGGGCCACTCCCTGGTCTTGAATATAAATGATGGTGGTCCCAGAGGATGAACCACTGGAGGCAGACTCTCTGCTTTTGCTCATGCTTCTTGTCTCTGATGACAACAGGCTCGGGGATTCAGACCTAGCACTCCCCTGAGAGTCCGCTGTAGCCCCCAGTGACTCTGAAATAGGGGGCGCCGCTCTGAGACTCACCCCATGGTCTTGGGCCACTGCCACCTGTACCGTGACCATCACAGTTGACCGCACAGGCCTTTGTATTTCTCTTTCCTGCTGCTCCATCTCCTGGCGTGTCTTGCGACGGTCACTCCATTCTCCCGAGGCCTCCACGGAAACACATGATGCTGAGCTACTGCACTTCCAGCGTCACCTCTAGCAATGGCACCGCACGCCTTTACACGAGGGATCCTTTCTCTAGGCTCCACCCATCCCTGGCCGCTCCTCCCATTGAGCCTCTGTCTCTGGGATCTTCATTAACGGGCGGGGTTTCTTCTTTCTTCGCCGCACCCACTGCGGGTGGGCACCACTCACAGGCGGCCGCAACCTCAGCTTAGCATGGCGTCCATACCATGCTGTTTATCGCGCCGTTTTGCGCTCAGGACGGCCACGATGGGTGGAGCTATCGCCAGCCTCCACACCATCATCCACCATCTTAGCTTTCACTGAAATCTTCCCCCATCTGTCTCGTTCTCACGATGCATGATTTCGTCCTGCCGACTTCACCAATTTTGTGAGGGGCTCAGGATGGTAGCTGTGGCGAGGGGCTGCTGTGTTCCCACATCCTGGCTGCCTGGCAAAGACAAATATCCCAGTTCTCCTGTGCTGTGCGTGTGGTGTGTAACACTCACGTTTCGGTTGCAGATCTCTGCTGTCTTCGGTTCTTCCACCCCAGGAACTGCCGCACACACATTAGGGGACTTCCACTCCATTTTATAAAAAAGAGCTTTACTTAAATGTCCAAATTCAACATAGTGAAACACGCAGTATTGGGTACATACTTTTCCAAGTACACTGTCCATTGCACAGCACGTGTTGCTGTTCACTGTCCGATTGTCCTGAGCTATCCCTTCCATAGTCTACCTTTTTGGCCTCTGAGACGCTATCAGTCTTAAGAGTCCTGTACTGTCTCCTCTGTACTAATCCCCGTCCAACTTCCACTTCTGGGAAGATTTTGAGACAAGCTTCTCTGCTGGCTCCTATGGACCGTAGGCCTCGAACGTTAAGGGAAAGTTTATTTCAGAGTTCCTGACTGACGTTCCTCAGCTGCTGGACAGACCGTGCTACTGGTGCCCCCTGGACCTCCAGCTACTGGTCTCTCACATCTCTCCTTCTCTCACCCTAACATCAACTCCCACTAGAACTGCCTGCAATCAGGAAGTTCCTTAGTTGTACACTGAACCTGCTCCTTCCACACTGGAGCAGCTCCTAAACCCCTTAACTGTTTCCTAACTTATAACTACATACTCTGTAAGCTATAGTGCCCACTTCTGCACCACCCTTCTGCTAATCTAATAGTCTACCCACACTTAACCTATACTGACCCTGTAACTAATACACCAGACATCAGGTCATATACATACTCAGATATAAACACAGAGTGCAACATTATGTGCACAAAGAGGGAAGAGGTGCATGACCATCCCGGTCACCCTCTTACACCTTCACTGAGCTGCCTCCTATTTTACATAATGCATCTTGCAGTGTGGGGCTAGGTAATAGGAGGCAGGTCAGTGGACAATCAGTGAGCTGTCATAAGAGCATACAGATGAATATGTAAGCAAAGCACTAGATAGAGCGCCCCCCACAGGCTGCCCCAGAGCACGAGTATATCTTCTCCAAACTGAAAGTAAAAATTACACAAGAACCACAGGACGGATTTCATCAACCAAGGTATCATTTTAAGCAGTGTAATGTCGCCCACCTGGCAGTGTATGTGGTTTACTGCACACAATCCTGCTGACAAGTGCGCTTTAATTGACAGTTTGTATTTAATCCCTAAAAAAAAAGTCAAGATAAACTTCACTTTGACGACCATTTAGTTTTAGACATTTTCAAGTGTCCAAAAATTTGAATGTAAAATTCCAGTTTTAATCCAGGGAGGAAGAAGCGAAGGAGCAGGATCCCCCGAGGGGAAAGCAAGAGGTTATTCAGTTGTGCCAGATAATGGAGGAGGTTGTGAGTGAGATCAAAAGTGCAACTGTATGGACCACCAGAGTGTCATAGTGCCCCCATAACAGTGACAACCACAGATCCATGGATGTCATTGATATGAAGACACTGTGGATGTCACTGTTATTATGGGGGCACTGTGGATATCACTGTTATTATGGGGGCACTGTGGATATCACTGTTATTATGGGAGCACTGTGGATATCACTGTTATTATGGGAGCACTGTGGATATCACTGTTATTATGGGGGCACTGTGGATGTCACTGTTATTATGGGAGCACTGTGGATATCACTGTTATTATGGGGGCACTGTGGATGTCACTGTTATTATGGGAGCACTGTGGATGTCACTGTTATTATGGGGGCACTGTGGATATCACTGTTATTATGGGGGCACTGTGGATATCACTGTTATTATGGGAGCACTGTGGATGTCACTGTTATTATGGGGGCACTGTGAATATCACTGTTATTATGGGAGCACTGTGGATATCACTGTTATTATGGGAGCACTGTGGATATCTCTGTTATTATGGGAGCACTGTGGATATCACTGTTATTATGGGAGCACTGTGGATGTCACTGTTATTATGGGAGCACTGTGGATATCACTGTTATTATGGGGGCACTGTGGATGTCACTGTTATTATGGGGGCACTGTGGATGTCACTGTTATTATGGGGGCACTGTGGATATCACTGTTATTATGGGAGCACTGTGGATGTCACTGTTATTATGGGAGCACTGTGGATATCACTGTTATTATGGGAGCACTGTGGATATCACTGTTATTATGGGAGCACTGTGGATGTCACTGTTATTATGGGGGCACTGTGGATATCACTGTTATTATGGGGGCACTGTGGATGTCACTGTTATTATGGGAGCACTGTGGATATCACTGTTATTATGGGGGCACTGTGGATGTCACTGTTATTATGGGAGCACTGTGGATATCACTGTTATTATGGGAGCACTGTGGATGTCGCTGTTATTATGGGGGCACTGTGGATGTCACTGTTATTATGGGAGCACTGTGGATGTCACTGTCATTATGGGGGCACTGTGGATGTCACTGTTATTATGGGGGACTGTGGATATCACTGTTATTATGGGGGCACTGTGGATGTCACTGTTATTATGGGAGCACTGTGGATATCACTGTTATTATGGGGGCACTGTGGATATCACTGTTATTATGGGGGCACTGTGGATATCACTGTTATTATGGGAGCACTGTGGATGTCACTGTTATTATGGGGGCACTGTGGATGTCACTGTTATTATGGGAGCACTGTGGATATCACTGTTATTATGGGGGCACTGTGGATATCACTGTTATTATGGGGGCACTGTGGATATCACTGTTATTATGGGAGCACTGTGGATATCACTGTTATTATGGGAGCACTGTGGATATCACTGTTATTATGGGAGCACTGTGGATGTCACTGTTATTATGGGGGCACTGTGGATGACACTGTTATTATGGGAGCACTGTGGATGTCACTGTTATTATGGGAGCACTGTGGATGTCACTGTTATTATGGGAGCACTGTGGATGTCACTGTTATTATGGGAGCACTGTGGATGTCACTGTTATTATGGGGGCACTGTGGATATCGCTGTTATTATGGGGGCACTGTGGATATCACTGTTATTATGGGAGCACTGTGGATATCACTGTTATTATGGGGGCACTGTGGATGTCACTGTTATTATGGGGGCACTGTGGATGTCACTGTTATTATGGGAGCACTGTGGATATCACTGTTATTATGGGAGCACTGTGGATGTCACTGTTATTATGGGAGCACTGTGGATGTCACTGTTATTATGGGGGCACTGTGGATGTCACTGTTATTATGGGAGCACTGTGGATATCACTGTTATTATGGGGGCACTGTGGATATCGCTGTTATTATGGGGGCACTGTGGATATCACTGTTATTATGGGAGCACTGTGGATATCACTGTTATTATGGGGGCACTGTGGATGTCACTGTTATTATGGGGGCACTGTGGATGTCACTGTTATTATGGGAGCACTGTGGATATCACTGTTATTATGGGAGCACTGTGGATGTCACTGTTATTATGGGAGCACTGTGGATGTCACTGTTATTATGGGAGCACTGTGGATGTCACTGTTATTATGGGAGCACTGTGGATATCACTGTTATTATGGGGGCACTGTGGATGTCACTGTTATTATGGGAGCACTGTGGATGTCACTGTTATTATGGGAGCACTGTGGATGTCACTGTTATTATGGGAGCACTGTGGATGTCACTGTTATTATGGGGGCACTGTGGATGTCACTGTTATTATGGGAGCACTGTGGATGTCACTGTTATTATGGAGGCACTGTGGATATCACTGTTATTATGGGGCACATTTTTGTCTTGGTGTCGGAGACAATCTCCCAGAATTTTGGATATTATTTGGCCACAGTCTGACTTCAGGTTTCGCTGTTCCTTGTGCCGTTTCAGGTGTTCTCAAAGCTGCTGTACCCGGTGGTACGGGACTCGGCACTGTGTGTCCTGCGGTACCTGCTGCTGAGTTTTCAGCACTCGCCCGAAGCCTTTCATTTGGTAATTCCCTGATAATGTCCTGAATATGGCTCCGTGCGGCCCCCAGACATCCCCTTATCGTGGTGTGACTAATAGAGGAGGAGACCCCCTATAATGACTGATAACACCTCTATATACAGTAACACAGGATCCACCATTCACAATAGGTGATATCACAGCTTACCTCCTCCTCCTGTACAATGACTGATAACACCTCTATATACAGTAGATTACACAGGATCCACCATTCACAATAGGTGATGTCACAGCTCACCTCCTCCTCCTGAACAATGACTGAGAACACCTCTATATACAGTAGATAACACATGAGTGCATTCATTCTCTGACACCAAGCAACCAGTAATTGAACCACAAAGTATGCACAGTGCCTTGGGAAAGTATTCAGCCGTTTGGCTTTTTATCTATTTTGTTACATTGCAACCTGTGTGTAAATAGTCTAAGTTGGTGAAGTGAGAAAAATATAGGCATAAATTAAATTTATGAGATCAAAAAACGAAAAATTGGCATGTGCATATGTATTCACCCCTTTTGCAAGCAATTTCCTTTTGATAAGTCTCACGCTTAGTGACTGGACGTCCACCTGTGTGCAATCTTAGTGTCACATGTCTGTCAGTATATACACTTTACCTTTTCGGAAAGGCCACAGAGGTTGCAACACCATTAACTAGAGGCACCACTAACCAAACACCATGAAGACCAAGGAGATCTCCAAACAACACCATGAAGACCAAGCAGATCTCCAAACAACACCATGAAGACCAAGCAGATCTCCAAACAACACCATGAAGACCAAGCAGATCTCCAAACAAGACCATGAAGACCAAGGAGATCTCCAAACAACACCATGAAGACCAAGGAGATCTCCAAACATCACCACGAAGACCAAGAAGATCTCCAAACAAGACCATGAAGACCAAGGAGGTCTCCAAACAACACCATGAAGACCAAGGAGATCTCCAAACTACACCATGAATAACAAGGAGATCTCCAAACAACACCTTGAAGAACAAGAAGATCTCCAAACAAGACCATGAATACCAATGAAGTCTCCAAACAAGTCAGGGACACAGTTGTTGAGAAGTACAAGTCAGGGTTGGGTTATAAAAATATCCCAATCTCTGGTGATCCCCCGGAGCACCATCAAATCTATTGTCATCAAATGGAAAGAACATGGTACCACAACAAGAGAGGCCACCCACCAAAACTCTCAGCCCTGGCAAGGAGGACATTAATCAGAGCTGTACACTCCATAAAGGTGGGCTTTATGGAAGAGTGGGCAGAAAAAAGCCTTTAGTTACACAAACATTGTAAGACTTGTTTTGAGTTTGCCAAAAGACATATGGGAGACTCCCCCAAATGTATGGAGGAAGTTGCTGTGGTCAGATGAGACCAAAATTGAACTTTTTGGCCACTAAGGTAAACGCTATGTCTGGCGCCAAACCAACACAGCTCATCACCCCAAGAACACTATCCCCACAGTGAAACATGGTGGTGGCAACATCATACTGTGGCGATGTTTTTCGGCAGCAGGGACAGGGAAAATGGTCCGAGTCGAGTGGAAGATGAATGGTGCGAAATACAGAGCTATTCTTGAACAAAACCTCTTTGCGTCTGTCAGTGATTTGAGACTGGGACGGAGGTTCAAGACAATGACCCAAAGCATACTGCTAACCAACACTCGAGTGGTATAACCCCTTAACGACTGACGGTGTCATTTTCACGGCGGCAGTTAAGGGTACTTATGCCTCAGCGCTGCTCTTTCACGGCACTGACGAATAAGGCTGTAGCGCCCCCCAGCGTCGGAATGTCTCCGGGGTCTCAGCTACTGGGGGTAGCTAAGACCATGGAGAACATGATCAGGGCCGTTTTTTCCGGTCCCTGATCACATGATCGCCAATACTCACTGAATAGTGGTGATCACGGAAAACAAAAAGTGTGCCCACGATTACAATGGTTTCTCTCTACTCTGACATGATATACATGTGAGAGGAGAGAGAAATGGAGCCCCCCCCCTGAGCCCAACTGGTGCCGGTGCACGGCAACAGTAAGGAATGTCCCCTATTGGTTCCTTTTGATCACTGTGATAAACCCTATAACAGTGATCAAAAGCAAAAAAATAATAATTCAAATCCCCCTTTGTCATCCCCTTAGTAAGATAAAAATTATAAAATAAAAAAATATTTTTTTCCATTCTTTGCCGTTAGGGTTGGGGTTAGGGTTAGGATTAGAATTAGGTTTAGGACTAGGGTTGTGTTAGGATTAGGAGTAGGGTTAGAATTAGGGTTAGGATTTGAGTTAGAATGGGGCTTAGGATTAGGGTTGTGTAGGGGTTAGGATTAGGGTTGTGTTAGTGCTAGGGTTGGGGTTGTGTTGGGTTTAGGATTAGGGTTGTGTTAGGGTTAGGGTTGTGCTAGGGTTAGGGTTGGGGTTGTGTTAGGGTTGGGGTTGTGCTAGGGTTGGGGTTGTGTTAGGGTTAAGGTTGTGCTAGGGTTAGGGTTGTGTTAGGGTTGGAGTCAGGGCTGTGTTGGGGTTGAGATTTTTTCAAAAGTAAAGAAAAAAAAATGGTGACGATGTAACGACTAATGTTGAGCGCAAGTGCTCGTTACTTGAGTTTGCATCGGGTGCTCGGGTATGCACCAAGTATCGCTGGTGCTTGAGTGACATGCTCGAGTCTCCGCCCCATATGTTTCGCGGCTGTTATACAGCCAAAAAAACTTTGCAGGAATTGCCTACCATGCACGATCGATACCCACATGGGTTTTTTGGGTGTCTAACAACCGTGAAACATGCGGAGCAGGAACTCAAGCATGTCACTCGAGCACACGCGATACATGGTGCATACCTGAGTACCCGATGCAAACCCAAGTAGCGAGCACTTGCGCTCAAGACTAATGACAACTTATTCAATATGATGACCTAATGTTATCAAATTCTTTGTCGTACCTCTCGGTTCAAAATGTTCACTATACCCCTTGATAAAATCCTTCAATGGGGTGACAAATGGGGTCACTTGTGGGTGGTTTCCACTGTTTAGGCACATCAGGGGCTCCCCAAACGCGACATGGCATCCGCTAATTAGGCCAGCAAATTTTACATTCAAAAAGTCAAACAGTGATCCTTCCCTTCCGAGCCCTGCCAAACGTCCAGACAGTGATTTTTCCCCACATATGGGGTATCAGCATACTCAGGAGAAATTGCACAACAATTCTTGGGGTCCATTTTCTCCTCTTACCCTTGTGAAAATAAAAAAATTGGGGTTAAAAGATCATTTTTGTGGAAAAAGTTTGATTTTTTATTTTCACAGCTCTACATTATAAACTTCTATGAAGCACCTGGGGGTTCAAGGTGCTCAGCACACATCTAGATAAGTTCCTTGAAGGGTCTAGTTTCCAAAATGGTGTCACTTATGGGGGGTTTCTACTGTTTAGGCACATCAGTGGCTCTCCAAACTCAACATGGCGTCCGCTCTAGATTCCAGACAATTTTGAGTTCAAAAAGTCAAATGGCGCTCCTTCCCTTCTGAGCCCTGCCGTGCGCCCAAACAGTGGTTTTCCCCCACATATGGGGTATCGGCTTACTCAGGAGAAATTGCACAACAATTTGTTGGGATCTATTTTCTTTTGTTACCCTTGCAAAAATAAAAAAATTGGGGTCTGAAGTAAAATTTGTGCAAAAAAAGTTAAATGTTAATTTTTTCCTTCCACGTTGCTTCAGTTCCTGTGAAGCACGTGAAGGGTTAATAAACTTTTTGAATGTGGTTTTGAGCACCTTGAGGGGTGTAGTTTTTAGAATGGTGTATCTTTTGGGGATTTTCTGTCATACAGACCCCTCAAAGTCACTTCAAATGTGATGTGGTCCCTAAAAAAATGGTTTTGTAAATTTTGTTGGAAAAATTAGAAATCGCTTTTAACTTTTAGCCCTTCTAACTTCTTAACAAAAAAAAAAATTGTTGCAAAAATTGTTCTGACGTGGAAAATGTTATTTATTAACTATTTTATGTGACATATCTCTCTGATTTAAGGGCATGAAATTCAAAGTTTGAAAAGTGCAAAATTTTCAACATTTTCGCCAAATTTCAGTTTTTTTCACAAATATACTCATATTGAAGAAATTGTGCCACTATCATGAAGTACAATATGTCACGAAAAAACATTCTCAGAATCAGTGGGATCTGCTGAAGCGTTCAAGAGTAAAATTTGTCTTGGTCATTAAGGACATAATTGGCTCCGTCACTAAGGGGTTAAGGGGAAACGTGTAAATGTTCTGGAGCGGCCGAGTCACAGCCCAGACCTTAATCCAATGGAGAATCTGTGGTCAGACATGAAGATTGCTGTTTATCAGAGGAAACCACCTAACCTGAAGGAGCTGGAGCAGTTTTGAGGAATGGGCAGAAATCCCAGGGGCCAGAAGTGGAAAGCTCATAGAGACTTATCCAAAGAGACTGCAGCTGTAATTGCCGCAAAAGGAGGCTCTACAAAGTACTGACTTTAGGGGGGTGAATAGTTATGCACACTGTTTTTTGTTATTTTGTTCTATTTGTTGTTTGCTCCACAATAAAAAGAAAAAAAAAGGGGGGGGGGGGGGGGTGAATACTTTTGCAAACCACTGTAAATGTAAAATCTGATTACACCTGTAATAAAATGACTGATCTATGTGCACACGACATAATATCACCCCGGTCCTCATCTTCATGTCTTGCAGATCGTTCCTCACATCCCGCAGATGGTTTCCTGCCTCTCCAACGAGAGCACAAATTCGGCCAGCAGCTGCCTGGAGCAGTTTGCGGAGCTCGTCCATTGCATGGTCTTCCGCTTCTCTGGGTATCCCGACCTGTATGAGCCGGTGATGGAGGCAATAAAGGTGCGAAACGCTTTTAGAACCACCATTCACTAGTTCTGATTGCTGGGGGTGCAAGTCCTTAGGAGGGGCATATCCTGGAGCGTGAGTGCTGAATGGACCCCCAGACTAAGCGGAGCCCTTCCCTTTCTTCCTTTCAGTGATTTAGTGGGGTCTCAGGATCAATCAAAGCTACTAAACAGACGAAATATTTAATCAAAAGTTTTTCAAAAAGTTTTATTTTTTCATAGTATTGGTGGAGGTCTTTGGTAATGGTGGGGGGTCTCTAATAATGGTGGGAGTCTCTAGTAATGAGGAGGTCTATAGTAATGATCGGGGTCTTTAGAAATAGCAGGGTGTCTCTAATAATGGTGGGAGTCTCTAGTAATGATGAGGTCTATTGTAATGGTCGGGGTCTTTAGAAATTGCAGGGTGTCTCTAATAATGGTGGGGTCTCTAATATTGGTGGGAGTCTAGTAATGGCAGAGGTCTCTAGTAATAGTGGAGGTCTTAACTAATGGAGGGGGGTTCACTAGTAATGATGGGGGTCTCTAACCCTAGATCTTTCTTTCTGGCAGACGCTACCGGTCCCCAATGAAGATCAGATCAGGCAGCTTCTCGGACAGAACGCGTGGACCTCCCAGAAGAACGAGTTGGCGCCATATTACCCCAGATTGGTGTCCAAATCCGACACCGGGAAGATCGGCCTGATAAACCTGGGGAACACGTGCTACATGAACAGCGTCCTGCAGGCCTTGTTTATGGCTTCTGAGTAAGTGCAAGTGCAGCCCTCACATCATGGCGGTAGGATCCTAACTGACGGGTGAGGACCACCGCCGGGGTCCTGGCAATACGGATGGACTCCACGCTATGGGCTCCATGTAAATGCTCTTAATGGCATCATGGCTTCACTCTTCAGTGCCCCACAGGCTGTGCAACAGGGGCATGCTAAAACCTCCCAGTATTGTATGGCGGTATTATTTAGGAATCACACAGCAGTATTATGTGGATTCTATTGGCGAGTATTATTTTGACATTACATATAATAAGGGACTAGATGGTGGTATTATGTGGGCTGTACTTGGCAGTATTGTCTTGGCATCATATGACGGTATTATGTGGGCTGTATATGACAGTATTATCTTAGCATAATATGGCGGTATTATGTGGGCTGTATATGACAGTATTGTCTTGCCACTATATGACGGTACTATGTGGGCTGTATATGACAGTATTATCTTGGTATAATATGGCGGTATTATGTGGGCTGTATATGACAGTATTGTCTTGGCACTATATGACGGTATTATGTGGGCTGTATATGACAGTATTATCTTGGTATAATATGGCGGTATTATGTGGGCTCTATATGACAGTATTGTCTTGGCACTATATGACGGTACTATGTGGGCTGTATATGACAGTATTATCTTGGTATAATATGGCGGTATTATGTGGGCTGTATATGACATTATTGTCTTGGCACTATATGACTATTATGTGAGCTGTATATGACACTATTGTCTTGGCACTATATGACGGTACTATATGGGCTGTACATGACAGTATTGTCTTGGCACTATATGACGGTATTATGTGGGCTGTATATTACAGTATTGTCTGCGCACCATTTGAAGGTATTACCTGTGCTATATAGGTTAGTATTGTCTTCACATCATATGATAATATTATGTGAGCTGCATAAGTATCAGTATTGTCTTGGCACTATATGTCGATATTATGTTTACTGTTTATGTAGTTATCTTCTTGACACAACATTATTATGTTAGTTGTATATGACAATATTATCTTAGTATCATTTGGCGGTATTTACACGTCTTTACACCATATGGCAGTATTATGTGGGCTGTATGTGAAAATATTGTCTAAGCATCATATGACGATATTATGTGGGCTGTTTTTGTAGGTATCGTTTCCATATAACAGCATTATGTGGGTTGTGTATGACAATATTATCTTAGCATTATATGGCAGTATTATGTGGGCTGTATATGTAGTGTAAGGCAGCGCTTGTCATCATCCTGGGGGAAACTCGCTGCACCGGGTCAATTAAAGCACACATGCAATGTCTTTCCGTTTTTTTCCCACAATGCAGCAGTTTATTAGTTATCATAAACCGCTTATCACACATATAATGTCCACGAGCCTTTCCAGTGGCAGCTATGCCCACTTGGCTCCAGGTACAGCCTTCAGCAAAGTAACAACATGAATGTCCATATAACGCTGTGTTTTTACCTTTGGCGGGTTTTAGCTGCTTCAGGTTTAGTCTGCCACCACTGTGGCTTTTAGGCTTCCCAGGTGGGGGTCTCCAGCCCTCGTACCATCCAAGGCTACTGGTATGCTTACACCGCCAACATCCAGCCTTTGCCTTTCAGGCTTCAACAGGCCTCACTAGGCCTCTCACTAGCTCTCCCTGTTTCAAACTACCAGGGTTTATATATCCGGCTGTGCATGTAGGACCTGTCATGATGTCACAGTCACGTGATCAGTCCTGCTGTGTGCACGTAGGACCTGTGCTGATGTCACAGTCATGTGTTCAGACCTTCTGTGTGCAAAGGACCTGTGTGATGTCACAGTCATGTGACCAGTCACCTGAGGGGGAAGGTACATGGTCAGCCCAAAACACATCCTAGACCATACAGTAATGCCAAGCAAGCCACTGCATTACATATCCCCCCCCCCCCCCCCCCCTCTGTTCAAACTTGTGGGGTTGAACACATAGTATATACAATTACCTCATAACCCTCAGTTCACACCAAGATCATGTACTTGACAATTGTGCTACTCAGTCCCTGGAACATTAGTCAACTTTGTCAAGTCACATTTCCGGGTCGTAACCTTGTCAGACCTCCCCCGCTCCCAGCGGTCAGTCATAACCCTGTCAGGTCTCCCCCGCTCCCAGCGGTCAGTCATACAGCGGTGTGACTCACATGCTCTGGTATTTAAGGTCCGGTTCGACTCCGTACTGTCCCGTACTCTATTGGGTCGTTTGTATGGGCTGCTCAAACCTGAGTTACTGGAGGTCTCACTACCTCTAAACCCACGCCCACTACTCTCAGGACATCTTGAAAGGTCTCTAACTTCAGCTGTAGCTGTTCTGTTATTTAGGGGGCCCTTTCTCTGGTCTCACAATTTCTAGACGGCTGCCATCTTTTGCTGCTCAGGCGATGCTGCCTTTCCATTTGCAGTCTGGCTAGATTCAACTGTTCTACCTCTCGCAGGTAGGTCACTCGGTACTCTATCAGCATGCGTATATATGCAAGATTTTCTTCTTTTCCTACAGCGGAGAATGACACCATGCAGTCTTCATCTGGTATCCAGTCCTGACGATCACGTGGACTGCTTACTTTCCTCACACCAGACTTCTTGACCATCATCTGCATGGCTTGGCCATTTGTCCCAATGAGCTTTCTCACCAGAACATGAGGCACCCGGATGACCTCTTCCCGCAGACTGTGAGCTTTTCTCATAAGCTCCAGTTGTCTAATGGCTTGTTCCGTCTTCAACCGGAGAAACCGCTTCGTGCGAATACATCGCCAGTGCATGTCACTTAGGATAGCCACCCTCTTCACTGTGACTTCGGTCGTGGACAGGACCAACAGCTGTTTAGCTTCTGAGGTCGAGTACACCTTACAGGCTCCCACGGCCTTCTTAAACTCTTCATGCACGAACTCACGGGTGCATTCTTCCCTCAAATCCTCGGGTACATCTACGAGGCATTTGTACCGAGACGTTTCTGTCTCACCAGTGGTCTCCAGACGATCAACCAGCTCAGGTTTCAGGGGCAACTGACTTTCAGCTTCTTCACCCTGTATGCTTCCCCTGAGCTGACTCACAGCTACAAATTCACGAATTTTCGTCCTGACCACTTCCATCTCATTTTTATCTTCTGTTGACACACTCTTAGCTCTCCTCAGGTCCACCTTCTCATGGCATAAGGGAGTGAGTGCAACTTGTTTTTCCTTTTCCTTCTCCAAGAAGGCCTCGGTCACTGAGTGATACTTTGCCAGGCGACTTTTGAGCTTGAAAGCTTTCTCTTCTAGCTCAGCTACTCGCCTCTCAGCAGCCCATCTCTGAAGCTGTTCCTGCTTCAACTGCTCCTTTAACAGTACAGTTCTCTCAGACCTCTCTGTCTCCAATGCGCCCACTTGGCTCTCAACAGCCAGTCTCTCAAGCTTCTCTTGCAACATATGGGCTTGTAGCGACTCCTTGATCTCCTTGATCTCGGCTCCTACATCCACCGAATCATCCGAGCTCGTATTATTCAAGGAGGTATCTGTTTCATACCTCCCATCTCCAGTGGCCAACTCCTGGCCCTGGTCTGTGGCTTCTCCGATAGACTCCTCCATCTGTTTCCGCTCAGCTTCCATCTTGCTGATTCTTTCCTTAAGGCTCGTCTCTGCCCTCTGGAGATTATCACAGAGCGTTTGTAGCTCCTTCACCTGAGCTTCCAGACCTAGGGTCTTTCTGCGGAGATCACCATTTTCATCCCGGGTGTCCTGCAGAGTGGTCTCAACCACTTGGCGCATGTGCTCTGCATCCGCCTTATCATCCTCTAGTTTTTCTTTAACCCTGAGGAGATCCTCATAGTCTCTCTTGATTTGTTGCAGTTCCCTATTGAACTTTTCATGCCTCTTTTCTGCCTCTTTCAGGGCGGATAGCTCCCAGTCTCGCTGGTACAGAGAGTCCACCAGCCGCTCCTTCTCCTGCCTTAGAGGCTTTACTCGGTCCTGGCATTGCTGCAGCTCCCTCATGTGTTCACCCTATTCCTTCTTGGAGTCACACAGCTCCTGGTTGAACTGTTCGCGCAGTCGTTTTAGGTTTTGGCCACGCCCAGAAACTTCATTCTGCAGCGCCTGCTTCTCACTGTGCTGTCTCTGTATCACCAGGGTTTGCACCACAGTCATCTTCTCTTTGGTCGTCAGTTCTGTCTGGTGTGACCTCTCACCGATTTCTTCCGCCTGTTTCCTGAACTTCTTGGCATCTTCTTCAGCTTTGGCTTGGGCTTGACCCATTTCCACCACTTGTATTTTAAGGCGTTCGGCTTCAGCACTTATGTCAAGCTGTCGTCGACGTTCGGCCTCTAAGGTCTTTTGGAAGCCTTCGGTCTCCTCAGCTAATTGCTGCTGCATCTGTTTCTTGTCTTCTTGGAGTTTCTTAGCTTGCTCCATGGCCAGTTCCTTCTGTTTCTGCAGCATCTCCGCTTCGGCTTTCAGACGGGTGGCTTCTTGAACAGCTTGCATCTTCTCTTTGAGCATCTTTTCAGCTAAGGCTCGCTGCTCATTTAGGTTGTCCTCGGCGAGCTTGCGTAGTCGGGCAGCCTACTGGGCCTCTATGCTCAGTCGGGCAGCTTCCTCTGCTACCTGTTTCATCTTCTCGGCTTCCTCGACAAGGAATTTTTGTGTGTTGTCTTTGTCAATCTCTAATTGAAAAACCTCCTCCTTGATTTTGCGGCGGTCCTCCTCTATTTCGTAGAACGCTTCCTTCCATTGGTTAACCTCCTCGTCTAGGGCGGTCAGATCCTTCTGATTCAGTACTGTACCAGAGGTTGCTATTGGCAACGTCACCTCCTTATCTGCTTCTAAAGGAGGATCCACACTTGGAATAAAGGCACATAACATTGCATTTTCTTTATTTCCACTTTCAGCCAAGACTACAGGAGCAACCTTTTTGTGGCCCTTGCGCCGTCGACGACGAGAGGGGGTCTCTCTTTCTACTTTTGTAGTGTCACCGTCAGTTGTGGGGTCTACGTCATTCCCTACGGTGTCGTAGACCAACAAGTCACCTCCCACCTTGACGTCACCCCCTTCTACTGGAGCTACTCCATTATCAACGGTCATATTGTCATTTTTAGGCGGTACCAACCCACCACCAGTAAATGTTTTTGATTTTCTGTACTCCATGCTGTTTTGAACAACCGCCCCTTTTTTAGACTCCGCCCCCTTTTTAACAACCACACCGGTAGGGGAATTTTTACAAGAAAAATCAACAATAGTCTTAGGACTCAGTTCACAACAGCTTTTACCACCTCCCCGGGCACTCTGGGACAACAAGGGCGCCCCCGGAGAGTTCAAGGAATGGTCTGCTGCCGCCTCTCTGTAACAGGCCAACAGCTCCTGCCCTTCCTGCACCACGACCTCTTGTAGTTTCTCCCATACCTGCTGTTGTTTCTCAAATGCCTGCTGCTGCGATTTTAACAGGCACTTTAATCGCTCAATAGCTTCAGACTCATTTGCTGCTCCCTTCACAGCCATCTTTATCTGCTCCTGCATTTCTTCAGGACACTCCATTTTTCTGCAGGACGTTTGCAGCCGGTCATCTAACCCCTTCTCCATTCCGTCTGGAGGTACTGCACCATTCACACTAGACACTTCACCGCTTTCCCCGGAAAAATTTTCGTGGCCCCGCCGAGCCACAGCAAACCAGGTTTGAGTGCGAGGACAATTTTCATAACCCCTGCCGAGTTACCGCAAGATGCTTTAATCTTCGTGACCCCGCCGAGTCACAGCAAGATGCTTGTATCCACACTCGTCAACCTGTGCCGTTGCCCCTAGCAACCGGGCTGCAGTTGCCCGCATTCTCGAACCATAGGTAAGGCAGCGCTAGTCATCATCCTGGGGGATACTCGCTGCACCGGGTCAATTAAAGCACACATGCAATGTCTTTCTGTTTTTTTCCCACAATGCAGCAGTTTATTAGTTATCATAAACCGCTTATCACACATATAATGTCCACGAGCCTTTCCAGTGGCAGCTATGCCCACTTGGCTCCAGGTACAGCCTTCAGCAAAGTAACAACATGAATGTTCATATAACGCAGTGTTTTTACGTTTGACGGGTTTTAGCTGCTTCAGGTTTAGTCTGCCACCACTGTGGCTTTACGGCTTCCCAGAAGGGGGTCTCCAGCCCTCGTACCATCCAAGGCTACTGGTATGCTTACACCGCCAACATCCAGCCTTTGCCTTTCAGGCTTCAACAGGCCTCACTAGGCCTCTCACTAGCTCTCCCTGTTTCAAACTACCAGGGTTTATATATCCGTCTGTGCATTGAACCAGGAGAGAAACAGGAGTAGCTTGAATAAAAAACAGTCTTTATTAAACACATAAATATCAAAAATAAGTATTCAAGTCGTAGCATTAACATAAATGGGGATACAAAAGGAGTTAAGTGGTAGCAGCACCAAAGAGCCTGTGACCCCCCCATGCATCCGCTTTGTGTAAGTAGTTTGCTGGCTGGGGGCTCCGAAGATAAGGCACCCATCATCAAAGAAAATGGACAGGGGACAGTCAATCATACAAGATAATCAGGACAAAAAATAGTCCATAGTAATATTTAAGAGTCCACAGTCCGGGTAGATATAAATTAAGAGAAAGAACCTTACCAGAAGAAGGCAGCCTCTTGAGAAAGCCATATTCACCCAGGCGAAACGCGCGTTGAGGTGTTCCCTCCCATGGGTTTATTGCACTCAGCACTTTAGTCCTGTGTTCTACCTCTTTTGGTAAGGTTCTTTCTCTTAATTTATATCTACCCGGACTGTGGACTCTTAAATATTACTATGGACTATTTTTTGTCCTGATTATCTTGTATGATTGACTGTCCCCTGTCCATTTTCTTTGATGATGGGTGCCTTATCATAGGAGCCCCCAGCCAGCAAACTACTTACACAAAGCGGATGCATGGGGGGGTCACAGGCTCTTTGGTGCTGCTACCACTTAACTCCTTTTGTATCCCCATTTATGTTAATGCTATGACTTGAATACTTATTTTTCATATTTATGTATTTAATAAAGACTGTTTTTTATTCAAGCTACTCCTGTTTCTCTCCTGGTTCAGTATGCTTTTAGAGTAGAGTTTATGCTGACCTGGCCTTTAGGGTTTATCAGCTATGTTTGCTTTTGGGCATGTATTTAAGGCTGTTGTATGTTCACTAATCCGTCTGTGCATGTAGGACCTGTCATGATGTCACAGTCACGTGATCAGTCCTTCTGTGTGCACGTAGGACCTGTGCTGATGTCACAGTCATGTGTTCAGACCTTCTGTGTGCAAAGGACCTGTGTGATGTCACAGTCATGTGACCAGTCACCTGAGGGGGAAGGTACATGGTCAGCCCAAAACACATCCTAGACCATACAGTAATGCCAAGCAAGCCGCTGCATTACAGTAGGTATCATCTTTACACCATATGGAGGTATTATGTGGGCTGTATATGTAGATATTGTGTTGACACTATATGGCGGCATTATGTGGGCTGTATATGTAGGTATCGTCTTGACATTATATGTCGGTATATTGTGGGCTGCATATGTAGGTATCGTTTTGACACTATATGGCGGTATTATGTGGGCTGTATATGTAGGTATCGTCTTGACACCATATGGCAGTATTATATGGGTTATATATGACAATATTATCTTAGCATTATATGGCGGTATTATGTGGGCTGTAAATGACAATGGAATTACAACAAAAACTGCAAACATGGAAAGTCCCAGGTTGCACTGCCGGTTTCTTTATAGCTGGAACTTGTAGTCCCTACATTGTTGGCCGCTCTGCAGGAGGTGGAATGAACGACATGTTCCCCAAACTCAGACCCTTCCTGGACCTTTTAGCTTTATCGCCCCCCATGCACATGGTCAGTGAGGGGCTGATGGTCATGGTGCAGATATTGGGGGTGCTTGAATTTTGCTCATAGGTGGTCCGCCCCCTCCTCGGTATATGCCTCCGCCTTGTATTATCCTGTTCTGTTTGTTCTTAGGGGTCTTCTGGCGAGCCCCGGAAGGCTCCACTTGTCCTTTTGAAATAATATAAAAATAGCGATGTGCCTTTAAGTAGCCTCCAGCATCAGTGTCCCGGAGAATGCTGGGGTGGGGGAGGAGGGGATGCTCAGGGGGGGCTCAGGAGGATACTCAGGCGGGGGGAGGGGCCTCAAGGCGGACACTCAGGGGGGGCTCAGGAGGACGTTCGGGGGGGGGGAACGCTTGGGGGGACACTCAGGGGGGGAACGCTCCGGGGGACTCTCAGGGGGGCTCAGGAGAACGCTCGGAGGGGACACTCAGGGGGGAGGGAATGCTTGGGGTGACGCTCAGGGGGGGCTCAGGAGGATGCTCAGGGCGACACTCAGGGGGGGCGTTCAGGGGAGACACTCGGGTGAGTGCTCGGGGGGAACACTCAGGGGGGGAACGCTCAGGGGGACTCTCAAGGGGGCTCAAGAGAACGCTTGGGGGGGACACTTGGGGGAGGGAACGCTTGGGGGGATTCTTAGGGGGCTCAGGAGGATGCTCAGGGTGAACACTTGTAAGGTGCCTCAGCGAGGTAGTCATGGGCGAGCTGTAGCCCCTGCTCACTCTGGCACCCTACAGCCAATACGTGTCCTCCCTCTGATGTGTGGCTGTGTATGTGGTGCTCTCCACTTACTTCCAACCATCCGATCACGGCTGTCTCCAGGCATTTCTCTTCTGGGACCAGGGCAGCAATAAATTCAGAGGACACGAGGTTCTTAACCAGAACTTGGACATTACTTGGGGAAGAGGAATATGTACAATATTTACAGGCAGATATAATGGATAAGGCCCGACAGGTTATTATCTCCTTCACAGGCGCTGGCAACATCTTCAGCCCTGGTTCCCTCTTTAGGTGAAGCATCTCTGTGACTCTAATCTCTAGGCTAAGAGACTCTTCTGCAATACCAACAGTGTTCCGGATCCGATATCTCCCCCACGTCTTAGCTGGAGTCCTATTTATCTTCCTCTGCTACCTGCAGACTAGAAGTGCCCCGGGTCCTCAATACCTCCGTTGAGTTTCTCCGGCCGGCCAACAGGACTCTTGCGTAGGGAGACTTTTGCACTAGTGATCCCACTTTCTGAGGGTATGGAGCTCCGGTCTACCCTAGCAGCCACCATATAGTCAGGCTGCCCGTATGGTTCACTGTCCTAACTCTTACTACACATCACTTCCTGCTTCTGGAAACTAAAACAGAGATTTTTCCAGATGTGCCCACCTTCTGTGGGCTGTCATCACACAACATTAACCCCATCACTGTCTGTAACACTGCTGGCAGACTCAACCTGACATCTGCACCCAAAACAGTGGCATCTTGTGGCTGATTACAAGCACTGCAGCCCACAAGGAATTATGCCAGGAACAAGCTCTATAAACACTCAAGGCTTGATCAGGGCACTATGTTCCCCCTCTACTCTACTGACTGGACCACTAAAGCTAACCCCTTAGCTTGGCCTTCTGACAGTCCAGAGAGGTTTAACTACAGGAACACTTTCTTTAACTACCTCAGTGCCAAAGGAAGGCTACGTCCTTCCCCACTATTACACACTTAGCAGGGGGGCGCTCGGGGGGACACTCAGGGGGGAGGGAACGCTTGGGGTGACACTCAGGATGGGCTCAGGAGGATGCTCGGGGGGGGACACTCAGGGGGGGCGTTCTGGGGAGACACTCGGGGGGCGCTCGGGGGGGACACTTGAGGGGCGCTCGGGGAAACACTCTAAGGGGGCGCTCACAGAAACACTCAGGGGGGCGCTCGTGGAAACACTCAGGGGGTGCTTGGGGAAACACTCGGGGGGCGCTCGGGGAAACACTCGGAGGGGGCGCTCATGGAAACACTCGGGGGGACGCTCGCTCTGTGGACATCGATCTGATCCTTAGATGACAATTTACTTCTACTAAAAATAACATGATGGATTTTACCAGCAGGAAGGAGCAACCGCTCCGGCCACATCTCTGCACGTGCGCAGGCTGTCAGGGGATGACGGGAGTTATATCCTCACCACAGTCAGCGCAGAGGTAGCACCAAGACCCTAATATGGGGCCGGACGTACGCTACGGTCCCTGTGCTATAAATGCTACATGGTGGGCCGGGGGTCCCTTGTGCATTAGGGCCCATGTCACATCTGCTTATCCGCATAGGCCGGTATGAAGGAGAATGGTGAGGATTGGGGGAGGGCCCGTAGGATTCCCATGGCTCTGGTTACTCCTCAAGCTGCAGCAAATGCAGAGTAAAGAGCAGAATTATCTCATTCCAGTTTGGTCTCAGTTTCAGGCACTCGGTCCTCAGTCTACAGGACAGCAGCTCTCAGCCCCTGATGATGAAGCTGCAGCATCTGTTTGCTTTTTTAGAGCACAGCCAGGTGGGTACAATAATGAGCTGTGCTAGAGTGTGTGACTGCACCAGCAGAATAGTGAGTGCAGCTCTGGAGCATAATACAGGATGTAACTCAGGATCAGTACAGGATCAGTGATGTAATGTATGTACACAGTGACTGCACCAGCAGAATAGTGAGTGCAGCTCTGGAGTATAATACAGGATGTAACTCAGGATCAGTACAGGATGAGTAATGTGATGTATGTACACAGTGACTGCACCAGCAGAATAGTGAGTGCAGCTCTGGAGTATAATACAGGATGTAACTCAGGATCAGTAATGTCATGTATGTACAAAGTGACTGCACCAGCAGAATAGTGAGTGCAGCTCTGGGGTATAATACAGGATGTAACTCAGGATCAGTACAGGATCAGTAATATAATGTATGTACACAGTGACTCCACCAGCAGAATAGTGAGTGCAGCTCCGGAGTATAATACAGGATGTAACTCAGGATCAGTACAGGATCAGTAATGTAATTTATGTACACAGTGACTGCACCAGCAGAATAGTGAGTGCAGCTCTGGAGTATAATACAGGATGTAACTCAGGATCAGTAATGTAATGTATGTACACAGTGACTGCACCAGCAGAATAGTGAGTGCAGCTCTGGAGTATAATACAGGATGTAACTCAGGATCAGTAATGTAATGTATGTACACAGTGACTGCACAAGCAGAATAGTGAGTGCAACTCTGGAGTATAATACAGGATGTAACTCAGGATCAGTACAGGATCAGTAATGTAATATATGTACACAGTGACTGCACCAGCAGAATAGTGAGTGCAGCTCTGGAGTATAATGCAGTATGTAACTCTGGATCAGTACAGGATCAGTAATGTAATGTATGTACACAGTGACTGCACCAGCAGAATAGTGAGTGCTGCTCTGGAGTATAATACAGGATGTAACTCAGGATCAGTACTGTAATGTATGTACACAGTGACTGCACCAGCAGAATAGTGAGTGCTGCTCTGGAGTATAATACAGGATGTAACTCAGGATCAGTACAGGATCAGTACTGTAATGTATGTACACAGTGACTGCACCAGCAGAATAGTGAGTGCTGCTCTGGAGTATAATACAGGATGTAGTAGCGCTGGTGTGAGATGTCTGGTCATTTTGTCTTTTGTAAGGTGGTCCCCAGTCTGTGATTATCCCTCTATGTCCCAATAGATCTCATGACTTTCCCCTTTATATTTTATTGCTGCAGTGACTTATCAATGGTTGATGTTCTGTTTTTTAGCGCCCGGCTATATCACCTGAAAGTTTCCTGGCATCATCTTGGCCCCCTTGGTTTACACCTGGTGTTCAGCAGGACTGCTCAGAGTATCTGAAATATCTTCTAGATCGGTAAGTCACCCAGAAGATGTAGGTGCAGATAATCACTTTTCTTGTCCCTTTTTTGGCACAGATTCGGTGCACGTCAAGATTTCTGACTCTTTTTTTGCCTCCATTAATTTGGCGTAAACAACTGGTGTAAAAATTCTGAACGTTTCCATGTTGATGATTGCACTTTTTTTTTTTTACCCCCAAGGCTTCATGAAGAGGAAAAAACAGGCAAAAGGATATCCCAAACTCTGGCCCAGACCAACTGCAGCGTGCAAGTGAAGAAAACCATTCTGGGTAACAGAACGTTGGTGGAGCAGATGTTTGGCGGTCGAATCGTCACCAAAATTCGATGTCTAAAGTGTCAGAGTATCTCAGCCAGAGAAGAGGCCTTCACCGACTTATCTCTCGCTTTCCCACCACGAGAAGACTCAACGCCAACGTTTTTGAGGACTACGACGCCTTCCAGTGCACCAGTTGCAGATATGGGGCCAAAAAATCTTGAATCCCGGGGCCAGCAGTCAAAAAGTTCTCCAAGGAAACAGAAAGTAGACAAGGAGCAATGCAAGGTGGAGAAATCGGATAACGACCAAGATGAAGACGAGAACGGTTACTCCGAGGTTGATGGTCAGAACTTGACCGCTTCTTCGTCCACCGAGTCAGTTGGGTCGAAAAAGTGTTCCCTAGGCCTATCAGACTTAATCAACCATTTCTTATGCCCCGAGATGCTGACAGAAGATAATAAATATCGATGTGAAGCCTGTGGCTCCTTACAAGACGCCGAGAAGGTGGTGGAGCTCTCCTCGGCTCCTCAATATCTGATCTTGACCTTGCTCAGGTTCTCCTTCGACTTGAAGGCTATGAGGAGGAGGAAGATCTTGGACAACGTGTCCATTCCCTTGATGCTCAGATTACCGATCCAAAGAAACCCTCACGTCTGCATAGAGCGTTGCAGTAGATCCACCTCCGTCAATGTCCGCCAGTCCGCAACCTATGACCTATGCACCGTCATCGTGCACTCCGGACTGTCCTCAGAGAGCGGACATTATTATTGCTACTCCAGGGACTGCATGGACAGAGAAGGTCATAAACCACCAAGTACAGGCATGAAGAAGTTCACTAGCGAGAAGCATCTTGACGTGGAGATCCAGTGGTATCTGTTCAATGACACCAGAGTCTCCTTCTCCTCCTTCGAATCTGTCAGTAATGTCACGTCCTTCTTCCCCAAAGACACGGCCTATGTGTTGTTCTACAGACATCGGATGCGCGACCGGACAGACTCTAAGTCTCACGGAGACGTAGCTCTCAGCAAGGAGCTGATGGAGGCCATCTCCAAAGACAACATCAAGTATCTTCAGGTGAATACAAAACTTAGTGACCACTGGCTTATTTTCTTTCTGTAGGAGTGCACCGCTACTCTGCCTCCTGGTTTCCTCCTTCTTGGAGGCGGGTGTGCTCCTGAAGGTTGAGGAAGTGCAATATGTGCAGGCTGAGTAACAAACCACTTACCTAGGAAACCGGTCACTCTGAGATGGCCGGTAAGAACGGCAACCAGCTGTATAGAAGCAAATTGCAAAGTTGCTTGTCTCATGTTCATTACATGCTGTAAGAGACATCAGGGACGACACCGGGGAGATCACACAATATCTCACCGTTGCCGTCACTCTGTCAGGATTGAGCAGGGATTCGCGAGCACACGATCCCGATTTCTCACTACGTAGCTATCGGCAAGCGAGCAGAAAGCGTATGGCGTCACACCTCCGGATTCCAACGCATGGAATATGTGTATACCCCCCAGTACTGCCAGCTTCACGATAGCCCAATTATTATTATTCGCTGCCACCACCGGCCAGTTTGAAATATAATACAGGCCTGGTCGGACGCCTGCGTTCTGGTAGCATATATGGCTTCAGGGGAGGGAAGCAAAGCAAAGAGCAAAACAAACAGGACTATTACATTTTATATTTAATCCAAAAGGGAGGCAGTGTTTATGAAAAATATACAAAGGTTTTACAAAATGGGACAATACAATACATATGCAGTTACACAAAATAATAAGGATTAAAGAAGAAACTTACTATATGATCGCAGAGACGATTCAATGCAGCTGGAGGGGAGACACTCCACTTGATTAGACCGTTATCGAACGGGATCCTCTGCTATAATAAATATATACTCCCGGCAATGAATACTACTCCACCTTCGGCTGTGTCCTTTATGCCAAAGGAGAGACCTGCCCAGACACCCCCTGGGATGACATCATGTGGGCTGGACTCCAGTCTTCATATTTTTATTAGAATATCTGGCTTTTGCTATAACTTATCACCGGTTGGTCGCAGAAGCCCGAAAGTGGTACCATATTCTCTATTTTGATTTTACCTTTCTCCAGAGACCACACATGACATAGTTGCGGTCTGTTATTTTGGTACTGTTGCGCCACAGCTCCCCGGAGGGGCTTACAGCTATGGGAAAATAAGCATATTGTTCCTTAGCTGACCCTGTCACTAAAAATATGGGCCCCATTATTATCGGACGTATTCAACTTTAGTTATTCTATATTTCGTGTCGGCTCCGGACATCCTGGAGTTTGTGGCTGGGAATTGTGAGTAGTGTGACAGAGTTCCTTTGAAGCTCCTGGGAATACAACATTCTCAACTAGATGTAAATTTATCACAAGCCTGTGTTAATTGGGTTTGGTAGCACCTTTTGAGCTAGCATTTGCTTACAAGGCATTTCTCATGTGTGTGTTAATTCGCATAGACGCCACTGGCCAAGTGTCAGCTCTTCTCTTTTGACAATTACTTTAGGGGAGGAGGGAGAAGAAGAGGGGTGTGGGAGGGAGAAATTCTTAATATTTTTCTGACACATGCACTTTGCAATTTTAGCTAGTGATGAACACGAGACATCCCCTTTAGCTGTGGGTTTAGAGGAAATCTATCATCATAAAATTGTGATCCAGGAGAAGGCGCTGAGCAGATTGATATATACATGTATGTTAAAAATATTCAGCAAAACCATGCACCTTACGGATTAAAATTCCTGCTCTTCTGGGTTTAGGAGTCCAGTGGTCGGTCCTAATCATGATGGACAGCTTTCTGTTCTATGAGCCTGATGACAGATGGCTGTCAATCACGGATTAGGACCGCCCACTGGATTCCTAAACATGAAAAAAGCCGAGATGTAAATGATCACTATAATTTCAGACAAGTTGATCTTGTCTAGTAGATAATTAGATAAATATGAATTCCGAAAATCACTTTATAAACATAGTAAAAACACCAAGCTGGAGCCCAGGAGGTTTGGGCAGGTCTTTGTCTCTGTAAAGAAACTGTTGGTGGGTCTTTGTCTCTGTACAGGAAGTGGGGGAGGATCTTTGTCTCTGTACAGGAAGTGGGGGAGGATCTTTGTCTCTGTACAGGAAGTGGGGGAGGATCTTTGTCTCTGTACAGGAAGTGGGGGCGGATCTTTGTCTCTGTACAGGAAGTGGGGGCGGATCTTTGTCTCTGTACAGGAAGTGGGGGCAGATCTTTGTCTCTGTACAGGAAGTGGAGGAGGATCTTTGTCTCTGTACAGGAAGTGGAGGCGGATCTTTGTCTCTGTACAGGAAGTGGAGGCGGATCTTTGTCTCTGTACAGGAAGTGGAGGCGGATCTTTGTCTCTGTACAGAAAGTGGGGGAGGATCTTTGTCTCTGTACAGGAAGTGGAGGAGGATCTTTGTCTCTACAGGAAGTGGACGAGGATCTTTGTCTCTGTACAGGAAGTGGAGGCGGATCTTTGTCTCTGTACAGGAAGTGGAGGCGGATCTTTGTCTCTGTACAGGAAGTGGAGGCGGATCTTTGTCTCTGTACAGAAAGTGGGGAGGATCTTTGTCTCTGTACAGGAAGTGGTGGCAGATCTTTGTCTCTGTACAGGAAGTGGAGGCGGATCTTTGTCTCTGTACAGAAAGTGGGGGAGGATCTTTGTCTCTGTACAGGAAGTGGTGGCAGATCTTTGTCTCTGTACAGGAAGTGGAGGCGGATCTTTGTCTCTGTACAGGAAGTGGGGGAGGGTCTTTGTCTCTGTACAGGAAGTGGGGGAGGATCTTTGTCTCTGTACAGGAAGTGGGGGAGGATCTTTGTCTCTGTACAGGAAGTGGAGGCGGATCTTTGTCTCTGTACAGGAAGTGGAGGTGGATCTTTGTCTCTGTACAGGAAGTGGGGGCAGATATTTTCATCGCTACAGGATATGGAGCAGCCTTTGTCTGCGTCCGCTGTCCTGTCTGTCAATCTGCATATAGGCATAACAGTTCGGGGCAGGCAAGCCATTAGACAGTGGCAAGCACAATGCATGCTAGGACTAGAAAGTCCCAGCATCTATAGTGCTAGTAGAAAGCTCATAAATGAGAACCACCCAAGAAAGATAGTGGATAGCAAATTACAGAGAATGAGAATCGAGACAGTTCCTTGAGAAATCACCCTGGAAAAGCCGTTTTACCTTGTTTAGGGGGGTGACTGAAGCATGGCAGGTCAAAGGCATTGTGCCATACAGTGCCAAAAACCTACTACCGTACATGTGCAGCACGCCGATACAGTTAAGACCCGCGGTAGGTCAGGGAGAGATGATCTCCCCACACTACTGCTGTCTGTTCTTTAGACCACAAGTCGCTTTAAATCTGCAGTCTACAGAACGGCCGAGGCATTGACGCACGCGCAGAATGTCAAAGGTGACGTCATTGCACAGCGTCAGCGCTATGACAGCACGTTGGTCTGTCCGAGCCTCACCGGCGGATCCTCAGGGTCCTGTATTAGGTGAATATATAATGTTTTTTTAATTTTTATTAAAACTTTTGTGGGCATCATAAACAATTGGGAACCCTGATACAGTGGGAAAGTGGGGGGTTGGCACATACATTATAGGGACTACTGTGGGGACCCTTATAAAGTTTGGGGCCTATTATTTAGTTTGGGGGCTAACATGGGATGCATTATCCAGTATAGGAGCCAAATTGGGGTCCATTATATAGTTTGGGGACTAATGTAGGGGAACCTAATAGTGGGGCCATTATACAGTTTGGGGGTTAAAGAGAACCTGTCATCAGGGTTATACATATTAAACTAAAGGCATTGCCATAATGGCGCTGGTATAAATACATACTTTCAGTGAAGAAATCCGTTTTTATAAAATCATCATTAGAAATTTTGGACTATGTGCATCAGGGTGGGCCTGTGGGGTGGGACTTTGGGTAGGGTCTTCTGCTTTCTATTTTCTTCCCTATTTAAACTCCATGCTGGCGCCATCCTAGCGCTTGCGCAGATTGATCTCTAAATGGGCTTCAATAAAATGGCGCAGTAACAGCACATGTGCAGATTGATCTTCCGGCAGTCTTCAGGAAAATGATGCCGGCGGCGGCGCATTCGCAGATTGAGATCTCAGCCCTTCATTGAGCCAAGATCTCAATCTACACATGCACATTTTGCAGGAGCCATTATACAGTTTGGGGGCCAATGTGAGAGCCATTATATAGTTTGCAGCTTACTGTGGAGGTCATTCCGCAGTGTGGGAGCTAATGCGGGGGCCATTATACAGTTTGAGGGCTTTGGTGGGGGCCATTATACTGTGTTTTGGGGGAGCTGTGGGTCCACCACACTGTGTATATGGAAGCTGTGGGGACATCACACTCTTTATATAGGAGGGAGCTGTGGGCCCTCCACAGTGGAGATGTACATCTGGGGACTTTGTGTTAAGTGGGCACTTAAGAAGCATTATTATTATATCGGCACTCAGAGTATTGTAGCTGACGCGCCCCTGGGCCTGCTGTGTCGCGCAGCGTCTCGCGCACAGGGCTTACCCGGAACCGGATCAGATGAGGGTTGTAGTCTCCGAGAGGCGGGGACCCGGTCCGTGCCCAGGGAGTCAAACTCAGTGTGTGGCAGTCTTGATAGATGTTATTTGAGTGTCGACTACGCCACCCGTTGATTTGCAGCTATGGAGCTGCCGCTGCAGGGCAGACCGCTGAGGCCGGTGTAGAATTGTGCAGCGTGATAGTATAACCCCCAACGGGAGGGGTATGGCCTCAGGGCAGCCAACGTGGAAAATGGGGGTAGCAGGAACCACTCAGAGACGGTGCGGTGTAATTCAGGGTCTTTACTGGTAACAACGATAGACCCTCCCGGAGTACTTGCTAGCGAACGGGGCCTGGTCAGTCCTTGAGCAGATGGGATCTCCCCTGGCCAGGCGGAGTTGTAGGCCTCCCAAACTGACTGTACTCTTCTGGCTACCTTGCTAGAAGCGGATATAAGTAGCCCACGTCCCTGAGTGTACCGTGTGGTGCTCACCCGTATGGCCGGTGACTCGGGGCCTTCTAATGGCTTCCGCTCCACGATGGCGGTGCTGGTCCCACGCGTGTGACCGTGCCTTCAGGTTTCTGGGCCTGAGGACCTGAAATCCCCTGCCGGTCGGCTTCTGCTGCTGGGTAAGAGTTAGTCCCCACAGCCTCGGACGCCGGGTCCGGTAAGAAAGCTTCTCAGTCAGGGCGAGCTCTGCAGCTGCCAGCCCCTGACTCGTAGTAGTATTGCTCCCACTGAGCTTCTGCTGTTTCTTCATATGACTGTTTCTTGTCTCTACTCTCCTTGACTCACTAACCCTGCTTCAGCCCCGGGTTTATATAGGGGAAGGTCTTCCCCTCCCAAGACTGGGCAGGAGGTGTGGCATGCACAGGATCCCTGGCCAAGAGACCTCCCACCTGCTCTCAGACATAACATTGCTTGTTACTGTGGAAACCAGACCCCTGGGGTGCCACATTCCCCCCTAGTGAAATTTAGTACTCCGGGACTAAACATATTTTAGAAAAACATAACAAGATATAACAATAACAATACAATAAAGAAACACATAAAGGTGGTCACGGCATGTCCGTAACCGGGTGCAGTTTTTGAAGAAACAAAGGTGTCCATTTCACCAAAACAGGGAGACGTAACCAGGTAGGGGTCTGTCCTACCCCGAGTCCTTAACAGTCTCTAGTCCATCCTGGGTTACGCTCCAACTAATTGTACAAGGATTCCCGGTAGATCCACCAAGGATTCCTAAAAATAACTAGAAACACAAAATTATACACAAGCAACAATACACAGGTAAACATAAATAAAACAATTTATACACTTTAAATCCTCCAGCGTGCGGGTAACTCGCCTCTAGTGGCCCTAGTGGACCTACGGAGCTGACTGTCTAGCCCTGAACTACAGGGTGTAGGAGTTGTCAAGGGTAAACTGGGCAGCTGTCTACCGGCTCTTTGGCTCACTAGGGATATGGCAGGCTCACTGCAAGCAGAGAGTTGATCCTCCTGGTCTGCGGGTGTGGGGTCTTCTGCCTCCTGGACCGGCTGTTCTTCCAGCTCTACCTGTTGCTCCGTAGGTGCTTGGGATGCTGGTTGGAGGAAGGTGAGTACGGGTACCACAACTGCACCATTGACTTGAGTCCAAGACCGAGGGAAGTCCCCGAGCACAGTACTAACCATATCTTCCCTTTCCTCTACGGGTCGATGGTCTTCTTGTTCCTCTTCAGGGTTCCTCAGTTGTTCGGGACACTTCTTCAGGTGGTCCCGGGATACAATGGCTGTAGTTTCCCCTCCGTCTTTACTGATGGTACAAACCTTCTGTTATGTTCTGCTACCAAAGCTAAGGAAAGAGAGGAGATCTGTCCCTACTATAGGACTCAGCTGAATCCCTACGATGTAACAGGGAACCTGATCCTGCGATCAGACCTGCTAAATTCTAATCTAGTCTGTACGGAGACCTATAGATGTGGGGAGGGAATCCCTACAAGTACTAAGGACTGGGAGGAATATGGGACACCTCCTAACAGAAATAGTAGCAGACAGACGAACAAACAAAATAGATAGAACATAGAGGTCCGTAGACCAAGCAAACTAACAGAGTTAGATACAGAGCACAGGCTAGCTAGAAAGTAGATATACAATGTAGTCCAGCAAAGCCAGAAGGGCGGAGCAGGATTAAATAGGCCAACAAGGTCATGTGACCAGCAAAGGAAAAAAAACCTAACAGCAAGGTTCTAACACCTTCGGGTTCTCGTGGCTTGAGGGCAGTACGGTGTACGGGTCCTTCTCCCACTGGTCGTCCAACTTGTGGAGCCGTCTCTTCCTCTTCAAGACCTGCTCTCCGGGTACCAGGGGAACAGCGGGAGCATACTGGTTGTAAGTTTTCTCTTGTCTTTCCCTAGCCTGACAGAGACTTCGCTCCACGCTCTCCTGTACTCTCCGGTACTGCTGCTGCCTCTCTGTGTCCCAGTCTGCTTCTGGTGAAGTGTCCTCGGGTGTCAGGACTCCCATTTCCAGGTCAACAGGTAACTTACCAGGTCTTGCCCTCATTAGGTAAGCCGGGGTACAGTTGGTGGAACCTACCGGGATGTGGTTGTATAGGTCCACCAGATCGGGCAGCTTCTCAGGCCACAGACTGCGTTCTTCCAGGGGCAACGTTTTCAGAAGATCCATTACCACCTGGTTCATTTTCTCACAAAGTCCATTAGTTTGCGGATGATAGGGTGTCGTCCTTATCTTCCGGCAGCCATACAGAGTGCAGAATTCTTGGAAGACCTCCGCTTCAAAGGCAGGTCCCTGGTCTGTCAACACTTGGTCCGGGTACCCGTGTGGACGGCAGAAATGCTGCTGGAAGGCTCTCGCTGCTGTTCGAGCTGTTAAGTCCTTGACGGGGACGACAACCAAGAACCGGGAGTAGTGATCCACGATGGTTAGTGCGTAGACGTAGCCACTTCTGCTTGGGGTCAGTTTTACATGATCCAAGGCTACCAGTTCCAACGGCTGCCGGGTGACGATGGACTGCAGGGGAGTCTTCTGGCTGGCACGGTCCTTCCTTCTTAGGTTGCACGGGCCACAGTCTCTGCACCACTTCTCAATGGTTCCCCTCATGCCTACCCAGTGGAATCGCTCGCGCAGCAGGAACTCCAGCTTCTTCCACCCGAAGTGTCCAGCTCCGTCGTGGTATGCCTCCATCACCATGGCTGCGTCTCTTCGTGGCACCACTACTTGCCAGAGTAGTTCATGCGTCCGGGAGTTAACCATTCTGCGGCACAACTTCCCCTTGTAAAGGAACAGTCGACTCCTCTCTGCCCATAGTTGTTTGGCTTCCTCCGGAGCGTCTGGTTCAAGGCAAGCCTCCGGGCGAGTCAGCATCTCCTTCACCAGTCGGACGGCAGGGTCGCTGTCTTGCGTTTCCGCCCAGTTGTAGTGAGGTAAGGGGTTCAACGTAGCAGCCTGCTTACTCCTTACCCGGTGGGAGTACTGGATAGTCCCATGACGGTGGAACGCAGGGAGTTCAACTTCTTCCAGTCCCTCCGGATCTTCTCCTTCGTCCGGCAGGTTGGGCATCCTGGACAGGGCGTCCGCGTTGGTATTGGAGCGTCCGGCCCGGTATTTGATTGTGAACTCGTAGTTGGACAGACGGGCCATCCACCTCTGCTCCAGGGCACCGAGTCTTGCCGTGTCCAGGTGTGTCAACGGGTTGTTATCCGTGTACACGGTGAACCGGGAAGAAGCGAGGTAATGCTTAAAGCGCTCGGTGACTGCCCATACTACGGCCAGGAACTCTAGCTTAAATGAGCTGTAATTCTCGGGGTTCCTTTCGGTGGGTCGCAGCTTTCGGCTGGCGTAGGCGATTACTCGTTCCTTCCCCTGCTGGATCTGGGACAGTACGGCTCCTAGCCCGATGTTACTGGCGTCGGTGTAGAGGATAAAGGGCTGGCTATAATCCGGGTACACCAGGATTTCGTCCCCCGTGAGGGCCATCTTCAGCTGGCGGAAGGACTCTTCTTCCAGCTCCTCCCATTTGAAGGGCGGCTTCTGGTTCTTGGCCTTCCGGGACTGGCCTATCAGGAGGTCCTGCATAGGTGCCGCCTTTTTGGTGAAACCGGGAATAAACCTTCGGTAGTAGCCTACCAACCCGAGGAACTGCCGCACTTCTTTTACGCTGGAGGGGCTTGGCCATTCCTTAATTGCGGTGATCTTATCAGGGTCGGGAGCCACTCCGTCAGCGCTCACCACGTGTCCCAGGTACTGCACCTTTGGTTTCAGGAGGTGACACTTGGAGGGTTTCACCTTTAGGCCGTAACTCGCCAGAGCTTCGAACACTTCCGCCAGGTGTTTCAGGTGGTCCTCATACGTCTTGGAATATACGATGACATCGTCCAGGTACAACAGGACCGTCTCGAAGTTTCTGTGGCCCAGACAACACTCCATTAGTCGTTGGAAGGTTCCTGGTGCGTTGCAGAGTCCGAACGGCATGCAGGTGAACTCGCTAAGTCCCATCGGGGTGGTGAATGCGGTCTTCTCCCGGTCCGCCTCTGCTACAGGAACCTGCCAGTACCCGCTAGTGAGATCCAAGGTAGAGAAGAAGTTAGCAGATCTTAAAGCAGCCAATGACTCCTCTATCCTTGGTAAGGAGTACGCATCCTTGTGTGTGATACGGTTGATTTTCCGGTAATCTACACACATCCTCATGGTGTTGTCTTTCTTTTTGACTAAGACTAGTGGAGCTGCCCAGGGGCTACAGCTATCCCTGATCACCCCAGCCTCCTTCATGTCTCTAAGCATCCCCTTGGCGTGTTGGTAGTGTGCAGGGGGTACGGGTCGATACCTCTCTTTTATGGGAGGATGGTCTCCCGTGGGGATGTGGTGTTCTACCCCCTTGACTCGCCCGAAGTCTAACGGGTGTTTACTAAACACTCTCTCGTACTCTTGAACCACCCGATAGACTCCCTGTTTCTGATGTGAGGGAGTGGAGTCAGTACCCAAATGTAGTTGCTGACACCAGTCCTCCATTGTTTTCTTAGAGCCGTTACCTTCCTCCGGGTGAGATGGAGGCAAGGGTTCCACAGATTGTATAGCATTTTGGTTAATGGTATATAATTTGGCTAGCGTGGCATACCGGGGCAGGTACACTTCCCTCTTCCCGATATTGATTATGCGAACGGGCACCCTCCCATGGCGTACATTAACCACCCCCCGTGCTGTCAAGATGGTGGGCCTACTGTCTCAGTAAACTGGTTCTACCATTGCCTGGTAATCTCTACCTCTCAGACCAATAGCTGCCCGGCACCAAATCATCATTTCACTTTTTGGGGGCATGGCAATAGGAAAAGGGTCACACATTCTTACGCTACCAATCTCACCGCCGGAGAGTTCCACCTGTTGCCGTCGCATCAGTGCCCGGATCTCTTTCTGGAGCACCCGCTGCTCGCCGGAGCTGGCGTTCTTGGCAACCTGCTGTAAAAGGAAAATCACCTCTGCAAGACAATTTTCAATTACATTAGTTCCTAGCGTTATCTTTGGGTGACTCTCGTGTTTGTCAATGTCTACAATAATCAGTCCCTGTGCTGCTAGTTCGACTCTACCAATTTTAATGGTCGCCTCTTTAAATCCGATCTGTGGCACGGGCTGACCATTGCTGGCGATGATACTCAAGTCGTCGTCAGGGTAGCGGGTTATATCCGAGTCATTCCAGTACTGCTTGAAGAGCACGTACGGGATGGTGGTGACCTGTGACCCGGTGTCCAGTAGGGCACTCATAGGGATGCCATCCAGTACCACAGGCAAGACTGGACGTCCTCCGACATATTTGTCGCGCCAGTTCGATGGGCCTGGTGATCTTTTTCTTGGGGGTTGGCCCTCTACCCCCAGGTTGTGCCAGTTTAAAGGACAGTACCTTGCCATATGTCCGGGTTGATTGCAGCGGCGGCAGATGGGTCGTCCGTCCTCGTTGTACCGGTCACTGGGTCTTCCTCTGGCCGGTGGGGTCCTCCTTGGTCGACGCCACGGGATGTTCTCCGGTCCGGATGCCAGCTGGATCTTCCCTGGAGTAGAAGCCTGTAAAGACTGCACAGTTCGGGTTAACGCAGCAACGCTTTTAGCTAGCTCTTGGACCTGATGGTGCAGGTCTGGAGCCGGGTCATTGTTCAAAGCCTGCGCATCAGCCCCTACAGGCCCTGCCGACAAGGGCGCCGCCTCCTGGTGGTAAGTGATAGCTGGGCGCCTGTGGGTCACAACGCCATCCGGTGCCAGTTCTCGGAGCACCCGGATGGCTCTGTCCTTGAACTGTGCAAATCCCAGATGAGGGTCCTGTAGGGCCATTGCCCGCAACTGGGTTCGGTGGGCATTGCAATATAAACCCTCTATAAATTGTTCAGTCAACAGCCTGTCCTCGTCTCCCACGCCGTCAGGGTCGGTCTGCTTAACGGCTCTCAGGGCCTCTTGTAGGTTCAGGGCATAGTCCCTTATACTCTCATGGGCCCGCTGTTTGCACCCGTAGAATCTAAGCTTGATCTCGGCTGAGGTGCGGGTATCAAAGGTGTCCCTCAGCCGGGTTAGTATCCCTGCGACAGTCCTCCCCCCAGGTGGCCAGGACTTTACCTCCCTTCGGGCTGCTCCGGTTAATTGGGCCACCAGGATGCTCACTTTTTGCTCCTCTGTGAGGGGGTACACCTGGAAGAGGCTATCCAGCCTTTCTCTAAAGTCCTGCAGGGTATGTGACTCCCCTGAGTACTGGGGTAGCCAGGCTGCCCCCGGGATATAGGGCATGGTGAAAGGCATGACCGCGACAGCGGTGGTGCTGGCTGCTGGCGGGGGTTGAAGCGGTGAAGCTCTCCTCCGTATCCGACATCCTTCTCCCCCCTAGTGGACCGTGGCCTACCTTGCGATGATCCTCTTCCGTAGGCCGCGGCTCCGCAGTGGATCGTCAGGGTTGAGGACCTTCCGTCGCGCTCCGGTGACGTCGGCGTCTGCTGGGCTCCTTCCAGGACCTTACGCAACGTCCGGACGTGAGGCGGGGCTTCAGTTCTCGCGGGCTTTTCGGAGTCCACGCCCCTCTTCTTCCCGCGCGGCGTCCTCAAGATGGCGTCCAACGGCGGGAAAACTCCACGGATGGCGGGAAGAAGGCTGAAGATGGCGCCGGATGGCGGGAATCTTCACAGATGGCGGGAAGAAGGCTGAAAATGGCGCCGGATGGCGGGAATCTTCACCGATGGCGGGAAAACTTCACGGATGGTAAGTTTTAAAAGTCTCTTTTTCAGGCACGCAGTACCCGGTGGTTGCGGGCACGAAATCCTGCCGACTACGCCAAAGTTGACGCGCCCCTGGGCCTGCTGTGTCGCGCAGCGTCTCGCGCACGGGGCTTACCCGGAACCGGATCAGATGGGGGTTGTAGTCTCCGAGTGTCGGGGACCCGGTCCGTGCCCAGGGAGTCAAACTCAGTGTGTGGCAGTCTTGATAGATGTTATTTGAGTGTCGACTACGCCACCCGTTGATTTGCAGCTATGGAGCTGCCGCTGCAGGGCAGACCGCTGAGGCCGGTGTAGAATTGTGCAGCGTGATAGTATAACCCCCAACGGGAGGGGTATGGCCTCAGGGCAGCCAACGTGGAAAATGGGGGTAGCAGGAACCACTCAGAGACGGTGCGGTGTAATTCAGGGTCTTTACTGGTAACAACGATAGACCCTCCCGGAGTACTTGCTAGCGAACGGGGCCTGGTCAGTCCTTGAGCAGATGGGATCTCCCCTGGCCAGGCGGAGTTGTAGGCCTCCCAAACTGACTGTACTCTTCTGGCTACCTTGCTAGAAGTGGATATAAGTAGCCCACGTCCCTGAGTGTACCGTGTGGTGCTCACCCGTATGGCCGGTGACTCGGGGCCTTCTAATGGCTTCCGCTCCACGATGGCGGTGCTGGTCCCACGCGTGTGACCGTGCCTTCGGGTTTCTGGGCCTGAGGACCTGAAATCCCCTGCCGGTCGGCTTCTGCTGCTGGGTAAGAGTTAGTCCCCACAGCCTCGGACGCCGGGTCCGGTAAGAAAGCTTCTCAGTCAGGGCGAGCTCTGCAGCTGCCAGCCCCTGACTTGTAGTAGTATTGCTCCCACTGAGCTTCTGCTGTTTCTTCATATGACTGTCTCTTGTCTCTACTCTCCTTGACTCCTAACCCTGCTTCAGCCCCGGGTTTATATAGGGGAAGGTCTTCCCCTCCCAAGACTGGGCAGGAGGTGTGGCATGCACAGGATCCCTGGCCAAGAGACCTCCCACCTGCTCTCAGACATAACATTGCTTGTTACTGTGGAAACCAGACCCCTGGGGTGCCACATAGCCATCAAAGGGGCAAAATGTGGACACTGTTTTCTAGGGCATTTGCACAGGGCATTAATATTTTCTAGGGGGAAATTTTACCATTTAGGGCATAAAGAAGGCATTAGTATTATGTAAGGGACACAGTGGTGGCATTACTATGTGGGGCAGTAAGAGGAGCTGTTATTATACCACACAGCAGGTGCAGTAATAGGGACACATATGGCATCAGCGGATCAGTATTGGGGTATCAGCGGGATAACGAGTTGGGAATAGATGGGGACGGGGCTGGAAATGTGAGAAGTCAGATGTGTCTGCGCTGTAATCTCTGCCGACGAGTCCTGGCTGGAGAAGTTGTCATGTTGGTCTGGGCCTGATGGAAAAGTGAACGATTTCATCATAAAGAACATCAGCTGTAAGTCACTATCTATCACTATACTGTAATCACTTGTATGTTCGGCAGGACTGGTATCTGTCAGTATATGTCACCATATGGTGGTAATATCAGTGCGCCACCATAGTTGTAATCAGGGTTACCAGTTAGGGGCCCACTCAGATGTTTCGCCCCCTAGAGGTAACCCCCTCGCTATGCCTCTGAGTAGTTCATAGTTTATAAGGCCGAAAAAAGACAAGCGTCCATCCAGTTCAGCCTATTTCTTGTGCACTGCAGCTATTCCGCAGCGTTGATCCAGGGGAAGGCAACAAAAAACCATGCGGTATAGGCCAATTTACATCACTGAGGAAAAATTCACTTCCCGACTCCAATCTGGCAGTCAGATTAAATCCCTGGATTAATTAACTAAGCATAAGATGTAATTTTATTGTTCTCCAGAAAGGCGTCCATGCCTCTCTTGAACTCATTAAGTGAGTTGGACATCACCACTTCCTCTCCCAGAGAGTTCCAGAGTCTCACGGCTCTGACCGTAAAGAATCCCCTTCTATGCTGGTGCAGGAACCTCCTTTCCTCCAGACGCATAGTGTGCCCCCTCGTCTTTGTCACCATCCTTGGTATTAACAGGTCATGGGAGAGATCTCTGTACTGCCCCCTGATGTATTTATACATGTTTATGAGGTCTCCCCTAAGCCTTCTCTTTTCCAACGTAAATAGGCCTAATTTTGACAACCTCTCTGGGTATTCTAGTCCCTCCATTCCATTTATTACCTTAGTCGCCCTCCTTTGTACCCTCTCTAGCTCCAATATGTCTTTCCTGAGCACCGGAGCCCAGAACTGTGCACAATATTCTAAGTGCGGCCTTACCAGTGCTTTATACAGAGGAAGAACAATGTTCTCATCATATGCCCCTATTCCTCTTCTGATGCATGCCATGACTCTATTTGCCTTCGCAGCTGCTGCCTGACACTGGGCACTCCAATTTAATTTGCTATTAACCAAGACGCCCAGGTCCTTCTCCATGTCAGATTTCCCCAACGGTTTCCCATTTAATATGTATGGGTGACTGCTGTTTTTCTTTCCCATGTGCATGACCTTACATTTATCGGCATTGAACCCCATTTGCCATTTTTTAGCCCAACTCCCCAATTTATCCAAATCCTCCTGTAGCTGTGCCCTGTCCTCATCTGTATTAACTACTTTACAAAGTTTAGTATCATCTGCAAATATTGCTATTTTACTATGCAACCCTTCCACTAGATCATTAATAAATATATTAAATAATATAGGGCCCAAGACAGACCCTTGAGGCCCCCCGCTAGTAACCCTGATACCCCCTGAGCTTACTCCATTGATAACCACCCTCTGCTTTCTATCACTCAGCCAGCTAATTACCCACTTGCACACATTATCCCCCAGACCAAGCATTCTCATTTTATATACCAACCTTTTGTGTGGCACGGTATCAAACGCTTTGGAGAAGTCAAGGTCTACAACATCCACTGACTCTCCCCGGTCCAGCTGTGAGCTCACCTCCTCGTAGAAGGCCATCAGGAGCGATCCCTCATGAATCCATGTTGATATGGAGTTAGACAGTTATTATCATTAAGATATTCTACAATAGCATCTCTAAGAAATCCTTCAAACAATTTACCCACAACAGACGTTAAGCTGACTGCTCTATAGTTCCCAGGGTCACTTCTAGACCCCTTTTTGAATATTGGTACCACATTTGCTTGGCGCCAGTCTAGTGGGACAGTCCCTGTCCATAAAGAGTGCTTGAATATAAGATACAGCGGTCTGTCTATCACATTACTTAATTCTCTTAGTACCCGGGGGTGTATGCCATCTGGGCCTGGTGACTTGTCTATTTTGATATTATTTAGGCGTTTCTGGACTTCCTCCTGGGTTAGGTGGGTGATATTTAGCGGAGGGTTTACTTTATCACTTTGCATTTCCTCCGATAAATTGTTTTCTTTTGTGAAAACAGTGGAGAAGAAGCTATTGAGTAGGTTTGCTTTACCCTCATCGCCCTCTATGATTTTACCCAGGTTATTTTTCAATGGGCCAACGCCATCAGTTTTAATCCTTTTACTGTTTATATAGTTAAAGAACAGTTTGGGATTCGTTTTACTTTCCTTGGCAATTAGTCTCTCTGTCTCCTCTTTTGCTATTCTTATTTGTTTCTTACAGATTTAGTTTTTTTCCCTATAAGATATTAGCGCTTCCTCGCTGCCTTCTTGTTTAAGTTTACCGAAAGCCCTTTTTTTGTTTTTCATTGCCCTCTTGACTTCCTTATTTAGCCACATTGGCTTCCTCCTATTCCTAGCCCTTTTATTCCCATAAGGTATGTACCTTCTACAGTGACTATGTAGGACTGTTTTGAAAATTTCCCATTTTCTCTCCGTGCTCCTATTACTAAAGATACTATCCCAGTCTATAAGGTGAAGGGCATCTCTTAGCTGAAGTTCAGTGTTTTTGTGACTCCCTTGCTGGGCACCTACTGAAGCACATGTGGAATTGTATAATGTTGGGGTCACTATTTCCCAGGTGCCCCCCGACCTGCACCCCAGTTATTCTGTCTGGCCTGTTAGTTAATATTAAGTCTAAAAGGGCCGTCCCTCTAGTTGGTTCCTGCACAAGTTGTGACAAATAATTGTCTTTGATAATTGACAGAAACCTGTTTCCTTTCTGAGATCTACAGCTTTCGGTTTCCCAGTCTATATCGGGGTAGTTGAAGTCCCCCATAATAATCACCTCGTTATTTTTTGCTACTTCATCTATTTGTCTCGTTAATAGACTTTCCGTGGCTTCTGCTATATTTGGTGGTTTATAACAGACTCCTATGATAATTTTATTATTGTTTTTTGCCCCATGTATCTCCACCCATAAGGACTCGACCTCCTCATTTCCCTCCCATACATCCTCCCGTATTGTAGGCTTTAGACACGTCTTTACATATAGACAGACTCCACCCCCTTTCCGACTTCTTCGATCCCTTCTAAACAGACTGTAACCCTGTAAGTTAACTGCCCAGTCATAGCTTTCATCCAACCATGTCTCGGTTATTCCCACTATGTCATAGTTACCTGTAGATATTTCTGCTTCCAGTTCATCCATCTTGTTTGTCAGGCTCCTGGCATTTGCTAGGAGCACCAGTAGCACCATTGTTTATCACAGCTGGCATGAGGTGTTCTGGGGGTGATGAGGATGCAGCTCTGAGAATATGTTCCTGAACCAGGGAGATCAGGCTGAACGATGACCAGGATTGTTGCATTGATTTGAGAAAGATAAAGGAGTAATATATTTTATTTCTGTTTTTTAATAGGAGCAAGAAAAAGAAGCGAGGAACAGGGCGGCTTATATCTCTCCACTGCTGAAGTCGCCGCTGTGGTGGCAGGATTTTGACAAGGACAGCGATGATGACGCCTCTGCGGGTGGTCTGGGATCAGCCACTGGGGGCACCTCCGGCTCCTTTCACGGTCTTGTGTTTTAGAGCTTTGCCCTCGGGTGTTCTTTATATCCTGCCGTGAGTCTTTAAGATACAGAATAGTGACGGATACAGAAGAGAAAATTTGGTCATTTTAATGTTTTCCCAGGATTAGAAAAAGATGGCTGGCTTCTTCCAAAAACAGCACCACACCTGTTTAGGGGTTAGGTCTGGTATTGCAGCTTGGCTTTATTAAAGGTGAATGCCTTGGACAGGGGTGGTGCTGTTTTTTTAAGTATCCTGAACAACCCCTTAAAAAAAAGTATATGTAATAGCACAGCAAGGCATTAACCGCAACGCTCTCTGCTCCAATAAACGTAAACTACCTGTCACGTGGTTTCTCTCATTTTCTTCCAAAATTGCAAAAACATACAGGAAAAATCTCATGACTTGTACTCCAGCCTCAAAAGTTTGGCAATGCCATCATAATGCAAGAAATGGTGACTAATCCCCCCAGTCACAAATTGTCATGTATCACAGCACAACGCGACACTGCTGCTGAAGATTTCAGCCCCGATTCATCTATTGCATATTTTGAGTCATTTTTGTCTCCTCTTTTGTTTTCTTCTGATGGAATCTGCACCAAAATTTGTCAAAAAGGTGCTCGATATTTGATGAAATTAGGACAATAAATAAATAATTTTTTAATTTGCACTATTTACAGAAAAAAATGTTACATGATCCTATTAGTAAACTTAAATGCCACGACCCTGCCCCAATATAGGATATCCACATAGTGCCCCCAATACAGTAGGGTGTCTCCCTGTCCTCAAAGACAGTATGAATATTGGGAACATCATGCTGTGTTGGGGGGCACTATGTGGGATTCATACTGTATTGAGGGCATCCTATTGTATTGAGGTCATCACAGTAGGATGCCCCAACACCGTATGAATCCTGTCCATTGCTCCCAAACACAGTGTCCCCACCATGTCCTCCAATGCTGTATGATTGATGGCCATATGATGTCCCCCAATACAGTATAAAGCTCCCACAGTGTCCTTAATACAGTTTAATGTCCACAATACTGTATGACGCCCCTACAGTGCCCCCAATACTGTATGACCCCCTACAGTGCCCCCAATACAGTGTGATGTCCCCAACACTGTATGATGCCCCTACAGTGCCCACAATACAGCATGTCCCTAATACTGTATGACACCCCTAGTGTCCCCAATACAGTGTAATGTCCCCAATACTCTGACGCCCCTACAGTGCCCCCAATACTGTATGACCCCCTACAGTGCCCCCAATACAGTGTGATGTCCCCAATACTGTATGACGCCTCCAATACAGTGTAATGTCTCCAATACTGTATGGCGCCCCTACAGTGCCCCCAATACAGTGTAATGTCCCCAATACTGTATGATGCCCCTACAGTGCCCCAAATACAGCATGTCCCCAATACTGTATGACGCCCCTACAGTGCCCCCAATACTGTATGATGTCCACAATACTGTATGACGCCCCCAATAGTGTAATGTCTCCAATACTGTATGGCGCCCCTACAGTGCCCCCAATACAGTATGTCCCTAATACTGTATGATGCCCCTACAGTGCCCCAAATACAGCATGTCCCTAATACTGTATGACACCCCTAGTGTCCCCAATACAGTGTAATGTCCCCAATACTGTATGACGCCCCTACAGTGCCCCCAATACTGTATGACACCCCCAATACAGTGTAATGTCTCCAATACTGTATGGCGCCCCTACAGTGCCCCAATACAGTGTAATGTCCCCAATACTGTATGACGCCCCTACAGTGCCCCCAATACAGTATAATGTCCCCAATACTGTATGACGCCCCTACAGTGCCCCCAATACAGTATGCAGGGCCGGCTCCAGGTTTTTCTGGGCCCCGGGCGAAAGAGTCTCAGTGGCCCCTTTAACACATACCACGATTCATGATGCAGAGATACGGCGGAGAAATAAATATATATATATATAGTACAATGCAAAGATTTCACTTCTTACATTACATGAGTGATATCTATTGTAAATTCTACAATAGCTCAGAAACCAGCGAATCGCTCCACACAGAATACTGGCCCCCATATAAGGCTCCATACAGAATACTGGCCCCCATATAAGGCTCCATATGGAATACTGGCCCCCATATAAGGCCCCATAAGAAATACTGGCCCCCATACGGAATACTGGCCCCCATATAAGGCTCCATGCGGAATACTGGCCCCCATATAAGGCTCCATGCGGAATACTGGCCCCCATATAAGGCTCCATGCGGAATACTGGCCCCCATATAAGGCTCCATACGGAATACTGGCCCCCACATAAGGCTCCATACGGAATACTGGCCCTCATATAAGGCTCCATACGGAATACTGGCCCTCATATAAGGCTCCATACGGAATACTGGCCCCCATATAAGGCTCCATACGGAATACTGGCCCCCATATAAGGCTCCATACGGAATACTGGCCCCCATATAAGGCTCCATACGGAATACTGGCCCCCATATAAGGCTCCATACGGAATACTGGCCCCCATATAAGGCTCCATACGGAATACTGGCCTCCATATAAGGCTCCATACGGAATACTGGCCCCCATATAAGGCTCCATACGGAATACTGGCCCCCATATAAGGCTCATACGGAATACTGGCCCCCATATAAGGCCCCATACGGAATACTGGCCCCCATATAAGGCTCCATACGGAATACTGGCCCCCATATAACACTCCATACAGGATACTGGTCTCCATATAACGCTCCATACAGGATACTGGTCCCCTTATAAAATTCCATACAGGATACTGGCCCCCATATAACGCTCCATACAGGATACCGGTCCCCTTATAACGCTCCATACAGGATACCGGTTCCCTTATAACGCTCCATACAGGATACTGGCCCCCATATAATGCTGCATGCAGGCTGTTACCCCCCGCATAATGTCCCATACAGGCTGTCCCCCCCTTATAGTGCTCCATGCAGGCTGTTACCCCCCACATAATGCCCCATACAGGCCCCCCCCCCTTTTAATGCTCCATGCAGGCTGTTCCCCACCTTATAATGCCCCATGCAGGATGCCCCCCCCCTCTTTATAATGCCCCATGCAGGATGTCTCCCCCTCTCTTTATAATGCCCCATGCAGGATGCCCCCCCCCCCCATATAATGCCCATGCCTCCATACATTAAAAAAAAAAAAATCAAATACTCACCTCCCTTCTCCTCACCTACTACCTGCAGCCCGCTGCCCGCTGCTCGGGTCCGAACTCCAGCGTTGTCGGCGTCTTCCCGCTCAGCACTCCCTGTGACGGCTCAGGGGAGGGCGCGGTGTAAAGACGTCACAGCGCCCTCTGACCTGGGACGTCACAGGGAGCGCAGAGCAGGAAGACAGGTGATCTGCGGAGGCACGGGGAGAGGTAAGTATCCGGCTGCCGGGGCCCTGAGCAAGCGGCGGAGAAGGGCGGGCGCTGACACCGCTCTCCTCCGCCCATAGCCCAGCGTGGTGCGCGACCGCCAGTGGGCCCCTCTGCCTGCTCAGGGCCCCGGCATTTGCCCGGGTGCTGACGCCGGCCCTGACAGTATGTCCCCAATACTGTATGACGCCCCTACAGTGCCCCCAATACAGTATGTCCCCAATACTGTATGATGCCCCTAATGTCCCCAATACTGTATGATGCCCCTACAGTGCCCCAATACAGTGTAATGTCCCCAATACTGTATGACGCCCTACAGTGCCCCCAATACAGTGTAATGTCCCCAATACTGTATGACACCACTATAGTGCCCCAATACAGTATGTCCCCAATACTGTATGATGCCCAGTGTCCCCAATACAGTATGTCCCCAATACTGTATGATGCCCCTACAGTGCCCCCAATACTGTATGATGCCCCTACAGTGTCCCCAATACAGTGATGTCCCCAATACTGTATGACGCCCATACAGTGTAATGTCCCTAATACTGTATGAAGCCTCTACAGTGCCCCCAATACAGTGTGAAGCTCCTTCAGCGTCACCTAATAAAGCAGAGGTGTATCTAAGGGGGGAAAGGTGACAGCCGGGCCAGAGCGATGTCAGCAGCGCGATCAGGGCATGTGATCACGCTGCTGACGTCACTCGTCGGCACGCAGAACATTGGTGGTACGTGCTCTAGACCACTCGAGCTGAAGACACTGAAGATTAAGTGTAACAGGGAGATTTAGTGTAACCGGGGAGGGGGGGGGGGTTTGAGGACAGTTTGGGGACCAAGGAAGGGACATGTGCAGACACAATATGGGGAGCGGGAGAAATTTGAAGACACCGTATGAGGAGCAAGGGAGAGATGAGGGGTATGCATGAGGAAACAGTATGATCGATGGGTGAAGAGTGGGGGAGATGGGTGCAGACACATTATGGTGAATTGGGGGATGGGTGTGGACCCTGTATGGTGAGTGGACACAGTTTGGTGAGTGGGATAGACACTGTATGAGAAGAGAGGAGAGAAATGCATGAGGGGGATGGGTGCAGACAGTATGGTGAGTGGGGGGGGGGGATATGTGCAGAATGGGGAGGATGAGTGCAAACACAGTATGGGAAGCGAAGGGGGGATGAATGCAGACATAATATGGTGAGTGGGGAGGGATGTGTGCGAACACAGTATGAGTAGCAAGGGGACAAATGTATGCAAACACAGTATGGTAAGTAAGGTTGATGGGTGCAGACACAGTATGGGGAGTCGGGGGGGGGGGGGGGGGATGTGTGAGGAGGAGGTAAGGAGAGTGAGGGGGTAAATACAGTGGGTACGGAGAGTATTCAGACCCCTGTAAATTTTCCACTCTGTTTCATTGCAGCCATTTGGTAAATTCTAAAAAGTTCATTTTTTTTTCTCATTAAAGTACACTCCGCACCCCAGCTTGACTGAAAAAAAAAACAAAACAGAAATGTAGAATTTTTTTCAAATTTATTAAAGAAAAACTGAAATATCACATGGTCATAAGTATTCAGACCCTTTGCTCAGACACTCATATTTAAGTCACATGCTGTCCATTTCCTTGTGATCCTCCTTGAGATGGTTCTACTCCTTCATTGGAGTCCAGCTGTGTTTAATTAAACTGATAGGACTTGATTTGGAAAGGCACACACCTGTCTATATAAGACCTCACAGCTCACAGTGCATGTCAGACCAAATGAGAATCATGAGCTCAAAGGAACTGCCCAAGGAGCTCAGAGACAGAATTGTGGCAAGGTACAAATCTGGCCAAGGTTATAAAAGGTTATAAAAGGATTTCTACATTACTCAAGGCTCCTAAGAGCACAGTGGCCTCCATAATCCTTAAATGGAAGACGTTTGGGACCACCAGAAGTCTTCCTAGACCTGGCCATCCAGCCAAACTGAGCAATCGTGGGAGAAGAGCCCCAAGATCACTGTGGCTGAGCTCCATAGATGCAGTAGGGAGATGGGAGAAAGTTCCACAAAGTCAACTATGACTGCAGCCCTCCACCAGTCGGGCCTTTATGGCAGAGTGGCCCGACGGAAGCCTCTCCTCAGTGCAAGACATATGAAAGCCCGCATAGAGTTTGCTCAAAAACACATGAAGGACTCCCAGACTATGAGAAATAAGATTCTCTGGTCTGATCAGATCAGATGAAGATAGAACTTTTTGGTGATAATTCTAAGCGGTATGTGAGGCGAAAACCAGGCACTGCTCATCACCTGCCCAATACAATCCCAACAGTGAAACATGGTGGTGGCAGCATCATGCTATGGGGGTGTTTTTCAGCTGCAGGGACAGGACGACTGGTTGTAATTGAAGGAAACATGAATGCGGCCATTCTGAAGCCGCTCCTTTGTTATTTTAGCTGTGTACTTAGGGTCATTGTCTTGTTGGAAGGTGAACCTTCGGTCAAGTCTGAGGTCCAGAGCACTCTAGAAGAGGTTTTCATCCAGGATATCTCTGTACTTGGCCGCATTCATGTTTCCTTCAATTACAACCATGATTCTCTCGCTCTGGTGATTTGTATACATGCAGTCACATACCGACTAGACATACGTGGACTCACTCAATGAAAATGAATTGATCAAGGCTAGTCGGAATGTGACCAAAAGTACACAAATCGCATACTTGTGCTGACATGTCCGTCCACTCTTGCCACCGGCAAGGAAGAGTCCTAAAAGTGCACAGTGCATGTGCTGTGAGAATTCAGAATCCTGCAGTTACATAGAGTGACTGCAGACTTTCATCTCAAACCTGGACGAGTCCTTTAATTATAAAATGAATCCCTGCAGCCAATCCTAACAGCGTGTAATATCCTCACTGTCAGGATTCAGCTCTACTTGCAGGTTCCAGCAGTCATCACATGGCCCCTTCACTCTTATGCGATTTTCATACTTCGTCGTGTGACAACGAGCTTCTCTTACTGCTTTTCTCAGAGAGCAGCTCGTCGGCACGTGACCAAGTGTGCAAATCAAATGTGCTTGGGGTGTGTGGAGCATCGGCACTCAGACGCCCAGGCTGCGGTGGAGCAGGGAGCCGACGGCTTACTTCTCCACCATTGTATTCAACTATCTGCAACCTGAGGATGCCAGAAAAGGGTCATTCAGGACCGAGCTGTACCCGGCTCACAGACTCCATATCGGCCTTGTGGCGGGTCTGTTGCCATTAGTGCTACGAGTCTTCATCTTCACCAGTCACGTATTCCCTGTACAGGTTCGTTTCCGCAACCACATCAGCAAAAAATGTATTTTGCTCAGATTAATTTCTTAACAGTGGTTGGAGCTCCGCTTTCCCCTGATCCAGAGCTCCAAACCTGCTGCTGAGGCTGAATTTTCTGTCTTCCTTCAGCCACCACTAGAGGGAGCTTAGGAGCTCACTGTATACAGGTTTACTATTGAATTCAATGCCTATCCAGTACACAGGCAGCTCCTGAGCTCCCCCTTGTGGCCGCTAATCCAGTAAGGTGATTTTTGATGACAGAAGTCATGAGCGCACTTATTGAGACACAAAGTAGTGTTTAATATGTACCATGTTTATTGACGACATCAGAAATAAAATCCTAAACATGAGTTCTATGTTAAAAACAACAAATTGTCTATCTATGAGTATAAATAAAAAAAAGGACAAGAACTATGAAATAAAATAAAAAATGAATAAATTAATAATTTACGTGGTTACTTCACGACGAGTTGTAAAATTAGTAACACAGATCCGGTAATATGAGATATACATTCCATGTTGTAACAAAGGGAAGGCGGGGGAGGGGTATTGGAAATCATCATAATGTGAGCGATTCCTGTGTGTCCAGGACATTACTACACTGATCATCAGTGTCCACTCCAGCATCTAAAAGGTTAAAGAACCACAACAAAGACCTAAAAAAGGAGACCTGGGGGCTATTTTATAGGTCGGAAATGGGGCAACAAGACTTATGGGACCCCCCCAAAAAAGTTGTAGGTGTTAGAATCACAGTTTATGAATGAAAAAACGGGAGCCGTGTGTTAAAGTCTGTTGTATAAACCTTTTGATATGTTAAATGCTTGAGCTCCGCGGGGGTGGGGCTATGGTGAGCAACCAATCGTCTATTCTCTACACAGCAGGACGTTAATACTGTCATATAGTCATGAGTGGACAGGTCACTACCCCCCCCCCCACACACACACACAAAAGATCGGCACACCACTTCATAAAATCGGTGCTGCTGTGTTTCCTTTCACTATCCGCTGTGACTTCCCACGTATCTCAATCCTCCTCTTTACTGCTAATATACTCTGTGCTGCTGAGATCTCCCCCTTTCTATTGTGGCCTATTATGTTAACTCCATTCTCCTGCTCTAGGACTATCCACACATTATCAGGACTGGACCAGTCACTGGCTCACTCACAAGCTCTTCTGAAATACTCTGTTTCTGTTACAATACTGTTAGGATAGCGATTTAAAAAAGTAAAGAAGTCCCAAAATATTCTGGAATTAAATGATGCATCTAAGCCCCTCATGACCTATGCCTACCAGGTGGCTTAAATCTAGATTATAAAAGCATAGGAAAAATAATGCAACCTTTAAGTAACACCAGGGGTCCCCATTTTTAGGGTGGGTTGGGGACATTACGCTTGATCAACTTTTAACAATAAGGCTTAAGTTTTTGTTTTGTTTTTTTCAAAAAAATAATCAGGGTACCTCACTTCACCAGCACTAAGTGGGAGTGAGTGTGTACTACTCACACCCACTTAAAAAAAAAAAAAAAAAAAAAAAGTCAGGACTAGGGAGAAAAAAAAAAGTTGGCAGGTACCTGCCAGTAAATTAAAGTTATAATTTCTTTTTTTTAACCAATTTAAAATTATGCAACTTTAAAATTAAATTTTTTAAAAAACACAAAGAAATGTGTGAAATTAACAAAATAAAATATCCTTGAAAAAAAAAAAAAAAAAGACAGGTTTAACTATAGAGGGCGCAAAAGGTTGTGGTCGCACTCTGACCTCTGGAGTCTTAAAGGACTAATATATTAATATATCCATAGGACAAGGTCACCAATCTCAAAAATCGGTGGGGGTTCAATACTTGGCACTCCCATTGATCAGCTGTTATCTGGACCCCTGGAAAATTTAAGTACACAGTGCCAAGCTGGAAGAGCACAGCTCCATTTATAGGCCATATTCACTTCAATGGGCGGTGAGCTGCAGTACCGAGAACTGCCACTACATGGTGTATGGAGCAGTTGTATTCCGGCTTCATACACTTTTTACTTCTGGGGAACTTTTACCAACTGAATAGGGTCCAACACCCAGTACCCCCTCTAATCAGTTGTTACCTTGTCTCTAGGTCATTATTTTCTCAGTCCTAGACAACCCCTTTAAGATGTCCAAAAAGTCCCACTGTCACATATGAGTGCTGCAGTATTATATATACACTGCTCAAAAAAAATAAAGGGAACACTTAAACAGAATATAACTCCAAGTCAATCAAACTTCTGTGAAATCAAACTGTCCACTTAGGAAGCAACACTGATTGACAATCAATTTCACAGGCTGTTGTGCAAATAGAATAGACAATAGATGGAAATTATTGGCAATTATCAAGACACCCTCAATAAAGGAGTGGTTCTGCAGGTGGGGACCACAGACCACATCTCAGTACCAATGCTTTCTGGCTGATGTTTTGGTCACTTTTGAATGTTGGTTGTGCTTTCACACTCGTGGTAGCATGAGACGGACTCTACAACCCACAGAAGTTGCTCAGGTAGTGCAGCTCATCCAGGATGGCACATCAATGCGAGCTGTGGCAAGAAGGTTTGCTGTGCCTGTCAGCGTAGTGTCCAGAGGCTGGAAGTGCTACCAGGAGACAGACCAGTACACCAGGAGACGTGGAGGAGGGCAACAACCCAGCAGCAGGACTGCTACCTCAGCCATTGTGCAAGGAGGAACAGGAGGAGCACTGCCAGAGCCCTGCAAAATGACCTCCAGCAGGCCACAAATGTGCATGGGTCTGCACAAACTGTTAGAAACCAACTCCATGAGGGTGGTATGAGGGCGCGACGTCCACAGATGGGGGTTGTGCTCACAGCCCAACACTGTGCAGGACGCTTGGCATTTGCCACAGAACACCAGGATTGGCAAAGTCGCCACTGGCGCCCTGTGCTCTTCACAGATGAAAGCAGGTTCACATTGAGCACATGTGACAGACGTGACAGAGTCTGGAGGCGCCGTGGAGAGCGATCTGCCTGCAACATCCTCCAGCGTGACTGGTTTGGCAGTGGGTCAGTAATGGTGTGGGGTGGCATTTCTTTGGAGGGCCGCACAGCCCTCCATGTGCTCGCCAGAGGTAGCCTGACTGCCATTAGGTACCGAGATGAGATCCTCAGACCCCTTGTGAGACCATATGCTGGTGCGGCTGGCCCTGGGTTCCTCCTAATGCAGGATAATGCCAGACCTCATGTGGCTGGAGTGTGTCAGCAGTTACTGCAAGAAGAAGGCATTGAAGCTATGGACTGGCCCGCCCGTTCCCCAGACCTGAATCCGATTGAGCCTATCTGGGACATCATGTCTCGCTCCATCCACCAACGTCACGTTGCACCACAGACTGTCCAGGAGTTGGCGGATGCTTTAGTCCAGGTCTGGGAGGAGATCCCACAGGACACCATCCGCAACCTCATCAGGAGCATGCCCAGGCGTTGTAGGGAGGTCATACAGGCACGTGGAGGCCACACACAATACTCAGCCTCATCAGGAGCATGCCCAGGCGTTGTAGGGAGGCCATACAGGCACATGGAGGCCACACACAATACTCAGCCTCATCAGGAGCATGCCCAGGCATTGTAGGGAGGTCATACAGCCACGTGGAGGTCACACACAATACTGAGCCTCATCAGGAGCATGCCCAGGCGTTGTAGGGATGTCATACAGGCACGTGGAGGCCACACACAATACTCAGCCTCATCAGGAGCATGCCCAGGCGTTGTAGGGATGTCATACAGGCACGTGGAGGCCACACACAATACTCAGCCTCATCAGGAGCATGCCCAGGCGTTGTAGGGATGTCATACAGGCACGTGGAGGTCACACACAATACTCAGCCTCATCAGGAGCATGCCCAGGCGTTGTAGGGAGGTCATACAGGCACGTGGAGGCCACACACAATACTGAGCCTCATTGTGACTTGTTTTAAGGACATTACATCAAAGTTGGATCAGCCTGTAGTGTGTTTTTCCACTTTAATTTTGGGGGTGTCTCCAAATCCAGACCTCCATTGATGATTTTTGTGTCATTTTGTTGTCAGCACATTCAGCTTTATACAGAACTAAGTATTCAATGAGAATATTTCATTCATTCAGATCTAGGATGTGTTATTTCAGTGTTCCCTTTATTTTTTTGAGCAGTGTATATAGTTGGGGGGGACCTCAATTAAAGGTTTTTGGGTCCCAAAAATTTTATCTATAAAAAAATGCAAAAAAATACAATTCTTAATTTTAATCCCTGAAAATTGCTGTGTTAAATAAAAAAATATATATTTTTTTTATAAAGCACAAATTCACTGCAGCCAAGTCTAAATCTGATGTGACTTTACTGAACCAGAAGTGAGACCAAACAATATCCCCCCCAAATACGCTGCTGTATGGATGCACTATATGGCGGCACAGGTATCTATGCATGAAGCTCCTCCATGTGAATGAGCCCTCAGAATCTGCCCGATACAGATAAAGCAGAAAAAATACTGTAATCTAATACTGATATACAATGGAATTGTGATTTTCTTTTTTGCATCAAATAAAAAAATAAAATACCCCCCCACCCCCACTTCCAAAAAAAAAAAAAAGGTGAAAAAAAATACAGTGAAGTAGTGTTTTTTTTTTTTTTTTTTTTCAGTTAGTCAGACACTACATAGATATAACCAACTAAGCGCGGCCAGGAACCTGAAAAAAGTGCTAAACGCGACCGTATCCATCAACTCCACAATGATCATATATACTTGAAAAAAAAAAAAAAAATACAATAAAACAGTGTAAAAAAAAAAAAACACCAAAATATTTAAGAAAGAAAGCTAAAAAAATTGATCTGATCAGATGCATTAAACAATAGCTCCAATAACGAAGAGTTGACTTAGACTCCACACAAAGAACAATAAAATGAAGATTGTGGTAGTAAAGTTCTCTCGCAATCACAGTGTTTCACTACTTATAGAAAAATCATTAGAAGTCGGAAATTCACCTAATTTAAAGTAATAAAAAAAAAAATAAAAGAGACCCAAACCCCGAGCCTGTGACCGGTTTTGGCGACTGTATGACGACATTTATAGTAACTGTTGCACAGACATTGTTATGGACCATAAACCATAGATGGGGCGCAGCTATGGAGGGTGCAGAGGTAACAGCCGTACCCTGGGCCCCGAGGTGAGAAGGGCCCGAGAGCTCGTCTGCCATATAAGAGGACACCTGTATGACTGGCAATATTAGAAGCTTCAAGTTTTGCTTATAGAAGTAGACTCTCCCCATGACTTGCATGGTGTCCACAATTTGATTTACCCCGCCCCTGAGGAACAGGTAAATGCAAATGATATGCAGATTAGCTAAAGTAATGATTTTCTCCTACCCCAATTCAATCCTCAGGGTGGGGGCGAATCAACGTTATTTAACCTACAAAGTGTCTTCATCAACCTCTTCCTCAAGGGAGTGTAAGTAAAGTGATTTATTCCGCCCCTGAAGAAGAGCTCAGTCCTTGGGGGCGGAGAAAATCACTTATTTTAAAGACCGTATGGGGTGAAGAACTGTACGGCTCGGCCCCTGCTGACAAAATCTCCAACTCCCTCCCTGCCAAGGTTGGAGCCATTAACCGCAATGGCCCCTTCGTCCTCTGATGAGTTGGTACGGGATAGGGCACCTTTTTTATGTCCGGATACTAAAAGCAACAAAAATATTTGCGCAAATATTTAGCACAGTGGTGATCAATGCCGGACAACACCTGCACATTTTACACCAAAGAGGACCCGGTGCAATTTGGGTAACAGTAAAGGAATTTTTTTTTGTCAGCAGCCCCATTAGAATATTGCTATGCAAAAAGTGAATATAAAAAAACAAAAAAAGTGAAATAAAAAAGAAATTAAAAATATACTTATGTAAATTTAGTTGACAGAGTGAATGGAAAATTCACCTGTTACATCTGGAAGTTTCTGGGAGGACGCCAAACTTAGGCGACATTTAAAAGAACCAATGCTCCATTCACATCCAAAGCTGCATTTAGATTTCTGCTAGGTCCTCAATTCATATGCAGAATCAGATGGTATTCTGCTCCCACAATGCACCAGTCACTCGGCTGTCAAGCATGTATTACACTCTAAATGGCAGGCAGCAACATTTCGAATGCTGCTTTGGAAGGAACTAGAGTAAAACACCTGACATGACTCTTTTTACTACTCTTTCTATGCCTGTAGATAACCTTTTGCTATGAAGGCTGAGCATTAGTTTTCCTAAATGTCCACCATTGTTGCAAAACAAGGCATTGCTTTTTAGCGATTTAAAGGCACAGCTACAAAAATTTGAAAAGAAATTTGTATGCAACAGTATGTACGATAAACCGCACCCCTCCCCCATTGTTAAGGACGCCCGTCTCTATATATTAGGCTGTGTCTGATGAGCTCGAGAATGGTCAATATGGTGCCAGGGTGTGACGGGTGCACTTTTACAGTCAATGTAATACTCCATGCTATGTGAAGCATCGATTATAGTAACCTAGAAAGTATTGTGGCCCCTTTAAGTGGTAAAGACGCCACTGGGAAATCTGTGTTTGAGAGCTCCTCCCACAACGTCGATTATCCGCTATAGTAAAGGCAGATCAAGCAGCATGGCGGTCGGTCGCAGCGCGGAGGCTCCAGCTCGTCAGCATTTGTTAATGTCCATGGGGTGGCGCCATCATGGTTTGGCGTTCTTGGCGGACTCCGAAGACTGGCGCACGTCCGTCCACTCCTGCATCGTGTTCTGCAGCGCCTGGGTCTTCTCTTTGTCCACTTGGACATAGTCCACCTTTTCATCGGATGCGACAGAAGACGTGGAGGGCTGCAGGAAACAAAAACAATCACTATCACCCAGCTTTCCCAAGTCCCTGAATGGCAGATTAAATGCATGACCCTCCTTCATGTAAAGAATCACAGCCACATTGTAGGTCACCAAACATTCCCAAATTCCTGAATGGCAAAACTGTATTAAAAGCAGAGAAGTCTGCCTCTGTCCTTATTGCACTCAGACTACAACTCATTCTAGGGCAGAGTGAAAAACCTGGAGTGCTATAATAAGGGCCATATATGTGGACACCCAGCTTTCCTGGAGTCCTGAATGGTATCGGTCTATAAAGAGATAATGTATGCTCTCCTCCCTTGTCACGCTCATCTATGCAGATATAAGAATGGGAGATCATTATAAGGATTATGTTGGAGGTCACTGTGACCTTTGCAAGAGGTCCAGGGATTTCAGCACGTGTGGCGACGATCTTCGTATGCGGCGAGGATCAGATGGGTGATGTGAGGAGCGGAGGGGCCGGAGAGATGAGCAGTGGAGTATAAGGATTTTTTTTTTTTTTACACTCAGATTGCCTTTAGAGGTTCAGTTTACAGCTTTTACTGACTTCTGTTTAAGGATTTTGCTGAAATCACGCAAAAGCAAATTGCAAAAATAAAAAAAACAAAAAAAACAGCATTTAGGCAAATGTGGATGTACGTGTGTGTATGCGCTGTATGTACACACGTGTGTATTGTGTGGGTGGGAGTGGTGTGAATGTACTGCGTGTATACGTGTGTGCGCATTTACACAGAGAACATAAGCACAGCACACTTGTATATGTTTTGTGTATACAAGTATGTATGTGCTGTATGCATACAAGTGTGTATGTGCTCTGTGTATATGCTCAGTGTATACAAGTGTGCTGTGCGTGTGTATGTGCTCTGTGTAAATACATATGAGTAACATGCAGATGGTGTATACATGTGTGTAACATACAGTGTTTGTGTCACATACTGTGTTTATGTAGCATTCACATTTATAAATACTGGCAGCATAAACGAGAGCTCATAGGTGTAAACATGTCGGCAAAACGAACGAGCAAAATGCAGCTTATGCATCGGGTGATTGGATTGTTTATGGCGGAACAAAAATCCCTGTTCTCAGCAGCACATCGCCCGGTGTAATCTGCAGATCTGCTGCTGATAATATGATGTGTATGGGGACAGATTGATCTATTAGTGATTGTTTCAAGCCCATCATTCTTCCTCAACCGGTGTAAAGAGGCCGGGGAACCAGCTCCGAACAACTCGGATAACATTGATCACTCTCGTGTGTGAACTCAGACACATTTGGTTTGCATTTCCATGGGCTGTGTGATGGTGCAATGTGTGAGTATTTGGGTCCCCACTTTTAAGTTTTGCCCAAGGCCCCAGTTTGTCTAAAACCGGCCCCGATTACACAATGGTGAATACATACGTAAATGTCCTAAAAAATTCCAACATTTGGCTTTACCTTCCGGTGAGGGGTTGGCGACACCGGCTGAAAGTCCAACGCCAAGTAATCCACACTCCCGGTGCTCTTCTTCTGGGCCGGACTGTTAGTACCGCTGGTTCCCGGAGAAGCAGACACGGGATTTTGCTTAAAGAATAATAAAAAAAAAAAAATATATAAAAATATGATTTATCAAAATACACCGTGGACGCCACTTACGAGAGGAACAGTGGATGCCAATGTTATTACTTTGATACGTCAGATGCAATATCAGTATTTGGGGTCTGGCTTGTAATAAAAATATATAAGACAGCGCCCAAAGCTTCCCCAATCCAGTAAGCGCCCAGACTGTAAACCTACCATCGCGACATAGTTTTCTTCACTGTCCCCGGAGCTGGTGCTGGTAATACTCTGTGTGGACACCGGGCGGCAGTATTGAGATGATCCAGATTTTAGCGAATGCCTGGGAGAGGATTATAGGTCATTATTAATCACTCACCAGATGTAAGGGCTTCTATTCTTCTGATGCCGGATTACTGGTCCGATATATACTGACAAAACTCAGGAAGCCCTACTCACGTCTGTCTGCACCAAGATTTAGTGACTGGAGACTTGAAGGGTAGTTCATCAATTATGGTGGTGCCCCGCAGGTCCAGAGGGGTCGGTTTAGCTGTGGAGCAGGTAATTGTGGGTAAAGAGAGAATAATAGTACCGGATAAAAACATTCAAAGCGGGAGAGCCCGGTCGGAGGGGAGAGCCCGGTCGGAGGGGAGAGCCCGGTCGGAGGGGAGAGCCCGGTCGGAGGGGAGAGCCCGGTCGGAGGGGAGAGCCCGGTCGGAGGGGAGAGCCCGGTCGGAGGGGAGAGCCCGGTCGGAGGGGAGAGCCCGGTCGGAAGGGAGAGCCCGGTCGGAAAGGAGAGCCCGGTCGGAAAGGAGAGCCCGGTCGGAAAGGAGAGCCCGGTCGGAAAGGAGAGCCCGGTCGGAAAGGAGAGCCCGGTCGGAAAGGAGAGCCCGGTCGGAAAGGAGAGCCCGGTCGGAAAGGAGAGCCCGGTCGGAAAGGAGAGCCCGGTCGGAGGGGAGAGCCCGGTCGGAGGGTCGGAAGAACAGAGGAAAGTACAAGGGTAGGAATACAGAGGCAGAGAGATGGGTGGGTGGGTGGATGGATGGATGGATGGATGGATGGATGGATGGTGTACAGTGATGGGAACAGCAGGTTGGCGGGACTTACGGAGAGATGGAGAGGTGAGTAAATGGAAGGCAGGATGAACAAAGGGATGGAAGGACAGTGGGACGTGTAGATGAATGAATAGTTGGATGCTGAAAAACTTACTGTATATGTGGAAAAGGAGGAAAGAGGGTTGAAAATTTGCAAAAGGACATAAGGAAAAAAGGTCTAAATTATACAGTAGCCCTCGATAGCCAGTAGCGCTCAATATAACCTGCCTACCTTTCCTATCCGGCTTCAGGTTGCGGTTGACTGGCGGAGGCTGGATGTCACTGACTCTGGTCGGCCGCTGGCACAGGGAGGCTGTACTTCCTTTGCGGGCAGGTAGGGTGGCAGAAGAGAATCCCAAGAAATCAAAGTGATGGGGGCCGGGGCTCATGGGAATATACACGCTCTGAGCATTGTCGTTCAGCTTCTCAGAGTTGAACTGCGATGCCGAGCCGGGATTCATGGGCACGTAGTTGTCTTCAGAGTCAGCACTTTCGGACCTCGTCATGGAGTCTTTTGTTTGCTAAAGAATACATTTTTCAATGATTGAAAAATCCAGACCCATGAGGCATCCAAAAAACCCACAATCCAAACCAAGTACAATACATAAGACATACAGTACAGACCAAAAGTTTGGACACACCTTCTCATTCAAAAATTTTCTGTATTTTCATGACTATGAGAATTGTACATTCACACTGAAGGCAACAAAACTATGAATTAACACATGTGGAATTATATACTTAACAAAAAAGTGTGAAACAACTGAAAATATGTCTTATATTCTAGGTTCTTCACAGTAGCCACCTTTTGCTTTGATGACTGCTTTGCACACTCTTGGCATTCTCTTGATGAGCTTCAAGAGGTAGTCACCGGAAATGGTTTTCACTTCACAGGTGTGCCCTGTCAGGTTTAATAAGTGGGATTTCTTGCCTTATAAATGGGCTTGGGACCATCAGTTGTGTTGTGCAGAAGTCAGGTGGATACACAGCTGATAGTCCTACTGAATAGACTGTTAGAATTTGTATTATGACAAGAAAAAAGCAGCTAAATAAAGAAAAACGAGTGGCCATCATTACTTTAAGAAATGAAGGTCAGTCAGTCCGAAAAATTGGGCAAACTTTGAAAGTGTCCCCAAGTGCAGTTGCAAACACCATCAAGCGCTACAAAGAAACTGGCTCACATGAGGACTGCCCCAGGAAAGGAAGACCAAGAGTCACCTCTGCTTCTGAGGATAAGTTTATCAGAGTCACCAGCCTCAGAAATCGCAGGTTAACAGCAGCTCAGATTAGAGACCAGGTCAATGTCACACAGAGTTCTAGCAGCAGACACATCTCTTCAACAACTGTTAAGAGGAGACTTTGTGCAGCAAGCCTTCATGGTAAAATAGCTGCTAGGAAACCACTGCTAAGGACAGCAAACAAGCAGAAGAGACTTGTTTGGGCTAAAGAACACAAGGAATGGACATTAGACCAGTGGAAATCTGTGCTTTGGTCTGAGGAGTCCAAATTTGAGATCTTTGGTTCCAACCACCGTGTCTTTATGCGACGCAGAAAAGGTGAACGGATGGACTCTACATGCCTGGTTCCCACCGTGAAGCATGGAGGAGGAGGTGTGATGGTGTGGGGGGGCTTTGCTGGTGACACTGTTGGGGATTTATTCAAAATTGAAGGCATACTGAACCAGCATGGCTACCACAGCATCTTGCAGCGGCATGCTATTACATCCGGTTTGCGTTTAGTTGGACCATCATTTATTTTTCAACAGGACAATGACCCCAAATACACCTCCAGGCTGTGTAAGGGCTATTTGACCAAGAAGGAGAGTGATGGGGTGCTACGCCAGATGACCTGGCCTCCACAGTCACCAGACCTGAACCCAATCGAGATGGTTTGGGGTGAGCTGGACCGCAGAGTGAAGGCAAAAGGGCCAACAAGTGCTAAGCATCTCTGGGAACTCCTTCAAGATTGTTGGAAGACCATTTCCGGTGACTACCTCTTGAAGCTCATCAAGAGAATGCCAAGAGTGCGCAAAGCAGTCATCAAAGCAAAAGGTGGCTACTTTGAAGAACCTAGAATATAAGACATATTTTCAGTTGTTTCACACTTTTTTGTTAACTATATAATTCCACATGTGTTAATTCATAGTTTTGATGCCTTCAGTGTGAATGTACAATTTTCATAGTCCTGAAAATACAGAAAAATCTTTAAATGAGAAGGTGTGTCCAAACTTTTGGTCTGTACTGTAAGTATCAGAAAAATGGCTGTAAAGATGCTGACCAGAGCTCCAAAACCCCTGCTTGAACAGTTACAGAAATTTTGGCTTCCTGCAGTCACCACTAGAAGGAGCTCACTGCATACTGTGCTATGATTCAGTTCAATGTATGAACTGTATGCAGTAAACTCCTCAGCTCCCTCTAGTGGTGACTACAAACCGTAAGATTCCATCATTCATCCCTATGATGCTCTGTATCTTCAGAAACTGACACGCCCTTCATTAACCTCTTAAGGACAATGTTTAATTCTACCTTAAAGTCCCTGCATTTTTTTTTTTTTTACATTGCTACATTCCAGGAGCCATAATTGACAATGCTCCTTCCCCTCTCCGGTATCGCAGCAATCAGGGGGAATAGACAGTTATCAGGCAGTGAGAGCCAAGGGATTTACAGACTTTTTCACATCCTAATGGTAAGTGGGACATCATCTGGATGTGAAGAGGCAATGATGGGAAGGTGTTAACAGTATTTTGTCCTGAAAATTTAAAATCAGTGGTAAAAACACAATACAGCTATTTACTCACAAGGTAGGAATTGAACCCATCATTGATTGACTCCACAGACTGCTCCGTGCTGAAATCTCCAAGATGAGGATAGTCATAAGCTTCACAGGAGGAGGCTGCTCACCGGTAACGAAAGGTAAGAGAAAGCGCAGGTCAGAGATACGAAAATGTCCCAGGAATGGCAGAAATTTCTCCTAAACATTCTCATTAATATTCTTCTGTCAGTATTATAGTAGTTATATTCTTGTACATAGGAGCAGTATTATAGTAGTTATATTCTTGTACATAGGGGCAGTATTATAGTAGTTATATTCTTGTACATAGGGGGCAGTATTATAGTAGTTGTATTCTTGTACATAGGAGCAGTATTATACTAGGTATATTCCTGTACATAGGGGCAGTATTATAGTAGTTATATTCTTGTACATAGGAGCAGTATTATAGTAGTTATATTCTTGTACATAGGGGCAGTATTATAGTAGTTATATTCTTGTACATAGGGGGCAGTATTATAGTAGTTGTATTCTTGTACATAGGAGCAGTATTATACTAGGTATATTCCTGTACATAGGGGCAGTATTATAGTAGTTATATTCTTGTACATAGGAGCAGTATTATAGTAGTTATATTCTTGTACATAGGGGCAGTATTATAGTAGTTATATTCTTGTACATAGGGGCAGTATTATAGTAGTTATATTCTTGTACATAGGGGCAGTATTATAGTAGTTATATTCTTGTACATAGGGGATAGTATTATAGTAGTTATATTCTTGTACATAGGGGCAGTATTATAGTAGTTATATTCTTGTACATAGGGGCAGTATTATAGTAGTTATATTCTTGTACATAGGGGCAGTATTATAGTAGTTATATTCTTGTACATAGGGGCAGTATTATAGTAGTTATATTCTTGTACATAGGAGCAGTATTATAGTAGTTATATTCTTGTACATAGGAGCAGTATTATAGTAGTTATATTCTTGTACATAGCGGCAGTATTATAGTAGTTATATTCTTGTCAGTTTGTCAGTCCAGACTTACAATACACTGGCAGCAGTAAGCGCTTACCTCGATGACGCCTATTCTCCATGGCCGGCAATGTGTTCCTCCTTGGAATGTTGACAGAAACAACCCCTGTGTTGTCCCCATTATTTGGCTGAGGAGTTCCCCAACGAGTTTCTGAATGACCCGGTTTAGGGGGTCTTGGTGGAGGAGCATTTTGGAAGTCATTGGAAGCTAATCCCAAGGCATTATGGTTCTTGTCCAATGTAAAGGTCCTTGGTATTTGATAAACTGAAAGAGGAGTCCCGGGAAGGTCATAGGAGTCTGTCGAGAGCTCACCAAACTCTTTACACAGCGCGTTGCTCGGAGTCTTGTAGGTGTAAACGTCCTCATTCTCAGATTCTAGTGCAGTAAGGCTGGACTTGGTTGGAGTGTCTGAGCCGAAGCTCCTGGGGAGATCGTAAGCGCTGTCCCGCAGCTCGGAGCTGAGCCGTCTCGGCTTTGGTAAACTGTAGAAACCGTGGACCTGACCACTCACTCCATTCATGCAGTGCCCGTAACCCTGAGCCAACTTCTGTACAGCCGTATCACTACGCATGAAAAAGGAAGACCGCGTGGCTTGAGAAAAACTGGCGCTTCTGAAAACATAAAACAAAAAAAACTATTCTCTAAAATTCTACAAATGTAACGTACACAAACAAAGAAGCACAGCTGCAGTGTAAATCATGGTGGAAAAGCAGAGATTAAACAAGAATTGGATTTCTGACCACCTCTGATTCCAATAGACAAGGAGGGAAAGCTGGAGCCACCACTGATCAAAATTGTGCAAGGATAAGAAGTCTAAGATAAACTGCAGCCAAGAAGAGGCAGTGACTGGTACAGAAGACCAACACCCACAGCAACACCAGCATTAGCTGCTCCATGCACAGACTTTGCACTTACCTCATATTCTCTGTCTTCCGGCTCATACATTGATGAAGAAATAGGTAATCCTGGGGTGCACTAGCCGACAGCGTTGTCTGATGCATATGGTTTGAGGAAGGTTCAAATGTGAATAAGGTGGGCTGGCTGGAGTGGGACGGAGCAGAGGACTTTCTTTCCCTGAGTAAGTGGTGGGTGGAACTAAATTCTGCAGGAGAGGATCTTGGACCATGGTTCACAGACTGAACATTTCTTAAGGAATCTGCATGAAAACAAAGAATAGGTTAGACAACAATATAACTACTATAATACTGCCCCCTAAGTACAAGAATATAACTACTATAATACTGCTCCCTATGTACAAGAATATAACTACTATAATACTGCCCCCTATGTACAAGAATATAACTACTATAATACTGCTCCCATGTACAAGAATATAACTACTATAATACTGCCCCTATGTACAAGAATATAACTACTATAATACTGCCCCTATGTACAATATAACTACTATAATACTGCCCCCTATGTACAAGAATATAACTACTATAATACTGCCCTCTATGTACAAGAATATAACTACTATAATACTGCCTCTATGTACAAGAATATAACTACTATAATACTGCCTCTATGTACAAGAATATAACTACTATAATACTGCTCCTATGTACAAGAATATAACTACTATAATACTGCCCCTATGTACAAGAATATAACTACTATAATACTGCTCCTATGTACAAGAATATAACTACTATAATACTGCTCCTATGTACAAGAATATAACTACTATAATACTGCCCCTATGTACAAGAATATAACTACTATAATACTGCCCCCTGTGTACAAGAATATAACTACTATAATACTGCTCCTTTGTATAAGAATATAACTACTATAATACTGCTCCTATGTACAAGAATATAACTACTATAATACTGCTCCTATGTACAAGAATATAACTACTATAATACTGCTCCCTACGTACAAGAATATAACTACTATAATACAGCCCCCTACGTACAAGAATATAACTACTATAATACTGCTCCTATGTACAAGAATATAACTACTATAATACTGCTCCTATGTACAAGAATATAACTACTATAATACTGCTCCTATGTACAAGAATATAACTACTATAATACTGCTCCCTACGTACAAGAATATAACTACTATAATACAGCCCCCTACGTACAAGAATATAACTACTATAATACTGCTCCTATGTATAAGAATATAACTACTATAATACTGCTCCTATGTATAAGAATATAACTACTATAATACTGCCCTCTATGTACAAGAATATAACTACTATAATACTGCTCCTATGTATAAGAATATAACTACTATAATACTGCTCCTATGTACAAGAATATAACTACTATAATACTGCCCTCTATGTACAAGAATATAACTACTATAATACTGCCTCTATGTACAAGAATATAACTACTATAATACTGCCTCTATGTACAAGAATATAACTACTATAATACTGCTCCTATGTACAAGAATATAACTACTATAATACTGCCCCTATGTACAAGAATATAACTACTATAATACTGCCCCCTGTGTACAAGAATATAACTACTATAATACTGCTCCTTTGTATAAGAATATAACTACTATAATACTGCTCCTATGTACAAGAATATAACTACTATAATACTGCTCCCTACGTACAAGAATATAACTACTATAATACAGCCCCCTACGTACAAGAATATAACTACTATAATACTGCTCCTATGTATAAGAATATAACTACTATAATACTGCTCCTATGTATAAGAATATAACTACTATAATACTGCCCCTATGTACAAGAATATAACTACTATAATACTGCCCCTATGTACAAGAATATAACTACTATAATACTGCCTCATGTAGAAAAAGAAATTTACTACAATAAGTCACCCCCATTGACAACAATGGTTATTTTGTATACTTGTCTATAGGAGCAGTATTATAATTCTTTAATTGTATTAATCAAGAAAACCACTCCCTGTATATATTTTACTCCTGTAGGGCTGTACTGCATCTACGTTGATGAAGGACTGAAATCTCACCATTTGCCGTTGTCTTTTACAAACCATTATGCATAATAGAAGTGATGTTCCGGTAAGATGCTCAGTATAATTCCACAGTGGGATAAACGAGATTATGGATGTTTAATGCTGGAGTCATGAATCATTGCATCCGGATGTAATTTAACAATGAAAGAATAATTACACGTTCTGTTCTATGTGCAGATGCTGTGCCCTGTGCGCAGTCCTGGTTAGTGAACAGCCAAAGGGATGGGATTGCTACATAGCAGGCAAACCGTTACATACTATGATTTACAGAGGAGAACATAGTATATACACCGAGGTGCAGTCACTGTGTACAGAGATTACATTACTTAGGCCACTTTCACACATTCACTATTTACAAGCCAAAATCAGGAATGGAACAATCAGAGGGAAAAGTATAATAGAAACACGTCACCACTTCTGTATTTATCACCCACTCCGTATTTTGGTCAGGATTTCACCTCAGTATTTGTAAGCCAAAACCAGACCATTTGAATGTATACTTATCCTGAGTTACATCCTGTATTATACTCCAGAGCTGAACTCACTATTCTGCTGGTGCAGTCACTGTGTACATACATTACTGATCCTGAGTTACATCCTGTATTATACCCCAGAGCTGAACTCACTATTCTGCTGGTGCAGTCACTGTGTACATACATTACTGATCCTGAGTTACATCCTGTATTATACCCCAGAGCTGCACTCACTATTCTGCTGGTGCAGTCACTGTGTACATACATTACACTACTGATCCTGTACTGATCCTGAGTTACATCCTGTATTATACTCCAGAGCTGCACTCACTATTCTGCTGGTGCAGTCACTGTGTACATACATTACATTACTGATCCTGTACTGATCCGGAGTTACATCCTGTATTATACTCCAGAGCTGCACTCACTATTCTGCTGGTGTAGTCACTGTGTACATACATTACATTACTGATCCTGAGTTACATCCTGTATTATACCCCAGAGCTGCACTCACTATTCTGCTGGTGCAGTCACTGTGTACATACATTACACTACTGATCCTGTACTGATCCTGAGTTACATCCTGTATTATACTCCAGAGCTGCACTCACTATTCTGATGGTGGAGTCAAATTCAGGATATAACTCAGGATGAGTACAGGATCAGTAATGTAATGTATGTACACAGTGACTACACCAGCAGAATAGTGAGTGCAGCTCTGGAGTATAATACAGGATGTAACTCAGGATCAGTAATGTAATGTATGTACACAGTGACTACACCAGCAGAATAGTGAGTGCAGCTCTGGAGTATAATACAGGATGTAACTCCGGATCAGTACATGATCAGTAATGTAATGTATGTACACAGTGACTGCACCAGCAGAATAGTGAGTGCAGCTCTGGAGTATAATACAGGATGTAACTCAGGATCAGTACAGGATCAGTAATGTAATGTATGTATATAGTGACTGCACCAGCAGAATAGTGAGTGCAGCTCTGGAGTATAATACAGGATGTAACTCAGGATCAGTAATGTAATTTATGTACAGAGTTACATTTTGTATTATACCCCAGAGCTGCACTCTGTGTAAATATATTATATATATTGTATTTCAAAGCTGCAATCATTATTCTGCAGGCTTCAGAACTGAAAATAATATGCAAATACCGACTGACCTAACAGGAAATGCATAGACTGCTCGGTATCAAGTACATATGGAAGTATAAAGCACCTGCAGTCTCAATGTAAAACATAGTATTATAAATTAATAAAGGTGAGAAAAGCTGCAGTTTCTACATAATGTAGTGACGATAAATGACCTGTAGGGGTCACTACTGTTCTAGTGAAATATGGAAACAAAATTGACACCATTTATCATTATTGGTTCTTGTTACTTTTATCGATATTTCAGATTTACTTCTCTACAGATTCAGATTCTGCCATTTTTGGTGAAACTCAATGGATTATGTTTTAAGTTGGTGCCCGCATGGATGCGACACTGTTTTGCAGCTAGATTTTTATATCAAAAACCAAGAGTAAAGAAAAGTTGTTGTCTTTTGTTTAGTTTTTAGGAAATATCTTTATTGAAGTTGAGCAGTTTTTATTAAGAGTTTTCGCCCCATGCCAATGAATAGGTGTAATGATCCGTGAATCGGTGCCATGGACAGAGCCACAAATTCCATAAGTCAGCGGTTCAGCCAGCCCTATTATAAAATCCATGGATTCAATGGGCAACATGTGGATTATTCATCTGACGGAGGATCCATCACAGCAAATGAGAATGAAGCATCTGAGCATCTAATAGAAGGTCTTTCTTAAAGGAGCCTGTTAAGTGATTGACTTTAAGTAGGGGGGTGGGGTGATCTAGGAAAAAACTTCAGCAAAAGAAAGGTCAGCTATGTGCAGATCCCATCATCAGAGCAGGGGTGCAACTTCTACTTCTGCACCCAATATAACCAAGTGCCCGATGACCCCCTCGGCGCAGTCTCGTCCTCGCCCCAATAAGTCATAACAAAGAATTCCCAATTGTCCTATAAGGTAAAGCAGATGGCGCCTGGAGACAGCTCTTCACACCGCGATATATGAGAAATAATTACACTCCGCGAGATTCCTATTAGTACCGAGCTGGGATGGGAAGCATTAGGTGACATTTTCTTTGTGACGGAAAGTTAAAATTTAATAAAAATGTAAAAATTTGATTCAGCTGGAATTGTCACATTACTGGAGGGGGGCAGTTAAGACAGATCATTTTTGGGAGCTGCGGGTGGGGACAAGAGCCTGAAAATCTGGTTCATATTCCTAAGTCATGGCTGCGCTCACACACTGGGATTAATTTAATTTGTTATTTTTAGAAATGGTAAAAAAACAAAAAACAACTTTATAGTAATAGAAAGTACATTTTTAAGACAGGCTGCTACATAAGGAACAGATTATAGCCTAAAAGTGGGTGACAACCAATGTGGGCACAATTAGAGGTTTAGAACGGGTTGTCACCCAGCTTTCTCCGACTCCTGGTAACTGTACAAGCCTGTATTTAATATCCAGAGAAATCTAGGTTCCCAACAGAGCTGAGTGTTTGTTACATTGTATCCAGCCCTATATACATCTGTAGAACAAAAGTCATTTCTACCCAGTTAGAGTGATTTTCTGCACTGGATACAGTTTTAGCAAAACACTCAGGTGTTAAAAGTTTGAGGTCAGGATATTATTTAATTGACAGCAGAGTAATTAGGATAAACTGAAACCATGTATAGCAGAAAGCTGCAGAACAGTTTTAAGCTATGTTCACACCTTGCTTTTTTGCTGCATTTTATTTTTCTGCAGCCAAATCCTGCTCTTTTGATGTTACAAAAAGCAGGTTTTGCTACATTTTTTCCTCTAGATTATGTGTGCCATTCGTCTCTAGTACATGTTTAATAAAGTTGGTTTCATTCACCAAAAAAGCATTGACATTTCAGAACTTTTGCTGGTACTGTAAAAAACAGCTTTTAATTTGCATAAAAAATGCATAAAAATAATTCTGCAAAAAACATATTAAGGTTTTACAATAGACATTTATCACCAATGCACAGGACAGGGAGAAGATTTCTAGAACACTGGGGGCCGTGACCCTCATCCATTACTGGAACTGGGCTCCTGAGCCTCCCTCATCCTCAGAGTTTTACATTTTTTTTGTCTTGGAAGTAAAAAAGTTTTTTTTATATTATATATACACACACATCGCTATCTATAAAAAAATAAATGGTCGTATCTTTAAAAAAAAGCACCCGCCCCTTTCCAGAAATATGTAATTCTTTGTTACCGGGTGTAAATGCCGCTGGTTTCCTAAATCCAGTGAAGTTTTTCTTTTGTTCCTGCTTCTCTCTGTTCCAGACATATGGCCTCTTCTTCCCTATATATAAATCTAGTCCTTTTATACAAGTGGGTGTGGTCCTTGACTCTTGGGTGCCTTATGAGGACCACACCCACTTGCTAAATAAAAAAATTAAAAAGGCCTAGATTGATGTATTGAGATGAGGGGAGACATATCTCAGGAATGGAGAGGCGCAGGAAGATAGAAGAAAACATTATCTATGGCAAGTGACAGTCAAGGGCAAATCCCTTTAACACCGTTGCACTTTGTGGCGAATTTGCGGATGGGATCGTGACAAAGTATTCAGAAAATAAACGATGGTTCGAGTATGACAGTATGGACCTCCCACTGATGAGAATATAAAAAGGACCAAAAAAAGGGAAATGGGCCCGAATTTCATGACCTGCACAGTGACTTAATGAAGGGGTGCCATCAGGGGTGTAACGACTGCTGTTGCAGAGGGTGCGATGGTGCACGTGCCTGTGCTGGAGGGAGGTCCTCTGATGCCATATTCACCTGAATATGCGTCCAAGGATGCACATTCAGGTGAAATGTATTGCGGCACAGACACGCCAGCTGCCTGCTCTGCAATATACGTCGGCGGGAAATCAGAGATTTGTTAGTGACACATGGCAGTGACATGTGCTACCCGTACCAGCAAGCCATAGTCAGCTGCCAGCTCCTGTGCTGGCTACACAAGATGCTGTGCGGTGTGAGAGCGGAGGAAGGCAAGAATAAATGTTTGTTTGTTTTTAAGATGTGTTGGAGAAGAATGGAAGGAGCCCAGGATGGGGGACACTATTCCAGGAAGGAGCCCAAAAGATGGGGACATTATACCAGGAAGGGGTCCAATGTTATAGCATGTGGCCAAGGATGGAGGGCATTATTATTGGAAAGGACCCAGAATGAGAGAGATTACTACAAGAAGGAGCCAGGACAGGCGACATTATTACATGGAGGGGGCGAACACGTATGTCTTTATAGAATCTACAATGCTACAAGGTCCCATACATCTAAACATGCAGGTGGGGGCCCTGATCCAAATTTTGTACCTGGGCTCATCGGACTCCAGTTGCGTGCAGATCAGTGGGGGTCCCAGCAATCGCCTCCCACCAATCAGCAAGTGACGACCTATCCTTGTGATAAGCAGTCATACAGACAGGACCCAGCGTCAGACTGTGGCAGTATTAGAGAAGGCTGGAGTCTATATCTATCTATCTTTATATTTATAATGTCCATAAATATTTGGACAGAGACAACATTTTTCTAATTTTGGTTCTAGACATTACCACAATGAATTTTAAACAAAACATTTCAGATGCAGTTGAAGTTCAGACTTTCAGCTTTCATTTGAGGGTATCCACATTAAAATTGGATGAAGGGTTTAGGAGTTTCAGCTCCTTAACATGTGCCACCCTGTTTTTAAAGGGACCAAAAGTAATTGGACAGATTAAATAATTGTAAATAAAATGTTCATTTCTAGTACTTGGATGAAAACCCTTTGTTGGCAATGACTGCCTGAAGTCTTGAACTCATGGACATCACCAGACGCTGTGTTTCCTCCTTTTTGATGCTCTGCCAGGCCTTCACTGCGGTGGTTTTCAGTTGCTGTTTGTTTGTGGGCCTTTCTGTCTGACGTTTAGTCTTTAACAAGTGAAATGCATGCTCAATTGGGTTGAGATCAGGTGACTGACTTGGCCATTCAAGAATATTCCACTTCTTTGCTTTAATAAACTCCTGGGTTGCTTTGGCTTTATGTTTTGGGTCATTGTCCATCCAATGTTAATGTGGATACCCTCAAATGAAAGCAGAAAGTCTGAACTTCAACTGCATCTGAATTGTTTGTTTTTTTTTTAAATTCATTGTGGTAATGTCTAGAACCAAAATTAGAAAAATGTTGTCTCTGTCCAAATATATATGGACCTAACTGTATCTGTATATACATACATACACACACAGTATAAACCTTGTATGGTAATTATATATACTCTTCTAAATTTCCTTCCCAGAATTGAAGATTAGACAAGTAACCTCCAAAGAAAAAGCAATTTCTTCCCCTGTTCCCACTCCCACTCTCGGCGTCCTGTGAACCCTGCGGATTAGAACATTCATTTCCTCAGTACATTCGGGGCTCAGGAGATAGGGGTGAGAAAAGGCAAGATTGTGCAGCTAATCTATCCGCCCACTTGCCAAACGCCAAGGTAAAAACTTCCTCCTCATTAGAAGCGCCAACTCCAGCATCTAATGAAATGTCGCAGTCATCTCAGAAGGTTAACCCTTCCACAACTCGGGGCTCAGGCAGAGTTCTGCAACTTTCCAATGTACTTTGCATTTCACTTCTTTACTGCTTTCAAGATCTCTTCTAGAGGTCAGTGAATGCGAACCTTCTCACAACTCACGTCTTGTGGAAAATTATGTCACTCTGTCTTTAAAAATTCAGAAATATGCCCTTCTGCTACTATGGCTGTGCGCTGCGACCTTGCCTACAACACGGAATTTTCTTTCTTTTGGGGAGGCCTTAAATAGGACTTTTGCTACGGTGCCCCATGATTTCTATCTACGCTCCTAGTCATGCCTACAGTAAAGCTTCCAGAGACCACTCATGTGTGGGGGCTTCTCATCCATGAAGGGGGTTCACTCGCAATTGTGCCTAAGAACATGGCCATGAATAAAGAATGGACTCTAAATAGTGTTGAGCGAGTATGTTCTATTAACCCTTTCGCCGAGTATGCTCGGGCGAGCACCGAGTATTTACAGCTGCTCGGTGATATGGTTGAATCGCTCCCGTGTGCATGATTTGCAACTGTTTGACAGTTATATTACATGTGAGGAATGTGTAAGAAATAGACATTCCTCACATGTAATAAAGCTGTCAAACAGTTGAAAATCATGCACACGGAGCGATTTAACCTTATCACCGAGCAGCTGTAAATACTCGGAGCTCGGCCCGAGAATACTCGGACAGAACATACTCGCTCAACCCTAGATCTAAACCTTCTCCAAGAGCAACTTCTCCCAGTGATCCAGGAGCAATGAGGTGATTAGTAGTGTTGAGCCACCCCCGTAGTGTTCGAGTTCGGTTCGGTTCGTCGAACACCCGTGTGTTCGCCGAACTGTTCGTCGAACACCCGTGTGTTCGCCAAACTGTTCGTCGAACACCTTCGAACACAGTTAAAACCAATGGCAGGCAAACAAACACATAGAAACACATAGAAAACACCTTCAAAGGTGTCCAAAAGCTGACAAACTGCTCAGAAGACACAACTAACACATGGAAAAGTGACAAGTACATATAGTCATGCGAAAATAAAAGAGGTGGAGGAATAAAAGGAGGGGGAGACACAGATATAGGCATGTCATGCCCTTCTAAAACCAAAAAAGTGAGAAGCCGACACGGTAAGTCCGCTCCTGCCCGTGCCACCTCCGTGTCGCCGGGTTTGTGCCAGAGCCGCGGTGAACCCTGATGGCCAGCCCCCCTCTCCCAATACTGGTGCCTGTCCGCTGGTGGGTCGAGCGAGCCCCCCTGTGGTGGAGGCAGCTCTAAGCTTTTTAATTTAAATTGTCCCTCTAATTTGAATGAATACACTTTAAATCCATTTACAAGGATCTATTGGAGGGCAAGTCTCATGCCAGCAGCCGCGTAATTCCAGCTCCAGTAGCGTCCACTAAAGCTGCTGCAGTTAAAAAGCTTTTATAAGGATCGAGCTCGGCTGTCCACCGCAAGGCATCCTACTGCCAGTCCCAGCCCCTATGCCTTGGGGTGCCTCCAGATGCTCTTCACTGAGTATCCCATGGTCCCGAAGCATTTCCTTTGAAAAAATTAAGTGTCTAAACTACAGGTGGTGTAGCTTGCTTAACAGCCGGGATAATCCGCTGACTAGCAGACACTGCTACTAGGCACAAAGTATTTCCTGGGCTAGATGCAGTTAAAAATTTGTAATTAGATACTCTCGTTGGATGCTGAGAAAGCATTCCATAGAGTCTCCTGGCACGCCATATATGATTCTCTTAAAAAGCTTGGGGTAGGGGTCTAGGGGACCCTTTTATAGCCAAAAATCATGGCCCTGTATCGCAATACGTCACCTAGGCTGAAGATAAATGGAACTGTAGCACCCTGAGGGCTCGGTTGCTACAGACGTATTGCACCTCACCCAGAGGTGTGATATCTCACTCTCAGGTAAGGATGGAGTGTGGATCAGGACCCGACACCTGCATGCATTACACCACATTGCCGTGGGGCAGGGCAACCAATATGCCCCTGAGATGGGCACGACAGTCCCTGTCCCTGGCTGGAGTGGGGGGAGGGAACACTGAGGAAGGGGAACCCTGTAGTGCAGGAGCAGGGAGGAAGCAGTTCCTGGGTGCATTGAGAAGGGAGTATAAAAGGTGGGCACCATCTTAGTTCAGTGCAGAGAAGTCTGAGCAGAAGTGGCAGGGAGCAGGGGCTCTGCATGAGCTCTGCTCCGGAGACGGGCCTAGTAACAGAGGCCCAGGCCTGGAAGAGGGAGAAGGAAGGAAGAGGAGCGGAGAAGGCTCCAGGAACGAGGAATGAAGGGATCCCAGGGGTGCGGACGGGCGAGTCGCCACCGCACGCCCGAATCCACCTGCGTGGAGGGGTCAGGCCAAAGGGGGAGACCGGTCTCCGAACTAGTGGAGGCAGGAAACGACCCTCAGCTAGAAACCGGAGGCTCTGACATTTTATGTGGCGCAGCCCCTCGCTACACCCGCTAGGAAGGCACCACATAGGGTCAGGGAAACTGGCGCCAAGTTTACCAAGAGGAGGCCCGAGGCAGCCGGCCAGAAGTGTTGGTAAGAAAGGCCAGACAAAGGACACACAAAGGGGGTCCTGTGAAGTGCTCCAAAGTTATCTGGGAGTTGTCTGAGCCCCTCACCTGGTGAGCACAGTACGACGTGGGCAGCCGTTACCTGCAGACGTGGTCTGGATAATAAGAACTGTGAGTAAAGGCCCTGGACTGCATCACTGACTCAGTGTCGTTACTGCTGCTGCCCTGCACCATCACCCCCATCCTCCGCATACACTGCCCTGAGGCTATACTCCTCCCGTGGGGAGTTATGCTATGCTCTGCTGCACCCACAACACCAGCCTCAGCGGTCTGCCCTGTAGCGGCGGTTCACTCTGACCGCAATCCACGGGTGGCGTAGTCGGACATTTAAACATCAAAACCACATAAATAGTTCCGCCACTGGTTTGACCGCCCTGAGCCACGGAACCGGGTCGCCGCCACGAAGACTACAACCACCAGCATCCACCAAAAAGGGTCCGGCTCCGGGTGTCCCAAGGCCCAGGGGGCGCGTCAGAACATTTTCATCACCTTTCACAATCACCAATGGGACAAGGCAGGGATGTCCTCTGTCCCCTCTCTTATACATCCTAGTGACGGAGCACCTGCTCTCATCAATTCGCCATAACCCCAATGTTAGGTGGATTGAGGTGGGAGGCACCGAGTACAAGTGCTCTCTATTTGCTGATGATGTCCTAGTATATATCACTCAATCACATATATCCATCCATGCTGTTATGGCTGAAATAGATCACTTTGTTACATGGTCAAATTTTAAAATCAATGCAGCGAAGTCTGAGGCCCTCGATGTCTCCCTCCCCAAATCCATATAGGATTCCATCCAGTCCAACTTTCCCTTTGCCTGGCCCTCACAGGGTATCAAATACTTAGGAATTCCTATTCATAGAGACCTCTCCCATCTATGTTATCTTAATTTTGGGCCCTTTATTGAACAATTCCATACAGACCACGGTTGGCAAGTTAGAACTGTAAGATTCACTACGTGAACCGCTGGTGTTTTGTGGAAAAGCACATGTACACTGTGTTCCAAATTATTATGCAAAAAGTGTTTAGGAGTGATAAGGGAAGAATTTGTTTGTTTGTCAGTTAAACTCATTGATGGTGATGTGTGTCAGGGCTCTTTATATCACTGTAAGCAATTGCAGACACCTGTGCTAATTAGTTTGGCAGGTGTGTCCAATGAAAGGCAAGACTACTTAAGAAGGCTCTCTCACATTATTAAGCAGCCTACATTTTCTGCCAAAATGGGAAAGAAAAAGGATGTGTCGGCTGCTGAGAAGCAACAAATTGTGGAGTGTTTAGGTCAAGGCATGACTACAATCAACATTGTGCGATGATCAGGATGAAGTGTCTTGGCAATCAAGAAGTATGTAGCTGATTCACAGTACACACGTGTGCGTGCTGATAAGGGCAAATTGAGGACTCTTTCCTACAGGCAATTACGTCAGGTTGAAAGAGCAGCGGCAAAAAAGCCTTGTCATAGCAGCAGACAAGTTTTTGAAGCTGCTTGTGCCTCCAACGTCCCCCGAACAACAAGATGCAGGGTCCTTCAGAGGTTTGCAGCCGTTGCATACGCCATCCTGTCGACCTCCTCTATCCACTTCACACAAGCAGAAACGGCTCCAGTGGGCCAAACATTACATGAAGACTGATTTCAAAACTGTTTTGTTCACGGATGAGTGCCGTGCAGCGCTCGATGGTCCAGATGGATGGAGTGGAGGATGGCTGGTTGATGGACACCCCACGCAAACACGGCTACAGCGCCAACAAGGAGGAGGTGGAGTAATGTTTTGGGCTGGAATCATGGGGAGAGAGATTGTCGGCCCCTTTAGGATCCCTGAAGGCGCTAAAGATGAACTCCATAATGTATGTGGATTTTCTCAAACAGCACTTCCTGCCATGGTTCAAGAAGAAGAACCGTGTATTTCACAGCAAGATCATTTTTCTGCATGATAATGCACCATCTCATGCTGCACATAAAACATCTGCATCTCTGGCTGATATGGGCATAAAAGGGGACAAACTTATGGTGTGACCCCCATGCTCCCCTGACCTCTACCCCATTCAGAACCTTTGGAGCATCATTAAAAGGAGTGTCTATGATGGCGGGAGGCAGTTCACATCTAAGCAACAGCTCTGGGAGGGTATTCTGTCCTCATGCAAAACAATTGAAGCAGAAACCATCCAAAACCTGACAAATTCAATGGACGAGAGAGTTCAGAAGCTCCTTTCGAACAAGGGGTCCTATGTGAAAGTGTAACATCACCTAGAATAAAGTTTTGAGTTGAAAACTGTTTGATTTCAGTTTCTAACAACCTGCTAATGCTTATAATTTCAAAAATGACCATTTTTTTGGTCTTTATTAAAATGAAAAGGTTGATCGAAAAGTTTGGGGGATCTAAGAGTGTGGCAACCCAGTAGTCATGATTACTTCGAATTCTGACAATATGAGGGTCATGCTGCAGGTAGTGCAGCAAGAAGGCACTTATGTGTCTTGCGCATCTCGGAGCCCCAAAATTATTTTCCGGGCTAGATGCAGCTAAAAATTATTTTTAATTTTAAATCTGGTGGAGCTTATTATAGATGGCCTAATAGGATCAGTGCTGCACACTGCTACAAAGCCCAAATTATTTTCCAGTCAAGATACAGATAAACATGATTAGTAATTTGAAAGCTTAAAACGTTTGGTAGGGTGATTTTAACCAATCATCAAGCTTTTACTCTCCCCAGGATGACACAGGGGTAGAAAAGTCGTTTCGGATCCATGATTTGTTCATCTTTATGAACGTGAGTCTGTCTACATTATCAGTGGAGAGCCGCGTGCGCTTATCTGTCAGCACACCACCAGCAGCGCTGAACACACGTTCAGACAGAACGCTGGCTGCGGGGCATGACAAGATCTCCAAGGCGTAAGTGGCTAGCTCCGGCCGTTTATCCAGATTGGAAGCCCAAAAAGAGCAAGGGTCCAGTGACACAGTCGTGGCTTCAATGTTTACTTGGAGATACTCCTGTACCATCGTCTCTAGGCGTTGACTATGTGTCAGACTTCTTGTCTCCTGTGGCCTTGCAAAGGATGGGCTAAAAAAGTGGTGAAATGATTCCGCAAAATTGATGTTACCAGCAGATACTGTGGTTCTGTTACGGTTTGAGTGCTGAACACTTGACGGTCCCACGGTTGGCAAGTTGGAACTGTGAGATTCACTACGTGCACCACTGGTATTTTGTGGAAAAGCACATGTAAGATTCTGCAACAGTCTCTGCTGATACTCCTGCATGCGTGCATCCCTTTCTATGGCAGGAATAATTTCTGCAAATTTACTTTTGTACCGGGGATCTAACAGTGTGGCAACCCAGTAGTCAGGATTATTTCTAATTCTCACAATTCGAGGGTCATGTTGCAGGTAGTGCAGCAAGAAGGCACTCATGTGTGTTGCGCATCCAGGAGCACCAAGTCCCTGTTGTGTTGGTGGCGAGGTAACAATCATGCTTCCTTCCTCTGTCCTCTCCCCCCAACCTCGCACAACAGAAATGTGATCAAGGTCTCCCTCATCTGATGAGTCTTCCATCAGTTCGTCCTCCACTTCTTCCTGGGCTCCTGCACCTTCCTCACTAGTTTGGCTGCTACCATGCGCCCTGGTAAAACCATCTCCCCCACCCTCACATGCCTGCCGCCTTGGTGCTGCCGACCTTCTGGACCTTGCAGATGTTAGCCCTTCCGCATACAACTCCTCCTCCTCTACTTCCTCCACCTCCTCTTGTGCCACCACCTGACTCCGAATTCTGTTTAACATGTGCTCCAGCATGTAAATCACCGGAATAGTCATGCTGATAATGGCATCGTCAGCACTAAACATCTTCGTCGCCATTTCAAAACTGTGCAGAAGGGTGCATAGGTCCCTGATCTGAGACCACTCCTCCAGCGTGATTTGCCCCACCTCTGGATCTCGTTGGCCCAGGCTATACGTCAGAACGTATTGCACCAGGGCTTGTCGGTGCTGCCACAGTCGCTGCAACATGTGCAGAGTTGAATTCCACCGGGTAGGCACATCGCATTTTAGCCGGTGAAGTGGCAGGCCCAACGACTTCTGTAGAGATGCAAGTCGCTGAGCTGCGGAAGTGAGCACACAGCGACCGTGCCCTCTGCAGAAGGCCATCTAGTCTCGGATAGTGGGCTAAAAATTGCTGGACAACCAGGTTCAACACGTGAGCCATACAAGGCACGTGTGTGACATTGCCCCGGCGAAGGGCCGCACCCAAATTTGCAGCATTGTCGCACACGGCCTTCCCTGGTTTCAGGTCCAGTGGAGACAACCATTCATGAAATTGGTTCTCCAGAGCTGACCACAACTCCTCAGCTGTGTGACTCACATTTCCCAGACATTTCAATGTAAAAACCGCCTGATGACGTTGAGCCCTACTGCCAGCATAGTAAGGAGGTGTGCAGGATCCCTTCTGCGCAGTTAGAAAGCTTGTGGCATGACCAGACAGGCTTTGGGTGCAGGTGGAAGACCGAGAGGAGGTTGAGGAGGCAGAAGCAGTGGAGGAACTTTGACATAAAGAGGATTGACGCACAACTCGTGGGGACGGCAAGACTTGGACAGCAGCCCCTTGTCCTGCTGTCACCATAGTTACCCAGTGCCCAGTCAGCGACATGTAACGCCCCTGTCCATGCCTACTCGTCCAAGTGTCTGTGGTGAAATGCACCCTGTCACACACACAGTTTCTCAAAGAAGCGGTGATGTTGTGTGCGACATGCTGGTGGAGCGCAGGCACACCTTTCTTTGAGAAGTAGTGCCGACTGGGCATCTGGTACTGGGGCACTGCGACGGACATAAGGTCTCGAAAATCCTCTGTGTCCACCAGGCGGAAAGGCAGCATTTCTGTAGCCAAGAGCTTGCAGATGGTGAAATTCAACCTCTTAGCTTTCTCATGGCTAGGAGGAAATGGTCTTTTACTTGTCCACATCTGAGGGACCGAGGGCTGGCTATTGTGCTTAGACGGGGTTGATAAGGGTGTCCCCGGCAAACTGCCGGTCTGTGAGGAAGATGCAGGCGGACATGTTAGGTTGCCTTGATCCAAAGGTGGTGCTATCGATGTCGGACAGCGCTCAACACCAGCTGGTGTTACCACCTCCAAAGAAAATGATGACCTGCCAATCACGCTGGCTGTTGCGGGTAAAGAGGTGGCAGGTCTGCGCCCCAAAACAGGTGTGACTGCTGTCCCCCCAGTCACAGAGGATGAAGAGGCCGCGGATGCACAAGATATGGCAGACGGTGGTTGGCCCGGCCGGCTAGGCCGCATTGTAGCACACTGAGCTTCCCACTGCAACTTATGCTTCATGTCCATGTGCCGGTTCATGCATGAAGTACTCAAACTATGTATTTTTTGGCCTCTACTTAGCTTTTGCTGACAAATGTTACAGATAACACGAGTTGGGTCATCTTTATCGATCTGAAAAAATGCCCAGGCTATGCAAGGCTTAGCACCCATGTGACCTGAAGAGCCACCACGACTTGTGGTGAGAGGCAGAGTTGTGTTTGAGGATGCAGTTGTTGACGTGCTTCCAGTACTACGTCTCTGTCCAGGAAGGCGCAACCTGACCTCGTCGTCACTAGCATCTTCCTCCACCTCCTCTGCTGACCTCATCTCTTGCCTGACTGTGGGTTGACAGTAAGTGGGATCTCCGACCTCATCATCATCACCCTGTGCGTTATCACACCCGTCGTCCTCAGAGCCAACCTGTTCCTGCCCTGACAAAAAACTAAAGTTGTCGCTCCAATCAGGTATTTGAGTCTTATCATCGTCTTCCTCATTGTCTCCACCAACAGGAGTTACAGTTTGGGAATGAGGGTCTACATTATGGTCAGAACCTTCTGCGTCTGGTCCTGGATCCGACTCATAAAGATTCTGGGCATCAGTGCAGATCATTTCCTCGTCTGGATTCACAGAAGCGCTGGAGTCGACCTCTGATTCCCAGGCTATAGTATGAGTAAACAGCTCTGCAGACTCAACCATCTGTTCTACCTCATACTCAGACGGGCAGCTGGAGATTTGGGAGCTGTGAGGAAGCAAGTGCGATTTGGGTGACACCTTTGAGGACTGGAGTATTTGTGATGTTGAAGTTGATGTGGAGGAGAGCCCACTTAAAGGAGCACTTGATATCCGTTGAAGCACCTGCTGTTTTTGTGCCTCATCTGGAATTTGTAGCGATTGGCGTGGCCGTAAGAAAGGGATCTTATCACATTGTCCGCTAAAAGAAGTAGACATTTTAGTTTGGCTGGAAGATGGTCTTTCTTCTGCAGATGTTACTGTTGCTTTAACACCTACCCCACGGACACAACCTTTTTTCCCCTTCCCAACACGCCTATTCCCCTTTCCACCAGCAGCAGGCCTTTTTCCACTCATTTTGGTGGTTAACTAATTCACAACTCTGGAGTTGTTTGCACAAAAAAACAATGGATGGGAACCGAGCAGAGCTGAGTGGCCAAACTGTGGTATTAGGCCAAAACTATTGGCTGGGTTAGATGCAGAAAAAAATTATTTTTAATTTGCAACCTGATGGAGGTCAGTATAGATGGACTAATAGAGAAAGTCCGACACACCGCTAGAAGCCCAAATATTTTTTCAGAGGTAGATGCAGAAAAAACTATATTCAGTTTGCAACCTGATGGAGGTCAGTATAGATGGACTAATAGAACAAGTCCCACACACTGCTAGAAGCCCAAATATTTTTTCAGAGGTACTGTAGATGCAGATAAAAATTAGTTTTAATTTGCAACCTGATGGAGGTCAGTATAGATGGACTAATAGAATGATGCTATGCCCAAAAGATTTTACTTCACTAGGTGCAGTAAAAAAATTGGTATTCTATACACAGGTGGTATATCTTGCAACACAGATAGGCTACTCCACTGACTAACACTCTGCAATAGGCCAAAAAGGATTAGCTTTGCTAGATTCAGCCAAATGCTGTGAAAAAAACTTGCACAGCACTGGCACAGACCTGCCTGGCAAAAACTGATAGGAACTGATGTAACCTAGTCCTGAAAAGGACTCCAATTACAATTAGTCTTTACTCCCACAACCGATCTATTTAAGAGCACAGACCTGCCTGATAAAAGTCGTAGGAAATGCTGTAACCTAGTCCTTAAAAGGACTGCAATCACAACTATTCCCTACTCCCAAGCTATCTGTATATTTGTGCGAAAATTGGCTTGAAATTAACAAGGTATAGCGCACACAGCAACAGCGGTGCCGTCTAACACGCAGCTGCAGCAGTGAGAAAATGGTGGCGACGGGGAAAATGGCTTGGTCTTATAGGGCAAGGACATGTGACATACACTGCCAATCACACATGCCCTTGCTTGTGTGAAAAAAAGCACTTCGCTCCGTGTGTGCGCTGCTGATAGGCTGACAGATTGCACCTCCCCACTGCAAATGCGGGAAAGAGAAAAAAAAATGGAGATTTTCATTATTCCTGCAGAGATCCATCCCCTGCCCCTCCCCCCGCCCTACTGTACACTCAAACTGCGTATTAACATTAATTTTCATCATTACTGAGAAAAAATCCAGTTATGATTTTGGTGCACGAACAGTTATCGAACATAACCTCGAACAGCCGAATTTTTCTCAAATTGTTCGTGTTCGCCGAACGGCTCGAACACCGCCCAAAACAGCTCGAATTTGAGATTGGCGAACAGTTCGAGTAGAACAACGCTCATCTCTAGTGATTAGGCTTTTTCCAGCATGATGGAGGCATATGACAAAAGTGATAACCAAGTGGTCCAGAAAACAAGACATTGACATTCTGCGTCCACGGTCCGTAAACTCCACAGATCTCAATCCCATTGAGGAATCCTCAACAAGGGAGGAGTGGACAAAAAAAACAAAAAACCCTGAAAGAACAAATCCAAATTGACTCATCAAGCCATGCATCGGTGAGAGGAGGACTAGATGGAGCCTTCAGGGGCCGAAAACCTATTTGAGATCAGTGTTTGCCTCATTTTCCTCATCAATGCCTTATTAAAGGGTTACTCCGACACTGCTGGTGAAGTCACACCTACAGATATCTACCGAGACATGAGCGCCATCGGCAATCAATAGGACAGGTGCACAATACATGTCTCCATCCTGGCAGGTATCTGCCGATACATCACCGGCGCCACTCAACTCTTGATTCAGAAGTGAATGGTGCCAGAGTAACCCTTCAATGAGGGAGCTCAGAGAGCAGACATACCCAGAGGTAGGACCAAACTTTGTAGTAGCAGTGGAACTCAAATATTTACTGGCTTCACTGTTGTCAATGAAGGAAATAAGGCTCTGTGACCTCAAGTAGAGCATTCAGAGACTACATGCACGTGGAAGGTGTTTGAGCAGAAACAGAGGAAACGCTTCAAATCCTTCTTAAAATAATGCAGAACTCCTCAAAAACTAAAGGTTCTGTTCAATTTTCTTAAATATTAAATAAACCAGCAAAAAAACTCCATGTACACATAGCCAGTGGCTGTAACCTACCCAGTAGTGTACCGCTAATACTGGCAGACCACGTGGCCGCTATGGGTCCCGTGAGTTAGGGGTCCCGATGCCAGAGACGTCATCTGCCCGCCATAGCACTGTCAACTGTATTGGATACAGATACAGTTGAATGTAATGATAGAAGAGGGAAGCCATCAACTCCCATTCTCCATATGACGTCTCAGCGCAGCAGATGCGGTGATGTCACTACATCGCGCCCGCTGTGCCGAGATGTGCAGAGCTTCAGACTATATGCTGCAGGGACCAAGGATGAGAGAAGAGGATTTTTTAATTTTTAATGAGCTATTTGTGGGGATCATCATACCATTTGGAGGGCTAGTGAGGCGCCATTATACTGTGTGCGGGCCATAATACAGCGTGGAGGGGCCATCATGCTGTGTTTGAGTATCTTACAGTGTTTGGAGGGCACTTTCGTTGGCATCATACCTTAGGAGGGCCATGAGAGGGGTATATTAGTGTGTGAGAACACCAAGGGGCTTTAATATGGACACAATTACTTTGTAAGGGCTACAGAGTTGTGAGATACGCTCTTCTGTGTCTGTTTAATTATTTTTTTTGGGGGGGGGGGGGGGTGCAGGGCCCAATTAGGACTTCTGCTATGGGGCCCCATGATTTCTATGTACACCCCTGAACCCTGCAGTATATTAATAGTGGATACAGATTCACTGGCTTCACTGATTTCTACAGGGGAATAAGCTATGACATCCAATGGAGCATTCAGGGCACCAAAATGATGGACCCGAGCTGAACGTTGTATTCAGATCTATATGGAAACGATATGGCTCCTATATATGCAATCATGGGCGGAACTTAATCCAAACCCTAACCCCATAACGCTTTCCTACATCTCAAAGCCAAGGATTGTAATGTTTAACCCTCAGCAAAATATCCCTTGTGTTATAGGATGGGAGGACATCACTAGTGACGGTCAGGCGGCGGGGGGTGGGATGACTTCCTATGCAAAGGTTTCCAAAAACATTTCCAACTGTGCGACTGGCCTATTTAGACATCTTCCCAGGAAATGGGCTAAATCCTGTCAGCTTGTTGACAAGGACAGTGGAACGGGAAACAATACTCCATCGGGGAAGTCTTTGCTCGCCGATAAATAACTTAGTTATGTCTGTTATAAGGGATTAAATATAGGGATCTGTTGGCATCTTAAAAAAAAGGTAGACGATCATCAATAAACCCCAAAATAACTAGGTAATGGGGCAGGTTTATCAAATATGTCTGACAGAAAAACTCTGTTGCCCATAGCAACCAATCACATAGTAAACCCATTTTACCAAGACCACTGACCAAATAAAATCTGAGCTCACTTTGGCTGCTGCGGACAATTAAGACAGTTTTCTTTTTTTCTTTAGATACTTGATAAAAATGAGGCCTTGTAATAAATGAACATTTTGGGGGCAGATTTCTGAGTGTTTAGGAGTAACCAATCCTGGCGCAGCTTTCATTTTACCAGATCAGTTTAAAAAATTTAAGCAGAGCTCCGATTGGTTGCTATGGGCAACAAAGACTGATGCTTTTTTGCACACTTGATAAATAAGGTTTATTAAAACCAATAGATATATCTATCCACACACACACACTGGCTTGTAATCTGATTTATGTGTTATGCATCAGCACGAAATAGTCCAAGTTGGTGAAGTAAAGTGAGAAAAATATAGGCATAAATTACATTTATAGCATCAAATAACTAAAACTTGGCATGTGCACATGTATTTACCCCTTTTGCAAGCAATTCCCTTCATAAGTCCCATGCTTCGTGACAGGACGTCCCCCTGTGTGCAATCTAATGTCACATGTCTGTCAGTATATATACACTTTACCTTTTATGAAAGGTCACAGAGGCTGCAACACCATTAACAAGAGTCACCACTAACCAAACACCATGAAGACCAAGGAGATCTCCAAACACACCAAGAAGACCAAGGAGATCTCCAAACAAGTCAAGGACAAAGTTGTTGAGAAGTACAAGTCAGGGTCGGGTTATAAAAAAATATCCCAATCTCTGATGATCCCCCATCAAATCCATTATTCAAAGGCAAGAACATGGTACCACAAAAAAACTAACAAGAGGGCCGTCCACCAAAACTCACAACCTCGGCAAGGAGGGCATTAATCAGAGAGACAGCACAGAGACCAAAAGGTAACTCTAAAGGAGCTGCAGAGTTCCCAAGCAGAGACTGGGGTATCTGTCCATATGACCACAATAAGCCGTACACTCCATAAAGGTGGCCTTTATGGAAGAGTTGCCAGGAAACAACCTTTACGTACACAAAAATTGGAAGGCTCGTTTGGAGTTTGCCAAAAGACATGTGGGAGACTCCTCAAATGTATGGATTAAGGTGCTGTGGTTAGAGGAGACCAAAATAGAACTTTTTGGCCACTAAGGTAAACGCTATGTCTGGCATCAAACCAACACAGCTCATCACCTCAAGAACACCATCCCCACAATGAAACACTTTGGTGGCAGCATCATGCTGTGGGGATGTTTTTGGCAGCAGGGGAAGGGAGAAAGATCCGAGTAGAGAGGAAGCTGGATGGTGTGAAACATGGATATTCTTGAGAAAAACCTGTTTCAGTGTGTCAGTGATTTGAGACTGGGACGGAGGTTCAACTTCCAACAAGTCAAAGACCCAAAAGAAAATGCTAAAGCAACACTCGAGTGGTGTAAGGGGAAACGTGTAAATGTTTTGGAGTGACCGAGTCACAGCCCAGACCTTAATCCAATGTAGAATCTGTGGTCAGACGTGAAAACTGCTGTTCACCAGAGGAAACCATCTAACCTGAAGAAGCTGGAGCGGTATTGAATACTTTTGCAAGCCACTGTAATATATACAGTACAGACCAAAAGTTTGGACACACCTTCTCATTTAAAGATTTTTCTGTATTTTCATGACTATGAAAATTGTACATTCACACTGAAGGCATCAAAACTATGAATTAACACATGTGCAATTATATACTTAACAAAAAAGTGTGAAACAACTGAAAATATGTCTTATATTCTAGGTTCTTTAAAGTAGCCTCCTTTTGCTTTGATGACTGCTTTGTACACTCTTGGCATTCTCTTGATGAGCTTCAAGAGGTAGTCACCAGAAATGGTTTTCACTTCACAGGTGTGCCCTGTCAGCTTTAATAAGTGGGATTTCTTGCCTTATAAATGGGGTTGGGACCATCGGTTGTGTTGTGCAGAAGTCTGGTGGATACACAGCTGATAGTCCTACTGAATAGACTGTTAGAATTTGTATTATGGCAAGAAAAAAGCAGCTAAATAAAGAAAAACGAGTGGCCATCATTACTTTAAGAAATGAAGATCAGTCAGTCCAAAAAAATTGGGAAAACTTTGAAAGTGTCCCCAAGTGCAGTTGCAAACACCATCAAGCGCTACAAAGAAACTGGCTCACATGAGGACTGCCCCAGGAAAGGAAGACCAAGAATCACCTCTGCTTCTGAGGATAAGTTTATCCGAGTCACCAGCCTCAGAAATCGCAGGTTAACAGCAGCTCAGATTAGAGACCAGGTCAATGCCCCACAGTTCTAGCAGCAGACACATCTCTACAACAACTGTTAAGAGGAGACTTTGTGCAGCAGGCCTTCATGGTAAAATAGCTGCTAGGAAACAGCTGCTAGGAAACCACTGCTAAGGACGGGCAACAAGTAGAAGAGACTTATTTGGGCTAAAGAACACAAGGAATGGACATTAGACCAGTGGAAATCTGTGCTTTGGTCTGAAGAGTCCAAATTTGAGATCTTTGGTTCCAACCACCGTGTCTTTGTGCGACGCAAAAAAGGTGAACGGATGGACTCTACATGCCTGGTTCCCACCGTGAAGCATGGAGGAGGAGGTGTGATGGTGTGGGGGTGCTTAGCTGGTGACACTGTTGGGGATTTATTCAAAATTGAAGGCATACTGAACCAGCATGGCTACCACAGCATCTTGCAGCGGCATGCTATTCCATCCGGTTTGCGTTTAGTTGGACCATCATTTATTTTTCAACAGGACAATGACCCCAAGCACACCTCCAGGCTGTGTAAGGGCTATTTGACCAAGAAGGAGAGTGATGGGGTGTTACGCCAGATGACCTGGCCTCCACAGTCACCAGACCTGAACCCAATGGAGATGGTTTGGGGTGAGCTGCACCGCAGAATGAAGGCAAAAGATCCAACTGTGCTAAGCATCTCTGGGAACTCCTTCAAGATTGCTGGAAGACCATTTCCGGTGACTACCTCTTGAAGCTCATCAAGAGAATGCCAAGAGTGTGCAAAGCCGTCATCAAAGCAAACGGTGGCTATTTTGAAGAACCTAGAATATAAGACATATTTTCAGTTGTTTCACACTTTTTTGTTAAGTATATAATTCCACATGTGTTAATTCATAGTTTTGATGCCTTCAGTGTGAATGTACAATTTTCATAGTCATGAAAATACAGAAAAATCTTTAAATGAGAAGGTGTGTCCAAACTTTTGGTCTGTACTGTATAAAAAAAAAAAAAGTCAAACCACTGACCAGTATTTAAATGGTTGGCTTGCTGATGCACGCATGTACTGGCTCGCATTAGCCCTCTTGCGATACAATCGTGGAGTACTGATGTTTTAACAAGGCAATAAGGGGCCTACTTATAAGATCCATTTGCCATCTTGGTCCTTGGTATCTCTGCGTCCATAAAGGCTGCATTATAAAAATATAAAATTAACCCATAGGGTTAAACAAAACAAAAAAGTGCCTTAATTTCTGTTTTTTTTTTACTTGTGCCCACTCTGCCCTCCCCCCAAAAAAATGTAATTCGTGATTAAAATGTCTTATTTACCCCCATAAAAATTACAGCACGCCATGCAAAAAATATTAGGGATAAAAAGTAAAAAAAAAAAAACACACAAAAAAAAAAAAACTTATGAGTCTCAGAAAATGGTAAACCACTCAAGATTAAAAAAAAATGAGAACCATTAAAATACATTTTTAAAACAAAAAAAAACTTTGGCAGCTGTGCAACTGTACGGTCCTGAAGAAGCATGTTGTCAGTTCATGTTCACCACACAATGAAGTCCGTAAAAAAAAAAAAAAATACTGAAAATACCAAAATGGTGGAATTGCGTCATTTACATCATCACTTCACCCCACGTGGAATTTTTCTCCCGTTTAAGTACATTATATGGGAAAATGAAAAGGTATCATTTAAAACTACAAATCATTCCACAAAAAACAAACATGCAGCAAAATCGATGGACAATTAAAAAAACTATAGGAAACAAACTGCACAAAAATGGAAAATGGGATTGATGATGCCATTTTTGGAGAACATGTAATGTAGGGGGGAATGGAGATAAAACAACAATTCTACAATTTTTGGGGGGCTTTTTTGTACGTTCAGAGTTCTCTATACTCGGTGGGTCAATACAATAACTAATCACTTTTTTTCGTCAATTGAGTTATGCAAGGGCTATATATATATTTTTTTGGGGTTGGTTGTAGTTGTAGATTTTAATGGCACAGCTATGGAGTAGATAAATCTAATGATCAACGCTCCTTGGCCCTGTCTCTTTATATATCTGCCTAGATGCTGCAGTCTCTATTGGCAGAGGCATGCAAGGGTGTAACAGCCAGGATCGGAAAGCTCATTACACAGCGTCAGCATCATTAATGCACGGTGCAGGTCATCAAGGGCTTCATAGTGGACGTGTACATGTTCTTTATAGATGGAGGAAGGTCCCTCAGAATAATTTCTTCTAGGGGGCCCCCCCATGTGGGAGACAAGGTAGAGCGTAGAGCTTCCAGACCCCAATAAAGCACAAAGCAGGCACTGATGGGTGCTGTATTGCCGTAGGCCACCAGACCATCCAGCCATGAGGCTCACGTGACCCTATATCCCGGGTTGTACATTTTGATTGACATGTTTGAACATCAATGTTGTCCCTAGGTTGGGACATTGACCTTCAAGACGAGGCTTGATGTTCAAACATATAGACGTCTACAGAGAAGGATTCACGATAGACGTTCTTCTCATCTCCGGGTCGCCGGAAGTCATTCTCGGGGAGGTTGGAGCTCACAGCTGCCAGGTTTGGAGACGTCTCACACGCCGTACCCTGATGTAACCGCACGGTGTGTGGGCCTTTACTGGCCGCTCACCGCTCTCAGCTGTTAAGTCTAGTTTATAGGATTTTTGGCACATGATTTTGTGTATTTCCGCAGCCTACCCCACTGCCGTTGCCTTAAAGAAACATACTGCACCGGGGTTCCTTGCTAGAAACAAATTGGAAACAGAAGATCGGTCAGTTCCATATCTAGGTCACCCATGTTCTTAATGTCTTGGACTGCAGGTTCACTACATTGACATGTATAGGGCTGGGCGCAATACTGCAAACAACCTGTAGACGGGGTGGCGCTGTTTTTAATTCTGGATAATCCCTTAACACAAAAAAAAAAAAGTCATATCATAGAAGCAACCCATGGAGCTGCTATGGGGACCTCAAAAGAATCAGTGAGCAATGAAGTATCAGGGCTGTCTTAAGAGTATGGAAGCGTTAGTCTGCATTAGAAAGGGGCCCTATATGTATTCGCTATATCCCACAAAACAGGGGCATATCTGGGGGTGGGGAAGTAGGTCGGGTATTTACACCAGGTAATGCCTGAAAACGGGCACAATCACACCACTTAATTCAGTGGTCCTAGGTGTCGGCTCAGAGAAGATGTAAAGGTGGCAGGAGGGGCTGCCAGCAATTAATTGGTTAGCTTGATACATGCATGCAGTAGCTTCCATCAGCCCTCTCATGCGGTGGTTCAGGTGCTATACATCTTGTACTTATGGTGCTTCTGGTGATGTATATATGTACTTGGGAGCAGACAGACAGAATAAGGCCCTTGTGCCAGAACGATAAAATTGTCCCTTGGCAGGCCAATAGCTCACCATAACACAATTTCAGCTGCTTTGGAGGTAGTAGTGGGCATCCTTACCACTTGGGCCCCTGTGGTGGCTGCACAAGTTGCACCAATGGGATGTCCGCCCCTGCATATACTGTTATTGACTCTGATCCTGTACACAAGTAACAATCCACAACTTGTAAGGTTATGTGATACATGGCAATCATGTTAATAAAAAACTGTGCCGGTATGACAAGTTAAGCATTACTACATCTGTTTTTGTGTTAGGAGCATTAAAGTGGTTGTCCAGGTTTTTCACAAAAGTCTGCAGTCACTCCATGTGAGAGCAGACTTGCAAATCCTCACATCTGCACAGCACACACTGTAAGGATTCTCCGATGCCAGCAACGAAACCGAGCGGTCATGCAAACGTCTGGTCACAATCAGACTAAACGTGCATGGCCTGGCTCAATAAAGTGAATTGAGTGAAGCCACACACGTCTAGTCAGAATGTGGCTGGGAGTGTGCATATCACGGAAGTGTATGCAATCAGGTCAAGCAGCTCATCAGCACATGACGAAGTGTGGAAATTGCATAGGAGCGATCACATGACGAATACGCAAACTGCTCACTGATGTACAAGAAGAGGGGATCAAACTGAATTTTTGCACCTCGTGCAGGAAAACCTAGATCCACCTCTTCCACGATGTAGTCTTCTATTTCCATTAATTTCATTATAAGACCGCAGAATATTTTGTGACGTATGTATGGGGTAATCACTGGGATTGGGAATTCTATTTCAGGGTCTGGGGCATTTTAGTGGGTGAAGTCTTGTGAGCTCCATGTACAGGCAGAGCAGCATTTAAAGTGTCCTTGCGACTGTCACTGAGCAGGAAGCGCTCGGAGCCCGGCTTATGGCAAAGTTCTGCATTCAATGTGCCAAGAGAGAACAGAGAAATAATGAGGCCGCAGATTATCGAGAGGGGACTGTGAAGGACGTTATTATGGGGGAGAGGTGGAAGCACGAGATAGGGCCGCGCTAATGAGCATGGGAGGATAGAACAGAACTGGGGGGGTCATCACAGTCACAGCACAATGTATCTGAAAGTCTGAAGATTTGTAGATTGTTCCCAGGATGTTTTGTTGTTATGAGATGGATAAAATAATTAAGAGTGATTCTAGATGAAAGCATAAAATGTAACAAGCTTAGAAACACAATAGGCAGTATTGATAGTGGAGATGAACCATCTCAGCAGATAGATTTAGATACAGCAGATCAGCCACATATAGGAAAAAAAAACACTGCTTGTGCGTTTGCCATAAGACAATTACTGTGTATGAACTGTACGAAATCCAACCCAAGTTCAGGGTGGAATGAGAACCTTCTTATTTACATTATGAGATGATAAAAAGAAACATATGACCCACATTTCACTTGTGTCCTGATCTTGTGTAACAATGTATCAGTACAGGTAAAATATGTATCCATATGGAGTGATGTGCTCACAAAGAAGGAGCCACAGTGGGTACCATTTGTAGCAAACCGTCAGCTCCAAAGTTTAGATGTTTTCCCCCTTCAACTATAAACTGGCACTGACCACATTCATTGACAGCAAGCCGAAAGGTTTGAAAGTCAAAGAATAATCGAAAGCTGCAGAACTTTTCCTTAGATTAAGATTCAACTATGTTTGAGGGGTTTTCCAGATTAACAAAGCGCTTGTGGGTGACCCCCGACTTCTTCTTGGGAGGCATGTACCGCCACTCCAGCTCTATTTACAGTATCTGCTCCAGACTGACCCGTAAAGATGAAGCCTCCCATCTCCGCCATGTCTGGATTAATAATAACCTTTAAATATTTACAGTAGACATCTAGAAAGGAATGAACGAAAAAGCTGGAATGTGATTGAGGCCGAACACGGAGACATCTCACAGATAAATCCTCTCATCTCAATCATCCTCTGCGTTATAAAACCGGACACCCCCGAAGCGCCACACTGCACAGGGTGTATAAAGGAGCAGCCACATGTAGCATCAGCTCATACTCAAAAAAGGAGAGGTCATAACAAAAAAGTCATCCTTAGTCACTCACAAGTCTGCTGGTGCCATCACTGTGTACATAGATTACTGATCCTGAGTTACATCCTGTATTATACTCCAGAGCTGCACTCACTATTCTGCTGGTGCATTCACTGTGTACATATATTACATTACTGATCCTGAGTTACATCCTGTATTATACTCCAGAGCTGCACTCACTATTCTGCTAGTGCAGTCATAGGATCAGTACAAGATCAGTAATGTAATGTATGTACACAGTGACTGCACCAGCAGAACAGTGAGTGCAGCTCTGGAGTATAATACAGGATGTAACTCAGGATCAGTAATGTACTAAGAGTTACATCCTGTATTATACCCCAGAGCTGCACTCACTATTCTGCTAGTGCAGTCCCTGTGTACATACATTACTGATCCTGTACTGATCCTGAGTTACATCCTGTATTATGCTCCAGAGCTGCACTCACTATTCTGCTGGTGCAGTCCCTGTGTACATACATTACTGATCCTGAGTTACATGCTGTATTATACTCCAGAGCTGCACTCACTATTCTGCTAGTGCAGTCACTGTGTACATACATTACTGATCCTGAGTTACATTCATGTATTATACTCCAGAGCTGCACTCACTATTCTGCTAGTGCAGTCACGGTGTACATACATTGCTTATCCTGGATGACATCCTGTATTATACTCCAGAGCTGTTCAGGGTTATTAATACCAGTCTCGCCATCTTGTTAGGCTCATGTAACAGAGGCAGAGTTCTCTTTTTGTAAATATTCATGCTAATGTCGTGTACACACAAGATGCAGCTTGCACATTACTACCGGTGACACAGACTGGCTACGAGTCATGTCTATAGTCATGTGCTCCTGTGCAGACTTCGTCAAGGACAATTTAATGATGCACTAAGTAAAGCGCCCGGGACATGCACAGCAAGTGCGACAATTTCACGTATCACTGCAATCCGGCAAATGCAGACGCCGGACGGTGCTCTCCGAGAAATGATTAATTCATTGCAACAGAAGACTGAACGCCAACAAGAGCTTTACCAATATAATCCCTCTAATGAACAGGGACCTTTTTTTACGTTACATTTTGCTGAGAAATTGTTTCAATAAAAAATTAAGAAAAAAGGAAACATTCCCAGGATCAGACTGGTCCACCAGAGATCCTCCCGAGGGCCCTTACTACAACGTGATCTCAAGGTTCCAGCTTTGGGGTATTTCTGCCACCAATCACTTAGCACTAGGGTCCATTTCTTATGCGATGATCATAAAATAACCCATGATCTCCTCCAAATGATAAGTCCTGTGTGTATACTGATAAAGGTGATGTTATTGGTAGGGGGCAAGAACCTCATGGGTGGGGCCAAGGAGCCCAATATGACACCCACAAGGAACCAGAATCTGTCCTGGCTTATTCTAGCAACCAAAAATCTCTCTGTTTTACAATGCATTATATATGAGGGATGCTTAATAAAACCTATTTTTGGCACACAAGATTTCTTTAAAAAAATATGTACAATTTTAAGCAGGTTTTTACTATGTAACACGTTCGTACTGCAATCACCACCTGCACCCATAGGATTATTTTTTAGGCACTAGGTAGAAGTCTGGTCTAGAGCACCATACAATCAATTTTGCCTCCATTAAAAGGGGTAGTTTGATACATACGTCATTGCTCTGTAGTGACTTGTTTTGAGTTAGTTGATATGTCTTCCTTAATTTTGAGAGAGCTAAATAAAAAAAATAGGCAGGGAATTTATATAATTAAGGAAGACATATCAACCAACTCAAAACAAGTCACCAGAGAGCAGCGAAAGGACAAGCAACGACGTCGGGTTATTAAAGTCACTGGACTACAGCAGACAGAATAATATATTGGTCACTGCCGCCAATCACAGACCAAAAGTGGACAGGTGATCAAAGAACTGGACCTCATTGCTTCTTGCCCTAGAGAAGATCACAGGAGAAACCTGCGCTGGTTTACAGCTGCGGACTATGCCTTCCAACATTTCCAGACTTCGGAAAAGTTTTTCTTTTGTAAAGTTGGACATCCCCTTTAAACTTAAACTATTAAGCATGGACTTCGTTTGAGCCTCATTTTTTCCTTCTGAAACCAGAAAAATGTTTCTTCCCCCAATTTATGCCTTAAAGTTAGAGACCTGGAATTCTCTAGAATATAATTATGGGTTTCAAATCGTGAGATTTGATTTAGGAGTCCATACAATTCATGCCAACTGCTCCAGAATTTGTGGCTTTAGCAACTGCCGCTTGGGCATTGTGTATGGCAATCTTAGGTTTGGGAACATCTTCTTGCCCATTGAAACGTCAGTGCACAATTTTTGTGCCGCATTGTTATAACCAGTCTGTTAAGGCAATCCCCAAAGGAGTCCCAACAAACTTGCTGGAGAGGCGGCACCTTATAACGGTGAAATGGTGCATTCTACTGTCCATACTGGTCTAAAGAAAGAAGATGGGACTGGCTAAAATGCCAAGACGTCATTAGAAGGGGGCACATACTTGTGTTCACTATATTTCAGTAATGCTTGTATATAAAGTTACATCGTGTCATGTATCCCTTTGAAACCCGCTGATCGTGCCGCTACGTGCAATAAAGCGACTTCACGTTCAGTCCTCCTAGCTAATGGGAACCACTGACCTGTATATTAATTGCAGCAAGCTGCGAAGCGCCAACTCTGCCAAAAATGATAAAAATCAGGACACTGTTCTTATGTCATAACGTGAAAGTGACAGTCCATCCTACCGTAGCATTCAGGCGATAGATCAGAAATGGAGGGGGCTTCCTGCTTACCGTGCAGAATCTCAATTATTAAAGAAGCACAAACCCATCGGAGCACGTCAGCATGTAACCAGGACTGACAAGGACTTAGAAGTGAACTTCTAAAAAGTTTTTTTTTAGCTTACAAAGAAAATAAAGAGTATGACGGTCCCCAAAACAATCTGACATGATGTGTTCAAAACAATTACCTAAAATCGGCTGCTGCTCAAGACCGATGAAAATTGCAACTCAAGGATCCAATCATGTCACCATGGGCCTGGATTTACAGATGCAATATGGCTACACCCCTATACTCCATGTGCACACAATACAGCATAGCTTGGATGTGAATGCAGCAGAGATCATGGATCAATCTGGAAAGTATCCAAAAAGTCACTGGTCCATCTACACAATACTGAAAATACTCAACCTCAACAAAGAAATTGCAAAACTGGTGGATTTGTGGAAATCTCAGAATGGAGAAGTTACTGATCTGCAAATGGTGACAAAAATGGAAACCATTTTCAAAAACATCTTCATTTCTTCAGTCTGGATCCTGAGCCAGATGCACTTACAGCCTCGGCTGCCATCACTGAGGTTATTAATGGGCGTCTGAGGAAGGTTCTGCCGCTGAATGCACTTGGGAAAATCATCAAGATCCTCCGCTGGCAGCTCCTGTGTAATCACCGACCAATGACGTCCTGCATGTACTCTATGGGAGACAGTCTGGAGACACTGCAGCCATGGGAGCAGGTTTAGGGCATGCAGGTGGCTCATAGTAACACCAGCAACATGTGGCCTGGCAAGGTGTTGAAAACCAGGTCCTGGGACACTTTGGAGAAATGGCCGCACCACTAGGTCCATTACCAAATTAATGAAATTCAGAGCTATTCGTGCACCTGAAATGAAGACTAGAGGGATCTGAGTAGTGGCGTACCGCCAATGGTGGCAGACCACGCTGCCGCTATGGGGCTGTAAGTCAGGGGGGCCCAGTGACAGCATCAGGACTCCCTTGCATCATACTTTCAACTGTTTTGGCAACCTGGATGCTGATACAGTTGAAAATAATGGGAGAGGGAGCAGTCAGCTGACGCGCCCTCTCCCATCATTCCCCCTGTGCGTCTGAGCTCTGTGACATCTCAGAACAGAGGGCATGAGGACGTCACTACAGCGCCCACTGTGCCGAGCATTGCAGAGGGTCAGAAGACATTGAGGAGCAGCGAGGGAACAGGGAGAGGAGAGTATTTGATTTAGTATGGAGGGTTTTGTGGTCCCCATTATACAGTATGGAACACTATGTGGTCCCCATGATACTGAATGGAGGGCCATGTGTTGCCCATAATACTGTAAGGAGGGCTAGTGGGGACCATTACAAAGTGTGGATGATTGTGTTGGGGCTACCATACCGTGAGGAAGGGTGTGGGGGCCATTATACTGTATGGAGGACTGTGTGGCATCATACTGTCTTCGGGGTCACCATACTTTGCTGGGAGGTGGGGGGGGGGGGATGTTTAGGGGGAGGGTGGTACAGTAAGGTCATCACAGTGTGTGGAAGGTACAGTGGGGTTATCATACTGTGTTCCGGGGGACACTATAGTTGGCAACATACTTTATGGGGGCAATCTAAGGGCTTAAATAGGAGAAAAAAGAAAGACTTTGTAAGGGCTGGAAAGTTTGAGATATGCTCTTCTGTGACCTCGCCAAATATTAAGGTTTTGTTTTTTTGGGAGAGGATAGTGGGGGGGAAAATAGAACTTCTGCTATGTGGCCCCATGATTTCTATGTATGCCCCAGGATCTGAGAACTGCACATCATTCCACTTCATACCATAATACCAAGAGTAAGATCGGTGTGATGTTCCCTCGTGAAGGCCTCTTCATGTAGTTGCCCACTTGTCTCCAGGCCAATCTCAAGCTATCATTACATTCAAGACAAAATCGGAAAGCATCATCTCCATTCCAGCCTCCATTGTTGACTAGCTCTACACTATGATGAACTGTGAGATCATTGGCATAAGGTGAATGAAACCCCTGTAGCTGGACATCTGGCTCATAGCCCAATGTCATGCAGATGCTTCTGATTGCGTAGACATGGCGTGAAGCCTTAGGTTCGGTATGACATCTAATTTCACTTACAGCACAGAATGGATCACTACACGATGCTCTCCAAATCTCACCAGACCATGTGAGCAGAGCCATGAAGAAGCCTCCACCAAGGATCACCACCACTGGTCCTACTCCCGTGATTATGGTGTGTGATGGAATAATGTATGGTAGCCAGACCCCTCCAGTCATCATTCCAGGTGTAGCTCAGAGTCACATTGATTGGTTGTAGAACCAGTGAGGAGGCCATTTCTCTAAAGTGTTCTAGTAGCCATTTTCAACACGACACAGTAAGGTTGCATGTTTGTCGTGCTACTGTGCCTAAACCTGCTCCCATGACTGCAGAGTCTCCGGACTTGTCTTCCATCAAGCTCATATGGGACGTCATTGGTTTGTGATTACGCAGGAGCTGCCAGCAGCAGATCTTGATGATTTGTCCAAGTGCATTCAGGGGCAGAACCTTCCTCAGACGACCATTAATAACCTCATTGATGGCAGTGGAAGTGGAGTGTTCTTCTAAGAAACGGGTTACCCTACCTGAACTTTCATCAGACTGGTTAAATCCGCAGATCTGACATATGCTTCGCACCCACTTATTCATCTCTTCTTCAGTTTCGGCCACCAAGTAGAATGTCCGATCACTGGTCTTTATGTCGAAGACGTAGCTGTCCTGGAGCTCCTTCTTGTTGAAGGTCAACCCAGAGTCTACCTGTTCACAGCAGCTGAGGTTGATGACCCGAATGGGCTTCTTGGAGTGGTCATTCTTATAATATTCCAGGACATCAGGATCTCCACTCATGCGTCCACTTCTCAGGATGAACCAACGTTTCTTCCATGCCTAAGTAAAAAACAGATAACGTTAGCGATCGGACTGCACATCCTGGAGGATCATACATGGTCACATACATACAAACTCCATCCATTGAAAGATCATAACATTTTTAAAGCGCCTTTCTTTACGTTTTGTGGGACGACAACCTTCCCAAAAATGGATATGTCAATCGGGAGTCAAAATCTATTAAAACTGGAGACCAGACATTTCAAAAATCACCAATGAATGGCTATAATTTAGAGGAAGTATTTAATCTCCTTGCAGTGCCACCACAGGAGAAACAGGGTATTACACTGACGGGTCCTCCAGAGACAGAGCAAGATTCTCTTTTTGCTCTGATTAATTGATGGAAGTTCTAAAGGACTCTCCCAAATCTAAAACACAAAGACTCCTCAGAATAGAATATTTGAAAATGGGGCTGGACAATCCCTTTAAATTAAGAACAGAACGACAATATAGCTGCTGCCAGAGTTTTCGCAGAGGTGCTGTTACCGGGCTTTCCTAAGCAGGTTTCCCCACTGGAAAGTCTGGGAAAATAAAGTAACAACCCCCATGGCATTGCTTTTACCCCTTAATGACCAGGCCAAATTTTTGAAATCTGACACGTGTCACTTTATGTAGTAATGCCTCTCTGGAATGCTTCAACATCTCTCATTGATTGAGATTTTTGTTTTTCGTGACACATACTTTATGATCGTGGTAAAATTAGGTTATGTTTTGCGTTTAATTTTTTAAAAATATCAGAAATGTGACAAATTTAAAAAAAATTTTTTGCAATTTTCAAACTTTGAATGACTTTCCCTTGAATCCACAGTCATACCACACAAAAAAACATTAATAAATAACATTTCCCTCATGTCTGCTTTCAGAATAATTTGTAAAATGTTGTTTTATTTTGGTAACATTTTAGAAGGTTTAAAAATGTAGCGGGTCACATTTTCATTTTGTTCAAGGAACTTTACAAAACTTATTTTTTTTTTAGGGATCCAAAAAACACGGAGGCAAAAGACCAGCACCACGTGCTTATTGTCAGTCTATAATCAGTTGCTTTTGGAATAGTCACCTGAGGCACCTCGCCCTATGGAGACCAGGTGCTACTCTCAAGACAAATATGTAGATCTAAATGTGGGAAACAGAGAGCACAAAAGGGTGATACCCTATGGGGGGAGAGTAGGAGAGTGCTGGTTACACTCACCTGATGGAGTCGTGACAGGCACAACTCCTATGAAGGCATGAAGAAAACCAGCTGCTGCTGCCCCGTGGCTGGAAGATGAATCCTCCAGGAGATATTGGATCCAGTTGGTTAAACACGTAGGTGGGCTGCGCTGCTGAAGTGAATCAATTCTTCAGAGATGATGATGATGAAAAAGGCTTTTTATTAACAACGCGTTTCAACGTCTTTTTTCAAGTAAAAAAAAAACAAATTTGTTTTTTCCACTTGAAAAAGACGCCGGTACGGCGTTGAAATGCGTTGTTAATAAAAAGCCTTTTTCATCATCATCATCTCTGAAGAATTGATTCACTTCAGCAGCGCAGCCCACCTACGTGTTTATCCAACTGGATCCAATCTCAAGACAAATAGTCAGAAAAAAAAGGATGTTTATAGACCGGTTATTCCTTTTATTTAATTCCGTCCATTTACAATTCCAGCGGTACACATCAGACAATTGCCGTTTCGTGCACACCGCGCTTCTGAGGGTACTCCTTGGACCCGTAGAAGCGTGGTGTGCGCGAAATGATGAGGTGTACCTCTTATTCCCCTGCCATGGAATTTTAAATGGATGGAATTAAAGGATGTTTTAAGACTAGTGTTGAGCATTCAGATACTGAAATATCGGGTATCGACGGATATTCGCTGTATCGGAGTTCCGATACAGAGTTCCGATACTTTTACAATATCGAATACCGGAATCGGAAGTTCACATAATGCCTGCGCTCTGCAGTGTCTCTGAAGGATGACAAGCTGGATGGCAGTGCTTAGCTGCGATCCAGCCTGTCATCAGAATGCCATCCCAGCGTGGGAGAATTCTCCTGCTCAAGCGCTGACATTACATTATCTCCCTTCATTACAATTAAATGGAATAGCTGGAATTAATATTTTTTTTAAGACGTTAATGCCACAGCCATGGTGGTTGTGGCATTACAGTGGTTGCCCAAATCGATGGGAACAGTGCTCACTGTGAAACATGAAAAGCCGGCAATTCATCAGCGGCATATACCGGTACCCGACAATTTAGAACAAAAAGAAGAGAGCATCACACATAGATTAGACAGATAGAAACATGTCAGTCACATATATATGAAGTACAGTGACAGTGTTGCTTACTATACTTGTCATTTAGTGTTAAAGGATTTATTTAAAAAAAATATTAGTGTTTTCATGCACCGTCTCTTTAACAAAAGCCGGCCGGCAATTCAGCAGCGGTACCCGACAATTTAGAACAGAAAGAGCATCACACATAGATTAGATAGATAGAAACATGTCAGTCACATATATAATAAGTACAGTGACAGTGTTGGTTACTGTACTTGTCATTTAGTGTTAAAATAAAGGATTTATTAAAAAAAAAAAAATTGGCGTGGGGTTCCCCGTAATTTTAGTCTCTAGCGGAGGTTAAGCAGATGGCTGGGGCAGATGTTTGAAGCCTGGGAAGGGGGTAATACCCACGGAGCTTCCCAGGCTACTAATATCAGCCCCCAGCTGAATACCTAGCCTTTACTAGCTATTAAAATGGAGGACCCCAAAAAAAAATGATGTGGGGTCCCCCCTATTTTAATAGCTAGCAAAGGCTAGGCAGACAGCTGGAGGCTGATATTAATAGCCCAGGAAGGGTGCCACGAATATTGGCCCCCTTCCAGGCTAGAAGCACCAGCCGTCAGCCGCCCCAGAAATGGCGCAACCATAGGATACGCCAATTCTGGCACTTAGCCTCGCTCTTCCCACTGCCCTGTAGCGGTGGCAGTGGGGTAATAGGGCTGGGGTTGATGTCGGCTTATAATGCCAGCTGATATCAAGCCCAGGTTGGTAATGGAGAGGGGTCTATAAGATACCCCCATTACTAACCCCATAGTCAAAGTTAAAAAAAAACACAAACACCCAGAATAAAGTCCTTTAATTGAAATAAAGACACAATTCTTTATTGTTCTAAATTAAACCATACTTACCATCACGCCCATTCCAGCTGAAGCCAACGATCTCCTGCAATAAAAGTAAAATAAAGCAACATCATCCTTACCTTTCCATGGTTCCCAGGACGGCTACAGCTCTGCTACATTCACATGACAGGCTGGATCGCAGCAGAAAGCTGCCATCCAGCCTGTCATGCCGCAGGCAGACACTGAGAAGCGCAGGCATGCTTGCGCTCCTCAGTGTCAGGCTGTGACGGCATCCAGATGAGCAGACAATGAACTCAGCTCACCTCATGCACGTCACTGACAGCGTGGGAGAACTCTCCTGCGCATGCGGTGAGAGTGAGAGACTCGGCTCATCTGGATGCCGTCACAGCCTGACACTGAGGAGCGCAAGCATGCCTGCGGTTCTCAGTGTCTGCCTGCAGCATGACAGGCTGGATGGCAGCTTTCTGCTGCGATCCAGCCTGTCATCTCAATGTAGCAGAGCTGGAGCTGTCCTGGGAACCATCGAAAGGTAAGGATGATGTTGGTTTATTATTTTTCTTTTATTGCAGGAGATCATTGGCTTCAGCTGGAATGGGCATGATGGTAGGTAAGGTTTAATTTAGAACAATAAAGAATTGTGTGTTTATTTCAATTAAAGGACTTTATTCTGGGTGTTGTGTTTTTTTTTTAAATACTTTACTAGAAATTCATGGCGGTCATGTCTAATATTGGCGTGACCCCATGAATTTCGGGCTTAGGGCCAGCTGATAATGCCAAGCTGGCCCTAACCCCTTTATTACCCAGTGAGCCACAGCACTAGGGCCCTGGATGAGTTGGGTACAGCGCCAGAAGATGGCGCTTCTATGAACGCGCCATTTTCCAGAGTCTCTCACGCTCACCACATGCGCAGGAGAATTCTCCCATGCTGTCAGTGACGTGCATGAGGTGAGCTGAGTTCATTGTCGGCTCATCGGGATGCCGTCACAGCCAGACACTGAGGAGCGCAAGCATGCCTGCGCTTCTCAGTGTCTGCGGGATGACAGGCTGGATGGCAGCTTTCGGCTGCGATCCAGCCTGTCATCTCGATGTAGCAGAGCTGGAGCTGTCCTGGGAACCATGGAAAGGTAAGGATGAGGTTGGTTTATTTTTCTTTTATTGCAGGAGATCGTTGGCTTCAGCTGGAATGGGCGTGATGGTAAGTATGGTTTAATTTAGAACAATAAAGAATTGTGTGTTTATTTCAATTAAAGGACTTTATTCTGGGTGTTTGTGCTTTTTTTAACTTTGATTATGGGATTAGTAATGGGGGTGTCTTATAGACGCCTCTCCATTACTAACCTGGGCTTGATGTCAGCTGGCATTATAAGCTGACATCAACCCCAGCCCTATTACCCCACTGCCACCGCTACAGGGCAGTGGGAAGAGCGAGGCTAAGTGCCAGAATTGGCGCATCCTATGGATGCGCCATTTCTGGGGCGGCTGACGGCTGGTGTTTCTAGCCTGGGAGGGGGCCAATATTCATGGCTCCCTTCCTGGGCTATTAATATCAGCCCCCAGCTGTCTGCCTAGCCTTTGCTAGCTATTAAAATAGGGGGGACCCCACGTCATTTTTTTGGGGGGGTCCCCCATTTTAATAGCTAGCAAAGGCTAGGTATTCAGCTGGGGGCTGATATTAGTAGCCTGGGAATCTCCGTGGGTATTAGCCCATTCCCAGGCTTCAAACATCTGCCCCACCCGTCTGCTTAACCTCCGCTAGAGACTAAAATTACGGGGAACCTAATGCCAATTTTTTTTTTTAAATAAATCCTTTATTTTAACACTAAATGACAAGTACAGTAACCAACACTATCACTGTACTTATTATATATGTGACTGACATGTTTCTATCTATCTAATCTATGTGTGAAGCTCTATTCTTTCTGTTGTAAATTGTCGGGTACCGGTGTATGCCGCTGATGAATTGCCGGCTTTTCATGTTTCACTGTGAGCACTGTTCCCATCGATTTGGGCAATCACCTCCCCCAATACATTCTACATTATTCTTAGTCGTTTTCCTTCATGTAGAATTAAGCTACAAGGAAAGAAAGGGTTTATTTTCATTCCGTTATTTCTGTCCCATTGACTTGCATTGGTTTCCGGTATCGGAATCGGCGATATCCGATACTTTTGGGTATCGGCCCGATCCAATCCGATCCGATATTTCCTGATATCGGAAGGTATCGCTCAACACTATTTAAGACTAGTGTTGAGCCACCCCCATAGTGTTCGGGTTCGGTTCGTCGAACACCGGGATGTTCGAGGAACTGTTCGTCGAACACCTTAGAACACAGTCGAACACCGTTAAAACCAATGGCAGGCAAACAAAAACACATAGAAAACACCTTCAAAAGGTGTCCAAAAGCTGACAAACTGCTCAGAAGACACTCTCTTTAAAAAAGCCGGCCGGCAATTCAGCAGCGGCATACACCGGTACCCGACAATTTAGACAAGAAGGAATAGAGCATCACACATAGATTAGATAGATAGAAACATGTCAGTCACACATATAAGAAGCACAGTGACAGTGTTGGTTACTGCACTTGTCATTTAGTGTAAAGGATTTATTTAAAAAAATAACAGTGTTTTCATGCACTGTCTCTTTAAAAAAGCCGGCCGGCAATTCAGCATCTGTACCCGACAATTTAGAACAGAAAGAATAGAGAATCACACATAGATTAGATAGATAGAAACATGTCAGTCAGATATATAATAAGTACAGTGATAGTGTTGGTTACTGTACTTGTCATTTAGTGTTAAAATAAAGGATTTATTAAAAAAAAAATTAGCGTGGGGTTCCCCGTAATTTTAGTCTCTAGCGGAGGTTAAGCAGACAGCTGGGGCAGATGTTTGAAGCCTGGGAAGGGGGTAATACCCACGGAGCTTCCCAGGCTACTAATATCAGCCCCCAGCTGAATACCTAGCCTTTACTAGCTATTAAAATGGGGGACCCCCCAAAAAAATGACGTGGGGTCCCCCCTAATTTAATAGCTAGCAAAGGCTAGGCAGACAGCTGGGGGCTGATATTAATAGCCCAGGAAGGGTGCCATGAATATTGGCCCCCTCCCAGGCTAGAAACACCAGCCGTCAGCCGCCCCAGAAATGGCGCATCCATAGGATGCGCCAATTCTGGCACTTAGCCTCGCTCTTCCCACTGCCCTGTAGCGGTGGCAGTGGGGTAATAGGGTTGGGGTTGATGTCGGCTTATAATGCCAGCTGACATCAAGCCCAGGTTAGTAATGGAGAGGCGTCTATAAGACACCCCCATTACTAACCCCATAGTGAAAGTTAAAAGAAAACACAACACCCAGAATAAAGTCCTTTAATTGAAATAAACACACAATTCTTTATTGTTCTAAATTAAACCATACTTACCATCACGCCCATTCCAGCTGAAGCCAACGATCTCCTGCAATAAAAGAAAAATAATAAAGCAACCTCATCCTTACCTTTCGATGGTTCCCAGGACAGCTCCAGCTCTGCTACATCGAGATGACAGGCTGGACCGCAGCAGAACGCTGCCATCCAGCCTGTCAACCCGCAGACACTGAGAAGAGCAGGCTTGCTTCGCTCCTCAGTGTCTCGCTGTGACGGCATCCAGATGAGCCGAGGTCATGTCCAATGAACTCGGCTCACCTCATGCACGTCACTGACAGCGTGGGAAAATTCTCCTGCACTCAGCGCTTCAGCGTGGGAGAATTCTCACGCTGAAGCGCTGAGTGCAGGAGAATTTTCCCACGCTGTCAGTGACGTGCATGAGGTGAGCTGAGATCATTGGACATGAACTCACCTCATGCACGTCACTGACAGCGTGGGAAAATTCTCACGCTGAAGCCCTGAGTGCAGGAGAATTCTCCCCCGCTGTCAGTGACTTGCATGAGGTGAGCTCATGTCCAATGAACTCAGCTCACCTCATGCACGTCACTGACAGCGTGGGAAAATTCTCCTGCACTCAGCGCTTCAGCGTGAGAATTTTCCCACGCTGTCAGTGACGTGCATGAGGTGAGTTCATGTCCAATGATCTCAGCTCACCTCATGCACGTCACTTACAGCGTGGGAGAATTCTCCTGCACTCAGCGCTTCAGCGTGAGAATTTTCCCACGCTGTCAGTGACGTGCATGAGGTGAGCCGAGTTCATTGGACATGACCTCGGCTCATCTGGATGCCGTCACAGCGAGACACTGAGGAGCGCAAGCATGCCAGCGCTTCTCAGTGCCTGCGGGATGACAGGCTGGATGGCAGCGTTCTGCTGCGGTCCAGCCAGTCATCTCGATGTAGCAGAGCTGAAGCTGTCATGGGAACCATGGAAAGGTAAGGATGATGTTGGTTTATTATTTTTCTTTTATTTCAGGAGATCGTTGGCTTCAGCTGGAATGGGCGTGATGGTAAGTATGGTTTAATTTAGAACAATAAAGAATTGTGTGTTTATTTCAATTAAAGGACTTTATTCTGGGTGTTGTGTTTTTTTTAAATACTTTACTAGAAATTCATGGTGGTCATGTCGAATACTGGCGTGACCCCATGAATTTTGGGCTTAGGGCCAGCTGATAATACCAAGCTGGCCCTAACCCCTTTATTACCCAGTGAGCCACCGCACCAGGGCCCTGGATGAGTTGGGTACAGCGCCAGAAGATGGCGCTTCTATGAACGCGCCATTTTCCGGGGTGGCTGCGGACTGCAATTTGCAGCGGGTGGGGCCCAGAAAGCTTGGGCCTCCCTGCGCTGCAGATTCCAGCCCCCAGCTGCCTAGTTGTACCTGGCTGGACACAAAAATAGGGCGAAGCCCCACGTATTTTTTTTTTAAATTATTTCATGAAATTCATGAAATAATTAAGAAAAAAAGGCCTTCTCTATATTGTTGTGTCCGGCTAGGTACAAATAGGCAGCTGGTGGTTGGGGGCAGCCCGTTCCTGCCTGCTGTACCTGGCTGGACACAAATATAGTGCGAAGCCCCACGTCAATTTTTTTTAATTATTTAAGGAAATTCATGAAATAATTAAAAGAAAATTGACGTGGGGCTTCGCCCTGTTTTTGTGTCCAGCCAGGTACAACTAGGCAGCTGGGGGCTGGAATCTGCAGCGCAGGGAGGACCAAGCTTTCTGGCCCCCCCCCGCTGCAAATTGCAGTCCGCAGCCACCCCGGAAAATGGCGCGTTCATAGAAGCGCCATCTTCTGGCACTGTACCCAACTCATCCAGGGCCCTGGTGCGGTGGCTCACTGGGTAATAAAGGGGTTAGGGCCAGCTTGGCATTATCAGCTGGCCCTAAGCCCGAAATTCATGGGGTCACGCCAATATTAGACATGACCACCATGAATTTCTAGTAAAGTATTTAAAAAAACACAACACCCAGAAAAAAGTCCTTTAATTGAAATAAACACACAATTCTTTATTGTTCTAAATTAAACCATACTTACCGTCACGCCCATTCCAGCTGAAGCCAACGATCTCCTGAAATAAAAGAAAAATAATAAACCAACATCATCCTTACCTTTCCATGGTTCCCATGACAGCTTCAGCTCTGCTACATCGAGATGACAGGCTGGACCACAGCAGAACGCTGCCATCCAGCCTGTCATCCCGAAGACACTGAGAAGCGCAGGCTTGCTTGCGCTCCACAGTGTCTCTCTGTGAGGGCATCCAGATGAGCCGAGTTAATGTCCAATGAACTCGGCTCACCTCATGCACGTCACTGACAGCGTGGGAAAATTCTCCTGCACTCAGCGCTTCAGCATGGGAGAATTCTCCTGCACTCAGCGCTTCAGCGTGAGAATTTTCCCACGCTGTCAGTGACGTGCATGAGGTGTGCCGAGTTCATTGGACATGAACTCGGCTCATCTGGATGCCGTCACAGAGAGACACTGTGGAGCGCAAGCAAGCCTGCGCTTCTCAGTGTCTGCGGGATGACAGGCTGGATGGCAGCGTTCTGCTGTGGTCCAGCCTGTCATCTCGATGTAGCAGAGCTGAAGCTGTCGTGGGAACCATGGAAAGGTAAGGATGATGTTGGTTTATTATTTTTCTTTTATTTCAGGAGATCGTTGGCTTCAGCTGGAATGGGCGTGATTGTAAGTATGGTTTAATTTAGAACAATAAAGAATTGTGTCTTTATTTCAATTAAAGGACTTTATTCTGGGTGTTTGTGTTTTTTTTTAACTTTGACTACGGGGTTAGTAATGGGGGTGTCTTATAGACGCCTCTCCATTACTAACCTGGGCTTGATGTCAGCTGGCATTATAAGCTGACATCAACCCCAGCCCTATTACCCCACTGCCACCGCTACAGGGCAGTGGGAAGAGCGAGGCTAAGTGCCAGAATTGGCGCATCCTATGGATGCGCCATTTCTGGGGCGGCTGACGGCTGGTGTTTCTAGCCTGGGAGGGGGCCAATATTCATGGCACCCTTCCTGGGCTATTAATATCAGCCCCCAGCTGTCTGCCTAGCCTTTGCTAGCTAATAAAATAGGGGGGACCCCACGTCATTTTTTTGGGGGGTCCCCCATTTTAATAGCTAGTAAAGGCTAGGTATTCAGCTGGGGGCTGATATTAGTAGCCTGGGAAGCTCCGTGGGTATTACCCCCTTCCCAGGCTTCAAACATCTGCCCCAGCCGTCTGCTTAACCTCCGCTAGAGCCTAAAATTAAGGGGAACCCCACGCCAATTTTTTTTTTAAATAAATCCTTTATTTTAACACTAAATGACAAGTACAGTAATCAACACTATCACTGTACTTATTATATATGTGACTGACATGTTTCTATCTATCTATCTAATCTATGTGTGATGCTCTATTCCTTCCATTCTAAATTGTCGGGTACCGCTGCTGAATTGCCGGCCGGCTTTTTTTAAAGAGACGGTGCATGAAAACACTATTTTTTTAAATAAATCCTTTACACTAAATGACAAGTACAGTAAGCAACACTGTCACTGTACTTCATATATATGTGACTGACATGTTTCTATCTAATCTATGTGTGAAGCTCTATTCTTTCGGTTCTAAATTGTCGGGTACCGGTGTATGCCGCTGCTGAATTGCCGGCTTTTCATGTTTCACTGTGAGCACTGTTCCCATCGATTTGGGCAATCACTCTAATGCCACAACCACCATGGCTGTGGCATTACAGTGAGTGGCAGACAATCCCTGCATGATTGGTGCTCTAAATAGCGCCAGACATGCAGGACACGCTTTTGGTGCACGAACAGTTATCGAACATGACCTCGAACAGCCGAATTTTTTGCAAATCGTTCGGGTTCGTCGAACAACTCGAACACCGCCCAAAACAGCTCGAATTTGAGATTGGCGAACAGTTCTAGTCGAACAACGCTCATCTCTATTTAAGACCGGTTAATGCCATCTTTTTTTCTTTCATTGCATTGTTATTTTTTAGGGACCTGTTCAGTTTTGAAAGGACTTTGGAGGTCTTATATGTATTGGAGATCCCCAAAAAGTGACATTTTAAAAACAGCGCCCCTCAACGTATTCAAAATGACTTTCAAAGTAATTTATTAACCCTTCAGGTGGTAAACATCAGGACCACACGATCAAGATCTCAGGGTGCCAATGAGGTTAAAGAGGAAGCCCCTACACTCTGTTAACCATCTAGATGCTGTAGTCACTATTGACAGCAGTATTTAAAGGAGTAAAACGGCCATGGTCGGTGCCAAAACTGACCGTAGCTGATGCAGCAAGTCGTCTGCTATAGTGCACAGCTGATAGCTGCTGGATTGTCACCCGTCAGAGGATGCTAGTCTCTTAAATCGCAGGTCAGTTTTAAGCTGTATTGGTGGTCACTAAGGGGTTAATAGTGGCCATATTGGGTGTCAACCACTCTTTCCCCCCCAAAAAAGTGCAACTTTTTATTTTAATAAACTTTATATAAACTTCATTTTCTTTTATATTCTTGCTCCACAAGCAAAACCGATGGACTGAAAGAGGGTCACTGACAGCCACATCGGAGGCGTGACCTGGCCCGGAACAGACAGCCGTCTCTGATCCAGTCTGTCAATCACTGCTCAGCTTCTGCTGTTGACAAGTACAAGGAGGTGATGGAGCATTTAGGGGTTACATTTATAGTAAACTTTCCTATTCTAGACCAACATTAACTCATGCAACAGCCCGGACGATAAATAAAAAACTAGAAAGTTAATGTTTATGTAAAAATATTAAAAACGATAAATCACAAAATAAGTCAAGATACCCCCCCATAACCCCTCCACCAAGAATACTAGCTATGAATAGTGTTATTGAATACAGTACAGATAGAGAGTTGGAACATTTAGTAGAAAGGCAAAGAAAATTTGCTCTGTCACAGGCACCGATGCACAAACTTTATAGAAATCAAGACCCCATTTAAAGTATTCAAGAGTAAGAGTCATGCCCCTGGTGTAACATTATATAACAAACACTATATGGACACAGGTATTGGACGCACGCCTTCATCAGTCCCATTGCCCCTGGTGTATAACATCCATCCCAGTTGCCCCCTAGTATCTAAAATACATGCCCATTTCCCCCAGTGTATAACCTCCGGCCCCCATCATGTCGTCTGCCTTTACTAACGTGTAACAGATCGGCTGGTGGTGCGGAACTCCCTGATACCAGCGCAGTCCTCTATTAGGAGCCACCGGGGTAACAAGTCCATCCATGACATTTCTTCCCCCATCACCTGTGAGTGATATTACTGAGGAGTGGTAGGAACCGCAGCAACTCAGTCACAAAGTGGAGACCCCGTAACGTTACAGAGCGGGGGGCCAAGTGCTGAGGAGCAGAGGGCAGAAAGGTCACCATCGCTCTGCTGACCCCATAACTGCAGAGTCCAGACCTCCTCTGGTATCAGCACAAACACTGCGCCGCCGCCAGGAGCTTCAAGGCTGAGCAGCGGCATGCAGCCGTACATCACCAAGCAAAGAGTGTTGGATGGAGTGGTGTAAAGCCGCCACCTCTGGACTCTGGAGGAGACGTGTTCTGTGCAGTGATGGATCGCACTTCTCTACCTGCGTCTGATGGAGGAGTCTGGGTTTGGTGATCCCTGGAGGACGTTACCCCCTGACTGCAATGTGCCGCTCTACAGATGGTGGAGGAGGATAATGCTATGGGCTGTTATCAGGGGGCGGCCACGGACCCTCAGCTCCAGTGATGGGAAATCTTAATCTTCCGCACAAGACATTGTGGACAATTGTAGCTTCAGCTTTGTGTGAACAGTTTGGGGTTCGCCCTTTACTGTTCCCCATAACTGTGTCCAGTGCACAAGCTCCATACAGACAGAGGGGAGAACATGAGTGGCCGCACAGAGCCCGGACCTCAGCCCCATCCTATAATGAAGATTGTGAGCCCGGACCCTCCAACATCAGGGTCTGACCCCACAAATGCTCAAAAATTCCCACAGACTCCTCTAAAATCTTGTCCTTCACAGAACAGCGGAGCCGTTATATCTGCAGAGGGGCCACTCCATATGTCTTTTAGGGGAAATGTGGAAGTGTCCCACTATTCTCCATACAGTGTTCATATATATTTTTTTAACCTAGGAAATTAATGGAAAACTCAGTCCTATATAAAAAGTTATTTTCTGCCATACAATGCACATGAATACCACCGTCATCTACTTTATATACTGAAGTGGCTCACAATGGGTCACTCCCCATCTGCTTTCCTCTTCCAGGTTGTTTTTTTCCAGCTTGCCAAAAGCACAAAGGAACATAAAACGCTGTCAGTGACAGCCAGTGTCAGCGCTAGGCCTGTGTCACAGTGAAAAGAATAAAAACGTCGTCGATGTAGCGGGCACGGCTAATGATCGCAGTGACGTTCGGGCAGGGATGGGTTATGGCGCTGTGCCAAGCTAATGCCTCGCCGTTATGTGACCGCTGAGATTTTAATGCAGCGATGTCTGGATCGTCTCGGGTAATGTCTATTTATCTGCAGGAATACTGCGAAAGTAAAATGCTGGCGCTGCGAGGGCTTTTAGCAGGAGCCGAGAAAACACATTTGGTGGAGAAGAATAACGATCTTCTGTCCTTAATCAAGCGACGGCCTGAACTCAGCATGAAGGAGTCGTAGACGTCTTTAGAGTTAATGGCACTTTGCTCCCATGACCATCTCCTGTAAAGCAGTGACAACCCAACTAGGCATGCTGGGAGTTGTAGTCACAAGTTGCTGACTTCTGCGCGGGTTTTAAGTATTTCTCTCTCATCTATTCACATACAAAACTTAAATAAAATAAAAATAAAATATATATATATATATATATATATATATATATATATATATATATATATATATATATATATATATATATATATATATATATATATATATATATATAATTTTTATTGAGGAATTATGGGTAATATTTTCACCTACTTTAAAGGAAAGTATATAAACATTTGCAATCCAGTTACTTGAGAAGTGAAAGAGTTAACAAGTCTGTTTATAAAACTCCCAGAATTCCATCTGAATAAATATTTATCACTTTGTATTTCTCAGGAGGGATAGTTAATAGGATCACATCGCTCCAGTCTGGAGATCAAACACGCGCCACCTGCATGCAGGTACTAAAGCTTTCTGGCTCAGGAAGGGGACAGGAAGACATGGCTTCCAGATATCAGTAAATCTGTCAAAAGTTAGTTAAAAAAAAAAAGCCACATCCCCTTTAATTAAAGTAACGCGGCCCTCTCACAAAAGCAGTTGGGGGTGGGACACGCAGATCTCACCGCCAACACCAGTTTGTCAGGAGACGCAACTCCGCTCCCTCAAATCGTCAGGACAATTATGCAATTGACTAACGAGTGATGGATGAGGCCGCGGCAGCTTCCACTACTAGGCCGGTTATTGGAGGAACGCACAGTGAGTGTATGGTATATACACCCCGGTATGGTCATTGCCAACTCAATAGTAACAAGAGAACTACTAGTTGCCACCACCAATCGTTTATACAGGCTGATAGGACTCCCGTTACTGGTAGTGTATGGCTTCAGGGGTGCTATTTACAGAGCAAAAGAGGAACAGAGCTATTAAATATTATATAAATTTAATCCAGAAAGGTAGGCAGTGCTTTCAAAAATATACACAATGGGAACAAAACAATACGGTGTATACAATTAAATAGAATGAAAAGGAATAACAAAAGAAAATTATTAAACCTGATGTCCTGCTAAGCTCCGAGCCATTTCCAGAGGAAGGTACTCCTTAGGAAAAACTGACAGAACCCACAGCAAGCCGCACCTTCCAGGAATGAAATTACCAAACTCAAATTCTGCTTTTTTATTAGATCAATGTTACGCTTGGTGAGCTCATGTGGAGGCTGGTTGTACGATGTGTTAAGTTCTTTAGAATTTTATGGGATCCCCAACTTACAGGATATCTTTACCCCTGGAGGTCCCAGGCAGTAGATATTGTCATTATGTTAACTCTTGCGACTTTACCTTGCTATAGAGATGAAGCATGGTCTGGATAATAATGGTCCAATGGACAATGCCAAGTTGGAGGAGTTAGAATGGCCTGATGGTGATGTGAGTGAATGCGTTGTGTTAGTCTCTTCACTACAAATATATCTCCCATAAATACCGGATCAATGGAAACCCCCAATACTCATTATGGACCACTGGCTCTAATAGGTCTGCAATCACTGCTTTGATCAGAGGAAGCTTATGCCTGGTAAGTGTACTTCCCCTGCCTCTGCGTAAATGAATTTCAGTTTTGGTGTATTTTTCCCCAGAGCAAATGGCCTGTTGCAATTACCTGGTCACTGCAGGAGCCCCTACTTCAATGGAAGTTGAAATATCAGCTCTCTCACTTCCCCAGTTATAATTAAACCCATATGTTCAATGTGGGGGTGATATAGCCCCTCTCCGGAGAAGTCTTAAGGATTTTAATTTCTCTCTATGACAGGCTCTAATGCAGAACTGGGTCCATGTGAAGACCATGACTTCTACCTTCATCTCTTTGTAGTAGGAAAGAAAAGAGAAAAAAAAAGGAAGGGACTACCATGCCAAACAGCAAGTTGCTAATATTTTGATACATTTCTAAAATAAACCCAAATCAAAAAATAACCATAAACATAATACCTTACATTCTCTCCCCCCTCTAAATACACCCACTCCCCCCCCAAAAAAAAGTCAGAAAATAAAATATTAGGACCATAGATTATCAAAGGATCAGAGGTGACCAACATCCTGATTGTGACTACAAAGTAGAGAAGCAGAAAAGTTTCCACTTCCTTTAGTCTGTGTGTTGACTTTAACTGAAAATGTTGCCGGAAGTAAAAGAAGTTGTCTCAAATAGTATAGATCATTAATTCACAGAATCAATAATAAAGGTGTATTAACTGCAGATCCGACTACAGAGGCCCCCACCGATCTTTAGAAAGAGGGGTCCAAAACTTGCTTGTGTGAATGGAGCTGTAGTGAGCATGTGCAGCCAGCGCTCCTATAGCCAGTGCTCGCACATGCTCACTGCCGCTCTTCTCACACAGAGGACTTTGGGTCCACAGTCTCATGATTGGTAGACGTCATACCGCAGTCATACCTTTATCCTCTAACCGGGGGATACGCAACATCTTATTTATTGGAAACCAACCTTTTGTTAAACATGAGTTTTCCTTTGTCTAATATTCTTCAATCCTGGATTATCCCAGTTCTTGAGGCCGGTCCTCACATGGCACACAGCGAAATAAATAGGCCACCGTGGCAGACCCGAAAATGGATGAGGCTCTGTGCAACACCTTTTGTCTGTGTCCATTTCCTCCATATGCTGTATGATCACACAGTACCCTGGTATTAGCACCATGCAGTATGATGCTTTAATAGCGCCAGCTGTACAACACTTCCATACAACGACCTTTAATAACGCTATATCGTGCCACCACCAAACACTGCAAATATAATATGCTGTGCCCAAGTAACAGCACCACAATATCCACTGTTACACATTGCTGACATATTCTAAGATGATTCTATTTGGTCACTACATGCTGCTTTTATTTCAGCATGTTATGGCACCATGTGGCAGAGTTATGGGTTTACTTAATTCATGGAGATTCTATTTGGTCTTTGTATATTGACAATGAGTGAACCATGTTACATGCTGCCATACGTATAGTGCAGAAATAATACCAAAACATACAGTGACCAAATAAACAATCTAATAGTGCCACACAATGACAGCGTTGACCAAATAACAGCTACTGTGCACGTACAAAGTAATCTAATAGTGCCACATAAAGACACCGTACAGAAGCGCCATAGAGTGCTGAAATACCAACAGTGACCAAACAACTACACGTATAAAGTAATTTAATAGTGCCATACAATGACCCCATGCTGAAGTATCAACATACAGTGACCAAATAAACGTAATCTAATCGCGCTACACAATGACAGCGTTGACCAAATAACAGCTAGACATATAAAAGTAATCTAATAGTGCCACATAATGACACCGTACAGAAGCGCCATAGAGTGCTGAAATACCACGATTCAGTGACCAAATAACAGCTACATATATAAAGTTATTTAAGAACAGCGTCATACTGTGTATAATACCGCTATACAATTTATAGTAGGATTAATGTAGGTCACAAGTCTCAGGCCTTCTGAGGCTCCCCTTCAAGAAAGGGCCGCTGACTCGGCTGTGCCTCTATATACATTATGGATCCGTCTATGATAAGTTCTCCGCTGCAGTCAAGTCTGTAGGACTAGAAATGTGGATGACAGATCTCATGTGCAGATACATGGAGCTGTTTGAGCCGCCTGCAGAGCGGGCATTGCCCCGTGAGGCCGTCAGTGTCTGCTGTCACAGTATCCGGATAGTGCGCCTGGGGACCAGTGTCTGGGGTACGCTCCGGAGAGGAGAGAGACACGTCAGGTGACAGCTGTGACGGGCGGCGTGCCTTCATCTCACATCAGGTTACTGAGACATGGATGACACATGGCCGCTGGTGAAAAGCTCCTCAATAAGATTTTTCTCCGGAGGACAAACACAATTTCAATACTACATGAGGCACCCGATTGCTGCCCATGCACAGCAAACAAAGGGGCAGCCTGGCGGCTCTTCACCCGGTATGCCGCCCCATCCCATGGGGCATAATCCCTGCTGGTCCTGTGCCTGCCCTCCAGATACAACCTCGACAGTTTTCTTGGACTGTATTAACCTGAAGTCTGGTCGGCTCAATTCCATCTTGAGGCCTTCCAAGAAAAAATGGTGGACAGGCCAGGTAGGTGGGACCATCCCCAATATTGCAGTTCCTTGCGAGTTGATAAGCCTCCTTAAAAACTGAAGATACGGTTTCCCTTTAGGCCGCAATCACAACCGCCTTAAAAGTGGTGGCCACGAGCAAGCGAAGAAACCTGTCCAGAGGCAAGCAGGTTGGGGGGGGGAGCATTTCTGTGCAAAAACGCAATGCTGTGGCGATGCATGCTCCATCTTATGGGTAAAAATGGGCACCTACCCAAACCGCACAGGACTGTACACCATTAAGCATGGCCATACTTGTCGTCTCTCCCGCAAATGAGACCTTCTGGACTCCCAGAGGTGAGGGCAAATCTCCCGGACAAGGAGAGGTTTCAACTGTATTTGCATCCTCAAGAAGTTGCAGTTGAATATCATAGCGGAGCAGAGAGCCATCACCAATCATCGTGGGGGTGTAATGTGGGGCAAATTTACATTTATTTTTATTGGCACACATGGGGCACGAGAGGAGAACTGTGTGGGGGCAGAAATGCAGAAATGACTGAGGACCAAGGGAATTATTATTCTGTGCAGAGACACAAAAGGCACCATTACTATTTGAAGGCAAAAAGGGGAAACTTACTACATGGGGGCGCCGTTACCGTAAGGAGGTGGTACCAAGGGGGCGCCGTTACCGTAAGGAGGTGGTACCAAGGGGGCGCCATTACCGTAAGGAGGTGGTAGTAAGGGTGCACCATTACCGTGTAGGTCACTAGGGGGCATTATTACTGCCTGGAGCCCTTTGGACTGCTATGTAGCAAGTTTAGAGGTGGCTGCTTGCTTCCAACCTGGAGGGGATCAATGTGAGCATCAATACAGCGGTGACCTGAAAGGCTGGGTTTGTGGAAATATTTTATATATCTTCAATCCTAAAAATGCGGGGTCCACGTTGCAGCATTGCTTCCTGCACAGAGACACTAAACAGGGCAGAACTGGGTGAGGTTAGAAATGTGGCAGTGCCGCAACGCGCTGTGTGCACCTCATGTGGTTCATACTTGCCAACAATCCCAATTGCAATGAATCTTGCCTCAAATGGGCAGAGCTTAGCAAAACCATGCCCAAAAGCTGGAGGTTGGGGGCAGTCCCTATCAAACTGCAATCAAGCTACAGCAGTTTGCCAACCCACTTCTACATGTGTCAGTTGAAAATTTGGACCTACCCACATGATGGTCATTAGAGTTTTTATTTATTTATTTTTTATAATCCAAAATGCCAGTGCTCCCATTCACTGATGAAAGCAGTGATCTTATAAAAAAAACAAAAACAAAAAAAAAACAAAACACTGGCAAAATAAGGATCTCAAGGATAAGTTACTATTTTTTACCTCCCTCAAAAGATTTTCTGCTGCCTCGTTAGCACCCCCTAGTGCTATAATGTAAAAAAATCCCACTGACTGGTTCTAAAATTCTAAAATTATGAAAAATGAAACTCGTCACATAATGGGAACAACAAAAGCCATTGAGGGAAATCGCGCGTTCTTGTTCGGCCGTCACAATTTTGCCGTTTGTGCAAGTAATTTTCAATCACACAATGTGACTCCATCAGCCGTCTTGTTCTCCGAGCGCCGCAGCGAACCAGGCAACGTGCAAATCTGACTGCCATTTGGCTCGCGTCATCTCAGGACAGACTGCTCTCCTGATTCCACCTCGGCCCCCCATTTCTTGAAAACACACCGTAACCATGGCAACCACCAAAATGGAACAAAGCAGCTAAAAGATCTCGTGGAGAGTCCTGACCTAGAGAGTTACAAGGCAGATACACCCGAAATATCAGCACCTCAGTGTTGTGATCTTTTTGTCTGCTCACTTCATGGTTTAATACAATATTTGCCCCCAACATAAGGAATCTAATTCACAAGGGGGCATGAGACTCCCATAATTGCACCCCAGATCTCACATCCTAAATATGGACATCAGACTCTTTAAAAAAATACACCTCAATACAACAATTTAGATTTATAAGCAACAGACCCCCAAATTTAATAGACTCCAACCACCTAAATTAATGTGAGACCCCAATCCCCATTAACAAATACAGACCCCAGACCAGACCCTTGAATTTTAATAGATTTTAAACAGACCCCTTAAACAAATGCAACGATTTAGATCCTTAAACCAAAACAGAACAAATTAACACAGACCCCGACCCACTAAATTAATTCAGGCCCTAGACTAGACCCCCTAAACAAATACACACTCCAGACTGTACCCTTGAAGTAATACAGACCCCAGACCAGACCCCTAAGAAGGGTTGCCCATGTTTATAGCTCAAGTCTGAATTCCCGCTATGACTGCAGACTTGTGATCCCTCAAAAGTGCACAGTGCGCACTGCGAGCATTCTCCAGTGCCAGCGCCGGGAGCAGGCAGGCCAGCCACATTCAGACTAGACGTGTCCAGCCTCGCTCATTACACTTTTATTGAGGGAGGCCAAGGACGTCTAGTTGGCAGGTGACTGCATGTAAGCAAATCGCATACTTGCCACTCTTAGTACGGGCACTGGAGACTCCTGACATTAGTCGCTGTGAGGATTCACATGGAGCGACTGCAGACTTGAGCCTCAAGCCTAGACAGCTGCTTTGACAGAGATCTCAGACAAGACCCCTGAATAAAAATAGACCCCAGACCAGACCCCCCCAAACAAATACACCTAAATAGAGCAATTTCATAACCAGAGAACACCCTCCCCCCCAACTAAAAGACCCCAGATCTTTAAGTAAAATTAGATCCCAGACCAGACCCCTTAAGCAAATTCAGAAAACAAACAAACCAAAAAAAAAAAACCTAACAGACCCCGACCCCCTAAATTAATAGGACTCCAGGCTATATCCTTGAAGTAATACAAGTCTAATTCTCTTAACCTAAGACCCCTGAAATAATTAGACATCAGACTCGACTCCTAAACTAATACAACAATGTTGATCAACAAATACACAAAACTCCAATATAATGTGGCGCCCCTGAGGGTTCAGTCGCCACAGAGGTACTGCACCTCACCCAGAGGTGTGGTATCCCCTTCTCTCTGGTAAGGAGGCAGTGCTGCCCGGAACCCTAACACCTGCATGCAACACTACACTACTCCAAGCCAGCTGGAAGGGCAACATGAAATGTGTTTCTGCTGAGCCCTGTCCCTGGCTGGAGTGGGGGGAACCAAAGGTAGGGGGAACCAGTAGTGGGTGTGGGTGGAGGAAGTAGAGTAGGGGAGCACCATTGTAGGAGGTATATAAAGGGAACCCATCTTAGGGTGGCGGGCCAGGATGGTCAGTCAGTGAGTAGTAAGGAGAGGAGGGGAGCAGAGTCTCTTCAGGAGCTCTGCTCCACAAGTGGGGCCTAGTAACATAGGCCCAGGAGGGGAGCAGAGGTGAAAGGCTCCAGTAACATAAGGGACCCCAGGGGTACGGTGAGTGCAGGACTGCACCCGTACGCCCCAATCTGCCAAGTGTCCGAGGGATCAGGCTGCAAGAAGGAACTGGTCCCTGGACCAACCGTGTTACTCCAGGTCTCGGCTGGAAAACCGGAGGCTTCTGCACTTCCATGGTACAGTCGCCACAGCCTCATCCTAGTCACCGTGAAGGGCATCAAGTAGGTCCAGGAACTCCAAGTTTCCCAGAGGGACTTCAGAGCACCCGATCGGGACTGTGTGGGAAGCGCAGGGCAGGAGGGAGAAGATCCAGCGCGGGAAGTCGGTCTATTAAGGAACAAAGAAAGAGGGGTTCTGTCAAGCGCTCCTGATATACCTGAGAAAGTGCTGAACCCCTGGTCTGGTAGACACAGTGCGACACGAAGGCTGGCACCCGTACAGTGTACCCGAGAACCTTGAACAAGAACTGTGAGTAAAACTCGGATGACTGCACCGCACTGCCTCTGTCAGTTATTTCCGCTGCGCCATCTCTCCTGCACTACAAGCCCCAGCATCACCACCATTTGCACCTACACTGCCCCGGGGGCCCGCTCCACCTGTGGGGAGCAGAAACATCCCAGCTGCCATCCCATCACCCCCGGAGGTCTGCAGCACCATTACCGGAAACCACAGGTGGTGTCACGAGACAAACTGTACACTAAAACCACTTTTAAAAAGAGAGACCCCACAGTACGGGCCCGGGAGCCGACTGCCATGACCTCCTAAATAAGGTAAAAGGCCCGGGTACTGAGTCCCCTATATTCCCCCTGGGTGACAAATACAGACCCCATACCAGACCCACTAAGAAATAAAGGCCTCAGTCCAAGCCAGATAGCGAGTTTTGATCGAAGAGGTCTATTAGGGGTTCCAAAAATACACAGTGCATCGTGTAGACTTCTAACACTGTAGCAAACCTTTGAATATAGGGCCTGATCTAGTATTACTGTTAAAAAGTTGTTACCCACCTTCGAGCTGGGGGCTAAAAAAAAAAAAAAAAAAAAATTTTAAATAAAATCTTTGCTAAGAAAACTAATTTGTTCCATTATTGCACAATCATAAAAAAGCAGTCATATTACAAAGAGGATTTACTAGAATATAAAACTAAAAAAAATAAATAAAAAATATTTCCCCCTCCCCCCACCCTTCGGCTAATCAATCCACACATAGGGGGGCTTCCAGGGAGCAGTTTTACCAGGTCACTCCCCAGGCTGCCCCGATATCAGGAAAGTAAAGTCAACAAAAACACAAAAGTGTGGCAGAAAACCATTGTGGAAATCAAAAGCAGACATCCTCCATTCCAGAGATAAATCCCCGGAAAACGACAGAAGAGGGGGAGGGGGTGGCGGACCCTACGTTTTATGCACAATCCCAAAACAGTCTGGAACATACACATCTTGGTCTTTTGGAATATTGACACCAAGATATTTGCCAAAAAATTCCACTCGGGTCTTTGGTGTCGCAATTGTTAGAAATGAGGAACATTGTCAAAAATCAGTATGTAGTGAAATCATTGCCAGTAAAGAATCCAAACCATGGCTCCAAATCTCCATCATGACTCAGATACAGGACCTAACTTTGTCCAAAAACTCATTTTGGCCGAAATGGGCAGTTTACGCTGCTTGCTCAGAGTTATCAGCCATTACTAACTTTTTACCTTTTTTTTTTTTTGACCCATGCCATGCAGTTTATGCTACAATTGTCCATTAGTATACAACTGAAATGTCCATCAAACAAGGTCCAAGTATGGACCATGATGTCCAGATCCGATCCCAACAGCCTCCTCTATGCCTAGGAGGTTGTAGAGTCCAGGTAAGGAGACCACAGCCGGCCTGAATATCCTGGTCTGTACTTCGGTATAGATAAAAGGACTTCTCGATCGGATGTCCATCTGTTGGTCGTTTTCAAACCTGTGGTTTATAGGCGGCGGAAGAAGGGGGAAGAGGCTGCCGAAGAAGAAGTTTTAAGGATATCTAGATAGGTAGAAAAAAAACAAAAATGATGAACGCTTTGAGTGGCTTGATGACACAAATAGAAGAGCGAACATTTGTCGAAACACCACCGACATGCAGCTAAATTTTTTGGGACAGGGACACCTACTGAAGAAACATCTTGGAAATCTTGTAGCCATTACCCATTGAACCTCTTGCTATACGCAGGTGAAGAGGGGCACAGGACCGGTATTAATACGCCATGGGCCAGAACAGTTCTCTTCGCCCTGTGTCCCCTCTTCTATAAAGGACTGAGAGTGGAGTGTATTGCGTGATGGAGGATTTTCTTTACTCACTGTTATATTGTCCATCCGGCTTCAAACAAGAAAGAAGATCTTAGATCCGGATTAACAGACTCACTTTTATCGTGCAATCCTTCTACACACGGCTGCAGCATACAGATTAAGACATGGTCTTTAGTTAGTGAAGTACCCTCGGTTATGTGCCTTTCCAGTGTTCGTCCTCGTCCTGCCCTGAGACCCAACATCATCCACTTCCTCTGCAAACCAGCTGAAATTCTCCCCATGAGGGATATAGAGGCCTGCTTCTCAGTACCTCTGGTGGGCTGTAAGCCCAGGATTGTGGCGGCATCCAGATAGAATGAAGACACATTTGATGCGCTGTCAGAAAACTTGGGATTATAAAACATTCTTCTCCACTGTACCTGCTTCCTGGAACCCATTTCCCTGTACAGCCTTCCTTCTCCACTCCACTCTCTTATACAGGACCTGCACCAGTAACATATCATCCATATCAGGCAACATCAAAATCTACTACATTGGAAGGATGGAGGGAAAACTGAGGATCCTATAAAAATTCTAAAATTTTTCCAAGGCTTTGGAGTTTTCTGGGATTCTCTTGGCATGCGCTAACCAGACCATTCAAAAGGTGTCTCATGAAGACAACCCTTATCCATATTTTAAGGCACACTGACAGAGGTATCCCTTGCTTGCAACCCCTCTCTAGGAGCCAGAATAGAGAGATGTACGGTTGCTCTAAAAATGGCCACAGCTTGCCCAAATCAATGTTAGCTGGCAGCTTGTAGGCTTTTTTTTTTCTCGTTAAAAAGAAAAAAAAAAAAAAAAAAGTTTAAAATCAAGAAAGTAAAACCCTTAAATTTTAGGATTGATAACGACTAAAAGATCTGACTAAATCAAGCAGAACCTTCCACAGGAGACATGAATCTCTTACAGTTGTAGTCAACATTACTGGCAAACTTTGTGTATTAAAGGGGCTGTCACATCACAGGAGGAAGCCAGCCAGGAGAAAGTATAAAAAAATTTAGAATTCCCTCCCTTCTCCAACGCTGCACATGTCCGATCTCTTCTGTTTTTTGGGGGTTTATTTTTAGAGTATATAATGTCTCCTGACTAACTTCCCCACTCCCTGAGAAGTTTAAAAATATAGTAGAGAACCCCTTTGAAGTACGATATATAAAACATTTCCCAAGATAAACTGCTTGATACAGAAAAAAAACACAAAAAGGTTCAAAAATAACAAAATAAAGATTTGGCATGAAAAGAGGATACAAGACTTAAAATAGATTCCGTGGCACAGAATCAGACTAACCTGTGATGGATTAGAAATTAGACTCGCTTGTTCCCAGCTTATCAGTGCACAAATGACCTTCAAAAAGGGGTTGTTCATGCCCGAGACTCAGGTCTGCAGTTTCTCCATGCGACTGCAGACTTGTGAGTCCTTACAGGGCGCGCTGTCGGGATTCTCCGGTGCCAGCAGAAGGTGGTCATATAACCATATGTTTGCAATTTGCATAGTTCCGGCCACACTACGACTAGACGTGTTCAGCAAGGCCTACTATTCAGCTACGTGCAAAATTAACCTGATCGTTCACAAATTTACTTTTGCTTCTAAGTATTAATTTGGCTAGCTTGTTTGATTACATGAGTCACAATTTGCAGAAAAAGGTTTCAGGTGTAATCGCACTGTTCATCAGCACTCCTTCACAGGGGCCTACCAGAGGATTCTCCTGTTCCTCTGTTGGCCAGTCCGAGCCTGGCTCAACTCCTTTGCATTGAGTGAGGCCACATATGTCTAGTCGGCATGTGACCGCATGAATGCAAATCCCATCCGTGTGGTCACAAACCTGCCACTGGAGAATCCAGACAGCGCTTGAGCCCCAAGCTTGGACAACCCCTGTAATTATTATGTAAATAGTGATTTTGTGCTGAAAAAAGGCCTGGTACTTGTTCACAATGGCAAAGAAAAGTGAGCTGTCTGAGAAGAACCAAAATGTTATGTTACTATCACCAAGCACAAGCAGTCTAAAGTGTGCAAGATTAGAATCTCAGCTTTACAACGGACCAGAGGACATTTGTTACATGTGGACAAAAAGGCGATTCCAGCAAAAGTTGATTCAAAAGACCACAAAGAAGCAAAATACAACATCCAGAGAACTTCAGATAAAAATGGAGACATCTGGAGTAATGAGTTCAACCAAGGAGGAACGAACCACTGCTTTGTGCAGCGATGAAGTCATACTACAGAGGTCTTCAGCAAGGTCTAAAGAAGACGAAAATAATCTGAAAAAGTGACACAAGGTGGAAGATTCTCCAAGGAACAGCGATGGAGTCACAAGTCCAGAATTCATCATTGCCTTTGCAAAAAATGGACAACATTGTTCCATTATTGCCAATGGAAATATCAAAAATGTATTTGAACCTCTGGGGACATGAACACCTACCGAGGACCTTCTCGCTATTCCTGTAGCTTCCGGCCACTGATCCTCTTGGTACAAGTATGGCCCTTGGCGTCAAGCAATCAATAGACAAGGACAATGTATGATCTGTCAGAGCGGTCAGCGACTAAGGTGAGCAATGGAGTCCTCATCCATTATAGGAGGCTTCAGAATGGTCAATTTCTTCTCAAACCACTTTCTCACCTGTCATTGTCTCCTGAATCGTAAAATTACTAGATAAATTGTTAGAACAAATAATACCAAGGACATCAAAATTTATTAATTGAGTCCATGATGCAGGAGAGGGGAGGTGGGGGTCATGCAGATCCTACCATTGCCACCAATATGTCAAGGATGACAGTTGGGGAAAAGTCACCCAGATACCACCACTGTCATTAGTTGGTCAGGGGACGCAACTCTGCTACCTCTAATCATCAGGACAATTAACTCATGAGTGATGGACAAGGCCGCGGCTGCTTCCACTACTAGGCCGGTTATTGGGGAACGCACAGTGAGAGCATGGTATATACACCTCCGATGGATTCCAACGCATGACATGCATACGGCCACTGTCCGTTCCACAACAACAAAAAGAATAATTACTAGCTGTCACCAACAATCATTTATACAGGCCGATTGAACGCCCGTTACAGGTAGCGTATGGCTTCAGGTGTGCGGCTTACAGAGCAAGGAGGAACAGAGCTATTAAATGTTATATATAATCTGGAAGATAGGCAGTGTTTATAAAAACTATACAAAGATGATACAAAATGGGAACAAAACAATATGGTATATACAATTACATGTCTGGGAGCTTCGATCACAGGAAGCTTATGCCTGGGAAGTGTACTTGCCTGCCTCTGTGTAAAGAAATCTCAGTCGGTGTCATTTTCCCCAGAGAAAATTGCATGGTGTAATTGCCAGTCACTGCAGGAGGCCCCTACTTCAATGACATGTCAGCTCACTCTCTTACTTCCCCAGTTATAACTGGGGAAAAGAGAAAAACTATAATTCATCCCATATGTTCAATGTGAGGGTGATATATCCCCTGTCCGGAGAAGTCTATGGATTTTATTTTTCTCTAAGACAATAAATATCACCTAATTTTTAATGGTTTAGTTTTGTTTTTTTATTATTAAATAATTCTACATCATTCTTAGACTTAATTTTAGTTGCGTAAAAAGCCATCAGCAGAACATTATATATTGGCTGGCGTTCCCCTTTAGTTTGGATATGTGGACCGATCTTGTATATAAACGAAGCGGTGCACGCCCCTCATCTCGCCGTCACATTTTATAGATGTCGCCGGCCGGCAGGAGTGAGTGTGAAATATAATGTAATGGAGAAAAGCGTTGCGACAGCTGGCAGGGGGAGGGGACAGGTAATAGGATGTCGGAAAGATAAAGGGATGATCAGACGCCTCAGGTCACATGACTGACCGGTTCTCAGAGGACGATGGACGGAGCAGGGGGCCGGCGATCAGTGGAAAATTGAATCTGACACTATAATCACTCCGCTAAGAGAGGGGGGTAAATCAACAGGGTCAGTGCCAGGCTGAGCACCCCACAGCCTCCCTGGGGTCTGTAGGTCTCTTTAGTGGTTTAGCCTGAAGGAGTTCCATAGGGTTTTTGTCGATGGGGTAGGGAAACCGGTCTGCATTTGGGGGTTCCAGTCCGCCTCTGAGGGAGGGGGGGGGGGGGTTCCCGTCCGGGTTTTTCTTTGTGGGGCTTGTATTTAGGGTTCTCATTGGGAGGTCTGTCTGCATTTGAGGTTCTCGTCAGAAGGTCTGTATTTGGTATTCACGTGCAGGGCTGCCATCAGGGCATTACTGCCCTTACTGCTGTATGGGGCCCGGTGAACAGCAGTAAAGAGCGAAGGCCCGGGCCAGGTCTCGTAGGCTCGCCCCCTTTGTGCTTCTGCTCGCTGGGCCCCAGGGTATCATGCTCTGTATATTCTATATCTATATCTCTAATATAAACTACCTAGATTTAGTTCAAGAAAATGCATCAAAAACTGGAATTCCAGACTAATATTGCCCCCTAGAGAAAGAAATCAATGGGAAAAAAAAAGAAAAAAAGAAAAATATAGCTGCACTCTGAAATGCTAAGAATAAATTTAGAAAATTAGAACTGCAATATTGCCATAGAATTCATAGACATGATGTGTCTGTAGAATATCCCGGTACCGCCATGGTGGCTTATGGTCATGGTTGTTTTTCTCTTTTAATACAGAGAGGAAGTAGATTATTAAAAGGGAGTAAAGCAATTGAGACAGCGCTCCGGGGTCTGCCATCAATGGGATCTGTTTATCCCAGTGACAGCAGTCCCCTGACAGCCCTATTACTCACAGCCTTACAGATCATAGTCCAATAAAGGAGACAGGGGGTGTAGGCAGTGGAGGAAGAGCGAAGAGGGCAGGGGTCTTGCAAAAATAAGAAATACAAAAGAATTAGAGATTGTTGTAATTTTTAACATAATTCCCTCGATACCCCACCAAACCCTGCTGTATAATGGGGGCCTCGCCAAGACCACATTTACGTCCCACGCCTCCAGCGTTCTATATAATTTAGAATTTTGATACTTTCTCCCCAAAAGCGGTTGACTAGGTGGTAAAAAACGAAAAAAACTTTACAATTATTAAAAATATGGACAAACAGAAAATTAGAACAAAAATAAAACCAAAAATTTACAAAAAAAATTAACGTAAAACACTTGATTTTAAACAATAGATCTTGAACAAAAAAAAAAGTTTTCCCCTAGTTTTGACTCTTTCTCCCTATATTCTAAACGGTTCTTATTTAGACATCACTATGCGCTGGTTTTTAAAGCAATACTAGCCCCTTCAAAAAGATCCTATAGAATGCAGATATGGAGCATTGTGCACACTGTCAGGATATCCCTCAATTGCAAGCGTCGCATTCGACTAACCTCTCATCTGTTTCTCTCACTGGAGGATTGAGAAGCTAGGCCGGTGGTGAACACAAAAAGAGGCAAATCGCTTGTGCGTGGTCACAAACCACCAAGCAAGCAGGGCAGAATCCTGACAGGGCGCACATGGTCCACGGTCAGGATTGGAAGTCTGCGGCAAGATGGAGGTATTGCAGAAATTTACAGTAGAAAAACCATGCCCTGATGCAACATTTTTTGAGACAAATTTTTCATTGAAGTAGCCGACTGAGGGTTTGTTCTTTGAGGAGTACAAGTATACACAACGTATTGAACTTTTCTTAGATTTTTATTTATTTTTTTATGACATTCAACATGTGGAATCATTGACATGACCGCTTTATTCTGCAAGCCTGTATAAATACGGCAATACCACATTTATATTTCATTTTTTTTCCATTTTATATATTAATTTTTAATATCTCACTTTAGGCACAAAAGAAAAAAAAAAAAAAAAAAAAAAAAACACGAAGCTTCAAAGCTTTAATTTTATTTTTTTATCAATACAATCTTGATTAGATTGGACATTTTTTACTTTCATTTCTTTTTTTTGAGTAGGTGTAAATATCAACATAAAAATAATCAAATCTAGTAATTATTATATTCATCATGCAGAATGAATAACTGGTTGATTTTTTTTTTTTTAGTTGAGGGAACGGTTGCCTATGGGAGAAACCTGTCAATCACCTTAAGCAGCGGGGGCGGAGCCGGACTAGTCAGCTCTTTCAATAGTCACCGGCCGGTTCTTCCTACTATTTGGTCTGCAGACTGGCAACTGATTCATTCTGCAGAACCACGGGGGCCAAAGTTATGGCGGTACCAATTAAAAAGGCTCTTCTACATATGTGTTTTGTTTTTTACATAATGAAACATTTCGAAGAGGAAAAAGTTGGTGTTTTAGTTTTCTAGAAGTTGCTGAATATTTTCATTTACTTATTTTCAGCTGCTCCGTGGCAATCAATGATCAAGTACAATGCAAGAAAAATGGATTTACAAAAGCGCTGAATATTTCTACATCTTCCTTTATTGCATCATTGTTAAAAAGTTACAAACATAGATCCTGTGCCTGGTTTCTACATGTAACATGCGGATTTTGCTTTGTCATCTCAAGTACCGTCTATACAGAGTGCAGGAGTCTAGAGCAGTTACTGTCATTGATAGCTGCACTCTACAGCGACTTCATCTTGGTTGCTGCCTATGCAGAGTGCAAAAAGCCTAATGTTTACTCATGAACCTCTTGACCAAAACTAAGACCTTTGGACCTGTCTGAATTGATGTACAAAAAAAAAAAAAAAAAAAAAAAAAAGTCATTTTTCTGCAGGACCAGAAGAGAAGCATCATTTTACCAGACGAATCTGGTACCTGCAGTATAAAGCAAGGTGGTGTTGAAGTTCAGTCACATAACCAGGATCATAAAATCCACTATGAATTATTTGTACCAGAGTGGTAAGAAAAAGTGAACGTTTGCCAAATCTCTTGGGATATTTGAGAGGGGGACTGCTGGGAGGAGTAAAAAAAAAAAAAAAAAAAAAAAAAAAAAAACAACTGCTGGGGGTTGGTTGTAGGGTGCCCTTATTTTTTCCACACTAGAAAATTGCAGATCTGGGATTTTCTATTTAATAATTTATTTTTTTTTAACATAAAAAGGTGTTAGTATATTTTCATACATGGGGTGTACTTACTTTTTCACACACACAAGTCAGTACTGGGAGACAGACTATTTACGACTAGGAAGCCGAGGTGGATGGCTACCACAGCAAACCGCTCTAGTACGACAAAACATATTGAGGGACGCCGGACACGAGCTAATAAAAGTCCTCCTCATTCACAGAAAGGAATTGGACAGAACTTTAAATAACAGGAAACAAATATTAAAAAAGACATGAAAAAGCCTCCCGAGCGACACGAGCCACAGGAAGGAAGACCCCGCTAAATATAGCAAATTCCTACAGACGGGCGACCTTACAATGCACAATACAGCTACACAAAAAATTTTTTTATTAATTTTACCAGAAATTGGACACATTTATTATCCATGGAATCATATTAAAGTCTAATTCAGCTGGAGTATCGTGGGGTAAATATACATTTATTCAAAACAGGTTAAATTCTGTGCTGAGTAATTCTATATTGTTATATAGTGGTCGAGGCTCTGTTTTTTTCTAGAAACAGAGCTCCGAATTCCCTGAAATAAAGAAAATTCTGTCTTCCAGCAGCCACCACTAGATGGAGCTCACCACACACTGTCTTCTACATTGATTTCAATAAGTCAGTATGCAGTGTGCTCCCTCTAGTGGTGACTGCAGGAGGACAGAATGCTACCATTTAGGCTAGGTCTGTGCAGAGAATTTGTAGCTCTGTATTAGAAAAATGTAATAACTACTTCAAATAAATAAACACAGAAGGTTGGACCTAAAAAAGGGAGGGGGAAAAAAATGAATTAAATGTTCAATATTTTTATTTTTATTTATTTTCACATATTCTAGGATTATAGTATAATGGGTGTCAATTAATCCAAAATTCTTTGCATCAAAACAGAGGAAACAAGGAGGAAATGGCCACACTCGAAGAAATAAATAGATTTCCTGGTCGCTCTTGGGACAGACTAAATATAGAGTAAGAGTCCTGGAGGCCGAGGAAGGATGAACACAAGATATGTAAAAGGGGCCAAGATCGGCTGAGACATTTACACATGGCCGTGGGCAGACCCCCGCCTTGGCCACAGCAGACCCTCCCTATATACCCACTTGTTTGGATGCAGAACCATAAATAATACCCTTTAATATAAAACAAAAATCTTACCCAAGACATTCCATATCGGCTCTCCAGCTGCTATACACATGCATCCTCCATATACTGCGGCGTTCAGCTATTGCCTGTGCCACAAATATGGAAACTTCATAGAGAACTCCGTGGCCAATGAGGATAGTGTGACAAAGCCGGGGGAGGGGGCATAACTACTAAACAGTTTAGGTAGTTAGAAGAAACAAAAAACAAACAAACAAACCAAGAACAAACCACAATTCCAAACAGCAGGAAAAACAAAAAAAAGAAGTTCTCTCCGTTGTAGGAGTGTCATTGTGTTACTCTATCTCCGTTATTACATATTTGATACAATTTTTGAGGCAAGTGAAAAAAAAAATCTGTTTCTTTGTGTCCTGAGGAAAGTTTACATTTTGTATTATGCATTTCCTCAGCCCTTGAGAAAAAAAAAAATCCTTCGCTTCCTTTAGATTAAAAGAACAAGAGCGAATGGTCACAGAATGCTGAACAAAAAACAAATAGTAAAAACTCCACATTCCACGTCCATCGAATCGTGTGAAATGCTTTAAGAATGATCACGTTCTAAGAAATTTATCAATTCTGATATTTGTATTTCTTAAATATTCAGGTTTTATTTATTCTTTTTTACTACATATTAAATAAAGGCCGACTGCACTACCTTGTCACTTGTCAGAATAAGCCGCTGTGTACATTAGGGAGAATACGCTTTCTGGCCATTTTAAAACTTGTATCCTGCATTTTTCACCAGTTTTCTCATTTGCAGAATCTCTCGCTCTTAAAGGGAATGGAAACCCTCTTGAACGGTGTTTGGAATAAAATAAGAAAAAAAAAAAAAGGATTACCTCCCGGACCGGCACCGTTCCTCCTTTTCCTTGTTTGTGTTGGAATGTACACATGTAGATTCAGACTGAAGGCAGCGAAGCCACATATGCAGTAAAACACGCATGCAGCAAACCAGTGCGTCTTACACCTTAGATTCCTCACAGAGCCCCCTTTTTCCTTTAATGACTGCTTTACAGCCCCCATTGTCATTCAATCCAGAAGCTTCATTGGGTGGCCACCTGGAATGGCTTCCAACAGTCCTGGAGGAGAGCTGAGCACGTCGACTGTTTTGCCTTCACAATGTCCATCTCTTCTCAAACCATCTCCATTGGGTTGACGTCGGGGATTGTGGAGGCCATGTCATCTGAAGCAGCCTCCATTCCTCTCCTCCTTGGTCACATTCTGGAGGGGTTTTAAGTCATTTTCCTGTTTCCAGAAGGGACTGAGGTCTCTTCAGAACGCTGTGGTAGACATGCTGGGTAAATGTGCCATAAAATTTGGAATAAATCATCATCAGTCACCACACGGACCCCTCTCCGCCCCCCACCCCCCCCCACACACCACACCTCCCCCTCCAGGCATCATGGTGGGCACTCCACAACTAGAAACCATCTGCTCATCTTTTCCGCATCTCACAAAGACATGTCGGTTGGTACCAAAAATCTCAATTTTGACGCTGCAACCACAGTACAGATTCCACTGATCATATGTCCGGTCTGTGTGTTATTGGTCCATACAAGTCTCTTCTTGTTTGTGGGTCTCAGTAGTGGCTTCTTTGCACCAATTCAACCATAAAAGCCGCTTCTTGCAGTCTCCTCTGAACAGTCGATGTTGAGATGTGTCTGCTACTTGTGAATTATTTCTTACATTTGTTATCTGAGGTGCTGACAATGCGTTTTCTAAGGCTGGTAACTGATGAACTTATCCTCTGCAGCAGAGGTAATTTTTTTTTTTCCTGGGGTGACCCTCATGAGTGCCAGTTTCAGCACAGTAAGTGATAATTTTCATGACTGCACTTGAGGATACCTTCAAGGTTCTAGCAATTTTCCAGATTGACTTTCAGGTCTTAAAGTAATGGACTGATGTTTCTCTTTTCGGAGGAGAGTGGTTCTTGCCATATTCTGTAGTAGAAGAGTTATGGAATAGAGTTCAGCACTACATGGAACAGTATACCAACCATGCCTCTGGAAACACTTTCTGAAGGACGGTGATTCCACAAATGAACTCTTGATGAGGAGACCTTCTCTATGGAAGCCATTCCAGGTGACGACCTGATGAAGCTGCTGGAGAGAATGTCGAACAAGGTGTAAAGCTGTCATAACGGAGATAGAAAATCTAAGGTGGAACTTATTCTGGATTGTTTTACACATGTTTTTTTACTTATTTTCATATACGTTCCTTCCTTCCTGGTATTGCTGCCTTCGGTCTGAATCAATAATGTGCACATTCCAACAACAAGAAAAACCATGTAACATGAGCGCTGCAGGTTTACCAGCGGCCAAGAATAAACAATATCATGAGATTGCCATGGGAAGTATGCTTTTTTTCCTAATTTTATTCATTGAACTGCAGACACTGGACAACTACCATAATGTCTCCCATACACCGCACACGTGGGATTCCTGTTCTTCCTTCCTTAGTTAGTACACAGACAGAAGCAGCACCATGGAGAGCATTATAGATTAGGACTGAGCAGTGTGGATGTGAATCCAACTCTGGAGGAGTGAGATAAAAGACTTGTTTTCTCTTACCTCTTCCCTTCGCCATAGAGGTTAATAGAAGGTATAACCTGACACTACACTGAGCTGACAGACCAAATTGATCAAGACTGAGTTAGATGTGGAACGGTCCGTGAATAGTGAGATTAGGAGGTGGGAAGGAAGGATCAGTAATGTAATGCATGTACACAGTGACTGCACCAGCAGAATAGTGAGTGCAGCTCTGGAGTATAATACAGGATGTAACTCAGGATCAGTAATGTAATGTATGTACACAGTGACTCCACCAGCAGAATAGTAAGTGCAGCTCTGGAGTATAATACAGGATGTAACTCAGGATCAGTAATGTAATGTATGTACACAGTGACTGCACCAGCAGAATAGTGAGTGCAGCTCTGGAGTATAATACAGGATGTAACTCAGGATCAGTACAGGATCAGTAATGTAATGTATGTACACAGTGACTGCCCCAGCAGAATAGTGAGTACAGCTCTGGGGTATAATACAGGATGAGTAATGAGTCTCTCCATACTGTACATATTACTTCTGTATGCAGACTGTGTAAAGATGGACAATCCCTGTAAGTAAGGAGCCTGCCCTGTAGTTGTCTTGCTGTACACAATTACCTATAGGTGGGTTATCGGGATACAGTTGCGTTTCCAGTGTTCTCCACCAGCCGCACATTATACACACTCTGCAGGCTGGAGACGAGGATGTGTACAGGGATGAGAATTACTTTTCACGGCTAATTTCAGCCATGTCCTGCATTCTACACGAGACTCGGGATAATTAGGACAGAACGCCATTTGCGTTGCTCTGTCAGGGTCTAGATAAACCAGACTCGCAGCTGTGCACATAATAAGGTCGCTGCACCCCCCCCCCTCCCCGCTACAGTAACAAGAGGAACTCAGCGCCTTCCCAAATCAATTATGGATGAACTCCAGACATAAAGCACCAGCACACAGCAGCCCGGACCATGGGGGAGATCAAGCGCTGAGGTGTGGAGGTGCCCATACATATCAGAGGGGGCCGAGAATGTACAAGACACTACTGTTAGTGCGCCCTACCACCCTGCTTCCAAACCTGGAATAAGCATAAATTAAATGGTTAATTCTAGCTTACATCCAGTCCCATGTGCTACAAGGGACATGCAAAAGACCAAAAAGTAGGGGGACGAGACCGTTCTCTTCCGTTTGCTTGATCTGATTTATAAACAGGTCATAGATTTATATCAATATATTGTATGAAAAACATTTATAAATCTGTGACATTACTGATCCTGAGTTACACCCTGTATTATACTCCAGAGCTGCACTCACTATTCTGCTGGTGCAGTCACTGTGTACATACATTACATTACTGATCCTGTACTGATCCTCAGTTACATCCTGTATTATACTCCAGAGCTGCACTCACTATTCTGCTGGTGCAGCCACTGTGTACATACATTACATTACTGATCCTGAGTTACATCCTGTATTATACTCCAGAGCTGCACTCACTATTCTGCTGGTGCAGTCACTGTGTACATACATTACATTACTGATCCTGTACTGATCCTCAGTTACATCCTGTATTATACTCCAGAGCTGCACTCACTATTCTGCTGGTGCAGCCACTGTGTACATACATTACATTACTGATCCTGTACTGATCCTCAGTTACATCCTGTATTATACTCCAGAGCTGCACTCACTATTCTGCTGGTGCAGCCACTGTGTACATACATTACATTACTGATCCTGAGTTACATCCTGTATTATACTCCAGAGCTGCACTCACTATTCTGCTGGTGCAGTCACTGTGTACATACATTACATTACTGATCCTGTACTGATCCTCAGTTACATCCTGTATTATACTCCAGAGCTGCACTCACTATTCTGCTGGTGCAGCCACTGTGTACATACATTACATTACTGATCCTGAGTTACATCCTGTATTATACTCCAGAGCTGCACTCACTATTCTGCTGGTGCAGTCACTGTGTACATACATTACTGATCCTGTACTGATCCAGAGTTACATCCTGTATTATACTCCAGAGCTGCACTCACTATTCTGCTGGTGCAGTCACTGTGTACATACATTACATTACTGATCCTGAGTTGCATCCTGTATTATACTCCAGAGCTGCACTCACTATTCTGCTGGTGCAGTCACTGTGTACATACATTACTGATCCTGTACTGATCCAGAGTTACATCCTGTATTATATTCCAGAGCTGCACTCACTATGTACATACATTACATTACTGATCCTGAGTTACATCCTGTATTATACTCCAGAGCTGCACTCACTATTCTGCTGGTGCAGTCACTGTGTACATACATTACTGATCCTGTACTGATCCCGAGTTACATCCTGTATTATACTCCAGAGCGGCACTCACTATTCTGCTGGAGCAGTCACTGTGTACATACATTACTGATCCTGAGTTACATCCTGTATTATACTCTGGAGCTGCACTCACTATTCTGCTGGTGCAGTCACTGTGTACATACATTACATTACTGATCCTGAGTTACAGCCTGTATTATACTCCAGAGCTGCACTCACTATTCTGCTGGTGCAGTCACTGTGTACATACATTACTGATCCTGTACTGATCCTGAGTTACATCCTGTATTATACTCCAGAGCTGCACTCACTATTCTGCTGGAGCAGTCACTGTGTACATACATTACTGATCCTGAGTTACATCCTGTATTATACTCCAGAGCTGCACTCACTATTCTGTTGGTGCAGTCACTGTGTACATACATTACTGATCCTGAGTTACATCCTGTATTATACTCTGGAGCTGCACTCACTATTCTGCTGGTGCAGTCACTGTGTACATACATTACATTACTGATCCTGAGTTACATCCTGTATTATACTCCAGAGCTGCACTCACTATTCTGCTGGTGCAGTCACTGTGTACATACATTACTGATCCTGTACTGATCCAGAGTTACATCCTGTATTATACTCCAGAGCGGCACTCACTATTCTGCTGGTGCAGTCACTGTGTACATACATTACTGATCCTGAGTTACATCCTGTATTATACTCCAGAGCTGCACTCACTATTCTGCTGGTGCAGTCACTGTGTACATACATTACATTACTGATCCTGAGTTACATCCTGTATTATACTCCAGAGCTGCACTCACTATTCTGCTGGAGCAGTCACTGTGTACATACATTACATTACTGATCCCGAGTTACATCCTGTATTATACTCCAGAGCTGCACTCACTATTCTGCTGGTGCAGTCACTGTGTACATACATTACATTACTGATCCTGTACTGATCCCGAGTTACATCCTGTATTATACTCCAGAGCGGCACTCACTATTCTGCTGGTGCAGTCACTGTGTACATACATTACATTACTGATCCTGAGTTACATCCTGTATTATACTCCAGAGTTGCACTCACTATTCTGCTGGAGCAGTCACTGTGTACATACATTACATTACTGATCCTGAGTTACATCCTGTATTATACTCCAGAGCTGCACTCACTATTCTGCTGGTGCAGTCACCGTGTACATACATTACATTACTGATCCTGTACTGATCCTGAGTTACATCCTGTATTATACTCCAGAGCTGCACTCACTATTCTGCTGGTGCAGTCACTGTGTACATACATTACTGATCCTGAGTTACATCCTGTATTATACTCCAGAGCTGCACTCACTATTCTGCTGGTGCAGTCACTGTGTACATACATTACATTTCTGATCCTGAGTTACATCCTGTATTACACTCCAGAGCTGCACTCACTATTCTGCTGGTGCAGTCACTGTGTACATACATTACATTACTGATCCTGAGTATTATACATCCTGTATTATACTCCAGAGCTGCACTCGCTATTCTGCTGGTGCAGTCACTGTGTACATACATTACACTACTGATCCTGTACTGATCCTGAGTTACATCCTGTATTATACCCCAGAGCTGCACTCACTATTCTGGTGGTGCAGTCACTGTGTACATACATTACATTACTGATCCTGAGTTACATCCTGTATTATACTCCAGAGCTGCACTCACTATTCTGCTGGTGCAGTCACTGTGTACATACATTACATTACTGATCCTGAGTTACCTCCTGTATTATACTCCAGAGCTGCACTCACTATTCTGGTGGTGCAGTCACTGTGTACATACATTACATTACTGATCCTGAGTTACATCCTGTATTATACTCCAGAGCTGCACTCACTATTCTGCTGGTGTAGTCACTGTGTACATACATTACATTACTGATCCTGAGTTACATCCTGTATTATACTCCAGAGCTGCACTCACTATTCTGCTGGTGCAGTCACTGTGTACATACATTACATTACTGATCCTGAGTTACCTCCTGTATTATACTCCAGAGCTGCACTCACTATTCTGCTGGTGGAGTCACTGTGTACATACATTACTGATCCTGTACTGATCCCGAGTTACATCCTGTATTATACTCCAGAGCTGCACTCACTATTCTGCTGGTGCAGTCACTGTGTACATACATTACATTACTGATCGTGAGTTACATCCTGTATTATACTCCAGAGCTGCACTCACTATTCTGCTGGTGCAGTCACTGTGTACATACATTACATTACTGATCGTGAGTTACATCCTGTATTATACCCCAGAGCTGCACTCACTATTCTGCTGGTGCAGTCACTGTGTACATACATTACATTACTGATCGTGAGTTACATCCTGTATTATACTCCAGAGCTGCACTCACTATTCTGGTGGTGCAGTCACTGTGTACATACATTACATTACTGATCCTGAGTTACATCCTGTATTATACTCCAGAGCTGCACTCACTATTCTGCTGGTGCAGTCACTGTGTACATACATTACATTACTGATCCTGAGTTACCTCCTGTATTATACTCCAGAGCTGCACTCACTATTCTGCTGGTGGAGTCACTGTGTACATACATTACTGATCCCGAGTTACATCCTGTATTATACTCCAGAGCTGCACTCACTATTCTGCTGGTGCAGTCACTGTGTACATACATTACATTACTGATTCTGAGTTACATCCTGTATTATACTCCAGAGCTGCATTCACTATTCTGCTGGTGCAGTCACTGTGTACATACATTACATTACTGATTCTGAGTTACATCCTGTATTATACTCCAGAGCTGCATTCACTATTCTGCTGGTGCAGTCACTGTGTACATACATTACATTACTGATCCTGAGTTACATCCTGTATTATACTCCAGAGCTGCACTCACTATTCTGCTGGTGCAGTCACTGTGTACATACATTACATTACTGATTCTGAGTTACATCCTGTATTATACTCCAGAGCTACACTCACTATTCTGGTGGTGCAGTCACTGTGTACATACATTACATTACTGATCCTGAGTTACCTCCTGTATTATACTCCAGAGCTGCACTCACTATTCTGCTGGTGCAGTCACTGTGTACATACATTACATTACTGATCCTGTACTGATCCTGAGTTACATCCTGTATTATACTCCAGAGCTGCACTCACTATTCTGCTGGTGCAGTCACTGTGTACATACATTACATTACTGATCCTGAGTTACATCCTGTATTATACTCCAGAGCTGCACTCACTATTCTGCTGGTGCAGTCACAGTGTACATACATTACATTACTGATCGTGAGTTACATCCTGTATTATACTCCAGAGCTGCACTCACTATTCTGCTGGTGCAGTCACTGTGTACATACATTACATTACTGATCGTGAGTTACATCCTGTATTATACCCCAGAGCTGCACTCACTATTCTGCTGGTGCAGTCACTGTGTACATACATTACATTACTGATCCTGAGTTACTGCCCCTTTAAGGGAGACAAGTGCTTGCACAGACGATCAGTTCGGGGTCATCTGATCCGCCTGCTTAGTAAGTGCTATGAGATGACACTATTGATGGAGAATTGGAGAAGGCGGAGGACACGTGGAGCCCGTGACTTGCAGTCAGTGTGGTGCGGGCTCCGGGCCCCTCTCACGGTTAATGTCAGAGCGGCCCCATAAGTCACCACCGGATCACCTCCGAAAATCAATTAGCTAATTGGCTGAGATCACAGCCCAGGGAGAGGTCTGACTCAGAGGAGCCCCATCTGCCGCCGGCGCAGGGGACCAGCAGATGAGCAAACGTTACTGCTGAGACAGAGGGCAGAACAGAGTATCACACAGCAGAGGCTTAGATACAGTATCCCAGCAGCGGGATAATACACCACAGGCTTAGCTAATCTGGACCAGCGGTGGTAATAGTTATAGAGGTGCAAAGCAGGCCATTGTGGGGAGCAAAAAGGAGCAAAGTAAAAGAAACTAATACTATTTATGCACTATATGGCAGTATTCTGTTGGTGCTATATGGTAGTATTTGGCAGCATTGTGAAGGTTTAATATGGCAGTATCATGAGGGTTGTGCATGTTAGTACTATATGGTGGTATCATGAATATTGTTCATGATTACACTATCTGGCGGTATACAAGGGCTATACCTGGAGGTATTTAATGGAGGTACTAAGTTGTATATGGCGGTATAATAAGGGTTATATATAGCGGCATTATGAGGGTTGTGTGAGGTACTGTATGACTATTAGGGTTATATATGGCAGTATCATGTGGACTGGAATTTGGAGAAAATTTGCTTAGAAATGGCTACTTGGCTTGTTGCACAGGGCCCAGTTTCTATGCCCAGCCGATTATATCATACATTATAGGATTAAAGGGGTTGTCCAGCCTTGGGGTACTAGTCTGCAGTCACTGTGTGTGCCATCAGGATTCTCCGATGCTGAACCAGTGAGCTGTGGGCACGTGACTGCATATATGCAATTACATGCAGACTAGTCGTGATGTGGATAAGTCTAGTTGGAATGTGGCCAGGAGTATACATATTCCTTCTCCTGGAGCATCCTGACCGCGCACAGAGACTGCAGATCTGTACCCCAATACCAGACAACCCCTTTAAAATACCAGAGCTCAGCAGACAGTATCACACATGATTGGCCTAGATACAAAGCTCAGCTGCACTCCATCCCTGATGACTGCATTATAATGACTTTGTAAAGCAGGACATGATGGGTGGAGACGGAGTAGTTGTGTGCAATTCCTGTGCCTTCCTCTCCTCTTCAGGACGCGTCTCGGATGACTAAAGTAATATCAGGTAATAACCGAACAGAGATTATACTGCATCTAAATATATCTCACCTGTCATACACGTCTATAGGAGCAGAGGATCACGGGAGGCGTGCACATTATAGCAATCATAACATGGCGGCACTATTACACAGAGCAGAAAAGACTTTCATCTTCTGTTCTATACCCTGCACTGCCAAAACTATGTGCACCCCCAATATCACACCTGGACGGTGGTACCACCATACAGTCTCCTGCCATTGGTCACACACCATACTAGGATTCATCCCTCCTGACACCGGAGACGGCGTCTTTACACCAATACAGCAGCCGCTTGGCATTGAGAATTAAAAGTGAGAATTTTAAATTAAAAAAAAAAAAAAAAAAAAATTATAAAAATAATTTTGCGCCTCCCTATTTATCGGGGAAAAAAACCAAAACAAACAGGTTTCCATGTATTCTCCTGCCCCCGGGCTCCTTGTAGAGAGGGGTCACGTAGGAGGTGAGGCGGATCAGCCCCCTGTCCTCCTCCTGACTTGTGACTTCACTCATTTTGATTACATTTCTGATTAGCTGCCGCGCGCCCGGCCAGAAATAGCAACCGGCGGCCACAGACGGCACATGATGTTCACATTGGACAGATGCCACGCCAAATCATTAAGATGGATATCGCCTCTCCTGCGCAACATCGCTCACAATGCCGTCAGCTGGAGCTCCAGCTTTTACGGCGGAGACGCCCATTTTCTACAAAAATCCATCTTCCTCCCTCCTCCTCCTCCTGAAAAATCTACTCCATAAAAAGTAACGCATATATTAACCCCTTCACGACCAGCCGATTAAGGTTGTTTTTTTTTTTTGCGCCTTCGTTTTTATTTTTTTTCCTGTAGTTTTCATTAATACCTGTTCGGGGTGCACATCACAAATTGTTAATCCCTTTTTAATTGCATTTTTTTTTTGGGGGGGGGGGGTGTGGCGAGGAGTTTGGGGCGGTTTCACCGCAAACTTGCTTTTTTTTTCAGTGTAGATTTTAATTCATTTTAGAATTAATGTGGGGATGCCAAAACTTATTATTTTCTATATTTCTTTATATTAAAAGCAAAAAAAAAAAAGAGGGAGGGAAAGATTTAAAACTTGTAATTTTTCATATATAATTATTTTTTTTATTTTTTAGTCCCCTTCAAGGGGACTTTAACCTGCAATTATAAGATCACACCTATGATTGACAGGAGCATTTAAATAAATATCATCAATTGTAGCCAGAGACTATCTCTGCTGTTGCGGGCAGATGCTGGCTGTGTATTACACCCGGCATGTACGTGTACAGCAGGGTGCGCAAAGGGGTTAAAAAGCTCAGAAAAATATGATTGCATCACAGAAAAGGAGATATGGAGCAATATTTTTTATCCTGTGGTCCCCATCCTCTGTAGAAGATAAGAAAACTGTACAGAAGTTTTTGTAAATCTAGCTGAAGAAAATATAAAAAACTTTTTGTTTTGGTTGACACCATCCCTATAGGACAAATTGTTTGGCGCCCCATCTCCCGGGTGACCCCCGGGCGCGCCAACTCCCAGGGTCCCTCATCTCCCTACTTATGTTGATTCTTGATGTTCTGCGGCTATGAGTGATATTTCTCAGAGACCACCTCACCAGAAGGACTAGCATTGGCTATAAAAACTTAATAGGTAAAAGGTTTGCAACAACTGTACTCAATTGATACAATGTGTTGGCGCAGGGAAAACGTAACAAATTTGCAGCGAATGAGAGATTCCTGCGCCTGGTGTGATAAGATCACAGAGGATCAGCTACACTGGACACGACAGGTAAAAAAAAAAAAAACAGCAGAAGTATTCGGTCAAGAAAGACAGAACTTCTACCATCCGGGTATAAGGAAGACAATTCAGTGCAGAGACGAGAAGCAGAGATCTTGCAGAGCATTAAAGTTAATAAGTCTACAACACTAAAAAAAATAAATTATATAGCGAAACACATGTTAAGACTAATTTACCTAAAACAAAAAGTGATAAAGAATAATTGTAAATCAGAAATAAAACTATGAAAGTAATAACACAAAGCAGAATACACAGAACTGTCCAGACGGAATCTGATGTGAACAGCCAGTTACTGCCGCTGCTCCGAGCGCTGCCGGGGAACTTATCCGTGCAATCGAGTTAACATCTGTCCGAGAATGAACATAGAATAAAAACTAAAAAGGCAAAGTAATAACGCGTCCATTCCTAGAGAAAGCAAAAAACGTTACACTGTAAAACATAACTGAATGGACAAAACTACTATAATACTGCCCCTATGTACAAGAATATAACTACTATAATACTACCCCCTATGTACAAGAATAGAACTACTATAATACTGCCCCCATGTACAAGAATATAACTACTATAATACTGCTCCTATGTACAAGAATATAACTACTATAATACTGCTCCCTATGTACAAGAATATAACTACTATAATACTGTCCCCTATGTACAAGAATATAACTACTATAATACTGCTCCCTATGTACAAGAATATAACTACTATAATACTGCCCCTATGTACAAGAATATAACAACTATAATACTGCCCCTATGTACAAGAATATAACTACTATAATACTGTCCCCTATGTACAAGAATATAACTACTATAATACTGCTCCTATGTACAAGAATATAACAACTATAATACTGCCCCCTATGTAAAAGAATATAACTACTATAATACTGCCCCTATGTACAAGAATATAACAACTATAATACTGCCCCTATGTACAAGAATATAACTACTATAATACTGTCCCCTATGTACAAGAATATAACTACTATAATACTGCTCCTATGTACAAGAATATAACTACTATAATACTGCCCCTATGTACAAGAATATAACAACTATAATACTGCTCCTATGTACAAGAATATAACAACTATAATACTGCCCCCTATGTAAAAGAATATAACTACTATAATACTGCCCCTATGTAAAAGAATATAACTACTATAATACTGCCTCTATGTACAAGAATATAACTACTATAATACTGCTCTTATGTACAAGAATATAACTACTATAATACTGCCCCTATGTACAAGAATATAACTACTATAATACTGCTCCTATGTACAAGAATATAACTACTATAATACTGCCCCTATGTACAAGAATATAACTACTATAATACTGCCCACTATGTACAAGAATATAACTACTATAATACTGCCCCCTATGTACAAGAATATAACTACTATAATACTGCTCCTATGTACAAGAATATAACTACTATAATACTGCCCCCTATGTACAAGAATATAACTACTATAATACTGCTCCTATGTACAAGAATATAACTACTATAAATACTGCCCCTATGTACAAGAATATAACTACTATAATACTGCTCCCTATGTACAAGAATATAACTACTATAATACTGCCCCTATGTACAAGAATATAACTACTATAATACTGCCCCCTATGTACAAGAATATAACTACTATAATACTGCTCCCTATGTACAAGAATATAACTACTATAATACTGCCCCTATGTACAAGAATATAACTACTATAATACTGCCCCCTATGTACAAGAATATAACTACTATAATACTGCTCCCTATGTACAAGAATATAACTACTATAATACTGCTCCTACGTACAAGAATATAACTACTATAATACTGCTCTTATGTACAAGAATATAACTACTATAATACTGCCCCTATGTACAAGAATATAACTACTATAATACTGCTCCTATGTACAAGAATATAACTACTATAATACTGCCCCTATGTACAAGAATATAACTACTATAATACTGCCCACTATGTACAAGAATATAACTACTATAATACTGCCCCCTATGTACAAGAATATAACTACTATAATACTGCTCCTATGTACAAGAATATAACTACTATAATACTGCCCCCTATGTACAAGAATATAACTACTATAATACTGCTCCTATGTACAAGAATATAACTACTATTAATACTGCTCCCTATGTACAAGAATATAACTACTATAATACTGCCCCCTATGTACAAGAAAATAACTACTATAAATACTGCCCCTATGTACAAGAATATAACTACTATAATACTGCTCCCTATGTACAAGAATATAACTACTATAATACTGCCCCCTATGTACAAGAATATAACTACTATAAATACTGCCCCTATGTACAAGAATATAACTACTATAATACTGCTCCCTATGTACAAGAATATAACTACTATAATACTGCCCCTATGTACAAGAATATAACTACTATAATACTGCCCCCTATGTACAAGAATATAACTACTATAATACTGCTCCCTATGTACAAGAATATAACTACTATAATACTGCCCCTATGTACAAGAATATAACTACTATAATACTGCCCCCTATGTACAAGAATATAACTACTATAATACTGCTCCCTATGTACAAGAATATAACTACTATAATACTGCTCCTACGTACAAGAATATAACTACTATAATACTGCTCCTACGTACAAGAATATAACTACTATAAATACTGCCCCTATGTACAAGAATATAACTACTATAATACTGCCCCTATGTACAAGAATATAACTACTATAATACTGCCCCTACGCACAACAAAGGTAGAAATACACGGAGAAGCTGAGGGATCTGTACTCCGTAACAATCTGTGATTTGATCCTGAATTTTTTCATTCTTGGCATATCTGGAATAAACAATTCTCTTGTGAGGGAACAGATAAGCCTCAGTGATTTAATCTCAGTCTCTGAGTAAAAAAAAAAAAAAAAACAACAAAATACGAGTGGAACATAAGAGCTTGGAGCTTCTGCATTAAAATGGTGAAAAAAATAAAATAATATTCATGTAGCCGAGCGCGTTACTGAATATTGATTATTTTTTATAGATTTTCTGCTCTCAGGATAATGTATCTAATCTCTTGTCTCGGCTGCAGCCCATGTATCGTCCTATGTGCAGGATCTGTGATACATTTACTAATATTTGCGTTTTTTTCACAATTCTCTACACCCTGTGCTGGAGGCGTCAGTGATGGCGGCTCAGGAATCAGATCTTGTCCCCGGCACTCGGCCTCCCCAGCACAGACGCTGCCGTCCTCAGGTCCCCTCTAGGAGGAATGTCACCAAGACTTAAAATGCCCCTCGTGCCATTCCCAGGACTCCATCGCTGGAGACGCCGTCTGCAGACGTCACCGCAAACCCAGACAGCTAGGATACCTCACCTGTCCCCATGGCTCCTGCGCTATATATAGGGCACTTCCCCTTTAAAAAAATATCTTCCACATGATGGGGTTAGATACACAGCTGATAGTATCACACATGATGGGGTTAGATACACGGCTCAGCTGACAGTATCACACATGATGGGGTTAGATACACGGCTCAGCAGACAGTATCACACAGGAGAGGATTAGATACACGGCTCAGCAGACAGTATCACACAGGATAGGATTAGATACACGGCTCAGCAGACAGTATCACACAGGATAGGATTAGATACACTGCTCAGCAGACAGTCTCATGTATAAGAGGCTTAGATACACAGCTCAGCAGACAGTCTCATCTATGAGAGGCTTAGATACACGGCTCAGCAGACAGTATCACACAGGATAGGATTAGATACAGCTCAGCAGACAGTATCACACAAGAGGTTTAGATACACGGCTCAGCAGATAGTATTACATGCTAGGATTAGATGCAGTAGCTCAGCAGACAGTAGCAAGTGATTATTACACATAAGCTTAGATACAACAGCTCAGACATCACCATCCATGAAAGTATTGGATACAGCAGCTCAAGTGACATCATGCATCGTAGCATTAGATACGCATCTCAGCAGACAGTATCCCATATGACAGGCTCAGAAAGCAGTATCACATATTATAGGATTAGATACAGTCTGCTGATTCACTGTATCACACATAATGAGCTCAGATGCAGGGCTCAGCAGACTATCACATCATAGGCTTAGATACACAAATTCCCATAGACTGCGGTGATTTATCGGATCGCCCCCCAGCTCACCCCGTAGAATTTGTCGCTGCGCAGACTCCGGGGGGCGGCGGGAGCGGTGACGGGAAACCATGCAGACGTTCACATTCACCTTGAGATGACGAGTTCCCCCTGAACTAATGGCGCATCATCATCGCTGATCAATAAGTATCTGACAGCTTCTCCGAGGCCCAGAACGTCCCAGACGAGAGGTCGACACGCAAAGAGAAAAGGAACATACGACACCCGGAGGGGCTCCGCCTGGGGGGGCTCAGCCGAGTCACACTCACCCCCTACATTACATCTACACAACTATATTTTATTTGAAGGATATCCTAGGAGGCCACACAGACTGCATTCACTTCTCATAGTTAAGACCTAGTTAAAGGGGTCCTCAACCAATCCTCCCTCATTACAAAGTATGTCAGTCAGCAAGCAACCTATGAAACCTGGCAGTAAGTGTTTGGTTTCCCTGCAGCGCCATCACAGGAGAACTGACACATTACACAGCATTCATACAGTGGCATGTAAAAGTTTAGGCACCCCTGGTCAAAATTTCAGTTATTGTGAACAGTTGAAGATGAAATCATCTCTAAAAAGGCCAGAAGTTAAAGAGGACATTTCCTTTGTATTTTAGGCAAAAAATATAAGAATATATTATATTAGGAAAGGTCAGGTGATGCAAATTTCACAACTTCTATAAAAATTCAGCCTCCTCTAACCTTGTGCCAAAGACCAGCAGCCATGGGTTCTTCTAAGCAGCTGCCGAGCACTCAGAAAATGGTGGAGGCCACAAAGCAGGAGAAGGCTAGAAGAAGATAAAGCGAAAGTTGCCTTTTCCTTAGTTTGAAATGTAATTAAGAAATGGCAGTTACCAGGAACAGAGGAGGTCAAGATAAGGTCCGGAAGACCAAGCTAAATTTCAGTGAGAGATGCTCATAGGATTGCTAGAGAGTAGTGTTGAGCGAGTATGTTCTGTTTCGAGTATGCTCGGGCCGAGCTCTGAGTATTTATAGCTGCTCGGTGATATGGTTGAATCGCTCCCGTGTGCATGATTTGCAACTGTTTGACAGCTTTATTACATGTGAGGAATGTCTATTTCTTACACATTCCTCACATGTAGTAAAACTGTCAAACAGTCGCAAATCATGCACACGGGAGCGATTCAACCATATCACCGAGCAGCTGTAAATACTCGGAGCTCGGCCCGAGCATACTCACCAAAAGGGTTAATAAAACATACTCGCTCAACACTACTAGAGAGGCAAATCAGAACCCCCGCTTGACTGCAAAAGACCTTCAGAAAGATTTTGCAGACTCTGGATTTGTGGTACATTGTTCTACTGTTCAGAGACACCTGCACAAATATGGCCTTCATGGGAGAGACATCAGAAGAAAACCTCTCCTGCGTCCTCACCATATTCTTCAGTGTCAGAAGAATGCAAAAATAACATCTAAACAAGCCTGATGTATTTTGATAGCAAGTCCTGTGGACCGAGGAGGTAAAATAGAACTCTTTGGCCACAATGATCAAAGGTATGTATGGAGAAAAAAGGGCATGGAATTTCAGCAAAAGAACATCTCGCCAACCATTAAGCATGGTGGTGGATCTATCATGCTTTGGGGTTGTGTTGCAACATTTCACTGGTAGAGGGAAGAATGGATTCAATGACATTTCAACAAATTCTTGATGCAAACATAAGACCATCTGTAAAAAAGCTGAAGGTGAAAAGAGGATGATTCTACAAATGGATAATGATCCTAAACACACGTCAAAATCCACAACAGACGACCTCAAAAGGCACAAGCTGAAGGTTTGAAAATGGCTCTCAGTCCCCTGATCTGAACATCATTGAAAATCTGTGGCTAGACCTCAAAATAGAGAATGCACAGAAATCACAATAGTAATTTTGACCAGGGGTGCCCAAACTTTTACATGCCACTGTATCAATAGGCCATATATGCAATGCAGGACAAGTCCTCCAGAGGGAGGGACGCTCTGTATAGTCGCTCTCCACGCTGGATCCTGAACAGAGGACCCCCCTAAATTTTCAAGAATTCAGCTGGCTTTCAGTGAATGGTAACATCCACAGGCTGAGGACACATGTAGACCTAAATCTTCCCTCCTTTGAGAGTTTATCATAACTGCATCCAGGAGGGATCATCGTCTCTTAACCAGATTCAAGATCTCTGCTTGCTGTCAGCATATGAGAACATTACTCCTTACATCCCATGGGCTGGAACAAGAAAGTGCAGTCCTAATAATTCTCTGGAAGTTTGTCACAATTTAATCTAGTGGAGATAATCTTCTTTACCAAACTCAAGAGCTCTGCTGGCTTTCAGTGAATTGTAACATTGCTTCCAATATCCAATACTTCTGTAGATAATCTGATCACATCAGCTGCACAAATCTCTCTCCTGTTCATAGTTTGTTACATTTTACCTGCACTGCCACAATGTATCATCCTGGGGTCCTCTCCATCTACCTCCTACTGACTGGCTTTGAGTGTAAAGAAGAATGTGATATTCACTGACAGCAAGCAGAGATCTTGGGGGGGAGCGGGGGGCAGATGCCCTTTGTTTCAATAAAATTCCACCCTATCAGTATGGTACACAATATTGGAATAAGTCATTGTCCGCCCGTGATGGCAGGGCGCTCGTCTAGCCGCACCGCAGGGTGCTGGACGCCATGTTTGCTATCGCACAAAAAAAATAAAAAATTCTCCTAACGAGACAGTATGCATCCGGTCGGTTTAATTTACTTTGCGAACTGTAATTTGCTGAGTGAATTTCATACATCTCCCGGCCCCCGGGCACAGAAGCCGATGGGAGATAAACGGCATAAAGAGCCCGAAAGCCACCGCCGTAATCACAATGACTTGTATCTCACTGGACCCAATCCCGCTAAGTGCTGACGAGGAGCGAGCGGGATGTACCACCGCCAGGGACAGACATGGCTACAATGTGACTAAGCGGGAAAAACACGCCAGGAGATGCCCAGGTTATACCAGCCGTACCTATATAATTATATGCAGAAGATGCCCAGGTTATACCAGCTGTACATATATAATTATATACAGAAGATGCCCAGGTTATACCAGCTGTACATAGATCATTATATACAGGAGATGCCCAGGTTATACCAGCTGTACATACATAATAGACAGGAGATGCCCAGGTTATACCAGCTGTACATACATACATAATAGACAGGAGATGCCCAGGTTATACCAGCTGTACATACATACATAATAGACAGGAGATGCCCAGGTTATACCAGCTGTACATACATACATAATACACAGGAGATGCCCAGGTTATACCAGCTGTACATACATACATAATACACAGGAGATGCCCAGGTTATACCAGCTGCAGATATATCTAAAGCTCATTCTTCCGTCCCTTTCGCTCAGATGCGGCTGGTACGTGGAGCTCCCGGAGGACGGCTCTGCACCATACAGTCGCTCACATTCTCTGTACTTGCACATAAGTCACTAGGATCCTTATAGCGGCTTTTATAGGACGTCAGTGCTTATATAAAATTGTAAAGTGCTGCAGAATATGTTGGCGCTATAACTAATAACCCTTCTTGTATTCTCTCGGTGCAGCAGGTGCAGAGGTCTCGGTGACCTTGGCAGAGAACAGATCTCAGGTTCCCTGGACCAGCTCCAGCAGGGGGTGCGGAGGATGTGATCGGCCGGTCACCATCGTGCAGGTGCTTTACTTCCCAGCAACTACAAACACTCATCATCTTGTTAATTGGACGCATGTAGAGGTCTGCGGAGGTGCGACACGTGGCTGCACAGACCTGATGAGGTATCACACAGTCCTGATCAGCACTCACAGCCCGGGGATTTTGGGGAACTTTCATTGTTGGGAGTAAACAGGTTATACAGTAAAGTAATGAATAGTAGTGTGAACATGGCCAAGGAACCAGGAGGGTTAAAAGGAGTAATAAAAAAAACCTTTTGTTCATATCAGGTTTGTGTCTTAGAGGATTTAAAAGTTATTATATCAGGGTTATTTTTTTATTAATAAAATATAACTAACTTCCTCTATTTTTAGGAATAGTTTTCAGCAGGCTCCGTATCATCACAGGCAAAATTACAATGTCAGGTAACACCTCCATACACCGCTAATAAAGGGATCCACCATTCACAATAGGTGATGTCACAGCTCACCTCCTCCTGTACAATGACTGATAACACCTCTATATACAGTGGATAACAGGATCCACCATTCACAATAGGTGAGGTCACAGCTCACCTCCTCCTCCTGTACAATGACTGATAACACAGGATCCACCATTCACAATAGGTGATGTCACAGCTCACCTCCTCCTCTTGTACAATGACTGATAACACCTCTATATACAGTGGATAACACAGGATCCACCATTCACAATAGGTGATGTCACAGCTCACCTCCTCCTCCTCCTGTACAATGACTGATAACACCTCTATATACAGTGGATAACACAGGATCCACCATTCACAATGAGATGTCCTCGCCAGCAAGTGAGCTGTGACATTATGTAAAGTCAGATGTGCAGATTAATCCTCTCCTCCCAGTGACTCCACATAAACACCTAAACTGCTGAAAACGACATGAGGGCAGCACAGAACACAGTGTGCCGGAATAAGGAGGCATCTGCTCCAGCACATATTGTACTGGCAGCTTAATTTTGAGGTGAGGAAGATGTAAACTATCATCCTGCCTCCTTAAACATAGTTTGTGTTGCAATTTCTTTTCATTTCCATTCCTGTTCACATCTAGAGGCGTCAACCTCATCTCTTCCTGGTTCTTCTCACAGCTGAGGGTCTGGTACACTTGTACCCAGTTTTGGACATCCTCTGAGGCAGCAGACACACCCTGTGCTCAGATCTGTCCCTTCCTGATAGTTTGCTACAATGTATCAGTGCAGGTAAAAGGTCTCATTCTGGAGTCTGATCAGCTCACAGATTTTATAGATTGGATACAATTGTGACAAACCCTCAGCTGTGAGCAGTGTGAGATCTGGGCATTTCTTTTTTTTTTTTTTATCTGGATATTTTATTAACTGACGAGAAGCAGAGATCTTACAAAGTGTGAGAGTCAAGAGTCTAAAAAAAAAAAAAAAAAAAAAGTGGAAATTTTGCACCCTACAGGCTTAGATACACGGGTCCAGCATTCAGTATCACGCAACAGGCTTAGATACACGGGTCCAGCATTCAGTATCACGCAACAGGCTTAGATACACGGGTCCAGCATTCAGTATCACACAACAGGCTTAGATACACGGGTCCAGCATTCAGCATCACACAACAGGCTTAGATACACGGGTCCAGCATTCAGCATCACACGCTTAGATACATTGGCCTAATCCACAGTACCTCACATAAGCTTAGATACACAGGTCAGCAAACAGTGCCACACATGACAGACTTGGATACAATGATCTAGTAAACAGGACCACACATATGCTTAGATACAGGTCAGCAGAGAGTATCACATATGATAGAGTGACCAGATAGCATCACACAAGCTGAGATACACAGGTCAGCAGAGAGTATCACACAACAGGCTTGGATACACTAGTCCAGCATTCAGTATCACACATGATATGCTGACCTGTGGATCTCAGCCTTTGGCAGGCTTAGATATAGTGGCCTAGTAAATACGACCTCACATAAGCTTAGATGCACAGGACAGCACACAGTACCACATATGATATGGTAACCATTACACTGTATAATACAAGCTTAGATACACAGGTCAGCAAGCAGTACCACATAAGACTGGCTTAGATACTGTGGCCAAGTATATAGTAGCTCAAACAAGCTTAGATACACCGTTCAGCACACAGTATGACACAACAGGCTTAGATATATTGGTCCAGCATTCAGTATCTCACATGATGGGCTTAGATACAGTGGCATGTTAAACGGTACCACACAAATTTCGATACACACGTCAGCAGAAAGTATCAAATTATACTGTGGCCCTATAGATAGTATCACACAAGCTTAGATACAAAGGTCAGCAGACAGAACCACATATGACAGGCTTAGATACAGTGGCCAGAAGACATATCTCACACAGGCTTAGATACACTAGTACTATATATTACACAGGATGCACGTGTATGACACAATCTATACATCACATCTTGTATCTTAGCTTCTCTGTAAATGTATCTCAGCCATAGGAAAACCAGGACAAAGTTCAAAGACAAAAGCGAAATCCCCTGAACTTTTGCCCAATAACTGAGGATCAAAAGGATGTGAGCGCGTCGCTCCAGAAAGAGCTGCTGCAGTCACACGAGGCCTCAGCGGAGCCCGGCCAACTCTGCCTCCCCCAAAAATCATCCTGTGTAATGAGAAAAACATGGCGGCTTCTTCCAGGAACAGCGCCACCCCTGTCTATTGGTTGTGTGTGGTATCGCAGCTCAGTCTCATTCAATACCAAAAGCAACCTATCTATAAGGGTGGCGCTGTTTCGGGAAGAAAGCAGCCATGTTTTCCTAATCCTGGACAACCTGGGACTATACGCGACCTCTCGCGTTAATAGAGCCAGATGCTAAATGAAATGCTGCCATACTGTGCTGTGCAGTAGGATATGAGTGTGTTAACCAAAGAACACATACTCCAGCAACGGTGCTGCACAAGAAATAAAAATATTAATAAAAATAAATTGTATTATTTTTTATTATTAACAATACCAACTAATACCACTAGAGTGCTAAAAAAAACATCCCTTTATATAGTTAACTAATAACGCCATGCAGTGCTCAAATGCCAACATACTGTCCTCAATACCACCATACAGTGACACATACCAACGTATAGTGCTCAGACTAATGCCGCTATACAGTGATGAAATTAGAGCTTCACACGTGATTATATAATGTATGTTATTTCAATACGTGTGGCTTGACCGCGATTCCAAGCCTTGGGTGCCTAGCTACTGTATATATAAAAAGTCTAGACATCCCTATTAAAAAGTCAGGTTTTTGTCATGCAAGAAAATCCAACCAAAAAGAATAGTCACAGAACTTTTTCCACCTTTAATGTCATCTATGATCTGTACAAATCAATGAGGGGGGATAATAAACTAAAATAATGGTGGTTGCATCAATGTTAACACCCTCTTATAATTGGCTAATTCTGAACACAACCACATCACCAATCACATTTCCCACCCCCATGTTACATAGACGGTACACGACTGCCATCATTTACAGCAATTCTGATTTAGCCCACAAGGTTTCACTGCTCTAGGATTTTCCTCAGTTGCATTATACAGCAAAATCCATAGTTTTTAAACAGCTGACAACACAGCAAAGGGATCTCACTGTTGAAAGTCATCAGTCAGGAGAAAGGAACTTAAAAAAAAAAAAAAAAAAAAGTGTCCAAGGAATTAGATCTACCATAGAACAATGTGAAGAAGTCATCAAGAAGTGGCTGGATATCCCTCAAAAACTGATGAAAAGACTAGAAGAACATTGGGCTGGGGGGCTGACAGGAGACCAACAACTTGAAGAAGCATCAGGAATTTCTGCCAAGTACTGGTTGTGTCATGTGACAATAATCCCCGATATTCTTCATATTTCTGACCTTTGGGGTAGGGTGGCAGGAAGCCTAATCTTACAAGGAAAAATAACCAAGCACGGTTAGGTATTGCCAAAAAGTCCATCACATCTGTAAAAAGCATGTGTTTTGGACTGATGACACCGAGCGAGAATTTTTTGGCCATAATTCCAGAAAACACTGCACATCACCTTAACACCATCCCCACAGTGAGGCATGCTGGAGACAGCCTTGTGCTTTGGGGTTGTTTTTCAGCAGCTTGAACTGTGGTTTTAGTCAAGGTGGAGAGAATTATGGACAGGCAGAAGAAAATCTGAGTTTAGGAATGACCCAACTTGTGCCTAGACCCGAATTGAAGTGAATCTGAAGTGAATCTGACCTGAAGAGGGCACTGTACACAGAAGATGTTCCAATTAACCTGCACCGTAATGCCCAAAATGTGCCCATTGGTAAATCCCAATGCAGTGTTTGGAACCAATCACTCTGCTGAAGAGAAGACCCCATGTAAATAGTGAATTGATCGGGAGGCATAACGTGCCTCAAACCTCGGGGAACTGTCCTGGCGCTGACAATATGACGTCCTGTGATGTCTGAACGCCACAGAGATTCTAACAAGCAAATACTAACGAGGAAGCGAATTCTTCACCTGTATACAAGGAGATGTCACATCCAATCATCTGAGCGGCTCGTACCGCGCACAGTTTAACACATCTGGCGCGGTGCCTCGCTCTCAGCAAACGGGGCCAAAAGACATCGTTCAGAGTCACTCCGACTAATGAGGCTCCATCCAAACCCATCAAAGCCTCAGGGTAAGTCACAGAATCTCATCCTGACAGTTTAGTCCGGGAAGCAGAATAAGGCGCTCACATAACTATATACACATACAGTATATAGGACCTAGTCTACATTATATCAGCATACGCCGCTTCTGGGAAAACTGTGGCAACAATATTGCAACCATGACCACAGCTATAGGAGTGATATCTATACATAAGGGGCAATATATTGTTCTAAGGTTCAACACAGGGGCAGTATTATAGTAGTTATATTCTTGTACATAGGGGGCAGTATTATAGTAGTTCTATTCTTGTACATAGGGGGCTGTATTATAGTAGTTATATTCTTGTACATACGGGCAGTATTATAGTAGTTATATTCTTGTATATAGGGTGCAGTATTATAGTAGTTATATTCTTGTACATAGGGGCAGTACTATAGTAGTTATATTCTTGTACATAGGGGGCAGTATTATAGTAGTTCTATTCTTGTACATAGGAGGCAGTATTATAGTAGTTCTATTCTTGTACATAGGAGGCAGTATTATAGTAGTTCTATTCTTGTACATAGGGGGCAGTATTATAGTAGTTACATTCTTGTACATAGGAGCAGTATTATAGTAGTTATATTCTTGTACATAGGGGACAGTATTATAGTAGTTATATTCTTGTACATAGGGGCAGTATTATAGTAGTTATATTCTTGTACATAGGGGCAGTATTATAGTAATTATATTCTTGTACATAGGGGCAGTATTATAGTAATTATATTCTTGTACATAGGGGCAGTATTATAGTAGCTATATTCTTGTCCATAGGTGCAGTATTATAGTAGTTATATTCTTGTACATAGGGGCAGTATTATAGTAGTTATATTCTTGTACATAGGAGCAGTATTATAGTAGTTATATTCTTGTACATAGGGGCAGTATTATAGTAATATTACTGTAAATAGGCGTCACCCTGGTACCGGAGCTATAATATATATTTTATACATTCCTACCAGGCTCATTATTCCAGTTCTGTTTTTTTACCAGTTTTCACCTTTCCATTTGATTTTTTTTAACTGGTTTATGGATTTGAGGGGGGGTCCACCAATTGCTTGAAGTGGGTCCTGAATCCCTTAATGGTCTGCTGGTCACTGCTCTAGTCACCGTCTATGGGAGTCACGTGGGCTCCGTAGTGAGAGTGTCCCCTCACGTGGGCTCCGTAGTGAGAGTGTCCCCTCACGTGGGCTCCGTAGTGAGAGTGTCCCCTCACGTGGGCTCCGTAGTGAGAGTGTCCCCTCACGTGGGCTCCGTAGTGAGAGTGTCCCCTCACGTGGGCTCCGTAGTGAGAGTGTCCCCTCACGTGGGCTCCGTAGTGAGAGTGTCCCCTCACGTGGGCTCCGTAGTGAGAGTGTCCCCTCACGTGGGCTCCGTAGTGAGAGTGTCCCCTCACGTGGGCTCCGTAGTGAGAGTGTCCCCTCACGTGGGCTCTGCAGCGAGCGCCCCCTCACGTGGGCTCCGTAGTGAGAGTGTCCCCTCACGTGGGCTCCGTAGTGAGAGTGTCCCCTCACGTGGGCTCCGTAGTGAGAGTGTCCCCTCACGTGGGCTCCGTAGTGAGAGTGTCCCCTCACGTGGGCTCCGTAGTGAGAGTGTCCCCTCACGTGGGCTCCGTAGTGAGAGTGTCCCCTCACGTGGGCTCCGTAGTGAGAGTGTCCCCTCACGTGGGCTCCGTAGTGAGAGTGTCCCCTCACGTGGGCTCCGTAGTGAGAGTGTCCCCTCACGTGGGCTCCGTAGTGAGAGTGTCCCCTCACGTGGGCTCCGTAGTGAGAGTGTCCCCTCACGTGGGCTCCGTAGTGAGAGTGTCCCCTCACGTGGGCTCCGTAGTGAGAGTGTCCCCTCACGTGGGCTCCGTAGTGAGAGTGTCCCCTCACGTGGGCTCCATAGTGAGAGTGTCCCCTCACGTGGGCTCCATAGTGAGAGTGTCCCCTCACGTGGGCTCCGTAGTGAGCGTCTCCCTTGTGAAATGTGAGGAATGTTGTTTGTGACACGCGCTCTGCAGCCGCCGTACGTCACACTGAGAAAATGTGATTTGGAGAGTCTTTGCACGGGCCCATAAAGATCACCGCTCCAAGCATGTGACAGTTTTACACATGGTTTAACATTAGTTAATGCTTTATTATTTAAAGGGGAATTCTTGCGCCGCTAGAAAAAAAAACAACAACTATTTGATAATATGCATTAAAGGACGTTTGCCTTCTATAGCCTCAGTGTTGCACTATTAATAGAGGCAGACTGGACTGGAGTCAATCGAGAATCAGTCAGTGAGCTCGTTCTAACAGTCTGATGGAAGAGTGTAATCCTTTTATATGTATTTTTCTGTGCTCCTGTCACCTGGTTTATGACCACATCATAGTAGAACTGCACCTACAGGTGGGACAGTTTTTGGCCCCCATTATACATACAGACCAGCCATACCTATAAGTGGTGCAGTGACCATTGTTGCACCTGAGCCCTGGAGCCTGGGGTGGCCCAAATATCTACTTTGAAGTAGAGGATTGGTAGGGGGTCCAGGTAAAGATCCCCCCTTCTATTACTAAAAAGAAGGGGCAGAAGAACAGATCTTCCTCCAGAATGAAGACAGTCTCAATAGAAGGCTCGGGAGCCAGTCGTTAGTCTTGGAAGGCGGCAGAACTTCCACCTTTTCGTTTTGGCAATTAGTGGGGGTCTCCACCCCCGGGAAACTCATGGATCAAAACTTCTGAAAAAGTTTTCTGATAACTCCGTCACTCTCCAAGTATCGCCAGCAGTGGAGGATGAGAGACTGGAGGAGGTCACTGTCTATTTTGGTTGCACTCTCTCCGGTCCGGTTATCTCAGCACAGAGTCTGGTTCATGTCCCGGACAAGCAGAGATAATCGGAGGTCAAAAAACAAACTGTGTTGCGTTGCGTCCAGTAGGGCACAGGATTCTGGAGTCAGAAGTAGCCAGAGATGATACATAAGTGGCCATTATAATCCCATCATTTTACAGAACGGAGGTCAGGGGGATCCAGTTCTCCCAATAAGTGGTGTCCCTAAAGTGGGACCGGCACCTGTCACCCCCTTTAAGGCAGCCATTGACATTCTATTAATGCTGACTCTTCCTCTTAGGATATTAAAGGGTTAAAACCGTATCGCTTGGGTCCCTGCCCATCGCAAGAACTAGAGGGGGAGCCGGACCCTCACATTTGGCTCATTGTTTATTTCCATTGCATATTTTGGAAAGCCCCTAACTATTAGGGTATATGACAGAAAGATGGTCCCATAGATTGCTTCCCACCTCCCACTTAAAGGATTTTTCCACTTTGACAATCCCCACTTCTTACCAGAGTCCTTTGACCATTACGTGATCACATGTCCTCAGCGATCAGCTGTGACTAGTGGGAAAATCAGGCAGTGGGTGTTGCTTCCCTGGAGCGCTCCTACAGGTGAAATGAAGCATTACATGGCGCCCATTCACATTTTATTCTGAGCACCAACGGCAGTAGTAATAGGAAATTGCTTTTCATGCAATTTACTGAGATACAAAAGTATATCCAACGTATCTACAGCCGAATCCCTGAATGGTCCCAGAGGCCCCGAGAACATCAGGTGCTTATATTCTTCATCAAACCTCAGGACAAAAAGGTAAACAGCGGAGCCGAGCGCGGATATGGCTAAAAGGTCAGAGATGTCGAGGGGTAAAGACAACGGATTACATAGAAGCGCTTGTCTCTGATAGATAAGGAGCAAACATATCCACCGGAGTAAGAGCAGAGCGGAGGCCAAGACAAAAAGGAGTCCACGGAGCAAAGCAGAGGCCAAGACAAAAAGGAGTCCACGGAGCAAAGCAGAGGCCAAGACAAAAAGGAGTCCACGGAGCAAAGCAGAGGCCAAGACAAAAAGGAGTCCACGGAGCAAAGCAGAGGCCAAGACAAAAAGGAGTCCACGGAGCAAAGCAGAGGCCAAGACAAAAAGGAGTCCACGGAGCAAAGCAGAGGCCAAGACAAAAAGGAGTCCACGGAGCAAAGCAGAGGCCAAGACAAAAAGGAGTCCACGGAGCAAAGCAGAGGCCAAGACAAAAAAGGAGTCCACGGAGCAAAGCAGAGGCCAAGACAAAAAAGGAGTCCACGGAGCAAAGCAGAGGCCAAGACAAAAAGGAGTCCACGGAGCAAAGCAGAGGCCAAGACAAAAAGGAGTCCACAGAGCAAAGCAGAGGCCAAGACAAAAAGGAGTCCAAGACAAGAAGGGTCCACAGAGCAGAGCGGAGGCCAAGACAAAAGTCCTGTACAACATAAAGTTCTGCAACTTTCATTTGTTGCATTTTTCTACCATTTCTTTTTAGTACATCCACCATTTTATCTGCTCGGTCCACATTTGACAACTCTTACTGTTGGGAGTCCAGGAGCTTATTGCGCTTTGCAGAACTTTACCCTGTAGCGAGACCCCTTATAGCAGAGTGCACGTCTCGACTCCCTTTCCTACCCCCCCACCCCCGAATACGTGCCAAGACAGACTATGAACCATCAAGCACAACAAATCTTCCATAATCGCCGATTTCCAGGAGGCTTCTGCCCAGAAGGGAGATCTGCCAACTCCACCAATACTCTCCCCTTTATCCAGGAGACTTCCAGATGTTTAGGAGGGTTGGCAGGTGTGGCCTTAAAGGCATTGTCCCCCCTTTCAGTAAAGGTTTTTATTCTAAGCTCTACTAGTAGTAAAAAACCCACACCTCAAACAAGTCTCATCTCACCCTCCCTGGGTCCATCTCCGAGTCTCCGCCACTGCTCCCGGTTATTGTCTGTAGCGCTAATGTCACTTCAATAGCGGCTATCTACAGATCGTGCCACCCCGACTGACGTCACGTAGACAACGCTGCAGCCAATCAGTGAGCTCTATAACTCTTTTCCTGAGTAGATGGCACGATCCACTCATTGCAGATATCGACGTGACGCTGCAGGAAATAGACACCACGAGCAGCGGTGGAGACTCATCGCTGGTCCTGAGAGGGGAAGTAGCGTATGGTTTGTTTTGGTACTAATGGACCTTATAGGATCAACTTTTAAGAAAAGGGACAACCCCTTTAAGTCCCTGTATCTGCACGAATTCTATCAGAGTGACCCCTCTCACCTTTCCGACCACATTCAAATCATCTTTACTACAGAGGGTCCACTGCTATTCATTATGACCCCAAGACCCTTGAGTTGCCATCCAATGCGGAGCTCATGTCCTGGAGCCTAGGAGAAAGGTTACCTGCTGAGCCATTGGGTGCTGTCACCGCACGGTTGGTTGGTTACCAGGGAACAGGGGCTCCTACCCTGTCCTTAACACTAGGGGGAGCCCTAGCTCCCCCTATTCCCCAGGATACCTCTGAAGGTAAGGATGCCAGGGCATCCGCAATCGCCCTAACTCCTGACTTAACCCTCTGTCTCTTCTCCCTCACCCAGGGAAGGGGGCGCTACTATGCACCGTAGAACACCCACCCAACAAACTAGGCTACACAGACAGGGGTAAACTGAAAACTCCAGGCACACGAAATATTCACGCACATATAATAGAGGGAAGCACCAGGGTATGAAGGTAGGGGAATAAACCAAAATGGAGAAGGATAAGAAATTACCATGCGTACAAACCAAACAGTTTCGGATAATCCCTCCAACTCTCCTTCTCATAACGCCTCTCCTTCTGTTAGCCATGCAGCAAAAGCTAGCTCTGACTAGGACTAAAATCAGAGCCCAGATTATAAAGGGAAAAGTAGTGGCTAACCGAGCTCAGCTGTGAGCACCAAGATTTATAACATGACAGTTCAACCCCTGTTGTGCCAGAAGAAATAAAACCGGTCTTAAAATGAAGGAGAAGTGCTTCTTCTCGGAGCCGGAGTAGGAGCCCTCAGAAGCCGCGGTCTTCTGGCTCTGCCCCGTTGCGGTAACCCCGTGACAGGTGCCCTCCTTAGCTCGGCTGGAGGGTTTCATGCCCTGAACGCCTCCGGCCCTATTTCTTGCCTCCGCCAGGTCTTGAGATGACCCAGCGCTCTACTTTGTGGCCATCGGTCCATCTCTGCTCATGTCATTCGTTTGTGTCCCACCTACCAAAAGGTGATAATACGGCCTGGGCATCTATACCTTAAAGGGATTTTTCCAGTTCATATTTTTTTTTGGTAGTGCATTTAGTGCCCCTGACAAAGTTTATTTTAGAAAAGTACCTCCATCATCCAATATTGCCGTGCGTCTCATCACCTTGTGACGCTGGTTACTTCCCGGTCTATGGGTCATTACTAGCGGTGGCCGATCAGTTCAATAGCAAGGAAGGTACAAGCACAACCCACCTGTATTTAGTACCTTTTGCGCATGCATCAACCATCCGCAAGTGCGTATGCCTGCGGTCAGAAAACGCTTCGAGCAGAAATCTTGTAAATTGCGTGGAATTCAAAGTCAACGAACTTTTAGAAAAGTTGCACAACTTTTCACTAGGCAATGATTAAGTGGGATTTACACAACCCAGTATTTTTGTCACCTGCAGTCCTATGTAACGCCATAGGTTCTGATGTGCCACATAACAGATGTTGGAAATTGAGATTTCCTGCAATTTTGCATTGTCTGCCTGGATCCAGCACCGTATTACATCCGGGCTGAAGCTGAACGCCGGCATCAAAGTGACACATTTTAGATAACGGAGGGGCGTCCTGGCATGGGGGGGGTGCCTGCTCTCTGGATCGCTTTACCACGACGTGTGTTTCACATTTCCGTGGCGGCCATCACATCGCAGCTCAGACAATGGCCACATTGACTGGTTATTGGGACCATATGAGGAGCCATTGTGCCAGGCTTTTGTTTGTGGAGACAGATAAACATCCCATTAGTGACGGGCACGCCGTGCCAACACGTCGCGTTATTTATAGGATCGGGGACGGTATTTATTGGTTTCTCTGGTTTTATAGGATCATTATTCAGTGTAAGACTGAAGCACAGATCCAAGTCAGCACCAAGGACAGCGCCAGCCATGCCTGTAGGGCAATTATGGGATTTCTGCCACCAGAAGTTGCATAAGATTAGAAAGGCATGGCTGCCTTCTTCTACAAACAGCGTCAGCGCCCCGCCTGTCCACAGGTTGTGTCTGGTATTACAGCTTAGCTTCATTAAAGCCTGTGATGACAGGACATAAAGAGAGCAGGGTGACCCTGTAGTCCAAACATTTGACCCTCTTACGGTTCACAAGCGCCATCATTGGGGGTCGATGGGTGTGAAGAATGTTAGTCTGGAGAACTGGGTGGAGCAGATTGAGACAAGTCGACCTAAAGCAGCGAAAGACATCACGTCCGAAACGTAAGGAGCAGAATGTAGTGTCCTGGGAGCATTGTAGGGTCGAGGGTTTTATTCATAGTGATTGTGGCTGGAGTTGGACGGGGAAATTTCTCAGAATGTTCGTAAAAGATTCTGGCAACCGACAACCAGTCCCAGAACAGCTGAGACCTTTATATGCAGACAATTAAGTGTTCACTATACACATCAGCAGCAAAGCAGATTATTACCGTAGGCAAAACAACCACCCCCTCCGCACCGGGACGCCGCCCTGTGCACCCCCTCCGCACCGGGACGCCGCCCTGTGCACCCCCTCCGCACCGGGACGCCGCCCTGTGCAGGGGAAAATGTATCAATCCACACTGGATACAACTGAAGCAACCACTCAGCTGTGGTAAGTATTAAGTCTGTACATCTGGATGCAAACAACCTGTCCTCATTCATTGCTGGCAAGCAGAGATCTTGAAAGTGTTGAGGAATTATAACACAAATGTAAATGAAAAAGTTGCAGAACTTCTCACTGCCCACAGATTAGGCTTCACATACATAAAACAAGAAGATCCCTTTAAAGTATTAAAACCAGGCAGCCTTCATGATTAATGGAGGGAAGAGGGCACGATCTCTATAGCATCTACCACTTTAATTCCTCCGGTTGCACCTTATGTGTTGGGAGATAAAGCGCAAGACAGCAGCAGCCATAATTTGTTGGGGTTTGCAGAGGACAGATTGTTCTGCAGCAAATTAGTCCATTCATTAACCCTCGGAGGGCGACCCGTCTGTGCCAAGTGTTAACGTCATAAGTATTAGTGCACAAAACGGGAGCAGGACTGTGACGCAGCGGTTACACACCATCACTCCGCAGCACAGCCATCTAGAGTGGATGAAAAAAAAAAAAAAAGTCTACACACCCCTGATAAAATGCCAGGTTTTGTCATGGTCATGTAAAACAAAAAAAATCATCCCAAGAAGAATCGTTTAAAGAACTTTTTCCACGTTGCCTACAATCTGCACAGAGCCATCAAGAAACATCATGTTGATGACTCGCCCCCTGGGCCGCGTTTGCTCACGCGTGTGGGTTACCCGGAACCAGGTCTCTGGGGGGGTTTGTAGTCTCCGTGGCGGCGACCCGGTCCCGTGGCTCAGGGTGGTCAAACCAGTGGCAGTCTATTTGTAAGCTTTGGGTTAATTGTCCGACTACGCCACCCGTGGATTGCGGTCAGTGTGGACCGCCGCTGCAAGGTAGACCGCTGCGGCTGATGGTGTATGCAGCTGAGGTAGTGTGACTCCCCATGGGAAGAGTGCAGCCCCAGGGCAGTAAGAGTGGATGATGGGGGTGGTGGTGCACGGGCGTCCCAGCACTAGTGGTGCTGGTGCGGCGATGAATCACAGAGACGTGGGGTTGCAGTTCAAGTTCTTTACTCACAGTTCATCATATTCCAAGTCACTCCGCCGACAATGACTGCCCAAGCCGTGCTGCGTCCACCAGGTGCGGGGGCTCGGTCAACCCCCAGGCAATTCCAGAGTGTGTCACAGGACTCCCTTCTACTCCTTTCTCTGGCCGTGCCCCACCAGTGACACTACGTCTGTCCAGCTCCCGCGGGCCTTCTCTTGGGAGGGCTTCGTGCTCACCTCCCTGACCCTATGTGGTATGCCTTTCTAGTAGGTGTAGTGAGGGGTTGCACCAGTAAATGGTCACGACCGCCGGTCCTTGGCTGAGGATTAGTCACCTCCACCAACTTGGGATCCGGTACCCTGTTCTGCCAACCCGTCACCCACAATCTCCTGGGCCTTTGGGGTTCCTTCTGCCCTCGTGTCTCTGGGCCTCTCTGGGTGTTCTGTTCCTTTCTTCCTTTCCTTTCTGTTCCTGTTCCTCTCCTCTGGCTCTGGCCTCCACTCCAGGCCTGCCTCGTGGAGCTGGGCCCAGACTGAGCCACAGCTCCCTGTCAGCCCTCTCTGGCTGAACTCCTCTCTCTTCTAGTGCTGGCTGGGCCTCACAGGCTAGGCCTGCCTCCGGAGCAGAGCTCCACAGAGGCCCTGCTCTGTCACTTCCTCTCTCAGACTGAACACTGATCCAAGATGGTGCCCACCTTATATACCTCCCTCTCTGGTTGCAAGTCACCTGGGCTCATACACAATGGGCTCCTACCTATGCCCAGAAACCCAACCCCTATCAGCTCCTACATCACTGGGTATTCCACCCCCCGCCCCACTCCAGCCAGGGACAGATTCTGTCGTGCCTGCATTACTGTCTAATGGGAGCACCGTTGAGCTGTCCCCCGGAAATGGGGTGTGTGTGTGTGTGATGCATGCAGCTAAACTAGTCCTGGTCCACACTCCATCCTTACCCGGGAGTGGAATATCACACCTCTGGTTTGAGGTGCAATACCCCTGTAGCGGCCGAACCCTCGGGGCGCTACATTGACATGGAAAATAAAAATAATGTGGTTGCATAAGTCTAAACACCCTCTTATAATTGGGGATGTGGTTGTGTTCAGAATCAGCCGATCACATTTCCCCCCATGTTACATAGTAGTCAGTGCAGTGTCGCCATCATTTACAGTGATCCTGATCAACTCCATAGAAAGTTTTGCTGTTCTAGGAGGATTTTCCTGACATTTTCTTAGTTGCATTTTAAAGTAAAAGTCATGGTCTGTTAACAGCTGACAACACAGCAAAGGGTTCTCATTGTTGAAAGTCATCAGTCAGGAGAAGGGTACAAAAAACATTTCCAAGGCATTAGATCTACCATGGACACTGAAGAGATCATCAAGAAATGGCTCAAATTTGACACAACAGTAACATTATCTAGAACTGGACGTCCCTCAAAACTTAATGAAAAGACAAGAAAAAAAATTGGTCAGAGGTTCCCAATAGGCAGACAGCAACAATAAAGGAGCTGCAGGATTTTCTAGTAATAGTTGTGCCCTGCATGTAACAATCTCCTGTATTCTTCATATGTCCAGCCAGGGCTGCCATCAGGGCATTACTGCCTGTACTGTTGTATGGACGTGCAGCTCCAAAGGAGTCTCTCCGCCTCTTCTGCGATGCGCTAGTGAAGGAGCGTATGCGATGACATCACTTACGTGCCGCCACCGAGCGCCAGGATGCCAGTCCAGAAATAGAGCTACAGGGGATCGTACGAGAGGCAAGTGTGAAAACTTTTTTTTTTTTTTACTACAATTAAAATGGTCTTAGGGGAGAGCAAATGATGATGAAGTGGGAGAGAGGACATGACGATGAATTGTGACAGAGTTGAGGATACAGGAGTGTGACTGATAATGAATTGGGGGAAGTAGAGGTTCTAATTAATTTATATATTGATTGGGTGGGGAAGTGGCTTTTTACAGTTAGTGGGGGCACAGGGGTGGATTACAATTTATAGTTGGAATGGTGGGTTGCATAATAACCAATTAGATATTAATGGTGGGTGCACGTCTGTATTCAGCTGTGTAGTGTAGAAGTTGGGGAATGTGCTCTGGAAGTGGTGCTCTAGATAGTGTGTTATTTTATACAGAGACGAGTCCTGGTTGGAAGAAGTGATGGCGGTCTGGGCTGGATTAAGGAGAAAAGGGAAGATGAAGGACATCAACTAGAGATGTCACTGGTGAGTCAGTGTGTTACCTGTGCACTGACACTATACACTATCACTATTATCTGTATACTATTTACAGAACTCCTGTGTATAATGTCACCTATGATCTCTGTACACCGACACTATATTAATTATTATTATTAATATTAATAATCTATTTTTATATAGCGCTAACATATTCCGCAGCACTTTACATACATTATCGTCGCTGTCCCCATCGGGGCTCACAATCTAGATTCCCTATCAGTATGTCAATATATACAGAGCTCCTGTGTATAAGGTCACTGGTAATCACTATTACCTGTAGACTGACACTATACACTGTATACTATGTCCAGAGCTCCTGTGTATAATGGCTTACGCCAAAACGCGCGTTGGGGAGGGCGCCACACAAGTTCCCTGTACCACACAGGTACTATGTGGTTCTCTTTCTGATAGTAGCCCTTGGTTTTGGAGATCTGGACCCCGATTATGCACATGCAACTGTATGCCAATCTTACAAACTATGGCGATATTACTATCACACACACCATCATATTACTATCACATAACACATATTTAACTACTACGCCACTAAGCTCTTTTTATTGGGTGTATATTGCATGTGGACTATTGTCTTGTATTCTCCTATATAACAGATTTCTTTTTGATATATCGCATATTGATGTACCCTTGGTCCTACTGTCATTGTATTGTGTGTCATTTCTAGGAGTCCCTATATTATGTCCATATGGTTTGTATTTTAATCATTTTTGCATTTGTGTGAGCCTGCCTCCACAGTGCCACCCTCTTGCCTAAACCTTATATTCATTAAAAGGTTTTTTAATTTTGTAGAAAATAGACTATTTTTGACTGTCTTTGTTTGGTTCCTCTATACGGGTTTTGTGTTATTTCTGAATGGTAATTTTTTCTACATGTCCGGCAGATATAAGTATGTAACTAATCAACAAAACACAGTCAGATTTAGAATACTACTGATTACACACATTACCTTGCCACATCCAGGTATCATTTAATACTGTATACTATGTACAGAGCTCCTGTGTACAATGGTACTTATGGTAATATTCGTATTGTGTTTTTTTTATATATTTTTTATTTTTATTAATGATCAGTATTGCAGTATTCAGTCACTATGTGGTGGTAATATGTGATCTGGTCAGAGTATGACAATATTTGTCCCTTGTAAATGGTATTATTGGTCATTTAAAAAAAATGCATGCGACACATTCCCTTAAATAACACTTTTTAGGTATATTTATTTATTTTTTAGGTATTATAAGAAATGTTTAATAGGTTAGAGGAGAGTAGGGCCCAGCCAGAAGAGTCTCCTTGTCGTGGTAGAAGCTTAAAGATTCTTTTGGTGAAAATAAAAGCTGCTAGGTATGCATGTGATCTAGTGTTCAATGGGAACTGTTAATATGTGATTGTTGAGGACATGGTGCAGAAGTGAAGTTTTTCCAAGAGTGGGCAGTGGGACTGTGGAAGGTTTGAGAGTTGGAGGCGGAGCTGGGGTGGAGCCTGAGAGGAGTCGCAAGGGGGCCCGAAAATGTTGCCAGTATGGGGCCCTGAAATTCCATGTGGCAGCCCTGTGTCCAGCCTGTGGGGTCAGGAAGGAAGACAGAAGCCTTTTCTTAGAAGAAAAGACATCCAAGCCCAGCTGTATTTAGCCAAAACCTCCATCACGCCTGCCAAAAGCAGGTGGAAAAAAGGTGTAATGGTGCGATGAGACAAAGGGATGAACTTTTTAGCCATAATTCCAAAAAGGCACTAAGTCAACACTGCGCATCACCAGAAAATCACCATCCCCACAGTGAGGCATGGTGGAGGCAGCATTGTGCTTTGGGGCTGTTTTTCAGCAGCTAGAACTGGAGCTTAAGTCAAGGTGGAGGGCATTACAAAAAGTTTGAAATATCAATCAATTTTGCAACAAGACAGTCAAGCATCTGCCAAAAAGCTGAGGATGAAGAGGAATTTCACCTTTCAGCACAAAAACGATCATAAGCAACCTGCAAATTACAAAGAGAACATGGAAGTTCTGGAATGGCCCAGACCTAAATCCAAGTGACAATTTGACCTGAAGAGGGAACTGTACACCGGAGATGCCCTCACAATCTGACAGATGTGGAGCTGCTGCAAGGAAGAGTGGGCAAATATGCCAATTCTAGATGTGCAGCACTGCTAGACTCCAACCAAAAAAGACTGAATGATGTCAAAAGAACTTTGAGTAATTATTATGTGCAGATTTCTGCAACCACATTATTTCTTTATTCTTCCATCTGAGAAGATTTCAGTTTCTCAATGGATCTGTATAGATTATGGATGACATTAAAGGAGGGAAAAGTTCTGAAATAAAAAAAAAAAAAAAAAAAAAAAAAATCCTACCAAGAAAGTTTAACACACGATACCCAGGAATGTTAACAGGGGTGTGTAGACTTTTTACATTCACCAGCAATAAACGCCTAGAACTTTCAGATGACTAGGGAAGAGTTATGCGAGTCCAGGGGTGGATTAAGAGTGGCAAGGGCCCCGGGCAGTTTAGAAGGCACGCCCCCCCCCCCCTCAATGTATCACATGATCCCCTGTGATAGTTCACGTGAAATTAATTTGGCACAATATTAATTATAATAATTTTTTAGGCCGTGTGCCCACTATGCGTTTAAGCGTTTCTGCTGCAGAAATGCTTAAAAAACGCTTGGTAGAAGGCCTGCCACGTTCCCCAATTATAATCCGCATGTGCTGTGCACATGCTGCGGAAATTTCCTCTGCAGATTATCATTGCGGAAAAAAACGCAGGACTACCAATTATTTTTCGTAATTGCGGTGTTTTCGCCGCCATTGACTTGCATTGGAACGCATGTAATTCGCATCACTGCATCTGTACATGCAGAATCCATGTATTTCAATGTGCGGATGGTACCCGGGTGTGGAGGACAGGAGACTCTCCTCCGGACCCGGGTACCATAGAACCTGTAAAAAAAGAATAAAATAAAAAATAAATATTATACTTACTTTCTGATGGCCCCCGGTGTCTTTATCTGATGCGTCCTGGCTTGCCGGCAGCTTGCGATGGTCTGAAAAGAACCTGCCGTGACGTCATTTAGTCATGTGACGGGTCACGCGACCGCTGACGTCGGCAGGCCATCAGAAGGTAAGTATATATTTTTTATTTTTTACCATTCTTTTACAGTCACACTATATAAATCCATGCTGGTTGCAAGGATTTATATAGTGTGACCAAGTTGTCAAGCACTTTCCAAGTGATGCTAAAATCGCTTGTCAACTCGCATGCGGAAATGCAAGTGAAGAACGCTTCACATCTGCATGTCCCTGGCAGAAAAACGCACGTAAAATCCGCATGCGTTTTTTTCAGCCAGGGAGATGCAGAAAAGCTCAAAAAAAATCCGGAGCATTTCTGCATCGTGGGCACATGGGCCTTACATTAATTGTTTTACTCAATAAGGAGCACACACAGCCATCTATACACAGCGGGAGGCCGCACGCAGCCACGCACACACAAACATATACATACACGCATAAACACATTTGAAACACCAAAATACATATAAACAGACATCACACAATGATATCTGCCTTCACACACACACAATCCCCCAGCTCCAGTCCTCCTCCTCTCCGGTGCAGCAGTGCAGGCCGGGCGCGCACTGCGTGATGTCTCCTAGCAGTGACGCGGCCGGGCCAGCACAGGGAAGTTAACAGCTGCAGTGCTGGCCAGGCCGAAGAAGAAGTAGCGGCCGTGCGCCGCTGCTGGGGGAGCGGTCCGGGGGGCCCCCCCCGCCACTGACTGCCGGTATGTGCCGCGGCACTGCACATATAGTGAGGGCAATCTGGCCATAGACACCCCGGAGCCCCGGGGAGGTAGTCCAGATTGCCCTCATTATAATCCGCCTATGTGTGAGTCTTTTTGGCTCTGATGATTGGCTACAATAGCTCAGAGGGGAGGGGCTTATAGGGGTGCCATTAATGGACCCCTTGATGACTTTTTTTAGGGGCTGATTTAATACCAATTTTTTTTTTTTTTCTTAAAGAGAGTCAGGAAAAAAAAACAAATTGCTCCAAATCTCACGGTCCGCTGGATACATTGAGCCTCAGAGGCCATTATCTCTGGGAACGGCGGATAACGCAGCGGCCATAATAGCAGCACCGCCCGCACTTGGCAGAGATGTGGTGTTGTTGGGACGGCAGCGGCGGAAATTCACTGTAAATTATGCAGAATGTAATTTGCTTTCATGGAAAAGAAAAAAAAAAAAAGAACATTCTTGGAAGAGAGAACGAGCTGAGGTGGTAATTAAAGGACAGGAGATCGTGATTATGGGATTCTTGTAGGCAGCCGGTCTGTGCACATCCGGGAGACGCTTCCCCAACACCTGGGGTTCCACAGCCCTCCCGACCTCTGGGGGCGCCAGATCCAATATCCATCTTGGAATCATCAGTACCAGCCTTTGGTGCCTTTATGTGGCATGGTGGTTGCTTTAAGGCCCCCTTCAGGTATGTGAGCTGGATGGTCCAGCTTCCTCTGCACCCCCCATCCCCATCAGGTCATAGCAAATCGCACTGCCCCTATAAATATACAATAATCTGCTCTATCATCCGGATGCCGCATACACAACACAGCGGGCAAGTGCTGCCCTGCGCCCGATAGAGGAGAGCCCACGCCATCACCGGCCCCGCACCATTGTTAACCCTTTAGAATCAAAGTCTGTTTATACTCAGCAGTTGCACGCCCATATACTGGACGGAGGAAGAATTGAAAGCCGGATTTACTGGACTGCAGCAGAACGGAGCAATGATATATTATATATTGCACATGGAGGCAGCCGCCAGTGCCCCCCACCCTCCTTGGGGAAAGAGGCCATGGGCTTCTGCTGCTATTCCACCTGGGCAGAGGAAAAGCGATCCACCACTGGCCCACCAGGGAACAGGCCAAAGAGTTCCCATTACTGATACACTGGTAAACAGGTCAACCATTCCCACAGCTGGCTGCACTTATACATTTCCACTTCTCGCCCACCAGGGAATAGGTTGTGGGTCCGCGGCGCTGGCCGAGCAAGGAAGAGGACAAGAGTTCCCACCACCAGACCACCTGCTTCTTGTAGTTGGCCCACCAGGGAACAGGAAAAAATATTCCCAGTTTGAGCAGGCCAACATTTACCACTACTGAAGTGTCATGTACAGAGCGATAATAACGCCACCACCTTCCTACCAGGGACAATACACGACTTCTACAAAACAGACCCCTCCGTTGTGCTCACTGATGAGCGCCCCGAGCACTCGCCTGTGCCATCACTGAGGACCGGAGCAGACAATATGGCTCTGTGACACAGTTACCTTATTAGAACCCGATACCATCTGCAAATAAATAAGTAACACTTCCCTCCCTCGTCCGCCATCTGCTCCGGGGTCTGCAGCCCTTGTATGCGTCACCCAGCTGTCTCCCACCAGACAATGGCAGCGACTGCATTAGTGACCACGGCCTGAGAGCCACGTGGCAGCATCTGACCGTCACATACAAAGTCACAATCCAGGAAACTTATTTTTTTCTATCCATCTATCTACAAAGCAAAATCCTGCAATAGACGTCGGGGCGATGGCAGCGACCCTGGAGCGCTGCTCCGGGCATCGGATAGACGAGACCCCCTGCAGAGGACAGCAGGGGGGGGGGGGAAGGGTGCAGGATGGGGCGACTATTGATCAGGGATGACATGTGATGATGTGAGGCGAGCGGTATCGATGAAGGTTCCTGCATTTCCAGGCCCAGGGGAGCCACGTCCTCTCTAATCCTCTCCTGTTACTGCATTAAAGTGCCATTCCCTTTACACTTACACAAAGCCCCCCTAAAAAAGGAACTAATGGATCTGCTGATAGGTAGGCCAGCTGCGCCGTTAACCCTTCAATCACACCGACTCAGACGGCTGACGAGCTCCTTTATATAGCGTGTCCTAAAAATATACATCCAGAGGCGAATGTGTTATTTCAGCTCTGACTTTAAGGGGGTTGTCCACCTTTGAGAACAGTATTTTTCTCATACTTAAATACAAAGTTAAAAAAAAAATTTTTTGCAAATGGAATGAATTAAAAATTTTGCCTTCTATGGCCTCCTGTCTATTGTTGGCTGCAGAATGAGTTAACTGAGAATCTGTCAGCGAGCTCCTTCTGACTGCTGAATAGGAGAGTTTTTAGCTCTTGCCTGTCTTTTTCTGAGCTCCTCTCAGCTGATTTATGACCACATCAAAATTGAATGCACCAGGAAGCAAAAAGGGACTTTTTTTATATATATATATATTTTTTTTAATAAAAACTAATAACAAAAATATTTTTTTTTAGCCCTAAATGCTTAACAGAAATGTTATGTTCTGCGAGAGCCATTTATGGACATTGTATTATAGTCATGGGGAGGGGGGGGGTGCGGCTGTTCAGTAGTAGGGGGTAGCCTAAAATCCAGCAACAAGCCACCAATGACTGGTGACAATCCGCTGAGAACAGATAAGTACAAGGTTATGATGGATAAATGAAAGTTGTGCAAATGTGATTTAGAAAAATAAAAATTAAGCTAAACCAGCCATACAGTGTCCACACACACACCCAGCCATAGTGTCCACACACACACACAGCCATAGTGTCCACACACACACACAGCCATACAGTGTCCACACACACACACAGCCATAGTGTCCACACACACACACAGCCATAGTGTCCACACACACACACACACAGCCATACAGTGTCCACACACACACACACACAGCCATAGTGTCCACACACACACACACAGCCATAGTGTCCACACACACACACAGCCATAGTGTCCACACACACACACACACAGCCATAGTGTCCACACACACACACACACAGCCATAGTGTCCACACACACACACACACAGCCATAGTGTCCACACACACACACACACAGCCATAGTGTCCACACACACACACACACAGCCATAGTGTCCACACACACACACACAGCCATAGTGTCCACACACACACAGCCATAGTGTCCACACACACACAGCCATAGTGTCCACACACACACACACACAGCCATAGTGTCCACACACACACACACACACAGCCATAGTGTCCACACACACACACACACAGCCATAGTGTCCACACACACACACACACAGCCATAGTGTCCACACACACACACACAGCCATAGTGTCCACACACACACACACAGCCATAGTGTCCACACACACACACACAGCCATAGTGTCCACACACACACACACAGCCATAGTGTCCACACACACACACACAGCCATAGTGTCCACACACACACACACACAGCCATAGTGTCCACACACACACACACACACAGCCATAGTGTCCACACACACACACACACACAGCCATAGTGTCCACACACACACACACACAGCCATAGTGTCCACACACACACACACACAGCCATAGTGTCCACACACACACACAGCCATAGTGTCCACACACACACACAGCCATAGTGTCCACACACACACACACAGCCATAGTGTCCACACACACACACACAGCCATAGTGTCCACACACACACACACACAGCCATAGTGTCCACACACACACACACACAGCCATAGTGTCCACACACACACACACACAGCCATAGTGTCCACACACACACAGCCATAGTGTCCACACACACACAGCCATAGTGTCCACACACACACACACACAGCCATAGTGTCCACACACACACACAGCCATAGTGTCCACACACACACACAGCCATAGTGTCCACACACACACACAGCCATAGTGTCCACACACACACACACACAGCCATAGTGTCCACACACACACACACACACACAGCCATAGTGTCCACACACACACACACACACAGCCATAGTGTCCACACACACACACACAGCCATAGTGTCCACACACACACACACAGCCATAGTGTCCACACACACACACACAGCCATAGTGTCCACACACACACACACAGCCATAGTGTCCACACACACACACACACACAGCCATAGTGTCCACACACACACAGCCATAGTGTCCACACACACACACACAGCCATAGTGTCCACACACACAGCCACACAGTGTCCACACACACACACAGCCACACAGTGTCCACAGCCACACAGCCAGTGTCCACAGCCACAGTGTCCACAGCCACAGTGTCCACAGCCACACAGTGTCCACAGCCACACAGTGTCCACAGCCACACAGTGTCCACAGCCACACAGCCACACAGCCAGTGTCCACAGCCACACAGCCACACAGCCAGTGTCCACAGCCACACAGCCACACAGCCAGTGTCCACAGCCACACAGCCAGTGTCCACAGCCAGTGTCCACAGCCACACAGCCAGTGTCCACAGCCAGTGTCCACAGCCACACAGCCAGTGTCCACAGCCAGTGTCCACAGCCACACAGCCAGTGTCCACAGCCAGTGTCCACAGCCACACAGCCAGTGTCCACAGCCACACAGCCAGTGTCCACAGCCACACAGCCAGTGTCCACAGCCACACAGCCAGTGTCCACAGCCACACAGCCAGTGTCCACAGCCACACAGCCAGTGTCCACAGCCACACAGCCATACAGTGTCCACAGCCACACAGCCATACAGTGTCCACAGCCACACAGCCATACAGTGTCCACACACACAGCCATACAGTGTCCACACACACAGCCACACAGTGTCCACACACACAGCCACACAGTGTCCACACACACAGCCACACAGTGTCCACACACAGCCACACAGTGTCCACACACAGCCACACAGTGTCCACACACAGCCACACAGTGTCCACACACAGCCACACAGTGTCCACACACAGCCACACAGTGTCCACACACAGCCACACAGTGTCCACACACACACACACAGCCACACAGTGTCCACACACACACACAGCCACACAGTGTCCACACACACACACAGCCACACAGTGTCCACACACACACACAGCCACACAGTGTCCACACACACAGCCACACAGTGTCCACACACACACACACACAGCCACACAGTGTCCACACACACAGCGTCCACACACTGTCCACACACACAGTGTCCACACACACAGCCACACAGTGTCCACACACACAGCCACACAGTGTCCACACACACAGCCACACAGTGTCCACACACACAGCCACACAGTGTCCACACACACAGCCACACAGTGTCCACACAGTGTCCACACAGTGTCCACACAGTGTCCACACAGTGTCCACACACACACACAGCCACACAGTGTCCACACACACACAGCCACACAGCCACACACACACACACACAGCCACACAGTGTCCACACACACACACACAGCCATACAGTGTCCACACACACAGCCATACAGTGTCCACACACACAGCCATACAGTGTCCACACACAGCCACACAGTGTCCACACACAGCCACACAGTGTCCACACACAGCCACACAGTGTCCACACACAGCCACACAGTGTCCACACACAGCCACACAGTGTCCACACAGTGTCCACACACAGCCACACAGTGTCCACACACACACACACAGCCACACAGTGTCCACACACACACACAGCCACACAGTGTCCACACACACACACAGCCACACAGTGTCCACACACACACACAGCCACACAGTGTCCACACACACACACAGCCACACAGTGTCCACACACACACACACACAGCCACACAGTGTCCACACACACACACACACACAGCCACACAGTGTCCACACACACACACAGCCACACAGTGTCCACACACACAGCGTCCACACACTGTCCACACACACAGTGTCCACACACACAGTGTCCACACACACAGCCACACAGTGTCCACACACACAGCCACACAGTGTCCACACACACAGCCACACAGTGTCCACACAGTGTCCACACAGTGTCCACACAGTGTCCACACAGTGTCCACACAGTGTCCACACACACACACACACACACAGCCACACAGTGTCCACACACACACACAGCCACACAGCCACACACACACACACACAGCCACACAGTGTCCACACACACACACACAGCCACACAGTGTCCACACACACAGCCACACAGTGTCCACACACACAGCCACACAGTGTCCACACACACAGCCACACAGTGTCCACACACACAGCCACACAGTGTCCACACACACAGCCACACAGTGTCCACACACACAGCCACACAGTGTCCACACACACAGCCACACAGTGTCCACACACACAGCCACACAGTGTCCACACACACAGCCACACAGTGTCCACACACACAGCCACACAGTGTCCACACACACAGCCACACAGTGTCCACACACACAGCCACACAGTGTCCACACACACAGCCACACAGTGTCCACACACACAGCCACAGTGTCCACACACACAGCCACAGTGTCCACACACACAGCCACACAGTGTCCACACACACAGCCACACAGTGTCCACACACACAGCCACACAGTGTCCACACACACACAGCCACACAGTGTCCACACACACACAGCCACACAGTGTCCACACACACAGCCACACAGTGTCCACACACACAGTCACAGTGTCCACACACACACAGCCACACAGTGTCCACACACACACAGCCATACAGTGTCCACACACACACAGCCATACAGTGTCCACACACACACAGCCATACAGTGTCCACACACACACAGCCATACAGTGTCCACACACACACAGCCATACAGTGTCCACACACACACAGCCATACAGTGTCCACACACACACAGCCATACAGTGTCCACACACACACAGCCATACAGTGTCCACACACACACAGCCATACAGTGTCCACACACACACAGCCATACAGTGTCCACACACACACAGCCATACAGTGTCCACACACACACAGCCATACAGTGTCCACACACACAGCCATACAGTGTCCACACACACAGCCATACAGTGTCCACACACAGCCACACACACACACAGCTAGACAATACAGCCATACAGTGTCCAAACACTACTACATAATGGTCATCTAAGTTATACTCTGACAAAATAGCACTACCACTAAATTGACATCACCACATAATGTCTCAGCCTGGCAAGTGCTTACTTGCAATCGCATTGTATAAATAAGACATGACGATTATCTTGTATATAAAACTGTTACGATGGAGATTACTGTAGGAGACCCCCACAACGTTACATGCCATGATCCCCCAGAGCTGCCCAGTGACACCAGTCTGGGTGATGATGGGTACAAGTGGTCTGTGCCACACCAGACAGGGGCAGGAAGCTGAACCCGGGGTACGGTGACAGGAATGGTCAGAGACCAGATCCCATTATACATAAGGGGGTCCGCAATCGGAGCCCAACATCTGCAAATGTCCCACATCTATGGTGCAAAGGACACAATCTCCAGACGTCGCGCATGTAGCAGAGCTTGATTTGTCATTTGATGGGTTTGTGCCAGTTCCGCCTTCAAGAGTCACTGGGGGCCGGGTTTGGGGTCCAATCTTAGTCTGGAGGAACTCTGGGTGTGATTAGGACTTACTGTCATTTCAGGTGACTGCAGAATAAGCTGAGGAATAACCTCAATTCTGCCTAATATAGGACTTATCCTGCATTTTTCTTTAGTTTTACCCTTTGCAGGCTCCATCTCTAAATTTTCAGTTGTCTCTGAGCTGGTGGGTATAGACCAGCTGCCATATAGTCTCCCATACACAGCACAGATATGAGGGATTCCTGCTCTCCCATCTACATAGAACATGCTCAGAAGCAGCAACAGAATGGAGGAGATTATACACAGCAGTACTGAGCAGTGTAGTTGTGAATCCAGCTCTGAGGTAAGATATAAGACTTACTGGAAAGTTAGTGAATGTGAGGCACAGCGATTGTGCATTCAGGTCCTCCTTCGCCTTAGACTTCTAAATGCAGCTGTAATCTGATCTCTCAGTGAGTAGCTGGTTCTTGCTACATACAAGACAATTTCTTAGCAGTTTTTCCAGAGTGACTGGTGAGTTTAGGGGCGGGCGGTCGAAGGGTTGGGGGAGGAAGACGAGGAGGAAGAGGAGGGCAGTAGAAAGGGCGAGTAGGAGAAGGACGGTAGGAATGGCAGTGGGGAGGAAGAAGGGGAGGAGGAGGGAGGGGAGGAGAAAGTGGCTCATAAGTGTAGAAAGAAGCATACTTCTCATTAGATATTCCAAAGTTTCTTATATTCCCTTCTAACATTGATACATGCACATTTTGTTGAAGTCACAGTGACCATTTAATGTGTCATAAGTGCTGCTCATGACTCAAAGGCACCTATATACTGTATATATTTTCCTTGTATATATTATATATATTTAAATGGAGGGACTTCGTTAAACAATTCCACATGCTGCTCTTCCTGATGAGACAACTCATAAGACAAGAGCAAAAATTAAGTTTTGAATAGAGATGCAGCAGTCCTATGCAAAACTACAGTTATTTGTACACTGCTAAAAATAAAAAAAAAATCAGCAGAAAAATGGTAATAAGTTAAAGGGTGAACCTCAATCTGGTCCATTGACGACTTCTTTGTAATCATGTGTTGCCATATACAACATTGTAAATTAATGAGTTAACAGGATGACACATGACAGCGAGGACGCAGCTCAGCTCTGTCCCTGATTCTGCTGTAATTACAAAAGACTGTCACGTTAAGACGCGATCCCTGGAGAAGACCGGCGATCGTATATTATCCAATATGTACTGTAGACATAAGTGGTGTCTCCTCACCATACAGCAGCCTGCACTTATCCATTCCCTGCCTGTAAAAACCTTCTAATACTTCAATAAATCCATAAAGAATAAAAGCAATAAAAGGAAAAGAACTAAGAGGGGAGAGGAGGGGGATGCAGCTGCAGGGTGTTACTCTATGACAGTGGAGAAGGAGCAGCGAGGAAGAGACAGCCCAGTACAAAATGAAGAAGTGTCTGCCCACTCAGCCAGCGTGGAAGAAGAAAATGCACATTTACAGAAACCATCAGAGGGAAGGCAGAAGATCTAAAGAATGCAGATAACTCATTTCTGGCAGCACATCGTCTAATAGCAGCAATGTACTAACAGGAGTATGATAAGTGGGATCAAGCAGGATCCAATAACAGGACACAAGCAGAGTCAACAGCATTCTGCAAGGCTCCTAATGCAACATTAATAAAGGCAAGTACATCGCAAGCAGTTAGTACCCCGAGCTCCCCCTAGTGGTGACCTCAGACAGAAAGAATTGTATCATTTACTTGTTTGACTGCAGGTGTTTTGCATCCAGAAAATGAAAATTCAACCGTTCTAAAGAGAAACTCAATGACGCTAAAAGTAGCACTATATTTCCTACATGTATTAGGATATTGCGGCAGCCAAATTTCTTTAAGATGGGGGGGGGGGAATCCACGACTTACATATAAGATGATTAATTACAATATGTGAACTTTATTAAAATAAGAAGATTCCTCCATTTGTGGCAGCAGAAACTTATCACAGTGGATTAATAACCGAGATAACCATCATTTCATCAGAAGTCAAATTAATCAAACACTAATGAAAAAGTATTCCTGAATGATAAACGGCCGCAAATCACAGGAGGGAAGAAAATAATAAAAAGGTACAAAGGCAGACGCAGATACTGGGAGGTAGATATTATGGACTGATAGAGGGCAGTATAATAGTTATATTCTTGTACATAGGAGCAGTATTATAGTAGTTATATTCTTGTACATAGGGGCAGTATTATAGTAGTTATATTCTTGCACATAGGGGGCAGTATTATAGTAGTTATATTCTTGCACATAGGGGGCAGTATTATAGTAGTTATATTCTTGTACATAGGAGCAGTATTATAGTAGTTATATTCTTGTACATAGGGAGCAGTATTATAGTAGTTATATTCTTGTACATAGGGGCAGTATTATAGTAGTTATATTCTTGTACATAGGGGGCAGTATTATAGTAGTTATATTCTTGTACATAGGGGCTGTATTATAGTAGTTATATTCTTGTACATAGGGGCAGTATTATAGTAGTTATATTCTTGCACATAGGGGGCAGTGTTATAGTAGTTATATGAAGAGCCATTTGTTCATATATTTTTCATACTTTCTGAAATCACTTTTTACCTTGTGTAATTATACTGAATGTGATAGAAACCTTTACATAAATATAATCTGTATGGATATAATGATGAGTCTTGTATTCTGGCACACTGCTTTAAAAAACCCTTTATTAATTATTAACGTTAATAGTTTTGACAGCTTTGCTCTCAAGCTCCTGTTTTTTTCTTTCTTGGCTTCGGAGATCACGGTGTGACTTATCACAATTATCTTAAGAAAATAAATACGCAAAAACATCTGCATTTGCCACTTGGTAACAGTTTTGTCCCATTATACCAGTAACATTCACTGAAGACCGAGTATTTCTCTTCCTTGTATCATCTTTTGTCTCAAACACATTTATTAGTTTGGAGCATTTCTACAGCAATTCTTGAGACTATTCTCCAAGTGTCGCGAACTTGTCATGGGTTAAAAAACGCTCATTGGGCAAAACACAGCAATAACTGATACCAATATTTTCTAAAATAAATGCATGTTTGTCGCCATATAGTGCACTATTTTAACAATTCTTCTAATATCATATGGGATGGATTACACCAAGGTCAATGTTTATATTGGATTGTCATGGAACCTGTGGGCATGTGAATTAATAGATAACCCCCAACATGATTGTTCCATATTCTCAATAACACGCACATTTGCACCGCACACGACACTGATAACCACTGCAGCATGAATACATAGAAAGCAGAACATCCCGACAGTGGATGATCCTATTGATTAGAAAGTGATCTACATGGACAATGCAGCGTCAAGGTCATCGGTATTATCACACATGCAGGAGTTCAACATGGCCTACTCCTAGAATTTGATTTCACGGGCCATGTAAAAAATTAGCGCACCCCCCTCTGTTGTATTCAACATAATCAGAAGAGGGGAGGAGTGGTTCATGGATTTATTTAATTTTTTTTTCCACACATCTGGCCCTTAGGATAGAAGGCCTGACCCCCATCCACAGAGGGGGGGGCCCACGCAAGACCCCCATCCACAGAGGGGGGGATCCCACGCAAGACCCCCATCCACAGAGGGGGGGGGGGGGGGGGGAGAGCCCCACGCAAGACCCCCATCCACAGAGGGGGGGGGGGGGGGGAGAGCCCCACGCAAGACCCCCATCCACAGAGGGGGGGGGGGGGGGGGGAGAGCCCCACGCAAGACCCCCATCCACAGAGGGGGGGGGAAGCCCCACGCAAGACCCCCATCCACAGAGGGGGGGGGGGGAGCCCCACGCAAGACCCCCATCCACAGAGGGGGGGGGGGGGGGGAGCCCCACGCAAGACCCCCATCCACAGAGTAGGGGGGGACGGGGACTCCACACAAGACCCCCATTCACAGAGAAGGAGGGGGCACCCCACAAGTCCCCCATCCACAGAGGGGAGGGGGCTGCAAAAGCCTGCTACCCACTTGACTCCAGGAAATTAAAAGTTAGTATTGGTACCAGCTCTTAGACCCCTAAAATTTAAGATGGCCATTAATAGGAAACTGATATCCGCACATCCATTTTTTTTTATTTATTTATTTATTTTTTTATTTATTTCCTAGAATTTACCAAAATGAGCAATGTGAATTACTCATGGTACCACTTGTGACAAATTTCAATAGTGTTGTTCTTCCTACCGCAGCTTTGGCCTCCATCTTCCCTTTTTAATACACCATCTACTCCACTTCATCCCAACCTTGGAATATTTTAGAACGACCACACAAAGGACCCATCATCATTTCCCCTCCAGGTCAATACAATCTCATCAGGAGTTTACACACCATAAACTGTTGCAACACCTAACACTCAGTCTACACCAAATATAACTCTAAGAACATCTTTTATAGCACCAGATAAAAACTCAAAGGACCCAAGACTTGCACCCATGCTCAGCAGTACATGTGATGGACCCTGTAGGAGAACTAGAGAATGACAGGGGGATCAAAACAGAAATTGCAGCATCATTCCTGGGTGGATGGTCAAGCAAAATACAACGGTAAATAAATGACTTGGCCACACATGACGGGTGTGGGCTGGTACTTGTAGTCCTACAGCACCTAAAGAAAACAAAGCTTGCTGCTAATTCAGGGTGGGGACAGCCAAGCATAACAGATAGAAGGTCCATGTGGTCAGCAGTACAGAAGACTGAGGCCATGTACAGCATCCACACCCTCTTACAAGCAGCTAATTGGTAAATTTCCCACTGGCCTTCTGCATACTGGAATGGATATGGGAATTAGCTTCCTGGCTGCACACAGCAGAGATGTATGGCGACTCCATGCACATTCATTAACCCTCTGATGACTGTAATAAAGGGTTAAGCCGCTCTTCTTTCCTGCTCAGACTACAAAAGGTTAATGCTGTCACCACTCAAACCCAACTGGTCAGACTTGTTAAATGGTTGCAAAGAAAAAAAAAACAAAAACCATGTACAATATGCACAAAAAGCTTCCCCCTCCCCAGGACTGGATTAACCCCAGGGTGCACACTGGTAAAGAAAAAAATGTAAATTCAGATTACAGTACAGAGAAATGGAGCTGGGAGTGCTGGAAAGGGAGGGGTTAATAAGTGATAGATGTCCCCCTGTTTACAATGCAAGCACCTGTGACAGGTGCAAAGCGATCTCCTAACCGTACCCCTCCCCTCCAGTCCTGCCAGACACAATACAATTAATAGTACCCCCCTCCACCCCACCTCTCCCTTGCAATGATAATGCACTATATACTCAGCACCAGGCATCCTACAATCAGGGATGTTACTTACATATCTCCTCAACTTTTTCTCTGGAGGGGATTTTCTGAGCCAGCCAGCATAGACCACCTCTCCTTCACTCATCCTGCCCAGATAAGAAGGAGACCCCCTTGGATTTGGAGGTGTCAATCAAGGGCAAATTGTTTTTTTTTTTTTAAAAAAAGATAAAAGCCTTCCTTATGTGTCAATCCAAAAGCATTGAGAGATCATTAAAAAAAATCTTTCTTCTGCAGTCCAGTGCCATGAGTGGGGGAGCAGTGTTAGGGGGGCAGCTCTGCACAGTACCCCCTCTGTATGAGGACACAGTAAAGTCACTGTGCTGCTGACTGATCAGTTTTTCCCCTTCATCCTGCACTACCCCAGTCACTGCTGTCTCCTCTTGTCTTTAGCTACAGCTGCCTTAGGAAGCAGGAAACTAACTGTGTATTTCCCAGAGCAGCAATGGGTTCTAACCACACCCTACTCCAATAAGTAGGCATGGCAGGGGGCTGGGCTGCTCACCCCTGGACACACTGCTCAACTTGGAGCTAAATAGGAAAGGAATGATACAAAAGATGGAATAGAACGTTGAGGAAAAGAAAGAGAAACACGAACGTTCCAAAGTGTCATTGTTTACAAACATTGTAGCGAAGCAGGAGACTGCAACAGAAGCACCGAGCCTGGGAGACACTGACACCTCCCACACAGAGACCTCATTATTTACTATCATTAATATATTTTTTAGAATTAATGTTGTCATTTTTCAAGCATTTGCTGGGTGTGCTGTCATTGGTAATAGATTGTAGATACTACACACAAATCTACCCTCAACTAAAGTCCCCCTAAATGATAAACTGTGCCAGCCAGAGGTGGCTTCCCTAAACATTGGCTAACAAAAAAAAAAACCAAAACAATAAATCCGAAGGATATGAAAAACTGGCTAATATATAAGAAATAAACCCCTGAGGGATCATTCAGCAGACATCAAGGATTTTTCATCAGTGTTTGTATGCAAAACCAGGAGTGGAACATACAGAGAAAAACCTTAACTGAAAGATTGGCACCTATTCTGTTTTGGAGACACTCCTGGATTTGGCATACAAAGGCCATGTTCACACGTTCAGTATTTTAAATCAGTATTTGTAAGCCAAAATCAGGAGTGGAACAGTCAGAGGTAAAGTATAAGGCTACGTTCAAATGATGAGTTTTTGGTGAGGTTTTTTTTTTTACGCTGCATATTTTTGAACAAATCAAGTAACCTATTTTACTACTACATCAAAAACTCACCAAAAGCTCATTGTGGGAATGTAGCCTAATAGAAACATGTGCACCACTTCTGCATTTTTCACCCACTCTTGATTGTGGCCAAATACTGATGAAAAATCACTGACGCCTGAATGAGCCCTAAAAAGGATAAAGATGGGGCCCTAAACAATTTACCTACCAAAAAAGAAAACCTCTTAAAAAAATATCTTTATTAAAAGGGAATCTGTCACCCCCTGGGAGATATCAGACCTCTAATATGGGCATACAAGTTATAGAGAAGTAAATCTATACATAGCTTTATGGCCCATAGTAGAGGTTTGATTGCAGAGAAATGTGTTTTTATCAACTCGGTCTTGCACAGGCTTGGCGTCCTCGCCTATCTTCTTAGTAGTCCCCACCTATGTGCTTATTTACCACATTCCCCCCTCCTCAGCACGTCACAGAGAACTGGTCTCCCTCACTTCCCACGCATGCGCAAAGTGCCGCTCACACAGAGCGCGCTTTGTTCCCTCCCGGCCCCGTTGGTCTGTGCACTGCGCCGCAGGGTTCTATTGCGCAGGCGATGGGAAGTCAGTGACTCTCCCGGCACCTGCGCAATGGAACCCTGCGGTGCAGTGCACACACAGACGGGGCCTGGATTGAACAAAGCGCGCTCTGTGTGAGCGGCACTTTGCGCATGCGTGGGAAGTGAGGAAGACCAGTACACGTCATAGGGCCCTGTGACGTCCAGGGGAGGGGGGCAATATGCGGGGGATTTCAGGGAGCACAGTGCAAGGCAGAGGGTCCTCATTGACCAGTGCTTCTCTGGAGCTGTGGATGAAGGGTTCTGCAAAATACAGCAAAAAAAACTGCTACTTGTACGATAAGGAAAGCAAACTGATTTCAGACTGCTCCAAGATGGTTTGCAGTGAAGGTCTCTCAGGAAAATGATAACACTAGAAAAAAATGACACTTTATCACCAAGTTTTTTTTTTCAGGTAGGAATGGCATTAGGGGTTCCTCAGGAATGAAAACAATTTTCAGGAGTCGCCCCATGGTTATAATGTCACTGCATCGGGTATGAAAGATATGAGGATGGATGAATGTTTAATTTAGATATTAGTAGATAGGATACAACAAAAAGAAAGATGGGCAGCACGGTGGAGCAGTGGTTAGCACTTGCAGCGCTGGAGTCCTGGGTTCAAACCCCACCAAGGACAACATCTGCAAGGAGTTTGTATGTTCTCCCCGTGTTTGGGTCGGTGTCCTCCAGGTTCTCCGGTTTCCTCCCACACTCCAAAGACATACTGATAGGAAATGTAGATTGTGAGCCCCAATGGGGACAGAGATGATAATGTATGTGAAGCGCTGTGGTGCTATATAAGTGAGTTAAATAAATGATAAAACATGAGATAAATATATGACACAGAGATTATATATATATAAATTGAGATTAGTTAGTAACATGGCAGATTATAGGAGTCAATTATCTGGATAGAAAGTTAGGTTGGGGTTACACAGTGACTTTGGTCTCAACATAAATTGAACAAGTCTAAGATCGCGCTGTGCAGCAGCGACAGTGCAGTGTAATGAAGCTGAATGGGGTCGTGTACATGCAAAAAGCTTAATATTTTGAGACTTGCTTCTCTGGGGTCACAGTTTGTTGTGGTTTGCAGTACGATCACCTGCATTACGCTGTGCCATAGTGGCGACATACAACATTCTTTGGCCAAGCGACGTGTCGCTGCCAAAGTGATCATGTAGTGTCAGCTTTATTTAATGGATTATTGATAGAATCCAAAGCAGCGCCAGCTAAAAAGTTATTTGGTTGTAAAGCTTCCCAAGCAATTGCCAAGCCGGCCAAATAATGAAAACAAATGGAGGCAGCACAGCGGCAAGACAAAGTGCAAAATGAATGGACTTTATTAGCCCAGGTGGCGACTTTTCCATCCATTGTTTGAGCTTGAGAGAGGTTCACATTATGGACCAAAACGTCAACACATTGGGCTAATAAAGTCCGTTAATTTTGCCCTTTGTGTTGCTGGTATTCTGCCTCCATTTGTTTTAGATAGATACATAGATATGGGATGGGATATGGGATGCAGGGCTGTGGAGTCGGAGTCCATTTTGGTGGAGTCGGAATAAAATGGACCAACTCCGACTCCTAAAATATATAATAATATATATAATATATAATGGAGTTGGTGTCATGGAAATTGAGGAGTCGGAGGTTTGGCTTACTGACTCCACAGCCCTGATGGGATGAATATATGATTGATAGATAGATAATAGATAGATATGTGATAGATAGATAGAAAGATAGATACTGTAGATAGATAGATAGATAGATAATAGAAAAATGCAGGCAGCATTCCAGAAAATATTCATTGTAAAATGTGCAAAAGTTTATTGGCTCATGTGGAAAAAGGCAACATTTTTGTTAGAAGATCAGATAGATAAATATATATATATATATACAAAGTACCTATATGAATTATCTATAGGAGATAGATGATGACAGAAAAAACATAGAAAGGATTCCACAAAGGATAAAGCAGCACCAATCCAATAGAGCGCGGGGGACCACAAGATCCGGACTGCTGAATATATAATATGGAAGTATATTCCCATTTCAGAAAGGTTGAAAAAAAAAATAGTATTTATTCCAAGCCCATGTACACAATGTTTTGGCTCCGGCTACGAACCTTTTTCCAAATTGAAAATGGCTTATTGCCAGAACGAAAACATTTTCCAACTTTTTGAAATGGGAGCTGTCATTTTTTATTAAATAGATATGGGATAGATATGGGATGGATATATAGATAATGGATAGCTCTGTAGGCCGCTCAGCAGAAGGCAGCAGCATCACGTAGGATAGAAAACGCCGATGGTTCCAGCGGTAAAACACCTTGAACAGAGGAGAAATGTAGCAGAAGATGCAGCAGCAGCCGCAGGACTCGGGGCTTTTCCAGAACAGAACTGTAGTTCTTCCAGCGTGACGATGTCTCGGCCTCAGCACACCACGTTTCTGAAGCATTTGACTGGTCCGGCGTACGTACGGAGGTAGACAAAAGATTTTTTTTATTAGGGTATGTGCACATGGGTGGGATATACTGTGGGTTTTTGTGTCCTTGTAATAGTAATCAGCTCTTCGTGTACTGAGGTCCTGCTGATACAAAGTGAATAAGTCGCGCTGCAGTATAAAGCATGGATAAGAGGCGAAACCTAAAGTGAAGAAAGTTGGATTTCATACTACCTAAGACGCGAATGGACAATACAGATAAACTAAAGTCACTAGATGTAGCAGTGCCCTAAATGAGCAGATCAGCCAGCACTAAGCTGTGAAGCCCATGAAGGGAAGGCTGTGCTCATTCGATGTAGCAGTGCCCTAATAGAGCAGATCAGCCAGCACTAAGCTGTGAAGCCCATGAAGGGAAGGCCGTGCTCATTCGATGTAGCAGTGCCCTAATAGAGCAGATCAGCCAGCACTAAGCTGTGAAGCCCATGAAGGGAAGGCCGTGCTCATTCGATGTAGCAGTGCCCTAATAGAGCAGTTCAGCCAGCACTAAGCTGTGAAGCCCCTGAAGGGAAGGCCGAGCTCATTCAGAGCTGATGTCCCTTCCCGGTCTTGCAATCAATGATGCAATATAACCCCTTGTGTCATAAAACATTCCTAGAATTCAACATTTAAAGGGGTGCTCCAGGATTATTAAAACATTTTTTTTTATTTCAGAAACAGCGCCACCCCTGACCGCAGATTGTGTGTGGTATCGCAGCTCCATTCAGTTTCAATGGGGCTAAGTTGCAATACCAGACACAACCCATGGTCAGTGGTGGCGCTATTTCTTACAGAAAGTAGCCATGATTTTGTAAGCCTGGACAAACCCTTCAAAAGATCGTTACTGGATTAACAGATGTTCCGGATTGTTAGAAGAACATGACAAAGTATGTAAAACTCTAGGTATTTGACTGTGATTCTATTATTTTGATATCATGTAAACACAGTGACAAACGATGAGTAAATTCTGGTAAAACTGGTCCCTTTAATCAGTCCTGTAATTTGTAGCTTACTGCAGCTGATCTCCACAACTTGTAACTCTCCATCTGTTGCAAAACTACAACTTCCAGCATGGGAAGGTAAGTAAAACCCCACAGATCAATTTTACTATCTCACTTTTTTCCGCATCCAGAGCTGTATTTAAAATTCTGCCGATTTTCAGTTGTCAGGTTGCATTTATCTCACTGCTGCCCTCTGCTGGTTCAAAGTCTGTATTACGCTTTCTTTACTGTCGATCATTTTGGGACTTGCAAGCTCTCGGTGCGGTCGCATTTTCCTCTAATGAAGGTGCAGCAGAATTTGGATTGCAGCTCTGGATGTAACCAGTGCACAAGTGATAATGTAACACAAGATATTAAAAAAGCAAAATATTGCAGCTGTAACTTAACGTTTAAGAACTCAAGAAATAATAGATCCGCTCGTCTCGGGCGGTGACCTCCGGCGCTAATAATCCCGGCAGCAAATCCTAATTATAATTTCTGTTTTCAATTAAGCTCCGGCGGAGAAGAAAGCGATGTTTACGACACATTAACCTCCCGCCGCTCGCACCACGGAGCCCCCTTGTTATATTCTCTAAACATAATGCTGATTTATGATATATATATTTTGAATTCATGAAGGGCGGCAGAGTGACCTTGATCGACCCCAGACTGCCCCTTGCATATTCAACGTGGAGTATGAATGTTCTTCTCAGGTTTGGGGAGGGGATACCTTTGGGTTCCATGTTTTTTGGCAGGCGGCATTGTGAGAGAAGAATGGAGAGCGATCCAGAAAAAGGATTTAATAATGAACGACCTGATTGCACTCAATGCCAGTCAGCGGCACCTAAAGCCAGCAGGATATTGTGCTGTATGGGAAGAGGCTTGGCTTTTGGCCTCTTATGAGCTCGTAGAGTGGGAGTAAAATGTCAACAAATGAAAAGTTAGGTTTTTACAAAAAAAAAAATAAAATAAAAAAGTTCTTAACAAAAGATAAGGTGACCTAATGGACAACATTCTCCATTTTGGTCTCGCGTTGCTCTCTCTAATAAGTCATCTGTGATGACGTCTTTCTGTCCAGTTTGTCTCATAAGAGGCAGGAATAGGGAAATCTTGGAAATGGGACGGCATCTTTGATATTGTCCACTCCCAAAATGCACTGCAGGTATCGCTCAAATCCCATCCCGAATCCGCCGTGTGGAACAGATCCGAACCGACGTATATCTAGATACCTGCAAAAGAGGAAAAATGGTGAGAACTTGTAGAGGTCGCCTAACATCCAGCTGAAAAGGACTTATAGGAGGAGCAGTGAAAGGAAACCCTGCAGTAAGCAGCTCTCAGCCAATCATCACCTCCGAGGACATTCCTGGTGATGCCGATTGGCCGAGAACAGCTAAATGACACAAACAGGGCAGCTCCGTAAAGTCCATTTCAGCTGGACTCCAGGTAGCGTAGAAATCAAACTGTGGGATAAATGTAACTAGAAACTAAGTGGTTAAGATGGATAGGAGAATAAAGAACTTACCACTGGTATGTGTCAGCCAGTCCTAACCTAAAATAGACAGGAAAATCAAAGATAAAAGTGACTTAGTTATAAAGGTTATCATCCTGAGAGTCAGATATCTTTAATTCCAGAGCTGCACTCACTATTCTGCTGGTGCAGTCACTGTGTACATACATTACATTACTGATCCTGAGTTATATCCTGTATTATACTCCAGAGCTGCACTCACTATTCTGCTGCTGCAGTCACTGTGTACATACATTACATTACTGATCCTGAGTTACCTCCTGTATTATACTCCAGAGCTGCACTCACTATTCTGCTGGTGCCGTCATTGTGTACATACATTACATTACTGATCCTGAGTTACCTCCTGTATTATACTCCAGAGCTGCACTCACTATTCTGCTGGTGGAGTCACTGTGTACATACATTACATTCCTGATCCTGAGTTACATCCTGTATTATACTCCAGAGCTGCACTCACTATTCTGCTGGTGCAGTCACTGTGTACATACATTACATTACTGATCCTGAGTTACATCCTGTATTATACTCCAGAGCTGCACTCACTATTCTGCTTCTGCAGTCACTGTGTACATACATTGCATTCCTGATCCTGAGTTACATCCTGTATTATACTCCAGAGCTGCACTCACTATTCTGCTTCTGCAGTCACTGTGTACATTCATTACATTACTGATCCTGAGTTACATCCTGTATTATACCCCAGAGCTGCACTCACTATTCTGCTGGTGCAGTCACTGTGTACATACATTACATTACTGATCCTGAGTTACATTCTGTATTATACTCCAGAGCTGCACTCACTATTCTGCTGGTGCAGTCACTGTGTACATACATTACATTACTGATCCTGAGTTACATCCTGTATTATACTCCAGAGCGGCACTCACTATTCTGCTGGTGCACTCACTGTGTACATACATTACATTACTCATCCTGAGTTACATCCTGTATTATACTCCAGAGCTGTACTCACCATTCTGCTGGTGCAGTCACTGTGCACATACATTACATTACTGATCCTGAGTTACATCCTGTATTATACTGCAGAGCTGCACTCACTATTCTGCTGGTGCAGTCACTGTGTACATACATTACATTACTGATCCGGAGTTACATGCTGTATTATACTCCAGAGCTGCACTCACTATTCTGCTGGTGCAGTCACTGTGTACATACATTACATTACTGATCCTGAGTTACTTCCTGTATTATACTCCAGAGCTGCACTCACTATTCTGCTGGTGCAGTCACTGTGTACATACATTAATGATCCTGTACTGATCCTGAGTTACATCCTGTATTATACTCCAGAGCTGCACTCACTATTCTGCTGGTGCAGTCACTGTGTACATACATTACATTACTGATCCGGAGTTATATCCTGTATTATACTCCAGAGCTGCACTCACTATTCTGCTGGTGCAGTCACTGTGTACATACATTAATGATCCTGTACTGATCCTGAGTTACATCCTGTATTCTACTCCAGAGCTGCACTCACTATTCTGCTGGTGCAGTCACTGTGTACATACATTACATTACTGATCCTGAGTTATATCCTGTATTATACTCCAGAGCTGCACTCACTATTCTGCTGGTGCAGTCACTGTGTACATACATTAATGATCCTGTACTGATCCTCAGTTACCTCCTGTATTATACTCCAGAGCTGCACTCACTATTCTGCTGGTGCAGTCACTGTGTACATACATTACATTACTGATCCTGAGTTATATCCTGTATTATACTCCAGAGCTGCACTCACTATTCTGCTGGTGCAGTCACTGTGTACATACATTAATGATCCTGTACTGATCCTGAGTTACATCCTGTATTATACTCCAGAGCTGCACTCACTATTCTGCTGGTGCAGTCACTGTGTACATACATTACATTACTGATCCTGAGTTACATCCTGTACTATACTCCAGAGCTGCACTCACTATTCTGCTGGTGCAGTCACTGTGTACATACATTACATTACTGATCCTGAGTTACATCCTGTATTATACTCCAGAGCTGCACTCACTATTCTGCTGGTGCAGGCGCTGTGTACATACATTACTGATCCTGATTACCACCTGTGAGACCAGTGACATCACACAATACTGCGGTAATAACACCGATAAGTGAACCAGAGAATTGTGAACATGAGATTTATAATAATATGAGATAAAATCATAATTTTGCAATCATCGTTGGTTACAGTCGAAGAAGCAGCAAAATACATTTGTGAACTTTCCGTAACCTCCGTATCTAAGGCAGACGATCATCACACATTCCACGTGAATTAAGTAGGTCTGGAACGATCTGTTAATCAATGACGTCACTGACTGGAGCAAATGAGAGCCAGGAACCCGTCCGGAGACAAGAGAATGCCAACACAGCAAGCAGGTAACACCGGACAGATCACACTGCACCGAGGTCAAGAAGATATTCTACTGATATATATATATATACACACACACACAGTACAGACCAAAAGTTTGGACACACCTTCTCATTTAAAGATTTTTCTGTATTTTCATAACTATGAAAATTGTACATTCGCACTGAAGGCATCAAAACTATGAATTAACACATGTGGAATTATATACTTAACAAAAAAGTGTGAAACAACTGAAAATATGTCTTATATTCTAGGTTCTTCAAAGTAGCCACCTTTTGCTTTGATGACTGCTTTGCACACTCTTGGCATTCTCTTGATGAGCTTCGAGAGGTAGTCACTGGAAATGGTCTTTACTTCACAGGTGTGCCCTGTCTTTTAATGTGTGTGGCAAAATGCTTGAGGTGTTCTACCAATCCATTGTGGCTAGTGCCACCTTTGCGGCAATAATTTGCTGGGGTAACAGTGTGCGTGTTGCTGACGCCAACAAGCTCAACAAACTTATAAAGAAGGCTAGCGCGACGGTGGGCCTACAGCTTGGGACTTTTGAAGAGGTGGTAGAGGATGGGATTAAGAAGAAGTGCAGAGCTATAATGGGCAACAACACACACCCGCTTTATGAACTGTTTGCGAAACAGAAGAGCACATTCAGCAATCGCCTAATACAACTAAGGTGTAAAAAGGAAAAATACAGGAGATCGTTTGTTCCAACAGCTATGGGGGTGTTTAACAAATGTCTGAAAAGCAATGTCTAAAGCATTCCAAATGTTATGTTATCATATGTGTCATGTTCGAGATCTGTGTTCTGCTGCTGTGATACCGCAATTTCCTCCGGGATAAATAAAGTATATCTTATCTTATCTTAATAAGTGGGATTTCTTGCCTTATAAATGGGGTTGGGACCATCAGTTGTGTTGTGCAGAAGTCAGGTGGATACACAGCTGATAGTCCTACTGAATAGACTGTTAGAATTTGTATTATGGCAAGAAAAAAGCAGCTAAGTAAAGAAAAACGAGTGGCCATCGTTACTTTAAGAAATGAAGGTCAGTCAGTCCGAAAAATTGGGAAAACTTTGAAAGTGTCCCCAAGTTCAGTTGCAAAAACCATCAAGCGCTACAAAGAAACTGGCTCACATGAGGACCGCCCCAGGAAAGGAAGACCAAGAGTCACCTCTGCTTCTGAGGATAAGTTTATCCGAGTCACCAGACTCAGAAATCGCAGGTTAACAGCAGCTCAGATTAGAGACCAGGTCAATGCCACACAGAGTTCTAGCAGCAGACACATCTCTTCAGCAACTGTTAAGAGGAGACTTTGTGCAGCAGGCCTTCATGGGAAAATAGCTGCTAGGAAACCACTGCTAAGGACAGGCAACAAGCAGAAGAGACTTGTTTGGGCTAAAGAACACAAGGAATGGACATTAGACCACTGGAAATCTGCTTTGGTCTGATGAATCCAAATTTGAGATCTTTGGTTCCAACCACCGTGTCTTTGTGCGACGCAGAAAAGGTGAACGGATGGACTCTACATGCCTGGTTCCCACCGTGAAGCATGGAGGAGGAGGTGTGATGGTGTGGGGGTGCTTTGCTGGTGACACTGTTGGGGATTTATTCAAAATTGAAGGCATACTGAACCAGCATGGCTACCACAGCATCTTGCAGCGGCATGTTATTCCATCCGGTTTGCGTTTAGTTGGACCATCATTTATTTTTCAACAGGACAATGACCCCAAACACACCTCCAGGCTGTGTAAGGGCTATTTGACCAAGAAGGAGAGTGATGGGGGGCTACACCAGATGACCTGGCCTCCACAGTCACCAGACCTGAACCCAATCGAGATGGTTTGGGGTGAGCTGGACCACAGAGTGAAGGCAAAAGGGGCAACAAGTGCTAAGCATCTCTGGGAACTCCTTCAAGATTGTTGGAAGACCATTTCCGGTGACTACCTCTTGAAGCTCATCAAGAGAATGCCAAGAGTGTGCAAAGCAGTCATCAAAGCAAACGGTGGCTACTTTGAAGAACCTAGAATATAAGACATATTTTCAGTTGTTTCACACTTTTTTGTTAAGTATATAATTCCACATGTGTTAATTCATAGTTTTGATGCCTTCAGTGCGAATGTACAATTTTCATAGCCATAAAAATACAGAAAAATCTTTAAATGAGAAGGTGTGTCCAAACTTTTGGTCTGTACTGTATTATATATATACACCTAATATAGAACAGAGAGGAGCCCTACAATACTGCACAGATTGATATAGTCATAACCCGGAAAAAAACATCATGGAGCAGCTACAAGAACAAAGAGAACAAAACTGACCACTAACTGGAGAACAATTTCACCTCTAATTTACCAAAAAATAAATATGAAAATACTGCTCCTAAGTACAAGAATTTAACTACTATAATACAGCCCCCTATGTACAAGAATTTAACTACTATAATACAGCCCCCTATGTACAAGAATTTAACTACTATAATACTGCTCCTATGTACAAGAATATAACTACTATAATACTGCTCCTATGTACAAGAATATAACTACTATAATACTGCTCCTATGTACAAGAATATAACTACTATAATAAAGTCCCTTATGTACAAGAATATAACTACTATAATAAAGTCCCTTATGTACAAGAATATAACTACTATAATAAAGTCCCTTATGTACAAGAATATAACTACTATAATACTGCTCCTATGTACAATATAACTACTATAATACTGCCCCCTATGTACAAGAATATAACTACTATAATACTGCTCCTATGTACAAGAATATAACTACTATAATACTGCTCCTATGTACAAGAATATAACTACTATAATACTGCTCCTATGTACAAGAATATAACTACTATAATACTGCTCCTATGTACAAGAATATAACTACTATAATAAAGTCCCTTATGTACAAGAATATAACTACTATAATAAAGTCCCTTATGTACAAGAATATAACTACTATAATACTGCTCCTATGTACAATATAACTACTATAATACTGCCCCCTATGTACAAGAATATAACTACTATAATACTGCTCCTATGTACAAGAATATAACTACTATAATACTGCTCCTATGTACAAGAATATAACTACTATAATACTGCCCCTATGTACAAGAATATAACTACTATAATACTGCCCCTATGTACAAGAATATAACTACTATAATAAAGTCCCTTATGTACAAGAATATAACTACTATAATAAAGTCCCTTATGTACAATATAACTACTATAATACTGCTCCTATGTACAAGACTATAACTACTATAATACGGCTCCTATGTACAAGAATATAACTACTATAATACGGCTCCTATGTACAAGAATATAACTACTATAATACTGTCCCTATGTACAAGAATATATCTACTATAATACTGCCCGCTATGTACAAGAATATAACTACTATAATACTGCCCCTATGTACAAGAATATAACTACTATAATACTGCTCCTATGTACAGGAATATAACTACTATAATACTGCCCCCTATGTACAAGAATATAACTACTATAATATTGCCCCATATGTACAAGAATATAACTACTATAATACTGCTCCCTATGTACCAGAATATAACTACTATAATACTGCCTCCTATGTACAAGAATATAACTACTATAATACTGCTCCCTATGTACAAGAATATAACTACTATAATACTGCCTCCTATGTACAAGAATATAACTACTATAATACTTCCCCCTATGTACAAGAATATAACTACTATAATACTGCTCCTATGTACAGGAATATAACTACTATAATACTGCTCCTATGTACAAGAATATAACTACTATAATACTGCCTCCTATGTACAAGAATATAACTACTATAATACTGCACCCTATGTACAAGAATATAACTACTATAATACTGCCCCCTATGTACAAGAATATAACTGCTATAATACTGCTCCTATGTACAGGAATATAAATACTATAATACTGCCCACTATGTACAAGAATATAACTACTATAATACTGCTCCTATGTACAAGAATATAACTACTATAATAGTGCCCCCTATGTACAAGAATATAACTACTATAATAGTGCCCCCTATGTACAAGAATATAACTACAATAATACTGCACCCTATGTACAAGAATATAACTACTATAATAGTGCCCCCTATGTACAAGAATATAACTACTATAATAGTGCCCCCTATGTACAAGAATATAACTACTATAATAGTGCCCCCTATGTACAGGAATATAACTACTATAATAGTGCCCCCTATGTACAAGAATATAACTACTATAATACTGCCCCCTATGTACAAGAATATAACTACTATAATACTGCCCCCTATGTACAAGAATATAACTACTATAATACTGCTCCTATGTACAAGAATATAACTACTATAATACTGCCCCCTATGTAGAAGAATATAACTACTATAATACTGCCCCCTATGTACAAGAATATAACTACTATAATACTGCCCCCTATGTACAAGAATATAACTACTATAATACTGCCCCCTATGTACAAGAATATAACTACTATAATAGTGCCCCCTATGTACAAGAATATAACTACTATAATAGTGCCCCCTATGTTCAAGAATATAACTACTATAATAGTGCCCCCTATGTACAAGAATATAACTACTATAATAGTGCCCCCTATGTACAAGAATATAACTACTATAATAGTGCCCCCTATGTACAAGAATATAACTACTATAATACTGCTCCTATGTACAAGAATATAACTACTATAATACTGCTCCTATGTACAAGAATATAACTACTATAATACTGCTTCAATGTACAAGAATATAACTACTATAATACTGCTCCTATGTACAAGAATATAACTACTATAATACTGCCTCCTATGTACAAGAATATAACTACTATAATACTGCTCCTTTGTACAAGAATATAACTACTATAATACTGCTCCCTATGTACAAGAATATAACTACTATAATACTGCCCCCTATGTACAAGAATATAACTACTATAATACTGCTCCTATGTACAAGAATATAACTATTATAATACTGCTCCTATGTACAAGAATATAACTACTATAATACTGCTCCTATGTACAAGAATATAACTACTATAATACTGCTCCCATGTACAAGAATATAACTACTATAATACTGCCCCTATGTACAAGAATATAACTACTATAATACTGCCCCTATGTACAAGAATATAACTACTATAATACTGCCCCCTATGTACAAGAATATAACTACTATAATACTGCCCCCTATGTACAAGAATATAACTACTATAATACTGCCCCCTATGTACAAGAATATACCTACTATAATAGTGCTCCCTATGTACAAGAATATAACTACTATAATACTGCCCCCTATGTACAAGAATATAACTACTATAATACTGCTCCTATGTACAAGAATATAACTACTATAATACTGCTCCTATGTACAAGAATATAACTACTATAATACTGCTCCAATGTACAAGAATATAACTACTATAATACTGCTCCTATGTACAAGAATATAACTACTATAATACTGCCCCTATGTACAAGAAAATAACTACTATAATACTGTCCCTATGTACAAGAATATAACTACTATAATACTGCTCCCTTTGTACAAGAATATAACTACTATAATACTGCCCCTATGTACAAGAATATAACTACTATAATACTGCCCCCTATGTACAAGAATATAACTACTATAATACTGCCCTGAATATACAAGAATATAACTACTATAATACAGCCTTCTATGTACAAGAATATAACTACTATAATACTGCCCTCAATATACAAGAATATAACTACTATAATACTGCCCTCAATATACAAGAATATAACTACTATAATACTGCCCCTATGTACAAGAATATAACTACTATAATACTGCTCCTATGTACAAGAATATAACTACTATAATACTGCCCCTATGTACAAGAATATAACTACTATAATACTGCCCCTATGTACAAGAATATAACTACTATAATACTGCTCCTATGTACAAGAATATAACTACTATAATACTGCCCCTATGTACAAGAATATAACTACTATAATACTGCTCCTATGTACAAGAATATAACTACTATAATACTGCTCCTATGTACAAGAATATATCTACTATAATACTGCTCCTATGTACAAGAATATAACTACTATAATACTGCTCCTATGTACAAGAATATAACTACTATAATACTGCCTCCTATGTACAAGAATATAACTACTATAATACTGCCCCTATGTACAAGAATATAACTACTATAATACTGCTCCTATGTACAAGAATATATCTACTATAATACTGCTCCTATGTACAAGAATATAACTACTATAATACTGTCCCCTATGTATAAGAATATAATTATTATAATACTGCTCCTATGTACAAAAATATAACTACTATAATACTGCTCCTATGTACAAGAATATAACTACTATAATACTGCCCCTATTTACAAGAATATAACTACTATAATACTACCCCCTATGTACAAGAATATAACTACTATAATACCGTTACCTATGTACAAGAATATACCTACTATAATACTGCTCCTATGTACAAGAATATATCTACTATAATACTGCTCCTATGTACAAGAATATATCTACTATAATACTGCTCCTATGTACAAGAATATAACTACTATAATACTACTCCTATGTACAAGAATATAACTACTATAATACTGCCCCTATTTACAAGAATATAACTACTATAATACTGCTCCCTATGTACAAGAATATAACTACTATAATACTGCCCCTATTTACAAGAATATAACTACTATAATACTGCTCCTATGTACAAGAATATAACTACTATAATACTGCCCCCTATGTACAAGAATATAACTACTATAATACTGCCCCTATGTACAAGACTATAACTGCTATCATTCCTATATACCTTTTGTCAGTATAGTGGATGTGACGGCACACACGGGTTAGGTGACCTGTAATTACTGATTTGTGCGTCTCGTTATCATCATCATCATCATCGCTCCCATTGAATAATCCTAGAAATAACTTTCTCCTTATTGGAGTCAGCTGCTGGGTAATCGGACCCGGGTGTTGGGCGCACACACAGTGACATGTGACGCCGTCATCTGGCCCCGATTTGGGATTTTAATAAATGTACATTGAATTAATTGAGCAAAAGATAAAAATAGCCCAGGAGCCGTGTCATGGCTGAGCGCCCCGGCCCCAGCGCGAGGGAGAGCGAGGGCCGCACCTTGTGCTTGAATTTGTAGAATGTGTGAGAACGAACAAACAAACCTGGTGCCGAGTGCGAAAGAGTCCACCTGCCATACTGTGCACAGGCGTTACACCGCCATCACTGCCATACTGTGCACAGGCGTTACACCGCCATCACTGCCATACTGTGCACAGGCGTTACACCGCTATCACTGCCATACTGTGCACAGGCGTTACACCGCCATCACTGCCATACTGTGCACAGGCGTTACACCGCTATCACTGCTATACTGTGCACAGGCGTTACACCGCTATCACTGCTATACTGTGCACAGGCGTTACACCGCTATCACTGCCATACTGTGCACAGGCATTACACCGCTATCACTGCTATACTGTGCACAGGCGTTACACCGCTATCACTGCCATACTGTGCACAGGCGTTACACCGCCATCACTGCCATACTGTGCACAGGCGTTACACCGCTTTCACTGCCATACTGTGCACAGGCATTACACCGCTATCACTGCTATACTGTGCACAGGCGTTACACCGCTATCACTGCCATACTGTGCACAGGCGTTACACCGCCATCACTGCCATACTGTGCACAGGCGTTACACCGCCATCACTGCCATACTGTGCACAGGCGTTACACCGCCATCACTGCCATACTGTGCACAGGCGTTACACCGCCATCACTGCCGTACTGTGCACAGGCGTTACACCGCCATCACTGCCATACTGTGCACAGGCGTTACACCGCCATCACTGCCATACTGTGCACAGGCGTTACACCGCCATCACTGCCATACTGTGCACAAACGGTACACCGCCATCACTGCCATACTGTGCACAGGCGTTACACCGCCATCACTGCCATACTGTGCACAGGCATTACAAAGTCATCACTGCCATACTGTGCACTGGCGTTACACCGCCATCACTGCCATACTGTGCACAGGCGTTACACCGCCATCACTGCCATACTATGCACAGGCGTTACACCGCCATCACTGCCATACTGTGCACAGGCGTTACACCGCCATCACTGCCATACTGTGCACAGGCGTTACACCGCCATCACTGCCATACTGTGCACAAACGGTACACCGCCATCACTGCCATACTGTGCACAGGCGTTACACCGCCATCACTGCCATACTGTGCACAGGCATTACAAAGGCATCACTGCCATACTGTGCACAGGCGTTACACCGCCGTCACTGCCATACTGTGCACAGGAGTTACACCGCTATCACTGCCATACTGTGCACAGGAGTTACACCGCCATCACTGCCATACTGTGCACAGGCGTTACACCGCCATCACTGCCATACTGTGCACAGGAGCTACACCGCCATCACTGCCATACTGTGCACAGGAGTTACACCGCCATCACTGCCATACTGTGCACAGGCGTTACACCGCCATCACTGCCATACTGTGCACAGGAGTTACACCGCCATCACTGCTATACTGTGCACAGGCGTTACACCGCCATCACTGCCATACTGTACACAGGCGTTACACCGCCATCACTGCCATACTGTGCACAGGCGTTACACCCCTATCACTGCCATTCTGTGCTTAGGCGTTACACCGCTTTCACTGCCATACTGTGCACAGGCGTTACACCGCTATCACTGCCATACTGTACACAGGCGTTACACCGCTATCACTGCCATACTGTGCACAGGCGTTACACCGCTATCACTGCCATACTGTGCACAGGCGTTACACCGCCATCACTGCCATACTGTGCACAGGCGTTACACCGCTATCACTGCCATACTGTGCACAGGCGTTACACCGCTATCACTGCCATACTGTGCACAGGCGTTACACCGCTATCACTGCCATACTGTGCACAGGTGTTACACCGCTATCACTGCCATACTGTGCACAGGCGTTACACCGCTATCACTGCCATACTGTGCACAGGCGTTACACCGCCATCACTGCCATACTGTACACAGGCGTTACACCGACATCACTGCCATACTGTGCACAGACGTTACACCGCCATCACTGCCATTCTGTGCTTAGGCGTTACACCGCTTTCACTGCCATACTGTGCACAGGCGTTACACCGCTATCACTGCCATACTGTACACAGGCGTTACACCGCTATCACTGCTATACTGTGCACAGGCGTTACACCGCTATCACTGCCATACTGTGCACAGGCGTTACACCGCTATCACTGCCATACTGTGCACAGGCGTTACACCGCCATCACTGCCATACTGTGCACAAACGGTACACCGCCATCACTGCCATACTGTGCACAGGCGTTACACCGCCATCACTGCCATACTGTGCACAGGCATTACAAAGGCATCACTGCCATACTGTGCACAGGCGTTACACCGCCGTCACTGCCATACTGTGCACAGGAGTTACACCGCTATCACTGCCATACTGTGCACAGGAGTTACACCGCCATCACTGCCATACTGTGCACAGGCGTTACACCGCCATCACTGCCATACTGTGCACAGGCGTTACACCGCCATCACTGCCATACTGTGCACAAACGGTACACCGCCATCACTGCCATACTGTGCACAGGCGTTACACCGCCATCACTGCCATACTGTGCACAGGCATTACAAAGGCATCACTGCCATACTGTGCACAGGCGTTACACCGCCGTCACTGCCATACTGTGCACAGGAGTTACACCGCTATCACTGCCATACTGTGCACAGGAGTTACACCGCCATCACTGCCATACTGTGCACAGGCGTTACACCGCCATCACTGCCATACTGTGCACAGGAGTTACACCGCCATCACTGCCATACTGTGCACAGGAGTTACACCGCCATCACTGCCATACTGTGCACAGGCGTTACACCGCCATCACTGCCATACTGTGCACAGGAGTTACACCGCCATCACTGCTATACTGTGCACAGGCGTTACACCGCCATCACTGCCATACTGTACACAGGCGTTACACCGCCATCACTGCCATACTGTGCACAGGCGTTACACCCCTATCACTGCCATTCTGTGCTTAGGCGTTACACCGCTTTCACTGCCATACTGTGCACAGGCGTTACACCGCTATCACTGCCATACTGTACACAGGCGTTACACCGCTATCACTGCCATACTGTGCACAGGCGTTACACCGCTATCACTGCCATACTGTGCACAGGCGTTACACCGCCATCACTGCCATACTGTGCACAGGCGTTACACCGCTATCACTGCCATACTGTGCACAGGCGTTACACCGCTATCACTGCCATACTGTGCACAGGCGTTACACCGCTATCACTGCCATACTGTGCACAGGTGTTACACCGCTATCACTGCCATACTGTGCACAGGCGTTACACCGCTATCACTGCCATACTGTGCACAGGCGTTACACCGCCATCACTGCCATACTGTACACAGGCGTTACACCGACATCACTGCCATACTGTGCACAGACGTTACACCGCCATCACTGCCATTCTGTGCTTAGGCGTTACACCGCTTTCACTGCCATACTGTGCACAGGCGTTACACCGCTATCACTGCCATACTGTACACAGGCGTTACACCGCTATCACTGCTATACTGTGCACAGGCGTTACACCGCTATCACTGCCATACTGTGCACAGGCGTTACACCGCTATCACTGCCATACTGTGCACAGGCGTTACACCGCCATCACTGCCATACTGTGCACAAACGGTACACCGCCATCACTGCCATACTGTGCACAGGCGTTACACCGCCATCACTGCCATACTGTGCACAGGCATTACAAAGGCATCACTGCCATACTGTGCACAGGCGTTACACCGCCGTCACTGCCATACTGTGCACAGGAGTTACACCGCTATCACTGCCATACTGTGCACAGGAGTTACACCGCCATCACTGCCATACTGTGCACAGGCGTTACACCGCCATCACTGCCATACTGTGCACAGGAGTTACACCGCCATCACTGCCATACTGTGCACAGGAGTTACACCGCCATCACTGCCATACTGTGCACAGGCGTTACACCGCCATCACTGCCATACTGTGCACAGGAGTTACACCGCCATCACTGCTATACTGTGCACAGGCGTTACACCGCCATCACTGCCATACTGTACACAGGCGTTACACCGCCATCACTGCCATACTGTGCACAGGCGTTACACCGCCATCACTGCCATACTGTGCACAGGCGTTACACCGCTTTCACTGCCATACTGTGCACAGGCGTTACACCGCTTTCACTGCCATACTGTGCACAGGCGTTACACCGCTATCACTGCCATACTGTACACAGGCGTTACACCGCTATCACTGCCATACTGTGCACAGGCGTTACACCGCTATCACTGCCATACTGTGCACAGGCGTTACACCGCCATCACTGCCATACTGTGCACAGGCGTTACACCGCTATCACTGCCATACTGTGCACAGGCGTTACACCGCTATCACTGCCATACTGTGCACAGGCGTTACACCGCTATCACTGCCATACTGTGCACAGGTGTTACACCGCTATCACTGCCATACTGTGCACAGGCGTTACACCGCTATCACTGCCATACTGTGCACAGGCGTTACACCGCCATCACTGCCATACTGTACACAGGCGTTACACCGACATCACTGCCATACTGTGCACAGACGTTACACCGCCATCACTGCCATTCTGTGCACAGACGTTACACCGCCATCACTGCCATTCTGTGCTTAGGCGTTACACCGCTTTCACTGCCATACTGTGCACAGGCGTTACACCGCTATCACTGCCATACTGTACACAGGCGTTACACCGCTATCACTGCTATACTGTGCACAGACGTTACACCGCTATCACTGCCATACTGTGCACAGGCGTTACACCGCTATCACTGCCATACTGTGCACAGGTGTTACACCGCTATCACTGCCATACTGTGCACAGGTGTTACACCGCTATCACTGCCATACTGTGCACAGGCGTTACACCGCTATCACTGCCATACTGTGCACAGGCGTTACACCGCTATCACTGCCATACTGTGCACAGGCGTTACACCGCTATCACTGCCATACTGTGCACAGGCGTTACACCGCTATCACTGCCATACTGTGCACAGGCGTTACACCGCTATCACTGCCATACTGTGCACAGGCGTTACACCGCTATCACTGCCATACTGTGCACAGGCGTTACACCGCCATCACTGCCATACTGTACACAGGCGTTACACCGCTATCACTGCCATACATACATAATCCGGCACCTCAAGAATCAAACTATAGTAAATCTTGCGCTCTACCTGTCCAGACGTGACTGCAGGACGTGAAGTCTCTCTTCTCTCAGGCTCCCACCAAACAGCTCTCCGATTCCCGGGACGAGCAGATCCACGGCGGCTGCCTGCGGGGGGTGATAAAGGGGTCAGAGCATCCTCACCCGCCATCTATTGCCTACAGGCTGGAGGTAGTGAGATCCCTGTCCAGCAGGGTAAGAGGTTAAGACAAAATAGCCACCTAACATTTTACACTCATGCAACTTTGTATCAAACTTTTAAAGTTTAATAAAAAAAAATAAAAAAAGTTTCATTAACAGCAGAATAATAGCAGAGCGGGCGCTGATGTGCAGCCGTCACCTGGTCACAGGATTCAGAGACCTTCGAGTTTCCCAACAGTAAAGCAGTTTTTTTTCTCGAGTTGATGGTGGAAATTGCTTAAAGGGAAATGTGGGAACTTGTTACGACAGAACCGTTTTTTTTCTCCCACTTTCGATCTCACCTATGGGGCAACGCGGTGTAATACAGCGGCAGACAAGGTTGGCAAAAAAAAATTGCCTTTTTTATTTCCTTCTCCGTCGGATAACATTAGTTGCGCAAGTTGTTTATTTTCACCCTATTTTCCACTTTATGTCTTGCTGGAAACAGTCAGTAAGTTGCTGTTATCAATGCTAACAACGAATATAACATTTCTTGGTGGTGGTCGGGGTGGTGGTCGTCGGAGAGGGAAACAAAGAAGTAATAGCAAGAAAAAAAAGATCATCTTTAGCTTCTGTCCTTCTGTCCAGCCAATTCTAGAGGAAGGGAGGAGCTTTTCTTCTTGCCATCATCCCTCTTGCAATCTCATTTTTGTCATCTTTCTCCCTGTACAAACTTCATTTATCCCAGGGAAGGGATTGCAGGAGCTTTTCTTCTTGCTATCATCCCTCTTGCAATCTCATTTTTGTCATCTTTCCCCCTGTACAAACTTCATTTATCACAGGGAAAGGATTGGAGGAACTTTTCTTCTTGCTATCATCCCTCTTGCAATCTGATTTATGTCATCCCCCCTCTATACATCTTTCCCCCTGTACAAACTTCATTTATCCAGGGAAGGGGGTGCACAGGAACTTTTTAACATGTTATCAGGCTTCTCGCAATTACAGTGTTAGTGTCATGTCAATACACCTCACCCCCCCCCCCTTCCGAACAAGGAGGACTATTTACAGGTTATCACCCCTTTGCCTGTTGCTGTCATCCTCCAATGATTCGAAGGGAGATACAGGAACTCTTTCTTTAGTTATCACCCCTCCTTGCCATCACAGCCTATCAGCTGTACAACCTTGAGTGTCCTCGGGAGCTTTTCTTTGTGTTATCACACTCCTTTTAAATAACAGTCTTTCCATTGGACAGTCTCAATTGATCCCAGGGGGAACACAGGGGTTATAAACGCTCTTATCCAATCCAAAAGGGAGTGTCCACAGGAACTTTTCTTCTTGTTATCATCCCTCTTGCAATTTCATTTATGTCATTCTTCCCCCTGTACAAACTTCAACTACCTCAGGGAAGGGATTGCAGAAACTTTTCTTCTTGTTATTACCTCTCTTGCAATCTCATTTTTGTCATTTTTCCCCCTGTACAAACTTCACTTATCCCAGGGAAGGGGGTGCACATGAACTTTTTAACATGATATCAAGCAGTGTGTTAGTCATGTCAATACCGCCCCCTTCCCCTTCAAACAATCTCTAACAATGCTAAGGAGGAATACAGAAAACCTTTTACAGGTTATTACCCGTCTTGCCTGTTACCATTATCCCCTCTGTGCAATTTCCAATGACACAAAGGGAGATACAGGAACTCTTCCTCTAGTTATCACCCCCCCCCCCCCCCCTCCGGCTATCATTTCCTATCAACTGTACAACCATGAGTGTCCTCAGAAACTTTTCTTCTTGTTATCATCCCTCTTGCAATCTCATCTTTGTCATCTTTCCCCCCTGTACAAACATCTGTTATCCCACATTAAAGGGTGTACAGGAACTTTTTAACATGTTATCAGGCCTCTTGAAATCACAGATTGTTCATGGAAGGAGACATGACAATAACAATCTATAGCAACGCTAAGAGGAATACAGGAAACTTTTTCCAGGATATCACCCTCCTACCAATCACTGCCCTTGTGCAATCTCCAGTGACTCAAAGAGTGATACAGGAACTCTTCCTCTAGTTATCAGCCCTTCTGCCCATCACAGCCTATCACCCGTATAACCTTGAGAGTGGCCTCAGGAGCTTTACTTTGTGTTATCACAGCCCTTCAATAACAGTCTTTCCGTTGTACATTCTCCATTGATCCAAGGGGGAACACGGGGGTTATCAACGCCCTTATCCAATCCAAAAGGGATACTTTTTGACTCTGTGACTCAATTTTTACTAGCATCTGGATCATGGGATATTTTTGTTCTTTTCAGTCGAGATGATTTTGAGGACCTATATGCATAATATATAAATTTTTCTAGTGTAAAAATTTTTATGATTTTTTTTGTAACAAAAATATAAATGACTATTTTCAGAAAATATATAAAATGAATAAAATATATTATATATACATACACACATACATATAAATATATATAAATTGGGTTTCCTCCAGGTTCTCCGGTTTCCTCCCACACTCCAGACATACTGATAGGGAATGTAGATTGTGAGCCCCGATGGGGACAGTGATGATAATGTCTTTAAAATTGTCTGAATTGTAAAGCGCTACGGAATATGTCGGCGCTATATAAATAAAAAGATTATTATTATTATCAATCACCAGCTGCTATCACGCCTACTTGTTGATGGTTTCCAGTTAGTAACAAAAGTTTGTTTCTTCTCTTAATCAAAAAAATGCAAGATAGAACTAGAGATGAGTAAATTGATTTGCAGGACTCTGGTCCAGTGGCCTCGTCAGTAGTCTGTGAACCTCTGCCGGCATCCCCGCTGCCCCTTCAGATTAGTGGGTCCTGCGTGTGTCACGCTACAATGATGATGTCGCACTGGAACTACAAATTAGAAGAGGCACCAGGGATTTTAGCAGTTGAAAGGCGGTTCACAGGGCTCCAGTCCGGTGGCCACGGACTACTGATGTGGCCACTGCACCAGTGTTTTGCGAATCGATCCATTCATCTCTTTTTAACCCCATTGATGCTCTGTAATAATCCTCCAATTTTTGGGTTATTTTTAAAATTTAAATGGGTCTGATTTGTGCTCATATAAATTTGCACTGGAGCTGTGTACACAAAACGGTAAGAGATTTCTGAACAAAGCTCTTCGCACAGAGTATGTATGGGACGATGGGTCTGCCCAACAGGAAAGCAAAGCAGGATGTGGACCACGCTACTTACCGTACGCTGAGGCCCATCTTCATTGTCCCGGGCGTAGAAAGGCTTCAGGTCATACGGGTAGTTGATGACAAAGACAGGAACATTGCCGCAATGTCTGACCAAATACTTCTCGTGTTCGGTCTGCAAGTCACAGCCCCACTGCAAGAAAGAGACGGCACTCAATCCTCCAGATCCTTTACGTACATAATAAACATAAAATTCTGCAGTTTTTGAATTTGGTTTAACCATTTTTTTTTCTTTCACAGCATTTATTTATTTTTTACTCTGCGAAGATTTTGCCTGGAAACCATCAGCAAGTAGCAGCTGACTGATTTGTTATTTTACATCTCTTTTTGGCTTTTTAATCACCTTGGCGAAAGATTTACTGCTTTGTTTTTTTTCGGTTTTGGCTCGTTACTGGCTGCCGACAGAGCTTGCAACAAGAATCCAAGACTATATGTAATTCAGCTGCACTTTGCATTCTCTTCATAGCATACACCGATGATTATGAAGAATGCTAAAATATGTACTGCAGAAGTCGCTGTGAGTTAACTTTTGTTAAGTCCAAGTAGGTGTTGTCAGATATATTTTACTGGGGGCGTGTGTTTCTTCCGCCTGTATGATGCTGACCAATCATGAGCAGGCAGCAACACACTGGAGAAAGAACACGCCCCCACCATGGTTTAGAGCAGGTTTTCAGTGTGTGAGATGTGATCACACTTATGTCTATTGCAACTAGAACTCGCTCTGCAGTGAGATCAGTTGACAGTATGGGGAGAGGGGCGTAGATGTGTGAGGAGATGGGGGAAGAAAAGTGTGAAGGGACACAGTATAGAGGGATGAGAAGTGTGAGGGAACACAGAATGGGGGGGAAGAAAAGTATGAGGAGACTGTATGGGGGGGGTGAAAAGTGTGAGAGAACAGTATAAAGAATGGGTAGTGTGAGGGGACAGTGTGAGATGGTGCCCAGTAGGACAAGGAGCAGCATGGTGGGGGACACTTAAGACATAGACAGTGTGGCGGTTATAGCTAATCAGAGCAGACAGTGGTGGTTATAGTTCGGAAGGGCAGTGTGGATGCCATGTAACATAATATGTGGGGGTCATATTTTGTGCAGGGAGCAAAGTGAGGGGCAGTTATTCAGGAGCACAGTGTAGGGCAGATATTTTTATTCAGGAGAATTATAATGGCACTGTTATTTTTCAGGCCACCATGTTGGGATGTGCTGCAGAAGAACGGAGAAGATGGAAGTCTGCAGAGATGAGCTGTGGATGCAAAAAGTCATCATGGCGTCTGGACCAGACGGAGAAGAAAGAGAACGGCTCCAATTGGAGAAGACGTCACCTATAAGGTACCTGGATGTAAATGTTTATTTGTGATACTACCTGCGTCATATCAGTAATTTGGTTCCTGTATGGTCTGCAGCCGGATAATGACTGATAACAACTCACAGTATCTCCTTACCATTGTGAAGAACATACAAGGAGTTGTAGGTTCATGCAATATAATTTTATATGGGGCTGACGTGACATTGCAATCGATTTCTGCACTAAGATTGGTGCTCTATTCATGTACTCGTGGTTCTGGTGATGTATTACTGCACTGATGGTGGTTCTGGTAATATATTCCTGAACTTTTGGTGGTTCTGGCGATGTATTCCTGTACTGTTGGTAGTTGTGATGCTGTATTCATGTACTGATATGGTTCTGATGTTGTATGCATGTAATGATGTTGTTCTGATGCTGTATTTATGTACTGATGGTGGTCCTGATGACGTATTCATGTACTGTTTATGGGGCTGACCTGACATTGCAATTGATTTCTGTACTAAGCTTGGTGCTGTATTCATGTACTCATGTTTCTGGTGATGTATTCCTGCACTGATGGTGGTTCTAGTGATGTATTCCTGAACTGTTGGTGGTTCTGGTGATGTATTCCTAAACTGTTGGTGGTTCTGGTGATGTATTCCTGTACTGATGGTGGTTCTGGTGATGTATTCCTGTACTGATGGTGGTTCTGGTTATGTATTCCTGTACTGATGGTGGTTCTGGTGATGTATTCCTGTACTGATGGAGGTTCTGGTGATGTATTCCTGTACTGATGGAGGTTCTGGTGATGTATTCCTGAACTGTTGGTGGTTCTGATGTTGTATTCATGTACTCATTGTGGTCCTGATGCTGTATTCATGTAATGTTAGTGGTACTGGTGATGTATTTCTGTTCTGACGGTAATTATGGTGCTGTATTCATGTACTGATAATGGTTCTGACGCTGCATTTCTGTACTAATGGTGGTTCTTGGTGCTGTATTTCTGTACTGTTGGGGGCTCTGGTGCTGTACTATTAATGGTTCTGATCCTGTACACATGTAACTATCCATAACCTTGACAGATAGACAGATAACATGACACATGGCTATGTGAATAAAGTATTGTATCATCTGACAAGCTAACGGTTAATAATACATCTGTATTTATGTTAAAAGCATTAATTATAAAAAGAAGCACCGTAGAATGCCAAATACTAACATTGTGTAGTACACTCACTGAGCGGTCACATGATGATTACTCAAACCACTTAAGCTCTGCATAGGTGGGGGGGCCGGGGTAAATCACCAAACTGAATTTTTAGCTTGGATGCAGGAAAGCCTTAGTTACTTACCGGTAACGGGATTTTTCGGAGCCCATGACAGCACCACGAGAGAGGATCCGCCCATCAAGGACAGGAAACCTACAGGTTAAAAAGGGTGGCACCTCTCTCCCGCCTCAATTTAGTTAACAGAGCATGAGAGGACGGCCAAGGTTAATAACAACAACACAAATTCATTTTAAGCCAATTACTTTAAGTAACTTCCCTCGAAGGTGCAAAAAAGAAGAAAACAACTCTACGGGAGTGCAATAACAACACCAGTGTAGGGAGGGAATATAAGGGTGCTGTCATGGGCTCCGAAAAATCCTGCTACCGGTAAGTAACTAAGGTTTTATTCGTACTCCCATGACAGCACCACGAGAGAATTACAGAGAAGAAAAGAGATTAGGGAGGGACCACAGCTTGAAGCACCCTTCTCCCAAAGGTGAGGTCAGAAGAGTCACCCAAGTCCAATCTATAATGCCTATAGAAGGTGGAGGGAGAAGACCAAGTGGCAGCCTTACATATGTCCTCGATGGAAACCCCGGTCTTCTCGGCCCAGGAAGTCGCTACTGCTCTGGTGGAGTGTGCCCTCAACCCTTCAGGTACTTCCCTATCCCCTGAGGAGTAGGCGAGGGAGATGGCCTCTCTAATCCACCTTGCGATTGTGGATTTTGAAGCTTTACAACCTTTTCTGGTCCCCTGATGGCATATAAATAGGGAACTATCTTTCCTAAATGTGTGTGAAACCTCCAAATATTTAAGCATGCACCTTCTAACATCTAATGTATGTAGTTTCTCTCCTCTTTCTGATTTTTAGGGGGGAAACAAAAGGTTGGAAGATTTACCTCTTGAGTTCTATGAAACCGCGAGACTACTTTTGGGAGAAAAGCTGGATCAGGCTTTAACACAATTCTATCATCCATAATTTGGGTAAATGGAGGGGATATTGAAAAGGCCTGTATGTCACTTACTCTTCTGGCCGAAGTTAGGGTCACTAACAGGGCTGTTTTAAGAAATATAATCTTATGAGTGGCTGAATCTAGAGGTTCGAAGGGGGGGTTAGTCAAGGCATTTAAGACCAGGTTTAGATCCCAGGGAGAGGGTTTGGATTTAATGATAGGTCTACATCTGAAAGAGGCCTTTATAAACCGTGCTACCCAATAATTTGCTGCTATATCAGATGCAAATAAGGCCCCTAAAGCCGACACCTGTACCTTCAAGGTACTAGTAGTTAGACCCTGTTCTGACCCCCGTTGTAGGAACTCTAGTATCTTCCCAATAGGGATCCCATCCTCCAGCTTGAATTCTGTAAAAGATAGGAATTTTCTCCAAGTCCTAGCATAGATGCGGGTAGTAACGGGCTTTCTGCTACTTAAGAGAGTGTTTACCAAATTTGAGGAAAACCCTTTGCTGGCTAACAGTGCCCTCTCAAATTCCATGCCGTCAAATGGAGATTTGGGGCTGGAGGATGGGAAACCGGACCCTGAGTAAGAAGGTCCGGGATTTCTGAAAGGATCCAGGGGGTCTGATACTGACATCCTGCTGGGAGACAAGAGAACCATGGCCTCTTGGGCCAAAAGGGGCATATGAGGATCACCCTGGCTTCGTCTGTCCTGATCTTTCTTAGGACCGACGGAAGCAGGACCATAGGAGGGAAGGCGTACGCCAAAGGAAACTCCCAGGGTATCATGAAGGCATCCACCGCCAGGGGCTTTTCTCCGGGGTCTAGAGAACAAAATGCTGTCACATTCCGGTTGGACTTCGTTGCAAACAAGTCCACTGCTGGAAGACCCCACATTGCCACGATCCTGGAGAATACTCGAGGGTTCAAATACCATTCTCCTTCCTTTAGGGAATTGCGGCTGAGAAAATCTGCCCTGATGTTTTCTTTTCCTCTTAGATGCACCGCAGAAAGGGAGAGAAAATGATCATCTGCTTTTTGAAGAAGTCTGTCTGCCACTCTCATTAAGTCCTTTGAACGGGTCCCCCCTTGATGGTTTATATAAGCTACTGAGACTTGATTGTCCGAGAGTATAAGGATATCCTGGCCCTGTAAATATACAAGGAACCCATTGAGCGCATAATCAACCGCCAAAAGTTCCTTAACATTTGAGGAAAACCGTACTTCATTTTCTGACCAGGTTCCCTGAATTGAGCAGTTTTCAAAATGAGCTCCCCAACCTGTAGCTCTTGCGTCTGTAGTTACAACTGCCGTAGGTTTATTTTCCCAAGGGACTCCCCTAGAAAGATTAGTGTAAACTAACCACCAGCGAAGGGATTGTAAGGAGCGAGGGCCCAAGGTAAACTCCCGGTCTAGATGACCATCTAGGAGTGAATCGTTATACAAGACATCCCATTGAAGAACCCTTGAATGAAATTGGGACCAGCGTACCGCCGAAAAACTTGAGGTCAGGGTCCCCAATAAGGACATGGCTTTGCGCAGTGTCATGGAGGGACTATCTATACAGTGTTTCACTAGCCCCTGAATTTTAGTAATTTTTTCATCTGATAAATGACATATCTGTTTGTCTGAATCTAAAATGACCCCCAGGAACTGTTGGGCTTTTTGTGGAATTTGTAACGGGTCTGGGAGGTGGAACCTCTGAGCTACTATACAAAGGGGCAGTCCTTGTAAGGAAGCGGGTGGCTCCCAGGGAAGGCGGGCCGGTAGACACGGCAAGTGACAGGAACAGTCTCTGGGCAGAAGGGCAGGTGGTCTCGGCAAGTGACGGGGAAAGTCTCTCTAGACAGGCAGGTGGTCACGGCAAGAGATGGCAAAGCCTCCAGGTAGGCTAGCAGGCGGGTAGCGCTCCCAGGTGAGCGGGTAAGAGTCTCTCGGTTGGCTGGCAGGTGGTCACGGCAAGTGACGGCAGAGCCTCCAGGTAGGCTAGCAGGCGGATAGCAGGTGAGCGCTCCCAGGTGAGTGGGTAAGAGTCTCTTGGCTGGCTGGCAGGTGGTCACGGCAAGTGATGGCAGAGCCTCCAGGTAGGCTAGCAGGCGGATAGCAGGTGAGCGCTCCCAGGTGAGAGGGTAAGAGTCCCTCGGCTGGCTGGCAGGTGGTCTCAGACAGGTATCAGGCAGTTGCCTCCTGATCCACAGGCGGACTGGTCCATAGACAGACTGGCGGATACTGGTAGACAGACTGTTGGACCGCAGGGAATGCAAGCAAGTAGACAGAGCTGGAAAACAGACTGGCAACGGGACCTGAGGGCTGAAGCAGAGGTGAAAGTCTTGCAACAACTTTGCTCGGGCACCTCCATTTTGGAGGAGGTGCCTTATATATGGGAGCTCCACCGGCAATTGGCCGGGGACTCCTTAGGACGGCGCGCGCGGCCCCTTTAAGAGTGAGGGAGCGCGCGCCCTAAGCACAGTGCCCGGGAAGCAGCGAGCGCTGCCAGCAGCGCGGGAGGAGGACGCCGAGGACGGAGCAGGGAGGTGAGGGGAACGGCGTCTCTGCCTAGCAGGAGGCAGGGACGCCGACGCTACAGTACCCCCCCCTTTAGGTCCCCCCTTTTTTAGGCCAGAGAGAAATTTATCAAGGATGAGCGGGGCATGGATATTCTCCCGAGGCTCCCACGTTCTCTCCTCAGGACCAAACCCCTTCCAATCCACTAGAAAAAAGGTCTTTCCTCTTACCCTTTTGGTGGCCAGAATGCTCTCTACCTCAAACTCGTTCTCAGCGGAAACCGGAGCAGGGGGCGTACCTGTAGACTTGGAAAAAGAGTTAAGTACCACAGGTTTGAGGAGAGACACATGGAAGGAGTTAGGGATCCGCAAGTTGGCCGGGAGTTTCAATTTATAGGCCACCGGGTTGATTTGTTTGATAACCTCCAGTGGGCCGATGAACCGAGGCCCTAACTTGTAGGAAGGAATCTTGAGCCGGACATATTTGGACGAGAGCCAGACTTTATCTCCAGGACGGAATTGTGGTGGGTCCAGAAGTCTTTTGTCAGCCTGTTTCTTCATCCGCTCGGAGGACTGAAGAAGTGCGGACCTGGTACTTTCCCAAATGGAGGAGAATTCGCTAACAAGAGATTCCGCGGACGGATTATCCACCGAGGCGGAGACGGGAAACGGGATCCGAGGATGCTGACTGAAGACTACAAAAAACGGGGATTTGGAGGAAGACTCGCTCTCGTGATTATTATAGGAAAATTTGGCCCACGGTAAAAGATCCACCCAGTCGGAATGGTGGGCATTAACAAAGTGCCGGAGGTAACTGGTTAAGATTTGGTTAATCCGCTCTACTTGACCATTGGACTGTGGGTGATAAGCAGAGGAGGAGTCCAAGGTGACCCCCAGCAGTTTACACATGGCTCTCCAGAAGCGAGAGGTGAACTGAACTCCTCGGTCGGATACGATGTGGAGAGGGAGACCATGGAGACGGAAAATATGATGGATAAAGTCTTTAGCCAACACAAATGCAGACGGAAGACCCGGCAGGGGAATGAAGTGAGCCATCTTAGAGAAGCGGTCAGCGACCACCCAAATGACCGTACAACCAGCAGAAACAGGGAGATCCGTTATAAAGTCCATAGCTATATGCTGCCACGGGGCAGCAGGTATGGGAAGAGGCAAAAGGCGGCCGGCTGGCAGATGTCTAGGAACCTTGCTGCGAGCGCAGGACGCACAGGCTGAGACAAAGTTTATTACGTCCTTGTGCAGGGTAGGCCACCAGTAATGCCGGGTAATAAGCAGGAGGGTCTTTTTCTGGCCAGCATGGCCAGCTAGCTTAGACGAATGTCCCCAGTGTAGGACTTTCTCACGATCAGGTCCTGCTACGAACGTCTTACCGGGTGGGAGACTATTTAGATCCACGGGAGCCACCTGCATTACCTTGGCGGGGTCGATGATGTGCTTTGGCTCCTCCTCTAGATCGGAGAACAAAAAGGATCGGGACAAGGCGTCAGCTTTGATATTTTTGTCTGCTGGGCGAAAATGAAGAATGAAATCAAAGCGGGCGAAGAACAAGGACCACCGGGCTTGGCGCGGGTTAAGTCTTTGGGCGCTCTGGAGATAAGCCAAGTTTTTGTGATCCGTGTAGATTATTACCGGGTGAAGAGCCCCCTCGAGCAGATAACGCCACTCCTCCACTGCCAACTTAATGGCTAACAATTCTTGGTCTCCTATAGAATAATTGCGCTCAGATGAGGAGAAGAGTTTGGAGAAGAAACCGCAGGTTACCATTCTTCCGGAAGACGACTTTTGGGTGAGCACCGCTCCGGCTCCAGAGGAGGAGGCGTCTACTTCTAAGAAGAATTGTTTGTTGCTGTCCGGACGGTGCAGCACAGGAGCGGAAGAGAAAGCTTGTTTCAAAGACAGGAAGGCCTCCTCTGCCTCGGGCGGCCATTCTTTGGGATTAGCGCCCTTACGGGTGAGCGCAGAGATAGGGGCAGTCCGGGAAGAGAAGTGCGGAATGAAGAGGCGGTAGTAGTTGGCGAAGCCCAGGAACCGCTGGATAGCCTTCAACCACTCCGGTCGGGGCCACTTCTGGATGGCAGAAAGTTTCTCACGATCCATTCGTAGACCGGTCTGAGAGATGATGTAGCCCAGAAATGGAAGCGAGGTCTGTTCAAAGAGGCACTTCTCAAATTTTGCGTAGAGGTGGTTCTGCCTGAGCCTGAGCAGGACCTGACGAACGTCCCTCCGGTGTGTCTGGAGATCCGGAGAGAAGACCAAGATGTCGTCCAGGTATACCACCATGCAGGAGTAGAGAAGGTCACCGAAGATATCATTGACCAACTCTTGAAAGACGGCGGGAGCATTACAGAGACCGAAGGGCATTACGAGGTATTCATAGTGGAAGTCCCGGGTGTTGAATGCCGTCTACCATTCATCCCCCTGACGGATACGAACCAGGTTATAGGCCTCACGGAGATCCAGCTTGGTGAAGATTCTAGCACCCCTCAGACGATCAAATAATTCAGGAATGAGCGGAAGGGGGTATTTATTCTTCACCGTGACCTGGTTAAGGCCTCTATAGTCTATGAAGGGACGGAGTGAGCCGTCCTTCTTTTTAACGAAGAAGAAGCCTGCTCCCGCCGGGGAGGTAGATTTCCGGATAAATCCCCGGGCCAGGTTCTCCTCGATATATTCAGACATGGACCGGGTCTCAGCAGCGGACAAAGGGTAGATACGCCCTTGGGGCGGAGTAGCGCCAGGTACCAAGTCGATAGGGCAATCGTATGGTCTATGAGGAGGTAATGTCTCTGCTTCCTTTTTATTAAAGACATCAACATAAGACCAATAGGGTACCGGCAGGCCGGGTAGATTGGCTGGGGGAGGAGAAGGACGGGCAGGATGAACGGGAACTAAACAAGTCTTATGGCAGTCCTGTCTCCAGCGAAGGACTTCTCCAGTCTGCCAATCAATCACGGGTGCATGTCCCTGGAGCCAAGGTAGGCCAAGCAAAAGAGCATGAGAGAGTCCAGGTAGAACATGGAAGAAGATGCTCTCAGAGTGCAGCATTCCCACCTGCAGAGTTATGGGTTCGGTGATAAGTTGGATGGGATGCGGTAAGAGACCCCCATCCACGGAGGTGACAGATAAGGGTTCAGCCAGAGGTTTGGAGGGAATGTGGTATTTCTCTACCAGGGACTGAGAAATGAGATTTCCGGCAGCTCCAGAATCAAGTTGAGCTAGTTCAAAGTAACGGTTCTCCCTGCAGATGATAGAGACCGACAGCATCAGAGAAGGAGAGGATTTATTCTTGTCTAGGACGACCTTTCTGAGCGATCCTAGACACAGGCGTTTCCCGACCTCTCCGGGCAGGAACGGATCCGGTGCTCCTTACTGCCACAGTAGAAGCAGCTCCCCTCGGCACGGCGTGACTCTTGACGGGTTTTGACCATCTTGGTCTGGTCGACCTGCATAGGCTTGGGTGAGTGCGCCTGGGGAGTAACAGAGGAAGTGACGGGATTCTGGAAGGTAGGAGCAAGGCGAGGAAACCTCCTCTCACGGGTGACCTCTTTGGTACGCTCCTGGAACCGGATGTCAATCCGGGTGGCAAGTGTTATTAAGTCGCCGAGAGTGGTAGGAATTTCCCGACCGGCAAGTTCATGTTTAATTTGACCGGACAGACCCTCCCAGAAGACGGACACCAGGGCGTCGTTATCCCAGGCAAGCTCCGAAGCAAGGGTACGGAACCGTATGGCATATTGGCCCACGGTGAGACTCCCTTGACGGAGGCGTAGCAGAGATGAGGCGGATGAGGTCTTTCGTCCTGGTTCGTCGAAGACTTTCCGGAAAGCCATGAGAAAGGCTGGCAGGTTGGACACCAGGGGGTCTCCTCTCTCCCATAGAGGATTTAGCCAAGCCAAGCCTCCCCAGTGAGATGGGACATGATGAAGGCCACTTTGGCTCGGTCGGTGGAAAACTGGTGTGCCAAAAGTTCGAAGTGCAGGGTGCACTGGTTAATGAAGCCCCGTGCCTGACCGGGATCTCCACTAAAATGAGGCGGGGCGGAAAGGCGGGGACCGGGAAGGGATGCCATGGTATTGATGGGCAGCGACGCTGCCGGGGTAGGAGTCGTGCGACTGGAAGCAGGTCCCGAAGAGGTAGTCAGTGTGTCCAGGCGGGAGTTAACACTACGCAGGTGGCTCAGGATGGACTCCTGTTGGGACCTCTGACGGGATAGTTCATGGCATAGGTCCGAGAGCGAGGGAGCTTGGGTGCCACCGGGTTCCATGGCCCGAGCAAACTGTAACGGGTCTGGGAGGTGGAACCTCTGAGCTACTATACAAAGGGGCAGTCCTTGTAAGGAAGCGGGTGGCTCCCAGGGAAGGCGGGCAGGTAGACACGGCAAGTGACAGGAACAGTCTCTGGGCAGAAGGGCAGGTGGTCTCGGCAAGTGATGGGGAAAGTCTCTCTAGACAGGCAGGTGGTCACGGCAAGTGACGGCAAAGCCTCCAGGTAGGCTAGCAGGCGGGTAGCGCTCCCAGGTGAGTGGGTAAGAGTCTCTCGGCTGGCTGGCAGGTGGTCACGGCAAGTGACGGCAGAGCCTCCAGGTAGGCTAGCAGGCGGATAGCAGGTGAGCGCTCCCAGGTGAGCGGGTAGGAGTCTCTCGGCTGGCTGGCAGGTGGTCACGGCAAGTGACGGCAGAGCCTCCAGGTAGGCTAGCAGGCGGATAGCAGGTGAGCTCTCCCAGGTGAGCGGGTAAGAGTCTCTCGGCTGGCTGGCAGGTGGTCTCAGACAGGTATCAGGAAGGTATCAGGCAGGTATCAGGCAGGTGCCTCCTGATCCACAGGCGGACTGGTCCATAGACAGACTGGCGGATGCTGGTAGACAGACTGTCGGACCGCAGGGAATGCAAGCAAGTAGACAGAGCTGGAAAACAGAGTGGCAACGGGACCTGAGTGCTGAAGCAGAGGTGAAAGGCTTGCAACAACTTTGCTCGGGCACCTCCATTTTGGAGGAGGTGCCTTATATATGGGAGCTCCACCGGCAATTGGCCGGGGACTCCTTAGAACGGCGCGCGCGGCCCCTTTAAGAGAGAGGGAGCGCGCGCGCCCTAAGCACAGTGCCCGGGAAGCGGCAGCGCGGGAGGAGGACGCCGAGGACGGAGCAGGGAGGTGAGGGGAATGGCGTCTCTGCCTAGCAGGAGGCAGCGACGCCGATGCTACAGAATTAATCTAGATTTTTCTAAATTTAGGAACCAACCTAGTCTTTGTAGGATAGAAATTGTTACCTGAAGGTGGGCTTCGCATTGCGCAAAGGAGTCCCCCACTATCAGGAAATCATCGAGGTACGGGATTATTAAAATATCTTTTTCTCTTATGTGGGCCATCACTTCTGCCACCAGTTTAGTAAAAACTCTTGGGGCTATAGCTAATCCAAAGGGAAGGGCGGTGTACTGGTAGTGTTTTATCACCCCTTTGATTTTGATGACTAATCTTAAATACTTTTGATAATCCTTATGAATGGGGACATGGTAGTAGGCGTCTTTTAGATCCAGGACAACCATAAAACAGTGGGGAAAAAGCTATTTTATTATTGTTTTTATCGATTCCATTTTGAAGGTGTCTATTCTAAGAAACCTATTTAAAGATTTTAAATTTATGATAGTCCTGAAACACCCATCCGGCTTGGGAACCAAGAAGAGTGAGGAGTAGAATCCGTCTCCCTCTTCTGTTTTCGGAACCTCAATCAAGACGTTTTTCTTTGTTAGGTCTTGTATTTCCGATATGAGGGCAGCCTGCCGCTCTGGGGAGGAACTAGAGGGAACAATTACAAATCTCCTGTAAGGAAGGGTTTGGAACTGAAATTTAAGACCAAATCTAATTAGGCCCAAAACCCAACCGCTATGTTAGATACGTTCCCAAGCCGGAAAAAACAATGACAATCCCCCCCCCCCACCCTGGGTGGATTGTGGTTCCCCTGGCTTCCGCTCATCTCTGGAAGAAGAACCAAAGAGTAGGCCTCTACCTTTGCGACCCCTTTCCTCGAATTTCTCCTGTTCTCTAAAGAATCGCCTACGGACAAACTTCTTTCTCCGAAAGGATCTTTTAAAAGAGGGTAGAGGTACAGATGGAAAGCCCTTCTTAGGATCTCCTGCTTTTTCCAACAGATCATCCATAGTCTGGCCAAAAAGATATTCACCCTCACAAGGAATTGTACAGAGTCTAGACTTTGTTTGTACATCTCCCGGCCAGCATTTTAGCCAAAGGGCTCGCCGAGCAGCATTTGAAAGAGCTGACGATTTTGCTGCTAGTCTGACAGAGTCCGCAGATGCGTCAGCAAGAAAGGCCGCTGCACCCTGGACTAGGGGGAGAGAAGAAATGATCTCCTTCCTGGGGACACCTTCTTTCAATTGGTTGTCCAGCTGTTCAAGCCAGACCATCAGGGCCCTGGATGTGCAGGTGGCAGCCACTGCTGATTTCAGGGCTCCTGTAGTTGTCTCCCAGGTACCTTTCAAAAAGGTATCTGCTCGTCTGTCCAGGGGGTCTCTTAAAGCTCCCATGTCGTCGAAGGGGAGGGAAGCCTTTTTTGAAGCTTTGGCAATGGCTACATCAAGCCTTGGAGCCTTTGACCAGGAGGAGCATGCGGAATCAAACAGATATCTCCTTTTGAAAGAGGGAGGGATGCTGCCCTTTCTGTCCGGCTTCTGCCATTCTCTTTCAATAAGATCCTTCATTTTTGTGTTCATGGGAAAGGATCTTTTCTTTCTTTGACCTAAACCTCCAAACATAACATCTTCCCGGGACTTCTCTGGTTTAGCATCCACAATGCCCATAGTAGAACGGACAGCTTTCACTAAGGCATCCACCTCATTTAAAGGGAAGCATTGTCTCTCAGATTCGCTATCAGAGGAGGATAGGGAAGAGGAAGAAATGTCCGAGATGTCGGCGTCTGAGCCCGGTCGAGGGTCCTGAGGGGAATGCCTGACCTCAGAATTCTCACGCAAGGCCTTGCCTACTTCTTCTTTAATTAAGGTTTTAAGGCCTAAAGAAAACCCTGGGGTCTCTTCCACCATCACCTTGTCAATACAAGGCTGGCACAGTTTTTTAGTATATGCATCAGGGAGCGGGCTGCAGCATAGGGTACATTCTTTATGCCTTGCTTTAAAAGTACATTTCTTGCTCTGAAAAAAATTCCATAGACAGAGAAGAAAAAAGAGGAGCAATTAGTAGAACTTTCACGGAGAGTCCACTTACCCCCTGGCATATGCGGTACCGTAGAAGCAGAGGAATCCTTCTTAACCGGCGGAGGATCACGCCGAACGACAGGACCTTCCTTCCTGCTCTTAGCGGTAAACTTCTTAGTAGAACGGCTGGACCCGGTTCGGGAACGACGTTGTACCGCCTGTTGGGGTGGGGTGGGGGGGGGGTAGTCTTACCCGCATGCGGCCTCCATCCACACATACAGCGGACCATCCAGCTCCAGTGAGGGGATGTCACACTGGCCGCAACGCGCACGGAGGTGCCCCAATGAGCCCTGCCGTGGCGTCTCCAGGAAGAAGAGGACCGACCAGGGGAGGAACCTCATCGCTCCAGGTACCCTGTCTATCCCTCTGGGCAAGAGACCACTCCAATAATCCTCCAGCAGGAACCTGATAGGTCTCCCATCATGGACAGGAAACCTAAACTGAGGCGGGAGAGAGGTGCCACCCTTTTTAACCTGTAGGTTTCCTGTCCATGATGGGCGGATCCTCTCTGGTGGTGCTGTCATGGGAGTACGAATAAAAACTAGCTCCGCCTTTGCTCCAGTGTGTTGCTGCCTGCTTATGATTGGTCAGCATCATACAGGGAGAAGAAGTACACACCCCCAGTAAAAAAATATCTAGTAACACCCACTTGGACTTAACAAAAGTTAACTCATTAGCTGACAAATACTTTGCTAATATCTCTGCAATGGACGGGTGAAATTTAAAAAACAAAACAAAACCATGGTATGCTATTATATATGTATCTATATTATATTATATTATATATCTGTCTGGAGACATAATTGTGTTAAAGGCTTTAATAAGAAACCCAGGAGTGCTTTTGTCACTGACCGCTGACTTATCACCAACCTCAGTTTTGTGCTGAAATGAAGTTGCCACTTTCTTGAGAATTTCTACAGCTTCGGTGTAAGACATTCTGGAAAGGAGAAATAAGAAAAAAAGTAAGAAATGAGCCGTGGTGTACAATCGTCACCTGACGGGGACAGGGAAAGGACACACTGGGAGTTGTAGCGCCGCCACACAACATATGAACACTGTGTATAACCTGGTCCTTAAAGGAGTTTTCTGTGTCTGCATCGTGTCTTCTGCTCCGGACACAGCTAAAGTGTATGTGATCTATACCTACCCCCAGGGCCGGTATCAGGGTAGTTGCTGTCCCCTAGAGGCCCAAAAGTGTAAATATTATTAAATTCTTACACAATAAAACTATTCTTCATCATTTGCTCCAGCCGGTCCTGGTGAAGTAGGAAAAAAAAAAAAATGAAATTAGTCAAAATGCATCAAAAATCATAAAAAAAAAAGATAAATAGATTTGTTTCCATATAAACTATACATAATAAGGATTAAGGCAGCTGAACTTGCAACCATTTGATCGCCTATACTTAGGACTGCAGTATTGCAGTATATAGCGTAATCACGGCAGGTGGCTGAGCTTCATATGAGTACCAATATAGCGGGCGAAGAGACCTTCAGCAGGCTGCCCCGAACTGCCATAGTAAGGTTGGGAGAATGGGAGTCTATACATGAGCACAGCAGCAAGCAGGCCATTTAAACGCCGGCATCAGTGATTGATAGCAGCAGCTAAATGGTTAACAGCAGCAGCTAAATGGTTAACAGCAGCAACTCGAGTCTTCCGGTCCAAACAAAATAGTCAGGTTACCTCACGTGTTCCGGCTCAGGAACTGCATTACACGGCCCGAACCCTGCTTGTAAAGTTGCTCTAATAGCTGTCGTTTAACCCCTTAAATGATAAAGTCAATCTCCTGACAGGGGCATTTAATTGGAAAAATCACAGTGTGGTGTCCAATCAGGCGTCAATTCCCCAGGATGCGATTTCGGGGAGGTGATGGACTGCTATGGTAGCCGCCATTTTGGTACGCCTATGAAGCCCAGGCATAGAATAAGTCTATTCACTCTATAGGATTCACAGGAGGAACGTGCAGTGTGAACAGGCAGCTGATCACCCGACGAATGAGCAAAACGCTCATTCACTGGGTGAAATTATGTTTCGGTTCTCACACACACACAAAAAAAAAAAATATTCTCGGCAGCGCATAGTCCTGTGTAAAGAAGACTCGTGCTGCCGAGAACAATGCTCTACATGTGTTTCTGCAGCGTTTTTACCTGCAGCTTATTTTTTTTTTCTATTCATTTTCAATTGGTTAAAAAAACGCTGCAAAAACACTGAAAAAAATGACTGCAGATTTGAAAAAAAAAGTAAGGAAAAAACAATGCAGCGAATGAAGGAGATGAGTGAAATCTGATGCCACTGTAAAATAAAAAAGCTGCAAAAATGGCACATGTGAACATAGCCTCTGACTTCACACTTACTTGCTGTCCCGGGGACACATGCTTAAAGAAAAGGTTCATGTCTTCGGGGCAGGCGGACAGCAACGCTGCAGTCGTGTCTTTAAATAGATTCTCCATAACCTAAAAGAAGAAAGAAGGATGACGGAAATACAGCGATCTACTAAATCAACCCCCTCTGAAGGACCATACAGGGGGCAGCGGAGTCACATGACACGACCCCTCTCCGCACCCCCGGAAGGACCATACAGGAGGCAGCGGAGTCACATGACACGGCCCCCCTCCACACCCCCAGAAGGACCATACAGGGGGCAGCGGAGTCACATGACACGACCCCTCTCCGCACCCCCGGAAGGACCATACAGGGGGCAGCGGAGTCACATGACACGGCCCCCCTCCACACCCCCGGAAGGACCATACAGGAGGCAGCGGAGTCACATGACACGGCCCCCCTCCACACCCCCAGAAGGACCATACAGGGGGCAGCGGAGTCACATGACACGGCCCCTCTCCGCACCCCCAGAAGGACCATACACGGGGGCAGCGGAGTCACATGACACGGCCCCTCTCCGCACCCCCAGAAGGACCATACAGGGGGCAGCGGAGCCACATGACACAGCCCCTCTCCGCACCCCCAGAAGGACCATACAGGGGGCAGCGGAGTCACATGACACGGCCCCTCTCCGAACCCCCAGAAGGACCATACAGGGGGCAGCGGAGTCACATGACACGGCCCCTCTCCGCACCCCCAGAAGGACCATACACGGGGCAGCAGAGTCACATGACACGGCCCCTCTCCGCACCCCCAGAAGGACCATACAGGGGGCAGCGGAGTCACATGACACGGCCCCTCTCCGCACCCCCAGAAGGACCATACACGGGGGCAGCGGAGTCACATGACACGGCCCCTCTCCGCACCCCCAGAAGGACCATACAGGGGGCAGCGGAGCCACATGACACGGCCCCTCTCCGCACCCCCAGAAGGACCATTCAGGGGGCAGCGGAATCACATGACACGGCCCCTCTATGCACCCCCAGAAGGACCATTCAGGGGGCAGCAGAGTCACATGACATGGCCCCTCTCCGCACCCCCAGAAGGACCATACAGGGGGCAGCGGAGTCACATGACACGGCCCCTCTCCGCACCCCCAGAAGGACCAAACAGGGGGCAGCGGAGTCACATGACACGGCCTCTCTCCACACCCCCAGAAGGACCAAACAGGGGGCAGCGGAGTCACATGACATGGCCCCTCTCCGCACCCCCAGAAGGACCATACACGGGGGCAGCGGAGTCACATGACACGGCCCCTCTCCGCACCCCCAGAAGGACCATACAGGGGGCAGCGGAGCCACATGACACGGCCCCTCTCCGCACCCCCAGAAGGACCATACAGGGGGCAGCGGAATCACATGACACAGCCCCTCTCCGCACCCCCAGAAGGACCATACAGGGGGCAGCGGAGTCACATGACACGGCCCCTCTCCGAACCCCCAGAAGGACCATACAGGGGGCAGCGGAGTCACATGACACGCCCCCTCTCCGCACCCCCAGAAGGACCATACAGGGGGCAGCGGAGTCACATGACACGGCCCCTCTCCGCACCCCCAGAAGGACCATACACGGGGCAGCAGAGTCACATGACACGGCCCCTCTCCGCACCCCCAGAAGGACCATACAGGGGGCAGCGGAGTCACATGACACGGCCCCTCTCCGCACCCCCAGAAGGACCATACACGGGGGCAGCGGAGTCACATGACACGGCCCCTCTCCGCACCCCCAGAAGGACCATACAGGGGGCAGCGGAGCCACATGAAACGGCCCCTCTCCGCACCCCCAGAAGGACCATACAGGGGGCAGCGGAGTCACATGACACGGCCCCTCTCCGAACCCCCAGAAGGACCATACAGGGGGCAGCGGAGTCACATGACACGGCCCCTCTCCGCACCCCCAGAAGGACCATACACGGGGCAGCAGAGTCACATGACACGGCCCCTCTCCGCACCCCCAGAAGGACCATACAGGGGGCAGCGGAGTCACATGACACGGCCCCTCTCCGCACCCCCAGAAGGACCATACACGGGGGCAGCGGAGTCACATGACACGGCCCCTCTCCGCACCCCCAGAAGGACCATTCAGGGGGCAGCGGAATCACATGACACGGCCCCTCTATGCACCCCCAGAAGGACCATTCAGGGGGCAGCAGAGTCACATGACATGGCCCCTCTCCGCACCCCCAGAAGGACCATACAGGGGGCAGCGGAGTCACATGACACGGCCCCTCTCCGCACCCCCAGAAGGACCATACAGGGGGCAGCGGAGTCACATGACATGGCCCCTCTCCGCACCCCCAGAAGGACCATACACGGGGGCAGCGGAGTCACATGACACGGCCCCTCTCCGCACCCCCAGAAGGACCATACAGGGGGCAGCGGAGCCACATGACACGGCCCCTCTCCGCACCCCCAGAAGGACCATACAGGGGGCAGCGGAGTCACATGACACGGCCCCTCTCCGCACCCCCAGAAGGACCATACAGGGGGCAGCGGAGTCACATGGCACGGCCCCTCTCCGCACCTACCTGCATTATATCCTCCAGGGTTTCGGTGAAGGAGATTTCCGCTTCCACCATGTAGAACTCGGCCAGATGTCTCCGACTCTGTGAATTCTCGGCTCGAAACGTGGGGCCGAAGGTGAAGACTTTCTGGAACCCCCTGAAAGAAAAATAAAAAGTAAAGTTATCAATAAAACAAGCCAACTGTATGATCCCCGGGGGTCCGATCTATAGGACCCCCCAAGTGTACGCGTCCCAGGTTTACAGGAAAGAGGTGAATATAACAGGTGCCCTGAGATGGAGTCAGGGGTCACATTGGGGGGCCTGGAAGGTTTGGCAGCTTTACCCTGACATGATCTCCAGGTGCAGCTGTCCGGACACGGTAAGGAACGCAGGAACCCCGAAAAACCCGCCGTCACCCTGCGGTCCGCTGTGTCTGCCGGGGGCCTATGGGAAATGAGAAAATCAGTAACTGGGACAGTGCTCCCTCTAGTGGAGAAATATCAGTATCGTTGCTCACTCCTCCTAAAAAGGCTATGAAGTGGCTGATAACAGAGAATAAAAGATTGTTGAAAAGATCCACCTCTAAAGCAAATGCAGAAAAAAAAGACCCTTTAAATGCCTCCCACTCGCTGAAGTCCCAAACTTACCTCCACCTGGAAGAGTTCTCCAGCGCCCTCGCAGTCGTTAGAGGTAATTATGGGGGTGTGGATGTGAACGAATCCATTACTCTATTGCCGGAGAGAAGATAATTACACATGGTGGAGCATTACGGTGACGGTACTGATACACGAGGATAATGCACGATTCACGGAGAAATTTTCCTTATACTCTGGCGCCCTCATGTGGTGATAGAGTAAATAACAGCTCAGAAAAACAGAAAAAAATGGGTAATATAATCAAAAAGGCAGCCTTTACCGCTCTCCTGCGAATTGTCACCAAGCTTTCCCAGAATTAGGAAAAAATAAAAAATACCCAAAAAATTTAAAAATACAACCCCTTTAATAAGAAGAAACTGAATTATGACTGCAAAAATCAAACAAAAAGCAGCTCCACCTAGTGGCGACATTGCATAATGCTGCTAATTATAAAAGGGGGAATTTGCTTTAAGGCCGTGTTCACAAGAAGCTGCCGCAGTGCATTTTTTTTTCTGCCACGACCATGACAAAAATGCACTTTTTAACCCCTTAAATGCCCTGGTTAAGGACCATGGCATTAAAGGTGTCTGCTAAAAAATACAAATTTGCAAATAATTTTGATTGAAATATTCTGGGTACGCCGCTTCCATGCAGAGCTATGTGACTCCATTGTTACATTCAGACTCAGACCCTGTAGGCAGCAGGAGAGGGAAGGACTGATACGTGATGCAGAATCAGACTACGCAGAGTTCTGTTTGTAGTCTGTAACCGTGGAGACACCTAGTTCTGCACAGCAGCTGCATACACAAAACGGAAGGGATGGAAGATTTAAACAGGAACACCCGACATAACACCCCGGACCGAAGGAGAAACATCCAAACCTTAAAGAAGTGGTGTATGGCCGCCGTGGCTTCGCTGCGGACCCTGAGTAAGGAGCTGAATGCGTTTGCCCTGCAGCGGAGGTGAGGAAACTGCCGCACGTACTCTGGAGGGTGATGCTCTTTTACTTTTAAGGGAAAATCCTGCAAAAAAAACAAAACAAAAAACAATGAAGTAACACAGATATTTCACATCAATATCTGCAGCTGTGAGAGGGGGGAGAGAGCTGCACCGCCGCATGGTCGCAGCACGGAAACTCACACATCGCCTGCAGCATCAGTGACTGCGTCTCCTCCTACCTGAGAGTCACAGTCTCCTAATACACGAATCTGCTCGGCCTTCAGCTCCACATTCTGTTTCTTGCTGGGACTCTTCACCAACGACCCGCAGATCTCCACCGAACTGCCGAAACTGACGGCACTGAGCAAAGAACAGACGTCAGGAGTAAATAGTGAGCGCAGCTCTGGAGGATAATACAGGATGTAACTCAGGATCAGTAATGTAATGTATGTACACAGTGACTGCACCAGCAGAATAGTGAGTGCAGCTCTGGAGTATAATACAGGATGTAACTCAGGATCAGTAATGTAATGTATGTGTAGCACCCTGAGGATTCGGCTGCTACAGGAGTATTGCACCTCAACCCAGAGGTGTGATATTCCACTCCCGGGTAAGGATGGAGTGTGGAACTGAGCTCAGATAGACTGCATGCACTACATACATCCCATTCCAGAGGAGCAGGCCGACGGCACTCCCACTTAGAAATGTGCAGGTGCGACCGAGCCTGTTCCTGGCTGGAGTGGGAGGGGGGAGGAACATCCCATGTAGTGTAGGGGCAGATAGGGGGAGCAGTCTGGGTAGTGGTAGGAGCTCATTGGGTGCTGGTCACCTGAGCTCACACATAGAGGGATATATAAGGAGGGCACCAACTAGGATCAGGGTCAGACGCAGAGAGCCTGTCAGACGCAGAGGAGCCTGTCAGATGAGGAGGAGCGGAAGCTGGCAGAGGAGCAGCTGAAAGAAAGAGAGGCCCTGAAGAGAGAGAGTGGAGTGAAGAAAGACCCAGAGGGGGGACAAAGAAGGGACCCAAGAACCCAAATAAGAACACCGGGTGAGGAGTCAGCAAGAGGGTACCGGAACCCAAGCTGGTGGGGGCAAAGACATTCCCCAGCCAGAGACCGGAGACCGTGGGCAGTGTCTGTCACGGTCACCCACTACATTCACCCTGAAGGCACACCACAGGAAGGGTCAGGGAACCTAAGGCCAAAGGTTGCCCAACAGAAGGCCCGAGGGAGCTGGACTTAGGTGAATCACTGGTGGGGACGGCTGAAGAAAGGACAGAGGGAGAGCTCAGGGCCACGCTCCGGACTTGTTTGGGGGTTGGCCGGATCCAGGACCTGGTGGACGCAGCACGGCTCGGGAGGTCACTTGGAGCTAGAGTGACCAGGAACATCTGCAGTAAGTAAAGACCCTTAACTGCACTACCCGAGTCTGTCATCATTACCGGCTGCACCGCACCACCACAACCCCCATCCTCTGCGCCTGTCCCCTCTGAGGCTATACCCCTCCCGTTGGGGGTTATCCCACCAAGCTGCGCATCCACCATCAGCCTCAGCGGACCCTGCTGCAGCGGCGGCCACAGTGACCGCATCACAACGGGTGGCGTAGTCGACACAACGAACTTTAATAACATCAGTAAAGACTGCCACATCACCCTGAGCTTGACGCCCTGGGCACGGGACCGGGTCACAGCCGCTCGGAGACTACAACCCCCCATCTGATCCGGTGCCGGGTATTCCCCTCAAAAAGGAATATGTCCCAGGGGGCGCGTCAACTTTGGCGTAGTCGGCAGGATTACGTGCCCGCAACACCCGGGTACTGCGTGCCTGAAGAAAAGTGCAAGTTTACCTCAGAAAGAAGTCTCCCGCCGGTTCCGGAGGGTCCACGCCATCGGACTCCATCACCAGTCGTTTCCCGCCGATTGTCCGCCATTTCCAGCTTGTTCCCGCCATCTGCAGAGTTTCCCGCCACTGGGAAGCGATTCCCGCCAAAACCGCAGATTTCCCGCCTTGGAAGAGCAGCGGACGCCATTATGGGCGTGCTAAAGGAGGGCAAGAGGCCACCTCCCATCGTGGGCCAGGACAGAAAATGGCGCCAAAAGTGGAAACCGCCCCCACCAACAGAGACTGTGATGCTGGAGGTGTCTGTCAGCGTGAAAGAACTACCCCTGGAGCTGACAGTCACCGAGTTGCCCCGGGACCGCCCTCGAAGTGGGAGGAGACGAAAGAGAAGAGAAAAGATGGGTGTCGCTTGGAGCAGTCTAGAACGAGCGCACCCGGAGGCAAGGTGTCCAGAGCGAGAGCACCCGGAGTCGAGAAGAGGAAGAGTAGACCCGGGAATGGAGCGGCAGCAGAGCAGCACCGGCCCGCTGGCCAGGAGCCTGCAGAAGGAAGAAGGAGGAGAGCAGAGCAGCACCGGCCCGCTGGCCAGGAGCCTGCCGGAAGCAGAGCAGAGCAGCACCGACCCGATGGTCAGGAGCCTGCTGGAGTCAACAACCCCGCTAGGCTTAGCGGAGATCCTGGCGCAGCTTCCCCGAGATCGGGAGTGCGCGCGGAGTGCCCTGGAGGGCCTCGCGGGAAGGATGGCCCGAGTGCAGAGGGAGATCCTGGCGGAGTGGGGCCGGGAGATGGCCCAGCAAGCTGGAACCCGTCCACGGAACCCGCTCCCTTGGAAGAAGACACCGACTGCCTCTGCGGATGACGCGGGAGGACCCAAGGCCGGAGACGGCGCAGAAGAGGGAGCGAGACGCATGGCAGCAGGTAAGGGGGACGCCTATACCCCATACCGGAAGACCACCCACCTGCCCCAGCTCCCCGTCGCAGAGCCCGAAAGTCCCCCGGCTGTACCCGAGACCGCCATGACACCGCCACCGACTAGGCCCCGACCGGAAGCCGCCGTCGCGACCCCAGTGACGTCACGCGTCGTGACCCGGAGCGTGGCGAAGGAAGGGAAGCCTCCGGCCTGGTCGCAAGGCCTAGCGTTTCCGGGCGCCGCATCCCCAGCAGAGCCATCTACCTCCGCGGAGCCTCCGGCCTGGTCGCAAGGCCAGGTGGCCCAGGGTGCCGCCGTGTTAACAGTTCCATTTACCTTCCAGATGCCCCAGGCCTGGCCGCAAGGCCTGGGCAACCTGGGCGCCCCCACCATCGCGCCCGCACCCGTAACATCAAGGGTGCCAAGTCTGGGAGAGGACCCCTTCAGCCAGCTAGCGTGGCCGGACGGGCGGCCCTTCATCTGGCCCAAAGAATTCTTGGAACTGGAGCGACAAAAGAAGTTAGGTCCCCTGTGTGAGCCCCTGATCCCGGCTCCAAAGCCCGTGACTCGGGTCTCGCCTCCACTCGAGGAAGCCCAGTTCGTGTGGGACCCCACGGGAGAAGATTTGATGGGGTTCACCGGAGAGACTCGGGCAGCTGCAGCAGAGCGTACCGAGTGTTGCCGTCAACAGCTGGCAGAGTTCAAGAGAGAGCGGGAGGAGAGGCGGGCCAGAGAGCAATGGGCCCGGACCCGCAGCGCGGAGCAAAAGAGTCGGACCAGAAGGGACCCCTATGCAGCAGATCGTCCCCGTACCATCGGGACGGTAATAAAGTTTAATGCGCAGCATGGGTGGGGCTTCATAAAGGACCGGAACACCATGGGTGACGTCTTCGTTACCCGACGGGATGTCGAGTCTCACCTGCCAGAGGGTCACAAAGGCCGTGACCTCTACGTCGGTGACGAGGTAACGTTCACCCGGCACAAGTGTGCCAAGGGACCTTACGCCCTCCACGTGCATCGCCTGACAGAGGAGGAGTTGCGGTGTAGGGAGGAGGAGCCAGAAGACCCGGACGGGTTCAAGGCTAGAAGGTACTATGACTGAGATAGTACAAAGGACTGTAAATAGTTACCCGTCGGGGTACCCAAGTAACCGTGGCTGCTTTAAAGTTTAGTCCCCGTTGGGACCAGTGAACAGTTTAACCCGTGTGTCCCCTACCCAAACCAGGCTGAGGACTGTGAGCAGCCATCCCATTCCCTTTACTTGGCCGGGGACTGAGAACGGCCAAAACTTCCCTGTACATAGTTGCGCTTCCTAAGGCGCCCCCTACTGGTTTTATGAGAAACTGCTTATCAAAAGACTGTCGCACTTTACCTGGTCACGAGTTGCACGGTGACCAGAGGAGGAAGAAAGAAAGAGACGACGAGAATGTTATAATGATGTCTATATGAAAAAGTTATATATATATAATATTTTATATGTTTTATATGTTTATAAAAATTTGTATGTTTTGGTGTTTTTGTCTTTGCAGCCCGAGGACGTGCTGTGGTTTACCAGGGGGGAATGTAGCACCCTGAGGATTCGGCTGCTACAGGAGTATTGCACCTCAACCCAGAGGTGTGATATTCCACTCCCGGGTAAGGATGGAGTGTGGAACTGAGCTCAGATAGACTGCATGCACTACATACATCCCATTCCAGAGGAGCAGGCCGACGGCACTCCCACTTAGAAATGTGCAGGTGCGACCGAGCCTGTTCCTGGCTGGAGTGGGAGGGGGGAGGAACATCCCATGTAGTGTAGGGGCAGATAGGGGGAGCAGTCTGGGTAGTGGTAGGAGCTCATTGGGTGCTGGTCACCTGAGCTCACACATAGAGGGATATATAAGGAGGGCACCAACTAGGATCAGGGTCAGACGCAGAGAGCCTGTCAGACGCAGAGGAGCCTGTCAGATGAGGAGGAGCGGAAGCTGGCAGAGGAGCAGCTGAAAGAAAGAGAGGCCCTGAAGAGAGAGAGTGGAGTGAAGAAAGACCCAGAGGGGGGACAAAGAAGGGACCCAAGAACCCAAATAAGAACACCGGGTGAGGAGTCAGCAAGAGGGTACCGGAACCCAAGCTGGTGGGGGCAAAGACATTCCCCAGCCAGAGACCGGAGACCGTGGGCAGTGTCTGTCACGGTCACCCACTACATTCACCCTGAAGGCACACCACAGGAAGGGTCAGGGAACCTAAGGCCAAAGGTTGCCCAACAGAAGGCCCGAGGGAGCTGGACTTAGGTGAATCACTGGTGGGGACGGCTGAAGAAAGGACAGAGGGAGAGCTCAGGGCCACGCTCCGGACTTGTTTGGGGGTTGGCCGGATCCAGGACCTGGTGGACGCAGCACGGCTCGGGAGGTCACTTGGAGCTAGAGTGACCAGGAACATCTGCAGTAAGTAAAGACCCTTAACTGCACTACCCGAGTCTGTCATCATTACCGGCTGCACCGCACCACCACAACCCCCATCCTCTGCGCCTGTCCCCTCTGAGGCTATACCCCTCCCGTTGGGGGTTATCCCACCAAGCTGCGCATCCACCATCAGCCTCAGCGGACCCTGCTGCAGCGGCGGCCACAGTGACCGCATCACAACGGGTGGCGTAGTCGACACAACGAACTTTAATAACATCAGTAAAGACTGCCACATCACCCTGAGCTTGACGCCCTGGGCACGGGACCGGGTCACAGCCGCTCGGAGACTACAACCCCCCATCTGATCCGGTGCCGGGTATTCCCCTCAAAAAGGAATATGTCCCAGGGGGCGCGTCATATGTACACAGTGACTGCAGCAGAATAGTGAGTGCAGCTCTGGAGTATAATACAGGATGTAACTCAGGATCAGTACAGGATCGGTAATGTAATGTATGTACATAGTGACTGCACCAGCAGAATAGTGAGTGCAGCTCTGGAGTATAATACAGGATGTAACTCAGGATCAGTAATGTAATGTATGTACACAGTGACTGCAGCAGAATAGTGAGTGTAGCTCTGGAGTATAATACAGGATGTAACTCCGGATCAGTAATGTAATGTAATGTACAGTACAGACCAAAAGTTTGGACGCACCTTCTCATTTAAAGATTTTTCTGTATTTTCATGACTTTGAAAATTGTACATTCGCACTGAAGGCATCAAAACTATGAATTAACACATGTGGAATTATATACTTAACAAAAAAGTGTGAAACAACTGAAAATATGTCTTATATTCTAGGTTCTTCAAAGTAGCCACCTTTTGCTTTGATGACTGCTTTGCACACTCTTGGCATTCTCTTGATGAGCTTCAAGAGGTAGTCACCGGAAATGGTCTTCCAACAATCTTGAAGGAGTTCCCAGAGATGCTTAGCACTTGTTGGCCCTTTTGCCTTCACTCTGCGGTCCAGCTCACCCCAAACCATCTCGATTGGGTTCAGGTATGGTGACTGTGGAGGCCAGGTCATCTGGCGTAGCACCCCATCACTCTCCTTCTTGGTCAAATAGCCCTTACACAGCCTGGAGGTGTGCTTGGGGTCATTGTCCTGTTGAAAAATAAATGATGGTCCAACTAAACGCAAACCGGATGGAATAGCATGCCGCTGCAAGATGCTGTGGTAGCCATGCTGGTTCAGTATGCCGTCAATTCTGAATAAATCCCCAACAGTGTCACCAGCAAAGCCCCCCCACACCATCACACCTCCTCCTCCATGCTTCACGGTGGGAACCAGGCATGTAGAGTCCATCCGTTCATCTTTTCTGCGTCGCACAAAGACACGGTGGTTGGAATCAAAGATCTCAAATTTGGACTCCTCAGACCAAAGCACAGATTTCCACTGGTCTAATGTCCATTCCTTGTGTTCTTTAGCCCAAACAAGTCTCTTCTGCTTGTTGCCTGTCCTTAGCAGTGGTTTCCTAGCAGCTATTTTACCATGAAGGCCCGCTGCACAAAGTCTCCTCTTAACAGTTGTTGAAGAGATGTGTCTGCTGCTAGAACTCTGTGTGGCATTGACCTGGTCTCTAATCTGAGCTGCTGTTAACCTGCGATTTCTGAGGCTGGTGACTCAGATAAACTTATCCTCAGAAGCAGAGGTGACTCTTGGTCTTCCTTTCCTGGGGCGGTCCTCATGTGAGCCAGTTTCTTTGTAGCGCTAGATGGTTTTTGCAACTGCACTTGGGGACACTTTCAAAGTTTTCCTAATTTTTCGGACTGACTGACCTTCATTTCTTAAAGTAATGATGGGCACTCGTTTTTCTTTACTTAGCTGCTTTTTTCTTGCCATAATACAAATTCTAACAGTCTATTCAGTAGGACTATCAGCTGTGTATCCACCTGACTTCTGCACAACACAACTGATGGTCCCAACCCCACTTATAAGGCAAGAAATCCCACTTATTAAACCTGACAGGGCACACCTGTGAAGTGAAGACCATTTCCGGTGACTACCTCTTGAAGCTCATCAAGAGAATGCCAAGAGTGTGCAAAGCAGTCATCAAAGCAAAAGGTGGCTACTTTGAAGAACCTAGAATGTAAGACATATTTTCAGTTGTTTCACACTTTTTTGTTAAGTATATAATTCCACATGTGTTAATTCATAGTTTTGATGCCTTCAGTGTGAATGTCCAATTTTCATAGTTATGAAAATACAGAAAAATCTTTAAATGAGAAGGTGTGTCCAAACTTTTGGTCTGTACTGTATGTACACAGCGACTGCACAAGCAGAATAGTGAGTGCAGCTCTGGGGTATAATACAGGATGTAACTCAGGATCAGTAATGTATGTACACAGTGACTACACCAGCAGAATAGTGAGTGCAGCTCTGAAGTATAATACAGGATGTAACTCAGGATCAGTACAGGATCAGTAATGTAATGTATGTACACAGTGACTGCACCAGCAGAATAGTGAGTGCAGCTCTGGAGTATAATACAGGAGGTAACTCAGGATCAGTAATGTATGTACACAGTGACTACACCAGCAGAATAGTGAGTGCAGCTCTGAAGTATAATACAGGATGTAACTCAGGATCAGTGCAGGATCAGTAATGTAATGTATGTACACAGTGACTCCACCAGCAGCATACTGGGTGCAGCTCTGATCAGCTGCTAGTCAGTGTGGTGATTGCAGGTGTGGTGGCTGCAGATCCTGCTGTGTGCTCCTGATCTCTGAGAAACCAACACCTCTCCACCTGGGGACCTGCTCTCTCTTACCTAGGGAGGGAGCGGGTTTCTGGGATGAGTGAAGGAGCCAAGTCCCAGGCTTCTGCTTCCCGAACCAGGCCGGCGGGGGGCAGAAGAAACCAGCAACCGGCCTGCACATCAGAGGACTCGGGGGTGAGACGCTCCACCAGGAGTCGCAGCAATGTGGCTCCTACTCCCCCCGGGATTGTGGAGACCCCTAGAAGCCGCAAGGCTTCCAGCATGGAGGAAAAGCCTGACAGTGGTGTGCATGATGGCGCTCCTTCCGGAGGAAAGCTGAGTGCTCACGGAGGTGAGGCCGACCTCCCTGAGGGGGGTTGGGCGCTGCAGGGACCCCGGGAGTCTGTGTCCACCTATGCCTCCCGGGTCATGATCCACCTCCGTGAGTATGAAGATGCCAGTAAGCTGATCAGGAGACTTCGGGAGGAGCTGCGCTGCACAAGCGCAAAAGCTGCAGGGGCCTCCAAACCAAGGAAGGCCAAGCTCCAAGCCGAGGTAAAGCGACTGACCAGCGAGATTCACCTGCTGGTACTTAGGAAAGCCACCATCAGAGAGCAGAGTGGTCCATTCAAAGAAAAACTTATAAATGAAGACCGCTTCAGAGAAATGGCTGATACCAGAGAGCAAAGGCAGATGGGGCTGCAGCCTGAGAGCCAGGTGGATGATGAGAGTGATGATGACCAGCAGGAAGCCCCACCTGGCAGCCTGCAAAGTCACCCGCAGGCCACGTGCAGCAAGCTCCCTGCAGGACAGGCGACAGTGACATCCGGTCGCAGTTCTGCCGGCTCTGGGGAGGACAGTGACAGCAGCGGCCAGGGAGGGGCGCTAATGGCTGAGATTAAGCTCCTGGAGTCCCCAGTGTGCCTCCAAAACTTCCATCTTGGTGACGATCTACCAGAAGAGGCACCTGGGGACCACAAAAAGGCAAAGAAGACCAAGCCAAAGCTGCAGGAAGCGGTAAGCTATGTCTATGCCCCCCTCCCTGTACCCCCTGAGTCGGCGGCAGGCTCAGCTCGCTGTATAAGCCCCGTTGACCAGCCCAGCCCGGATTCTGCTGTGGATCCGGTGCAAAGGCGCGGGGAGATTACAGAGCGCGGTAGTGAGGCGCAGAGCTCGGTCTCTGCTTGTAGTAGCGGGGACGCAGCAGGAGGTGCATCAGCCGAGAGGCTGGACAGTGAGGGCGGCCCGGCGGCGGGCGTTCGGTCAGGCCACGATGCTGTGGTGCGCTCCTCAGTGGGAGGGGGGAGCAGCCCGGTGTCGGGGGCAGCTCCGGTAGCCTCGGCGCCTCTGAATGCTGTTGCCGCTGATCACTTAGTTGAGAAGCGGCAGCAGTGTGAGGGGGTTGTCGGAGCTGAGCGTTCTGGTCCTCCCACGAAAGTGCTATTTTGTGTTGGCGTCGCTGGTCCGGAAGATCCTGATGCTAAAGATCAGCGGCGCCTAACTGCAGCTAAAGATCAGCGGCACATTATTCCGAATGCCAAACAGCGGAAATTACCGACCGATGATGTGGAGGGCACACATAAGACCAGGGGTGAGGTCGCCTCCAGTTCCATGGAGGTGACTGAGCCCCTTGTGCCTGATGCGGAGGTCAAAATATCATCCGCCATTGTTACTGGTCCAGCAGGAATGAATGTGGTGGTGGAGGTGAATGAGGATAATTCATTGTCTAGTGGTGTGGTTGCTGGTTTGGTGGAGGGTGAGATGGAGGTGGGTAATGGTGATGCTGTTGGGGCTGATGTGGTCACTGGTCCGGTTACCCCCCCGGGGGTGGCAACACCTGTCCAGAGTTATGCCAGTGTCACCTCCGGGGCAAATAGGCCATCCTCCTCGTCTCCGGGCTTTGGGGACGGCATGTTGCAACGGCGCCTTCTGGAGGCTCTAAAGAAGGGGGAGAGATCACTAATGGTAGAGGGTCGAGAGGTTGATCTATCCTTCTGGATAGAGAGGCATGGCTTCGGGGCCTTCTGAGAGCAAAAAGGGGGGGAATACAGTGTGGACCCTCCCAACAGCCGGGCCAGGCAGTGTGCGTAGGAATGTGGTCCGTCTTCGGTGGAGGGGCAGTGATGCATGTCCTCCAAGGTCTAAAGTTGTGGAGCTCCTGCTGAGGATGGGCTTCAAGGAGATTGACATCTACGCCTTGATACATCCCTATTCCACGCCTGAGTTTGATGTCAGCTTTGTTCGGCCGGAGGGGCTTGAGCTCTTCTGGGCGAATTATGAGTTGGCAAAAAATGAGCCCGGCTGGCGAGACTTTGCAGTTCAGGCAGTGTCTCGCCAAAACCAGATCAAGAAAGTGACCGTGATGACTCGTAACGAGTCGCTTTCTTGCTATGACATCATGACGTGGCTTGGTCGGTATGGAGAGGTGGTGGAGATGCCAAAGAAAAACCGCGACAAGTTTGGTATCTGGTCAGGGGCCTGGACGTTTATGGTAAAACTTAAGCGTTCAGGTGGTACGGTTGCCCACATTCCATCATCTGCCTTCCTGGGGCAACCGAAGCTCTGTCACAGGTGCAGAGACCCCACACACTTCAGTGCAAACTGCACTGTGCAGAAATGCGCGTTGTGTGGGGGTGTCGGCCATCTTGCTGCCTCTTGTGTGGAGATTAGGTGTGCGAGTTGGGTCACCCATTCAGCCGTTGTCCTCGCTCCTTCGCCAATGCAGTCGAGACCCCGGTGGGAGAAAGCCGTGAGGCCGATTCTGCTGGGGAGGGGACTAGCAGGGGTGGGGGAGCTGAGGGGCCAGGGAAGAAAAGCAATAAAAAGACGCCTGCCCAGCTGAGGCGTCTAGACAAGCGCAGACAGGAGAGGGAGCGGGGCGAGCCCCAGACTACCGGGGCAGCCCCTGTCCTGGATGCCAGTGTTGCTGCTGAGGCCCCGAGGGATGATGAGTTGGATGAGGAGGTCAGGAGGATCCACAGGGAGGAAACTGCCTCTGCCTCAGAATCCTCCTATTATGAAAGTATGGATGAGGATAATGAGCGGTGGCTAGAGAACAAGCGTAAGCTCGGCACCAAAAAGAAGGGAGATAAAACATCTTCTCCCGCTCTGACCAAGGAAGGTAAAACCGACTCCCCTCTGGTTGGTCTTTCTAACCGGTTCTAAGCCCTTGATAACATCTCTTCCTCTGAGGAGGAGGCTGAGGGTGAGGTTCCGGCTTCAGCGGAGCTTACAGGGGGTGCCGAGTCTCCTTCTCCTGGGGATGCAAGGTCCTTGGGGGGAGGGACTGGCCCAGAGTCCGGAGACGAGGACGAGAAAAGAAGGAAAAATGCTGGAATGGACACCTCTGTGTCATTAAAGAGGGGGAAGGATTCCTCCTCTGAGGCAGAGGATAAGGGGAGTGGGAAGAGGAAAGCCGTCTAACTTAATCACCAATGATGGCGGTACCCACTCCGTTGACGCTGGCGTCCATTAATGTCGCCAGCATTAAGTCAAATATGGCTAGATTTGCGGCCTTTGATTTTCTCAGCCGGGTTGAAGCTGACATTTTCTTTTTGCAAGAGACCAGGCTGCCAAATATGGCAGAGGTGTTTATAGCTAAGAGGGAGTGGAGACTCGGGCCCTCCTATTGGTCTCTTGCGGCCGAGACGTATAGCGGAGTGGCGGTCCTTTTTACCGCACCGGTAGAATGCCGACGGGTTATTGAGTTAGAAATGGGGAGGTGCCTGATATTAGATGTCCTCATGAAGGGACAGGAGCTTCGGCTCATTAACATCTATGGTCCCCAATCTAAGTGGGACCGGAAGTGTCTCTTTACGAGGATCAAGCCCTACCTTTTTACGAGTCGGCAGGTCGTCTTTGGAGGGGACTTCAACACTGTCACGAAGCCCCGGGATAGAGGAGGTTCCAGAGACAAGCTGACTTATGATAGCGTCGCCCTTAATAGTATAGCTAGTGAGGCTCGCCTGGTGGATGTCCACATCCGGCACACCCCAGGCCACGAGTGGTTCACCTATCATAGAGGTAACTGTAGGTCCAGGATAGACAGGTTTTATTTAAAGGAGGAAGCCGTCTCTTCAGCAGTATCTGTTGTTGAGGTGGAGTTCTCCGATCACTGTATGATTTTGTTTTCCCTGAATGTTACAGAAACCCCCCGGATGGGAAGAGGCTTTTGGAGGCTCAATTCGTCTCTCTTGGAAGAAGCGGAGATAAGACAGTCCTTTGAGGATTTTCTTCAGAGCCAGGTACCCTTACTGGATCTTTGTAGTAGTAAGTCAGAGTGGAGGGAGATGTTTAAGAAAAGGGTGGCGAGATTCTTCCGCCAGCTCTCGAGCCTCAGGAGCCTGGACAGGTACCGCCTGTATCAGGGCCTGAGGAGGAAACTCGAGCATCTTGTCTCAACTGGAGGTAGCCGCGAGGAGATCTCCAGAGTGAAATCTTTGCTAATGAGGTGTCAGTATGATAGACACGCATCTTTGGTTTTTGAGAGGGATTACGGGAAGTACCGCTCGCCCGACCCTTACAGAAACTGCAAGATATAGAAAACACTTGGGCCAACATATTAGAAGACTCACAGGTCGGTGGTGACAACATGGACCGGTTCACCACTCATGACCGTGAGTAAAGAATTGCCTACTCAGGGAGCAATGAAAAACCGCGACAATGAGTAATAATGGCATAAAACAACAACGTTTATTGGTTAATTAAGGGGTTTTGAAGAAGTTATGGGAGTTTTTCTCTCTCTTTGATCCAACAGTTACCCACTGTCTTAATATTAATATGTATTTAAAAAAAATTTTTGTACCACTATTGCATACTTTTTTAATTAACCAATAAACTTTGTTGTTTTATGCCATTATTACTCATTGTCGCGGTTTTTCAGAAACTGCAAGATGTCAGTGAATAGCAAAGTTGTTACAGGACTGGTTGACACTGCGGGGTCCCTGAACAGATCCAGATTAGGGATCCTGGAGGTCGTCAGATCCTTCTACTCGCACCTCTTGGGGAAGAGGGATCTGGATTGGGATGAGATGTCGGCTTTTCTGGCTGAAGCCGTCCCCGAACCAGGGGTAGACCCCTCTCTTGGTGTTTTGACAGAGATGATCAGGGAAGAGGAAGTTAAGTTGGCGATTGAAGGGCTTGCCCTGAAGAAATCTCCCGGTCCAGATGGCTTAACATCTGAATTCTATAAGACCTTTAAGGACGCCTTGGTTCCCCTCTTGACTGAGGTATTCAATGAGTGTCTTTCCTCGGGCACTCTGCCAAAGTCAATGAGGAGGTCTGCCCTGATCATCTTGTCAAAGGGTAAGGACCCATCTTGCATTGAGAATTGGCGTCCCATAGCGCTTCTCAATGCAGACAGGAAGGTTTTGGCAAAGGTGCTGTTTAATCGGCTGGTGAAATTTGCACCCCAGCTCCTTTCGGGGGCCCAGCATTGCTCTGTTCCGGGCCGCAGTACAATTAGTGCTGCACTCTGTATCCGAGAGGCGGTGGAGCAGGGTAGGGCTGGTCACTGGAAGGGGTACATGCTGTCATTGGACCAGGCAAAAGCGTTTGATCGGGTTAATCATGAGTACCTCTGGTCTGTCCTTCTGAGGTATGGCCTGCCAAGGGGGTTCGTTGATTGTCTTAAGACCTTGTACGCTGGGGCAGAGAGTTTCCCGCTTGTGAACGGTTGGATTGGCAGCTCTTTTGAGGTTGGGTGTGGTGTTCGCCAGGGTTGTCCCTTGAGCCCGCCACTGTACTTGTTTGCGATTGACCCACTTCTTAGGAGGGTGGAGCGTGGACCGTTGGCTGGGATCGGGATGGACCGGGCAGCACCGGAAGCCACTCTGAGACTGGTGGCGTATGCCGATGACGTCACCGTTTTTGTTTCCTCTGATGGGGAGGCAGAATGGCTGATGTCAGAGGTAAATCGCTACTCGGAGGCATCCGGGTCTAAGATCAACCGGGATAAGTGTGAGAGTCTCTGGCTGGGAGGAGGAGATCCTGGTTTTGATCTCCCGGACACCCTTCCAGAACCCAAAGTCTTTGCAAAAGTTCTTGGCATCGAATTTGGCCAGGGGGATTACCCCAAACAAAATTGGGACAGCAGGCTAGAGATCGCCACTCAGAAGGTGAACCAATGGAAGGGTTGGTCTTTGACCCTAAGGGAAAGGGTAAACCTGATCAAAACTTACCTGCTCCCTTTGCTGATCTATCTGGGCAGTGTGTGCATCTTGCCGGAGCCTCTCTGGACTCGGGTCTACAGTTTGTTCTTCCAACTGTTATGGGGGAATAGACTGAACCTGGTCAAGAGGGAGGTTACTTACCGTACGAGGAGACTAGGAGGGTTGGGTATGGTCAACCCTGTGGTATTCCTTGTGAATACCTTCATTAAGATCAATATTGCAAACCTCTGGAAAGAGAGGGCTCCTCCGTGGGTATTCTCCTGTAGGGGATGGTTTCAGCCTTTCTTCCAGGAATGGAAGACAGGAGGGCAAGTGAAGGATCTCCGCACACCGCATGGACATCTCCCGGCTTACGCTACCGTGGTTCTGAAGGTAATTCGCCGGTGGGGTCTGGGAATGTGGGAGGTCAGGACTCTGCCAAGGAAGCTCCTTGACAAAAGGGTTCTGTTGACCCATTTTCAGAGGCCTCTGGCGCTCAGGGATTGCCCAAGTCGGGATCTTGGGGTGGGTCTGCATCTTTTGAATTCTATCAGGATCCCCTCGAAGGTTTGGGACTTGGCTTGGCGTTGCTTCCATGGGAAACTGTGTGTGAGGGACAATCTGAAGTGTAGGAGCTCTGAGGACAGGAACTGTCCTCGGGAGCATTGTGGTACCATGCTTGAAAGCATGGACTACTTCCTGCTTCGTTGTCCCTTTAACACAGAGGTGTACAACAGGGTGGGCACCTCCACTGGCTGGCCCCGGCTGGCCGGTCTCTCTTATGCGGAATGGGCCTATGGAGCATTCGGGGACCTGGGTGGTCGGGACCGCTGCACCTTATTTCTAGTTAGCGCAGTGGTTAGGTATCACACGTGGAACGCACGGTGCTTAGTATCGACGCAACGGAAAATCCTCCCAGTGGACGATGTGTTTAGGACCATACTCGGTGACCTGGTGAAGGTGTGTTCTCTGGAGTATGAGAGACTGGGTACACGGAGGGCCGCTCTCCTCTGGAGGGGCTTTTCTTTTAGTGTGCCCTAGTCTGGTCATCTCCTCTCCTGGTGGTGGGCTGCTGCTGACACCATAGATTTTTGTTTTTGATCAGTAGACAGTGATGTAGGGCTGCAGGCGCCGAACTTGGGGTTTGTCAGTTGTGGTTATTGTATTGTTTGTTTCTGTACAGTCATGGCCAAAAGTATTGAGAATGAGACAAATAGTAATTTTTCCAAAGTTTACTGCTTCATTTTTTGTAATGGCAATTTGCATATACTCCTGAATGTCAAAGCGTGGTCAGCTTAACAGCAATTACTGTACTTGCAAAGTCAATATTTGCCCAGAAAATGAACTTTAACCCCCAAAACACATTTCAACATCATTGCAGTCCTGCCTTAAAAGGAGCAGCTAACATCGTTTTAGTGATTGATCCATTAACACAGGTGTGGGTGTTGATGAGGACAGGGCTGGCGATCAGTCAGTCAGGATTAAGTAAGAATGACATCACTGGACACTTTAAAAGGAGGCTGGTTCTTGGTATCATTGTTTCTCTTCAGTTAACCATGGTTATCTCTAAAGAAACACGTGCAGCCATCATTGCACTGCAGAAAAATGGCCTAACAGAGAAGAGTATCGCAGCTACAAAGATTGCACCTCAGTCAACAATCTATCGCATCATCAAGAACTTCAAGGAGAGAGCTTCCATTGTTGTCAAAAAGGCTCCAGGGCGCCCAAGAAAGACCAGCAAGCGCCAGGACCGTATCTTAAAACTGTTTCAGCTGCGGGATCGGACTACCAGCAGTGCTGAGCTTGCTCAGGAATGGCAGCAGGCTGGTGTGAGTGCTTCTGCACGCACTGTGAGGCAGAGACTCTTTGAGCAAGGGCTGGTTTCAAGGAGGGCAGCAAAGAAGCCACTTCTCTCCAGAAAAAACATCAGGGACCGACTGATATTCTGCAAAAGGTACAGGGAGTGGACTGCTGAGGACTGGGGCAAAGTCATTTTCTCTGATGAATCCACTTTTCGATTGTTTGGGACATCTGGAAAACAGCTTATTCGGAGAAGAAGAGGTGAGCGCTACCACCAGTCTTGTCTCATGCCAACTGTAAAGCATCCTGAAACCATTCATGTGTGGGGTTGCTTCTCAGCCAAGGGAATCGGCTCACTCACAGTCTTGCCTAAAAACACAGCCATGAATAAAGAATGGTACCAGAATGTCCTCCAAGAGCAACTTCTCCTAACCGTGCAAGAGCAGTTTGGCGCCCAACAATGCCTTTTCCAGCATGATGGAGCACCTTGCCATAAAGCAAAGGTGATAACTAAATGGCTCATGGAACAAAACATAGAGATTTTGGGTCCATGGCCTGGAAACTCCCCAGATCTTAATCCCATTGAGAACTTGTGGTCAATCATCAAGAGACGGGTGGACAAACAAAAACCAACAAATTCTGGCAAAATGCAAGCATTGATTATGCAAGAATGGACTGCTATCAGTCACGATTTGGTCCAAAAGTAGATTGAGAGCATGCCAGGGAGAATTACAGAGGTCTTGAAGAAGAAGGGGCAACACTGCAAATATTGACTTGCTGCATTAACTCATTCTAACTGTCAATATAACCTATTGGTACTCATAATATGATTGCAATTATATTTCTGTATGTGATATAAACATCAGACAAACACTAATAAAACCAGAGGCCAGCAGATCATGTGAAAATATAATTTTGGTGTAATTCTCAAAACTTTTGGCCATGACTGTATATATTGTATATATGGATTTGGGTGTAGGTGTTAGGTTGGGTGGTGGGAAAAGGGGGGAGGTGGGTTCATCTTGAGGGACACTGGTTATTTGGGTGAATAAATGGCACTGCCTGATCTGTCCTATGGACGTTGGACATGGACTGAGGCATGAGACGCAGGACCAGCTCTCAGGTCAGTGCCGGGGAGGGACTGGTGGTCTTGAGTGTGGGGGGTTTTGTTTTGTCTTGTATATATTTGTATGGTTAGTATTTTTTTTTTTTTTTTTATAAATAAAATAAAGAATGTACCGTATATTCCGGCGTATAAGACGACTTTTGAAGACTGAAAAATCTTCTGTCTAGTCTGGGGTCGTCTTATACGCCGGTAATGCTTTTGAACTTTCAGAAATTGACATGCGGGGATACTCTGGGGGTGTTAATAAGCTGCCGTGGCCGTATCCCTGCCATGTCGGAGTTAATATAAGGTGGAGGGAGTTAAAATACGGTGGCGGTAGGTCCAGACAGTCAGCGCTTCTGTGCTGAAACTGACACATCGCTGCGTATTCCCAGCTCCGGACACAGCGCAGGGCTTTTGTGCCGACAGCTTTCACTTGTCACAGAAGCGCTGCGCTGTGTCCGGAGCTGGGAAGTTCGCATCGCTTCTGTGACAATATATGAAAAGCCGGCAATTCAGCAGCGGCATAAGCCGGCACCCGACAATTTAGAATAGAAGGAATAGAGCTTCACACATAGATTAGATAGATAGAAACATGTCAGTCACATATATAATAAGTACAGTGATAGTGTTGCTTACTGTACTTGTCATTTAGTGTAAAGGATTTATTAAAACAAATAATAGTGTTTTCATGCACTGTCTCTTTAAAAAAGCCGGCCGGCAATTCAGCATCTGTACCCGACAATTTATAACAGAAAGATAGAGCATCACACATAGATTAGATAGATAGAAACATGTCAGTCACATATATATGAAGTACAGTGACAGTGTTGGTTACTGTACTTGTCATCTAGTGTTAAAATAACGGATTTATTAAAAAAAAAATTGGCGTGGGGTTCCCCTTAATTTTAGTCTCTAGCGGAGGTTAAGCAGACAGCTGGGGCAGATGTTTGAAGCCTGGGAAGGGGGTAATACCCACGGAGCTTCCCAGGCTACTAATATCAGCCTCCAGCTGAATACCTAGCCTTTACTAGCTATTAAAATGGGGGATCCCAAAAAAATGACGTGGGGTCCCCCCTATTTTAATAGCTAGCAAAGGCTAGGCAGACAGCTGGGGGCTGATATTAATAGCCCAGGAAGGGAGCCATGAATATTGGCCCCCTCCCAGGCTAGAAACACCAGCCGTCAGCCGCCCCAGAAATGGCGCATTCATAGGATGCGCCAATTCTGGCACTTAGCCTCGCTCTTCCACGCTGCCCTGTAGCGGTGGCAGTGGGGTAATAGGGCTGGGGTTGATGTCAGCTTATAATGCCAGCTGACATCAAGCCCAGGTTAGTAATGGAGAGGCGTCTATAAGACACCCCCATTACTAACCCCATAGTCAAAGTTAAAAAAAACACAAACACCCAGAATAAAGTCCTTTAATTGAAATAAAGACACAATTCTTTATTGTTCTAAATTAAACCATACTTACCATCACGCCCATTCCAGCTGAAGCCAACGATCTCCTGCAATAAAAGTAAAATAATAAAGCAACCTCATCCTTACCTCTCCATGGTTCCCACGACAGCTTCAGCTCTGCTACATCGAGATGACAGGCTGGACCGCAGCAGAACGCTGCCATCCAGCCTGTCATCCCGCAGACACTGAGAAGCGCAGGCATGCTTGCGCTCCTCAGTGTCTGACTGTGACGGCATCCAGATGAGCCGACAATGAACTCAGCTCACCTCCTGGACGTCCGTCACTGACAGCGTGGGAAACTTCTACTGCGCATGCGGGGAGCAGGAGAATTTTCCCACGCTGTCAGTGACGTGCATGAGGTGAGCCGAGTTCATTGGACATGATCTCGGCTCATCTGGATGCCGTCACAGTCAGACACTGAGGAGCACAAGCATGCCTGCGCTTCTCAGTGTCTGCCGCATGGCAAGCTGGATGGCGGCGTTCTGCTGCGGTGCAGCCTGTCATGTGAATGTAGCAGAGCTGGACCGGTCCTGGGAACCATGGAGAGGTAAGGATGAGGTTGCTTTATTATTTTACTTTTATTGCAGGAGATCGTTGGCTTCAGCTGGAATGGGCGTGACGGTAAGTATGGTTTAATTTAGAACATTAAAAAATTGTGTCTTTATTTCAATTAAAGGACTTTATTCTGGGTGTTGTGTTTTTTTTAATTACTTTACTAGAAATTCATGGTGGTCATGTCTAATATTGGCGTGACCCCATGAATTTCGGGCTTAGGGCCAGCTGATAATGCCAAGCTGGCCCTAACCCCTTTATTACCCAGTGAGCCACCGCACCAGGGCCCTGGATGAGTTGGGTACAGCGCCAGAAGATGGCGCTTCTATGAACGCGCCATTTTCCGGGGCGGCTGCGGACTGCAATTTGCAGCGGGGGGGGGGGGGGCAGAAAGCTTGGGCCTCCCTGCGCTGCGGATTCCAGCCCCCAGCTGCCTAGTTGTACCTGGCTGGACACAAAAATAGGGCGAAGCCCCACGTATTTTTTTTTTTAATTATTTCATGAAATAATTAAAAAAAAAAGGCCTTCTCTATATTGTTGTGTCCGGCCAGGTACAAATAGGCAGCTGGTGGTTGGGTGCAGCCCGTTCCTGCCTGCTGTACCTGGCTGGACACAAAAATATGGCGAAGCCCCACGTCAACATTTTTGGGAAAAATTAATTACAAAATTAATAATTTAGGGACTGCATCTTTATTAACCCCTCAATTGTCATTTAGTGTTAAAATAAAGGATTTTTTAAAAAGAAAATTGGCGTGGGATCCACCATCATTATAGTCTCTAGCGGAGGTTAAGCAGACGGCTGGGGCAGATGTTTGAAGTCTGGGAAGGGGGTAATACCCACGGAGCTTCCCAGGCTACTAATATCAGCCCCCAGCTGAATACCTAGCCTTTACTAGCTATTAGAATGGGGGACCCCCCCAAAAAATGACGTGGGGTCCCCCCTATTTTAATATGTTTATGAGTGACAGTTTTCCTGCTATATACCTGCATGTCATAAGAATTTAAATTAAAAAAAGGACAATGTTAAATTCAAATCTGTTTTTTTTTAATTTTTACCGGTGTTTGGTATGCGTTGGAAAAGGGGTAGTCTTATACGGTGAATATATCCTAAACTCTATATTTTAACAGGAAAGTAGGGGGGTCGTCTTATACACCAGGTCGTCTTATACGCCGGAATATACGGTATATATTAGTTGTATATAATTTGTCGGTTATTGTTTATTATATTGTTATTATTTGTTTGGTAACTGGACCAGATGTCACAGTGTAGGTAGTTATTATTGTGTATATATGTATAATATGTGTGTGAGGAGAGAGGGAGCAGCTGGACCAGTTTCATTACATTGTTTATTTTCTGGTTATTATTATTGTTATGTTTTTCATTTTTATAATAAAAGATCTACAGGATGTAACTCAGGATCAGTAATGTAATGTATGTACACAGTGACTGCACCAGCAGAATAGTGAGTGCAGCTCTGGAGTATAATACAGGATGTAACTCAGGATCAGTACAGGATCAGTAATGTAATGTATGTACACAGTGACTGCACCAGCAGAATAGTGAGTGCAGCTCTGGAGTATAATACAGGATGTAACTCAGGATCAGTACAGGATCAGTAATGTAATGTATGTACACAGTGACTGCACCAGCAGAATAGTGAGTGCAGCTCTGGAGTATAATACAGGATGTAACTCAGGATCAGTAATGTAATGTATGTACACAGTGACTGCACCAGCAGAATAGTGAGTGCAACTCTGGAGTATAATACAGGATGTAACTCAGGATCAGTAATGTAATGTATGCACACAGTGACTGCACCAGCAGAATAGTGAGTGCAGCTCTGGAGGATAATACAGGATGTAACTCAGGATCAGTACAGGATCAGTAATGTAATGTATGTACACAGTGACTGCACCAGCAGAATAGTGAGTGCAGCTCTGGAGTATAATACAGGATGTAACTCAGTATCAGTAATGTAATGTATGTACACAGTGACTGCACCAGCAGAATAGTGAGTGCAGCTCTGGAGTATAATACAGGAGGTAACTCAGGATCAGTAATGTAATGTATGTACACAGTGACTGCACCAGCAGAATAGTGAGTGCAGCTCTGGGGTATAATACAGGAGGTAACTCAGGATCAGTAATGTAATGTATGTACACAGTGACTGCACCAGCAGAATAGTGAGTGCAGCTCTGGAGTATAATACAGGATGTAACTCAGGATCAGTAATGTAATGTATGTACACAGTGACTGCACCTGCAGAATAGTGAGTGCAGCTCTGGAGTATAATACAGGATGTAACTCAGGATCAGTAATGTAATGTATGTACACAGTGACTGTACCAGCAGAATAGTGAGTGCAACTCTGGAGTATAATACAGGATGTAACTCAGGATCAGTACAGGATCAGTAATGTAATGTATGTACACAGTGACTGCACCAGCAGAATAGTGAGTGCAGCTCTGGAGTATAATACAGGATGTAACTCAGGATCAGTACAGGATCAGTAATGTAATGTATGTACACAGTGACTGCACCAGCAGAATAGTGAGTGCAGCTCTGGAGTATAATACAGGATGTAACTCAGGATCAGTAATGTAATGTATGTACACAGTGACTGCACCAGCAGAATAGTGAGTGCAACTCTGGAGTATAATACAGGATGTAACTCAGGATCAGTAATGTAATGTATGCACACAGTGACTGCACCAGCAGAATAGTGAGTGCAGCTCTGGAGGATAATACAGGATGTAACTCAGGATCAGTACAGGATCAGTAATGTAATGTATGTACACAGTGACTGCACCAGCAGAATAGTGAGTGCAGCTCTGGAGTATAATACAGGATGTAACTCAGGATCAGTAATGTAATGTATGTACACAGTGACTGCACCAGCAGAATAGTGAGTGCAACTCTGGAGTATAATACAGGATGTAACTCAGGATCAGTACAGGATCAGTAATGTAATGTATGTACACAGTGACTGCACCAGCAGAATAGTGAGTGCAGCTCTGGAGTATAATGCAGGATGTAACTCAGGATCAGTAATGTAATGTATGTACACAGTGACTGCACCAGCAGAATAGTGAGTGCAACTCTGGAGTATAATACAGGATGTAACTCAGGATCAGTACAGGATCAGTAATGTAATGTATGTACACAGTGACTGCACCAGCAGAATAGTGAGTGCAGCTCTGGAGTATAATACAGGATGTAACTCAGGATCAGTACAGGATCAGTAATGTAATGTATGTACACAGTGACTGCACCAGCAGAATAGTGAGTGCAGCTCTGGAGTATAATACAGGATGTAACTCAGGATCAGTAATGTAATGTATGTACACAGTGACTGCACCAGCAGAATAGTGAGTGCAGCTCTGGAGTATAATACAGGAGGTAACTCAGGATCAGTAATGTAATGTATGTACACAGTGACTGCACCAACAGAATAGTGAGTGCAGCTCTGGAGTATAATACAGGATGTAACTCAGGATCAGTAATGTAATGTATGCACACAGTGACTGCACCAGCAGAATAGTGAGTGCAGCTCTGGAGGATAATACAGGATGTAACTCAGGATCAGTACAGGATCAGTAATGTAATGTATGTACACAGTGACTGCACCAGCAGAATAGTGAGTGCAGCTCTGGAGTATAATGCAGGATGTAACTCAGGATCAGTAATGTAATGTATGTACACAGTGACTGCACCAGCAGAATAGTGAGTGCAACTCTGGAGTATAATACAGGATGTAACTCAGGATCAGTACAGGATCAGTAATGTAATGTATGTACACAGTGACTGCACCAGCAGAATAGTGAGTGCAGCTCTGGAGTATAATACAGGATGTAACTCAGGATCAGTACAGGATCAGTAATGTAATGTATGTACACAGTGACCAGCAGAATAGTGAGTGCAGCTCTGGAGTATAATACAGGATGTAACTCAGGATCAGTAATGTAATGTATGTACACAGTGACTGCACCAGCAGAATAGTGAGTGCAGCTCTGGAGGATAATACAGGATGTAACTCAGGATCAGTACAGGATCAGTAATGTAATGTATGTACACAGTGACTGCACCAGCAGAATAGTGAGTGCAGCTCTGGAGTATAATGCAGGATGTAACTCAGGATCAGTAATGTAATGTATGTACACAGTGACTGCACCAGCAGAATAGTGAGTGCAGCTCTGGAGTATAATACAGGATGTAACAGGATGTATTGTGCACGTCTTACCTTTGTTTATGATGGGGCTCACCCACAATCTGGAGGCTTTCCAATGACGAGCCATCATTCACATGCAGGAATAAAATCTCTTTCTGTGAGCGGACGGAGCGGACCCAGCCCTGTACGGTGACACAGCAGAGGTGAGGATGGCGCTTCTCATACAGAGGACGCACAGATGCTGCCCGGCCTCCGGTGACAGGTGGAGGGTCCCCGCAGGCTGCAGCACTGTCACCCATCCACAAAGAAGAAAATGATTTTATACTGCACTGTACCCAGTGCTGACATCTAGTAGCCAATAGGCTGCACCACAGAGAGATTCGAAAAAACGTTTACTCAGAACTTTGAGAAGTTGCAGTCGGCGCTCAGATGCAGCCGTTGCAGGTTATGGGATCCCACAACCCAGGAGTTATTTTAGAGACGTGACGATACCAAATATATATATTTATATAGTGAAAAAAGACAATCTCCTGGGCTTCATAGGAGTATGAAGATGGCAGAGACCGAAAGTCTTCGGCCGCCAAGATGACCTATTAGCACCGCACGATCGCCACGTAAGGAGCCACATGGATCACAACTTTTTGGATCCTGACAGGTGGCATCTACATGGTTAATCATCAGCAACTGGAGCTCAGTTCTGGTCACTGCTGATAGGTGCAGGTATAATACAGCCGTGCATGGAGCCGGTTTAGCTGCACCCGCACTTCCAATGTCAGGAAGACGTTCACCTGATCACTATACTCGACCACAAAATATGTCAGCACTAAACGGTTATTCCCAAAATAATAGCTTGTCCTCTATCCATAGTATAGCGCTCGGCTTTCTCTGGCAGTCCCTTAGAGCTGGACTCAATATGTGGCTGCATTAACTATTAAAGGGTTATTCCCGTTTCCATAGATCATATGTTGTCGGATAGAGCTGGTAAATACAAGCAATTTTGCAATTTACTGTGTATTAAAATTTTCAGCCGTTCTTGAGATATTAACACTTTTCTTTACAGCTCGTTGCCTTGGACACCGACCACCGCGACCAGACATGGTCTCCTAGGCAACGAGCTGTAAACAAAAGAAAAGTGTTAATATCTCAAGAACGGCTGCCAATTTTAACAAGAAGTAAATTGCAAAAATGCTTTTATTTGCAAGCTCTATCCTACAATAGCCATCTATGAAGATGGGAAATAACCCTTTAAGCCACCACAGCCCACCAGGGATATTACTATAAGCCCCTAAGCTATGCTGTACCACCATCAATATTCAGTACTAAACCTGTAAGCCAAAACAAGGTGGCAGGAAGAAAAAGCTATTCGTTTTTACTATAATCAGTGGGATTTTCTGTGTCAGGGGTCACATTTCGACAAGGAAATATCACACAATTACCTGGATTTTTACCCTTTTTTCTCCCTGGTCAACGTTCGCCACCAGAGCTTCCCGCACACTGAGCTTGGTGGCCGCAGTATCGTGACTCCGATGACAACGACGCCAAGGGCATCGTCCGAGGATGGAGAACGCCGCCTTTCTGGGGGCAAACATGGCGGCAGGAGGTGGAGGATTCTCAGGGAATGGGCACGATCCCTGAAAGGGAAAAAAAAAAAAATCTACATATAGGATCCTTTTTTTTATTTGCAGGAAAATTTTGGGCTTAGAATCATTTTGGGGTGCAAATAATTATTATTTCTCCCATTTATAGGGGGTAAAGAATGGAAAAAATAGAAATGCTGTTGTGTTGTTCATTATGTAGTTTATATTAATAATAAAATTAATATAAACCACATAGTGACTAGTGTTTAAAAAAAACATTTCCCAAAAAATTGTTCAAATATTTTTTTACATATGGTGTCGCTAAAATCCATAAAAAAAATTATGGATTTTAGCGACACTATTATTATTTATTATAGTGCCATTTATTCGATGGCACTTTACATGTGAAAAAGGGGTATACATACAAGAACAATTACAATAATCTTAACAAAACGTGACGACGACTGGTACAAGAGGAGAGAGGACCCTGCCCGCGAGGGCTCACAGTCTACAAGGGATGGGTGAGGATACAGTAGGTGAGGGTACAGCTGGTCGTGTGGTATGGTGGAGTGAGGCTTACTGCAGGTTGTAGGCTTGTCGGAAGAGGTGGGTCTTCAGGATCCTTTTGAAGGTTTCCACGGTAGGCGAGAGTCTGATATGTTGGGGTAGAGAGTTCCAGAGAAGGGGGGGGAAGCACGGGAGAAATCTTGTATGTGATTGTGGGAAGAGGGGATAAGAGGGGAGTAGAGCAGGAGATCTTGTGAGGATCGGAGGCTGCGTGCAGGTATGTACCAGGAGACTAGGTCACAGATGTATTCCTCTGTTTAACTACCAAGATGCCACAGTCGCTAATGAATGTGACATCTAAGGGGTTGAACAGCCAGGATCAGAGATTGCTCCGATCCTTGTTGTTTTGGTGGAGGCCGGGCTGCGGATGTAATTATATGGACGTCTTTTTGCAGGATGCACCGTCAGTAAATATCTGGATAATAAAAACCCCGTCCACAAAGACAAACATAAAAGAAAAAACAAAACAGGAGAATACGAATAAAATAGACTTTAAAAAAGGCGCAATTAAAAAAACAAGTAAAAAAAGGCGCAAATGCTAGAAAAAAAAAATTAGGTTTTTTTGCTGCATTTTTTTGGGCAGAAAAATCTGCATAAATGGATGCGATTTCTTGAAAACTCCAAAGACGCTGTAGAACTGTAGGCTTTTATCCTTCTAGACTTCCACATGAAAAAAATGCGATTGCAGTTTGTAGATGCAGAATCCCAGCATTTCTGCACTGAAAAAAGCCACTTAGATACTGAAGTAAATGCAAGGTTACTGTGGAACTACAAGTCCATGCATTGCAGCACCACAGCAGCCTGTAATCTTGGAAACACATCGAAGCTTCCCCGCCATTCAGTGTCCCCATGACTGTCTCTCCCAGCAGCTCCTCTGCCCTTCTCCCTCCCGTCTCCTGCCTCACCTCACATTGCACTGCAGGGACTTCTTCCTGACATGTTGCCGGTTGCAGGCCCGGACCTCTCAGTCCACGAAGTTCAAGAAAGAAAATAGGAATTGTCAGCCATTTTCTTGAGGACAAACATAAGTATAATCAAATGGGAGTCGCCGCCAAAATGGCCGCCGCACCGGAGACAAGAAGATTATCAAAGCAGAGAGGAAGAAGTGATCGGAAGGAACAAGGTGTTGTGGGAAATGTAGTTTTTTTTCCCCGTGTGTGAATATTACAATGTATTTGAAGAATTTACTTTGTTTAAGTTGGTTATTACATTATATATTTTACTTAAAAAAAGATAATCATAACCTGAATACTCCTTCAGGACCTATTGATTTTTTGCCACTCCCATTTTTTCCAAGAGACATAACCTTTTTTTAATATTTTTGTTAGTCTTTTGTCCAAAAATATATATTTTATAGGTGAGTGCTTATTGTCTTATGAAGGTAACAGCTTGTAGCTAAATTAAACAGGAGCACCAATATGGTGGAGACGGGGGTCCTTCGGCAAGTTGCCATAGCAACGCATAGTTACCCTGGTGTACCCCCTCCGGGACCACGTCTCTTAAAGACTGCTGTCAGAGACTGGCATTTAAACGGTTAAACGGCAGCAATCGGAACTATCTCCAGTCGCTGCTGATAATGGCCGGTGCTGGCTGTGTGACACGGCTCCATTACTCACATCCGATGTGTGAAGGGGTTAATAATCTTTCCTCGTGCCAAGGCCGCGTCCTGACATTGATTGCATATATTTGGGATATCCCCTTACTTGCTAACTTTCCGGCATACACCCCCTGGCGGACACACTGCACGGCTCCATGATTGCGCCTCTGTCATTTTTTCCCCCCATAGTTACGGTCCCTTTATCAGGTCACCCCCCATACATTTTTTTTTCACACTCTCCGCGCCTCTTGCACGGCCCCTCCACAGAAGAAGCCCCAGTGTCCATAGAGATTTGAACATTCTTCTCGGAGTCTGGGTGGTCTCATCTTTTTCCAGGAGTCCTCTGGTCAACTCTCCCGTGAAAAGGCGAGACCTCCTGATCTCCCAAAAGAGTTGGAAAATCTCTCAGGTGCCGTAAAATCTTCTCAAAATGTCCAGGAAAAAGTTTTTCGGTGCGTGGCGCAGAGATGCTTCGTGTATAGGCCCAGAAGAAGACAGGCCTTCCAACCATATAAGATCCGATAGTCCATAATTTGGCGAGCTATCCCCCACTGCCCCGTTAGTTCGGCGTCATGTCCCGCTTTCAACTGTATCTGTGTTCTTAGGATGCAGATACTATCTATTATGGTGGAGCGGGGAGCGTCAGTTTCTTGCTCCACCATTCACCTGTGCTGTCTGACGCTCTGCGCAGGTGGCGCCAGACTACAAAGCACAGAGCCGAGATCTGCAGGTGGAGTGCAGGTGAAGGTGGGCCCTATGGGGCATCCTACTGTGTGTGTGTGGGCATTGTTAGGACATCATGTGTGGCTGTACATACTTTTTGGCTGGAGAAAGGTGGGGCATCATAAGTGGGCACCAAATTAGTGGTAGGAAAGTTACACTGTGGGGCATCCGTGTTTGGGCATTATCAGGGCATCATGTATAGGCACCCCATATTGTGTGAGGACGACTTTGGATGTATCGAAATAGGCTGGGGCATCACGTGTGGGCATAATACTGACTTAGGAAAGGGGCACTGTGGGGCATCCTACTGTGTGTGAGAACATAGGGCATCATGTGTGGAGGGGCACTTTGGGTGTATCATGATATGTGGTGGGGGCACTGTGGGGCATCCTACTGTGTGTGTGAACATCGTCAGCGCATCATGTATGGAGGGGTACTGTGGGTTTATCATGATATGTGGTGGGGGTACTGTGGGGCATCCTAGTGTGTGTGTGAACATAGTCAGGGCATCATGTGTGGAGGGGCACTTTGGGTGTATCATGATTTGTGGTGGGGGCACTGTGGGGCATGCTACTGTGTGTGTGAACATAGTCAGCGCTTCATGTATGGAGGGGCACTGTGGGTTTATCATGATATGTGGTGGGGGCACTGTGGGGCATCCTACTGTGTGTGTGAACATAGGGCATCATGTGTGGAGGGGCACTTTGGGTGTATCATGATATGTGGTGGGGGTACTGTGGGGCATCCTAGTGTGTGTGTGAACATAGTCAGGGCATCATGTGTGGAGGGGCACTTTGGGTGTATCATTAATGTGTGGTGGGAGCACTGTGGGGCATCCTACTGTGTGTGTGAACATAGGGCATTATGTGTGGAGGGGCACTGTGGGTGTATCATGATATGTGGTGGAGGCACTGTGGGGCATCCTAGTGTGTGTGTGTGTGTGAACATAGTCAGGGCATCATGTGTGGAGAGGCACTGTGGATGTATCATGATATCTGGTGAGGCCACCGTGGGGCATCATGTGTGGGCACAATATTGGAGTAAGGGAGGGCGCATTGTCAGGGCATCATAAGATGTGGGGCACTGTTGGCACCATGCTGGCACATTTGAGGTATCATACTATGTGTGTAAGGGGGCAATGTGGGGGCATCAATATGTGTGAATAGATGGTTGGCATCATGTTGTGTGAAAGAGCATCATTTGGGTGTGATGGATATTAAACTGCATGCGAATACTAAAGGGCTTCACTAGGAGCGCTTGTGTTGTGTGGGTGTGTAAGGGGGAAGACCAGGGTGTAAGTGCTTTCAGAGCAAGGGATCCGGAACTGCCGGGGCCGTACCTCCTGTTGCAGGGGGAAGACAGACTGCGAGCACAGGAGTCATGTGACTGGGAAGTTGGGGGTGTGTCCAGAGACAGAGCTGGGAAGTCAGGTGACTGAGGGACTCCTGGTGTGACTGGAGAGAGGAAGAGACGAGGACGTTTTGCGCGAAAAAGCGGAGCTGAGTCCTGCGCAGGAGAACAGTGTGAGAGGGTCCAGGCTCCTGGCTCGAGTACTGGGAGCAGGAGTCGGGTGCAGTGGACCGGAGGAGTCAAGCCCGACTATAGAGACAAGGGTCGCAGGGTCCGTGGAGCCGAGGCACGTGAGGTGCTGTGTTATGGACTAGGGGCTCAGCGGGTAAAACAGGAGACCGCCCGCTGCCGCCAGAAGACGGAGCATTGTTTGGGTGGGGAAGCCTGAAGAAATCATTACCTGCACCCGCTGGCGACTGCCTTGTGAGGAGCCAGAGTCAGCTAAGTGTAAAAACTGACGTTTACAACCGGTTCGGCTCTGCTACATCTTGTCAGACTGTGAACTGTTAGTTATAGACTTTCACCTGCTATTTTCCTTGTTTTCCCCCATATTTTCCTTGTTGCTCCCTGCGTGGAGATTGACCTATTAGAAGTAACACAAGCACATGAGACAGGAAGTGTTGTGCTCCAGAAGCATCCAGCAACAAGAGGGGTTAACATAGTCACAGGAGAAGGGGAGTGTTTTAACAGAGCCCCAGGAGGATTGTGGGGTAGTTGTTTACTGTCTGTCTGGAGCCGAAGAGAAAGGTGGTGTGTGTTCTGTATCTCACAGAAGCGCCTCGGCAAGTGAAAAGGATTCAATTCAGGAGTGAAGCTAAGCACAGGTCAGGTAGAGTTCCTGAACTAACAGTGCAGAGTATTGTCAGGCAGAAAGATAAGGACTGGAAGAAATTGTGTCACAGGGATCATCTCCCTCAGCAAACCCTCCCCCCTCCTCAATGTTACGGGTTCGGGTGGTGGAACCTCTGTGCCGTGGTGCAAGGAGGGACCCAGAGGGGCGTGACTAAGTATCAAATCAGACCGACCCTGGTCGTACGGCGGCTAACGACTCCGTGACCAGGGAGGGACCGAGCAGAGGGACCAGGTGCTACTCTGGGGACGACCTTGTAAGAGAGCAGGTGGCTCCCACGGGTCAGATGACTGGGACTGACCGGTATAGCGGATGGGCACAGCAAGCAGGCAGAAGTCTCTGGGTCAGCTGACAGGTGATCACGGCATGTGACGGCAGAGCAGGGTGAAGTCTCTAGTTTAGCAGACGGGTGGTCACGGCTAGTGATGGTAGGAGCCTCCAGGTAGGCTATCAGGTGGTCACGGCAAGTGACGGCAGGAGCCTCCGGGAAGGCTATCAGGTGGTCACGGCAAGTGATGGCCAAGCAGGCTGAAGTCTCTTGGTTAGCAGGCAGGTGGTCACGGCAAGTGACGGCAGAGCCTCCAGGTAGGCTAGCAGGTAACAGGCAGGTAACTGGCGAGTGCTCCCAGGTGAGCAGGCTAGCAGGCACAGCAGGTAGCAGGCAGGTAACTGGCAGGTGCTTCCTGGTAAGCAGGCGGGCTTGCCCATAGACAGACTGGCGGGATGAACGGAAGACTGGCGGGCTGGAGAGTAGTCAGGCTGGCGGACTGGAACAGTAGTCAGGCTGGCAACTGGACCTGAGGGCTGAAGCAGAGGTAAGTATACTTGTGCAACAACTATTGCTCGGGCACCTCCATTTTGGAGGAGGTGCCTTATATATGGGAGGTCCTCCGGCAATTGGCCGGGGACTCCTTAGGACGGCGCGCGCGGCCCCTTTAAGAGAGAAGGAGCGCGCGCCCTAATTACAGTGCCCGGGAAGCTGCGTGCGCCGGCCGCAGCAGGAAGAGGAGCGCAGGAGGACGCCGCGTGGGGAGCGGGGAGGTGAGAGGGACGGCGTCTCTGCCTAGCAGAGACGCCGATGCTCCACTCAATCTCACTGTGCTGTAAAGAATGCTGTGTTCATTAATGTGCCTTTGCACTAGAACTGTGCTGTCCTGTACTACTGGGAAGACTGTGAACTGCTGTGCTGCTAAGGAAACTGTACTGTTTGTCACTGGAGCCTGTTGCTTTTAAGACTTAACTTGCACTGGCTGTGTGGCTTCTTATTAAATACTACTGTTCTACCGTTTCTGAGGACTCTTGTCAAGTGTTTCTGGTCAGCAAGTGAAACAACCTACGTGTCTGTGCCTGAGGGTCAATACCCCTGTGTGCCTGAGAGAAGCTGCACCACATGGGCTATGGTCGCCCTGAGTAACGGTTCCCCCAGGATTCCAAAGAATTCATGTAACCTGTCTCGCCCCGATCTGAACCTAGTGGCGTGCGTGTAACATTGGTGGCCCATACGGGGATCATCATAGAGACCCTCCAGTACCACCTCCGAGAGGGAACCTTAAATCACCAACAAAAGAGAGGTCTGCCAGCGCTGACTGGGAGGAAGTAATAGGAGAACTGCGAGCCGAGTTTTTGAGGTGAAAAAGTTGATTTGTTACAGGCAAGAACCGGTATCACTCAGACCTAGGAGTAGTTTCTAAAACAGAAGATACCCAGCTTGTGAAGCGTACTGTTCATCAAATCAGAGTACGGTGTGTGTCCACTGTCTATGATGTGGTGAGGAAGGACATTATGCCAAGGAATGCCAATGGTCACGGTCGTTTGGGTTAAAAGACAGGAGGTTACCAGTGCAGGGCGACTGGTAACAGTGACACGGAGGAGGCCCCAGAAGCAAATCCAAATCTCACCAAAACCCAGAACGGCGCATGAGGTAAAATGGATGCGTCAGTACTATCCCCAAGTGTGTTCCCGTCTACAACAGCAGCAAAGGAGACAGGGGCATCAGTTACTTAATGCCCAGTGCGGATGTCAGACGATGTACTCCTGGGAGGAGGATTCCTCAGTCAGTAAAGCTAGCCTCATCAGCCTAATAGGTGAAAGGTGCTCTATACAGTGCCAGCTAGATGGACTCCTAATAAAAGCACTGTGGGACACAGGAGTCCAAGCGAGCTTTTTAAATGCAGAATGGAGACGGCGCTACCTGCCACACACTTGCCTTCGGTCACTAAAAGAACTCTTGGGACCAGTGGAACTCCACGGAAAAGCCGTCAACCAGACCGAAATCCCTTTCAAAGGCTGGGTGGAAGTGACTTTCCAACTCAGGGCCACGAAGAACAGCAACACCATCGAGCTTTTGGTACTTTTTCTCGTGAACAGTGATCAGAACGTGGCAGAGGATGCTATCCTGGGTTATAATGTAATCAGTGAGGTCATCACGAAACACAAGACAGGGGAATTGGTGGTGGATGCAATCGCCACATCGCTCGCCATACCCAACGCCTTGGCAGAAAACGTGATTCATAGAGTAAAGAAAGCACAGAATACAATGGACCTAAAAGAAATCAAGGTAGGCTAGCGCCCAACCATCATCCCTGCAAACCAAATGGTGGGGGTGAGGTGTGGAGTCCAGGTAGAATCGAGAAGAAAAGTCCAGAAAAGACTGTTCGTGCCAAAAGACTACTCAGAACTTCCAGAAGGCCTAGTTCAAGGTGAGACTGTGCTTACGATTCCTACTGGTGGGTTTGCTTGAGTGACAGTACTGGTGATGAATACTACGAAACACGAAATTAGACTGGATCCAAAGACTGTGTTAGGTCACACCAAAACCGTTAAAACAGTATATCCAGCCAGTGCGAGACCAGCATAGGGGTCTACAGTGAATTCAGTCTCCCCACCAAGGAACAGGAGTTTGAGGAGGAAATTGCGCAACCCACCTCAGGGTCCTGGGATCCCCCAGTTCGCCTGGAACACTTGTGTGCTGAAGATCTAGCGGTAGCAAAACAGATGGTGAGAGAAGAGTGTCATGCATTCTCCAAAGATGACTCTGATATAGGCTGTATCCTGTCGTTGCATTTGAAAATCAATTTGAAAGACATGACCCCAGTAACTAGAAGTTACATGTCTGTACCAAAACCATTACACCGTGAAGTGAAAGAATATTTACAAGATCTCATCAACAGAGGTTGGGTCCAAAATTCGAAGTCGTCTTATTCCTCTCCTATTGTCTGTGTTAGGAAGAAGGACGGTACATTGAGACTCTGTTATGATTACCGGGAACTAAACCGAAAGTCAGTACCTGATAGACACCCGATAGCAAAGATCCAAGATAGGCTGGATAGCCTATCAGGATGCACCTGGTTCTCTGTCCTGGATTAGGGTAAGGCATACCACCAAGGGTTTGTCGAAGAATCCAGTAGACCCTTGACAGCATTTATCACTCCATCAGACCATGGGGATTATATAAGTGGATCCGCATACCGTTTGGGCTCAGTTCATCAGCTCCAGCAGAATTTCAGGGGAGCATGGAGACATGTTTAGAAGGATTGAGGGACGATATCTGCCAGCCGTACTTGGATGACAATGTGGTACACAGCAAAACCTTCCGGGAGCATATTGAACACGTGGGGACCGTATTACAACAATATCAACAACACAGAGTTATGTTGACCCCAAAGAAGTGTGAACTGTTCAAAAGGCAAGTCTGATTTCTAGGGAAAATTGTGTCCGGAGAAGGTTATACCATTGACTCAGCAGAAATCGCTCCGGTACTGACTTTAAAAGACAAGCGGCCCTCTACCATCGGGGAGTTGAGGCAGATATTAGGATTCCTCTCCTACTATCGTACTTACGTTCGGAACTTCTCCAGGATTGCCGGCCTACTATACCTCCTCTTGGGGACGACGACAGAGACAACAACACCCACGGAGAAAAAGAAGAATGCGGGTAGGACCGGGCTTAAAAGAAACAACGCCGTTTCGTCCCAAAAGCCCATTCTCTGGCCAGCAGACCACCAGGAGGTATTGGAAGAACTAGTAGACTACCTGGTAAAACCACCCATCTTGGGATATCCTGATTTTAATTTACCATTTGTTCTTCATTGTGCAAATTGCCTCTTCAGAGAAAAAGAGGACTTGTACTCTATAGCGCCACCTATTGGAAGTAGCAATCCTACAAGTCACAATCAACCCTTTAACGAGTCGTGTGATGCTTCTCAAGTTGGACTGGGAGCTGCCCTGTATCAGCATCAAGATGAAAAATGGAGAGTCATTGGTTACAGTTCTAGAACGTTGACAGACGCCAAGAAGAATTACCTTCTACATTCCGGAAAATTGGAGTTCCTGGCATTGAAATGGGCTATCTGTGAACGATTTAGAGATTATCTCTACTACAGCAGAGAGTTTGAGGTATACACTGACAACAACCCTTTGACCTATGTCCTTACTACAGCCAAACTGAATGCAACGGGTCAGAGATGGGTCGCTGAACTAGCTGACTTCAATTTCAGCATCAAGTACAGGCCAGGAAAATGCAATGCGGATGCTGATGGATTGTCAAGAATGCCACTAGAGCCTGAGGAGTTCATGCAAGAATGCTCGGAGGAAGTCAGTCTGGAAGCAATTGAGAGCACTACCCAAGCAGTACAAGCTTATCAGGAGGAAGACACACTATTGTGGTGTCCGTTGACGGTGGAAACCACCATAAAAGCGAGAGAACAAGATCACCCCCGGTCTATTCAACAACTACCAAAAGGGAAAATCCGTAGAGCACAACGGGAAGATCAGATAATTGGAAGAATAATACTTTATGTGGACAAAAATCGGTTTCCAAGTAAACGGGAGAGAGACAATGAGTCACCAGCAGTATCTGTTTTAATTAAAGAATGGACGAAGCTCTACCTCAGTGAAGATAGTATCCTGTATCATAAAGGAGGACAAAACCGGCAGTTGGTGTTCAAAGAACTCCATGAAAACATGGGACACCTGGGAGTGGAAAGGACAACCAACTTGATCCGTGAACGTTTCTTCTGGCCGTACATGGAGAGATATTGAGAGGTACGTGACCAGGGAGTGTGGGTGTCTGAAAGATAAATGTCCCAACACATCAACCCCGGCACCTATGGGCAACATCCAAACTACGTACCCGTTTGAGATGGTCTCAATAGACTTTCTACATCTCAAGACATGCAAGGATGGTTACGAATACATCCTGGTGGTGATGGACCATTTCACTCGATTTGCTCAGGCATATGCCACCACCAATAAATCGGGTCGAACAGCAGCAGAGAAGATCTTCAATGATTTTGCTTTGAGGTTTGGGTTCCCTACGAGGTTACACCATGACCAAGGAATAGAATTTGAGAACCAGCTCTTTGCCAAGCTAGGAAAGTACTGTAGAATTCAGACATCCCACACAATGCCCTATCACCCAGAGGGTAATGGACAAGTGGAACGTTTTAACCGGACATTATTGTCGATGTTGTGCACTTTAATCCCTTTACAACCCAAGGTGGTTTGCACGTTAATGACCAGGCCAGGCCAATTTTTACAATTCTGACCACTGTCATTTTATGAGGTAATTACTCTGGAACGCTTCAACGGATCCCCCTGATTCTGAGATTGTTTTTTTCGTGACATATTGTACTTCATGATTGTGGTAAAATTTCTTCGATATCACTTGCGTTTATTAGTGAAAAAAATGGCGAAAATTTGGAACATTTTGCAATTTTCAAAATTTTAATTTTTATGCCCTTAAATCAGAGAGATATGTCACACAAAATAGTTAATAAATAACATTTCCGACATGTCTACTTTACATCAGCACAATTTTGGAACCAAATTTTTTTTTATTAGGGAGCTATAAAGGTTAAAAGTTGACCAGCAATTTCTCATTTTTCCAACAAAATTTACAACATCATTTTTTAGGGACCACATCACATTTAAAGTCACTTTGAGGGGTCTATATGACAGAAAATACCCAAAAGTGACACCATTCTAAAAGCTGCACCCCTCAAGGTGCTGAAAACCACATTCAAGAACTTTATTAACCCTTTTGGAATGTGGAAGAAAAAAAATTAACATTTAACTTTTTTCACAAAAATGTTACCTTAAACCCAATTTTTTTTATTTTTTTCAGGGGTAGCAGGAAAAAATGAACCCCAAACCTTGTTGTGCAATTTCCCCTGAGCACGCAGATACCCCATATGTGGGGAAAAACCACTGTTTGGGCGCACGGCAGGGTTCGGAAGGGAAGCACTGCTATTTGACTTTTTGAATGTAAAATTTGCTTGAATAATTAGCGGACTCCATGTTGCGTTTGGAGAGCCCCTGATGTGCCTAAACAGTGGAAACCCCCAACAAGTGACACCATTTTGGAAACTAGACCCCTCAGGGAACTTATATAGATGTGTGGTGAGCACCCTGAACCCCCAGGTGCTTCACAGAAGTTTATAACATTGAGCCGTAAAAATAAAATTTTCTAATTTTTCCCACAAAAATGTTTTTCAGCCCCCAATTTTGCATTTTCATAAGGGTAATAGGAGAAATTGCACTATGTAGTTTGTTGTGCAATTTCTCCTGAGTAAGCAGATACCCCATATGTGGGGGAAAACCACTGTTTGGGTGCACGGCAGGGCTCGGAAGGGAAGGAGCGCCATTTGACTTTTTGATTGTAACATTTGCTTGAATAATTAGCGGACACCATGTTGCGTTTGGAGAGCCCCTGATGTGCCTAAACAGTGGAAAACCCCCACAAGGGACACCATTTTTGAAAACTAGACCCCTCAGGGAACTTATCTAGATTTGTGGTGAGCACCCTGAACCCCCAAGTGCTTTACAGAAGTTTATAACATTGAGCTGTGAAAATAAAAAAATATTAACTTTTTCCACAAAAATGATGTTTTAGCCCCAATTTTTTTATTTTCACAAGGGTAAGAGGAGAAAATGGACCCCAAAAACGTTTGTGCAATTTCTCCTGAGTACGCCAATACCCCATATGTGGGGAAAATACAGTGTTTAGGCGCACGGCAGAGTTCAGAAGGGAAGGAGCACTGTGTGACTTTTTGAAAGCAAAATTGGCTGGAATTGAGAGCGGACGCCATATCACGTTTGGAGTTTGATGTGTCTAAATAGTGGAAACCCCCCACAAGTGATCCCATTTTGGAAACTACACCCCTCAAGGATTTTATCAAGGGGTATAGTGAACATTTTGAACCCAGAGGTACGGCACAGAATTTGATAACATTATTCATCATATTGAATAAGTTGTCATTAGTCTTGAGCGCAAGTGCTCGCTACTTGAGCTTGCATCGGGTACTCAGGTATGCACCATGTATCGCGCGTGCTCGAGTGACAAAAACCAACAATTCAGGAATTGTTTTTTTTTTTAATTTTTATGCTGTTTCGCATGTGGTAAAATTGATAAGGCAGCTTTATTCTTCGGGTCAGTACTTTTACAGCGGTACCACATTTATATTGTTTTTCTATGTTTTGGCGCTTTTACACAATAAAAGCTATTTTATAGAAAAAAATTTTTTTTTGCATAGCTTTATTCTGAGAGCCATAACTTTTTATTTTTCGGCTGATGGAGCTGTATGGCAGCTTGTTTTTTGCGGGACAAGATGACGTTTTCAGCAGTACCATTTTTATTTATATTCGTCTTTTTGATCGTGTGTTATTCCATTTTTTGTTTGGCAGTGTGATGATAAAGCATTGTATTTTGCTTCATTTATTTTTTTTTTTACCGTGTTCACTAAAGGGGTTAACTAGTGGGACAGTTTTATAGGTCAGGTCGTTCCAGACGCGGCGATACCAAATATGTATACTTTTATTGTTTTTTTTGTTTTTTTTCATAATAATATTTATTGATGGTTACATTATATTTTTATTCTTCGTGGCTTATTTATTTAATTTTTTTATATTTTTACAAATGTTTTTTTTTTTTTTTTTTCATTTTTTAACTTTTTTTTAACTTTTATTCTTTGTCCCACTATGGAACTTTCACTTTTTTTATTCTGATCGCCTGTATAGCATAGGGATGGAGCACCATCCCTGTGCTATACAGGCTGTCAGCACTGCAGATGCAGAAGATACTTTGGTCATGCACTCTGCATGACCAAAGTATCTTCCTGCTGTCTGGTGACCCGGATGTTGTCATGACGACATCGGGTCATCATTGGAACATCTGGGAAGCTGTGGCAGACAGCGTTGGGTGATTATCGCGATCACCTTCCCTTGCCACCGTGACTTCGATCGCAGCATTGCGGGGGTTAATGTGCCGGGAGCGGTGCAGGACCGCTCACAGCACATAGCATCGGGTGTCAGCTGTGACAATCAGCTGACACCCGGCGGCGATCGCGCTCGCACAGCATGTGTGTGGGCGAAATCAACAGGGCGTACTAATACGTACCTGGCTCTTAAGTCCCAGGGCGCAGGTACGTATTAGTACGCCTTGGGCTTTTAAGGGGTTAACAGCTGATGAGAAGAAAGACTGGAAGAGTTCTCTGTCAAAAGTGGTACATGCCTATAACTGTACAAACAGCGATGCCTTTTTCCTATTGTATGGACGATCGCCAAGACTGCCAATCGACATCATGTTCGATACTCCATTATCAGACACTTACAGAACGTATCTGGAGAACGTTCGGAAATGGAAGGAACGGATGACAGAGGCATACAACATAGCGTCCAAAGTGGTTACACAAGGACAGAGCAAGAGTAAGGAGTACTATGATCGAAAATGTTATGGAGCAGAATTGGCACCGGGAAGCCGGGTGCTAGTCAAGAACGTACGTGAGAAAGGTGGTCCAGGAAAACTTTGTTCGTACTGGGAAGACAGGGTGTATATGGTCGTAAGGAGGAAAGTTGATAACAGCCTAGTGTATGAAATCCAATTGGAAACGGGAGACAAGAAAACCAGAATAGTCCATCGGAATTTACTGCTACCCTGTGATTATCTCCCACCACAACAAGACTTCCCAGAAGTAGACCAACATCGTCCGAGATCGACTAAGGGACCACCACAGACTGAAGCTCCGGAGGTGGATAGTGACCTTGAAAGTTCCGATGGAGAAGAACACACCGTTGTCTTTCTCGGACCGGCAAGGAGGAGGATGTACCATCCTCAGGAGAATGAACTAAGTCCTGAGGCTCCGGAGTTCGTACCAAGGAGTACAGATGAAGTCCAATTCAGATCTGATGATCGAACACTAGCCCCTTAAGAGACCAATCGACACTCAGGAGAAGCGGAATTACCAGACCGTGCGGAAACAAGCGACTCAGGAGAAGTACAGGAACGGAAGCACGGGAAATGAGTGCGGCAGAAGAAACTTCTGTGACCGAAGTACCCGTGGTCTCTGAGGAACAACCCATCAGGAGGATGTCGACTCGAGAAGTGAGGAGGCCTGTGATTCTGACGTATGAGACACTTGGTGAACTGAGTCAAGTGACAAGGACTGTCGACTGGAAACTGGTATCTCTGCCTGTGGACCAGGTAAGCCCACTTGAGTGTTATTCACCACCGAGAGGCAGTATGGAAGATGTTGCCTGGTGGAAAGACTTGTTTTCATGCTTTGATTTTCCTTAAAAGACTTTGTAGAAACAAAGAACTGTTAAAGCATAGAGAGAGAGAGCTGGTTGAAGATGTACGAAAAGCTCCAGTTGAAGAGATGCTGATTGTTTTAATTGTGTTAATTGTTTATTTCTTACAGGCATCCTACACGAAAAAGGTCGTAAGATTAGGTTGTTATCAATGTTTATGAACGTTATACCAATTTCACAATGTCAATTTGTATATAAAGTTATCCAACTTTCACCACTGTCTCAGAATTGGTCAGATTGACCAATTAAGATGAATGTGGAGGACGACATTCAAAAAGGAGGGAAGAGTGTGACATGCAGAAGTAGTGCTGTTGCTTTAAAAGACTATTAGAAGTAACACAAGCACATGAGACAGGAAGTGTTGTGCTCCAGAAGCATCCAGCAACAAGAGGGGTTAACATAGTCACAGGAGAAGGGGAGTGTTTTAACAGAGCCCCAGGAGGATTGTGGGGAAGTTGTTTACTGTCTGGCTGGAGCAAGAGAAAGGTGGTGTGTGTTCTGTATCTTACAGAAGCGCCCCTGCAAGTGAAAAGGATTCAATTCAGGAGTGAAGCTAAGCACAGGTCAGGTAGAGTTCCTGAACTAGCAGTGCAGAGTATTGCCAGGCAGAAAGATAAGGATTGGAAGAAATGGTGTCACAGGGATCATCTCCCTAAGCAACCCCCCCCCTCCTCCATCTCACTGTGCTGTAAAGAATGCTGTGTTCATTAATGTGCCTTTGCATTAGAACTGTGCTGTCCTGTACTACTGGGAAGGCTGTGAACTGCTGTGCTGCTAAGGAAACTGTACTGTTTGTCACTGGAGCCTGTTGCTCATAAGACTTAACTTGCACTGGCTGTGTGGCTTCTTATTAAATGTTACTGTTCTACCGTTTATGAGGACTCTTGTCAAGTGTGTCTGTTCAGCACAACCTACATGTCTGTGCCTGAGGGGCAATACCCCTGTGTGCCTGAGAAGCTGCAGCACATGGTCTATGGTCACCTTGAGTAACGGTTCCCCCAGGATTCAAAAGAATTCATGTAACCTGTCTCGCCCCGATCTAAACCTAGAGGCGTGCATGAAACAAGAGGCAGAGAGGCAGTACTGTCTGTGCCTATGTAAGCAGGTTACTTGGATACAACAGCACATAATGTTGTTGTTGTTTTTTTTTTTTACCATTTTCACTGATTGCTAAAACTGACCCGTAATTATTATTCTCCAGGTCATTATGAGTTCGTAGATACCAAACATGTATAGGTTCTTTTTTATTTAAATGGTGAAGAAAAATTCCAAGGTTTGCAAAAAAAAAAAATGGCGCCATTTTCCAAGACCCGTAGCGTCTCCATTTTCGGGATCTGGGGCTGGGTGAGGGCTTATTTTTTGCACGCCGAGCCACTGTTTTTATTTATACCATTTTGGGGTAGATACAATCGCCCGTCATTGCATTTTATTGCAGTGTTGCGGCAACCAAAAAAACTTAATTCTGGCATTTTGATTTTTTTGTTCGTTACGCCATTTACCAAACCGAATAATTATTTTTATATATTGATAGATCGGGCGATTCTGAACACGGCGATACCACATATGTGTATTTTTGATTTTTTTTTATTGTTTTATTTTGAATGGGGTGAAAGGGGGGTGATTTGAACTTTTATATTTTTTGACATTTTTTTTTTACTTTTTACTTGCTTCAATAGACTGTATAGGAGACCAGAAGCTGCGATCACCTGATCGCCTGTGTGTAGCAGAAATGCTCACTTGCTATGAGCACAGACTGCTGGGCGGTGCTCATAGCATCCTGGCAATGACAACCGCAGGGGTATCCTGTAGAACCCGGGCTGTCATGCCAACCCATCGGCAACCTGCGGTCATATGACACGGGCGCCGATGAGCGGGACTAGTGACTTCCTTCCGCCGCGGCCATGTTAAATGCCGCTGTCAGAGTTTGACAGTGGTGTTTACCATCTTAATAGCCACGGGTGGATCGCGATTCCACCCGCAGCTGTTAGGGGCACATGACAGCTGATCAGATCAGCTGTCATGTCCCCGGAAAGGTGCGGGCTCATCTCTGGAGACCGAGACAAAGAGAGGGATGCGACCTTGGACATATGAGTACGTCCAAGGTTGAAAAGGGGTTAATGCATTTATGTCTCAACTTCATAGCGATACTCTCAGTACTAGACCCGTCCCAGTCGTAGTCTCTAAGCTCCTCTGATCATTGCACTGGTCCTAACGGGGGGTCACCGGTGTTTTTCTCGATAGGCCACAAGTCCTTGATATGCGACTCACTGTGTATACAGTGTGCTCGTCGCACTAGCCGTCTCCGTTACCTGAAGCTTGGCCCCAGCCCACACCCTGTACCGTACGTTTCTGCTGGAAGTAACGACCCACAGAAACAGTCCTCTGCTACAGCCGGATAGTCTCCTGAGCCTGGTCTGGGTCTGGTCATGGTCTTTTACTGGCGCTGCTTATGGATCTTCTACTGCCGCAGGGTGTGGGTTTCCTACTGGCGCTGCTTACAGTCTTCTACTGATCGAGGTACGAATCTTCTAATGGTTCTGCTTACGGTCATCTACTGGCTCGAGGTGCGGATCTTCTACTGGTGCTTCTTATGGTCTTCTATTGGCGCGAGGTACGGATCTTCTACTGGCGCTGCTTACGGTCATCTACTGACGTGAGGTACGGATCTTCTACTGGCACTGCTTACGGTCTTCTGTTGGCGTGAGGTACGGATCTTCTACTGGCGCTGCTTACGGTCTTCTGTTGGCGCGAGTTACGGATCTTCTACTGGCGCTGCTTACGGTCTTCTGTTGGCGCGAGGTACAGATCTTCTACTGGCGCTGCTTACGGTCTTCTACTGGCTCGAGGTACGGATCTTCTACTGGCACTGCTTAAGGTCATCTACTGGCGCGAGGTATGGATCTTCTACTGGCGCTGCTTACAGTCTTCTACTGGCACAAGGTACGGATCTTCTACTGGCCCTGCTTACAGTCACCGATCTTCCTGTCAGCCCAGGTCACCGATCTTCCTCTCAGCCCATGTTACCGATCTTCCTCTCAGCTCAGCTCACCGATCTTCCTCTCAGCTCAGCTCACCAATCTTCCTCTCAGCTCAGCTCACCAATCTTCCTCTCAGCTCAGCTCACCAATCTTCCTCTCAGCTCAGCTCACCAATCTTCCTCTCAGCTCAGCTCACCAATCTTCCTCTCAGCTCAGCTCACCAATCTTCCTCTCAGCTCAGCTCACCAATCTTCCTCTCAGCTCAGCTCACCAATCTTCCTCTCAGCTCAGCTCACCAATCTTCCTCTCAGCTCAGCTCACCAATCTTCCTCTCAGCTCAGCTCACCAATCTTCCTCTCAGCTCAGCTCACCAATCTTCCTCTCAGCTCAGCTCACCAATCTTCCTCTCAGCTCAGCTCACCAATCTTCCTCTCAGCTCAGCTCACCAATCTTCCTCTCAGCTCAGCTCACCGATCTTCCTCTCAGCTCAGCTCACCGATCTTCCTCTCAGCTCAGCTCACCGATCTTCCTCTCAGCTCAAGGTTGTAAGCCCCCTTCGCAGATACACGACCTATCCTGATCCAGGTTTTGACCTGATCTCTTCTCTGGCTCGGCATTTTATAATTAGCCACTGCAACACAGGTGTCACCTGACCTGATGTTGTCTTTAATCTCCTCCTTTGTGAACATAGGTACATAGAATACTGTAATTCTTTTTTTTTTTACTTTCACCTTTGACCAGCAGATGGCGGTGTTTGCTTGCAATTACTCAGCTAGGCATCATCTTGAACTGTACTCTTCTCTCTTGTCCACTTCCTTACACTGACATTATTTATTGGCAGAGACAGGGAGGCAGTACTGTCTGCACCTACATAATTTCTAGGAAGTACTGATGAAGCACACATATTTAATAGGGAGAAACGAAGGAAGTACTTTCTGTGCCTGCATTCATAGGGACAGAGAGGGAGTACATATCACTTGCAGGGAGAAAAGGCGGTACTATCTGTGTATAAATCATTAACACTGAAAAACAAGGGTGCAGTACTATCTGTACCTACATTGTTTATAAAGAAAGACAGGGCAGGCAGTACTATATATGCTACCTAGAGATGAGCGAATCGCCTAGAGGTTAATGGAACTTGACTCAATTTTAACATAACATTTGCCATTTTTATGGATTCAAAAGGGCTAGAGGGGATTAAGAAAAAAAATGAATACTCATGCTCCCCTCACCGGCCTTCTGTGGTCCGATCAACACTGCAGTCCTCACTTGACTTTCTTCTGTGAATTCTGGCACCCGGCAAGTTTGAAGTCTCGAAGAAGCCAAGCAATAGAAGTCACCAAAGGTGCCTGGTGCCAAATGACGCAGAAACCAGCCTAGTGAAGACCGCACTGTAACCGGACCAAAGAAGGGTGCGTGAGCCGGAGCAGCAGAGCAGCACAGGTGGGGGCCAAGTGAGGATATATACATTTTTTTACCTATGTTTATTATTCTCTGGGGTCTGGAGAGACCTTAGAGCATCACAATGTACATTCGCTACACCTGGATGAGGTTTTAAAAAGGGATGTAGTACTACTGTATCTACTTCATTGACATGGAAAAGTGGGAAGGCAGTACTATCTGTGCCTGACATAAGCAAAGAGGCCGCATGTTGCTCGTGTTACTGTGAACAGCCTATGTGGCCTAAACATGTTCCCATGGCTGCAGCGTCTCCAGACTTGTCTCCCATTGGTTGGTGACTACGCAGGAGCTGCCAGCAGCGAATTTTGATGATTTACCCAAGTGCATAACATTCCTCAGACGACCATTAATAACCTCATTGATAGCAGCCAAGGCTGCAAGTGGCTCATTCTCCAGACTGAAGAAATCCAGATGTTTTGAAAATTTTATTTCCATTTTTTCATCATTTGCAGATCAGTAACGTCCCTATCCTGTGATTTCCAGAACTCCGCGACTTTTCCTTCTTGATGTTGCAATTTCTATGTTGGAGAGTGTAAAATAAAAGAAGACACCAAAATGTGCACCAACATAAAAATACACCAAAATGAGCACCAACATAAAAAAAACACCAAAATGTGAGCCAACATAAAAAAACCACCAGAATGTGCGCCAACATAAAAAAAACACCAAAATGTGCACCAACATAAAAAAAGACCAAAAAAGTGAACTAATGTAAAAAAGAGTGCAACCAAAATGTGCACCAATGAAAAAAAAAAGCCACCAAAATGTGCTCCTATGTAAAAAAGTGCCCCCAAAATGTGCACAACGTAAAAAAAAGCCACCAAAATGTGCACCAACGTAAAAAAGTGGCACCAAAATGTGCACCAACATAAAAAAGAGTTACCAAAATGTGCACCAACGTACAAGCGAGCCACCAAAACGTGCACCAACAAAAAAGTCACCAAAACGTGCACCAACATAAAAAATAGTCACCAAAATGTGCACCAACGTCCAAGCGAGCCACCAAAACGTGCACCAACAAAAGTCACCAAAATGTGCTCCAACATAAAAAATTGTCACCAAAATGTGCTCCAACGTCCAAGCGAGCCACCAAAACGTGCACCAACAAAAGTCACCAAAATGTGCACCAACATAAAAAAAAGAGTCACCAAAATGTGATAAACGTAAAAAAGAGCCAGCAAAATGTGCACCAACGTAAAAAAGAGCCACCAAAATGTGCACCAACATACAAGCGAGCCAGCAAAATGTGCACCAACATGAAAAAGAGTCACCAAAATGTGCACCAATATAAAAAAGTCACCAAAATGAGCACCAACGTAAAAAAGAGCCATCAAAACGTGCTCCAATGTAAAAAAGTGCCCCCAAAATGTGCACAACGTAAAAAAAAGCCACCAAAATGTGCACCAACATAAAAAAGAGTTACCAAAATGTGATAAACGTAAAAAAGAGCCACCAAAATGTGCACCAACATATAAGCGAGCCACCAAAACTTGCACCAACAAAAGTCACCAAAATGTGCACCAACATAAAAAAGAGTCACCAAAATGTGATAAACGTAAAAAAGAGCCATCAAAATGTGCACCAACATACAAGCGAGCCAGCAAAATGTGCACCAACATAAAAAATGTCCATCAACGTAAAAAACGAACACTGAAATGTGCACCAACGTAAAAAAAGAGCCACCTTTAAAGCCACCAAAATAATCGTGCCATATCCCATGCACCAGAAAATAGTTGTGGCCCCCTCAGTGTTCCCATGAGACGTGGGTTGCCGAGAACGACGACCATGGCCCGGTAAGAAGCCGTCTAGTGGAGCAGTCTTGCCCACTGCCGGTTCTCCTGCACTGGAGACGCTAATTCATTTCTTTCCTTACCCTAACGTCTCATTTGTGAAGTCAGCAGCAATGAATAGATTGTCCTGCGCTTCACACATCTTATTTATGGCCACCTACACGTGAATCTAGAAGGAATATATGGCTGGTGTATCTACAGAGCAGCGCGCAACTTTGATCGATGACGTATTGAAAGTTGACAGGAGCTGTAAAATATGCGGCGTGGATAGCGGATGACCTGAGGATGTGCATAGGAATGAGTTTGCCGGGGCGTCATAACTCAGCAGATGTTGGGCTAAAGATTTCCAGCATCAGGATTCATTTCCTCTCCATGTTGTACGGATAGAAATAAGATGTGTCTGCGTCCATTTTTTTTTTTTTTTTTACTTTAGGTTATTTATAAAGAAAGTAAAGTACATTATGTGGCACATTACAATACTGCTTTATATCTGTAGCCTGTAATAACTCTTCTATTACGTGACTTTTAGTGTCGCTATTAAATCTATTATTTATATATAAGTAAGGAATGAAGCGGCTCGTGCAGCTGCTTACTGACATTATCACCTCATTTTACACCCAAAGTACAATGGGCTTTTTATTTATAAATACAGTTGTATTCTTGTATTTTATCTTTATACAGTATATACAGTTAGGTCCATATATATTTGGACAGAGACAACATTTTTCTAATTTTGGTTCTAGACATTACCACAATGAATTTTAAACAAAACAAGTCAGATGCAGTTGAAGTTCAGACTTTCAGCTTTCATTTGAGGGTATCCACATTAAAATTGGATGAAGGGTTTAGGAGTTTCAGCTCCTTAACATGTGCCACCCTGTTTTTAAAGGGACCAAAAGTAATTGGACAGATTAAATAATTGTAAATAAAATGTTCATTTCTAGTACTTGGTTGAAAACCCTTTGTTGGCAATGACTGCCTGAAGTCTTGAACTCATGGACATCACCAGACGCTGTGTTTCCTCCTTTTTGATGCTCTGCCAGGCCTTCACTGCGGTGGTTTTCAGTTGCTGTTTGTTTGTGGGCCTTTCTGTCTGACGTTTAGTCTTTAACAAGTGAAATGCATGCTCAATTGGGTTGAGATCAGGTGACTGACTTGGCCATTCAAGAATATTCCACTTCTTTGCTTTAATAAACTCCTGGGTTGCTTTGGCTTTATTTTTTGGGTCATTGTCCATCTGTAGTATGAAACGACGGCCAATCAGTTTGGCTGCATTTGGCTGGATCTGTTTTACAAGTGTTTTACGCAGAATTTTTGCTGCCAACACTTCAATATTTGCAGAAGATTTTTCTGCTGCAAATACTGAACATGTGCACATACCCTTACTCTATTTTCCTTGTCCGAAACAGAACGGCTGTCACCTAACAGTTACTCAGTTTCACTGTCTGAGAAGGAGCGGCTGTCACCTGTCAGTTCCTCTGTTTCCCTATAAGAGAAGGAGAGGCTGTCACCTGACAATTCCTCTGTTTCCTATAAGAGAAGGAGCGGCTGTCACCTGACAGTTCCTCTGTTTCCCCTCTAAGAGAAGGAGCTACTGTCACCTGTCAGTTCCTCTGTTTCCCTATAAGAGAAGGAGCGGCTGTCACCTGTCAGTTCCTCTGTTTCCCTATAAGAGAAGGAGCGGCTGTCACCTGACAGTTCCTCTGTTTCCCTATAAGAGAAGGAGCGGCTGTCACCTGACAGTTCCTCTGTTTCCCTATAAGAGAAGGAGCTGCTGTCACCTGACAGTTCCTCTGTTTCCCTATAAGAGAAGGAGTGGCTATCACCTGTCAGTTCCTCTGTTTCCCTATAAGAGAAGGAGTGGCTGTCACCTGTCCGTTACTCTGTTTCCTATAAGAGAAAGAGCGGCTGTCACCTGACAGTTCCTCTGTTTCCCTATAAGAGAAGGAGTGGCTGACACCTGAAAGTTCCTCTGTTTCCCTATAAGAGAAGTGTTACGCTCGCGCCCGGACTGACTGGCGTGAGCGTGATTAGTGATCCCACTGGACCATGAACCGAGGAGTGCCTGGAGGGGCATAACTAAGTATCAACCCGATCCGACCAAGGTCGCACGGCGGCTCAGTTGACTCAGTGAACCAGAGAGGAACCGAGCAGAGGGACCAGGTGCTACTCCAGGTCAGACCCCGGTCACACCTGTTGACCCCCCCCCCCCCCCGGAGAATGCAGGAACAGGCAGGTTAAACTGGCATATTGACTGGTGGGTACTGGCAGGCACGGCTGGTATGCAGACAGGTGGATATTGACAGGCACGGCTGGTATGCAGACGGGTGGGCACTGGCAGGAACGGCTGGCATGCAGACAGGTGGACACAGGCAGGCACGGCTGGCATGCAGACAGGCGGGTACTGGCAAGTAGGAACGTAGGCAGGATAGGGACCAGTACAGACTAGGATACAGGGACAGAGCCTCAGGTGCGGTGGACAAGCAGAGCGGAACAAAACCCGCAGATGCGGTGAACAAGCAAAGCAGAGCAAAACCGCAGATGCGGCGAACAAGCAAAGCAGAGCAAAACCGCAGATGCGGTGAACAAGCAAAGCAGAGCAAAACCGCAGGTGTGGTGAGCAAGCAGAGCAAAGCAAAACCCACAGATGCGGTAGACAGGACAGGGCTCTGTTCACACGGAACAGACTGGAAAACACAAGAAGATAGCTAGAACATAGGAGTTAGATACAGAGGGAGGGAAACAGAACCAGCAGAACCAGATACACACAAGGTACTTACAATGAAGTAGAGATTGGACACAAAACTCACAAACAGAAGTACAGAGACAATGAGTTGGAGTTAGGTGCGGGTTCAGATACTGCAGGAAAGAGGGAAGATACAGACAGAGACAAACAAGTAACAGACTAGGACACTTCCTCTGTTTCCTATAAGAGAAGGAGCGGCTGTCACCTGCCAGTTCCTCTGTTTCACCTATAAGAGAAGGATCGGCTGTCATCTGACAGTTCCTCTGTTTCCCCTATAAGAGAAGGAGCGGCTGTCACCTGTCAGTTCCTCTGTTTCCCCTATAAGAGAAGGAGTGGCTGTCACCTGTCAGTTCCTCTGTTTCCCTATTAGAGAAGGAGCGGCTGTCACCTGTCAGTTACTCTGTTTCCTTATAAGAGAAGGAGCGGCTGTCACCTGACAGTTCCTCTCTTTCCCCTATAGAAGAAGGAGCTACTGTCTGTTACGGATCCGGGTGGTGGAACCTCTGTGCTGCGGTGCAAGGAGGGACCAGAGGGGCGTAACTAGGTATCAACTCGGACTGACCAAGGTCGTACGGCGGCTCAATCGACTCCGTGAGCAGGGAAGGACCGAGCAGAGGGACCAGGTGCTACTCTGGGCCAGACCTTGTATGAGAGCAGGTGACTCCCATGGGTCAGAAGGCAGGGACTGACCGGTACAGCAGATGAGCACGGCAGGCAAACTGACGGGTGATCCGGGTAGATGGACTGGCAGACACAGCAGGTAACAAGCAGGAGCCTCCAGGTAGGCTGGCTGGTAGGCATGGCAGGTAACAAGCAGGAGCCTCCAGGTAGGCTGGCTGGTAGGCACGGCAGGTAACAGGCAGGTGCTTCCAGGTAAGCAGGCGGGCAGGGCCCATAGACCGACTGTTGGGCTGGAGAGTAGAAAAGCTGGCGGACAGGACTGGTTAGTCAGGCTGGTGGACAGGACTGGTTAGTCAGGCTGGCGGACAGCACTGGTAGTCAGGCTGGCGGACAGCACTGGTAGTCAGGCTGGCGGACAGCACTGGTAGTCAGGCTGGCGGACAGCACTGGTAGTCAGGCTGGCGGACAGCACTGGTAGTCAGGCTGGCGGACAGGACTGGTAGTCAGGCTGGCGGACAGGACTGGTAGTCAGGCTGGCGGACTGGACTGGTAGTCAGGCTGGCGGACTGGACTGGTAGGCTGGCGGACTGGACTGGTAGTCAGGCTGGCAGCGGGACCTGAGGGCTGAAGCAGAGTTTAACACACAAAGCTACAACCTTGCACGGGCACCTCCATTTTGGAGGAGGTGCCTTTTATAGGAGAGGTCCTCCGGCCATTGGCCGGGAACTCCTTAGGACGGCGCGCGCGGCCTCTTTAAGAGGGAGGGAGCGCGCGCGCCCTAAGCACAGTGCCTGGGAAGCTGTGAGCGCCGGCAGCAGCAGAAGCAGGAGCGCCGGAGGACGCCAGGCGGGGAGTGCGGTGGTAAGAGGGTCGGCGTCTCTGCCTGTCAGGGAGCAGAGACGCCGATACTACACTGTCACCTGTTAGTTCCTCTGTTTCCCTATAAGAGAAGGAGCGGCTGTCACCTGACAGTTCCTCTGTTTCCCTATAAGAGAAGGAGAGGCTGTCACCTGACAGTTCCTCTGTTTCCCTATAAGAGAAGGAGCGGCTGTCACCTGACAGTTCCTCTGTTTCCCCTCTAAGAGAAGGAGCGACTGTCACCTGACAGTTCCTCTGTTTCCTATAAGAGAAGGAGCGGCTGTCACCTGACAGTTCCTTTGTTTCCTATAAGAGAAGGAGCTGCTGTCACCTGTCAGTTACTCTGTTTCCCTATAAGAGAAGGAGTGTCTGTCACCTGACAGTTCCTCTGTTTCCCAATAAAAGTAGGAGCGGCTGTCACCTGACAGTTCCTCTGTTTCCCTATAAGAGAAGGAGGGACTGTCACCTGACAGTTCCTCTGTTTCCCAATAAAAGTAGTAGCGGCTGTCACCTGACAGTTCCTCTGTTTCCCAATAAAAGTAGGAGCGGCTGTCACCTGACAGTTCCTCTGTTTCCCTATAAGAGAAGGAGTGGCTGTCACCTGTCAGTTACTCTGTTTCCTTATGAGAGAGGGAGCGACTGTCACCTGACAGTTCCTCTGTTTCCCCTATAAGAGAAGGAGCGGCTGTCACCTGACAGTTCCTCTGTTTTCCTATAAGAGAAGGAGCAGCTGTCACCTGACAGTAGCTCTGTTTCCCAATAGGAGGAGGAGTGGCTGTCACTTGTGTAATGCAGCGGCTTGCTGCATTGCTAAAATGTCCAGGGGGTGTGTTCTGGTTGACCATTTACCTCCCCCTCAGGTGACTGATCACATGACTGTGACATCATCACAGGTCCTGTGTGCACAGAAGGATATATAAATCCTGGTGGTTTTGAAACAGAGGGAGAGAGGCCTGGTGAGGCAAGAGGCCTTGTCCCTGTGTCTGGGACTCCACTAGCCTGGAAGGCAAGAGGCTGGATCCCTGTGTCTGAGATACCAGTAGTCTTGGCAGGCACGTGGCCTGGAGACTACGTCTGGGGAGCCTTAAAGCCACAGCTGTGGCAGAACAGAGCTGATAGAAGCAGCTGAGACCCGGCAAAGGTAAATCGGCGCTTTAAGTGAATATTGATGCTCTACCTTGCTGAAGTCTGTATCTGAAGACAAGCGGGCATAGCTGCCACTGAAATGGCTCTAGGATATTACATGTGTAACATTCCTGCTATCCACTGAGTTGGACTATGTTATAAACATTTTATGAGGTGTAATAAACTGCTGGTCTTCATATTACCGGAAAACATTGCATGTGTGCTTTGATTGACCCGGTGAAGCGAGTGCCCCCAGCGTGATGAATAGCGCTACCTTACAATTGGTTGGAGAATGCGGGCAACTGCAGCCTGGTTGCTAGGGGTAACGGCACAGGACGACGAATGTGGATGCAAGCATCTTGCTGTGGCTCGGCAGGGTCACGAAGATTAAAGCATCTGGCTGTAACTCGGCGGGGTTACGAAAATTGTCGTCGCACTCAAACCTGGTTTGCTGTGGCTTGGTGGGGCCACGAAAATTTTCCGGGGAGAGCGGTGTGAAGTGTCTAGTGTGAACAGTGTACCGCGATGGCTATGAATGGAGCAGTATCCCCAGACGGAAGGGATAAGTGGTTAGATGACCGGCTGCAAACGCTCTTCAGCAAAATAGAGTTTTCTGAAGAAATGCAGGAGCAGATAAAGATGGCTGTGAAGGGAGCAGCAGATGAGTCTGAAGCTGCTGAGCGGTTAAGGTACCTGTTAAAGTTACAGCAACAGGACATGGTGCAGGAACGGCAGGAGCTGTTGGCACCGTATAGAATGGCGGCAGCGGACCATTCTGTGAGTTCTCCTGGGGCGCCGGTATTGTTCCAGAGTGCCTGGGGAGGTGGTAAGAGATGTTGTGAACTGGGTCCTAAGACTATCGCGTGTTTTTTTTTTTTTTAAAAATCCCCCTACAGGTGTGGGTGTCCAAAATTGGGCGGGGTCTCAAAAGGGGGAGGAGTTTCATAAGAGCGTGGAGTAAAGAAAACCAAAATTGGTTACTGGTTGTGGGTTGGTACCGCCTAAAAATGACAATTTGACCGTTGATAACGGGGTAGCTCCAGTAGAAGGGGGTGACGTCAGAGTGGGAGGTGACTTGTTGGTCCACAACACCATGGGGAGTGACACAGACCCCACAGCTAGTCAGGAGGAACTAGATGAGGTGAGAAAGTCCCCCTCTGACCATCGAAGGCGCAAGGGCCACAAAAAAGTTGCTCCTGTAGCCTTCGCTGAAAGGGCAAATAAAGAAAATGCAATGCTGTGTGCCTTTATTCTGAGTGTGGATCCTCCTTTAGAAGCAGAGGAGATCAGGAGTGAAGAGGAGGTGACGTTGCCAGTAGCAACCTCAGGTACAGTATCAGACAACAATGAAGACCAGGTGGAAGAGTTGGATGCAGTTTTGCAGATTCGTTACAAGCAGGATGATCTACTGAGACAGAAGGATCAGGAACCGGCAGCCCTGAAAGAGGAGGCGGTCAGTCATGACCAAGAGCTGGAGCCTATCAGGCAGCAGTATCAGAGTGACGTGCAGAAACTAAAGAAAAACATGGAGAACGTATCCCCGGATCGGCTGAGCCTGGAGTCTGAATGGCAGAAAATAAATCAGGTTGTGAGGAACTTGCAGCAAGAACTGGAGGAAAGCAGCGAGGAAATCAACAAATGGAAAGAAATTTTCCAGAGAAATAAAGAGGAGGTTTTTCAATTGGAGCTTGACAAAGTGGAGTGTGAAGATGAGTTGTGCAAGATGAAAGATCGTTTCTCCCTGGTACAGTTAGAGCTGTACCAAGTGAAGAAAGGCTCTGTGGATGCAGAGGTCTCAAGAAAGGAAGTGCAGAGATTTCAGGAGCAGGTGAAGCAGCTGATGCAGGAGAAGCAAAGGCTGGATGAGGGTCTACACCAGAGGGATAGGGAGCTATCTGCCTTAAAAGGGGCGCTGCAGGATGAAGTTTCTGGACGTGATCAAGACCTAGTACGACTGCGCGAACAATTCAACCGGGAGCTGTGTGACTCCAAGAAGGAGTATGGTGAACTTGTAGCACCCTGAGGATTCGGCTGCTACAGGGGTATTGCACCTCAACCCAGAGGTGTGATATTCCACTCCCGGGTAAGGAAGGAGTGTGGAACTGAGCTCAGATAGACTGCATGCACTACATACATCCCATTCCAGAGGAGCAGGCCGACGGTACTCCCACTTAGAAATGTGCAGGTACAACCGAGTCTGTTCCTGGCTGGAGTGGGAGGGGGGTGGTACATCCCAAGTAGTGTAGGGGCAGATAGGGGGAGCAGTCTGGGTAGTGATAGGAGCTCATTGGGTGCTGGTCACCTGAGCTCACACATAGAGGGATATATAAGGAGGGCACCAACTTAGATCAGGGTCAGACGCTGAGAACAAGTCAGTTGGAGAGGAGAGAGAAGGAAACAGCAGCCCTGGAGAGAGAGAGAGTGGAGCAGAGAAAGACCCAGAGGGGGAAGACTGAAGGGACCCAAGAACCCAAATTAGAGCACCGGGTGAGGAGTCAGCAAGAGGGTACCGGAACCCAAGCTGGTGGGGGCAAAGACATTCCCCAGCCAGAGACCGGAGACCGTGGGCAGTGTCTGTCACGGTCACCCACCACATTCACCCCGAAGGCACACCACATGAAGGGTCAGGGAACCCAGGGCCAAGGGTGTCCCAAAAGAAGGCCCGAGGGAGCTGGACCTAGGTGAATCACTGGTGGGGACGGCTGAAGAAAGGACAGAGGGAGAGCTCAGGGCCACGCTCTGGACTTGTTTGGGGGTTGGCCGGATCCAGGACCTGGTGGACGCAGCACGGCTCGGGTGGTCACTAGCAGCTGGAGTGACCAGTACAACATCAGCAGTAAGTAAACACCCTTAACTGCACAACCCGAGTCTGTCTTCATTGCCGGCTGCATCGCACCACCACAACCCCCATCCTCTGCGCCTGTCCCCTCTGAGGCTATACCCCTCCCGTTGGGGGTTATCTCACCAAGCTGCGCACCCACCATCAGCCTCAGCGGACCCTGCAGCAGCGGCGGCCACAGTGACCGCATCACAACGGGTGGCGTAGTCGACACAAAAGAACTTTAGTAACATCTGTAAAGCTGCCACATAACACTTAGCTTGACGCCCTGGGCACGGGACCGGGTCACAGCCGCTCGGAGACTACAACCCCCCATCTGATCCGGTGCCGGGTATTCCCCTCAAAAAGGAATATGTCCCAGGGGGCGCGTCAACTTTGGCGTAGTCGGCAGGATTACGTGCCCGCAACACCCGGGTACTGCGTGCCTGAAGGAAAGTGCAAGTTTACCTCAAGAAGAAGTCTCCCGCCGGTTCCGGAGGGTCCACGCCATCGGACTCCATCACCAGTCGTTTCCCGCCGATTGTCCGCCATTTCCAGCTTGTTCCCGCCATCTGCCGAGTTTCCCGCCACTGGGAAGCGATTCCCGCCAAAACCGCAGATTTCCCGCCTTGGAAGAGCAGCGGACGCCATTATGGGCGTGCCAAAGGAGGGCAAGAGGCCACCTCCCATCGTGGGCCAGGACAGAAAATGGCGCCAAAAGTGGAAACCGCCCCCACCAACAGAGACTGTGATGCTGGAGGTGTCTGTCAGCGTGAAAGAACTACCCCTGGAGCTGACAGTCACCGAGTTGCCCCGGGACCGCCCTCGAGGTGGGAGGAGACGAAAGAGAAGAGAAAAGATGGGTGTCGCTTGGAGGAGTCTGGAGCGAGCGCACCCGGAGGCAAGAGGTCTAACAAGGAGTAGCGGAGAAGCTCACCCGGAGATGGAAAGAAAGCAGAACAGCACCGGCCCGCTGGCCAGGAGTCTGCTAGAGACCGAGGAAGGAGGGCAGAGCAGCACCGGCCCGCTGGCCAGGAGCCTGCCGGAAGCAGAGCAGAGCAGCACCGACCCGATGGTCAGGAGCCTGCTAGAGTCCACAACCCCGCTAGGTCTAGCGGAGATCCTAGCGCAGCTCCCCCGAGACCGGGAGTGTGCACAAACTGCCCTGGAGGGCCTCGCAAGGAGGATGGCCCGGGTACAGCGCGAGATACTGGCGGAGTGGGGCCGGGAGATGACCCAGCAAGCAGAGACCAGTCAACGGAGCACGCTACCCTGGAAGAGGAAGCAGACCGCCTCTGAGGATGGCGCAGGAGGACCCAAGGCCGGAGACGGCGCCGAGGAGGGAGCCGAACGCGTGGAGGCAGGTAAAGGGGACGCCTATACCCCAAGCCGTGACACCGCTTACCTGCCCCAGCTCCCCGTCGCAGAGCCCGAAAGTCCCCCTGCTGTGCCCGTAGCCGCCAGGTCACCGCCATGGACTAGGCCCCGACCGGAAGCCGCTGCAGCGACCCCTGTGACGTCACGCGCCCCGACCCGGAGCGTGACAAAGCAGGAATTACCACCAGCCTGGTCGCAAGGCCTAGTACCCCCGGGCGCCGCATCACCAACAGCGCCCCCTACCTCCGCGGAGCCTCCGGCCTGGCCGCAAGGCCAGGTAGCCCAGGGCGCCGCCGTCCTAACGGTGCCCTTCACCTTCCAGGTGCCCCAGGCCTGGCCGCAAGGCCTGGGCAACCCGGGCGCCACCACCACCGCGCCCGCGCCCGCAATACCTAGGGTGCCACACCTGGGGGAGGACCTCTTCGGCCAGCTCACATGGCCGGACGGGCGGCCCTTCATCTGGCCCGAAGGGTACCCTGAGCTGGAGCGGCAGCAAAGACTAGGGCCCTTGTGTGAGCCCCTAATCCCGGCTCCGAAGCCCGTGGCTCGGGTCTCGCCTCCTCTAGCAGAAGCCCAATTCGTGTGGGACCCCACGGGAGAAGATTTGATGGGGTTCACCGGAGAAACTCGGGCAACCGCAGCTGAACGTACAGAGTGTTGCCGTCAACAGCTGGCAGAGTTTAAGAGAGAACGGGAGGAGAGGCGGGTCAGAGAACAACAGGCCCAAATCCAGAGCGCGGAGCAGAAGAGCCGGACTAGGAGGAACCCCCGTGCAGCGCATTGTCCCCGCACCATCGGGACAGTGATAAAGTTCAACCCGCAGCATGGGTGGGGCTTTATTCGGGACCGTAACAACCGCGGTGACGTTTTTGTGACCCGCAGAGACGTCGAGTCCCACCTGCCGGAAGGTCACAAAGGCCGTGACCTCTACGTCGGAGACGAGGTCACTTTCACCCGGCACAAGTGTGCCAAAGGACCTTACGCCCTCCACGTACACCGCTTGACGGAGGAGGAGTTGCGGTACGGAGAGGAGGAGCCAGAGGACCCGGACGGGTCTGAAGAAACATCATATCAAGAAAGAGCAGGAGGAAGACGCCGTTGAGTGCGGCAGAGCAGGAGCTGTAAATAGTTACCCAATCGGGGTATATAGAAACTGAAACTGAAACTGGAACTGTTGCTGCTGCTAAAATAGTCCCCGTTGGGACCAGGGAACTGTTTACCCGTTAACCCCTTCATCCTACAGGCTGAGGACTGTGAGCAGCCATTCCCTACCCTCTACCTGGCCGAGGACTGAGAGCGGCCAACTTTCAACTTCCCCTGTATATGGTTGCGCGTCCTAAAGCGCCCCCTACCGGTTTTATAAGAAAACCAGATTTTTCTAAGAGACTGTCGCACTTTTCCCGGACACACGTTGCACAGTGTCCGGAGGAGGAACCAGAGACAAGAGAAGTCTACGAGAATGTTTATATAAAAAGTTTTATATATATATAATGTTTATATGTTTTATATGTTCATATAAAAATTTTGTATGTTTTGGTGTTTTATGTCTTACAGCCCGAGGACGTGCTGTGATTTACCAGGGGGGAATGTAGCACCCTGAGGATTCGGCTGCTACAGGGGTATTGCACCTCAACCCAGAGGTGTGATATTCCACTCCCGGGTAAGGAAGGAGTGTGGAACTGAGCTCAGATAGACTGCATGCACTACATACATCCCATTCCAGAGGAGCAGGCCGACGGTACTCCCACTTAGAAATGTGCAGGTACAACCGAGTCTGTTCCTGGCTGGAGTGGGAGGGGGGTGGTACATCCCAAGTAGTGTAGGGGCAGATAGGGGGAGCAGTCTGGGTAGTGATAGGAGCTCATTGGGTGCTGGTCACCTGAGCTCACACATAGAGGGATATATAAGGAGGGCACCAACTTAGATCAGGGTCAGACGCTGAGAACAAGTCAGTTGGAGAGGAGAGAGAAGGAAACAGCAGCCCTGGAGAGAGAGAGAGTGGAGCAGAGAAAGACCCAGAGGGGGAAGACTGAAGGGACCCAAGAACCCAAATTAGAGCACCGGGTGAGGAGTCAGCAAGAGGGTACCGGAACCCAAGCTGGTGGGGGCAAAGACATTCCCCAGCCAGAGACCGGAGACCGTGGGCAGTGTCTGTCACGGTCACCCACCACATTCACCCCGAAGGCACACCACATGAAGGGTCAGGGAACCCAGGGCCAAGGGTGTCCCAAAAGAAGGCCCGAGGGAGCTGGACCTAGGTGAATCACTGGTGGGGACGGCTGAAGAAAGGACAGAGGGAGAGCTCAGGGCCACGCTCTGGACTTGTTTGGGGGTTGGCCGGATCCAGGACCTGGTGGACGCAGCACGGCTCGGGTGGTCACTAGCAGCTGGAGTGACCAGTACAACATCAGCAGTAAGTAAACACCCTTAACTGCACAACCCGAGTCTGTCTTCATTGCCGGCTGCATCGCACCACCACAACCCCCATCCTCTGCGCCTGTCCCCTCTGAGGCTATACCCCTCCCGTTGGGGGTTATCTCACCAAGCTGCGCACCCACCATCAGCCTCAGCGGACCCTGCAGCAGCGGCGGCCACAGTGACCGCATCACAACGGGTGGCGTAGTCGACACAAAAGAACTTTAGTAACATCTGTAAAGCTGCCACATAACACTTAGCTTGACGCCCTGGGCACGGGACCGGGTCACAGCCGCTCGGAGACTACAACCCCCCATCTGATCCGGTGCCGGGTATTCCCCTCAAAAAGGAATATGTCCCAGGGGGCGCGTCAAACTCATGAGGGAGCTGAAGCAATTCTAGGACCAAGTAAAACCTCTAGTGCAGGAGAAGGAGCGGCTGGAGGACTCTCTGTACCAGCGAGACCAGGAGGGGCATTAAAAGATGAAGTGTCTGGTCACGACCGTGAAGCAGAAAAGATGCGTGAAAAATTCAATAGGGAACTGCAACAAACCAAGAGAGACTATGAGGATCTCCTCAAGGTTAAGGAAAAACTAGAGGATGATAAGGCGGATGCAGAGCACATGCGCCAAGTGATTGAGACCACTCTGCAGGACACCCGTGATGAAAATGATGATCTCCGCAGAAAAACCCTAGGACTGGAAGCTCAGGTGAAGGAGCTGAAGACGTTCGGTGTTGATCTCCAGAGGGCAGAGACGTGCCTTAAGGATAGAATCGGCAGGATGGAAGGTGAGAGGGAAAAGATGGAGGAGTCTGTCGGAGAAGGGAGGTATGAAGCAAATGCCTCCTCGAATAATGCGAGCTTGGATGATTCGGTGGATGTAAGAGCCGAGATCAAGGAGCTCAAGGAGACGTTACAAGCCCATTTGAAGCAAGAGAGGCTTGAGAGACTGGCTGTCGAAAGCCAAGTGGGCGCATTGGAGACAGAGAGGTCTGAGAGATTTCTAACTGATAAAGGAGCAGTTGAAGCAGGAAGAGCTTCAGAGATGGGTTGCTGAGAGGCGAGTAGCTGAGCTACAGGAAGAAGTTGTCAAGCTCAAAGGTCGCCTGTCAAAGTACCAATCGGTGAATGAGACCTTCGTGGAGAAGGAGAAGGGCAAACAAATTGCGCTTAATCCTTTAAACCATGAGAAGGTGGACCTGAGGAGAGCTGAGAGAGTGTTAAAAGAAGATAGGTATAGAATGGAAGTTGTCAAGACGAGAATTCTTGAGTTCATAGCTGTGAGGCAGCTCAGGGGAAGCATACAGGGTGAAGAAGCTGAAAGTCAGTTGTACCTGAAACCTGAGCCGGATGATCGTCTGGAAACCAAGTGCCTCATAGATGTACCCTAAGATTTGAGAGAAGAATGCACCAGAGAGTCAGTGCATGAAGAGTCTAAGAAGGCCGTGGGAGCCTGTAAGGAGTACTCGACCTCAGAAGCTAAACAGCTGCTGGTCCTGTCCACAACCGAAGTCACAGTGAAGAGGGTGGCTATCCTAAGTGACATGCACTGGCGATGTGTTCGCACGAAGAGGTTTGTCCGGTTGAAGACGGAACAAGCCATTAGACAACTGGAGCTTATGAGAAAAGCTCACAGTTTGCGGGAAGAGGTCATCCGGGTGCCTCATGTTCTGGTAAGAAAGCTCATTGGGAGAAATGGCCAAGCCATGCAAATGATGGTAAAGAAGTCTGGTGTGATGAAAGTAAGCAGTCCACGTGATCGACAGGACTGGATACCAGATGAAGACGGCATGGTGTCCTTCTCCACTGTAGGAATGGAAGAAAATCTTGCATACTTACGAATGCTGATGGAGTACCGAGTGACCTACCTGCGAGAGGTAGAACAGTTGAATCTAGCCCGACTGCAAATAGAAAGACTGCGTCACCTGAGCAGCAGAAGATGGCAGCCGTCTATAAACTGTGAGACCAGACAGAGAAAGGGCCCCCTAAATAACAGAACAGCTACAGCTGAAGTTAGAGACCTTTCAGGATGTCCTGAGGGTAGTGGGCGTGGGTTTGGAGGTAGTGAGACCTCCAGTAACTCAGATCTGAGAGGCCCATGCAAACGTCCCAATAGAGTACGAGACAGTACGGAGTCGGACCGGACCTTAGATACAAGCACAAGTGAGTCGCACCGCTGTATTGACCGTTGGGAGCGGGGGAGGTCTGACAAGGTTACGACTAGGAAATGTGACTTGACGAAGTTGGAGACAATGACGGATGGTAGGTCCCTAATAATGGGCTAATGTTGATGACTAATGTTCCAGGGACTGAGCAGCGCATTTGTCAAGTACATGGTCTCCGTGTGAACCGTGGGTTATAATGTGATTGTGTATATTATGTGTTCAACCCCACAAGTTTGAACAAGGGTGTGGAGGGGGGGATATGTAATGCAGCGGCTTGCTGCATTGCTAAAATGTCCAGGGTGTGTGTTCTGGCTGACCATTTACCTCCCCCTCAGGTGACTGATCACATGACTGTGACATCATCACAGGTCCTGTGTGCACAGAAGGATATATTAATCCTGGTGGTTTTGAAACAGAGGGAGAGATGCCTGGTGAGGCAAGAGGCCTGGTGCCTGTGTCTGGGACTCCACTAGCCTTGAAGGCAAGAGCTGGATCCCAGTGTATGAGATACCAGTAGTCTTAGAAGGCAAGAAGCCTGGTGCCTGTGTCTGGGACTCCACTAACCTGGAAAGCAAGAGGCTGGATCCCTGTGTCTGAGATACCAGTAGCCTTGGAAGGAACGTGGCCTGGAGACTACTTCTGGGGAGCTTTAAAGCCACAGCTGTGGCAGAACAGAGCTGAAAGAAGCAGCTAAGACACGGCAAAGGTAAATCGGCGCTTTAAGTGAATATTGATGCTGTACCTTGCTGAAGTCTGTATCTGAAGCCAAGCGGGCATAGCTGCCACTGAAAAGGCTCTAGGATATTACATGTGTAACATTCCTGCTAGCCACTGAGTTGGACTATGTTGTAAACAGTTTATGAGGTGTAATAAACTGCTGGTCTTCATATTACCAGAAAACGTTGCATGTGATCTTTGATTGACTCGGTGAAGCGACTGCCCGTCAGCGTGATGAATAGCGCTACCTTACACTTGACAGTTCCTCTGTTTCTTATAAGAGAAGGAGCGGCTGTCACCTGACAGTTCCTCTGTTTCCCCTATAAGAGAAGGATCGGCTGTCACCTGTCAGTTACTCTGTTTCCCTATAAGAGAAGGAGCGGCTGTCACCTGACAGTTCCTCTGTTTCTTATAAGAGAAGAAGCGGCTGTCACCTGTCAGTTACTCTGTTTCCCTATAAGAGAAGGAGCTGCTGTCACCTGTCAGTTACTTTGTTTCTTATAAGAGAAGGAGCGGCTGTCACCTGACAGTTCCTCTGTTTTCCCTATAAGAGAAGGAGTGGCTGTCACCTGACAGTTCCTCTGTTTCCCCTATAAGAGAAGGAGTAGCTGTAACCTGTCAGTTACTCTGTTTCCATATAAGAGAAGGAGTCGCTGTCACCTGTCAGTTCCTCTGTTTCTCTATAAGAGAAGGAGCGGCTGTCACCTGTCAGTTCCTCTGTTTCCATATAAGAGAAGGAGCGGCTGTCACCTGTCAGTTCCTCTGTTTCCATATAAGAGAAGGAGCTACTGTCACCTGACAGTTCTTCTGTTTTCCCTATAAGAGAAGGAGTGGCTGTCACCTGAGAGTTCCTCTGTTTCCCCTATAAGAGAAGGAGCTGCTGTCACCTATTAGTTCCTCTGTTTCTTATAAGAGAAGGAGAGGCTGTCACCTGTCAGTTCCTCTGTTTCCCTATAAGAGAAGGAGTAGATGTCACCTGTCAGTTCCTCTGTTTCCCTATAAGAGAAGGAGTGGCTGTCACCTGTCAGTTCCTCTGTTTCCCTATAAGAGAAGGAGCGGCTGTCACCTGACAGTTCCTCTGTTTCCCCTATAAGAGAAGGAGTGGCTGTCACCTGTCAGTTCCTCTGTTTCCCTATAAGAGAAGGAGTGGCTGTCACCTGACAGTTACTCTGTTTCCTATAAGGGAAGGAGCTGCTGTCACCTATTAGTTCCTCTGTTTCTTATAAGAGAAGGAGAGGCTGTCACCTGACAGTTCCTCTGTTTCCTTCTAAGAGAAGGAGCGGCTGTCACCTGTCAGTTCCTCTGTTTCCCTATAAGAGAAGGAGCTGCTGTCACCTGTCAGTTCCTCTGTTTCCCTATAAGAGAAGGAGCGGCTGTCACCTGTCAATTCCTCTGTTTCCCTATAAGAGAAGGAGCGGCTGTCACCTGTCAGTTCCTCTATTTCCCTATAAGAGAAGGAGCGGCTGTCACCTGACAGTTCCTCTGTTTCCCCTATAAGAGAAGGAGCTGCTGTCACCTGTCAGTTCCTCTGTTTCCCTATAAGAGAAGGAGCGGCTGTCACCTGACAGTTCCTCTGTTTCCCCTATAAGAGAAGGAGTGGCTGTCACCTGTCAGTTCCTCTGTTTCCCTATAAGAGAAGGAGTGGCTGTCACCTGACAGTTACTCTGTTTCCTATAAGGGAAGGAGCTGCTGTCACCTATTAGTTCCTCTGTTTCTTATAAGAGAAGGAGAGGCTGTCACCTGACAGTTCCTCTGTTTCCTTCTAAGAGAAGGAGCGGCTGTCACCTGTCAGTTCCTCTGTTTCCCTATAAGAGAAGGAGCTGCTGTCACCTGTCAGTTCCTCTGTTTCCCTATAAGAGAAGGAGCTGCTGTCACCTGTCAGTTCCTCTGTTTCCCTATAAGAGAAGGAGCGGCTGTCACCTGTCAGTTCCTCTATTTCCCTATAAGAGAAGGAGCGGCTGTCACCTGACAGTTCCTCTGTTTCCCCTATAAGAGAAGGAGCTGCTGTCACCTGTCAGTTCCTCTGTTTCCCTATAAGAGAAGGAGCTGCTGTCACCTGTCAGTTCCTCTGTTTCCCTATAAGAGAAGGAGAGGCTGTCACCTGACAGTTCCTCTGTTTCCCTATAAGAGAAGGAGAGGCTGTCACCTGTCAGTTCCTCTGTTTCCCTATAAGAGAAGGAGAGGCTGTCACCTGTCAGTTCCTCTGTTTCTTATAAGAGAAGGAGCGGCTGTCACCTGTCAGTTACTTCGTTTCCTATAAGAGAAGGAGCGGCTGTCACCTGACAGTTCCTCTGTTTCCCCTATAAGAGAAGGAGCGGCTGTCACCTGTCAATTCCTCTGTTTCCCTATAAGAGAAGGAGCGGCTGTCACCTGTCAGTTCCTCTATTTCCCTATAAGAGAAGGAGCGGCTGTCACCTGACAGTTCCTCTGTTTCCCCTATAAGAGAAGGAGCTGCTGTCACCTGTCAGTTCCTCTGTTTCCGTATAAGAGAAGGAGGTGCTGTCACCTGTCAGTTCGTCTGTTTCCCTATAAGAGAAGGAGAGGCTGTCACCTGTCAGTTCCTCTGTTTCTTATAAGAGAAGGAGCGGCTGTCACATGTCAGTTACTTCGTTTCCTATAAGAGAAGGAGCGGCTGTCACCTGTCAGTTCCTCTGTTTCCCTATAAGAGAAGGAGCGGCTGTCACCTGTCAGTTCCTCTGTTTCCCTATAAGAGAAGGAGCGGCTGTCACCTGTCAGTTCCTCTGTTTCCCTATAAGAGAAGGAGCAGCTGTCACCTGACAGTTCCTCTGTTTCCCCTATAAGAGAAGGAGCGGCTGTCACCTGACAGTTCCTCTGTTTCCCTATAAGAGAAGGAGCGGCTGTCACCTGACAGTTCCTCTGTTTCCCTATAAGAGAAGGAGTGGCTGTCACCTGACAGTTACTCTGTTTCCTATAAGAGAAGGAGCTGCTGTCACCTATTAGTTCCTCTGTTTCTTATAAGAGAAGGAGAGGCTGTCACTTGTCAGTTACTCTGTTTCCCTATAAGAGAAGGAGCGGCTGTCACCTGTCAGTTACTCTGTTTCTTATAAGAGAAGGAGCGGCTGTCACCTGTCAGTTCCTCTGTTTCCCTATATGAAAAGGAGCGGCTGTCACCTGACAGTTCCTCTGTTTCCTTCTAAGAGAAGGAGCGGCTATCACCTGTCAGATCCTCTGTTTCCCTATAAGAGAAGGAGCGGCTGTCACCTGTCAGTTCCTCTGTTTCCCTATAAGAGAAGGAGCGGCTGTCACCTGTCAGTTACTCTGTTTCCCCTATAAGAGAAGGAGCGGCTGTCACCTGTCAGTTCCTCTGTTTCCCCTATAAGAGAAGGAGCTGCTGTCACCTGTCAGTTCCTCTGTTTCCCTATAAGAGAAGGAGCGGCTGTCACCTGTCAGTTCCTCTGTTTACCCTATAAGAGAAGGAGCTGCTGTCACCTGTCAGTTCCTCTGTTTCCCTATAAGAGAAGGAGAGGCTGTCACCTGACAGTTCCTCTGTTTCCCTATAAGAGAAGGAGAGGCTGTCACCTGTCAGTTCCTCTGTTTCCCTATAAGAGAAGGAGAGGCTGTCACCTGTCAGTTCCTCTGTTTCTTATAAGAGAAGGAGCGGCTGTCACCTGTCAGTTACTTCGTTTCCTATAAGAGAAGGAGCGTCTGTCACCTGTCAGTTCCTCTGTTTCCCTATAAGAGAAGGAGCGGCTGTCACCTGTCAGTTCCTCTGTTTCCCTATAAGAGAAGGAGCGGCTGTCACCTGTCAGTTCCTCTGTTTCTTATAAGAGAAGGAGCGGCTGTCACCTGTCAGTTACTTCGTGTCCTATAAGAGAAGGAGCGGCTGTCACCTGTCAGTTCCTCTGTTTCCCTATAAGAGAAGGAGCGGCTGTCACCTGTCAGTTCCTCTGTTTCCCTATAAGAGAAGGAGCGGCTGTCACCTGTCAGTTCCTCTATTTCCCTATAAGAGAAGGAGCGGCTGTCACCTGACAGTTCCTCTGTTTCCCTATAAGAGAAGGAGCTGCTGTCAGTTCCTCTGTTTCCCTATAAGAGAAGGAGCGGCTGTCACATGACAGTTCCTCTGTTTCCCTATAAGAGAAGGAGAGGCTGTCACCTGTCAGTTCCTCTGTTTCTTAGAAGAGAAGGAGCGGCTGTCACCTGTCAGTTCCTTCGTTTCCTATAAGAGAAGGAGCGGCTGTCACCTGTCAGTTCCTCTGTTTCCCTATAAAAGAAGGAGCGGCTGTCACCTGTCAGTTCCTCTGTTTCCCTATAAGAGAAGGAGCGGCTGTCACCTGACAGTTCCTCTGTTTCCCTATAAGAGAAGGAGCGGCTGTCACCTGACAGTTCCTCTGTTTCCCTATAAGAGAAGGAGCGGCTGTCACCTGTCAGTTACTTTGTTTCCCATAAGAGAAGCAGCGGCTGTCACCTGTCAGTTCCTCTGTTTCCCCATAAGAGAAGGAGCGGCTGTCACCTGTCAGTTACTTTGTTTCCTATAAGAGAAGGAGCGGCTGTCACCTGTCAGTTCCTCTGTTTCCCCATAAGAGAAGGAGCTGCTGTCACCTGTCAGTTCCTCTGTTTCCCCATAAGAGAAGGATCGGCTGTCACCTGTCAATTCCTCTGTTTCCCTATAAGAGAAGGAGCGGCTGTCACCTGTCAGTTCCTCTGTTTCCCTATAAGAGAAGTATCGGCTGTCACCTGTCAGTTTCTCTGTTTCCCTATAAGAGAAGGAGCGGCTGTCACCTGACAGTTCCTCTGTTTCCCCTATAAGAGAAGGAGTGGCTGTCACCTGTCAGTTCCTCTGTTTCCCTATAAGAGAAGGAGTGGCTGTCACCTGACAGTTACTCTGTTTCCTATAAGAGAAGGAGCTGCTGTCACCTATTAGTTGCTCTGTTTCTTATAAGAGAAGGAGAGGCTGTCACCTGTTAGTTACTCTGTTTCCCTATAAGAGAAGGAGCGGCTGTCACCTGTCAGTTACTCTTTTTCTTATAAGAGAAGGAGCGGCTGTCACCTGTCAGTTCCTCTGTTTCCCTATATGAAAAGGAGCGGCTGTCACCTGACAGTTCCTCTGTTTCCTTCTAAGAGAAGGAGCGGCTATCACCTGTCAGTTCCTCTGTTTCCCTATAAGAGAAGGAGCGGCTGTCACCTGTCAGTTCCTCTGTTTCCCTATAAGAGAAGGAGCGGCTGTCACCTGTCAGTTACTCTGTTTCCTATTAGAGAAGGAGCTGCTGTCACCTGACAGTTCCTCTGTTTCCCCTATAAGAGAAGGAGCGGCTGTCAACTGTCAGTTCCTCTGTTTCCCTATAAGAGAAGGAGCTGCTGTCACCTGTCAGTTCCTCGGTTTCCCTATAAGAGAAGGAGCGGCTGTCACCTGTCAATTCCTCTGTTTCCCTATAAGAGAAGGAGCGGCTGTCACCTGTCAGTTCCTCTATTTCCCTATAAGAGAAGGAGCGGCTGTCACCTGACAGTTCCTCTGTTTCCCCTATAAGAGAAGGAGCTGCTGTCACCTGTCAGTTCCTCTGTTTCCCCTATAAGAGTAGGAGCTGCTGTCACCTGTCAGTTCCTCTGTTTCCCTATAAGAGAAGGAGAGGCTGTCACCTTACATTTCCTCTGTTTCCCTATAAGAGAAGGAGAGGCTGTCACCTGTCAGTTCCTCTGTTTCTTATAAGAGAAGGAGCGGCTGTCACCTGTCAGTTACTTTGTTTCCTATAAGAGAAGGAGAGGCTGTCACCTGACAGTTCCTCTGTTTCCCCTATAAGAGAAGGAGCTGCTTTCACCTGTCAGTTCCTCTGTTTCCCTATAAGAGAAGGAGCGGCTGTCATCTGTCAGTTCCTCTGTTTCCCTATAAGAGAAGGAGCTGCTGTCACCTGTCAGTTCCTCTGTTTCCCTATAAGAGAAGGAGCGGCTGTCACCTGTCAGTTACTTCGTTTCCTATAAGAGAAGGAGCGGCTGTCACCTGTCAGTTCCTCTGTTTCCCTATAAGAGAAGGAGCGGCTGTCACCTGTCAGTTCCTCTGTTTCCCTATAAGAGAAGGAGCGGCTGTCACCTGTCAGTTCCTCTGTTTCCCTATAAGAGAAGGAGCGGCTGTCACCTGACAGTTCCTCTGTTTCCCCTATAAGAGAAGGAGCGGCTGTCACCTGACAGTTCCTCTGTTTCCCTATAAGAGAAGGAGAGGCTGTCACTTGTCAGTTACTCTGTTTCCCTATAAGAGAAGGAGCGGCTGTCACCTGTCAGTTACTCTGTTTCTTATAACAGAAGGAGCGGCTGTCACCTGTCAGTTCCTCTGTTTCCCTATATGAAAAGGAGCGGCTGTCACCTGACAGTTCCTCTGTTTCCTTCTAAGAGAAGGAGCGGCTATCACCTGTCAGATCCTCTGTTTCCCTATAAGAGAAGGAGCGGCTGTCACCTGTCAGTTCCTCTGTTTCCCTATAAGAGAAGGAGCGGCTGTCACCTGTCAGTTACTCTGTTTCCCCTATAAGAGAAGGAGCGGCTGTCACCTGTCAGTTCTTCTGTTTCCCCTATAAGAGAAGGAGCTGCTGTCACCTGTCAGTTCCTCTGTTTCCCTATAAGAGAAGGAGCGGCTGTCACCTGTCAGTTCCTCTGTTTACCCTATAAGAGAAGGAGCTGCTGTCACCTGTCAGTTCCTCTGTTTCCCTATAAGAGAAGGAGAGGCTGTCACCTGTCAGTTCCTCTGTTTCCCTATAAGAGAAGGAGAGGCTGTCACCTGTCAGTTCCTCTGTTTCTTATAAGAGAAGGAGCGGCTGTCACCTGTCAGTTCCTCTGTTTACCCTATAAGAGAAGGAGCTGCTGTCACCTGACAGTTCCTCTGTTTCCCTATAAGAGAAGGAGAGGCTGTCACCTGTCAGTTCCTCTGTTTCCCTATAAGAGAAGGAGAGGCTGTCACCTGTCAGTTCCTCTGTTTCTTATAAGAGAAGGAGCGGCTGTCACCTGTCAGTTATTTCGTTTCCTATAAGAGAAGAAGCGGCTGTCACCTGTCAGTTCCTCTGTTTCCCTATAAGAGAAGGAGCGGCTGTCACCTGTCAGTTCCTCTGTTTCCCTATAAGAGAAGGAGCGTCTGTCACCTGTCAGTTCCTCTGTTTCTTATAGGAGAAGGAGCGGCTGTCACCTGTCAGTTACTTCGTTTCCTATAAGAGAAGGAGCGGCTGTCACCTGTCAGTTCCTCTGTTTCCCTATAAGAGAAGGAGCGGCTGTCACCTGTCAGTTCCTCTGTTTCCCTATAAGAGAAGGAGCGGCTGTCACCTGTCAGTTCCTCTATTTCCCTATAAGAGAAGGAGCGGCTGTCACCTGACAGTTCCTCTGTTTCCCTATAAGAGAAGGAGCTGCTGTCAGTTCCTCTGTTTCCCTATAAGAGAAGGAGCGGCTGTCACATGACAGTTCCTCTGTTTCCCTATAAGAGAAGGAGAGGCTGTCACCTGTCAGTTCCTCTGTTTCTTATAAGAGAAGGAGCGGCTGTCACCTGTCAGTTACTTCGTTTCCTATAAGAGAAGGAGCGGCTGTCACCTGTCAGTTCCTCTGTTTCCCTATAAGAGAAGGAGCGGCTGTCACCTGTCAGTTCCTCTGTTTCCCTATAAGAGAAGGAGCGGCTGTCACCTGTCAGTTCCTCTATTTCCCTATAAGAGAAGGAGCGGCTGTCACCTGACAGTTCCTCTGTTTCCCTATAAGAGAAGGAGCTGCTGTCAGTTCCTCTGTTTCCCTATAAGAGAAGGAGCGGCTGTCACATGACAGTTCCTCTGTTTCCCTATAAGAGAAGGAGAGGCTGTCACCTGTCAGTTCCTCTGTTTCTTATAAGAGAAGGAGCGGCTGTCACCTGTCAGTTCCTCTGTTTCCCTATAAAAGAAGGAGCGGCTGTCACCTGTCAGTTCCTCTATTTCCCTATAAGAGAAGGAGCGGCTGTCACCTGACAGTTCCTCTGTTTCCCCTATAAGAGAAGGAGCTGCTGTCACCTGTCAGTTCCTCTGTTTCCCTATAAGAGAAGGAGCGGCTGTCACCTGACAGTTCCTCTGTTTCCCTATAAGAGAAGGAGCGGCTGTCACCTGACAGTTCCTCTGTTTCCCTATAAGAGAAGGAGCGGCTGTCACCTGTCAGTTACTTTGTTTCCCATAAGAGAAGGAGCGGCTGTCACCTGTCAGTTCCTCTGTTTCCCCATAAGAGAAGGAGCGGCTGTCACCTGTCAGTTACTTTGTTTCCTATAAGAGAAGGAGCGGCTGTCAGCTGTCAGTTCCTCTGTTTCCCCATAAGAGAAGGAGCTGCTGTCACCTGTCAGTTCCTCTGTTTCCCCATAAGAGAAGGATCGGCTGTCACCTGTCAATTCCTCTGTTTCCCTATAAGAGAAGGAGCGGCTGTCACCTGTCAGTTCCTCTGTTTCCCTATAAGAGAAGTATCGGCTGTCACCTGTCAGTTTCTCTGTTTCCCTATAAGAGAAGGAGCGGCTGTCACCTGACAGTTCCTCTGTTTCCCCTATAAGAGAAGGAGTGGCTGTCACCTGTCAGTTCCTCTGTTTCCCTATAAGAGAAGGAGTGTCTGTCACCTGACAGTTACTCTGTTTCCTATAAGAGAAGGAGCTGCTGTCACCTATTAGTTGCTCTGTTTCTTATAAGAGAAGGAGAGGCTGTCACCTGTTAGTTACTCTGTTTCCCTATAAGAGAAGGAGCGGCTGTCACCTGTCAGTTACTCTTTTTCTTATAAGAGAAGGAGCGGCTGTCACCTGTCAGTTCCTCTGTTTCCCTATATGAAAAGGAGCTGCTGTCACCTGACAGTTCCTCTGTTTCCTTCTAAGAGAAGGAGCGGCTATCACCTGTCAGTTCCTCTGTTTCCCTATAAGAGAAGGAGCGGCTGTCACCTGTCAGTTCCTCTGTTTCCCTATAAGAGAAGGAGCGGCTGTCACCTGTCAGTTACTCTGTTTCCTATAAGAGAAGGAGCTGCTGTCACCTGACAGTTCCTCTGTTTCCCCTATAAGAGAAGGAGCGGCTGTCACCTGTCAGTTCCTCTGTTTCCCTATAAGAGAAGGAGCTGCTGTCACCTGTCAGTTCCTCTGTTTCCCTATAAGAGAAGGAGCGGCTGTCACCTGTCAATTCCTCTGTTTCCCTATAAGAGAAGGAGCGGCTGTCACCTGTCAGTTCCTCTATTTCCCTATAAGAGAAGGAGCGGCTGTCACCTGACAGTTCCTCTGTTTCCCCTATAAGAGAAGGAGCTGCTGTCACCTGTCAGTTCCTCTGTTTCCCCTATAAGAGAAGGAGCTGCTGTCACCTGTCAGTTCCTCTGTTTCCCTATAAGAGAAGGAGAGGCTGTCACCTGACAGTTCCTCTGTTTCCCTATAAGAGAAGGAGAGGCTGTCACCTGTCAGTTCCTCTGTTTCTTATAAGAGAAGGAGCGGCTGTCACCTGTCAGTTACTTCGTTTCCTATAAGAGAAGGAGCGGCTGTCACCTGACAGTTCCTCTGTTTCCCCTATAAGAGAAGGAGCTGCTTTCACCTGTCAGTTCCTCTGTTTCCCTATAAGAGAAGGAGCGGCTGTCATCTGTCAGTTCCTCTGTTTCCCTATAAGAGAAGGAGCTGCTGTCACCTGTCAGTTCCTCTGTTTCCCTATAAGAGAAGGAGCGGCTGTCATCTGTCAGTTCCTCTGTTTCCCTATAAGAGAAGGAGCTGCTGTCACCTGTCAGTTCCTCTGTTTCCCTATAAGAGAAGGAGCGGCTGTCACCTGTCAGTTCCTCTATTTCCCTATAAGAGAAGGAGCGGCTGTCACCTGACAGTTCCTCTGTTTCCCTATAAGAGAAGGAGCTGCTGTCACCTGTCAGTTCCTCTGTTTCCCTATAAGAGAAGGAGAGGCTGTCACCTGTCAGTTCCTCTGTTTCCCTATAAGAGAAGGAGCGGCTGTCACCTGTCAGTTCCTCTGTTTCCCTATAAGAGAAGGAGCGGCTGTCACCTGTCAGTTCCTCTGTTTCCCTATAAGAGAAGGAGCGGCTGTCACCTGTCAGTTCCTCTGTTTCCCTATAAGAGAAGGAGCGGCTGTCACCTGACAGTTCCTCTGTTTCCCCTATAAGAGAAGGAGCGGCTGTCACCTGACAGTTCCTCTGTTTCCCTATAAGAGAAGGAGCGGCTGTCACCTGACAGTTCCTCTGTTTCCCTATAAGAGAAGGAGTGGCTGTCACCTGACAGTTACTCTGTTTCCTATAAGAGAAGGAGCTGCTGTCACCTATTAGTTCCTCTGTTTCTTATAAGAGAAGGAGAGGCTGTCACTTGTCAGTTACTCTGTTTCCCTATAAGAGAAGGAGCGGCTGTCACCTGTCAGTTACTCTGTTTCTTATAACAGAAGGAGCGGCTGTCACCTGTCAGTTCCTCTGTTTCCCTATATGAAAAGGAGCGGCTGTCACCTGACAGTTCCTCTGTTTCCTTCTAAGAGAAGGAGCGGCTATCACCTGTCAGATCCTCTGTTTCCCTATAAGAGAAGGAGCGGCTGTCACCTGTCAGTTCCTCTGTTTCCCTATAAGAGAAGGAGCGGCTGTCACCTGTCAGTTACTCTGTTTCCCCTATAAGAGAAGGAGCGGCTGTCACCTGTCAGTTCCTCTGTTTCCCCTATAAGAGAAGGAGCGGCTGTCACCTGTCAGTTACTCTGTTTCCCCTATAAGAGAAGGAGCGGCTGTCACCTGTCAGTTCCTCTGTTTCCATATAAGAGAAGGAGCGGCTGTCACCTGTCAGTTCCTCTGTTTCCCCTATAAGAGAAGGAGCTGCTGTCACCTGTCAGTTCCTCTGTTTCCCTATAAGAGAAGGAGCGGCTGTCACCTGTCAGTTCCTCTGTTTACCCTATAAGAGAAGGAGCTGCTGTCACCTGTCAGTTCCTCTGTTTCCCTATAAGAGAAGGAGCTGCTGTCACCTGTCAGTTCCTCTGTTTCCCCTATAAGAGAAGGAGCGGCTGTCACCTGTCAGTTACTCTGTTTCCCCTATAAGAGAAGGAGCGGCTGTCACCTGTCAGTTCCTCTGTTTCCATATAAGAGAAGGAGCGGCTGTCACCTGTCAGTTCCTCTGTTTCCCCTATAAGAGAAGGAGCTGCTGTCACCTGTCAGTTCCTCTGTTTCCCTATAAGAGAAGGAGCGGCTGTCACCTGTCAGTTCCTCTGTTTACCCTATAAGAGAAGGAGCTGCTGTCACCTGTCAGTTCCTCTGTTTCCCTATAAGAGAAGGAGAGGCTGTCACCTGACAGTTCCTCTGTTTCCCTATAAGAGAAGGAGAGGCTGTCACCTGTCAGTTCCTCTGTTTCCCTATAAGAGAAGGAGAGGCTGTCACCTGTCAGTTCCTCTGTTTCTTATAAGAGAAGGAGCGGCTGTCACCTGTCAGTTACTTCGTTTCCTATAAGAGAAGGAGCGGCTGTCACCTGTCAGTTCCTCTGTTTCCCTATAAGAGAAGGAGCGGCTGTCACCTGTCAGTTCCTCTGTTTCCCTATAAGAGAAGGAGCGGCTGTCACCTGTCAGTTCCTCTGTTTCTTATAAGAGAAGGAGCGGCTGTCACCTGTCAGTTACTTCGTTTCCTATAAGAGAAGGAGCGGCTGTCACCTGTCAGTTCCTCTGTTTCCCTATAAGAGAAGGAGCGGCTGTCACCTGTCAGTTCCTCTGTTTCCCTATAAGAGAAGGAGCGGCTGTCACCTGTCAGTTCCTCTATTTCCCTATAAGAGAAGGAGCGGCTGTCACCTGACAGTTCCTCTGTTTCCCTATAAGAGAAGGAGCTGCTGTCAGTTCCTCTGTTTCCCTATAAGAGAAGGAGCGGCTGTCACATGACAGTTCCTCTGTTTCCCTATAAGAGAAGGAGCGGCTGTCACCTGTCAGTTCCTCTGTTTCCCCATAAGAGAAGGAGCTGCTGTCACCTGTCAGTTCCTCTGTTTCCCCATAAGAGAAGGATCGGCTGTCACCTGTCAATTCCTCTGTTTCCCTATAAGAGAAGGAGCGGCTGTCACCTGTCAGTTCCTCTGTTTCCCTATAAGAGAAGTATCGGCTGTCACCTGTCAGTTTCTCTGTTTCCCTATAAGAGAAGGAGCGGCTGTCACCTGACAGTTCCTCTGTTTCCCCTATAAGAGAAGGAGTGGCTGTCACCTGTCAGTTCCTCTGTTTCCCTATAAGAGAAGGAGCGGCTGTCACCTATTAGTTGCTCTGTTTCTTATAAGAGAAGGAGAGGCTGTCACCTGTTAGTTACTCTGTTTCCCTATAAGAGAAGGAGCGGCTGTCACCTGTCAGTTACTCTTTTTCTTATAAGAGAAGGAGCGGCTGTCACCTGTCAGTTCCTCTGTTTCCCTATATGAAAAGGAGCGGCTGTCACCTTACAGTTCCTCTGTTTCCTTCTAAGAGAAGGAGCGGCTATCACCTGTCAGTTCCTCTGTTTCCCTATAAGAGAAGGAGCGGCTGTCACCTGTCAGTTCCTCTGTTTCCCTATAAGAGAAGGAGCGGCTGTCACCTGTCAGTTACTCTGTTTCCTATAAGAGAAGGAGCTGCTGTCACCTGACAGTTCCTCTGTTTCCCCTATAAGAGAAGGAGCGGCTGTCACCTGTCAGTTCCTCTGTTTCCCTATAAGAGAAGGAGCTGCTGTCACCTGTCAGTTCCTCTGTTTCCCTATAAGAGAAGGAGCGGCTGTCACCTGTCAGTTCCTCTATTTCCCTATAAGAGAAGGAGCGGCTGTCACCTGACAGTTCCTCTGTTTCCCCTATAAGAGAAGGAGCTGCTGTCACCTGTCAGTTCCTCTGTTTCCCCTATAAGAGAAGGAGCTGCTGTCACCTATTAGTTCCTCTGTTTCTTATAAGAGAAGGAGAGGCTGTCACTTGTCAGTTACTCTGTTTCCCTATAAGAGAAGGAGCGGCTGTCACCTGTCAGTTCCTCTGTTTCCCTATAAGAGAAGGAGCTGCTGTCACCTGTCAGTTCCTCTGTTTCCCTATAAGAGAAGGAGAGGCTGTCACCTGACAGTTCCTCTGTTTCCCTATAAGAGAAGGAGAGGCTGTCACCTGTCAGTTCCTCTGTTTCTTATAAGAGAAGGAGCGGCTGTCACCTGTCAGTTCCTCTGTTTCCCTATAAGAGAAGGAGCGGCTGTCACCTGTCAGTTCCTCTGTTTCCCTATAAGAGAAGGAGAGGCTGTCACCTGTCAGTTCCTCTGTTTCCCTATAAGAGAAGGAGCGGCTGTCACCTGACAGTTCCTCTGTTTCCCCTATAAGAGAAGGAGCGGCTGTCACCTGACAGTTCCTCTGTTTCCCTATAAGAGAAGGAGCGGCTGTCACCTGACGGTTCCTCTGTTTCCCTATAAGAGAAGGAGTGGCTGTCACCTGACAGTTACTCTGTTGCCTATAAGAGAAGGAGCTGCTGTCACCTATTAGTTCCTCTGTTTCTTATAAGAGAAGGAGAGGCTGTCACTTGTCAGTTACTCTGTTTCCCTATAAGAGAAGGAGCGGCTGTCACCTGTCAGTTCCTCTGTTTCCCTATAAGAGAAGGAGCTGCTGTCACCTGTCAGTTCCTCTGTTTCCCTATAAGAGAAGGAGCGGCTGTCACCTGTCAATTCCTCTGTTTCCCTATAAGAGAAGGAGCGGCTGTCACCTGTCAGTTCCTCTATTTCCCTATAAGAGAAGGAGCGGCTGTCACCTGACAGTTCCTCTGTTTCCCCTATAAGAGAAGGAGCTGCTGTCACCTGTCAGTTCCTCTGTTTCCCTATAAGAGAAGGAGCTGCTGTCACCTGTCAGTTCCTCTGTTTCCCTATAAGAGAAGGAGAGGCTGTCCCCTGACAGTTCCTCTGTTTCCCTATAAGAGAAGGAGAGGCTGTCACCTGTCAGTTCCTCTGTTTCTTATAAGAGAACGAGCGGCTGTCACCTGACAGTTACTTCGTTTACTATAAGAGAAGGAGCGGCTGTCACCTGACAGTTCCTCTGTTTCACCTATAAGAGAAGGAGCGGCTGTCACCTGACAGTTCCTCTGTTTCCCTATAAGAGAACGAGCGGCTGTCACCTGACAGTTCCTCTGTTTCACTTAAAGAGATGGAGCGGCTGTCACCTGTCAGTTCCTCTGTTTCCCTATAAGAGAAGGAGTGGCTGTCACCTGACAGTTACTCTGTTTCCTATAAGAGAAGGAGCTGCTGTCACCTATTAGTTCCTCTGTTTCTTATAAGAGAAGGAGAGGCTGTCACTTGTCAGTTACTCTGTTTCCCTATAAGAGAAGGAGCGGCTGTCACCTGTCAGTTACTCTGTTTCTTATAAGAGAAGGAGCGGCTGTCACCTGTCAGTTCCTCTGTTTCCCTATATGAAAAGGAGCGGCTGTCACCTGACAGTTCCTCTGTTTCCTTCTAAGAGAAGGAGCGGCTATCACCTGTCAGTTCCTCTGTTTCCCTATAAGAGAAGGAGCGGCTGTCACCTGTCAGTTCCTCTGTTTCCCTATAAGAGAAGGAGCGGCTGTCACCTGTCAGTTACTCTGTTTCCCCTATAAGAGAAGGAGCGGCTGTCACCTGTCAGTTCCTCTGTTTCCCCTATAAGACAAGGAGCTGCTGTCACCTGTCAGTTCCTCTGTTTCCCTATAAGAGAAGGAGCGGCTGTCACCTGTCAGTTCCTCTGTTTACCCTATAAGAGAAGGAGCTGCTGTCACCTGTCAGTTCCTCTGTTTCCCTATAAGAGAAGGAGAGGCTGTCACCTGACAGTTCCTCTGTTTCCCTATAAGAGAAGGAGAGGCTGTCACCTGTCAGTTCCTCTGTTTCCCTATAAGAGAAGGAGAGGCTGTCACCTGTCAGTTCCTCTGTTTCTTATAAGAGAAGGAGCGGCTGTCACCTGTCAGTTACTTCGTTTCCTATAAGAGAAGGAGCGGCTGTCACCTGTCAGTTCCTCTGTTTCCCTATAAGAGAAGGAGCCGCTGTCACCTGACAGTTCCTCGGTTTCCCCTACAAGAGAAGGAGCTACTGTCACCTGACAGTTCCTCTGTTTACCCTATAAGAGAAGGAGTGGCTGTCACCTGATAGTTCCTCTGTTTCCCCTATAAGAGAAGGAGCTGCTGTCACTTATTAGTTCCTCTGTTTCTTATAAGAGAAGGAGAGGCTGTCACCTGTCAGTTCCTCTGTTTCCTATAAGAGATGGAGCGGTTGTCACCTGTCAGTTCCTCTGTTTCTCTATAAGAGAAGGAGTAGCTGTCACCTGTCAGTTCCTCTGTTTCCTATAAGAAAAGGAGTGGCTGTCACCTGTCAGTTCCTCTGTTTCCTTCTAAGAGAAGGAGCGGCTGTCACCTGTCAGTTCCTCTGTTTCCCTATAAGAGAAGGAGCGGCTGTCACCTGTCAGTTCCTCTGTTTCCCTATAAGAGAAGGAGCGGTTGTCACCTGTCAGTTCCTCTGTTTCCCTATAAGAGAAGGAGCGGCTGTCACCTGTCAGTTCCTCTATTTCCCTATAAGAGAAGGAGCGGCTGTCACCTGACAGTTCCTCTGTTTCCCCTATAAGAGAAGGAGCTGCTGTCACCTGTCAGTTCCTCTGTTTCCCTATAAGAGAAGGAGAGGCTGTCACCTGACAGTTCCTCTGTTTCTTATAAGAGAAGGAGCGACTGGCACCTGTCAGTTACTTCGTTTCCTATAAGAGAAGGAGCGGCTGTCACCTGTCAGTTCCTCTGTTTCCCTATAAGAGAAGGAGCGGCTGTCACCTGTCAGTTCCTCTGTTTCCCTATAAGAGAAGGAGCGGCTGTCACCTGTCAGTTCCTCTATTTCCCTATAAGAGAAGGAGCGTCTGTCACCTGACAGTTCCTCTGTTTCCCCTATAAGAGAAGGAGCTGCTGTCACCTGTCAGTTCCTCTGTTTCCCTATAAGAGAAGGAGCGGCTGTCACCTGACAGTTCCTCTGTTTCCCTATAAGAGAAGGAGAGGCTGTCACCTGTCAGTTCCTCTGTTTCTTATAAGAGAAGGAGCGGCTGTCACCTGTCAGTTCCTCTGTTTCCATATAAGAGAAGGAGCGGCTGTCACCTGTCAGTTCCTCTGTTTCCCTATAAGAGAAGGAGCGGCTGTCACCTGACAGTTACTTCGTTTCCTATAAGAGAAGGAGCGGCTGTCACCTGTCAGTTCCTCTGTTTCCCTATAAGAGAAGGAGCGACTGTCACCTGTCAGTTCCTCTGTTTCCCTATAAGAGAAGGAGCTGCTGTCACCTGACAGTTCCTCTGTTTCCCTATAAGAGAAGGAGCGGCTGTCACCTGTCAGTTCCTCTGTTTCCCTATAAGAGAAGGAGCGGCTGTCACCTGTCAGTTCCTCTGTTTCCCTATAAGAGAAGGAGAGGCTGTCACCTGACAGTTCCTCTGTTTCTTATAAGAGAAGGAGCGGTTGTCACCTGTCAGTTCCTCTGTTTCTCTATAAGAGAAGGAGTAGCTGTCACCTGTCAGTTCCTCTGTTTCCTATAAGAAAAGGAGTGGCTGTCACCTGTCAGTTCCTCTGTTTCCTTCTAAGAGAAGGAGCGGCTGTCACCTGTCAGTTCCTCTGTTTACTTCTAAGAGAAGGAGCGGCTGTCACCTGTCAGTTCCTCTGTTTCCCTATAAGAGAAGGAGCGGCTGTCACCTGTCAGTTCCTCTGTTTCCCTATAAGAGAAGGAGCGGCTGTCACCTGTCAGTTCCTCTGTTTCCCTATAAGAGAAGGAGCGGCTGTCACCTGTCAGTTCCTCTATTTCCCTATAAGAGAAGGAGCGGCTGTCACCTGACAGTTCCTCTGTTTCCCCTATAAGAGAAGGAGCTGCTGTCACCTGTCAGTTCCTCTGTTTCCCTATAAGAGAAGGAGCTGCTGTCACCTGTCAGTTCCTCTGTTTCCCTATAAGAGAAGGAGAGGCTGTCACCTGACAGTTCCTCTGTTTCCCTATAAGAGAAGGAGAGGCTGTCACCTGTCAGTTCCTCTGTTTCTTATAAGAGAAGGAGCGGCTGTCACCTGTCAGTTCCTCTGTTTCCCTATAAGAGAAGGAGCGGCTGTCACCTGTCAGTTCCTCTGTTTCCCTATAAGAGAAGGAGAGGCTGTCACCTGTCAGTTCCTCTGTTTCCCTATAAGAGAAGGAGCGGCTGTCACCTGACAGTTCCTCTGTTTCCCCTATAAGAGAAGGAGCGGCTGTCACCTGACAGTTCCTCTGTTTCCCTATAAGAGAAGGAGCGGCTGTCACCTGACAGTTCCTCTGTTTCCCTATAAGAGAAGGAGTGGCTGTCACCTGACAGTTACTCTGTTGCCTATAAGAGAAGGAGCTGCTGTCACCTATTAGTTCCTCTGTTTCTTATAAGAGAAGGAGAGGCTGTCACTTGTCAGTTACTCTGTTTCCCTATAAGAGAAGGAGCGGCTGTCACCTGTCAGTTCCTCTGTTTCCCTATAAGAGAAGGAGCTGCTGTCACCTGTCAGTTCCTCTGTTTCCCTATAAGAGAAGGAGCGGCTGTCACCTGTCAATTCCTCTGTTTCCCTATAAGAGAAGGAGCGGCTGTCACCTGTCAGTTCCTCTATTTCCCTATAAGAGAAGGAGCGGCTGTCACCTGACAGTTCCTCTGTTTCCCCTATAAGAGAAGGAGCTGCTGTCACCTGTCAGTTCCTCTGTTTCCCTATAAGAGAAGGAGCTGCTGTCACCTGTCAGTTCCTCTGTTTCCCTATAAGAGAAGGAGAGGCTGTCACCTGACAGTTCCTCTGTTTCCCTATAAGAGAAGGAGAGGCTGTCACCTGTCAGTTCCTCTGTTTCTTATAAGAGAACGAGCGGCTGTCACCTGACAGTTACTTCGTTTCCTATAAGAGAAGGAGCGGCTGTCACCTGACAGTTCCTCTGTTTCCCCTATAAGAGAAGGAGCGGCTGTCACCTGACAGTTCCTCTGTTTCCCTATAAGAGAACGAGCGGCTGTCACCTGACAGTTCCTCTGTTTCACTTAAAGAGATGGAGCGGCTGTCACCTGTCAGTTCCTCTGTTTCCCTATAAGAGAAGGAGTGGCTGTCACCTGACAGTTACTCTGTTTCCTATAAGAGAAGGAGCTGCTGTCACCTATTAGTTCCTCTGTTTCTTATAAGAGAAGGAGAGGCTGTCACTTGTCAGTTGCTCTGTTTCCCTATAAGAGAAGGAGCGGCTGTCACCTGTCAGTTACTCTGTTTCTTATAAGAGAAGGAGCGGCTGTCACCTGTCAGTTCCTCTGTTTCCCTATATGAAAAGGAGCGGCTGTCACCTGACAGTTCCTCTGTTTCCTTCTAAGAGAAGGAGCGGCTATCACCTGTCAGTTCCTCTGTTTCCCTATAAGAGAAGGAGCGGCTGTCACCTGTCAGTTCCTCTGTTTCCCTATAAGAGAAGGAGCGGCTGTCACCTGTCAGTTACTCTGTTTCCCCTATAAGAGAAGGAGCGGCTGTCACCTGTCAGTTCCTCTGTTTCCCCTATAAGAGAAGGAGCTGCTGTCACCTGTCAGTTCCTCTGTTTCCCTATAAGAGAAGGAGCGGCTGTCACCTGTCAGTTCCTCTGTTTACCCTATAAGAGAAGGAGCTGCTGTCACCTGTCAGTTCCTCTGTTTCCCTATAAGAGAAGGAGAGGCTGTCACCTGACAGTTCCTCTGTTTCCCTATAAGAGAAGGAGAGGCTGTCACCTGTCAGTTCCTCTGTTTCCCTATAAGAGAAGGAGAGGCTGTCACCTGTCAGTTCCTCTGTTTCTTATAAGAGAAGGAGCGGCTGTCACCTGTCAGTTACTTCGTTTCCTATAAGAGAAGGAGCGGCTGTCACCTGTCAGTTCCTCTGTTTCCCTATAAGAGAAGGAGCGGCTGTCACCTGTCAGTTCCTCTGTTTCCATATAAGAGAAGGAGCGGCTGTCACCTGTCAGTTCCTCTGTTTCCTTCTAAGAGAAGGAGCGGCTGTCACCTGTCAGTTCCTCTGTTTCCCTATAAGAGAAGGAGCGGCTGTCACCTGTCAGTTCCTCTGTTTCCCTATAAGAGAAGGAGCGGCTGTCACCTGTCAGTTCCTCTGTTTCCCTATAAGAGAAGGAGCGGCTGTCACCTGTCAGTTCCTCTATTTCCCTATAAGAGAAGGAGCGGCTGTCACCTGACAGTTCCTCTGTTTCCCCTATAAGAGAAGGAGCTGCTGTCACCTGTCAGTTCCTCTGTTTCCCTATAAGAGAAGGAGCTGCTGTCACCTGTCAGTTCCTCTGTTTCCCTATAAGAGAAGGAGAGGCTGTCACCTGACAGTTCCTCTGTTTCCCTATAAGAGAAGGAGAGGCTGTCACCTGTCAGTTCCTCTGTTTCTTATAAGAGAAGGAGCGGCTGTCACCTGTCAGTTCCTCTGTTTCCCTATAAGAGAAGGAGCGGCTGTCACCTGTCAGTTCCTCTGTTTCCCTATAAGAGAAGGAGAGGCTGTCACCTGTCAGTTCCTCTGTTTCCCTATAAGAGAAGGAGCGGCTGTCACCTGACAGTTCCTCTGTTTCCCCTATAAGAGAAGGAGCGGCTGTCACCTGACAGTTCCTCTGTTTCCCTATAAGAGAAGGAGCGGCTGTCACCTGACAGTTCCTCTGTTTCCCTATAAGAGAAGGAGTGGCTGTCACCTGACAGTTACTCTGTTGCCTATAAGAGAAGGAGCTGCTGTCACCTATTAGTTCCTCTGTTTCTTATAAGAGAAGGAGAAGCTGTCACTTGTCAGTTACTCTGTTTCCCTATAAGAGAAGGAGCGGCTGTCACCTGTCAGTTCCTCTGTTTCCCTATAAGAGAAGGAGCTGCTGTCACCTGTCAGTTCCTCTGTTTCCCTATAAGAGAAGGAGCGGCTGTCACCTGTCAATTCCTCTGTTTCCCTATAAGAGAAGGAGCGGCTGTCACCTGTCAGTTCCTCTATTTCCCTATAAGAGAAGGAGCGGCTGTCACCTGACAGTTCCTCTGTTTCCCCTATAAGAGAAGGAGCTGCTGTCACCTGTCAGTTCCTCTGTTTCCCTATAAGAGAAGGAGCTGCTGTCACCTGTCAGTTCCTCTGTTTCCCTATAAGAGAAGGAGAGGCTGTCACCTGACAGTTCCTCTGTTTCCCTATAAGAGAAGGAGAGGCTGTCACCTGTCAGTTCCTCTGTTTCTTATAAGAGAACGAGCGGCTGTCACCTGACAGTTACTTCGTTTCCTATAAGAGAAGGAGCGGCTGTCACCTGACAGTTCCTCTGTTTCCCCTATAAGAGAAGGAGCGACTGTCACCTGACAGTTCCTCTGTTTCCCTATAAGAGAACGAGCGGCTGTCACCTGACAGTTCCTCTGTTTCCCCTATAAGAGAAGGAGCTGCTGTCACCTGTCAGTTCCTCTGTTTCCCTATAAGAGAAGGAGCTGCTGTCACCTGTCAGTTCCTCTGTTTCCCTATAAGAGAAGGAGCGGCTGTCACCTGTCAGTTCCTCTGTTTCCCTATAAGAGATGGAGCGGCTGTCACCTGTCAGTTCCTCTGTTTCCCTATAAGAGAAGGAGTGGCTGTCACCTGACAGTTACTCTGTTTCCTATAAGAGAAGGAGCTGCTGTCACCTATTAGTTCCTCTGTTTCTTATAAGAGAAGGAGAGGCTGTCACTTGTCAGTTACTCTGTTTCCCTATAAGAGAAGGAGCGGCTGTCACCTGTCAGTTACTCTGTTTCTTATAAGAGAAGGAGCGGCTGTCACCTGTCAGTTCCTCTGTTTCCCTATATGAAAAGGAGCGGCTGTCACCTGACAGTTCCTCTGTTTCCTTCTAAGAGAAGGAGCGGCTATCACCTGTCAGTTCCTCTGTTTCCCTATAAGAGAAGGAGCGGCTGTCACCTGTCAGTTCCTCTGTTTCCCTATAAGAGAAGGAGCGGCTGTCACCTGTCAGTTACTCTGTTTCCCCTATAAGAGAAGGAGCGGCTGTCACCTGTCAGTTCCTCTGTTTCCCCTATAAGAGAAGGAGCGGCTGTCACCTGTCAGTTCCTCTGTTTACCCTATAAGAGAAGGAGCTGCTGTCACCTGTCAGTTCCTCTGTTTCCCTATAAGAGAAGGAGAGGCTGTCACCTGACAGTTCCTCTGTTTCCCTATAAGAGAAGGAGCTGCTGTCACCTGTCAGTTCCTCTGTTTCCCTATAAGAGAAGGAGCGGCTGTCACCTGTCAGTTCCTCTGTTTCCCTATAAGAGAAGGAGAGGCTGTCACCTGTCAGTTCCTCTGTTTCTTATAAGAGAAGGAGCGGCTGTCACCTGTCAGTTACTTCGTTTCCTATAAGAGAAGGAGCGGCTGTCACCTGTCAGTTCCTCTGTTTCCCTATAAGAGAAGGAGCGGCTGTCACCTGTCAGTTCCTCTGTTTCCATATAAGAGACGGAGCGGCTGTCACCTGTCAGTTCCTCTCTTTCCATATAAGAGAAGGAGCGGCTGTCACCTGACAGTTCCTCGGTTTCCCCTACAAGAGAAGGAGCTACTGTCACCTGACAGTTCCTCTGTTTACCCTATAAGAGAAGGAGTGGCTGTCACCTGATAGTTCCTCTGTTTCCCCTATAAGAGAAGGAGCTGCTGTCACTTATTAGTTCCTCTGTTTCTTATAAGAGAAGGAGAGGCTGTCACCTGTCAGTTCCTCTGTTTCCTATAAGAGATGGAGCGGTTGTCACCTGTCAGTTCCTCTGTTTCTCTATAAGAGAAGGAGTAGCTGTCACCTGTCAGTTCCTCTGTTTCCTATAAGAAAAGGAGTGGCTGTCACCTGTCAGTTCCTCTGTTTCCTTCTAAGAGAAGGAGCGGCTGTCACCTGTCAGTTCCTCTGTTTCCTTCTAAGAGAAGGAGCGGCTGTCACCTGTCAGTTCCTCTGTTTCCCTATAAGAGAAGGAGCGGCTGTCACCTGTCAGTTCCTCTGTTTCCCTATAAGAGAAGGAGCGGCTGTCACCTGTCAGTTCCTCTGTTTCCCTATAAGAGAAGGAGCGGCTGTCACCTGTCAGTTCCTCTATTTCCCTATAAGAGAAGGAGCGGCTGTCACCTGACAGTTCCTCTGTTTCCCCTATAAGAGAAGGAGCTGCTGTCACCTGTCAGTTCCTCTGTTTCCCTATAAGAGAAGGAGCTGCTGTCACCTGTCAGTTCCTCTGTTTCCCTATAAGAGAAGGAGAGGCTGTCACCTGTCAGTTCCTCTGTTTCTTATAAGAGAAGGAGCGGCTGTCACCTGACAGTTCCTCTGTTTCTTATAAGAGAAGGAGCGACTGTCACCTGTCAGTTACTTCGTTTCCTATAAGAGAAGGAGCGGCTGTCACCTGTCAGTTCCTCTGTTTCCCTATAAGAGAAGGAGCGGCTGTCACCTGTCAGTTCCTCTGTTTCCCTATAAGAGAAGGAGCGGCTGTCACCTGTCAGTTCCTCTATTTCCCTATAAGAGAAGGAGCGTCTGTCACCTGACAGTTCCTCTGTTTCCCCTATAAGAGAAGGAGCTGCTGTCACCTGTCAGTTCCTCTGTTTCCCTATAAGAGAAGGAGCGGCTGTCACCTGACAGTTCCTCTGTTTCCCTATAAGAGAAGGAGAGGCTGTCACCTGTCAGTTCCTCTGTTTCTTATAAGAGAAGGAGCGGCTGTCACCTGTCAGTTCCTCTGTTTCCATATAAGAGAAGGAGCGGCTGTCACCTGTCAGTTCCTCTGTTTCCCTATAAGAGAAGGAGCGGCTGTCACCTGACAGTTACTTCGTTTCCTATAAGAGAAGGAGCGGCTGTCACCTGTCAGTTCCTCTGTTTCCCTATAAGAGAAGGAGCGACTGTCACCTGTCAGTTCCTCTGTTTCCCTATAAGAGAAGGAGCTGCTGTCACCTGACAGTTCCTCTGTTTCCCTATAAGAGAAGGAGCGGCTGTCACCTGTCAGTTCCTCTGTTTCCCTATAAGAGAAGGAGCGGCTGTCACCTGTCAGTTCCTCTGTTTCCCTATAAGAGAAGGAGAGGCTGTCACCTGACAGTTCCTCTGTTTCTTATAAGAGAAGGAGCAGTTGTCACCTGTCAGTTCCTCTGTTTCTCTATAAGAGAAGGAGTAGCTGTCACCTATCAGTTCCTCTGTTTCCTATAAGAAAAGGAGTGGCTGTCACCTGTCAGTTCCTCTGTTTCCTTCTAAGAGAAGGAGCGGCTGTCACCTGTCAGTTCCTCTGTTTCCCCTATAAGAGAAGGAGCGGCTGTCACCTGTCAGTTCCTCTGTTTCCCTATAAGAGAAGGAGCGGCTGTCACCTGTCAGTTCCTCTGTTTCCCTATAAGAGAAGGAGCGGCTGTCACCTGTCAGTTCCTCTGTTTCCCTATAAGAGAAGGAGCGGCTGTCACCTGTCAGTTCCTCTATTTCCCTATAAGAGAAGGAGCGGCTGTCACCTGACAGTTCCTCTGTTTCCCCTATAAGAGAAGGAGCTGCTGTCACCTGTCAGTTCCTCTGTTTCCCTATAAGAGAAGGAGCTGCTGTCACCTGTCAGTTCCTCTGTTTCCCTATAAGAGAAGGAGAGGCTGTCACCTGACAGTTCCTCTGTTTCTTATAAGAGAAGGAGCGACTGTCACCTGTCAGTTACTTCGTTTCCTATAAGAGAAGGAGCGGCTGTCACCTGTCAGTTCCTCTGTTTCCCTATAAGAGAAGGAGCGGCTGTCACCTGTCAGTTCCTCTGTTTCCCTATAAGAGAAGGAGCGGCTGTCACCTGTCAGTTCCTCTATTTCCCTATAAGAGAAGGAGCGTCTGTCACCTGACAGTTCCTCTGTTTCCCCTATAAGAGAAGGAGCTGCTGTCACCTGTCAGTTCCTCTGTTTCCCTATAAGAGAAGGAGCGGCTGTCACCTGACAGTTCCTCTGTTTCCCTATAAGAGAAGGAGAGGCTGTCACCTGTCAGTTCCTCTGTTTCTTATAAGAGAAGGAGCGGCTGTCACCTGTCAGTTCCTCTGTTTCCATATAAGAGAAGGAGCGGCTGTCACCTGTCAGTTCCTCTGTTTCCCTATAAGAGAAGGAGCGGCTGTCACCTGACAGTTACTTCGTTTCCTATAAGAGAAGGAGCGGCTGTCACCTGTCAGTTCCTCTGTTTCCCTATAAGAGAAGGAGCGACTGTCACCTGTCAGTTCCTCTGTTTCCCTATAAGAGAAGGAGCTGCTGTCACCTGACAGTTCCTCTGTTTCCCTATAAGAGAAGGAGCGGCTGTCACCTGTCAGTTCCTCTGTTTCCCTATAAGAGAAGGAGCGGCTGTCACCTGTCAGTTCCTCTGTTTCCCTATAAGAGAAGGAGAGGCTGTCACCTGACAGTTCCTCTGTTTCTTATAAGAGAAGGAGCGACTGTCACCTGTCAGTTACTTCATTTCCTATAAGAGAAGGAGCGGCTGTCACCTGTCAGTTCCTCTGTTTCCCTATAAGAGAAGGAGCGGCTGTCACCTGTCAGTTCCTCTGTTTCCCTATAAGAGAAGGAGCGGCTGTCACCTGTCAGTTCCTCTATTTCCCTATAAGAGAAGGAGCGTCTGTCACCTGACAGTTCCTCTGTTTCCCCTATAAGAGAAGGAGCGGCTGTCACCTGTCAGTTCCTCTGTTTCCATATAAGAGAAGGAGCGGCTGTCACCTGTCAGTTACTTCGTTTCCTATAAGAGAAGGAGCGGCTGTCACCTGTCAGTTCCTCTGTTTCCCTATAAGAGAAGGAGTGGCTGTCACCTGACAGTTCCTCTGTTTCCCTATAAGAGAAGGAGAGGCTGTCACCTGTCAGTTCCTCTGTTTCTTATAAGAGAAGGAGCGGCTGTCACCTGTCAGTTCCTCTGTTTCCATATAAGAGAAGGAGCGGCTGTCACCTGTCAGTTCCTCTGTTTCCCTATAAGAGAAGGAGCGGCTGTCACCTGTCAGTTACTTCGTTTCCTATAAGAGAAGGAGCGGCTGTCACCTGTCAGTTCCTCTGTTTCCCTTTAAGAGAAGGAGCGACTGTCACCTGTCAGTTCCTCTGTTTCCGTATAAAAGAAGGAGCTGCTGTCACCTGACAGTTCCTCTGTTTCCCCTATAAGAGAAGGAGCTGCTGTCACCTGTCAGTTACTTCGTTTCCTATAAGAGAAGGAACGGCTGTCACCTGTCAGTTCCTCTGTTTCCCTATAAGAGAAGGAGCTGCTGTCACCTGACAGTTCCTCTGTTTCCCTATAAGAGAAGGAGTTGCTGTCACCTGTCAGTTCCTCTGTTTCCATATAAGAGAAGGAGCTGCTGTCACCTGTCAGTTACTTCGTTTCCTATAAGAGAAGGAGCGGCTGTCACCTGTCAGTTCCTCTGTTTCCCTATAAGAGAAGGAGCTGCTGTCACCTGACAGTTCCTCTGTTTCCCTATAAGAGAAGGAGCTGCTGTCACCTGTCAGTTCCTCTGTTTCCATATAAGAGAAGGAGCGGCTGTCACCTGTCAGTTCCTCTGTTTCCCTATAAGAGAAGGAGCTGCTGTCACCTAATAGTTCCTTTGTTTCTTATAAGAGAAGGAGCGACTGTCACCTGTCAGTTACTTCGTTTCCTATAAGAGAAGGAGCGGCTGTCACCTGTCAGTTCCTCTGTTTCCCTATAAGAGAAGGAGCGGCTGTCACCTGTCAGTTCCTCTGTTTCCCTATAAGAGAAGGAGCGGCTGTCACCTGTCAGTTCCTCTATTTCCCTATAAGAGAAGGAGCGTCTGTCACCTGACAGTTCCTCTGTTTCCCCTATAAGAGAAGGAGCTGCTGTCACCTGTCAGTTCCTCTGTTTCCCTATAAGAGAAGGAGCGGCTGTCACCTGACAGTTCCTCTGTTTCCCTATAAGAGAAGGAGAGGCTGTCACCTGTCAGTTCCTCTGTTTCTTATAAGAGAAGGAGCGGCTGTCACCTGTCAGTTCCTCTGTTTCCATATAAGAGAAGGAGCGGCTGTCACCTGTCAGTTCCTCTGTTTCCCTATAAGAGAAGGAGCGGCTGTCACCTGACAGTTACTTCGTTTCCTATAAGAGAAGGAGCGGCTGTCACCTGTCAGTTCCTCTGTTTCCCTATAAGAGAAGGAGCGACTGTCACCTGTCAGTTCCTCTGTTTCCCTATAAGAGAAGGAGCTGCTGTCACCTGACAGTTCCTCTGTTTCCCTATAAGAGAAGGAGCGGCTGTCACCTGTCAGTTCCTCTGTTTCCCTATAAGAGAAGGAGCGGCTGTCACCTGTCAGTTCCTCTGTTTCCCTATAAGAGAAGGAGAGGCTGTCACCTGACAGTTCCTCTGTTTCTTATAAGAGAAGGAGCAGTTGTCACCTGTCAGTTCCTCTGTTTCTCTATAAGAGAAGGAGTAGCTGTCACCTATCAGTTCCTCTGTTTCCTATAAGAAAAGGAGTGGCTGTCACCTGTCAGTTCCTCTGTTTCCTTCTAAGAGAAGGAGCGGCTGTCACCTGTCAGTTCCTCTGTTTCCCCTATAAGAGAAGGAGCGGCTGTCACCTGTCAGTTCCTCTGTTTCCATATAAGAGAAGGAGCGGCTGTCACCTGTCAGTTCCTCTGTTTCCCTATAAGAGAAGGAGCTGCTGTCACCTAATAGTTCCTTTGTTTCTTATAAGAGAAGGAGCGACTGTCACCTGTCAGTTACTTCGTTTCCTATAAGAGAAGGAGCGGCTGTCACCTGTCAGTTCCTCTGTTTCCCTATAAGAGAAGGAGCGGCTGTCACCTGTCAGTTCCTCTGTTTCCCTATAAGAGAAGGAGCGGCTGTCACCTGTCAGTTCCTCTATTTCCCTATAAGAGAAGGAGCGTCTGTCACCTGACAGTTCCTCTGTTTCCCCTATAAGAGAAGGAGCTGCTGTCACCTGTCAGTTCCTCTGTTTCCCTATAAGAGAAGGAGCGGCTGTCACCTGACAGTTCCTCTGTTTCCCTATAAGAGAAGGAGAGGCTGTCACCTGTCAGTTCCTCTGTTTCTTATAAGAGAAGGAGCGGCTGTCACCTGTCAGTTCCTCTGTTTCCATATAAGAGAAGGAGCGGCTGTCACCTGTCAGTTCCTCTGTTTCCCTATAAGAGAAGGAGCGGCTGTCACCTGACAGTTACTTCGTTTCCTATAAGAGAAGGAGCGGCTGTCACCTGTCAGTTCCTCTGTTTCCCTATAAGAGAAGGAGCGACTGTCACCTGTCAGTTCCTCTGTTTCCCTATAAGAGAAGGAGCTGCTGTCACCTGACAGTTCCTCTGTTTCCCTATAAGAGAAGGAGCGGCTGTCACCTGTCAGTTCCTCTGTTTCCCTATAAGAGAAGGAGCGGCTGTCACCTGTCAGTTCCTCTGTTTCCCTATAAGAGAAGGAGAGGCTGTCACCTGACAGTTCCTCTGTTTCTTATAAGAGAAGGAGCAGTTGTCACCTGTCAGTTCCTCTGTTTCTCTATAAGAGAAGGAGTAGCTGTCACCTATCAGTTCCTCTGTTTCCTATAAGAAAAGGAGTGGCTGTCACCTGTCAGTTCCTCTGTTTCCTTCTAAGAGAAGGAGCGGCTGTCACCTGTCAGTTCCTCTGTTTCCCCTATAAGAGAAGGAGCGGCTGTCACCTGTCAGTTCCTCTGTTTCCCTATAAGAGAAGGAGCGGCTGTCACCTGTCAGTTCCTCTGTTTCCCTATAAGAGAAGGAGCGGCTGTCACCTGTCAGTTCCTCTGTTTCCCTATAAGAGAAGGAGCGGCTGTCACCTGTCAGTTCCTCTATTTCCCTATAAGAGAAGGAGCGGCTGTCACCTGACAGTTCCTCTGTTTCCCCTATAAGAGAAGGAGCTGCTGTCACCTGTCAGTTCCTCTGTTTCCCTATAAGAGAAGGAGCTGCTGTCACCTGTCAGTTCCTCTGTTTCCCTATAAGAGAAGGAGAGGCTGTCACCTGACAGTTCCTCTGTTTCTTATAAGAGAAGGAGCGACTGTCACCTGTCAGTTACTTCGTTTCCTATAAGAGAAGGAGCGGCTGTCACCTGTCAGTTCCTCTGTTTCCCTATAAGAGAAGGAGCGGCTGTCACCTGTCAGTTCCTCTGTTTCCCTATAAGAGAAGGAGCGGCTGTCACCTGTCAGTTCCTCTATTTCCCTATAAGAGAAGGAGCGTCTGTCACCTGACAGTTCCTCTGTTTCCCCTATAAGAGAAGGAGCTGCTGTCACCTGTCAGTTCCTCTGTTTCCCTATAAGAGAAGGAGCGGCTGTCACCTGACAGTTCCTCTGTTTCCCTATAAGAGAAGGAGAGGCTGTCACCTGTCAGTTCCTCTGTTTCTTATAAGAGAAGGAGCGGCTGTCACCTGTCAGTTCCTCTGTTTCCATATAAGAGAAGGAGCGGCTGTCACCTGTCAGTTCCTCTGTTTCCCTATAAGAGAAGGAGCGGCTGTCACCTGACAGTTACTTCGTTTCCTATAAGAGAAGGAGCGGCTGTCACCTGTCAGTTCCTCTGTTTCCCTATAAGAGAAGGAGCGACTGTCACCTGTCAGTTCCTCTGTTTCCCTATAAGAGAAGGAGCTGCTGTCACCTGACAGTTCCTCTGTTTCCCTATAAGAGAAGGAGCGGCTGTCACCTGTCAGTTCCTCTTTTTCCCTATAAGAGAAGGAGCGGCTGTCACCTGTCAGTTCCTCTGTTTCCCTATAAGAGAAGGAGAGGCTGTCACCTGACAGTTCCTCTGTTTCTTATAAGAGAAGGAGCGACTGTCACCTGTCAGTTACTTCATTTCCTATAAGAGAAGGAGCGGCTGTCACCTGTCAGTTCCTCTGTTTCCCTATAAGAGAAGGAGCGGCTGTCACCTGTCAGTTCCTCTGTTTCCCTATAAGAGAAGGAGCGGCTGTCACCTGTCAGTTCCTCTATTTCCCTATAAGAGAAGGAGCGTCTGTCACCTGACAGTTCCTCTGTTTCCCCTATAAGAGAAGGAGCGGCTGTCACCTGTCAGTTCCTCTGTTTCCATATAAGAGAAGGAGCGGCTGTCACCTGTCAGTTACTTCGTTTCCTATAAGAGAAGGAGCGGCTGTCACCTGTCAGTTCCTCTGTTTCCCTATAAGAGAAGGAGTGGCTGTCACCTGACAGTTCCTCTGTTTCCCTATAAGAGAAGGAGAGGCTGTCACCTGTCAGTTCCTCTGTTTCTTATAAGAGAAGGAGCGGCTGTCACCTGTCAGTTCCTCTGTTTCCATATAAGAGAAGGAGCGGCTGTCACCTGTCAGTTCCTCTGTTTCCCTATAAGAGAAGGAGCGGCTGTCACCTGTCAGTTACTTCGTTTCCTATAAGAGAAGGAGCGGCTGTCACCTGTCAGTTCCTCTGTTTCCCTTTAAGAGAAGGAGCGACTGTCACCTGTCAGTTCCTCTGTTTCCGTATAAAAGAAGGAGCTGCTGTCACCTGACAGTTCCTCTGTTTCCCCTATAAGAGAAGGAGCTGCTGTCACCTGTCAGTTACTTCGTTTCCTATAAGAGAAGGAGCGGCTGTCACCTGTCAGTTCCTCTGTTTCCCTATAAGAGAAGGAGCTGCTGTCACCTGACAGTTCCTCTGTTTCCCTATAAGAGAAGGAGCTGCTGTCACCTGTCAGTTCCTCTGTTTCCATATAAGAGAAGGAGCTGCTGTCACCTGTCAGTTACTTCGTTTCCTATAAGAGAAGGAGCGGCTGTCACCTGTCAGTTCCTCTGTTTCCCTATAAGAGAAGGAGCTGCTGTCACCTGACAGTTCCTCTGTTTCCCTATAAGAGAAGGAGCGGCTGTCACCTGTCAGTTCCTCTGTTTCCATATAAGAGAAGGAGCGGCTGTCACCTGTCAGTTCCTCTGTTTCCCTATAAGAGAAGGAGCTGCTGTCACCTAATAGTTCCTTTGTTTCTTATAAGAGAAGGAGCGGCTGTCACCTGTCAGTTCCTCTGTTTCCCTATAAGAGAAGGAGAGGCTGTCACCTGTCAGTTCCTCTGTTTCTTATAAGAGAAGGAGCGGCTGTCACCTATCAGTTCCTCTGTTTCCATATAAGAGAAGGAGCGGCTGTCACCTGTCAGTTACTTCGTTTCCTATAAGAGAAGGAGCTGCTGTCACCTGTCAGTTCCTCTGTTTCCCTATAAGAGAAGGAGCGACTGTCACCTGTCAGTTCCTCTGTTTCCATATACAGTGCCTACAAGTAGTATTCAACCCCCTGCAGATTTAGCTGGTTTGATAAGATGCAAATAAGTTAGAGCCTTCAAACTGCAAACGAGAATAGGTTTTATGAACAGAAGCATAAATCTTACAAACCAAAAAGTTATGTTGCTCAGTTGAATTTTATTAAATTTTAAACATAAAAGTGTGGGTCAATTATTATACAACCCCTATGTTTAATATTCTGTGGAATAACCCTTGTTTGCAATTACAGCTAATAATCGTCTTTTATAAGACCTGATCAGGCCGCACAGGTCTGTGGAGTTATCTTGGCCCACTCCTCCATGCTCCAAGTTATCTAGGTTCTTTGGGTGTCTCATGTGGACTTTATTCTTGAGCTCCTTCCACAAGTTTTCAATTGGGTTAAGGTCAGGAGACTGACTAGGCCACTCCAACACCTTGACTTTTTCCCTCTTGAACCAGGCCTTGGTTTTCTTGGCTGTGTGCTTTGGGTCGTTGTCTTGTTGGAAGATGAAATTACGACCCATCTTAAGATCCTTGATGGAGGAGCGGAGGTTCTTGGCCAAAATCTCCAGGTAGGCCGTGCTATCCATCTTCCTATGGATGCGGACCAGATGGCCAAGCCCCTTGGCTGAGAAACAGCCCCACAGTATGATGCTGCCACCACCATGCTTGACTGTAGGGATGGTATTCTTGGGGTCGTATGCAGTGCCATCCAGTCTCCAAACGTCACGTGTGTGGTTGGCACCAAAGATCTCGATCTTGGTCTCATCAACCATAGAACCTTGAACCAGTCTGTCTCAGAGTCCTCCAAGTGATCATGAGCAAACTGTAGACGAGCCTTGACATGACGCTTTGAAAGTAAAGGTACCATACATGTTCGTCTGGAACGGAGACCTTTGCGGTGGAGTACGTTACTTATGGTATTGACTGAAACCAATGTCCCCACTGCCATGAGATCTTCCCGGAGCTCCTTCCTTGTTGTCCTTGGGTTAGCCTTGACTCTTCGGATAAGGCTGGCCTCGGCACGGGAGGACACTTTCAAAGGCTGTCCAGGCCGTGGAAGGCTAACAGTAGTTCCATAAGCCTTCCACTTACGGATGATGCTCCCAACAGTGGAGACAGGTAGGCCCAACTCCTTGGAAAGGGTTTTGTACGCCTTGCCAGCCTTGTGACCCTCCACGATCTTGTCTCTGATGGCCTTGGAATGCTCCTTTGTCTTTCCCATGTTGACCATGTCTGAGTGCTGTTCACAAGTTTGGGGAGGGTCTTAAATAGTCAGAAAAGGCTGGCAAAAGAGATCTTTAATCCACACATGTGAAGCTCATTATTCTTGGTGCCTGAACTACTTCTTAATACTTTAGGGGGACCAAACAGAATTCTTGTGGTTTGAGGGGTTGAATAATAAATGACACTCTGAATTAACTTTTAACGTTTTAAAAAAAAAAATTAAAAAAAAACAAAAACAAAATTTGCTGCAGTGCATTTCCCACTTCCAGGCTGATCTACAGTACAAATGTCACAATGCCAAGTTAATTCCGCATGTGTCAACCAGCTAAATCTGCAGGGGGTTGAATACAACTTGTAGGCACTGTAAAAGAAGGAGCTGCTGTCACCTGACAGTTCCTCTGTTTCCCCTATAAGAGAAGGAGCTGCTGTCACCTGTCAGTTACTTCGTTTCCTATAAGAGAAGGAGCTGCTGTCACCTGTCAGTTCCTCTGTTTCCCTATAAGAGAAGGAGCGGCTGTCACCTGTCAGTTCCTCTGTTTCCCTATAAGAGAAGGAGCAGCTGTCACCTGACAGTTCCTCTGTTTCCCCTATAAGAGAAGGAGTGGCTGTCACCTGTCCGTTCCTCTGTTTCCCTATAAGAGAAGGAGCTGCTGTCACCTGACAGTTCCTCTGTTTCCCTATAAGAGAAGGAGCGGCTGTCACCTGTCAGTTCCTCTGTTTCCCTATAAGAGAAGGAGCAGCTGTCACCTGACAGTTCCTCTGTTTCCCCTATAAGAGAAGGAGTGGCTGTCACCTGTCCGTTCCTCTGTTTCCCTATAAGAGAAGGAGTGTCTGTCACCTGACAGTTACTCTGTTTCCTATAATAGAAGGAGCTGCTGTCACCTATTAGTTCCTCTGTTTCTTATAAGAGAAGGAGAGGCTGTCACCTGTCAGTTACTCTGTTTCCCTATAAGAGAAGGAGCGGCTGTCACCTGTCAGTTACTCTGTTTCTTATAAGAGAAGGAGCTGCTGTCACCTGTCAGTTCCTCTGTTTCCTTCTAAGAGAAGGAGCTGCTGTCACCTGTCAGTTCCTCTGTTTCCCTATAAGAGAAGGAGCGTCTGTCACCTATCAGTTCCTCTGTTTCCCTATAAGAGAAGGAGCGGCTGTCACCTGTCAGTTACTCTGTTTCCTATAAGAGAAGGAGCTGCTGTCACCTATTAGTTCCTTTGTTTCTTATAAGAGAAGGAGCGGCTGTCACCTGTCAGTTACTCTGTTTCCCTATAAGAGAAGGAGCGGCTGTCACCTGTCAGTTCCTCTGTTTCTTATAAGAGAAGGAGCGGCTGTCACCTGTCAGTTACTTCGTTTCCGATAAGAGAAGGAGCGTCTGTCACCTGTCAGTTCCTCTGTTTCCCTGTAAGAGAAGGAGTGGCTGTCACCTGTCAGTTCCTCTGTTTCCTATAAGAGAAGGAGCAGCTGTCACCTGTCAGTTCCTCTGTTTCCCTATAAGAGAAGGAGCAGCTGTCACCTGTCAGTTCCTCTGTTTCCCCTAAAAGAGAAGGAGCTGCTGTCACCTGTCAGTTACTTTGTTTCCTATAAGAGAAGGAGCGGCTGTCACCTGTCAGTTCCTCTGTTTCCTATAAAAGAAGGAGCGGCTGTCACCTGACAGTTCCTCTGTTTCCTATAAGAGAAGGAGCGGCTGTCACCTGTCAGTTCCTCTGTTTCCATATAAGAGAAGGAGCGGCTGTCACCTGACAGTTCCTCTGTTTCTCTATAAGAGAAGGAGCTGCTGTCACCTGTCAGTTACTTTGTTTCCTATAAGAGAAGGAGCGGCTGTCACCTGTCAGTTCCTCTGTTTCCCTGTAAGAGAAGGAGCGGCTGTCACCTGTCAGTTCCTCTGTTTCCTATAAGAGAAGGAGCGGCTGTCACCTGTCAGTTCCTCTGTTTCCATATAAGAGAAGGAGCGGCTGTCACCTGTCAGTTCCTCTGTTTCCCTATAAGAGAAGGAGCGGCTGTTACCTGTCAGTTCCTCTGTTTCCCTATAAGAGAAGGAGCTGCTCTCACCTGTCAGTTCCTCTGTTTCCTATAAGAGAAGGAGCGGCTGTCACCTGTCAGTTCCTCTGTTTCCATATAAGAGAAGGAGCAGCTGTCACCTGTCAGTTCCTCTGTTTCCCTATAAGAGAAGGAGCGGCTGTCACCTGTCAGTTCCTCTGTTTCCCTATAAGAGAAGGAGCGGCTGTCACCTGACAGTTCCTCTGTTTCCCCTATAAGAGAAGGAGCTGCTGTCACCTGACAGTTACTTTGTTTCCTATAAGAGAAGGAGCGGCTGTCACCTGTCAGTTCCTCTGTTTCCTATAAGAGAAGGAGCGGCTGTCACCTGACAGTTCCTCTGTTTCCCTGTAAGAGAAGGAGCGGCTGTCACCTGTCAGTTACTCTGTTTCCTATAAGAGAAGGAGCGGCTGTCACCTGTCAGATCCTCTGTTTCCTATAAGAGAAGGAGCGGCTGTCACCTGTCAGTTCCTCTGTTTCCCTATAAGAGAAGGAGCGGCTGTCACCTGTCAGTTACTCTGTTTCCTATAAGAGAAGGAGCTGCTGTCACCTATTAGTTCCTTTGTTTCTTATAAGAGAAGGAGCGGCTGTCACCTGTCAGTTACTCTGTTTCCCTATAAGAGAAGGAGGGGCTGTCACCTGTCAGTTCCTCTGTTTCTTATAAGAGAAGGAGTGGCTGTCACCTGTAAGTTACTTCGTTTCCTATAAGAGAAGGAGCGGCTGTCACCTGTCAGTTCCTCTGTTTCCCTGTAAGAGAAGGAGCAGCTGTCACCTGTCAGTTCCTCTGTTTCCTATAAGAGAAGGAGCGGCTGTCACCTGTCAGTTCCTTTGTTTCCATATAAGAGAAGGAGCGGCTGTCACCTGTCAGTTCCTCTGTTTCCCTATAAGAGAAGGAGCGGCTGTCACCTGTCAGTTCCTCTGTTTCCCTATAAGAGAAGGAGCGGCTGTCACCTGACAGTTCCTCTGTTTCCCCTATAAGAGAAGGAGCTGCTGTCACCTGTCAGTTACTTTGTTTCCTATAAGAGAAGGAGCGGCTGTCACCTGTCAGTTCCTCTGTTTCCTATAAGAGAAGGAGCGGCTGTCACCTGTCAGGTCCTCTGTTTCCCTGTAAGAGAAGGAGCGGCTGTCACCTGTCAGTTCCTCTGTTTCCCTATAAGAGAAGGAGCGGCTGTCACCTGTCAGTTCCTCTGTTTCCATATAAGAGAAGGAGCAGCTGTCACCTGTCAGTTCCTCTGTTTCCCTATAAGAGAAGGAGCGGCTGTCACCTGTCAGTTCCTCTGTTTCCCCTATAAGAGAAGGAGCTGCTGTCACCTGTCAGTTACTTTGTTTCCTATAAGAGAAGGAGCGGCTGTCACCTGTCAGTTCCTCTGTTTCCTATAAGAGAAGGAGCGGCTGTCACCTGTCAGTTCCTCTGTTTCCTATAAGAGAAGGAGCGGCTGTCACCTGTCAGTTCCTCTGTTTCCCTATAAGAGAAGGAGCGGCTGTCACCTGTCAGTTCCTCTGTTTACCTATAAGAGAAGGAGCGGCTGTCACCTGACAGTTCCTCTGTTTCCCCTATAAGAGAAGGAGCTGCTGTCACCTGTCAGTTACTTTGTTTCCTATAAGAGAAGGAGCGGCTGTCACCTGACAGTTCCCCTGTTTCCCCTATAAGAGAAGGAGCTGCTGTCACCTGTCAGTTACTTTGTTTCCTATAAGAGAAGGAGCGGCTGTCACCTGTCAGTTCCTCGGTTTCCATATAAGAGAAGGAGCGGCTGTCACCTGACAGTTCCTCTGTTTCCCTATAAGAGAAGGAGCTGCTGTCACCTGTCAGTTACTTTGTTTCCTATAAGAGAAGGAGCGGCTGTCACCTGTCAGTTCCTCTGTTTCCTATAAGAGAAGGAGCGGCTGTCACCTGTCAGTTCCTCTGTTTCCCTGTAAGAGAAGGAGCGGCTGTCACCTGTCAGTTCCTCTGTTTCCTATAAGAGAAGGAGCGGCTGTCACCTGTCAGTTCCTCTGTTTCCATATAAGAGAAGGAGCGGCTGTCACCTGTCAGTTCCTCTGTTTCCCTATAAGCGAAGGAGCGGCTGTCACCTGTCAGTTCCTCTGTTTCCCTATAAGAGAAGGAGCGGCTGTCACCTGTCAGTTCCTCTGTTTCCCTATAAGCGAAGGAGCGGCTGTCACCTGTCAGTTCCTCTGTTTCCCTATAAGAGAAGGAGCGGCTGTCACCTGTCAGTTCCTCTGTTTCCTATAAGAGAAGGAGCGGCTGTCACCTGACAGTTCCTCTGTTTCCCTGTAAGAGAAGGAGCGGCTGTCACCTGTCAGTTACTCTGTTTCCTATAAGAGAAGGAGCGGCTGTCACCTGTCAGATCCTCTGTTTCCTATAAGAGAAGGAGCGGCTGTCACCTGTCAGTTCCTCTGTTTCCCTATAAGCGAAGGAGCGGCTGTCACCTGTCAGTTCCTCTGTTTCCCTATAAGAGAAGGAGCGGCTGTCACCTGTCAGTTCCTCTGTTTCCCTATAAGCGAAGGAGCGGCTGTCACCTGTCAGTTCCTCTGTTTCCCTATAAGAGAAGGAGCGGCTGTCACCTGTCAGTTCCTCTGTTTCCTATAAGAGAAGGAGCGGCTGTCACCTGACAGTTCCTCTGTTTCCCTGTAAGAGAAGGAGCGGCTGTCACCTGTCAGTTACTCTGTTTCCTATAAGAGAAGGAGCGGCTGTCACCTGTCAGATCCTCTGTTTCCTATAAGAGAAGGAGCGGCTGTCACCTGTCAGTTCCTCTGTTTCCCTATAAGAGAAGGAGCGGCTGTCACCTGTCAGTTACTCTGTTTCCTATAAGAGAAGGAGCTGCTGTCACCTATTAGTTCCTTTGTTTCTTATAAGAGAAGGAGCGGCTGTCACCTGTCAGTTACTCTGTTTCCCTATAAGAGAAGGAGCGGCTGTCACCTGTCAGTTCCTCTGTTTCTTATAAGAGAAGGAGTGGCTGTCACCTGTAAGTTACTTCGTTTCCTATAAGAGAAGGAGCGGCTGTCACCTGTCTGTTCCTCTGTTTCCCTGTAAGAGAAGGAGCAGCTGTCACCTGTCAGTTCCTCTGTTTCCTATAAGAGAAAGAGCGGCTGTCACCTGTCAGTTCCTTTGTTTCCATATAAGAGAAGGAGCGGCTGTCACCTGTCAGTTCCTCTGTTTCCCTATAAGAGAAGGAGCGGCTGTCACCTGTCAGTTCCTCTGTTTCCCTATAAGAGAAGGAGCGGCTGTCACCTGACAGTTCCTCTGTTTCCCCTATAAGAGAAGGAGCTGCTGTCACCTGTCAGTTACTTTGTTTCCTATAAGAGAAGGAGCGGCTGTCACCTGTCAGTTCCTCTGTTTCCTATAAGAGAAGGAGCGGCTGTCACCTGTCAGGTCCTCTGTTTGCCTGTAAGAGAAGGAGCGGCTGTCACCTGTCAGTTCCTCTGTTTCCCTATAAGAGAAGGAGCGGCTGTCACCTGTCAGTTCCTCTGTTTCCATATAAGAGAAGGAGCAGCTGTCACCTGTCAGTTCCTCTGTTTCCCTATAAGAGAAGGAGCGGCTGTCACCTGTCAGTTCCTCTGTTTCCCCTATAAGAGAAGGAGCTGCTGTCACCTGTCAGTTACTTTGTTTCCTATAAGAGAAGGAGCGGCTGTCACCTGTCAGGTCCTCTGTTTCCCTGTAAGAGAAGGAGCGGCTGTCACCTGTCAGTTCCTCTGTTTCCCTATAAGAGAAGGAGCGGCTGTCACCTGTCAGTTCCTCTGTTTCCCTATAAGAGAAGGAGCGGCTGTCACCTGTCAGTTCCTCTGTTTACCTATAAGAGAAGGAGCGGCTGTCACCTGACAGTTCCTCTGTTTCCCCTATAAGAGAAGGAGCTGCTGTCACCTGTCAGTTACTTTGTTTCCTATAAGAGAAGGAGCGGCTGTCACCTGACAGTTCCTCTGTTTCCCCTATAAGAGAAGGAGCGGCTGTCACCTGTCAGTTACTCTGTTTCCTATAAGAGAAGGAGCTGCTGTCACCTATTAGTTCCTTTGTTTCTTATAAGAGAAGGAGCGGCTGTCACCTGTCAGTTACTCTGTTTCCCTATAAGAGAAGGAGCGGCTGTCACCTGTCAGTTCCTCTGTTTCTTATAAGAGAAGGAGTGGCTGTCACCTGTAAGTTACTTCGTTTCCTATAAGAGAAGGAGCGGCTGTCACCTGTCAGTTCCTCTGTTTCCCTGTAAGAGAAGGAGCAGCTGTCACCTGTCAGTTCCTCTGTTTCCTATAAGAGAAGGAGCGGCTGTCACCTGACAGTTCCTCGGTTTCCCTATAAGAGAAGGAGCGGCTGTCACCTGTCAGTTCCTCTGTTTCCCTATAAGAGAAGGAGCGGCTGTCACCTGACAGTTCCTCTGTTTCCCCTATAAGAGAAGGAGCTGCTGTCACCTGACAGTTACTTTGTTTCCTATAAGAGAAGGAGCGGCTGTCACCTGTCAGTTCCTCTGTTTCCCTGTAAGAGAAGGAGCGGCCGTCACCTGTCAGTTCCTCGGTTTCCATATAAGAGAAGGAGCGGCTGTCACCTGACAGTTCCTCTGTTTCCCTATAAGAGAAGGAGCTGCTGTCACCTGTCAGTTACTTTGTTTCCTATAAGAGAAGGAGCGGCTGTCACCTGTCAGTTCCTCTGTTTCCTATAAGAGAAGGAGCGGCTGTCACCTGTCAGTTCCTCTGTTTCCATATAAGAGAAGGAGCGGCTGTCACCTGTCAGTTCCTCGGTTTCCCTATAAGAGAAGGAGCGGCTGTCACCTGTCAGTTCCTCTGTTTCCCTATAAGAGAAGGAGCGGCTGTCACCTGACAGTTCCTCTGTTTCCCCTATAAGAGAAGGAGCTGCTGTCACCTGACAGTTACTTTGTTTCCTATAAGAGAAGGAGCGGCTGTCACCTGTCAGTTCCTCTGTTTCCCTGTAAGAGAAGGAGCGGCTGTCACCTGTCAGTTCCTCTGTTTCCTATAAGAGAAGGAGCGGCTGTCACCTGTCAGTTCCTCTGTTTCCATATAAGAGAAGGAGCTGCTGTCACCTGTCAGTTCCTCTGTTTCCCTATAAGAGAAGGAGCTGCTGTCACCTGACAGTTCCTCTGTTTCCCCTATAAGAGAAGGAGCTGCTGTCACCTGTCAGTTACTTTGTTTCCTATCAGAGAAGGAGCGGCTGTCACATGTCAGTTCCTCTGTTTCCCTATAAGAGAAGGAGCGGCTGTCACCTGTCAGTTCCTCTGTTTCCCTATAAGAGAAGGAGCGGCTGTCACCTGACAGTTCCTTTGTTTCCCCTATAAGAGAAGGAGCTGCTGTCACCTGTCAGTTCCTCTGTTTCCCTATAAGAGAAGGAGCGGCTGTCACCTGTCAGTTCCTCTGTTTCCCTATAAGAGAAGGAGCTGCTGTCACCTGTCAGTTCCTCTGTTTCCCTATAAGAGAAGGAGCGGCTGTCACCTGTCAGTTCCTCTGTTTCCCTATAAGAGAAGGAGCGGCTGTCACCTGACAGTTCCTCTGTTTCCCCTATAAGAGAAGGAGCTGCTGTCACCTGTCAGTTCCTCTGTTTCCCTATAAGAGAAGGAGCGGCTGTCACCTGACAGTTCCTCTGTTTCCCTATAAGAGAAGGAGAGGCTGTCACCTGTCAGTTACTCTATTTCCCTATAAGAGAAGGAGTGTCTGTCACCTGACAGTTCCTCTGTTTCCCCTATAAGAGAAGGAGCTGCTGTCACCTGTCAGTTCCTCTGTTTCCCTATAAGAGAAGGAGCTGCTGTCACCTGACAGTTACTTCATATCCTATAAGAGAAGGAGCGGCTGTCACCTGTCAGTTCCTCTGTTTCCCTATAAGAGAAGGAGCGGCTGTCACCTGTCAGTTCCTCTGTTTCCCTATAAGAGAAGCAGTGGCTGTCACCTGACAGTTCCTCTGTTTCCCTATAAGAGAAGGAGAGGCTGTCACCTGTCAGTTCCTCTGTTTCCCTATAAGAGAAGGAGCGGCTGTCACCTGTCAGTTCCTCTGTTTCCCTATAAGAGAAGGAGCGGCTGTCACCTGACAGTTCCTCTGTTTCCCCTATAAGAGAAGGAGCTGCTGTCACCTGTCAGTTACTTTGTTTCCTATAAGAGAAGGAGCGGCTGTCACCTGTCAGTTCCTCTGTTTCCTATAAGAGAAGGAGCGGCTGTCACCTGTCAGGTCCTCTGTTTCCCTGTAAGAGAAGGAGCGGCTGTCACCTGTCAGTTCCTCTGTTTCCCTATAAGAGAAGGAGCGGCTGTCACCTGTCAGTTCCTCTGTTTCCATATAAGAGAAGGAGCAGCTGTCACCTGTCAGTTCCTCTGTTTCCCTATAAGAGAAGGAGCGGCTGTCACCTGTCAGTTCCTCTGTTTCCCCTATAAGAGAAGGAGCTGCTGTCACCTGTCAGTTACTTTGTTTCCTATAAGAGAAGGAGCGGCTGTCACCTGTCAGTTCCTCTGTTTCCTATAAGAGAAGGAGCGTCTGTCACCTGTCAGTTCCTCTGTTTCCTATAAGAGAAGGAGCGGCTGTCACCTGTCAGTTCCTCTGTTTCCATATAAGAGAAGGAGCGGCTGTCACCTGTCAGTTCCTCTGTTTACCTATAAGAGAAGGAGCGGCTGTCACCTGACAGTTCCTCTGTTTCCCCTTTAAGAGAAGGAGCTGCTGTCACCTGTCAGTTACTTTGTTTCCTATAAGAGAAGGAGCGGCTGTCACCTGACAGTTCCTCTGTTTCCCCTATAAGAGAAGGAGCTGCTGTCACCTGTCAGTTACTTTGTTTCCTTTAAGAGAAGGAGCGGCTGTCACCTGTCAGTTCCTCTGTTTCCTATAAGAGAAGGAGCGGCTGTCACCTGTCAGTTCCTCTGTTTCCCTGTAAGAGAAGGAGCGGCTGTCACCTGTCAGTTCCTCTGTTTCCTATAAGAGAAGGAGCGGCTGTCACCTGTTAGTTCCTCTGTTTCCATATAAGAGAAGGAGCGGCTGTCACCTGTCAGTTCCTCTGTTTCCCTATAAGCGAAGGAGCGGCTGTCACCTGTCAGTTCCTCTGTTTCCCTATAAGAGAAGGAGCGACTGTCACCTGTCAGTTCCTCTGTTTCCATATAAAAGAAGGAGCTGCTGTCACCTGACAGTTCCTCTGTTTCCCCTATAAGAGAAGGAGCTGCTGTCACCTGTCAGTTACTTCGTTTCCTATAAGAGAAGGAGTGGCTGTCACCTGTCAGTTCCTCTGTTTCCCTATAAGAGAAGGAGCTGCTGTCACCTGACAGTTCCTCTGTTTCCCTATAAGAGAAGGAGCTGCTGTCACCTGTCAGTTCTTCTGTTTTCCTATAAGAGAAGGAGCGGCTGTCACCTGTCAGTTACTCTGTTTCCCTATAAGAGAAGGAGCTGCTGTCACCTAATAGTTCCTTTGTTTCTTATAAGAGAAGGAGCGGCTGTCACCTGTCAGTTCCTCTATTTCCCTATAAGAGAAGGAGCGTCTGTCACCTGACAGTTCCTCTGTTACCCCTATAAGAGAAGGAGCGGCTGTCACCTGTCAGTTCCTCTATTTCCCTATAAGAGAAGGAGCGGCTGTCACCTGACAGTTCCTCTGTTTCCCTATAAGAGAAGGAGAGGCTGTCACCTGTCAGTTCCTCTGTTTCTTATAAGACAAGGAGCGGCTGTCACCTGTCAGTTCCTCTGTTTCCATATAAGAGAAGGAGCAGCTGTCACCTGTCAGTTCCTCTGTTTCCCTATAAGAGAAGGAGCGGCTGTCACCTGTCAGTTCCTCTGTTTCCCTATAAGAGAAGGAGCGGCTATCACCTGACAGTTCCTCTGTTTCCCCTATAAGAGAAGGAGCTGCTGTCACCTGACAGTTACTTTGTTTCCTATAAGAGAAGGAGCGGCTGTCACCTGTCAGTTCCTCTGTTTCCATATAAGAGAAGGAGCGGCTGTCACCTGTCAGTTCCTCTGTTTCCCTATAAGCGAAGGAGCGGCTGTCACCTGTCAGTTCCTCTGTTTCCCTATAAGAGAAGGAGCGACTGTCACCTGTCAGTTCCTCTGTTTCCATATAAAAGAAGGAGCTGCTGTCACCTGACAGTTCCTCTGTTTCCCCTATAAGAGAAGGAGCTGCTGTCACCTGTCAGTTACTTCGTTTCCTATAAGAGAAGGAGTGGCTGTCACCTGTCAGTTCCTCTGTTTCCCTATAAGAGAATGAGCTGCTGTCACCTGACAGTTCCTCTGTTTCCCTATAAGAGAAGGAGCTGCTGTCACCTGTCAGTTCTTCTGTTTTCCTATAAGAGAAGGAGTGGCTGTCACCTGTCAGTTACTCTGTTTCCCTATAAGAGAAGGAGCTGCTGTCACCTAATAGTTCCTTTGTTTCTTATAAGAGAAGGAGCGGCTGTCACCTGTCAGTTCCTCTATTTCCCTATAAGAGAAGGAGCGTCTGTCACCTGACAGTTCCTCTGTTACCCCTATAAGAGAAGGAGCGGCTGTCACCTGTCAGTTCCTCTATTTCCCTATAAGAGAAGGAGCGGCTGTCACCTGACAGTTCCTCTGTTTCCCTATAAGAGAAGGAGAGGCTGTCACCTGTCAGTTCCTCTGTTTCTTATAAGAGAAGGAGCGGCTGTCACCTGTCAGTTCCTCTGTTTCCATATAAGAGAAGGAACAGCTGTCACCTGTCAGTTCCTCTGTTTCCCTATAAGAGAAGGAGCGGCTGTCACCTGTCAGTTCCTCTGTTTCCCTATAAGAGAAGGAGCGGCTGTCACCTGACAGTTCCTCTGTTTCCCCTATAAGAGAAGGAGCTGCTGTCACCTGACAGTTACTTTGTTTCCTATAAGAGAAGGAGCGGCTGTCACCTGTCAGTTCCTCTGTTTCCTATAAGAGAAGGAGCGTCTGTCACCTGACAGTTCCTCTGTTTCCCTGTAAGAGAAGGAGCGGCTGTCACCTGTCAGTTACTCTGTTTCCTATAAGAGAAGGAGCGGCTGTCACCTGTCAGTTCCTCTGTTTCCCTATAAGAGAAGGAGCGGCTGTCACCTGTCAGTTACTCTGTTTCCTATAAGAGAAGGAGCTGCTGTCACCTATTAGTTCCTTTGTTTCTTATAAGAGAAGGAGAGGCTGTCACCTGACAGTTCCTCTGTTTCCCTATAAGAGAAGGAGAGGCTGTCACCTGTCAGTTCCTCTGTTTCTTATAAGAGAAGGAGCGATTGTCACCTGTCAGTTACTTAGTTTCTTATAAGAGAAGGAGCGGCTGTCACCTGTCAGTTCCTCTGTTTCCCTATAAGAGAAGGAGCGGCTGTCACCTGTCAGTTCCTCTGTTTCCCTATAAGAGAAGGAGCGTCTGTCACCTGACAGTTCCTCTGTTTCCCCTATAAGAGAAGGAGCTGCTGTCACCTGTCAGTTCCTCTGTTTCCCTATAAGAGAAGGAGCTGCTGTCACCTGACAGTTACTTCGTTTCCTATAAGAGAAGGAGCGGCTGTCACCTGTCAGTTCCTCTGTTTCCCTATAAGAGAAGGAGCGGCTGTCACCTGTCAGTTCCTCTGTTTCCCTATAAGAGAAGGAGTGGCTGTCACCTGACAGTTCCTCTGTTTCCCTATAAGAGAAGGAGCGTCTGTCACCTGACAGTTCCTCTGTTTCCCCTATAAGAGAAGGAGCTGCTGTCACCTGTCAGTTCCTCTGTTTCCCTATAAGAGAAGGACCTGCTGTCACCTGACAGTTACTTCGTTTCCTATAAGAGAAGGAGCTGCTGTCACCTGTCAGTTCCTCTGTTTCCCTATAAGAGAAGGAGCGGCTGTCACCTGTCAGTTCCTCTGTTTCCCTATAAGAGAAGGAGAGGCTGTCACCTGTCAGTTCCTCTGTTTCTTATAAGAGAAGGAGCGGCTGTCACCTGTCAGTTCCTCTGTTTCCCTATAAGAGAAGGAGAGGCTGTCACCTGTCAGTTCCTCTGTTTCTTATAAGAGAAGGAGTGGCTGTCACCTGTCAGTTCCTCTGTTTCCATATAAGAGAAGGAGCGGCTGTCACCTGTCAGTTCCTCTGTTTCCCTATAAGAGAAGGAGCGGCTGTCACCTGTCAGTTCCTCTGTTTCCCTATAAGAGAAGGAGCGACTGTCACCTGTCAGTTCCTCTGTTTCCATATAAAAGAAGGAGCTGCTGTCACCTGACAGTTCCTCTGTTTCCCCTATAAGAGAAGGAGCTGCTGTCACCTGTCAGTTACTTCGTTTCCTATAAGAGAAGGAGTGGCTGTCACCTGTCAGTTCCTCTGTTTCCCTATAAGAGAAGGAGCTGCTGTCACCTGACAGTTCCTCTGTTTCCCTATAAGAGAAGGAGCTGCTGTCACCTGACAGTTCCTCTGTTTCCCTATAAGAGAAGGAGCGGCTGTCACCTGTCAGTTCCTCTGTTTCCCTATAAGAGAAGGAGCGGCTGTCACCTGTCAGTTACTCTGTTTCCCTATAAGAGAAGGAGCTGCTGTCACCTAATAGTTCCTTTGTTTCTTATAAGAGACGGAGCTGCTGTCACCTGTCAGTTCCTCTATTTCCCTATAAGAGAAGGAGCGTCTGTCACCTGACAGTTCCTCTGTTTCCCCTATAAGAGAAGGAGCGGCTGTCACCTGTCAGTTCCTCTATTTCCCTATAAGAGAAGGAGCGGCTGTCACCTGTCAGTTCCTCTGTTTCTTATAAGAGAAGGAGCGGCTGTCACCTGTCAGTTCCTCTGTTTCCATATAAGAGAAGGAGCGGCTGTCACCTGTCAGTTCCTCTGTTTCCCTATAAGAGAAGGAGCGGCTGTCACCTGTCAGTTCCTCTGTTTCCCTATAAGAGAAGGAGCGACTGTCACCTGTCAGTTCCTCTGTTTCCATATAAAAGAAAGAGCTGCTGTCACCTGACAGTTCCTCTGTTTCCCCTATAAGAGAAGGAGCTGCTGTCACCTGTCAGTTACTTCGTTTCCTATAAGAGAAGGAGTGGCTGTCACCTGTCAGTTCCTCTGTTTCCCTATAAGAGAAGGAGCGGCTGTCACCTGTCAGTTCCTCTATTTCCCTATAAGAGAAGGAGCGGCTGTCACCTGACAGTTCCTCTGTTTCCCTATAAGAGAAGGAGAGGCTGTCACCTGTTAGTTCCTCTGTTTCTTATAAGAGAAGGAGCGGTTGTCACCTGTCAGTTCCTCTGTTTCCATATAAGAGAAGGAGTGGCTGTCACCTGTCAGTTACTTTGTTTCCTATAAGAGAAGGAGCGGCTGTCACCTGTCAGTTCCTCTGTTTCCCTATAAGAGAAGGAGCGACTGTCACCTGTCAGTTCCTCTGTTTCCATATAAAAGAATGAGCTGCTGTCACCTGACAGTTCCTCTGTTTCCCCTATAAGAGAAGGAGCTGCTGTCACCTGTCAGTTACTTCGCTTCCTATAAGAGAAGGAGCGTCTGTCACCTGTCAGTTCCTCTGTTTCCCTGTAAGAGAAGGAGTGGCTGTCACCTGTCAGTTCCTCTGTTTCCTATAAGAGAAGGAGCGGCTGTCACCTGTCAGTTCCTTTGTTTCCATATAAGAGAAGGAGCGGCTGTCACCTGTCAGTTCCTCTGTTTCCCTATAAGAGAAGGAGCGGCTGTCACCTGTCAGTTCCTCTGTTTCCCTATAAGAGAAGGAGCGGCTGTCACCTGACAGTTCCTCTGTTTCCCCTATAAGAGAAGGAGCTGCTGTCACCTGTCAGTTACTTTGTTTCCTATAAGAGAAGGAGCGGCTGTCACCTGTCAGTTCCTCTGTTTCCTATAAGAGAAGGAGCGGCTGTCACCTGTCAGGTCCTCTGTTTCCCTGTAAGAGAAGGAGCGGCTGTCACCTGTCAGTTCCTCTGTTTCCTATAAGAGAAGGAGCTGCTGTCACCTGTCAGTTCCTCTGTTTCCATATAAGAGAAGGAGCAGCTGTCACCTGTCAGTTCCTCTGTTTCCCTATAAGAGAAGGAGCGGCTGTCACCTGTCAGTTACTCTGTTTCCCCTATAAGAGAAGGAGCTGCTGTCACCTGTCAGTTACTTTGTTTCCTATAAGAGAAGGAGCGGCTGTCACCTGTCAGTTCCTCTGTTTCCTATAAAAGAAGGAGCGGCTGTCACCTGACAGTTCCTCTGTTTCCTATAAGAGAAGGAGCGGCTGTCACCTGTCAGTTCCTCTGTTTCCATATAAGAGAAGGAGCGGCTGTCACCTGACAGTTCCTCTGTTTCCCTATAAGAGAAGGAGCTGCTGTCACCTGTCAGTTACTTTGTTTCCTATAAGAGAAGGAGCGGCTGTCACCTGTCAGTTCCTCTGTTTCCATATAAGAGAAGGAGCGGCTGTCACCTGTCAGTTCCTCTGTTTCACTATAAGAGAAGGAGCGGCTGTTACCTGTCAGTTCCTCTGTTTCCCTATAAGAGAAGGAGGTGCTGTCACCTGTCAGTTCCTCTGTTTCCTATAAGAGAAGGAGCGGCTGTCACCTGTCAGTTCCTCTGTTTCCTATAAGAGAAGGAGCGGCTGTCACCTGTCAGTTCCTCTGTTTCCATATAAGAGAATTAGCGGCTGTCACCTGTCAGTTCCTCTGTTTCCCTATAAGCGAAGGAGCTGCTGTCACCTGTCAGTTCCTCTGTTTCCCTATAAGAGAAGGAGCGGCTGTCACCTGTCAGTTCCTCTGTTTCCTATAAGAGAAGGAGCGGCTGTCACCTGTCAGTTCCTCTGTTTCCATATAAGAGAAGGAGCAGCTGTCACCTGTCAGTTCCTCTGTTTCCCTATAAGAGAAGGAGCGGCTGTCACCTGTCAGTTCCTCTGTTTCCCTATAAGAGAAGGAGCGGCTGTCACCTGACAGTTCCTCTGTTTACCCTATAAGAGAAGGAGCTGCTGTCACCTGACAGTTACTTTGTTTCCTATAAGAGAAGGAGCGGCTGTCACCTGTCAGTTCCTCTGTTTCCTATAAGAGAAGGAGCGGCTGTCACCTGTCAGTTCCTCTGTTTCCCTGTAAGAGAAGGAGCGGCTGTCACCTGTCAGTTCCTCTGTTTCGTATAAGAGAAGGAGCGGCTGTCACCTGTCAGTTCCTCTGTTTCCATATAAGAGAAGGAGCTGCTGTCACATGTCAGTTCCTCTGTTTCCCTGTAAGAGAAGGAGCGGCTGTCACCTGACAGTTCCTCTGTTTCCCCTATAAGAGAAGGAGCTGCTGTCACCTGTCAGTTCCTCTGTTTCCCTATAAGAGAAGGAGCGGCTGTCACCTGTCAGTTCCTCTGTTTCCCTATAAGAGAAGGAGCTGCTGTCACCTGTCAGTTCCTCTGTTTCCCTATAAGAGAAGGAGCGGCTGTCACCTGTCAGTTCCTCTGTTTCCCTATAAGAGAAGGAGCGTCTGTCACCTGTCAGTTCCTCTGTTTCCCCTATAAGAGAAGGAGCTGCTGTCACCTGTCAGTTCCTCTGTTTCCCTATAAGAGAAGGAGCTGCTGTCACCTGTCAGTTCCTCTGTTTCCCTATAAGAGAAGGAGAGGCTGTCACCTGACAGTTCCTCTGTTTCCCTATAAGAGAAGGAGAGGCTGTCACCTGTCAGTTCCTCTGTTTCTTATAAGAGAAGGAGCGACTGTCACCTGTCAGTTTCTTCGTTTCCTATAAGAGAAGGAGCGGCTGTCACCTGTCAGTTCCTCTGTTTCCCTATAAGAGAAGGAGCGGCTGTCACCTGTCAGTTCCTCTGTTTCCCTATAAGAGAAGGAGCGGCTGTCACCTGTCAGTTCCTCTATTTCCCTATAAGAGAAGGAGCGTCTGTCACCTGACAGTTCCTCTGTTTCCCCTATAAGAGAAGGAGCTGCTGTCACCTGTCAGTTCCTCTGTTTCCCTATAAGAGAAGGAGCGGCTGTCACCTGTCAGTTCCTCTGTTTCCCTATAAGAGAAGGAGCGGCTGTCACCTGTCAGTTCCTCTGTTTCCCTATAAGAGAAGGAGAGGCTGTCACCTGACAGTTCCTCTGTTTCCCTATAAGAGAAGGAGAGGCTGTCACCTGTCAGTTCCTCTGTTTCTTATAAGAGAAGGAGCGATTGTCACCTGTCAGTTACTTCGTTTCCTATAAGAGAAGGAGCGGCTGTCACCTGTCAGTTCCTCTGTTTCCCTATAAGAGAAGGAGCGGCTGTCACCTGTCAGTTCCTCTGTTTCCCTATAAGAGAAGGAGCGGCTTTCACCTGTCAGTTCCTCTGTTTCCCCTATAAGAGAAGGAGCTGCTGTCACCTGTCAGTTCCTCTGTTTCCCTATAAGAGAAGGAGCTGCTGTCACCTGACAGTTACTTCGTTTCCTATAAGAGAAGGAGCGGCTGTCACCTGTCAGTTCCTCTGTTTCCCTATAAGAGAAGGAGCGGCTGTCACCTGTCAGTTCCTCTGTTTCCCTATAAGAGAAGGAGTGGCTGTCACCTGACAGTTCCTCTGTTTCCCTATAAGAGAAGGAGAGGCTGTCACCTGTCAGTTCCTCTGTTTCTTATAAGGGAAGGAGCGGCTGTCACCTGTCAGTTCCTCTGTTTCCATATAAGAGAAGGAGCGGCTGTCACCTGTCAGTTCCTCTGTTTCCCTATAAGAGAAGGAGCGGCTGTCACCTGTCAGTTCCTCTGTTTCCCTATAAGAGAAGGAGCGGCTGTCACCTGTCAGTTCCTCTGTTTCCATATAAGAGAAGGAGCGGCTGTCACCTGTCAGTTCCTCTGTTTCCCTATAAGAGAAGGAGTGGCTGTCACCTGTCAGTTCCTCTGTTTCCCTATAAGAGAAGGAGATGCTGTCACCTGACAGTTCCTCTGTTTCCCTATAAGAGAAGGAGCTGCTGTCACCTGTCAGTTCCTCTGTTTCCCTATAAGAGAAGGAGCGGCTGTCACCTGTCAGTTACTCTGTTTCCCTATTAGAGAAGGAGCTGCTGTCACCTAATAGTTCCTTTGTTTCTTATAAGAGAAGGAGCGGCTGTCACCTGTCAGTTCCTCTATTTCCCTATAAGAGAAGGAGCGTCTGTCACCTGACAGTTCCTCTGTTTCCCCTATAAGAGAAGGAGCGGCTGTCACCTGTCAGTTCCTCTATTTCCCTATAAGAGAAGGAGCGGCTGTCACCTGACAGTTCCTCTGTTTCCCTATAAGAGAAGGAGAGGCTGTCACCTGTCAGTTCCTCTGTTTCTTATAAGAGAAGGAGCGGCTGTCACCTGTCAGTTCCTCTGTTTCCATATAAGAGAAGGAGCGGCTGTCACCTGTCAGTTACTTCGTTTCCTATAAGAGAAGGAGCGGCTGTCACCTGTCAGTTCCTCTATTTCCCTATAAGAGAAGGAGAGGCTGTCACCTGTCAGTTCCTCTGTTTCCCTATAAGAGAAGGAGCGGCTGTCACCTGACAGTTCCTCTGTTTCCCCTATAAGAGAAGGAGCTGCTGTCACCTGTCAGTTACTTCGCTTCCTATAAGAGAAGGAGCGTCTGTCACCTGTCAGTTCCTCTGTTTCCCTGTAAGAGAAGGAGTGGCTGTCACCTGTCAGTTCCTCTGTTTCCTATAAGAGAAGGAGCGGCTGTCACCTGTCAGTTCCTTTGTTTCCATATAAGAGAAGGAGCGGCTGTCACCTGTCAGTTCCTCTGTTTCCCTATAAGAGAAGGAGCGGCTGTCACCTGTCAGTTCCTCTGTTTCCCTATAAGAGAAGGAGCGGCTGTCACCTGACAGTTCCTCTGTTTCCCCTATAAGAGAAGGAGCTGCTGTCACCTGTCAGTTACTTTGTTTCCTATAAGAGAAGGAGCGGCTGTCACCTGTCAGTTCCTCTGTTTCCTATAAGAGAAGGAGCGGCTGTCACCTGTCAGTTCCTCTGTTTCCCTGTAAGAGAAGGAGCGGCTGTCACCTGTCAGTTCCTCTGTTTCCTATAAGAGAAGGAGCTGCTGTCACCTGTCAGTTCCTCTGTTTCCATATAAGAGAAGGTGCAGCTGTCACCTGTCAGTTCCTCTGTTTCCCTATAAGAGAAGGAGCGGCTGTCACCTGTCAGTTCCTCTGTTTCCCCTATAAGAGAAGGAGCTGCTGTCACCTGTCAGTTACTTTGTTTCCTATAAGAGAAGGAGCGGCTGTCACCTGTCAGTTCCTCTGTTTCCTATAAAAGAAGGAGCGGCTGTCACCTGACAGTTCCTCTGTTTCCTATAAGAGAAGGAGCGGCTGTCACCTGTCAGTTCCTCTGTTTCCATATAAGAGAAGGAGCGGCTGTCACCTGACAGTTCCTCTGTTTCCCTATAAGAGAAGGAGCTGCTGTCACCTGTCAGTTACTTTGTTTCCATATAAAAGAATGAGCTGCTGTCACCTGACAGTTCCTCTGTTTCCCCTATAAGAGAAGGAGCTGCTGTCACCTGTCAGTTACTTCGCTTCCTATAAGAGAAGGAGCGTCTGTCACCTGTCAGTTCCTCTGTTTCCCTGTAAGAGAAGGAGTGGCTGTCACCTGTCAGTTCCTCTGTTTCCTATAAGAGAAGGAGCGGCTGTCACCTGTCAGTTCCTTTGTTTCCATATAAGAGAAGGAGCGGCTGTCACCTGTCAGTTCCTCTGTTTCCCTATAAGAGAAGGAGCGGCTGTCACCTGTCAGTTCCTCTGTTTCCCTATAAGAGAAGGAGCGGCTGTCACCTGACAGTTCCTCTGTTTCCCCTATAAGAGAAGGAGCTGCTGTCACCTGTCAGTTACTTTGTTTCCTATAAGAGAAGGAGCGGCTGTCACCTGTCAGTTCCTCTGTTTCCTATAAGAGAAGGAGCGGCTGTCACCTGTCAGTTCCTCTGTTTCCCTGTAAGAGAAGGAGCGGCTGTCACCTGTCAGTTCCTCTGTTTCCTATAAGAGAAGGAGCTGCTGTCACCTGTCAGTTCCTCTGTTTCCATATAAGAGAAGGTGCAGCTGTCACCTGTCAGTTCCTCTGTTTCCCTATAAGAGAAGGAGCGGCTGTCACCTGTCAGTTCCTCTGTTTCCCCTATAAGAGAAGGAGCTGCTGTCACCTGTCAGTTACTTTGTTTCCTATAAGAGAAGGAGCGGCTGTCACCTGTCAGTTCCTCTGTTTCCTATAAAAGAAGGAGCGGCTGTCACCTGACAGTTCCTCTGTTTCCTATAAGAGAAGGAGCGGCTGTCACCTGTCAGTTCCTCTGTTTCCATATAAGAGAAGGAGCGGCTGTCACCTGACAGTTCCTCTGTTTCCCTATAAGAGAAGGAGCTGCTGTCACCTGTCAGTTACTTTGTTTCCATATAAAAGAATGAGCTGCTGTCACCTGACAGTTCCTCTGTTTCCCCTATAAGAGAAGGAGCTGCTGTCACCTGTCAGTTACTTCGCTTCCTATAAGAGAAGGAGCGTCTGTCACCTGTCAGTTCCTCTGTTTCCCTGTAAGAGAAGGAGTGGCTGTCACCTGTCAGTTCCTCTGTTTCCTATAAGAGAAGGAGCGGCTGTCACCTGTCAGTTCCTTTGTTTCCATATAAGAGAAGGAGCGGCTGTCACCTGTCAGTTCCTCTGTTTCCCTATAAGAGAAGGAGCGGCTGTCACCTGTCAGTTCCTCTGTTTCCCTATAAGAGAAGGAGCGGCTGTCACCTGACAGTTCCTCTGTTTCCCCTATAAGAGAAGGAGCTGCTGTCACCTGTCAGTTACTTTGTTTCCTATAAGAGAAGGAGCGGCTGTCACCTGTCAGTTCCTCTGTTTCGTATAAGAGAAGGAGCGGCTGTCACCTGTCAGTTCCTCTGTTTCCCTGTAAGAGAAGGAGCAGCTGTCACCTGTCAGTTCCTCTGTTTCCATATAAGAGAAGGAGCAGCTGTCACCTGTCAGTTCCTCTGTTTCCCTATAAGAGAAGGAGCGGCTGTCACCTGTCAGTTCCTCTGTTTCCCCTATAAGAGAAGGAGCTGCTGTCACCTGTCAGTTACTTTGTTTCCTATAAGAGAAGGAGCGGCTGTCACCTGTCAGTTCCTCTGTTTCCTATAAAAGAAGGAGCGGCTGTCACCTGACAGTTCCTCTGTTTCCTATAAGAGAAGGAGCGGCTGTCACCTGTCAGTTCCTCTGTTTCCATATAAGAGAAGGAGCGGCTGTCACCTGACAGTTCCTCTGTTTCCCTATAAGAGAAGGAGCTGCTGTCACCTGTCAGTTACTTTGTTTCCTATAAGAGAAGGAGCGGCTGTCACCTGTCAGTTCCTCTGTTTCCTATAAGAGAAGGAGCGGCTGTCACCTGTCAGTTCCTCTGTTTCCCTGTAAGAGAAGGAGCGGCTGTCACCTGTCAGTTCCTCTGTTTCCTATAAGAGAAGGAGCGGCTGTCACCTGTCAGTTCCTCTGTTTCCATATAAGAGAAGGAGCGGCTGTCACCTGTCAGTTCCTCTGTTTCCCTATAAGAGAAGGAGCGGCTGTTACCTGTCAGTTCCTCTGTTTCCCTATAAGAGAAGGAGCTGCTGTCACCTGTCAGTTCCTCTGTTTCCTATAAGAGAAGGAGCGGCTGTCACCTGTCAGTTCCTCTGTTTCCATATAAGAGAAGGAGCAGCTGTCACCTGTCAGTTCCTCTGTTTCCGTATAAGAGAAGGAGCGGCTGTCACCTGTCAGTTCCTCTGTTTCCCTATAAGAGAAGGAGCGGCTGTCACCTGACAGTTCCTCTGTTTCCCCTATAAGAGAAGGAGCTGCTGTCACCTGACAGTTACTTTGTTTCCTATAAGAGAAGGATCGGCTGTCACCTGTCAGTTCCTCTGTTTCCTATAAGAGAAGGAGCGGCTGTCACCTGACAGTTCCTCTGTTTCCCTGTAAGAGAAGGAGCGGCTGTCACCTGTCAGTTACTCTGTTTCCTATAAGAGAAGGAGCGGCTGTCACCTGTCAGTTCCTCTGTTTCCTATAAGAGAAGGAGCGGCTGTCACCTGTCAGTTCCTCTGTTTCCCTATAAGAGAAGGAGCGGCTGTCACCTGTCAGTTACTCTGTTTCCCTATAAGAGAAGGAGCGGCTGTCACCTGTCAGTTCCTCTGTTTCTTATAAGAGAAGGAGTGGCTGTCACCTGTAAGTTACTTCGTTTCCTATAAGAGAAGGAGCGGCTGTCACCTGTCAGTTCCTCTGTTTCCCTGTAAGAGAAGGAGCGGCTGTCACCTGTCAGTTCCTCTGTTTCCTATAAGAGAAGGAGCGGCTGTCACCTGTCAGTTCCTTTGTTTCCATATAAGGCAAGGAGCGGCTGTCACCTGTCAGTTCCTCTGTTTCCCTATAAGAGAAGGAGCGGCTGTCACCTGTCAGTTCCTCTGTTTCCCTATAAGAGAAGGAGCGGCTGTCACCTGACAGTTCCTCTGTTTCCCCTATAAGAGAAAGAGCTGCTGTCACCTGTCAGTTACTTTGTTTCCTATAAGAGAAGGAGCGGCTGTCACCTGTCAGTTCCTCTGTTTCCGATAAGAGAAGGAGCGGCTGTCACCTGTCAGGTCCTCTGTTTCCCTGTAAGAGAAGGAGCGGCTGTCACCTGTCAGTTCCTCTGTTTCCCTATAAGAGAAGGAGCGGCTGTCTCCTGTCAGTTCCTCTGTTTCCATATAAGAGAAGGAGCAGCTGTCAACTGTCAGTTCCTCTGTTTCCCTATAAGAGAAGGAGCGGCTGTCACCTGTCAGTTCCTCTGTTTCCCCTATAAGAGAAGGAGCTGCTGTCACCTGTCAGTTACTTTGTTTCCTATAAGAGAAGGAGCGGCTGTCACCTGTCAGTTCCTCTGTTTCCTATAAGAGAAGGAGCGGCTGTCACCTGTCAGTTCCTCTGTTTCCCTGTAAGAGAAGGAGCGACTGTCACCTGTCAGTTCCTCTGTTTCCTATAAGAGAAGGAGCGGCTGTCACCTGTCAGTTCCTTTGTTTCCCTATAAGAGAAGGAGCGGCTGTCACCTGTCAGTTCCTCTGTTTACCTATAAGAGAAGGAGCGGCTGTCACCTGACAGTTCCTCTGTTTCCCCTATAAGAGAAGGAGCTGCTGTCACCTGTCAGTTACTTTGTTTCCTATAAGAGAAGGAGCGGCTGTCACCTGACAGTTCCTCTGTTTCCCCTATAAGAGAAGGAGCTGCTGTCACCTGTCAGTTACTTTGTTTCCTATAAGAGAAGGAGCGGCTGTCACCTGTCAGTTCCTCGGTTTCCATATAAGAGAAGGAGCGGCTGTCACCTGACAGTTCCTCTGTTTCCCTATAAGAGAAGGAGCTGCTGTCACCTGTCAGTTACTTTGTTTCCTATAAGAGAAGGAGCGGCTGTCACCTGTCAGTTCCTCTGTTTCCTATAAGAGAAGGAGCGGCTGTCACCTGTCAGTTCCTCTGTTTCCCTATAAGCGAAGGAGCGGCTGTCACCTGTCAGTTCCTCTGTTTCCTATAAGAGAAGGAGCGGCTGTCACCTGTCAGTTCCTCTGTTTCCATATAAGAGAAGGAGCGGCTGTCACCTGTCAGTTCCTCTGTTTCCTATAAGAGAAGGAGCGGCTGTCACCTGTCAGTTCCTCTGTTTCCCTGTAAGAGAAGGAGCGGCTGTCACCTGTCAGTTCCTCTGTTTCCTATAAGAGAAGGAGCGGCTGTCACCTGTCAGTTCCTCTGTTTCCATATAAGAGAAGGAGCGGCTGTCACCTGTCAGTTCCTCTGTTTCCCTATAAGCGAAGGAGCGGCTGTCACCTGTCAGTTCCTCTGTTTCCCTATAAGAGAAGGAGCGGCTGTCACCTGTCAGTTCCTCTGTTTCCCTATAAGCGAAGGAGCGGCTGTCACCTGTCAGTTCCTCTGTTTCCCTGTAAGAGAAGGAGCGGCTGTAACCTGTCAGTTCCTCTGTTTCCATATAAGAGAAGGAGCAGCTGTCACCTGTCAGTTCCTCTGTTTCCCTATAAGAGAAGGAGCGGCTGTCACCTGTCAGTTCCTCTGTTTCCCCTATAAGAGAAGGAGCTGCTGTCACCTGTCAGTTCCTCTGTTTCCCTATAAGAGAAGGAGCTGCTGTCACCTGACAGTTACTTCGTTTCCTATAAGAGAAGGAGCGGCTGTCACCTGTCAGTTCCTCTGTTTCCTTATAAGAGAAGGAGCGGCTGTCACCTGTCAGTTCCTCTGTTTCCCTATAAGAGAAGGAGTGGCTGTCACCTGACAGTTCCTCTGTTTCCCTATAAGAGAAGGAGAGGCTGTCAGCTGTCAGTTCCTCTGTTTCTTATAAGAGAAGGAGCTGCTGTCACCTGTCAGTTCCTCTGTTTCCATATAAGAGAAGGTGCGGCTGTCACCTGTCAGTTCCTCTGTTTCCCTATAAGAGAAGGAGCGGCTGTCACCTGTCAGTTCCTCTGTTTCCCTATAAGAGAAGGAGCGGCTGTCACCTGTCAGTTCCTCTGTTTCCATATAAGAGAAGGAGCGGCTGTCACCTGTCAGTTCCTCTGTTTCCCTATAAGAGAAGGAGTGGCTGTCACCTGTCAGTTCCTCTGTTTCCCTATAAGAGAAGGAGCTGCTGTCACCTGACAGTTCCTCTGTTTCCCTATAAGAGAAGGAGCTGCTGTCACCTGTCAGTTCCTCTGTTTCCCTATAAGAGAAGGAGCGGCTGTCACCTAATAGTTCCTTTGTTTCTTATAAGAGAAGGAGCGGCTGTCACCTGTCAGTTCCTCTATTTCCCTATAAGAGAAGGAGCGTCTGTCACCTGACAGTTCCTCTGTTTCCCCTATAAGAGAAGGAGCGGCTGTCACCTGTCAGTTCCTCTATTTCCCTATAAGAGAAGGAGCGGCTGTCACCTGACAGTTCCTCTGTTTCCCTATAAGAGAAGGAGAGTCTGTCACCTGTCAGTTCCTCTGTTTCTTATAAGAGAAGGAGCGGCTGTCACCTGTCAGTTCCTCTGTTTCCATATAAGAGAAGGAGCGGCTGTCACCTGTCAGTTACTTCGTTTCCTATAAGAGAAGGAGCGGCTGTCACCTGTCAGTTCCTCTGTTTCCCTATAAGAGAAGGAGCGACTGTCACCTGTCAGTTCCTCTGTTTCCATATAAAAGAATGAGCTGCTGTCACCTGACAGTTCCTCTGTTTCCCCTATAAGAGAAGGAGCTGCTGTCACCTGTGAGTTACTTCGCTTCCTATAAGAGAAGGAGCGTCTGTCACCTGTCAGTTCCTTTGTTTCCATATAAGAGAAGGAGTGGCTGTCACCTGTCAGTTCCTCTGTTTCCTATAAGAGAAGGAGCGGCTGTCACCTGTCAGTTCCTTTGTTTCCATATAAGAGAAGGAGCGGCTGTCACCTGTCAGTTCCTCTGTTTCCCTATAAGAGAAGGAGCGTCTGTCACCTGTCAGTTCCTCTGTTTCCCTGTAAGAGAAGGAGTGGCTGTCACCTGTCAGTTCCTCTGTTTCCTATAAGAGAAGGAGCGGCTGTCACCTGTCAGTTCCTTTGTTTCCATATAAGAGAAGGAGCAGCTGTCACCTGTCAGTTCCTCTGTTTCCCTATAAGAGAAGGAGCGGCTGTCACCTGTCAGTTCCTCTGTTTCCCCTATAAGAGAAGGAGCTGCTGTCACCTGTCAGTTACTTTGTTTCCTATAAGAGAAGGAGCGGCTGTCACCTGTCAGTTCCTCTGTTTCCTATAAGAGAAGGAGCGGCTGTCACCTGTCAGTTCCTCTGTTTCCCTATAAGCGAAGGAGCGGCTGTCACCTGTCAGTTCCTCTGTTTCCTATAAGAGAAGGAGCGGCTGTCACCTGTCAGTTCCTCTGTTTCCATATAAGAGAAGGAGCGGCTGTCACCTGTCAGTTCCTCTGTTTCCTATAAGAGAAGGAGCGGCTGTCACCTGTCAGTTCCTCTGTTTCCCTGTAAGAGAAGGAGCGGCTGTCACCTGTCAGTTCCTCTGTTTCCTATAAGAGAAGGAGCGGCTGTCACCTGTCAGTTCCTCTGTTTCCATATAAGAGAAGGAGCGGCTGTCACCTGTCAGTTCATCTGTTTCCCTATAAGCGAAGGAGCGGCTGTCACCTGTCAGTTCCTCTGTTTCCCTATAAGAGAAGGAGCGGCTGTCACCTGTCAGTTCCTCTGTTTCCCTATAAGCGAAGGAGCGGCTGTCACCTGTCAGTTCCTCTGTTTCCCTATAAGAGAAGGAGCGGCTGTAACCTGTCAGTTCCTCTGTTTCCATATAAGAGAAGGAGCAGCTGTCACCTGTCAGTTCCTCTGTTTCCCTATAAGAGAAGGAGCGGCTGTCACCTGTCAGTTCCTCTGTTTCCCCTATAAGAGAAGGAGCTGCTGTCACCTGTCAGTTCCTCTGTTTCCCTATAAGAGAAGGAGCTGCTGTCACCTGACAGTTACTTCGTTTCCTATAAGAGAAGGAGCGGCTGTCACCTGTCAGTTCCTCTGTTTCCCTATAAGAGAAGGAGCGGCTGTCACCTGTCAGTTCCTCTGTTTCCCTATAAGAGGAGTGGCTGTCACCTGACAGTTCCTCTGTTTCCCCTATAAGAGAAGGAGCTGCTGTCACCTGACAGTTACTTTGTTTCCTATAAGAGAAGGATCGGCTGTCACCTGTCAGTTCCTCTGTTTCCTATAAGAGAAGGAGCGGCTGTCACCTGACAGTTCCTCTGTTTCCCTGTAAGAGAAGGAGCGGCTGTCACCTGTCAGTTACTCTGTTTCCTATAAGAGAAGGAGCGGCTGTCACCTGTCAGTTCCTCTGTTTCCTATAAGAGAAGGAGCGGCTGTCACCTGTCAGTTCCTCTGTTTCCCTATAAGAGAAGGAGCGGCTGTCACCTGTCAGTTACTCTGTTTCCCTATAAGAGAAGGAGCGGCTGTCACCTGTCAGTTCCTCTGTTTCTTATAAGAGAAGGAGTGGCTGTCACCTGTAAGTTACTTCGTTTCCTATAAGAGAAGGAGCGGCTGTCACCTGTCAGTTCCTCTGTTTCCCTGTAAGAGAAGGAGCGGCTGTCACCTGTCAGTTCCTCTGTTTCCTATAAGAGAAGGAGCGGCTGTCACCTGTCAGTTCCTTTGTTTCCATATAAGGCAAGGAGCGGCTGTCACCTGTCAGTTCCTCTGTTTCCCTATAAGAGAAGGAGCGGCTGTCACCTGTCAGTTCCTCTGTTTCCCTATAAGAGAAGGAGCGGCTGTCACCTGACAGTTCCTCTGTTTCCCCTATAAGAGAAAGAGCTGCTGTCACCTGTCAGTTACTTTGTTTCCTATAAGAGAAGGAGCGGCTGTCACCTGTCAGTTCCTCTGTTTCCGATAAGAGAAGGAGCGGCTGTCACCTGTCAGGTCCTCTGTTTCCCTGTAAGAGAAGGAGCGGCTGTCACCTGTCAGTTCCTCTGTTTCCCTATAAGAGAAGGAGCGGCTGTCTCCTGTCAGTTCCTCTGTTTCCATATAAGAGAAGGAGCAGCTGTCAACTGTCAGTTCCTCTGTTTCCCTATAAGAGAAGGAGCGGCTGTCACCTGTCAGTTCCTCTGTTTCCCCTATAAGAGAAGGAGCTGCTGTCACCTGTCAGTTACTTTGTTTCCTATAAGAGAAGGAGCGGCTGTCACCTGTCAGTTCCTCTGTTTCCTATAAGAGAAGGAGCGGCTGTCACCTGTCAGTTCCTCTGTTTCCCTGTAAGAGAAGGAGCGACTGTCACCTGTCAGTTCCTCTGTTTCCTATAAGAGAAGGAGCGGCTGTCACCTGTCAGTTCCTTTGTTTCCCTATAAGAGAAGGAGCGGCTGTCACCTGTCAGTTCCTCTGTTTACCTATAAGAGAAGGAGCGGCTGTCACCTGACAGTTCCTCTGTTTCCCCTATAAGAGAAGGAGCTGCTGTCACCTGTCAGTTACTTTGTTTCCTATAAGAGAAGGAGCGGCTGTCACCTGACAGTTCCTCTGTTTCCCCTATAAGAGAAGGAGCTGCTGTCACCTGTCAGTTACTTTGTTTCCTATAAGAGAAGGAGCGGCTGTCACCTGTCAGTTCCTCGGTTTCCATATAAGAGAAGGAGCGGCTGTCACCTGACAGTTCCTCTGTTTCCCTATAAGAGAAGGAGCTGCTGTCACCTGTCAGTTACTTTGTTTCCTATAAGAGAAGGAGCGGCTGTCACCTGTCAGTTCCTCTGTTTCCTATAAGAGAAGGAGCGGCTGTCACCTGTCAGTTCCTCTGTTTCCCTATAAGCGAAGGAGCGGCTGTCACCTGTCAGTTCCTCTGTTTCCTATAAGAGAAGGAGCGGCTGTCACCTGTCAGTTCCTCTGTTTCCATATAAGAGAAGGAGCGGCTGTCACCTGTCAGTTCCTCTGTTTCCTATAAGAGAAGGAGCGGCTGTCACCTGTCAGTTCCTCTGTTTCCCTGTAAGAGAAGGAGCGGCTGTCACCTGTCAGTTCCTCTGTTTCCTATAAGAGAAGGAGCGGCTGTCACCTGTCAGTTCCTCTGTTTCCATATAAGAGAAGGAGCGGCTGTCACCTGTCAGTTCCTCTGTTTCCCTATAAGCGAAGGAGCGGCTGTCACCTGTCAGTTCCTCTGTTTCCCTATAAGAGAAGGAGCGGCTGTCACCTGTCAGTTCCTCTGTTTCCCTATAAGCGAAGGAGCGGCTGTCACCTGTCAGTTCCTCTGTTTCCCTATAAGAGAAGGAGCGGCTGTAACCTGTCAGTTCCTCTGTTTCCATATAAGAGAAGGAGCAGCTGTCACCTGTCAGTTCCTCTGTTTCCCTATAAGAGAAGGAGCGGCTGTCACCTGTCAGTTCCTCTGTTTCCCCTATAAGAGAAGGAGCTGCTGTCACCTGTCAGTTCCTCTGTTTCCCTATAAGAGAAGGAGCTGCTGTCACCTGACAGTTACTTCGTTTCCTATAAGAGAAGGAGCGGCTGTCACCTGTCAGTTCCTCTGTTTCCTTATAAGAGAAGGAGCGGCTGTCACCTGTCAGTTCCTCTGTTTCCCTATAAGAGAAGGAGTGGCTGTCACCTGACAGTTCCTCTGTTTCCCTATAAGAGAAGGAGAGGCTGTCAGCTGTCAGTTCCTCTGTTTCTTATAAGAGAAGGAGCTGCTGTCACCTGTCAGTTCCTCTGTTTCCATATAAGAGAAGGTGCGGCTGTCACCTGTCAGTTCCTCTGTTTCCCTATAAGAGAAGGAGCGGCTGTCACCTGTCAGTTCCTCTGTTTCCCTATAAGAGAAGGAGCGGCTGTCACCTGTCAGTTCCTCTGTTTCCATATAAGAGAAGGAGCGGCTGTCACCTGTCAGTTCCTCTGTTTCCCTATAAGAGAAGGAGTGGCTGTCACCTGTCAGTTCCTCTGTTTCCCTATAAGAGAAGGAGCTGCTGTCACCTGACAGTTCCTCTGTTTCCCTATAAGAGAAGGAGCTGCTGTCACCTGTCAGTTCCTCTGTTTCCCTATAAGAGAAGGAGCGGCTGTCACCTAATAGTTCCTTTGTTTCTTATAAGAGAAGGAGCGGCTGTCACCTGTCAGTTCCTCTATTTCCCTATAAGAGAAGGAGCGTCTGTCACCTGACAGTTCCTCTGTTTCCCCTATAAGAGAAGGAGCGGCTGTCACCTGTCAGTTCCTCTATTTCCCTATAAGAGAAGGAGCGGCTGTCACCTGACAGTTCCTCTGTTTCCCTATAAGAGAAGGAGAGTCTGTCACCTGTCAGTTCCTCTGTTTCTTATAAGAGAAGGAGCGGCTGTCACCTGTCAGTTCCTCTGTTTCCATATAAGAGAAGGAGCGGCTGTCACCTGTCAGTTACTTCGTTTCCTATAAGAGAAGGAGCGGCTGTCACCTGTCAGTTCCTCTGTTTCCCTATAAGAGAAGGAGCGACTGTCACCTGTCAGTTCCTCTGTTTCCATATAAAAGAATGAGCTGCTGTCACCTGACAGTTCCTCTGTTTCCCCTATAAGAGAAGGAGCTGCTGTCACCTGTGAGTTACTTCGCTTCCTATAAGAGAAGGAGCGTCTGTCACCTGTCAGTTCCTTTGTTTCCATATAAGAGAAGGAGTGGCTGTCACCTGTCAGTTCCTCTGTTTCCTATAAGAGAAGGAGCGGCTGTCACCTGTCAGTTCCTTTGTTTCCATATAAGAGAAGGAGCGGCTGTCACCTGTCAGTTCCTCTGTTTCCCTATAAGAGAAGGAGCGTCTGTCACCTGTCAGTTCCTCTGTTTCCCTGTAAGAGAAGGAGTGGCTGTCACCTGTCAGTTCCTCTGTTTCCTATAAGAGAAGGAGCGGCTGTCACCTGTCAGTTCCTTTGTTTCCATATAAGAGAAGGAGCAGCTGTCACCTGTCAGTTCCTCTGTTTCCCTATAAGAGAAGGAGCGGCTGTCACCTGTCAGTTCCTCTGTTTCCCCTATAAGAGAAGGAGCTGCTGTCACCTGTCAGTTACTTTGTTTCCTATAAGAGAAGGAGCGGCTGTCACCTGTCAGTTCCTCTGTTTCCTATAAGAGAAGGAGCGGCTGTCACCTGTCAGTTCCTCTGTTTCCCTATAAGCGAAGGAGCGGCTGTCACCTGTCAGTTCCTCTGTTTCCTATAAGAGAAGGAGCGGCTGTCACCTGTCAGTTCCTCTGTTTCCATATAAGAGAAGGAGCGGCTGTCACCTGTCAGTTCCTCTGTTTCCTATAAGAGAAGGAGCGGCTGTCACCTGTCAGTTCCTCTGTTTCCCTGTAAGAGAAGGAGCGGCTGTCACCTGTCAGTTCCTCTGTTTCCTATAAGAGAAGGAGCGGCTGTCACCTGTCAGTTCCTCTGTTTCCCCTATAAGAGAAGGAGCTGCTGTCACCTGTCAGTTACTTTGTTTCCTATAAGAGAAGGAGCGGCTGTCACCTGTCAGTTCCTCTGTTTCCTATAAGAGAAGGAGCGGCTGTCACCTGTCAGTTCCTCTGTTTCCCTATAAGCGAAGGAGCGGCTGTCACCTGTCAGTTCCTCTGTTTCCTATAAGAGAAGGAGCGGCTGTCACCTGTCAGTTCCTCTGTTTCCATATAAGAGAAGGAGCGGCTGTCACCTGTCAGTTCCTCTGTTTCCTATAAGAGAAGGAGCGGCTGTCACCTGTCAGTTCCTCTGTTTCCCTGTAAGAGAAGGAGCGGCTGTCACCTGTCAGTTCCTCTGTTTCCTATAAGAGAAGGAGCGGCTGTCACCTGTCAGTTCCTCTGTTTCCATATAAGAGAAGGAGCGGCTGTCACCTGTCAGTTCATCTGTTTCCCTATAAGCGAAGGAGCGGCTGTCACCTGTCAGTTCCTCTGTTTCCCTATAAGAGAAGGAGCGGCTGTCACCTGTCAGTTCCTCTGTTTCCCTATAAGCGAAGGAGCGGCTGTCACCTGTCAGTTCCTCTGTTTCCCTATAAGAGAAGGAGCGGCTGTAACCTGTCAGTTCCTCTGTTTCCATATAAGAGAAGGAGCAGCTGTCACCTGTCAGTTCCTCTGTTTCCCTATAAGAGAAGGAGCGGCTGTCACCTGTCAGTTCCTCTGTTTCCCCTATAAGAGAAGGAGCTGCTGTCACCTGTCAGTTCCTCTGTTTCCCTATAAGAGAAGGAGCTGCTGTCACCTGACAGTTACTTCGTTTCCTATAAGAGAAGGAGCGGCTGTCACCTGTCAGTTCCTCTGTTTCCCTATAAGAGAAGGAGCGGCTGTCACCTGTCAGTTCCTCTGTTTCCCTATAAGAGGAGTGGCTGTCACCTGACAGTTCCTCTGTTTCCCCTATAAGAGAAGGAGCTGCTGTCACCTGACAGTTACTTTGTTTCCTATAAGAGAAGGATCGGCTGTCACCTGTCAGTTCCTCTGTTTCCTATAAGAGAAGGAGCGGCTGTCACCTGACAGTTCCTCTGTTTCCCTGTAAGAGAAGGAGCGGCTGTCACCTGTCAGTTACTCTGTTTCCTATAAGAGAAGGAGCGGCTGTCACCTGTCAGTTCCTCTGTTTCCTATAAGAGAAGGAGCGGCTGTCACCTGTCAGTTCCTCTGTTTCCCTATAAGAGAAGGAGCGGCTGTCACCTGTCAGTTACTCTGTTTCCCTATAAGAGAAGGAGCGGCTGTCACCTGTCAGTTCCTCTGTTTCTTATAAGAGAAGGAGTGGCTGTCACCTGTAAGTTACTTCGTTTCCTATAAGAGAAGGAGCGGCTGTCACCTGTCAGTTCCTCTGTTTCCCTGTAAGAGAAGGAGCGGCTGTCACCTGTCAGTTCCTCTGTTTCCTATAAGAGAAGGAGCGGCTGTCACCTGTCAGTTCCTTTGTTTCCATATAAGGCAAGGAGCGGCTGTCACCTGTCAGTTCCTCTGTTTCCCTATAAGAGAAGGAGCGGCTGTCACCTGTCAGTTCCTCTGTTTCCCTATAAGAGAAGGAGCGGCTGTCACCTGACAGTTCCTCTGTTTCCCCTATAAGAGAAAGAGCTGCTGTCACCTGTCAGTTACTTTGTTTCCTATAAGAGAAGGAGCGGCTGTCACCTGTCAGTTCCTCTGTTTCCGATAAGAGAAGGAGCGGCTGTCACCTGTCAGGTCCTCTGTTTCCCTGTAAGAGAAGGAGCGGCTGTCACCTGTCAGTTCCTCTGTTTCCCTATAAGAGAAGGAGCGGCTGTCTCCTGTCAGTTCCTCTGTTTCCATATAAGAGAAGGAGCAGCTGTCAACTGTCAGTTCCTCTGTTTCCCTATAAGAGAAGGAGCGGCTGTCACCTGTCAGTTCCTCTGTTTCCCCTATAAGAGAAGGAGCTGCTGTCACCTGTCAGTTACTTTGTTTCCTATAAGAGAAGGAGCGGCTGTCACCTGTCAGTTCCTCTGTTTCCTATAAGAGAAGGAGCGGCTGTCACCTGTCAGTTCCTCTGTTTCCCTGTAAGAGAAGGAGCGACTGTCACCTGTCAGTTCCTCTGTTTCCTATAAGAGAAGGAGCGGCTGTCACCTGTCAGTTCCTTTGTTTCCCTATAAGAGAAGGAGCGGCTGTCACCTGTCAGTTCCTCTGTTTACCTATAAGAGAAGGAGCGGCTGTCACCTGACAGTTCCTCTGTTTCCCCTATAAGAGAAGGAGCTGCTGTCACCTGTCAGTTACTTTGTTTCCTATAAGAGAAGGAGCGGCTGTCACCTGACAGTTCCTCTGTTTCCCCTATAAGAGAAGGAGCTGCTGTCACCTGTCAGTTACTTTGTTTCCTATAAGAGAAGGAGCGGCTGTCACCTGTCAGTTCCTCGGTTTCCATATAAGAGAAGGAGCGGCTGTCACCTGACAGTTCCTCTGTTTCCCTATAAGAGAAGGAGCTGCTGTCACCTGTCAGTTACTTTGTTTCCTATAAGAGAAGGAGCGGCTGTCACCTGTCAGTTCCTCTGTTTCCTATAAGAGAAGGAGCGGCTGTCACCTGTCAGTTCCTCTGTTTCCCTATAAGCGAAGGAGCGGCTGTCACCTGTCAGTTCCTCTGTTTCCTATAAGAGAAGGAGCGGCTGTCACCTGTCAGTTCCTCTGTTTCCATATAAGAGAAGGAGCGGCTGTCACCTGTCAGTTCCTCTGTTTCCTATAAGAGAAGGAGCGGCTGTCACCTGTCAGTTCCTCTGTTTCCCTGTAAGAGAAGGAGCGGCTGTCACCTGTCAGTTCCTCTGTTTCCTATAAGAGAAGGAGCGGCTGTCACCTGTCAGTTCCTCTGTTTCCATATAAGAGAAGGAGCGGCTGTCACCTGTCAGTTCCTCTGTTTCCCTATAAGCGAAGGAGCGGCTGTCACCTGTCAGTTCCTCTGTTTCCCTATAAGAGAAGGAGCGGCTGTCACCTGTCAGTTCCTCTGTTTCCCTATAAGCGAAGGAGCGGCTGTCACCTGTCAGTTCCTCTGTTTCCCTATAAGAGAAGGAGCGGCTGTAACCTGTCAGTTCCTCTGTTTCCATATAAGAGAAGGAGCAGCTGTCACCTGTCAGTTCCTCTGTTTCCCTATAAGAGAAGGAGCGGCTGTCACCTGTCAGTTCCTCTGTTTCCCCTATAAGAGAAGGAGCTGCTGTCACCTGTCAGTTCCTCTGTTTCCCTATAAGAGAAGGAGCTGCTGTCACCTGACAGTTACTTCGTTTCCTATAAGAGAAGGAGCGGCTGTCACCTGTCAGTTCCTCTGTTTCCTTATAAGAGAAGGAGCGGCTGTCACCTGTCAGTTCCTCTGTTTCCCTATAAGAGAAGGAGTGGCTGTCACCTGACAGTTCCTCTGTTTCCCTATAAGAGAAGGAGAGGCTGTCAGCTGTCAGTTCCTCTGTTTCTTATAAGAGAAGGAGCTGCTGTCACCTGTCAGTTCCTCTGTTTCCATATAAGAGAAGGTGCGGCTGTCACCTGTCAGTTCCTCTGTTTCCCTATAAGAGAAGGAGCGGCTGTCACCTGTCAGTTCCTCTGTTTCCCTATAAGAGAAGGAGCGGCTGTCACCTGTCAGTTCCTCTGTTTCCATATAAGAGAAGGAGCGGCTGTCACCTGTCAGTTCCTCTGTTTCCCTATAAGAGAAGGAGTGGCTGTCACCTGTCAGTTCCTCTGTTTCCCTATAAGAGAAGGAGCTGCTGTCACCTGACAGTTCCTCTGTTTCCCTATAAGAGAAGGAGCTGCTGTCACCTGTCAGTTCCTCTGTTTCCCTATAAGAGAAGGAGCGGCTGTCACCTAATAGTTCCTTTGTTTCTTATAAGAGAAGGAGCGGCTGTCACCTGTCAGTTCCTCTATTTCCCTATAAGAGAAGGAGCGTCTGTCACCTGACAGTTCCTCTGTTTCCCCTATAAGAGAAGGAGCGGCTGTCACCTGTCAGTTCCTCTATTTCCCTATAAGAGAAGGAGCGGCTGTCACCTGACAGTTCCTCTGTTTCCCTATAAGAGAAGGAGAGTCTGTCACCTGTCAGTTCCTCTGTTTCTTATAAGAGAAGGAGCGGCTGTCACCTGTCAGTTCCTCTGTTTCCATATAAGAGAAGGAGCGGCTGTCACCTGTCAGTTACTTCGTTTCCTATAAGAGAAGGAGCGGCTGTCACCTGTCAGTTCCTCTGTTTCCCTATAAGAGAAGGAGCGACTGTCACCTGTCAGTTCCTCTGTTTCCATATAAAAGAATGAGCTGCTGTCACCTGACAGTTCCTCTGTTTCCCCTATAAGAGAAGGAGCTGCTGTCACCTGTGAGTTACTTCGCTTCCTATAAGAGAAGGAGCGTCTGTCACCTGTCAGTTCCTTTGTTTCCATATAAGAGAAGGAGTGGCTGTCACCTGTCAGTTCCTCTGTTTCCTATAAGAGAAGGAGCGGCTGTCACCTGTCAGTTCCTTTGTTTCCATATAAGAGAAGGAGCGGCTGTCACCTGTCAGTTCCTCTGTTTCCCTATAAGAGAAGGAGCGTCTGTCACCTGTCAGTTCCTCTGTTTCCCTGTAAGAGAAGGAGTGGCTGTCACCTGTCAGTTCCTCTGTTTCCTATAAGAGAAGGAGCGGCTGTCACCTGTCAGTTCCTTTGTTTCCATATAAGAGAAGGAGCAGCTGTCACCTGTCAGTTCCTCTGTTTCCCTATAAGAGAAGGAGCGGCTGTCACCTGTCAGTTCCTCTGTTTCCCCTATAAGAGAAGGAGCTGCTGTCACCTGTCAGTTACTTTGTTTCCTATAAGAGAAGGAGCGGCTGTCACCTGTCAGTTCCTCTGTTTCCTATAAGAGAAGGAGCGGCTGTCACCTGTCAGTTCCTCTGTTTCCCTATAAGCGAAGGAGCGGCTGTCACCTGTCAGTTCCTCTGTTTCCTATAAGAGAAGGAGCGGCTGTCACCTGTCAGTTCCTCTGTTTCCATATAAGAGAAGGAGCGGCTGTCACCTGTCAGTTCCTCTGTTTCCTATAAGAGAAGGAGCGGCTGTCACCTGTCAGTTCCTCTGTTTCCCTGTAAGAGAAGGAGCGGCTGTCACCTGTCAGTTCCTCTGTTTCCTATAAGAGAAGGAGCGGCTGTCACCTGTCAGTTCCTCTGTTTCCATATAAGAGAAGGAGCGGCTGTCACCTGTCAGTTCATCTGTTTCCCTATAAGCGAAGGAGCGGCTGTCACCTGTCAGTTCCTCTGTTTCCCTATAAGAGAAGGAGCGGCTGTCACCTGTCAGTTCCTCTGTTTCCCTATAAGCGAAGGAGCGGCTGTCACCTGTCAGTTCCTCTGTTTCCCTATAAGAGAAGGAGCGGCTGTAACCTGTCAGTTCCTCTGTTTCCATATAAGAGAAGGAGCAGCTGTCACCTGTCAGTTCCTCTGTTTCCCTATAAGAGAAGGAGCGGCTGTCACCTGTCAGTTCCTCTGTTTCCCCTATAAGAGAAGGAGCTGCTGTCACCTGTCAGTTCCTCTGTTTCCCTATAAGAGAAGGAGCTGCTGTCACCTGACAGTTACTTCGTTTCCTATAAGAGAAGGAGCGGCTGTCACCTGTCAGTTCCTCTGTTTCCCTATAAGAGAAGGAGCGGCTGTCACCTGTCAGTTCCTCTGTTTCCCTATAAGAGGAGTGGCTGTCACCTGACAGTTCCTCTGTTTCCCTATAAGAGAAGGAGAGGCTGTCACCTGTCAGTTCCTCTGTTTCTTATAAGAGAAGGAGCGGCTGTCACCTGTCAGTTCCTCTGTTTCCATATAAGAGAAGGAGCGGCTGTCACCTGTCAGTTCCTCTGTTTCCCTATAAGAGAAGGAGCGGCTGTCACCTGTCAGTTCCTCTGTTTCCCTATAAGAGAAGGAGCGGCTGTCACCTGTCAGTTCCTCTGTTTCCATATAAGAGAAGGAGCGGCTGTCACCTGTCAGTTCCTCTGTTTCCCTATAAGAGAAGGAGTGGCTGTCACCTGTCAGTTCCTCTGTTTCCCTATAAGAGAAGGAGCTGCTGTCACCTGACAGTTCCTCTGTTTCCCTATAAGAGAAGGAGCTGCTGTCACCTGTCAGTTCCTCTGTTTCCCTATAAGAGAAGGAGCGGCTGTCACCTAATAGTTCCTTTGTTTCTTATAAGAGAAGGAGCGGCTGTCACCTGTCAGTTCCTCTATTTCCCTATAAGAGAAGGAGCGTCTGTCACCTGACAGTTCCTCTGTTTCCCCTATAAGAGAAGGAGCGGCTGTCACCTGTCAGTTCCTCTATTTCCCTATAAGAGAAGGAGCGGCTGTCACCTGACAGTTCCTCTGTTTCCCTATAAGAGAAGGAGAGGCTGTCACCTGTCAGTTCCTCTGTTTCTTATAAGAGAAGGAGCGGCTGTCACCTGTCAGTTCCTCTGTTTCCATATAAGAGAAGGAGCGGCTGTCACCTGTCAGTTACTTCGTTTCCTATAAGAGAAGGAGCGGCTGTCACCTGTCAGTTCCTCTGTTTCCCTATAAGAGAAGGAGCGACTGTCACCTGTCAGTTCCTCTGTTTCCATATAAAAGAATGAGCTGCTGTCACCTGACAGTTCCTCTGTTTCCCCTATAAGAGAAGGAGCTGCTGTCACCTGTGAGTTACTTCGCTTCCTATAAGAGAAGGAGCGTCTGTCACCTGTCAGTTCCTTTGTTTCCATATAAGAGAAGGAGTGGCTGTCACCTGTCAGTTCCTCTGTTTCCTATAAGAGAAGGAGCGGCTGTCACCTGTCAGTTCCTTTGTTTCCATATAAGAGAAGGAGCGGCTGTCACCTGTCAGTTCCTCTGTTTCCCTATAAGAGAAGGAGCGTCTGTCACCTGTCAGTTCCTCTGTTTCCCTGTAAGAGAAGGAGTGGCTGTCACCTGTCAGTTCCTCTGTTTCCTATAAGAGAAGGAGCGGCTGTCACCTGTCAGTTCCTTTGTTTCCATATAAGAGAAGGAGCAGCTGTCACCTGTCAGTTCCTCTGTTTCCCTATAAGAGAAGGAGCGGCTGTCACCTGTCAGTTCCTCTGTTTCCCCTATAAGAGAAGGAGCTGCTGTCACCTGTCAGTTACTTTGTTTCCTATAAGAGAAGGAGCGGCTGTCACCTGTCAGTTCCTCTGTTTCCTATAAAAGAAGGAGCGGCTGTCACCTGACAGTTCCTCTGTTTCCTATAAGAGAAGGAGCTGCTGTCACCTGTCAGTTCCTCTGTTTCCATATAAGAGAAGGAGCGGCTGTCACCTGACAGTTCCTCTGTTTCCCTATAAGAGAAGGAGCTGCTGTCACCTGTCAGTTACTTTGTTTCCTATAAGAGAAGGAGCGGCTGTCACCTGTCAGTTCCTCTGTTTCCTATAAGAGAAGGAGCGGCTGTCACCTGTCAGTTCCTCTGTTTCCCTGTAAGAGAAGGAGCGGCTGTCACCTGTCAGTTCCTCTGTTTCCTATAAGAGAAGGAGCGGCTGTCACCTGTCAGTTCCTCTGTTTCCATATAAGAGAAGGAGCGGCTGTCACCTGTCAGTTCCTCTGTTTCCCTATAAGAGAAGGAGCGGCTGTTACCTGTCAGTTTCTCTGTTTCCCTATAAGAGAAGGAGCTGCTGTCACCTGTCAGTTCCTCTGTTTCCTATAAGAGAAGGAGCGGCTGTCACCTGTCAGTTCCTCTGTTTCCATATAAGAGAAGGAGCAGCTGTCACCTGTCAGTTCCTCTGTTTCCCTATAAGAGAAGGAGCGGCTGTCACCTGTCAGTTCCTCTGTTTCCATATAAGAGAAGGAGCGGCTGTCACCTGTCAGTTCCTCTGTTTCCCTGTAAGAGAAGGAGCGACTGTCACCTGTCAGTTCCTCTGTTTCCTATAAGAGAAGGAGCGGCTGTCACCTGTCAGTTCCTTTGTTTCCCTATAAGAGAAGGAGCGGCTGTCACCTGTCAGTTCCTCTGTTTACCTATAAGAGAAGGAGCGGCTGTCACCTGACAGTTCCTTTGTTTCCATATAAGAGAAGGAGTGGCTGTCACCTGTCAGTTCCTCTGTTTCCTATAAGAGAAGCAGCGGCTGTCACCTGTCAGTTCCTTTGTTTCCATATAAGAGAAGGAGCGGCTGTCACCTGTCAGTTCCTCTGTTTCCCTATAAGAGAAGGAGCGTCTGTCACCTGTCAGTTCCTCTGTTTCCCTGTAAGAGAAGGAGTGGCTGTCACCTGTCAGTTCCTCTGTTTCCTATAAGAGAAGGAGCGGCTGTCACCTGTCAGTTCCTTTGTTTCCATATAAGAGAAGGAGCAGCTGTCACCTGTCAGTTCCTCTGTTTCCCTATAAGAGAAGGAGCGGCTGTCACCTGTCAGTTCCTCTGTTTCCCCTATAAGAGAAGGAGCTGCTGTCACCTGTCAGTTACTTTGTTTCCTATAAGAGAAGGAGCGGCTGTCACCTGTCAGTTCCTCTGTTTCCTATAAAAGAAGGAGCGGCTGTCACCTGACAGTTCCTCTGTTTCCTATAAGAGAAGGAGCGGCTGTCACCTGTCAGTTCCTCTGTTTCCATATAAGAGAAGGAGCGGCTGTCACCTGACAGTTCCTCTGTTTCCCTATAAGAGAAGGAGCTGCTGTCACCTGTCAGTTACTTTGTTTCCTATAAGAGAAGGAGCGGCTGTCACCTGTCAGTTCCTCTGTTTCCTATAAGAGAAGGAGCGGCTGTCACCTGTCAGTTCCTCTGTTTCCCTGTAAGAGAAGGAGCGGCTGTCACCTGTCAGTTCCTCTGTTTCCTATAAGAGAAGGAGCGTCTGTCACCTGTCAGTTCCTCTGTTTCCATATAAGAGAAGGAGCGGCTGTCACCTGTCAGTTCCTCTGTTTCCCTATAAGAGAAGGAGCGGCTGTTACCTGTCAGTTCCTCTGTTTCCCTATAAGAGAAGGAGCTGCTGTCACCTGTCAGTTCCTCTGTTTCCTATAAGAGAAGGAGCGGCTGTCACCTGTCAGTTCCTCTGTTTCCATATAAGAGAAGGAGCAGCTGTCACCTGTCAGTTCCTCTGTTTCCCTATAAGAGAAGGAGCGGCTGTCACCTGTCAGTTCCTCTGTTTCCATATAAGAGAAGGAGCGGCTGTCACCTGTCAGTTCCTCTGTTTCCCTGTAAGAGAAGGAGCGACTGTCACCTGTCAGTTCCTCTGTTTCCTATAAGAGAAGGAGCGGCTGTCACCTGTCAGTTCCTTTGTTTCCCTATAAGAGAAGGAGCGGCTGTCACCTGTCAGTTCCTCTGTTTACCTATAAGAGAAGGAGCGGCTGTCACCTGACAGTTCCTCTGTTTCCCCTATAAGAGAAGGAGCTGCTGTCACCTGTCAGTTACTTTGTTTCCTATAAGAGAAGGAGCGGCTGTCACCTGACAGTTCCTCTGTTTCCCCTATAAGAGAAGGAGCTGCTGTCACCTGTCAGTTACTTTGTTTCCTATAAGAGAAGGAGCGGCTGTCACCTGTCAGTTCCTCGGTTTCCATATAAGAGAAGGAGCGGCTGTCACCTGACAGTTCCTCTGTTTCCCTATAAGAGAAGGAGCTGCTGTCACCTGTCAGTTACTTTGTTTCCTATAAGAGAAGGAGCGGCTGTCACCTGTCAGTTCCTCTGTTTCCTATAAGAGAAGGAGCGGCTGTCACCTGTCAGTTCCTCTGTTTCCCTGTAAGAGAAGGAGCGGCTGTCACCTGTCAGTTCCTCTGTTTCCTATAAGAGAAGGAGCGGCTGTCACCTGTCAGTTCCTCTGTTTCCATATAAGAGAAGGAGCGGCTGTCACCTGTCAGTTCCTCTGTTTCCCTATAAGCGAAGGAGCGGCTGTCACCTGTCAGTTCCTCTGTTTCCCTATAAGAGAAGGAGCGGCTGTCACCTGTCAGTTCCTCTGTTTCCCTATAAGCGAAGGAGCGGCTGTCACCTGTCAGTTCCTCTGTTTCCCTATAAGAGAAGGAGCGGCTGTAACCTGTCAGTTCCTCTGTTTCCATATAAGAGAAGGAGCAGCTGTCACCTGTCAGTTCCTCTGTTTCCCTATAAGAGAAGGAGCGGCTGTCACCTGTCAGTTCCTCTGTTTCCCTATAAGAGAAAGAGCGGCTGTCACCTGACAGTTCCTCTGTTTCCCCTATAAGAGAAGGAGCGGCTGTCACCTGTCAGTTCCTCTGTTTCCCTATAAGAGAAGGAGCGGCTGTCACCTGTCAGTTCCTCTGTTTCCTATAAGAGAAGGAGCGGCTGTCACCTGTCAGTTCCTCTGTTTCCCTGTAAGAGAAGGAGCGGCTGTCACCTGTCAGTTCCTCTGTTTCCTATAAGAGAAGGAGCGGCTGTCACCTGTCAGTTCCTCTGTTTCCATATAAGAGAAGGAGCTGCTGTCACCTGTCAGTTCCTCTGTTTCCCTATAAGAGAAGGAGCGGCTGTCACCTGACAGTTCCTCTGTTTCCCCTATAAGAGAAGGAGCTGCTGTCACCTGTCAGTTACTTTGTTTCCTATCAGAGAAGGAGCGGCTATCACATGTCAGTTCCTCTGTTTCCCTATAAGAGAAGGAGCGGCTGTCACCTGTCAGTTTCTCTGTTTCCCTATAAGAGAAGGAGCGGCTGTCACCTGACAGTTCCTCTGTTTCCCCTATAAGAGAAGGAGCTGCTGTCACCTGTCAGTTCCTCTGTTTCCCTATAAGAGAAGGAGCGGCTGTCACCTGTCAGTTCCTCTGTTTCCCTATAAGAGAAGGAGCTGCTGTCACCTGTCAGTTCCTCTGTTTCCCTATAAGAGAAGGAGCGGCTGTCACCTGTCAGTTCCTCTGTTTCCCTATAAGAGAAGGAGCGGCTGTCACCTGTCAGTTCCTCTGTTTCCCCTATAAGAGAAGGAGCTGCTGTCACCTGTCAGTTCCTCTGTTTCCCTATAAGAGAAGGAGCTGCTGTCACCTGTCAGTTCCTCTGTTTCCCTATAAGAGAAGGAGCTGCTGTCACCTGTCAGTTCCTCTGTTTCCCTATAAGAGAAGGAGCTGCTGTCACCTGTCAGTTCCTCTGTTTCCCTATAAGAGAAGGAGAGGCTGTCACCTGTCAGTTCCTCTGTTTCTTATAAGAGAAGGAGCGACTGTCACCTGTCAGTTTCTTCGTTTCCTATAAGAGAAGGAGCGGCTGTCACCTGTCAGTTCCACTGTTTCCCTATAAGAGAAGGAGCGGCTGTCACCTGTCAGTTCCTCTGTTTCCCTATAAGAGAAGGAGCGGCTGTCACCTGTCAGTTCCTCTATTTCCCTATAAGAGAAGGAGCTGCTGTCACCTGTCAGTTCCTCTATTTCCCTATAAGAGAAGGAGCTGCTGTCACCTGACAGTTCCTCTGTTTCCCTGTAAGAGAAGGAGCGGCTGTCACCTGTCAGTTCCTCTGTTTCCCCTATAAGAGAAGGAGCGGCTGTCACCTGTCAGTTCCTCTGTTTCCCTATAAGAGAAGGAGCGGCTGTCACCTGTCAGTTCCTCTGTTTCCCTATAAGAGAAGGAGAGGCTGTCACCTGACAGTTCCTCTGTTTCCCTATAAGAGAAGGAAAGGCTGTCACCTGTCAGTTCCTCTGTTTCTTATAAGAGAAGGAGCGGCTGTCACCTGTCAGTTCCTCTGTTTCCATATAAGAGAAGGAGCAGCTGTCACCTGTCAGTTCCTCTGTTTCCCTATAAGAGAAGGAGCGGCTGTCACCTGACAGTTCCTCTGTTTCCCTATAAGAGAAGGAGAGGCTGTCACCTGTCAGTTCCTCTGTTTCTTATAAGAGAAGGAGCGGCTGTCACCTGTCATTTCCTCTGTTTCCCTATAAGAGAAGGAGCGGCTGTCACCTGACAGTTACTTCGTTTCCTATAAGAGAAGGAGCGGCTGTCACCTGTCAGTTCCTCTGTTTCCCTATAAGAGAAGGAGCGACTGTCACCTGTCAGTTCCTCTGTTTCCCTATAAGAGAAGGAGCGACTGTCACCTGTCAGTTCCTCTGTTTCCCTATAAGAGAAGGAGCTGCTGTCACCTGTCAGTTCCTCTGTTTCCCTATAAGAGAAGGAGCGGCTGTCACCTGTCAGTTCCTCTGTTTCCCTATAAGAGAAGGAGCTGCTGTCACCTGTCAGTTCCTCTGTTTCCATATAAGAGAAGGAGTGGCTGTCACCTGTCAGTTCCTCTGTTTCCCTATAAGAGAAGGAGCGGCTGTCACCTGTCAGTTCCTCTGTTTCCCTATAAGAGAAGGAGAGGCTGTCACCTGACAGTTCCTCTGTTTCCCTATAAGAGAAGGTGCGGCTGTCACCTGTCAGTTCCTCTGTTTCCCTATAAGAGAAGGAGCGGCTGTCACCTGTCAGTTCCTCTGTTTCCCTATAAGAGAAGGAGCGGCTGTCACCTGTCAGTTCCTCTGTTTCCCTATAAGAGAAGGAGCGGCTGTCACCTGACAGTTCCTCTGTTTCCCTATAAGAGAAGGTGCGGCTGTCACCTGACAGTTCCTCTGTTTCCCTATAAACGAAGGAGCGGCTGTCACCTGTCAGTTCCTCTGTTTCCCTATAAGAGAAGGAGCGGCTGTAACCTGTCAGTTCCTCTGTTTCCATATAAGAGAAGGAGCAGCTGTCACCTGTCAGTTCCTCTGTTTCCCTATAAGAGAAGGAGCGGCTGTCACCTGTCAGTTCCTCTGTTTCCCCTATAAGAGAAGGAGCTGCTGTCACCTGTCAGTTCCTCTGTTTCCCTATAAGAGAAGGAGCTGCTGTCACCTGACAGTTACTTCGTTTCCTATAAGAGAAGGAGCGGCTGTCACCTGTCAGTTCCTCTGTTTCCCTATAAGAGAAGGAGCGGCTGTCACCTGTCAGTTCCTCTGTTTCCCTATAAGAGAAGGAGCGGCTGTCACCTGTCAGTTCCTCTGTTTCCATATAAGAGAAGGAGCGGCTGTCACCTGTCAGTTCCTCTGTTTCCCTATAAGAGAAGGAGCGGCTGTCACCTGTCAGTTCCTCTGTTTCCCTATAAGAGAAGGAGCGGCTGTCACCTGTCAGTTCCTCTGTTTCCATATAAGATAAGGAGCGGCTGTCACCTGTCAGTTCCTCTGTTTCCCTATAAGAGAAGGAGTGGCTGTCACCTGTCAGTTCCTCTGTTTCCCTATAAGAGAAGGAGCTGCTGTCACCTGACAGTTCCTCTGTTTCCCTATAAGAGAAGGAGCTGCTGTCACCTGTCAGTTCCTCTGTTTCCCTATAAGAGAAGGAGCGGCTGTCACCTGTCAGTTACTCTGTTTCCCTATAAGAGAAGGAGCTGCTGTCACCTAATAGTTCCTTTGTTTCTTATAAGAGAAGGAGCGGCTGTCACTTGTCAGTTCCTCTATTTCCCTATAAGAGAAGGAGCGTCTGTCACCTGACAGTTCCTCTGTTTCCCCTATAAGAGAAGGAGCGGCTGTCACCTGTCAGTTCCTCTATTTCCCTATAAGAGAAGGAGCGGCTGTCACCTGACAGTTCCTCTGTTTCCCTATAAGAGAAGGAGCGGCTGTCACCTGTCAGTTCCTCTGTTTCTTATAAGAGAAGGAGCGGCTGTCACCTGTCAGTTCCTCTGTTTCCATATAAGAGAAGGAGCGGCTGTCACCTGTCAGTTACTTCGTTTCCTATAAGAGAAGGAGTGGCTGTCACCTGTCAGTTCCTCTGTTTCCCTATAAGAGAAGGAGCGACTGTCACCTGTCAGTTCCTCTTTTTCCCCTATAAGAGAAGGAGCTGCTGTCACCTGTGAGTTACTTCGCTTCCTATAAGAGAAGGAGCGTCTGTCACCTGTCAGTTCCTTTGTTTCCATATAAGAGAAGGAGTGGCTGTCACCTGTCAGTTCCTCTGTTTCCTATAAGAGAAGGAGCGGCTGTCACCTGTCAGTTCCTTTGTTTCCATATAAGAGAAGGAGCGGCTGTCACCTGTCAGTTCCTCTGTTTCCCTATAAGAGAATGAGCGTCTGTCACCTGTCAGTTCCTCTGTTTCCCTGTAAGAGAAGGAATGGCTGTCACCTGTCAGTTCCTCTGTTTCCTATAAGAGAAGGAGCGGCTGTCACCTGTCAGTTCCTTTGTTTCCATATAAGAGAAGGAGCAGCTGTCACCTGTCAGTTCCTCTGTTTCCCTATAAGAGAAGGAGCGGCTGTCACCTGTCAGTTCCTCTGTTTCCCCTATAAGAGAAGGAGCTGCTGTCACCTGTCAGTTACTTTGTTTCCTATAAGAGAAGGAGCGGCTGTCACCTGTCAGTTCCTCTGTTTCCTATAAAAGAAGGAGCGGCTGTCACCTGACAGTTCCTCTGTTTCCTATAAGAGAAGGAGCGGCTGTCACCTGTCAGTTCCTCTGTTTCCATATAAGAGAAGGAGCGGCTGTCACCTGACAGTTCCTCTGTTTCCCTATAAGAGAAGGAGCTGCTGTCACCTGTCAGTTACTTTGTTTCCTATAAGAGAAGGAGCGGCTGTCACCTGTCAGTTCCTCTGTTTCCTATAAGAGAAGGAGCGGCTGTCACCTGTCAGTTCCTCTGTTTCCCTGTAAGAGAAGGAGCGGCTGTCACCTGTCAGTTCCTCTGTTTCCTATAAGAGAAGGAGCGGCTGTCACCTGTCAGTTCCTCTGTTTCCATATAAGAGAAGGAGCGGCTGTTACCTGTCAGTTCCTCTGTTTCCCTATAAGAGAAGGAGCTGCTGTCACCTGTCAGTTCCTCTGTTTCCTATAAGAGAAGGAGCGGCTGTCACCTGTCAGTTCCTCTGTTTCCATATAAGAGAAGGAGCAGCTGTCACCTGTCAGTTCCTCTGTTTCCCTATAAGAGAAGGAGCGGCTGTCACCTGTCAGTTCCTCTGTTTCCATATAAGAGAAGGAGCGGCTGTCACCTGTCAGTTCCTCTGTTTCCCTGTAAGAGAAGGAGCGACTGTCACCTGTCAGTTCCTCTGTTTCCTATAAGAGAAGGAGCGGCTGTCACCTGTCAGTTCCTTTGTTTCCCTATAAGAGAAGGAGCGGCTGTCACCTGTCAGTTCCTCTGTTTACCTATAAGAGAAGGAGCGGCTGTCACCTGACAGTTCCTTTGTTTCCATATAAGAGAAGGAGTGGCTGTCACCTGTCAGTTCCTCTGTTTCCTATAAGAGAAGGAGCGGCTGTCACCTGTCAGTTCCTTTGTTTCCATATAAGAGAAGGAGCGGCTGTCACCTGTCAGTTCCTCTGTTTCCCTATAAGAGAAGGAGCGTCTGTCACCTGTCAGTTCCTCTGTTTCCCTGTAAGAGAAGGAGTGGCTGTCACCTGTCAGTTCCTCTGTTTCCTATAAGAGAAGGAGCTGCTGTCACCTGTCAGTTCCTTTGTTTCCATATAAGAGAAGGAGCAGCTGTCACCTGTCAGTTCCTCTGTTTCCCTATAAGAGAAGGAGCGGCTGTCACCTGTCAGTTCCTCTGTTTCCCCTATAAGAGAAGGAGCTGCTGTCACCTGTCAGTTACTTTGTTTCCTATAAGAGAAGGAGCGGCTGTCACCTGTCAGTTCCTCTGTTTCCTATAAAAGAAGGAGCGGCTGTCACCTGACAGTTCCTCTGTTTCCTATAAGAGAAGGAGCGGCTGTCACCTGTCAGTTCCTCTGTTTCCATATAAGAGAAGGAGCGGCTGTCACCTGACAGTTCCTCTGTTTCCCTATAAGAGAAGGAGCTGCTGTCACCTGTCAGTTACTTTGTTTCCTATAAGAGAAGGAGCGGCTGTCACCTGTCAGTTCCTCTGTTTCCTATAAGAGAAGGAGCGGCTGTCACCTGTCAGTTCCTCTGTTTCCCTGTAAGAGAAGGAGCGGCTGTCACCTGTCAGTTCCTCTGTTTCCTATAAGAGAAGGAGCGGCTGTCACCTGTCAGTTCCTCTGTTTCCATATAAGAGAAGGAGCGGCTGTCACCTGTCAGTTCCTCTGTTTCCCTATAAGAGAAGGAGCGGCTGTTACCTGTCAGTTCCTCTGTTTCCCTATAAGAGAAGGAGCTGCTGTCACCTGTCAGTTCCTCTGTTTCCTATAAGAGAAGGAGCGGCTGTCACCTGTCAGTTCCTCTGTTTCCATATAAGAGAAGGAGCAGCTGTCACCTGTCAGTTCCTCTGTTTCCCTATAAGAGAAGGAGCGGCTGTCACCTGTCAGTTCCTCTGTTTCCATATAAGAGAAGGAGCGGCTGTCACCTGTCAGTTCCTCTGTTTCCCTGTAAGAGAAGGAGCGACTGTCACCTGTCAGTTCCTCTGTTTCCTATAAGAGAAGGAGCGACTGTCACCTGTCAGTTCCTTTGTTTCCCTAGAAGAGAAGGAGCGGCTGTCACCTGTCAGTTCCTCTGTTTACCTATAAGAGAAGGAGCGGCTGTCACCTGACAGTTCCTCTGTTTCCCCTATAAGAGAAGGAGCTGCTGTCACCTGTCAGTTACTTTGTTTCCTATAAGAGAAGGAGCGGCTGTCACCTGACAGTTCCTCTGTTTCCCCTATAAGAGAAGGAGCTGCTGTCACCTGTCAGTTACTTTGTTTCCTATAAGAGAAGGAGCGGCTGTCACCTGTCAGTTCCTCGGTTTCCATATTAGAGAAGGAGCGGCTGTCACCTGACAGTTCCTCTGTTTCCCTATAAGAGAAGGAGCTGCTGTCACCTGTCAGTTACTTTGTTTCCTATAAGAGAAGGAGCGGCTGTCACCTGTCAGTTCCTCTGTTTCCTATAAGAGAAGGAGCGGCTGTCACCTGTCAGTTCCTCTGTTTCCCTGTAAGAGAAGGAGCGGCTGTCACCTGTCAGTTCCTCTGTTTCCTATAAGAGAAGGAGCGGCTGTCACCTGTCAGTTCCTCTGTTTCCATATAAGAGAAGGAGCGGCTGTCACCTGTCAGTTCCTCTGTTTCCCTATAAGCGAAGGAGCGGCTGTCACCTGTCAGTTCCTCTGTTTCCCTATAAGAGAAGGAGCGGCTGTCACCTGTCAGTTCCTCTGTTTCCCTATAAGCGAATTAGCGGCTGTCACCTGTCAGTTCCTCTGTTTCCCTATAAGAGAAGGAGCGGCTGTAACCTGTCAGTTCCTCTGTTTCCATATAAGAGAAGGAGCAGCTGTCACCTGTCAGTTCCTCTGTTTCCCTATAAGAGAAGGAGCGGCTGTCACCTGTCAGTTCCTCTGTTTCCCTATAAGAGAAAGAGCGGCTGTCACCTGACAGTTCCTCTGTTTCCCCTATAAGAGAAGGAGCGGCTGTCACCTGTCAGTTCCTCTGTTTCCCTATAAGAGAAGGAGCGGCTGTCACCTGTCAGTTCCTCTGTTTCCTATAAGAGAAGGAGCGGCTGTCACCTGTCAGTTCCTCTGTTTCCCTGTAAGAGAAGGAGCGGCTGTCACCTGTCAGTTCCTCTGTTTCCTATAAGAGAAGGAGCGGCTGTCACCTGACAGTTCCTCTGTTTCCCCTATAAGAGAAGGAGCGGCTGTCACCTGTCAGTTCCTCTGTTTCCATATAAGAGAAGGAGCTGCTGTCACCTGTCAGTTCCTCTGTTTCCCTATAAGAGAAGGAGCGGCTGTCACCTGACAGTTCCTCTGTTTCCCCTATAAGAGAAGGAGCTGCTGTCACCTGTCAGTTACTTTGTTTCCTATCAGAGAAGGAGCGGCTGTCACATGTCAGTTCCTCTGTTTCCCTATAAGAGAAGGAGCGGCTGTCACCTGTCAGTTTCTCTGTTTCCCTATAAGAGAAGGAGCGGCTGTCACCTGACAGTTCCTCTGTTTCCCCTATAAGAGAAGGAGCTGCTGTCACCTGTCAGTTCCTCTGTTTCCCTATAAGAGAAGGAGCGGCTGTCACCTGTCAGTTCCTCTGTTTCCCTATAAGAGAAGGAGCTGCTGTCACCTGTCAGTTCCTCTGTTTCCCTATAAGAGAAGGAGCGGCTGTCACCTGTCAGTTCCTCTGTTTCCCTATAAGAGAAGGAGCGGCTGTCACCTGTCAGTTCCTCTGTTTCCCCTATAAGAGAAGGAGCTGCTGTCACCTGTCAGTTCCTCTGTTTCCCTATAAGAGAAGGAGCTGCTGTCACCTGTCAGTTCCTCTGTTTCCCTATAAGAGAAGGAGCTGCTGTCACCTGTCAGTTCCTCTGTTTCCCTATAAGAGAAGGAGCTGCTGTCACCTGTCAGTTCCTCTGTTTCCCTATAAGAGAAGGAGAGGCTGTCACCTGTCAGTTCCTCTGTTTCTTATAAGAGAAGGAGCGACTGTCACCTCTCAGTTTCTTCGTTTCCTATAAGAGAAGGAGCGGCTGTCACCTGTCAGTTCCACTGTTTCCCTATAAGAGAAGGAGCGGCTGTCACCTGTCAGTTCCTCTGTTTCCCTATAAGAGAAGGAGCGGCTGTCACCTGTCAGTTCCTCTATTTCCCTATAAGAGAAGGAGCTGCTGTCACCTGTCAGTTCCTCTATTTCCCTATAAGAGAAGGAGCTGCTGTCACCTGACAGTTCCTCTGTTTCCCTGTAAGAGAAGGAGCGGCTGTCACCTGTCAGTTCCTCTATTTCCCTATAAGAGAAGGAGCGGCTGTCACCTGACAGTTCCTCTGTTTCCCCTATAAGAGAAGGAGCGGCTGTCACCTGTCAGTTCCTCTGTTTCCCTATAAGAGAAGGAGCGGCTGTCACCTGTCAGTTCCTCTGTTTCCCTATAAGAGAAGGAGAGGCTGTCACCTGACAGTTCCTCTGTTTCCCTATAAGAGAAGGAGAGGCTGTCACCTGTCAGTTCCTCTGTTTCTTATAAGAGAAGGAGCGGCTGTCACCTGTCAGTTCCTCTGTTTCCATATAAGAGAAGGAGCGGCTGTCACCTGACAGTTCCTCTGTTTCCCTATAAGAGAAGGAGTGGCTGTCACCTGTCAGTTCCTCTGTTTCTTATAAGAGAAGGAGCGGCTGTCACCTGTCAGTTCCTCTGTTTCTTATAAGAGAAGGAGCGGCTGTCACCTGACAGTTCCTCTGTTTCCCCTATAAGAGAAGGAGCGGCTGTCACCTGTCAGTTCCTCTGTTTCCCTATAAGAGAAGGAGCGGCTGTCACCTGACAGTTCCTCTGTTTCCCTATAAGAGAAGGAGAGGCTGTCACCTGTCAGTTCCTCTGTTTCTTATAAGAGAAGGAGCGGCTGTCACCTGTCAGTTCCTCTGTTTCCATATAAGAGAAGGAGCGGCTGTCACCTGTCAGTTCCTCTGTTTCCATATAAGAGAAGGAGCGGCTGTCACCTGACAGTTACTTCGTTTCCTATAAGAGAAGGAGCGGCTGTCACCTGTCAGTTCCTCTGTTTCCCTATAAGAGAAGGAGCTGCTGTCACCTGTCAGTTCCTCTGTTTCCCTATAAGAGAAGGAGCTGCTGTCACCTGTCAGTTCCTCTGTTTCCATATAAGAGAAGGAGCGGCTGTCACCTGTCAGTTCCTCTGTTTCCCTATAAGAGAAGGAGCGGCTGTCACCTGTCAGTTCCTCTGTTTCCCTATAAGAGAAGGAGCGGCTGTCACCTGTCAGTTCCTCTGTTTCCCTATAAGAGAAGGAGCGGCTGTCACCTGTCAGTTCCTCTGTTTCCCTATAAGAGAAGGAGCGGCTGTCACCTGACAGTTCCTCTGTTTCCGTATAAGAGAAGGTGCGGCTGTCACCTGACAGTTCCTCTGTTTCCTCTCAGCTTTATTAGGCATATCGGACATTGTGATAACACTTCTGGTCAGATCCTCCGTAATAAAGACCAGCAGAAAATGATCCATATTTTTTTTTTTCAATGAAGTGAGAATTAGTGACAGTAATCCCTGAAGACTTCGCCGCATCTCGTGTAATTACGAGCTAAAATGCGCTTAGGCGACCGGCGCTTCCTTTTTATTAGCAGCGCGCTCCATGCCAAGCGGTGCACTTATTAAATCCCGTATTATCTCTCCTCGCAGTCGCTCTCCTGTAGCTTTTGGGCTACATTCGGGCCGGCTCTGCATTACAATGATATTAGTAATGTCTTGTGATGGAACATCTTGTAACGCAGATAAAAGCCTCGTCACGTCTCGCGAAAAGAAACAAGCGCGCACTTCTTCACGTGCCGACGGCGGTTTCTGGTTCTCTGCGTAATATTTTTTTTTTGCTTTTTCTGTTTATGTTATAGATCTGAAAAAAGCTGCAGGGTCCGGAGCACGGGACGGATCTGTAAATAGGGGGGAAAAAACAAAACAGGCAGTAGTCATTTTTCCTAACCTGGAGCAGACAGATGGAGAACAAAATAGTACGCCATAGTTTATCATCCACATTCTGTATAATTATGGTAAACAGCTGCTGCAGACGTCCGCTCGTCTCCGAGGAAGGTATAGAGAAGAAAGAAATGTGCAAGGAAAGCCATGCACACCATACACGGGGCCCCTGTCCTGCAACTGGGGGCCCTTCTAGGGGGTCATCTTGAAGCACCTGGGCCCCCATAATGTCACGTTTTAATTCCACGTGTTTTTAACGCAAGTTAGAAAAAGGGTCATTTTGATTCTTTGGTGCGTTTCGATAAAATTTAGCATTTTTGCATTTGGTTTTGATGCATTTTTGGAGAGGTTTTTGCACGCCAAAAATAATCACCTTTTTGTTGCACATCATATTACAATTAAAATGCATCCAAAATCACTGGTCCGATTTTTGGTTAAGAGTGCAATCCGGATAGCACTTTTACCTGTGATAGTCTATGGAGCCATTCACATGTCCATGATTTTTCGCGGACCATGCAGTCCGCAGAAAATTGCGGAGACATGTCCGAGGTATTGGGAACAAGACTTAAAGGGTTTTTCCATCTTTTAGGACACTTCTAAAACGCAAGCAATTTTGGTTAAAATTAATTTGCCTAATTGAGTTTCATTAAAAATTTTGCACCGTTTGCCTCCTATGATCTCTGCTTGTTGCAGAATGAGTTAACTGAGAATCTGTCAGTGAGATCATTCGGATGGTCCACTGAGAGTTTGTAATTCTATTCTCTGAGCTCCTTTCAACTGATTTACGCCCTGAGATCACATCAGCAGAAAAACAAAAAAGTCTGTAAAAGGCAAACGGTGCAAAATATTTTATGAAACTCAATTGCAAAAATGACTTTTAGCCCAAAATACATGCATGTAGTTAAGAGAAAAGAATTGCAATCCTGGCAAGCATGTGAAAATTGATCATTCGTCTTTGATGCTTGGCAAGTATGCCCATGGGCCCTGAGCCAAGAGGAGTGGGTGCAACGACTACCTTTGCATTTTCCTCCTGACTCACAGGCTTTTGTGCTCCACCATTGACCAAGGTCCTGGCCATAACTCCTATGTCCTCAGCACATCCCCAGGTATTCTCCATGATGCCTGCAGATATGGAGGCGGCACTGCTAGAACATAAACCGTCTGGGGTGACATTGCTCCTGGAGATAATACTAATGAGTTTTCCGAGTCTCGGTCACCTCTGCCTGATAGCAGAACTAAAGGCCGGCACTCTTATTTATTTTCTTCTTATTGCTTCCTCTTCATTATTTTCCAGGCTTAGAAGACAATTTATTAAGGTTCTGCCAAAATACAGTCAAGTTCAAAGGGAAACCATAAACTGTGCTTCACGTGATCAGAGCAGGCTGAAGGCAAGCGAGGAATAAATAATACCACCATATGGTGCCAAACACCAGTGCTCATATAATACTGCCACATAGTAAACATATAGTGGTGTCATACAATGAACACATAATAACATTGCACCATATAGTGCCAAACAACAGTGCTGATATACTGCCACATAGTAAACATATAGTGGTGTCATACAATGAACACATAATAACATTGCACCATATAGTGCCAAACAACAGTGCTGATATAATACTGCCACATAGTAAACACATAATGGTGTCATACAATGAACACATAATAACATTGCACCATAAAGTGCCATACAACAATGCTGATAAAATACTGCCAAGCAGTGCACACATAATAATGCCATACAACAAACACATGATGAAGCCAAAATAATATTGCATCATAAAGTGCCAAAAACTGTGCTCATATATTACTGCCATATAGTGCACACATTATAGTGTCATACAATGATAAGGTCAAAATAGCATTGCACCACAAGGTACCAAACAGCAGTGCTCATATAATACTGTCAAATAGTGCACACATAACAATGCCATACAACAAGCACATGATAAAGCTAAAATAATATTGCACTTTACAGTTCCAAATAGGAGTTCTCATAAAATACCGCTATATAATGCACATACAGTGAACAAATGATAAAAGCCATAATAATAGTGCATCATAAAATGCCAAAACTGTGCTCATATTACTGCTATATAGTGCACACATAATAGCGCCATACAATGAACACACGATAGTGCCATAATAACAGTGCACCATAAATTGCCAAACCATATGGCACACATAATAGTGTTATACAATGAACATATAATAAAGCCATAATAACATTGCAGCAACATACGATGCATCGGCCAAACTGACGGTATAAATGAGGCGCATGGCCTTTAGGGGATAAAGCGCCTATAAAAATGTCACTTTTATTGCTGCCTTCATTCTGCAGGGACTGAAATTTAAAGGGGTTGTCCACTTTTAGAGACATTTTCTTACTTACATGCACTTATGTTGGGCTAAGAATAGTTTTTACAATTGGTTTTCATCAAACATTTTGCACAGTTCGCCTTCGACAGCCTGTGTGTCGCACTGTCTATTGTTGGCTGCAGAATGAGTTATCCGAGAATCCATCAGTGAGTCCGTTATGATTGTCAGACAGGGAGTGTGTAACTCTCTTATCTCTTTTTTTCTGCGCTCTTTTCAGCTGTTTTATGACACAGACCACATCAAAGATGAATGAGCACGAAAACAAAGAACCTGTAAAACCCAAATGCTGCAAAATTTTACATGAAACCCAATTACAATTTATTTTATGTTTTGTAGCCTCAAATATATTTATGTAAGTAAAAAAAATGTCTACAAAAATGGACCACCACTTGAATCAAATAAGCTAATTGTGATGGTCTTTGCACCCGGGGTGTGGGTGAACAGCTCAGATCACTGTTCTGCCCTCTGGTTTTGCAGCCTGCCTTTCTCACTGGTGATTGACAGGTGGATCTGCAGACATTGCTCGCTCCATGCAACCCAGTGCTGTCAAAATTCAATATTTTCCTATTTAAATCATGTTACACCGCCATACAGTGCTAAACAGTAGTGCTGATATAACACTGCCTGTGTAGCGCCTGGAAATTACCGCTCTTTTTGGTTTGAAAACAATAGTGCTGATAAAATACTGCCACCTAGTACACCACCGTACACTGCTAAACAATGGTGCTGATATAATACTGCCACCTAGTACACCACCGTACACTGCTAAACAATGGTGCTGATATAATACTGCCACCTAGGACACCACCGTACACTGCTAAACAATAGTGCTGATATAATACTGCCACCTAGTACACCACCGTATACTGCTAAACAATGGTGCTGATATAATACTGCCACCTAGTACACCACCGTATACTGCTAAACAATGGTGCTGATATAATACTGCCACCTAGTACACCACCGTACACTGCTAAACAATGGTGATGATATAATACTGCCACCTAGTACACCACCATACACTGCTAAACAATAGTGCTGATATAATACTGCCACCTAGTACACCACCGTACACTGCTAAACAATGGTGCTGATATAATACTGCCACCTAGGACACCACCGTACACTGCTAAACAATAGTGCTGATATAATACTGCCACCTAGTACACCACCGTACACTGCTAAACAATGGTGCTGATATAATACTGCCACCTAGTACACCACCATACACTGCTAAACAATGGTGCTGATATAATACTGCCACCTAGTACACCACCGTACACTGCTAAACAATGGTGCTGATATAATACTGCCACCTAGTACACCACCGTGCACTGCTAAACAATGGTGCTGATATAATACTGCCACCTAGTACACCACCGTACACTGCTAAACAATGGTGCTGATATAATACTGCCACCTAGTACACCACCGTACACTGCTAAACAATGGTGCTGATATAATACTGCCACCTAGTACACCACCGTACACTGCTAAACAATAGTGCTGATATAATACTGCCACCTAGTACACCACCGTATACTGCTAAACAATAGTGCTGATATATTACAGCCACCTAGTACACCACCGTACACTGCTAAACAATGGTGCTGATATAATACTGCCACCTAGTTCACCACCGTACACTGCTAAACAATAGTGCTGATATAATACTGCCACCTAGTACACCACCGTATACTGCTAAACAATAGTGCTGATATATTACAGCCACCTAGTACACCACCGTACACTGCTAAACAATGGTGCTGATATAATACTGCCACCTAGTTCACCACCGTACACTGCTAAACAATAGTGCTGATATAATACTGCCACCTAGTACACCACCGTATACTGCTAAACAATAGTACTGATATATTACAGCCACCTAGTACACCACCGTACACTGCTAAACAATGGTGCTGATATAATACTGCCACCTAGTACACCACCGTACACTGCTAAACAATGGTGCTGATATAATACTGCCACCTAGTACACCACCGTACACTGCTAAACAATAGTGCTGATATAATACTGCCGCCTAGTACACCACCGTATACTGCTAAACAATAGTGCTGATATATTACAGCCACCTAGTACACCACCGTACACTGCTAAACAATGGTGCTGATATATTACAGCCACCTAGTACACCGCCGTACACTGCTAAACAATGGTGCTGATATATTACAGCCACCTAGTACACCACCGTACACTGCTAAACAATAGTGCTGATATATTACAGCCACCTAGTACACCACCGTACACTGCTAAACAATGGTGCTGATATAATACTGCCACCTAGTACACCACCGTACACTGCTAAACAATAGTGCTGATATAATACTGCCACCTAGTACACCACCGTACACTGCTAAACAATGGTGCTGATATATTACAGCCACCTAGTACACCACCGTACACTGCTAAACAATGGTGCTGATATATTACAGCCACCTAGTACACCACCGTACACTGCTAAACAATAGTGCTGATATAATACTGCCACCTAGTACACCACCGTACACTGCTAAACAATGGTGCTGATATATTACAGCCACCTAGTACACCACCGTACACTGCTAAACAATAGTGCTGATATAATACTGCCACCTAGTACACCACCGTATACTGCTAAACAATAGTGCTGATATATTACAGCCACCTAGTACACCACCGTACACTGCTAAACAATGGTGCTGATATAATACTGCCACCTAGTACACCGCCGTACACTGCTAAACAATGGTGCTGATATATTACAGCCACCTAGTACACCACCGTACACTGCTAAACAATGGTGCTAATATAATACTGCCACCTAGTACACCACCATACACTGCTAAACAATGGTGCTGATATAATACTGCCACCTAGTACACCGCCGTACACTGCTAAACAATAGTGCTGATATATTACAGCCACCTAGTACACCACCGTACACTGATAAACAATGGTGCTGATATAATACTGCCACCTAGTACACCACCATACACTGCTAAACAATGGTGCTGATATATTACAGCCACCTAGTACACCACCATACACTGCTAAACAATGGTGCTGATATAATACTGCCACCTAGTACACCACCATACACTGCTAAACAATGGTACTGATATAATACTGCCACCTAGTACACCACCATACACTGCTAAACAATGGTGCTGATATATTACAGCCACCTAGTACACCACCGTACACTGCTAAACAATGGTGCTGATATAATACTGCCCCCTAGTACACCACCGTGCACTGCTAAACAATGGTGCTGATATATTACAGCCACCTAGTACACCACCGTACACTGCTAAACAATGGTGCTGATATAATACTGCCACCTAGTACACCACCGTACACTGCTAAACAATGGTGCTGATATAATACTGCCACCTAGTACACCACCATACACTGCTAAACAATGGTGCTGATATAATACTGCCACCTAGTTCACCACCGTACACTGCTAAACAATAGTGCTGATATAATACTGCCACCTAGTACACCACCGTACACTGCTAAACAATGGTGCTGATATAATACTGCCACCTAGTTCACCACCATACAGTGCTAAACAATAGTGCTGATATATTACAGCCACCTAGTACACCACCGTACACTGCTAAACAATGGATCTGATATAATACTGCCACCTAGTACACCACCGTACACTGCTAAACAATGGTGCTGATATATTACAGCCACCTAGTACACCACTGTACACTGCTAAACAATAGTGCTGATATATTACAGCCACCTAGTACACCACCGTACACTGCTAAACAATGGTGCTGATATAATACTGCCACCTAGTTCACCACCGTACACTGCTAAACAATGGTGCTGATATAATACTGCCACCTAGTACACCACCGTACACTGCTAAACAATAGTGCTGATATAATACTGCCGCCTAGTACACCACCGTACACTGCTAAACAATGGTGCTGATATAATACTGCCACCTAGTTCACCACCGTACACTGCTAAACAATAGTGCTGATATAATACTGCCACCTAGTACACCACCGTACACTGCTAAACAATGGTGCTGATATAATACTGCCACCTAGTTCACCACCATACAGTGCTAAACAATAGTGCTGATATATTACAGCCACCTAGTACACCACCGTACACTGCTAAACAATGGATCTGATATAATACTGCCACCTAGTACACCACCGTACACTGCTAAACAATGGTGCTGATATATTACAGCCACCTAGTACACCACTGTACACTGCTAAACAATAGTGCTGATATATTACAGCCACCTAGTACACCACCGTACACTGCTAAACAATGGTGCTGATATAATACTGCCACCTAGTTCACCACCGTACACTGCTAAACAATGGTGCTGATATAATACTGCCACCTAGTACACCACCATACCGTGCTAAACAATAGTGCTGATATATTACAGCCACCTAGTACACCACCGTACACTGCTAAACAATGGTGCTGATATATTACAGCCACCTAGTACACCACCGTACACTGCTAAACAATGGTGCTGATATATTACAGCCACCTAGTACACCACCGTATACTGCTAAACAATGGTGCTGATATATTACAGCCACCTAGTACACCACCATACCGTGCTAAACAATAGTGCTGATATATTACAGCCACCTAGTACACCACCGTATACTGCTAAACAATAGTGCTGATATATTACAGCCACCTAGTTCACCACCATACACTGCTAAACAATAGTGCTGATATATTACAGCCACCTAGTACACCACCGTACACTGCTAAACAATGGTGCTGATATATTACAGCCACCTAGTACACCACCGTACACTGCTAAACAATGGTGCTGATATATTACAGCCACCTAGTACACCACCGTATACTGCTAAACAATGGTGCTGATATATTACAGCCACCTAGTACACCACCGTACACTGCTAAACAATGGTGCTGATATAATACTGCCACCTAGTTCACCACCATACCGTGCTAAACAGTAGTGCTGATATATTACAGCCACCTAGTTCACCACCATACCGTGCTAAACAGTAGTGCTGATATAATACTGCCACCTAGTACACCACCGTACACTGCTAAACAATGGTGCTGATATATTACAGCCACCTAGTACACCACCGTACACTGCTAAACAATGGTGCTGATATAATACTGCCACCTAGTTCACCACCATACCGTGCTAAACAATGGTGCTGATATATTACAGCCACCTAGTACACCACCGTACACTGCTAAACAATGGTGCTGATATAATACTGCCACCTAGTTCACCACCATACCGTGCTAAACAATAGTGCTGATATATTACAGCCACCTAGTACACCACCGTACACTGCTAAACAATGGTGCTGATATATTACAGCCACCTAGTACACCACCGTACACTGCTAAACAATGGTGCTGATATAATACTGCCACCTAGTTCACCACCATACCGTGCTAAACAGTAGTGCTGATATAATACTGCCACCTAATTCACCACCATACCGTGCTAAACAATAGTGCTGATATATTACAGCCACCTAGTACACCACCGTACACTGCTAAACAATGGTGCTGATATATTACAGCCACCTAGTACACCACCGTATACTGCTAAACAATGGTGCTGATATATTACAGCCACCTAGTACACCACCGTACACTGCTAAACAATGGTGCTGATATATTACAGCCACCTAGTACACCACTGTATACTGCTAAACAATGGTGCTGATATATTACAGCCACCTAGTACACCACCGTACACTGCTAAACAATGGTGCTGATATATTACAGCCACCTAGTACACCACCGTACACTGCTAAACAATGGTGCTGATATATTACAGCCACCTAGTACACCACCGTATACTGCTAAACAATGGTGCTGATATATTACAGCCACCTAGTACACCACCGTATACTGCTAAACAATAGTGCTGATATATTACAGCCACCTAGTACACCACCGTACACTGCTAAACAATGGATCTGATATAATACTGCCACCTAGTACACCACCGTACACTGCTAAACAATGGTGCTGATATATTACAGCCACCTAGTACACCACTGTACACTGCTAAACAATAGTGCTGATATATTACAGCCACCTAGTACACCACCGTACACTGCTAAACAATGGTGCTGATATAATACTGCCACCTAGTTCACCACCATACCGTGCTAAACAATAGTGCTGATATATTACAGCCACCTAGTACACCACCGTACACTGCTAAACAATGGTGCTGATATATTACAGCCACCTAGTACACCACCGTACACTGCTAAACAATGGTGCTGATATATTACAGCCACCTAGTACACCACCGTATACTGCTAAACAATGGTGCTGATATATTACAGCCACCTAGTACACCACCATACCGTGCTAAACAATAGTGCTGATATATTACAGCCACCTAGTACACCACCGTATACTGCTAAACAATAGTGCTGATATATTACAGCCACCTAGTTCACCACCATACACTGCTAAACAATAGTGCTGATATATTACAGCCACCTAGTACACCACCGTACACTGCTAAACAATGGTGCTGATATATTACAGCCACCTAGTACACCACCGTACACTGCTAAACAATGGTGCTGATATATTACAGCCACCTAGTACACCACCGTATACTGCTAAACAATGGTGCTGATATATTACAGCCACCTAGTACACCACCATACCGTGCTAAACAATAGTGCTGATATATTACAGCCACCTAGTACACCACCGTATACTGCTAAACAATGGTGCTGATATATTACAGCCACCTAGTATACCACCGTATACTGCTAAACAATGGTGCTGATATATTACAGCCACCTAGTACACCACCGTACACTGCTAAACAATGGTGCTGATATAATACTGCCACCTAGTTCACCACCATACCGTGCTAAACAGTAGTGCTGATATATTACAGCCACCTAGTTCACCACCATACCGTGCTAAACAGTAGTGCTGATATAATACTGCCACCTAGTACACCACCGTACACTGCTAAACAATGGTGCTGATATATTACAGCCACCTAGTACACCACCGTACACTGCTAAACAATGGTGCTGATATAATACTGCCACCTAGTACACCACCGTACACTGCTAAACAATGGTGCTGATATAATACTGCCACCTAGTACACCACCATACACTGCTAAACAATGGTGCTGATATAATACTGCCACCTAGTTCACCACCGTACACTGCTAAACAATAGTGCTGATATAATACTGCCACCTAGTACACCACCGTACACTGCTAAACAATGGTGCTGATATAATACTGCCACCTAGTTCACCACCATACAGTGCTAAACAATAGTGCTGATATATTACAGCCACCTAGTACACCACCGTACACTGCTAAACAATGGATCTGATATAATACTGCCACCTAGTACACCACCGTACACTGCTAAACAATGGTGCTGATATATTACAGCCACCTAGTACACCACTGTACACTGCTAAACAATAGTGCTGATATATTACAGCCACCTAGTACACCACCGTACACTGCTAAACAATGGTGCTGATATAATACTGCCACCTAGTTCACCACCGTACACTGCTAAACAATGGTGCTGATATAATACTGCCACCTAGTACACCACCGTACACTGCTAAACAATAGTGCTGATATAATACTGCCGCCTAGTACACCACCGTACACTGCTAAACAATGGTGCTGATATAATACTGCCACCTAGTTCACCACCGTACACTGCTAAACAATAGTGCTGATATAATACTGCCACCTAGTACACCACCGTACACTGCTAAACAATGGTGCTGATATAATACTGCCACCTAGTTCACCACCATACAGTGCTAAACAATAGTGCTGATATATTACAGCCACCTAGTACACCACCGTACACTGCTAAACAATGGATCTGATATAATACTGCCACCTAGTACACCACCGTACACTGCTAAACAATGGTGCTGATATATTACAGCCACCTAGTACACCACTGTACACTGCTAAACAATAGTGCTGATATATTACAGCCACCTAGTACACCACCGTACACTGCTAAACAATGGTGCTGATATAATACTGCCACCTAGTTCACCACCGTACACTGCTAAACAATGGTGCTGATATAATACTGCCACCTAGTACACCACCATACCGTGCTAAACAATAGTGCTGATATATTACAGCCACCTAGTACACCACCGTACACTGCTAAACAATGGTGCTGATATATTACAGCCACCTAGTACACCACCGTACACTGCTAAACAATGGTGCTGATATATTACAGCCACCTAGTACACCACCGTATACTGCTAAACAATGGTGCTGATATATTACAGCCACCTAGTACACCACCATACCGTGCTAAACAATAGTGCTGATATATTACAGCCACCTAGTACACCACCGTATACTGCTAAACAATAGTGCTGATATATTACAGCCACCTAGTTCACCACCATACACTGCTAAACAATAGTGCTGATATATTACAGCCACCTAGTACACCACCGTACACTGCTAAACAATGGTGCTGATATATTACAGCCACCTAGTACACCACCGTACACTGCTAAACAATGGTGCTGATATATTACAGCCACCTAGTACACCACCGTATACTGCTAAACAATGGTGCTGATATATTACAGCCACCTAGTACACCACCGTACACTGCTAAACAATGGTGCTGATATAATACTGCCACCTAGTTCACCACCATACCGTGCTAAACAGTAGTGCTGATATATTACAGCCACCTAGTTCACCACCATACCGTGCTAAACAGTAGTGCTGATATAATACTGCCACCTAGTACACCACCGTACACTGCTAAACAATGGTGCTGATATATTACAGCCACCTAGTACACCACCGTACACTGCTAAACAATGGTGCTGATATAATACTGCCACCTAGTTCACCACCATACCGTGCTAAACAATGGTGCTGATATATTACAGCCACCTAGTACACCACCGTACACTGCTAAACAATGGTGCTGATATAATACTGCCACCTAGTTCACCACCATACCGTGCTAAACAATAGTGCTGATATATTACAGCCACCTAGTACACCACCGTACACTGCTAAACAATGGTGCTGATATATTACAGCCACCTAGTACACCACCGTACACTGCTAAACAATGGTGCTGATATAATACTGCCACCTAGTTCACCACCATACCGTGCTAAACAGTAGTGCTGATATAATACTGCCACCTAATTCACCACCATACCGTGCTAAACAATAGTGCTGATATATTACAGCCACCTAGTACACCACCGTACACTGCTAAACAATGGTGCTGATATATTACAGCCACCTAGTACACCACCGTATACTGCTAAACAATGGTGCTGATATATTACAGCCACCTAGTACACCACCGTACACTGCTAAACAATGGTGCTGATATATTACAGCCACCTAGTACACCACTGTATACTGCTAAACAATGGTGCTGATATATTACAGCCACCTAGTACACCACCGTACACTGCTAAACAATGGTGCTGATATATTACAGCCACCTAGTACACCACCGTACACTGCTAAACAATGGTGCTGATATATTACAGCCACCTAGTACACCACCGTATACTGCTAAACAATGGTGCTGATATATTACAGCCACCTAGTACACCACCGTATACTGCTAAACAATAGTGCTGATATATTACAGCCACCTAGTACACCACCGTACACTGCTAAACAATGGATCTGATATAATACTGCCACCTAGTACACCACCGTACACTGCTAAACAATGGTGCTGATATATTACAGCCACCTAGTACACCACTGTACACTGCTAAACAATAGTGCTGATATATTACAGCCACCTAGTACACCACCGTACACTGCTAAACAATGGTGCTGATATAATACTGCCACCTAGTTCACCACCATACCGTGCTAAACAATAGTGCTGATATATTACAGCCACCTAGTACACCACCGTACACTGCTAAACAATGGTGCTGATATATTACAGCCACCTAGTACACCACCGTACACTGCTAAACAATGGTGCTGATATATTACAGCCACCTAGTACACCACCGTATACTGCTAAACAATGGTGCTGATATATTACAGCCACCTAGTACACCACCATACCGTGCTAAACAATAGTGCTGATATATTACAGCCACCTAGTACACCACCGTATACTGCTAAACAATAGTGCTGATATATTACAGCCACCTAGTTCACCACCATACACTGCTAAACAATAGTGCTGATATATTACAGCCACCTAGTACACCACCGTACACTGCTAAACAATGGTGCTGATATATTACAGCCACCTAGTACACCACCGTACACTGCTAAACAATGGTGCTGATATATTACAGCCACCTAGTACACCACCGTATACTGCTAAACAATGGTGCTGATATATTACAGCCACCTAGTACACCACCATACCGTGCTAAACAATAGTGCTGATATATTACAGCCACCTAGTACACCACCGTATACTGCTAAACAATGGTGCTGATATATTACAGCCACCTAGTATACCACCGTATACTGCTAAACAATGGTGCTGATATATTACAGCCACCTAGTACACCACCGTACACTGCTAAACAATGGTGCTGATATAATACTGCCACCTAGTTCACCACCATACCGTGCTAAACAGTAGTGCTGATATATTACAGCCACCTAGTTCACCACCATACCGTGCTAAACAGTAGTGCTGATATAATACTGCCACCTAGTACACCACCGTACACTGCTAAACAATGGTGCTGATATATTACAGCCACCTAGTACACCACCGTACACTGCTAAACAATGGTGCTGATATAATACTGCCACCTAGTTCACCACCATACCGTGCTAAACAATAGTGCTGATATATTACAGCCACCTAGTACACCACCGTACACTGCTAAACAATGGTGCTGATATATTACAGCCACCTAGTACACCACCGTACACTGCTAAACAATGGTGCTGATATAATACTGCCACCTAGTTCACCACCATACCGTGCTAAACAGTAGTGCTGATATAATACTGCCACCTAATTCACCACCATACCGTGCTAAACAATAGTGCTGATATATTACAGCCACCTAGTACACCACCGTACACTGCTAAACAATGGTGCTGATATATTACAGCCACCTAGTACACCACCGTATACTGCTAAACAATGGTGCTGATATATTACAGCCACCTAGTACACCACCGTACACTGCTAAACAATGGTGCTGATATATTACAGCCACCTAGTACACCACTGTATACTGCTAAACAATGGTGCTGATATATTACAGCCACCTAGTACACCACCGTACACTGCTAAACAATGGTGCTGATATATTACAGCCACCTAGTACACCACCGTATACTGCTAAACAATGGTGCTGATATATTACAGCCACCTAGTACACCACCGTATACTGCTAAACAATGGTGCTGATATATTACAGCCACCTAGTACACCACCGTACACTGCTAAACAATAGGGCTAATACTGCCACCTAGTACACCACCACACAGTTCTAAACAATAGAGCTAATATAATACTGCCACCTACTGTTCACATTTGTTTTTAACGCCCTTAGGCTCGATCTCGAGCCATGGTGACTTGATAGATGAGCAATCTGTAGGAAGATTGATCCGTTGCAGCCTAGATAGGTCCACCAGGGTCTTCTCCACCGTTATCTTGACAGTATCCGGCCATCGGGTTGCTGGTCTTCCTCTTCGCCTTGTTCAGATAATACCGCCATATAATGAACATATCCAATAGTAACAGATTAAGTCCCGAATTGTCGCTGTGGTGCTGGGGCTAATGCAGCCGGGTCCTTGTCTCTCCAGCAGAGTCATCATCAGCCATCTTGGGATCTGCACATGGAATACCGCCACTAATGCTTCAGGATGTAAAGTGCTACCTTTAGTCACCCGGTCACCCACCTGCATACAAGCATACGCAGATGCGGTCTTCTTTATTTTACTGCATGGGAACATTTTTCTATACATCACTCCCAAGTTTATTGCACAAGGGAAAAACACCACTACCCTGAGCTAAGATTGTCCACATGCCGCCCACTCATGTGAAATCATTCTCCTATACTCAGGGGTTTCATTCACTGCAGCCTGGGACAATATTTATTCTTGCAAATAATAATAATAATAATAATAAAAATACCACAATAATAATGAAATAATCTATCGCTATTCACAAAGTCCTCCCTGATTAACACCAGCTTCCTTTACCTGCCGCCCCCCAGGACAATGAATACCGCGGAGGTAAGAGATTTCTACCCTGCCATTTACCTTCATTACTACCCACCATTAAAAAGTAACTTCATGGACCCCCATGCTTTATCCTGCAGCTCTGCTTTCTCAGTGTACAGCACTGCAGCCTTGTCTATTGGAAATTTAGATAACTTGAAACTGACCACTTGTCTAATGGGCTTTTTTATTCTCATCCCCATGCTTTACCCTGCAGCTCTGCACATGCCGCTCTTTTGCTGCGTTTTCATTAGTCTGATGTAGAAATATCTGCATCGAATACTTATGGTGTGCACATGCCCTTACTGCTCAGCAGCCTTGTCTATCGGAGTCTGCGCATAAAATCCACCACCTGCCTAGTAAGAGGCTCTCAATGCTTTTTTTTTGCCCTCCACCATGCTTTACCTTGCAGGTCTGCTTTATTAGTGATAAGATCAGTGACTCCAGTTTAGAAGTCTTGCCTAATGTAATTCTGAGATACCTTGACATCCACCCCATCTAGTTAAAGGGTCAGACTACTGCTTGTCCTCCCCCCTGCTTTACACTGCTCCACTGCTCTGTTTGTATACAGCTTTGATCAGTGACTCCAGCTTTTCTATAGAAAAAGAAGAGTGATTACTTGAAATACATCCACTGTCTAATCAGATTCTGCTTGTTCCCCCCATGCTTTACACTGCAGCTCGTTTAGTGCACAGCTATGACCAGTGAATGCAGTGTATTGTTTATTGCATATGGTGCCGAATGGACCTTTTGGGTCACTCTTATCCGGGGAGCACCTGCAATTCGTGCCCCCTACCCCAGCATCCCGGGGTAGGGTTACACACCCTGAGTGTACAGATAATGGTGCACACATGTCAGTCCACCAGTAGGGGGCAGCATTACCCTGCACTGTGCTCACCGCGCGCTGATTCTTTATCCATTATGAGAATTTAAAGTCCAGATCACAGTAAGTTACCGGCACCATCATCACATCTAAGAATCCAGGCAGGAAAGTGTTAAGTAACAGATATTCTTGGCCGCTGTTTATAAAGAAGATTTTTTTTAACTTGTAGTTTTTCTTGCTGCATTTATTCCACATTAATGTCAATCACGAGAAAACAATACAAAAAGGCGTGAGAGAAGCATGAAAGCCGCAAGATTCTCATCCCCATAATAACAGCAATTTACCGGTCAACCATGATGGCACCACGAGAGAGGGAATCCGCCCACCAAGGACAGGAAACCAACAGGCTTAAAAGGGGGCGGCCCTCCCTCTCGCCTCAGTTTGGTTTCCTGTCCTTGATGGAAGGAGCCTATCGCAGGCGTGGAAGATCTGGAAAGAATGGCGACGGCTGTCGTAGCAGCGCCCCTATCTGGGATCGACAGCTCCAGCGTTTGGCCATGCTTGTGCGCCCCTATCTGGGAGAGGCACAGCATTCTTGTGCACTGGGGTTTTTTTCAGGGGGCTGCGCCCCTGTCTGGGGTGGCACCCCCTTTTTTCTGCCTCAACCAGGTGCACCTCCCGTGGCAGTGTCTGCCCTGGTTGTGATCCAAAGTGCGGTGGGGACTGCGCCCTTGGTTGGGTTGACAGCCCACCATCACCCTGTGTACCCGGTGGAGGGGGGACACGGGGCTTAGGTTATTTGCGACCCCTCGCTCCCGACCGGGAGGATACCAGGCGGGGAGTCGCTAAAGCGCAGCTTACCTGGGGCGCTGGCAGTGTGCGTCCTTGCGCGAGGTTCCGGTTTCTGGGAGTTGCGGCCGATGACGTCACCGAGACTCAGCGATCACGTGACCGGAACCCGGAAGTGGGGTTCCGGTGTCAGAATAACGCGGGAAATTTAAAAAAAAAAAAAAAAAAAAAAAGAGGAAAAGGTGTGCTACCGAGGCTGTCTATTTAACTGGCCAGATAGCAGAGCTCAGAGCTTTCCAGAGCTTCATTCTCTTACCATGGAGTCTGAAAGAGATCAGCTACAGCAGCAGCAGCAGCAAGTTGAGCAGCCGCCATCCTCACCATCTCAGCGGCTGTTTGGGGAGCCCCAAAAAGTGCATTGCACACGTGGTTCTGGTAGCCGGTCCTCAGGAAAGCGGAGTTCGGTGTCTAGGTCCAGCCACCACACCTCCAATAGGATGGATGATTCTGCAGCCTCCAGGGAGGATCCCCCGGCTGAGAAGGGTCCTTCTTCCAAACCGGTACCAGACGTTTTTTCTTGAGCCGCCTGGGTAAGTGATCTTCGAGAAAGTTCACTTTGTAATAGGGTATCCTTCTCCCCTTCTAATTTTAACAGGGGAAGAAATGTACCTCCAAGGCAAAGCACATTCAGTGTGCGTTATGTAAATCCGTCCTTCCTGATGGATACCCTAAAAAACTATGCCAGTCGTGCATAAATCAAACGCTGGCAGAAGAAACCCCTAATCTAACGTCAGGGTTAAAGACCCTGTTCAAGACTGAAATTCACAAAATCCTCTCCAAAAAGGCTAGAGGGAAAGCGGACTCAGACTGTGAAAGCCCCCTAGTCCCGGATGACCCCCGGTCCTCACTCTATGAGTCGGACTCGGATGATGTAGCTTCTTCCTCAGATAGTGGTGTGGGGCAGAATTGTTTTCCCCTTGGTGAGGTCGGCGGCTTAATTAAAATGGTTCGGTCTACCATGGGCATCACAGAGGCCAGACAGGAAAAGTCAGTCCAGGATGTTATGTTCAGGGGGCTGGGACAAAGAAAGAGACCGAGTTTTCCCTTGAATGAAAAAATTTGGGACTTGATCCATAGTGAATGGAGGAAACCGGAAAGGAAGGGTACTCTGCCTCCATTCTTCAAAAGAAAGTATCCCTTTGAAGAATCAGCTTCTTCCTCCTGGGAGAAAGCTCCCAGGATAGACGTGGCTATAGCTATGGCGTCCAAGAGTTCCTCCCTCCCCTTTGACGATATGGGGGCTCTTAAAGACCCCTTGGATAGGAAGGCTGATACTTTCCTCAAGAGGACCTGGGAAACTTCTGCGGGAGCCTTGAAACCCGCGGTTGCGGCTACCTGTACCGCCAGGTCCCTAATGATTTGGCTAGACCAACTAGAAGCCCATCTAAAAAACAACACTCCCAGGAAGGAAATTTTAGCGGACATGTCTCTTCTTCAGGGGGCAGCAGCTTTTCTGGCAGATGCATCGGCTGATTCTGTCAGGTTGGCAGCAAGATCAGCTGCCATGTCCAACTCAGCCCGTAGAGCTCTGTGGCTGAAGTGTTGGCCGGGGGATATTCATGCGAGAATAAGACTCTGCTCTATCCCTTGTGAAGGGGAGCATCTCTTTGGGTCGGTCCTAGATGAACTGTTGGATAAAGCAAGTGACAAAAAGAGGGGTTTCCCTAGCCAGTCTATTCCCACGTACAAACGCTCTTTCCATAGGAGAAGGTTTCTACGTAGTAAACACCAGAGGGGTCAGGAGAAATGGGAAGACCGCAGGCCAAAAGGTAAAGGACTCCTGTTCGGCTCATCTACTAACCAAGGCCCCCGGAAAAAGAGTCAATGACTCGCGGCTCAGGTAGGGGGGAGGCTGTTGGGCTTCTTACCTGCCTGGACAATGATTTCTTCTAGTAATTGGATACTTGGTCTGGTAGGTTCCGGTCTGAAATTTGAGTTTCAGCGAATTCCTCGTGGGAGGTTCATCCTGACCCCAAACCGTTCCTCAGCACTGGAGCAAACGGTCCTACAAGCGGAGGTCCTGAACTTGGTCCATAAGGCCGTCCTGGTAGAAGTCCCGACAGCAGAGAAGGGACTAGGGTTCTACTCACCGCTATTTCTGGTCACTAAGCCTGACGGGTCCTTTAGGTGTATTATTAACCTTAAAGCCCTAAATAAATTTTTGTTAATTCCCACCTTTAAGATGGAATCCCTCAAGTCCACAATAAAATTGCTTTTCTCAGGCTGTTACATGGTAGTGTTAGACCTAAAAGATGCCTATTACCATGTACCTATACAAAGAGACTTCCAGAAATACCTTAGGGTGGCTTTGATCATAAATGATGAAATTAGACATTTTCAGTTTGCAGCCTTGCCATTTGGTCTGGCCATAGCCCCTAGGGTATTTACGAAGGTGATAGCGGAGGTTATGGCTCATGTGCGGGAGCATAATATTTTGATTATTCCGTACCTGGATGATTTTTTGATTGTCGGAGACTCGGCCTCCCAATGTATCAATCATCTTAAACTGGGATCCTCTGTCTTAGAAGGTCTGGGCTGGATCCTTAATCTGGAAAAGTCCAGAGTAGTCCCTACAAGAATACAACAGTTGTTGGGTATCATGCTGGATTCAGACTTCCAGATATGTTTCCTTTCAGAAACCAAGAAACAGAGGGTTAAAATGCTGGTGGAAAGAGCACTTTCAAACCCAGTCATGTCCCTTAGGGCTGCAATGTCCTTGCTGGTACCCTATCATCTTGCCTTCCGGGGGTTATGTGGGCACAATACCACTCCAGGGTCTTACAATGGGACGTCTTGCATAATGAGGTCTTGTTAAATGGGCACTTGGAAGGGCAGATGTCCTTATCTCCCTGATCTGTGGACTCTTTACAGTGGTGGGTGAACTTGGAAAACCTGTCTCAAGGTGTTCCCTGGGTGTTTAAAATATCTAAAATAATTACAACTGATGCAAGCTCTCATGGATGGGGAGCCCACCTGGGGATATGGTTGCCCAGGGGTCCTGGTCAGACACTGAGAAAACTCTTTCCTCCAATACTAAGGAACTACTAGCAGTAGATAAAGCGGTTGGGCATTTCTTACCGTTCCTTCACAAAGAGAACGTTAGGATCTTATCAGACAATAACATAGCGGTGGCTTACGTGAACCATCAGGGGGGTACACGTGCTGGATCACTAATGGAAGTGGCGGATCATCTCTTTCAGATCTCGGAAGGCCATCTCCTCTCTTTAACAGCCCTCTACATCAAAGGGAGAGAAAATATAAAGGCAGACTTTTTAAGCCGTCATTTTTTAAGGCAGGGCGAATTGGAGCTAAAGCAGGACATTTTTTCCCAGATAGTCCAAAAATGGGGTCTTCCGGTGGTGGATCTCTTCGCCACAAAGCTAAATCGGAAGGTAAAACTCTTTTGCTCCCTAGATCTGAGAGAAAGGCCACTGGCGGTAGACGCTCTCCAAATACCCTGGAATTTCAGTCTGGCCTACGCCTTCCCACCGTTAAATCTCCTACCTATGGTTCTAAGGGTTCTAAGAAAGATCAGAGAGGACAAGGCGAGGGTCCTCTTGATCGCCCCCTTCTGGCCCAAAAGACCCTGGTTCTCATGCCTGAAGAACATGTCCATCTCAGATCCTTGGGTCCTACCCGAAGTTCCGGATCTCCTCAGCCAGGGTCCAATACTCCACCCTCAAGCTCCTGGCCTCCACCTGACGGTGTCCTGTTAGAACAAAAAGGATTCTCCCGGGGTCTAGTGACTACTCTATTGCATAGTAGGAAACCTGTCACCACCAGGATTTACGCTAGAGTTTGGAAAAAAAAATTTTCTTTCTCTAATTCTACAGTGGGTGAAGGAGCGCCAATTGGGAAAATTTTAGAATTCTTACAGGGGAGCCTCGAGTTGGGATTGGCAACAAGCACCCTTAAGGTCCAAGTGTCGGCGTTGGGTGCTCTGTATAACTGTGACCTGGCCGGAAATTATTGGGTTTCTCGCTTCATAAAGGCGGTAGGTAGATCCAGGCCGGTTATCAAGACTAAATTTGTACCCTGGGACCTGAATTTAGTTCTAAAAGCGTTATCTGGGTCTCCCTTTGAGCCAATAGATTCAGCGTCCCTTAGATCTATTTCCCTCAAAACAGCCCTTCTGGTAGCCCTAACATCAGCTAGAAGGATTGGTGATATTCAGGCTCTGTCCGCGGGCCCTTCCTTCACTCAGGCCCTGGACGATAGAATAATCCTTAGAGTGGATCCAGCATACCTCCCTAAAGTAGCTTCCCATTTCCACAGACTCCAGGAAGTAATACTACCCTCATTCTGTCCGAATCCAAGTAATCAAAAAGAAGCAGAGTTTCATGCCTTAAGGCCCAGTCACACATAACGAGATCGCTGATGAGTCACGTTTTGGTGACGCAATAGCGATCTCGCTAGCGATCTCGTTATGTCTGACAGGTAGCAACGATCAGGCCCCTGCTGTGAGATCGCTGATCGTTACAAAGCTTCCTGGACCATTCCTGGGTCGTTGCGCTCCCGCTGGGCAGTGTGCATCGCTGTAATTGACACATAATATCAGTGATATCCACAGTGCCCCCATAATAACTGTGATATCCACAGTGCCCCCATAATAACAGTGATATCCACAGTGCCCCATAATAACAGTGACATCCACAGTGCCTCCATTATAACAGTGATATCCACAGTGCTCCCATAATAACAGTGACATCCACAGTGCCCCCATAATAACAGTGATATCCACAGTGCTCCCATAATAACATCGACATCCACAGTGCCCCCATAATAACAGTGATATCCACAGTGCCCCCATAATAACAGCGACATCCACAGTGCCCCCATAATAACAGTGATATCCACAGTGCTCCCATAATAACAGTGACATCCACAGTGCCTCCACAATAACAGTGATATCCACAGTGCCCCCATAATAACAGTGACATCCACAGTGCTCCCATAATAACAGTGATATCCACAGTGCCCCCATAATAACAGTGACATCCACAGTGCCCCCATAATAACAGTGACATCCACAGTGCCCCCATAATAACAGTGACATCCACAGTGCTCCCATAATAACAGTGATATCCACAGTGCCCCCATAATAACAGTGACATCCACAGTGCCCCCATAATAACAGTGACATCCACAGTGCCCCCATAATAACAGTGACATCCACAGTGCTCCCATAATAACAGTGACATCCACAGTGCTCCCATAATAACAGTGACATCCACAGTGCCCCCATAATAACAGTGATATCCACAGTGCTCCCATAATAACAGCGACATCCACAGTGCTCCCATAATAACAGTGATATCCACAGTGCCCCCATAATAGCAGTGACATCCACAGTGCTCCCATAATAACAGTGACATCCACAGTGCTCCCATAATAACAGTGATATCCACAGTGCCCCCATAATAACAGTGACATCCACAGTGCTCCCATAATAACAGTGATATCCACATTGCTCCCATAATAACAGTGACATCCACAGTGCTCCTGTGGCACCCCAGGGGTCTGGTTTCCACAGTAACAGCTATGTTACGTCTGAGAGCAGGTGGGAGGTCTCTTGGTCAGGGATCCTATGCATGCCACACCTCCTGCCCAGTCCTGGGAGGGGAAGAACTTCCCCTATATAAACCTAGGGCTGAGGCAGGGTTAGTGAGTAGAGAAGAAGTAGAGACAGAGAAGAGAAGCAGATATAGGAAAAGAACATCAGGAGCTCTGTGGGAGCAGTGCTATAAGGAGTGAGGGGCTGGCAGCTGCAGAGCTCGCCCTGACTGGGAAGCTATCACCGGACCCGGAGTCCGAGGCTGTGGGGACTAACTCCTACCCAGCAGCAGAAACCGACCGGCAGGGGATTTCAGGTCCTCTGGCCAAGAAACCCGAAGGCACGGTCACACGCGTGGGACCAGCACCGCCGTCGTGGAGCGGACGCCACTAGAATGCCCCGAGTCACCGGCCATACGGGTGAGCACCACACGGTACACTCAGGGACGTGGGCTACTTATACCCGCCTCTAGCAAGGTAGCCAGAAGAGTACAGTCAGTTTGGGAGGCCTACAACTCCGCCTGGCCAGGGGAGATCCCATCTACTCAAGGACTGACCAGGCCCCGATCGCTAGCCAGTACTCCGGGAGGGTCTATCTTTATCACCAGTAAAGACCCTGAACTACACCGCATCGTCTCTGAGTGATTCCTGCTACCCCCATCATCCACGTCGGCTGCCCTGAGGCCATACCCCTCCCGTTGGGGGTGATACTATCACGCTGCACAATCCTACCACCGGCCTCAGCGGTCTGCCCTGCAGCGGCAGCTCCTTCGCTGCATTCAACGGGTGGCGTAGTCGTCCAACATCTACCGCTAATACAACGCCACTTAGTCTGACTCCCTGGGCACGGACCGGGTCACCGCCACGAGACTACAACCCTCAACAGATCCGGCTCCGGGTAAGCTCCTGCATGCGCAACGCTGTGCGACTCAGGCCCAGGGGTGCGTCAACTTTTGGCGTAGTCGGCAGGATATCGTGCCCGCAACCACCGGGTACTGCGTGCCTGAAAAAGACTGTTCAAACTTACCAGTGGTGAAGATTCCCGCCATCCGTGGAGGTTTCCCGCCATCCGGCGCCATCTTCTACCTTCTTCCCGCCATCCGCGAAGTTTTCCCGCCATCCGGCGCCATCTTCTGCCTTCTTCCCGCCATCCGTGGAGTTTTCCCGCCGTTGGACGCCATCTTGAAGACGCCGCGCGGGAAGAAGAGGGGCGTGGACTCCGAAAGCGCGCGAGAACTGAAGCCCCGCCTCACGTCCGGACGTTGCGTAAGGTCCTGGAAGGAGCCCAGCAGACGCCGACGTCACAGGAGCGCGACGGAAGGTCCTCAACCCTGACGATCCACTGCGGAGCCGCGGCCTACGGAAGAGGATCATCGCAAGGTAGGCCACGGTCCACTAGGGGGGAGGAAGATGTCGGATACGGAGGAGAGCTTCACTGCCTCAACCCCCGCCAGCGCCACCGCTGCTGCAGTCATGCCTTTCACCATGCCCTATATCCCGGGAGCGGCCTGGCTACCCCAGTACTCAGGGGAGTCACATACCCTGCATGACTTTAGAGAAAAGCTGGATAGCCTCTTCCAGGTGTATCCCCTCACAGAAGAGCAAAAAGTGAGCATCCTGGTGGCCCAATTAACCGGGGCAGCCCAAAGGGAGGTAAAGTCCTGGCCACCTGGGGGGAGGACTGTTGCAGGGATACTAACCCGGCTGAGGGACACCTTTGATACCCGCACCTCAGCCGAGATGAAGCTTAGATTCTACGGGTGCAAGCAGCGAGCACACGAGAGTATAAGGGACTATGCCCTGAACCTACAAGAGGCCCTGAGAGCCATTAAGCAGACCGACCCTGACGGCGTGGGAGACGAGGACAGGCTGTTGACTGAACAATTTATAGAGGGTTTATATTGCAATGCCCACCGAACCCAGTTGCGGGCAATGGCCTTACAGGACCCTCATCTGGGATTTGCACAGTTCAAGGACAGAGCCATCCGGGTGCTCCGAGAACCGGCACCAGGTGGCGTTGTGACCCACAGACGCCCCACTACCACTTACCACCAGGAGGCGGCGCCCTTGTCGGCAGGGCCTGTGGGAGCTGATGCGCAGGCTTTGAACAATGACCCGGCTCCAGACCTGCACCATCAGGTCCAAGAGCTAGCTAAAAGCGTTGCCGCGCTAACCCGAACTGTGCAGTCTTTACAGGTTTCCACTCCAGGGAAGATCCAGCTGGCATCCGGACCGGAGGACATCCCGTGGCGTCGACCAAGGAGGACCCCACCGGCCAGAGGAAGACCCAGCGACCGATACAACGAGGACGGACAACCCATCTGCCGCCGCTGCAATCAACCCGAACATATGGCAAGGTACTGTCCTTTAAACTGGCACAACCTGGGGTAGAGGGCCAAACCCCAGGAAAAAGATCATCAGGCCCATCGAACTGGCGCGACAAATATGTGGGAGGATGTCCAGTCTTGCCTGTGGTACTGGATGGCATCCCTATGAGTGTCCTACTGGACACCGGGTCGCAGGTTACCACTATCCCGTACGTGCTCTTCAAGCAGCACTGAAATGACTCGGATATCACCCGCTACCCTGACGACGATTTGAGTATCATCGCCAGCAATGGTCAGCCCGTGCCACAGATTGGATTTAAAGAGGTGACCATTAAAATCGGTAGAGTTGAACTGGCGGCACAGGGACTGATCATTGTAGACATTGACAAGCACGAGAGTCACCCAAAGATAACTCTAGGAACTAATGTAATTGAAAATTGTCTTGCAGAGGTGATTTTCCTTTTACAGCAGGTTGCCAAGAACGCCAGCTCCGGCCAGCAGCGAGTGCTCCAGAAAGAGATCCGGGCACTGATGCGACGGCAACAGATAGAACTCTCCGGTGGTGAGATTGGTAGCGTAAGAATGTGTGACCCTTTCCCTATTGCCATGCCCCCAAAAAGTGAAATGATGATTTGGTGCCGGGCAGCTATTGGTCTGAGAGGTAGAGATTACCAGGCAACGGTAGAACCAGTTTACTCAGACAGTAGGCCCACCATTTTGACAGCACGGGGGTGGTCAATGTACGCCATGGGAGGGTGCCCGTTCGCATAATAAATATCGGGATGAGGGAAGTGTACCTGCCCCGGTATGCCATGCTAGCCAAATTGTATACCATCAATCAAAATTCCATACAGTCCGTAGAACCCTTGCCTCCATCTTCCCCGGAGGAAGGTAACGGCTCTAAGGAAACAATGGAGGACTGGTGTCAGCAACTACATTTGGGTACTGACTCCACTCCCTCACACCAGAGACAGGGAGTCTATCGGGTGGTTCAAGAGTACGAGAGAGTGTTTAGTAAACACCCGTTAGACTTCGGGCGAGTCAAGGGGGTAGAACACCGCATCCCCACGGGAGACCATCTTCCCATAAAAGAGAGGTATCGACCCGTACCCCCTGCACACTACCAACACGCCAAGGGGATGCTTAGGGACATGAAGGAGGCTGGGGTGATCAGGGATAGCTGTAGCCCCTGGGCAGCTCCACTAGTCTTAGTCAAAAAGAAAGACAACACCATGAGGATGTGTGTAGATTACCGGAAAATCAACCGTATCACACACAAGGATGCGTACCCCTTACCAAGGATAGAGGAGTCTTTGGCTGCTTTAAGATCTGCTAACTTCTTCTCTACCTTGGATCTCACTAGTGGGTACTGGCAGGTTCCTGTAGCAGAGGCGGACCGGGAGAAGACCGCATTCACCACCCCGATGGGACTTAGCGAGTTTACCTGCATGCCGTTCGGACTCTGTAACGCACCAGGAACCTTTCAACGATTAATGGAGTGCTGTCTGGGCCACAAAAACTTCGAGACGGTCCTGTTGTACCTGGACGATGTCATCGTATATTCCAAGACTTATGAGGACCACCTGAAACACTTGGCGGAAGTGTTCGAAGCTCTGGCAAACTACGGCCTAAAGGTAAAACCCTCCAAGTGTCACCTCCTAAAACCAAAGGTGCAGTACCTGGGACACGTGGTGAGCGCTGACGGAGTGGCTCCCGACCCTGATAAGATCACCGCAATTAAGGAATGGCCAAGTCCCTCCAGTGTAAAGGAAGTGCGGCAGTTCCTCGGGTTGGTAGGCTATTACCGCAGATTCATCCCCGGTTTCACCAAAAAGGCAGCTCCTATGCAGGACCTCCTGATAGGCCAGTCCCGGAAGGCCAAGAACCAGAAGCCGCCCTTCAAATGGGAGAAGTTAGAAGAAGAGTCCTTCCGCCAGCTGAAGATGGCCCTCACGGGGGATGAAATCCTGGCGTACCCTGATTACAGCCAGCCCTTTATCCTCTACACCGACGCAAGTAACATCGGGCTAGGAGCCGTACTGTCCCAGATCCAGCAGGGGAAAGAACGAGTAATCGCTTACGCCAGTCGAAAACTGCGACCCACCGAAAGAAACCCTGAGAATTACAGCTCATTTAAGCTAGAGTTCCTGGCAGTGGTGTGGGCAGTCACCGAACGCTTTAAGCACTACCTCGCTTCTTCCCGGTTCACCGTGTACACGGATAACAACCCGTTGACACACCTGGACACGGCAAGACTCGGTGCCTTAGAGCAGAGTTGGATGGCCCGTCTGTCCAACTACGAGTTCACAATCAAATACCGGGCAGGACGCTCCAATACCAACGCGGACGCCCTGTCCAGGATGCCAAACCTACCGGACGTAGGAGAAGATCCAGAGGGACTGGAAGAAGTCGAACTCCCCGCGTTCCACCGTCATGGGACTATCCAGTATTCCCATCGGGTAAGGAGTAAACAAGCCGCTACGTTTAACCCCTTGCCTCACTACAACTGGGAGGAAACGCAAGACAGTGACCCTGCCGTCCGACTGGTGAAGGAGATGCTGACTCGGCCAGAGGCTCGCCTTGACCCAGACGCTCCGGAGGAAGCCAAACAACTGTGGGCTGAGAAGAGTCGACTGTTCCTTTACAAGGGGAAGTTGTGCCGCAGAATGGTTAACTCCCGGACGCATGAACTAATCTGGCAAGTAGTGGTGCCACGAAGAGACGCAGCCATGGTGATGGAGGCATACCACGACGGGGCTGGACACTTCGGATGGAAGAAGCTGGAGTTCCTGCTGCGCAGGCGGTTCCACTGGGTAGGCATGAGGGGAACCATCGAGAGGTGGTGCAGAGACTGTGGCCCGTGCAACCTAAGAAGGAAGGACCGTGCCAGCCAGAAGACCCCCCTTCAGTCCATCGTCACCAAGCAGCCGTTGGAACTGGTAGCCTTGGATCATGTAAAACTGACCCCAAGCAGAAGTGGCTACGTCTACGCGTTAACCATTGTGGATCATTACTCCCGGTTCTTGGTTGTCGTCCCCGTTAAGGACTTAACAGCTCAAACAGCAGCTAGAGCCTTCCAGCAGCACTTCTGCCGTCCACACGGGTACCCGGACCAAGTGCTGACGGACCAGGGACCTGCCTTTGAAGCGGAGGTCTTCCAGGAATTCTGCAATCTGTATGGCTGCCGGAAGATAAGGACGACACCCTATCATCCGCAAACTAATGGACTTTGTGAGAAAATGAACCAGGTGGTAATGGATCTTCTGAAAACGTTGCCCCTGGAAGAACGCAGTCTGTGGCCTGAGAAGCTGCCCGACCTGGTGGACCTATACAACTACATCCCTGTAGGTTCCACCAACTGTACCCCGGCTTACCTAATGAGGGCAAGGCCTGGTAAGCTACCTGTTGACCTGGAGATGGGAGTCCTGACACCCGAGGACACTTCACCGGAAGCAGACTGGGACACAGAGAGGCAGCAGCAGTACCGGAAAGTACAGGAGAGCGTGGAGCGAAGTCTCTGTCTCGCTAGGGAAAGACAAGAGAAAACTTACAACCAGTATGCTCCCGCTGTTCCCCTGGTACCCGGAGAGCAGGTCTTGAAGAGGAAGAGACGGCTCCACAAGTTGGACGACCAGTGGGAGAAGGACCCGTACACCGTACTGCCCTCAAGCCACGACAACCCAAAGGTTTGTACCATCAGTAAAGACGGAGGGGAAACCACAGCCATTGTATCCCGGGATCACCTGAAGAAGTGTCCCGAACAGCTACGGAACCCAGAAGGAGAGCAAGAAGACCCTCGACCCGTAGAGGAAAGGGAAGATATGGTTAGTACTGTGCTCGGAGACTTCCCTCGGTCCTGGACTCAAGTCAATGGTGCAGTTGTGGTACCCGTCCTCACGTTCCTCCAACCAGCATCCCAAGTTCCTACGGAGCAACAGGTAGAGCTGGAAGAGCAGCCGGTCCAGGAGGCAGCAGACTCCACACAAGCAGAACAGGAGGATCAACCCTCTGCTCATAGTGAGCCTGCCGTACCCCTAGTGAGCCAAAGAGCCCGTAGACAGCTGCCCAGTTTACCCTTGACAGCTCCTACACCCTGTAGTTCAGGGCCAGACAGTCAGCTCCGTAGGTCCACTAGGGCCACTAGAGGCCAGTTACCCGCACGTTGGAGGATTTGAAGTGTTTAAATTGTTTTATTTGTGGTCACCTGTCTGTTACTTGTAAATAATTATGTGTTTCTAGTTATTTTTAGGAGTCCTTGGTGGATTTACCGGGAATCCTTGTACAATTGGTTGGAGCGTAACCTAGGAATGGACTAAAGACTGTTAAGGACTCGGGGCAGGACAGACCCCTACCTGGTTACGTCTCCCTGTTTTGGTGAAATGGACACCTTGCTTTTCTTCAAAATTGCACCCGGTTGCGGACACGCCGTAACCATCTTTATGTGTTTTTCTTATTGTATTATTATTGTTTATACCTTGTTATGTTTTTCTAAAAATATGTTTAGTCCCGGAGTACTAAATTTCACTAGGGGGGAATGTGGCACCCCAGGGGTCTGGTTTCCACAGTAACAGCTATGTTACGTCTGAGAGCAGGTGGGAGGTCTCTTGGTCAGGGATCCTATGCATGCCACACCTCCTGCCCAGTCCTGGGAGGGGAAGAACTTCCCCTATATAAACCTAGGGCTGAGGCAGGGTTAGTGAGTAGAGAAGAAGTAGAGACAGAGAAGAGAAGCAGATATAGGAAAAGAACATCAGGAGCTCTGTGGGAACAGTGCTATAAGGAGTCAGGGGCTGGCAGCTGCAGAGCTCGCCCTGACTGGGAAGCTATCACCGGACCCGGAGTCCGAGGCTGTGGGGACTAACTCCTACCCAGCAGCAGAAACCGACCGGCAGGGGATTTCAGGTCCTCTGGCCAAGAAACCCGAAGGCACGGTCACACGCGTGGGACCAGCACCGCCGTCGTGGAGCGGACGCCACTAGAAGGCCCCGAGTCACCGGCCATACGGGTGAGCACCACACGGTACACTCAGGGACGTGGGCTACTTATACCCGCCTCTAGCAAGGTAGCCAGAAGAGTACAGTCAGTTTGGGAGGCCTACAACTCCGCCTGGCCAGGGGAGATCCCATCTACTGAAGGACTGACCAGGCCCCGATCGCTAGCCAGTACTCCGGGAGGGTCTATCTTTATCACCAGTAAAGACCCTGAACTACACCGCATCGTCTCTGAGTGATTCCTGCTACCCCCATCATCCACGTCGGCTGCCCTGAGGCCATACCCCTCCCGTTGGGGGTGATACTATCACGCTGCACAATCCTACCACCGGCCTCAGCGGTCTGCCCTGCAGCGGCAGCTCCTTCGCTGCATTCAACGGGTGGCGTAGTCGTCCAACATCTACCGCTAATACAACGCCACTTAGTCTGACTCCCTGGGCACGGACCGGGTCACCGCCACGAGACTACAACCCTCAACAGATCCGGCTCCGGGTAAGCTCCTGCATGCGCAACGCTGTGCGACACAGGCCCAGGGGTGCGTCACTCCCATAATAACAGTGATATCCACAGTGTCCCCATAATAACAGTGATATCCACAGTGCTCCCATAATAACAGTGATATCCACAGTGCTCCCATAATAACAGTGATATCCACAGTGCTCCCATAATAACAGTGATATCCACAGTGCCCCCATAATAACAGTGATATCCACAGTGCCCCCATAATAACAGTGATATCCACAGTGCTCCCATAATAACAGTGATATCCACAGTGCCCCCATAATAACAGTGATATCCACAGTGCCCCCATAATAACAGTGATATCCACAGTGCTCCCATAATAACAGTGATATCCACAGTGCTCCCATAATAACAGTGACATCCACAGTGCTCCCATAATAACAGTGATATCCACAGTGCCCCCATAATAACAGTGACATCCACAGTGCTCCCATAATAACAGTGATATCCACAGTGCCCCCATAATAACAGTGATATCCACAGTGCCTCCATAATAAGTGACATCCACAGTGCTCCCATAATAACAGTGACATCCACAGTGCTCCCATAATAACAGTGATATCCACAGTGCTCCCATAATAACAGTGACATCCACAGTGCCACCATAATAACAGTGATATCCACGATGCCCCTGTGGCGCCCCTGCGGGTTCAGTCGCCACAGAGGTATTGCATCTCATCCAGATATGTTGTATCCCACTCTCAGGTAAGGATGGAGCACTACCCGGGACCCACACACCTGCATCCATTACACTCCACTTCAGTAGGGAAGGGCGAGATTGCTCCTAAGGGAGAGCACAGTCTCTGGTCCCTAGCTGGAGGGTGGAACCATGTAGTGGGTGTGGGTGGAGGAAGTAAATCAGGGGAGCACAGACAGGAAGAGTATGAGAAGGAGGGGAACCATCTTGGAAGAGGAGAGTTCAGTCAGACAGTTGAGAGTGGGAGCTCAGGAGGAGCTACGCTCAGGAGAGCAGAGGAGAGGGGCCTAGTCTGAGAGGCCCAGGAGGAAAGACTGAGAGAGGACTGGAGCAGAGGGAAGGCTCCAGAGACAGAGGGGATCCCAGGGACACGGTGAGTGCGGAAGCCACCTGTGCTCCGGAATCTACACGGACGTGGAGGGATCAGGCCGCAGAGGGGACCGGCCCCTAAACTAGTGGAGAACAATCAGGCTCAGCTAGAAAACCAAAGGCTACTGTACTTTCAGGGTGCAGCTGCGAACCACCACAATTACATCGCCGAAAAGGTGGCCGCATAGGGTTCACGGGACTGCACGTCACCCGACAAGACCCGAGGCTATCGGCTTGGGACACTGATTGTGAGGCGCAGGGCAGGAGGGCGAGAGCCAGCGCAGGGAAGACGGCCGAGGAAGGAACATAGAACGGGGTCCCGTTTAAGTACTGAAATACTTGAGAGCTGCTGAACCCCTTCCTTGGTGAACGCAGGACGACGTGGGAGGTTACACACTGGCCCTGGTAACCTGGAGAATTGAACAACTGTGAGTAAACCTTGAAGACTGCACCCCACTGTGTCCTAGAATTGTTGCTCTGCCATCACCAGCCCTGCACTACACAGCACCAGCAACATCTACCTCATAACATCACTATACTGCCCTGGAGCTAAGCTCTGCCTGTGGAGAGCTGAACCAACTCTGCTGCGTCACCATCAGCTCCAGGGGATCTGCACCGCAGCGGCGGCCCCATATAGTCACATACCACAGGTTGCGTCACGAACATTATCGCTATAAAAACTTTATTCCCCTTTTACTTTTCCCCTTTTATTGACCGCCCTGAGTCAAGGACCAGGTCACTGCTACCGTGACATCCCCCAGCATCGACCGGCCCGGCTACAGAGTACCCCACGGCCCAGGGGGCGCGTCAACTTGGCGTCACGAACAGGATGAACCAACCTGTTATCATGGGTCCCGTGCGCCTATAGACTGTGCTTTGATACTGAATGTGGCGCCCGCCCCAGAAGAACGGGCGCCCCGCCCCAGAAGAACGGGCGCCATTATGTGCGTGATCAAGGACAACAAGAGACCTCCCATCGTGGGCCGGGTTCCAAAATGGCGCCAAAAGCAGGGGCCCGCCCCATGCACCTGTGGCCATATACATAGACTTGTCCATCAGTCTGGGGAAGCCGCCCCCAGGTGTGGCTGACAGCAAGCAACCATGGAACCGCCCCAGAAAGGGGAGAGGAGAAGAAAAACCTAACAGACAGGGTGGGGCCTCGAGCAGAGCAGACAGACCACACCCGGCAGGCGACATGGACAGAGACCAGCCTCAGACTCCGGCCCGTGGCCTGCCGCCTACTGCATCATCCCTCAACCTGGAGGGGGTCTTAACCAACTTGTCCCTGGAGGATACGGGGTTCCTCCGCGATGAAGTGCAGGAGCTGGGCCGGCGGATGGGAGAGGCCCAGCAGGCCGCCGTCGCGCTGTGGAAAGAAGAGCTGCTGGAGAAGCTGATGACCCGGCAGCAGGCCGTGCAGCATCCCACCGTCAGCATCCCAGCCCCGGCGGGGCCTCTCCTGGACCTGGAGGCGGCATGCAGTGCCGAAGCAGGTAACGATGACACCCCTGCCCCGGGCGCCGACAGCGCTGACCTGTTCCTGGGCCCCTTACAGGAACCCCCTGCACCGGGCGCCCACAACGCTGACCTGCTCCTGCGCCCCTTACAGGAACCCCCTGCCCCGGGCGCCTGCAACGCTAACCTGCTCCTGGGCCTCCTACAGGAAGCCCCTGCCCCCACACCCGAATGGGTGTACGGGTGCCCCACGTGGGACTGGTCCGCGAAATATGAGGATCAGCTGGGAGCAGACTGCAACTCATCAGCAGGACACTGCATCATTGCTTTTTTTCTACTTTTTCTCCTGATGAGCCTTTAACCATACGGGGAAATGCGTCGAGGAATGTGGAACCTCTGGTGTACTGGGGAGGCAGTATTCCTGCACACTGAGATAAGTAACATGATTTTTGCACTGTAATTCTTTCTGAACGTTTACTGATAGGAGGTATTGTGTTATCAGTGAATACCTCTTCCTCTTGACATGTTTGTAGTGCAATGGTATCTGCCATCTTGCCCCAGTCTGAGGTAGTGGTAATCATTTTATTAATGTGGAGTACGAGGGATATGGCACCCCTGGAGTGTACTGGGCAAGTAGGATCCCGGCACGCTTTGAAGAATAGATGATTATGTATTTGTATTGTACTGGTCAGATTGTTGAATAATATTGCTGATATATATATTATTATTATTATCATTATTGACTCGCCCCCTGGGCCGAGGGGCACCCGGAACCGGGCTTCTGGGGGTTGTAGTATCCGTGGTCGTGACCCGGTCCGGTGGCTCAGGGTGGTCAGGCCAATGGCGGTATTTTGTGGGGGCTTTTATGGGTTAATGTCCGACTACGCCACCCATGGATTGCGGTCAGTGCGGACCGCCACTGCAAGGCAGACCGCTGGGGCTGATGGGGTATGCAGCTGAGGTAGTGTGACTCCCCACGGGAGGAGTGCAGCCCCAGGGCAGTGTAGTAGATGGTGGGGGTCATAGTGCACGGGCGTCCCGGCACTAGTAGTGCTGGTGCGGCGAGGAAGCACAGAGACATGGGATTGCAGTTCAAATGTTTTACTCACAGTTCTTTATGTTCTTAGTCATTCCACCGTCAATGACTGCCCAAGCCATGCTGCGTCCACCAGGCAAGGGGCTCGGTCAACCCCCAGGTAATTCCAGAGTGTGGCCCAGGACTCCCTTCTACTCCTTTCTCTGGCCGTGCCCCACCAGTGACACTACTTTTGTCCAACTGCCTCGGGCCTTATCTTGGGAGGGCTTCGTGCTCACTGCCCTGACCCTATGTGCTATGCCTTTCTAGTAGGTGTAGTGAGGGGTCGCACCAAGACATGATCGCGACCGCCGGTCTTTGGCTGAGGATTAGTCGCCTCCACCAACTTGGGATCCGGTACCCTGTTCTGCCAACCCGTCACCCGCAATCTCCTGGGTCCTTAGGGTTCCTTCTGCTTCCGTGTCTCTGGGCCTCTCTTGGTGTTCTGTTCCTTTCTTTCTTTCCTTTCTATTCCTGTTCCTTGCTGTTACTGTCCTTCTCCTCTGGCTCTGGCCTTCACTCTAGGCCTGCCTCTGGAGCCGAGCTCCACAGAGGCCCTGCTCTGTCACTTCCTCTCTCAGACTGAACTGAACGCTGTTCTAAGATGGTGCCCACCTTTTATACCTCCCTCTCTGTGTATGAGCCCAGGTGACTTGCAACCAATGGGCTCCTACCTATGCCCAGAAACCCAACCCCTATCTGCTCCTACATCACTGGGTGTGCTTCCTCCTCCTCACTCCAGCCAGGGACAGATGCTGTCGTGCCTGCACTTCTGTCTCGTGGGAGCACCGTTGAGCTGTCCCCCGGAAATGGGGTGTGTGTGATGCATGCAGCCTACCGAGCCCTGGTCCACACTCCATCCTTACCCGGGAGTGGAATACCACACCTCTGGGTGAGGTGCAATACCCCTGTAGCGGCCGAACCCTCGGGGCGCTACATTATTATTATATATGTAGCGCCCCGAGGGTTCGGCCGCTACAGGGGTATTGCACCTCTGCCAGAGGTGTGGTATTCCACTCCCAGGTAAGGATGGAGTATGGACCAGGGCTCAGTTAGCTGCATACAGCACACTCACCCCATTTCCGAGGTACAGCTCAACGGTGCTCCCATTAGACAGAAATGCAGGCACGACAGACCATGTCCCTGGTTGGAGTGGGGAGGGGGGAGGAATACCCAGTGATGTAGGAGCAGATAGGGGTTGGTTCCTGAGCTTAGGTAGGAGCCCATTGGTTGCTGGTCACCTGGGCTCATGGCTAGAGGGAGGTATATAAGGTGGGCACCATCTTGAGTCAGTTCAGTCTGTGCAGAGAGAGGAGAAGACAGGGAGTAGAGGCTCTGTAGGAGCCGAGGAGGAGAGTGGAGAGAGAGAGGAGGCGAAGGGGAGCTGGGATTACGTCTCAGCCCAGCTCCACGAGAAAGGAGAAGAAGGAGGAACAGAGAAGGGAAAAGAAGAGAAAGAAACAGAAGAGCTCAGGAACAAGAAGGAAGAAGGGACCCTAAGAACCCACAAGAATACAGGGTGAAGGGTCAGGCAGATTAAGGGTGCCGGATCCCAAGTTGGTGGAGGAGAAACTACCCTCAGCCAAAGACCGGACGTTGTGATCATTTATTGGTGCGACACCTCATCAAACCTGCTAGGAAGGCACCATATAGGGCAGCGGGGAACGGGGCCCATGTTTACCCGCACAGTTCCGCGGCAGCTGGACAAAAGTGGGTCACTGGTGAGGCAGGCCAGAGGAAGGATCGAAGGGGGTCCTGAGCCATACTCCTGAGCTGCCTGGGAGTTGACCGAGCCCCTCACCTGGTGGACGCAGCACAGCTCGGGCAGTCATTGCCAGCTGAAGTGACTAGGATATTAACCGTGAGTAAAGACCCTGGACTGCAGTACGTTGTCTGTGTGCTTTTTCGCTCCTCCGGCACTACCAGTACTGGGACTCTCACCACCATCACTCCCACCATCTACTACACTGCCCTTGGGCCGCACTCTTCCCGTGGGGAGTCACACCATCCCAGCTGCATACATCATCGGCCCCAGCGGTCTGCCCTGCAGCGGCGGTTCCTAATAACCGCAATCCACGGGTGGCGTAGTCGGACATCACTTAAAACATCTAAAAGACTGCCACGGGTCTGACCACCCTGAGCGACGGGACCGGGTCGCCACTACTACCCCCATCGTCTCTCTATTGCCCGGTTCCGAGTACCCCACGGCCCAGGGGGCGAGTCATATACACCCCTCAGCCCACTAGTATCTATATTGTATATATTTATATATGTTCATTACATATTGTCTGATCACCTATTGAGGATGCCTGGTCAGTTAGAGTAGTGGTAGGGCTACATAGTGACAGTCGGCGAGGAGCGGTGGCGCCATACCGTGTGTCAATTCCGCTGTCAGGAAGGGAATTGTGAAGGGCATAACTAGTCCCCATCTCCCCTCATTTCTGCTCTTTTTTATATCACTGTTTTTCTGTACAATATGTGTGCAACTAAAGAGAGAATTTTTTAAGGCTTTTTTTTTGTTATGGTGTACATGTATAAGGGTCCCATAGGTTGATCGCTTTGGATGTTGATTGAGGGGCCATGTGGGGGCTCATTTTGTATGTAGGAGGCTATGTGGGGGCTCATATTGTATGTAGGGGGCTATGTGGGGGCTCATATTGTATGTAGGGGGCTATGTGGGGGCTCATATTGTATGTAGAGGGCTATGTGGGAGCTCATATTGTATGTAGAGGGCTATGTGGGGGCTCATATTGTATGTAGGGGTCTATGTGGGGGCTCATATTGTATGTAGGGGGCTAAGGGGGCTCATATTGTATGCAGGGGGCTATGTGGGGGCTCATGCGGTATTTAGGGGGATGTAAGCATACTTAATACTCCTCCATATTAAGTCATACAATTATTAATAATAATGAATTATATAATATTGAGCAAAATTAATTTCAGCCTATTGGTTCGGCCTCCACAACAGTCACGGTCTCTCATGTGGCCTCTGGGAAAATTAATCTCCTACCCCTGCTCTATTATGTATAGCACTATGTTATTTATAGTGCTGTACATAAGGGAATATTTTGAGCGGCGCACTAAGCTATCTCTGTCGTTTTCCGTGTGCAGATGTGCACCAAAGCACATGCCTACTAAATTGTCCGGGGCCCTGGTTACTCTTAATCCATTCCTTGCCCCCATTGCCAGCCACAATGGTAGTCATTGGGCAATATCAGAGCACACCGGCAGATATGGGGCTGACCCGCCCTGTGTGCCTGGACCCTAATATTACACATCCAGCTTTATGGCTTTTGTGTCCTCCTGCCGTGGAGTAGAGAAGAGACAAGGGTACATCTCTGCTCAGACCCGAGCCGGCCGCGGCCGACCCTGTTTCGGTGACAGCGTGATTGTCTCTGATGAAAAGCTTGAACTGAGGTTAATGGATGTCTGACACGTTATAGAGAGGCTCCTGCTCTTTCTCGGAGGGCACCGGGAAGGTGGCAGCACCGCGCTCCTCGCCAGAGATTCACAGCGCAGTAATATAAATCATACAGCGGCAATGTGGGATCCGAGAGGAGACGTGTCACATTCACAGGACATTCACTTCTGAAGTAATTGTCCTCCGTGAGCTGCGATGCTCTGCGTGTCCTGACGACTTTCTATCATAGCTGCGATGCTACAATGCCATATACCGGGAACATCCCACAAGACCTGCCGTATACAGAGAACACCCCACAAGACCTGCAGTATACCAGGAACACCTCACAAGACCTGCTGTATACCGGAAGCACCCCACAAGAGCTGCCGAATAAAGGAAACACTCCTCAAGACCTGCTGTGGCGCCCCTGAGGGTTCGGTCGCCACAGAGGTATTGCATCTCATCCAGAGGTGTGGTATCTCACTCTCAGGTAAGGAAGGAGTATGGCTCAGGACCCTAACACTACATCCACTACACAAAAATTTCCAGGGGACAGGGCGAGATTGCTCCTATGGGAGAGCACAGTCCCTGATCCCTGGCTGGAGTGGGGAGGAACCACTTAGAGAGGGGGAACTATGTAGTGGATGGGGTGGAGGACGTAGATCCTGGGAGCACTGGAGTGGGAGCATATAAAAGGGGAAGGAACCATCTTGGTTCAACAGAGAAGGGAGAGAGTTCAGTCAGAAGTGACAGGAGCAGAGGCTCTGCATGAGCTCTGCTCCGGAGGCGGGCCTAGCACTGAGGCCCAAGTCAGAGAGGAGAGGGGAGCAGGAGAGGCTCCAGGACGAGAAGAGAGGGGACCCCAGGGGTACGGGCGGTGCAGCAAGCCACCCGTACGCCCGCCGCTGCCAGGAGGTGGGGGGGTCAGGCCGGAGAAAGGGAACCGGTCCCTTAGCTAGCCAAGAGCTACAAGGCCTAACTAGAGAACCGGAGGCTGCAGCATTTCAAATACCACAGACCATAAGTCCATACCAGTGTACTAGAAAGGTAGCTGCATAGGACCCAGGAGACGGAACACACGTCGCCCACCAAGGCCCGAGGACACCGGACAGGAGTGCCACTAGGTGTGAGGTGCAGGGAGAAGGCCAGAGAGGACACACAGAAGGGGGTCCTGATAAATATTCTGGAGATATATGAGGGTCCTCCGAGCCCCTCACTGCGTGAGCACAGGACGCCGTGGGCTCTTACACTGGCCCTGTAACTGGAACTGCTTTAACCGTGAGTAAAGGATCTGGGACTGCATCGTTTGGACTCTGTGATTATTCTTGCACCGCGACACCTTGCACCATCACCACCATCATCCATACGCGCTGCCCTGAAGCTCCACTGTTCCTGTGGGGCATTACATCACCTTGCTGCACATACCACCAGCTTCAGAGGACTGCTCCGCAGCGGCGGTTCCCAATAACCGCATTCCACCGGTGGCGTAGTCGGACTATACATAACAGACACATATAAACTACCCTTAGATTGACCACCTGGGTCACGGACCGGGTCACCGCCACGGTGACTACAACCCCCAGCATCTACAGGCCCGGCTCCGGGTACCCCGCGGCCCAGGGGGCGCGTCAACTTTGGCGTAGTCGGCAGGATACTTAACCCACCCTTTTATCATCGGGTATTGTGTGTCTAAAAGACTGTGTTTTTCTACTGAATGTGGCGTCCACCCCTGAAGAACGGGCACCATTATGTGCCAGCCAAACAACAACCAAAGGTCACCTCCCATTGTGGGCCAGGTCCCAGAATGGCGCCAAAAGCGGGGCCCGCCCCAAGCAGCAGTGATTATGTATGTGGAAGTGTCCATCGACGTGGGGGGGCTGCCCTTGGAAGTGACCGACAGCAGACTGCCCTGGAACCGCCCCCAAAAGGGGAGGGGAGGCAGGAAAAATGGGAGACAGGGTGTGGTCTGGACCAGTCCAGGCAGGCCGCACCCGGGAAAGGACATGGACCGCAGCAGCATCGGAGACCCTGCCAGTGGCATGCTGCAGGCCGAAGTGCCTTATACCCTGGAGGAGCTGGTGACTAAGCTCCCCCGGGAAGATACCGAATTCCTCCGCGCCGGTATGGAAGACCTGGGCCGGAGGATGGCAAGGGCCCAGCGGGACGCCATCGAAGAATGGAAGAGAGAGATGGAGCAAAGGATGGCGGCATGACAGCCAGCAACGCTGCCAGGCACCGGCAGCGCCCCAGCCTCCGAGGACCGAGAGCAGAGTCGGGAGGTCGCGAGTGACGCAGGAGCAACCGCGGGAGCAGGTATGGGAAGTCTCCCTGTCCCGGGCGCTGCAAGCGTCGACCTGTTCCTGGGTTCTCTGGTGGAGCCGCTAGTCCTGGGCGTCACTGAAACCACCCTGCTACCAATGCCCGAGCCTGGCCCTTTAACCCTGGGTGACGCCGCTGCATGCTCGCTGCACTCTTACCAAAGTACGCCCGTCCTAAGCGCTCTCCAGGCCCCGGAACCACCTTCGGACGCCAGCGGCGCCAGCCTGCTCCTAGGCCCTCTCCAAGAACCGCCCCCTCCGACACCCGCATGGATGTATGGGCGTCACCAATGGGACTGTTCCTCGGAGGTAGAGGACCAGCAGCCTTCGCTCCTGCCCGCTTCGCAGCCCACCGCCGTCGTCTCCCAGTTACCGGAAGACGAGGCCCAATTCGAGTGGGATTGCTCTGGGGAGGACCTGATGGGGTTCTCCCAATAGACAAGGGCAGCACCAGCCCGCCGCAAAAAGTTCTGCCACCAGCAGCTGATCCAGTTTGAGAGGGAGCGCAGCTTACGGCGTGTGCGGTGGGAGCAGCTCGAGGCCAAGAACATGGAGGAGAAGGCCAGGACCCGCAGAAGTCAGCAGACCACCAGCAGTCCCCGAATCACCGGGACCATAGTAAAATTCAACCTTAACAAAGGATGGGGGTTCATCCAGGACCTGCTGTCAGGCACAGATCTTTTTGTGAACAGAAGAGACGTGGAGTCCCGCCTGCCAGAGGGACACCCAGATTGGGACCTGTATCAAGGGGACACCGTGTCCTACACCCGTCACCAAGGAGTAAGGGGCTGGTATGCCCTCAATGTCCACCGGGTGGAGACAACACCCTACCATGCTGATGACTCGGCTGGGTCAGACTGCGGTGGACCAGAGCCTCCCCGGAGGGAGCACCCTTACTGAGTATAGTAGGTGGAGCAAAACTTTGAAAATTGTATATAAGTTACCCGTAAGGGTATGCAGAGACACTGCAAGTTTGCCCGGTTTTATATGTTTACCCAGTTGCCCGGAAGGGTGCAATCAAAAGTTAAAAAGTTTCCCTTGTGTGCACTTAAGTTACCCGGAACGGGTCTAAGAGACTAACCGGCTGAGGACTGGGAGCAGCCACCTTTTGTAAATAGTTGCACCTCTTAAGGTGCCCCATATTGGTTTTATAAGAACTACAACAAGTGACCTCAGAACAAAAACCCGTTGAAGGTGGCCGAAGACGAGGTCCAGCTTCTGGATCGTCAAAGCCCTGCAGCCACCCCAGGGCCTTCGTTGAGGGTTTCGGACGGGTCCCTCTTGTTCGTGTTTGCAAGTTTGCACTTTAAAGGAAAAGGACACCAGGTTGCAGACAGTGCTGTAATCTGTTAAAAAAAAAAAAATGTTTGATATATGTAAAAAGTGTTTATGAAGAAGAATGTTTTATATACAACAATGTGCTTATACTAGAGAAGAGTTTTATGATGTTTTATATGTAAAGGGAAGTGTTATTAAAAGTGCACTTATAATGTTTTGCAGCAACGTTAAAAGAAGTATGCCTCCCATAAAGGGAAGAAGAGTTGTTTATGATCTTGTATGTGGACGTGTCCTAAAATTTTGCATGTCTTTGAATTTAATTGTCTTTTACTCTGTTACAGCCCGAGGACATGCTGTGTTTTACCAGGGGGGTGTGTGGCGCCCCTGAGGGTTCGATCGCCACAGAGGTATTACATCTCACCCAGAGGTGTGGTATCTCGCTCTCAGGTAAGGAAGGAGTATGGCTCAGGACCCTAACACTACATCCACTACACCACATTTCTGGGGGACAGGGCGAGATTGCTCCTATGGGAGAGCACAGTCCCTGATCCCTGGCTGGAGTGGGGAGGAACCACTTAGAGAGGGGGAACTATGTAGTGGATGGGGTGGAGGACGTAGATCCTGGGAGCACTGGAGTAGGAGCATATAAAAGGGGAAGGAACCATCTTGGTTCAACAGAGAAGGGAGAGAGTTCAGTCAGAAGTGACAGGAGCAGAGGCTCTGCATGAGCTCTGCTCCGGAGGCGGGCCTAGCACTGAGGCCCAAGTCAGAGAGGAGAGGGGAGCAGGAGAGGCTCCAGGACGAGAAGAGAAGGGACCCCAGGGGTACGGGCCGTGCAGCAAGCCACCCGCACGCCCGCCGCTGCCAGGAGGTGGGGGGGTCAGGCCGGAGAAAGGGAACCGGTCCCTTAGCTAGCCAAGAGCAACAAGGCCTAACTAGAGAACCGGAGGCTGCAGCATTTCAAATCACGCAGACCATAAGTCCATACCAGTGTACTAGAAAGGTAGCTGCATAGGACCCAGGGGACGGAACACACGTCGCCCACCAAGGCCCGAGGACACCGGACAGGAGTGCCACTAGGTGTGAGGTGCAGGGAGAAGGCCAGAGAGGACACACAGAAGGAGGTCCTGATAAATACTCTGGAGATATATGAGGGTCGTCCGAGCCCCTCACTGCGTGAGCACAGGACGCCGTGGGCTCTTATACTGGCCCTGTAACTGGAACTGCTTTAACTGTGAGTAAAGGATCTGGTACTGCATCGTTTGGACTCTGTGATTATTCTTGCACCGCGACACCTTGCACCATCACCACCATCATCCATACGCGCTGCCCTGAAGCTCCACTGTTCCTGTGGGGAGTTACATCACCTTGCTGCACATACCACCAGCTTCAGCAGACTGCTCCGCAGTGGCGGTTCCCAATAACCGCATTCCACAGGTGGCGTAGTCGGACTATACATAACAGACACATATAAACTACCCTTAGATTGACCACCTGGGTCACGGACTGGGTCACCGCCACGGTGACTACAACCCCCAGCATCTACAGGCCCGGCTCCAGGTACCCCACGGCCCAGGGGGCGCGTCACTGCCGTATACCGGAAACACACCACAAGACCTGCCGAATACAGGGAACACCCCACAAGACCTGCCGTATACCGGAAACACCCCACAAGACCTGCCGATTACAGGGAACACCCCACAAGAGCTGCCGAATACAGAGAACACCCCACAAAACCTGCAGTATACCGGGAACATCCCACAAAACCTGCCGTATTCAGAGAACACCACACAAGACCTACCATATACCGGGAACACCCCATAAGACCTGCCGTATACCGGGAACACCCGACAAGACTCGCCGTATACCGGGAACACCCGACAAGACCCGCCGTATACCGGGAACACCCAACAAGACCCACCGTATACCGGGAACACCCGACAAGACCCGCCGTATACCGGGAACACCCGACAAGACCCGCCGTATACCGGGAACACCCGACAAGACCTGCCGTATACCGGGAACACCCGACAAGACCTGCCATATACCGGGAACACCCCACAATACCTGCCGTATACAGAGAACACCCCACAAGCCCTGCCGTATACCGGGAACATCCCACAAGACCTGCCGTATACAGAGAACACCCTACAAGACCTGCCGTATACCGGGAACATCCCACATGACCTGCTGTACACCAGGAACACCCAAGACCTGCCGAATACAGAGAACACCCCACAAGAACTGCCGTATACCGGGAACATCCCACAAGACCTGCTGTACACCAGGAACACCCCACAAGACCTGCCGTATACAGGGAACACCCCACAAGACCTGCCGCATACCGGGAGCACCCCATAAGACCTGCTGTATACCAGGAACACCCCACAAGACCTGCAGTATACCAGGAACACCCCACAAGACCTGCCGTATACTGGAAACACCCCACAAGACCTGCAGTATACCAGGAACACCCCACAAGACCTGCTGTATACCAGTAACACCCCACAAGACCTGCCGTATACAGAGAACACCCCACAAGACCTGCTGTATACCGGGAACATCCCACAAGACCTGCCATATATAGAGAACACCCCACAAGACCTACCGTATACTGGGAACACCCCACAAAACCTGCCGTATACAGAGAACACCACACAAGACCTGCCGTATACTGGGAACATCCCACAAGACCCGCCGTATACCGGGAACACCCAACAAGACCTGCCGTATACCGGGAACACCCCACAAGACCTGCGGTATACCGGGAACATCCCACAAGACCTGCCGTATACCGGAAACACCCCACAAGACCTGCCGTATAGCGGAAACACCCCACAAGACCTGCCGTATACCGGAAACACCCCACAAGATCTGCCGTACACCGGGAACACCCCACAAGACCTGCTGTATACCGGAAACACCCCACAGGACTCACACTAGTTGTGGCATTTTGTGGATGCTGTGACCCACTCGCTTTACATCACATTTGGCCTATTTTTCATGCTTCCAACAATCCCGTGGCTGCTCACTTGCTGCCATTGTCACCTGTCATTCCCTACTGTCAGTGCTTTTATCACGTTACACAGTGATATAATAACACAACATAATTAGACTGATAAAATATAGTCAAATATTACATTTCTTCCCAGATTTTTGCTGAATATTTTTGCATTCTCTCTACACGGTTACTCGCTTTGTGCGAGGAATGGATGGTAAATGTCGCTGTATTTATATGGACGCGCGGTGCGGGCTCAGCCTCATCCGCACAGGATACAATGCTGCATCCTCGCTGATAATTAATGTTCGCCGTGCTGCCAGTCACAGGGAGGATATTACCGCAGCTGTCATTCCCGAGTCGTGTTTCTCGGTGAATCGCACACAATCACTTTGATATCAGCGCGGTGACTGTCAGCGGCCCTAATAAACTGGTTTGATAAGCTGACATCCGCTGTATTGTTACCATGAATATTGGTATATCAATTACAGCCACATGTGTCACTGCTTGTTAATACAGGGGGGCCAATACTTTTGTGATTTTATGGGAAGTCAGATTTGATGGGAGCGGTGACATATTATTACTATTAGTCGACGTTGTTACTTCGGGCGTCGCTATTTTTACCATATACGTACATTTATTTATTTGCTGGAATAAGCCATATAAATAAGTTATCGGGGTCTACGGAATTGGCACATTTTTATATTACAGCCTTGGTCGATCACTGCAAAATAATATAATGGCTTATTATGGTATTCATAGGGAACCATCAATTTCACTATATAATGCAACACTGTATACAAATCACAGGACAACTAAAAAAATAAGGTAAAATAAAAGTTTTTTAAAATATATATAAAAAAAAGAATCACCCCCATTTTCCCAGTTTGAAAGTTAAGAAAAAAATCAAACATATATGGTATGACCGCATTCGTAAACCTTCTATAAAAATATTAAACCTGTGAGGAAAATACCATAAAGAAAAAGATCAAAAACTCCAGAATTGCTGTTTTTCTGTTGTTGCATCTTCATGAAAAAAGGCATTAAAAAGCGATCAAAATGTCAGATGTACCCCAAGATGGTATCAATAAAAACTACAGTTTGCCAGTCAAAAAATAAGACCTCACACGGCGTTATCAACTGAAAAATAAAAAAGTTTTGAGCCTCAGAAAATGGAGACACGATTATGTTTGAAAAGTTCAGAATTTTTTTTATCTACTAAAATAATAATAATAATAACAATTTTAAATGATTATTATTATTGCTATTTTTCAGGGCTTCAGGTAGTTATATAGGATAAAAAAACATGGCTCTTCTTTCAAAAACAGGTTGTTCGCAGATTGTTGCTCTTCCCTATTGTGGAGCCCCTGCGGGTTCAGTCGCAACAGAGGTACTGCATCTCACCCAGAGGTGTGGTACCCCACTCTCAGGTAAGGATGGAGTACTGCCCGGGACCCACACACTTGCATCCATTACACTCCACTTCAGAGGGAAGGGCGAGAGCACAGTCTCTGGTCCCTAGCTGGAGGGTGGAACCATGTAGTGGGTGCAGGTGGAGGAAGAAGCACAGGGGAGCACTTGAGAAGGAGGATATTAAAAGGGGAAACATCTTAAGAGAGTGTGTTCAGTCTGAGGAGAAGGAGTGGGAGCAGGAGATCAGTAGGAGCTCTGCTCAGAGGAGAGGAGTGGGCCTGAGTTGAGAGGCCCAGGAGGAAAGGCTGGAAGACGAAGGGAGCAAAGGAAGGCTCCAGAATAGAGAGGATCCCAGAGGCACGGGAAGTGCGGATGCCACCCGTGCGCCCGAATCTGCAGGAACGTGGAGGGATCAGGCCACACCGGCCCCTAACTAGTGGAGAACTACAAGGCTCAGCTAGAAACTGGAGGCTTCTGTACTTTCAGGGTGCAGTTGCTCACAGCCGCAACTATATCGCCGAAAAGGTAGCCATAAAGGATTCAGTGGACTGCAGGTTGCCCGCCAAGTTCCGAGGTTACCGGCTTGGGACACTAATTGCGAGGCGCAGGGCAGGAGGGTGAGAGCCAGCGCAGGAAGACGACCAAGGAAGGCACACAGAATGGGGTCCCGTTATGTACTCCTGAAACACCTGGGAGTTTGCTGAACCCCTGCCTTGGTAAACACAGGACGGCGTGGGAGGTTACCCTGGTACTGGTAGCCTGGAGTGCAACAACTGTGAGTAAACCTTGAAGACTGCACCCCACGGTGTCCTAGAATTATTATCTGCGCCATCCCCTGCACTACACTGCACAGCAACATCTACCTCATTAGTCATCACTGCACCGCCCTGGAGCTTAGCTCTACCTGTGGAGAGCTGAACCAACTCTGCTGCATCACCAACAGTTCCAGGGGATCTGCACCGCAGCGGCGGCCTCATATAGCCGCATACCACAGGTGGCGTCACGAACATTTATATAAAAACTATATTCCCTATTCTTTAAAACCCCTTTTATTGACCGCCCTGGGTCACGGACCGGGTCACCGCCACTGTGAGTTCCCCAGCACCAACCGGCCCCGCACCGAGTACCCCACGGCCCAGGGGGCGCGTCACTATCACTTCTATGAAACTTAGCTGCAATTCCAGACACATCCTGTGGACATGTGTGGCATGTTTCTTGAAAAAAACAGCTATAAGAAGGCTACTGTTTCTGACATCAATATGTGATCACTCTGCTTGATAATGTTTTAAGGACTCTATGATTTGTACTGCTATGAGTCATTGGGATGATGTCTCCACAAAGTATGATTGAACCACAGCCCCCACACAATATGATGCCCCACAGTTCCCCACACATTATGATGAACCCAGACAATATGAGGCCCCCACAGCCACCCACACAATGTGATGGTCCCCGCAATTTTGACATGGTATAATACCCCCACAGTTCTCCACACTGTATGATGGCCCCACACAGAATAATACTCACAGCAATCCACACAGTATGACGCTCCCACAGTTCCTCATGCACAGTATGATTCCCCCACACACACAGTATGATCCCCCAACACAGTATGATGTTCCAACAACCCCCTACACAGAATTATGCCCTCTACACAGTGTGATACCTCCACAGCCTACCCACACAGTTTGATGCCCCCACACACTATGATACCCCCACACATGTCCCCACAACCCCTCACATAGTATGCTGCCCCCATGCAATATGATATTCCCATTCCCCCCACAAAGAATTATGCCCAAACAGCCCACCCACACACTTTGATGGCCCCACACAGTATGAGGCCCTCACACAATATGATGCCCCACAGCCCCCATTGTGTGATACTCCGCACAGTATGATGCCCCCACACAATATGATGCCCCCACACAATATGATGCCCCCAAACATTATGATTCTCCCTTACAGTATGATGCCTCCACATAATATGATGCCCCCACACCGTTCCACACACTGATTCCCTCACACCGCATGATGCCACACAGCCAGGGCCGGCGTCAGCACCCGGCGCACCCGGGCAAATGCCGGGGCCCTGAGCAGGCAGAGGGGCCCACTGGCGGTCGCGCACCCCGCTGGGCTATGGGCGGAGGAGAGCGGTGTCAGCGCCCGCCCTTCTCCCCCGCTTGCTCAGGGCCCCGGCAGCCGGATACTTACCTCTCCCCGTGCCTCCGCAGATCAGCTGTCTTCCTGCTCTGCGCTCCCTGTGACGTCTCAGGTCAGAGGGCGCGGTGACGTCTTTACACCGCGCCCTCCCCTGAGCCGTCACAGGGAGCGCTGAGCGGGAAGATGCTGACAACGCTGGAGTTCGGACCCGAGCAGCGGGCAGCAGGTAGCAGGTGAGGAGAAGGGAGGTGAGTATTTGATTTTTTTTTTTTAATGTATGGAGGCATGGGGCAGTATAAAGAGAAGGGGGGCCATCCTGCATGGGGCATTATAAAGAGAGGGGGGGACATCCTGCATGGGGCATTATAAAGAGGAGGGGTGACAGCCTGCATGGGGCATTATAAGGTGGGGAACAGCCTGCATGGGGCATTATAAGGGGGGGGGGGGCATCCTGCATGGGGCATTATAAAGGGGGGGGGTGACAGCCTGCATGGGGCATTATAAGGTGGGGAACAGCCTGCATGGGGCATTATAAGGGGGGGGGCAGCCTGTATGGGGCATTATGTGGGGGGTAACAGCCTACATGGAGCATTATAAGGGGGGGACAGCCTGTATGGGGCATTATGTGGGGGGTAACAGCCTGCATGCAGCATTATATGGGGGCCAGTATCCTGTATGAAGCGTTATATGGGGGCCAGTATCCTGTATGGAGTTTTATAAGGGGACCAGTATCCTGTATGGAGCGTTATATGGGGGCCAGTATCCTGTATGGAGCGTTATATGGGGACCAGTATCCTGTATGGAGCGCTATATGGGGGCCAGTATTCCATATGGAGCCTTATATGGAGGCCAGTATTCCGTATGGAGCCTTATATGGGGGCCAGTATTCCGTATGGGGCCTTATATGGGGGCCAGTATTCCGTATGGAGCCTTATATGGGGGCCAGTATTCCGTATGGAGCCTTATATGGGGGCCAGTATTCTGTATGGAGCCTTATATGGGGGCCAGTATTCCGTATGGAGCCTTTATATGGGGGCCAGTATTCTGTGTGGAGCGATTCACCGGTTTCTGAGCTATTGTGGAATTTACAATAGATATGACTCATGTAATGTAAGAAGTGAAATCTTTGCATTGTAATATATATATATATATATATATATATATATACAGTACAGACCAAAAGTTTGGACACACCTTCTCATTTAAAGATTTTTCTGTATTTTCTTGACTATGAAAATTGGACATTCACACTGAAGGCATCAAAACTATGAATTACCACATGTGGAATTATAGACTTAACAAAAAAGTGTGAAACAACTGAAAATATGTCTTATATTCTAGGTTCTTCACAGTAGCCACCTTTTGCTTTGATGACTGCTTTGCACACTCTTGGCATTCTCTTGATGAGCTTCAAGAGGTAGTCACCGGAAATGGTCTTCCAACAATCTTGAAGGAGTTCCCAGAGATGCTTAGCACTTGTTGGCCCTTTTGCCTTCACTCTGCGGTCCAGCTCACCCCAAACCATCTCGATTGGGTTCAGGTCTGGTGACTGTGGAGGCCAGGTCATCTGGCGTAGCACCCCATCACTCTCCTTCTGGGTCAAATAGCCCTTACACAGCCTGGAGGTGTGTTTGGGGTCATTGTCCTGTTGATAAATAAATGATGGTCCAACTAAACGCAAACCGGATGGAATAGCATGCCGCTGCAAGATGCTGTGGTAGCCATGCTGGTTCAGTATGCCTTCAATTATGAATAAATCCCCAACAGTGTCACCAGCAAAGCCCCCCCACACCATCACACCTCCTCCTCCATGCTTCACGGTGGGAACCAGGCATGTAGAGTCCATCCGTTCACCTTTTCTGCGTCGCACAAAGACACGGTGGTTGGAACCAAAGTTCTCAAATTTGGACTCATCAGACCAAAGCACAGATTTCCACTGGTCTAATGTCCATTCCTTGTGTTCTTTAGTCCAAACAAGTCTCTTCTGCTTGTTGTCTGTCCTTAGCAGTGGTTTCCTAGCAGCTATTTTACCATGAAGGCCCGCTGCACAAAGTCTCCTCTTAACAGTTGTTGTAGAGATGTGTCTGCTGCTAGAACTCTGTGTGGCATTGACCTGGCCTCTAATCTGAGCGGCTGTTAACCTGCGATTTCTGAGGCTGGTGACTCGCATAAACTTAGCCTTAGAAGCAGAGGTGACTCTTGGTCTTCCTTTCCTGGGGCGGTCCTCATGTGAGCCAGTTTCTTTGTAGCGCTTGATGGTTTTTGCAACTGCACTTGGGGACACTTTCAAAGTTTTCCCAATTTTTCGGACTGACTGACCTTCATTTCTTAAAGTAATGATGGCCACTCGTTTTTCTTTACTTAGCTGCTTTTTTCTTGCCATAATACAAATTCTAACAGTCTATTCAGTAGGACTATCAGCTGTGTAGCCACCTGACTTCTGCACAACACAACTGATGGTCCCAACCCCATTTATAAGGCAATAAATCCCACTTATTAAACCTGACAGGGCACACCTGTGAAGTGAAGACCATTTCCGGTGACGACCTCTTGAAGCTCATCAAGAGAATGCCAAGAGTGTGCAAAGCAGTCATCAAAGCAAAAGGTGACTACTGTGAAGACCCTAGAATATAAGACATATTTTCAGTTGTTTCACACTGTTTTGTTAAGTATATAATTCCACATGTGGTAATTCATAGTTTTGATGCCTTCAGTGTGAATGTTCAATTTTCATAGCCAAGAAAATACAGAAAAATCTTTAAATGAGAAAGTGTGTCCAAACTTTTGGTCTGTACTGTATATATATATTTCTCCGCCGTATCTCTGCATCATGAATCGTGGTATGTGTTAAAGGGGCCACTGAGACTCTTTCGCCCGGGGCCCAGAAAAACCTGGAGCCAGCCCTGCACACAGCCCTCCATACAATATTATACCTTCACAGCTCCCCACACAGTATGATGGCCCTCACAACCCTACATACACAGTATGATTCCTCCATAGCTCATTCCACAGTATGATGCCCTATACAATATGAAGCTCATATGCAGAATATTGCCCACAGCCCACCGACACAGTATGATGTTCTCATAGCCCACAACACAATGTGATGGCCCCAAACAGTATGAGGGTCCCACATCCCCTTACACACAGTATGATGCCTCCACAGAGTATGTTCGTCCCGCAGCCCCTCATACACAGTAGGATGGTCCCACAGTCCACCACATGGTATGATACCCATATACAGTGTGATGGTCCCAGAAAGTCCCAAAGATATGGGCCTTTTTAATTTTTATGGTCTATATCAGTTAGTGTGACTCACAGGATCCTCTTGCACATGTCCCTGAGCTGCTCTCCATTATTACCCTGTGAGCATTGCCCCATTGATAAAGACTAATGATGAGGGAGCACTAAAATGCTCGGGTGCTCGTTGCTCGGGTCGAGCACATTGGAATACTCGGGTGCTCGACCCGAGCAACGAGCCCAATGTAATTCTATGGGAAACACAAGCATTTTTCAGGCGGCTCCCCCCCGGCGGTCTGCAGAGGGCGTAAAAATTCCCAGCATGGGGAAGACCCCTGGAAGCATCTCTGACTCCCAGGTCACTGCTGTCAGCAACGTTGTCAGAGTATTACGCCACTTTTACAGGCTCACAATAAAACATACAAAAACTAATCCAAAATGGATTTTCCTGTTAAATATGTTAAGGAACATCCTTTCCATGGTAATGACTTGTATATAAGGCAAAATAAATAACCAAAAACAAAAATACTCCTCCACACCTTGGGCTATGTTCACATGTAGCGTTTTTGATGTGTTTTTGCACTTTTGCATTGCTTTCAACCAAGACAAATCCATTCACCAGGAAATGTCATTTTAACATTTTACAACCTTATCTGGCCATGTGGTGTGTGACACATCATCAGACACATGCATACAGTGCTGAAAAGACATGGGAACAGTATGGGGAGGACCCCTGGAAGCATCTCTGACTCCCAGGTCACTGCCTAAAAGTGTGCCCATCAGAAGTGATCCTTGCCGCATCAGAAGATGCCTCCCGCCATACACCTGTCATTGCAGACTTGCAACAGTCACCGTCCACGTCATTGTCCCAGTGCAGCATTCAGTTGTCCCTACCCCATTCTTTGGAATGCAAGCGCAAGTATGCAGCCAGCCACCCACCCACAGGCTGCAATACTATACTGACAAATTTTTGACAGCTGTTTGCACTTGAAATATGGCCTTTTAGGCTCATGGAGGCGGAAGCTGTCCACAATCTTATGGCGGCGGCGAACGGGTATCCATTCTATTTGTCCCGTTGTTGTCTCCGCCTCCCACAAGCACGGGTCCCACAACATTACCTGTGCCCTCCCCAGTGAACTTACTGGGAAGGACCGCCTAACCACAAACACGTGGTCAAGTGAATGTGGCCAGGGACAGTACGGAGCCAGTCCACAACTTTTTTTGCTGAGAGTTGTATTTAGCTCTGTGAAAGGACTGGCATAGAGGGAAACCCTATCTACCCTGTATGTCATTTCTCCCAGGAAGTCCTCTAAAGCTGCTTGCACTTGAAATGTGGCCTTTTAGGCTCGTGGAGGCGGAAGCTTTTCACAACCTCATGTCTCATGCCCCGTGTCCATACTCGGTCCCCAGCCGCCACTACTTCTCCCGGTATCGTCTCCGCCTTCTATAAGTGCGGGTCCCTGAACATTACTGCTGGTACTTTTCTGTGGGAATCTGCTTGCCTCCTACCAGCCTAGAATATTTCAACTAAACTATGGTACGACGCCATGGTATTAGCACTGCCCCCTGTACCAGTAGCGAAGTCATCCCCAATTTCCTTCTCAGGAATTTTATTTGGTAGACTGAGTGGCTGCCCAAATACATTAGTTTCTCACAAAGGAGCTGAAGATAGAGTGGCAGTAGGTGCAAGTTTCTCCAGCCTGTTAGATATTAGAGGGTGAAAGGCAGCACATTGGATCAGTGGTTAGCACTGAAGCCTTGCAGCGCTGGGATCCTGGGTTCAAATCTCAGCAAGGACAACATCTGCAAGGACTTTGTATGTTCTCCCCATGTTTGCGTGGGTTTCCACCTCAGTAAAAAAACAGTCATAGAGTGTCCAGGAACCTTCCCACACACTTTTCTTAGACAGGACTGCTTCTCGGCAGGGTTGGACGGTCCCACCAGAGAATCTTCTGGTGTGCCCCTGGCTTCTACATCAGGAGAGTTCATGATAGCGCTAACTTTGCAGCTGCTATGGGGCTCTTGAGCGGGTGAGAAAGGTTAGCCCTCAGAATCAAATCCTCTGGTGGGCCCAATGTTTTTCAATCTGAAACAGCTTCTCAGTGGGAGTTGCATTTCACCACAGCCATATTCTTTAGCTCGGTGAAAGGACTGGCATAGAGAGAAACCGTATCTACTCCGGCTGTCATTTCTCCATCACCAGGTTCCGCCCATTGTCACACACAACCACGCCTGGCTGTATGTTCAGCGGTGAAAGCGACAGATCAGGCTGCTGTGTTACAGCTTTCAACAACTCTGCAGCGCTGGGCAGTTTGTCACCTAAGCATTAAGCATGTTATCTTCAGTACAGCCTGTTGCCGCTTGGCCAAGGCAGTGCTGCACTGCTTTCAGCTTGTGACTGATGTGGTCATTTCGGAGATGGAGGCTGAGGAGGATGAGGTGCAGGAGCTGTAAACTGTGGGGGCAACCCTGATTGACCCATGGCGTCGGGAGGACATGTTCCATCCCAAGGTCCGACTGGGTCCCCGCTTCCACTATGTTAACCCAGTGTGCTGTCAGTGAAATGTACCGTCCCTGCCCACAAGCACTTGTCCACGTGTCCATGGATAGGTGGACTTTCCCGGTAACTTCCTTGTTGAGGGCACGGCTAATGTTTTGGGACACGTGCTTGTGTAATGCGGGGGCGGCACACAGGGAGAAATTGTGGCAGCTGGGGACTGAGTACCGAGGGACGGCCGCCGCCACCAGGTTGTGGAAATCTTCCGTCTCCACGAGCCTAAAACGCAACATTTCTAGTGCAAGCAGTCGCGAAATGTGTGAATTTAGTAGCGTGGCCTGTGGGGCGTTGGCTGCGTATTTGCGCTTGCATTCCAAGGACTGGGGTATGGACAACTGAACGCTGCGCTGGGACAAGGACGTGGACGTGTTTCCTGATGCTGCTTCTTGAGAGTGTGCAATGACAGGTGCAGGGCAGGAGGCATCTTTGCATGCACCATGGACAGGGGATTGGCTTGCATGCACAACAGCGGAAGAAGCAATGGTGCCACCCGCAGACACTGCTCCTGGACCCTGGGGTTCGGCCCACAAAGTTGGGTGCTTTGCTGCCATGTGCCTGATCATGCTGGTGGTGGTCAGGCTGGTCATTTTGCCACCCCTGCTGATGCTGGTCTGGCAGGTGGTGCAAATGGCCTTTTTTGGGTTATCGGCAGACTCTAAAAAACAACCAGACTCAGGATGAGTTGTACTGTCAACTTCCTTTGTGTTGGTGTTACGGGGAACGGTTGCCTGCCTTCTTTCTATGGCCACCACACTGCTTCTTCCTGCCTGTTGGGGTGCTCTGCCTCCCTCCCCCTGTGTGCTGCTGTCCTTGCTCTGCATGTCCTCCTGCCAGGTTGGGTCAGTTACTATATCATCCACCACCTCGTCTTCCACTTCCGCACTCTGGTCCTCCTCCTAACTTTCTGGCAATTGTGTCTCATCATCGTCCACCTCTTGTGACACTTTCCCACCGTCGCCTTCGCGTTACCATGGCTGCTCAAATATTTGGGCATCGCTACATGCGATCTCCTCTTGCCCCGCTTCAAGTGGACCAGGCGAGAGGCCCGAATCTATAAATGGAAAAGTGAACAGCTCTTCGGAGTGTCCAAGTGTGGGATCAGTTGTCGCTGGGTACTTGGCATGGTGGGAGGAAGGAGGATCAGGGTGAGGAATATGCGGTCCAGACTCTCAGCTACTGAGACTTGACCGTGTGGAAGACAAGGTGGTGGTGGCTAAGTGACTGGAAGCATTATCTGCTATCCAACCAATAACCTTTTCACACTGCTCTGTGTTCAATAGTGGTGTTCTGCGGTCCCCCATTAATTGGAGCAAGAAAGTCGAGCGAGAAGATGTGGGTGTTTGTTGTGGCACAATTTCAGCTTTCCCACGGCCTTGGCCTCTGCATGCACCATAACCATCACGCCCAGTTCCCCGTCCCTTGCCATGCGTCTTGCCCATTTTAAATGGAGGACAATATCTTCCACGCTCACTACAAATGGCTGAATTTGGAGTGAAGTTATATGTGATCCGTGTGACGGACAACCCACAGTTTTAAATACCTGGCCTGTAGGTAACTATTTTGAACAGCAAACTGGTGTCAATTGCTTCACTGACACACTGAAACAAATTTTTAATGGAGGCCAGAAATGGCAGTATTTTCTGAAAATGTATATGTGATCCGTGTGACGGACAAACCACAGTTTTAAATTGCTGGATTTTTAGCGCTGTAATATGGAAAGGACCTGGCTGTATTCTGCAGTGCCAACAAGCAAAATCACTCGTCAGAATCACTCGTCAGAATCACTCGTCAGAATCATTTCTCAGACAGGGTATTTAGCCTCAAACTGACATCATTCTGATGTTTGATTTTGATATCTGATCATGTCCTAAAATGGACACTGTAAAGGGAGGCTGTGGCTGCAACTCTCTTACCAGTATTCTTAAAAGACCAAAATCTCCATCATTATCAGATACAGTCCTGCTCCTCGTTATTGGCACCCATGAAGTGTAAGTACATAATGTGGAATATCTCCTGAAAAAAATTAATCAAGTGAAACAGTTTTTTTGGATAGAGACTTGTGCTAAATTGAAAAGAGCAAATGATAAACAATAATTAAAAAAAAAAACAATGGGAGGGAAAATAGAAAAACCTAAAGCTTGCTCTGTCACTGGTATTGGCACCCTTTACATTAATTTAGTATGGAAACACATTTTGGCTCGCCTGTGGTAAATCACAAAAGTGATTCACCTGTGATTAATTGTTGGTGCCCATGTGACATGAATTAGCCAATGAATGATGACTTCAGTGTTTTAAAATGCCACATGGTAGGCCCTGTTCCTTTGTCACAATGGTGAAGACAAAGGAGCTGTCTAAGGACATCAGAACTGCTATTATTAGCAAACACTAGACTTCCAAAGGATATCAGGCCATCTCCAAAGACCTTTGTATCCCAGTTTTAACAGTGCGCAATGTTATTAAGAAGTTTGTCAAGCATGGAATCGTCAAGAACCTCTCTGGACGTGGGGGAAAGGGGAAAATTGACAAGAGATGTCTTCGAAGGTTGGAGCAAATGGTGGGAAAAACACCACCACATCCAAAGACCTGAAGGTCAACCTGGAACAGTCTGGGATCATGGTTTCAACGAGTACCATACACCCCACACTAAATTAAACAGAGCTTTATGGGAGAAAGCCAAGAAAGAAACCATTGCTGAAGAAAAGACATAAAAAGGAGCTACTGATCTTTGCCAGAGAGTACCTTGACAAACCACAATCCTTCTGAGGAAAAGTTCTGTGGACAGATGAAACAAAAATAGAGCTTTTTGGCAATGCAAAGCAGCAGTTTGTTTACAGACGGCACAATGAACCTTATAAGGAAAAGAACACCTTACCAAAAGTTAAGCATTGTGGAGGGTCCATAATACTGTGGGGTTGCTTTGCTGCGTCTGTTACTGGTGGCCTTGACTGTATCACATGAATCATGAAATCAGAAAATTATCAAGAGATTTTAGAGCGAAATGTCCTACCCACTGTAAGAAAACTTGGTTTGAGTCGAAAATCATGGGTCCTCCAGCAAGACAATGACCCAAAGCACACATCCAGAAGTACACAGGAATGGTTGAAAAAAGAAAGAATGGACTGTTTAAAAATGGCCACCAATGAGTCCTGACTTCAATCCCATTGAAAATCATTTGCGTGAACTGAAATCTGCCATTGGGAAAAAGATCCCTGCAAACATTCAAGAGCTTGAACACACTGCAAAGGAAGAGTGGGAGAAAATTCCATCTGAGAAGTGCAAGAAGCTTATAGATGGCTACAAGAAATGTTTGGAGGCTGTCAGCAATGCCAAAGGGTGGTCAACCAAGTATTAATTAGGAGTGCCTTTATTGCTTAATTAAAAAGTCCTGAGGATATAACTTTGGTACATTTCCATTTATTTCTGAAGATATTGTACAGTCTATGAAAAATATGAAGGGGTGCCAATAATGGTGAGCAGGATTGTATCATTCAGGGATTATATACTATCTTTACGTATGAACATATGTTTGCCCTTCACATCAATGAGGTCAGGTCCTTTAACTAAGCCTGGCACCAGTGGTCCTCTTCCACATATGCACCTTATCTATAGTACAGCTAAAGTATATGTGTCATAGAAAATGCTGAAGATCTCTCTTTCTAAACCACTCATCCCCCCTCCACTATCTTACTCGCAGGAAGAAGAGCTTGCAATCTACAGAGCTGTCTCTATGAAAATCGCAGTACACATGAGAGGTGGCAAACTCAATTGTGCAGGCTAATTACCATATGAATGTAGCTCATAGTAGCAGAGACCTGTGATGAGTAGACACCTGGCTAAAGAGGAAACCGCTCGTTAAGCCTTAAAGGAAATCCATCTCACTCTCCACAATAGCCAGGGCATTCTCATTTGCACATGTGTGCGATCTGCAGTCTCGTAGGCACCGACATGAAATATGGAATATCGAAAGTTCTATAATTTCGATCGCAATTGGACACATATTTTTAGCGGCAGGGTTAGCTAAGGAACAATACGCATATTTTTACGTATTTGCAAGCCCTGCCGGTGAGCTATAACGCAAAAGTACAAAAATAAATGACAGCAGCCATGTCATGTCTGGTCTCTACAGAAAGGTAAATTCGCAATAAAAAATATGCGAACTTCTGCGAAGTTATCGCAGAAATTAGAGATTTTAACAAAATCATGAAGGGCGGAGACCAACCCATGTGAGTTCATCAAAGTGGAGTGTGTGGGCAGGGCCCCCCTTTGGCATAAAAGATTCAGCTGAGCCTGGATCTATACTCATGCCAGGAGATACATATTTTGTAAGCACATCGGTCTAGTAAGCTCTTCTATTAATCCCTTTTTATTTTGTGTAACTGTATATTCTGTATTATATTGTCCCGCTTTGTAAAATCTTCGTATATTTTTCATAAACACTGCCTCCTTTTTTGAATTAAATATAAAATATTATAGTTCTGCTTCTTCTGTTTTGTAATTGTTCCTCCCCCGAAGTCATATACGCTACCAGAAAGCAGGCGTCCAATCAGGCCTGTCTTGTATTTGAATATTTAAAACTCATTGGTGGTGGCAGCGAATAATCTTAATTTGGGTATCGTGACGCTGGCAGTAATTGTACCGGGGTTTATACACATATTCCTTCCGTTGGAATTCGGAGGTGTGAACGCCATACGCTCACTGCTCGCTTGCCAATAGCTACGTAGTGAGTAATCGGGATCGTACCGGTGCATGAATCCCTGACAGTTTGTGATAACAGATATTCTTATGAAATACAAGTCAATATTTTTTATTCAGGAGAACTTCAGCTGGTCCATAGACAGGTCTCACATCTTGTTTTTTCTCATTTCTTACGTAAGTACAAGTTGGTGATGCCAATGGATACACAGTATAAGGGACGGAAGCTTCATGATAAGATATTTTCTAGCCTATTTTGGAAAATATCTCAACATTGGAATATCAACAATGTGTTCAACTGGAAATAAGCAATGGCACTGTTGTGGGTCCGGAGGCTGCTTCTGTATGACAGCACTGTGACTGGTGCTGTATGGAGCATTGTTAGTGGCACTGTTGTGGGTCTGGAGGCTGCTTCTGTATGACAGCACTGCGACTGGTGCTGTATGAAGCATTGTTAGTGGCGCTGTTGTGGGTCTGGAGGCTGCTTCTGTATGACAGCACTGCGACTGGTGCTGTACGGAGCATTGTTAGTGGCACTATTGTGGGTCTGGAGGCTGCTTCTGTATGACAGCACTGTGACTGGTGCTGTATGGAGCATTGTTAGTGGCACTGTTGTGGGTCTGGAGGCTGCTTCTGTATGACAGCACTGCGACTGGTGCTGTATGGAGCATTGTTAGTGGCGCTGTTGTGGGTCTGGAGGCTGCTTCTGTATGACAGCACTGTGACTGGTGCTGTATGGAGCATTGTTAGTGGCACTATTGTGGGTCTGGAGGCTGCTTCTGTATGACAGCACTGTGACTGGTGCTGTATGGAGCATTGTTAGTGGCACTATTGTGGGTCTGGAGGCTGCTTCTGTATGACAGCACTGTGACTGGTGCTGTATGGAGCATTGTTAGTGGCACTGTTGTGGGTCTGGAGGCTGCTTCTGTATGAGAGCACTGCGACTGGTGCTGTATGGAGCATTGTTACTGGCGCTGTTGTTGGTCCGGAGGTTGCTTCTGTATGGCGGCACTGCGACTGGTGCTGTACGGAGCATTGTTAGTGGCACTATTGTGGGTCTGGAGGCTGCTTCTGTATGGCGGCACTGCGACTGGTGCTGTATAGAACATTGTTAGTGGCACTATTGTGGGTTCGGAGGTTGCTTTTGTATAGCGGCACTGCGACTGGTGCTGTATAAAGCATTGTTACTGGCACTGTTGTGGGTCCGGAGGCTGCTTCTATATGGCCTCACTGCGACTGGTGCTGTGTGGAGCATTGTTACTGGCACTGTTGTGGGTCCGGAGGCTGCTTCTGTATGGCGGCATTGTGACTCGTGCTGAATGGGGCAAGGTTACTGGCACTGTTGTAGGTCTGGAGGCTGCTTCTGTATGGCGGCACTGCAACTGGTACTGCATGGAGCATTGTTACTGGCACTGATGTGGGTCCGGAGGCTGCTTCTGTATGGCGGTGTTGTGAGGCAGGGCGCTACTTCTGTATGGTGGCACTGTGACTGGTGTCTTATAGGGATTGGTTGCTGGCACTGTTGTGGGTCCGGTGGCTGCTTCTGGATGATGCACTGTGACTGGTGCTGTATGAGGCATTGTTATTGGCACTTATGTGAATCCAGAGGTTGCTTCTGTATTGCGAATCTGCGACTGATGCCTTATAGAGCATTGTTAGTGGCACTGTTGTGGGTCTGAGGGCTGCTTCTGTATGGCGACACTATGACTGGTGCTGTATGGAGCATTGCTAGTGGCACTGTTGTGGGTCCGAGGGCTGCTTCTGTATGCTAGTACTGCGACTGGTGCTGTATTTAGCATTGCTAGTGGCACTGTTGCGGGTCCGGAAGCTGCTTCTGTATGGCGGCACTGTGACTAGTGCTGTATAGAGCATTGTTAGTGGCACTGTTGTGGGTCAGGACGCTGCTTCTGTATGGCGGCATTGTGACTGGTGTTGTATGGAGCATTGTTATTGGCACTGTTGTGGGTTCGAGGGCTGTTTCTGTATGGTGGCTCTGCGACTGATGCGGTATAGAGAATTGTTAGTGGCACTGTTGTTGGTCCGGGTGCTGCTTCTGTATGGCGGCACTTAAACTGGGGCTGTATTCAGCATTGCTAGTGGCACTGTTGTGGGTCCGGAGGCTGTTTCTGTATGGTGGCATTGCGACTGATGCTGTATAGAGCATTGTTAGTGGCACTGTTGTGGGTCCGGAGGCTGCTTCTGTATGGCGGCACTATGACTGGTGCTGTATAGAGCATTGTTATTGGCACTGTTATTGGTCTGGAGGCTGCTTCTGTATGGCAGCACTGCGACTGGTGCTGTATGGAGCATTGCTAGTGGCACTGTTGTGGGTCCGGAGGCTGTTTCTGTATGGTGGCATTGCGACTGATGCTGTATAGAGCATTGTTAGTGGCACTGTTGTGGGTCCGGAGGCTGCTTCTGTATGGCGGCACTATGACTGGTGCTGTATAGAGCATTGTTATTGGCACTGTTATTGGTCTGGAGGCTGCTTCTGTATGGCAGCACTGCGACTGGTGCTGTATGGGACATTGTTCTTTCCACTGTTGTGGGTCTGGAGGCTGCTTCTGTATGGCGGCACTGCGACTGGTGCTGTATGGGGCATTGTTATTGCCACTGATGTGGATCTGGAGGCTGCTTCTGTATAGGGCATTGTTCATGGTACTGTTGTGGGTCAGGACGCTGCTTCTGTATGGGGGCACTGCGACTGATGTCTTATAGGACTTTGTTACTGGCAATGTTGTGGGTCCGGAAGCTGCTTCTGTATGGCGGCACTGCAACTGGTGCTGTATGGAGCATTATTATTGGCACTGTTTTTGGGTCCGGAGGCTGCTTCTGTATAGTGGCACTGTGTTTGGTGCTGTACAGAGCATTGTTTGTGGTACTGTTGTGGGTCCGGAGGTTGCTTCTGTATGGCAGCACTGTGACTGGTGCTGTATGGAGCATTGTTACTGGCACTGTTGTGGATCTGGAGGCTGCCCCTGTATGGGGGCACTGTGACTGCTCCTGTATAGGGCATTGTTAGTGGTCCTGTTTTTGGTCCAAAGTCTACTTCTGTAAGGGGGCACTGCAACTGGTGCTGTGTAGGACATTGTTACTGGCACTGTTGTGGGGCCGGTGGCTACTTCTGTATGGGGCACTGCGACTGTTTTTTTATAGGGCTTTGTTACAGGCACTGTTGTGGATCCGGAGGTTGCTTCTGGATGATGTACTGCTACTGGTGCTGTATGGGGCATTGTTATTGGCACTGTTGTCCTGTTGCTGGTTTCATATGATGCACTGTGGCTGGTACTACTATGCAGTGGATATTACTGTTAGGAGGACATTGGTCCTTGAGCCATTACCATAGGGGGGAGTTCATGTTGGTGAGCATACACGACCACTACTCCATTTTTACTGTCTTTTGGATTGGTGATAACTTTCCCAGTTCAGAATCATACACATCGAATAACAGTTCCTCATTTAGGCCACACTATTTGTCACAACATGCATGCTCACCTTGGCCAAGCATGCATGTTTATTTCAATGGGGAGTACAGAATAAGCCAAGCACCTTCAGCATCCATTTATCTCTCATAGGAAGTTGGATAAATTGACCATCCTTCTTGCCCCTGAGGACGACAACCAGTTGATCCTCGTACAAATTAGATTTTTGGCCGATCCTCGCGGGATTGGTTGTTTCGGTGAATGTTTATGGGCATCATTACTGGTCAGTACAGGTAGCAGTAAAGCAGAAAACCCTCAAAATTCCCCTCCTAAAGCAACTGCAAACCTCTAGGTGACATCTAATGGTACCACTAGATACCCTGGCAAGTATAGGTACTCTCTTCTGCTGGAGGAATAGTATAAAGTTGGCCATACATTTGTGAGCGCTCATTCTACTGACAACTGTTCCTCTTGACCCCAACATAAATATGTGTCATTGGTTGGGTCACCGGCAGCTGTTTATTCTCCTCTGATATAGAGATGATGGATTTTCTCAATTTTGGAAAAATTTGGAAACCCAATAGATACAGTGGTGGCCAAAAGTATTGGCACCCCTGCAATTCTGTCAGATAATACTCAGTTTCTTCCTGAAAATGATTGCAATCACAAATTCTTTGGTATTATTATCTTCATTTAATTTGTCTTCAATGAAAAAACACAAAAAGAATTGTCTTAAAGCCAACTTGGATATAATTCCACACCAAACCTAAAAAAGGGGGTGAACAAAAGTATTGGCACTGTTTGAAAAATCATGTGATGCTTCTCTAATTCGTGTAATTAACAGCACCTGTAACTTACCTGTGGCACCTAACAGGTGTTGGCAATAACTAAATCACACTTGCAGCCAGTTAACATGGATTAAAGTTGACTCAACCTCTGTCCTGTGTCCTTGTGTGTACCACATTGAGCATGGAGAAAAGAAAGAAGACCAAAGAACAGTCTGAGGACTTGAGAAACCAAATTGTGAGGAAGCATGAGCAATCTCAAGGCTACAAGTCCATCTCCAAAGACCTGAATGTTCCTGTGTCTTCCGTGCGCAGTGTCATCAAGAAGTGTAAAGCCCATGGCACTGTGGCTAACCTCCCTAGATGTGGACGGAAAAGAAAAATTGACGAGAGATTTCAACGCAAGATTGTGCGGATGGTGGATAAAGAACCTCGACTAACATCCAAACAAGTTCAAGCTGCCCTTCAGTCCGAGGGTACAACAGTGTCAACCCGTACTGTCCGTCGGCATCTGAATGAAAAGGGACTGTATGGTAGGATACCCAGGAAGACCCCACTTCTTAACCCGAGACATAAAAAAGCCAGGCTGGAGTTTGCCAAAGCTTACCTGAGAAAGCCTAAAACATTTTGGAAGAATGTTCTCTGGTCAGATGAGACAAAAGTAGAGCTTTTTGGGAAAAAGCATCAACATAGAGTGTACAGGAAAAAAAAAGAGGCATTCAAAGAAAAGAACACAGTCCCTACAGTCAAACATGGCGGAGGTTCCCTGATGTTTTGGGGTTGCTTTGCTGCCTCTGGCACTGGACTGCTTGACCGTGTGCATGGCATTATGAAGTCTGAAGACTACCAAGAAATTTTTCAGCAAAATGTAGGGCCCAGTGTGAGAAAGCTGGGTCTCCCTCAGAGGTCATGGGTCTTCCAGCAGGACAATGACCCAAAACACACTTCCAGAAGCACTATAAAATGGTTTGAGAGAAAGCACTGGAGACTTCTAAGGTGGCCAGCAATGAGTCCAGACCTGAATCCCATAGAACACCTGTGGAGAGATCTCAAAATGGCAGTTTGGAGAAGGCACCCTTCAAATATCAGGGACCTGGAGCAGTTTGCCAAAGAAGAATGGTCTACAATTCCAGCAGAGCATTGTAAGAAACTCATTGATGGTTACCGGAAGCGGAGGTTCGCAGTTATTTTGGCTAAAGGTTGTGCAACCAAGTATTAGGCTGAGGGTGCCAATACTTTTGTCTGGCCCATTTTTAGAGTTTTGTGTGAAATGATCAATGATTTGATTTTTGCTTCATTCTCTTTTGTGTTTTTTCCTTGCAAGCAAATTAAATGAAGATAATAAGACCAAAGAATTTGTGATTGCAATCATTTTCAGGAAGAAACTGAGTATTATCTGACAGAATTGAAGGGGTGTCAATACTTTTGGCCACCACTGTAGTAGTCAACCAAGACTGTCAAAATTGGTGGTTGCTGCCAACATTGAGTTTCTTAAGAGTTCCTCTAAAACAAGTGTCCATCACCAGGTAGACTGCAAACTGTCTTCATCAGCCTCCTCCGAGGATCAACCTACTTCTGACATATTGATTGATGTCGTCAGATTGGACATTAGAAAAAAACTTTTTGACAGTGAGGGTGATCGATGAGTGGAACAGGCGGCCACGAGAGGTGGTGAGTTCTCCTTCAATGGAAGTCTGTTTTTTGGCCCAGTGAAGATCTAAGAATTAGGATCCCTTCAGAATGCAACGCTAAGGACCATCATGGTCAAACAATCCGATTTAGCTACTACACCGCTCCAGAGCTACATGGCTGGCGTTCCTTAGCTACACACACATGTTGGTTATCTTTGGGTTGGGTGGTCCTCTTGAGTTTATGCCTGACAGAATGATGCGGCGACTGTCAAGGTTTGAGCTGCCACCCGTTATAGGTCAGAGAGGTTCACATGATGGGCATAACCGAGAACATCAATTTTCAGGATTCGTGGGGTTTTATAGGGCGTTCTATGCCTGTTAGTTCCCAAAGTACAGCTTTTGCGCAGGGATCCATCTTCTTCTGTTGTGTCTTGGTCCTTTGTTGCCAGCCATACTGCCTGCCTGGACTTCACTCATTATGGCACCATCACGTCTCTAATGTCCTGTTCGCTTATTATGTATTTCATGATGAGATCACTGTTGTGCTGTCTTTGCAGATGTTTGGCATTTTCACCATTTCAGCAATGTATTGATTGTGTTGGCGGTAGACAGTAATTTATGCTGAGATGCAGAATTCCAGCTTGTGAGCACTCAGCGGGGTCACGACTACATTGTCCATTTCATGTTTTGACAGTAATGAGGTCACAGTTGTCGGTGGAGATAAGAAGCGGCAGACACTTGGTTTAATCTTCCAATATATTAAATAGAGAATGTGACATGACGCGTCCATTACCGAGGATCGCGCCCACCATCAGATAGAAAAAACGTAACTTTTTCTGCACTCTCTAGTACTTGTATGTGTGCGCTCTGTGGGGCTTGTATGTGTGCGCGCTCTGGGACCTGTATGTGTGCGCTCTCTGGGACCTGTATGTGTGCGCTCTCTGGGACCTGTATGTGTGCGCTCTCTGGGACCTGTATGTGTGAGCTCTCTGGGACCTGTATGTGTGCGCTCTCTGGGACCTGTATGTGTGCACTCTGGGACCTGTATGTGTGCGCTCTGTGGGACCTGTATGTGTGCACTCTGGGACCTGTATGTGTGCGCTCTCTGGGACCTGTATGTGTGCACTCTGGGACCTGTATGTGTGCGCTCTCTGGGACCTGTATGTGTGAGCTCTCTGGGACCTGTATGTGTGAGCTCTCTGGGACCTGTATGTGTGAGCTCTCTGGGACCTGCATGTGGGCATTCTGGGGCTTGTATGTGTGAGCTCTCTGGGGCTTGTATGTGGGCGCTCTCTGGGGCTTGTATGTGGGTGCTCTCTGGGGCTTGTATGTGGGTGCTCTCTGGGGCTTGTATGTGTGCGCTCTCTGTGACCTGTATGTGTGCGCTCTCTGTGACCTGTATGTATGCGCTCTCTGGGACCTGTATGTGTGCGCTCTGTGGGACCTGTATGTGTGCACTCTGGGACCTGTATGTGTGCGCTCTCTGGGACCTGTATGTGTGCACTCTGGGACCTGTATGTGTGCGCTCTCTGGGACCTGTATGTGTGAGCTCTCTGGGACCTGTATGTGTGCGCTCTCTGGGACCTGTATGTGTGCACTCTGGGACCTGTATGTGTGCGCTCTGTGGGACCTGTATGTGTGCACTCTGGGACCTGTATGTGTGCGCTCTCTGGGACCTGTATGTGTGCACTCTGGGACCTGTATGTGTGCGCTCTCTGGGACCTGTATGTGTGAGCTCTCTGGGACCTGTATGTGTGAGCTCTCTGGGACCTGTATGTGTGAGCTCTCTGGGACCTGTATGTGTGAGCTCTCTGGGACCTGCATGTGGGCATTCTGGGGCTTGTATGTGGGCGCTCTCTGGGGCTTGTATGTGGGCGCTCTCTGGGGCTTGTATGTGGGTGCTCTCTGGGGCTTGTATGTGTGCGCTCTCTGTGACCTGTATGTGTGCGCTCTCTGTGACCTGTATGTGTGCGCTCTCTGTGACCTGTATGTGTGCGCTCTCTGGGACCAGTATGTGTGCGCTCTCTGGGACCAGTATGTGTGCGCTCTCTGGGACCAGTATGTGGCCGCTCTCTGGGACCAGTATGTGGCCGCTCTCTGGGGCTCGTATGTCAGCGCTCTCTGGGGCTCGTATGTCAGCGCTCTCTGGGGCTCGTATGTCAGCGCTCTCTGGGGCTCGTATGTCAGCGCTCTCTGGGGCTTGTATGTGTGCACTCTCTGGGGCTCGTATGTGTGCGCTCTCTGGGGCTCGTATGTGTGCGCTCTCTGGGGCTCGTATGTGTGCGCTCTCTGGGGCTCGTATGTGTGCGCTCTCTGGGGCTCGTATGTGTGCGCTCTCTGGGGCTCGTATGTCAGCGCTCTCTGGGGCTCGTATGTGTGCGCTCTCTGGGGCTCGTATATGTGCGCTCTCTGGGGCTCGTATGTGTGCGCTCTCTGGGGCTCGTATGTGTGCGCTCTCTGGGGCTCGTATGTGTGCGCTCTCTGGGGCTCGTATGTCAGCGCTCTCTGGGGCTCGTATGTGTGCGCTCTCTGGGGCTCGTATGTGTGCGCTCTCTGGGGCTCGTATGTGTGCGCTCTCTGGGGCTCGTATGTGTGCGCTCTCTGGGGCTCGTATGTCAGCGCTCTCTGGGGCTCGTATGTGTGCGCTCTCTGGGGCTCGTATATGTGCGCTCTCTGGGGCTCGTATGTGTGCGCTCTCTGGGGCTCGTATGTGTGCGCTCTCTGGGGCTCGTATGTGTGCGCTCTCTGGGGCTCGTATGTCAGCGCTCTCTGGGGCTCGTATGTGTGCGCTCTCTGGGGCTCGTATGTGTGCGCTCTCTGGGGCTCGTATGTGTGCGCTCTCTGGGGCTCGTATGTCAGCACTCTCTGGGGCTTGTATGTGTGCGCTCTCTGGGGCTTGTATGTGTGCGCTCTCTGGGGCTCGTATGTGTGCGCTCTCTGGGGCTCGTATGTGTGCGCTCTCTGGGGCTCGTATGTGTGCGCTCTCTGGGGCTCGTATGTCAGCGCTCTCTGGGGCTTGTATGTGTGTGCAGTGTTTAGGGACTGGGTAGAGTTGGCAGCAGGATGGCAATGAGTGGATGAAGCAGATTAAAATCCCTAATTATCCCCACTGTTCCCCATGAGCGCAGCCTCTGTGGGTGACCGAGTGCAGCCTCTGGGTGTCCGAGCTCAGCCTCTGGGGTTGTCCGCGCTCAGCTTCTGGGTGTCTGAGCGCAGCCTCTGGGGGTATCCGAGCGCAGCCTCTGGGGGTGTCCGAGTTCAGCCTCTGGGGGTGTCCAAGTTCAGCCTCTGGGGGTGTCCGAGTTCAGCCTCTGGGGGTGTCCGAGTTCAGCCTCTGGGGGTGTCAAAGCGCAGCCTCTGGGGGTGTCCGAGCGCAGCCTCTGGGTGTCCGAGCACAGCCTCTGGGTAACATAGTAACATAGTTTTTAAGGTTGAAGGAAGACTAAGTCCATCTAGTTCACCCCATAGCCTAACATGTTGATGCAGAGGAAGGCAAAAAAAACCCATGTGGCAAACACTAAGCTCCACATTGGGGAAAAAAATTCCTTCCCGACTCCATACGACAATCAGACTAGTTCCCTGGATCAACACCCTATCAAGGAATCTAGTATTTATAACCTGTAATATTATACTTTTCAAGAAAGGCATCCAGGCCCTTCTTAAATGTTAGTAGTGAATCACTCATTACAGCATCATGCGGCAGAGAGCTCCATAGTCTCACTGCTCTTACAGTGAAGAATCCGCGTCTGTGATTATGATTAAACCTTCTTTCCTCCAGACGTAGAAGATGCCCCCTTATCCCCGTCTCAGGCCTCAGAGTAAAAAGATCAGTAGAAAGGTCTTTGTACTGACCCCTCATATACTTGTACATAGTAATAAGATCACCCCTAAGCCTTTGTTTTTCCACAGTAAATAACCCCAAGTGTAATATCCTGTCTTGGTATTGCAGACCCCCCAGTCCTCTAATAACCTTGGTCGCTCTTCTCTGCACCCGCTCTAGTTCAGCTGTGTCTATCTTAGGCTGTGTGCCCACGTAGCATTTTTCAAGCGTATATGCTGTGGAATTTCCGCAGCGTAAACGCTTGAAAAACGCATGTATATCCGCACCCCATGTTCCCCAATGGGATTCCGCAAGTTCTATGCACATGCTGCGGATTTTTCCGCAGCGTTTATGCCGCGTTCAAAAATCCGCAGCATGTCATTTAATTTTGCGTTTCCGCAAGCGGAATTGCCTTTGTCCAATGCATAAAAAATGCAAGGCAATTCCGCATGTGGAAAACGTGTGATAAACGCGCGAAAAATGCGCGATAAACGCGTGCGGAATTCCGCATGCGTTTTTCCGGGAGAGGACTTGCATTTATGCAGCAGAATTTTTCTGCTTCATAAATGCAACGTGGGCACATAGCCTTATACACCGGAGACCAGAACTGTACACAGTATTCTAAGTGTGGTCGCACTAGTGACTTGTATAAAGGTAAAATTATCTTCTCCTCATGAGCATCTATGCCTCTTTTAATGCATCCCATTATTTTATTTGCCTTTTGCTGCCTGACGCTGGCCACTAAACGTGAGCTTGTCGTCTACCAATGTCTGAGCGCTGCCTCTGGGTATCTCAGCGCAGCCTCTGGTATCCGAGCGCAGTCTCTGGGTATCTGAGTGACGCACCCCCTGGGCTGTGGGGTACTCGGTAGCCGGGCCGGTCGTTGCTAGGGGAGATGTCAATAAAATGGGAATTATAGTAAAAGGGAGAATAAAATTTTTATAGATTACCTGTGGTATGCGGTTATATGGAGCCACCGCTGTGGAGCAGGTCCTCTGGAGCTGTTGTTAATGCAGCAGAGTTGGTTCAGCTCTCCACAGGTAGAGCTAAGCTCCAGGGCAGTGTAGATGTTGTATGAGGTAGATGTTGTTGTGCAGTGTGGTGCAGGGGATGATGGTGCAGCAATAATTCACAGAGACAGTGGGGTGCAGTCTTCAGGGTTTACTCACGGTTATCACGTTGCTCCTGGTTACAACGGCCAATTATCACCACCCACGTCATTCTGTGTTCACCGAGGCAAGGGTTCAGCAATTCCTCAGGTATGTCAGAAGTACTTAACGGGACCCCGTTCTATATGCCTTTCTCCGTCGTCTTCCTGCGCTGGCTCTCACCCTCCTGCCCTGCACCTCGCAAACAGTGTCCCAAGTCGGTAACCTCAGATATTGGTGGGCAACCTGCAGTTCCCTGGATCTTATGCGGCTACCTTTTTGGAGATTAATTGTGGCTGTGGCAGCTACACCCTGAAAGTGCAGAAGCCTCCGGTTTCTAGTTGAATATGCAATTCTCCCCTCTGCGGCTTGATCCTTCCACTCCTGGTAGATTCGGGCGTACAGGTGGCCTCCAGCACTTCCTGTACCCCTAGGATCCACTCCTTCCTTCTGGAGCCTTTCTCCCTGCTTCTCTCCTCTCCTCTCTTCAGTCTCTCTTCCTGGGCCTATCTCACTCAGGCCCGCTCCTCCCGAGCAGAGCTCCTGCTTCCACTACTTCTCCTCTCAGACTGATCTGAACTCCACTGAACTGAACTCAACTCCACACACACCCAAGATGGCTTCCCTTTTTATACTACTCCTTCTCAAGCGCTTCCCTGAACTGCTTTCTCCACCCACACCCACTACATGGTTCCCCCTCTCTTGGTTCCCCCCACTCCAGCCAGGGTCAGGGCTCAGCAGCGCAGCAGTGCATCTTGCCCCTCCTGCTGATCTGGAGTAGTGTTGGATGCTGGCGTTTGGGTCCCGGGCAGTACTCCTTCCTTACCTGAGAGTGAGATACCAAACCTCTGGGTGAGATGCAGTACCTCTGTGGTTACTGAACCCACAGGGGCGCCACATGAGCGCAGCCTCTGGGTGTCTGAGCGCAGCCTTCTGGCTGTATCATTTGTAATCAGGATGCTGTGTAATATATTTTCCGGGATCCGCACGTTTTCTGCGCTCGTGTTGGTGCCCGCGCCCTCATCTAAATATCGCGCATTAAATCCATTTGCAGAGTGCATTATCTTCGCGGCATAATGGGATCTGCAGCTGTAATCCCGCCGGCTCCGCAGCGATCCTCAGCGCACAGAACCGCAGAGATTGTGAGAAATTCTTGTATGGTGGAAGCGCCGGACTCTGGAACTTTCGGTAACTAATAAGTGAGCGGAAATGTCAGAGGACCAGCAGCGGAAGAGCCTGTATCCGAGCCGAAATACACACTATCAGGCTATGTGCCCACGATGCAGAAATACTCCGGATTTTTCCTGAGCGTTTCTGCACCTCCCTGCTTATTGTACATACGTTTTTTCTGCCAGGGACATGCGGAAGTAAAGCTTTTTGCACATGCGATTTCGCATTCGGGTTGTCAAGCGCTTTCCAAGCGATTTTAGCATCACTTGGAAAAGTGCAACCGGCATGGATTTTATATAGTGTGACCAAATAATAGTTAAAAAAAGAATAAAAATGGTAAAAAAACAAAAACAAAACATTATACTCCTCTTCCGATGGCCCCCGGTCTCCTTCTCCGGTCTCCCCGGTGGCCCGTGGTGGTGTACAAGGACCTTCCATGACGTCATTTAGTCATGTGACAGGTCACGCGACCGCCGACATCAGCCGTCGCATGACCCTTCACATGACTAAATGACATCATGGCAGGTCCTTTTAGACCATCGCGAGCTGCCGGGGAGCCAGGATGCACCGGAGTGAAGACTGAGGGCCATCAGGAGGTGAGTATAATGTATATTTTTTTATTTTAAATTCTTTTTTTTACAGGTTCTATGGTACCCGGGTCTGGATGAGAGTCTCCTCTTCTCCAGACCCGGGTACCATCCGCACATTGAATCGCTTAATATCCGCATGTGCACATGTAGTCATGCGAATATTAAGCGATTCAATGCAAGCCAATGGCGGCGAAAACGCCGCAATTACGCAAAATAATTGGTAATGCTGCGGATTTTTCCGCAATGATAATCCGCAGCTGAAATCTCCGCAGCGTGTGCACAGCACATGCGGATTATCATTCAGGAATATAGCAGACCTTCTACCAAGCGTTTTTTTAAGCATTTCTGCAGCGGAATTGCCACTGCGGAAACGCTTAAAAAACGCATAGTGGGCACACAGCCTTACTGGCTCTGTACGCTGCTGAGATGGTGTATCTAATCCCAACATGTGTGATACTGATGGCTGAGAAAATCCATCTAAGGCTATCATGTGATACTGACTACAGAGATAATGTATCTAGTCCCTTCATGTGTGATACTGATTGCTAAGAAAATGTATCTAAGCCTATCATATGTGAAACTGACTGCAGAGATAATGTATCGAAGTCCATGATGTGTGACACTGACTGCTGAGCTGTGTATCTAAGCCTTGTGTGATACTGACTGACAGGTGAATATAAACTGTATATTTTTGTAGGGGGCATTATTACTGGAGGAGGGGGCATTTTTATTGATGGGGCATTCTGGAGACATTATTATTTGGAAGGGACACTCATGGAACATTATTACTTGAGCTAAAGATTTGGGAGTAGGAGGATGATGAGGGGAGTTGGTAATAGGTGGGGGATGAGCTGGAAATGAGAGAAGTAAAATGCATCTGTTACACTCTCTACAAGTCGTCAAGCAGTCGCCATGTTAGTCTGCGCCAGATGGAAGAAATGGGAACGATGAGAAGGAACATAACCTGTAAGTCACTATATATATATATCAGTGACCGCCCGGGGGAATGCCCACCTCCACAGTCACCAGACCTGAACCCAATCGAGATGGTTTGGGGTGAGCTGGAGCGCAGAGTGAAGGCAAAAGGGCCAACAAGTGCTAAGCCTCTCTGGGAACTCCTTCAAGATTGTTGGAAGACCATTTCCGGTGACTACCTCTTGAAGCTCATCAAGAGAATGCCAAGAGTGTGCAAAGCAGTCATCAAAGCAAAAGGTGGCTACTTTGAAGAACCTAGAATATAAGACATATTTTCAGTTGTTTCACACTTTTTTGTTAAGTATATAATTCCACATGTGCTAATTCATAGTTTTGTTGCCTTCAGTGTAAATGTACAATTTTCATAGTCATGAAAATACAGAAAAATCTTTAAATGAGGTGTGTCCAAACTTTTGGTCTGTACTGTATGTAGAGGACATAATGAAAGTGTCACAAATTAATGATGAAAATGACAATGAGGACGGGCGGCTCGCTGTCGATGGCCGGCGCTGACTTCCCTGTGGATGGTCCGGCCAGGCCCGCCGAGCCGTGTTATGGTGCATTTCTGTCTATTATTCGCATTATACTCCACAGTAAAACTAATTGGCGAGTTGATCCCACGCCGCCTCTTGTGTGTAACTGCGAGCTCCGGTCCGTGGCTCCGCTCCTCGGGGGGCTGCGGGGGGCGATGAGGATGCCTGAATTTGTAACAATCTGTAAATTGCGACAAATTGACCAATTAACTTTGTGCTGTGTATCAGCGGGCAAAACATTTAGATGTGCAGCAGTCGGTAACGCAACCCATCAGTGACCGCCCGGGGGAATGTCCGCCATGCTGTCCTGGGTTATACTCTGCTATGTTTGAGGACGACACCGTCCGATATCCTAATGACTGAGAAATAGCAACATAAATATTTATTTGTATTCATGAACATGGCGTTTCTGGTCGCTGGATTCTAGTATTTCCCAAGTATTGATCAATATCAGTCATTTTACCAGCAGGGCTGGGACAGCGGTAACTGATGTAGCAGAACTGGGACAGTGACTGATGTGGCTGAACTGGAACAGTAAATCAAAAAGGAGAAAAAACGTATAACGAACAATATCTGAAAATATGAAAATACCATAAATTTTATTGATGCAAATCATTAAAAACATACAAAATTCCAATGGCAACAAATATATCAGTGGTGGGCCAAGAAAGACACCATGGATAGATATCCACATGAGGAGGAAGCTTGTAAATAACGGTACAGACAATCAAGAGGGGTATAGCAAAGTACCCACTCAAAAAATTAATATATACTTCCTATGTCTGGACCGCAGATAGGTGTTAAAGTGCACAGTGCATTATACAATTACGTAAAAAACCATCCCACACCTAAATACATATACAAGTATGCTATCACTACTCACATGTGTTAATCAGTCTATGGTGCTGGAACAGTGATGATTGATGTAGCAGAGCTGGGACAGTGATCACTGACAGCAGAGCTGGAACATCTGACTGATCTAAAAGAGCTGGGACAGTGATGATGTTTCATAGCTGGAACAACAGACTGATCTAACAGAGCTGGGACAGTGATGACTGATGCAGCAGAGCTGGAAAAACTGATCTAACAGAGCTGGTACAGTGATGGGACTGATGGCTGATGTTGAAAACCTGGAACAACTGACTGAACTAACAGAACTGGACAGTGATGACTCATGCAGCAGGGCTGGGACAGTGATGGCTGATGTAGCAGAGCTGGGACAGTGACTGATGTGGAAGAACTGGAACATCGATGACTGATGTAGCAGAGCTGGGATGGTGATGACTGACAGCAGAGCTGGAACAACTGACTGATCTCAAAGAGCTGAGTCAGTGATGACTGATGTAGCAGAGCTGGAAAAACTGACTGATCTAAGAGAGCTGTGACAGTGATGACTGATGTAGTGATGACTGATGTAGAAGAGCTGGAACAATGATGACTGATGTAGCAGAGTTAGGACAGTGGTGACTGATGTAGCATAGCTAGGATTGTGATGACTAGTAATCAGCGAATCTGCCAAAAATTTGCAGTTGGTAGATTTGCTGAAAGCTCTGCCTTAACTTTGTAACAAACTCGGCACTGCTATTTCGCTGTATTAATACTGCTAGACCAGTTTTACTGCAGAACTTTCTCTATCCCTCAACTCTGCTTCACCGGTTTCCCACCACTGTGTCAACCCTGCTACATCGCTGGTAAAGCACTTGCCTGGTTTGTAACTGCCTCTGGGCATTATGCAAACATGTAGATGTTGCCCTTGGTCTGATTCGAACCTCAACCCCATCATCCATAAAAATATATGCAAAAATTTTGTCTGTAGCGGCCACTAGGGGGAACTCTTCGCATATGAATTCACCACTGGGAGCTGGAGAAATCTCTTGGAGGATGGCAATATATAGGTAATGCCATATGTTCATCCAAGAAGCCCATGTACAAATCTAGTTGCCAAATGTCTTGATATTGGCCAATGCAGAATGGCCCCTATGGACTCAAGTGCTGGTGGAGAGCACTCATCCACCCCATTATTATCCAGATTTGCTGCTTGATTATCCATGACCATTGAGTCCTAAACAAGAGCCAAATTTCCTTGCCATAGTATCCAGCACCATCACTGCAATTATCCATAAATTTAAGACATGAACTTAGACCCAACATTGCCGCCAATTTTAAGGTTCATGTATGCCCCGTCTCACTCCTTATGTTCTACTCTCATCTATAAGGGGAGAAAACAAGGGGATCTGCTACTTTGGATCTAATCCTTATAAACAGGGAGGAAATGGTTGAGGAGGTAAAGGTGGCTGGGACCCTAGGAGGCAGCGATCATGCTATTATAGAATTTTGGATAACTAGAGGAGGAAGACATGTGAAGACTCAAACTTCAAGGTTAGATTTTAGAAAGGCAGATTTTAAGAGACTCAGAAAGAGAATAGGAGGGATCCAATGGCTGGATGTCCTTAAGGACAAAAATGTCCAGGAAGGATGGGAAATTTTTAAAAATGAGATTCTCAAAGCACAATCGTTAACAATCCCGAAAAGTAGGAAGAATGGGAAGCATTTAAGGAAACCAGGATGGATGAACACAGAACTTAAACACATGCTAAAAAGAAAGAAAGAAATGTTTATTAAATGGAAAGAGGGAGGCATATCTAAAGAAGATTATAATGCAGTCTGCAGATCCTGCAGGGCACGTATCAGGTTAGCTAAAGCTGACAATGAATTAAGGCTTGCAAGAGATGTCAAAAGCAATAAAAAAGGATTTTGGGGGTATGTCAAACGTAAAAGAAAAGTCAAAGATGCTATAGGATTTTTACAGGATGAAAATGGAGAAATGGTAAGAGAGTATGTTGAGAAGGCCGAACGTTTTAATTCTTATTTTGCATCTGTTTTCTCTCAGAAAGAAAATGTAACATCAACTGATCTCCACTGTCCTTTTAAAGGAATAGAGGAATCCAAGTTATCTGTACACAGAAAGATTGTGAGGGAATATTTAGCTAACATAAATGAGTTCAAGTCTCCAGGTCCAGATGAATTACACCCCAGAGTACTGAAGGAGATCGTAAAAGAAATTTTAGAACCACTCTCCATAATCTTTGAAAATTCTTGGAGAACAGGAGAAGTCCCAGAAGACTGGAAAAGAGCAAATGTTGTTCCTATCTTCAAAAAGGGGAAGAAGGTGGACCCAGGGAACTATAGGCCGGTGAGTCTGACTTCTATACCAGGAAAGATCTTTGAACAAATTATTAAACAACATGTATCTAAGTACATGGATAAGAATGAAGTGATTAACCAGAGTCAGCATGGGTTTGTAACTAACAAGTCATGTCAGACTAACTTAATTTCCTTCTATGACAGAATCACTGACTGGGTGGATCAGGGAAATGCTGTAGATATAGTATATCTTGACTTCAGCAAAGCATTTGACAAAGTATCTCACACCATCCTTATTGAAAAAATGACCAAGTATGCAATGGACCAGGCAACTGTTAGGTGGATTCATAACTGGCTTAGTGATCGGACTCAAAGGGTGGTTGTAAATGGCTTCACATCCAGCTGGATGAATGTCTCAAGTGGGGTACCACAGGGCTCCGTCCTGGGACCTGTATTGTTCAACATCTTTATCAATGATTTAGATGAAGGAATTGAGGGTAAACTGATTAAATTTGCTGATGACACAAAGCTAGGAGGGATAGCTAATACTAGAGAAGAGAGAGAGAGGATTCAAAAAGACCTAAATAAACTGGAGCAGTGGGCAGCAACCAACAGAATGGTTTTTAACAGGGAAAAATGCAAAGTACTACATCTGGGCAATAAAAATGAAAAAAGCATATACAGAATGGGAGGAATAGAGCTAAGCAACAGTACATGTGAAAAAGACTTAGGTATACTAATAGATCATAGACTGAACATGAGTCAACAGTGTGATGCAGCAGCAAAAAAGGCAAATACAATTCTGGGATGTATTAACAGAAGCATACAGTCTAGATCACGTGAAGTCATTATCGGTCTTTACTCCTCTTTGGTCAGACCTCATCTGGAATACTGTGTACAGTTTTGGGCACCACATTTTAAAAAAGACATAGACAAACTGGAGCAAGTTCAGAGAAGAGCGACCAGAATGGTGACTGGTCTGCAAACCATGTCCTATGAGGAACGGTTGCAGGATTTGGGAATGTTTAGCTTGCAAAAAAGAAGACTGAGAGGAGACTTAATAGCTGTCTACAAATATGTCAAGGGCTGTCACATTGTAGAAGGATCATCTTTATTCTCATTTGCACAAGGAAAGACTAGAAGCAATGGGATGAAACTAAATGGGAGGAGACACAGATTAGATATTAGAAAAAACTTTTTGACAGTTAGGGTGATTAATGAGTGGAACAGGCTGCCACGAGAGGTGGTGAGTTCTCCTTCAATGGACGTCTTCAAACAGAGGCTGGACAGACATCTGTCTGAGATGATCTAGTGAATCCTGCTTTGAGCAGGGGGTTGGACCAGATGACCCAGGAGGTCCCTTCCAACTCTACCATTCTATGATTCTATGATTCTATGATAACTCCATTGACCTCTTTAAAGGATACAATAGCCACAATGAATAAGGAAAATATGGTTAAAAAACCCATTAACCTACCAGTATGATTGGGATAAAACCAAGAAGAAAGGAAACAATGAAAGACGATATGAGATACAGGACATAATATCAAACAACAGCCCTTGCACCTCCATTCAATACAGCGTCAACCCACTCCAATGACCCTGCAATCGCGAGCAAAATGCAAGCAGAATAAATAGATCTCAGACAACAAAGAATTATGCGGTAGGTCAACAGAAGGGTCCAAAATTACATTAAAGTAAATAGAACCACATATCTGATAAACCTGTAAAGTTCATAAAACTAAGTGTAAAACAACAGTAATCTGCAATAGCGTTCCTCTGGTTACAATAGAGCTTAATAACCACTATAATACTGCCCTTATGTGCAAGAGTATAACTACTATAATACTGCCCCCTATGTACAAGAATATAACTACTATAATACTGCTCCTATGTACAAGAATATATCTACTATAATACTGCCCCTATGTACAAGAATATAACTACTATAATACTGCCACATATATACAAGAATATAACTATTATAATACTGCCCCTATGTACAAGAATATAACTACTAAAATACTGCTCCTATGTACAAGAATATAACTACTATAATACTGCCCCCTATGTACAAGAATATAACTACTATAATACTGCCCCCTATGTACAAGAATATAACTGCTATAATACTCCCCCTATGTACAAGAATATAACTACTATAATACGGCTCCTATGTACAAGAATATAACTACTATAATACTGCTCCTATGTACAAGAATATAACTATTATAATACTGCCCCTATGTACAAGAATATAACTACTATAATACGGCTCCTATGTACAAGAATATAACTACTATAATACTGCTCCTATGTACAAGAATATAACTACTATAATACTGCCCCCTATGTACAAGAATATAACTGCTATAATACTGCCACATATATACAAGAATATAACTATTATAATACTGCCCCTATGTACAAGAATATAACTACTATAATACTGCTCCTATGTACAAGAATATAACTACTATAATACTGCCCCCTATGTACAAGAATATAACTACTATAATACTGCCCCCTATGTACAAGAATATAACTACTATAATACTGCCCCTATGTACAAGAATATAACTAGTATAATACTGCCCCTATGTACAAGAATATAACTACTATAATACTACCCCTATGTACAAGAATATAACTACTATAATACTGCTCTTATGTACAAGAATATAACTACTATAATACTGCCCCTATGTACAAGAATATAACTACTATAATACTGCCACTATGTACAAGAATATAACTACTATAATACTGCCTCTATGTACAAGAATATAACTACTATAATACTGCTCCTATGTACAAGAATATAACTACTATAATACTGCCCCCTATGTACAAGAATATAACTACTATAATACTGCTCCTATGTACAAGATCATAACAACTATAATACTGCCTCTATGTACAAGAATATAACTACTATAATACTGCCCCTATGTACAAGAATATAACTACTATAATACTGCTCCTATGTACAAGAATATAACTACTATAATACTGCCCCTATATACGAGAATATAACTACTATAATACTGCCCCTATATACAAGAATATAACTACTATAATACTGCCCCCTATGTACAAGAATATAACTACTATATTACTGCTCCTATGTACAAGAATATAACTACTATAATACTGCCCCTATGTACAAGAATATAACTACTATAATACTGCTCCCATGTACAAGAATATAACTACTATAATACTGCTCCTATGTACAAGAATATAACTACTATAATACTGCTCCTATGTACAAGAATATAACTACTATAATACTGCTCCTATGTACCAGAATATAACTACTATAATACTGCCCCCTATGTACAAGAATATAACTACTATAATACTGCTCCTATGTACAAGAATATAACTACTATAATACTGCCCCCTATGTACAAGAATATAACTACTATAATACTGCTCCTATGTACAAGACCATAACAACTATAATACTGCCTCTATGTACAAGAATATAACTACTATAATACTGCCCCTATGTACAAGAATATAACTACTATAATACTGCTCCTATGTACAAGAATATAACTACTATAATACTGCCCCCTATGTACAAGAATATAACTACTATAATACTGCTCCTATGTACAAGATCATAACAACTATAATACTGCCTCTATGTACAAGAATATAACTACTATAATACTGCCCCTATGTACAAGAATATAACTACTATAATACTGCTCCTATGTACAAGAATATAACTACTATAATACTGCTCCTATGTACAAGAATATAACTATTATAATACTGCTCCTATGTACAAGAATATAACTACTATAATACTGCTCCTATGTACCAGAATATAACTACTATAATACTGCCCCCTATGTACAAGAATATAACTACTATAATACTGCTCCTATGTACAAGAATATAACTACTATAATACTGCTCCTATGTACAAGAATATAACTACTATAATACTGCTCCTATGTACCAGAATATAACTACTATAATACTGCCCCCTATGTACAAGAATATAACTACTATAATACTGCTCCTATGTACAAGATCATAACAACTATAATACTGCCTCTATGTACAAGAATATAACTACTATAATACTGCTCCTATGTACAAGAATATAACTACTATAATACTGTCCTCTATGTACATGAATATACCTACTATAATACTGCCCCTATGTAGAAGAATATAACTACTATAATACTGCCCCTATGTACAAGAATATAACTACTATAATACTGCCCCCTATGTACAAGAATATAGCTACTATAATACTGCCCATATGTCCTGATTGAATAGATTACTATAGTTTTTCATTAGTTGAGATGATTTTGTATCCCTGCTCTTGGATTATTGCCTTTTGTTGTTTTCTTCTCTGTTTTCTGCTCTTGTCTCATAGGTTGCACTTTTCCCTCCTTGATCACGCCGCTGATCCCGGAATACGAGTCTCCTTGGTAACACCGTCCCTGTCTGCATTACCCTTTCAATGATACAGATTTACCTAACCTCTTCCTCGCGCCTCTCCTCTCATTCGCACATGATAACTGCCTACTGTTCACACAATTTACCAAAGGTTCCTGGGGTTTAATTTTTACCCTTTTTACATTTTCCGAAAAGGTAGGGAAAAAATATATCACAACACCGAAAATCCTCAATGTTTATTGAAAAGTGACCCAAATTATAGACCTGAAAATTGCATATTTAAATGCAGTAACTTGGTAAAAGGTAAAAGCTCGGTGTGTGTTATTAGGTCGCTCTAGGGAGAAATGTGATTTTCTCTCTGGAATTTTGTCTGCCTGCCTCGATAGAACAGAAAAAGTTCTAGCGAAATGAAATCTATCAGCTAGAAAATGACGTAATATTTCAATCACATTTTTATTTCATCTTATTTGTCTATTTTATTTTTACATATTTTGAAATATTGCGGTTCTCAAACTGGCCACTAGAGCTGACAGAGTGTTCGGCTGCTTCCTGCAAATCACTTGTGGGCTTTGCTGTGTAGACTGAGACAGAATAAGCAGAGTCATCTCATTATTAGAACGTGGCAAGGTAATGACTGCTCTGTTGTACTGCCAGAGTCCTATATAAGGATTGTAAGGCTGTCATCTGAATGCTCGATTTGTATTCCACTCTCCCTACCAGTGGCATATCTGGGGGGGGGGGGGTAGTCGGGCCATCTGCCCCGGGTACAGCTGGCAGGGGGACGCAGTCGGGCTGCCTAATGTGGCGGTCTGAAGTGTCTCCTCCGGCAGCTGCATCCTGCCGCCCCTCGGCCTGAGAGTAGGCAGTTCTCTGAGACGACTGTCAAGCTGATGTGGCGCCCCTGAGGGTTCAGTCGCCACAGAGGTACTGCACCTCAACCAGAGGTGTGGTATCTCCTTCTCTCAGGTAAGGAGGGAGTGCTGCCCGGAGCCCAACACTCACATTCAACACTACACTGCTCCAGGCCGGCTGGAAGGGCAACATGTGTGCACAGAGCTGAGCCCTGTCCCTGGCTGGAGTCGGGGGAACCCAAAGGTAGGGGGAACCAGTAGTGGGTGTGGGTGGAGGAAGCAGTTTAGGGGAGCACCATAGTGGTAGGTATATAAAGGGAAGCCATCTTAGGGTGGCAGAACAGATTAGTCAGTGGGTGAAGTCAGTCAGGGAGCAGAGTCTCTTTAGGAGCTCTGCTCCACAAGAAGGGCCCATTCCTAGAGGTCCAGGAGGGGAGTAAAGGAGTAGGCTCCGATCTAAAGAAGGGATCCCAGGGGGTACGGCGAGTGCGGGACGGCACCCGTACGCCCCGAATCTGTCAGAAGATAGAGGGATCGTAGACCGCAAGAAGGGGACTGGCCCCTGGACCAGTCGTGTAACTTCAAGTCTCGGCTGGAAAAACCGTAGGCTTCTGGCTTTCATAGACCAGTTGCCGCAGCCTTATTCTAATCTCCGTGAGGGTCAAGCAGGTCTGGGAACTCCAGTAAGGCAGGAGGGACCTCAGAGCACCCGAGCGGGATTGAGCGTGGGGAAGCGCAGGGCAGGAGGGAAAAGACCCAGCGTGAAGACGGTCTAGCTAGGAACACAAGTAAGTGGGGTTCTGTCATGTGCTCCTAATCTGCCTGAGGAAGAGCTGAACCCCTGCCTGGTGAACGCAGCGTGACGTGGGAGGGCGGCACCCGTACAGTGCACCAGTGGAACTGTCATAAGAACTGTGAGTAAAGACTCGGATGACTGCACCATACTGCCTCCGTCCATTCTTTCATCTGCGCCATCTTTCCCTCCCTGCACCACAACGCCCAGCGCAACCCACACTACCTACACTGCCCTGGAGCTAGCTCTACCTGTGGAGAGCCACACCATCCCTGCTGCCGTAACACTAGCTCCAGAGGACTGCTCCGCAGCGGCGGCTCCCTTTAGCCCCATTCCACAGGTGGCGTCACAAACACTTTACAAATCCCCTATAAATATTCCCCTTTTTGTTGACCGCCCTGGTCCACGGACCGGGCCAGCCACCGTGATATCCCCCATCGGCATCCATAGGCCCGGCTGCCAAGTACCCCACGGCTCTGGGGACGCGTCAAACTTGGCGTCATGAACCTGATACGTGACCAACCCGTTATCAGCGGGTATTGTGTGCCTAAGGAACTGTTTTTCTACATTGAATGTGGCGCCCGCCCCAGAAGAACGGGCATCATTATGTGCGTGATCAAAAACAATGATATGGAACCTCCCATCGTGGGCCGGGTCCCATAATGGTGCCAAAAGCACACCCGGCCCCTTGCAACAGTGACTGTCCGCGTAGATGTGTCCGTCAAGGCAGGGAGGACGTCACAAGGCGTGACCGACAGCAAGCTGCCATGGGACCGCCCCCGAAAGGGGAGGGGAGGAAGAGAGAAGGAATGGAGACAGGGTATGGTCTTAACCAGTCTAGACAGACCGCACCCGGCAGCCAGCATGGACGGAAGCAAGGATCCAGCCTCCGCCTCTGGCCTGCAGCGGCAAGCAACCCCCCTCACCCTGGAGGGCGAATCCTGTAAATTGTCCCCAGAGGATGCGGAATTCCTCCACAGTGAGATTCTGGAGCTGAGCCAGCAGGTGAAACGGGCCCAGCAAGCAGCGGTCACCAAGTGGAGGAGCGAGCTGCTAGAGAAATTTGCAGCACGGCGGAGAACAGCACAGAATGCCAGCAGCAGCACCCCAGTCCTGGCGGAGCCCGCTGAATACCAGGAGGCCGTGTGCAGCACAGGAGCAGGTAGGAAGAAATCCCCTGTACCGGGCACTGCAAGCGCCGACCTGCTCCTGGGCCTCCTACACCAGCACTCCCTATACACCGCCATGCCCTCCCTGGAGCAGCTGCTCAGCCGGGAACCTCCACCCCCGGGCGCTGATACTGAGGACCTTCTGCTTGGTTCCCTCCCGGAACCTCCACTCCCGGGTGCTGAAGCCAGGAACCTCCTGCTCGGTTCCCTCCCGGAGCCAACACCTCCGGCACCCGAGTGGGTGTATGGCGCGCCGGCCTTTGATTGGTCCGCCCGGTTCGAGGACCAGCAACCGTGCCCGCTACTCCTGACACCAGCGTCCCCTGTTGCCTGCCCCAGCTTAGAAGAATTTAGTTGGGACAACCGGGGGGGACGACCTGATGGGGTTCCCGCAGGAGACCCAGGCCGAAGCCCTGCAGAGGAAGGAGTTCTGCAGGCGGGAGCTCCAGCAGCTGGAAAAGGAGCGGCGCGTTCGGCGGGTGCGTTGTGAGCGACTGGAGGCCTGGAACAAGGCCGCAAAGGCACAAGCCCGTCAGGCGGAGTCTGCCCACCCCAGCCCCTGCGAAGAAGGACTCGTGGTGAAGTTTGACCTGAAGGCAGGCTAGGGCTTTATCTGAGATCCCAACTTCGCCAGGGACATTTTTGTGAACCGGCGCGATGTTGAGCCCGAGCTGGAACAGGGCCTTCCCGATCGGAACCTGTACCCCGGTGACCGTGTCACTTACACTCGGCACCACGGGGAACGTGGGTGGTATGCCCTCCTGGTGTACTGTGCGATCGAGGACACGCCCCTGCATTTCTTGGCTGATGACCCGGCTGGGTCCAGCAAAAATCAGAAATACCCCAGGCGGGGACCCCACTACTAGTATAGTAGGTGGGACTAAAATGTATATAGTCACTCGTGAGGGTATAGTAACTTGAAGTTTGAAATAATGTTTGTTTTAGTGTTTGCATAATTACCCGTCAGGGTATACAGACTCCAGGCTGGGGACTGTGAACAGCCAGAAACTTATTTTGTACATAGTTCTGCACTTCTTAAAGTGCTTCCTATTGGTTTTATAAGTGCAATCAAGTGACCTCAGAAGAAAAACCCGTTTGGCGTGGCGGAAGACATGGTCCAGCACCAGGACCACCTATGCCCTGCAGCCACGCCCAGGGCCTACGTTGAGGGTTTGCGGACGGGTCCCTCATGCTGCTACATTTGCATTCGTTTACCAGTAAAAAGGACACCCTGTTACAGAACGTTATGAAAAGTGTTTTATAATGTTTGATAAATGTAACCAGTAACGTTAAAGTGATGTGCCTCCCATAAAGGGAAGAAATGTTTTATTATCTTATATGCGAATGCATTTTTAAAAACTTTGCTTGTCTAATATACCGTGTTTTACTCTGTTCCAGCCTGCGGACGTGCTGTGTTTTACCAGGGAGGAGTGTGGCACCACAGAGGTACTGCACCTCAACCAGAGGTGTGGTATCTCCTTCTCTCAGGTAAGGAGGGAGTGCTGCCCGGAACCCCAACACCCGCATTCAACACTACACTGCTCCAGGCCGGCTGGAAGGGCAACATGCGTGCGCAGAGCTGAGCCCTGTCCCTGGCTGGAGTGGGGGGAACCCAAAGGTAGGGGGAACCAGTAGTGGGTGTGGGTGGAGGAAGCAGTTTAGGGGAGCACCATAGTGGTAGGTATATAAAGGGAAGCCATCTTAGGGTGGCAGAACAGATTAGTCAGTGGGTGAAGTCAGTCAGGGAGCAGAGTCTCTTTAGGAGCTCTGCTCCACAAGAAGAGCCCATTCCTAGAGGCCCAGGAGGGGAACAGAGGAGTAGGCTCCGATCTAAAGAAGGGATCCTAGGGGGTACGGCGAGTGCGGGACAGCACCCGTACACCCCGAATCTGTCAGAAGACAGAGGGATCGTAGACCGCAAGAAGGGGACTGGCCCCTGGACCAGTCGTGTAACTTCAAGTCTCGGCTGGAAAAACCGTAGGCTTCTGGCTTTCATAGACCAGTTGCCGCAGCCTTATTCTACACTGTGTGCCGAATTATTAGGCAAATGCTTATTTTGATCACATGATACTTTTTATACATGTTGTCCTACTCCAAGCTGCATAGGCTTGAGAGCCAACTACCAATTAAGTAAATCTGGTGATGTGCATCTCTGTAATGAGGAGGGGTGTTGACTAATGACATCAACACCCTATATAAGGTGTGCTTAATTATTAGGCAACTTCCTTTCCTTTGGCAAAATGGGTCAGAAGAGAGATTTGACGGGCTCTGAAAAGTCCAAAATTGTGAGATGTCTTGCAGAGGGATGCAGCAGTCTTGAAATTTCCAAACTTTTGAAGCGTGATCACCGAACAATCAAGCGTTTCATGGCAAATAGCCAACAGGGTCGCAAGAAGCGTGTTGGCCAAAAAAAGGTGCAAAATAACTGCCCATGAATTGAGGAAAATCAAGCGTGAAGCTGCCAAGATGCCATTCGCCACCAGTTTTGCCATATTTCAGAGCTGCAACGTTACTGGAGTATCAAAAAGCACAAGGTGTACGATACTCAGGGACATGGCCAAGGTAAGGAAGGCTGAAAAACAACCACCTTTAAACAAGTAACATAAGATAAAACGTCAAGAATGGGCCAAGAAATATCTTAAGACTGATTTTTCAAAGGTTTTATAGACTGATAAAATGAGAGTGACTCTTGATGGGCCAGATGAATGGGCCAGAGGCTGGATCAGTAAAGGGCAGAGAGCTCCACTCCGACTCAGACGCCAGCAAGGTGGAGGTGGGGTACTGATATGGGCTGGTATCGTCAAAGATGAACTTGTGGGACCTTTTCAGGTTGAGGATGGAGTGAAGCTCAACTCCCAGACCTACTGCCAGTTTCTGGAAGACAACTTCTTCAAGCAGTGGTACAGTAAGAAGTCGGTATCGTTCAAGAAAAACATGATTTTCATGCAGGACAATGCTCCATCACATGCATCCAACTACTCCACAGCGTGGCTGGCCAGTAAAGGTCTAAAAGAAGAAAAAATAATGACATGGCCCATAGAGAACCTGATCTGAACCCCATAGAGAACCTGTGGTCCATCATAAAATGTGAGATCTACAGGGAGGGAAAACAGTACACCTCTGGGAGCAGTGTCTGGGAGGCTGTGGTGGCTGCTGCACGCAATGTTGATCGAAAACAGATCAAGCAACTGACAGAATCTATGGATGGAAGGCTGTTGAATGTCATCATAAAGAAAGGTGGCTATATTGATCATTATTTTTATTTTTTTTTTTTACATGTCAGAAATGTTTATTTCTAAATTTTGTGCACTGATATTGGTTTACCTGGTGAAAATAAGCAAGTGAGATGGGATTATAGTTGGTTTTTATTAAGTTGCCTAATAATTCGGCACAGTAATAGTTACCTGCACAAACAGATATCCTCCTATTATGACCAAATCTAAAAAAAAAAACACTCCAACTTCCAAAAATATTAAGATTGGATATTTATGAGTCTTTTGGGTTGATTGAGAACATGGTTGTTGATCAATAATAAAAATAATCCTCTAAAATACAACTTGCCTAATAATTCTGCACACAGTGTAATCTCCGTGAGGGTCAAGCAGGTCCGGGAACTCCAGTTAGACAGGAGGGACTTCAGAGCACCTGTGCGGGATTGAGAGTGGGGAAGCGCGGGGCAGGAGGGAGAAGACCCAGCGTGAAGACGGTCTAGCAAGGAACACAAGAAAGTGGGGTTCCGTCAGGTGCTCCTAATCTGCCTGAGGAAGAGCTGAACCCCTGCCTGGTGAACGCAGCGTGACGTGGTAGGCTGGCACCCGTACAGTGCACCAGTGGAACTGTCATAAGAACTGTGAGTAAAAACTCGGATGACTGCACCGTACTGCCTCCGTCCATTCTTTCATCTGCGCCATCTTTCCCTCCTTGCACCACAACGCCCAGCGCAACCCACACTACCTACACTGCCCTGGAGCTAGCTCTACCTGTGGAGAGCCACACCATCCCTGCTGCCGTAACACCAGCTCCAGAGGACTGCTCCGCAGCGGGGGCTCCCTTTAGCCGCATTCCACAGGTGGCGTCACGAACACTTTACAAATCCCCTATAAATATTCCCCTTTTTGTTGACCGCCCTGGGCCACGGACCGGGCCAGCCACCGTGATATCCCCCATCGGCATCCATAGGCCCGGCTGCCGAGTACCCCACGGCCCTGGGGGCGCGTCACTGACAGCCAGCTTCAGAGAAGCTGCAGCGCACCGGCTCCCGGGCAGTGTTCAATTGTCCTTCAGACGCGAGTACGATTGAAGCTCTGACTGCCAGATCAGAGCGACGTCAGCAGCGCGATCAGGTCATGTGATGATGATGCTGACGTCACTCGCCAGTGCAGCAGACAGAGGCGTGAACAGTGGTAAGTGCTCTGTGCTCCAGAGCTGAAGACACCGAAGATGAAGGGGGGGGGGGGGTATTTACTGCAGGATGGGGTTTATTTACTGCAGGGGGAGGGATATTTACTGCAGGGGGGTATGATTACTGCAGGGAGGTATAAATTACTGCAGTGGGGGTATATTTACTGCAGTGGGGGTATATTTACTGCCGTGGGGTTGTATTTACTGCAGGATGGGGGTTATTTACTGCAGGGGGGGATATTTACTGCCTGGGAGTCTATTCATTGCAGTGGGGGTATAATTACTGCAGGGGGGTGTATTTACTGCATTGGGTGTATTTACTGCAGGGGGAGTGTATTTACTGCAGGGGGGTGTATTTACTGCCTGGGGGTATATTTACTGCAGGGGGGTGTATTTACTGCAGGGGGTGTATTTACTGCAGGGGGTGTATTTACTGCAGGGGGGTGTATTTACTGCAGGGGGTGTATTTACTGCCTGGGGGTGTAGTTACTGCAGGGGGGTGTATTTACTGCAGGGGGTGTATTTGTGACACCCCAGGGGTCTGGTTGCCACAGTGATAGAGATATTATGTCTGAGAGCAGGTGGGAGGTCCTTTGGTCAGGGATCCTGTGCATGCCACACCTCCTGCCCAGTCTTGGGAGGGGAAGAACTTCCCCTATATAAACCCGGGGCTGAAGCAGGGTAGTAGTCAAGGAGAGTAGAGACAAGAAACAGTCACAGGAAGAAACAGCAGAAGCTCAGTGGGAGCAATACTACTACAAGTCAGGGGCTGGCAGCTGCAGAGCTCGCCCTGACTGAGAAGCTTTCTTACCGGACCCGGCGTCCGAGGCTGTGGGGACTAACTCTTACCCAGCAGCAGAAGCCGACCGGCAGGGGATTTCAGGTCCTCAGGCCCAGAAACCCGAAGGCACGGTCACACGCGTGGGACCAGCACCGCCATCGTGGAGCGGAAGCCATTAGAAGGCCCCGAGTCACCGGCCATACGGGTGAGCACCACACGGTACACTCAGGGACGTGGGCTACTTATATCCGCTTCTAGCAAGGTAGCCAGAAGAGTGCAGTCAGTTTGGGAGGCCTACAACTCCGCCTGGCCAGGGGAGATCCCATCTGCTCAAGGACTGACCAGGCCCCGTTCACTAGCAAGTACTCCGGGAGGGTCTATCGTTGTTACCAGTAAAGACCCTGAATTACACCGCACCGTCTCTGAGTGGTTCCTGCTACCCCCATCATCCATCTGCTGCCCTGAGGCCATACCCCTCCCGTTGGGGGTTATACCATCTACGCTGCACCATCCATCCACCGGCCTCAGCGGACTGTCCTGCAGCGGCAGCTCCATAGCTGCATTCAACGGGTGGCGTAGTCGTCCTACATCTACCGCTGTTACATCGCCGCTCAGTTTGACTCCCTGGGCACGGACCGGGTCACCGCCACGAGACTACAACCCTCAAGAGATCCGGCTCCGGGTAAGCTCCCGTGTGCGCAACGCAGCGCGACACAGGCCCAGGGGCGCGTCAACTTTGGCGTAGTCGGCAGGATTTCGTGCCCGCAACCACCGGGTACTGCGTGCCTGAAAAAGAGACTTTTCAAACTTACCTGTGGTGAAGATTCCCGCCATCCGGCGCCATCTTCAGCCTTCTTCCCGCCATCGGTGAAGTTTCCCGCCATCCGGCGCCATCTTCTGCCTTCTTCCCGCCATCCGTGGAGTTTTTCCGCCATTGGACGCCATCTTGAGGACGCCGCGCGGGAAGAAGAGGGGCGTGGACTCCGAAAGCGCGCGAGAACTGAAGCCCCGCCTCACGTCCGGACGTTGCGTAAGGTCCTGGAAGGAGCCCAGCAGACGCCGACGTCACAGGAGCGCGACGGAAGGTCCTCAACCCTGACGATCCACTGCGGAGCCGCGGCCTACGGAAGAGGATCATCGCAAGGTAGGCCACGGTCCACTAGGGGGGAGGAAGATGTCGGATACGGAGGAGAGCTTCACTGCCTCAACCCCCGCCAGCGCTACCGCTGCTGCAGTTATGCCCTTCACCATGCCCTATATCCCGGGAGCAGCTTGGCTACCCCAGTACTCAGGGGAGTCACATACCCTGCATGACTTTAGAGAAAAGCTGGATAGCCTCTTCCAGGTGTACCCCCTCACAGAAGAGCAAAAAGTGAGCATCCTGGTGGCCCAACTAACCGGGGCAGCCAAAAGGGAAGTAAAATCCTGGCCACCTGGGAGGAAGACTGTCGCAGGGATACTAACCCGGCTGAAGGACACCTTTGATACCCGCACCTCAGCCGAGATTAAGCTTAGATTCTACGGGTGCAAGCAGCGAGCGCATGAGAGTGTAAGGGACTATGCACTAAACCTACAAGAGGCCCTGAGGGCCATTAAGCAGACCGACCCTGATGGAGTGGGAAACGAGGACAGGCTGTTGACCGAACAGTTTATAGAGGGACTGTATTGTAATACCCACCGAACCCAGTTGCGGGCAATGGCCTTACAGGATCCCCATCTGGGCTTTGCACAGTTCAAGGACAGAGCCATCCGGGTGCTCCGAGAACCGGCACCGGGTGGCGTTGTGACCCACAAGCGCCCTGCTATCACTTACCACCAGGAGGCGGCGCCCTTGTCGGCAGGGCCTGTGGGAGCTGATGCGCAGGCTTTGGACAATGAACCGGCTCCAGACCTACACCATCAGGTCCAAGAGCTAGCTAAGAGCGTTGCTGCGCTAACCCGAACTGTGCAGTCTTTACAGGCTTCCACCCCAGGGAAGATCCAGCTGGCATCCGGACCGGAGGACATCCCGTGGCGTCGACCAAGGAGGACCCCACCGGCCAGAGGAAGACCCAGTGACCGATACAGCGAGGACGGACGACCCATCTGCCGCCGCTGCAATCAACCTGGACATATGGCAAGGTACTGTTCTTTAAACGGGCACAACCTGGGGTAGAGGGCCAACCCCCAGGAAAAAGATCACCAGGCCCATCGAACTGGCGCGACAGATATGTGGGAGGACGTCCAGTCTTGCCTGTGGTACTGGATGGCATTCCCATGAGTGCCCTACTGGACACCGGGTCACAGGTCACCACCATCCCGTACGTGCTCTTTAAGCAGTACTGGAATGACTCGGATATTACCCGCTACCCTGATGACGACTTGAGTATCATCGCCAGCAATGGCCAGCCCGTGTCACAGATTGGATTTAAAGAGGTGACCATCAAAATCGGTAGAGTCGAACTGGCAGCACAGGGACTGATCATTGTAGATATTGACAAACATGAGAGTCACCCAAAAATAACTCTAGGAACTAATGTAATTGAAAATTGTCTTGCAGAGGTGATTTTCCTTTTACAGCAGGTTGCCAAGAACGCCAGCTCCGGCGAGCAGCGGGTGCTCCAGAAAGAGATCCGGGCACTGATGCAACGGCAACAGGTGGAACTCTCCGGCGGTGAGATTGGTAGCGTAAGAATGTGTGACCCTTTTCCTATTGCCATGCCCCCAAAAAGTGAAATGATGATTTGGTGCCGGGCAGCTATTGGTCTGAGAGGTAGAGATTACCAGGCAATGGTAGAACCAGTTTACTCAGACAGTAGGCCCACCATTTTGACAGCACGGGGGGTGGTCAATGTACGCCATGGGAGGGTGCCCGTTCGCATAATCAATATCGGGGAGAGGGAAGTGTACCTGCCCCGGTATGCAACGCTAGCCAAATTATATACCATTAACCAAAATGCTATACAATCTGTGGAACCCTTGCCTCCATCTCACCCGGAGGAAGGTAACGGCTCTAAGAAAACAAAGGAGGACTGGTGTCAGCAACTACATTTGGGTACTGACTCCACTCCCTCACATCAGAAACAGGGAGTCTATCGGGTGGTTCAAGAGTACGAGAGAGTGTTTAGTAAACACCCGTTAGACTTCGGGCGAGTCAAGGGGGTAGAACACCACATCCCCACGGGAGACCATCCTCCCATAAAAGAGAGGTATCGACCCGTACCCCCTGCACACTACCAACACGCCAAGGGGATGCTTAGAGACATGAAGGAGGCTGGGGTGATCAGGGATAGCTGTAGCCCCTGGGCAGCTCCACTAGTCTTAGTCCGATAGAAAGACAACACCATGAGGATGTGTGTAGATTACCGGAAAATCAACCGTATCACACACAAGGATGCGTACCCCTTACCAAGGATAGAGGAGTCATTGGCTGCTTTAAGATCTGCTAACTTCTTCTCTACCTTGGATCTCACTAGCGGGTACTGGCAGGTTCCTGTAGCAGAGGCGGACCGGGAGAAGACCGCATTCACCACCCCGATGGGACTTAGCGAGTTCACCTGCATGCCGTTCGGACTCTGCAACGCACCAGGAACCTTCCAACGACTAATGGAGTGTTGTCTGGGCCACAGAAACTTCGAGACGGTCCTGTTGTACCTGGACGATGTCATCGTATATTCCAAGACGTATGAGGACCACCTGAAACACCTGGCGGAAGTGTTCGAAGCTCTGGCGAGTTACGGCCTAAAGGTGAAACCCTCCAAGTGTCACCTCCTGAAACCAAAGGTGCAGTACCTGGGACACGTGGTGAGCGCTGACGGAGTGGCTCCCGACCCTGATAAGATCACCGCAATTAAGGAATGGCCAAGCCCCTCCAGCGTAAAAGAAGTGCGGCAGTTCCTCGGGTTGGTAGGCTACTACCGAAGGTTTATTCCCGGTTTCACCAAGAAGGCAGCACCTATGCAGGACCTCCTGATAGGCCAGTCCCGGAAGGCCAAGAACTAGAAGCCGCCCTTCAAATGGTAGGAGCTGGAAGAAGAGTCCTTCCGCCAGCTGAAGATGGCCCTCACGGGGGACGAAATCCTGGCGTACCCGGATTATAGCCAGCCCTTTATCCTCTACACCGACGCCAGTAACATCGGGCTAGGAGCCGTACTGTCCCAGATCCAGCAGGGGAAGGAACGAGTAATCGCCTACGCCAGCCGAAAACTGCGACCCACCGAAAGGAACCCCGAGAATTACAGCTCATTTAAGCTGGAGTTCCTGGCCGTAGTATGGGCAGTCACCGAGCGCTTTAAGCATTACCTCGCTTCTTCCCGGTTCACCGTGTACACGGATAACAACCCGTTGACACACCTGGACACGGCAAGACTCGGTGCCCTGGAGCAGAGGTGGATGGCCCGTCTGTCCAACTACGAGTTCACAATCAAATACCGGGCAGGACGCTCCAATACCAACGCGGACGCCCTGTCCAGGATGCCCAACCTGCCGGACGGAGGAGAAGATCCGGAGGGACTGGAAGAAGTTGAACTCCCTGCGTTCCACCGTCATGGGACTATTCAGTATTCCCACCAGGTAAGGAGTAAGCAGACTGCTACGTTGAACCCCTTACCCCACTACAACTGGGCGGAAACGCAAGACAGCGACCCTGCCGTCCGACTGGTGAAGGAGATGCTGACTCGGCCGGAGGCTCGCCTTGAACCAGACGCTCCGGAGGAAGCCAAACAACTATGGGCAGAGAAGAGTCGACTGTTCCTTTACAAAGGGAAGTTGTGCCGCAGAATGGTTAACTCCCGGACGCATGAATTACTCTGGCAAGTAGTGGTGCCACGAAGGGACGCAGCCATGGTGATGGAGGCATACCACGACGGAGCTGGGCACTTCGGGTGGAAGAAGCTGGAGTTCCTGCTGCGCGGGCGGTTCCACTGGGTAGGCATGAGGGGAACCATTGAGAAGTGGTGCAGAGACTGTGGCCCGTGCAACCTGAGAAGGAATGACCGTGCCAGCCAGAAGACTCCCCTGCAGTCCATCGTCACCCGGCAACCGTTGGAACTGGTAGCCTTGGATCATGTAAAACTGACCCCAAGCAGAAGTGGCTACGTCTACGCGTTAACCATCGTGGATCATTACTCCCGGTTTCTGGTTGTCGTCCCCGTCAAGGACTTAACGGCTCAAACAGCAGCTAGAGCCTTCCAGCAGCACTTTTGCCGTCCACACGGGTACCCGGACCAAGTGCTGACGGACCAGGGACCTGCCTTTGAAGCGGAGGTCTTCCAGGAATTCTGCAATCTGTATGGCTGCCGGAAGATAAGGACGACACCCTACCATCCGCAAACTAATGGACTTTGTGAGAAAATGAACCAGGTGGTAATGGATCTTCTAAAAACGTTGCCCCTGGAAGAACGCAGTCTGTGGCCTGAGAAGTTGCCCGATCTGGTGGACCTATACAACCACATCCCGGTAGGTTCCACCAACTGTACCCCGGCTTACCTAATGAGGGCAAGACCTGGTAAGTTACCTGTTGACCTGGAAATGGGAGTCCTGACACCCGAGGACACTTCACCAGAAACAGACTGGGACACAGAGAGGCAGCAGCAGTACCGGAGAGTACAGGAGAGCGTGGAGCGAAGTCTCTGTCAGGCTAGGGAAAGACAAGAGAAAACTTACAACCAGTATGCTCCCGCTGTTCCCCTGGTACCCGGAGAGCAGGTCTTGAAGAGGAAGAGACGGCTCCACAAGTTGGATGACCAGTGGGAGAAGGACCCGTACACCGTACTGCCCTCAAGCCACGAGAACCCGAAGGTTTGTACCATCAGTAAAGACGGAGGGGAAACCACCGCCATTGTATCCCGGGACCACCTGAAGAAGTGTCCCGAACAACTGAGGAACCCTGAAGAGGAACAAGAAGACCATCGACCCGTAGAGGAAAGGGAAGATATGGTTAGTACTGTGCTCGGGGACTTCCCTCGGTCTTGGACTCAAGTCAATGGTGCAGTTGTGGTACCCGTACTCACCTTCCTCCAACCAGCATCCCAAGCACCTACGGAGCAACAGGTAGAGCTGGAAGAACAGCCGGTCCAGGAGGCAGAAGACTCCACACAAGCAGAACAGGAGGATCAACCCTCTGCTTATAGTGAGCCTGCCGTACCCCTAGTGAGACAAAGAGCCGGTAGACAGCTGCCCAGTTTACCCTTGACAGCTCCTACACCCTGTAGTTCAGGGCCAGACAGTCAGCTCCGTAGGTCCACTAGGGCCACTAGAGGCCAGTTACCCGCACGCTGGAGGATTTGAAGTGTATAAATTGTTTTATTTATGTTTATCTGTGTATTGTTGCTTGTGTATAATTTTGTGTTTCCAGTTATTTTTAGGAATCCTTGGTGGATTTACCGGGAATCCTTGTACATAGTTGGAGCGTAACCCAGGATGGACTAGAGACTGTTAAGGACTCGGGGTAGGACAGACCCCCTACCTGGTTACGTCTCCCTGTTTTGGTGAAATGGACACCTTGCTTTCTTCAAAGACTGCACCCGGTTACGGACATGCCGTGACCACCTTTATGTGTTTCTTATTGTATTGTTATTGTTATATCTTGTTATGTTTTTCTAAAATATGTTTAGTCCCGGAGTACTAAATTTCACTAGGGGGGAATGTGACACCCCAGGGGTCTGGTTGCCACAGTGATAGAGATATTATGTCTGAGAGCAGGTGGGAGGTCCTTTGGTCAGGGATCCTGTGCATGCCACACCTCCTGCCCAGTCTTGGGAGGGGAAGAACTTCCCCTATATAAACCCGGGGCTGAAGCAGGGTAGTAGTCAAGGAGAGTAGAGACAAGAAACAGTCACAGGAAGAAACAGCAGAAGCTCAGTGGGAGCAATACTACTACAAGTCAGGGGCTGGCAGCTGCAGAGCTCGCCCTGACTGAGAAGCTTTCTTACCGGACCCGGCGTCCGAGGCTGTGGGGACTAACTCTTACCCAGCAGCAGAAGCCGACCGGCAGGGGATTTCAGGTCCTCAGGCCCAGAAACCCGAAGGCACGGTCACACGCGTGGGACCAGCACCACCATCGTGGAGCGGAAGCCATTAGAAGGCCCCGAGTCACCGGCCATACGGGTGAGCACCACACGGTACACTCAGGGACGTGGGCTACTTATATCCGCTTCTAGCAAGGTAGCCAGAAGAGTGCAGTCAGTTTGGGAGGCCTACAACTCCGCCTGGCCAGGGGAGATCCCATCTGCTCAAGGACTGACCAGGCCCCGTTCACTAGCAAGTACTCCGGGAGGGTCTATCGTTGTTACCAGTAAAGACCCTGAATTACACCGCACCGTCTCTGAGTGGTTCCTGCTACCCCCATCATCCATCTGCTGCCCTGAGGCCATACCCCTCCCGTTGGGGGTTATACCATCTACGCTGCACCATCCATCCACCGGCCTCAGCGGACTGTCCTGCAGCGGCAGCTCCATAGCTGCATTCAACGGGTGGCGTAGTCGTCCTACATCTACCGCTGTTACATCGCCGCTCAGTTTGACTCCCTGGGCACGGACCGGGTCACCGCCACGAGACTACAACCCTCAAGAGATCCGGCTCCGGGTAAGCTCCCGTGTGCGCAACGCAGCGCGACACAGGCCCAGGGGCGCGTCATATTTACTGCAGGGGGATGTATTTACTGCAGGGGGATGTATTTACTGCCTGGGGGTGTAGTTACTGCAGGGGGGTGTATTTACTGCAGGGGGTGTATTTACTGCAGGGGGGGTGTATTTACTGCAGGGGGTGTATTTACTGCAGGGGGGTGTTTTTACTGCAGGGGGGTGTAGTTACTGCCTGGGGGTGAATTTACTGCAGGGGGAGTGAATTTACTGCAGGGGGGGTGTATTTACTGCAGGGGGGTGTATTTACTGCAGGGGAGTGTATTTACTGCAGGGGGAGTGTATTTACTGCAGGGGGGTGTATTTACTGCAGGGGAGTGTATTTACTGCAGGGGGGTGTATTTACTGCAGGGGAGTGTATTTACTGCAGGGGAGTGTATTTACTGCAGGGGGGGTGTATTTACTGCAGGGGGATGTATTTACTGCAGGGGGGTGTATTTACTGCAGGGGGAGTGTATTTACTGTAGGGGGGTGTATTTACTGCAGGGGGGGTGTATTTACTGCAGGGGGAGTGTATTTACTGCAGGGGGAGTGTATTTACTGCAGGGGGATGTATTTACTGCAGGGGGATGTATTTACTGCAGGGGGGTGTATTTACTGCAGGGGAGTGTATTTACTGCAGGGGGGGTGTATTTACTGCAGGGGAGTGTATTTACTGCAGGGGGGGTGTATTTACTGCAGGGGGGGTGTATTTACTGCAGGGGGGGTGTATTTACTGCAGGGGAATGTATTTACTGCAGGGGGGGTGTATTTACTGCAGGGGGAGTGTATTTACTGCAGGGGGATGTATTTACTGCAGGGGAGTGTATTTACTGCAGGGGGAGTGTATTTACTGCAGGGGGATGTATTTACTGCAGGGGGATGTATTTACTGCAGGGGAGTGTATTTACTGCAGGGGGATGTATTTACTGCAGGGGAGTGTATTTACTGCAGGGGGAGTGTATTTACTGCAGGGGGATGTATTTACTGCAGGGGGATGTATTTACTGCAGGGGAGTGTATTTACTGCAGGGGGAGTGTATTTACTGCAGGGGGATGTATTTACTGCAGGGGGGTGTATTTACTGCAGGGGGAGTGTATTTACTGCAGGGGGAGTGTATTTACTGCAGGGGAGTGTATTTACTGCAGGGGGGGTGTATTTACTGCAGGGGGAGTGTATTTACTGCAGGGGGAGTGTATTTACTGCAGGGGGGTGTATTTACTGCAGGGGAGTGTATTTACTGCAGGGGGAGTGTATTTACTGCAGGGGGATGTATTTACTGCAGGGGGAGTGTATTTACTGCAGGGGGGTGTATTTACTGCAGGGGGTGTATTTACTGCAGGGGGGTGTATTTACTGCAGGGGGTGTATTTACTGCAGGGGGGTGTATTTACTGCAGGGGGAGTGTATTTACTGCAGGGGGAGTGTATTTACTGCAGGGGAAGTGTATTTACTGCAGGGGGAGTGTATTTACTGCAGGGGGATGTATTTACTGCAGGGGGAGTGTATTTACTGCAGGGGGAGTGTATTTACTGCAGGGGGTGTATTTACTGCAGGGGGGTGTATTTACTGCAGGGGGAGTGTATTTACTGCAGGGGGATGTATTTACTGCAGGGGGTGTATTTACTGCAGGGGGAGTGTATTTACTGCAGGGGGATGTATTTACTGCAGGGGGTGTATTTACTGCAGGGGGGTGTATTTACTGCAGGGGGATGTATTTACTGCAGGGGGTGTATTTACTGCAGGGGGGTGTATTTACTGCAGGGGGAGTGTATTTACTGCAGGGGGAGTGTATTTACTGCAGGGGGAGTGTATTTACTGCAGGGGGATGTATTTACTGCAGGGGGTGTATTTACTGCAGGGGGAGTGTATTTACTGCAGGGGGAGTGTATTTACTGCAGGGGGATGTATTTACTGCAGGGGGAGTGTATTTACTGCAGGGGGAGTGTATTTACTGCAGGGGGAGTGTATTTACTGCAGGGGGAGTGTATTTACTGCAGGGGGAGTGTATTTACTGCAGGGGGAGTGTATTTACTGCAGGGGGTGTATTTACTGCAGGGGGAGTGTATTTACTGCAGGGGGAGTGTATTTACTGCAGGGGGATGTATTTACTGCAGGGGGAGTGTATTTACTGCAGGGGGGTGTATTTACTGCAGGGGGAGTGTATTTACTGCAGGGGGGTGTATTTACTGCAGGGGGAGTGTATTTACTGCAGGGGGAGTGTATTTACTGCAGGGGGATGTATTTACTGCAGGGGGATGTATTTACTGCAGGGGGATGTATTTACTGCAGGGGGAGTGTATTTACTGCAGGGGGAGTGTATTTACTGCAGGGGGGTGTATTTACTGCAGGGGGAGTGTATTTACTGCAGGGGGAGTGTATTTACTGCAGGGGGAGTGTATTTACTGCAGGGGGGGTGTATTTACTGCAGGGGGAGTGTATTTACTGCAGGGGGGTGTATTTACTGCAGGGGGAGTGTATTTACTGCAGGGGGAGTGTATTTACTGCAGGGGGAGTGTATTTACTGCAGGGGGATGTATTTACTGCAGGGGGATGTATTTACTGCAGGGGGATGTATTTACTGCAGGGGGAGTGTATTTACTGCAGGGGGAGTGTATTTACTGCAGGGGGGTGTATTTACTGCAGGGGGAGTGTATTTACTGCAGGGGGAGTGTATTTACTGCAGGGGGAGTGTATTTACTGCAGGGGGGGTGTATTTACTGCAGGGGGGGTGTATTTACTGCAGGGGGAGTGTATTTACTGCAGGGGGGTGTATTTACTGCAGGGGGAGTGTATTTACTGCAGGGGGAGTGTATTTACTGCAGGGGGAGTGTATTTACTGCAGGGGGATGTATTTACTGCAGGGGGATGTATTTACTGCAGGGGGATGTATTTACTGCAGGGGGGTGTATTTACTGCAGGGGGAGTGTATTTACTGCAGGGGAGTGTATTTACTGCAGGGGGATGTATTTACTGCAGGGGGATGTATTTACTGCAGGGGGAGTGTATTTACTGCAGGGGGATGTATTTACTGCAGGGGGTGTATTTACTGCAGGGGGATGTATTTACTGCAGGGGGATGTATTTACTGCAGGGGGGGTGTATTTACTGCAGGGGGAGTGTATTTACTGCAGGGGGATGTATTTACTGCAGGGGGTGTATTTACTGCAGGGGGATGTATTTACTGCAGGGGGTGTATTTACTGCAGGGGGATGTATTTACTGCAGGGGGATGTATTTACTGCAGGGGGATGTATTTACTGCAGGGGGAGTGTATTTACTGCAGGGGAGTGTATTTACTGCAGGGGAGTGTATTTACTGCAGGGGGATGTATTTACTGCAGGGGGATGTATTTACTGCAGGGGGATGTATTTACTGCAGGGGGAGTGTATTTACTGCAGGGGGATGTATTTACTGCAGGGGGGGTGTATTTACTGCAGGGGGAGTGTATTTACTGCAGGGGGATGTATTTACTGCAGGGGGTGTATTTACTGCAGGGGGATGTATTTACTGCAGGGGGATGTATTTACTGCAGGGGGTGTATTTACTGCAGGGGGAGTGTATTTACTGCAGGGGGAGTGTATTTACTGCAGGGGGATGTATTTACTGCAGGGGAGTGTATTTACTGCAGGGGGAGTGTATTTACTGCAGGGGGATGTATTTACTGCAGGGGAGTGTATTTACTGCAGGGGGAGTGTATTTACTGCAGGGGGGTGTATTTACTGCAGGGGGAGTGTATTTACTGCAGGGGGATGTATTTACTGCAGGGGGAGTGTATTTACTGCAGGGGGATGTATTTACTGCAGGGGGGGTGTATTTACTGCAGGGGTAGTGTATTTACTGCAGGGGGAGTGTATTTACTGCAGGGGGGTGTATTTACTGCAGGGGGAGTGTATTTACTGCAGGGGGATGTATTTACTGCAGGGGGAGTGTATTTACTGCAGGGGGAGTGTATTTACTGCAGGGGGATGTATTTACTGCAGGGGGAGTGTATTTACTGCAGGGGGGGTGTATTTACTGCAGGGGGATGTATTTACTGCAGGGGGATGTATTTACTGCAGGGGGAGTGTATTTACTGCAGGGGGGTGTATTTACTGCAGGGGGAGTGTATTTACTGCAGGGGGATGTATTTACTGCAGGGGGGTGTATTTACTGCAGGGGGATGTATTTACTGCAGGGGGGTGTATTTACTGCAGGGGGATGTATTTACTGCAGGGGGATGTATTTACTGCAGGGGGATGTATTTACTGCAGGGGGGTGTATTTACTGCAGGGGGATGTATTTACTGCAGGGGGGTGTATTTACTGCAGGGGGAGTGTATTTACTGCAGGGGGAGTGTATTTACTGCAGGGGAGTGTATTTACTGCAGGGGGAGTGTATTTACTGCAGGGGGAGTGTATTTACTGCAGGGGAGTGTATTTACTGCAGGGGGAGTGTATTTACTGCAGGGGGAGTGTATTTACTGCAGGGGGGGTGTATTTACTGCAGGGGGAGTGTATTTACTGCAGGGGGATGTATTTACTGCAGGGGGAGTGTATTTACTGCAGGGGGATGTATTTACTGCAGGGGGGTGTATTTACTGCAGGGGGGTGTATTTACTGCAGGGGGGGTGTATTTACTGCAGGGGGGTGTATTTACTGCAGGGGGTGTATTTACTGCAGGGGGAGTGTATTTACTGCAGGGGGGTGTATTTACTGCAGGGGGGTGTATTTACTGCAGGGGGGGTGTATTTACTGCAGGGGGGTGTATTTACTGCAGGGGGATGTATTTACTGCAGGGGAGTGTATTTACTGCAGGGGGAGTGTATTTACTGCAGGGGGGAGTGTATTTACTGCAGGGGGGGTGTATTTACTGCAGGGGGGTGTATTTACTGCAGGGGGATGTATTTACTGCAGGGGAGTGTATTTACTGCAGGGGGAGTGTATTTACTGCAGGGGGGTGTATTTACTGCAGGGGGGTGTATTTACTGCAGGGGGATGTATTTACTGCAGGGGGAGTGTATTTACTGCAGGGGGGTGTATTTACTGCAGGGGGATGTATTTACTGCAGGGGGGGTGTATTTACTGCAGGGGGATGTATTTACTGCAGGGGGATGTATTTACTGCAGGGGAGTGTATTTACTGCAGGGGGAGTGTATTTACTGCAGGGGGATGTATTTACTGCAGGGGGGGTGTATTTACTGCAGGGGGATGTATTTACTGCAGGGGGGTGTATTTACTGCAGGGGGGTGTATTTACTGCAGGGGGAGTGTATTTACTGCAGGGGGAGTGTATTTACTGCAGGGGGGTGTATTTACTGCAGGGGGAGTGTATTTACTGCAGGGGGGTGTATTTACTGCAGGGGGAGTGTATTTACTGCAGGGGGGTGTATTTACTGCAGGGGGGTGTATTTACTGCAGGGGGAGTGTATTTACTGCAGGGGGGTGTATTTACTGCAGGGGGGGTGTATTTACTGCAGGGGGGTGTATTTACTGCAGGGGGATGTATTTACTGCAGGGGAGTGTATTTACTGCAGGGGGAGTGTATTTACTGCAGGGGGAGTGTATTTACTGCAGGGGGGTGTATTTACTGCAGGGGGATGTATTTACTGCAGGGGAGTGTATTTACTGCAGGGGGAGTGTATTTACTGCAGGGGGGTGTATTTACTGCAGGGGGGGTGTATTTACTGCAGGGGGGTGTATTTACTGCAGGGGGATGTATTTACTGCAGGGGAGTGTATTTACTGCAGGGGGGTGTATTTACTGCAGGGGGGTGTATTTACTGCAGGGGGATGTATTTACTGCAGGGGGAGTGTATTTACTGCAGGGGGATGTATTTACTGCAGGGGGGTGTATTTACTGCAGGGGGGTGTATTTACTGCAGGGGGGGTGTATTTACTGCAGGGGGATGTATTTACTGCAGGGGGAGTGTATTTACTGCAGGGGGATGTATTTACTGCAGGGGAGTGTATTTACTGCAGGGGGAGTGTATTTACTGCAGGGGGAGTGTATTTACTGCAGGGGAGTGTATTTACTGCAGGGGGAGTGTATTTACTGCAGGGGGGGTGTATTTACTGCAGGGGAGTGTATTTACTGCAGGGGGATGTATTTACTGCAGGGGGAGTGTATTTACTGCAGGGGAGTGTATTTACTGCAGGGGGAGTGTATTTACTGCAGGGGGGGTGTATTTACTGCAGGGGGATGTATTTACTGCAGGGGGAGTGTATTTACTGCAGGGGGGGTGTATTTACTGCAGGGGGGGTGTATTTACTGCAGGGGGATGTATTTACTGCAGGGGGAGTGTATTTACTGCAGGGGAGTGTATTTACTGCAGGGGGAGTGTATTTACTGCAGGGGGAGTGTATTTACTGCAGGGGAGTGTATTTACTGCAGGGGGAGTGTATTTACTGCAGGGGAGTGTATTTACTGCAGGGGGGTGTATTTACTGCAGGGGGGTGTATTTACTGCAGGGGGAGTGTATTTACTGCAGGGGGATGTATTTACTGCAGGGGGGTGTATTTACTGCAGGGGGGTGTATTTACTGCAGGGGGAGTGTATTTACTGCAGGGGGATGTATTTACTGCAGGGGGATGTATTTACTGCAGGGGGAGTGTATTTACTGCAGGGGGAGTGTATTTACTGCAGGGGGATGTATTTACTGCAGGGGAGTGTATTTACTGCAGGGGGAGTGTATTTACTGCAGGGGGATGTATTTACTGCAGGGGGATGTATTTACTGCAGGGGGATGTATTTACTGCAGGGGGAGTGTATTTACTGCAGGGGGAGTGTATTTACTGCAGGGGGGGTGTATTTACTGCAGGGGGATGTATTTACTGCAGGGGGAGTGTATTTACTGCAGGGGGATGTATTTACTGCAGGGGAGTGTATTTACTGCAGGGGGATGTATTTACTGCAGGGGGAGTGTATTTACTGCAGGGGGATGTATTTACTGCAGGGGGAGTGTATTTACTGCAGGGGGAGTGTATTTACTGCAGGGGGATGTATTTACTGCAGGGGGATGTATTTACTGCAGGGGGAGTGTATTTACTGCAGGGGGATGTATTTACTGCAGGGGGAGTGTATTTACTGCAGGGGGAGTGTATTTACTGCAGGGGGATGTATTTACTGCAGGGGGATGTATTTACTGCAGGGGGAGTGTATTTACTGCAGGGGGGTGTATTTACTGCAGGGGGGTGTATTTACTGCAGGGGGATGTATTTACTGCAGGGGGAGTGTATTTACTGCAGGGGGATGTATTTACTGCAGGGGGAGTGTATTTACTGCAGGGGGAGTGTATTTACTGCAGGGGGATGTATTTACTGCAGGGGGAGTGTATTTACTGCAGGGGGATGTATTTACTGCAGGGGGAGTGTATTTACTGCAGGGGGAGTGTATTTACTGCAGGGGGGGTGTATTTACTGCAGGGGGATGTATTTACTGCAGGGGGAGTGTATTTACTGCAGGGGAGTGTATTTACTGCAGGGGGGGTGTATTTACTGCAGGGGGGGTGTATTTACTGCAGGGGGATGTATTTACTGCAGGGGGATGTATTTACTGCAGGGGGTGTATTTACTGCAGGGGGGTGTATTTACTGCAGGGGAGTGTATTTACTGCAGGGGGGTGTATTTACTGCAGGGGGAGTGAATTTACTGCAGGGGGAGTGAATTTACTGCAGGGGGATGTATTTACTGCAGGGGGATGTATTTACTGCAGGGGGATGTATTTACTGCAGGGGGGTGTATTTACTGCAGGGGGAGTGAATTTACTGCAGGGGGGTGTATTTACTGCAGGGGAGTGAATTTACTGCAGGGGGGTGTATTTACTGCAGGGGGTTGTATTTACTGCAGGGGGGTGTATTTACTGCAGGGGGAGTGTATTTACTGCAGGGGGGTGTATTTACTGCAGGGGAGTGAATTTACTGCAGGGGGGTGTATTTACTGCAGGGGGATGTATTTACTGCAGGGGGAGTGTATTTACTGCAGGGGGGTGTATTTACTGCAGGGGAGTGAATTTACTGCAGGGGGGGTGTATTTACTGCAGGGGGAGTGTATTTACTGCAGGGGAGTGTATTTACTGCAGGGGGAGTGTATTTACTGCAGGGGGGTGTATTTACTGCAAGGGGAGTGAATTTACTGCAGGGGGGTGTATTTACTGCAGGGGGGGTGTATTTACTGCAGGGGGGTGTATTTACTGCAGGGGGAGTGTATTTACTGCAGGGGGAGTGTATTTACTGCAGGGGGAGGTATTTACTGCAGGGGGATGTATTTACTGCAGGGGGGTGTATTTACTGCAGGGGGAGTGTATTTACTGCAGGGGGAGTGAATTTACTGCAGGGGGGTGTATTTACTGCAGGGGGGTGTATTTACTGCAGGGGGAGTGAATTTACTGCAGGGGGGGTGTATTTACTGCAGGGGGGTGTATTTACTGCAGGGGGAGTGAATTTACTGCAGGGGGGTGTATTTACTGCAGGGGAGTGTATTTACTGCAGGGGGGGTGTATTTACTGCAGGGGGGTGTATTTACTGCAGGGGGAGTGAATTTACTGCAGGGGGGTGTATTTACTGCAGGGGGGGTGTATTTACTGCAGGGGGAGTGTATTTACTGCAGGGGGAGTGTATTTACTGCAGGGGGGTGTATTTACTGCAGGGGGGTGTATTTACTGCAGGGGGAGTGTATTTACTGCAGGGGGAGTGTATTTACTGCAGGGGGGTGTATTTACTGCAGGGGGAGTGTATTTACTGCAGGGGGGTGTATTTACTGCAGGGGGGGTGTATTTACTGCAGGGGGGTGTATTTACTGCAGGGGGAGTGTATTTACTGCAGGGGGTGTATTTACTGCAGGGGGATGTATTTACTGCAGGGGGGTGTATTTACTGCAGGGGAGTGTATTTACTGCAGGGGGAGTGTATTTACTGCAGGGGGGTGTATTTACTGCCTGGGGGTGAATTTACTGCAGGGGGAGTGTATTTACTGCAGGGGAGTGTATTTACTGCAGGGGGGGTATTTACTGCCTGGGGATATATTTATTGCCTGGAGGTGTATTTACTGCAGGGGGATGTATTTACTGCAGGGGGATGTATTTACTGCAGGGGGATGTATTTACTGCAGGGGGAGTGTATTTACTGCAGGGGGAATGTATTTACTGCAGGGGGTGTATTTACTGCAGGGGGAGTGAATTTACTGCAGGGGGGGTGTATTTACTGCCTGGGGGTGAATTTACTGCAGGGGGAGTGTATTTACTGCAGGGGAGTGTATTTACTGCAGGGGGGGTATTTACTGCCTGGGGATATATTTATTGCCTGGAGGTGTATTTACTGCAGGGGGATGTATTTACTGCAGGAGGATGTATTTACTGCCTGGGGGTGAATTTACTGCAGGGGGAGTGTATTTACTGCAGGGGAGTGTATTTACTGCAGGGGGGTGTATATACTGCAGGGGGGTGTATTTACAGCCTGGGGATGTATTCATTGCACTGGGGGTATAATTACTGCCTGGGGGTGTATACTGCCTGGAGGTGTATTTACTGCAGGGGGTGTATTTGCTGCCTGGGGGTATATTTACTGCAGGGGAGTGTATTTACTGCAGGGGGGGTATTTGCTGCCTGGGGGTATATTTACTGCAGGGGAGTGTATTTACTGCAGGGGGGTGTATTTACAGCCTGGGGATGTATTCATTGCACTGGGGGTATAATTACTGCCTGGGGGTATAATTACTGCCTGGGGGTATATTTACTGCAGGGGGTGTATTTGCTGCCTGGGGGTATATTTACTGCAGGGGGCGTGTATTTACTGCAGGGGGGGTATTTACTGCCTGGAGGTGTATTTACTGCAGGGGGTGTATTTGCTGCCTGGGGGTATATTTACTGCCTGGGGATGTATTTATTGCCTGGAGGTGTATTTACTGCGTGTGTGTGGGGGGGTATTTACTGCTTGGGGGGTGTATTTACTGCGTGTGTGTGTGTGGGGGTATTTACTGTGGTGGGTGAGATTTGGGGACACAGGTCTGGGGAGCGGGAGAAATTTGAAAACATGTGGAGCGAGGGGTGAGATGGGGGGCATGTATGGGGGGATTGGTGAAGACACAGTATGTTGAATGGGGATATGGGTGCGGACACAGTATGAGGCGCGAGGGGAAAATGTATGCGGACACAGTATGGGGAGCGAGGGGAAAATGTATGCGGACACTGGGGAGCAAGGGTGAGTACAGACACAGTATGGGGAGTCGGGGGATGTGTGAGGAGGCAGAATGGAAAGTGATAGGGTAAATGTGTGAGGAGACTATTGATGGGAATAGTGTGAGGAGACAGTATGGGGGAAGGAAAGTGTGAATGGGCACAGAATAGAGACTGGATAGTGTGGGGAATAGCATGGAGGGACAGTGTAAGGGCACAGCCAGGAGGGGACAGTATACCAAGCAGGGGTAGTGTGGTGAGGGGACACAGTATAGAGACTGGGCCCTATAGGGGGGACATAGTGTGAGAGGACAGTGTGAAGAGGGGGCCCAGTATGGAAAAGAAAGTTTGTAGTTTCTCTATATTTTGTGTGTCCCTTCAGTACTACCCTGTATGATGGAAGTTTATATAGGAAACTTTGACACCAAGCATTATCCTATATAAGTTTTGCGCTGCCGGTGTCAACAGAGGGATGTGAGGGGTACGCGTGGGGGACGTGTCGGGAATCTTATCACATTAAACAGATTCAGGCAATTAATTCAGATCCATATTCATTTGGTTATATGGCGGCGGCGGCGTAATTGCTGCTTGGGTATGCAGTAAGCAGCAGACAAAGTCTTCGTTTACATAATTAGGCCTCTGATCTATTTTGGAAATGTAACGAGAGGGAGAACGCTAAAACTTCAATCATCCGTGCCCGTATATCCGTGACTTCACAGCACATCGAGTGTGTATACAGGGGCAGGGGAGGGGTATAACTCTTCATATAAATACTCGGAGACTACAGACATAAGGACGTTCCGTGTGACAGTCCTTACATAAGTGGACTGAACAAATAGGATCAGCTCACTGCTCTCCTGAAATACTCTGTGCTGCTGTGGCATTGCTCAAACCGCTATCGAAGTCTGTGACCTTGCACTTTTCTCCGTTCCTCTCCTTAGAATTATGACACTGCTCATGTCACATCATGCCCCTCCACAAGCTCGGCACACTGTTCTCCTGAAATACACTGTGCTGCTGAGTCGGGATGGGCAGACCCCGTGGATGTTCGACTCCGTTCAGGTACCAGAACAGTTCCAACCCCATTCAAATGAATGGGGGGCTGCACATCCGGCGGTTCCTACGCTGTCATCTGTGTGACCGCGCGGGAAACAGCAACTCTTAACGGCGGTAACCTTACAAGTTACCGCCGGTCACAGCGCTGCGGTTCCCACGCTATCACACAGATGACAGCGTGTGAGCCAGCAGCTGTGACCGGTGGTGAAAAGGTTACCGCCGATAAGGCGGTGGCTGATGACTACTACTCTCATCAGTGTATGCCGGGTCTCACTGATAGCAGCGAGAGCAGGCAACGCTGATGAGATTATTCACCAGCAAGCGCCTGTTCATAGTAATAAATAAGCCAGTGAGATAATTAATGCAGTGCGTGTGTATTTTACTGTACATGTATTTAGCTAATAAATAAAAGAAAAAAATGGTGTGGGGTCCCCCTTAAGTTTACTACCCAGCTGAGGGAAAGCGGACAGCTGGGGTCTGGTGTTATTGTTACACGCACGCTGCTAGGTTCAAATAGGACTAGACGGGTTTCATGAATTCTTTGAAATCCTGGGGGAACCGTTACTCAGGGCGACCATAGGCTGTAGCTTCTCTCAGGCACACGATAGATTCAGTTGCTGACCAGACACATCTGACAAGAGACTTTTTCAACAGTTTAACAGTGGAATTTAATCTGAAGCACAGCCAGTGCAATTCAGGGATACTACAGTAACAATCTTCATTACAATACAGTCTGAGTTTCTTGAGCAACCGGCTCCAGTAACAATACAGTAGTTTGTTCACAAGGCACAGTAACGTCAGTCTCTTCAGTAGCATAATTCAGCATAGATTAGACCGCTTAGCAGCACACTTCTATGCATACACAACCACAGGCTTTTCCTTCACAAGGACACAATAGTATACAGCATTCTTTATCTTGCATGGAGATGGAGGGGGGAGGGTTTGATGAGGGAGATGATCCCTGTGACACAATTCCTTCCAGTCCTTATCTTCCTGTCCGATAATACGCTGCACTGTTAGTTCTGGGAGTTTATCTGACCTGTGTTTAGTTTCTCTCCTGATCTGAATCCTGTTCAGTTGCCTTCTGTCAGATCCAGATAACACACCACCTTTTTCTTTGCTTCAGCCAGACTAAAATAACAAGTTCCCCAAAATCCCCCTGGGGCTCTGCTAAAACACTCCATGTCTCCTGTGACTGTGTTAACCCCTCTAGTTGCTGGATGCTTCTGATGCACAACACTTCCTGTCTCCTGTGCTTGTGTTATTTGTAACAGTTGCTGGATGCTTTTGAAGCAACATCACTACTTCTGCATGTCACATTATTATTCTGGGAAGGGGCCAATATCCATAAAGGTTTCCAGCCTATTGATATTAGCTCACAGCTGTCTGAGTAGCCTTTACTGGTCATTGAAATGGGGGAACTCCCCCCAAGAAATGACATGGGGTTCCTGCTATATTCAGTAACCAGCAAAGGCTAAACAGACAGATGCAAGCTGATATTAATAGGCTGGGTAGGGGCCATGGATCTTGGACCCCTCTCAGAATAAAAGCACCAGCCCTCAGCCTCCCCAGAAATGGAGCATCCTTTAGATGCACCAATTCTGGCACTTAGCCTCGGTTCTTCCATTTGCCCTGGTGCATTGACAAGTGGGGTAATGGTTTTGGGGTTGATATCAGCTGTTTTATGTCCACTGACATCAAGCCCAGAGAGGAGTCTATCAGACGCCCCCAATACTGACCCCGTATTGAAAAGTAATAAAGGACTTTTTTCTGTATGTGTCTTTAATTGAACAAAACACTCTCCAACAAATCCCCTCTTTTTCCCATTTATTAACATAAAAATAAAAAATCCAAGTAATCCTCACCTGTCCGCCGATAATCCATAATGCTGATGTCCCACGACGATCCCCAACTCTGCTACATTTGGCTGCATTGCTGAACAGAGACAAATGTTAGCGCTTAGCCTGGTAACCAGCTCACACTGAGCTGAGCGTGAGAATGCGGCTGCAGGTGATCGGCGGTGACGTCATTAAGGTTGAGTAATGTATGAATTTAATTTTTTATTTTTACATTAATAAATGGGTAAAAGAGGGTTATAATGGGGGAGTGTTTTGTTCAATTAAAGGACTTTTTTTTCTGTGTGTGTCTTTATTACTTTTGATTACGGGGTTAGTAATGGGAGTGTCATATAGACAACGCTCCATTACTAACCCCTGGGCTTGGTGTCAGTGGACATAAAACAGCTGACATCAACCCCAAACCTATTACCCCACTTGTCAATGCACCAGGACAAGTGGGAAGAGCCAAGGCTAAGCTCCAGAATAGGCACATCTAATGGATGCGTCTTTTCTGGGGCGGCTGTATCCATGGCCCCTTCTCAGTCTGAGAATACCAGCCCCAGTTGTCTGCTTTAGCTTGGCTTTTCAGCAAAAATGGTGGGGACCCCACTCCGTTTTTTTAAATTATTTATTTAAATAATTTAAAAAAAAACTGTGTGGGGTCACCTCTATTCTTGATAACCAGCCAAGATAAAGCTGACAGCTGAGGTCTGCAGCCCGCAGCTGTCAGCTTTACCTGCGCTGGTTATCAAGAATAGAGGAGACATAGCGTCATTATTTTAATTTTTTTACACGGTGCGCCGGCCAATCTCAGCCATGCCAATACTTGACAGGGCTGTGATTGAGCCGGAAGTGCCCACACCGGAAAAGCTTGTTGATTGGCTGAGCTGCAGCCTTTCAACAAGCTTTGTTTGGGCTGCCGAACCCGAACAGTATCACAGACTTCTGGGAGAAGTCAGTGTTCGGGGTCCATGCACGGACACTAGGTGTGCGGTATGGACCTCGAACTTTATCGATCGGGTTCGCCCATCTCTACTGCTGAGGACCCTACCACTTCAGTCAATCTGCAATCTAGGTCCTTTCTAGAATCAGAAAAAAAATCTTTTTTGCTTCTTTTTTTCTGGTTTTGGTCTTCGAAAACTCTGGGAAAAAAAGCACCAGATTATCAGATTTTTCTGAATTATAGGAGGCTGTGTTAAAGGAATTTCTCTCTATGAAGTCCTGTCCGGAAGTTATCATTTGCTTCTCACCTGACTGCAGCAACTGACGCGCGCCAATGTCATCATTCAACCGGATAACTTTCTGTGTTTCTGCAGCTACACAGTACCACTACTACTTCGGCCTACGTTGTGCAATTTTGCTGTTCTGTGGTTCCAGCAGTGCTACATCAGCCTCCACGCTGCAACTCTGCTATTCTCTAATTCCAGCACTGCTATTTTCTGGTTCCAGCACTGCTACATCAGCCTCCGCTGTAAAGCTCTGCTGCTTCGTAGTACCTGCACTATGACATCAGCATCCGCTCTACAGCTCTGCTATTCTCTTGTCCCAGCACTGCTACATCAGCATCCGCTCTACAACTCTGCTATTCTCTTGTCCCAGCACTGCTACATCAGCATCCGCTCTACAACTCTGCTATTCTCTTGTCCCAGCACTGCTACATCAGCATCCACTCTACAACTCTGCTATTCCCTGACTCAAGCTCTGCTACACCATCCTCTGCTTTTCTCTGACTCAGGCTCTGCCGCACTATTCTCTGCTGCAAGTTTCTGCTAATCTGTGATTCTAGCTTTGCTACATTAGCATCCTCTGTATGACTCTGCTATTCAGTGGTTCCAGTAATGCTATGTCAGCCTCTGCTCTGCAACTTGGTTATTTTCTGCTATTCTCTAGTTCCAGCACTGCTATTTTCTGGTTCCAGCACAGCTACATCAGTATCCACTGTACAACTTTGATATTTTGTGATAGTAGCTCTGCTACACTAGTATTTGTTCATTCAGCTCTGCTACACCAGTCATTCCTGATCCAGATCTGCTACACCAGTCATCCCTGATCCAGCTCTGCTGCACCAGTCATCCCTGATCCAGCTCTGCTACACCAGTCATCCCTGATCCAGCTCTGCTACACCAGTCATCCCTGATACAACTCTGCTACACCAGTCATCCCTGATCCAACTCTGCTACACCAGTCATATCTAGCTCTGCTACATCAGTCATCCCTGATCCAGCTCTGCTACATCAGTAATCCATGATCCAGCTCTGCTACACCAGACATCCCTGATCTGGCTCTGCTACACCAGACATTCCTGATCCGGCTCTGCTACACCAGACATCCCTGATCCCGTTCAGCTACACCAGACATCCCTGATCCCGTTCAGCTACACCAGACATCCCTGATCCCGCTCAGCTACACCAGACATCCCTGATCCCGCTCAGCTACACCAGACATTCCTGATCCGGCTCTGCTACACCAGACATCCCGGATCCCGTTCAGCTACACCAGACATCCCTGATCCCGTTCAGCTACACCAGACATCCCTGATCCCGCTCAGCTACACCAGACATCCCTGATCCCGCTCAGCTACACCAGACATCCCTGATCCCGCTCAGCTACACCAGACATCCCTGATCCCGCTCAGCTACACCAGACATCCCTGATCCCGCTCAGCTACACCAGACATCCCTGATCCCGCTCAGCTACACCAGACATCCCTGATCCCGCTCAGCTACACCAGACATCCCTGATCCCGTTTAGCTACACCAGACATCCCTGGTCCCGTTCAGCTACACCAGACATCCCTGATCCCGCTCAGCTACACCAGACATCCCTGATCCCGCTCAGCTACACCAGACATCCCTGATCCCGCTCAGCTACACCAGACATCCCTGATCCCGCTCAGCTACACCAGACATCCCTGATCCCGCTCAGCTACACCAGACATCCCTGATCCCACTCAGCTACACCAGACATCCCTGATCCCGCTCAGCTACACCAGACATCCCTGATCCCGTTTAGCTACACCAGACATCCCTGGTCCCGTTCAGCTACACCAGACATCCCTGATCCCGCTCAGCTACACCAGACATCCCTGATCCCGCTCAGCTACACCAGACATCCCTGATCCCGCTCAGCTACACCAGACATCCCTAATCCAGCTCTGCTACACCAGACATCCCTGATCCCGTTCAGCTACACCAGACATCCCTGCTCCCGCTCAGCTACACCAGACATCCCTGATCCCGCTCAGCTACACCAGACATCCCTGATCCAGCTCTGCTACACCAGTGATCCCTGATCTAGCTCTGCTGCACCAGTCATCCCTGATCAAGCTCTGCTACACCAGTCATCCCTGATCAAGCTCTGCTACACCAGTCATCCCTGATCCAGCTCTGCATCACCAATGATCCCTGATCCAATTCTGCTACACCAATTGTCCCTGATCCAGCTCTGCTACACCAGTGATCCCTGATCCAGCTCTGCTACACCAGTCATTTCTGATCCAGCTCTGCATCACCAATGATCCCTGATCCAATTCTGCTACACCAATTGTCCCTGATCCAGGTCTGCTACACCAGTGATCCCTGATCCAGCTCTGCTACACCAGTCATTTCTGATCCAGCTCTGCTACACTAGTCATCCCTGATCCAGCTCTGCTACATCAGTCATCCCTGATCTAGCTCTGCTACACCAGTCACGACTGATCCAGCTCTGCATCATCAATTTTGCATCTATCATAGTTGTGACCCAGTACTGGATAGGTTGGGCCAAAACCCCCCACAGGGTTCCTAATGATATTCTAGCTTATTGTGACCTGTTCTAGGGATGTGTCATATTTAGGGCCATTTTCAGGCAAATATCAAGTGCCCATATCTGTGCTATCCTGGGAACCATAAATCCTCTGTGAACCCACAGATCATTGACCCCTGCTTACTTTTTATTGCAATCTGAGAACTCACAGTTTTCTATACCAGGTGTCATTGATTTCTCATGTGCTGCCACCTCGTTATCAAAAATTTGAATCCCTTCTCGTTTCGTCAAGTTGCTGGACCCCTATTGATTCGAGGGTACAGTCAGACGACCGTATAAATCGGACTGAGATCGGACCATTATTACTGGGCTAGAGGGCAAAATACTTGCCTTGCCACTGACGTTGGCAACCCACGCTACGTCACTGGCCATAGTTTGCCTGTCAGTATTTCAAAACACTAACCAAGTGATCAAACGATTGCAGCTTCGAGTCTCCTTGTGGGAAAAAAAAAAAAAATCATAAAAAATAATTTGGTTTCCAAAAAAGGGTAAAAAAAAAGCAACCTATATACTATAACAACCTGTAATTAAAAAAAGACATTTAAGCCACATTTCACATGGAGTGTTAAAAAAACAACACAAAAAACAACAGCAGAATTAAAAGACAAAAAGAAAAATATAAAATATGTAGATATACCAAAAATAAAACAAAAAAAAACCTACAACCCATGGCACAGAAAAAACAAGTCTCTCTACTGCTACGTGGACAGAGAGAAATGGCTCCAAAAATGTGATGGGACAAATTTTTATTTTTTTTTATTTTTTTATAAAACATTTATTTAATTTCAGCAAAACAATAAAAAAAGAAACTATGTAAAATTTTGACCCATAGAATAAAGGTAATGTATTATTTATACCGTAAAAAAAGAACAATTACAGAATTGACTTCTTTTTTTTTTTATGAGTTTCAGTTAATAGCTCACTGCTATGGACTGTACGCCAGCGTTCGCTCGGCATTAGGCAGCAGACGGGGTTAATAATTTCTGCATTTGAGAAGCGTATGTATTTTCCATCCCGTGTGATAAAATCATGAGCGATTTAGGCGAGAAATGGAATACAAAACTGCTATTCTGCAGCGATCAGTCGATCTCAGGTTGCCAGATAAGCTGATGATGGAAATGTACTCAGGGGGCACGGGCTGCCAAAGAGAATTGTAAATTTGATGCAAACAACAAAATGAAATGACTGCAGTCTGCAGGAAAAATTATATAAGAAGTGACAGATGAGAGAAAAAATAAAAAAAGGGCCGTAGTAGAGGATTTCTGAGAAATGCTTATTCTCGCTCTGTTTCCGCGGCCTTTATTCTTGCCGGGGCTCAATGTCACTGGTTGGGTGACTAGGACTTGAGTGTGATCTGCCCTCGAGGATTCTATGGCTTTCTGACCTTACACACATAGCAAAAACAACTCCATGCTCCCACCGCTCTCATGTCTTACCACTAGGCCTGCAGGGCTCATACACTGTATGTACGTAAAATATCAAGCAAGACCAGTCCTGGGCAATGTAACCCAATGAGATCTGTAAGAATCCACAGAAAAGGGCTGGGGCCCACCAATGTGAAGCCCATAGACCTCCACGCTACTTCTTCTGCTCTATAATACTGTCAGATTCCTATGATTCCCAATGAAGATGGCACCCTTTCGCCTATCCCATGATTTGCTGACCCAACACATAGGTTCCACTAGCCGATCTAGTGGTTGATACCTTGAATGGTAGAAGCAGACCCAGAGGGAGTAGTAGGAGGTCCGAGGCCATGGGCAACAGTCCAGTGGTGCACGACTGGAGGCCGGGGGTGGTTTGCCCATGGATCAAACAAGCAATGGGCTTGACGGTGAGAGGTGTGAAAATTATTCGAATGTGCAAAACCAAGTCTCTCCAAGAGGGTAGTCATCTAAGCAAGGCCCGGTAGTCATCGGAAAAAATAGTGGGCTAACAACATGACTGCTAGTTAATTTGGGGGTCTGGGATCATGGAGGACAGTGGTTTGGTGGGGTTTGTTCTTGATGAGGCTAGTGTAACTCTACAGATAATGGCAACTTCTAGGGAGCCAAAGAGTGGTGATCGGTGCTGAGCCCAAACCCGGGAGAGGGTCTAAGCTAGAGCTGTGATACAGTAGGGGTGAGCTGAGAGGGTTACTGTAGAATTATGGCTGGAGCCTTGTTATCTGCAGGGCATTGTCAGTGTGGGGTATGAACATAACTGTGAAAGAAATAGGACTCTTGAGAGTAGAGCCCAAGTCTCAGAGCTCCAAAGGGCCCCATATACATTAGACAAAAGTCTGTCAAACCAGCTGACATCAGTGGGATTGGCCACAGTCTAATGGGTACAGGGCCTCTTGACTTTCCCATGACAGGTAAAGAAAAGAAGGATCCAACCATTGGAATTTCAATGGCCAATCATTTTGTTCTCCGGGAGATAAGTCACTGTCAGAGAAGTTTGGCTGCAGCTCGCTCATAGACAACACAAAAGCACTCAGCAAAGCCGAGTATTACTGGGTATGGGAGAGTTGGGAAAGATAATGTTAGTCCAACAGCTATCTAATGCGTAAGAATAGAGCCTGGGTCAAGGAGAACAGGGATCTAATACCTAGGATCTTAGGCAAGAGCAATAGGACTCTAAAGAGTTGGGCCTGGGTCCAGAGGAACATGGCTCTAATGAGTTGGGCCTGGATCAAGAGGAAAAGGGCTCTAAAGATTAGGGTCTGGGACAAGAGCAACAGGGCTCGAAAGAGTAGGGCCTGGGATGAGGAACACCGATCTAAAAAGTAGGTCTAGATCAAGATGAAAAGGGCTCTAAAAAGTAGAGCTAGGACAAGACAAAAAGGGCTCTAAAAAGTATGGCTAGGTCAAGTCGAAAATGGCTCTAAAGAATATGGCCTGGGTCAAGAGGAACAGGGCCTTAAAGAGTATGACCTGGGTCAAAAGGATCAGGCCCCTAAAGAGTAGGCCTAGGTCAAGAAGAACAGGACTCTTTCCTGTGCCCCACTAAACAGAAGTTGATTTGTTTGGATTGAATTTTTAAGGGGAGACACTCAAAAATACCCACATTACACACTGACATCCATGTTTAGCAGGGTTGTCCACTACTTTGATGATGATTACCTGTCCATCAGATAGGTCATCAATATAAGAAAGGTAAGGACCTAATAGATCAGCTGGATGTAAACCATGTATGAAGCAGAACCACACAGCTCTGTAGCACTGGTCGTCGGCCATTCTATTGAATAGGAGCTGAGCTGCAGTACCTAACAGCCACTAAACAGTATATACGGAGCTGTGCGGTTCTGCTCTGTACATTGTTACACTGTTTACATCTGGCCGCAAGAACTAAAAACAGCTGATCAGTGGATGTCCTGGGTGTCGGACCCCCACCAATCTGATATTGATAACCTAACATAGGAGATCCAAGGAACTGATTGTGTGTTGGCCTCATTAAATAATATGGATACACTAACCCTTGTTGGACAGAGTCGTGTGATAAAAGTAATGCAGCCGTACATCAGCAACAGTTCATGTGAACTTTATTCACTAGGAGGAAAAAAAGCTTGATGATCACAATGTCTCTTTAAGCGGTAATAGACTTGAACAGAGCTGGAAAGTTGGATGGCAGCAATGAGCTAAAACTGGCGACACCTAGCTCGTATTTGCGACGATTGGCTGGCAAACACTTCAGCTGCACTTCCTTCACGCAATCACAATCTCTTTGCAGTGCAGTGCATGTCTACTGAGCTGGTTATGGATGCTTCTCAAAGTCACTTCTCTTGGCAGCGGTCCTCTGCAGTAGCTCTAGTTTTTCTTGCACACTTGCGGCCTTCTCGCTGTTACCACATCACAAATTTCTCACACACAGGCACTTGTGTCTCGTCTCTGATCTGGTACACTCAGGCTTCGGACATTTCTTGTATAGCCTCTATGCTTTCTTCTGCTGTAACAAATGTTTGCTCTTATGGTGGCTAACTTCACCTTGTTGGCGGATACATGCTTCACTCACAGGAGGCCCTCAGCGGTGGCAAACCTTGCTCTCTCTGTAATGGGGCTCTCTCATGCAGGAGGGCTTATTTCTTTCTCTTAGGGCAGACAACAGCTCAGGATGGAGCTTCTTTGTAGCCTTGACTGGCTTACTGGGTTGGCACACCGATTACCAAGTGTTACTCACCCCTTTTCTTGCCTTCTTGCCTTATTCTCTCTCTGAATTCAAAACAACATCAAGACTATGTGGGCAGAAATGTTAATACTAACTCAATAATGCCAATGGCTTAGCATCACACAGAGCAGCTTAGTGTGCTAACTCTTTAGGCTTTGCAATCAACACTTCAGAAATCACTGCTGCCTTAGCATTTTAAACCCAGGGCATTTCTTCTACAAAAATGTATTCATGCGCACAACGCCAATTCCTATCATCAGATATGTTCCACACTCTCATAGAATATAACAACGTTTCCTAACATTACCATGGAGTTTGCTCAGTTAGCTAACTCATTTTCAACCCTTTTACAACCTATCCTAAGAATAGGTCTTCAGTGTCAAAGTAGTGGACAACCTCTTTAATGACCATGAGTATGTAACACTGTAATTGATAGGAGTGATGTCTGAAAGAGCTGACAGTAAGGAGGTCCATCAGACAGTTTTGTCAAATAGAGATGGATGCGGCAATAACCATCTAATAAGAATTTGATGGGTTACAGAAGTATCAGCATCTGAACCGTTAACAGAGCAGTGATTGTCGACAGATACCGGGATGTCGTTTCATGGAAATAAAGCATTCGCTCGTTTTGTTGTCACATAAAAAGACGTTTTTTTTAGGCACATCCAGGATTGAATGACACATATATTCCCAGTTGTCGCTCCACAGTAACATAGGTTTCCTTATTGTTTTTTTCCCCCTCGTTCCAATGAGTGACAGCATCCATTTATGTGAAAGAGTTGAATACAATACCCTGATGGCCGACAGACCCATGTGAACGAGATCTTCATACAATACAAGGGAAAATCTCATTCTTTCCTTGTCTTGAAATAAAAAAAAAAAGAGATCCTTGAAAAAACTAAGTGTAAAGGAAAAATACATAAAACATTAAAAAAAACAACATAAAAGACTAAAGCATGTGTTTGAAAATACTATCATGTACAGGTATAATAATATGGATTATCTTACATGTTATGGTCCTATGCATGTGCCAGGGCCTATTATGGTCCTATTATGGAGGAATTATCCTTCTAAAAGCAATCTACTGAAATCACGGTTATATGGCCCCTAAATAAATATAGACCAATTTTTTTTCTCAATTTGAGGCTGTAACTAGAAATTGCTGTGTCTGAAACATCTCATTTAGCCATGGATCCTGAGACATTGCGATCTACAGATGAGTCTCTAGAGCTACTTTGCTTTTTTTTTGTTCATTGTGGAGCATTGCCATAAAAATATATTTCTGTAATTAGTTGGGTCTCGTCAATAAGAGATAGTATCCCCCCATAAAAAGCTTAGAAATGAATTAACTAGTTCCATTTGAACATTATGGTTAGGACTAGGGTTAGGGCTATAATTAGGGTTAGGACAAGGATTAGGGCTAGAGTTCGGGGTAGAGTTAGGGTTAGAGCTAGAGTTAGGGCTAGGGTTAGGACTAGAGTTAGGACTAGGGTTAGGGCTAGGGTTAGGGTTAGGACTAGGGTTAGGGCTAGGGTTAGGGTACTTGAACCTGTTGATTATATAAGAATAGAACTCCTGTAGGTCATTATCGGACTACTATGTGCCGGAGATATACCATAGCACAATATGTAACCTACAAGACCAAATCCCTAAATACATTTTGGACCCCAAATCAGATCACATAATAACTTCACATCTCAGACCTAGCCCAAGATAAATGCAGATCCTAGACCAGCCCCTTAAATAAATTCAAACCACAGATTAGCCCCTAAAATGAATTTGGACCCAAGATCAGAGTTACCATAAAATGCATTTGGACCACAGAACAACCCATAAAATGGATTTAGTCCCCGGCCATCCAATAAAATAAATTCAGACTTTACACCAGCTCCCAAAATGATTTTAGACCCCAGACCAGCCCCAAAATACACTGCTCAAAAAAATAAAGGGAACACTCAAATAACCCATCCTAGATCTGAATGAATGAAATATTCTCATTGAATACTTTGTTCTGTATAAAGTTGAATGTGCTGACAACAAAATTACACAAAAATCATCAATGGAAATCAAATGTATTAACCAATGGAGGCCTGGATTTGGAGTCACCCCCAAAATTAAAGTGGAAAAACACACTACAGGCTGATCCAACTTTGATGTAATGTCCTTAAGACAAGTCAAAATGAGGCTCAGTATTGTGTGTGGCCTCCACGTGCCTGTATGACCTCCCTACAACGCCTGGGCATGCTCCTGATGAGGCTGAGTATTGTGTGTGGCCTCCACGTGCCTGTATGACCTCCCTACAACGCCTGGGCATGCTCCTGATGAGGCTGAGTATTGTGTGTGGCCTCCACGTGCCTGTATGACCTCCCTACAACGCCTGGGCATGCTCCTGATGAGGCTGAGTATTGTGTGTGGCCTCCACGTGCCTGTATGACCTCCCTACAATGCCTGGGCATGCTCCTGATGAGGTTTCTTATGGTCTCCTGTGGGATCTCCTCCCAGACCTGGACTAAAGCATCCGCCAACTCCTGGACAGTCTGTGGTGCAACGTGACGTTGGTGGATGGAGCGAGACATGATGTCCCAGATGTGCTCAATCGGATTCAGGTCTGGGGAACGGGCGGCCAGTCCATAGCTTCAATGCCTTCATCTTGCAGGAACTGCTGACACACTCCAGCCACATGAGGTCTGGCATTGTCCTGCATTAGGAGGAACCCAGGGCCAACCGCACCAACATATGGTCTCACAAGGGGTCTGAGGATCTCATCTCGGTACCTAATGGCAGTTAGGCTACCTCTGGCAAGCACATGGAGGGCTGTGCGGCCCTCCAAAGAAATGCCACCCCACACCATTACTGACCCATTTTCAAATCGGTCATGCTGAAGGATGTTGCAGGCAGCAGATCGCTCTCCGAGGCTTCTCCAGACTCTGTCACGTCTGTCACATTTGCTCAGTGTGAACCTGCTTTCATCTGTGAAGAGCACAGGGCGCCAGTGGCGACTTTGCCAATCCTGGTGTTCTGTGGCAAATGCCAAGCGTCCTGCACGGTGTTGGGCTGTGAGCACAACCCCCATCTGTGGATGTCGGGCCCTCATACCACCCTCATGGAGTCGGTTTCTAACCGTTTGTGCAGACACATGCACATTTGTGGCCTGCTGGAGGTCATTTTGCAGGGCTCTGGAAGTGCTCCTCCTGTTCCTCCTTGCACAAAAGTGGAGGTAGCGGTCCTGCTGCTGGGTTGTTGCCCTCCTATGGCCTCCTCCACGTCTTCTGGTGTACTGGCCTCCAGCCTCTGGACACTACGCTGACAGACACAGCAAACCTTCTTGCCACAGCTCGCATTGATCTGCCATCCTGGATGAGCTGCACTACCTGAACAACTTCTGTGGGTTGTAGAGTCCGTCTCATGCTACCACGAGTGTGAAAGCACAACCAACATTCAAAAGTGACCAAAACAGCCAGAAAGCATTGGTACTGAGATGTGGTCTGTGGTCCCCATCTGCAGAACCACTCCTTTATTGAGGGTGTCTTGATAATTGCCAATAATTTCCATCTATTGTCTATTCCATTTGCACAACAGCATGTGAAATTGATTGTCAATCAGTGTTTCTTCCTAAGTAGACAGTTTGATTTCACAGAAGTTTGATTTACTTGGAGTTATATTCTGTTGTTTAAGTGTTCCCTTTATTTTTTTGAGCAGTGTAAATTTAGTCTACCGGATTAGCCCCAAAGTGAATATAGACCCATAGATCAGACAGCAAAAAAATCTTTTCAGATTCCAATCGGACCCCTCCGTCAACACCTATCGGTTCCTGGTTCCTCCACTTTTTGGTGCTGATGCTCCTTGTCCTAGGAGCGTCCATGAGCTATTCTTAGATGAAATATAACATTATCTAAGAGGATTTCCATCCAATTAACTCTATTCCACGTATGGCCATCATCAGATTCTCTGCAGCGTTGCACTTCCTCTTAAAGGGCCAGGCATACATCTCTCCTTATACCTGCCCAGAACGGCCATACATTACCTGGGTAACAAAGTTGTTTGGACCATCTATATCATGGATTTGACTCAGAGTATATCTTTGGATCGCTGTCTTCCCTGACCTGATTCTGCTCTTCGGAGTACCATCTGGAAATCATAAGCCTTGGCTATTGCTCTGTAGATGCAACCTGGGGCTTTCCTTTGTAATGTACAGTAGGTAGCCCCATGAGGAGCAGGTTAAAGTGAAGATCGAACATTGCCTTAGACCACCTAGTTTAGCCTTAAACCAAATCTGTGGCTAAGCTGCGGTATATCCAGACAGTGAATGAGGCTGAGCTGCAATACCAGACACAACCTATGGATATGGGTGGCGCTGTTTTTGAAAAAAAAAAAGCTGTTTATTTTATTTATTTTTTTATTTCCAGTTGCCGATGAGATTTGTGTTTGATGATTTTCTGGATCCTGTTTCTTAGTTTCAGAGCAGAGGCGGCCAAAAAAGAAAAAAAAATCCTCAGTTTCAAATCAAGTCGCAGCTTCATCGCGTTCTGGGGCCGATAGACCCGTACACAGGAGGCAGCTTTAATTTCAGCCTGCGAGCTTGTGCCTTATAAATTTTACTAGGGAATTACCGAGGAAGCAAATATATGATTAGACGGCGTTCCCCACAGAACGAACGGATCAAGTGACATTTTATAAATATGCGGGAAGCGACGGCTCGTATTCGCTGGTGAATGTAATAAAAGGAAGGTAAATACCAAGCTGAGTTTTAATCTGACGTCGAGGACAAATCTCATATAGTTTTAGAGGTTTCCATAAACCATTCTTAGGAAGTTGCCGTCCATTACAGATTTACAAGTCACGAATGCTGGAAATATCGGAAGCAAAAGAGTTTAGGCGGCGATAAGTCAGGATTTTATTCAGTAGAACAAGAAACTGTGCTATATTTCATCCATCAGCTCCATACACTGCATAGTGGCCAAACTTGGGTACTACACCTCAGCTCCTATTGAAGTGCATGGAAGCTGATCTGCAGTACCGAGAAAGCCACAAAATTGACTGATATTTGAAAATCAACACAATTCTCTTAACTAAAGCCCCAGTTCCACCTGCTGAATAACAGCCCAAAAGCACAATGCTGTTTCCGCCATGATTCACTGTGGGTATGGTGTTCTTCGTAGTATTGGTTTTACGCGATACATTTGTTTTATGCCATACATATCTTTTGGAATTATGGCCAAAAAGTTCATCCGTTGCCTTTGGCAAACTTTTCTTTGTAAGAAAAGCCTTCCGTCTTGCCACCTTACCTTACAGTGCAGACAAGTGAAGAATATGGGAGATTGTTGTCACATGCAGTACACAACCAGGACTCCTTTAATGTTGCTGTAAGACTCTTCGCAGCCTCTTGGACCATTTTTCTTCTTGTCGTTTCATTAATTTTTGAGGGATGTCCAGTGCTACTCAGTTGTGTGTAGTGCGTACCTTGCCATGATTCCCCAGTACTTCCAGGAGCTGGATGAGTCTAGCCAGCACATAAATGCTAGTATGCAAATCACATATGCAGTCACATGACCACCAGCTTACATTGACAATACTGGAGAATTATAACTGGGTGCACACCGCACCCAAGAATTGGTGCTGGGTGGTTATTTAAAAAGGTTTTCCACCCCAGGACAAACTGTCGTCCAGCAGTGCAGCTTCCTGAATACTAGCATTGTGTAACATACAAACTGCTAGGACTTAGTTCTGCTAACCGGCTCAGGCAGTTGTCATGTGACCACAATAGAACACTGAGGTTCTCATCCTTTTCTCTCAGTGTTCTATTATGGTCATGTGACGACCGCTCAAACGGAATCCTAACAGTGGTTATATTACACACTGTTAGTAGTCAGAAGGCTGCGCTGCTGGCCGAATATCTGTCCTGGAGTGGAAAAACCTCTTTCATTTTTGTGCATTTTCTGTGTTTTGCGTCCAATTAACTATATGAAAGAGAAAATTGGGGAGATTCAGCAAGCAAATACCCTAAAAAAATCTGAGTAGACGGCTTATGTCTATCTATCTAATTTCAATCTTTCATCTATGTATTTATCTCATATGTCATTATCTTTTATTTATCCGATACTTATCTATCTACTCACATATGTATCGTTTTTTTTATCTCTCTTCTACCTCACTCAGATCTTTTTTTTCTCTTTTGCATTTTGCTTTTACGGACGTTGTTCTTGATTTACGGCATAAATAAACTGCAGGTTCTGGCCCGCAGCATAACCCTGAAACGTATCCCACCTGTAAAGCGCGCTGTTCCTTATAAACGCTCACCTTAAAACCAGTTTCTCAAATTCAGAACATATTCGTCTCCTCCAGCTCCAGATGGATTTACTGTAGACAATGTTATTTCCCTAATTTCTGTGTTATTAAATGTTGTCTTTTGCTCGTTCCCAGCTGTTTCTGCCTTCGCCTCTTTGTGCCTTGCACATGTTCATTTGTTTGTTGGAGTCGTTCCGTCTATTAATTGTTACATCCACGTATTTTATTCTTACCATTTGCGGAATGTGTTTGTTATTTACACGGATAAATTGCCACTTTTATTCTGTATTGTAGCCAATTAGTGTCTGCCGCTGTTATTATTATGTATTAACAAAGACTGTAATACACAATCCCTCCATTTATTATAGGATTGGATAGAAAATTCTTTGAAGCACAGCTTGGAAGTCAGAGATAGATAGATATTAGATAGATAGATAATGGATAGCTATGGGATAGATAATGGATAGATAATGGATAGATAGATAATAGATGGATAGATAATAGATAGATAATAGATAGATAATAGATAGATAGTAGATGGATAGATAATAGATAGATAGTAGATGGATAGATAATAGATAGATAATAGATAGATAGATGATAGATAGATAGATAGTAGATGGATAGATAATAGATAGATAGATAGATAGATAGATAATAGATAGATAATGGATAGGTAATGGATAGATAATGGATAGATAGATAATAGATGGATAGATAATAGATAGATAATGGATATATAATAGATAACAGATAGATAACAGATAGATGATAGATAATAGATAGATAGATAATAGATAGATGATAGATAATAGATAGATAGTAGATAATAGATAGTAGATAGATAGTAGATAGATAATAGCAGAATTCAGTGGTTAATACCCAATATCTCCCAGGACTGAGAGCAACCCATAACACAGATCTCAGTGGATGCCCCATGTAGTTTAGTCATTTACACCTCATTCTGTAGGATCCTGAGCCAATCACACATGTACATTACTGTGTTTTAGGCAGATGTGGAAAAAAATGCCACAGAGTAAGAAGCTTCCAAAAATAGAAGTGTTAATAGTTTATTTCTATCAATTAACAAAATGCAAATTGAATGAAGAAAAGAGAAATCTAGACAGCATCAGTATTTTGACCTTCCGTTTCCTCCGTCATCTGTATCTGGTAACCGCTCTTCACCTCCGTCATCAGTATCTGGTGACCGCCCTTCACCTCCGTCATCAGTATCTGGTGACCGCTCTTCACCTCCGTCATCAGTATCTGGTGACCGCCCATCGCCTCCATCATCAGTATCTGGTGATTGCCTTGTCGCCTCCATCATCAGTGTCTGGTAACTGCCCTTCACCTCCATCATCAGTATCTGGTGACCGCCCTTCGCCTCCGTCATCAGTATCTGGTGACCGTTCATTGACTCCATCATCAGTTTCTGGTGACCGCCCATCCCCTCTATCATCAGTATCTGGTGACCGCCAGTTACCTCCATCATCAGTATCTGGTGACCGCCCTTTGCCTCCATCATCAGTATCTGGTGACCGCCCTTTGCCTCTGTCGTCAGTATCTGTTGACTGCCCATCGCCTCCAACATCAATATCTGGTGACCGCCCTTTGCCTCTGTTGTCAGTATCTGGTGACTACCCATCGCCTCCGTCATCAGTATCTGGTGACTGCCCATCGCCTCCGTCATCAGTATCTGGTGACTACCCATCGCCTCCATCATCAGTATCTGGTGGCCACCCTTTGCCTCCATCATCAGTATCTGGTGACCGCCATCATCAGTATCTGGTGACTGCCCGTCGCCGCCATCATCAGTATCTGGTGACCGCCCGTCGCCTCCATCATCAGTATCTGGTGACCGCCTGTCGCCGCCATCATCAGTATCTGGTGGCCGCCCGTCGCCGCCATCATCAGTATCTGGTGACCGCCCGTCGCCTCCATCATCAGTATCTGGTAACTGCCCATCGCCTCCATCATCAGTATCTGGTGACTGCCCATCGCCTCCATCATCAGTATCTGGTGACTGCCCTTCGCCTCCATCATCAGTATCTGGTGACTGCCCTTCGCCTCCATCATCAGTATCTGGTGACCGCCCGTTGCCTCCATCATCAGTATCTGGTGACCGCCCGTCGCCTCCATCATCAGTATCTGGTGACTGACCTTCGCCTCCATCATCAGTATCTGGTGACTGCCTGTCGCTTCCATCACTTCTGGTTGCTTGTACACAGGTTATGGAGGAACTCGGCAGGAGGTTCTTCCAAACATCTTGGAGACCTGACTCCAGATCTTCCTTATAATAATGGTTTATTTTTTTATCAATTAACAAAATTCAAAGTGAATGTACAAAACAGAAATCTAAATCCCATCTATTCTTCAAGATACGTTTGTACTCGGTTTCTGAATATTGTTCAGAAGACACAGAAGATCTGGGGTCAGTTCTCCGAGATGTTTGGAACAATATTCAGAAACAGAGTACAAATGTATCTAGAAGAATAGATGGGATTTAGATTTCTCTTTTCTACATTCACTTTGCGTTTTTTTTAATTGATCAAAAATAAACTATTAACACTTCTATTGTTGAATGCATTCTTACTTTTCAGCATTTATTGCACAGTGCTGTAGAGTCTCCTTTTTCGTGATGCAGCACAGTGATGATATTAGGAGGTTACAATATTACAGGAACATTATGCAGAAGCTAGCATCCTGCAATGCCCTGAGACGCGGGGAGGGTACGGCTGCCGGATCCTGGTAGCTCACAGCTGGTTAAGCGTCTCTGCTTCGTTATTGTGTAATGAGGCCTTAGTGCACCTGTTCTCGGGGTCCTGCCGGTAATAAAGAGTCTGCAGTGGGGGCACTTAGCAGAAAATGTATCTCCTGGTTAAGCACCGAGTTCAGTTCTCCGTGTTCTTTTCTGCCGGCTCAGACTCCACACAAACACTCGAGACGCGTTGGGACTCATTTCACAAGAAAACAGATCTGCATTAATGAACGCTAATTGGGTGAAACGCGTTGGTGAATTATTTCATTAGCTCAGTAAGTTCATCTCCCAGGACTTCACACCGAGTCTGTCGAAACACAGACGACTAACCCTGAAATTTCAGAACGAGTGTCCTGAGAGCGCCGACTATCCGCACAGGGCAGTGCGTTTTATGTGCTTGGTGACGTGTATGTCAGATCATGAAAAATCACAAAAAAATGGTAAAACAAACAACCCCAAACTAATCTACATTAACCCTTGGGGTGCCAAACTTTTTTGATATGCAAATTGTCCCTTCAGCGAGGAAGAGGACTTGTACTCTATAGCGCCACCTATTGGAAGCAGCAATCCTACAAGTCACTATCAACTCTTCAACGAGTCTTGCAAGATGACTTAGGATAAAAGTCAAATCAGAATCTCAATTTGCCGACACGGTGTTTCGGCGTATTACCCCTCATCAGTGCAAAAGTATGAGAACTTATTTGGCTAGGTGACTGAGGTCTAAGAGCTGGTATGTCACTCTCCACAAGGAGAAACCCCTTAGACCTCGGTCCAGAACCTCTCAACTAGCCAAATCAATTCTCATACTTTGCACAGATGAGGGGGAATATGCCGAAACACCGTGTCTGCAAATTGAGCTTCTGATTTCACTTTTATCCTAAGTCATATTGCAAGACTCGTTGAAGGGTTGATAGTGACATATTATCGCTGCTTCCAACAAGTGGCGCTATAGAGTTCAAGTCCTCTTCCTCTCTGAAGAGGCAATTTGCATATTAAATTTCCCAGAGGAGCATTGCACGGTGAATAAGCCTCCATACCTTGGCATGTCAGAGCCGGCATGTCACTCTCCACAAGGAGAAATGTTACCCCTTAAACTTTTTTGAAGCACCCATTTTTTTTCTCTTCCTTTTTTTTTTACAATTTGGGTGGACATTTCTTATGGAAGTGACGCGCTCCCTGGGCCGTGGGGTACCCGAAGCAGGGCCGGTAGATGCTGGGGGTTGTAGTCACCGTGGCTGTGACCCGGTCCGTGACCCAGGTGGTCAAACCAAGGGGTAGTCTGGGTATAAGTGTTAATGTCCGACTACGCCACCTGTGGAATGCGGTCAATAGGAACCGCCGCTGCGGAACAGTCCTCTGAAGCTGGTGGTATAGCAGCTAAGGTAGTGTTACTCCCCACAGGAAGAGTGTAGCTTCAGGGCAGCGTGCGTGGATGTTGGTGGTTATAGTGCTGGGAGTCAGTAATCACACGGAGTCAATGTGGTAAAGTTCCAGGGCTTTTACTGGTGGCAATTATACAGGCGCCAACGGGAGTACTGACTAGTAATAAGGGTGCGGTCGGTCTGGGTGCAAGCATAGAGTCCTCCTGGCCAGGTGGAGTTGTAGGCCTGCCGTTCTTACTATGCTCTTTGGCTATCCTGCTTATAGCTGTGTTGTAGCCCACGTCCCTGAGTGTAACGTGCTGTGTTCACCCGTATGGCTGGCAGCTCGGGCCTTGTGGATTCCTCGCTCCTCTGTGGCGGCACTGGTCCCTTTGTGCTGCTGAGCCTCCGGGCGTCTGATGGGGCCAGGAGACCTGCAATCTCCGGCCCTGCAGTATCTGCTGCTGGGTTTGCAATCCCCACAGCCTTGGACTCCGGTGTCCGGTTCTCTGTAGACTCTGGCTAGGACGAGCTATCTCCAGCTCCAGTCCTCAGCTCCTTACTACTTGGTGTCCACAACTCGACTCCTGACACTAGACTCTGCTAACCCCGCCTCCAGACCCAGTTATAAAGGGCAGGATCCTCCCCTTTCTGGTCTGGAGCCAGGATGTGTTGCATGTACTGTGTTTCTGACCAGGAAACCCCTGTTTGCTCTCAGACATGGCATTACTACCACTGTGGCAACCAGACCCTCTGGGGTGCCACATTCCCCCCCTAGTTAATTTCAGTACTCTGGGACTGAGAATATTTTGAAAAATAACAGGTAACAATAAACAAGGTACATTAGGAATATTTACAAGTATTACAGTCTTTATAGGTCACAGTATAGTCCGTAACCAGGTGTCCATTTCACTGAAACGAGGTGTAATTTGAGGGACCCGTCCAAAACCCTCCACGGAGGCCCTGGGGTGGCTGCAGGGCATTGATGATCCTGATGTTGGACCACGTCTTCGGCCACCTCCAACGGGTTTTTGTTCAGTGGTCTTTCAATAAGGGGCACTTTAACAAGTGCAACTATTTATAAGGGAAAGTTTTTGGTTACTCACTGTCCATAACCTAAAAGTCTTTGAACCCTTTCGGGTAACTGGGAAAAACAGGTTAAGTGCACACATAAAACATTTAAATACGTTTATACTGTACATGTTAAATTCTCCAACGAGCAGGGATCTGACCTCTGGTAATTCTGGTAGATCTACGTAGTTCACTACTTGTCACTGCTCTACCCTGGTCCCCTGTGTCTACCCCTGGTGTGGTGGGTTCAGTGTGACTAGTATTTTGAGGTGACACTGGTAGGTTGGGCAACTTCCTACGGATTCTTTGGCTTACCGCGGGTACGACAGGTTCGCTACTAGCAGAGGGTAGATTCTCCTGGTCTGCTGATGGGGAAACTTCTGCCTCCAGGGCCAACTGTTCTTCCAACTCTACTGGGACTTCTGCAGCTTCCTGCGGGGCTGGTTGGAGAAATGTAAGGACTGGCACAACTATTGCATTATTCACTTGTGTCCATGACCGGGGAAATTCTCCGAGTACTGTTTTGACCATTTCTTCCACTTCCTCTGCGGGTTGAGGGCTATCTTGGTCTTCTTTAGGATGTTGCAGCTGCTCGAGACATTTCTTCAGGTGGTCTCTGGAAACTGTTGTTGATGTTTCCCTTCCATCCTTACTAATGAGGCACACCTTGGTGTTATCATGGCTGGAGGGTAGAATGGTGAACGGCTCTTCCTCCCACTGGTCATCCAACTTGTGGAGTCGCCTCTTCCTCTTTAGGACTTGCTCTCCAGGTGACAAGGGGACAGCAGGCGAGTGTTGATTGTAAGTCTTCTCTTGTCGTTGTCTTGCTTGAGACAAACTTCTTTCAACACTTTCCTGTACCTTGCGGTATTGCTGCTGCCGCTCAGTATCCCAATCTGCATCTGGTGAGACGGTCTCTGGTGTTAGGACTCCCATATCCAGGTCGATGGGCAGCTTACCAGGTCTGGCTTGCATCAGGTAAGCAGGTGTGCAGTTGGTGGAATTCACTGGGATGTGGTTGTATAGATCCACCAGGTCTGGCAACTTTTCTGGCCACAGACTGCGTTCCTCCAGGGGCAATGTCTTCAGTAGGTCTATCACCACCTGGTTCATCTTTTCACACATCCCGCTGGTCTGGGGATAATAAGGCATTGTCCTGATTTTCTTGCAGCCGTACAGGTTGCAGAATTCCTGGAACACCTCCGCTTCGAAGGCTGGACCTTGGTCAGTTAGCACACGTTCTGGGTAACCATGCGGGCGGCAGAAGTGCGGCTGGAAAGTCCTGGCTGCTGTCTGAGCCGTCTGGTCCTTTACTGGCACTACTACCAGGAACCGGGAGTAGTGGTCTACGATGGTGAGGGCGTAGACATAGCCTGACCTGCTTGGGGCTAGCTTCACGTGGTCCAAGGCTACCAGTTCGAGTGGCTGTTTGGTGATGATGGGCTGCAGGGGAACCCTCTGGCTGTCATGGTCTTTTCTTCTCAGGTTGCATAGTCCACATTCTTGACACCACCTCTCGACTGCTTTCCTCTTGCCAGCCCAATAGAACCGTTCACGTAGCAGGACTTCTAGCTTCTTCCATCCGAAGTGTCCTGCTCCATCATGGTACGCTTCCAAGACCATAGACGCATCTCGCCTCGGGACTACCACCTGCCAGACCAGCTCATGTGTCCGGGAGTTGATGGCTCTTCGACACAGCTTCCCTTCATAGATGAACAGCTTGTCTTTTTCTTTCCACAGCTGCTTGGTCTCCTCAGGAGCATCTGGATCAGGGTGCTCGTCAGCTCGTGTCAGCAACTCTTTGACTAGGCGGACAGCCGGGTCACTATCTTGTGTTTCTGCCCATCCATGGTGGGGCAATGGATTAAATGTGGCCTCCCTGTTGGCAGAGCACCTGTTATTCACACAATGGGAGCACTGCCTTATCCCATGGCTGTGGAACGTGGGGATTTCTATCTCTTCCAGCTCCTCTGGGTCTTCTCCCCCATCTGGCAAGTTAGGCATCCTGGACAGCGCATCTGCGTTTGTATTCTTGTGCCCAGCCCGGTACTTGATGGTGAATTCATAATTAGACAGTCGGGCCATCCATCTTTGTTCCAGGGCACCAAGTTTTGCAGTGTCCAGGTGTGTCAGCGGGTTGTTGTCCGTGAAGACGGTGAATTTGGAGGAGGCGAGATAATGCTTGAAGCGCTCTGTCACAGCCCAGACTACGGCGAGGAACTCCAGCTTGAAGGAGCTGTAGTTATCGGGGTTCCTTTCTGTGGGCCGGAGCTTCCTGCTGGCATAGGCAATTACTCTTTCTCTGCCTTGCTGTATCTGGGACAGCACCGCTCCTAGCCCCACGTTGCTCGCGTCCGTATGGAGTATGAAAGGTTGTCCATAGTCAGGGTAGGCCAGGATCTCATCTCCCGTGAGAGCCATCTTCAGCCTGCTGAAGGATTCATCTTCCAGCTTATCCCATTTGAATGGAGGCTTCGGGTTTTTGGCCTTCCTGGACTGGCCTACTAGGAGGTCCTGCATGGGTGCTGCCATCTTGGTGAAGCCTTGGATAAATCTTCGGTAATAGCCCACCAACCCAAGGAACTGCCGCACTTCCTTGATAGTGGAGGGTCTTGGCCAGTCCTTGATTACTGTGATCTTGTCGGGGTCTGGTGCTACACCTTCAGCGCTTACCACATGACCTAGGTACTGTACCTTGGGCTTCAACAGGTGGCATTTTGACTGCTTCACCTTTAAGCCAAAACCAGCTAGGGCTTCAAACACCTCTGCCAGGTGCTTCAGGTTTTCTTCATAGGGCTTGGAGTATACTATGACGTCATCCAGGTACAGCAGGACTGTCTCGAAGTTCTTATGTCCTAGACAGCACTCCATCAACCGCTGGGAGGTTCCTGGGGCGTTGCAGAGCCCGAATGGCATGCAGTTGAACTCGCTGAGGCCCATCAGGGTTGTGAATGCGGTCTTTTCTTAATCCGCCTCTGCCACAGGAACCTGCCAATACCCACTAGTAAGATCCAAAGTACAGAAATAATTAGCAGATTTTAATGCAGCTAGTGACTCCTCTATTCTGGGTAGCGGGTATGCATCTTTATGTGTAATGCCGTTAATTTGCCTGTAGTCTACACACATTCTCAATGCACCATCCTTTTTCTTTACAAGAACTAATGGAGCTGCCCAGGGGCTACAACTGTCTCTTATTACCCCAGCCTCCTTCATCTCTCGCAACATCCCTTTGGCATTTTGGTAGTGTGCAGGGGGTACAGGCTGGTACCGTTCTTTAATGGGTGGATGGTCTCCCGTGGGGATATGGTGTTGAACCCCTTTCACCTGCCCGAAATCGAGCGGGTGTTTGCTGAAGACCCTTTCATACTCCTGGACCACCGGGTATACTCCATGTTTTTGGTGTTGAGGGGTGGAGTCAGTGCCCACATGCAGCTTCTGACACCAGTCCTCCATCTGTCCCTTGGAGCCATTATCCTCCGTCCGTTTGGATGGAGGCAAGGGTTCCACTGTCTTTATAGAATTGTGGCTGACAGTGAATAGTTTGGCCAGGGTAGCATACTGGGGCAAATGGACTTCTTTTTCCCCAATATTCAGGATGCGGACGGGCACCCTCCCATGGCGAACGTCAACCACCCCCCTGGCTGTCAAAATGGTGGGCCTACTGTCAGAGTATATGGGTTCTACCAGGGCCTGGTAATCTCTACCCCTGAGACCGATTACTGCCCGGCACCATATCAGCATTTTACTTCTTGGGGGCATGGCAATGGGGAACGGGTCACTCATCCTGACACTGCCAATTTCACCACCAGACAGTTCTACCTGTTGTCTTCTCATCAGGGCTCTGATCTCTCTCTGCAGAACTCGCTGCTGACTGGAACTGGCGGTCTCCGCAACCTGCTGCAATAAGACAATTATTTCTGAAAGACAATTTTCAATGACATTAGTGCCTAAGGTTATCATAGGATGACTTTCTCGGCGATCAATGTCAACAATTATCATTCCTTGCGCTGGCAATTCCACTTTGCCAACCTTGATGGTCACTTCTTTATACCCCACTTGAGGTACGGGCTGACCATTGCTGGCGTAAATGCTCAAATGTTCAACTGGACGGCGGGTAATGTCTGAGTCAGTCCAGTATCGCTTTTAAAGAATGTAGGGGATAGTGGTCACCTGTGATCCAGTGTCCAGCAATGCTCTCATCGGGAAGCCATCAAGCACGACAGGTAGGACCGGCCGTCCTCCCACATACTTGTCTCGCCAGCTTTGTGGGCCTGGTGGTCTTACGCCTGGGGGTTGGCCCTCTGCCCCAGGTTTTGCTCATTTAAATTACAGTGCCTTGCATAATGTCCTGGCTGGTTACAGCGGCGGCAGATGGATTGTCCGTCCTGGTCGTTGCGGTCGCTGTTCCTCCCTCTGGATGGTGGAATCCTCTTCTGTCGGCGCCATGGGACGTCCTCCGGACTGGAAGCCAGCTGGATCTTTCCTTTGGGAGACACCTGCAAGGACTGCACAGTTTTGGTTAGCGCAGCTACAATTTTAGTCAGTTCTTGGACCTGATGGTGCAGGTCTGTAGACGGGGCATTGTCCAGAGTCTGTTCATCAGTTCCTACAGGCTCTGGGGAAAAGGATGCCACCTCCTGGTGGTAGGTGATAGCTGGGCGCCGGTGGCATGCAGCACCTCCTGGGGTTGATTCTCGCAGCACCTGGATGGCTCTGTCTTTAAATTGTGCAAAGTCCAGATCAGGGTTTTGCAGAGCAATTATGCGCAGCTGTGTCCGGTGAGCGCTGGACAGGAGCCCCTCAATAAACTGCTCAGTTAACAGTCTGTTCTCATCATGCACACTGTCGGGGTCTACCTGTTTGATGGCCCTCAGCGCCTCCTGCAGGTTTAAAGCATAGTCCCGTACAGTGTCCTGCGCCCGTTGTTTGCACCCGTAAAGCTTCATTTTTAGCTCAGCTGTAGTACGGGTGTCAAAAGTGTCTTTTAGGCGAGCCAGTATCTCTTTCACAGTCCCTTTGTCCCTGGTTGACCAGGACTTCACTTCTCTCTGGGCTGCACCAATCAACTGGCCCATGAGGATGCTCACTTTCTGCTCCTCGGACAGGGGATACACTTTAAATAAGCTGCTCAGTCTTTCTTTAAAGTCACTCAGGGTGTGTGACTCTCCTGAGTACTAGTGCAACCACGCCACCCCCGGTATATATGGCATGGAGAATGGCATTACCGTGGTAGCGGCCGCACCGGCGGTTGAAGTTCCCTCCATTTTGGGCGTCTGCTTCCCCCCTAGTGAACCGTGGCCTACCTTCTTTCACTTTTCTTCTGTAGGCCGCAGTTCCGCAGGCGATGGTCTCCTTGTAGGACCTGGCATCGCACGCGTCTGACGTCAGCGCTCGCTGGGTCTACTTCCAGGACCTGGCGCTGCGTCAGTGCGTGAGGCGAGGCTTCGGCTTCGCGAGCTTCCAGCGGTTACGCCCCTCTTCTTCCCGCGCGGCGACCCGAAAATGGCGGACAATGGCGGGAAACAGCGGCAATTGGCGGGAAAACTTCACCACGGTATGCGACACAGTTTGTAAAGGTGCACAGCACCCGGTGGCAACGGGCATGAAATCCTGTCGACTATGGAGCCGGGCCGGTAGATGCTGGGGGTTGTAGTCACCGTGGCTGTGACCCGGTCCGTGACCCAGGTGGTCAAACCAAGGGGTAGTCTGGGTATAAGTGTTAATGTCCGACTACGCCACCTGTGGAATGCGGTCAATAGGAACCGCCGCTGCTGCGGAGCAGTCCTCTGAAGCTGGTGGTATAGCAGCTAAGGTAGTGTAGCTTCAGGGCAGCGTGCGTGGATGTTGGTGGTTATAGTGCAGGTAGTCAGTAATCACACGGAGTCAACGTGGTAAAGTCCCAGGGCTTTTGCTGGTGGCAATTATACAGGCCCCAACGGGAGTACTGACTAGTAATAAGGGTGCGGTCGGTCTGGGAGCAAGCATAGAGTCCTCCTGGCCAGGTGGAGTTGTAGGCCTGCCGTTCTTACTATGCTCTTTGGCTATCCTGCTTACAGCTGTGTTGTAGCCCACATCCCTGAGTGTAACGTGCTGTGTTCACCCGTATGGCTGGCAGCTCGGGCCTTGTGGATTCCTCGCTCCTCTGTGGCGGTACTGGTCCCTTTGTGCTGCTGAGCCTCCGGGCTTCTGATGGGGCCAGGAGACCTGCAATCTCCTACCCTGCGGTATCTGCTGCTGGGTTTGCAATCCCCACAGCCTCGGACTCCGGTGTCCGGTTCTCTGTAGACTCTGGCTAGGACGAGCTATCTCCAGCTCCAGTCCTCAGCTCCTTACTCCTTGGTGTCCACAACTCGACTCCTGACACTAGACTCTGCTAACCCCGCCTCCAGACCCAGTTATAAAGGGCAGGATCCTCCCCTTTCTGGTCTGGAGCCAGGATGTGTTGCATGTACTGTGTTCCTGACCAGGAAACCCCTGTTTGCTCTCAGACATGGCATTACTACCACTGTGGCAACCAGACCCTCTGGGGTGCCACAGAAGTAGATTGGTGTGGGCAAGGAGGAGAACAAAAGCTTCAGGGGAAGTTAGACTTGTCATTTTAGTTGCTAATAACTCATCAGGAAATAAAGACATCATATTTTTTTCATACATTGTAGAAGGGATAATCCATTTTGGATAGACTATTAGATGCCCCCAATACAGAGGGGCCAGTATCGGCGACATAAGTTACTGATAGATGAGCTTCTTCTCTCTGGGTCCAGGACTTATTTCAGGAATTGCGCCACTGGGAATGGAGAACTCGTTGCCCTTTCGTGCTTATCTCCATTCACTTCTATGGAGGTACCGAAAATTGCCGAACCAACTGGCAGAACTGTGCATGCATACCCATGTCCTCTGCTTCCCCAGTGGAGATGTGGACTCCACAGGGGCGTAGGTTTAGCTAGTCCAGTAGTTGCCTTGCACCCAGACCCTGGTCCCAAAATGTCTCTTTTACCCTGATGAGAAAACCAATTTTTTTTAAACCCGTGATAATTGGGGGCCCTATTGGGGGATTTTGCATAAGGGCCAACAAGCTTCAAATTATGCCACTGGGTCTACAGCTGGGTTGATGCCGGTTTGGCTTGGCAAGCCCGTGGTGTTCTGGATAAACCATACTGGCCAATTCTTCAGGTATGTCCAAGAGATTCTCAGAAAAAGGGGCGATATCCTAAACTCCATAAATCTATCGATCATCAGCTTTTATTTTCAACTACAACCAACGGAGCGCAAGAAGAGGGAGATCTTCTTGCACTTCGGGGGAAACCACATACAAGGTCCTGACAGCAGCCCCAGGGGGGTACAGGGGGAGATTACTGTACATCTGTTCTGTATTAGTAGTTGGGCTACAATCTGCATATGTAGGAGTCTGGTCTGGGTCTGCATGAATGGGGGGGTATGGTCTCAGGTCTTCATAAATGGGGGGGGTATGGTCTCAGGGAATACATGTACTATATGTGATTTAAGCCCCCATATAAATCCACATTCTCCACCTTGACCATGAAATGGGAGCAGTTTATACTAATTTGCATCAAGACTGGGCATATAGGGCATTCTAAAATGGGATTTTGGGGGTCAATTTAAAGAAAAAAAATTAACATTTTTTCATACATAATTCTGTCCAGAATGGAAAGTTCTGAAATCTTGCAAATTACTTTATTGGGGATTTCTCTTAATTCCTAAAATACATGTAAGCAGCTTCCAGACCCCTTATTCTCCCCAGTCTATTTGCTGCCTTCAGCTGCATTGATATCAGATTGCACTCATTTGGAGTACAGATGATGGCAGTGATGGGTCGGCTCCTGTCTCCTCACTTGAATGTTTTGCTTATCAGAAGAATCTCCTGCAGCAGATTCTCAGAGTTAGTGACACAGGAGTTGACCCATCACTGCCATCATCTGTACTCCAACTGATATCAATGCAGCTGAAGGCAGTGAAATAAATATCAGAAAAACATTGGCTTGGAAGCCGCTATGCATTTTTATTTTACAGGAATGAAGAGGAATTCCTGAATATAGTGATTTTGCAAAGTTTCAGAACTTTCCATCTTTGACAAAGTTATTTAAAAAAGTGAAAGTTTAGTTACTTTTTAAAGTTGGTAACTATGAGTTCCGTTAGTTGAGGACAAGCTGTGGGCACGATGTGGTCCTGGGACATATTTGTAAAAACGAGTATCTAGAATTCAGCGGCCATAAAACTTCCGGCATCTGCCTGTTACAATATGTGGATCCGGTGATTTAAGGCTTCGCATGGATTTTGCACAATGCCCCTTAATAATGGGGTTCATACACCACATGTGAGCTGTGACGTCTGTGACTGGAGCACAATCTTATTTCCATTAAAAACACAAATTTGGAAAGTGCCGGTGCTGGACCCGGAGCAATCTCCATCAAGCGTCACCTATGTAATATGTCCCCGTCCGGATCGTCCTGCAGCCCCCCAGCACCTGCACACGCAGCGGCAGCAGGTTCAAATCAGCGCTAAACACGTGCACGTGTGGGTCGGCGCGGACTATTTTATATGACAGGCGCTCCTCTGGGGATCGGCCTTAAAAGAAATGTCTGTTCTCTTATGTGAACCTGCAAGAGGCGAAATCTTATTACATTCATATGGGCAAAAAGACGTAAAAATGAGTCAAGTCATAGAATGTTTATGGGGCGTCTGGAGAGCGAGGTTAAATTGTGGGGGAGGATGGTCAATAGCGGGGTAGGAAATGCGAGCTTATAAAAATAGTGCATATGGCGCTAAGGGAATAAAAATGGGGGACATGTAAATAAGGGGCAGACGAGCTGGAAGTAAAGTCACTGGCAAGAGATCAGTCCCAAGATATATCAGAAAATATTGGAAACAGTAATCTGATTTCTAAAGAAGCTGTAAACATTAATGTTAATGAGAACATTATTGAAATAAGACAGGGCTTACGTCATCAGGGCCTTATTCGCCACTACGTAGGAGAGGTCCAGTGCCTAGGGCGGCAGATTACAGGGGCGGTGTCAGAAGAAAGGGAAAAAATTTATTTTTTCACCCCTTCCACCAGATCACATAACTGCTGCTGCATTTCCCACCCTAGGCTTATACTAAAGTCAATATGTTTTCCCATTTTTTTTGTGGTAAAATTAGGTACCTCGGCTTATACTCGGGTCGGCTTATTTAAAATAAACGGTATTTTAAAATCAGTGAGTATGTGGTGCTCATAATACTGCAGGACAGTGGGGTGCATTATACTATATGGGGGCTGTATTTTACCCTATGGGATGTGTAATATACTGTATGGAGGACTATGGGGAGTGCATTATATTCTATGGAGGACCATGGGAAGTTCATTATACTGTATTGAGGATTATGGGGGGCGCATTATACTGTATGGAGGATTATGGGGGGCGCATTATACTGTATGAAAGCAATTATACGGTGTGAAGGTTTGTGTGGGGTACATTATACCGTATATAGGCCCATTTTACTGTATGGAGGGCTGTGTGGGAGTCATAGTTGGGGGATCATACTGTGTTGGGGTCACCATAGTTTGCACTGGGGGTTGAGGTGGGGTACAGTAGGGTCATTATACTGTGCACGTTGAGGCTAATGTGGAGGAATTCACCATGGGGGTATCATACTGTGTTTGGGGGGCACTTTTATTTGCATCATACTTTATGGGGCAATGAAAGAGGAATCTAGGACTTCAGCAGGAGGAAATTTACTATGTAAAGGCTGGAAAGTTGTGAGATCTGCTCTTCTGTGACACAGACAAATATTTGTTTTTTTTTTGGGGGGGGGGGCCCAATTAGAGCTTCTGCTATGGGGCCCCATCATTTCTATGCACCCAAAGTGGACTGTCTGGAGGCCATAGTTCATAAGGGAGGACAATGTAGTTAGTATAACTCATAAGGGGCAGTATTGCGGTTATAGTTCATCAGGGAGGACAGTGTCGCACTTATAGTATATAAAGGGGGACAATGTGGAGGCCATGAGAGGAACAGTGTGTGGGTCATTTTGTGTGCAGGGAGCACAGTTAGCGGCAATTATTTATTTAGGGGCACATCTTAGGGCTTATTTGGGGCACAGCATGGGTAGTTATTTTTATTGAGGAGATGTTATATTGACATTTGTTTTTAAGGGCACCATGTTGGAATGTTTTGCAGGACAAAATGGTAGCCTGCAGAGATGAGCTGTGGCAAGTCATCATGGCGTCTGGACCATTTGAAGAAGAACGTGAAGACTACCACTCCAATCAGAGCAGATATCTGAGGGTGCATTTACAAAGGAGGATCACGGCCTTTAAACGACCGTCAACTGGCTATATGAAGCCGATCGGCAGTCCTTTAATAGCCTATCACAGGCACAGACTGATCGGCAACATGTATGTCTGCACATAGAATAACACTGTTCTCGGCAGCACTTATCTACCCAGGATGACGTGCTGTCGAGAACTATGATATTTTAGGGGAACATGTCATGTGATTCAAGCTGCCCAAACACGAGCAGTATGATGAGAGACAGGTTGCACGATTTCAACCCAGTACCCATTTCTGACATACTTCAGCGTTTCAGAGAAAATACACTTTAAAAATCCAACTGGGGATCATAGCTGTTGGTGAGACTAGCTCCTCACCCAGCCAGCTCCTCCCAGTGCTGCTGCAGGTGATTGACAGGTCTCTCACTATGGGGGATGACATGTTCCCTTTAAGCTAAAGGATGACAGTTACCCTTTAAGCATGCTTAAAAATCATTTCACCTGACGAACGAACGTGCTTGACTGTCTGTTTAAGTTAAGATTATCATCCGCAGTGTAAATGCACTTTAAAGAGTAACTAAACTTTTAGAAGACTTGTTATGTTTTTTAGGCCCTTTAATTTTGAGCTGAACAATTGAGAACCTGGCCCTGAGACCCCCACCAACCTCTCAACAGACCTCTTAAAAGTGCGCATCTCAGTAGACAGCAGAACACAATGGATGCAGTCAAATGTCATAGGCTCCTGTCTCTTGAAAAGTGCACTTCCAAGAGGTCTTTTGAGGTCAATCTCAATCCCATTGCACACATGGACAACACAAAGTCTGAAAATACAGCTGTCTAAACAAGTCCATATACACTGCTCATAAAAATAAAGGGAACACTTAAACGACAGAATATAACTCCAAGTAAATCAAACTTCTGTGAAATCAAACTGTCCACTTAGGAAGCAACACTGATTGACAATCAATTTCACATGCTGTTGTGCAAATGGAATAGACAATAGATGGAAATTATTGGCAATTATAAGGACACCCTCAATAAAGGAGTGGTTCTGCAGGTGGGGACCACAGATCACATCTCAGTACCAATGCTTTCTGGCTGATGATTTGGTCACTTTTGAATGTTGGTTGTGCTTTCACACTCGTGGTAGCATGAGACGGACTCTACCACCCACAGAAGTTGCTCAGGTAGTGCAGCTCATCCAGGATGGCACATCAGTGAGAGCTGTGGCAAGGAGGTTTGCTGTGTCTGTCAGCGTAGTGTCCAGAGGCTGGAGGCGCTACCAGGAGACAGGCCAGTACACCAGGAGACGTGGAGGGGGCCGTAGGAGGGCAACAACCCAGCAGCAGGACCGCTACATCTGCCTTTGTGGAAGGAGAAACAGGAGGAGCACTGCCAGAGCCCTGCAAAATGACCTCTAGCAGGCCACAAATGTATATGTGTCTGCACAAACTGTTAGAAACCAACTCCATGAGGGTGGTATGAGGGCGCGACGTCCACAGATGGGGGTTGTGCTCACAGCCCAACACCGTGCAGGACGCTTGGCATTTGCCACAGAACACCAGGATTGGCAAAGTCGCCACTGGCGCCCTGTGCTCTTCACAGATGAAAGCAGGTTCACACTGAGCACATGTGACAGATTTAACAGAGTCTGGAGACGCGATCTGCTGCCTGCAACATCCTCCAGCGTGGCTGGTTTGACAGTGGGTCAGTGATGGTGTGGGGTGGCATTTCTTTGGAGGGCCGCACAACCCTCCATGTGCTCTCCAGAGGTAGCCTGACTGCCATTAGGTACCGAGATGAGATCCTCAGACCCCTTGTGAGACCATATGCTGGTGCGGTTGGCCCTGGGCTCCTCCTAATGCAGGACAATGCCAGACCTCATGTGGCTGGAGTGTGTCAGCAGTTCCTGCAAGATGAAGGCATTGAAGCTATGGACTGGCCGCCCGTTCCCCAGACCTGAATCCGATTGAGCCCATCTGGGACATCATGTCTCGCTCCATCCGCCAACGTCACGTTGCACCACAGACAGTCCAGGAGTTGGCGGATGCTTTAGTCCAGGTCTGGGAGGAGATCCCACAGGAGACCATCCACAACCTCATCAGGAGCATGCCCAGGCGTTGTAGGGAGGTCATACAGGCACGTGGAGGCCACACACAATACTGAGCCTCATTTTGACTTGTTTTAAGGACATTACATCAAAGTTGGATCAGCCTGTAGTGTGTTTCTCCACTTTAATTTTGGGGGTGACTCCAAATCCAGGCCTTCATTGGTTAATAAATGTGATTTCCATTGATGATTTTTGTGTGATTTTGTTGTCAGCACATTCAACTTTGTAGAGAACAAAGTATTCAATGAGAAGATTTCATTCATTCAGATCTAGGATAAGTTATTTCAGTGTTCCCGTTATTTTTTTGAGCAGTGTATGTCAGCTGGACAACTGCTTGACATGAACAGGGATGCTTGCTCTGCTGATCTTTCATGTGTTCACTATGAGAGAACCACTGACCGACATCTCTAGTGGCCGGAGAAGAAATGGATCTGCAGTCCAAAATTGGACATGCTGGATCCTTATCTCCTCGATATAGAAAAATGTAACTACAATAATACTGCCCCCTATGTATAAGAATATAACTACTATAATACTGCCCCCTATGTATAAGAATATAACTACTATAATACTGCCCCCTATGTATAAGAATATAACTACTATAATTCTGTCCCCTACAATGGATCAGTTCATGTAAAGAGCATGCCTACAACTGTGAATGTTTATTTTCATTGTAAAGCAAACAACAAATAGGACACAATAACAAAACTTCAGTGTGCATAACTATTCACCCCTCTAAAGTCAGTACTTTGTGGAGCTTCCTTCTGCGGCAATTACAGCTGCAAATCGCTTTGAATACCTCTATGAGCTTTCCACATCTTGTCACTGGGATTTTTGCCCATTTGTCAAGGCAAAACTGCTCCAGCTCCTTCAGGTTAAATGGTTTCCTCTGGTGAACAGCAGTCTTCACGTCTGACCACAGATTCTCCATTGGATTAAGGTCTGGGCTGTGACTCGGCCGCCCCAGAACATTTACATGTTTCCCCTTACACCACTCGAGTGTTGCTTTAGCATTTTGCTTTGGGTCATTGTCTTGTTGGAAGTTGAACCTCAGTCCCAGTCTCAAATCACTGACAGACTGAAACAGGTTTTGCTCAAGAATATCCCTGTATTTTGCACCATCCACCTTCCTCTTAACTCAGACCATTTTCCCTGTCCCTTCTGCCAAAAAACATCCCCCCCAGAATGATGCTGCCACCACCATCTTTCACTGTGGGGATGGTGTTCTTGGGGTGATGAGCTGTGTTGGTTTGGCACCAGACATAGCGTTGACTTTGGTGGCCAAAAAGTAAAATTTTGGTCTCATCTGACCACAGCACCTTCCTCCATACATTTCGGGAGTCTCCCACATGTCTTTTGGCAAACGCAAAGCGAGACTTAGAATTTTTTGTGTGTAAGTCTTTTTTCTGCCCACTCTCTCATAAAGGCCACCTCTATGGAGTTTACGGCTTATTGTGGTCGTATGGTCAGATACTTCAGTCTCTGCTTGGAAACTCTGCAGCTCCTTCAGGGTTACCTTTGGTCTCTGTGCTGCCTCTCTGATTAATGCCCTCCTTGCATTTGTTGTTGTACCATCTTCTTTCCATATGGTGATAATGGATTTGATGGTGCTCCGTGGGATCATGAGAGAATGGGATAATTTTTTTATAACCCAACGCTGAGTTGTACTTTTCAACAACTTTGTCCCCGACTTGTTTGGAGATCTCCTTGGTCTTCATGCTGTTGTTTGGAGATCTCCTTGGTCTTCATGCTGTTGTTTGGAGATCTCCTTGGTCTTCATGCTGTTGTTTGGAGATCTCCTTGGTCTTCATGCTGTTGTTTGGAGATCTCCTTGGTCTTCATGGTGTTGTTTGGAGATCTCCTTGGTCTTCATGGTGTTGTTTGGAGATCTCCTTGGTCTTCATGGTGTTGTTTGGAGATCTCCTTGGTCTTCATGGTGTTGTTTGGAGATCTCCTTGGTCTTCATGGTGTTGTTTGGAGATCTCCTTGGTCTTCATGGTGTTTGGTTAGTGGTGCCTCTTGTTAATGGTGTTGCAGCCTCTGTGGCCTTTCAGAAAAGGTAAAGTGTGTATACTGACAGACATGTGACAGTGACATTAGATTGCACACAGGGGGGTGTCCTGTTGCTAAGCATGTGACTTATGAAGGGAATTGCTTGCAACAGAAATGTTTAGTCATAGCAAAAGGGGTGAATACATGTGCACATGCCGATTTTTAGTTATTGGATCCCATAAATGTAATTTATGCCTATATTTTTCCCACTTCAGCAACTTGGACTATTTAGTGCTGATGCACCACGCACAAATCGGGTTACAAAAATATTTACACAGAGGTTGTAATTGGGGATGAGCGGACCCGTGGATGTTGGTGTTTGACCGCTCTCTCTCTGTATTGATGTAGAGCAGCCTAATGACTCACCCCAGAGGATCCTTTCAGTCAAGTCCCTTTGTAAAGAAATAAAAATTAGTACTAAATATAAAGGCTGATATCTCTGCTACCACATGGTGGATTTAAAAATAAAAAAAATATTACCCAGAGGAGCTGTGAGAATAAAACGAGCAATAACTGGTCACTTTAGACCTGGGAACAAGTCCTCTTTAAAAGGGTTTTTTGCCCTTTCATTCTTTGTAAAAATTTGTGTTTGCTGTGAAAAAAATATCAGCTGGTAGTTGCCCTCCCCGGGTCCAGCGCTGTCTCTCTGCCACAGCAGTGAGGTCACATCTACAGCAGTGCAGGCATTTAGTGAGCTCAGGGGCTCACGGGGTCCACATCGGCAGAGCCGCTGAGCTTGGTGATTGGCTGCAGCGTAGTAGATGGGAAGCTGCAACTGTAGCCAATTCATATATATTGGAGCAGCGGTTATTTTGTTATCTTTAACATGGCAAAATGTCGAAAGGGAACACCTCCATTAATGGAGATGACCTGATTGGTGGGAGCTGACTCTCAGTACTTTTTCTGATTGACCGGATTTGTACTTCTTAACAGCTTCATTCCTGACTTGTTTGGAGATCTCCTTGGTCTTCATGGTGTTGTTTGAAGATCTCCTCATTCTTCAAGGTGTTGTTTGGAGATCTCCTCGGTCTTCATGGTGTTGTTTGGAGATCTCCTCGGTCTTCATGGTGTTGTTTGGAGATCTCCTCGGTCTTCATGGTGTTGTTTGGTTAGTGGTGCCTCTTGCTTAATGGTGTTGCAGCCATTAACTAACTTTTCAGAAAAGGTAAAGTGCATATGTTGATAATGTGACACTTGAAAGGGCTGCAGCCCACCAAAAGTGGCCGAGCTCCGTACATTGTGCGGTGGACATGGATGGTGTTGGAAGCGGTCTACTATTCACTTGTATGAAAGAGATCACCAGCCACAGCTGCTACACAATGTATGGAGCTGTGCCAATTCTGATGACGCCTTCGATTGGCGGATCAGTGGAGGTGCCAGGAGTTGAACATTCTCTGATTTGATATTGAGGACCGATATCCTGGATACATCGTCAATATTAAAGTCCCAGAAGCAACTTTAAAAGTAATTTTAATTTCAAGTCACGATCTTGTGAATCAACTTGGAGATTAAGCCAGATTCCTCCTTTTTGTTACGGGACTTTATTCCATCCTTCTCTTCAGCTTCCAGGTCGAGCTCCTCTCGACGTTCAGTAGAATCTGAAGTCTTGGTTTCAATTAGGCTGTGAGTGAAGTGCGGCAGACGGCGGTGTACCGGGGCGGGGAGGCTCTTTGTGTAGAACATAAAATCAGATTCTAAAATTTCATGTTAAGTGCAGCGACTTTGCATAATGAATAGAGCCGTCATCGATCATCCTGACATTTACAAGACATGGCTCAAAGGCTACCTTATTAGTTTTCTCCTCTCAATTTTTGATTTATGCTCATTATGGTATCGGTAATGCCCGGGATGGAAGATTACACTTTCTCTAATACATCTGGATATAGAACTGAAGTATTAAGTGGACGCCTGAAATTTTCTCAAAAAACAGATTACGACCGGAGGTCTGTGCCCATAAGAACATCCAAAACTTGACGTAGTGTAAGACCTAAAACCTTGGAGGAAGCAACCACCACCTCCTTAGGGGCAATATTAGATCAGTGGGGATCTAATACGCGGCACCTGCATCGATCAGATCTAACTTGTGAACAGCACCATACAGTGGAGTGACCATTCCTAGATAAAGCCAAGAGTGTTATTGGTGCTCGTGATGGACCAAGAAAGTCAAATAGGATCACTGATGGTCAGCCACTATGTATGATCAATGGAATTTTAGAGAATTGTTGGTGGAGTAGTGTAGGGAGGTCCACAAGGGCTCAACATGTTGCCCGCACATTTAAATGATCGGTGTCGGCAGTCACCGCTTCTTCTTAGAGCAGGAGATCCCCATTGTGTGACTGAGAAGCCACATGTGTCTCGCGGGCTCCTCCTGTAGCTCACGTCTGTCTGCTCAGGTGAGTGCCTCTCTCAATCCCGACCAAGCGAATTTCCATTTTTGTTTTTTCTTCACCTTATTTCAAGAGCCATAATTTTCTTATTTTTCGGTCCATAAAGCCATATGAGGGCTTGTTTCTTGCGGGACGAGTTATTCTTTTGATGACACCAGACATTTTAGCATGTGATGTACTAGAAAGCAGGAAAAGGAAACTGCGAATTTGCAGTTCCACAATAGTTTTTATAACAGTTTTTGTTGTTTTTATTTACCACGTTCAGTATGCGGAAAAAATAATCAGGTGATCTGATTCTCCAGATCCGTATGATTAAGCAGATACCAAACATGTTCATTTTATGCAAGTGATGAAAAAAATCAGAAATTTGTAAAAAAAAAAAAATATATATATATATATATTTATTTATTTTTTTTCCCAAGACCCGTAATGTTTTCAATGTTTAGTCAAAGGGGCTGGGTGATGGCTCATTTTTTGCACCCTGAGCTGACATTTTTATGGAAACCTTTTTGGGGTAGATACGATGTTTTGATTGCATTGTTTTGCATTGCTGCGGCATCTGAAAAAATGTAATTTAGATTTTTTTTTTCTGATTACACCCATTATCTTTTTCTATAGAAAGGACTTTTATGAACACAGCTATGCCAAATATGTGTATTTTTTTTATCTCTTTATTTTTAATAGCGGCAAGGGTGGATGATTGGAAGTTTTATTTATTTATTTTTAACTTTTTTCATATTTTTCTAAACATTTTCTTTCACTTTCTACTGACTTTAATAGTTCCCTTAGGGGACTTGAACCTGCAATCATTCAATGCATTCAAGGTCTCCTATGAATGCTGGCAACAAACTGGCTTTCGCAAGATAATTGTAATGACGGCACAGGGGTCTTCAGCAGACCCCCAGCTGCCATGGCAAACAATCACCGCCCTGTGATCGCATCATGGGTGCATCACACTGCATAGACCTATACACAGATTTAATGAAGAAGAAAACCTTCATGGGCCGGCTTATTTAAGGGGGTTCTCATGGAATTACTACTTTATAATGGGGCCCTGGGGTGATTATTACTTTATATGAAGACACTTGGTATTATTTTATAAAGGGGCACTAAGGGCACAAATACTTTATAAGGGGGTCTTCGGCCATTATTACTTTATAAGATGGCACTTGGGGCAATAATACTTTATAAAGGGGCTCTTAAAGTGTTATTACTTTACAAGATGATTCTTGGGGAATTCTAACTTTGACACAGGCACCCAGGGGGCTCCTACGATTTCTCTTGTGGCTCGTGACCACCTTTCAGAGCTGGATGCGACTCTCACTGTAAGAAGTTGTGTACCCCTGTTTTAGAGCATTGCAGCGAGTTCTTTGCCCGGTGCTGCTATATGGAGCTCAGCAGTAGAGATGAGATTTTCATCAGCTGTTGCGCTCTGCATAGGCAGTGACCGAGGTGAGCTTTGTCATCTTTGTTGCTGCCTATGCAGAGCGCACAAGTTGACTGCAAACGTATCTCGAATGCTGCGCTCTAAGTAGGGAAGGGAAAGGGACTCAGGCGTTAGGGGAGCGCAAGATACTTGCCTAGCCCCGCATGCTGACACACGGTATGTCACTGTATACACCATCTTTGCTCCTCGGGGGCAGGTCTTCATGAGTAAGTCAGGATGGAGGGAGGATACAAAGGGGTACAACAATCAGGCCAACAATTACACATTGTGGTAGTCCTAAGGTTTAGCTTTAATTTAAGGGGAGGAGGGCGAGATTATATTTGTTTATGGGCTTTTCTAGGAAGGAGTTAGTGATGGCAAGTGTCGACATGAACTGGTGTTTTCGGAGGGCCTTATGTAGGTGACTAAGATTGGAGATTTTAGCATAAAAAAATGGACAAGATGTTGGTTCTTCCAGTAATTAAAGGTTTTGCATTTTCCTTGCCCCAATTAGATTCAGGCCTGGATTTCCCAGAATAACTTGCTGACTGTGGTAGAACAAGAACCAGAGGCGCCACTAGGGGTTTGGTTCAGGGGGGGCCAAACTTCTGAGTGGGCCCCTAACAAGGTTACCCGGATTACAACTATGGTGGCGCACCCTAATAGTGGATGTAGGAGAATCTCAGCAGTGCTGTTACTAAAATAAATCTCTAGCTACCAGCGCTGCAGAACATATAAGAGATTACAGTGCAGTTATAGATGGTGACTTACAGCTGACGTTCTTTTTGATGGAGTCGTTCACTTTTCCGGTCTTTTCCTTCTGGCCCAGACCGACACGACAACGTCTCCATCCAGGACTCGTCTGCAGAGATTACAGCACAGACATTTGACTCCTTACATTTCAGGCCCCGTCCCCATCTATTCCCAACCTGCACAAACCCCTCATCCTGCTGATACCCCAATACTGAGCCGCTGCTGCCGTATGTGTCCCCATTACTGTACCTGCTGAGTGCCCTCTAGATGGTAAAACAAACCTCTAGAATATAGTAATGCCCTATGCAAGTGCCCTAGAAAACAGTGCCCACATTGTGCCCCCTAGAAAGCCCCTCTGACCGTCACAATAACCTGAGTTCCCCTATAACGATAAGTGCCCACTTAACATTTAATAATGTCCTGAGTCTCCCCCCATGTACAGCTCCCCTATACACAGTATGAAGCTCTCATATACACAGTATAATGCCCCCTCACTGTATACTGACCCCTTAGTAGCCCCCAAACTGTTTGATGGCCCCCACACTGTACAAACACCCCACATTAACCCTCTCACTGTATGATGGCGCTCACAGTAGCCCTCACACTGTTTCATGACCCCCCACACTCTATGGCTGTGGCACCCTGCTACCACAGGTACCACAGGACCCAAAAAGGTGCATGGATGGACTTCTCCACAAGAGGCTCTCACTACAAACAGACACCTCCACCCTTCCACATCCTACCACCAGAGGGAGCCCTGTTAGGGATATATAAACTGGGGGTGGAGTCAGTCGGTTAGTCAGTCAGAGAGTGTTCTGACACAGAGCAGTGAAGACACAGTACATCTGCTGCTGTACTGAGGGCCCCGAGTGTGGCCAAGGCTAGGAGAGAGGAGAGAGGAGTTAAGGGGGCAGAGGAACGTCTGAAGCTCACCCAATAACACAAACTGGACACCGGGTCCGCGCCTACAGGGTTCTCTACACCCAGTAGGGACAACCGGCATACCAGGAGGCTTCCAGACCCCTGGTCATCCTGAAGTTACCATCAATTACAGGACTAGGAACCACAAAGGCCCCGGCATCCAGGGATAGTGGTTGCCAGAGAAAAGTCCTACTACCAAGTAGTCATGTGAGAGAGCAAAACAACATAGAAGTTAGGCCAAATTCCAGGCTGGCCAGAAGCTTAGAGAAAGGAAGACACGGACCACGAGGCCTTATACCTGCTCACTAGGGAGTGTCCTGAAGTGCACCCATCCTACTGAGTACCATGGACCGTACCTGACATCCGCACCAGTAAAGGTATTGAAGCGAATCCCCTGTGTGCGTGTCCGTCATTCCCCCTGACCCGACCGGGCCACCTCTCACCTGCATCCCTTCTATCAACCCTGCCCTGGGGCCTGCTCCGCCTGTGGGGAGCAGAAACATCCCACCTGCCATCCCATCACCCCTGGAGGTCTGCAGCAGCGCCTGGAACCACAGGTGGTGTCACGAGACAAACTGTTAACAAAAACCCCCTTTTAAAGAGTGATCCCAGAGGACGGGCCCGGGAGCCGACTGCCGTGACATCCTACAAAGAAGGTAAAGGCCCGGGTACAGAGTTTCCCCCATATCCCCCTGGGCTAGTCATGGCCATAACACAATTTTAAAAGAAAAAAATCATGTACTCGCCTTACCCCAGCGAGTCGAGTAGCTGATCCCGGGCAGATGAACGCGGTGACATCATCAAGCCACATTCATACTCCGAAACAGTTAAAAGTAGCATAGCTCCAGGTGGGTCCCTCAGAGCGCAGGGCCCAGAGCGACGGCACCCTCTGCCCCCCCCCCCCTCACCGGTAGCTACGCTACTGACAAACAAGTTCAAATTGGCCCCAAGCCCTACCTGCACATAAACCAATTTAGAAAAGGAAAGCAAGATGTAACTCAGGATCAGTAATGTAATGTATGTACACAGTGACTGCACCAGCTGAATAGCGAGTGCAGCTCTGGAGTATAATACAGGATGTAGCTCAGGATCAGTACAGGATCAGTAATGTAATGTATGTACACAGTGACTGCACCAGCAGAATAGTGAGTGCAGCTCTGGAGTATAATACAGGATGTAACTCAGGATCAGTACAGGATCAGTAATGTAATGTACGTACACAGTGACTGCACCAGCAGAATAGTGAGTGCAGCTCTGGAGTATAATACAGGATGTAACTCAGGATCAGTACAGGATCAGTAATGTAATGTATGTGTGTCACCCCAGGCCTGGATGCCACAAATAATAAAGGCTGTGTCTGAGAGCAGGAGGGAGGTTCCCTGGTTAGGGACAATTAGCATGCAGCACCTCCTGTCCCAGGTCAGTAGGGGGAGCAGGCTGCCCTATAAAAGCTGGAACTGGGGGCAGGGTTAGAGAGACCAGAACCCACTTCTGAAGTGACCAGAAGGGTTCCTTAGAGTAAGGGTCAGCAGCAGGCTGAGGAGGTCGTGAGGCAGTGGAGGAACTGCTAGCCAGGGACGTACGGCGCTGAGAGCCTGTCCTGGCAGAAAGGGAGAACCATCTAACTGGACATTGGGGTCCGAGGCTGTAAAGACTAAGTCCAGCAGCAAAGAACCAATCCGCGAGGGATTTCATGTCCCTTGGCCTAAGAAGCCCGGAGGCTCTGCCACAACAAAAGGGACCAGCAAAGCCAAGAGAGGCCAAAGGTAAAAGGAGCCCAAGTTGCAAGCCATACGGGTGAGAATACACGGCACGCTCAGGGACGTGGGCTATTACACCACTAAGAGGGGAATAGTCAGAAAGAGCATAGAGAGCACGGTAGGCCTACACCCTCACCCTGACCAGAAAGGCTTCCCGAGCGTTCTCAGACATCCAGGCCCCCTTCTAGCCGGTACTGTTGTTGGGTCATTACCATCTGTTATAATAAAGACCCTGAACTGTTTAGGCGGACTCTGCATTCTGACTATCGCGGCCGGAACCATCACCCCCAACATCCACCTACCCTGCCATGGGGATACACTCCTCCCGTGGGGAGTTATACCATTCCTGTGCTGCTCACCAACACCAGCCCCAGCGGTCTGTCCTGCAGCGGTGGTTATCCCTGACCGCAATCCACGGGTGGCATAGTCGGACTTTCACATGAATATATTATATATATATATATATATATATATATAAAGGCCTGACACCCTGAGCACGGGACCGGGTTGCCACTACTACCCCCCATCAGCACCGCGCAACCCAGAGACCCGGTCTCGAGTACCACACGGCCCAAGCGGTGAGTCATATGTACACAGTGACTGCACAAGCAGAATAGTGAGTGCAGCTCTGGAGTATAATACAAGATGCAACTCAGAACCAGTGCAGGATCAGTATTGTAATCAGGCCTGGCGACAGCAACTGGCACACCCGGGCAAGTGCCGGGGCCCTGAGATCTTTCCACCGCGCTCTCTCCTGAGCCATCACAGCGCAGAGCGGGAACACGACAGTGACGCTGGAGTCCTCACCTGCTGCTGCTGCTCCGGAGTGAGGCATTTGTTTTTTTTATATATGGAGGCATGGGGCATTATAAGGGGGGGGGGGTGACATCCTGCATGGGGCATTATATGAGGGGAGAGGCGACATCCTGCATGGGGCATTATATGGGGGGGAAGTGACATCCTGCATGGGGCATTATATGGGGGGGGAAGTGACATCCTGCATGGGGCATTATATGGGGGGGAAGTGACATCCTGCATGGGGCATTATATGGGGGGGAAGTGACATCCTGCATGGGGCATTATATTGGGGGAAGTGACATTCTGCATGGGGCATTATATGGGGGGAAGTGACATCCTGCATGGGGCATTTTAGGGGGGGGAAGTGACATCCTGCATGGGGGGCATTATAGGGGGGGAGTGACATCCTGCATGGGGCATTATATGGGGGGAAGTGACATTCTGCATGGGGCATTATATGGGGGGGGGGGAAGTGATATTCTGCATGGGGCATTATATGGGTGGGGGGGGTGACATCCTGCATGGGGCATTATATGAGGAAGTGACATCCCGCATGGGGCATTATATGAGGAAGTGACATCCCGCATTGGGCATTATATGAGGAAGTGACATCCTGCATGGGGCATAATATGGGGGGGTGACATCCTGCAATGAGGCATTATATTGGGGGGAAAGTGACATCCTGCATGGGGCATTATATGAGGGGGGGAGTGACACCCTGCATGGGGCATTATGTGGGGGCACAGCCTGCATGGGGCATTAGGTGGGGGCCAGTATCCTGTATGGAGCATTATATGGGGGCCAGTGTCCTGTATGGAGCATTATATGGGGTCCAGTATCCTGTATGGAGCGTTATATGGGGGCCAGTATCCTGTATGGAGCATTAAATGGGGGCCAGTATCCTGTGTGGAGCGTTATATGGGGTCCAGTATCCTGTATGGAGCGTTAAATGGGGGCCAGTATCCTGTATGGAGCATTATATGGGGGCCAGTATCCTGAATAGAGCGTTATATGGGGACCAGTATTCTGCATGGAGAGTTATATGGAGTCCATTATTCTGTATGGAGCAATATATGGGGCCCATAATACTGTATGGAGGACTATGTGGTGCCCATAATACTGTATGGAGGACTATACTGTCCGGTCTGCACTGTGCGCTGTGAGGATTCGCCGGTTTCTGAGCTTTTGTAGAATTTACAATAGATATCGCTCATGTATTGTAAGAAGTGAAATCTTCGGCATTGTACTATATATATATATACTAGCTATTGAACCCGTTCTACCCCCGTATGGCGAGCATTTTTATTGGTATATGGTCTCCCATGCTGGTATGTGCTGCCCCCACCATCCTACCCTGGTAAGCATGGCGCTCCTCACCCCCAATCCTGGTATGCTTGGCGCCCCTCACCCCCAATCCTTCTATGCTTGGCGCCCCTCACCCCCAATCCTGCTATGCATGGCGCCCCTCATCCCCAATTCAGGTATGCATGGCACCCCTCACCCCCAATCCTGGTATGTATGGCACCCAATCCCTCATTCTGGTTTGCATGGCTCCCTCATCCCCATTGCTAGTATGCATGGCACCACTCAATCCTGGTATGCGTGGTCTCCCCCCCCCCCCCCCCCTAACCTCACAATCCTGGTATGCGTGGTCCCCCTCTTACCCCCCAATCCTGGTATTTGTGGCACCCCTCATCCCTATCACACTGCACACATACAAAAAAATAAACACTGAGGCTATGTGCCCACGATGCAGAAATGAAGCAGAAAATTTCTGCAGCATTTCTGCATCTCCCTGGCAGAAAAAAACGCATGCAGATTATGCATGCGTTTTTCCTGCAGAATACATGCGGATCCACATGCGGGTTCACATGCGTTTCCGCATGCAGATTGACAAGCGCTTTCCAGGCGATAGCATCACTTGGAAAGTGCTTGACAACTCGGTCACACTGTATAAATCCATGCAAACGACATGGATTTATATAGTGTGAACCGTAAAAATTAAAACAAATAAAGCTATACTCACCCCCGATGCTCCGGCGTGGCTGCAGCGCTCGTTACTGTCTGGTTCCTGGCTGCCGGCATCTCGCGAGACAGAGCGGTGAAGGGCCTGCGGTCACATGACTGTGACGTCACCACAGGTCCTCAAGCGATGCCGGCATTCAGAGAGAAGACGCCGGACAGGTGAGTATAAACTTTATTTGTTATTTTATTCTTTTTTTTACAGGTAGAATGGTACCCAGGTCTGGAGGAGAGTCTCCTCTCCTCCAGAACTGGGTACCATCCGCACATAGAGACGCATAGAAGCCGCTTGTACAAATGTAGAGTCGCGGTTTCTATGCGTCTTAATGCAAGTCAATGGCGGGAGTTCCGCTGCGCTTCCGCAAAATTAAATGACATGCTGCGGATTTTTGTACGCAGCATAAACGCTGCCGAAAAATCCGCAGCATGTGCATAGAACATGCGGAATCCCCTTGGGGACCATGGGGGGCGGATTACCTAGCGTTTCACAAGCGTTTCCGCTGTGGAAATTCCGCAGCATAAACGCTTGAAAAACGCTACATAGCCTTATACTCACCTTTCTTATAGAAATATGAAGAAATCTGGCACCAAAGCAATATGTTCCAAAGCTTTATTCCAAAAAGTTCTTAGGTATAAAAACACAGGCCAACATTTTTTGGAGGTGGAGGGCTTAATCCAGCAAGGTCCCAGGACACTGGTTTACGCGTTTCAGGGCTATATGTTCCCCTTAATCATAACCTAGCTGTATGGCTGTGGCATGGGGATTTTAAACTAGCCGGACAAACATGTCCCGCCTCCCTTGTCACATGACTTACAAAACCTCTGTATCAAACACATTTTAAAATGACAATACAAAACACATATACAAGTTTAAAAACAAATTACAATATTGTAACAAGGTGCTATACCCACCCTTCTTCCCCGTGCTCCAGCGCTGCTGTGTCCTGTTCTGCCAGAAGCCGGGGGAGGAGAGTGGCGCCAAAGTACGCATGTGCCCATACCGCGCTGTCCGGCACCATTTTGCTGAAGACACATCGCAAATGTGTCTTCAGTAAAATGGCGCCTTATAGCGCTATGCCCATGCGCCGATTCCAACGCCTTCACTCCTGCCCCGGTCTCCGGCGAGAAGAGAGGCGCCGCGGCAACGCTCCTCCCGGTCAGGTAAGTATCTAAGTATGGTACCGGAGATCATGGTATGCGTTCAGTGTCTACACATACTGCGATCTCCGGCGCCATACACTCCTCGTACCTGTAACGGCTCCATCCGTTCTTCTGTCTGGAGCCAGACTGCTCGTCGTGCATGCGCAGTGTATAGAGGCTTCAGACAGAGGGACGCTCGGCCGGTTATATTATAGATCTATATTTCTCTGCAGTATCTGTGCATCATGAATCGTGGTATGTGTTAAAGGGGCCACTGAGACGGTTTCGCTCCGGGGCCCAGAAAAACCTGGAGCCGGCCCTGCATTTAATGTATGTACACAGTGACTGCACCAGCAGAATAGTGAGTGCAGCTCTGGAGTATAATACAGGATGTAACTCAGGATCAGTACAGGATCAGTAATGTAATGTATGTACACAGCGACTTCACCAGCAGAATAGTGAGTGCAGCTCTGGAGTATAATACAGGATGTAACTCAGGATCAGTACAGGATCAGTAATGTAATGTATGTACACAGCGACTTCACCAGCAGAATAGTGAGTGCAGCTCTGGAGTATAATACAGGATGTAACTCAGGATCAGTACAGGATCAGTAATGTAATGTATGTACACAGTGACTGCACCAGCAGAATAGTGAGTGCAGCTCTGGAGTATATATTTAAATTGATTCCCCTGAACACTCCCGTCCATATTTAACTGATCCCTCTGACCACATTAAATTGACCCCCCCGTCCTCATTTAATTGATCCCCGACCACCCCCCGTCCATATTAAAGTGATCCCCCTGACCACATTTAAATGATTGACCCCCCCAGCCCATAATTGATTGATCCCCCTTGTCCTATTTAATAGATTCCCCTTGTCCACTTTTACTCATCCCCAGTCCCTATCTATTTGCCTTATCCCCCACCATATTTAATTAACCCCTGTCCATAATTAATTGATTGATTCCTCAGACCACAATTAATTATTTCCCCAGTCCATATTTATTGATATTGATACTTATTGATCCCCAGTCCTTAGTTAATTGACCCACCGTCCATACCTATTTATTTCCTTTACCCCCCATCCTATTTAATTAAACCCCCTGTCCATAATTAATTGATTGATTTCCTAGTCCACAATTAATTATTTCCCCAGTTCATACTTATTGATCCCAGTCCATAGTTAATTGACACACCGTCCATACTTAATTAATCCACCTGACCCACTCAGCTGATCCCCCGTCCATACTTAATTGATACTTAATTGATCCCCCGTCCATACTTAACTGATCCCGCGCCGATATCTAATCGATACACTTGCACATCCCTATTTGATCCCCGTCCATACACCTATATATAAATAATTGTGTTTTGTACTTGTACATATATACTGACTGTATCCCCATATTTAGAATGACGTCCATGTTGGCCGAAGCCGTGCAGTGTACATCTTGCGCAATGTATGCATTCCCTGAGCTACCGCTCAGGGATCCATACTGCTGCGAGAGATGTGAGCATATCGTGCACTTGGAAGCCCAAATCCTGGATCTAAGTGCTCAGATAGCGGTACTGAGGAGCATCGACAACATGGAACGGAGTTTGCTGCTCACCGAGCAGACACTCAATGGGTCAACACTGGGGGTGGAGCTTAGTGGGGAAGCGCAGGCTGAACAGGCAGGGAGCTGGGTAACAGTTAGAAGGGATAGAGGGAAGAAGTATAGGAAGGCTGGTTCAGAACCGGCATTATTGGAGCACGACAGATCCTCTGACCGCCGGGGGAGTGTATGCTCCAGTAATGAGGGGGAGGGGGGAAGTGTAGGGCAGGCTAGACAGGTCCTGGTAGTGGGTGACTCTATTATTAGGGGGACAGACAGGGCAATCTGTCACAAAGACCGGGATCGCCGAACGGTGTGCTGCCTCCCTGGCGCTCGAGTCCGGCACATCGCGGATCGGGTTGACAGGTTACTGGGTGGGGCTGGCGAAGACCCAGCGGTCATGGTCCACATTGGCACCAATGACAAAGTGAGTGGTAGATGGAGGGTCCTTAAAAATGATTTCAGGGATCTAGGTAGGAAGCTTAGGGCAAGGACCTCCAAGGTAGTTTTCTCAGAAATACTACCAATCCCGCGAGCCACACAGGAGCGCCAACGGGAAGTTAGGGAGGTGAATAAGTGGCTAAAGAGTTGGTGCAAGGCAGAAGGGTTTGGGTTCATGGAGAACTGGGCCGACTTCGCTGTTGGCTACAGGCTCTACCGTAGGGACGGGCTGCACCTCAATGGGGAGGGTGCAGCGGTGATGGGGAAGAAGATGGCTAATAGGTTGGAGGAGTTTTTAAACTAGAGACGGGGGGGAAACCAAGGAAATAGGTGGGATGTGAGGCAAGCAAGGGGGAAGGGGAGAAGTGAATATAATGAGGGTGGAGAGGGGGGTGGGGATAGTACAGTTAGATCGTTAGAGAAGAATAGGATGCTAAATAACCCCAAAGTTTTATCTTGCATGCTGACCAACGCAAGAAGCCTGACCAATAAGGCGGATGAGCTGCGGGCGCTTATATCGGAGGAGAGGTATGACATCGTAGGTATAACAGAGACTTGGCTTGACGATAGCTACGACTGGGCGGTAAATTTAACAGATTATAGTTTATTTAGAAGGGACCGGAAACAGGGGAAGGGCGGAGGAGTCTGCTTATATGTAAAGTCACGTCTAAAGCCCAGACTAAGGGAAGATATAGGAGAGGGAGAAGAGGGGGTCGAGTCCATGTGGGTAGAGATAGAGGGGGCAAAAATAATAATAAAATATTACTGGGGGTCTGCTATAAGCCACCCAATATAACAGAGGAGAATGAGAATCTGCTATTAGGACAAATAGACAAAGTAGCAAAACATAATGAGGTGATTGTAATGGGGGACTTCAACTACCCGGATATTGACTGGGAAACAGAAACCTGTAGATCTCAGAAAGGAAAAAGGTTCTTGACAAATATCAAGGATAATTATCTCTCCCAACTAGTGCAGGAACCAACGAGAGGGAAGGCCGTGTTGGACTTAATATTGACTAATAGGCCTGATAGAATAACTGAGGTACAGATAGGGGGGCACCTAGGTAATAGCGACCATAATATTATCAATTTCAAAATGCCCTTCAGTAGGGTTATCAATAAGGGAACAACTAAAACATTAAACTTTAGGAGGGCGAAGTTTGATCAGCTGAAAGAAAACCTTCAACTTATAGACTGGGACAAAGTTCTTAATCAATGGAATACGAATAGTAAATGGGAAACCTTCAAAAGAATTCTGAATACTCAGTGCGAGAGGTATATACCGTATGGGAATAAAAGGGCCAGAAATAAGAGGAAACCAATATGGTTGAATAAGAACGTAAAAGGGGCGTTAAATAGCAAAAAAGAGGCATTCAAGAGATTAAAACAGGAAAACAGTAAGGAGGCACTAATGTGTTACAAGGAAAAAACGAGAACCTGTAAAAAACAAATAAAAATAGCAAAGGAGGAAACAGAGAGACGTATTGCTAGGGAAAGTAGATCAAATCCCAAACTGTTCTTTACGTATATAAATAGTAAAAGGATTAAATCGAATAATATTGGACCGATAAAAAGTGAGGAAGGCAAAATCATAGAGAAAGATGAGGATAAAGCAAATCTATTAAATAAATTTTTTTCGTCAACTTTCACAAAGGAAAAAGAACTAACAGGTGAAATGAGAAGTGACAACCTTAATCCTCCACTAAGTATGACAAATCTAACCCAAGCTGGGGTACAGAAACGCCTCAGTAACATTAAAATAAACAAATCACCAGGACCTGATGGCATACACCCACGGGTACTAAGGGAACTAAGTAATGTGATAGACAGACCGTTATATCTTATATTTAAGGACTCTGTTGAGACTGGGTCTGTACCACTTGATTGGCGACAGGCGAATGTAGTGCCAATATTCAAAAAGGGAGCAAAAAGTGACGCCGGAAACTATCGGCCGGTGAGTCTGACGTCCGTTGTGGGCAAAATTTTTGAAAGCTTCATTAAAGAGGCAATTACGGAGCATCTTGATGCTAATAATCTATTAACCCCGAACCAACATGGATTCATGAGGAATCGCTCCTGCCAAACAAACCTGATTGACTTCTACGAGGAGGTTAGCTCTCGAGTAGATCAGGGGGAACCAGTGGATGTCGTGTATCTCGACTTCTCAAAAGCGTTCGATAGCGTGCCACATAATAGGTTGGTATACAAAATGAGAATGATGGGGCTGGGGGAAAATGTCTGCAAGTGGGTAGCTAACTGGCTAAAGGATAGAAGGCAGAGGGTGGTTATAAATGGAATATACTCAGATTGGGTAAGCGTCACTAGTGGGGTACCACAGGGGTCTGTACTAGGCCCAATGTTATTTAATATCTTTATTAACGACATAGTCAACGGGATAAATAGTAAAATATCAATATTTGCAGATGACACAAAGTTATGTAAAACAATTAATACAAAAGAGGACAGTGCAGACCTACAGAGGGATTTGGATAAGCTGGGTAGGTGGAGCATTAAATGGCAAATGAGGTTTAACGAGGAGAAATGTAAGGTCATACATATGGGAAGGAGAAATGGAAGTCACCAGTACTCACTGAATGGGAAATCATTGGGGAATTCAGAGATGGAGAAGGACTTGGGCATCTTGATTGATGGCAAACTAAATTGGAGTGCCCAAAGTCAGGCCGCTGCTGTAAGGGCAAACAGGGTAATGGGATGTATCAGAAGAGGTATAGCTGCAAAGGATGAGAACATTGTTCTTCCACTGTACAAAGCACTGGTCAGACCACACTTGGAATACTGTGCTCAGTTATGGGCCCCAATATATAGAAAGGATATAAATGAGCTTGAAAAGGTGCAAAGGAGGGCAACAAAATTAATAAAGGGAATGGAGGGACTGCAATACCCAGAGAGGTTGGCAAAACTAGGACTATTCAGCCTGGAAAAGAGAAGGTTGAGGGGGGACATAATAAATGTGTACAAATATGTTAGGGGACAGTATAGAGACCTTGCCCGGGATTTGTTCAAAAGGAGGGATATTACGGTAACAAGAGGGCATTCACTAAGACTGGAAGAGAAAAGGTTTCAGCACCAGCATAGGAAGGGGTTCTTTACGGTAAGAGCAGTGAGAATATGGAATTCACTGAGTGAGGAGATGGTAATGTCGGATTCACTACACCAGTTCAAGCGGTGACTGGATGCATTTCTAGATACCAGGCAGATTTCTGCATATACTTAAAAATAAAATAAAATAGTAGGTTGATACAGGGATTTATTCTGACTGCTGGTTTCAGAGTCGGGAGGGAATTTTTCCTCAGGTGAAGATTGGCCAAATCATTTGGGGTTTTTGCCCTCCTCTGGATCAACTTTAGCAATTACAGAACTAACAGGTCGAACTTGATGGACGCAAGTCTTTATTCGGCTTTACAAACTATGTTACTATGTATAATACAGGATGTAACTCAGGATCAGTAATGTAATGTATGTACACAGTGACTGCACCAGCAGAATAGTGAGTGCAGCTCTGGAGTATAATACAGGATGTAAGTCAGGATCAGTAATGTAATGTATGTACACAGTGACTGCACCAGCAGAATAGTGAGTGCAGCTCTGGAGTATAATACAGGATGTAACTCAGGATCAGTAATGTAATGTATGTACACAGTGACTGCACCAGCAGAATAGTGAGTGCAGCTCTGGAGTATAATACAGGATGTAAGTCAGGATCAGTAATGTAATGTATGTACACAGTGACTGCACCAGCAGAATAGTGAGTGCAGCTCTGGAGTATAATACAGGATGTAACTCAGGATCAGTAATGTAATGTATGTACACAGTGACTGCACCAGCAGAATAGTGAGTGCAGCTCTGGAGTATAATACAGGAGGTAACTCAGGATCAGTAATGTAATGTATGTACATAGTGACTGCACCAGCAGAATAGTGAGTGCAGCTCTGGAGTATAATACAGGATCTAACTCAGGATCAGTAATGTAATGTATGTACACAGTGACTGCACCAGCAGAATAGTGAGTGCAGCTCTGGAGTATAATACAGAATGTAACTCAGGATCAGTAATGTAATGTATGTACACAGTGACTGCACCAGCAGAATAGTGAGTGCAGCTCTGGAGTATAATACAGGATGTAACTCAGGATCAGTAATGTAATGTATGTACACAGTGACTGCACCAGCAGAATAGTGAGTGCAGCTCTGGAGTATAATACAGGAGGTAACTCAGGATCAGTAATGTAATGTATGTACATAGTGACTGCACCAGCAGAATAGTGAGTGCAGCTCTGGAGTATAATACAGGATGTAACTCAGGATCAGTAATGTAATGTATGTACACAGTGACTGCACCAGCAGAATAGTGAGTACAGCTCTGGAGTATAATACAGGATGTAACTCAGGATCAGTAATGTAATGTATGTCCATAGTGACTGCACCAGCAGAATAGTGAGTGCAGCTCTGGAGTATAATACAGGATGTAACTCAGGATCAGTAATGTAATGTATGTACACAGTGACTGCACCAGCAGAATAGTGAGTGCAGCTCTGGAGTATAATACAGGATGTAACTCAGGATCAGTAATGTAATGTATGTACACAGTGACTGCACCAGCAGAATAGTGAGTGCAGCTCTGGAGTATAATACAGGAGGTAACTCAGGATCAGTAATGTAATGTATGTACATAGTGACTGCACCAGCAGAATAGTGAGTGCAGCTCTGGAGTATTATACAGGATGTAACTCAGGATCAGTAATGTAATGTATGTACACAGTGACTGCACCAGCAGAATAGTGAGTGCAGCTCTGGAGTATGATACATGAATGTAACTCAGGATCAGTACAGGATCAGTAATGTAATGTATGTACACAGTGACTGCACCAGCAGAATAGTGAGTGCAGCTCTGGAGTATAATACAGGAGGTAACTCAGGATCAGTAATGTATGTACATAGTGACTGCACCAGCAGAATAGTGAGTGCAGCTCTGGAGTATAATACAGGATGTAACTCAGGATCAGTAATGTAATGTATGTACATAGTGACTGCACCAGCAGAATAGTGAGTGCAGCTCTGGAGTATTATACAGGATGTAACTCAGGATCAGTACAGGATCAGTAATGTAATGTATGTACACAGTGACTGCACCAGCAGAATAGTGAGTGCAGCTCTGGAGTATAATACAGGATGTAACTCAGGATCAGTAATGTAATGTATGTACACAGTGACTGCACCAGCAGAATAGTGAGTGCAGCTCTGGAGTATAATACAGGATGTAACTCAGGATCAGTAATGTAATGTATGTCCATAGTGACTGCACCAGCAGAATAGTGAGTGCAGCTCTGGAGTATAATACAGGAGGTAACTCAGGATCAGTAATGTAATGTATGTACATAGTGACTGCACCAGCAGAATAGTGAGTGCAGCTCTGGAGTATAATACAGGATGTAACTCAGGATCAGTAATGTAATGTATGTACACAGTGACTGCACCAGCAGAATAGTGAGTACAGCTCTGGAGTATAATACAGGATGTAACTCAGGATCAGTAATGTAATGTATGTCCATAGTGACTGCACCAGCAGAATAGTGAGTGCAGCTCTGGAGTATAATACAGGATGTAACTCAGGATCAGTAATGTAATGTATGTACACAGTGACTGCACCAGCAGAATAGTGAGTGCAGCTCTGGAGTATAATACAGGATGTAACTCAGGATCAGTAATGTAATGTATGTACACAGTGACTGCACCAGCAGAATAGTGAGTGCAGCTCTGGAGTATAATACAGGAGGTAACTCAGGATCAGTAATGTAATGTATGTACATAGTGACTGCACCAGCAGAATAGTGAGTGCAGCTCTGGAGTATAATACAGGATCTAACTCAGGATCAGTAATGTAATGTATGTACACAGTGACTGCACCAGCAGAATAGTGAGTGCAGCTCTGGAGTATAATACAGAATGTAACTCAGGATCAGTAATGTAATGTATGTACACAGTGACTGCACCAGCAGAATAGTGAGTGCAGCTCTGGAGTATAATACAGGATGTAACTCAGGATCAGTAATGTAATGTATGTACACAGTGACTGCACCAGCAGAATAGTGAGTGCAGCTCTGGAGTATAATACAGGAGGTAACTCAGGATCAGTAATGTAATGTATGTACATAGTGACTGCACCAGCAGAATAGTGAGTGCAGCTCTGGAGTATAATACAGGATGTAACTCAGGATCAGTAATGTAATGTATGTACATAGTGACTGCACCAGCAGAATAGTGAGTGCAGCTCTGGAGTATTATACAGGATGTAACTCAGGATCAGTAATGTAATGTATGTACACAGTGACTGCACCAGCAGAATAGTGAGTGCAGCTCTGGAGTATAATACAGGAGGTAACTCAGGATCAGTAATGTAATGTATGTACATAGTGACTGCACCAGCAGAATAGTGAGTGCAGCTCTGGAGTATAATACAGGATGTAACTCAGGATCAGTAATGTAATGTATGTACACAGTGACTGCACCAGCAGAATAGTGAGTGCAGCTCTGGAGTATAATACAGAATGTAACTCAGGATCAGTAATGTAATGTATGTACACAGTGACTGCACCAGCAGAATAGTGAGTGCAGCTCTGGAGTATTATACAGGATGTAACTCAGGATCAGTACAGGATCAGTAATGTAATGTATGTACACAGTGACTGCACCAGCAGAATAGTGAGTGCAGCTCTGGAGTATAATACAGGATGTAACTCAGGATCAGTAATGTAATGTATGTACACAGTGACTGCACCAGCAGAATAGTGAGTGCAGCTCTGGAGTATAATACAGGAGGTAACTCAGGATCAGTAATGTAATGTATGTACATAGTGACTGCACCAGCAGAATAGTGAGTGCAGCTCTGGAGTATAATACAGGATGTAACTCAGGATCAGTAATGTAATGTATGTACACAGTGACTGCACCAGCAGAATAGTGAGTACAGCTCTGGAGTATAATACAGGATGTAACTCAGGATCAGTAATGTAATGTATGTCCATAGTGACTGCACCAGCAGAATAGTGAGTGCAGCTCTGGAGTATAATACAGGATGTAACTCAGGATCAGTAATGTAATGTATGTACACAGTGACTGCACCAGCAGAATAGTGAGTGCAGCTCTGGAGTATAATACAGGATGTAACTCAGGATTAGTAATGTAATGTATGTACACAGTGACTGCACCAGCAGAATAGTGAGTGCAGCTCTGGAGTATAATACAGGAGGTAACTCAGGATCAGTAATGTAATGTATGTACACAGTGACTGCACCAGCAGAATAGTGAGTGCAGCTCTGGAGTATAATACAGGATGTAACTCAGGATCAGTAATGTAATGTATGTACACAGTGACTGCACCAGCAGAATAGTGAGTGCAGCTCTGGAGTATAATACAGGAGGTAACTCAGGATCAGTAATGTAATGTATGTCCATAGTGACTGCACCAGCAGAATAGTGAGTGCAGCTCTGGAGTATAATACAGGATGTAACTCAGGATCAGTAATGTAATGTATGTACATAGTGACGGCACCAGCAGAATAGTGAGTGCAGCTCTGGAGTATTATACAGGATGTAACTCAGGATCAGTACAGGATCAGTAATGTAATGTATGTACACAGTGACTGCACCAGCAGAATAGTGAGTGCAGCTCTGGAGTATAATACAGGATGTAACTCAGGATCAGTAATGTAATGTATGTACATAGTGACTGCACCAGCAGAATAGTGAGTGCAGCTCTGGAGTATTATACAGGATGTAACTCAGGATCAGTACAGGATCAGTAATGTATGTACATAGTGACTGCACCAGCAGAATAGTGAGTGCAGCTCTGGAGTATAATACAGGAGGTAACTCAGGATCAGTAATGTAATGTATGTACACAGTGACTGCACCAGCAGAATAGTGAGTGCATCTCTGGAGTATAATACAGGATGTAACTCAGGATCAGTAATGTAATGTATGTACACAGTGACTGCACCAGCAGAAGAGTGAGTGCAGCTCTGAGGGTATAATACAGGATGTAACTCAGGATCAGTAATGTAATGTATGTACACAGTGACTGCACCAGCAGAATAGTGAGTGCAGCTCTGGAGCATAATACAGGATGTAACTCAGGATCAGTAATGTAATGTATGTACACAGTGACTGCACCAGCAGAATAGTGAGTGCAGCTCTGGAGTATAATACAGGATGTAACTCAGGATCAGTAATGTAATGTATGTACACAGTGACTGCACCAGCAGAAGAGTGAGTGCAGCTCTGAGGGTATAATACAAGATGTAACTCAGGATCAGTAATGTAATATATGTACACAGTGACTGCACCAGCAGAATAGTGAGTGCAGCTCTGGAGTATAATACTGGATGTAACTCAGGATCAGTAATGTAATGTATGTACACAGTGACTGCACCAGCAGAATAGTGAGTGCAGCTCTGGAGTATAATACAGGAGGTAACTCAGGATCAGTAATGTAATGTATGTACACTGTGACTGCACCAGCAGAATAGTGAGTGCAGCTCTGGAGTATAATACAGGAGGTAACTCAGGATCAGTAATGTAATGTATGTACACTGTGACTGCACCAGCAGAATAGTGAGTGCAGCTCTGGAGTATAATACAGGATGTAACTCAGGATCAGTAATGTAATGTACACAGTGACTGCACTAGCAGAATAGTGAGTGCAGCTCTGGAGTATAATACAGGATGTAACTCAGGATCAGTACAGGATCAGTAATGTAATGTATGTACACAGTGACTGCACCAGCAGAATAGTGAGTGCAGCTCTGGGGTATAATACAGGATGTAACTCAGGATCAGTAATGTATGTACACAGTGACTGCACCAGCAGAATAGTGAGTGCAGCTCTGGAGTATAATACTGGATGTAACTCAGGATCAGTACAGGATCAGTAACAGAACTTCTCCACAAACCAGACATATTTCATAAAACCTCCAACTTGCCAAAAATTGTTGTAAAAAATGAATTAAAGGAAGATTCTGCCTCTTTATTAAATTACTTTTATTCTCTCATCACTATAATATTTTTATTGTATTTTTTCGCTTTTTTGTTACAAAATAACATCTCTAAGTTTCTGTTTTTCTTTTTTTTTTTTTCCTCTTTTATACAAGACACAGAATAACCAGTAAAGGGATAACCGGTAAACACTTCTATCTACACAGTCACCATCCCATGGAGATGTTTTCCAGGAAGTTCAGACTCGTTTGTAACTGAATCCAGCTGCTAATTCGGTGGCCACATCAAACGCTCCTTATCTGCCATCAACCTCAATAAATCAGAGGGTGAGCGCTGCGCTCGCTGCTCCTGGCCTTGAAGAAACTCCACGGCTTTAATTCAGTAATTCTAGAAGTAAAGGAGGGAAATGACCGATTAAAGGCGGTGAAGGTTTTTTTCCGTGGTCGATTATTGACCACAGGATGAAGTTGTAGCATTAGGGGAAATAGAAATTGTACAAATACTGTAAAGTGAAACATGATGGGGGGGGCGAGAGCGGACCCCGGGGGTCATAGGAATAGCGAGCACCCTTATAGTCCACTACCTGCTCCTTTTAGTACTGCAGTGCTTAAAGGGGTTTGCCCACCCTATGGGGACATTTTTTTTTCTTTACTTAAAGGCAAGTATTTTGGGTTAAAAATAATTTTTACAATTGTGATTTATTAAAAATTTTGCACCGTTTGCCTTCTATAGTCTCTGTATTGTTTACTGCAGAACGAGTTAACTGAGAATCCGTCAGTGACACTCAGATAAGGGGGTTTCTAGCCCTAATTAAATGCAGCTATGTATAGAAAAAGAAAAGTTTAAAAAAATACATTTTGCTAAATGTATTTTGATATAGTCACTTAAAGGGGCGGACTCTTGCCCCATGATCAGTGCAAGTCCCAAGCGACTGGCCAGTTACCACCTGTCCAGCGGTGGTTAATAACATGTGATCTTGGTACAACCCCTTGAAGAATGGGAGGAGCTTTGTCGCTTGCTCAGTGGAGGAGAATATATGTAAGTGGAGTTGCCCTTTAAGCAGATCAGTATGATTAGTGACTACTGCAACATTTCATCGGGAAAGGCTCTGTAAGAACGGCATGCAGGTATTCCTCCTGTCAAAACGATGGACGCCATAGAGGGAAAACCCCATTAAAAGTCATCGGTGGCTGGTGGGCACCATTACAAAATCCACAAGGCAGGTGTGAACAGAGCCCAACACTATTTACTACTGTAAAACTTCCCCCATATAATGTAAACCATAAGAATCGCGCTTTAGCGTCTGTTTCCTAAGTAATATTTAAAGGGATTGTCCAGGATTAGAAGAATGTGTCTGTTTCCTTCCAAAAACAGCGCCACCCTATCCACAGGCTGTGTGTGATATTGCAGCCCAGCCTCATTCACTCCCGAATATAGAGTTTTGAAGCTGAGCTGCTATACCAGATGCAACCTGTGAACAGTTCGTGGCGCTGTTTCTTGAAGAAAGCAATCATGTTTTTTTTTTTAAATGGGTTGAATCTCAGCAAAGGGAATAAAAAAGGAGCAATTTTTTGATAGCCAAAAAAAAAGAAAAAGTTCTTGCCCCTCCCCCCCAAAAAAAATAAATAAAAAATTCAAAAACATTAAACCATCTAATATCTGGTCAGTAATATAATCCATGACCAAAAGATCGCTTCCCATCTGACTTGGTATGGGATTGATTACTGGTGATATATTAATGGGCACTGATTATGGGGGGGGATATATATTACAGGCACTGATTACGGGGGATATATTAGCAGGCACTGATTATGGGGGGATATATTAACAGACACTGATAACGGGGGATATATTAGCAGGCACTGATTATGGGGGAATATATTAGCAGGCACTGATTAAGGGGAGATAAATTGATGGGCACTGATTAAGGGGGATATATTAGTGGGCACTGATTACGGGAGATATATTAGTGGGCACTGATTGCGGGGGATATATTAGTGGGCACAGATTACAGTGGATATATTAGTGGGCACTGATAACGGGGGATATATTAGCGGGCACAGATTATGGGGGTTATATTAGTAGGTACAGATTACGGAGGATGTATTGGCGAGCACTGATTACGGAGGAGAAATCATGTTATCACCTGCGCTGTTCAGTTACAGAGAAGTCTGAATCGTCCTGTAACCTCGACGCATCCATTCCCAATGTAACAGCTGTCAGTTAAATAAAATAAAAAATAATAATAAAAAAAAAAAAATAATATATAAATTAAAAATAATCACGCCCCGCCAATAGAATTGCATGTTTGCTTGGCCGAGGTCCATGACGGTTGTAGCTGAACAGCAGGAAAGAACAGTCTGGAAGGGTCCGAGATGAGATGTACATAACACATTCAGTGACTGATGGATGAGATGATGCTCCGATCAGAAGGACGACTTCCAATACATAAGTGCTGGCAGCCATTTTTTCCCTGGCTTTAAACCAGTGACTTGGTAGTGGGGAGGAGGGGCACCCTGGTTCCTAAATATTAAAATAAAAAATGACTGCCACCCTTCAACTTAACAAATGACAGAAACATAAAAGTCTAATAAAACCATTGGTCATGTCAAAATCATGGTCTACATTGGGAGCTTCTCTCCCCTTCCCCCCCCCCCCCAGAAAAAAAACATTTTGCGGCCCCGAGTGAAAGTGGAGAGAAGTCCTGCTGCCCTCTAGAGGCACAAACTTTTTTTTTTTTTTTTTTTTCTAAAGATTTCTTTGAGTCCAATCGCCCCCAACACCCCAAAAAAAAACTAAAAAAAAAAAAAAAAAAAAAGCCGAGCCGCCCCGAGTCTCATCCAAACCTGTATAAGGGGAAATACTATCAACTGTATTCAAAAATGTAACACAAGCAACACATTGGGGACAGAGAGTCCATGAATCCATTCTCCCGCATACTGCATCATGACACAAGGTAAATGATGTGAACAGTTTTGGTTAAAATCAAGGCAAAATTTTCAGTTCTCAAAAAGTTAGAGCTGAATAGATATTTTTTTTTTTGTCCATCGCTTCTTCTTCTTCTTCGAAAAAAATAAAAAGCCGCGTTGATCCCTGCTCCGGAGTTGAGAATGATGAAACAAAACTTTCTGCCCAGACATCCTTCCTTTTATCTTTTCACAATTTTTGCAATCGAGACCCGACGTAAGATCTTGAGATCCTCACAAGGGTGAAAAAAAACAAAACGTTATGGTCACGCAACGGCTGAAACACCTTCCTCTGAAATTCCCACTGGTGTGAAGGCCAACTTTATTAGTTAAAAAATAAAAAAAGTTGCAACTTTTCAATTTCAACCGCAAGGTCGCTTTTTTTTTTTTTTACTTTGTCTTTTAGCTTTTATTTCATTTTTTTTTTTTTAAATTTTTAAAATTATTTTATTAAAAAAAAAAAAAAAAAAAGGCTTGATTACAACACAGTTCGGGTACGCGGCCACCACCACAGTAGCTGTCTTTGGCAAGAAGTCAACACGATGACCGTCTATGTCACCTTCTGCCCATCTCGCTCTGTCTCATAAAGTGGATGTTGTTAGCGCTGTCTGACAGTTCCGGATATTGCTCCACGGAAATGACGTAATAACCGTCGTAGCCCTGAACCCGTCCTGTGCTCAGTAACTGCTGTTTTTCTCCTTCTGTCCATGCTCGGAGACCCTCCTCGCCGTCTCGAAGTCTCTGCTGCTCTTTGAGCCATGCCTGAGACACTGCCTTTTGTCTGGCCAGGTCCAGGACACGAACCTTCTCCTCGTCCAGGGTGGTCCCGTAACGAGTGTTGAGGCACAAGGTGCCATATTGTAGCTGGATGTCTGTGTATCGTCTAGTCCTTGTACCCAGAACAGTGTTGATCTGAGATACGGTGACGTTGATCCCGTTTTCCAAGGTTCTCCTGCCACCGCTGAGCCCTAAAATGGACAGGTCGCTTTCCGGGGGTCCTTGCTTGGTAAAATAATGAGTGTCAACACCATCAATGGTGAAGTGCAAGTTCTCCAAATACTGAGCGTTGTTCAAAATGGCGGCAACGCGCCTCCCGTCCTCGTTGGCGACGCTGATGATGTCGGTGGTGACGCGGCCATCTTTCATCGCAAGCTTTACCCCTTTCCCGAAGACTGAGCCAATGGTGGCAAATTTCTTGCTGCCTTTTTCCGAGCGACAGCCGGCGATGGGTGAGCTGTAGACGGGGTCGAACCTTTCGAGGGTGACGAAGGCTTGCAGCTGCTTCTGAACCTCACACTGGACGCCCAAGATTGACTGCAAAACAAGGTAAAATTTTTTTTTAAAAATTATTGTGTCTTTAGTTTTTTTAATACTAGGGGGATAGGAGACGTTTCCCCCCTCCCCCCACACTCATCTCGAAAATTAAGGGGCTTCAAAGTATCACACAACTTCTGTTTCCACTGACCGCTTTTTTTCTGTTCGGCAACCGGCTAAAGCAGAAACCCCCCCCCCCCACTGCTGTGTCTACATTATCAAGACCCTCCAATTTAGTCATTTGGGATTTTTTAAGGTCTCTCTTCCATTGGAGAAATGTCCGACAATGGGGAAAAAAAAAAGTGTTTACTGTCCCTTTAAGTAACAGGTTAACAATGTAACAAAAAAAAAAAAGTAACAAGGATTTAAACACCCCCTGACTCCTCCCTCTGGGTGGTCTTGTCTCTTGACGGTCTTCCGATTTCCTCCAGAATTTCTTGTTTCTCGTCTACTAGAACTAGAAGTTTAGGATGATTGATCTGAAGTCTTTCTAGTTACAAAAACATCAAGCTGAGTGTCAAGTTATTGAAGAGCGGCTGGAAATGAGGGATGAAAGCTTCCCTGCGCGGAAAGGTCAGACGTGTGGAGTCATCAGTGACCCGAATTATTGCAGAATCATTTCTTTTTTTTTAATGGTCAATTATTTAAAGAGACGCCGTTACCATTATCGGTCTCTATTTTTTAAATTTTTGTATTATTTTTTTTTATTCCTAATTAGAGGAGGTTGTATCTGCAAATCAGCTGATCCGAAATGGAAGAATAATCTCCTCTTTAGGATCTCGCAGCCATTTAGTGGGGCAAAGAAGGGGTCACCTGACACATCCCCCCCCACCCCCGCGAACATGACACTTAACCCCTTAGTGACCAGACCAATTTTTTTTCAAATCTGACCATTGTCACTTTATGTAGTAATAACGCTTCAACATGTCCCATTGATTTTGAGACTGTTTTTTTTGTGACACATGATACTTTATAATAATGGTAAATTTAGGTTGATATGTTTTGCGCTTATTTATAAAAATATCAGAAATTTGACAAAAGTGTAATTTGTTAACTATTTAGATTCTGTAGTCACTATTGACAGCAGAATCTAAGGGGTTAAATGTCCATGGTCGGTGCCAACACTGATCGTGGCTGATGCAGCAAGTTGTCAGCTATAGTGTACAGGTGACAGTTGTAGGATTGTCACCTGTCGGGGAAAGGAAGTCTCTTATATCGCAGGTCAGTAAAAAGACGTCTAGTGGTCACTAAGGGGAAACAAAACAGTCATGGGTTTGGAGGTCATGGCATCTCCCCTCTATAGTCAGTTACATCATGCAACTACTGTGGAGATTGATTTCAAGGAGATATTTTGGCCAAAATATTCAGTCACACGTCCAAACCTTTCATAAATTCATACATAACCTGGGCCCTAAAAAGCTACGGAGCAGCTAAAATGGTGTCAGCCCCCGCGCCCCCAACATAGCGTCAGCCCCCGCGCCCACAGCATAGCGTCAGCCCCAGAGCCCCCAACATAGCGTTAGCCCCAGAGCCCCCAACATAGCGTCAGCCCCCGCGCCCCCAACATAGCGTCAGCCCCCGCGCCCACAGCATAGCGTCAGCCCCCGCGCCCCCAACATAGCGTCAGCCCCCGCGCCCCCCAACATAGCGTCAGCCCCCGCGCCCCCCAACATAGCGTCAGCCCCCGCGCCCCCCAACATAGCGTCAGCCCCCGCGCCCCCCAACATAGCGTCAGCCCCCGCGCCCCCCAACATAGCGTCAGCCCCCGCGCCCCCCAACATAGCGTCAGCCCCCGCGCCCCCCAACATAGCGTCAGCCCCCGCGCCCCCCCAACATAGCGTCAGCCCCCGCGCCCCCCCAACATAGCGTCAGCCCCAGAGCCCCCCCAACATAGCGTCAGCCCCAGAGCCCCCCCAACATAGCGTCAGCCCCAGAGCCCCCCCAACATAGCGTCAGCCCCAGAGCCCCCCCAACATAGCGTCAGCCCCAGAGCCCCCCCAACATAGCGTCAGCCCCAGAGCCCCCCCAACATAGCGTCAGCCCCAGAGCCCCCCCAACATAGCGTCAGCCCCAGAGCCCCCCCAACATAGCGTCAGCCCCAGAGCCCCCCCAACATAGCGTCAGCCCCAGAGCCCCCCCAACATAGCGTCAGCCCCAGAGCCCCCCCAACATAGCGTCAGCCCCAGAGCCCCCCCAACATAGCGTCAGCCCCAGAGCCCCCCCAACATAGCGTCAGCCCCAGAGCCCCCCCAACATAGCGTCAGCCCCAGAGCCCCCCCAACATAGCGTCAGCCCCAGAGCCCCCCCAACATAGCGTCAGCCCCAGAGCCCCCCCAACATAGCGTCAGCCCCAGAGCCCCCCCAACATAGCGTCAGCCCCAGAGCCCCCCCAACATAGCGTCAGCCCCAGAGCCCCCCCAACATAGCGTCAGCCCCAGAGCCCCCAACATAGCGTTAGCCCCAGAGCCCCCAACATAGCGTCAGCCCCAGAGCCCCCATATTAGTGCCAACCACAAGACTATTCACCCTCAAAGTTGTTTTGGTTTAAATAGGGGAGAAACTATTTTTCCTTCCCAACTTGGTGTTTCCTACTTTTCGGGGGGAGCAGCCTTGTATGTGTAACCCACAGTTTCGATACAAGACAGATCCTAAACCTGGCGATGTGATTGGACACCGGTGTTGACCTCTGACAAGCTGGATCTTCAGGAGGAGATTATATGGGACCACCTGTACCCCCCAGTTTGGGGCACTGTATGGCTTCCCTAATCTCCTGGGAACTGATCCTGGTTTTCGTTTCCCTTTAAAAACCGACCGAGCAAGAACCATTAATATTCATTTTTAAGTGCCCCCCCTGCCCTTACCCCAACTTTAGCATCATAAAAGCCTGGTTTGGCTGACTGCAGTGACTGCGGTGCTGAATAGCGCACACCGGCCGGATTGTTCGCCGCAGCCGCGCTCTCTGGCTAATGGACGCCTTTGGACATCCATAATTGATTGCATCGCAAATTAAAAAGTCATTTAGCCGTAACCACTTGAAAGTGTAAAATCCATTATGTGTGGATACAGGAGGGGGTGTGAAATCTCACACAGAAAGTGTTTTAACTGTGGACCTCAGAGACCAAAGAGGCAGAAGGAGGTGCGGGGGAGGGGGGGTGCCATCTTCTCAGCTTTTCACATCTTGTTTTTAGAAAGTTTGTGACCTTTCACTAAAACTTTGTGAAATTTGACTTCCTGGAAGTTCCTCTGGGATGGTCTGGTCCCAAAACACTTTCTCGCTCAAGGAATCTGACCGGCACTATTTCACCCATTACGTTGTTTTCCTAGCCAGCAAATAACTACTGAAAATAAGTGAAAATTAAAAAAGAAATAACTGAAGTCGTACGGTCATGTGAAAAGAAAAAAAAACTAACAAAAAAGGTATCCTCCACATAGACATATAGCTTAAATGATAACTTTCTGACTTCCTGGAGCCACCACTAGGGGGAGCTTAGGACCTTACTGCATACACAAACTAAAATGCAGTGAGCTCCCCCTTGTGGTGGCTGGAAAAATAAATTTTGTCATTTTGCACTATTGTTGAGCAGCGGATTTGGAGCTTTGTATGACTATAAAAATTTGGACCTAAAAATGACATTTTTAGGCTCAGGGGTTGAACATATATCCAGACCTTGTTCAGTTGAGGGTTTGTTAGAAGATACCTTGGTATAAGTAACTCCTACAATTAGAGATGATGAGAATCAGTTCACAGGACCCTGATCCAGTGGCCACGGGATGAGAGCTGCGCGAACCACCTCCTGCCTGCTAAAATCCCCCATATGTAGTCTTGGTGCAAAATCCATGGAAAAATGATGTGGCCAATAATGTGGCCGTTGGACAAGGGTGCTGAGAATCAATTCGCTCATCTCTACCTATAAAATACTGGAACGCGATAGGCTCTGAATAGAGACTGAACAAGCAGGGAAAGCAGTGAGGTGCCACCTGCCATAAGATACACCATAGATGACTGATTGGTAGGAGTTCCAGAATGGGGGCCAATGCGTGAAGGAAGAGAATTAATGGAAATGTCGATGGGAGTACTCCCATTTAAAAATTTGGAAAAACAGGGGGTCAGAGCTCCTTGTTCTTATGATACATAGGGTCCCAGAAGTAAATATAAGTGAGGAGAACCTATTCAAAGTATTTAAAATGAACATGATGCTGAGTAAGCCTTCCTACCATTCATGAGCTGAAGAAGCCCCTAAGATAAGTAGCGAAACGTTGACCTACGGCAGATAGATAAAAACCAGTTCTAGAAATGTCTTTACTCTGGTGTAACCTATTACCTTGCTGTTGTCCCATTCTTGGGTCTTCATCTGAGTATTGACCAATTCATAAGATGGCTCCATGGCATCAACGTCCGGCCGGGGGTAACCAGGGATCACGTTGTGCAGCTGAAAACCGAAGGTGAGCAGCCAACTGTTGACATCTGGTGGAAAGAACAGACGAGGAGATAAAGGTGAGTTCCTTAAAAAACCTGAATTCTCAACATGCCCAATCTATGTTCTCAAGGCAGAGAGAGACCTCCACCAAGGACATGAGGACAGCTGATCATTGAGAACACACGCACGCTCGGCCAAACTGAGCGTGGATGTGTTTGTGAACACTTTAAGTTAAGTTGTAGTTGTTCGGGTGACAACTCTTGAAACGGTTGTCCACAATTAACAATCTGAAGATTTGAAGTCCACCATTTGGACCCCCACCGACAAGAGAGTGGGTCCTGTGCTCCCAATTCGAAAGAGCTGCAGTTGAAGGAAGCAACAACGTGTGTGCACCAGCCGCTCCATTCACGAGGGATGCAGGACCAATCCTTTGATTGTGGGACAACCCCTTTAAGTGAGAGGACATCTAAAAATCCTCCATTTGTAGCCAGATCTTGTTGCATTAGTCGATTGTTACATTGTGGCACTTATTAGGTCACATGACCTGCATCTATGGCTTCATACCAGGTAGTCACCGACAGTTCTCGAGTGGAGAAGAAAAAACCAATACAGCGGAAAATCAGTCCAAGATAAAGAATACAAAACATTTGCAAAGTTACTCAACACGTTACGCAAGATTAAACCCGTGGCACGTTCTAGAAATGAGGACGAGTCCTTAAAGTGCACGCGCTACAATCACTCCGTAATTCACTGAGTTTTTGACGACATTGCAATGAGGTCGTAAAGAAGCAGATGTGAGCACCGCCAGCAGCAATGGCGGCATCTGCAAAGTACATGGATGGCTAATCTCACGTACGGGCCGCATCATCCTGAACACTTTCTTCATCAGCCATTTCTGGGGCAAAGACTCCCGGTATAATAATCAATCACGTCACGTGCCGCCATTTATTAATGACCTTGAAAAGGGAAAACTCAAAAAGGCCGAGGTCACAATCAAACGCCAATGATTAGTTAACTGCCAGCCCGCGAATTGTAGGACGTTATTAATTAATAAGGCTGTATATGATCCTTTATAAAAGAATAAAGCATCCGGGTTACACGGCAAGGAAAGGGTTAAAAAACGATTGACGTTCAAGAGTTAAGTCCCTGTATTACTCTAATTCTGAAACAGAAAAATTTCCCTATAGCAAATCTAATTTTAAAGGGAATCTGTCAGCAAGTTTTTGCCATGGAATCTGATACATGATGTAAGGGCTGAGAGCCAGATTCCGGTGATGTGTCACTTGCCCAGTAGTTGCTGTAGTTTCAATACAAATGAGTGTTTTATCAGCAGGAGATTATCACTGCAGGACTAGATGTCACGTTCGCAGCAGTCCAGCTAATCTGTGCAACCCCACCCCCACCACTGATTGGCTGACAAAGTACAGTGTGTACAGGAAGCTGCCAATCAGTGGTGTGGGTGGAGTTATACACAGCTCAGCATTCTGAAAACTGCTACATCTACAGCAGAGAAAACAGGGATTCCATCAAACCTACAGCAAGCAGCCCAGTAAGTGACACATCGCTGGAATCAGGCACTTTGCCTCTACATCATGCTGCTCTTCCATAGCAAAAATCTGCTGATGGATTCCCTTTAACCCCTTCATAACATGCGCCATACATGTATGGTGCAAGTCGGAAGCAGGTGTATGGAGCGGGCTCACCCTATACCGTCAGATGATGGCTGTGTGTTACAACCAGGAGCTTCTCCTAAAAATCGCGGGTGGCACAAAGCACCAGCCATGATTGTTAACCTGTTAAATGCCACTGTCAAACTCTGACAGCGGCATTAACAACGCAACAGCATGGAGGCGCGTCATTCCATGCACCCACTGGCGAGCCCCTGACGCGATCACGGCTCGCCGATGGGTTACTATGACAGCCGGGGGTCTGTTGAAGACCTCCATGCTTGTCATTACGGAGCACCCTTGAAATCCTGCCTGTGGCCGGGCTTCAAAGGAGACCATGATTTTCACTATATGCAGCAATGTTGAGGCCTCACTGTATATAGCACAAGCGATCAGACGATTGCAGCTTCAAGTCCCCTAAGGGGACTATTAAGAATAGTGAAACGTTAAAACAAAAAATGATTTAAAAATATGAAAAAAAAAAATAATAAAAAATAAATAAAAGTTCAATAAAAAATATAAAAAATTCACATATTTGGTATCGCTGAGTTCCGAAATCCTTACAAACTGTGAACAGAAAAAAATCAAGAACGCCAAAATGACGTATTTCTGATAGTTCAGTTCCACAAAAATTGCTGTAACAAGCGATCAAAACGTCACATCTATCCCAAAATGGTATTAATACAAACGTTGTCTCGACCCGCAAAAAATAATCCATCACACAGCTCTATCGACTGAAAAATAAAAACGTTACGGGTTTTGGAAAATTGCGGCACAACCCGAAAAAAGTTGCACACGCTGCTTATTTTTACCTTGCAGATTTGAATCAGTTTCCAATTCTTTTAGCAAGGCAATTCCTTCAGCGTTTTTCACCCATACTAATAAACGGGAAAAACCAATCAAAACGCTGCAAAAACTCATTTATATTACGCAGCGTTTTTGCTGCCAACACATCAGGAATTGCAGCAGATTTTTCTGGAACAAATTGCACACAGCAATTTCGGCATGATTGAAAAATATTTTGCTACCCATGTGCAATTTTGATTGGCTGAAATCTTACAAAATTGAATATTTACTGCAAATTTTTGTAGAAATTTCCTGCAAAAAAAGAAAAGTAAACTATGAACAGTTTTAGATAACATTTTGGAATAAGAGTAACAGTGGTAAAATACCATAGAGGAACCATCTGAGTGTTCAGAATCAAAATTGGTGGATCCTTGACCCTAAAGAAAAGAACATCTGGAGACCAAAATTTCTTAAAACTTAGAGGTCTCCTCTGATGGGTTAGATTCTTATCAAACTCAACTGGATGAAAGGTCAACCTGAATGCTATCCATTATTTCAATAGGAGGTGATGGAAGTTTGGATCAGGAACGGGCTACAAAAGTGGGCAAAATCTGTATTCTAGGTCATAGACAACTTGTATATATACTGATGTCTTTCAACGAAAAATAGACAAGAAGGTGCAATCTCAAGCTCAGTGTCAAGCTCAACTTCAACTTTTTTTTTTAATTCAGTGAAAGAGTTAAGGTTCTTGTGATCTTGGCTTATGTCCCTAACCGGTTACACGCCGATGCACCGCCACACCATAGGTCATTAATTTACTTCTTGGAGTTATACCTAAACCCACCATTAACCATAAAAAGAAGAAATCATAAAAGGGATCAAGCGGTTCTAATTGGACTTACCGGTCATGTAGCATTTTGTATCCTGGGATCTGCTCACGGGGTTGTTGTTTTTAAACATGTACAAGTTGAACGGCATAATGTTGGTGGTGCTAAGCTGCTTCCATATATCATGGTCAGGACTTGTCCATCGACCAGCTAATACATCGTAGTCTCGACGACCCATGTGGATGAGCTTAGTGAGAGGGTCAAAGAGGCCACCATGATAGCCGATAACAAGCTGAAAGTTAGGATTTGAGTCCAAGTAGATTTCACCATAGGCGGTGTAAAGGATTTGTTTGATCATAAGTCCAGAACCGGTGAAGACAGCCATGGGAGTACCAATGTTGTCACAAGCAATGTAAAACTCATCTCCACTGCTTAGTTCCATGGCAAAGAGATGGCCTTGTAGGTCGTAATATAAAGATGCTATCTCGGAACTGGAATGGTTGTAGAAATGTGTGATCCTAGTAGGGTTGGCTAGGTCGGCATAGAAGAACTGTAAATGTTGACCGTTGTTGGTCTTTCGGGAAATTCTCCTTCCGAGACCGTCATACCGATACTTCACCATCCAACCGCTGAGTTTACTATAAGTTTTCACGAGAAGACCGGCAGAGCTGTACTCGAATATATCATTCCCTCTCTGTTTCAGGAAACCGTCTTCATCCATCCGATACTGAACATCTCCAAGTCTGGTGATCCGATCCCTCAAATCGTATCTTAGAGGCATGAGGCGGATGCTGTTTCCAGGATTTAACAGATGCAAGTTACCGTTCAGGTCGTAATTGTATCTCCATTGTTGTTTGTCATTGACAAATACTGTCTGTAACTGTCCGTCGCTGTCATATTCATAGGTGTACCTCGTGGAGTTTGCGTAGGGTCCGACCTTCAGCTCTTTCTTCACTACACGACCCATGTTGTCATATTGCAACATCATCCAAAACATCATAGACCTGAAGATTTCGTACTGCAGTTCCCGCACTCGTCCATACGTGTCGAACTGCTTAGTATGGGTCATGACTGCAGTGGTGATTATCTGGTTGATATTATAATAAATGACCCCAAATTTGCCGAATTGCTCGGTTTTGCCGGATACGTCATCATACCTGTACAAATCGATGGGCAGTGGAGTCTCGTTAATGACGGCCTGCATACTGGTGACCCGAAAACTGTTGTCGTAGTTGTAGTCAAATCTAGCGTTGACCATTCCTTCCTCAGTAAATCGGAATATCTGCCGGTCAATTAAAGGTCCAATCTGCCGGTAACGGATGGTGCACGTAAAACCATCATTTTGCAAGTTGACGGTCTTCAACATCCCGGCCGTTTCATCATACGTGAAAGCAATCTTGGTGGTATCATATAAGATCTCGGCAAGTTTTGATAGTTTTCCATATTTGTAGATCATCCGTCTCCCAGTGCCCATGTAGAGAGTTTGCAACATTTGCCCTTCTTCCGAGAAGTCCTGGATAACGGAGGCATTGCCCTCAGGGGGTCGGTAAATATTCCGATAGTAACCTATGGAGCGGACGGTCTCCAACGTTTGTCGAGCCACATTGGGCATGGTGACCGAAGACAGACGGTTGTTTTTGTCAAATTCAAAGATGTATTGTCTCTGGCTATGAAGTAGTAACACCATGGACTGAAAAAAAATAAAAAAAGGAAATGTTGAATGACGGCACATAGAAAAACATGAAGTAATTGTCGCTATTTTTCAATTTCATATTTTAAGTTAAATTTTGTTAAAAAATTATTGAAAAAGAAAATGTTGAATTACGGCATTAAGCCATGATTACTGAATGTTTTTTTATTCTTCAATTAAAATTTTTACGCTAATTTTTTTTAAATATATTTTGAGATTACATTTGTGAAAATACTTTTTTTTAAATGTGATTTCTGAAATTACATGAAAATAAGTATTTCTTTAGATTACATTTGTGAATTTTTATTTTTATATTTTCATTTAATTTCAAATCATTTTAAAAAAATCCAAATTTAATCTAAAAAATTTTAATTCAAAAATTTTTTTTTAGATTGTATATTACGAAATCGAAATTTTTTAAATTCACATTTTTGAGTTTATCTTTTATAAAATAACATTTTTAGATTGTTAATTGAGTCACCATCCACTTGACATTCACTAGGTGCAGAGATTACATCAAAATAATTTTTAAGTGGATACAAAGGGCTGCACACCTTCTCTAGGTAGGTATAGGTCCATGACTTCCCATCGGCAAAGGTCCTGGATACGATTCTTCCTGCTTGGTCATACTCCATTCTCTCAGACATGGTTCCTCTTTGAATTCCTGCCACATGACCTCCGGGAGAGTACGTCACATTTACTCCACTTAGCCCATTGGATGGCGACCAGAGGCTGGGCCTACCGGCATGGTCATACAGGATCCTCAGGGTGAACTTCCGGTGGTCATCATTGATCTTCTCGGTCCTTGTAACGCGATCAAAATCCAAAGACAGCAGGTTTCTATTGTGGACCTGGAGGGATATTGAACATTTTTATTACTAGCCTTAAATTAGTTGAGGTATTAAGCGTAACCAACCCTCACCAGTCCTGGGTGAAGAAGCCCACATACATTGGCCAACATGACCAATGATTACGGCCCACAGTGGGGCAGTCATTTATGTGAATGTGCATTTCCAGGCTTTTCAATGGCACCACAATGGCAGAAATAATAAAAATATCAATTTACCCTCAGTCGCCGTCCAAAAACAGTGACCTGACCCCGGGCCTGCTCCTTGCGCTGTCTCCACTCCACCAGATTGAGGCCATTGTCTATAGGCAGGGTGACATTGCGCTTGCCGACGGTGGGGTTCACTGTACCAGCTAGAAGGTGAGGTTCTGTCTGAAGGGCGACCTCCATGCCATTGGCCAGAATAAGCCTTAGGGACCCATCTGTCCCGATGTAATAGCTGTTCCTCACTTGATCTGTTAAAAAAAAGAAGAGCAGTATGGCTTTGTGACTTTGTTTTGGTCAAACTAAAATACAAAAAAAGCGAGAGAGAAAGAGAATGTGGCAGATCTGAGGCTGTTGGGCCAGGTCTGATAAGTACGGGTTCTGCAGCAACTCCCCTAACAGTGCATTGAAGCCTAAAATTAGGAATCAGTCCCCAAATGCTCCCTTTTCTATTAGTTCCGCTAGATTGTCCTGACAATATTGGAATTTTTGACAAGTTGAGTCACATCTGTCGAGAACCAGCTGAGGCGATGTTTGCTGCGCTTCTGCAGAGCGGAAGCCTGTTAAGTCTCAGCGGGGCCCCGGCCAGAGTCAAAGCCCGTCGGGCCCGGGCCAGAGTCAAAGCCCGTCGGGCCCCGGCCAGAGTCAAAGCCCGTCGGGCCCCGGCCAGAGTCAAAGCCCGTCGGGCCCCGGCCAGAGTCAAAGCCCGTCGGGCCCCGGCCAGAGTCAAAGCCCGTCGGGCCCCGGCCAGAGTCAAAGCCCGTCAAGCCCCGGCCAGAGTCAAAGCCCGTCAAGCCCCGGCCAGAGTCAAAGCCCGTCAAGCCCCGGCCAGAGTCAAAGCCCGTCGGGCCCAACCGGGACAGAGCCCGTTTAGTCCTAGAGGTATCAATTCCTGTCGGGCCCAACTTAGCTATCTAGATGCACTAATGAGAGCATTTCCTGACACGCTCAGCTCTGCTACATCTCTTTGACTAGTTCTGGCCATGTCTAGGCACAACTCACCCTGCAGCAGTGTGTAGAAGGCTCCTGATGCTGACAGGTTGGTTGTTATGGTTACATCCTCTTTATTTGACGTCTCCACCTGGACATGCACCGAGCTATCGGTGTCGCTGCGGAAGCTGCTGACCTGCCCCGTGGGGAAGGTGACATTAGTCAAGCGGCCGAAAGTGTCGTACCTGAAAATGAGAGACATGGTGAAGAGATGGACAAAATTTCAAGCGTCTTTTTAACTTTTCCAGAGTCGTGCAGGTTGGACAATGGGGTCAGTTGGAGACTAAATATATTTAGAAATTGGCATCTAATAGTAAAACCCAACTACGTTCAATACCAGTGTGTCTGTTTTCAATGCACGACAATCCCAGGAATAATCGGGTTACAGCAGCCATGATTAATAACTATGGAGAGATCATTTAGTCACAGGGTCACCCAGACTTCAAATAACACTATGACCTCTGCTCCATCCTCGCTTTGTGGCTTTTCCTGGAAGATGAGGCCAATAGGAAATTTTTTTAGTCTAGTCACCTGGTGTGGGCAGTATTCTAGTGAACCCGCCCCCGAGGAGCAGATACATCTTTATTTTGTGGTGATAATATGCTAACCACTAGAGGGCACCATCGCGAACACAACGTATTGTATTGTTTTAATAGAAATTGACAATTTGGTTAAAAAAAAAAAAAGATTAAAATGACATTAAAATAAAAGCAAACAAGAAAAACAACACTTAAACCACAAAAATATTAAACATAAAATAAAACATTAAATAGAATTAAGTTATATACAAAAACATATATATATATATATATATATACACACAAACCAGAGAAACCTGACCAGCACCTCCTAATGTGAACTGGTACCAGCTACTGTAACTATAAAAAATATCAAAAGAATGCAGCAGCACTCCATATGGCCAAGATACGTCTTAACAATGAAAACAGTGAAAATATAAGATCTAAACTGTTTTGCTCAGCAACAAGTACCTACAAAAAACAAAGATTTCCAGCCATGCATACCAGGACAGGGATGAGGGGTGCCATGCATACCAGGACAGAGATGAGGGGTGCCATGCATACCAGGACAGGGATGAGGGGTGCCATGCATACCAGGACAGAGATGAGGGGTGCCATGCATACCAGGACAGGGATGAGGGGTGCCATGCATACCAGGACAGGGATGAGGGGTGCCATGCATACCAGGACAGAGATGAGGGGTGCCATGCATACCAGGACAGAGATGAGGGGTGCCATGCATACCAGGACAGGGATGAGGGGTGCCATGCATACCAGGACAGAGATGAGGGGTGCCATGCATACCAGGACAGAGATGAGGGGTGCCATGCATACCAGGACAGAGATGAGGGGTGCCATGCATACCAGGACAGAGATGAGGGGTGCCATGCATACCAGGACAGGGATGAGGGGTGCCATGCATACCAGGACAGGGATGAGGGGTGCCATGCATACCAGGACAGGGATGAGGGGTGCCATGCATACCAGGACAGGGATGAGGGGTGCCATGCATACCAGGATGGGGATGGGGACCACGTATAAAAAGAAGGGGGGGGCATATAAACCAGGGGATATTGTCAGAATTGGGAGACATTACCCCTATACCAGTGTCAGCAGAAGACCCCCTCCCCCTTAAAAATGCATGATAAAAAAAATGTAAGCAAAAAATGTGTTTATTTTCCTCCTCTAAAACCTAGGTGCGTCTTATGGTCCGGTGCGTCTTTTAGTCCGAAAAATACGGTAAATAAAAAAAAATTAATAATATAATAATGAAAAGAATAAAAGCATATCTGCCGAGACCAGACATGTCATACCCATATATAATTATAAATATTCATACAGTAGACTTAATAAAGCCACACCGTGAACAGAGCCTATTGTGTGATATTGATAGAAATTGACCATTTTGGTAAAAAAAAACAAACACAACAATTTAAATAATTAAAATAACAAAAAAAAACTATAAAATGGATGAGACTACATAAAATCAAGTTAAAGCAAAAAAAAAATGAATAAAAATAGGCCAGGCAAATGAAATAAAAATAAAATAACAGAATTCAATAAAAACATGATTTAAAAAATACAAATAAATAATGACATAAAAGGAAAAAAATTATATAGAGGAGACACAAAATCCGCCTGCTATGTAGCAGATGCACATTTATCCATAATTTCGGCAAGTTCCGCAAAAATAAATAACTAGGTTACAATGTACACACTATTAGCATATTTACTAACTGGGACGAGAGAAAAATGTGTAAATTGATCTAATAATAGAAAAACCTGCTGCAGACAATCATCAGTGTTAACGGCAGAAGGCAATTCTGGTGCTTTGTTGCAAGGTTGGATGCGGAGTCCCGCGATGTAACAGCGGATATTGGGCCTCTTGTATAAAAACAAGGGCAGACGGAAAGTAAAAGTGATGCCTGTAGCACACAATCAGTTGGTATTTTTTGTAGGCCAACTCCCTTATTGGTGAATACAATGCCAGCACTGCAGTGTAGACTGACACCTGAAAAATTTTAGAGCATCACTTTTATAAAAAAAAATAAATAAATAATAACTGCCATTTTTCTAAGTTGCGATTCTGATCATGGACACCACAGGGAATAATGGTCTCTCCTCCTTCATGCACAAGGAAAGACTAGAAGCAATGGGATGAAATTAAATGGGAGGAGACACAGATTAGATATTAGAAAAAACTTTTTGACAGTTAGGGTGATTAATGAGTGGAACAGGCTGCCACGAGAGGTGGTGAGTTCCCCTTCAATGGACGTCTTCAAACAGAGGCTGGACAGACATCTGTCTGAGATGATCTAGTGAATCCTGCTTTGAGCAGGGGGTTGGACCAGATGACCCAGGAGGTCCCTTCCAACTCTACCATTCTATGATTCTATGATTCTATGATTCTATGTTTAAAGTTGATGAAAAACGTTTTTCTATATGAGATTTGAATTAAACCATTACCAGAACCTCCGACCTCTCGCCAGATTTAATTTTGGGCTTTCAATGCCACCCGTCGCTTGTCATCATAGCTTCGAATGGAAAACTCTGACCCCGCGTGTTTGTATCCAATTTACTATTGGCAGAATTACATCTATAGACGGCTCTCTCTTTCCGAGACGCTCAATAATTTATGTGACCGCGCTCTTCGTTTTTAACTTAAGACCAAAAAAAATGTTTTCTCCCACAAGGGAAGTACAATAATCCTTCACGGTGACGATTTATGGCCGTGTACTGTGAAGCAGATTTCCAATTCCTATAAGAATAGTTGGAAGGCATTTGACCCATGCGGATGTAGCTAAAGAACATTTCTATCCAAAATGAAAAGCTTTCTTCAGTCCTCCTCTACCCTCAGAATATTATCGGGGTGACAGCTAATGTGGCCGCCAGTAGTGGCTGGATTAAAAGTGGTTGTCCACCCTTTAACTCCTCTGCAACTTGGTACTGTAGGTGGATTTTTTTTAGACTCTGGACAAACCATTTCATGGAAGAGTGTCATCTGTTCTTTCTTATGAACAAGCATGATGTAATACTTTATTTCACCTGTGGAGGCACTGCAGGGAAATTGAACACTTACTGTACCCCCATGTTCTCCCACAGATCACAGTTGATTGCGAGAGATCCCAGCAGATTGCCACTCAGCTTGTAGTCAAGGGAACTTTCTATCAATTACAGATTGGAGAACATCTTTAAGGTTTGGTGAAGGTCCCAATTGGTTTGGCTTCCAGTTCCGTCTTTTAGGACCTTCACCTGCCCTTATCACAGTTACATGTAGGCTGCAGATCAGCCTCTCCATTGAAGATCAAGAGGGATAGTCTACAAATCCTTAGATGCATATGTGGCCACCTTTTCCTCAAAGCCACATCAGAGGGGATAGCTCCATGGTGGAGGTCTCTAGATAAAAAAAAACGGTTGAGGGTCTCTATCCTACCTTTGAGACCCTGACAACAGTTACCTATGTTAGCTAAAACTGGGCCTCTACACCGATGTCTATCAAGGTAATGGGGGACAACCTAAAATACCCTTAGACACTCATGTGGCCAACTCTACCCAAAGTCGAAATAAGGGATGGGCAAAAAGACCTCAGGGAACCTGCCCAAGATATCCACCTTAAATTTTACCCTGCATAAATATCTCCAGATAGATTTATCATTTAAGATTCCACAAAAACACGATGACAACCCTTATAAAAAAAGAGATGATCAAAGGACCAGAGTACAGGCCTGAATAAAAGTTTGTAAAAAAAAAAGACAACATAAGAACTTTTAGGAGAAAACAGATTCACACAGAGGTTGGTTTGGTTCATACTCACTCGTAAAATGTTGTCCAGCCATTCTCGTTGCTTTTGGTGGCGAGGAGACCCGAATTCCCATGGTAGGTCATCATGGCCAACTCATTCCCCTGTTCCGATACGCTCTTCAGAGCACTGTTGGTGCCAATGGTCAACCAGAAGACTTGTCCATCAGGTACCACTAACCAGAGGGGCATGCCAGTGGAATCCCGTCTTATGTTGAGTGTATTACCATTGTTATCAGTGATGAGGGTAAGATCTCCATCTCCAGTGTAGGTAAAGTTGTACAGATAATCTCCGGTTGTCAGGCTCTGAGTGTAGAGGTGTCGGCCAGTGGTGTCAAACAGGTACAATTCCTGGTCAATGGGAGAAGACAACTCATACATGTTCTGACTGTTGAGGAAGGGTTTATTGGTACGGATGAAGCGAATCCTAATATTTCCAAGGTCAGCCACATATAAGTCCCCATCAGCACAGACGGCGAGAGATGATGGAGAGTTCAACTTTGCATCTTTTGCGTAGCCATCATCTCCAGAGAAGCATTCACAGTTGGCATCATTCTTACAATCACAACCGCTTGGAGCGCCAGCCACCAAAGAGATCTCACCATTGGTGGTGACCTGCCTGATCCGGTTGATCTTCTTCTCGTCAGTTTCAGCAATAAATAAAATCCCGTTGTGAGACACGGCCAAAGCAGTGGCAGCCTCCAAGGTGGCATGAACGGCTACCTTGCTTAGCAGGAAGTGGTCAATGCCAGGAACCTGGCAATGCATCGGTCTTCCTGCCACAATGCGCACCTGGTGATTCTCAGAGATCTGTAACACCACATTGTTGTCAAGGACGTAGAGCGAGTTATCCATGGGGTTCACCGCCAAGTCAGTCGGCCATTCAAGACGAACCTAAAAAATAAGAAAATCAGAAATTGAACAAAACAAAAAAGTTGCATCAAATCCTACAAGGAAGACCTCTCGGCTGTTTCAGAAGTGGCTTGCAACTTGGTCATCAAAGCTACAATTTTGCCCACATAGCCTGTTTGATAGTGAATAAAGAGACATTGGACAACTCGTGTCTCTAGAAATTGGCATCAAGAAACTCGAGATGCGCCAAACAAAATATTGTCCAAGTTTTGGTAGCCTCATGGAATAGATTTACAGGCAGTTCGGACCAGAACAAATCTACTTTGAGTTGGCCACCTGGAAGTTAGGCCTGTTGAGAAGCCAACCTAGACATTTTGGTGACCCAGTATCATCCAACTGGTTGAAGGCCAGGAGACATTATCTAGGTGCATGGGATAACAATCACTAAATGTGTAATGGGACAATATGTCCACCACCTACGACTCTTATCCTGGAAACATGCAATGGTCTGGTTGGACTGTTGTCCATTCCCACCGTAGATAAAAGGTGTCTGGCAGCAGACACCCATCAGTGTCGAGTCTTGCAACCTGAGAACTGATATAAAGCATGTATAGTTTTGAATGAAGCTTTGGATGTGACTAGAGTATAAGACATTATGTAAATTTAAGCTGGAAACACAGAGAAGTGATCTTTGCCTCTTGCTGAATATGATGCAGGAGGCATCGCTGCTCTTCCCTCCGCTGCAGTCTCCTCTTGTCTGAGTTCCAGGCCAAGCCCTGAATTATGCACCGTCTTGGCCACAGGCCGACTTTACCCCCTCTTGTATCAGAACATTACAGTCTGTGCTTTCCTATTTAATAATGCATGCTTCCATAGCTTGCAATAATCTTCGGAGCAGCGCTCACACCGCAGCTTTGTGTTATCAAGTAGAGGCGCTCGCTCTCGGCAGCCATGGGAGATTTTCAATTTTTAAATCTCATTTCTTATGATAGCTGGGTTAAATATTTAATCACCTCTAACCCCCCAGTGCTGGAGAGATCCTCGAGGAGGTCTACAACCTACTTGTTGGTCGCGCGTCTGCTACGACATGACGTCCGCGCTACATCACAAGGTTATATTTTCCTTCCTGTTATGTATAGTCTATGCACAGGTCATATCCATTCTCCATTATCCATGTTCCCAAGGGAGCTCATAATCCAAATTCTCCATCACAGGTGTGGAAAGAGTGTACCTGATATTTGTATGCAGCTTTGGATGTGACTAGAGGATAAGTTCCCTTAAGAATCAGTACAACGTTACAGTTCAGGAAAAAGATCAATTCAACTGCAATAGGTTTGGTTATAGTGACTGCACCTGATATACATATCACGTCCTCTAGTCACATCTAGAGCTGCATCGAGAATTTTGCTGCTTACACAAGTCATTTATTTTTCTACTCCTCTACACAGTGCATGATACACCACAATGAAATGATGGAGCATGACGATGTGCATAAAAGGGAGGGAAAACTATTTTGAATGCAGCTCTGGTAGTGATTAGAGTTAAAAAAAAAAAAAAAAAAAAAAAAAAAGGATATAACTAATGTTAGTAAAGAGAAGGACGTCTTCCAGAAGAAGTAATTTGCAATGACAAATCTTAAAAAACATCTTTTAGAAGGGATGTCTGCCTATACAAGACGCGGCGTCGGGCGTGCAATATACAGAACATCCGACGGATCTTAGGGAAAAAGTTGACTTTCTGCGGAAGATTAAACCGCTTTCCTTGAACTCCATCCTTCACAAACCAGATTTATCTGCACCGTAATGAGGAAAACAAACGGCAACATGTTTTTATCCTCGGCTCTTTAAAGCACAGCAGGTCTCCAAATGCAACTAATTTGCAATCTGATACGACCCAAATCCTCTTACTTCCCCGCTGTTGCAAATTTTGGGTGAGAGAGAGAGTTACGCATCCCGTGCCAGCTAATTGGAGCCAACTTGAGTCACATTTTCCTACCAGAAGCCTCAACAGAAAGGACATAATAGTACCTGCGAGATATCCATAATGGAGTCACAGCTCAGGGGTCTGGCAGAGGTCAGGTCGTTGGAGCCCAGGAGGGTGGAGATGATGCCGTTCTGGTCGATACGTCTTATCATGGTGCCATCAACAAAGTAGATGAGGCCGAATTTGTCCACGGTGATGCCTGTAGAACAAGAGTAATATGTCAAGATGCTATTGGGTTGCAAAACGTGTTGTGCTAAAAACGGAACCACAGGTCTACAGAAGCCTCGTGTGTAAGGCAAGAACCGAAAACCCAGATCTCATTGGTGCGCCAAATTCTCCATCCAAATGCCTTCAAAAAGAAATGTGCCTCACTGGATGGCATAACCGGGTATAAAGCTTAGAAAGCTCTAGCCCTGGGCATTGCAAGTCAAAAGTAGCAGTCTAGACTAAACATTTAGGTTTGATGCCCAATTTGAAACTGAATGCCTGAATGCCAACGCATTTTATGACATCGAATTCTCATTTTTGTAGCCAATGTAGCTAACAATAAAGTACCATCAAGTGCTGCAGTTATCACCAGCGTTCATACCCCCAAAGACCATTAGATGAAATGTGACCCAGCAGCTCTTCTAAAAGGGAAACTTATGTGACCTGGAGGGACCACCCGATATTTATGTTCTGGATGTTTAACTTTAAGCTTTTGCCTAACTGGTAGCCTATAGACTAGGACCAAGGGTCATCAGGAAGCTAGTCATGATGTTGAAGGAAATCAATGGGCATCATATAAAGTGGTCAGTGGAAACCAGGGCTGTGGCGTCTGTAAGCCAAACCTAAGACTCCTCAATTTCCATGTCACCAACTCCATGACTCCGACTCCCTCATACACGGCTCATGTTTAAGTGATAAATTTACTGTAGCACAGATTCATCTCAGCTAAAAGTCTAGACCCTTAGATCAGGAATAGGACAGACATTTATAGGATATTTCATTTCTTTCCCAAATTCTTATGAAAAAAATATTCCCCACGAACTGCATTGAATTACTGTACCCAACTTATTATATATTTTAGGAGTCTGAGTCGGTCCATTTTATTCCGACTCCACCAAAATGGGCTCCAACTCAGACTCCGATACCACAGCCTTGGTGGAAACTGTTATGGGGGATGGATACCAAGTGCCACTGGCAGTGGAAACTGTGTGCCACAAGCAAATGGCCAATGGATGCCTAAACACGATGGTCATTGTAAACCATATGCCATGGAAACCTTGCGCCATGGTCAACGGAAAGCATGCGCCATGGTCAAAGGAAAGCACGCGCCATGGTCAACGGAAAGCACGCGCCATGGTCAACGGAAAGCACGCGCCATGGTCAACGGAAAGCCATTTACAATGATTAATGGAGTCCCATACGCCATGGTCAATCGAAATAATATTTTATGGTCAATAAATATTATACATCGTAGTGAACAGAAGTCAATAGAAATCATAAATGATGGTAAATGTAAAGTCAGTGGATATTACATGTGATAGTCTGACCATGGTGGATTATCATTTCATTGTGTTGAATGTCGTGCAATAAGACTACAAGAAGGTCACGCTCCTATGGTCCTCGCATGGCACAGATAGTGCTCTAGCCTTCTTCAGGTCAGGATTACCCATAATGCCCCCCGATGATGGTACCAAGAATCAGACTACTCCTTCTCAATACTAATTCCATCTTCTCAATTCTGGTTGAAATCTTAGTCATTCATTAATTATAGATGGACATGGCAACATAAAAAGTATCCCCCCACTCCCCAGAATGGAGATGACAGTGCTTGTATGAAACTCTGATCAATGCTGAGCGTAAGATCGAGTCCAACATGAAGGTCTGGCTTCCAGGCTGTAGCGATTATGGCGCTCGGCGTGCAGAGCTGCGATTCTAATTAAACACCCAGGCGGTGGTGTGAAGAGCAGGGCCTCCATGTTGTCGTGTGCGCCCCCCGCAAGCCTCAAATAATCCACCGACACATTTTAGCAGCGTGCACAGAAGCAGCAGGAGGTCCCATGCGGCGGTGCTTTTTTTTTTTCTGCATTTCCAGCTATCACTTGATAAATAATTTCTTCACGTTCCGAGCGGCACGCGAGATACGTTACTAACATAAAGATTAATGTAGAAAAGTCGCCCTCCCCGCGCATTTCATTAATCTCTCCGAGGCACAAATAGAAAAGATTTAACCCATAGGAACGCGGAGTGATGGAGTCTATGGGGCGCAACGACAAAAACTGCACCAGGGCGCCTTAAAGGGGTAGTTTCAAGTTTCTATAAAGTAAGGGTGGAGTCGCTGACCTCCTTCCATCCCAGTTCGGCGCCCGGTTTTCTACACTTTACTGGCTGTTTTCTAAGCTTTTTATCCGGGATTCGGCAAATAGTAATAAAAACTACGATTCCCATGAGCACACTGTGACCTTGTGTGCGCTGAGCTCCTCCCACCAGACTCTTCCTCAGTCACAGGTGGTGCATGCATGCCCTCTGTTGAGAGAACAGCGCCATCTAACTGTAAAGAGATGGAGATGCACCAGAGATACCGCGCATTACACATTTTTTGCAGGATTCATGTCCTTTCTTCCTTTCAGAAACAGCGCCACCCTAGCCTACAGGTTGTGTCAGGTATTGCAATTCAGCTTCACTGAAATGAACAGAAGGTAGAGTTGCAATACCACGTACAACCTGTGAACTGGAGTGTCGCTGTTTCTGGAAAAGATGTTCTTAGTTTTGAGTAGCCATTTCATGGAGGGGTTCACTAAGAATTTAGGACCAGATTGGAGATAAATGGAGACATCATGGACATATTTTATGGTACACAACGAGCCATATATCATCCTGCAATCACTTAACCCATTCTTTGCCAACCCTGCTTCACCTGACGTCGCTGCGTAGTCCCTCGGAGCCCTAATTTGCGATCCTACAAAGCAGATGGCTGGAAAAATGATTTCCGAATTCCGGCCGTAAAAAGGTACAAAATCCTCCCCGAGTCACTTTACCGCTGGCAGCTTTAGAAAGCATTAGGAGACCCATTTGCCTCCACTCCGGCCCTTTAAATAATGTGATAATTGGATTTATAAATTTACAAGGGGCTAGCGGACTATTAATTGCCCCGCGCTGGATGATGAGTGACAACAGAACAGGGTCGGGGGAGATATCGAGTTACTTAATCCTCGAAAACTTAGGCTTGGGCTTTGGTTTACGGTTCACCGCGATGACAAAGGCGTGCGGATAACTCTTCCTGAAAACCGTTCCCTTCGGATATAAAAATTTCAGGACGTCTAATTCTACATATGGTGGAGACATTTCACCGTGGACGAGGATTACAATTAAATTATGAAAAAGCAGCCGAGGTCTCATATGGCTCGATTTAAAAGTCACTTGTGGTTTGGGATTGATTGAAGGCAGGGAGGATTTTTTTCTATTTTATTTTTATTTTTTTTTTCCGGTTTATGGTGCTTTGAGTATATCTTTTTTTTTTTGTATGTTAATCTTTGCCTCCCGGCATTTTTTTTTTTGTGGAAAATGGGAACAAAGGGACGAAAAAGTAATGAAATAAATCCTCCTGGTCCCGTTCCATAACTTGTGATATATGAACGAGAGCATTTCAGAAATGCGAGCGAAATCCTTCATGGGGAAAATTAGTCATTTACTATAACATTTCAATGCTTAAATGAACCGATCATCAGGTTAATTGATTTTAAATTAATGGGTTTGTCCAGAAGAAAAAACTTTTTTCTTTCTTTTATTATTTTTAACTTTTTTTTTTTTTATTTATTTTTTTTAAACTTTTTAGTTTTGGTGGCATTGCAGCTTAGTTAGCCTCGTTGCTTCAATCTAGCTGTGCTGCAGTACCAGACTCAACCTAAGTGTGGCGCTGTTTATGCCACGGTTTACTAAACTTGTACAGCCCCTTTTAAAAGTTCAAAATTAGGACTTCTCCAGAAGAAACAAACAGCATCTGACTACTTAGTCTGAGTTTTTTTCGATTTTTTCCGAGTTGGGAACTAAAGGGAAACGTCAAGTGACCCTTCTGGTCTAAGTAGTATTAGAGAGGGGCACTGCGGGCTACCTATTGTTTTTTTGAAGACCTTAATCCCGATATAAAATAATACTCATCTACGAACAGGCGCCTATTAGCTGCAGTGGTCACAAGAACAAAGGAAGACACAGCACCGACATCGGCCCAGGAGGAGATAAGAATATATTTTTTCTATTTTATAGGAGACACTACAGCAGTTACGACAACCCCTTCAAGATGGTGCAACCATGCCCTTTAGTTAGGACTAGGATATTGAAAAAAACTCTCCTTTAATCTCCCATACATATTAGATGGTTGTTGGCTGAGCAAAGGTTTGTCAGACATATCTCTCCATATTTTCTCATACTCAGGAGCTCAGGGGCGGGCCGAGTGCTCCTCTACTCTCTATAGGAGAGCTACGGCAAGAGGTGGTCAACAAAGGGATCAGCCATTAGAAATCAGCAGGACGCATCCTTCTTTCCACCCCAACATCATTTGTAGGGGAAGAATCTAGAGGCCCCAATACAAATTAACACCCTGATATACTTTAGTATCGGGGCCTTTAGGTTAGGTCACCAATATCAGACCAGTGAGGGTCCGGCATTCCCACCATTAAGATAATTGAAGCCAGTTCCGAGAACGGGATGTGCTGTTGTAGCTTCATACAACATAAAATTCCCTCAACCAACCACCGCTCCAGGTAACAGCTGATTAGAGGGCGTGTCGGGTGCCTTCGGTGACATGATGTGGATGACCCATCCCTAAGGAGAGGCGAATAATATCTTACACACCAGGAGAATCCCCATGTAAGGGTTTTAGGGAATATGTAACTGTTAAAAGGAACTCTCCCTTATGGACCCCCTAACAAGTGAAACTTTAAAAAATAAATAAATAAGAAATCCAGAATCGAGACTTGACCACCATCTTTGGAAAATGCTGGTCACTGGCTCAATTAATCAATGGGAGTAACAATTCAAGACCTCCCCAAGAACATGCAGCTCAACTGCTGTCACCCATAGACCACATCCCCTATTATCAATCAGTGGCTTCCGTCTTGTTAACAAGTTCCTCTCAAGAGCAATGGTGGAAAACTTGACACTCTTTTCCTTTCCAGTTGAGAGGTCACAACCAAGACATAAGACATACTCAATTGTTCTAAGAATAAGACATGAACTTTGAAGGAATACTTGAGCCTTCTCACATCCAGGAGGAAGCCTCAAGATGTTTATCTCCAATATTCACCCGTCTATCTCTAAAACACTGGTACAGAGGAGTCATATCCGGGTTTAAAATCTTGACGGCCATTTTGTACTCATGGTTATCAAAGTTTTCTTTACCTCTAGGGTTGTTAAGAGAGGCTTCTATGGATTTGCCTCCATCTCCACAACGTGTGTCATCGAAGGGTAGACACTGGTCTCCGGTTCCGGCCACTACTTCTGAATTCTTCACGACGTCCTTCACAACTGTGGTTGACTTTATCCTGTAGACCCGTCGGCTGTTGGTGTCGGAGAGAAGGATGGCGCCAGTGACTGGGTCTGTAGCCAAGTAATATTTATGGGCCGGGCTGTGGCTGTAATTAATGCAAGGAAACAAAGAAAGATGGTCACATTTGCCCTCCGGAACATCAAGGAAGACACAAGGTCAAGCGTAGGAGGCAAAATGCAAAATGTGATTATTCAGGAACCACATGCGCAAAAAAGACCAGGCATTGCAAAATAAAAAACGAACAAAGACAGAAATAAAACTATTAAAAAGTCTATATGTGAGCCTAAACCTAAAGCCACATTCAATAGCACAATGGTAAGCAGTAAACAGGCCAAATATCTGATGCCTCGAATATGCAACCCAATAGACTATTTAAAGAAATTCTTGAATACACCAACATGTTAAACCTGAAGGCATCTGCTTAGCAAAGGTTAAACCCATAAATGTTCTCGTCTTGGAGACCTTTAAATTAAAGCCGAGACTCCTTATTCTCATGGCTTCGAAATCTTTTCTTGAACAGTTGAAAAGAATCAAAGAATTCACCAAAAAGGAGCTGGAAATAAAAGGTAATTCTAAGTCTTAGTTTTTTAATTCTGTATGCTCCTGAAATAATACTGCCCCCTATGTACACGGAACTACCTACTATAATACTGCCCCTATGTACAAGAATATAACTACTATAATACTGCTCCTATGTACAAGAATATAACTGCTATAATACTGCTCCTATGTACAAGAATATAACCGCTATAATACTGCCCCTATGTACAAGAATATAACCACTATAATACTGCCCCTATGTACAAGAATATAACTACGATAATACTGCTCCTATATACAAGAATATAACTACTATAATACTGCCCCTATGTACAAGAATATAACTACTATAATACTGCTCCTATATACAAGAATATAACTACGATAATACTGCTCCTATATACAAGAATATAACTACTATAATACTGCCCCTATGTACAAGAATATAACTACGATAATACTGCTCCTATATACAAGAATATAACCACTATAATACTGCCCCTATGTACAAGAATATAACTACTATAATACTGCTCCTATGTACAAGAATATATCTACTATAATACTGCCCCTATATACAAGAATATAACTACTATAATACTGCCCCTATGTACAAGAATATACCTACTATAATACTGCCTCCTATGTACAAGAATATACCTACTATAATACTGCCTCCTATGTACAAGAATATACCTACTATAATACTGCCTCCTATGTACAAGAATATAACTACTATAATACTGCCCCTATGTACAAGAATATAACTACTATAATACTGCCCTATGTACCAGAATATAACTACTATAATACTGCCCTATGTACCAGAATATAACTACTATAATACTGCCCTATGTACAAGAATATAACTACTATAATACTGCCCCTATGTACAAGAATATAACTACTATAATACTGCCCCTATGTACAAGAATATAACTACTATAATACTGCCCCTATCTACAAGAATATAACTACTATAATACTGCCCCTATGTACAAGAATATAACTACTATAATACTGCCCCTATGTACAAGAATATAACTACTATAATACTGCCCCCTATGTACAAGAATATAACTACTATAATACTGCCCCTATGTACAAGAATATATCTACTATAATACTGCCACCATGTACAAGAATATAACTACTATAATACTGCTCCCTATGTACAAGAATATAACTTCTATAATACTGCCCTATGTACCAGAATATAACTACTATAATACTGCCCCTATGTACAAGAATATAACTACTATAATACTGCTCCTATGTACAAGAATATAACTACTATAATACTGTCCCCTATGTACAAGAATATAACTATAATACTGCTCCTATGTACAAGAATATAACTACTATAATACTGCTCCCTATGTACAAGAATATAACTACTATAATACTGCCCTCTATGTACAAGAATATAACTACTATAATACTGCCCCCTCTGTACAAGAATATAACTACTATAGTACAGTCCCCTATGTACAACAAATATAACTACTATAATACTGTCCCCCATGTACAAGCATATAACTACTATAATACTGCTTCTATGTACAAGAATATAACTACTATAATACTGCCTCCTATGTACAAGAATATAACTACTATAAAACTGCCCTCTATGTACAAGAATATAACTACTATAATACTGCCCCTATGTGCAAGAATATAATTACTGCAATACTACCCTGTATGTACAAGAATATAACTCCTATAATACTGCCCTCTATGTACAAGAATATAACTACTATAATACTGCCCCTATGTACAAGAATATAATTACTGCAATACTACCCTGTATGTACAAGAATATAACTACTATAATACTGCCCCTATGTACAAGAATATAACTACTATAATACTGCCCCTATGTACAAGAATATAACTACTATAATACTGCTCCTATGTACAAGAATATAACTACTATAATACTGCTCCTATGTACAAGAATATAACTACTATAATACTGCCCTCTATGTACAAGAATATAACTACTATAATACTGCCCCTATGTACAAGAATATAACTACTATAATACTGTGCTTATGTATAAGAATATAACTACTATAATACTGCCCCCTATGTACAAGAATATAACTACTATAATACTGCCCCCTATGTACAAGAATATAACTACTATAATACTGTGCTTATGTATAAGAATATAACTACTATAATACTGCCCCCTATGTACAAGAATATAACTACTATAATACTGCCCCCTATGTACAAGAATATAACTACTATAATACTGCCCCCTATGTACAGGAATATACAGTAACTACTATAATACTGCCCCTTATGTACAAGAATATAACTACTATAGTACTGTCCCCTATGTACAAGAATATAACTACTATAATACTGCCCCCTATGTACAAGAATATAACTACTATAATACTGTCCCCTATGTACAAGCATATAACTACTATAATACTGCTTCTATGTACAAGAATATAACTACTATAATACCGCCTCCTATGTACAAGAATATAACTACTATAAAACTGCCCCCTATGTACAAGGATATAACTACTATAATACTGCCCTCTATGTACAAGAATATAACTACTATAATACTGCTTCCTATGTACAGGAATATACAGCAACTACTACAATACTGTCCCCTATGTACAAGCATATAACTACTATAATACTGCTTCTATGTACAAGAATATAACCACTATAATACTGTGCTTATGTATAAGAATATAACTACTATAATACTGCTCTCTATGTACAAGAATATAACTACTATAATACTGCCCTCTATGTAAAAGAATATAAATATTATAATACTGCCCCTATGTACAAGTATAGAACTACTATAATACTGCTCCCATGTACAAGAATATAACTACTATAATACTGTCCCCTATGTACAAGAATATAACTACTATAATACTGCCCCTATGTACAAGAATATAACTACTATAATACTGCTCCTATGTACAAGGATATAACTACTATAATACTGCCCTCTATGTACAAGAATATAACTACTATAATACTGTGCTTATGTATAAGAATATAAACTACTATAATACTGCTCCCTATGTACAGGAATATACAGTAACTACTATAATACTGCCCTCTATGTACAAGAATATAACTACTATAATACTGTGCTTATGTATAAGAATATAACTACTATAATACTGCCCTCTATGTACAGGAATATAACTACTATAATACTGCCCTCTATGTACAGGAATATAACTACTATAATACTGCCCCCTATGTACAAGAATATAACTACTATAATACTGCCCCCTATGTACAAGAATATAACTACTATAATACTGTCTATGTACAAGAATATAACTACTATAATACTGCCCCCTATGTACAAGAATATAACTACTATAATACTGCTCCTATGTACAAGAATATAACTACTATAATACTGCTCCTATGTACAAGAATATAACTACTATAATACTGCCCCTATGTACAAGAATATAACTACTATAATACTGCCCCCTATGTACAAGAATATAACTGCTATAATACTGTGCTTATGTATAAGAATATAACTACTATAATACTGCTCCCTATGTACAAGAATATAACTATTATAATACTGCCCCCTATGTACAAGAATATAACTACTATAATACTGCTCCTATGTACAAGAATATAACTACTATAATACTGCCCCCTATGTACAAGAATATAACTACTATAATACTGCTCCTATGTACAAGAATATAACTACTATAATACTGCTCCTATGTACAAGAATATAACTACTATAATACTGCTCCCTATGTACAATAATATACCTATTATAATACTGCCCCTATGTACAAGAATATAACTACTATAATACTGCTCCTATGTACAAGAATATAACTACTATAATACTGTGCTTATGTATAAGAATGTAAGACTAAGAATCATAATTTTTTAATGCAAATATGATTTTTTTAGCTTTTTTATTTACAGTAGAGCTATAATTGATCTACAGATTATTTAGAAGGATCTGGATGGTTTCTCTACTTCGTTTGTATAATTCCTTGATAAGATTAGATTATTATTACTCCGTCTGTTACTGAATATTTAGGATAATGGTGTCGATATGGTTCTTATTCTGCAGACTTGGAAATATGCAGAGAAGGTGAAAATGTTGTGATCCGGCTCATTTACGTCGTGCATTTGAAGCGCCCGTTGTGCTCCATTAGGGGGCAAATTGATACTGCTCTGTGCTCTGGATAACCCCCCCTCCCGGCACACTGTAATTAACCCCCATAAGCCTGACTACAGACCTTCCTTACACAGAGGAATAAGCACCAAACAGGGCAGAGAAGGAGATGGGGAGAAGCTAAAATCCCAGATTTTCCATCTGTAACATGTAGATTATTAGCTTCATTATTATCTATTGTTACCTGTGTAAACAGGTACGCGAATGCATCAGCGCAGAAGAGGAGCACAGAGCGGTAACATAACCAGATTGCTTGTTATTCTAACACAGTAACTTGAGTTATTAGGATACAAAATTAAACAAGGTCAGCAGATTATTAGAGGCCAATAAAATGTTTTGCAATCTAAACCTAAGTTACTTCTTTGGATAGAAGCGCTCCTAATGGGAGTCTATGATAAGACACAGTTAGGTCTCAAGTTCCTTCTTGGTGGGTCGCTTCTAGCATGTGTTGCACTAGCTGCTTTTGTACTCTGAAGCGCGGCCCCGGTCCCGTGCGTACAGTACTTCTTCCCCTCACATTGCGGATCTCACAAATGTCCCACTAACACGATCTGCTTGCTTCTGTAGGCTCGGGTCTCACTCATTCACTTCTGGCCCCGATCACTTAGCTCTGTTTCTGGTCACTCGTAATAGCGGCTATAAGTCAACCTCGCTGCACTGCACGTTCGTCCAGCTACAGGTCCAGAGTCCAACTCCTCCCCTTCACTGCCCTCCTGGGCCTTTTATATTTACTAACCGTGCCAGAGCTGTGTCTCCTCCAATCTGACCTGCTGTCTCCTTCAATCTTTTCCCTCAGGGAACATGCACTTAACTCTTCAGTTCCAACTAATGTAATTCTCTCTGCTTTCTCTTTTCCCATCATCTTTGACCAGTAAATGGCGGTGTTCCTTTGCATAATGATAGGGGGCATGGTGCTCCACCAAACCGAATCCCCTTCAGACAAAGTCGCTGACTGTACAGCTCATTTGTTACAATGTGTCACTTCAAGGAGCAACGAGCTGAGCCATTTGTGGGGGGCATGAAGCTGAGCAGTTTCTTAGAGAACATAGGGATGCAGAGTTTTTTTAGGGAAATAGAGCTGCACGGGAATGAGCAATTTCATGGAGGATATGCGACTGCACACTTCCTTAGGAGGTAGGGGGGATTCACCAGTCTTGATGTAGCTTATTGCAAAGTGTAGAGTGGCACAGTTTCCTGGAGGGCGCGAGGCTGCCCCGCGCTCCAGGAGGGCGCGAGGCTGCCCCGCGCTCCAGGAGGGCGCGAGGCTGCCCCGCGCTCCAGGAGGGCGCGAGGCTGCCCCGCGCTCCAGGAGGGCGCGAGGCTGCCCCGCGCTCCAGGAGGGCGCGAGGCTGCCCCGCGCTCCAGGAGGGCGCGAGGCTGCCCCGCGCTCCAGGAGGGCGCGAGGCTGCCCCGCGCTCCAGGAGGGCGCGAGGCTGCCCCGCGCTCCAGGAGGGCGCGAGGCTGCCCCGCGCTCCAGGAGGGCGCGAGGCTGCCCCGCGCTCCAGGAGGGCGCGAGGCTGCCCCGCGCTCCAGGAGGGCGCGAGGCTGCCCCGCGCTCCAGGAGGGCGCGAGGCTGCCCCGCGCTCCAGGAGGGCGCGAGGCTGCCCCGCGCTCCAGGAGGGCGCGAGGCTGCCCCGCGCTCCAGGAGGGCGCGAGGCTGCCCCGCGCTCGTGGCATTGCTTGTACCATTTATTTAACAGAACACTGTTACAAGCCGTCAGCTTTGTGAGCAGGATTAGGTCAATAAAAAGTTTTCCAGCCTTAAAATATAAACTTTATTTCCATTCACTGACAGCAAGCGTAAATCTTACAAACACTGACCTATTGAATAAAGACTGGATGACCCCCTCTTACTCTCCTCCTTAATCATAGTGGGGAATTCCTTTTAATAAAGTGTCACTAATTAACGCTGAGAAGAACAATTGTGCCGTCCGGACGGCTAATCATGATTGGTGGATTCTCCTGGACTAACGAGCAGGAAATATTATATCTGGAATTACTCCCTGAATAAACTGCGCCGGAGCTAATTAACCATGAAAGACACAATGCTACAACGGGTCTAATATTGCAGCTCATTGCCGGCAACGTGAGGAGCGAAACCGCCATCCATCACGTCTTACAGTATGTATCAAGACGAGCCAGGCAATTAGCCAAGCAGCCCTCGTCTTAAAGTGAAGATTTCAGCAGCGAGGAGTCCGGGTGACACATTCCCCCCATCCATCTTCTCCATGCATGACGGCATGCAGAAAACCAGGCTCACCAGCCACGCCAAGATGAATGGATGGCAATGTCTGTCACTGATTAACGGTGCCAGGTTCAATCTCTGCTAAAACCATTAGATTCCCATTTAAAGGCACATTATGCTGAAAAATGACTGGTGTAATAAATGGCGCCCGCTTTGTACGACAATTATATGCGGGAAGAAAACAAGATTCTTAGATAAAAGTCAACATAGAGGATTTTTTTCCTATTTTTCTGGTCCATAGGTGGCACTGGATCAGAGATGTTTTCAATGATAACAGATGGAGCGATTTTAAGGAAGATATCTAGGGAAGTACGCTGTAGACCCCTGCTCCTCGTAACTAAGTCTCTGCTCTTTAGAGTCCTGTTCCTCTTGAACTAGACCCTATATTTTAGCGTATTGTTCCTCTTGACCAAGTCCCGACTCCCTACTACTTAGAGCCAGGTTCCTCTTGAACTAGACCCTACTTTTTAGAGCCCTGTTCCTCTTGACTATGTCCCTACTCTTAAGAGCCGTGCTACTCTTGACTAAGTCCCTGCTACTTAGAGTCCTGTTCCTCTTGACTAAGTCCCTATTTCTGCCCTGTTCCGATTGAAGACCCTACACTTTATAGCAGTGCTCCTCTTGACTAAGTCCTTACTCTTTAGAGCCCTGTTCTTCTTGACTAAGTCCTTACTCTTTAGAGCCCTGTTCTTCTTGACTAAGTCCCTATTCTTTAGAGCCTTGTTCCTCTTGACTAAACCCCTACTTTTTAGTGCCTTGTTTCTCTAGAACCAGACCCTACTATTTAGAGCCCTGTTCCTCTTGCTCTAAGCCTTACTCTTTAGAGGCTTATATGTCTGTTTAAAGCAAATTCCACCTTAAAAGGGGTTTTCTGGAGCCGATCACATAGGGCCCCATTGGATAGGACATCCCATGATTACTAAAGTTCCATGTGATAATTGGGTGGCAGCTCCCCTAGTTTGACAGTCAATATTTGTAGCATCTCTCCACTCTTACGAATAGGCCAACCTAAAAGGGGCAAATAGAAATGGGGGAGGCGTAAAATACACAACCCCCTTTAGATGCCTTCAGACATAAAGATGTAAGAAAATAAGGTTCTTGAGCCCTCCATCCCACAATTCCCATCATGCGCAACTGCTCCAAAGTGACCTAAGCCCCTCCGTCACTGCTCATAAATTTTCAGTCCGTTCATTGCCGAGTTCCCTTTTTGCAATCCCTGAGCAACAAGAAGAAGACTAGGTCGTAATTGATAGCCATTCTGAACCCTTTTAGAGACAGAAATCAGTTAAATCAATGGATGGGAGTAGAACTTTTAAAAAAACAAATTAAGGTGGCATTCCCCTTTAAGAGCAAAAAAAAATAAAAAATAAAAAACATTATATATTTATTATTTATCTATTTTATATTTTAACAAAGAAGAAAAAACACAATAGAGGCTAGTAGGTTTGATCAGCAATTAACCCTCCAATGACTGGTGGATTCCTAAAGGGGCGCACAATAAAGTTGTGCGGGTTTACTTTAAGATGGCACCGAGAGCTGAGCAGCTCTTACCTGTGTCTGAAATCCTTATTTCTGAAGAGAAGACAAGAGGGACGGAGAGAAAAGAAAGGGTTAGTAAAAGACGTAAGAAAGTAAAGAGGTTAATTTAACAGTCAGAGAGATGAAAACTCAACATGTTACACATGTAGCAGAGCTGAATTTGCCGGGGAAGTCATTTTTTTTGCACACGGTTATAACCCACTGACTTGAGAAAAGTCAGTGGGTCATCCTGCAGACCTATGTAAAAAAAAAAAAAAACAATGACAAACTAAGATCAGCATTTTGCTTTATCATTATTTTTTTTAATATTCATTTTTTTATATTAATTTGGCCATTAGGGGGCACTGGTTAGCTGTCATGATTAAAAAGGAAAGAGGCCAGGACAACTCACCGTTGAGCAGAACTTAACAGAAAAGCCAAAAAAAGGAAACCGCCCCTGTGTTCAATATACTCTCAGTAATAAAAACGGCTGAAATATTATAACTAGTATTGGGCAGAGCCCCCCTGCCACTAAACGGAGGTCCACCTCTACTGACGGCATTATTTCTACCCGAAAACGTCTTTTAAAAAGGAAGACAAGTTATGAATTTCCAACGATCAGTTGGGATCGGGGAAACTTGTGGCCAGATTTACATTTTCCCGGCAGCGGCCACTACAGGAGAAAGAAGGTATTACATGGCGCCTCTTCAAATGAATAGGCTGGGTCCTCCAAATTGAGAGTGGTTATTTTTTTAGGGACAAAATAATAGAGTGATTCTCTCTGTGATGTGTACTCTAAATACCTTAGCTCCAGGATGTTGGTGACATTGCCGGAGGGGAAGATTCTTCGGATGTAGTTGAAGTCTCCAACATAAAGGCTCCCATCGGGGCCACAAGTCAGGGCCACTGGTGCCAAAAGTTTGTTACCATCTGCTAAGCCGTTGCAGCTAGGGCAGGAGATGCTCCGGCGCCGCCCATTGCCCATGGTGCTCCCGATCACGGCCGGCTGCTGGGAAATGAACTGATTTTCTCCGTTGCCTTTGTGCAGGATACCTGATCCCAAGAAGAATAAAACTGGTTACTCTTCTTACACAAATACATCGAATATTTTTATATATCAGAAATATGGGGTGATCTTTCCCTTTAAGAGGATTACCGCCTAAATATTCAAAATGTAAATAAGAGGGAGGGAACATATGTCTTCTTAAAGGGACACTACATCTAAAGTTCTGAATTTTCTCAATTTGAGTAGTACAGGTGAATGTAACCTTTGTTCCCTGTAGTAAGACAGAATTCTAAGAGTCAAAATTCAATCTTTTTTTTGGGCAGATATATTTAAAGAGTAATATTTTTATTTAATAAATCAATAGTAAACATGAAAATAAGCAACTTTATAATATATATTATCAGTGAAATCCACTTCTTTCTTCTCTTGGACTGATTTTTCACTCTCAATTCATTGATAAAATCTGTATTCAGCGAAGACAGATTTTTCTATTATTGAGATAGGAAATGACAGTTGGTACTTTTAAAATTCTATAAAGGGAGGAGCTAGAGGAACACAGACATTCTAGGGAGGAGCTAGAGGAACACACAGACATTCTAGGGAGGAGCTAGAGGAACACAGACATTCTAGACAGGAGCTAGAGGAACACAGACATTCTAGGCAGGAGCTAGAGGAACACAAACATTCTAGGAAGGAGCTAGAAGAACACACAGACATTCTAGGGAGGAGCTAGAGGAACACAGACATTCTAGGGAGGAGCTAGAGGAACACACAGACATTCTAGGGAGGAGCTAGAGGAACACACAGACATTCTAGGCAGGAGCTAGAGGAACACACAGACATTCTAGGGAGGAGCTAGAGTAACACACAGACATTCTAGGGAGGAGCTAGAGGAACACACAGACATTCTAGGGAGGAGCTAGAGGAACACACAGACATTCTAGGGAGGAGCTAGTAGAACACACAGACATTCTAGAGAGGAGCTAGAGGAACACAGACATTCTAGGCAGGAGCTAGTGGAACACACAGACATTCTAGAGAGGAGCTAGAGGAACACAAACATTCTAGAGAGGAGCTAGAGGAACACAAACATTCTAGAGAGGAGCTAGAGGAACACACAGACATTCTAGGGAGGAGCTAGAGGAACACACAGACATTCTAGGGAGGAGCTAAAAAAAAACACACAGACATTCTAGGGAGGAGCTAAAAAAAACACACAGACATTCTAGGGAGGAGAGGAACACACAGACATTCCCACTTTAAGTTCTTTAAAAATGGCAGTTATACTTCTCCATAGAACTTTATAGGCACAATCTGTCATCTCCTATTTCAATAATGGGAAAATCTGTATATTCTGAAAACAGATTTTACCTTTGAATTGAGAATTTTGAGACTGAATGATCAGTCCAGGAGGAGAAAGAAGCAGGTTTCTCAGATAAGATGTATTACAAAGTTTCTTATATATATTCATGTGTACTATTGATTTCTGAAAAAAAAATAAAAAATTATGTCTGATGAATAAAAACACGAATACAACGTGGTATCACTCACCAGTCTGTATATTGAGTGCGTGATGTTTGTCCAAAGACCATCCCCCCAGTTTGGACGCCTCGATTTCATAGCCCTGTAATATCGCGGTCCTCTTCTCCCAGAGAATAAGGTCAGGGCAGGATTCATACTCATATCCTACAGACACTGGGAGGGAAATAGAAAGATAAAAAAAGAGGGTAGTGATAGCCGACTACTCCAATTAGATATAAAGGCCATTATCTTCATTTTTAAAATTTCAGGGTGTAAATATCACCCAGAAACAGAGATTGTTGCAGCTTTGGGTGTGAAGGAAGTATAATACAAGCTTGAACTAGTCTGACAACTTACCGAAAGCTTCTGACAACCCGTAGACCTTTTGACTGTACACATCGGTCTTATCCCAAATGAAAAAGTAAGAGAGGTCCGGGGCAGCCGCAAACCACTTCCTGAAGAGACGGCCCTCGACTGCGACCATCAAGTGGACTTTCATGAGGTTGAATGGGATGGCGAGGTGAGTGAGGCTGATTCTCAGGACGGACTTGTAACCTGCGTTCCGTGTGCTCAGATAATTCAGTTTGATTTTAGTCCCAGGGATTTTAATTTCTTCTTGTAGGGCCTTTAAAACAAAAAAAAAAATGCCAATAATGACCATCAACAACTTTTTACTGACCTGAGAAATAAGACAATAGCGCCCTCCAATGGATAAAAATGTAGCGCTTGTCAGCTGTGTACAATAAATGACACCTTAAATCCTGTTAGTGCAAATTATGGGCGTTCAACCCCATAGATGCTGCTGTCAATAGCGACCGCGGCATCTAGACCGTTAACAGAAGGAGTAAGCTCTGGAGGACTGTGAGCAATATTTTAATGGAAAAAAATTCAACTTTTCATTCCACTTTGCGTTAATCCTTGAAGTGTTAAACTTCCTGACCGCAGTTTTTAATACGTTGGGGGGGGGGGGGCAGTTTTTAATAAAGTATCAATTTCAGGGATTTTTCAATCTATAGACTCCTCAAAGTCACTTCAAAAGTCAATAGTTTCTTAAAAATATTGAAAATTTAACAATTGCTTGTAAATGTTTCATACATTTTTCACCATTCTAACAAAAAAGATGTTTGAGAAAAATGATGGGGATGTAAAAGAAAAACTAGAATTGTTACTTATTAGCTTTTTTGTGTGTGGTGTGGGACAAGTCTGGTTTAAGGATATAAACATTTAACATTTGAAAATTGCCAATTTTACAAAATTTTTCACAATTTCCTTAAATAAACACAGAACATATATGGAGCTAAATTTACTACAAAATAATTGGTAAAATTTCCTTGAAAAAAATTAACAAAATAGCTAGAAAATGTTTCACCATTCTAATACCCTAAAAAAGGACGTTCGAAAAAAAAAATGATGGGGACGTAAAAGAAACAAATGGGAAATGTTATTTATTAGCTTTTTTTTGTGTGGTGTGACAAGTCTGGTTTAAGGGAATAAAAATAAAAAATTACCAATTTTTCAAAAATTTTCTTAAATAAACACAACATATGAAACTAAATTTACCACCACTCAAAGTGCAAGGTGTAAAAAAAAAAAAAAAAAGTCTTAGAATCATGAGGATATATTAAAACATTACAGAAATGTTACCAAGTAAAGTGAAACATTTCAAATTTGAAAAATGGGGCTTGGTCACTAAAGGGTTAGATCTTTCTGGATGACGAATGTAAAGCAAGAGCTGCAGTAGAGACTGACACGGGAACGTCAATAGGAAAAAGGAAATGGAAGAGAGCTCTGTGATGCCCCCTTTGGGTTAAGTAATGGCTCCCAATATGAACCAAGAGAACGTGTTAACCCTGTGAAGTACACTCCCTCCATTTTTCCACATGAGGAATCGCAGCTCTGAAGGACGTTAAGCCAGTCATGTATTATAAATTGAGGCTAAAGGCAGAAAAACTAAATCTGCAAGTTTAGCAATATGGCTGATTTCCTCAGGCGGTAAACAACGGCACGCATGTAAAGTACGCTTTCATTTCCTTCCAGGGTGAAGTCTTCCATCACCCAGACAGGGCCATTTATCCCGCCTGAGATGTAAACATTGTTCAGGAGGCTGGGAGTCCTCGATTTCATGCTTAAGACGACTTTAAGATCTCGTTAGCTAATTTAACAAATGGCAGCTATTAAGCAGGTGGCTCCACCGAGGATCCTCGGCTAAAACTTGCTGAAGATGATAAAAGTTTAGAAATTTCTGCGTCGTGCCTGTCACTTTAAGAACGCAGGTTTGGATGTGACAAGAGTATTGTTTTTAGAAATGCTTATGCAAAAACACAAAGCTTTGGATGCGACAGGAGAGTCAATACTTGTACAAAAGCACAATTTGATTTCCACTTCCTGACCCGATTTAGAATTTTAAGGCTTCTCTAGTCACATAAAGAGCTGCATTCAAACTTTTGAACAACATTGTGTTTCCCTGCAGCTTTGGATGTGAGCGAGAATATAATTTTAGAATCTTTGAATAAATGTATCGACATTTTAGAAATAGTTCTGCTAAAACATAATTCGCTTTACTTCTTTGAAAAGGACTTTGGCTTACATCTTCTTCACTCACATCCAGAGCAGCATTCAATCTTCGGCAGATTTCCTGTTAGCGCTTTGCCTAAACTGTCTCGCATCCCCCCTGCTCTCTACAAAGAATAAGATTTTATAATCAGACCTATCTGTTAGCAAATTCCAATAGGAGGATGAGCAGAATCCTGAATGCAGCTCTGGATGTGACAAGAGAAATAAAGGTCAGGTATGAGAATGAATAGAGAATGCAGCTCTGGATGTGACAGGAGAATAAAATTCAAGAATGAGAACTAATAAAGCAAAAATCAGAAAACCAATTAGCTGCAAAGTAATACTTGTAATGATGTAGAGTTCTAGGTCTCCTTCTCCAGTCACATCCAGAGCAGTATTCAAACTTCTACAAGTTTGCGGTCAGCCCTTTGCAGAGAGTAGGAGGAAGTGAGGCATTTTCGGCAAAGTATCAGCTTTTGTCATCAGACCTATCTTAACACTTCTCTATTAGCAAATTTCAAGGGTGGGGGTGAGCAGAATTTTGAATGCAGCTCTGGATGTGACAGGAGAAAAAAAGTCAAGTAGGGAAAAAAAAAACGAAGCAAAAGAAGTCAGAAAAATAATTAGCTGTGGAGTTATATTTGTAATGATGTAGATTTATAGTTCTCCTTCTCCAGTCACATCCAGAGCAGCATTCAAACTTCTGCATGTTTCCGGTTTATACTTTGCCTAAACTGCCTCACATCCCCACTTCTCTCTACAAAGCATGAGCTTTTGTGATCAGACCTATCTAACATTTATCTACTAGCAAATTCCAAGAGGGGATGAGCAGAATTCTGTATGCAGCTCTGGATGTGACAAGATAAATAAAGATCAAGCATGAGAACAAAGAACGCAGCTCTGGATGTCACAAAAGAATAAAAAATAAAACAAAAGTTAGAAGACCAATTAGTAGCGGATTTATACTTGTAAGGCAGTAAAGCTAAAGGTCTTCTTCTCCAGTCATGTCCAGAGCAGCAATCAAACTTCTGCACATTTCAGGTTAGCTCTTTGCCTAAATTGTCTCACATCGCCCCTTCTCTCTACAAAGTATGAGCTTTTGTGAGGAGAGCTACAAAACACTTATCAGGAACTTCCAAAAGGTGGTAAGCAGAATTGTGAATGCAGCTCTGGAGGTGATAGGAGAATACAAGTATTTGAAAGAATAGAGAATGCAGCTCTGGAGGTGACAGGAGAATAAAAGTATTTGAACGAATAGAGAATGCAGCTCTGGAGGTGACAGGAGAATAAAAGTATTTGAACAAAGAGAGAATGCAGCTCTGGAGGTAACAGGAGAATAAAAGTATTTGAACCAATAGAGAATGCAGCTCTGAAGGTGATGGAAGAATAAAAGTATTTGAACGAATAGAGAATGCAGCTCTGAAGGTGATGGAAGAATAAAAGTATTTGAATGAATAGAGAATGCAGCTCAGCAGGTGATGGAAGAATAAAAGTATTTGAACGAATAGAGAATGCAGCTCTGAAGGTGACGGAAGAATAAAAGTATTTGAACGAATAGAGAATGCAGCTCTGAAGGTGACGGAAGAATAAAAGTATGTGAACGAATAGAGAATGCAGCTCTGGAGGTGACGGAAGAATAAAAGTATGTGAATGGATAGAGAATGCAGCTCTGGAGGTGACAGAAGAATAAAAGTATGTGAATGGATAGAGAATGCAGCTCTGGAGGTGACAAGAGAACTAAAAAAGCAAAAGAAAAAAAAGAAAACCAATGACAATACAAGAAATACTTGTAAGCATATTGTGTTATAGGTCGTCTTCTCCACTCACACCCAGAGCAGCATTCAAATTTCTGGCTTCCCCTAGGCGGAACTACTTCTCATCTCTTTGTGCGCCTCCTGCTGGTTATATCTCTCTACAGAAGATGATCTTATTTGGTGGAAGCTGTTGATACGGCGATTCCGAGAGTCTGTCAGCAACATTTTCATTAAAGCTTTGATGTGACCGGAGGATGAAATCCAAAACTTACAGGACACCAATGAGCCGCCAAAGTTCCTGTTTTTTTTGGGGTTTTTTTTTACCTGTATTTCAGGGACGATGGGACCCTTCTCCGAGCACGAGCTGGCAAACGCCGTGAGCGGAGCCGGCGAGAGGACGGGATTGGGACGGGCGAAGCTGCTCAGGTCACAGCTGGCGATCTCATTCTCCTCCAGTCTCATGGTGATGGTCTCCATGACAAAGAAGCGGTCCCAGGGCAACCAGAGCGTGTGCTCCTGCGTGATAAACGGCGCCCGCTCAAACCGCAACGTGATGGAGATGCCACCGTTGGTTGCCAGGTCAAAGCTGTCAAAAATAAACAAGCAAAAACACACAAATCCATAAAAAAGATGTGTACATTTATTAAATAAAATATAATTATTTTTAATTAAAAAAAAAAAATTGGGAAATCAAATTAACAAAAATCCCAATAAAAAAACAATTAATTTAAAATCAATACAATATTAAAATAAAATCACACTAGATTAAAATATATTTATATATAAAAAAAAATATAATGTCATAATGATGCAAGCAAAATGTTTAATTTCCATGTTAATTATTTCCACCTAGAGAAATATAATAACACATTTCAGTTAATTATCCCATGTCAGAGTCACATGATCTAATATATGTAATAAGCCAGTAAAAAAAATATATATAAAAGAAATTCGAAAAGAAATTAAAAGAATAAAATAAATAAAAATTAAATATTGTATTGGTCACATGATCTAATATAAATGAAATCAATTATTATAATTAATAGAAATATTATTATTATTTTTTTTTATTATTATTTACTTTGGAATTTATTCTATTTAATTTTTACCAGCTCATTACATATACATTAGATCACGCATGCCACATGATGTAATATATGTAATGAGCTGGTAAAAATGTAATAAAATAAATTGAAAATAAAAATAAAATTCTATCTATCTATCTATCTATATACATATATATATATACACACACACACACACATATATATATATATATATATTACATATACATATATATATATATATATATATATATATATATATATATATATTACATACATACACACACATAGATAGATAAATATATATAGAATAAATCTAATATTTATATTATACCATGTGACCGTCATATGATCTAATATATGTAATATGCAGGTAAAAACAATAATAAATTCCAGTACAAGTAAACAAATAAAGGAGTAATTCAATAAATATATCTAAAAAATAATAATGATAAATAACTAAAAAAAATAAAGATTTAAAAAAATAAAAAAAAATAAAATAAAAATGTTCCGATCCCCCAATGCACTAATCTGATCAACATTACTGGGTAATTGTCAATATAACACAGGGCTTGTTACGCCAGGATTCCTACAAGGCTCCAAACAAATGTATTCATGGCGTGATAACTTATTTATGATGATTGCTCCCAGATGTTTCCACGCACCTCTTCTTTGTCACATAAATCTCCTTTCCATGACACTTTTACATGTCGTTTCCACTCTACATCTGCAAGTTGAACGCCAATATAAATCTATTCGGTATATGGCGGCTACGGATTTACAAACGAGATACCTTGTGGGGCTTCGAAATTCGCATTAGAGGGTATGAGCACTTTTGCAAACCTGTTTTCATTTATTGGAATCAAACACAAATTAAAAAAAAAAAAATGCAGCCAACTTTGCAACGTCGTCTTAAAAAACAAAACAAAAAACACCCCTAATTTTTGCATACAACTTCCATGCAAACTTATTTGTCACTATGGTAACAGACTACAAACTAACCCTGTGTAGTCAGATCCTGCAGTCCTGTATATTTCTTGGTAAATACAGAGAGCAGATGAGGGTCAGATGGCACAAAGTATGTTTGAGGTCTGTAACCAAGGACACACATAACTCCGTATAGGAGCTGCATATGCAAACTGAAAAATAGGTTACAAAATTCTACACACCCTTTAAATGGCAACACAGTAACTAGAGGTCTGCAGAGCTGGGCCCCGCTGGCATCGGCCTCTTCCGTGACCCCAAAGCCGCCAATTCGCAGCAGGAGCCTGAGTCAATAGTAATGCTCCCATAGCAAACATGCAGGGAGGGGGTCCTAGACTTATGCACGTGCATTTAGAAGATGACAGAATGGAAAAGAAGAGGGGAGGGGGATACTATTTAATTTTCACTCCTGACAGCTTGTCCATAGTAACAGCTCCTCCGGGGTCGCGAGTGAATTATGTTGCAGCGCTGTTAAAATCCACTAAGCTGCCTCAGCTATCTGGCCTCAGTGATCAGTATGGCGACAGCTGTGCACTACTGTGCGGTAGTATACGTCTGACTTTAGCTCTGTATAAAGCTGAGCATTGACAGAAGACAACCGAGAGCAAAACATTTCCCCCACTAATCACAGGTCGGCCCCATAGACACCAGATCAAACCTTCAATAACCACACAACGTTCTAAAGTAAATAAACAGGAAAAGAAAGAAAAAGAAAGAAAACAGAATTATTTGATCATTTTTAAATTGTTGTAGATATTGTTACCTGCCATCTTGTCTGCTGATGGTGTAACCCAGAAGAGGTGCACTGACAAAGCTGATGTTCACACCGACCAAGGGGGTCCCATCTGATGTAATCACCTGACCGCGGATCACACAAGCATGTCTGCAAGAGGGGAAGAGGATCCATGAGATAAAAGTACAGGAGGTCATATATATATAGAGAGATAACTACTAGAATACACATTTGTTTATATTCTTGTTCATAGGAGCAGTATTATAGTAGTTATATTCTTGTACATAGAGAGCAGTATTATAGTAGTTATATTCTTGTACATAGGAGCAGTATTATAGTAGTTATATTCTTGTACATAGGTGCAGTATTATAGTAGTTATATTCTTGTACATAGGAGGAGTATTATAGTAGTTATATTCTTGTACATAGGAGCAGTATTATAGTAGTTATATTCTTGTACATAGGAGCAGTATTATAGTAGTTATATTCTTGTACATAGGGGGCAGTATTATAGTAGTTATATTCTTGTACATAGGAGCAGTATTATAGTGATTATATTCTTGTACATAGGGGCAGTATTATAGTAGTTATATTCTTGTACATAGGAGCAGTATTATAGTAGTTATATTCTTATACATAGGGGGCAGTATTATAGTAGTTATATTCTTGTACATAGGGGGCAGTATTATAGTAGTTATATTCTTGTACATAGGAGCAGTATTATAGTAGTTATATTCTTGTACATAGGAGCAGTATTATAGTGATTATATTCTTGTACATAGGGGCAGTATTATAGTAGTTATATTCTTGTACATAGGAGCAGTATTATAGTAGTTATATTCTTATACATAGGGGGCAGTATTATAGTAGTTATATTCTTGTACATAGGGGCAGTATTATAGTAGTTATATTCTTGTGCATAGGAGCAGTATTATAGTGATTATATTCTTGTACATAGAAGCAGTATTATAGTAGTTATATTCTTGTACATAGTAGCAGTATTATAGTAGTTATATTCTTGTACATAGGGGCAGTATTATAGTAGTTATATTCTTGTACATGGGGGGCAGTATTATAGTAGTTATATTCTTGTACATGGGGGCAGTATTATAGTAGTTATATTCTTGTACATAAGGGGCAGTATTATAGTAGTTATATTCTTGTACATAGGGGGCAGTATTATAGTAGTTATATTCTTGTTCATAGGAGCAGTATTATAGTAGTTATATTCTTGTACATAGGAGCAGTATTATAGTAGTTATATTTTTGTACATGGGGGGCAGTATTATAGTAGTTATATTCTTGTATATAGGGGCAGTATTATAGTAGTTATATTCTTGTACATAGGGGGCAGTGTTATAGTAGTTATATTCTTGTACATAAGGGCAGTATTATAGTAGTTATATTCTTGTACATAGGAGCAGTATTATAGTAGTTATATTCTTGTACATGGGGGGCAGTATTATAGTAGTTATATTCTTGTACATAAGGAGCAGTATTATAGTAGTTATATTCTTGTACATAGGGGGTAGATGTGCAGTGGTTAGCACTGCAGCCTTGCAGCACTGGGTTCCTGGGTTGAAATCCCACCAAAGGACAATATCTGCAAGGAGTTTGTATGTTCTCCCCATGTTTGCGTGCAATTCCTACAGCTTCTCTGGTTTCCTCCCACACGCTAAAACCATATTGGTAGGGAATACAGATTGTGAGCCCCAGTGGGGATTGTGATGATCATGTGTGTAAAGCGCTGCGGAATATGATGGTGCTAAATGAATTAAATAAATACCGTATATTCCGGCGTATAAGACGACTTTTGAAGACTGAAAAATCTTCTGTCTAGTCTGGGGTCGTCTTATACGCCGGTAATGCTTTTGAACTTTCAGAAATTGACATGCGGGGATACTCTGGGGGTGTTAATAAGCTGCCGTGGCCGTATCCCTGCCATGTCGGAGTTAATATAAGGTGGAGGGAGTTAAAATACGGTGGCGGTAGGTCCAGACAGTCAGCGCTTCTGTGCTGAAACGGACACATCGCTGCGTATTCCCAGCTCCGGACACAGCGCAGGGCTTTTGTGCCGACAGCTTTCACTTGTCACAGAAGCGCTGCGCTGTGTCCGGAGCAGGGAAGTTCGCATCGCTTCTGTGACAATATATGAAAAGCCGGCAATTCAGCAGCGGCATAAGCCGGCACCCGACAATTTAGAATAGAAAGAATAGAGCTTCACACATAGATTAGATAGATAGAAACATGTCAGTCACATATATATGAAGTACAGTGACAGTATTGCTTACTGTACTTGTCATTTAGTGTAAAGGATTTATTAAAACAAATAATAGTGTTTTCATGCACTGTCTCTTTAAAAAAGCCGGCCGGCAATTCAGCATCTGTACCCGACAATTTATAACAGACAGAATAGAGCATCACACATAGATTAGATAGATAGAAACATGTCAGTCACATATATATGAAGTACAGTGACAGTGTTGGTTACTGTACTTGTCATCTAGTGTTAAAATAACGGATTTATTAAAAAAAAAATTGGCGTGGGGTTCCCCTTAATTTTAGTCTCTAGCGGAGGTTAAGCAGACGGCTGGGGCAAATGTTTGAAGCCTGGGAAGGGGGTAATACCCACGGAGCTTCCCAGGCTACTAATATCAGCCCCCAGCTGAATACATAGCCTTTACTAGCTATTAAAATGGGGGACACCCCAAAAAAAATGACGTGGGGTCCCCCCTAATTTAATAGCTAGCAAAGGCTAGGCAGACAGCTGGGGGCTGATATTAATAGCCCAGGAAGGGAGCCATGAATATTGGCCCCCACCCAGGCTAGAAACACCAGCCGTCAGCCGACCCAGAAATGGCGCATCCATAGGATGCGCCAATTCTGGCACTTAGCCTCGCTCTTCCCACTGCCCTGTAGCGGTGGCAGTGGGGTAATAGGGCTGGGGTTGATGTCAGCTTATAATGCCAGCTGACATCAAGCCCAGGTTAGTAATGGAGAGGCGTCTATAAGACACCCCCATTACTAACCCCATAGTCAAAGTTAAAAAAAACACAAACACCCAGAATAAAGTCCTTTAATTGAAATAAACACACAATTCTTTATTGTTCTAAATTAAACCATACTTACCATCACGCCCATTCCAGCTGAAGCCAACGATCTCCTGCAATAAAAGAAAAATAATAAAGCAACCTCATCCTTACCTCTCCATGGTTCCCAGGACGGGTCCAGCTCTGCTACATCGAGATGACAGGCTGGACCGCAGCAGAACGCCGCCATCCAGCCTGTCATCCCGCAGACACTGAGAAGCGCAGGCATGCTTGCGCTCCTCAGTGTCTGACTGTGACGGCATACAGATGAGCCGACAATGAACTCAGCTCACCTCCTGGACGTCCGTCACTGACAGCGTGGGAAACTTCTACTGCGCATGCGGGGAGCAGGAGAATTTTCCCACGCTGTCAGTGACGTGCATGAGGTGAGCCGAGTTCATTGGACATGATCTCGGCTCATCTGGATGCCGTCACAGTCAGACACTGAGGAGCACAAGCATGCCTGCGCTTCTCAGTGTCTGCCGCATGGCAAGCTGAACGGCAGCGTTCTGCTGCGGTGCAGCCTGTCATGTGAATGTAGCAGAGCTGGACCGGTCCTGGGAACCATGGAGAGGTAAGGATGAGGTTGCTTTATTATTTTACTTTTATTGCAGGAGATCGTTGGCTTCAGCTGGAATGGGCGTGACGGTAAGTATGGTTTAATTTAGAACATTAAAAAATTGTGTCTTTATTTCAATTAAAGGACTTTATTCTGGGTGTTGTGTTTTTTTTAATTACTTTACTAGAAATTCATGGTGGTCATGTCTAATATTGGCGTGACCCCATGAATTTCGGGCTTAGGGCCAGCTGATAATGCCAAGCTGGCCCTAACCCCTTTATTACCCAGTGAGCCACCGCACCAGGGCCCTGGATGAGTTGGGTACAGCGCCAGAAGATGGCGCTTCTATGAACGCGCTATTTTCCGGGGTGGCTGCGGACTGCAATTTGCAGCGGGGGGGACCCAGAAAGCTTGGGCCTCCCTGCGCTGCGGATTCCAGCCCCCAGCTGCCTAGTTGTACCTGGCTGGACACAAAAATAGGGCGAAGCCCCACGTCAATTTTTTTAAAATTATTTCATGAAATAATTTAAAAAAAAAGGCCTTCTCTATATTGTTGTGTCCGGCCAGGTACAAATAGGCAGCTGGTGGTTGGGTGCAGCCCGTTCCTGCCTGCTGTACCTGGCTGGACACAAAAATACGGCGAAGCCCCACGTCAACATTTTTGGGAAAAATTAATTACAAAATTAATAATTTAGGGACTGCATCTTTATTAACCCCTCAATTGTCATTTAGTGTTAAAATAAAGGATTTTTTAAAAAGAAAATTGGCGTGGGATCCACCATCATTATAGTCTCTAGCGGAGGTTAAGCAGACGGCTGGGGCAGATGTTTGAAGTCTGGGAAGAGGGTAATACCCACGGAGCTTCCCAGGCTACTAATATCAGCCCCCAGCTGAATACCTAGCCTTTACTAGCTATTAGAATGGGGGACCCCCCCAAAAAATGACGTGGGGTCCCCCCTATTTTAATATGTTTATGAGTGTCAGTTTTCCTGCTATATACCTGCATGTCATAAGAATTTAAATTAAAAAAAGGACAATGTTAAATTCAAATCTGTTTTTTTTTAATTTTTACCGGTGTTTGGTATGCGTTGGAAAAGGGGTAGTCTTATACGGTGAATATATCCTAAACTCGATATTTTAACAGGAAAGTAGGGGGGTCGTCTTATACACCAGGTCGTCTTATACGCCGCAATATACGGTAACTAAATATGTTCTTGTACATGGGGCAGTATTATGGTAATTACTTTTTCTCCCACAGGGGGCAGTATAAGAGTGTATTTTTAGTATAACATGTAACCTTTATAATTCAGCAAGTCTCGAATTATCCCTTCCCCCTCTCGGATCCTGATCTAGAGCTTTATGTATTTGAAAAATGCAGAATAATTCAGATCGTCACCTGGGACGGCTCAGCGCCGGAGTCTTCCCGCCTCTCCCTTAGGAGGGTTGAGTTTTGCATTATTTACAGAGTCTGTAAGGGAAGCTGAGACCTGGCTGAGCAGATTTCTCAGATCACACTGATAAAAGGAGCTTCAGATGATATAACAGATGAAAACTCAGCAAAGGGATGAATAACCGAACTTCAAACCCCTGCCCACTCCCATATCCCTCGCAGGAGATCATGTCATAGAGGATGAAAACCAATGAAGAAAAAATTTTGGTTAGGCATCATACACATGGCTATAGGGCCCCCATAGGACTCTTTAAGGGCCATACTGTTCCCCTTATACACAGTACTGCATTATGTACATATTGCACCCTTGCATGTCATGGCGGCACCATACCATTTTTTTTTAAACAATGTATCTAAAAAAAAAAGCGATGATACAATTTTGCTACCGTTCTTGTTACGCTCTTACTTCACCCTCGAATCACACTACACTTTCATTTGGTGGAGAATGCGGGTCCTCTACCTCTTCTTTACTCCTAGTATTTTTTTTTCCAGCAAAGGATTCATTATTATCTTACTACGATGACGCTGATAAAGCTTTTACCCCTAAAAATTTACGTAAACATTTTCAGATTTCTAAAACTGAATTCTTTTTTCTTTTATCGTTGCTCTTAAATACATGTTTTTCAGACCACCGGATAATCCTTATTATTCCATTTTCACATCAGGTGCTTTCACTTGAACAGAATAATCACTCCCCAGAGGTGAAAGTCATATGCTTTTTAAAAATAAAAAAAATTATTTTCCCTACTTTGTGTAACAGCTTAGGTTGACTTAATTTTGCACTTTAAAAAAAATGACCAGAAAGGTTTGAGAACCACTTAGATGAAAAAAAATAAAAAAATCCTCCCACCATTAAATATGTATGTGGCAATCACAGCTGTTTCCCATCTGTAGATAAAGCTTGTGTCGACCAGTGTTTTTTTTTTCTCTGCTCCATTTGCAAATGTAGGGTACAAAAAAAATAAAAATAAATGTAATAATCTGTAAAAGAAAAAAAAAAAAAAGAGCTTCTACTTAGTTGAGCTTTTGTACTGCAGGACGTAGTGCATGATTATCCTAAATACTTTAGTGAGGCTGTCGTAAGAATATTGGAGATATCCTTTACATATAATATACCATGTCATAAATTATATACTCCAGCCACATCCAAAGCTGCATTCAGACTACTACTAGGCAAGCCCCACTCCATATGTGCCATGTTCCCACCCTCCGAATGCACCTCTAGCTGCCAGAGTTTGATGTCAGGGTAATAAAAAAGGTTGGTGGAGCGCTGTTTTCACAGACACTTCTGCAGTCTTTAGGAGCCTTGGCAAATTTCAGGAGAGATCACAACTAAAACGTAATAAGATTTTAAAATGGCCCAAATACCTTCATGAGCGGTCATGATGATAGATAGTGGTTCATTCTAGCCAAATTAGGCAGGATAGGCGAGCTTTACTTTAATGTGTATGGGCACCTTAAGACAAAATGAACAGGTGCAAAAGAATTTGCAGGGCTCTTTGTTGACCCCATTGCGGTTCCCAATTTTTAAGCTATAGTTCGAATGACAATGCTAAAAGCTGTAGCCTGTTATGTGTCGGTATCGAGCTGGCATGGTGCACTTCTAGCAGCTTTGCAAGATTAAACTGCTGTAGTTCTGAAAAGACATTGGTGAATCATTTATAGAGACTAAGAACCAACTAGATACCACAGACAACTCTATAGAATATTGGGAACCTAACATAACGAGACTCCGGACGTAATAAGAGGCCAACACAAAATCAGCAGGGTCCATATATGTTTAAAGGACTTTTTGTGAATCCCATGCTACTTCCCAAAGGCTACAGTCACAATAATGATGTTGATGGCAGTTGCCTGTAATGTATTGCCTTAGCTGGAAAATAAGACTGCTGTAAAATGTCTGTACTAAAAAACATCTCAGCAGTATACAAACAAAGAATCATAAAGGAGCCATAGTCAGATGTGAAGCCCTGAAAGATGTTAGCAACACAAAATAAGTGGGGTCTGTATATGTTTATAGGACTCTTTGTGAATCCCATGGCAGTTCCTAATTTTTAAGTATGGTTTCCAATGATATTTATTTTGTACTTACTTAACTCACTTATCTAGCGCCATTAATTCCACAGCGCTTTACAGACATTATTGCCACTATCCCCATTTGGGCTCACAATCTACATTCCCTATCAGTCTTTGGAGTGTTGGAGGAAACCGGAGAACCCGGAGGAAACCCACACAAACATGGGGAGAACATACAAACTCCTTGCAGATGTTGTCCTTGGTTGGATTTCAACCCAGGACCCCAGTGCTGCAAGGCTGCTGTGCTAAGTACTGAGTCACCGTGCTGCCCATATATATAATAAATATAGGGGGAAGCAAGGATTGGGTCAGACAAACCTGGTCTTCAGGGTTTGACAAAAAAAAAAAAAGAAGAGGGGGAAAGGGTTCACCAAAAGCTGAATTTTTCCTTTAAATGTTTTTTTTTCCCACCTCATATAACCCAACAATAAAAAAAGTAAAACCGCTAAGTAAAAAGCAATTGATGCTTTGTTCGGATTGTAACAAACGTGAAAACACCCTTAAGAGCCCCGGAAAAGCAAAATTATCCCTAAATACGGCTAAATCTGTTCCTCTCCATGGTAGACGTTGTTCAGTAATGGGCCTGGCATAGCGAGTGGAATGGCACAGTCTGTGCCGCTTCTGGGCAGCCTTGGGATAGGAACGCTGAAAGCTCACGAGGCGAGATCCATTTACACAGTGTGAGAACAGATTTACATCCAGCCGTTCTTTGAGCGAGCGCTTTTATGCGGGTTTCTAAAGCCGCTGCCACCGGAAAGGCATGGCTGCCTAATATCAGCGAGCGCAGGTATGATTATACTGTATTTAACTGGATTCCCGGGCAGGAAACACGCAGTGAGAATTAAAATAAATGTGGATGTATTCGGATTGTGTTTTCTTCTGCAGGTTGAGCCGCGAGTTTCATTGGGCCGAAGTTTGAAGTTTAGAACGAAGCAGGAAAGTTTTAGTAAAGATTGCACGTAATGCAAATCGTGAGCACGGTGAAACTTGGGGGTCAGAAGACTTTCGTTTAGGTAATTTTTGACTTTTAGAAGCACAAAAGCACTGCATGTGTCCTCTTGGAGACATAAAAAAAGCAAAAGGACAATATTGATCTTAAAGGGGTTATCCAAGACTTTTACATTGATAACTTATCCTTAAAATAGGTCATCAATATCTGATCGGTGGGGGTGCGACACTCGGCACCCCTGCTGTTCACGATGATGCCAACCGGATGTGCCCAGTTGCCGTGCAGCACAGTGCCATCAATGGTATAGTGGCAGTGACCAGGTACTGCACATGCGCATCCTATTGATTAGAAAAGGTGGCAGATGCACAGTATTCGGCCACGGCCACTTTGCCATTGACAAGAGATGTGCTGTCCAACGCCATGACTGAGCATTTTGAGCATTTACGTCCGCCAGCGGCACCGAGAACAGCTGGTCGGTCATCATTGTAAAATTCCCGGACAACCCCTTTAATTAAAGGGGGCTTTGGGAAATTTTTTAGGGAGGGATTGTTTTTTACTTACATGCATGTATGTGGGGCTAAAATTCAATTTTGCAATTGGGTTTCATTAAACATTTTGCACCGTTAGGCTTTTACAGGTTCTTTGTTTCCCTGCACATTCAACTTCGATGTGGTCTGTGGACAAATCAGCTTAGAGCATGTCAGAAAAAGAGAGCTGTACTGTGCAATTCCACTACTGAGCACTTTCATCCGCCAGCAGCACCTAGAACAGGAGGTCGGTCATCAATGTAATATTTACAGACAACCCCTTTAATTAAAGGGGACTTTTGGAGGTTTTTTTTTTAAATCTTAAATGACTGTATTTGAAGCTAAAAATAATTTTTGCATTTGGGTTTCATTAAAAATTTTGCACTGTTTAGCTTTTACGGGCTCTTTTTTCTGCTCATTCAACTTTGAAGCGGTCTGTGGTCATAAATCAGCTGAGAGGAGCTAGATAAAAGACTGTCAGAACAAACTCGGGTAAAAATCCTCAACTCGTTCTGCAGCTGGCAACAGATAGTGCAATATATAGGAGGCAAAAAGGAGTAAAATTTTTGATTAATTTTGATAAAACCCAATTGCAAAAATAATTTTTAAGCCCCAAATACAGGTATTTAAGCAAAAAATGTTACAATAATTTGTCCCCATAGATGGATAACCCCTTTAATAAGAACACTGTATGCAGTGAGCTCCATCTAGTGGTGGTTGCAGATCGGCATAATTTTATTTAAATGTGATCTATAACTTTAAGGTGAGGAGCTTTGATGGCTAAAGGCTGGTTCAAAACAGACTAAGCCCCTCCCATAAGGATGGTTCAAAACAGACTAAGCCCCTCCCATTTTCTAAAAATTGGAGGGATAGGGTGCTACAATAGAGACTCCATCACGGCTCCATACAAAACAGAGATATAATGTGTATGGGAGCTTATATTAACAGATCCGTGAACAGCAACTTGCTGATGGTTTCAATCACTGATTTTTGTAAACAAAAAATGAATAGAACCATAATTAAAAAATTGCAAAAAAACAATGTAACAGGTCATAGAAAATATGTTAGGAATTTCTCTCTCCCCAAATCTCTCATCCCACCTCCACTATACCATTTGCAAAGGGACAAGAGCTGACACTGACACTTAGTTGCTGCTATGCAAATTAGAAGTGTGCATGAGAGGTGGCAAGCTTAATTGTCCATTCTAATTAACATGAATGTAGTTTCTGGTAGCACAGGCCTGTGATAAATATACACCTGGGTGAGGAGGATGCAGCTCCTAAGCTTCAAAGGAGTCCTACCTTGCACCAAGACATCTCAATTTGCATATGTGTTCAATCTGCAGGCTTGTAGGCACTGACACAAAATATGGAATATCGGAAGTTCTATACTTCCGATAATAATGGGACACATTTTTAGTGGCAGGGTCAGCTAGAGAACAATACACATTTTTCCGAACCTGTGAGCCCTTCCGGTAAGCTATGGCACAAAAGTACCAAAATAACAGACCACAGCTATGTCATCTGTAGTCTCTAAACAAAGGCAAATTCGTAATAAAAAAATATGGTATCACTTACGAACTTCGGCAATCAACCAGCGAGAAGTTATCGCAGAAGTTAGATATTTCAATAAAACCATGAAGGATGGAGCCCACCCCACATGAGGTCATCGCAGGGGAGTGTGTGGACAGGTTTCCCCCTTCGGCATAAAAGATCCAGCCGAAGAGGTCATGCCGGGAGGTATACATTCTATAAGCAACGAGTCCCATTCGATAATGGTCAAATCAATTGGAGCACCTCCCTTTTAGCTAAACTGAATTGTCTCTGCGATCTGTATAATAAGTTCTTCTTTAATCCCATTTATTTTGTGTAACTGTATACAATATACTGTATTGTCCCCCTTTGTAAAACCTTTGAATATTTTTCATAAACACTGCCTCCCTTTTGGATTAAATATAAAATTTAATAGTCCTGTTTCCTTTGCTCTGTAATCATTCCTTCCCCAAAGCCATGTATGCTACCAGAAAGCAGGCGTCTGATTAGGCCTATATTATATCTTAAAACTGATCGGTGGTGGCAGCGAATAATCGTAATTGGGCTATCGTGAAGCTGGCAACGACCGTAAGGGGGCATATACACATATTCCATTCGATGGAATCTGGAGGTGTATACGCCCTACGCTCACTGCTCGCTTGCAGATAGCTACGTAGTGAGTAATCGAGGTCGTGGGTGCGTGAATCCCTGACGTTCCTGACAAATTGGTGGCAGCAGTGGGATATTGTGTGATCCCGCCGATGTCGTTCCTGACATAACAGTATATATTTATAAACATTGCTTAATTGTACACGTGCTGATTATACAGGTAGACAATGAGTCGAGCAGTGGAGCCAACCTATATGTACAATCAGCAGAGGCGGACGCAGACCGGTATGAAGGTAAATATGGAATATCCACTAGGGGGCACTGCGTTTCTATATAAAAATTAACTTTTTTAATTTTTACATTTTTAAAAAAATTTTCATGATGTTTATTTTTTTTGTTTATTAGTTTGGAAAATTTTACATGATTTTTTTTTTTGTACAATACAAAATACTGTGTCCAAAGTTATTTCTCCTCCGGACAGGACTTGTCAGTATCACATGTCCAAAATCAAAAATGTCTCAGTCAAGTACCTATAGGACATGCAAAAGTATAGGTACTCTTCCCAGAGAATAATAATCAGTAAGCAGATGCATTATTATGGTGATGGAGACCATTAACAAGCTGCTGTTGATGGATCTGTTATTGTAAAGATGTCAGCAGCATGTTGACAGTTTCCAAAAAGCTAATTTTTAATTTATTTTTCTTCTCTTTGCAGAGTAACGAAATGAATATTTATATATTATAAGGATTCTGGACTTAACAATTGATGAGTACAGAGGAAGTAATGCAGCAGGATATGAACAACTCGTGCAATAAAAGCTGCTCCATCTTTGCATGCAGAATACAAAGGCATATGGAGATTGGCTGGTGGAGCAGGTGGAAGAATAATGTCACACTTGGTTAGATGGTTTTCCTTTCAAATCACAGATGCTTAGGAGACACCGCCTGGTCCCTCCTGTATGTTCTGCATGTGTCCTCATGTCCACACTGGCCCCACTAATGGCTGCTCATGTCCCCACTGGCCCCACTAATGGCTGCTCATGTCCACACTGGCCCCACTAATGGCTGCTCATGTCCACACTGGCCCCACTAATGGCTGCTCATGTCCACACTGGCCCCACTAATGGCTGCTCATGTCCACACTGGCCCCACTAATGGCTGCTCATGTCCACACTGGCCCCACTAATGGCTGCTCATGTCCACACTGGCCCCACTAATGGCTGCTCATGTCCACACTGGCCCCACTAATGGCTGCTCATGTCCACACGGGTCCCACTAATGGCTGCCATGTTGGTGCAAAAGAAGTCACCCCCACACCCGTGAACGCTACACCGCCAGGCAACAGACTCTGCCTCCGCTACGCCGCCAGGCAACAGACTGGGCCGCCGCTACGCCGCCAGGCAACAGACTGGGCCGCCGCTACGCCGCCAGGCAACAGACTGGGCCGCCGCTACGCCGCCAGGCAACAGACTGGGCCGCCGCTACGCCGCCAGGCAACAGACTCGGCCGCCGCTACGCCGCCAGGCAACAGACTCGGCCGCCGCTACGCCGCCAGGCAACAGACTCGGCCGCCGCTACGCCGCCAGGCAACAGACTCGGCCGCCGCTACGCCGCCAGGCAACAGACTCGGCCGCCGCTACGCCGCCAGGCAACAGACTCGGCCGCCGCTACGCCGCCAGGCAACAGACTCGGCCGCCGCTACGCCGCCAGGCAACAGACTCGGCCGCCGCTACGCAGCCAGGCAACAGACTCGGCCGCCCCTATGCAGCCAGGCAACAGACCCGGCCGCCGCTACATCGATAAATTGATAAGTGTTACTAACCCTGCATCAAAAGGGTTCTCTCCTGGGATGGAATGAGTGCTGTCCCGGCCGATTAAAAATTTAATGCGGTGGTAGAAGGACTGCAGGTTCTGATGGGTCACGGGGGCTTGTGTCTCCTGGATTATATCGAGGGGGTCCGGGGAGCCCAGGCACAATGCGTTTGTCTGACAAGATTGCTGCAAGCAGCAGTCGGGGTCCAGGCAATCAGTCAGCCCGTCTGCAAAAGAAAGATCTGAAGGTTAATATTTTATAATCATTAACAGGAGGAATAAGATTTTGGCCCCTGTCAGTTATAGGTCATGGGCCCCCACCCACCAAAGAGGCAAGTCATAGTACATCACATGTCACAGAGTATGTAGGGGGAGGTGCTGGAGACGAGAGGCTCGTGTGGACCCCATGCTCCCCCTAATTGTACCCAAGCACCAGAGCAAACTGACCAATCACAAAGATTTCCTGGTTATTACTGGAAACAGTCAACAAGCAGGTCATGGTACAAGCACATCAGCTGATACAGAATGCGAGAAGGACAGTATATACTACATCAGACTGCACCACCCCGGAATGAAAGTCACAGGAGCAAACACTGGACAGACACTGAACCAGAAGGGGACACCGAGCACTGAAATCAGCAGAACAGTGAGTGCAGCTCTGGAGTATAATACAGGAGGTAACTCAGGATCAGTAATGTAATGTATGTACACTGTGACTGCACCAGCAGAACAGTGAGTGCAGCTCTGGAGTATAATACAGGATGTAACTCAGGATCAGTACAGGATCAGTAATGTAATGTATGTACACAGTGACTGCACCAGCAGAATAGTGAGTGCAGCTCTGGAGTATAATACAGGATGTAACTCAGGATCAGTAACCCAGTGCATTACAGACCTTGTGTCGGAAGGCGCTCGCTCTACATTAATTCTTAGCAATGAACAGTAAGGATCATAGATCAGAGAGTGGGAAAGCAAATATCGGGCCCTTTTGTCCAGGACAGTAAAACTGAACATGACAACGGGGACCATTTTGATCTTTGAGGTCTCCGCCGCCTTCTCTCAGAAATAGCAGAATCTCTGCTCTGCGAGTGGCGGAGCCGTCGGTGGTTTCTGGAGTGGTCACTTGTGGAGTCACTCGGCTGTGAGGAGAAGAATACCTCCGTCCACATGGCGACATCTGCCAGACGAGAGGAAAAAAAACCTCTTGCACAGAGATGGCAGAAGGACTGGAGGTATTTAGTTACACCGGAGCATCGTGCAATAAGCTGGATGGAAAGGCTTCTGAGGGCGTTTGGGAGAAGGATGAGGATTGATGAGTTTCATGTGAGAACAGAGCGCTGCAGACGAGCTGCACTCAGATGTAGCAGAGTGGAAAGTGCTGCGGGATATGTTGGTTCTGTAGAAATATCATCATCATTATTTACATGAAACCCAACACAATATTATATCTCGCCGGGGTTCAGAACCAATCCAGCTCTGCTTCATCTGTAGTAGTGTCCTAACAGGCTATAAGCTTCAGTGCGCTGATTCTCCAGGGGGATTACACCAATGATCGGAAGAAAGACGTGTGCTGGGGTCAAAGTCATTAGCGGGGTCCGAGTCCACCGGAGTAGCAGAGCTGGGTCTTCATTTGATACCACTCATGTAGTTCACACAATTAGTCATCCGCGGTTTTACATAGGACTGCACTGAATCTGCTGCATTGTCAGTTCTCGGAGTTGGAGCCGCGTTCACCTCTGCTACATTTGCACACGTTTTACAGAGGAGACGCTCGGCTCATTACCTGGAGCAGTTGATCTTTACGATGCGAGCAGCTTACAGTAGAAAAAATATCTTGTTTTATGAGGTTAATTAAGAAAATCTCCAGGTTTATGATCTCAGCACTGACACTAATCCGGGTCCGTGAGCCGAGAAATCCCAGAGTCAGACGGAGCAGCATCAGCGCTCGCAACGTGGGAGGAAGGAAAGTCCTAAACCGGTGCCGCGAGTACAGGACAGCATGAAAGAGGGTGAAGAGAACGCTGACAGTGCCCCCGAAATATCCACAGTCAGTGCCGTCGTAACAGGGCCAGCCAAAGTCAGCAGTGCCCCCGTAACAGAGCCAGCCAAAGTCAGCAGTGCCCCCGTAACAGAGCCAGCCAAAGTCAGCAGTGCCCCCGTAACAGGGCCAGCCAAAGTCAGCAGTGCCCCCGTAACAGGGCCAGCCAAAGTCAGCAGTGCCCCTGTAACAGAGCCAGCCAAAGTCAGCAGTGCCCCCCGTAACAGGGCCAGCCAAAGTCAGCAGTGCCCCCGTAACAGGGCCAGCCAAAGTCAGCAGTGCCCCCGTAACAGGGCCAGCCAAAGTCAGCAGTGCCCCCGTAACAGGGCCAGCCAAAGTCAGCAGTGCCCCCGTAACAGGGCCAGCCAAAGTCAGCAGTGCCCCCGTAACAGGGCCAGCCAAAGTCAGCAGTGCCCCCGTAACAGGGCCAGCCAAAGTCAGCAGTGCCCCCGTAACAGAGCCAGCCAAAGTCAGCGCCCCCATAACAGAGCCAGCCAAAGTCAGCGCCCCCATAACAGAGCCAGCCAAAGTCAGCGCCCCCGTAACAGAGCCAGCCAAAGTCAGCGCCCCCGTAACAGAGCCAGCCAAAGTCAGCGCCCCCGTAACAGAGCCAGCCAAAGTCAGCGCCCCCGTAACAGAGCCAGCCAAAGTCAGCGCCCCCGTAACAGAGCCAGCCAAAGTCAGCGCCCCCGTAACAGAGCCAGCCAAAGTCAGCACCCCCGTAACAGAGCCAGCCAAAGTCAGCGCCCTCGTATAATTGCAGCGGCATTCAGAGCCCACAACACCAATCACAGTCAGTGCCCCCATAACAGGGCTCTGTACCACTAACAGTCAGTCATCTTCTAATCACTGTCAGTCGTTCATACACACTAATATTACTGTCTGCTGCTCCTAACCAGAATTCCCCTTTAATCCTGTGGTTGTTGCCATCGCGGCTTCACTCCCGGTGTCTTCGCCTTGTAATATATCCGAGTGTTCCTCATGAAAGAGGAGATTTAATAACTGCAGATAAACTGAATCTGACACCTCACACACGTGGATTTCATCAAGAAAACCAGATACAAGGGGAGACGGCTGGAAAGATGACCTTATGTGATACGCCATCTAATATCACGTCTGGACTGGATACCAGATATGTAACAGCGAGCGACAGACCCCGATACAGCACAACGTGATGGGGGGGGAGGGGAGAAAATGTATCATGTAACTGCTAAATGTAAAAATGCCGACTGTATACATAAACAGCATATATACACTAAGAAACAACTACCACTTATCCCGAGTTACATCCTGTATTATACTCCAGAGCTGCACTCACTATTCTGCTGGTGCAGTCACTGTGTACATACATTACATTACTGATCCTGAGTTACATCCTGTATTATACTCCAGAGCTGCACTCACTATTCTGCTGGTGTAATCACTGTGTACATACATTACATTACTGATCCTGAGTTACATCCTGTATTATACTCCAGAGCTGCACTCACTATTCTGCTGGTGCAGTCACTGTGTACATACATACATTACTGATCCTGAGTTACATCCTGTATTATACCCCAGAGCTGCACTCACTATACTGCTGGTGCAGTCACTGTGTACATACATTACATTACTGATCCTGAGTTACATCCTGTATTATACTCCAGAGCTGCACGCACTATTCTGCTGGTGAAGTCACTGTGTGCATACATTACTTTACTGATCCTGAGTTACATCCTGTATTATACTCCAGAGCTGCACTCACTATACTGCTGGTGCAGTCACTGTGTACATACATTACATTACTGATCCTGAGTTACATCCTGTATTATACCCCAGAGCTGCACTCACTATACTGCTGGTGCAGTCACTGTGTACATACATTACATTACTGATCCTGAGTTACATCCTGTATTATACTCCAGAGCTGCACGCACTATTCTGCTGGTGAAGTCATTGTGTGCATACATTACTTTACTGATCCTGAGTTACATCCTGTATTATACTCCAGAGCTGCACTCACTATTCTGCTGGTGCAGTCACTGTGTACATACATTACATTACTGATCCTGAGTTACATCCTGTATTATACCCCAGAGCTGCACTCACTATACTGCTGGTGCAGTCACTGTGTACATACATTACATTACTGATCCTGAGTTACATCCTGTATTATACCCCAGAGCTGCACTCACTATACTGCTGGTGCAGTCACTGTGTACATACATTACATTACTGATCCTGAGTTACATCCTGTATTATACTCCAGAGCTGCACGCACTATTCTGCTGGTGCAGTCACTGTGTACATACATTACATTACTGATCCTGAGTTACATCCTGTATTATACTCCAGAGCTGCACTCACTATTCTGCTGGTGCAGTCACTGTGTACATACATTACATTACTGATCCTGAGTTACATCCTGTATTATACCCCAGAGCTGCACTCACTATACTGCTGGTGCAGTCACTGTGTACATACATTACATTACTGATCCTGAGTTACATCCTGTATTATACTCCAGAGCTGCACTCACTATTCTGCTGGTGCAGTCACTGTGTACATACATTACATTACTGATCCTGAGTTACATCCTGTATTATACTCCAGAGCTGCACGCACTATTCTGCTGGTGAAGTCACTGTGTGCATACATTACTTTACTGATCCTGAGTTACATCCTGTATTATACTCCAGAGCTGCACTCACTATTCTACTGGTGCAGTCACTGTGTACATACATTACATTACTGATCCTGAGTTACATCCTGTATTATACTCCAGAGCTGCACTCACTATTCTGCTGGTGCAGTCACTGCGTACATACATTACATTACTGATCCTGAGTTACATCCTGTATTATACTCCAGAGCTGTACTCACTATTTTGCTGGTGCAGTCACTGTGTACATACATTACATTACTGATCCTGTACTGATCCTGAGTTACATCCTGTATTATACTACAGAGCTGCACGCACTATTCTGCTGGTGAAGTCACTGTGTGCATACATTACTTTACTGATCCTGAGTTACATCCTGTATTATACTCCAGAGCTGCACTCACTATACTGCTGGTGCAGTCACTGTGTACATACATTACATTACTGATCCTGAGTTACATCCTGTATTATACCCCAGAGCTGCACTCACTATACTGCTGGTGCAGTCACTGTGTACATACATTACATTACTGATCCTGAGTTACATCCTGTATTATACTCCAGAGCTGCACGCACTATTCTGCTGGTGAAGTCACTGTGTGCATACATTACTTTACTGATCCGGAGTTACATCCTGTATTATACTCCAGAGCTGCACTCACTATTCTACTGGTGCAGTCACTGTGTACATACATTACATTACTGATCCTGAGTTACATCCTGTATTATACTCCAGAGCTGTACTCACTATTCTGGTGGTGCAGTCACTGTGTACATACATTACATTACTGATCCTGAGTTATATCCTGTATTATACTCCAGAGCTGTACTCACTATTCTGCTGGTGCAGTCACTGTGTACATACATTACATTACTGATCCTGTACTGATCCTGAGTTACATCCTGTATTATACTCCAGAGCTGCACTCACTATTCTGCTGGTGCAGTCACTGCGTACATACATTACATTACTGATCCTGAGTTACATCCTGTATTATACTCCAGAGCTGTACTCACTATTTTGCTGGTGCAGTCACTGTGTACATACATTACATTACTGATCCTGTACTGATCCTGAGTTACATCCTGTATTATACTCCAGAGCTGCACTCACTATTCTGCTGGTGTAATCACTGTGTACATACATTACATTACTGATCCTGAGTTACATACTGTATTATACTCCAGAGCTGCACTCACTATTCTGCTGGTGCAGTCACTGTGTACATACATACATTACTGATCCTGAGTTACATCCTGTATTATACCCCAGAGCTGCACTCACTATACTGCTGGTGCAGTCACTGTGTACATACATTACATTACTGATCCTGAGTTACATCCTGTATTATACCCCAGAGCTGCACTCACTATACTGCTGGTGCAGTCACTGTGTACATACATTACATTACTGATCCTGAGTTACATCCTGTATTATACTCCAGAGCTGCACGCACTATTCTGCTGGTGCAGTCACTGTGTACATACATTACTTTACTGATCCTGAGTTACATCCTGTATTATACTCCAGAGCTGCACTCACTATTCTGCTGGTGCAGTCACTGTGTACATACATTACATTACTGATCCTGAGTTACATCCTGTATTATACCCCAGAGCTGCACTCACTATACTGCTGGTGCAGTCACTGTGTACATACATTACATTACTGATCCTGAGTTACATCCTGTATTATACTCCAGAGCTGCACGCACTATTCTGCTGGTGAAGTCACTGTGTGCATACATTACATTACTGATCCTGAGTTACATCCTGTATTATACTCCAGAGCTGCACTCACTATTCTACTGGTGCAGTCACTGTGTACATACATTACATTACTGATCCTGAGTTACATCCTGTATTATACTCCAGAGCTGTACTCACTATTCTGGTGGTGCAGTCACTGTGTACATACATTACATTACTGATCCTGAGTTACATCCTGTATTATACTCCAGAGCTGCACTCACTATTCTGCTGGTGCAGTCACTGTGTACATACATTACATTACTGATCCTGAGTTACATCCTGTATTATACTCCAGAGCTGCACTCACTATTCTACTGGTGCAGTCACTGTGTACATACATTACATTACTGATCCTGAGTTACATCCTGTATTATACTCCAGAGCTGTACTCACTATTCTGGTGGTGCAGTCACTGTGTACATACATTACATTACTGATCCTGAGTTACCTCCTGTATTATACTCCAGAGCTGCACTCACTATTCTGCTGGTGCAGTCACTGCGTACATACATTACATTACTGATCCTGAGTTACATCCTGTATTATACTCCAGAGCTGTACTCACTATTTTGCTGGTGCAGTCACTGTGTACATACATTACATTACTGATCCTGTACTGATCCTGAGTTACATCCTGTATTATACTCCAGAGCTGCACGCACTATTCTGCTGGTGCAGTCTTGGCTGAGCTGAGCACTTCTGTGGGGGACTCGGGAGAGGTAGCTATCGGCCATGTATCTTGCATCATATGATCCTAGCCATGTAGTTAGGCGGGTGCTATTGGGTGTCATGACCTGCTTGTTGACTGTTTCTTTAGACTAAAGGACTATGAACATGAAACAATGTAATGGACACAGGGACCCCGAGCACATTGCAGAATTAATGGGCCCCTTTAAAAATAATTTAGGCGTTGCATCCCTTTAAATCAACAGCACAATGTGTTAATAAGCATTTTTTTTTTCCAGCCCCTAAACAAATAAACATCCGGGTGTCGGCAGTATTGTGGCTATTAAGCCGGCGCGGTTTTCTTTTGCTTGAAATGCGTTGAAATGACCCTCAGATTGAAGCGAGCGGATTTTGACGATAATTATAAGGGAAGCAAATGACAAACATTACCTGCACACAAATAATGGCAGCGCGCCTCCTGCAATTACCCCATCAGGAGGACGGATGAATGACAAGCACTCCGTATAATTACGCTGAGAGGGACGCTTCCACCATTACCACCGCGAGCAAGGTGCTTACCGGCATCGTTATCCTTGCCGTCGCTGCAGGCGGTCTCCATGGACGTGTCACATCCTGAGCCCCTCCATCCGAGCTGACACACGCAGTTCCAGCCGTTCATGTCCAGCGTACACCTGCCGTTGCCGTTACACAAGCCGGGGCATCCCTCTGTAAGAAGAGCCAGACAAGGGCAGTGCCCGTTATAGAGCAGGCAAGACGGGCGCCATGTGCGCCGCAATCACCAGGTCAGCAACACACGACACATTGCAACATTTAATACATACATAAAACCTTCATCTAGAAGTAAAGCACCGCAGCGGGTGGGGAACGCTCAATAATTTTTTGACTTAAAGGGGTATTGTAATCTTCAATATCATGCAATAAATGTTTGGTTTCCACAGCATACCTCTTAATTCCCCCAGGGATTTGCTGATTTATGGGACTGCAGCACTGCATCCCCGACACTGTTTATGTCTCGCAGCAGCTGTTCCTGCCCCATTTTGACAGCTCTGCTCGGTAATCCCCATCCAACACCCTCATCTCCACCTATGTGACAGGTATGAAATCCTGCGCAGTATCAGTTTGGTGGAGCTCCAGCTCCCCCACTGATTTTTAGATTTATGGGGCTGCAGCACTGCATTCCTGGCACTGTTCACCTGTCCCAGCTCCTTCTCCTGCGGTACCAGGCTCAACCTAAATATAAAGCAAAGCCACACAACAAACTTAAAGGGGCATTCCAATCTCGGAAGTTTATCCTGTGGTTATGCCATAAATGCCTGATAGATGTTACTGGGCAGGTAACTCTCTCCATTAATTTCTATGGGATTTCCCATAGTAGTCAATGGAGAGATCTGCTCTTACAGGGGCTGGAAATGGGGTTTTGAGGTGAGACATGAATGTATGTCAACAACGGGGCCTCATTTACAGCCTCTGCAAGTGCAGATCTCTCCACTGACTTCTGAGACCTATGTAAAACTCCCATAGAAATGAATGGAGAGAGCCCCCTGTCCGTTCACATCTATCAGGATAAATGTTCGAGAGCGGAATACCCCTTTAATTTTGCTGTGGAGCGCTGCTTTATGTTTAGGTTGAGCCTGGTACCGCAGCAGATGATCCCCCAACTTAAAGAATGAGACAGGAACAGCTGTTGCAAAAAGCAAATGAGCTGAGACAGATAAACAGTGCCGGGGATGCAGTGCAGCAAGCAGCTGAACCACCAGCTCAGGGAATGGGGCAGTAAAGTAATCCAATAGTAGTGAGATACAATGCTTAAATACTACCATACAGTGCGCAATTAAAGTGCCATACAAAGCCTAAACTAATACTGCCATACTATGCGCAGTAAAAGTGCCATACAAAGCCTAAACTAATACGGCCATACTATGCTGAATAAAAGTGCCATACAAATTCCTAAACTAATACTGCCATACTATGCTGAATAAAGGTGCCGTACAATGCTTAAATTAATACTGCCATACAGTGCTCAATAAAAGTGCCATACAATGTCGACATTATTACTGCCATACAGTTCTCAACAGAAGTGCCATACATTGCCTAAATTGATACTGCCATACTATGCTCAATAATCGTGACATACAATGCCTATATTAATGCTGCCATACAGTGCTCAATAAAAGTGCCATACAATGCCTAAACAATGCCTAAATAAGTGCTCCAATAATACCACTCAAGAGTGACAATGTAACTACTCACATATAAAGCAATCTAACATCAAAGCCATACATACAATGCCTAAACTAAAACCGCCATACAGTGAACAAAATATACCGCCACAGTGTGACTAACTTCATACAAAAGGCAATCCAATAACAATTGCCACATAACGCCTAAGTAAATACCGCCAAACTGTACTCAATACCACTACAGAATGAAAGAGTAACAACTTCATAAAGCATTCCATTAATAAGGCCATTCGATGCCTAAGTTAATAACGACATTATTGTGACAAAATAACAGCTCCTTACATAACGTAATCAGAGTGCCATACACTGTCAAAAAATACCGCTATACAATAATATCAGGATTCATGGTGCCGACAAGCCGCCGGTGCCAGGTCATTAGTGGCGCCTCTGTAGGAAGTAATGGCAGTATTTTATGTATACATGTTGAATTATAGGATTTTTCCTGTATTTGGCTATAGCGGTAATAATCACTTCCTGTATGTGGCAGTATAAACGTTGGGAGCATTGCAAAGGGTAAAATCTACAAGAAAATGTTGTAAAATTGTGCCGAAAACCTATACTACGTTTTTGTTTTTTTTCTGGCACTGCAGACTTTGTGCTAATGATACGAGGGATTTGTAGTGAAATCTTCTGTGCAAACGCCACGCGAGATGCAAGACAGGATTATGGCGGGGGTAATTATGGAGATATGATGGACGGGAGAGGTGACGCTGATGATGGCAGCAGCGACTCGCACTCACACCGGGTGTCATTACCATCTCTTCTCACAATGTAATCACAGCGTAATAGAGGAAAAGGGGATAATGTGCGACTAAACGAACAGCAGGTGCGATTATACCGCCCTATACCCAGAAGACTGTGCCGTCATGCTACACATCAAGGTTACATAAAGGGACCGGGAAAACATTTCATTCTACGGTTCAGTCTTAGGTCTGTAAAGGGATTGTCCAGGGTTTGAGAAACATGGCTGCCTTCTTCCAAAAACAGCGCCACCTTTTTTCTACAGGTTGTGTGTGGTATTGCAGCTCAACTCCATTCACTTCAATACAAGACACAACCTGTGAACTGAGGAGCTGCTCTTTATGGAAGACGGCAGCCAGGTTTTTCAACCCCTTTAATCATTGCATAATAAAATGTTCTGCAACTTTCTAATAGGCTTTATGTTTCACTCCTTCTCCATCTTCAAGATCGCGGCTTGCTGACAGTGAATAGGAATTTTTTTTGTTTACACCCACAGAGTTGTCCAGGATTAAATAAATATGGCTTCCTTCTTTCAGAAACATCGCCACCCCCTGACCACAGGTTGTGTGTGGTATTGCAGCTCAGCTTCACTACAACTGCAATACCAGACACAACCTATAGTTAGAGGTGGCGACTGACACCGTTTCTGAAAGGTGTAGTATATTTCTCATTCTGGACAACCCCTTTAAGACCTAGAACTTTGCACAGCTGATGGTTTGCTACAGTGATTTCATCCAGATTAGGAAATAATCCAAGAGATCATATATGTTATAGAAATATTGTAGCAAAACTTTAAGACAGGAGAGATGCGCACACACACACGCACACCTCACTATAAGATGCCCCCAGGTTTAAACAGCAGAAATTAGGAAAAACACATTTCCTACTAATTAAAACTTCCCTGTTGGTGTAAAGAAGTGAAGGAGTGAATAGCACCAATTATCCTGCACTAGTGTAGAACAGGGGGATAATGGGTTTATTGCTAGTGTTTCTCTGTAGCACGTGTGTTATACACATAAAGCTTTGCAGCACGCACATTATGCACACTCTCTGCAGCGCGCTCATACACAACACTCCTGCATATAGCGCATATTCACACTCGGCCCAGCTAGACGCGCATGTACACACAGCAATGTGGTATATAGGCACACAGCTCTACTACAAGCACGCGCGCACCCAAAACTTTGCTGTATATACACAGACCACTCTGCTACACATACACACTCAACCCTGCTACAGACACACAGCTCTGACATAAACATACCGTACATACAAATGCAGAGCTCGGCTATACACGCACACGCAGCCCTGCTACGTCCCGCACACGCAGCCCTGCTACGTCCCGCACACGCACACGCAGCCCTGCTACGTCCCGCACACGCACACCTGCTACGTCCCGCACACCTGCTACGTCCCGCACACCTGCTACGTCCCGCACACGCACACCTGCTACGTCCCGCACACGCACACCTGCTACGTCCCGCACACGCACACCTGCTACGTCCCGCACACGCAGCCCTGCTACGTCCCGCACACGCAGCCCTGCTACGTCCCGCACACGCAGCCCTGCTACGTCCCGCACACGCAGCCCTGCTACGTCCCGCACACGCAGCCCTGCTACGTCCCGCACACGCAGCCCTGCTACGTCCCACACACGCAGCCCTGCTACGTCCCACACACGCACACGCAGCCCTGCTACGTCCCACACACGCACACGCAGCCCTGCTACGTCCCGCACACGCAGCCCTGCTACGTCCCGCACACGCAGCCCTGCTACGTCCCGCACACGCAGCCCTGCTACGTCCCGCACACGCAGCCCTGCTACGTCCCGCACACGCAGCCCTGCTACGTCCCGCACACGCAGCCCTGCTACGTCCCGCACACGCAGCCCTGCTACGTCCCGCACACGCAGCCCTGCTACGTCCCGCACACGCAGCCCTGCTACGTCCCGCACACGCAGCCCTGCTACGTCCCGCACACGCAGCCCTGCTACGTCCCGCACACGCAGCCCTGCTACGTCCCGCACACGCAGCCCTGCTACGTCCCGCACACGCAGCCCTGCTACGTCCCGCACACGCAGCCCTGCTACGTCCCACACATACACACGCAGCCCTGCTAAGTCCCACACACCGAATTGCTACATCCCACACACAGCACTGCTATATCATCCCAGGCTCACACACACAGCCAGCACTGCTATAATCATCACAGTAACACACACAAGCACACAGAGTGTAAACACTATCACAGTCACCTGACATGACCGGTCCTTCAGCTAGTCAGGATGTGCAGCATCAGAGCAACTTTAGTGATATGCTGGTCGCGCTCTCTCCTGCCCTGCTCCAATCAGCCCTGCTACGTCCCACACACGCACACGCAGCCCTGCTACGTCCCACACACGCAGCCCTGCTACGTCCCGCACACGCAGCCCTGCTACGTCCCGCACACGCAGCCCTGCTACGTCCCGCACACGCAGCCCTGCTACGTCCCGCACACGCAGCCCTGCTACGTCCCGCACACGCAGCCCTGCTACGTCCCGCACACGCAGCCCTGCTACGTCCCGCACACGCAGCCCTGCTACGTCCCGCACACGCAGCCCTGCTACGTCCCGCACACGCAGCCCTGCTACGTCCCGCACACGCAGCCCTGCTACGTCCCGCACACGCAGCCCTGCTACGTCCCGCACACGCAGCCCTGCTACGTCCCGCACACGCAGCCCTGCTACGTCCCGCACACGCAGCCCTGCTACGTCCCACACATACACACGCAGCCCTGCTAAGTCCCACACACCGAATTGCTACATCCCACACACAGCACTGCTATATCATCCCAGGCTCACACACACAGCCAGCACTGCTATAATCATCACAGTAACACACACAAGCACACAGAGTGTAAACACTATCACAGTCACCTGACATGACCGGTCCTTCAGCTAGTCAGGATGTGCAGCATCAGAGCAACTTTAGTGATATGCTGGTCGCGCTCTCTCCTGCCCTGCTCCAATCAGACTGATCCGTGTTGGTTACAAGGAAAGAGCGCTGCGCCGCTGCATAATTCCCAGTGATGAAGAAGGACGCGGTGTCATTGTCCTCCTTCATCACATGAAACCACCTCTCTACCATAAAAAAAGTATTGTAAGACTTTGTCTTGCTAAAAAGTGCGTCTTATAGTCCAAAAAATACCAAGTGTATGGAGAGACAGAATCTCCATTATATTTTGAAGGTAATTAGTCCCAATTAAACTAAGTTTTAAAAAATGTAGAATATTGGAGCAAATTCTGTAAATCTCTGGCTGTGACTTCCAGCGGAGGAGAGCGGCAGCGAGATCGGCTGCCATAGCTGTAACTTTTAATGAAATCCGGGCCTCGTCAAGTGAAAAATTTTGGAAAACATTCAGAATAGCAAAATATTCATAGCTGACTGGTTCATTTCAGCAGCGACTCAATTAACTTATTGAAAGCGCCAGATAAAAAGTCAATAATTAGGAAAGACAAATGGATCTGAATAAGAAAAACGCTGATATTCAGACGCGGGCGCCGCACTCTCCAATCACAACACTTTCCATTAACCTCATTTTCTTAGCAAATCTGAATGTTAAAAGGTTTTCCCCAAGAGGCTTCAACTCTACTGAATGACTTAACCCTTCATAGTCCAGGATTAAACAACAAGTTGCAAGTTTACTTTTCAGAAACCGAAGCTATAGCTTTCCATAGGCCATTTCTTGGATTGTAGATTAGACTGTTCAAACCAAGCACAGGCGATCGGTGCCCCCCATGGCATAGCCAGATGGTTCAGGGCACCCTCCCACCTACTATCTTTGCCTTTCTTTGACCCCTGAATAGCCAGAACGGTCGATCTAAAAAGAGGAGGGCCGGGAAAGATGGGAAGGTGCACACAATAGCTTGCATAAAGCGTCCATGCTTTGTTTGAACAGTCGTTTTGTGCTGACAGATTCCCTTTAGAAAGAATATGCTACAAAATCAATGCTAGATCATGCACAAAAGCGGAAATTTTTTTTTTTTTATCCAAGACAACCCTTTAAATTCTCATTGCTTCATAGTGACCAAATTTGGTGCAATTGTTTTGGTCAATGCTGATAATCAACCCTGAAGAAGGGCACGGGAAACATATTGGAAAGCTGAGAGTTTCCTCATTGACTTTTGATGCTGGTGATATTATAGGAGATCCCCCCCCTTTCCCCAGAGAACACATCACTGGAGACGGCAATTTTTTGAGTTGCTTGGCACCAGTAGACAATCCTAAGCTGAGTGATCTAGGAGCAAATAAGGGCCAACTTGAGGAACCCACAAATTTTTGATGTCTGACCTGGTTTTCATGCAAGTTTTCACGTCCCTGGGCACCATCTGACCCTTGGGTTACTGATAGAGACCTTTATTTTCATTGCATCCATGATGGACAAAACTAATCACCCCAGGACTATCTTCTAAAACCTCCTATGACTCCATACTTTCACTGAATGGTCAAACCATGTATGGTCCTGTTGGGTCCTCCAGAAAGTGAGTTGTGCGCCTTAGCCACTCTCCTTTCAGATAATATCCTTTAGAAAATCTCCTTTAAAGGGGATCTGTCACTTGTCATAAACTTTTTTTTTTAATCTGGGATAAATGCCGCTGTTCTCCTGATTCTGGCGTAGTTTTTCTTTTGTTTCTACGCCTCTCCGTTCCAGAGATATGGCCCCATCTTCCTTACATGGAAATTTTAGTTGCTGTTTTTTTTTAGCCAACTGGGCATAGTCTTCAAGGTGACGTCCACAAAGCTGGACACCACGCCCACTTGGCCAAAAAGACTAGATTTATGTACAGGGAAGAGGAGGCCATCTCTCAGGAACTGAGAGGCGCAGGAACAAAAGAAAAACATCGCCGGATTCAGGAGAAGAGCGGCATTTACACCAGGTATAAAAATATACATTTATGACAAGTAACAGTAGATTTTTTTAGCCACACTCCCTTCTCTAGTTCAGAAGGAGATGTCTGACAATGCCCCAAAATATAAGACCTATACAGTATAAGAGATCAAAATACATCAGATCTAGGTCTTATATTTTTAGGCATTATCAGACATCTCCTTCTGAACTAAAGAGGGGAGTGCGGCTAAGATGGATACAGGAATACACAAAAAAACAAACATGGTTCCTTTTCTGGGGCTGGTTGTCATCATTCTAGCCCTGGGGCAAGATGTCCTAGTGGTTATTGCCTTTAATCCTAGCAGTGATCATTTTTTCCAGCCATGGTGGAGAGCAGACCCCATAACTTCTTTCATGGGTGGGGCTAACAGCTTCTTTGCGGGCTGTCTCTATGATCTGAATGCTCATTGGTCAAGTGTTTCCAGCCAATCACTATAGTTTCCTTCTAGATAAGTAGTTGCTTGGACCGCCCCTGAGCAGCCAGGTTTATGGCACGCAGATCTCATGCTACGTCTATAGTCAGATCAACATAAAATGCAACATAATAGCAAAACTATAGGTCAATGTAGTCATGTGTATTCGTGTAGGAGCAAAGGCAAGCCGATGGAAAAGCAAAAAAATATATACATATGTATATCTCAAGACTCCATGATGCTGTAAAATAAAAGGCTGTCTCTGACAAGGACACATGGAAGGGAGGGTGGTGGATACAAAGTAGCATCAGATGGAAGAAGACACACTGGAGCAGTTGCAACATTTCTGTGGAAACACAAGACAATAGGAAAACTGATACAATACCTTTCACTACCTTATCCAGATAGTGGGCTTGGGGAATAAAAGACAGGACATTTAAGGTAGGGTTGAATAAGTGCTGGGTGCTAGCCGGCCGTGCACGGGCTACAAAAGCACAAAGGGACAGAAGAGAAGCCGTGTTATATAGCCATGAGACAGAGCCGGCTCAGAGGAACACACGCGCATGCACGCAGCCTGGAAACCTTTACAATGGAAGCATTCAGTAGGAAGCTGCACTTGGATTCCAGCTCTTGAGAGAGAGTTTCTTTCTGCATCAGGGGGAAAAACTGCATTCCTTTAAGGGATTGTCCACTTTTTTTTTTTTTTTTCCAACAAACAAACTTTTAATAGTAACCTAATTTTTGGGGCACTAATCAGTAAATAATAAAGGGGTCCCCACATCTGGTAAGGACCACATTGATGACAGCCGGTGAGCTCAGACTTTCACTAGTCCTGCAGCTAGAGGGGCTTCTGACCGCCCAAACCCCGAGCAATACAGGAGAACCAGTGGATTGGTCACTCTACAATGGCCCAAATTGCTCTCCACCACTAGTGGGCACTCTAAATCTTTTTATGTTAAGCTTTATGGCTGCCAATGGCATGAAGTATTTACAAGGGGCAACTAGCCGGTCCTCAAGTGCCACCAGCTGACACCCAAACTAATATATTGTAGGGGTGTAGAGAGACCATTGAGATCTATGGCTTCCATGCCATCCTTTGATTATAATGGGTGCCAAGTTATGAGTGCCCATAAATAGGTCAATGTCCTGCACCCATTCACAGACTGAGGGGTCAACTCTTCTCTAACTGCTATAGCGATCTGTAATACACCGTTCACAGCCAAAGCTGCATCGAAAATTCCAGTGGCTGCAATTTGTAAAAAGAATAAGCTTCAGGCTGAATTGTTTGAGCGCGCTGCCCCCTACTGGATTACATTCAAGGCAACTGTTTGTGGTCTAGGAGTCCTAGTTCCTTGCATCCAGGCTGCATCCCTGATCTATACACACTTTCCACCAGCAGAGGGCAACAGTGAGAAGCACCCTGTTATCGGCTGAATGCAGCTCTGGATGTGACTGGAGTATAAAATGCAAACTTTCTCCACCATATAATGTTTCTAAGTGGATCTGGGCGATATAGACCCGCCTGTGCAGTCCCATATTTTTTTTTGAATGCTTCTCTGTCCTATAAAGGCATCATAAATGCATTAAGCGGAGCAGTGAGGGGGCATTTAGGGGTTTTATTTTTCGGCTATAAAGCAGACAATGACAGGAATGCACATAGAGAGGAGGGCGGAGGAGGGGGCGCCATGCAGGTGAGACATCACACAAGGACAAGTAGAAAGCTCACTGCCACGTAGATATCATTGCCAGTCAATGTCCTTTCATCTGTGCCATATTACTGACTTTTACGACGTTCCCCCCTCTCCTCGGCGCCCGCGCTCCCTCTTCTCTGTGACGAGGGACGACTTTACCAAATTGCTTTTACATTCCATAAATTTACTCCGCCAATTCCACAGGTAATAAAGTCCCCAAGGTCAGAGGATCCGCGCCCATCACAGGGGCGATCAGCTCGGGCCCCGAAACCGCGGCTCCCCCGGCAGCGGGCGAGGAGGAGGGCGACAGTGGAAAGCTGCTGCTGAATGGGTGGTGAATGCGGGGGGCGCTGTAATGTAACGTAAAGGGGGATTCCCATATTATCATTTAAAAGGGGGCTCTGGAAATATCATGCTTCTGCAATATTATTTAAAGGGTCGATCCTGCAATGTGTAAAAAATTATTCAGGAATAATCATTTAAAGGGGTATTCCGTTAATATGTAAATGGGTGCTCCACTAATCTGTTTTAAAGGGGAACAAGGGTGACATCATGTAAAGGGGTATTGCAATAATGTCACTTAAAGGAATATTCCAGTGAATGAGCGCAAAGGTGCTTTTTTTTTCTTTTTTTTTTTACAGGGGTATGTCAGTTATATAATTTATGGTATTTACAGGGGTATTCCAGAGTAAATTAAAGGGGTATTCTGGTAATATAATTTAAAAGAGTATCCCTGTAATATCCTTAAAGGGGTTTTCCCATAATATAATAACTTAAAGGGGTATTCTGGCTAAATAGTTTAAAGGGGTATGCCAGTAAAATGTAAGGGGGAATTCTTGTAATATAATTTAAAAGGGTATTCTGAAAGTATCATTTAAAGGGGTATTATGCTTATATAATTCGAAGGGGTATTGTAGTAATATTTAAAGGGGTTTTCCTGTAATATCTTTAAAGGAGTATTCTTTTAATAACATTTAAAGGGGTGCACTGTAAATATAATTTAAAGGGGAATTATGCTTCTATAATTTGAAGGTGTATTGTAATAATCATTTAAAGGGGTATTCTGGTAATATAATTTAAAGGGGTATTCCGGTAAGATATTTTAAAGGGGTATTCTGATAAGATAATTTAAAGGGGTATTCTGATAAGATAATTTAAAGGGGTATTGTGGTAACGTAATTTAAAGGGGTATTGTGGTAACGTAATTTAAAGGGGTATTCTGGTAATATAAATTAAAGGGGTATTCTAGTAATATAATTTAAAGGGGTATTCTGGTAATATAATTTAAAGGGGTATTGTGGTAATATAATTTAAATGGGTATTCTGGTAACGTAATTTAAAGGGGTATTCTGAAAGTATTATTTAAAAGAATATACTGTAAATATAATTTAAAGGGGAATTATGCTTCTATAATTTGAAGGTGTATTGTGGTAATCATTTAAAGGGATATTCTGGTAATAATAACATCTAGAGGGGTATTCCTTCTCAGCAAGTGATGATGCATCACTAGGGAAAGCCATCAATTAATAATCGCTGAAGGTCTGGGCTTCCTCACAATGAAAAGGCCATATCACTGCTTTAGTGCTGAATCCCTTTAACAGTTTTTCCCCTGTATCCCCGACCACCTTTTCGATGAACTGGGGCCGGCTGCAGTTTCCTGCACAGCCAACTTAATGCAAAGGTTCTAGAACTTTCTAATAGTCTTTGTATTTCAATTCCAAGATCTCTGCTTGCCCCCCTACAAATCCCAATAGCTCTCACACCTACAAGTTGCTTCCAGTCTTTGTGAGCTGAGCAGCCTGGACTGAAGACTCCACTGGATGCAATTGTAACAAACACTCAGCGGTGAGGACTATTAGATACGTACGGGTGCATATCCTATAGATTACATGTGAAAATACAACTCTGACAGCAAGCAGAGGCCTAAAGACGGTGAGGACAATGTATACTAGAAAGTTGCAGAACTTTTCAATGTCCAAAAATTATACTCTACTTACAGAAATAGGAGAACCCCTTTAAAAAGAACCGTTCAGGACTAGACCTAGTGGCATGGCTGGACAGGTCCTAGTATAACAATGAAAATGATACCTGTCTTGTAGTAATCAGATGTACCAGCGCTGAGAAATTGAGCTTTAAAGAAACATGCAAATTAGCTTGGGGGCATGTCAGCACATTTGGAGGACACAGACACGCCCCCAAAGCACTTCCAGGCTAATTTGACTTCGAAGCTTGATTTCTCAGCGCTGGTACATCGGATCACTACAAGACAGGTATCGTTTCTATTGTAGGACTAGGGACTATACAGACATACCACTAGTTTCACTAGTAAAATCCTTCTGACGGGCTCCCTTTAAGAACTGTATGGATCAGGATATCTTATAATCTATTATTATTCAGATGGATAATTAGTGTATTAAAATATATATAACTCACTTGCACATTGTTACTACATATATGGAAAAAATAAAAATAAAAAGCTAAAATAGAATGTGTTGTGTTACACCCGACCCATACACACAGCGAGGCACTATGATCGTATGAAACTTATGAGTGACTGTGACCAGTGACGTTATGGTCGACTAAGCTTAGGACAATGAGGGTCCGTGACTACAATACCCTCCCAAAAAGCCCCGTAACAACAGAAAGAGGCTCTATGGACACAAACATCCAATTCTTGTGCTTTTTAAATGTATAAAAATGTGTTTAATTGAAGAAACCTTCAATAAGGTCTCCAGAGAATTTTCGAGGGGAACTCGCTGATGGATTCTCAGTATCTCTTCTGCAAGCAATCAGCCCATAGAAGCCAAATGGTGCAAAAACTTTAATAACTCTCAAATGCAAAAATTATTTTGAGCCCAACAGACTGGCATTTAAATAAAAAAATTCCCTTAAGAGTTTCCAAATCCTTTAAAAACAAACAACCTTAAAAAAGGTCAGAGTCATCTTCGGGGGCATTTTTTGCTTACTTAAATGCATCATTTTTGCAAGTTTTATTAAAAAATGATGCACTGTTTGGGTTTCACATGTTCTTTGTTTCATAGCACATTGCTGGCAGCAGAGAAAACTGAGGATCGGTCAGCGAGCTCATTCTGATATGTCTTTTTGAGCTACTCTCAACTTTGATCTGGTCTGTGATCATAAATCAGCACAGCGATCAGATAAAAGAGTAACTAACTTCTCAGAAGGAGCTCACTGATGGTTTCTCAGTTAGCCCAATGTGCTGCGGTGCCAAATTTTTAATGAAACCCAATTGCAAAAATAATTTATAGGCCAAAATATTTGCATTGGAGTGAAAAAAAAAAAAAAGCCTGATCTCCAAGAACGTTATCCAGCCACCAGATGACATGGAAAGTATGGTACTATGGGTGAAAAGTAAGTACGGTCCAGTCCAACAGGTGGCATATTCAGCGCACACTCACACCCCCATCGATCGCCCCCGACCCCCCAGCTGGCGATTTTTAGGTAATTCTACGCAATAATCATTTTTTTCTTTCCTAATCACCAAATGAAAGGACATTTTGCTACAAATCAATATGAGGTAATGATGATGTCAGAACTAAGACCCCAGGACGGAGCTGCACATGCTGCACGGACGCTGCTGACGCGGAGCATGCCTTTGTCGCTTAGTGTCATTTTTTTTCACATTTTTTCCCGCACTCGTCCTACCAATAGTGCAGTGCTCTCCATTCCAGCCAGGGCTGCATTCACACCTCCCGTCTCGGCAGGTGCCGTGCTCGTTGCAGCGGGGGTGACATGCCCTCTGATCGCAAGCCGAGCCCATCCAGCCCTCGTCACACCGGCAGTTGCCACCGATGCACACGCCGTGGCCTCCGCAATCCGATGAACAGATTTCTGCAGGAAAAAAAGAAAAGAAAAGAAGAAAATTACAGGATTAATAATTGGATGAACCAAGCGCTGAAATACTCTGTGCTGCTGTGAGACTGCTGGTTCTACTATCTCTCTACTCCATTTCCCTGACATTATTTCTACTGCATTCAGCCCTGTCCTCCGACATCACTGCTTTGCACAAAACTCTTCTTAAATACTCTGCGCTGCTGTGAGACCGCTACTTCTACCATCTCTCAGCCTCTGGAGTCCAATAGGACATCATTTCCCTGATGTTACTTCTACTATCCTCATACAAAGCACTGCTTAGCACAAAATCAGCTTCCGCACAAAAATCTTCTGAAATACTCTGTGCTGCTGCGAGACTCTACCATCTCTCCATTTAACTGTCAATACTTCTAGCATCTCTCCTTCTGTGCCGTGTTGTCCAATCGGACATCCCATTTTCCTAACACTACCCCCCCCCTTGTATGTGCAGTCTTGGTCACCTGAAATACTCTGTGCCGCTGGGTGACTGCTCCTTCCAGTATCTCTCGTTTTGGGGGGGGGGTCCAACTTGATTTCATTTTCCTGATGCTGTCCCTGCTACATGCAGCCCCGTCCTTACATGATCCATTAAGTCCCCGCTTACTACACAGCTCTCCTGAAATACTCTGTGCTTGCTCATGGTCCCTCCTCTCTTCACCATCCTTCTGACATCCCGCTCGTCTTTTCAATTCATGGTCCCTTGACACACGCTGCCCTGTCCATATTAATACTGCCTCATCATTGCTTCATTCCAATCCTGAAATACTCTGTGCTGCTAGTACGCCCTTTTCTGTCCCTTATAAAATCTCCCTCGCAGTATTGTCCTCACTAACAAAGTTACATAAGTGACTATGTTCCTGCCTTATAATGGATGAGCATACACTATATCCATAAACACTCTGCGCTCCTGTGACGTGTTCAGAATGCAAAACTGATTACTAATCCTAATCACAAGAATCCTCCATGCTTTATACTGCAGGAGGTTTTTTTTTTTTTTTTGATCCACCTTGTTTTCCGAGACCCATCCTGTCCATACATCACTTGATTGGCACCAGTATGAAATTGATTATCAATCCTAATTACCAGAAACCTCTATTCTTTACACTGCAGGCTGCATCCACATAAGACTGGGCCTAAAGTGTTTGATAAACCTGTATTTCAGAGATCCTGCCTGTCCATATTTCACATGGTAGGTGGCAGTGTCAGAACTTGATCGCTGGGTGTAGTCCTAACACCAGAAACTTCCATTCTTTACACTGCAGGCTGCATCCACATAGTTTATGGTTTTTTTTTCCGCCACCTTGTTTTCCGAGACTCATCCTGTCCATATATCACATGGTTGGCTGCAGCGTATGAAGTTGAGCATCAATCCTAATTACCAGAAACCTCCATTCTTTACACTGCAGGCTGCATCCACAGAAAAAAATAAAATAAATAAAGTTTAAAATATTAGGTTACTCATCTGAATACGTCTCCATGACACGTAAGGAAGGGACATCAATGAGCGTTATGGCCGGATACCTCTCCATTGTCCGAGAGGGGGAAGGAAAAAAAAAAACCCTGTTGCTCACTAATCCTTCCTGACAATAAGTATTTTATAAGCAGATTAGAAAAAAAAAAAGAGGAGAAAGAGGAGGAGGACGGACGTAGATGCTGAAGGTCTCCCATGATTGATTCGCCTATTTGTCGTCTCCCCGTATATAGCTTTTGTGCCAAGCAAATCCTAAGGGGGCCGGCGAGCGGGGGAGGGGCGGGCGAAATCTCTTCCGCAGAACGTTACAGAAGTCATATTTAATTAAAAACTGGTTAAGTGTGAAAACAATGCAGGAATAAATGACTGATAATGCAGCCGAGTGCTACACAGTCCGCGTCGTGGCTTGTTAACCTGCCATCCTGACGGAATTTCATTAATTTCTGCAGCTTTTTAGCTTTTTTTCCCTTTTCTTCCCCCTCATATTCTGCACTGTCAGTAATGATAGTCTTCCTCGGTAAATGTTTATGGTTGCACAGCGGGACAAGAGAAATAAATGTGGGTGAAAAAAATAAAAGTACAAACATAACAAAAGCAATAAAAAACGATAAATAAATAAATAGAAAAGATATTAAGACATGGCAAATATTTATTCTTACACCGTGGGACGTGAAAAATAAATGTAGGTAAAAAAAAAAAATTACCTTAAAAAAAAAAAAAAGTGAAAATTTAATAAGTGAAAATGTAAAATATGACAAAAAATTATGGAAAAGCTTATTAATAATAATACTAATAAAAACAAAACAGCAAACATTTATTTTTGCATTGAAAGACAAGAAAAATAAATGTGGGTTAATAAAAGTAAAGTAAAAATGTAAAAAAATGCAATAAAATGGTAAAAAGACTAGAAAAAAGTAGTAAAACAAATAGAAAAAGTATTTAAAAAAATGGCAAAGAAAAACTACAATTTAATATCTCCATTCTTACACAGTGGGACTCAAAAATAAATATAGGTAAAAAAAATAGATAAATGAAAACTGAGTAAGTGGAAAATAGAAATAATAAAAAAAAAAACCAGCAAACACTTATTTTTACATTGTGGGACAAGAAAAATAAATGTGGGTAAAAAAAAAAAGCAAAGTACAAATGTAAAAAATGCGGTAAAATGGTAAAAAAGATTAAAAAAAGGAATAAAAAAATAGAAAAAGGTATTTAAAAAAAAATGGAAAGTATTTATTCTTACGTAGCGAGACTCGAAAAATAAGTGTAAGAAATAAAAAGTAAGATAAAGAAAAAGTTAAAAATGAAAAAGTTAAAAAAAAAAAAAACGCTATAAAAAAGGTATAGAAAAATGGCAAGTGTTTATTTTACACAGTGGACAAATAATAATAAATGTAGGTAAAAACAAGATAAAAAGTTAAAATCTGAAAAAAAATTAAGAAAAAAGGAAAAATAAATTAAAAGTAAAAACGAAAGCCCAATTGTTTTGATTTTGTTTGTTTTTTTTCTTCAAAATGGGACAAAACGAAAAAAAAAGGAGGTTAAAAAAAAGTTTTTCTAATAAAGTTAATGTTAATACTTTTATGCCCAAAAATGCCAAAAGTATTCTCGGAGTGATACCTTCATTGGCTAACCAGAAAAAAAAATATTTGCGAGCAATTTAAAAAATTTAAATACAAAATATAATAAAGAAAGTAAAGTAAACAGATAAAATAAAGGAATGAAAAAGTGTTTTATGGTGGGTTAACACATCTTGAACCTTCACATTATGCAATACCGTATAATGTAAATTATGCTATTCAGTGTACAGACAGTATACAGTGAGCTCCCTCTAGTGGTGGCTGAAGGCAACTAGAGTCTAACACAAAGTTATAAATCCTTTGTATAGACTTCAGTAAGAGACAGAAAGTAACTTGGCACTAACCCCGGCTTCCCAAGGTTATACCCCCATAAAAAATAAGTAATGACCATCCCACCAAGAGGTCCAGTAGGACAATATAGGAGAATGTGATCTGGGTCCCGGGCGCCTCTGTGCCCAGTACAATGGCTGCTTTGTTGGATGCAGGATAATCCGTCCGGTGCAACAGATTATCTCCGACTTCAATGGGAAAAGTCTCCTCTCACTGCCGATTACAGCGGACTGGGAAAGAACATGAAAAGTCAGGAAAAGGCTGCGGATATTTTAGAAGACATTTCTTAGAACTCTGTCAATTTATTGTAGCCCGAACTTCATAGAAAATAACCCAGCAAATCCCCGCGGCTTCCTGCAGGAGAATTATTACTAGAGATGTGAATGTAAAGGGTTGTCCAAATAATGGCTAGGACGCATCAGAGAGGTCCAACGGGTCTGCCCTCTTGGGACGGAGGCCGAGGGGCGCCCGCAACCAGACGGCGGCCGAGGGGCGCCCGCAACCAGATGGCGGCCGAGGGGCGCCCGCAACCAGACGGCGGCCGAGGGGCGCCGGGAACCAGACGGCGGCCGAGGGGCGCCCGCAACCAGACGGCGGCCGTGGGGCGCCCGCAACCAGACGGTGGCCGTGGGGCGCCCGCAACCAGACGGTGGCCGAGGGGCGCCGGGAACCAGGCCAAAGCTACAAAGTCCTTTCAATCTGTAATCATGATTTTTTTCTTACTTTTTGGAACTTCTTAATTTCGTTATAATGTTGAGCACACGATCTTTCAAAGGCGCCCTATCTGTAAACCATGTATAGTAAAAAAAGAATCTCACACTCCACTAACATTTAGAGATAATTTGTTGAAGTTGTTTATAATTGTCCCAACTTAAAAGTAAAAAAGAGTAAATTACATCTAATGCAGTGAATTCAAGACTAGTGTCAAGTAGTAAACCAAGTTTCTTCTGAGGGATCCAATTCTGCCTTATTAGTGCTGACCTGATTAGTTTACAAAGCGTCTGCTGGGACCGAGAGAGATAATGAGATAACAGACAATAAGTTCTTAGGCGCAAAACTTAATTTGCCAAATACAGTTTACTTAACCCGTTGTACCCATAATACGCGGCCCTATAAATTGTATCATTGTGACCAAATCCTACACGAGCTCCATACCTAAACCTTAGAGGGAATGTGTCTTGAGAAAATGACCCTGGTTTTTGTGCTACATGTATTTTAGATTCACCATTTTTTTTTCATTACAAAAATTGTATTCTAGCAGTTATATTCTTGTACATAGGGGGCAGTATTATAGTAGTTATATTCTTGTACACAGGAGCAGTATTATAGTAGTTATATTCTTGTACATAGGGAGCAGTATTATAGTAGTTATATTCTTGCACATAGGAGCAGTATTATAGCAGTTATATTCTTGTACATAGGGGGCAGTATTATAGTAGACATATTCTTGTACATAGGGGGGCAGTATTATAGTAGTTATATTCTTGTAAATAGGGGGCAGTATTATAGTAGTTATATTCTTGTACATAGGGGCAGTATTATAGTAGTTATATTCTTGTACATAGGAGCAGTATTATAGTAGTTATATTCTTGTACATAGGAGCAGTATTATAGTAGTTATATTCTTGTACATAGGGGGGCAGTATTATAGTAGTTATATTCTTGTACATAGGGGCAGTATTATAGTAGTTATATTCTTGTACATAGGGGCAGTATTATAGTAGATATATTCTTGTACATAGGGGCAGTATTATAGTAGTTATATTCTTGTACATAGGGGGCAGTATTATAGTAGATATATTCTTGTACATAGGGGCAGTATTATAGTAGTTATATTCTTGTACATAGGGGGCAGTATTATAGTAGTTATATTCTTGTACATAGGTGGCAATATTATAGTAGTTATATTCTTGTACATAGGGGGCAGTATTATAGTAGCTATATTCTTGTACATAGGTGGCAGTATTATAGTAGTTATATTCTTGTACATAGGTGGCAGTATTATAGTAGTTATATTCTTGTACATAGATGGCAGTATTATAGTAGTAATATTCTTGTACATAGGTGGCAGTATTATAGTAGTTATATTCTTGTACATAGGTGGCAGTATTATAGAAGTTATATTCTTGTACATAGGGGGCAGTAGTATAGTAGTTATATTCTGGTACATGGGGGGCAGTATTATAGCAGTTATATTCTTGTACATAGGGGCAGTATTATAGTAGTTATATTCTTGTACATAGGGGCAGTATTATAGTAGATATATTCTTGTACATAGGGGCAGTATTATAGTAGTTATATTCTTGTACATAGGGGGCAGTATTATAGTAGATATATTCTTGTACATAGGGGCAGTATTATAGTAGTTATATTCTTGTACATAGGGGGCAGTATTATAGTAGTTATATTCTTGTACATAGGAGCAGTATTATAGTAGTTATATTCTTGTACATAGGAGCAGTATTATAGTAGTTATATTCTTGTACATAGGTGGCAGTATTATAGTAGTTATATTCTTGTACATAGGTGGCAGTATTATAGTAGTTATATTCTTGTACATAGGTGGCAGTATTATAGTAGTTATATTCTTGTACATAGGTGGCAGTATTATAGTAGTTATATTCTTGTACATAGGTGGCAGTATTATAGTAGTTATATTCTTGTACATAGGTGGCAGTATTATAGTAGTTATATTCTTGTACATAGGTGGCAGTATTATAGTAGTTATATTCTTGTACATAGGGGGCAGTATTATAGTAGTTATATTCTTGTACATAGGGGGCAGTATTATAGTAGTTATATTTTGGTACATGGGGGGCAGTATTATAGTAGTTATATTCTTGTACATAGGGGCAGTATTATAGTAGATATATTCTTGTACATAGGGGCAGTATTATAGTAGTTATATTCTTGTACATAGGGGGCAGTATTATAGTAGTTATATTCTTGTACATAGTGGGCAGTATCATAGCAGTTATATTCTTGTACATAGGGGCAGTATTATAGTAGATATATTCTTATACATAGGGGCAGTATTATAGTAGTTATATTCTTGTACATAGGAGCAGTATTATAGTAGTTATATTCTTGTACATAGAAGCAGTATTATAGTAGTTATAGAATCATAGAATGGTAGAGTTGGAGGGGACCTCCTGGGTCATCTGGTCCAACCCCCTGCTCAAAGCAGGATTCACTAAATCATCTCAGACAGATGTCTGTCCAGCCTCTGTTTGAAGACGTCCATTGAAGGGGAACTCACCACCTCTCGTGGCAGCCTGTTCCACTCATTAATCACCCTAACTGTCAAAAAGTTTTTTCTAATATCTAATCTGTGTCTCCTCCCATTTAGTTTCATCCCATTGCTTCTAGTCTTTCCTTGTGCAAATGAGAATAAAGATGATCCTTCTACAATGTGACAGCCCTTGACATATTTGTAGACAGCTATTAAGTCTCCTCTCAGTCTTTTTTTTTGCAAGCTAAACATTCCCAAATCCTGCAACCGTTCCTCATAGGACATGGTTTGCAGACCAGTCACCATTCTGGTCGCTCTTCTCTGAACTTGCTCCAGTTTGTCTATGTCTTTTTTAAAATGTGGTGCCCAAAACTGTACACAGTATTCCAGATGAGGTCTGACCAAAGAGGAGTAAAGACCGATAATGACTTCACGTGATCTAGACTGTATGCTTCTGTTAATACATCCCAGAATTGTATTTGCCTTTTTTGCTGCTGCATCACACTGTTGACTCATGTTCAGTCTATGATCTATTAGTATACCTAAGTCTTTTTCACATGTACTGTTGCTTAGCTCTATTCCTCCCATTCTGTATATGCTTTTTTCATTTTTATTGCCCAGATGTAGTACTTTGCATTTTTCCCTGTTAAAAACCATTCTGTTGGTTGCTGCCCACTGCTCCAGTTTATTTAGGTCTTTTTGAATCTTCCCTCTCTCTTCTCTAGTATTAGCTATCCCTCCTAGCTTTGTGTCATCAGCAAATTTAATCAGTTTACCCTCAATTCCTTCATCTAAATCATTAATAAAGATGTTGAACAATACAGGTCCCAGGACGGAGCCCTGTGGTACCCCACTTGAGACATTCATCCAGCTGGATGTGAAGCCATTTACAACCACCCTTTGAGTCCGATCACTAAGCCAGTTATGAATCCACCTAACAGTTGCCTGGTCCATTGCATACTTGGTCATTTTTTCAATAAGGATGGTGTGAGATACTTTGTCAAATGCTTTGCTGAAGTCAAGGTATACTATATCTACAGCATTTCCCTGATCCACCCAGTCAGTGATTCTGTCATAGAAGGAAATTAAGTTAGTCTGACATGACTTGTTAGTTACAAACCCATGCTGACTCTGGTTAATCACTTCATTCTTATCCAGTTGTATACTTGCACATAGGAGCAGTATTATAGTAGTTATATTCTTGTACTGTACATAGGAGCAGTATTATAGTAGTTATATTCTTGTACATAGGAGCAGTATTATAGTAGTTAAATTCTTGTACATAGGAGCAGTATTATAGTAGTTATATTCTTGTACATAGGGGCAGTACTATAGTAGTTATATTCTTGTACATAGGGGCAGTACTATAGTAGTTATATTCTTGTACATAGGGGCAGTACTATAGTAGTTATATTCTTGTACATAGGGGCAGTATTATAGTAGTTATATTCTTGTACATAGGAGCAGTATTATAGTAGTCATATTCTTGTACATAGGAGCAGTATTATAGTAGTCATATTCTTGTACATAGTGGCAGTATTATAGTAGTTATATTCTTGTACATAGGGGGCAGTATTATAGTAGCTATATTCTTGTACATAGGGGCAGTATTATAGTAGTTATATTCTCGTATATAGGAGCAGTATTATAGTAGTTATATTCTTGTACATAGGAGCAGTATTATAGTAGTTATATTCTTGTACATAGGGGCAGTATTATAGTAGTTATATTCTTGTACATAGGAGCAGTATTATAGTAGTTGTATACTTGCACATAGGAGCAGTATTATAGTAGTTATATTCTTGTACATAGGAGCAGTATTATAGTAGTTATATTCTTGTACATAGGGGCAGTATTATAGTAGTTATATTCTTGTACATATGGGCAGTACTATAGTAGTTATATTCTTGTACATAGGGGCAGTACTATAGTAGTTATATTCTTGTACATAGGGGCAGTATTATAGTAGTTATATTCTTATACATAGGGGGCAGTATTATAGTAGTTATATTCTTATACATAGGTGCAGTATTATAGTAGTTATATTCTTGTACATAGGGAGCAGTATTATAGTAGTTATATTCTTGTACATAGGAGCAGTATTATAGTGGTTATATTCTTGTACATAGGGGCAGTATTATAGTAGTTATAATCTTGCACATAGGAGAAATATTCTTTCATTTCCTTGCTGCTTGTGCATCAGGGCTATAATGGTGAATGATGAATCTATAAGTGTTGTGTGATCTCTTAGGCCGATATATTTCTAAGCAGATGGCAAATATTCAATATTTCCTTCATCATCTGCCCCTGATTCGTGGAGTGACAATGAACTTACTCTTCCTCTGCGTTTTAAACCCATATCCGTGTATTTAATAAACTTTAATCCCTGCCTTGTCCTGCTGTCTTCCTGAATTGATAAGACAATGCTTATTGAACGCTGCAGAAAAAAAAAATCCTCGTGAATAGATGTCCAAGATTACACATGTGAAAGAATGGCTCCTGTGAAGGAGACTCGTTGCCAGGGGCCATGATTGGCTTTTGACCTTCTTCCATATTAAGATCTGAAAAAAGCACTTGTCCTTTGGCAGTTACCACAAGGGGCCAATACAGCGCGGAGGAAGCTCGGCCCGTGAAAAAGACTTTCAGCTTTTTACAAGGATCCAGGAGGAGACCTCATTTTTCCCATTAAAGTCACAGATTGCACATTTGACCTCTGACAAGGCTGTGAAAACCCCAGCAACCGTAAAAGATTGAAGAAAAAAAAAAAGACAAAAATAAAAAAAAAGTCCGTCGAGGGTGTAAATCTGCAGGAAGGCTGGCGGAGCAGGCCGCTTTATTCTTGGTGTTCATCCATTAGGCCTCCGGTCTGGGGCGGTTCATTACATAGGTCTGCGATGAGCGTGTTCTGCTTTTGAGGCAGTTTTTATAACGAGCCCATGTGTCAGGTTTGACAGACAGTCGTCCTTGATCCGGCTGTAGAAGGTCGCTGTGCTTGGCTTTGCAGACACCTTCTTGATCCCTTCATCTCTGTAGTGTAGTAGTATGCTTCTCTCGCTAGGACCCAGCAGTGATCTCCACCTTCTGCTGCTAATTGACACACCCTAGATTGATATAAAAAGCAAGGGTGTGTCAGCAGTGATGGAACTATTTTCCCCATGCTCAGGCCTGGAGTACTAGCAGTCGGCTAGCTTCTTCTTGGAGTTTCTTCTTGGATTGTTGTCGTCTACTCTCTGGTGTCTTCTCAAGTTAAGTGTATTCCCTTGTCTGCTTTCCTTGTTTTTCTTTAGTTACAGTGGGGTCTGACTAGTGCTCACCCCGTCCCCTACCTATCTAGGGCCTAGGCTCTAGGGATACTTAGGGATTAGGTATCCTACTCGGTGATAGGTGCGGAACCTATTTAGGGACGGTATGGGAGTCAAGATCTGCCTAGGGTGCTCCACTCTCCTTTTCCCTATTTGTAGGGCTTCCCCCACTTATCCCATTGTCGTACACTTGGTCCTCCCCTTACCTAGAGTGACACCATGGGGAGAGAGTTTCCAAGGACACCCTGTAGTGGTGCAAAGATACCAATATGGGTCAAATACAAGTATGGACCTTTAAAAAATGAGAACAGTGGGGACCTCCTGAACTCCAAGAAGAGGTGCCACCGTGTGCAACCGGGGCGTCTCAAAAACTTCTGTAAAGTTTTGGTTTTGGGTGGCATTGGCGGTGCCCAGAGCCTATACAGTGAGCAGGGAAGAGGATTAGTGGGGTGTGGCCTTTAAAGTGGTGATGAAGGGCACTGAGAACGTTTTCCTACCAGATGGGCAAGCCAAAAAGTTGGCAAGTATGGATAACGCTTTATGGAAATGGGACCAAATGAGGGACCTTCTAGTCTACGCCGGCCCAGAGGTCTCCATTTGGGAAGGTTGGGTAATAGAGGAGACAATGGCTGTCGATAAAGCCACACTTTGGCTAACATAGGGGCTGAGTGTTGCGTTTTTTTTTTTTAACCATTGAGCAGTATGTGTATATTGCTCGTAAACGTACGTAACTTTCTGTAAAGTATAGCATTACTTTATATCCAGTAGGAGTTTGACTTTTGGGAAACCCCACAGATCCTGAGAAAGAAGAAGTAGCGCTTGTATAGCACAGAGACCCCCTTCAATGCTTTTCCCCAGTATAGTGGCCCTGGACTCCCCCATAGGATACCGGCAGGGTTAACAACCTCATTAGTATAAAAAGACACAAATACTCTCTTTCAATCCAAAAACATATATACTAAAATATATATTTTACGGGTAGGTATTACCACTCACTCCTGCATCGAATATCTGTAGATGTGACGGAACCGGCCGCCACTCCCCACGAGATGTGGAAGAGAGCGGAGCTGAATCTCCCCTTTAAGGGACCCCCCTTTAAGAGACCAGACTTGCACATAGAAACCGTTGCCTTTTTGTCTTACAATTTATAAAATTAAAGCTGGTTCCAAAAAAATAAAAAAAAAAATTAAAAAAGGAATTCACCACCCAATGTACACCAAAAAAACTGGCATGAAAAAGTTGTTCAACATGTCATACATGGTATGTGTGCAAAATTTTAAAAGGAAGCCATCATTAGAAAAGGATCTGTTTGCAAGTTTTTTTTGTTAAATGTACTTTTAAAAAAAATGTTGGCACTCTTTTTTTGTTTTATTTTCCATATCACTATCTTAATTAAAAAAAAAAAAAAAAAAAAAAAATTCTTATCTTGCAATGTTCATACTGGCCACCGGGGATTTTTGAACATAGGGCTTCTTGTTCTTTAGTTAAGAGTTTTCAGCAGGCTCCTTATCATCAGAGGCAGGATTACAATGATAGATAGGATGGGAATCCGTTTATTGCTGCTAATGTACATGTGAATTTACTAAAACAACAGGAAGTTAGAATCTAAAAAAGCCCCAGTGGCCGGTGTGAGAATTGCAAAGATTTCTATTTTTTATTTTTTTTTTAGTACAGATTTATTGTGACATTTTAAAAAAATAAATAAATAAAAATTGCTAGGAGGATGATGTTGGGGCGGGGACCCCGATTCCTACAATGTGTCACTTGCTGGTCTGCATTCTGTCATTTTGATACAATCCCAGTTTTCTCTGCTGCAGATTTAGCAGAGCTCTGAATGCTGAGCCCTGTGTAACCCCGCCCACACCCCTTCTTGGCAGATCAGTGCTGGGGGGCGTGGTTACACCACAGAGCAGGAGGACTAGTAGACAGGTGACACCTAGTCTTGTAGGGATTATCTCTTGATTTTATTGAAACGGCGGCACTCAACCTAGTATGTGATACATAGCGGGAATCAGGGTCTCAGCCCCTACATTATGCTGCTCTCAGATTAAATAGCACAAATCCGATGACAGATTCCCTTTTAGAGGTGTATACTTCTAAATATATTTGCCATACTTTCCTCCTGTTCAAGATTGGAGTATAAAGCGTCAGCATTGGTAAATTCCCCCTCCAATGTATCAATAAAAAGTTACATTTTTATGAATATTTTTGTTTGAATTTTTACTACATTTTTTATATATTTTTTTGTTATAGTGAAGAAGTCTCGTCGGCATCATTTGAGAATTCCTCTACTTTGTAGACCGGGCGGTCTCTGCGCACAGATGGGACTTTCGCTGTGTCGGCTTTGCACAATCTGTTTGTCCTGCACCTCCTACCCTGCGAGCTGATGTTACACACCATCTGTTTAGTGTTTTTTAGGTGTGAATTAGCCATCAGTTTATGGACCATTATTGGAAGTGCAGCAACTAAGAAACTAAGCGAGACTCACAAAATGATACACGGGGTGTGAGCTGTATCGTGCATCCTGCGTGCAGGAAACCGAGGCGGCCCTGGTGCTCAGAAGTAAACTTAATAAAGTTTGATAAAGTAAAGTTAACGTATGGAAACAGATGATAAAATGTGGCAAGGTACATGTTCTGTACAGCTGAGGGATGGATTCTCAGAGTACAAATGGTCCAATACCTGGTACCATGCCCCCCTGTGTGTGCCTATGCAAAGTAACAGATCAGTATTGTATATCTTTCTGCTGCCACTAGGGGGAGCTCACTAAAAACAGATTATAGAATTTCATGAGAAATGTAAAAAAAAAAAAAAAAAACACCCTAGACCACCAGGTACATTACATATTAACCCTTAACTACCTCTAGACCTCAATGATTATTAGATACTAGCTATTGAGCCCGTTCTATGCTATGGCCGGGTGGCGAGCATTTTTATTGGTATATGGTCTCCCATGCTGGTATGTGCTGCCCCCATCCTGGTATTTGTGCTCCCTAATCCTGTTCCCCCATCCTGTTATGTGCTGTCCTCATCCCTATCCTGGTAAGCATGGCACCCCTCACCCTCAAACCTGGTACGCATGGTACCCAATTCCTCATCCTGGTATGCATGGTACCCTTCATCCCCCAATCCTGGTATGCGTGGTACCCTTCATCCCCCAATCCTGGCATGCGTGGCACCCTTCACCCCCCAATCCTGGCATGCATGGCACCCTTCACCCCCCAATCCTGGCATGCGTGGCCCCCAATTCCTCATCCTGCTACGCGTGGCCCCCCTCATCCTGCTACGCGTGGCCCCCCTCATCCTGCTACGCGTGGCCCCCCTCATCCTGCTACGCGTGCCCCCCCCCCTCTATCCCCCTCATCCTGCTACGCGTGGCCCCCCCCCCCTCATCCTGCTACGCGTGGCCCCCCCCCCTCATCCCCCAATCCTGCTACGCGTGGCCCCCCCCTCATCCCCCAATCCTGCTACGCGTGGCCCCCCTCATCCCCCAATCCTGCTACGCGTGGCCCCCCTCATCCCCCAATCCTGCTATGTGTGGCCCCCTCATCCCCCTAATCCTGGTATGCATGTAAAATGGCGCCGGATAGCGCTATGTGCATGCGCCAATTCCAATGCCTTCACTCCGCCCCGGCCAGAACAGAGGCGCCGCGGCAACGCTCCTCCCGGTCAGGTAAGTATGGTACCGGAGATCATGGTATGCGTTCAGTATCTACACATACTGCGATCTCCGGCGCCATACACTCCTCGTACCTGTAACGGCTCCATCCGTTCTTCTGTCTGGAGCCAGACTGCTCGTCGTGCATGCGCAGTCTATAGAGGCTTCAGACAGAGGGACGCTCGGCCGGTTATATTATAGATTAATCCTCAACTAACCCTAGAACTCTATAACTATTGGATAGAACCCATAACAAGTCCTAGACCTTAAGGGATATTAGAAATAAACCCCCTAGACCACCAGGTATATTGCATATTAACCCATAAAGACATCTACAGCTCATTTTATATTAGACATTAACCTGACCCATAACCACCCGTAGACCTCAAAAGATGAGATATTAACCCACAAATTTTCTAGACGACCATGGATATTACATATTAATCCACAACCATCTTGGACCTCCAAGGAAAACAAAATATTAACCCATAACCACTCTTTGAACCCAAGGGATATTAGGTATTAAATACAACTCCCTAACCCCCATATCTCATTCCCTTGGAGGTCTACATGTTGGTATAGGTTATACCTAATACCCGTAAAGGATTAGGGTTAGTTAAGGTTTAATATCCATTATTCATGGAGATATAGATGTAGTTATGGGTTAATATGCAATTCACCTGGTGGTCCAGGGGGTTTGTGGCTTAATATTTAAGATCCCTGGTGGTATAGAGGGTTTATGGGTTATTTGGTATAGAGGGTTTGTGGGTTATTCTTTAATATCACTGGTGGTATAGAGGGTTTGTGGGTTATTCTTTAATATTCCTGGTGGTATAGAGGGTTTGTGGGTTATTCTTTAATATTCCTGGTGGTATAGAGGGTTTGTGGGTTATTCTTTAATATCACTGGTGGTATAGAGGGTTTGTGGGTTATTCTTTAATATCACTGGTGGTATAGAGGGTTTGTGGGTTATTCTTTAATATCACTGGTGGTATAGAGGGTTTGTGGGTTATTCTTTAATATCACTGGTGGTATAGAGGGTTTGTGGGTTATTCGGTATAGAGGGTTTGTGGGTTATTTAATATTCCTGGTGGTATAGAGGGTTTATGGGTTATTTGGTATAGAGGGTTTGTGTGTTATTCCTTAATATCCCTGGTGGTATAGAGGGTTTGTGTGTTATTCCTTAATATCCCTGGTGGTATAGAGGGTTTGTGGGTTATTCTTTAATATCCCTGGTGGTATAGAGGGTTTGTGGGTTATTCTTTAATATTCCTGGTGGTATAGAGGGTTTGTGGGTTATTCTTTAATATTCCTGGTGGTATAGAGGGTTTGTGGGTTATTCTTTAAATATCCCTGGTGGTATAGAGGGTTTATGGATTATTCTTTAATATTCCTGGTGGTATAGAGGGTTTGTGGGTTATTTGGTATAGAGGGTTTGTGGGTTATTCCTTAATATTCCTGGTGGTATAGAGGGTTTGTGGGTTATTCTTTAATATCACTGGTGGTATAGAGGGTTTGTGGGTTATTCTTTAATATCCCTGGTGGTATAGAGGGTTTATGGATTATTCTTTAATATTCCTGGTGGTATAGAGGGTTTGTGGGTTATTCTTTAATATCACTGGTGGTATAGAGGGTTTGTGGGTTATTTGGTATAGAGGGATTGTGGGTTATTCCTTAATATTCCTGGTGGTATAGAGGGTTTGTGGGTTATTCTTTAATATCACTGGTGGTATAGAGGGTTTGTGGGTTATTCGGTATAGAGGGATTGTGGGTTATTTAATATCCCTGGTGGTATAGAGGGTTTGTGGGTTATTTAATATCCCTGGTGGTATAGAGGGTTTGTGGGTTGTTATTTAATATTCCTGGTGGTATAGAGGAATTATTGGTTATTATTTATCCCCAAGTCTGCCCGAAATGCGTCAGCAGCGTTCAAAGATTTTGTTTAACTTATTAAGGAATTTTCTTACGGTAGAGACCAATTCTTTTATCAATGTACATCCCCCATCTGACAAGCCATATACCAACGCGTTTCAGGTTGTAGTCCTCCATTACAATGTATGCATCGCCAGCAGAACATTTTTTTGACTTGCGATTGTGACCTTCCAACCAGGACCATGTTTATTCATCTTCTTCTTCACTCTCCTGGAGGACATGAGGCCTCCTCTGGAGAGCTTCACACCCTCTAAATGAAAGCTTTACAGCAATGGAGAGAGGTGTGAATATCACCCCGAGATGGCACATGTGTGTGCGCCGCCTGGGCCGCCGTGTCCTTTGGCATCACATGAATTTAACATGAGATTTCATTTGCAAAGTTTGGAGACCTCCAAGCCCTCGGGGGGGCTCCTTTGCTTCATCACAAAGTGTGGGTTGATCAATGAGATATGACAATGTCTAGAAAGATACATTAGACACACAGTGGGAATGCCAGCGCACGCATGCTGCTAGCGGTCGGAGTTTATCCATCATTCGTTATATAAAAGGCAGGATCATATTTAAAATCTGTTTAGTCAACTGGAAAGATTGCGCTTAGTTGACGGTACGGTAAATGGAGGCTTCTGGGTCAGGGAGGAAAAAACAGCTGTCAGGACGCTAATGATTGTAACAAGCCTGCAAAGAGCGTGAAACGCGCCAGTATAAACACCAAGGCGGAAAAACAACTGCAAACAAGCAGATGTTAGAAAACTACAAGTCCCGGCCTCCGACGTCAAACCTCTAATGGAGCCCCCCAACTAGCATATCCCATTTATTGTACCATCAGTCAGCAAACCTGATCCAAAACAGATGACACATATTAGATATTAATATTAAAAAAGTAAACAAGATTTTAATAAAAAAAATTCCCAAAAATAATAAAATAAAAAATCCCAAAAAACAACAACAAAAAAAAAAATCCCAAAAAAACGTAAAAGCACCGAACACTTTTTGACCCCTCCATATTGATAAAAGCTCAAGCTTACCTATTGAGCAGTCGTGACCTGTCCAGTTGGGGTCGCAGGTGCAGATACCAGTTTCGGCTTGTAAGGTCCCATGTCCGGAGCACTGATCCAAACAGGTAGCACGGGGATTCTCGCAACTCGTCCCGCCCCAGCCGACCGCACAGTGACACACGCCTTGTACGCATACACCTCGCCCGGAACATGTGGGATCCATACAGTCCACTAAAATTCAGAAATTAATAAATAAAAATTATTTGTAGAATTATGTATTTTAAATAGAATTAGTTCTCCTCTAATCGATAACGAATACAAAATAATCATATATATATATATATATATATATATATATATATATATATATATATATATATATATATATATATATATATATATATATATATAAAGAATAATAATAATACAATTTCTGTTATTGTGAAGCAAGTGGAAGATGAAATCATCTCTAAAAGGCCTAAAGTTAAAGATGACACATTTCCTTTGTATTTTAGGTAAAAAAAAAAAAATATTGTCATTTTTTACATTTTAAAAAAGTACAAAAAGGAAAATGGGCAGATGCAAAAGTTTGAGCACCCTTGGAGATTTGTGTGCTCAGATGACTTTGACCAAGGTTTCAGACGTTAATTAGCCTGTTAGGGTTATGGCTTGGTCACTATCATCATTAGGAAAGGTCAGGTGATGCAGATTTCCCAGCTTTATATAAAGATCCAGCCTCATCTAACCTTGTGGCAAAAGACAGCAGCCATGGGTTCTTCTAAGCAGCTGCCGAGCACTCAGAAAATGGTGGAGGCCACAAAGCAGGAGAAGGCTAGAAGAAGATAGCAAAGCGTTGTCAAGTTGCCCTTTCCTCAGTTCAAAATGTAATTAAGAAATGGCAGTTACCAGGAACAGTGGAGGTCAAGATATGGTCTGGAAGACCAAGCTAAATTTCAGTGAGAGATGCTCATAGGATTGCTAGAGAGGTAAATCAGAACCCCTGCTTGACTGCAAAAGACCTTCAGAAAGATTTAGCAGACTCTGGAGTTGTGGTACATTGTTCTACTGTTCAGAGACACCTACATAAATATGGCCTTCATGGGAGAGACATCAGAAGAAAACCTCTCCTGCGTCCTCACCATAAAATTCAGCATCAGAAGTGCAAAAGAACATCTAAACAAGCCTGATGTATTTTGGAACCAAGTCCTGTGGACCGATGAGGTTAAATAGAAGTCTGTGGCCACAATGATCAAAGGTATGCGTGGAGAAAAAAGGGCACAGAATTTCAGGAAAACAACATCTTGCCAACCATTAAGCATGGTGGTGGATCAATCATGCTTTGGGGTTGTGTTGCAGTCAATGGCACATGGAACATTTCACTGGTAGAGGGAAGAATGGATTCAATTAAATTTCAACAAATTGTTGATGCAAACATAACACCATCTGTAAAAAAGCTGAAGGTGAAAAGAGGATGATTCTACAAATGGATAATGATCCTAAACACGTTAAAATTCACAATAGACGACCTCAAAAGGCACAAGCTGAAGGTTTTACAATGGCCCTCACAGTTCCCTGATCTGAACATCATTGAAAATCTATGGCTATAATACAGATAGACAACGGAAAATGTATAGTGTAATTTATTTTTTAGATACTTTGAATTAGTTTAGAATTTAGGTTAACTAATTATATATGTGAATTTAAATATATATGATTTGAAAAAAAAAAAATTTTTTGACTATATAAATAATTAGCAGCCTATTTATAATTACTGGATTCATAAGAATAAAATATTGGACTTACCATTGATATTTTTTGATACCAGACCACCCAATTGGATAGATAAAATCTTTGCAAATAAATACCCAGTCCATTATTGGTCGATATAAAAAGTCATTGCCTTTATCCAATAAGTTGTGGTCACAAAATGTATTTTTATCACAGGGCCATTAAGACTGGCTTTCCTGAATTGTGGTTGACTTTCCATCCGCTTCACCAGCTTAGATCGGTATAGGACCATAATGCGGCTTCTCTCCTTCAGACGTCTACAGGACCCTTTGTTTCTTGTTATACCTTAGGACTCATGTAGAAGTTTTTCTCTTGGATCTGTACACACTCTCGCACGCTCAATGCGGCACAGTAATAATGAAGTATTCCGCCATAGGATCATGGAGTGGTGTCCTATGTCTGCACACTACAGTCCTTATATAACCATAGGGACCACACATGTCACTCTACTATTGCCACACAGAAATCTTAACTGTCCGGTTACGGAACATAAAAGTGTTTTTTTTTTGTTTGTTTGTTTTTCTGTCTGGCAGGAATCGGTCTACAGGAACAAAGGGTCAGGCATATTGAAATTGAACATGTCCAATCAGTCTTTCCCTAGACATCTTCTGTAAGGAGACTCTGGAGGCCCTTATACCAACTGATATTTGACCCACTAGACCTTCAGAGGTTTTGGACTATAACCCATAACCACCACAGACCTCAAAGGATATGAGATAGTAACCCATAACAACGCCAAGGCCACCACAGAATTTGGATATTAATCCATAACCACCCCTACACCTAAATTGATATTAGAAATGTAACCATGTACCCACTACATGACCAGGGACATTACATATTAATCCAAACCTACCCTAGACCTCTAGATAGATTACCTTTTAAACCACAATCACTCTAGACCTTCAGGGATATCAGATACACCCCATAACCACCCTAGACCTCCAGGGATATCAGATACACCCCATAACCACCCTAGACCTCCAAGGGATATCAGATATAACCCATAACCACCCTAGACCTCCAGGGATATCAGATATAACCCATAACCACCCTAGACCTCCAAGGGATACCAGATATAACCCATAACCACCCTAGACCTCCAGGGATATCAGATATAACCCATAACCACCCTAGACCTCCAAGGGATATCAGATACACCCCATAACCACCCTAGACCTCCAAGGGATATCAGATATAACCCATAACCACCCTAGACCTCCAGGGATATCAGATATAACCCATAACCACCCTAGACCTCCAAGGGATACCAGATATAACCCATAACCACCCTAGACCTCCAAGGGATATCAGATATAACCCATAACCACCCTAGATCTCGAGGGATATCAGATATAACCCATACCCACCCTAAATCTCCAGGGATATCAGATATAACCCATAACCACCCTAGATCTCGAGGGATATCAGATATAACCCATAACCACCCTAGATCTCGAGGGATATCAGATATAACCCATAACCACCCTAAATCTCCAGGGATATCAGATATAACCCATAACCACCCTAGACCTCCAGGGATATCAGATATAACCCATAACCACCCTAGATCTTGAGGGATATCAGATATAACCCATAACCACCCTAGATCTCCAGGGATATCAGATATAACCCATAACCACCCAAGATCTCCAGGGATATCAGATATAACCCATAATCACCCTAGATCTCCAAGGATATCAGATATAACCCATAACCACCCTAGATCTCCAGGGATATCAGATATAACCCATAACCATCTTAGACTTCCAGGGATATCAGATATAACCCATAACCACCCTAGATCTCCAGGGATATCAGATATAACCCATAACCACCCTAGACCTCCAGGGATATCAGATATAACCCATAACCACCTTAGACCTCCAGGGATATCAGATATAACCCTTAACCACCCTAGATCTCCAGGGATATCAGATATAACCCATAATCACCCTAGATCTCCAGGGATATCAGATATAACCCATAACCACCCTAGATCTCCAAGGATATCAGATATAACCCATAACCACCTTAGACCTCCAGGGATATCAGATATACCCCATGATGACCCTAGACCTACAGGGATATTATATAACCTAAAACTACCCTAGACCTCCAGGAGTAATAGATATTAACAGACCCTGCAAATTCAACTGCAGAAACAAAGGATCAGGCATACTGAAATTGAACAGGTCCAATCTGTTCATCACATGACAAAAGGTGTATAAAGTAGACTCGGGAGGCACTTTTACCCAATGAGCTGATTTTGTAGAAATCGACTGGTTCGGATAACTTTTAACCATGTACGCTTTTTATGAAACTATTTATGCTTAGTGATAGTTAATTAATCCAGGGATTTAATCGGACTGCCAGATTGGAGTCGGGAAGTGAATTTTTCCTCAATGATGTAAATTGGCCTATACCACATGGGTTTTTTTGCCTTCCCCTGGATCAACGCTGCGGAATAGCTGCAGTGCACAAGAAATAGGCTGAACTGGATGGACGCTTGTCTTTTTACGGCCTTATAAACTATGAAACTCAACTGGAGGAGAAGATCAATCTCGTTATAATTCAAGATCCAGATGCCGTGCACCATATTGAGGACACAGATTTCTTTTTTCAAAAAAGTTATTTTTGTTTTAATTCAAAATTTGTTTTATTACTATATTTTTTGGAATTTAATTAACTTAAAATGTATAAAGGTAAGGTGAAATCTATGAGATCCACTGGCTTTATTGTATCATGGAAAGCAACAACAAAAAAGGAAGCTGGAATGAAGTGGCCATTAATGAGAAGGAAGAAGGAGCCGGTGGGCAGCACTCTACACACAGCAGATGGGATGAGCGCTGGGCGAGAGGACCCTCCAACAGATGACAAACACAGAGCGCTCCGTCATTAATCACTTACTCTGAAGGTCAATGGGAAGAGAGAGACAGGTTTTTAAAAGGGTCTCTGTCACATAGGGAAGGCTATTCTGCTGCCTCAGCGCTCCGACCCCGGATTATGAGAGGAGAATGTACGTGTCACAGCGCCCCATTTATCATAATCCTATGACCATTTTTCATGTTGAAATGAGATCCTTTCATGAGAAGGCTGATACAATGGCCGCTATCACTCCTCCCCCACTCCCTAGGTTTTTGGCTGCATTCTCTGGGACAGGATTAGATACACTTTCTTTGTTGGGCTTTGATTCTTTTTCAACGACTGCGCCATTGTGGATATTGGGGTGAATGCGACCTTAGAGCTTTCCTGGCTCAGAAAGTTGGATGCAAGACAAAACTATAATAAATCTTCACACTGTGCCTGTAAAGATTACCCTGGATTCACTCACTAAAACCTAGACTTCTAATATTCTTCTACATATAAGTCGTATTATAGTAGTTATATTCTAGTATATAAGGAGCAGTATTATAGTAGTTATATTCTTGTACACAGGAGCAGTATTATAGTAGTTATATTCTTGTATATAGGAGCAGTATTATAGTAGTTACATTCTTGTACATAGGAGCAGTATTATAGTAGTTATATTCTTGTACATAGGGGGCAGTATTATAGTAGTTATATTCTAGTATATAAGGAGCAGTATTATAGTAGTTATATTCTTGTACATAGGGGGCAGTATTATAGTAGTTATATTCTAGTATATAAGGAGCAGTATTATAGTAGTTATATTCCTGTACATAGGAGCAGTATTATAGTAGTTATATTCTTGTACATAGGAGCAGTATTATAGTAGTTATATTCTTGTATATAGGAGCAGTATTATAGTAGTTATATTCTTGTACATAGGGGGCAGTATTATAGTAGTTATATTCTTGTACATAGGAGCAGTATTATAGTAGTTATATTCTTGTACATAGGAGCAGTATTATAGTAGTTATATTCTTGTACATAGGAGCAGTATTATAGTAGTTATATTCTTGTACATAGGAGCAGTATTATAGTAGTTATATTCTTGTACATAGGGGGCAGTATTATAGTAGTTATATTCTTGTATATAGGAGCAGTATTATAGTAGTTATATTCTTGTACATAGGAGCAGTATTATAGTAGTTATATTCTTATACATAGGAGCAGTATTATAGTAGTTATATTCTTGTACATAGGGGGCAGTATTATAGTAGTTATATTCTTGTACATAGGGAGCAGTATTATAGTAGTTATATTCTTGTACATAGGGAGCAGTATTATAGTAGTTATATTCTTGTACATAGGAGCAGCATTATAGTAGTTATATTCTTGTACATAGGGGGCAGTATTATAGTAGTTATATTCTTGTACATAGGAGCAGTATTATAGTAGTTATATTCTTGTACATAGGGAGCAGTATTATAGTAGTTATATTCTTGTACATAGGGGCAGTATTATAGTAGTTATATTCTTGTATATAGGAGCAGTATTATAGTAGTTATATTCTTGTACATAGGGAGCAGTATTATAGTAGTTATATTCTTGCACATAGGAGCAGTATTATAGTAGTTATATTCTTGTACATAGGGAGCAGTATTATAGTAGTTATATTCTTGTACATAGGGGCAGTATTATAGTAGTTATATTCTTGTACATAGGAGCAGCATTATAGTAGTTATATTCTTGTACATAGGGGGCAGTATTATAGTAGTTATATTCTTGTACATAGGGGGCAGTATTATAGTGGTTATATTCTTGTATATAGGAGCAGTATTATAGTAGTTATATTCTTGTACATAGGGGGCAGTATTATAGTAGTTATATTCTTGTACATAGGGGGCAGTATTATAGTAGTTATATTCTTGTACATAGAGGCAGTATTATAGTAGTTATATTCTTGTACATAGAGGCAGTATTATAGTAGTTATATTCTTGTACATAGGAGCAGTATTATAGTAGTTATATTCTTGTACATAGCGGGCAGTATTATAGTAGTTATATTCTTGTACATAGGGGGCAGTATTATAGTAGTTATATTCTTGTACATAGAGGGCAGGATTATAGCAGTTATATTCTTGTCTTTACAGGTATGTATAATATTATACATACTTTTCTCTTTATAGGGCAGTATTATAATAGATGCCATTTGTCTAGTGGAAAGAAACATACATTTTTGAGACTGATGATGTGTTTAGAGCAGTTTTCACATTCACCATCCCTCCTGGTAGCCCATACAATGTATGCAGGTTAGCATGGGAAGACTATGTATACTATTGTATATAATGTGAATTTCTACCTTCATTTATTAGGAAAGGAATCTGAAGAGCTGTAAACCTTTGTGTCAAGTAGCAAACAGTGATATTAACACAACCTAAATTCATTTAATCCATATAATTAATGGATTTCTGCAGTGGAATTACATTCTTAAAGCTACACGTCACCAAACAGTGTCCATCAGGGGCAGCGGGAGAAATATCGACTCTAGCTGTGCTGACCTTACACTTGTAACCAAGCTGAGCTAATGAGAACTGATAAATCCAATGTCCTTCAGGAAGGAATGAACTGGACTGCGAGAGTTTGTCTATAACCGAGGAGGAGATTGTTTTATGGAAAAAATGATCTATTTATCTATCCATTTCTTTATTTAATATCCATCTTTCAATAATCTCAAGGTTACAAGTCCTCAGACAGTTCTCTTCTCCTCTTTCTGTTCTCCATGCTTCGTGTCGCACACACAGACACACAATGCAAAGACTGGAGTCAACTTCTCTCCTTTTATCTGGTTTCAGGTGTGATTTTCATATTGCCCACACTTGTTACTTCCCACAGGTGAGTATGAACGAGCATCACATGCTTGAAACAAAGTTGTTTAGCCATAATTTTAGAAAGGCGCCAACAATTTTATCCGGCCCATTTTTGGGGTTTTGTGTGAAATTATGTCCAATTTGCCTTTTTTTTGTGTTGTTCCAATACACGTAAATGAAATAAACATGTATGTAACAAAACGTGTGTAATTGCAAAACATTTTCTAGGAGAAATACTTCATTTTCTGGAACAATTTCAAGGGTGTCAACATTTTCAGCCATGACTGTATCCATCTGTCCCATATCTATCTGTCCATCGCAGTGCAGAGCTTCCATAGTGTGTATCTTGCTAACCTGTCGAGACTGAGAATTCAGGAGTCCAAAGAAGCGTTACCCTGGCACCTCTGCATGAAGAACGGCCCCTGCTCTGCAGATATTACAGGTCGCCCCCTCCTCACTATAATAAGATCCAGGGATTGGTTTTGTTTTTCCACCCGGGAATGTTTTGCTGGTTACGGCTCTGGACTCCTTCAGCTGCGTCCTCTCCCCATTGTCTTGTATTCTCATCCATCCTTCTGACTTCTGTTCCAATTTTGCCAAGAGCAAAACATCCTAAACCATCTTCTTTTTTTAAATTCAATTAATGGGGAATAATTAATAAAAACAAATGTATATGGGACCTCCGCTGCAATTGATGACATATTTCCAATTTAATGTTTTTACCTTCTTCACAGTTCTCTCCTTTGTAGCCGGGGTTGCAGATGCAGGTGCCAATAATGCAGGTACCATGATTGCTGCAGGTCACGTCAATGCACTGGTTGGTGGGGACATCACACTCGGCACCTTTCCAGCCGCTGTGGCAGAGACATCGCCCCTTCATGTACTGTCCGTTACCGCTGCACAACACCGGGCAGGATGCTGGGGGTAAAGGGGTCACATTATAAAGGATAACCACCATAATAGTCTAGAAATGACCATCACACTCCTGACAACTTATTACAACCCTCTAGGCCCAGTCCTCATCTCGGTTTGAGAGGTGCTCTATCTTTTCTGCTGTCCAAATAGTGGTCCTCTGACCGCCCACCACAGATATCATAGAATCATAGAATGGTAGAGTTGGAAGGGACCTCCTGGGTCATCTGGTCCAACCCCCTGCTCAAAGCAGGATTCACTAGATCATCTCAGACAGATGTCTGTCCAGCCTCTGTTTGAAGACGTCCATTGAAGGAGAACTCACCACCTCTCGTGGCAGCCTGTTCCACTCATTAATCACCCTAACTGTCAAAGTTTTTTCTAATATCTAATCTGTGTCTCCTCCCATTGCTTCTAGTCTTTCCTTGTGCAAATGAGAATAAAGATGATCCTTCTACAATGTGACAGCCCTTGACATATTTGTAGACAGCTATTAAGTCTCCTCTCAGTCTTCTTTTTTGCAAGCTAAACATTCCCAAATCCTGCAACCGTTCCTCATAGGACATGGTTTGCAGACCAGTCACCATTCTGGTCGCTCTTCTCTGAACTTGCTCCACGACATAGGATAAAGGCAAATCCTACCAAGATAAATACACACCCTTTCCAGGAGCGTTTCACTCTTGCACACTCCCAACCATCCATAACAGGAGATCTTGGTGACTCCACCACACGCCATACTCCTAACTTCACATATGATGAGGTTCTCAGGACTCCATCTTACACCTTAGTTCAAAACACTCATAATAGGAGGTCCTGGTAACCCCATCTCACACTACTGGACTAATCATTTATAATGGGAGGTCCTAGAAATCTCATCCCATGACACACTAACCACTCACATCAGGAGGTCCCAGGGACCCACCACAAATCACAGTCTTAACCTATCCATAAGAGCAGGTCCTGGTGACCCTATCTCACACTACTGGCCTAATCATTTATAATGGGAGATCCTAGAAATCTCATCCCATGACATACTAACCACTCACATCAGGAGGTCCCAGGGACCCACCACAAATCACAGTCTTAACCTATCCATAAGAGGAGGTCCTGGTGACCCCATCCCACACCACTATTATAATAATTTATAACAGGAAGTCCTAGAAATCAACACACTCTTAAAAGGAAGTCCCAGGGACCCCATCCCCCACTACATGTAACAGGCAGTCCTAGAAATCTCACCCCATGTCACACTCCTAATCTCAGATCAGAAGAGGTTACGGTGACCCCATCTTGCACCTCAGTCCAAAATATTCATAACAGAAGGTCTTGGTGACCCCATCCCACACTACTATACTAATTATTTAAAACAGGTCTTAGAAATCTTAGTCCAGAACACAGTCCTAACCATTAGTAACAAGAGATCCTGGTGTTCCAGTCCCACAATTTAGTCCTAACGATTCATTAAAGGAGGATCCAGAGACCTCATCGCACACCACACTCTTATCCTCGCATTAAGAGAAGGTCCTGGTAACCAAATCTGACACCTCAGCAGAAAGCATTCATAAAAGTAAGTCCTGGTGACTCCTTCCCAAACTACAGTCATAACCTCTCACAGTAGGAGGTCCAGGGGACCCTGTACTATACTATATTCATAATCACTCCTAACAGGAGGTTCTAGTGACTTCATTCCACAGCACTCTTCTAACCAAACATAACAGAAGGTCCTAGTGACCCCATCCTACGTCACAGGCAAAACCACTTGTAAAAGGTAGTCGTGGTGACCACATGCAACACCAGACTGCCCGACTTGTAACAGAAGGTCCTGTTGACCGCATCCGATACTACGGTCCTAAACACTCCCAAGAGTAGGGCCTGGAAAAGCATCCTACAATAGATTCTGTGCCACTCATAACAGAAGGTCTTGGTGACCCCATGCAACAACAGACTCTGCACCACTTGCATACGAAGGTCTTGGAGACCCATCCCACACAACACTCTGTACCCCTCGTAATAGATGTAGAAAATTACGATTTTGGTGGCGTTAAGATGGTACAGTGGTAAAAGGTGACCAGTATGTAGGTTTCACTTGTAGTAGGAGATGGCACAAGAAGAGAACGCGCTCAGGAGTTGAGCGGGTTAACATAAGATTGGAATTCGGCAACGTGTGGTACCCAAAAGAAGTTGAGTGTTCAATAGCTGGCAAATAAACTTACCTTTATTAGATTTTACAGACTAATAGATCACAAACCGGTTTTCAGCTCCGGACAGGAGCCTTAGTCAGGCAGCTTTAGTCTGCACCAGTCCTAACAGAAGGTCCTGGTCACCCAATACAACACCTGACTCTGCACCACTTGTAAAAGAAGGTCTTGGAAACCCACACAAGACTCCATACCACTCGTAACAGATGGTCCTATTGACCCTATCCAACACCACAGTACAATTCTCCTATAACTGTAATTCATGCTAACCCTATCCCATACCGTCTCTCTGTAGGTCTCATAGAAGCCACAGGGACTGCCTCTATGGCACACACTCCTTCAACTTATTTCCAATTCTTCTACCAAAAACAAACAAAAAAAACCCCTATTTTTTTCTTACCTCTTCCACAGTCTGGTCCAAGAAATCCCAAGAAGCAGTGGCAGTTTCCAGCCACACATTCTCCATTTCCGTAACAGTTACTGGGACAGTCATCCACTGATTCTACAATAGGAAAAAAAAGAATAGAAATAGAAAAATATAGCCTAAAGAATTGATAAAAATGCCATTACTTTAAGAACTTGATAACATTGAAAAGTCGCTCTGTGGCCCCCTAAGAGTAGAGAAGGACCTAAGCTTAGGTTGGCCTCAACTACAGTACCTTTTCCTAAGATATCGTGCACCTCCTTGGGCCCTAGCTCCCCAACTTACATACGCTACTTCTGCTCTATACCTTCCGTGCATTTTCAGTCATTTTAGATTATGACAGATGTCCAAGTTTCATTCTTCTCAAAGTTTTCAAGAAAAAAAAAACAAAACACCGCCCTTCCCCCCATTATCATTCGTTGGTACGTAAAAGCTCCACTTTGGGAAGAAGACGGATTTTCCGAGAGAGTGTAATACGCCGCCGCAGCTTCATTATCAGTATTGTGACACAACAAGAGAGCAATTCACTGAGAAGAGTGGGAAAAAAAAATAGAAAAAGATTCTGCAGCCTATCATTTCGGAGACCATCAGTGTTAAATAGATGTCAGGCGCGGTTGTCAGGAAAATTGCAAAAAGTAAAGGCAGGAACTTGTGTTTTCCATTAAAGCACTTCAAAAAGGCTACAAGGTTACACCACCTATTAATTTATTGATCCATCGTGCATTTTCCAGTCTGTACATGTGATTGTGATCATTGGGTAAGCTGACCACGTTGACCCCGGCATAATATCCATTCATGATATTCCTACCCGCCCTGCCGACTCACATGTAATGAATTCCTAAAGTGTTGTTGGAGCGGTCACATTTCCCTCTGATGGTTGTGTATTGTAAGAGAAAAAAAAAAAACGCTGTGAAATTGAAATCAGGTTCAGAGAAGAAAAAAAACAAAACAAGAATTCTGAGAATTTTTTGCTTCAAGCTGCAATACACAAGCATCAAGAATATTCTATGTAGCAGTATTTTAGAATTTTTTGACATAAAGGGCAGAGATTGCACAAAAATCCTGAAGGTAACAATCATTAAAAAATACGGTAATCTAAAATAAAGGGTCGAAAAGAACAGGAGCCCAATATACAGATACAATCTGTGGTGCTGGTCCATGCCACCGGATTCCTCAAGTCCTATTGTCTCACTTGGTGAGGAATCCGGTGGCATGATGGACTAAAATTTGGGCTGGAAAAGAAGAGAAGCTCCGTAGGCAGAGACCAACATTGATCATCCTTTCTAGTGCTGGTCCATGCCACCATATCCCTCACCAACTGAGACAATAGGACTTGTTTCTCTGCCCAAGTTATGGTGGACTAAAATATTGGTTTGAAAAAAAAAAAAGAGGCCTCCTAGGAAAGACTAAAATTGGTCACACTTTCTGGTCCTGGTCCATGCCATTGTTTCCTTCACCAATTGAGACAATAAGACTTGCTTCTTTGCCTAAGTTATGGTGGTCTAAAATATGGATTCGAAAACAAGAGAGGCCCTGTAGCCAGAGACTAAAATTGGTCATAATTACTGGTGCTGGTCCAGGCCATATCCCTCACAAGTTGAGACAACAGGACTTGCTTCTTTGCCCAAGTTATGGTGGAATAAAATAAGGGTTCGAAAAGAAAGAAAGAGGCCCCGTAGGAAAAGACTGAAATTGGTCACACTTTCTGGTGCTGGTTCATGCCGCCACATAACCTCATCAATTGAGAACATGTTTTTCTTCTTCATTGCTCAAGACCATGCAATGGCTAAGAAGAATTCAACATATACCCAAGGACCCTTCTCCTTTTTTATGGCTTTTCAGCTGCCCCATGAACTTGCTTAATGGCACATAAGTCTTTGCTATTCCCAGGATGATATCTTCTGACACGTTGGCCAAAAGGCCACAATGGTGAGGGATCCAAAATGTAGCGAATAACGATGTCCTGGTATTCTTTTCTAGTGAAAAGTTTGACATAAAGGTGGTAGAGTGGGTAGAATTTAACTCAAAGATGTGCAATACGGGTCAATTTAGGGTCAAAACAAAAGTTTAAGCAATCTACACCATGAGCAAGTCTCTATGATACACAGAAAGTCCCCTGGGGCGAGAACTCTTCCTCCTGCTCCAATCCAAAAGACAAGAGTCCCAAACAAAATATGCTACCTTGAAATGTCCTAATGGGGTCTTTGGAAATGGGTTTACAATCACTTATGATTTACAGTTTGGAGGTCATGCTACATTTCCTGGTAATGGAGCTTCAACCAAAGAACCAGTGAGCACCAAGGAGGTGAAAACCCAGACAGATCCCTCAGCTTCCACCACGTGTGATTCTTATCTCCACTTATTCCCCATATCCTGATGTTTGTACTAACTCGAAGCAAAGCTGAACACCGCACATGGAATATATTAGCTGAGAAATCCAAGCCTTAAATCTGGCTCTTTGAGAACTACAAGACGCCTTCTCTTTAAAGTGGTTCGTGATGGACAACCGAGACATGTTCCGATGCGAGTGAGGAAAAACAAGACACTAGCAACACAGATCCTTCCCCCTATTAGAGCATTTACTACAAATCTGAAAACGTGGAGGTAATACTTAACATATGCGAAGGGATCCAATGATTAGTGGGCTTAGTTAAAGAAACATGAGCTTATAATAGAAAGCTTTATAAGAGCAGCAGCTGATATATTTCACACTTATCGATGGAAAATGTCTCTGAAGGTTCTACGCACTCGGGATATATAGAAAGTAGTGATCACACGGAGACTAGACTTGAAAAAACACTGATCAGCTGCTCCAAAACTCTGAAATGGCAGATAACAGGGAATGATAGTCTTGTCTTTTCTGTACGAAAAAAGCAAATAAGAGTACATTTAGACTTATGGTTCCCTTACATTTAAGAGGTCCATCAAGACTCCATTTATGAACAATACTACTATAACACCATTGTTTTCCTCGTTTTGGGATGAATACTATCTACAGACACATGACTGTAGAAGCTCTCTTCACACATCGTCCCACCATCGATGACATGACATGCCACCAAATGAACACCGAGATGGTAAGCACTCAATTACTTGACAGTTTAGTAGAAAGAAATTATCAATTGCATCATACCAATTCATGGGGAATTGACTTAAAGGATCATCATCTTCGTCGTTGGATAGACAGGAACACCAAAAAGTTTAACTCCAACACAACTAGTCTCAACCAACTTAATTCTTCTCAAGCAGCAGGAATCCAAGGCCGTATGGCCACTTATTATTCAACGCAACTTTCCCCAGCTAACGAGAACTTCAAACAAACACACAAGGTCTGTAGAAGTCTTGACTATTGAAGGCCAGGACATCCTATCTTGTCTGTGCTGGAGACACTAGTGTGAACAGCTCACATCTGGAGCTGAGCAAATCGATTTGCAGTACCCTGGTCCAGAGGCCAAATCAGAGGTCTGGATGGAAGCCCAGCAAATCGCAACCTACCTGCCAGAACCCATGATGTTACGTGTGCAAGTCACAACGATGCTGCAAATCAGAAGAGACGCTGGGGATGCCAGCAGAGCTCCTGTACACGGCAACCACAGACATGGCCACTGGACCAGGGTCCCGCAAATTGCTTAGTTCATCTCTATTCAGATCTTATTCATCAAACTGTCTCAGCCAACTGCTAACTAGGGTTATTACACAGCCCAAGATATGATTGGTCAGATTGGAGTGGTAACCCATGCTTCTCTCCCGGTTCCACCAATCAAGTATTATTCTAATGCCCAAAAGGTAAAAAATGTCAGCTATCACCAATTTAAAGCATCTGTATAATGGAAGCCTAATTGGTCGGCACCAATTGAACATCCATGGCGTGTCAACAAGAGGACTAGAAAAGAAATCGCCTTGTCCTAAAACATAGTGGCATGGCTATTTTAATTTCTTGGGTGTTTCTGGAAGGGTTACGTGAGGTCTTCCATATCTGAGTGAATGGCTGAGAATGTTTAAGAAGGGGGTGGGAGCCTGCATCGAAGGTTAGGTTCTGTTTACAGGCCCCAATTGGGAGTTTTGCTGAGCGTGGTTTCTATTATAAACACCATTGTTGTCAGAGACTTCGTTTTAAGGCCTCGGGTCACAACGGTGTACCCTTCAAGGACAACCGAGTCCCAACGGGCTACTAACTTGATTGAGAGGGTATGCCTTTGGGGCTAAGTGATATTTAGCAGCCCCATCTTCACAGTGAAGGGCTCCTCTCAATTTTGATATTGGCATCATCCAATGGAATTGTGACACCCCAGGGGTCTGGTTGCCACAGTGATAGAGATGTTATGTCTGAGAGCAGGTGGGAGGTCCTTTGGTCAGGGATCCTGTGCATGCCACACCTCCTGCCCAGTCTTGGGAGGGGAAGGACTTCCCCTATATAAACCCGGGGCTGAAGCAGGGTTAGCAGTCAAGGAGAGTAGAGACAAGAAACAGCAGAAGCAATACTACTACGAGTCAGGGGCTGGCAGCTGCAGAGCTCGCCCTGACTGAGAAGCTTTCTTACCGGACCCGGCGTCCGAGGCTGTGGGGACTAACTCTTACCCAGCAGCAGAAGCCGACCGGCAGGGGATTTCAGGTCCTCAGGCCCAGAAACCCGAAGGCACGGTCACACGCGTGGGACCAGCACCGCCATCGTGGAGCGGAAGCCATTAGAAGGCCCCGAGTCACCGGCCATACGGGTGAGCATCACACGGTACACTCAGGGACGTGGGCTACTTATATCCGCTTCTAGCAAGGTAGCCAGAAGAGTACAGTCAGTTTGGGAGGCCTACAACTCCGCCTGGCCAGGGGAGATCCCATCTGCTCAAGGACTGACCAGGCCCCGTTCACTAGCAAGTACTCCGGGAGGGTCTATCGTTGTTACCAGTAAAGACCCTGAATTACACCGCACCGTCTCTGAGTGGTTCCTGCTACCCCCATCATCCACATCTGCTGCCCTGAGGCCATACCCCTCCCGTTGGGGGTTATACCATCTACGCTGCACCATCCATCCACCGGCCTCAGCGGACTGTCCTGCAGCGGCAGCTCCATAGCTGCATTCAACGGGTGGCGTAGTCGTCCTGCATCTACCGCTGTTACATCGCCGCTCAGTTTGACTCCCTGGGCACGGACCGGGTCACCGCCACGAGACTACAACCCTCAAGAGATCCGGCTCCGGGTAAGCTCCCGCGTGCGCAACGCAGCGCGACACAGGCCCAGGGGCGCGTCAGAATTAATAACAGTGAAAAACTAGGAGTTCTATAATATGACCACTCTACTCCACCGGAGACCCTCCAAGTGAACGGTGGAGCTATCAAAAAATCGTTTCTTCTTGTCATCAGGAAGAAATACTCTTAAGGCTCTGATGTATGAAATAATTAAGAATAACCTGTCTGTATAAGAAAAAGAAAAGAAAAGAAAGAGTTCAGCTGATCGCAGACATGGAAATGTGATATTTCTACAATGGAAGTCAATCATTGTTTTAAATTCCGCAACCCAGGGGAATTCTGGCCTTGGAGGACATTTACATAACAGGTATAAAAAGGCCAAGGTTTGACTTTCTTATCTGCAGAAAAAGAAGCCAGACAGCAAGAAAGTCTCTGGAGGAAATACTAGGACCATTTTAAAATGCAGTCTATACATGAATAAATGTGGAAAATGTGCCCTTCACCTGCGGAATTATTTACCAAGATTTCCTGCATCCAGTGTGAAAAATGTGATTTGCTGCAATAAAATATTACAGAAAGTTGTGATAATTAATGTTTACAGAGGGTCAAATTTTAGTAGTTATATTCTTGTACATAGGGAGCAGTATTATAGTAGTTCTATTCTTGTACATAGGAGCAGTATTATAGTAGTTCTATTCTTGTACATAGGGAGCAGTATTATAGTAGTTATATTCTTGTACATAGGAGCAGTATTATAGTAGTTATATTCTTGTACATAGGAGCAGTATTATAGTAGTTATATTCTTGTACATAGGGGCAGTATTATAGTAGTTATATTCTTGTACATAGGGAGCAGTATTATAGTAGTTATATTCTTGTACATAGGGGCAGTATTATAGTAGTTATATTCTTGTACATAGGGGCAGTATTATAATAGTTATATTCTTGTACATAGGGGCAGTATTATAATAGTTATATTCTTGTACATAGGGGCAGTATTATAGTAGTTATATTCTTGTACATAGGGGGCAGTATTATGGTAGTTATATTCTTGTACATAGGGGGCAGTATTATAGTAGTTATATTCTTGTACATAGGAGCAGTATTATAGTAGTTATATTCTTGTACATAGGGGGCAGTATTATAGTAGTTATATTCTTGCACATAGGGGCAATAATATAGTAGTTATATTCTTGTACATAGGAGCAGTATTATAGTAGTTATATTCTTGTACATAGGGGGCAGTATTATAGTAGTTATATTCTTGTACATAGGAACAGTATTACAGTAGTTATATTCTTGTACATAGGAGCAGTATTATAGTAGTTATATTCTTGTACATAGGGGGCAGTATTATAGTAGTTATATTCTTGCACATAGGGGCAATATTATAGTAGTTATATTCTTGTACATAGGAGCAGTATTATAGTAGTTATATTCTTGTACATAGGGGGCAGTATTATAGTAGTTATATTCTTGTACATAGGAACAGTATTACAGTAGTTATATTCTTGTACATAGGGGGCAGTATTATAGTAGTTATATTCTTGTACATAGGGGGCAGTATTATAGTAGTTATATTCTTGTACATAGGACGCAGTATTATAGTAGTTATATTCTTGTACACAGGGGGCAGTATTATAGTAGTTATATTCTTGTACATATGAGCAGTATTATAGTAGTTATATTCTTGTACATAGGGGGCAGTATTATAGTAGTTATATTCTTGTACATAGGGGGCAGTATTATAGTAGTTATATTCTTGTACATAGGGGGCAGTATTATAGTAGTTATATTCTTGTACATAGGAACAGTATTACAGTAGTTATATTCTTGTACATAGGGGCAGTATTATAGTAGTTATATTCTTGTACATAGAGGCAGTATTATAGTAGTTATATTCTTGTACATAGGGGGCAGTATTATAGTAGTTATATTCTTGTACATAGGAGCAGTATTATAGTAGTTATATTCTTGTACATAGGGGGCAGTATTATAGTAGTTATATTCTTGTACATAGGACGCAGTATTATAGTAGTTATATTCTTGTACACAGGGGGCAGTATTATAGTAGTTATATTCTTGTACATAGGGGGCAGTATTATAGTAGTTATATTCTTGTACATAGGGGCAGTATTATAGTAGTTATATTCTTGTACATAGGGGGCAGTATTATAGTAGTTATATTCTTGTACATAGGAGCAGTATTATAATAGTTATATTCTTGTACATAGGAGCAGTATTATAGTAGTTATATTCTTGTACATAGGGAGCAGTATTATAGTAGTTATATTCTTGTACATAGGGGCAGTATTATAGTAGTTATATTCTTGTACATAGGAGCAGTATTATAGTAGTTATATTCTTGTACATAGGGAGCAGTATTATAGTAGTTATATTCTTGTACATAGGGGCAGTATTATAGTAGTTATATTCTTGTACATAGGGAGCAGTATTATAGTAGTTATATTCTTGTACATAGGGAGCAGTATTATAGTAGTTATATTCTTGTACATAGGGGCAGTATTATAGTAGTTATATTCTTGTACATAGGGGCATTATAGTAGTTGTACCCAGTATGAAAAACAAGACATTTTGCACATAATACATAACAAAACATGTTTCCATCCATTAAAATCTTCCCTATAAAATTCACATTAAGAATTATTGTTAATAACTGAGCACATAACCCACGTACAGATGGGAGTCCATTGACCCAAAAGCCCCAGAGCGGTTAACAAATCTGTCCTTGGAAGGAGAACCATTCAATGCTGGCAAACTGTGCTCTAAATTGGCTACAAAGAAGATTCCATAAACCTCGCAATATCTTGTAGAGATGGTAATGTTCCTGATAAGTAGAATCCAAATGTAGAGAAAAAAAAAAGCTCAGGAACAAAAGAGCTGATTAAAGAGGATTTTAGAAATTAAAAATGAAAAGCAATTAGTTCTTTTTTTTTTTTATTGTTTTCTTTTTCTTTTTTTTTTTCACTCTATAAAGAGGTTTTGGATACAAAGTAACAGTTCTCCCGCACGGCGGCCCGAGGAATGTTAATGACAAATGGGATTTCATTAACAAAATGCACTCTCCAAGCTTTGATGTAAACCACCTTTTAGTGTCAAGAAGATTATCCGGAACCAAATCAATCCCCATTAACCTGACCAGATGAAAGGAGTAAGTTAAAATAAAAAAAATTAATTTTTTTACAAAACGGCAAAAAAAGAAAAAAGCCACAAAACCAGTAAAGTGGAAATATAAAATATGTGAAAATGACATTGATGCTTGCAGGTTATCAGCCCCATTTACCTACTGATGTGAAAGGTTTAGAAGATGAGGGTTTGAAGTCGGCTAATGCTTTTTCTGTTTGATCAACCTTTTCTTTGTTGCTTTCCGCTTTGATTATATGTTTCCATTGCAAACGCGACACATTAAAATTCAATAGCTAAAAAGGCAGAGTCCTGGCAGCATAACCCGGGAACGATAAGTAGGGTCTCAGATGCCAGATTTGTGAGGGTCTTGAATATTAAAAAAAAATAAATAATTTGGGGCTAAATATTTTGACTTATGTAATTACATTTTATTACACTTTATTTCTAAATATTCCTGGTTTTGGATATTTTGTTACATGACATCATTCTAAGTTGTCTGAGGCTAGAAGAATGATGCTCACCTGTTTACCATAAGACCACATACCCGTTTGGGGCACTGCAGCTCAGATCCCATTGAAGTAAATGACATATGAGCTGCAGTACCCAAAAACAGCCACTGTGCGGTGTATGGAGCTGCGCTGTTCCAGCACTGTACACTTGCGTCCTCCTGGCAACCGCAGCATCAGCTATCAGAATGTCTAATATTGATAACTATAGATGAGAAAACTTCCAAAAAATTGTTTTGGGCAAAAAAATAAAATAATTAAAAACGCACGTTATGCTTCCATGCCCTTAGGCGGCCACCACAATTTACTGCTACCCGGTCCTCCTTGCTGATTTTCAGGTCTTTCAATATGCTTGCCAGTGATTAGCCTCATATGATCATGTGGGGAAACAGGTCACATCACCGTCGTCCCCTCCGATGAGGCTATGTGAAGTCCAGTGTCGGACTGGGAAGCCAAGGAACCACCAGTAACATCAACTCTAGGGGGGGCCACTCATTTTCACAAATGTATCGAATAATAAACCACGTAGTTTGTTAAATAAATAATGGGATGGCACCTTTGTCTTAATTAAGTGTATTCAGCCAAGTACTGATCATATAGGAGGATGTATGACATACTCATCCAGTGGGGCCCACCAGGGAATGCACCCGTTCACCCGTCGTCCAGTCTAAGCCTGGTGAAGTCAATCGCTGCCCTGAATGCTAGAATATATGAAGACTGGCACAGAAGACCAGGGAGCTGGTCCAGTAGAATCCAGAATTTTGGGGTAAATTTGTAAGAAATTTGATTAGTTATATATTGATTCACCCATCTCTAGATAAATTATCTAAAGGGCGTAGTCAGACAGCCGTATAAAATCTGGCTAAAACGCACGGACTGGACAGCAGTTTTCCTGACCCAAGAGTGACAGCTTCACATATTTTTATACAGCTGTCACGCTCTGGTCGGGAGAGATGCCGGCTAGTCCGAGCATTGCGTCCCGATTTAAACGGACATCTGACTGCGCCCAAAAGGTAGGTCATCAATTTAAGAGCCCTGGACAGCCCCTTTTAACCATTATCATCCTAGAAGGCTAAATACATTTTTTTTTTCAGATTTAAACTGCAAAAAAAATCTAGGATTCATTTGTCTGTACATGCAGAATTTTATTAATGCAAAATCTGTCAAAAATACAATAGAAAATGAACATCCCGCCAATTCTGTGCAGTTTTTTTTTTACCATGTGACTTTTTTAAAAACCCATTAACACATGCTAGACTGTAATTTGGTGCGGACTCCGTAAAATTCAGCGGCACGTTGACTCAGTCCAACATTTTCTCTTTTGTTATTGAGGTTTTAATCTTTTTTAATCACTTTTTTTTTTAATTGATGTTGGATTTCAGGACTAATTTAATACATTACTGCAGGAAATAATTAGTTTGGGAATTTTTTTATTTAACCTTGATTCATTTTTTATCTTTTTAGCTTCTTCCATGTTTTGTTTTGTCTATATAAATGTTTGTTTTATATTTGGATAATTGTGAGGAAAGCGGATAATTGGCACGCGTCATACAGTCTTTAAATCAGTCATGTCTTGTAAGTTTCTCTCTTTTTTTATTTTTTTTAAAGATCCAGGCTATCCAAAAATTTACTCTTTTTTTTAGTATCTATTTCAGTAAGAATTCTCATAAGGCCATGTTTTCTTAAAGTTTTTTTTTTTGGATCTGCTCTAAAATGATTCTCAAAAACTTCTTAAAACAGGAGCATTTTCTGACGTGGTTTCAGCTTGAAAAATTTGCAGTTTTGGAAAGTTTCAAAGCACTCCGTGTGAAAATGGTCTAATGTGTATGGATCGAAAATCAACTGAAAGCACTTATACAGGTGGGCTCAGAAGACAGGCTAATATGGATTGTGGAGAGGAGGGTTATAGCGGTTCACGCTGGTAACATGGATGAATTTGTTGCTGTGATTAGAAACCAGTGGGTGCCGAACCTGCTGGTGATTGCAGTTGACAGACAGAAAAACAAGGGTTGTTCCCGGCACAACCGACTGGATAAGAAATAAAAAAGTATTGAATCAACTTAAAAGTCCATTAAAAGTTAAAAACCTCAACACCTACGTATTGGGGTGTCGCGACTTTCCCCCATACACACACAGATGATGTTGGTGGGAGAAAGGGATCTGATATGTCCGATTTTGGACTGCCAATAATTTTGTTCTTGAAGAGAAAGGCAGTCGCCAGAGGAGTTTGGCAGCGTCTTTCTCATAGAGAACAAGGGAGTGCTCAGCAAAACGAATACTTCCATGTATGGAGGAGTCAGGAGAGATGGTTGCCGGCCAAACCATTGTGTATGAGGAATTTTAGGCTGCACTCTCACATCCGCGTCCGTTTTTTTTCTCGGACAGCACACTGATGTATTGTTACGTTCATCCATACATACACATCAGCTCTGAACATGGATCAGTGTATCCGATCTTTGAGCACGTCCAGTTCTCATCCGTTTTTTGGATCAGACTTGGCCATTAAATTCTATAGGAATCTGCAAACAACAGATGAAACTTAGGCTTAGACTAACTTAGGCTGAGTTCAGACCACAAGTGGCCTCTGATCTCATCTGTCTGTCCGTACCCGTAGAAAACACAGGATTTAGATGTGCCCCTGAAAAAGGATTCTTTAGGCAAAAAAGTGTCCAAAACATGCAACTTCTAACTTTTTCTAGTGGCGTCAATAAACTCTGCTTTAGTGCCTGGCTTAAAAAAGACGGACAACGGCGAAGAAAAAGTTTGAAGAGAAAGTTAAACTTACCATATTTTGGACTCTGTTTGCCCAACTGAACTTTAGGTCTTAGCCGGAGTAACTTCTGACTTCTGTTTCTCAAGGGCTTCAGACCAAGGAAAGCCCAAAAAGCCCCAATTCATCATTTGCAATTTTTTTGTAAGTCACTTTTTTTTTCTGCACCATATTCTTCAGAACGGTGTAAGTGGTGCCTTAATTTGGTGCAAAACTAAAATCGCCCTTTCAGGTTTGTTTTTTTTTGTCTCTAACCATTTTATTGCAAATTTTTAGCTTTAAAAATTTTGCACGTTACGCTTCAGCTGCGACATAAATAAAAACTCTGCTGCCAGAAATCTTGCTCCAGGCAAATAAATACTAGAGCGAGATGCATTAAAAAAAAAAATGGAATAAGTCGCATTTCGGGAATCTGTCTAAAACATCTGGATAGGCAAAGTAGTAGAGGGAAAAAGAAAATGGTGCAAAAGAGAAGAATAAAGGCGCAAATAATAAAGCAAAAAACTCAAGAAAACAACAATAAAAGGCCATGTAAACAAGTTGTTCGTTTTTTTTTAATGCAAATTGCTTTTCACAGTACCAGTGACTCGCCCAGGGGGTTATGGGGTCTCGGTACCCGGGCCTTTACCTTCTTGGGAGGTCACAGCAGTCAGCTCCTAGGCCCGTACTCTGGGGTCACTCTTTAAAAGGGGTTTGTTACTTGAAGGGATGAATAACAGTTTTGTCTCGTGACGCCACCTGTGGTTTCCGGTAATGGTTACAAGCGCTGCTGCAGACCTCCGGGGGTGATGGGATGGCAGCTGGGATGCTTCGGCTCCCCACAGGCGGAGCGGGCCCCCGGGGCAGGGTTGATGGAAGGGATGCAGGTGAGAGGTGGCCCGGTCGGGTAAGGGGGAATGACGGACACGCACACAGGGGGTTCGCTTCAGTACCTTTACTGGTGTAACAGCAGGTATGGTCCAGGGTACTCAGTAGGAAGGGTGCACTTCTCGACTCTCCCCAGTGAGCGAGTAGTAGGCCTCCTGGTCCGTTTCTTCCTCTCTCTAAAGCTCCGGACCAGTCTGGAATGCCGTTTCACTCTCTCACCTGTCAGCTTGGTAGTAGAACTTTTCTCTGGCAACCAATATCCCTGGACGCTGGGGCCTTCGTGGTTCCTAGTCCTGTAAATGATTATAGCTTCAGTTGACCAGGGGTCTGTAATCCTCCTGGTATGCCGGTTATCCCTACTGGGTGTAGAGGACCCTGTAGGTGCGGACCCGGTGTCCGGCTTGTGTTCTGGGGTGAGCTTTAGATGCTCCTCTGTCCCCTTAACTCCTCTCTCCTCTCCTTGCCTCCGGCCACGCTCTAGGCCCTCAGGCTTCAGCATGTGCTTTGGGCCCTGGCTTGCCCTCAGCACAGCAGCTCAACAGGTGCTGCCTCTTCACTGATCTCAAGTGCCAGCACACTCTGCCTACCTAACTCCACCCTCCAGTATATATATCCCTAACAGGGCTCCCTCTGGTGGTATGAGGTGGAAGGGTGGAGGTGTCTGTGTGTAGTGAGGGCCTCTTGTGAAGAAGTCCATCCATGCACTCTTTTGGGTCCTGTGGTACCTGTGTGTAGCAGGGTGCCACACCAGCAAAGGCTGAGATTTCAGAAATCTCATGCATACACTTGCTTTATTTTTTTTTTTTTTACTGAAATGGATAACTACTGCTTTTTTTCTAAATCTGTAGCATGTCAATTCTTTCAGCGTTTTTGCAGTGTTTTTCCAACATAGAAAGCAATGAGTAAGTGCAAAAATGCTGGAAAAAAATGCAACTCTGAGTTTTTGCAGCATAAAACTAAAACTAACTTTGCTAAAAATGTACTGTAGACAAATGACATGCATCTGCAGCAAAAAATGCAGCAATAAGGCAGCAAATAAAGGGAGCAAAAAAAAAAATGCAGCAAACAAGCAGCAAAAAATACAGCAAACAAGCAGCAAAAAATACAGCAATAAGGTAGCAACAAAGGGAGCAAAAAAGGCAGCAAAAAAAAAAGAGCAAAAGAAATGCAAAAATGAAGCAAAAATGAAAAAAATGCAGCAATATGGCAGCAACAAAGCAGCAAAAAAAATGCTGCAATAAAAAAAAAAAAAAAGCAGCAAAACCAACTTTTTCATAGCAGCTTCTTTACTGCCAGGTTTTGCCTGTAGAAAAAAAAGCAGCAAAAACGCAATGTGTGAACACAACCTAATAATGAACAGGAGCCTTGGAGTCTGGCATGGGAGTTGTTTGAACCTGACCCTATGTCTTCCTGAGCAAATAGTGTCACTAAAATAGCCATCGATCAGAATGGGGGATGGAAAACCCAAAAGGTGGTGGAGACCCAGGATAATCAATGGCAACTTTAAAAAAAAAAAAAAAAAAAAAAAAAAAATTTATCCATGCAAGCCCATTACTGGTCACTGAAAGGTAATAGCACCCATAGTCGTCAGAAGAATAATTATTTGATAGCTGTTCGTCATAATGATTGACAGCTCTGTAGTCCTGTGGGCGTGGCCTTAACACAGAGTTTATTTGCAAAATTGGTAAAGGGAAGCAAGGTTTGCGGTGACAGATGAACGCCGGCAAGACTAAGAAGGGATTGTGTGGCCAGACTAATTACTGACAGCACAGCTTTACCCAAATCCACGGGCAGAGTCATGTATCCAAATCAGCTTTGTCGGATCCTCTTTGGAGGTTGAGCTAAAATCGCTTTGCGTCTCAATGATTCCTGTGATCATTTTTGAATAAACACTTCAATATGCACAATACTAGGGTCTAAAAAATGGTTAATTCCTTCCGAAAACGATGGCACAGGTATCCACAGATTGTGTAATGCCTGGTATCTCAGGCCAATTCACTTCAAAGGAACTGACCTGCAATACCAGACACAAACTATGTACAGGGGTGGCGCTGTTTGTAGATAAAGTCAGCACTGTTTTCCAAGGTCTGTACCGCCCTCTTGTGATTTACTGTTCAGGAGAAAACTGTATCTGGTATTAGGGCGAGACGTGACTTTGGTCAGTTCCCAGGTCAACGTCTCAACTACGGTCTACGAACGGCGCAAGCTCAAAAAGTCACTACTGCGGACAGTCCTGGAGGGCAAGATGGCTGTTCTCCCCTTCCATATAAAACCCAGCAGTTCTACTTAATTTCAGGGGGATTATTTATGCACTTGTTTAGAGGAGCAGCAGTACATTTCTCTGCTCTGTAGCTTATTCTGAATGTTCAGAGAGACCGAACTGCCGAGTATGAAAGAGCCATATGTACAACGTGCAACAAAGCCTCCGGCGCTGAGTTATTACTACCTGAAAATGATGAAGCAAAGAAAACTCTTCAGTCCATAAAGCACCACACAAAAGTCCCAGCCACAAACTGTAAGGAGAATGCAGCACCTCAGAAAGAATAAAAAACATCTAGACTGTAAGATCATAGTCACAATCATTATGAGTCATGCAAGTTATACAAGGAGAACACTGCCCCTATGTACAAAAATATAACTACCATAATACTGCTATGTACAAAAATATAACTACCATGATACTGCTCCTATGTACAAAAATATAACTACCGTAAAACTGCTCCTATGTACAAAAATATAACTACTATAATACTGCCCCTATGTACAAAAATATAACTACCATAATACTGCTCCTATGTACAAAAATATAACTACTATAATACTGCCCCCTATGTACAAGAATATAACTACTATAATACTGCCCCTATGTACAAGTATATAACTACTAATGATACTGCTCCTATGTACAAGAATATATCTACTAAAATACTGCTCCTGTGTACAAGAATATATCTACTATAATACTGCTCTTCTGTACAAGAATATAACTACTATAATACTGCCCCCTATGTACAAGAATACAACTACTATAATACTGCTCCTATGTACAAGAATATAACTACTATAATACTGCCCCTATGTACAAGAATATAACTACTATAATACTGCCCTCTATGTACAAGAATATAACTACTATAATACTGCTTCTATGTACAAGAATATAACTACTATAATACTGCTCCTATGTACAAGAATATAACTACTATAATACTGCCCCCTACGTACAAGAATGTAACTACTATAATACTGCCCCCTGTGTACAAGAATATAACTACTATAATACTGCTCTTATGTACAAGAATATAACTACTATAATACTGCCCCCTATATACAAGAATAAAACTACTATAATACTGCTCTTCTGTACAAGAATATAACTACTATAATACTGTCCCCTATATACCAGAATATATCTACTATAATACTGCTCTTCTGTACAAGAATATAACTACTATATTACTGACCCCAATGTACTAGAATATAACTACTATAATACTGCCCCCTATGCACAAGAATATAACTACTATAATACTGCCCCTATGTACAAGAACATAACTACTATAATACTGCCCCTATGTACAAGAATATAACTACTATAATACTGCCACATATATACAAGAATATAACTACTATAATACTGCCACATATATACAAGAATATAACTACTATAATACTGCCCCTATGTACAAGAATATAACTACTATAATACTGCCCTCTATGTACAAGAATATAACTACTATAATACTGCCTGCTATAAAGCACAGTTTTGCAGGTTTCTGCTAGCCCCTATAATATGTGAAGGAAGGGAGATGCACATATTTGCATATATTCTTTATTCATTTTGAAATATTGGAAATGTAGATTTTACTTTAAAAAATGTATCTCGATTCAGAGATGATGATGGAAAAAAAATTGCTTATTCTTCTTGCTTTCTAATCTCTACGTCCGGTGAGGCGATGGCTGTGAGTGAATTTGCCGGTAAGTAGAGTTATGCCGCCTCAGCACACAGAATTAGGTGCTGGTTTAATTTGCTGGGTGCGCGGTGGTATCAGCTGCTGGTAAATAATGGCCGCTATCCATACAATGCTTTAACTTCATTCCACAGCTATTAACTTATCCAATTTATTGCAGAAATTTCCTGAGCTCCCGGATCCACTGATTTCTGTTTACAGCGCAAATCACTTTTATCTCTTCATCCTTCTACGCGGATAACCGAGTGCAGCGCACACTTCTCCATGGGGTGACTGCCTATTAGTAATACAGATATACGGACCTATACAGTAACTGAGGACATGTAGGTTATTATAGGGGTCACAGCGTGGTCCGCACCAGGGCGGCTGTACAGGACCCCAATGACTGTCAGAGCTCATGTCTACACATCACTTCCAGCTGTACATGGCCCCACAACGGCGCTAGGTAAAGTCAGTCACTTCATATTATTGGACCCCCCTAACATGGCAGCCACAGTCAGAGCCCCCCATAACATTTCCAGCCACAGTCAGAGCCCCCCTAACATTTCCAGGCACAGTCAAAGACCCCCTAACATTTCCAGGCACAGTCAGAGACCCCCTAACATTTCCAGGCACAGTCAGAGACCCCCTAACATTTCCAGGCACAGTCAGAGACCCCCTAACATTTCCAGGCACAGTCAGAGACCCCCTAACATTTCCAGGCACAGAGACCCCCTAACATTTCCAGGCACAGAGAGAGCCCCCATAACATTGCAGTTTCTGTCAATCCCATCACGTCAACTTCATGTTGCAAAGAATCATATTTGGTGCTTTAGAACCCAACATTTTGTTTGGCGCAGAAAGGATAAAATCAGCATGTCTATGCAATATGGTGGCTTATCATTTTATTCCCTCTGTTACTCAGGGAAAGCAGATCTGCGAAACACGCCATTCTCACAGAACTGAACCCGGGATTTGCGGCAGACATCAATGGTCTCCATGGCGACACTTTACAACAGGCTTTGGCCTAGCTGTACACAATGGAGCAGAGATAATATCTACAGAGCTCGTGGCCCTCAACAAAATAGAGAAAATGGACTCTGCAGTTCAAAGAGAACCTCAATATTAAGAGAAAGATTTCCCGAGGTCCCATAGATTATCACCACATTGCTGGACGGCCTCATATTTTTAAAATCATTTTTGGCATTTTTCCACTATTCGGTACAGTCTGACGTCCATGTTGCCCCATAAACCCTGATCATCCAGATCTTTCAATTTCACAAATACGCCAGACTAACACCTTCAGTGGTAGAAAAGAGGAATTAGAAAGGGAATGGTCTTAAAGGGGTGGTCTTACCAAAACAACCCCCGTCCATATGTCCAATAAAAGAATACGGACAACATAGATGGGTGTTTCCTGCCCCTTTATGAGCGGCTCGTATAATTCATGAACCATACTTCCCAACTGACCTAGTTTTTGAGGGATTATTGCCAAGAAATGTCATAAAAGGGGTAAGACTGGTACAAACATGTCCTAAAAAGGCAATTTTTTTGATAATTTGTAGATCTTTCTGGACTTAAAAACATAAATGGAGACATAAATGCCAGTAGGTACACAGGATGGCCATTCTTCTTCTCTCAGGTTGATCTCTTCAGATGAGAGGTTTGTCTCTATTTAAGACTTTGTTCACATGTTCCATTTTTGCTGCCTTTTTTCCCCGTAGGCAAAATCTGCTCTCTTGGAAGAAAAGAAGCAGCGTCAAACACGCAGGATTTGCTGCATTATTTGTTGCGTTTTTCAGGATCCCAAAGTTCAGCTTTGCTTCCACCACAGAAGCATGAACACAGGTCACCACTGCAAGACATATGTTCATGAAAAAATACACATTACTAATGTAACCGCGAGGGGAGGTGAATGGGTCAGGAATACTTTACCTAAGACACTGGCAGTGCATTGGGTTTTAGGACACTGTTTACTTTCACAATTTGGTCTGCCATTGAATTGCTTAGGCAATCTCACACCTTGGTTGGCCAATGTTTACATGTACACATCACTAATTTAATTCAACTGTACTAATCCTAACTGCCATCTCAGGTGACCAAGACAACTTAAACTTGGGAAAATCACAAAAATAAATGGGTTTCACATACTGCTTTACTTGCTTTTTTTCTCCTCTGAAACTGGCCAATCAAAACACGGCCACACAGAGAAGTTCTGTACACACCCAGTTAGTTAAAGAGAAAACTTGTACCTTTATTCTCGGGTGGAAGGCATAACTTTGGAAAGGAGGGTCAAAGAAGAAAAAGAAAAAATGGCCCAGAATCAGTGGAGTAGCACGAATTAGAGAATAATAATTAAAAAAAAAAAAGCAGTGAAAGGTCTGTGGCGCCCTGCTGCGCATTGGTGCCACAGATCCTAGAGGGGTGCATGGACGGATTCCTCCACAAGAGGACCTCATAGCATACACACACCTTCACCTTCCACCTCAGACCAGCAGAGGGAGCCTGGATAGGGATATAAAAAGGGAAGGTGGAGCTAGGCAGTTCAGTCTAGTCTGTGAGGAGGTCAGTCTGCTGCAGCCAGAGAAGTTGCCAGTCCAGCCTAGACTCAGGGAGCTCAGGTTAGTGAGCCTAAGGCTTGCCGACACCATAAGAACGGTGAAGAGTAGCGAGGCCTACTGCCAGTGTGAAGCCTAGTGAGGGCCCCGAGCGAGGCCGAAGGCAAGTGGAGTAAGCGAGCTACATAGGGGGCAGAGGAGCTTAACCAGCTCACCCCACAAGCATTTACCGGACACCGGGTCCGTGTCTGCAAGGATCTCTAGGACCAGCAGAAACAACCGGAACCCCTGGCGAACTACATGTCCCAGAAACACCAAAAGCTGACTGATATACCAGGGTCAGGAGTCACTGAGGCCCAAGAGACCAGGGAGTGTGATCTCCAACAGAAGGCCCTACCACCAGGTCAGCTGGTGCAAGACAGAGACCAAGTTAGGCCTAGCTCCAGGCAGGTCATAAACTTATCAGGAAAAGGCAAGAAACAGGAGGCCCCACACCCGCTCACTGGGGAGAGTCCTGAAATGCACCCTTCACCCTACAGTGCCCTGGATCGTGCCTGAAAACACCACCAGTAAAGGTAATGAAGTGAACTGTTGTGAGTGTGCCTACTCTCCCTATGACCCGGCTGGGTCCCCTCTGTCCTGCATTCCTTCTCCTACGCTGCCCTGAGGCCCCGCTCCACCTGTGGGGAGCCGCACCAACTAAGCTGCCTGACCACCGGCCTCAGAGGACTGTAGCAGCGCTGGTGATCCTCACCAGACACCACGGGTGGCGTCACGAACTTTCCCCTTTCCTATACACCTTTCCCCCATTATTCCTTGCTTTTAAGAGTGACCCCAGGGTACGGGCCCGGGAGCCGGCTACCGCGGCATCCCCCAAAACCAAACAGCAAGGCCCGGGCGCCGAGTCCCCATCCCTTGGGCGCGTCATCTCTTCCTCACTAGGCTTCACACTAGCAGTAGGCCTCGCTACTCTTCACCGCTCTTATGGCGTCGGCACGCCTTAGACTCACTAACCTGAGCTCCCTGAGTCTAGGCTGGACTGGCAACTTCTCTGGCTGCAGCAGACTGAACTCCTCACAGACTAGACTGAACTGCCTAGCTCCACCTTCCCTTTTTATATCCCTATCCGGGCTCCCTCTGCTGGTCTGAGGTGGAAGGTGGAGGTGTGTGTATGCTATGAGGGCCTCTTGTGGAGGAATCAGTCCATGCACCCCTCTAGGAACTGTAGCACCAATGCGCAGCAGGGCGCCACAGGTCCTCTTTAAAATTCTGGTTACCTGTAACCAAAGCTTTGTAGTAGCTTAGAAAACACACAGTTAAAGCTTAGCTACTTGTGCCCATATCTCACAACAGGAAGGGGGAGCAAAACTTCTGCCTATTTTAACGGCAACCGCCAGAATTTTTTTTACGCAGCTCTGGAGGTGACTAGAGATAAAAAAAAAACAAAAAAAAAAAACCTTGGAAAAAAACAACAAAAAGTACCTTTAAAAGTCCCAGAACCTCAGTGACTGTGACCCCTGGGGCACAACATGACTGACATAAACAACTTTAAATAAAAATTGTTGGGGGGGGGGGGGGGGGGAGGGGGAGTTTTTTATATTGTGTTTTCTGGTTGATTGTTCAGATTCTGTTGATCTGAGGTCTCTTCTTTTTAGTGAATTAATAATGTGCCAGGAAATAGAAGTGTCCGGCCGTGTATGAAATGTGACGTAAATAATTGAATTTTCAAGTAATTTTTGTTTCCTTTGTAGACGCACAATGGCTGTAAAATCCGATTTGGACTTTTTTTTTTTTTTTTTTTTTTTTTATTTCTGGCAGCACAACACAGCAGGTCAAAGGTTGGAGCCCTCGATCACTCGCTTGGATGACTCATTTTGCTCCAATCTCTGACCTAAAACTCTAAATGAATAATGTGCCATACATCAAGGGACAGTTATCACCCCCGAAGAAAGGAAAAGGCAAAAAGATGGAAAATATAATATTATTATTATTATTATTATTGAGCATTGCCTTAAAGGGAATTGTCTGTAATATAAACCCCCCTAAACCTCAAATATGAACATACAGGTTCATATTTGAAAAGTAAATCTATCGAGACCTTTATATCTTCCATCTGTTGTTGCATTCCTGAGAAATTGGTGTTTTAAATCATATTCAAATGTACGTTAAGTGCTCTGGGCATGACAGAGCACTTCCCAGAGCTTATTTCCCGGCCCAGCAACAGCCTCCTTAGCTTCACTGATAGCTCTCTGTCTATGTGATGTCAGGGAAGGAAATCAGACAGTGAGTTATCAATAAAGGTAAAGTGCTGGTCGGGGAAACAATGTGGGGAGGCAGAGGTGTGTTAGGAGCTCTGACACGCCCACTGCACTTAACTTCTCATTTGCATATGAATTAAATGCCAATTTCCCTGGAATGCAGCAAAGATATAAACGGTGTACATGCATTTACATTTCAAAGGTCTGCATGAGGTTTGGGGGTGACCTTACTGACAGATTCCCTTTAAGGGGAAAATCCACCTCAAAATCAGCTCCTGATGGGACAGAAAATAGTTCCGTGTGTATTTAGGTGGTCTGGAGTAATTTCGGGGGTCTGTATTTGCTAAGTGGGTCTTATCTGAGGTCTGTATTTGATTTGGGGTCCAATATTGGGTTTGTAGTAATTTAGGGTGTTGGGTCACAGGTCTGAATTTGTTTAGAAATATAGGGTCTATATCATTTAGGAGGTCTTGTCTGGGGTCCGGTCAGTGGTCTTTATTTGTTTAGGGATCTAGACTAGGGTTTGTAGTCACTTAGAGGGGTCTGAATTTGTTTAAGGGGGTCTGATCTTGGATCTGTAGTAATTTAGGGTGTTTGGACAGGGGTCTGCGTTTGAGGATAGATCTACACTGGGGTCTGTATCATTTACTGGGTCTGGTCAGGGGTCTGTAGTAATTTAGGCTGTCTGGTCAGGGATCTGTATTTGTTTCGGGTGATAAAGGCAGTATTCTGGGCGCTTTTTTGTGCCCTATATTGATATTCACTTTTCTGATTATCACTGGATTGGGCGGACATCAATCAGGCCAGATAAGGGCTTGCCGTTTTCGAAACTGGTAGCTGAGATTTGGCTGATGGAAGCCTGTCAGTATTCACTGTAGATTTGGCATTATATTCCTGAACCAGGGAGATCAGGATGAGCAGAACTACAATTCCCATGGAATAGAGGAAGGCCACAGAATACGGTTTACATAAATACATGCGACATCTCGGGACACCACAGCAATGAATGACAGCGACATTACGGCCCAATAAACCGTAAGGGAGGGGGAATTTGGCCACTGATCTGTGATATCTACAAGCCACAAACACCGCAGTAAAAGTCACCCAGAAGGATTATTTTATTATTTTTTTCCTTGTCACTCATAGAATCAGGCCTTAGAATAAGGTCACCGGCAGGTAACATGAAAATGAGGGATGTTCTGTAGAACGGGCCAGAACGGGTCTGTGTGCCCGGCACGGACAATAAATCCCCTCCCCCGTCTATAATATATTATCTTTTCGTCTTCTGAGTAACTATAACCCCCATTTTCCAGCCTCGGAGGAAGGCTGTATGGATTATGGCGGCGGAGCGCAGACATGGAGAACTGACACTTTTAGTTATATCACATGGCTATATGGTGACATAACCACAAAGTAACATATAATGTACAGGCTGTGTAATACAGACGGCACCCAGCCCGGGAATAAGGGCAGTGCTGGGGGAAAGTCCACCTATATGTGATACAGTTTGCTGAGCCACAGTATCTAAGCCCATCATCTGTGAATCTGAATGCTGAGCTGTGTATCTAATCTTATGTGAGATACTTTTTGCTAACCACTGTATCTAAGCCTATCATGTGTACTGTCTGCTGATCCAGTTTATCTAAGAAAGTCATGTATGATGTTGGGTATCTAAAACCTATCACGCATGATACTGTCTGCTGAGCCGTGTATCTCAGCCGATCACATGATACTGACAGATGAGCTATTTATCTAAGCCTATTATGTTTACTGACTTCTGAGCTGTGTATCTAAGCAAATTATGTATGACTGTCTTCTGAGTTGTGTCCCTTTAACCCTATTTGATACGGTCTGCTTAATTGTGTATCTGATCATATGTGTGACACTCTGCTTCTGAGCTACTGTATGTAATCGATTTGTGATACTGTATTCTAAGCAGCATACCTAAGTCTATCCTGTGCCATACCGTCTGGCGTCTGATGCTGTCTGATGAGCTGTGTATCTAATCCTCTCCTGTGTGATACTGTCTGCTGAGCCGTGCATCTAATCCTACCCTGTGTGATACTGTCTGCTGAGCCGTGTATCTAATCCTACCCTGTGTGATACTGTCTGCTGAGCCGTGCATCTAATCCTACCCTGTGTGATACTGTCTGCTGAGCCGTGTATCTAATCCTATCCTGTGTGATACTGTCTGCCGAGCCGTGTATCTAATCCTATCCTGTGTGATACTGTCTGCTGAGCCGTGTATCTAATCCTATCCTGTGTGATACTGTCTGCCGAGCCGTGCATCTAATCCTATCCTGTGTGATACTGTCTGCTGAGCCGTGTATCTAATCCTCTCGTGTGATACTGTCTGCTGAGCTGTGCATCTAATCCTCTCCTGTGTGATACTGTCTGCTGAGCCGTGCATCTAATCCTACCCTGTGTGATACTGTCTGCTGAGCCATGTATCTAATCCTATCCTGTGTGATACTGTCTGCCGAGCCGTGTATCTAATCCTATCCTGTGTGATACTGTCTGCTGAGCCGTGTATCTAATCCTCCCCTGTGTGATACTGTCTGCTGAGCCGTGTATCTAATCCTCTCCTGTGTGATACTGTCTGCTGAGCCGTGTATCTAATCCTCTCCTGTGTGATACTGTCTGCTGAGCCGTGTATCTAATCCTATCCTGTGTGATACTGTCTGCTGAGCCGTGTATCTAATCCTCCCCTGTGTGATACTGTCTGCTGAGCCGTGTATCTAATCCTCTCCTGTGTGATACTGTCTGCTGAGCCGTGTATCTAATCCTCTCCTGTGTGATACTGTCTGCTGAGCCGTGCATCTAATCCTACCCTGTGTGATACTGTCTGCTGAGCCATGTATCTAATCCTATCCTGTGTGATACTGTCTGCTGAGCCATGTATCTAATCCTCTCCTGTGTGATACTGTCTGCTGAGCCGTGTATCTAATCCTCTCCTGTGTGATACTGTCTGATGAGCTGTGCATCTAATCTTATGTGTGATACTGTCTGCTGAGTCATGTATCTAATCCTATTCTGTGTCTGTGTGATACTGTCTGCTGAGCCGTGTATCTAATCCTCTCCTGTGCGATACTGACTGCTGAGCTGTGTATCTAATCCTCTCCTGTGTGATACTGTCTGCTGAGCTGTGTATCTAATCCTATCCTGTGTGATACTGTCTGCTGAGCTGTGTATCTAATCCTATCCTGTGTGATACTGTCTGCTGAGCCGTGCATCTAATCCTCTCCTGTGTGATACTGACTGCTGAGCCGTGCATCTAATCCTATCATGTGTGATACTGTCTGCTGAGCCGTGTATCTAATCCTATCCTGTGTAATACTGTCTGCTGAGCTGTGTATCTAATCCTCTCCTGTGTGATACTGTCTGCTGAGCCGTATATCTAATCCTATCCTGTGTGATACTGTCTGCAGAGCTGTGTATCTAATCCTATCCCATGTGATACGGTCGGCTGAGCTGTGTATCTAATCCTATTGTGTATGATACGGTCTGCTGAGCTATGCATCTAATCTTATCGTGTGTGATACTGTCTGCTGAGCCGTGTATCTAATCCTATTGTGTGTGATACGGTCTGCTGAGCTATGTACCTAATCCTTTCATGTCTGCTGAGCGATGCATCTAATCCTATCGTGTGTGATACGGTCTGCGGAGCTGTGTATCTAATCCTATCGTGTGTGATACTGTCTGCTGAGCGGTGTATCTAATCCTATCCTGTGTGATACGGTCTGCTGAACCGTGTATCTAATCCTATCCTGTGTGATACTGTCTGCTGAGCCGTGTATCTAATCCTATCCTTTGTGATACTGTCTGCTGAGCCGTGCATCTAATCCTATCATGTGTGATACTGTCTGCTGAGCCGTGTATCTAATCCTCTCCTGTGTGATACTGACTGCTGAGCTGTGTATCTAATCCTCTCCAGTGTGATACTGTCTGCTGAGCTGTGTATCTAATCCTATCCTGTGTGATACTGTCTGCTGAGCCGTGTATCTAATCCTATCCTGTGTGATACTGTCTGCTGAGCCGTGTATCTAATCCTATCCTGTGTGATACTGACTGCTGAGCTGTGTATCTAATCCTCTCCTGTGTGATACTGACTGCTGAGCCGTGTATCTAATCCTATCGTGTGTGATACGGTCTGCGGAGCTGTGTATCTAATCCTATCCTGTGTGATACTGTCTGCTGAGCCGTGTATCTAATCCTATCGTGTGTGATACAGTCTGCGGAGCTGTGTATCTAATCCTCTCCTGTGTGATACTGACTGCTGAGCTGTATCTAATCCTATCGTGTGTGATACGGTCTGCGGAGCTGTGTATCTAATCCTATTGTGTGTGTGATACGGTCTCAGAAGCCGCACAGCCCTGCTGTCACCATACACACCGGTGCGCCAGCGGCCACCAGGTATACACCGTGCAGTCAGGGCTGGTCCTTGGTCGGGGCGGCAGGTCCTGAGTCCTCCGTCCATTAGTACCCGTCGCCCCTCCGCGTCCTCTACATAAATGCTGCAGAGACGACGAAGAGGAATCCAGCAGCTGTAAAAATGAGCCTGACAAAAAGAGACATCTCTCACGACGTGACCGTCCTGGCGGTGACAGAGCCGCTGCACAGCGTAGAGGGTTTGTCACATCGTTCCTGGGCTGAGGTAATGCTCGCCGACCTTGTCACACTTTCCATTAGTCGACAGCAGAATTTCTGCTCCCTGAAGGAATATTCCTCGTAGCAGAGGCGGCGTATACAGGGTATATACAGCGCCCGCTACATCCGAAGTCACAGACACAGAAGCAGCCTCAGTCTGGATTAATAAAATCCTTCTAGTGTACTGCAGAGGCAAGGATCTACATTGTGGTGGCCCAACAGGCAACTACCTGCCACCTGGGACCAGCTGATCCCACCAGATAAGCATATTCCTCCTGGTGGCCCCCTATAATAGCACACTCGCCATGATAGATGACCTGGGCAAGTGCCACCTTCCATGTGGTTATACACCTGGCATCTGGTTGCCCCTCATGGCAAGATCGTCCCTCCTGGTTGAAACTGTACAGCTTCAGAGACAGGACTGCACAAACCTGATGGTGACGGCTAAACATCTTCTGGTAGTCACCAATGGCAAGCTCATTCCCAGTGGTGAGACAATTGGGCAAGGACCTACAAGTGGGTGTCCTCTGTGGGAAAGTGGCCAGTCTGTTTGTTGATTGTAAGCAGTCAACTTTCCATTGATGGCCCAATTTCCAACAATCTACCACTTGAGGCCCTTTTTGGTTCCAGTAGACAAACACCTTCCTCCTGGTGACCACCACTGGCAAAGCACCACCCTCAAAGTTAGAATACACATGCTGTCTGGTAGCCCAATTTCAATCTTTCCAATCCTGGTGGAAGAGCACGTACAATTTGGTGCTCTCTGTTGGAAAGTGCCCCTCTTATTTGGAGCTTGTGTGCAGGCAACTAACGCCTGGTGGCCCAATGGGCAATAACCAGCCCCTGGTGGATTCAATGGATTAGAAATTCAATGGGGAATGTCCAAGAAAAGCATAATTCGCATGGTAGCCCTCACCTCCAAGTACCACCTTCCTGGGCCTACTTGGAGATGCTTCTGCCTTCTGGATAGCTTATTCCTCTTGGTGGCCCTAAAGGCTAAACTCCCTGTGGTCATTACTTCTGCCACAGAGAGGAGACTGCACGAATCGTATCGTGACATGTCTTCTACGAGTCCCCAATGGCAAGCTCACCCCGTTTTGTGGAACAGTGGACAAGTACCTGCAATTTGGTGGCCTCTGTGGGAAAGTGCCCAATCTATTTGAGGATTATAAGCTGTCAACTTTTCCCACTGGCGGCTCAATGAACAACAAGCAGCCACCAGTAGTCCCTGGCGCTTCCCAAGAAACAACACCTTCCTCCTGGTAGGTCCCTAGGAAAGCCCACTTTTCTTGGTGGCCACCTTGGGCAAAGTGACACCCCCTACATTGAAATACATCTACCGTCTGGTAGCCCCAATGGTGAGCTCATCCTACTTGGTGGGCCAATGGGAAAGTACCTGTAATTTGGTGGCTTCCGTTGGAAAGTGACCATCCTATTTGGAGATTTTGAGCAGGCAGCTTACCCTTGGTGGCCCAGAGGGCAATAACCTGTGGCTCTTGGTGGTTACAAGCGATAAGTAAAGTAATCATCCATGTGCTAGGAAAACATACATAGTATGGTGGCCCTCACCTGCAAATATCTTTGTACTGGTGGCCCATTTAGGATACACGTGTCTTCCGGCTTATTCATTCCACTTGTTAGACCCCAAGGGACCCACAGGGGCAAAACCAGACCATGTGGTCAAAAATCAAAAGGCTCAAAAACAAAACTGAGCAATGGAAGCCAAACATATTTTAATTATGATGCTCCCAGCTCCTTCGCCAACCCTAGACACTATCTCAGGTAACGGGGTACCATATAGTGTTCCCATAGAACCGGCCCGGCTTTTAATGAAATGTGAATTGTGATTGCAGAAACTGTCTGAAAGCAAAAGCTGCTGACTTTGGCTAAGGCTGCTTGGTACAGAGCTGCCTTTAGGCCAGGAGAGCATCTGGTCAACAATGTCCTCGCTGCCTCGGCTGCATAACGCGGACCCTCATGTGAGCCGCTCCGCTCACTGGACAGATTGCAGACACTAAACTCTCTACGGATAAAAATAAAATGTTCAGCAGACGTGAGATTATCGACTGGAGCATGATTTAAGGGCACCGTCTCCTGTGCATAGTGGTGGCCATGTTGCCAGTTGCCACTATGACGTGATCACAAATATGGCTTGTACTCCTATAGTCTCGCTGTGTGTGGACGGAACTTGCATGGGCACAGATATGGCTGGCATCATTATAGGGTGGAAAGGAACTGGCATCGGATACTCCTAGGTGATGTTTTAGATATTTACACAAGAGGTGGTTAATACCTATATATTGGCTCTAAATTGGCTGGTTACATTATATGGGCACTGATGTTACTGGCACTGTTATACGCTCAGTACTTTGACTGGTACCATTATATAAGCACTGAGGTCACTGATGCTATAGCAAAGACACTGAGGTCACTGGCAATATGAACACACTGATGTCTCTGGAAATATTATATTATGGGCACTGATATTATTCTGGTACTATTATATGGGCACTGATGTCGCTGGTACTGTTATATAGGCACTGATGTCACTGGTACTGTTCTATATGCAATGATGTCACTGGTACCATTATATATGTAATGATGTCACTGGTACTATTATATGGTTACTGATGTCACTGGTACTATTATATGGTTACTGATGTCACTGGTACTATTATATGGTTACTGATGTCACTGGTACTATTATATATGCAATGATGTCACTGGTACTATTATATATGCAATGATGTCACTGGTACCATTATATATGCAATGATGTCACTGATACTATTATATATGTAATGATGTCACTGGTACTATTATATGGTTACTGATGTCACTGGTACTATTATATATGTAATGATGTCACTGGTACTATTATATATGCAATGATATCACTGGTACTGTTATATGGGCACTGATGTCACTGGTACTATTATATGAGCACTGATGTCACTGGTACTACTATATATGTAATGATGTCACTGGTACTATTATATAGGCAATGATGTCACTGGTACTACTATATATGCAATGATGTCACTGGTACTATTATATGGTTACTGATGTCACTGGTACTATTATATATGTAATGATATCACTGGTACTGTTATATATGCAATGATGCAACTGGTACTATTATATGGTTACTGATGTCACTGGTACTATTATATATGCAATGATGTCACTGGTACCATTATATGGGCACGGATGTCACTGGTACTGTAATATATGCAATGATGCAACTGGTACTGTTATACATGCAATGACGCAACTGGTACTGTTATGTGTATACTGATATGTGGTACACCTCTAAATGCATGAATACTGTTGTTAGTATTACAAGAAGACTGTTATCACTAGCATCCTCATACTAATAGTATCAGCCACAGCTGAGATTGACACTATTATAAAGCGACGGACTATGTGGTTGTCACTACAGCATGGGCACTGCTATGTGGCTGGTGATAATTCAAGGGCACTGTTATGGCTGGAGGTAGTGATGAACGAATCTTTTGAAATTCGATTTTGCCAGTGAATCAAAAGTAAATCAAAGCCTCCAATGGCCTTGAAAAGAAGTGCAAGACCCCCTAACTCAACTATCAATCAAATCAATATTATTCTCTTTTCCGCGCACACTAATGTTCTTCTCTGCGGTCACACACTATCTGCACAGTTTCTTCAGTGCTTTATGGCTTTCTCTCCCTATGGCGGAGCTGTGAGCTTTGCGGTCCTCTCACTTTTACAGATTCAACACAAAATAACTGCCGCATTCCCTGTCTCTGCTTTTATACTGGCTACTACATTCCCTTTTGATTGAATGCGCCAAGTTCAGCAAATTTCTAAAAATTCGACACATTCATTTTGCATCTAATCGTCCCTCTCATCTCTAGTAGTAGGATTTCTTTCATGTCATTACGAGTACAACACTGTACAAATTCTACTTTCCATTAAAATTCCTGGTCAACGGCATTAATGAAGAGCGCACTCCCACCATGACAATATATTAGACACATATTAAATTACATTAGAGGAGAATAAAGAAGGGTCGGTGATTGCTCACACGTCCTCTGTGCTCATTCCCATGCTCTCATGGAACCTCTACCATCCCTATATCATCGCCGCTCACTCTTGTGAAACTAAATACACAAAGAAAACCATTGACCTCCCGACAGAGACAAGAGAACATCCATCCTTCTCTTCATCATGTCCTCATAGCCTCCATCAGAGTTTGAGATTCTCTCCACCACAATATAATAAGGTCACACCACCAGAGACGTTCCCGAGCACAAATTAAGGAAATATTTCCAGAAATTTGAAAACATTTAGAAAATCGTGGCTACAGCCTTCCAAAAACAGAGACACAACCGTCCATGGGTTAGATCTGCTACGGCAGGTCAACTTCAATAAAGTGGATTGGAACCGAGACCGGTGTGGTGCTGTTACTTCTAGAAAACAGTCCAGTTTTACTAATCTTGGACAACTCCTTCAGGAAAAATAATCCGATATGACCATAAGTAGTCAAAAATCTCCCCACGGGACTCCTGAGGCTCAAGAATGGCTGAAGAAGATTTTCCATAACGATGCTTCATCCAAACATCTCAGAACCATACAGCACCAGCGATTACGGAACTTAATCAATCATTACTAGGGTCAGTGGTATCAACCAGAAATTTTTTTGCTATCAAAAAATTTACTTTTTTCTTTATTTTAAAAAATGTTGTTGATAATACCAAAAAAGGTGGTCAAACAAAATCAGTCAATGCTTAACGGTTACCCCTCCTGAGTGCCAAACCACAAGATCACGGGAATCTGTAGTGTATACATGTTCATTTCTATAGGGACAGGGGGGAAAAATGACATCTTAGGACAGGGGTCCCCAACCTATAGCTCGAGAGCCACATGTGGCTCGAGCGCTCGTGATGTGTGGCTCGCGACGGTCTGCCAGCTTGGTACATTAGCACCAGCTATTAAGAGTAGATGTCTAGATGGTGACTTGTGTGTAGCCCTGCACAGAAGAGCAGATCTGAATGGGGGTAAGATGGGAAACCCTGGAGCTTGGCATACTGTCTTGCTGTGATTTCAGTGGAAAAGTTTTGGCTGTCATTATACCAGTAATAGGGGGCTCTGGGTGTCACTTCTGTGAGTGGGGCAGGAACTGGATGTGGCTCGCGACCGTCTCTCAGATCTGGATGTGGCTCTCAAGTTCAGAAAGGTTGGGGACCTCTGTCCTAGGGGAATAAGGGAATGAGCATGTTGAATACAGTGTGTCTAATCCCTCTCTTGATTCGTTTTCCCAAGGGAGAAATCGAGTGAGTAGTTGGACCCTGCAGAAATGGGTCTGAACTAGTCAAGTCCTGTCTAATGGGTATGGGCACCCTAAAACGTAAACCTAAGACTACACAAAAATCTGGTGTGGGATTCCCAGTAGCATATTTATATGACTTTTTAGCCTTTTCCCATAAACCTCCAAACTTCTTTAAGTCAAAATAACTAAGTCTTAAGGAACAATTGAACCAAGGACTGCGCCATTTATAAACCTGTCATACAACCGTAAAATCCTAGCAAAAGATTAACAACTTGTCCAACACTGTTACTGGGGCCAAACATTTTTAACTCAATTTGCCATTTTCTATTGATGCCTATAAAACTAAAACCCAAGATGGCTTCTGAACTGGTGTAACAAACTTAAAATCTGAAATATTTTATCCAATCCTGCCTTTAAATCTTAAAAAGAAAATATACAAAAAAAAAAAAAAAAAAAGTTTTAGGAATACTGTATTACTTACCAATAGTAGTTGTGAGGAAAGAAACCACTTCGGACTCTTTGCCGTCATTGTAAAATGCCAGGTGCCAGATGCCAGAGTCCAAATACTGGATGAATCCTGTCTCATGACTCGTTAGTGGGACCACCCCTCTGTGTAGCCTTTGAGGACCTTCTAAGCTTCTCACCTCCTGTGATAGCAGACGTCTTCCATCCAAAAGTTCCACAAAGTCAAACTGAAGGCACAAAAAAACAAACAAAATGATAATCCGTTTTAGCAAGTCCTGCCCCCAAACCCGTCCCCATGAGATATATTTTGGTTTTATCACCTGAGTATGTGATGGAGGGAGTCCTCTTCTACCGTAAATCCCAACAAGAGCCGCCTTTCCCAAGGACACATTGAACTTGAGGTGAACAGGGTGGTCAATGAAAACTTGAGATCTCCAGAATATGCCAGGAGGGATCTTCTGTGTTGCTCTCCGGCCCACATCCAGTTCTCCAGAGTCAATAAAACTGTCATCAGTAAAGAGGTTGGTGGGCTTTCCTGCAAGAAAAATAAAAAAAACAACATAAACTACTGGAACAACAAGTCCATTCTGAGCTGTCCTCCCACCTCTCCTCCTGCTCCCTCTTTGACCGCCTACAATCTGGTTTCCGACCGCACCATTCTACTGAAACTGCACTGACTAAAGTCACCAACGACCTACTAACCACCAAATCCAAGCGACACTACTCTGTCCTCCTGCTCCTGGACCTGTCATCTGCCTTTGACACAGTGGACCATTCCCTCTTACTACAAACTCGCTCATCTCTCGGCATCACAGACTTGGCCCTATCCTGGATTTCCTCATACCTAACAGACAGGACATTCAGTGTCTCCCACTAACACACCACCTCCTCATCTCACCCCCTATCTGTCGGTGTCCCCCAAGGTTCAGTTCTAGGACCCCTGCTCTTCTCCATCTCCACCTTAGGCCTGGGACAGCTCATAGAGTCTCATGGCTTTCATTATCACCTCTATGCTGATGACACACAGATCTACCTCTCTGGACCCGATATCACCTCCTTACTAACCAGAATCCCACAATATCTGTCCGCTATTTCATCCTTCTTCTCTGCTAGATTTCTAAAACTTAACATGGACACAACAGAATTCATCATCTTTCCGCTGTCTCATTCAACCCCCCCAACTGACCTATCCATCATAGTCAATGGCTGCCCATTCTCCCCAGTCCCTCAAGCTCACTGCCTTGGGGTAACCCTGGACTCTGAACTCTTCTTCAAACCACATATCCAAGCACTTTCCACTTCCTGCCGACTTCAACTCAAAAATATCTCCCGAATCCGCACATTCCTCAACCATGAATCTGCAAAAACACTAGTGCACGCGCTCATCATCTCCAGCCTTGACTACTGCAACCTCCTGCTCTGTGGCCTCCCCTCTAACACTCTCGCACCCCTCCAATCTATCCTAAACTCTGCTGCCCGACTGATCCACCTGTCCCCCCGCTATTCCCTGGCCTCTCCTCTCTGTCAATCTCTTCACTGGCTCCCCATTGCTCAGAGACTCCAGTTCAAAACCCTGACCATGGCATACAAAGTCATTCACAACCTGTCTCCTCCATATGTCTGTGACCTAGTCTCCCGCTACATACCCGCATGCAACCTCCGATCCTCACAAGATCTCCTTCTCTACTCCCCTCTTATCTCCCTCCCACAATCACATACAAGATTTCTCCAGCGTTTCCCCCCTACTCTGGAACTCTCTACCCCAACACATCAGACTCATCGACCGTGGAAACCTTCAAAAGGAGCCTGAAGACCCACCTTTTCCGACAAGCCTACAACCTGCAGTAACCACCGCTCCACCATACCGCTGCACAACCAGCTGTACCCTCACCTACTGTATCCTCACCCATCCCCTGTAAACTGTTAGCCCTCGCGGGCAGGGTCCTCGCTCCTCCTGTACCAGACGCTGTCACATTGTTTTCAAGATTATTGCAATTGTTTTTGCTATGTATACCCCTTTTTCACATGTAAAGCGCCATGGAATAAATGGCGCTATAATAACAATAAATAATAATAATAATAATAATTCCACAAGAAATGAGCACAATAAATATGAAATGTCAGCTGAACGTTAACAGATTTGCCAACTGATGTTGACGTGAGAGAGACATGAGATGGTTGGATGAAAGTACCAGTAGATGTGACAGATTGAAGGAAAGAAAAAACCTTGACCCAAGGGCTACAACTGCAATTGTGACAAGGGTCAAGGTAAAACCCATGAGGTCAAAGAAAATCTACAAATCCAGGATCAACAGCTAAAAGTTCCTCTACGGTGCTACCATGCTAAGGCGATGTTGTGGATGGTATGTTGCTCAAGTTGTAACTTCTGTTCAGCCTCATTTCGGGACAGGGCAACCAATGTGTCTGGTAAAGAGGATAAGAGCCAATAAAAAACATGTGTTGGGCATTCTCAGGGCATTTATTACAACAAACGGTAGGAAAGGACGTCCATCAAGATGATCATTGATCTTAGTACTGACTATGAAGTCAGCAATAAGATCAATGATCTTCTTGATGGACGTTCTTTACTCCCGTTGGTTGTAATAACCCCAACCTCTCAGCAAGGCTACACAGACTTCAAAAGGGCAGTATTTACATATGGCATCATGGTCTCCATATTCATTTATCACATTTCCTACAGTGTTAGTAGAAGGCTCCTCTGGGTCTCTTATATATGGTCAAATTTCCGCAATTTATCCAGGTTAAAAAATAATTTATCATATTGGTCAACGCATGGAAAGTTTTTGCGGTTCTTTTAAAAAAAAAGAGTGCTAAACTTTGACAAGTGAGATGCCATTGAAGCTTCCAAGGTCTTGTACAGATTTCAATCCTTGGACAAACTGCATATTACAGAATGGAGGCTGTATTTATAGAATGGCTCTCAGTTTTGGCACATAGAGCCGAGGACTGTCCTCTATGAAGCTCAGATGCCCAATAGAGCAAATGGACAGCGGTAATCAAGGTAAGACAATACTTGTAAAATTTGAGTAAATTTCAACCACTAAATTGTTGCCTCCTTTCATCGTTTCAGCCATCAGTTTTTAAATTATTTGCCTAATAGCAATTTAATGACTTGTTTTTTTTTCAAGGTACCAGTTCTATATTTTGCACACATCATTTTGGGGTTCATATAAGTTAAGAGTTTTCTAAGAACATAATAAAAATGGTTCCAGTGACAAAATTGAAACAATAGCCTGTCCTAGTCAAGTCAGGATAGGTTGCAGTCTGAAGACACATTGATTCCCGAGACCTGTGCCACAACTGACAGAAGAACAGTATCCGAAGCTCACATACCTTTGTGAGCCAAGGAGAAGAATTGTGACATCGAAAGAAAATAATAAAGCTTCTCCTCGATTGACACAAAGGAATTTTGCTCCATGTTCAGCTAGCCGAGAAGATGAATTATTTCTTCTGATATCATAACCATTCTCTTCAGCTCATAGGAGGTATGTGTGCGTATATATACAGCTCCTCTGTTATTGAGACACAGGTTTCAGGAGCTGTGTTTCTTCAGACTGATGAAGCCCATCCTGAAATGTGCTTAGGACGGGCAGCATTTGAATTACTTGATGGGATTATTTTATAACATTCTTTAAGAACCCCTTTAATGACATTAAAGCTAGCTGGAATTTCTTTCTTTTTATTAATTTTTGTATTTAATCGCGGACTTTAATTGTTGGTAGATTCATTTTTGTGATAGACATTGATCATGGTCCAAAATCCACGTCGGAATTTTTCCTAACCCTGAGCATGAGTGTTGAAGGACAGTCTTTCGAAGTGGATGAGGTCTCGTTTAGATGTCAGTTTTACTCGTACAAGTTCAAATCGGTGGTTATAGTGGTTAAAACTCGTACCTATTATAGTCTATGGGGCTGTATATCTGCAGCTTGAGTGGTCAACACAAAATCACGAAGACTTGTTCGATTTTGAGTAGAGTCCATGAAAAAAAAAAAAAAAGTCGGACAGCATTCGGATGGCATTCGTGCTTGGTCCATTTTTCATGGAATGTTTGATATAAGAAGGTTGTGAGAAAAACTGATAAACCGTTGACTAAAGTCTGGGAAAAACTGACAAGGACCAAACACTCAGTTTGTTTTCTCGTAAGCAAAAACCAGTCCGACGTCTGGATGAGCCCTTAATGAGATACTTCTATCCGCGCCTCTAAGAGTATTTATGATTTTTACACAAACATAAATCTCACCGGCATCGACGCATTTCATTCCACGGTTCTAGAAAGATCTTTTTTGTAAATAAAGGTACTCCGGGTGATTTCTGATTGAAAGGAGCCAAAAGCTGAGATTTCTATTTAGATAATGGCACAATAGCGGACCTTAATGTGGCATTGTAATCAACAGTTCTATAATAACCCTCATTTTAATCTTATTTTTCAATCTAATTTAATTTGGCTCCCACGTGTTCGTTGAAAGAAAGAAAAAAAAAAAAAAAAACAACATTCCTGCTCTGTTGTTCTTTAGAGCAGTTTTCTTCTCGGTGTTTTTTAATCTCACTGAATTGGCTTTTTTCTTCTCCAGTCTACGGGGAAAGGGGGGCGACAATACAGAAGGGAACTAAACATAAGATCTAAATATCTAAATAAATGTCTGCTCTAAAATCAAACGGGAACTGATCATTGTTATAGCTAATGAGTCAGCGGGGGGCACGGGACGTGAATGTTAGGTTTATCTGCAAGATGAGAGGCGCATTGGTAAAACGTACCAAGACTGTAGCACTTCATTCATAATTATCCTACGTGAAAGGAATATGAGAGGGAAACGCAGGTTTCTACAAATAACATTCTTCACATTAAAATAGCTATATTCTTCTACATACTGGCAGTGTTATAGTAGTTATATTCTTGTACATAGGGGCAGTATTATAGTAGTTATATTCTTGTACATAGGAGTAGTATTATAGTAGTTATATTCTTGTACATAGGGGGCAGTATTATAGTAGTTATATTCTTGTACATAGGGGCAGTATTATAGTAGTTATATTCTTCTACATACTGGCAGTATTATAGTAGTTATATTCTTGTACATAGGGGCAGTATTATAGTAGTTATATTGTTGTACATAGGGGCAGTATTATAGTAGTTATATTCTTCTACATACTGGCAGTATTATAGTAGTTATATTCTTGTACATAGGAGCAGTATTATAGTAGTTATATTCTTGTACATAGGGGGCAGTATTATAGTAGTTATATTCTTGTACATAGGAGCAGTATTATAGTAGTTATATTCTTGTACACAGGGGCAGTATTATAGTAGTTATATTCTTGTACATAGGGGGCAGTATTATAGTAGTTATATTCTTGTACATAGGAGCAGTATTATAGTAGTTATATTCTTGTTCATAGGACGCAGTATTATAGTAGTTATATTCTTGTACATATGAGCAGTATTATAGTAGTTATATTCTAGTACATAGGCGGCAGTATTATAGTAGTTATATTCTTGTACACAGGTGCAGTATTATAGTAATTATATTCTTGTACATAGGGGCAGTATTATAGTAGTTATATTCTTGTACATAGGAGCAGTATTATAGTAGTTATATTCTTGTACATAGGAGCAGTATTATAGTAGTTATATTATTGTATATAGGGGCAGTATTATAGTAGTTATATTCTTGTACATAGGAGCAGTATTATAGTAGTTATATTCTTGTATATAGGGGCAGTATTATAGTAGTTATATTCTTGTACATAGGAGCAGTATTATAGTAGTTATATTCTTGTACATAGGAGCAGTATTATAGTAGTTATATTCTTGTACCTAGGGTGCAGTATTATAGTAGTTATATTCTTGTACATAGGAGCAGTATTATAGTAGTTATATTCTTGTACATAGCAGTAGTATAGTAGTTGTACATTTATAATGATAACTATGATATGGCTGAATGTTTACTGAATCTGTTGTGACTGAAGTTGCCCTCTAAGTCTGTACATGTTCAGGGCTCACACAGTGTAGTACTGCCGTCTCTGCGTGTTTACATGATGAGGGCGTATAACCTCCGTCTCACCAGAGCCCGTCAATAAGATAAAAATGAAGCTGACTCCTCTGACTCCGGAGCGACTTCAGGCATGCACGTAGGTTGCGGTGGCACGCTGGCTATGTCACTTCCCATCTACTCGGCTGCTGACAACATTATTCCTTCAGAGCTGGTGACACTAATACAAACATGTAATTTCTATGCCAAAGCTGCTCACATTTCGGAGTAAATACAAATGACACATTTCACTTTCCTCTTGCAAAAAATACAGCCAGAAGCTACAGCTCGAGCTTCGAAGACATCCTGACTTAACCACTAGTACTAATCGGGCCTGATATCATCAAGTCCTGCAGACATGGATCCAGGGGGAAACGCTGCTCCAATACATACAAGTAAATGTAGAACAGGCATGATATAATGCCGCCAGATCTGACTTCGGCATGTAACTCTGTAGGGTCTCGAGCAGTTACACCCGACCACAAATGGCCAACTACACCCTCCTCACATTGGGCTGGCTGTAGTGTATTTTCTAGCTATTATATGAGAACGTATGGTACTGTTATATGTCCACTGTATTGTTCTATTTAACCCCATATAGCTGCGGTACTTACACTCAGTATAGCAGTATTATATGACTACCGTATAGCATAGTTCTGGAACTACATGGCAGAATCATTCAGTCCAGTATGACGGTATTAATTTGGCCCTAGGAGACCATATTATGTATTAGCCATATGGCTCAATGATGCGAATCCTCTATGGCACAGTTATGGCACTACAGTGTAGAATTATTTAGCGCAGTGTAGCAGTATTTTTTTTTTTTTTTTACTACAAGGCCATGTTATGTATTCACTACAAGGCTGAATTATGTGATCATTCTATAGCACAGTCGTGAGCACTCGGCAGCACAGTTTTGGCACAGCGCAGTGGAATCATGTAGCATAATATAGCTGTATTAATTTGGCACTATGGAGGCCATGCTGTGCAATCACTATCCGGCCTAATTATGTGATCATTCTTTGCCATAGTTTTGGCACTACAGACCGTAATCAATTGCCACTTGATGGCCACGTTAAGTATTCATTATATGACTCGATTATGTCAGCACGTTCCATTTTTGGCACTCCTGTGGATTTAGCACAGTATGGTAGTATTAATTTGGCAATGTTACATATTCACTGTACGGCCTTTTTATGTGAGCCGTCTATCATATTGTTTTGATAATACAGTGCGCAATTATTTAGCACAATGTGGCAGTATTCATTTTGCCCATGATGGCCATGTAATGGGTTCCTTATAAACTTTAGTTTTGTGACGACTCTATGGTACAGTTTTTGGCACAGCTCAGTGGAATTATTTAGCACAGTGTGACAGTATTCATTTTGCACAGTGTGACAGTATTCCTTTTGCACATGAAGGCCATTAATAAATTCCCTATGAAGCTTAGTTCTGTGATGACTATGTCACTGTTTTTGCCATAGCACGGTGGAATAATTTAGCACAATGTGGCAGTATTTATTTTGCACATGAAGGCCATGTAATAGGTTCCCTATAAAGCTTAGTTCTGTGATGACTATGGCATAGCACGGTGGAATCATTTAGCACAATGTTGCAGTATTTATTTTGCACATGAAGGCCATGTAATAAGTTCCCTATAAAGCTTAGTTCTGTGATGACTATGGCATAGCACGGTGGAATCATTTAGCACAATGTGGCAGTATTTATTTTGCACATGAATGCAATGTAATAGATTCCCTATAAAGCTTAGTTCTGTGATGACTATGGCATAGCATGGTGGAATCATTTAGCACAATGTGGCAGTATTTATTTTGCACATGAAGGCAATGTAATAGATTCCCTATAAAGCTTAGTTCTGTGATGACTATGGCATAGCATGGTGGAATCATTTAGCACAATGTGGCAGTATTTATTTTGCACATGAAGGCAATGTAATAGATTCCCTATAAAGCTTACTTCTGTGATGACTATGGCATAGCACGGTGGAATCATTTAGCACAATGTGGCAGTATTCTCTGAGTAAGACCACAGCGGTATTACTCTGCCTTTCCCTGTCCCGCAGGCCATCGTAGCCATACTATTTCTGACTAACTCCGCTCCGCCAGCCTATTCTCTACCTTTACAGAAAGCAGACCTCTTTCGGAAAGGTATCCATACTTTGATTTTTTTTATATATGGTTTTATGGAGGAGTTGCCATTTAATAAAAACGATATATTACAGCAGGAGACCGATTCATTTTGACATTTAAATTACTTTTATTTATGAGATACGGAAATTTGGCGTCTGGTTTGGATTATAAAAGACCACTGAGCAGGCAGGTTAAGTCTACCTGAGTATTAAGTGTCAGATATTACCCTACACATTTTTTATTAAACCAGCTGCCACATGGAAGAAACACGGCAACCTTTTCCTAACCTCGGACTTATGTGTACAGAATATTCTAAAAGCAGATTTTCGGCTACCTCGAAGAATTAGACCAAGAGATCCAGTTTAATGGATTTGTACCAGAACTGTACCATACCCACTCAACACTAAGGCCCACAGGCTATACCCAGCACCAGTGGCATATCGGGGTGCATCGCCCCAGATAGGAAATTCTATGGGAATGCAACATTTTGTCCCCCCATGCTGTTGCCTCCGTTTTTTTTTTTGTTTTTTTTTTGGAGTGGCCCAGGGGTGCAGTGAGTGCTCATCTAGCGAGCTAGATGAGTAAAGTAACCAGAGGCTCCTTTAATACCTGGGTCAGTGCTTCAGGTCCTTATGCAGAGTGCAGCAGTCAAGAAGAGTTTATCATCAGCTGCTGCGCTCCGCATAGGCAGCAATCGAGATGACAAATCTCTCATTATGATGAAGTGAGCATTGTCATCTCTGTCGCTGCCTTTGCAGACAACTGGAGCTGATGAAAAACTTCTCAACTTCTGCGCTCTGCATAGCTAGCTATGAGATGACAAAGGTTGCACTGTGCTCTCCCTCCCACAGCTTCCGGCTTCACTCACTTGTAATTTTGTGAGAAGAGTGATAAAAATTTGTTTGGGGTAGAGGTCTGAAACACATAAAAAAAAAAAAAAAAGTCTCCTGTTGGAAAAAAAAAAAAAAGTTTTTACATACTTTTCCTAAGCCCAACTAGGGGCAGAACTAAAGTTATGGTCGCGACTAGGGCATGGCCTCCCGACTAGGGCATGGCCTCCCGACTAGGGCATGGCCTCCCGACTAGGGCATGGCCTCCCGACTAGGGCATGGCCTCCCGACTAGGGCATGGCCTCCCGACTAGGGCATGGCCTCCCGACTAGGGCATGGCCTCCCAACTAGGGCATGGCCTCCCAACTAGGGCATGGCCTCCCAACTAGGGCATGGCCTCCCAACTAGGGCATGGCCTCCCAACTAGGGCATGGCCTCCCAACTAGGGCATGGCCTCCCAACTAGGGCTTGGCCTCCCAACTAGGGCTTGGCCTCCCAACTAGGGCTTGGCCTCCCAACTAGGGCTTGGCCTCCCAACTAGGGCTTGGCCTCCCAACTAGGGCTTGGCCTCCCAACTAGGGCTTGGCCTCCCAACTAGGGCTTGGCCTCCCAACTAGGGCTTGGCCTCCCAACTAGGGCTTGGCCTACCAACTAGGGAGAGATAGGTAAATATATGAGCCGCACACTAGTCTAGCAGACAGGTCAGTATTAAGAGGTCGCTGTCATGCCAGGCCGGCTAATCAAAGGAGGAGCCAGGGATGCCAGTAGGTAAGAGGCAGTTCACAGGTCTCCCATCCATACTAACCTGGGGCTGGACCAGGGTCCTGTGAATCGATTCTCTCATCTTTAGAACTAGGGTTAGGACTAGGGTTAGTGCTAGGGCAATATAATAATTACATAAAGCAAAAAGTAATGAAAAAATATATATATTTGAGCAAAAAGCCCCCCCCCCCAAAAATAGAAGATCAAAGGGTAAACTATAATTACCTCAGTATTTTCTTAAAATAAAATACATGCGCTTGGGGGGGGAGGGATTTTGAGTTCAATACTTCAAGGTACGGAAAGAGTGCTAATGGTCCATGGGTTAGAGGGGCACAAATACTTGTGCTGGCAAACAATAGGCAACTGCACAGACCTGAAACAGATTTCACATTCAGGACTGCAAAAAACTGGGTGCCAAAATAATACCGCCATATCATGTTGATTATCAGCTACGACACTCTATATTAAGGGTATTATCCAACTCTGAATAATAACTTTTTCTTAGAGGGGGCTCAATGATGGGCAGATCAAGTGATTAGCTAAATTGGTAGCAAGTGTTTATTTTCCCTACAGCACCCCCACAGAAGAATTATGGAATTACACAATTTTTATTGAAACCAATGGGCCTTACATGTGACTAATTGAGAAACAGAAATGATATGTGAAGCTGCTCTCCATTCCGGCTAAAAAATAAACATTTTTTAAAAGTAATTTTTTTTAACCCAAAAATTAAGTAGATTTTTTTTTCCCCTCACAAAGAGATATAAAGTAAAATAATAATATTAATAAAATTTTCATTTCAAATGCATTACACCCCCAAACCATTTTTCTTTTGTTCTTCACCTAAAAACTTTCTACATTTTTGCTTTTATGTCAAAACTTTTTAAAATACATATATTATTCAATGCATGAATAATCATTATTCCGCTCTGTAAATCTTCTGATCTATGACCATGACTTTCCTAATGCTCAAAATCATACGGTAATTGTACAAAATGACATAATTGCTGCACTACCAGAAGCACTTGTTAACCGCGTCCTAAAATTAGCAGCAAAAAAAAAATAAAAAAATAATAAAAAGAGAACATAGTAAAGTTTTCCCTAAAGTAAAAGGGAAAAAAAATAAAATCACTAAATCTGGAAAACTCCGCTGAAGGTGAAGGCGGTCTATAAGGAGCTGAGGATGGTTAGGATTTCCTACCAAACTGAGACAGTTGTATCTTTCGAGTTTGAAAAAGAGCAGTTGGCAATAAGCAAAAATTACACCAAAAAAATGAAAATAAAAACAATTTTTGAAAAGTAACTGTCTTTTCCTAAATCAATAGTACACATTCGAATAAACAAGTCTTGTGCACAAAATACCTGTCGACTGTGCACGCGTTTCGGGTAGTAAAGTCCCGATGCAGAAGTGAGCAGGATAACTGGATAAAACCTTTAAATTTGAGAGATCTGTATAAAGTAACGGCCCATAGCGTAGCAATAAAAGTTTCAAAGGATGTCTTCTCACAAACAATTTTTTTGGAAAAACTTGGGGTAACTAAGAGTAAGGCTATGTTCACACATCTTGTTTTTTTCAGTGTTCTTTTGACGCAACTTTTGAGCTGCGTTTTACAGTACCAGCAAAGTCTATGCGATTCCAGAAATCTCATGCAAATATCTTTGTTTTTTTTTAGTTCGGGATTTTGTGCTTTGCATGTTTTTTTGCAAAATAGAGTATGTCACTTTTAGCGTTTTTTTTTTTTCCCACTCATTGGAAGTAAAGGGTGGTGAAAAAAAAAACACTGAAAAAAAAGCCGGTGTCAGGTTTTTCAGCGGCAAAACAAGAATGTGACGTTTCTTTTTTCACTGAACTTTATGTAAATGCATAAAAAGATAAAAGGACAGTGAAAAAAAAAAAAAGTATCAAAAATGCATTAAAAAAACGCACCACAAAAACAAGAAAAAATCCAGAACAAACCTCCTGGCAAGAGATCAGGTTTTGCTGCAGAAAAAAAACGCAATGTGTGAACATAGCCTAAGTGAAATGCTGAAATCAGAAAAGACCAGCTCCATGCTGAAATTCCTGTTCACATGGATTTTCAAGGCACAGGAGATAGGCCTGAATTGTAAGAAAGATCTAACAAAGACGTAGAAATAATATAAAAAGAAAAAACTAAGAATTGAAAAATGTAACAAAGACGAACCGATAAGTTATTCCTCATCTATCACATTTTTGAATTGTTTGAAAAACAGAAAATTTTAATTTAAAAAATTTTGCACAGAAAATAACTGGACAATGGAAAATGGTGAAAAATGGTGGAATGATGTCATGAGTCGGAGCGTACAAAGAACTCACAACATGGAGAACACACCGTACCTTCACTGGGGGCTTTGCCTTTCCTTTCTGGTAATTCTAACCCTGTGCCCCCTGAGGGATACAAGGTGACGTCCGTTGGCAAAGGCCAACTGCTGGCTTTGTCTTCTGTGATCTCATACATCTGCCCGTCCATCGGCCGTAGGTGCCAGTTTAGACCAAAAAGATGCATGGCTGCAGTGAGCAATGAGAAGAGGCATGGTTTTCAGTTGTGTTGTAGGTTACTGGGTATTGGGGTCATGCACGATTAGAGATTTTCAATCTGGATTTGGAAGCGAATTGGCATCAAAATCCATATCGAAGAAGACTCCGCGTGAACAAACCCTTATAATTTAACAGGTCTTTTATCAGTCTCAAAAAGGTCAATAAATTTATCCATTAAATCATAATTTTACATTGTCCACAAATTTTTATTCAAATAAAAATACGACCTGAAAAATAAGTAAGCTGTAATAACTATTAAAAGATTCAAAATAGAATAAAATTACAAGACTAAAAAAAAAAAAAAAAAAAAAATACTAATACTAATAAAATAATGTTAATCATTAAAATGCACTCAAAGTTTATTAAAATAAAAGTAATGCTAAAATAATAAAAAAATTAAATTAAAAAATAGTGAAATAATAACACTAATAAAATAATGCTAACAATTAAAATACAAAAACATAATATTAAAATAAAAATACTAATAAAATAAATTTAATAACACAGCTAATACTAATAATCATAAAAATACAATAAAATATACTAAAATATAAATAAAATAATGTAATACTTCTAATACAAATAAAATACTAATAATCATTAAAATACAATAAAATATACTAAAATAGAAATGCTAAAATATAAAAATAAAATAATGTAAAAATACTTCTAATACAATAATGCTAATAATCATATTAAAATACAACAATAAAACACTAAAAATAAAAAATAAAATATAATAAAAAAATTAATAGAAATTATAATTCTAATGATTATAATAATATTACTAAGAGAATAATAAACAAAAGATTATAATAAAAATACATTCAGTAAAAATAATAAGAACAATAATAAATAATAATATTAAACATTAAAATAGGGAAATAACAGAGTGCCAGCTATAGATTCAAATTGTGGATATGGATATATATTTTTTGCATGCACTTTTTGTTTTGATTTATGTATCTTCAGCTTTTATTCCTGTTTTCCTTTTTTTCCCCTTAAATTATGAAATATAGAAAAAAAAGGAACATTTCAACTATTACAGAAACTAAACATTTAATTGGTAAAAAATTAGAGCGGAAAAAAAAAAAAGTGGTTCTCTCTTTCCTATAAACACCACCCTCTTCGCCTAAAAAAAAAAATAATAAAAAAAAATAAAACAAACCCAGTGATATTTTTTATGTTCCGGAGGACACCACATACTCTACATCACGATGTTGGTGATTAGGAAACTTTCATTATAAACCATCAATACTTTATAAAATAGTCTCACATCAACAATAATACGCCGAACAGTCTAGTAAAAAAAAAATAAGACCTTATCGAGACGTCTTTGGAGCCATTTATTTGCGCGTCTGATTTTTCATGCCATGTAACCTGGTAGCCTGCCAATAAATAAACCGCACTGTGCTAGTGCAAAAGGAAAAAAAATCTACAATATTGGTCTAAAATGTTACTGTTTTATTTGGAATATCTTCAGCTCATTTTTCTTTGGAATTAACTTTCTTCAAAAAGTAAAAAAAATAAATAAATCAAAATCTGAACCCCAAAAGTAAAACCTGTATGATAGGAAATAACTGATTTTTTGATTGGTTCTGTACCGAGGTTCATGGATTATCTGTGAATCTGAACTGCAGAGCTGTAATATTTCCTACTGTATATCGCCATATGGTGCTGAACAAAAAATGCTCTTAGATTTGTAAAGTATCTGTACATAAAAACTTTTTTATGAAATAAGAAACATATGAAGTTACTCTAGGGCCTCATATATTTTTTTATCATGACTCCATATCACTCGGAGGTTGTATATGGCGGTAATATGACAGACTGACAGCTGTAGTATGAAATTCTGAAGCATTTCCTATACAAACATGTTCAGAATGCGGAAAATCAGGTCAATAGGTGGAAGGTGGACGGCCTCACAATGTATACAGCACTATCTGACACCAGCCATAACTCATAACGACCGCTGACCTGAGCACTATCAGGCCACGTCCTCCGCAAACATGACGTATGATTTATCAGACAGCAGGTATGAAGCATCGGAATATATTAGGCAGAGATGTGATCTCTATTAATATTTCACTATGGATCTGTATTGATTACATGCGCAGCATTCCAGCCGCCGACCTTTGTGAACCAGGTGGAGGAAATGTAATTATATCTGACAACAGTGAAAACGATGAGGAGGAAGAGCAGATCCCAACAGGACAGAATGATAGGAGTGATACTAAAAATGCATTACTGCAGGACGACCGAAACAAATGTCGAGTGCAAGCTCTTAAGATTCATGTAAATGTTTAATTTTACTTTGTAAGAATACAAAAAGCATTTGATTAAAAAAGTGCCGTATTATAGTAGTTATATTCTTGTACATAGGAGCAGTATTATAGTAGTTATATTCTTGTACATAGGGGGCAGTATTATAGTAGTTATATTCTTGTACATAGGAGGCAGTATTATAGTAGACATATTCTTGTACATAGGGAGCAGTATTATAGTAGTTATATTCTTGTACATAGGAGGCAGTATTATAGTAGTTATATTCTTGTACATAGGGGCAGTATTATAGTAGTTATATTCTTGTACATAGGAGCAGTATTATAGTAGTTATATTCTTGTACATAGGAGGCAGTATTATAGTAGTTATATTCTTGTACATAGGGAGCAGTATTATAGTAGTTATATTCTTGTACATAGGAGCAGTATTATAGTAGTTATATTCTTGTACATAGGAGCAGTATTATAGTAGTTATATTCTTGTACATAGGAGCAGTATTATAGTAGTTATATTCTTGTACATAGGAGGCAGTATTATAGTAGTTATATTCTTGTACATAGGGAGCAGTATTATAGTAGTTATATTCTTGTACATAGGAGCAGTATTATAGTAGTTATATTCTTGTACATAGGAGGCAGTATTATAGTAGTTATATTCTTGTACATAGGAGCAGTATTATAGTAGTTATATTCTTGTACATAGGAGCAGTATTATAGTAGTTATATTCTTGTACATAGGAGCAGTATTATAGTAGTTATATTCTTGTACATAGGAGGCAGTATTATAGTAGTTATATTCTTGTACATAGGGAGCAGTATTATAGTAGTTATATTCTTGTACATAGGAGCAGTATTATAGTAGTTATATTCTTGTACATAGGAGGCAGTATTATAGTAGTTATATTCTTGTACATAGGGGCAGTATTATAGTAGTTATATTCTTGTACATAGGGGGCAGTATTATAGTAGTTATATTCTTGTACATAGGGGGCAGTATTATAGTAGTTATATTCTTGTACATAGGGGCAGTATTATAGTAGTTATATTCTTGTACATAGGGGGCAGTATTATAGTAGTTATATTCTTGTACATAGGGGCAGTATTATAGTAGTTATATTCTTGTACATAGGAGCAGTATTATAGTAGTTATATTCTTGTACATAGGGAGCAGTATTATAGTAGTTATATTCTTGTACATAGGAGCAGTATTATAGTAGTTATATTCTTGTACATAGGAGCAGTATTATAGTAGTTATATTCTTGTACATAGGAGCAGTATTATAGTAGTTATATTCTTGTACATAGGAGGCAGTATTATAGTAGTTATATTCTTGTACATAGGGAGCAGTATTATAGTAGTTATATTCTTGTACATAGGAGCAGTATTATAGTAGTTATATTCTTGTACATAGGGAGCAGTATTATAGTAGTTATATTCTTGTACATAGGAGCAGTATTATAGTAGTTATATTCTTGTACATAGGAGCAGTATTATAGTAGTTATATTCTTGTACATAGGAGCAGTATTATAGTAGTTATATTCTTGTACATAGGAGGCAGTATTATAGTAGTTATATTCTTGTACATAGGGAGCAGTATTATAGTAGTTATATTCTTGTACATAGGAGCAGTATTATAGTAGTTATATTCTTGTACATAGGAGGCAGTATTATAGTAGTTATATTCTTGTACATAGGGGCAGTATTATAGTAGTTATATTCTTGTACATAGGGGGCAGTATTATAGTAGTTATATTCCTGTACATAGGGGGCAGTATTATAGTAGTTATTTAACAAACAATTAAAGCTTTATCCCATCTATATTTAGGTAAGATCCTAATCTTGTATCTGTATCTGAATCCAGCAAAGTAAAAATGCAATCAAAACGTGGCGCGGCATAATTCATATGTAACTTTGATCCTCACCTGACAGTAATTTGTAATGCAATCTCATTTACTGTTGGGCCGCTGAATACCAAGCGCTTTGAATTAAGCAGATAAATACATCAGACTGAATGATCTGCCCTATGACTAACCATCAGTCTCGCAAATGAACAACACACGTTCCCAAGAACAAACACCGGGGTAAACGTAATTGAACGTCAAGGATCAGGCAACGGCAGAGACAGACAGCGCGAACGCCACACTGCGAGGGCAGTTAATTACAATGTGGATATCAATGAACAACCTTTCCTCACAGGATAAGAAATGATATGTATTGAGTGATTCACCAGAACGGAAAATCACAAATGATGCAGGTGTGAGATGCGGCTCCTCGCCGGCCCAGACACGGTGAGCGCACAAGAGGCAGAAGGCTCAATTTTGCTTTGGATCATACTTAAAAGTTCAAAAAAAGGTTAAACTGGGAAACAAAATGCTGCTAAAACGCTGGTTTATTCACCTGGTCATGGAGGTTTATTACATTTAGACCAGCAGAGCCCATGATTCTTGGTGCAATTATTGAAAACATTTGATAAAAAAAGTAAAACTGATTTTAAACAATAAAACAGAGATATCTCAAGCTTTAGTGCATCAGTTATGTACGTTCTTGTTCACAGGGTATTATAGTAGTTATATTCTTGTAGGCCTGGATATGTGCTGGCGTGACCAGGGGGACCTTGCGTGCCGTGCAGGATAGTAATCCACGACAGCGTAGTGTGTTACTAACGGTAATGTTTGAGACTGTGGTCCCAGCTCTCTTCAGGTCATTGACCAGGTCCTTCCGTGTAGTTCTGGGCCGATTCCTGACCTTTCTCAGAATCATCCTTACCCCATGAGGCAAGGTCTTGCATGGAACCCCAGACCAAGGAAGATTGACAGTCATCTTGTGTTTCTTCCATTTTCTAATAATTGTGCCAAAAGTTATTGCCTTCTCACCAAGCTGCTTGCCTATTGTCCTGTAGCCCATCCCAGCTTTGTGCAGGTCTAAAATTTTTGGTGTCCTTAGACAGCTCTTTGGTCTTGGCCATGGTGGAGAGGTTGGAGTGTGATTGTGTGGTCAGGTGTCTCTTATACAGGTAACGAGTTCAAACAGGTGCAATTAATACAGGTAATGAGTGCAGAGTAGGAGAGCTTCTTAAAGAAAAACTAACGGGTCTGTGAGAGCCAGAATTCATGCAGGTTGATAGGTGATCAAATACTTATTTCATGCAATAAAATGCAAATTAATTATGTAAAAATCATACAATGTGATTTTCTGGATTTTATTCTTAGATTCTGTCTCTCACAGGTGAAGTGACCTACGATGAAAATTACAGCCCTCTCCATTCTTTGTAGGGGGGAAAACTTGCAAAATCTGCAGTGTATCAAATACTTCTATTCCCCCACAGTAATAAGTTATAAGAATATTTAGGAAATCCTCTTTTTGTAAGCCTTTAGTATATAATGCAGGACTGCTTCCTTGCTTTGTAAAACAATGGGTCACTCAGGAGTTCTTGCCTTCTGTGGGGGGGTGTAACATATTTTGGTTCCGCATAATAGAGTACAGACAAGTACACAAGGAGCTGACAGGTCTCTGTAAGAAGATGAATCCGCTGATCCGTCTCCTGTTACGGAGCGGGTGATAATACAGTCAGAAAAGGTCATTAGAGCAAGCAGCATGAATGACAGAGACAGATGGAGCCGGCCTTGGATCACTGGCAGCCTGTGTGGGGTTCCCACTATCCCTCAGCCAGGCAATGACTTACTTTGTCAAGTCATCTGAATGTTTAACTTTTTTTTTTAATCACCACTCGGTAACCACAGCCTGGAAGATCGCTGCTCTTCTAATCATGGGTGCAACTATAAGGGGTGCAGGAAGCAGCTGGAACGGGGTCTCGGTGCCTGATCAGGGCCAAAAAAGAAAAAAAGATTGCAACATGAGTCCTCTTTCGTTCCCCTGTAAGATGAGCTGCTATCAGAGGTGTTTGATGGCCGCTGATCCCCGTGTCAGTATAGAAACACCATCCCAGCATGCACGTTTATGGGGGAGTCTGGGGAAACAGCTGTCAGCTAGACAAACGTTTGGCCATCATCTGTCTGTATGTCTGGATTAATCCTGCTCATACCGCTGATGTGTTTGTCACAACGTTTCATCCAAGTAATCCTCTGTGAGCTAAACGCATTAAGACCCTCAGGGGCGAGATATGACCGCGGAGCTGCCAACAGTCCTTGCTGGGACTCTCGGAATTTTTCTTTAAGAGTCTTGGCAATTTTGGGGACGTAAAAAGCAGGATTTTCACAAACTCTGCTCAATATTGCCTGTTCCTACTCTGTTAGGGACATTCCCAAAGCAGTCCTGGAAGCGGGACTTAAATGTCCCAACTGTACACTGGCCTATAGATGTACATCCCGGAGAGCGATATATACAGGTGTGGCACCCCGAGGGCTCGGTTGCTACAGAGGTATTGCATCTCATCCAGATGTGCGATATCTCACTCTCAGGTAAGGATGGAGTGTGGATCAGGACCCCGACACCTGCATGCATTACACCACATTTCCGGGGGACAGGGCGACCGATATGCTCCAAGCAGAGCACGACAGTCCCTGTCCCTGGCTGGAGTGGGGGGAGGGAACATCGAGGAAGGGGGAACCCTGTAGTGCAGGAGCAGGGAGGAAGTAGTTCCTGGGTGCACCTAGAGGGAGGTATAAAAGGTAGGCACCATCTTAGATCAGTGTTGAGTCTGAGGGGAAGTGACCGGGAGCAGAGGCAGACCTAGTAACTGAGGCCCAAGCCTGGAGAGGAAGAGAAAGGAAGAGGAGTGGAGGAGGCTCAAGGAACGAAGGGATCCCAGGGGTGTGGACCGACTGGTAGCCACCACACGCCCGAATCTACCTGCGTGGAGGGGTCAGGCCAAGGGGGAGACCGGTCCCCGAAACTAGTGGAGGCGGGGAAATACCCTCAGCTAGAAACCGGAGGCTGTGACATTTTATGTGGCGCAGCCCCTTGCCATACCCGCTAGGAAGGCACCACATAGGGTCAGGGAAACGGAGGCCAACGTTTACCCGCCAAGGCCCGAGGCAGCCGGACAGAAGCATGGTCACTGGTGGGGTATGACAGGCCAGAAGAAGGACACACAAAGGGGGTCGTGTGAAGCGCTCCAAAGTTATCTGGGAGTTGGCCGAGCCCCTTACATGGTGAGCACAGTACGACGCGGGACGTTATGACCAGCTGAAGTAACTTGGATAATGAACTGTGAGTAAAGATCCTGAACTACATTACAGAGACTCTGAGTCATTACTCCCGCGCACCATCACTCCCAACATCCTCACTTGCTGCCCTGAGGCTATACTCCGCCCGTGGGGAGTTATACTACACTCTGCTGCGCCCACGACACCAGCCTCAGCAGTCTGCACTGCAGCGGCGGTTCACTCTAACCGCAATCCACGGGTGGCGTAGTCGGACATTCAGAACGAATAGACTATCCCCACTGGTTTGACCGCCCTGGGCACGGACCGGGTCGCCGCCACGAAGACTACAACCCCCAGCATCTCACTGAGGCCCGGCTCCGGGTATTCCCCTACACACACGGCCCAGGGGGCGCGTCACAGGCAGCTACGATAGTCAGTGGCCACTGGACCAGAGCCCTGCAAGCCTCCTCCAGTGCCACTTCCAATAAGAGACTCTCGAATTTTGACTCATCAGTACAGATTTCCACTGATCCAATGTCCAATTCTTGTGCTGTTTGGCCCAAACAAGTCTCTTCTTGTTTGCAGTCCTCAGCAGTGGCTTCTTTGCAGCAATTCGACCATAAAGCACCGCTTCTCTCAACCTCCTCTGGACAGTTTATGTTGAGATTTATCAGCTACTTTATATCTGTGCATCATTTATGAAGGCTGTTATCTGTGGTGCTGTTAATTTGTGGTTTTTGAGGCTGGTAACTCTAATGAACTTATCCTCTGCAGCAGAGGTAATTCATGGTCTTCATTTCCTGGTGACGGTCCTTATGAGACCCAGTTTCATCATGCAGATTGATAGTTTTCATGATTGCACTTGAGGATACCTTTAAGATTGTAGCAGCTCTCCACAATGACTGACGTTCATGTCTTACAGTAATGATGGACTGTCATTTCTCTTGGCATATCCTGACCTAGCACAGTAGTGGAATAGGTCTCAGGACTGTGTACCAACACTGCATCTGCAAAACACACCTGATGGTCGCAAACACTTTAATTGAATTCTTAACGAGGCTACCTGTCCATTAGGAGCCATTCCAGGTAACGACCCGATGAAGCTGCTTGAGAAAATGCCAAGAGGATGTAAAACGGTCATCAGAGTGAAAGGGGGTACCTTTCAGTAACACATAATTTTGTTTGGTTTCACACGTGTTTCTTTACTCCTTGTTAAAGAGGTTGACCACTAATTTTACACTAAGGATAGGTCATCAATGTCTGATCAGCCGGAGTCCGACATCCGGCACCCCCGCCGATCCTAGGATAGGTCATCAATGTAAAAGTAGTAGACAAGCTCTTTAACATATTTGTCCCTTTGTGATTTTGCTGCCTTCAGTCTGAATTTGCAATGTGCACATTCCAATAATACCAATGAAAACTATTGAATGAACAAGTGTCCAAACTTTTTGACCGCTACTGTATATAGTCTTTCTTATCAGCATATTTGACCCTGATCCAACTGGGTTCAAATTTGAGGGGTCTGTTGTCCATTTTTATGTCGTCCACCCCTTAGCTCAGAAAAAAACAAAAATTAAAAATATCTAGTTCACCCTCTAGACCCAGAGGACCTTTAGAAGTGTGCAACCCTGACATGTCACAGTCTTACACCATCAGATAAAAAAAGCCTCAAGACAGCAAAATCAAAAACCTACAGAGGCTAACGATGACAAAGGATCTACAAAGACAGTAATTTACAAGGTCAAGACAATGGACGCCCTCTGGGACTCAGCGATGGAGTAAAGGGGGCTTGGTAAAGAGAGGGAGATGATCATGATAGATCGACCGGAGAAGAAACAGACAATAAATGATGAGACTGGAACAAGAACGCATCCCCCACCCTACTTCACTCCATATCGAAATTGAAACAAGTCAGCAGAAATCTACAAAAACACTGCCGTGGCCTGATGTTACCTTTTGGCTTTCCCAAGCCTAAAAAAAAAAAAAAAAGAGGTGAGGTTAATAAATAACCAGACGAATCAATTACAGAGTGTGAAATTAAGGAACTGATTGAAAGAGGCTGCGGAAAGCAACATCTGCTATCGATTGTTCCCTGAAGGTTTAAAGAGGTCCAGGTCTGAGGAAGGTGGGGGGGGGCGAATGAGATTTAAAAGAAAATATACATGCGAGATGGAGAGTCACGTGAATTGCAGGCGATAGACCTAGCCCATCTTTAAAAAGGGATCTCTCCATGTAATAGGCTTGAGGTAGGAATTTAAAGAGGACCTTTCAGGGTTTTTTTTAATTCACCATCCAATTGGTATTGTTCCCCTGATTCTGGAACATTTATTTTTCTTTTGTACCCGTACGTTACAAAGTTATGTGCCAAGCAAAATATTGGGGCAAATTTTCTCCTCCACTAACGGCCTCATAAATGTCCCCCCCCCCCCAGATGTGACCATGTGGCTCAGACTGGTCCTTTTTATTAATCGGCAGACACCCGATAATGGTTGCATGTTCTCACTTACGATGTTTCTGGGGAATCGACAGGACAGGTGATAAATGAAGACGCGGGTCCCACCTCTGATAACGAGATCCCGATCTGCGTGGCTAAGAAAGGAGAGGTAGCTACACATGTGCCATGGCACGGAGCGCTGAGAATTTCCTTTTCATTTGCCTAAACCCTACCTATCTGCCAGTTGTGTCCGGCACTGATCTCTTCCGGCACAGAGCAGTCACAGATTGATTTAGCGGCTTACGCTGACGTCATGTTGACAGAGCAGCTGCTTCTCCTCCGCTCTGCTCTGTTGACGGGGGCGTGACTGCTGACATCATTCTGATTAAGAGCCGGCTCCCTGCAGTTAGGAAGCGGGGAGCTGACTGTCAATCAGCATGACATCAGCAGGCACGCCCCGTCAACAGAGCAGCCAGGAAAAAGAGCTGTTCTGTTGGTATTGAGCAGCTGAATTGCCGGAAGGAGCGTTCGGTGACCTCTCTGTGCCGATGCCTGGTAGAACAAGCAGGTAATTATCAACTACCTGCCTGTTGTTTTTTTTGCTGTTTTTTGTTTTAACTAAGGGCCAAAAAACTAAGACAAAAACAAAAAAAAAAGCTTTCAGTGGTCTTAAGTGGTACTCCAACTAAAGAACTAAATCACTCCGGCAAATAACCCCCCCACCACACATTTAATAGCTCTACAGCAAAACAACAATTTACATCCCAATTAAGATGTCTGGGATGTTTAATTACATTGTAAATGACTGGGAGAAAGGACGAGACATCCCAGCCTGATTACAAGAATAACGATGGGCTGAAATACAAGGTCACATCCATGCTGGCTCCAGAACAGCGCAGGGTCATGGGATCAGATCTGACCGGAGCAACATCTGCACAAAGTTGATATGTTCTCCCCTACGGCAGAAATATACCTTGATTAATTGGATTTATATGAAATTGATACCAAAAAGGACAAAGGTTGAAGTAGCAGCCGCCCAAATGACTCCCCTGCCACATAGGAAGACACCAGGATCAAAAATAATAGATGGGTGCAATGTCAGACGACACAAAGGGGCTCTGCTACCCAACTCTGCTTCCTAAATCGTGAGTACAAATAAGAATTAGGCAATGTGCTGATATGTTCTCCACATCTTGCAGATTGAAAAATACTAGGAGACGAGACATCGAGACTCAATGGCTTATTAATAAACTGTGTGTAAGTCAATACTACAAGTGAATTTAAGAAACTTTATATTATATCAGAGAAATCTGTTTCCTTTTCCCTCGCCTTCTAAACTCATCATTCAATTAAAAAAAACATCCAAAAAATGTATTTTGATTGAAAAAATGTGGACTGCCAGATCACTGAGGAATCAGATTACAGCTACCTGTTTAAGTCAACGGAGGGTGAAGCAGGAGCAGACTGAGTGAGACCCAGACACGTCGTTTTGTAGCTTTCTATTAAGTGTTTCATCTCAATTAAGAGCTGGATTCATAACTACACAGCTCAGTACTGCTTTATAATGTTCTGAAAGCTACTTATTTCTAGAGTTTTATTTCACCCCCAGTACTGGATTCACCGCTACACTGCTTTACAATGTCGTCCATGCTTCTTTCTAGAGTTCTCTCACCCCCAGTGCAGGATTCACAGCTACACTGCTCAATACTGCTTTATAATATCCTCCATGATGATTCTTCTTTCTATAGGTTTTATCTCAGCCCACAGCTAAATACACAGCTATACTGCTCTATATTTCAGTATAATCTCCTCCATGCTGCTGCTTCTTTTGAACATGTGCTACATAAAGACAGTAGATCTGGAATCCCTCATGTCTTTGTGTTCTGTGTATGGGAGACATCACAGCAGTTAGTTTGTACTCACAAGCTCAGCGACAACTGAAAATTAGCAATAAAGTCCTCAGAGGTGAAAATTGGTCATTAGAAAAGTCATATAATGGCTTGAAATACTATTATTTCTCATGTATACACCTGACAGCTTATTCAGAACAGTCCCCCAAAATACAAGTATGCTTTCAGCCTCATAAATGGTAAAGGAATTAAGTGAGATGAAACTATAACCACAGTAGATCTCAGGTGAGGGACTATTGAGAGACGTCCTTGGGGACCCCTCTGATGTCATCAGGGACCGTTAACAAATTCTCCTTTCTCCAATGAGAGCTTAAGACACAAATTGTTCCCTATTTATGAGCATCGGTGTTTTTACTCTGCAAAGTCAATTACAGAATAGCCCCAAAGATTCAAGTAATTCATTTTTAATTTGTGTGTCTATATATTAGTACCGCCGGGTTGCTCCCTTTTGGGGACTCCTATTAATTAGCTAAACGAGGTCAGACAGTGTTAGCGAGGGAACTACGGAGGAGATAAGAGGACAGAGCGGTATCTGCATGGCTGGATGTCTGAGACGGATGATGGGCTTCCGCTACACAGAACTTCTCTACGGGTAATGATTAGTGCTCTCAAATGAGGCTTAAACCAGTTTTGCACAAGTTCAGTAATCGGCTGTGCCGCGTTTTTTGTCTATTTGACTGGGGAGCTTTGAGATTCAGCTAATGGAGTAGAAAGCAGCAGATGAACCTCATCTACACGCCCATGGCTTAACTCCGTAAGGCAGCGTTCACACCTCGCGCCTTGTTTTTGCCATGGTTTTTCAAGCTCGTGGCAGGAAACTGGGCGCTATGTTTTTCTCATACAACTAATTGAACAACTTGGTCAATAACCATCTCACCATCATGCCAGTTGTAACGGGCTGCGTGGTGAAACCACTGTGCCATGGTCCAAGGAGAGCCTGGAGGGGTGTGACTAGGTGCCTCACTAAGACCGACCTCGGATGCACGGCGGCTGATGAAACCGCGATCTGAGGAGAGACGAGGGAGGCAGGACCAGGGGCTCCACCAGGACTGACCTCGGGTAGATGGCAGCTGACCCCCAAGGGACAGTAGGCAGGAACGGCTAGGAATGGTAGAGTTGGCAAGCTTGGGCTGGTGTGGCTGGTAGACAGACAGGCAGGCGGGCGGGCACGACAGGTATACTGGAACATGAGCACTGGGACCTGAGAACTCACAAGCGTGTTAGAAACAGACTTACAACATTGCTCAGGCACCTCCCATCAGGTGGAGGTGCCTTAAATCATGACTGTCTCTCAGCCATTGACTGGGGACACTTAAGGACAGCATGCTCTGTCCCTTTAAGAGGACAGGACCGTGCACGTTTTAAGCACAGTGCCCGGGGAACTGCGCGCACCCCGGGCATCAGCAGCTGGAGCAGGGAGTGCGGAACGGGGGCCGTGGCAGTAAGTGATTTGGGGTCTCTGCTGGAGTAGGAAGGCAGAAGGCAAGGACGCCAGGGCTACACCAGTGTGGATAATACATCTATGTAAAAGCACAAATGTAATGGTGTTATATTCAAGAGTTTCGAAAGTTTGCTAAAATAATGCCGCCACCTGATGCTCATTCTTTCCACAACAATCAATGTGGGATTTTTTTGGCATCACCGCTTTCTTAGAAGAGAAGCTTTAAATAAGTTCTCTACACCAGGGATAAGAGGGTTTATCCTGATCCCAGATTACCCCTTTACACTTACTGCATATGACCTATAGGGCCATCTTACAATTCAACTTATGTACGGTATTATCAAAAACACTACCAAAAACACAAGATAAATTGCTCTTTAGAGCATAACCTATACATTAGAAGAACCTTCTACTAATGCAAAGCTTCTGATGTCTTGAGTTTATCGCCTTCTCCTCGCCAGGCACAAAGTTAGGTGGTTGTCCAAGATCTCGATAGACCCTTCTAAGTCAACAGGGTCCATTTTGCATTGTTATATACACTTACTTGCTTCATTTTTGTGTGACCTTATGAAATTGTTGCCCCATATGTTTACTTTGCTACATTATCAGCGATCAAATATGGCCGATGCAAAAGATCCATCCACTCTGCTCCTTGCCACCAAGAAACAGTTTCCTGGCCTCCAGGCAGAAAGACGAAAACTTGCTTGAGAGTATGTCAGCCTCATGGTGACACAGGGGCCATGTTGTGGTACTGAGCACCATGTTGCCAATATAAGGGAATAGGAGGGATGTGTTATATGAAAGTGGTGCCAGGAAGTGAGGGGAGTGTGGCACAGACCATGTGTGCACCCAAAGGACAAGCTACCAGCACTGTTGTAGTAGGATCTCCCTATCAATCCCCCATGAGAAGTGCCAGAAGGAAGTTTGAGCCTACCACACGAAGGGTAGGAGCAGACGGGACGTTAGAGTGCAGGGTTGTGAGAATCTCCTGGTCCACGAAATCTTCAAAGAAAATGTCACGACTGTGTTGTCGGATTATTCGGGGCTCCTGCCCTGCCCCTAATGCTACGGGCGCCCTAGCTATCCCAGCTCCCCGGATTACTTCTGATGGTGAAGATGCCAGGGCCACATACCTTATTTTAGTCCTGAATCAGCTCTATATCTATCCTCCTCCCCCACCCAGGGAAGTGGGGAGTTGTAGTGTATAAATATACATACATAACCAGACTAAAAAGGGAGGAACAAATGAAAATACCTATCATACAAACATGCACTCACAGACAACAGAGAGGAACATCAGGGAGAAAAAGAAGGAAAACTAAATAGGAGAGGATGAGGATTTCCACACAGTCGAACCACTCCAGGCAGCACAAGACTAACACAATCCAGGTTGCCAGAGGAGATTATAAATAGGAAAGGGGAGTGGTCAATACTTAACAGCTGAGATAATCCAAGCTGGGAAGCTTCAGAGACTCTAAGCTGAACAGTTTAACCTCTGCTCTGCTAAAAAAAACCTGCACCGTTTAATATGAAGGATAGGTGTTTCTAATCAGTGCAACAGTACATGAAATAAGACACTGCAGTCTTCTGGCTCCTCTCTGTCATGGTAAACCTGTGACACCCAGAGTCTATGGGCTGCGGATATATGGGAAGACCCCTTGAAACATTACTCATCTCCCTACAAGTTAGGATTCAGAAAGCTATAGGCTGTACCTATATTCTATATAGACTTGGACTGCATTTTCCCTCATAGCCATGGCACCATTCTCTGGTTACGTGGCTGCGGAAATGTAGTGGTGGAGGACCACACGGTCCCTTGGAGGAGCAGAGATTGAGTCTAAAGTAACCAGGGTACCTCTGCAACTGGCATATAGTCGGGTAAAGCAAACCAAGGGGCCCACCCGTTTGGATGTAAAACCTCACCAATTTATTAGTACAGCCTAAACAGTTCCAGGTGCATTAAAAATATTGCACCAATGCAAAAAAAAAAAAAAGGACGCGTTTCGGACATGGAGCTTTCTTTCGTAATGGTAAGACGTGCATCTCATGCCAAGCAGAGGCTTTTACTTTCCGTGCCGAGGATCTTCACAGCCAATCTATGGGAGCTGGTGAACTTGGCTGGCACTCATCATATAGATGGGTAAGCTGCGCCGCAGAGACCCACAGGAGCACAGATGGACAGGACACATAGCCTACCATCAAAACTTGAAAAAAGTCCCAATTTTGGAAGTTTTTGAGAATGATCTAAAACATTTTACATAAGAGAAGACATCGAAGCCTCAACAGATTTTAGAACTCGGCCAACATGGCCATTGTGCTCGGGGATCAAAGTCATGGATTGGTTTATTTTGCCATAAAAAAAAAAAGTTACCTATCAGAAAAGCAAAAAAAAATCTGAACTAGATCTCATAGATTGGATATAATATCCCTTTATATCCAGCCCGGGTGTTTACACGTACGAGATTCAATAAGACCCTGACTTCATACTGAAGACATAAAAGTCCTCGCACTATATTGTATTTCATTGTTCGCAGTCGTCAGGCGATAAATAACTCGCAATCATGTGGCGGTACGTTACCTGAGCCGTGACGTGGAGCGCCGCAGCTTGTGGGCCCTAAAACATCCCGAGCTTAAAGGGTCTGGATGGTATATTTTGGGACGCAGACTAAACCCTACAATGCTTCAGATGTGAGAAGTTCGGTGATTTACTGCGCCAATAAAAAAGGATTAGGAACGTGGTCATGTAAAGTCTATGGATACAGTCGGGGGGGAGAGTTGGTACGAATGACTGTGACGGCAATTCAGGCGAACACTAGTTTTCCCCGAACAATCAACTATGAAACCGAAGACTCCCCTCAGGCTACACTTAGCTCTCTACAAGGGCTCTTAAGCCTGTCATGCATCAAGCTGACACTTCTCATGGCGGGCCGTGTGTGTTACCGGCCCAAAGTGCCAGATTCTCGGGGCGCTGCAAGTGCTTGGATGGATTAGAGGGGTAACAAGTGCGCTTCAAATATAACATGACCTCTGTGATGTTCTGGAAGACTTCTTTTTGGTTCTATGGTTTTTTATTACTTCTGATATGAAATATATTAGGCGGGTTATCAAGGAATTAAAAAGGGGTATTCCAGTTTTAGGAAATAAAATAATTATTTGTACCATATACTTTCTGTGTTAATTCTTCGCCATTTTGTAAGATCTCCGCTTGTTGTCCTTTAAATAGAACCTTCATTGGTTTTCTCATAGTGGATTTTAATTTGTCCTAAAAGCGCGACGAGGTGTGGTTAACTCATCATAGTACGACCTTACTATGTCCACGACATCCACAAGAAATAAGCTATCAATGAAACAAACAAAACTAAAAACACTCAAAATGGGTGACTAATTGGGGGTCCATCAGTTTAGAAGCTCCACCAAACAGTAGAAGGAAGAGACAGATTCCTGGTGAGGCACTGAACCCCTTTACTGCAGCACCTTCATGGGGAAACTATCACCTATGTTCCTTTTTTTGGTACTGCAGCTCAGCTCCTTTTATAAAAAAAAAAATAACTGCAATACCAGATAAAGCCACATGCACAAGGATGGCGCTCTATCAGATACAGCAATAAATGTCAAATCCTGGAAAAAACGCTTTTGCAAAAAGCTGTAGAAGTAGCCAAAATCCTTCTCCTTTTTACCAAACTTTGTTTTTTTAAGAGGACGATTACTAATTGGATTTCCCACCCAGAATTTTTTTTTTTTTTTAAAGATGAGTTTCTGTAATCTTAGGTAGCATTCCAAGAATCCCGAGAATGGGGGGTCCAAAACTCCCTTGTGTGAATGAAGCATTAGTGACAATGTGCGACCACCACTTCTGTAGACAGTGATCAGAACAGTGGTCGCACATGCTCAAACCACTTCATTTATATAGGGGACTTTGGGACCCTATTTTCTTGAATGGTAAGGGTCCTGGAGGTCAGAACATTCGCAATCATACATTTAATCACCTATCCTCTGAATAGGTGATATCTCTTGTTAATGGGATGACCTCCTTGAAAAAGGGTATGCTCATTATAAACATTGATAGCATATGCACAGATAATTATATAAATGCCTAAAAAGTGCAGCGCCCCAAGTATCAAAAGGATTGAGATGCGCCAACCACTGATCATTGCATTGTCCATACACTTCAATGGAGGGGTCATATAGATTAAAGACCATGGTGGTTATGGAAAAGCCAAGTGCAACACTGACAGATTTGGATACATGGCAACTGTATGGGAATCAGGAAAGCAGGGTTCCACAGAGGGGTTCACCCCAGCAAAGGAGGGTTCTCCCCCCCACAAAGGAGGGTTTCCCACAGGGGTTCACCCTGGCAAAGGAGGGCTCACCAGAGGGGTTCACCCTGGCAAAGGAGGGTTCACCTTAGGGGTTCACCCTGGCAAAGGAGGGCTCACCAGAGGGGTTCACCCTAGCAAAGGAGGGCTCACCAGAGGGGTTCACCCTAGTAAAAGGAGGGTTCATTAATGGGGTTCACCCCAGCAAAGGAGGTTTCCCCCGGCAAAGGGAGGGTTCACCAGAGGGGTACACCTCGGCAAAAAGGGGTTCACCAGAGGGGTTCACCCTGGCAAAGGAGGGTCCATGCCGCCAAAGGAGGGCTTAGACCGTTCTCTTTTTGGCTGCGGTCCCTAGATCTTGATCTTCAATGGTAATAGCCCCTTGAAGAACTCAATTTCATTAACTGGAAAAAATAAAAATTTGCGTTCGCATAATCATTTAGCTGGAAAACTGTGCGCGGCCGTCACCATGGTAAATGTCATGAAAACATAAAAACAGACTGCAGAGGTCAATTTGTCGGTTCACCGTGCAACGTGTCCATCAACATGGGCATCTGTGTAGTTAGGATACCACCACTATCCTCGTCGTGACAAGATGTGAGAAACAATTACACCCCGAAAGGTTATTCATAATTTTTAAATGAGTTAATTAGTAAACGCGGCCAGTTCTCCTTATTGCGCTAATTAATAATTGATTATGCAATAAATTAAACACTATTTTTCATCAAAATCTAATTAAATATCTTTTTCCCTCTTGTTGATTAGATCAGTCAGACTCTTTGTTAAATATGTTTGTGCGAAGCTGAACAGATTAATTTGAATTTTAATAATTCATGGCTCTTTTAGAAATGAGTAATTATGGGTGGTAATTACAGCAGTTTAACTTGACCAGAATGAGTTGCTATCGTGACGGATTAAATAATCCGTTCATTATTTTGTTGATAAACATAAAATTTAGAAAGACAAAAAAAAAAGCAACAAAACAGTTTAAAAAAAAAAAAGAAAAAAAAAACGACTTTAAAAGAACAGTTTAAAACACATAATATATATGGCAAAAATCCATTGATCCAACATAGAAATCTAATAATTTGTCAGAGAAGTGCAATACAATAACACTTACCAATGAAATAAGCCAGGAGGATCACCAGTGTGACAGAAATAATGATAGCACTTAAAGCAGCACATTTCCAATTGCAATATTTGTACGGCTTCTGCAGGTTAAAGGCAGGTCTGGAAAAAGTGCTTCGAGGAAGAGGCCGGGGTGGTGGGGAATACACAGTGCTGGAGGTCAGAGGATAGCCTGGTGACGTTGTACAAAACAGGGGAGATGTACCTCCTGGTTTAAACAGAAAATGCCTGGAGATAAAGAAAAGCAATAGCCTGTAAATAAAAGTCATAATGTGGCACAGTAGTGGGGTCTACATCTACCCCTAGAATTGTGTGGCAGTAAGAGATCGGATTACAACGCCTAGTGTTTTCTATAATACCATAAAATACATCCTAAAGAAGTATATATTACAAAAAACAAAGATATAGCAGAGCTAGCATGATGTTTGACCCCACTACAAACCCTAAAAACTCAATGGAATAACAATCCACATAGCATGCACCACATCTAAGTGAAAATCATTTTTATCAAAACAAGAGGGAACACATTTTTCATTGAGGTGGCCACTGTTATGCTTGAATACAGAATTTTTATAATTACATTTTCTTATTCCCAGCCCGCTCTCCAACTTTACCACTTAATAAATCAATGGTATTCATCTCTTCACCCCTTCTTTAAAAAAGACTTGAGAGAGGAATACATGGTGAGGCCATTCAAGATTTTCAGGCACCTGTCCCTTTGGTTGGAATGTTCTATATTATAGCATAACCGAATGAATGACCAAAGTACATTTTCGTAAACTTTTTGAAGAAAATAATTATTTCGACCAACACTAGTTATTGAAATAAAATGTCACACTACACACACAGCAGTATAGACATTTACTGGGCACAACTTGGTTCTCAACTTTTAGTAAAAGAATTTGAAAGAACTTTGTACATTTTGCCCAATTTTTTTTTTTTGTTTCGATCTACATCTTTTTAGACATGCTTTATGTACTGATGTTCAACTATGCTCAAAACTGATGTTGATCGAAAACATAGTGCAAGACCCATTTAGTTGAGAATCAATAAGAGTCGCAAGTCAAAAATTGGAAATTCTGGGCATTGACGCAAAAAGACAGTTGACCTGACACGTCAGAAGGCTGAACCTTCAACCCAAAAGGTATGGTTTAATAAAACACCATGACTAGGTCTTTTGGTCTGCGAATTATGGGTTCACAATGAAAGTTTTACCAAAATACATGGCACTGCTGGGCACTTTTTTTTTTTTTTAAGTTTTCCTAAAATTTTCATAACTAAATATACATACAATAAAACCTATTCAAAATCTCATCGAGACCGATCACAAATTGAAGACGTCTACTCTAGCAAAGCCAGTTGGATTGGTCTAGTTCTACCTCCAAAGCCAAAAATATCAGAACTCCTTATGTAGTCTTCTCATGGCCTTGAGTTGACCTAAAAATAAGACAACTTTTTTTTTTTATTTCATTTGAAGGTGCAGCTATAGATGGAGCAGAAGGCAGAGTTAAACCCTGGCTCAGGAGCTTAAAAGTTCCCAAATGGGAGATAAAAGAACACCAGAATTGTAAATGGCTTATGGTAGGTGGGGGCCCTTTCATAGGCTTTGCATTGCATAGTCGACCATGGGACAGACTTTTTTTAATTCAAATTTGCCACCTAAATGTCCTCAGCGGTGATAAAAGTCATAATGTGGCACAGTAGTGGGGTCTACATCTACCCCTATAATTGTGAGGATGTAAGATCAGATTTTGGATTCATATTTGCCACCTAAATGTCCTCAGCGGTGCCAGTGCTTGGTAATTATAGCCAGCAGTGTCGGGTAAGTGCAGTGGGTTGAGTGGGTGATTTCATGCAAAATGGCACACAATTAATAGGATGTGTCACATACCCATCATTGTAAGCACCGTCATGTCGGGAGGTGGGGAGGATGTCCATCTCAATGAGGTTGTCCTGCAATGTCTCTAGGTATGTCTGCTTTGCTATATTTCTACACACAGATGGAAACATGAATGAAGGTCGTGAGTCATGCATCAATGAAGTGACCTCCTCCTGTAAACGTACCCACCGGCAAAACCAATGTCAAAATATGCATTTCTATAAAATAATTTATAAACTTTACAATTCATATTTATTAAAAATAACATATACATTGCATAAAATAGATTTTTTTTCATTCTACCATCAATACTCAAAAATATCGAAAAATTAAATTGATGAATTTTGTTGCTTTTAGACTTTGTGCTGTTTTTCGTCTTGTTTTTTGACAATGCTTCAATTTTATTGTTTAGATATTGTTTTTGGGTGATGTGACCCATAAGTTAATTTAGAACTTGAGAAATGTTTGTGAAAAAAAATGTTCCCGTTAACAAAGTCACCATTTTTTTCAGAGTCCACTTGTCTACACCTTCATACCAGATATTCTACAGGAATAAAGTCAAGCCTATTGAGAAAATTACTGTAACACTTACTGTAAATCATTCAATGGCCTAGTAATAAGGGATTGTGCCTTCGGGTCTCTCTGACCATGGAACCTTAAGTCTTGGCCTTTATTGGATTTTTCACTTGACCCAAGCCTGCCTGGATCAATTTTCATGATATTGATGGTTCTTTCTTTAGAAATCGTCCCAAAAATAACCCCTTTTAAGTGTTTTTGGTAACCAAAAATTTTACCAAAATTTTTAGAAATTTATATTTTGATGATAATTTTATTTCTAGTGTTTTTTTTCATGCACAATAGCATGTCCTTTAGTAATACTGGAGGAAAAAAAATGTATCACACAAAACAGGGAAAAAGTAAAGAAAAAAAATAAAATTTGAAAAATTATAAATTTGGTGCCGAACAAAATGCAACACTTTTATGAACAGAAATGGAGTTTCTCACTTTAATAATCTCGCCAAGAAATGAGATAAGAAGATTCTCTGATCATTTAAATTATGTCAAAGTCCCGCAGCAAATATTTGAAGAATGCCCGATGAGAAAGCCGGCTACATGGTTCACAATCTGTAATAATTTGATAGTTTTTTTTTGGGTCACCGCTTTCTAACTAAAAAGCAGCTGGGGAAAATAATTGCGTCCACATAATTGCTTAAAAGTGCGATGATTGTAATAGAGGGCCAAGGTGAGGTGAGGGCTGCGGGGAGAGCCATGAACTGATGGGAATTTGAGAAAAAAACAAAAATTTAAAGGAGCCACAAAACTGAACACAGACACAGTGAATGGCTAGATCCCCCCCGTTTCCCGAGACTCAGGATGATGGATGATTACATTGAAAGCCAAATTATGAAGACAAAATGAAATATGGAGATTCAATAGAAGCGTTAGATAAAAAAAATATAATTACATTTAACATCTCTTTCATTCAGAAAAATCTTACACTGAGATCTCTTTTATAAAGAAATATCTATTCAATGACAATGACAACTTTTTAAATAAAAAAAAAATAAAAAATACAACAAGTATAATAATAATAATAATAATAATCAACAACAAATAATAAAATAATAATTAGAGTAAAAAAAAAAAGTTAAAGCTTCGCAGACATTTTGTAAACCAGAACAAAAGTAATTATATTTTTTGCCCCCATTTCTTAATCTTCCATGCGACTTTTTCAGTTATGTTCGCAGTGTCTTTATTAGTGGTGATCACTAACGTTTCGTACGCGTTTCGTATCCCCTGATAAGCACTAAGATACATTTGTAGAAATAAAATAAAGAGAATGCCCTATTTAAATCAATTGTTATGTTAAATGTATTTTTAGTTAGGTTTAATAATGATTTTTTTTTTCATTTTCCATCACTATATAGTAAAAAAAAAAAAATTCATAAATCTAGCAATTTTCACACCAGCCACTAGTCCTAATACTAGACTCATATCCTGTTCTTTCAGGAGTCACAAATTTAGGGAGCCAAGCTATATAGAGTGGCTCTGACATTGCTGACTTCTGTAAAAGTAACATCCCCTCTTGTGAATGGTGGATCCTGTGTTATCTGCTGTATATAGAGGTGTTATCAGTCATTATACAGGAGGTGGAGGAGGTGAGCTGTGACATCACCTATTGTGAATGGTGGATCCTGTGTTATCTACTGTATATAGAGGTGTTATCAGTCATTGTACAGGAGGAGGAGGTGGTGAGCTGTGACATCACCTATAGTGAATGGTGGATTCTGTGTTATCTACTGTATATAGAGGTGTTATCAGTCATTGTACATGAGGAGGAGGTGAGCTGTGACACCTATTGTGAATGGTGGATCCTGTGATATCTGCTGTATATAGAGGTGTTATCAGTCATTATACAGGAGGTGGAGGAGGTGAGCTGTGACATCACCTATTGTAAATGGTGGATTCTGTGTTATCTACTGTATATAGAGGTGTTATCAGTCATTGTACATGAGGAGGAGGTGAGCTGTGACATCACCTATAGTGAATGGTGGATTCTGTGTTATCTACAGTATATAGAGCTGTTATCAGTCATTGTACAGGAGGAGGAGGTGAGCTGTGACATCACCTATTGTAAATGGTGGATCCTGTGTTATCTACTGTATATAGAGGTGTGAACAGTCATTGTACAGGAGGAGGAGGTGTGCTGTGACATCACCTATAGTGAATGGTGGATTCTGTGTTATCTACAGTATATAGAGCTGTTATCAGTCATTGTACAGGAGGAGGAGGAGGTGAGCTGTGACATCACCTATTGTGAATGGTGGATCTGGTGTTCTCTACTGTATAGCAGTCATTGTAATCCTGTCTGTGATGCTTATAACAATTTTTCTAAAAAGTCATTTGTAGAAAACAAAGTACAAGTTTAACTTTAGGTTTAGGGGTCAATATGAAAATTGCAACATTTCAGATCTCCCCCTCCCCCCAATATAAATCATGATATTAGAAATAAATAAACAAACAAACAAACAAACAAAAAAATGTAAATAAAGACCTGATTCAAACTGTGGATGACACATTCCCTTGAAGAAATCAATGACCTTCAATGTAGGGGAGTAACATGATTTAACATCGCGTAATTGGCGTCTGAGCCGGACTAGTGGCTCCGTACTAGTGGCTGGGATTTATATTCTGCGGCCGCGTGTATCCTGCACCGGCCCCGTCTGCGAGTCACTTTACCAGCCTCATTGATTGGTTTCACCTCCTGCTCCGGAGCGCGCACCGTCTGCAGCGCCACCGCTCCTCTCATTACAAAAGGAGAGGCTCTAATTCATGTTAATAACACTTCACCGGTCTCTAACACTTCCCCACGACTTTTCTTTTTTTCCTTTCATCTTTTTGTCTTGCATTGTTTACGGGTCACTTTGGCGCCGAGTGAAGAGCTTTTCAGATGTAATGTAAAAATACACAGATCAATGGCCGTCACACTGAGACGCTTCGCTCCTTTAACTAACTGCGTGAACCGTGGGATCTTCACAGGCCCCAGTCCTGCGCTCGGGTGATAAGACGACGTTCTCCCTCATCCGGCTAAATGCCAGACGCAAAATAAGAAAATGCTACTGGAAAAAAAAAACCCTAAGCAATATCGAATCGCAAAAAAAAAAAGTCTATATTTTCCAGAGAATTCGTATTTAGAAGTTTTTAATTTTTGTAAAAAAATAAAAATTAAAAAAAAGAATAAAATAAATTAAAAAAAAATTGCACGAAAGTCCTTGTTAACCCCCCAAAAATTGGATCCTTGAGGGCTCTTTCAGGCGTCCATGATCATCGGTCAGATCTCGGATCGCAATGCATGGACTGGCTGTGCGTCTTACAACCCCGAGCAAGACAGCTTCAAATATTTCTATAAAAAGGTGGTCACGCTCAGGTTGTGAGATGAGTGACCAGTCCGTGCATTGTGACCAGAGATCGGACCGATGATCATAGACATCTGAAAGAACCCTAAAGATCTTTGTTTTTTTTTTCCTTAAACGGCAAATGGTAGAAAGTACTAGAATTTTATTTTTATGTTTTTTTCTACCATACTAGATCTTATTTTTTATACTTGTACTGATCGCTGTATAGAACCACCAGAAAAAAAAAAGATTTTAATACAGTCCAAAAATTATCTGATGCAGTCCAAAAATTATTGACCGTGTCAGGATTATAGACAAGGAAAAAGGGTAATGCACAGTTATCTAATTCATATATTTCCAGGAGGAGTAATAGAGGTACAACCCAAAGTACAAGTCAAATTTTTAAAAAGAGAATACTAATTAAAACTGACTTGTCATGAGACTTGACAAGGCCACTTTAAGTAAAAATACGCAACTGAGTAAAGTTTATTTTTTTCTTTTTTGGTGCATACCCTTGTACATTGCTGATAAGAGTAAGGAGCGCTGCTGTCGGCCGATTGAGGCTTTGGCTGTCATCTTGGCCTTCTCTCCCATACAGAGGAGCAATCCTTCAGCCCTACGCTCCTATGTCCTCTACGAGAAAGCTGCCAACAGACATCTCTGTCGGTGGCATAATTCCGGGAGAACAAAGCAATGGTCATGCCCAATTGACATCTCTCAAGACAATCAGTCAGCCGGCGCCCCCAAGCACATTGCCAAACCTGTCGATATCGGACGGAGGCATTAAACCTCTTGATCCATCTCGCCTGCTTATAAAAATTGGTAACTTTTTTTTTTTTGTACCATGTTTTTATAGAAATTTACTTGGCGTCTTATAAGATGCAATTGGCAAAAATTGTAACAAAATATGCAGCATCACAGACGGCTTTAGTTGAGTCCATCTTTTGGTTCTATGGGAAACAACTTTAAAGCACCGACCAAAATTTTCCATCAAAGTCCTTGACCCAAAAAAACACTCACCACAATGTCAACCCCATGGACAGAAAATCAAAAGTTGCTTCGTCCCGACATTAATGAAGTACAATCATGAATTTCTGCCTTTTCACCTATTCAGGGCACTTAACTCAAAAAAACCCCCCCACAACGCTGCATTTTCTCTCCCGTAAACTCATAGGTCATGCCTCAGGAATTAATGATCTCCAGTTCTGACCTGTGGACGTTAGCCCGGTAATATATGTGCCGGGTGTAATTGCCTAATTAGAGAAAATGAGGCCGGCCACTTTTTTTTTTTTTTGATTAATGTGTTATATGAAATGTCAGCTTTAGTTAGTGGTCACCGAGCGGCTGTGCGTGTAATCTGCAATGTGATTCACCTATTACATTTCTATAGGGTGAAGGAGAAGATGACGACCCCCAGATGGAGGTCACCTGGAATGTTTTGGTTTTTTGTTCTTTTTTTTAAAGGAATTTCATGGCAAGACAAGATGAGGTTCTCGAAAATCATCCAAACATGGACAACTCAACCGATACCCGATGACTCTGAAAAGGTCGTTGACCCAGAAAAGGAAGTCAATTCTCCTTCCATCCTTACTACATGGAACTTGCTACAGTTTTCAAGAAGGTGGCACCTTACGGTATTTCATCTGGGATCTTTCAAAGTCTTAAAGACCTTCTACAACATCAAAATAACGAAGGCTCCAAAAAGAGAGGATCCAATTGAGGTCTCCAGCGCAAAAATGGTAGTGAAAAATGTTAATCTGGACAGTTATCTATCCTTGTAAGGGAAGAAGATGGAGTAAAGGCGATTTAGAAATGTAACTAAGACTTTGGATACTGTACTAGGGGGGAGTAGATCCCCCCCAAAGTCCTCCAAAAATACTAGATGATGGGAACTTCAAAAATTTTTATTTTAACTGCATCCCTCTCCAAGGATGGGGGTAAAAGCAAGATATATTTTACAGACATCCACAGACTCCAATAGACAATAAACCCAAGTTGACGTCATCCATTACAATTTTTTCCGAAAGGACTATTCTCAAGTTTGGTCCTTTCCCTATCCCTTGGATAAGTGGTAACTTCCCAATTGCTGGAGGCAGGACCACTGGGACCCACACCGACCCTGAGAATCATGCACACTGCCGCTATAGTCATACTTAACGAGACCTCCGGAGATAGACGAGCGCTGATCTTCGGCACTCCGATAAGAATGTAGCAGAAGTGCTCATGATCCACCTCCGCTCAATTTACAAGGGGCTCCTCAGACTCTTGGTTGTCGACACTGGCAGTTGGACCCGAACAGATAAAGGGTTAGGCGAAGTTACCTATTAGATTGGACCTTTATCCGACTTCTCCCAATTTTTTCTTGTCGTTAGAGATGGCCTTAAAGAGGTTGTCCAAGGGGGGAAAAAAAAGGGAACTCAATCTTAAATTCCCAAATTCTCCTGATGTTCCATCTCCATTCCACGTCTCATGGTCTCAGAATCTCATTCTCCATCTTTGTTCTAACAAGAGAACTTCCTTTCCCCTTTGCTTCTGTACTCACTTAAGAAGCTAAGCTAGCCTCCTTCTCTCTTTAAATAAGTCACAATAAAGAAGGGGGCTGGCTGGGATACTTAAATGAGTAAGAAAACCAGCCTCCTTTACACACATGCTCAAAAATCAACCAAAACCTGGCCAGACATTAGGTTCACGTTGGCCTACCTATGAGGGCCCACAACACCAGACTTGTCACATATCTGGTCTTAAGATACCGACAGATGGAAGATTAGGATCATGGGAGCCACATAATTTTTTTTGTAATCCGGAGGGGAAGAGCGTTTAGAGGTCTTTACTTTATAGACAGGATTAGTTTGTCTTGATTCAAGATTTTCTCCTGCTGAATGACAGGTTTTCTGTCGGGGCTTGTCCGATAAGCTGACTATTGATGGGCCGGTATGAAGGTAACACGTGCGTAGACCCTTTCTAGAGATTTTTACCAGTCACGCATTCGGCCTGTAAAGAACACAAAGCCTTGAAGTGCTGATTGCCTTTTTAACGGCCTTTTATGAGCAATTAGCAGGACAGTGTTTTGGCCTTAACTTGTCATCATCCGCGACTCAAAACAACCTCGAAATATTTCAGCAGCTACTGAGAAGTACCTGGTCTCCAGGGGGATGTTGCTGTTGAGAAGCCAGTTGTCTTGACCATGGATAGCCTCCTGGGCACTGCCCGGTGGCTCGCCTGATAGTGAGTGATCCGTGGGAGCGGGGCTAGGGTTACTACGTGGGGTGAAGTTGCCCCTGTTCAGGGAGTTGATGGAAGCTGCATGGTGGGGGTTTGGCGGGTGAGACAACGGGGGAGGAGGCGTTCTCAGTCTCAAATGGTTCTGCAGACCCAGCGACTGATCTGGAAAACAAAAATTAGCAAAATGTTATAATTTAGTCTAAATGTTAAGCAATTAATATCACTAGTAAGCAGAAAATTACAAGTGCATAAAAGAATAGGGATTTATGAGTGACACGTAACTTACCACAGTCAGAAAAGAGCGTGATATAGTAACAGCCAGGAATCACATATTTAAAGAAAACTTCAGGTTTGTAGTAAAGTGATGAGATGATGTGTAGATAAATACTGCCGCCTATGTACAAGAATATCACTACTATAATACTGCTCCCTATGTACAAGAATATCACTACTATAATACTGTCCCTATGTACAAGAATATCACTACTATAATACTGCCCCCTATGTACAAGAATATGACTACTATAATACTGCCCCCTATGTACAAGAATATAACTACTATAATACTGCCCCCTATGTACAAGAATATAACTACTATAATACTGCTCCCTATGTACAAGAATATAACTACTATAATACTGCCCCTATGTACAAGAATATAACTACTATAATACTGCCCCCTATGTACAAGAATATAACTACTATAATACTGCCCCTATGTACAAGAATATACCTACTATAATACTGCTCCCTGTGTACAAGAATATCACTACTATAATACTGCCCCCTATGTACAAGAATATCACTACTATAATACTGCCCCTATGTACAAGAATATAACTACTATAATACTGTCCCTATGTACAAGAATATAACTACTATAATACTGCTCCAATATACAAGAATATAACTACTATAATACTGCTCCCTATGTACAAGAATATAACTACTATAATACTGCTCCTATGTACAAGAATATAACTACTATAATAGTGACCCCTATGTACAAGAATATAACTACTATAATACTGCTCCTATGTACAAGAATATAACTACTATAATACTGCCCCTATGTACAAGAATATAACTACTATAATACTGCCCCCTATGTACAAGAATATAACTACTATAATACTGTCCCTATGTACAAGAATATAACTACTATAATACTGCTCCAATATACAAGAATATAACTACTATAATACTGCTCCTATGTGGAAGAATATAACTACTATAATACTGCTCCTATGTGGAAGAATATAACTACTATAATACTGCTCCCTATGTACAAGAATATAACTACTATAATACTGCCCCTATGTACAAGAATATAACTACTATAATACTGCTCCTATGTACAAGAATATAACTACTATAATACTGCTCCTATGTACAAGAATATAACTACTATAATAGTGACCCTATGTACAAGAATATAACTACTATAATACTGCCCCCTATGTACATAGATGGATCTAAACAAGGCAGCTTATACCAGATACTATATGGCGGTATGATGGGGGTTTTATCTATGTAGTTTCTTTGGAGTCATTTGCATTGTGCAGAGAGAGAAGCAGATTTCAGCACAGTCAGGGTTAATGCCACCATTTACACTACTTTGTGTGTGGTCCTGTCAGGGTGCGGCGACCATAAACACATTATTGTCTCATAACAACTCACTTTTTCTTCAGTAATTAAGGGATAAATACAATTAATGAGGATTAATCCCCCTCCCGGTTTATGAGGAATATGATGGCGCTTTATTTATTTTACTCGATTATAAACACATAAATGAGGAGACTCCAAAAGAAAAAACAGTTTGCAGATCCCCAGATGGCTCCATAACTCCAATGTTCTCTGCTGTACGTTGTGGGCATATACCATCGGCCTTTCACATTTCTGCCGGTTTCCCTTGGCAACAGACAGCACTGACAACAGGACAAAGGACCAGGCCCAGCAGTAATACCATAACCCATGGACCTGGGTGGAGTTTTCCTTTAAGGAAGACCAGAGAGACCACAATATTCCACAAATCCAAGGCGGCAGCCATTTTCTCCCCCGTTATAATGGCTGTCACAGTCAGACTGACCGTACAGATAAAGTGTAGCTCCAGGGCCTTATCACAAAAAGGGCAATTATCGGAAGGATTACCGGGGTCTTGATCCCACCCAAGGCACGAACATCAGAACTGAGGCCTTGAGCGACCATCTTAAGGTCTGCCCTGAAGTATCACAGATGTCACTGGAGACGCTGACCGCAATGACCATCGAGAGTGCTTCTCATTGACTTCCATGGCCCTTCTTAAAAAGGGACATAAAGTTATCAGATATTCCTGGCCAAACACCAAGGCCGCCATCAACCCGGTGGGGCTACCAAAATCTCACATCTCAAGGGTTGGTGAAGACACTTTTATAGTACAAAAAAAAAAAAGAAACATCCAAAATTTACCAAAATTTTCTAAATGCGTAAATGGACAATTGAAGCCAAATTTTGACCCTTGGCTATTCTATTGTGGCCTAAACTAAAGCATGTTCCTGCACAGCCTTACCACTAGGGGGCATCTGACTATATCCCTGCTAGTTGGGCCAGACATTTTTACCATTCCCATATTCGGGAATAATAAGTATCTAAGGGATCGTTAAGTGATCGGTCCACAAGCAGATATTTGGGATGTCTATCTGACTACATCAGGATTGTGGTCCATGAATCAGACTTCTGTTGGTGGTTTCCATCTAGATCATCAGCTAATGTCTATTGGTGAAGACCATGTCCTCCGATGAAAGACAAGAAGATCCCTACTATTTCTTGTGAAGATAAGTGGCCGCCCAACCACACTGACGATTCTCATCCCCCTAGCGAATTACTAGGTCTTCAACCAAGCCTGAAGTGTACACGTGCAAGTCAATAGGAGCATCACGCTGAAGGCTGGCAGTCAACAGACCATTTAGGTCCATGTTTAAAGAGGACCTGTCACTAGGTCAAAAGTGACCGTTTTAGTACCTTATTTCACCCTGCCACTCCCCTGAGTGTTGAGATTTCCCCCCCACACACACTGTTCCAGAGATATGGACCTTTATATTTATGGTCTTCACTAAGTGGGTGTGGCTTGTAGGTTAATTATGCAGAACTTCTGTAAGACACGCCCCCGAGGATCCTGCGAGTCACAATCCGGGCTAAAAACCATAAAAGCACTGTATAAAAAAGGCCAATATCTATGGAACCCTATGGCGGATTTATAACAAACCAAGAACAAAAAAAAGGGAATACTCAGGAGGAACAGCGGGAATTAAGTAAGAGGAAAAGCTGGGAGGTCCTCTTTAATCAGGGAAAAAAAAAAAATCTGCCATCTTTTAAAAAAAAAAGTGTCAATACTAGATACAAACTATGGACAGATAGGAGTTTAAGTGATGGGGCTTACATGCAATACCTCACGCAACCTGTCGACAGAGGGGGCGCTGTTTCTAGAAAAAGGCTGTCCTTGTTTGTTTTTTTGTTTTTTTATCCTGGCCACATAGATTTTAATTACTCACAGCCAGCAGAAAGGGTTCTAACTTTTTCTAATTAGCTTGGGGTGATCTATAACAGGTTATAGGCACAAGCAGTGGTCAGACAAAAAAAATAAAAATAAAAAAATAAAAAAACAACAATAAAATATCCACTAAAACTCCCAACAAAACATCCTGTGTTCCCAGCTAAGGAATCAGACATTGCCTGTGATGCGGCCGCGTTCAGCCGGAGTCACATTATTACGCCCGCAGCCTCCGAGAGCACCTGTCATTTTAACTCTCCTTTTGCTTACCGGAGCAGCTTCCTTACATACCGCTGGCAGAATATTTGTAGAGCTCCTGTCATCTCGATATTTTATGGATATTCTTCTGGATGAGATCCCTTCCTTTAAATGTGTAGCAGAATTTTCTAACTTTAAACTCTGCTTTCCCAGACTCCTGAATGGTTCTTAAAGGGATAGTTCCTGCTTAATTTTTTATTATAGTCACCTCTCAATCAGAAAGTTAGAAGATGCAAAAACATATTGTAGCCAGGCTTTCCCCATCTCCTGAATGGCAAACCTGCCTTTACATGCAGGGGTGCACATCCTTCCCTCAGTTTGTCAAACTTTAGGGAGAATTTTTATTTTCACTTAAAATGCCTTTTTTTATAGGGCTAAAAAAATATGTTTGCAATTGGATTTCTTGGGAAAAAAAGCACTATTTGCTTTCTATAGCCTGTATATTGCACTCTTTATTGCTGGCTACAGAATGAGTTAACTGAGAATCCGTCAGTGAGCTTCTTCTCAGGGGGAATTTATAACTGTGCCTTCCTTCTTGTGAGCTCCTCTCAGCCAATTCATGAACACACCAAAGTTCAGGTCAACTTTGATATGGTCTGAGAGGAGCACAAAAAAAAAACCACTGTTACAAATGCAACTAGTTCACTGATGGAATCTCAGTTAACTCATTCTGCAGGAAAAAAAAAAAAAACAGACTGCAAAACGTTTAATGACACGAAATAGAAATATTATTTCCAGCCCCACATACATGCATATAAGCAAATAAAGAAAAGTCCCAAGAAATGGACAAACCCCTTTAAAGGACACTAAACTCTAAACTGTAATGGGTTTTATCCAGCTTTTCCAGGCTCCTGAATGACAATATTGTCTAATTCGTCCTTTGTATAGCACAGCAGCCATAAATAAGCCTACTTAAATAGGGAACATTTCTAAATATTTTTTGTCACCCAACTTTCCCAGGATCCTAAATGGCAGATCTGCTAAGGGGATCTGTCAGGCACTGGAGCCAGGTATACCTGCCCTTAACTAGATTTTAGGGCATTACAAAGAAAAAAAAAAGTCCTAGTATACCAATGCTGGTACTGCCACACTTTCCCAAACCCCTGAATGGCATATCTGTATCATTACATAGACATAGATCCCTGTACATATTTCAGCAGTTATACACGTCAACCCAAATATTACTACAAATGGGAAATTGATCTTCAATGCTCTAAGTCTATACAGTAATCACCCAGCTTTCCTATGCACCTGAATGGGCAATCTGTCAGTTATCTGGTTAGTTATGAGGGTATACCTGCCCTATATTTGATTTTAGTACATTACGAGAAAAATTGGATGCATTTGTTTAAATTAAAAAAAAAATCAGAGATATATAATCTTATGTGTGACCCTACTTCCCCAGGCTCCTGAATGGCCAAACAGGTCTAGTTTCCTCTTTATTTCAGTATTTATCCCTGACCAAATCAACATTTTAGGGCTTTACAAGGACAAGTAGAAGCTCATATTTGTAGGAGGTCCATAGTGGCTATATGAAATGTCACCCAGCTTTCCCAAGCTCATGAATAGCAAAACTATTTAGTTGTTTCTTTTATTTCTGCGGGTCATAAACTCAGTTTAGTGCTTTAACAAGGAAAATTTGATGCTCACATTCCTGTGAAATCTATAGTGGGTATATTAGTAATCACCAAGCTTTCCCAGGCTCCTGAATGGACAAATGTCTAGTTTTCTCTTAATTCCTGCATTTGTCCCTCACCCAAACAGCATTTTAGGGCTTTTCAAGGACAAATGTTCATACTTGTAGATCCATAGTGGCTATATTAAAAGTCACCCAGCTTTCTTGAGCTCCTGAATTACAAAACTATTTAGTTTTTTCTTTATAGTTCTGCAGGCCATAAACCTGGTTTAGGTCATTACAAGGAAAATAAGATGCTCATATTTCTACTAAATCTATAGTGCCTATATTAGTGATCACCCAGCTTTCCCAGGCCCCTGAATGGAAAATCTATTTATTAATTGTTTTATTTCTGTAGAAATCCATGCCACAAACTCAATTTAGGGCATTCCCAGGAAAATGCAATGTCGCAAAACAAATATCGTGGTTGCTGTCTGGGCTTTCCCAGGCCCCTGAAAAGCAAATATTACAATGCATGCTGCGGCATGTACCGACGAGGTCCTACTGATTGCCACCAGATAGGTCTAGTTATATAGTGGTCTGTGTCACTACCTTCATATTGTTGCAGGGGTGGAAGAAGATTACTAATATTCACCCAGCTTTCCCAACCCTAAAAATAACACTCTTTTTTATATTTCTAGATGGGCGATTATTTTGTCGGAGAGGCCTCTTTAAATAAGAGAGGGGAGGACATGACAATGGGGGAGGAGAAGGGAAGTAAGGGAAGAGTTAATGAACTGCTAGAACAAATGAGAATCAGAAAAGATAAAAGGAAATGGAGAGAGGGGAAAAAAAGAAAAAGGCAATTGGACGTGCGAAAATCTTCTTACAGGATTAATTCAGGAAATAAATAAAAGCGCGACAGCAGCGAGAAATAAAATAAAACGAGCGTTTCAAGCGTCTCCTGGGATTTCAGAAAATGAGAGATTCATACTTTATTCATCAATAGAGATGACACAGAAGAGGCCTCCACACCACCGGGGGCGACGTTGGGGAAAAAAAAAAAAAAGAGAGAGTCTGCATAAAAATAAAAAATTGCCAATATTACAATTCCTGAGTGAAATTCCCTTAATCCAGCATCTAAAAAGGATGATAATCTGGCACCGCCGGCAGGATTTTGCTTGAGTTTTATGTGCATTATTCTAATCCAGAATATTTGATAATCCGGAAATAGTAGGCAAATTACAAAGTAATGATGTAAAAAAAAAAATAAAAAAAAAAAGTGTACATTTAGTAATTGCTAGTCGAGTAATTGCCTCTTCTGATATAAGCTTATGATATATTGTTACAGAAAACAAATGTATTTCACAAGTCAGTAACAAAACTTCACAGGACAGAAAAGTGATCAGGAACAAAACTTTTTCTATTTTTTTTTTATGCCAAAAAAATTTTGCATAAAGTTTTTTTTATTATAGTTTTTACTCTTTTGGGCTTTGCCAAGAGACAGAATTGGGGTCACAAGTATAAAAAAAAAAAGCTCTATCCGGCAGGGGCCATAGGGCAAAACTGGAAGAAGAAAATAAATAAAATAAATGTCCTTTAATCCGAGATCTGATAATCCAGAAAAACTGTTAATCTGGCAGAACTTTGTAAAAGGTACATTGCAAGAAAAAATAAATAAATAAAAAAAATCATTTTTTTGGGGGCAGCCTATTTCAGTTGATCTCCTGGCCACATTTCATCCCTTAAAGGTCTTAGGGGGTAACGTGTCTTCTCGTGGAGAGTGAAATGACAGTGTAAAGAGACTTATAGGCCATGCTTTGCTCCTCTGAGAAGTTAAATATGCAAATTAAAAGGTAAAATGTCAGTACTCCTCCATGACCATCTGATAATCCAGACTATTTGCTAATTCAGATAATACCAGATTAAATACTAATTTCCTGTAATAAATATATCTTGATTCCTTTACATCTTCTAGCTACACCCAGGGTTGGACTGGCCCACCAGAGAACCGGAGAATCCTCTGGTGGGCCCTGGCTTCTCCTTCAGGATAGTTCATAGCGCAAACCTTGCAGCTGCTATGGGGGCTCTTGAGCGGGGAATTAAGTGGTCCCTCAGAATCAAATCCTCTGGTGGGCTCAATGTTCTTCAGTGTGACACTGGCTACACCAATATGCCCTCCCACTGTGTTACCACTCTGAGCCAATCAGCAAGCCTGAATAAAGTCACATGACTCACTGCAGTCTAAACAAAGTAAGCGGGGGGCGGGTCTTATCAGGTTTAAAGGGACCCCCACCATTATTATGATTTATAGGATTAATAAAAAGGCATGTGCCACGGCTAATGTTTCTGCACGCTAAATGCGCCACAATCTAAAGTGGCTGAAAGCAAATGGCAAGAAAAAAAAATAATATTTTTTTTTGGTTCACTGCTCCTTTAAAAAGTGGCGTCTGCGAAAGCACCAGCGGCAAATGATTCCAGTTGGTCATTAACACATGTGTGAGTATGAAGACCATCAAGAGCTCGTCACGACCCCGCGGAGGATCGTTTGCACCCAAGGGAAAAATAAAAAGCTGTCAGCGAACGCTCGCTAAACACAATATTAATTTTTACTTTCATGGGCTGTAAACTTGATTAATGCAAAAAAAAAAAAATAAATAAAAAATTCCCCAGCGCTGTAATGGCGGCACGCGATCTAACGACTTCATAAAAATAATAACAGTATACGGATTGTACAGTGCTCAATAATCAGGGGCAGGAAACGCGGCGGGCGGGGGAGGGGGAGATGGATTGGATGCTCTGCAAAATGACAGGCAGGACTTCAGGCCTCTTTCTAGGGACGTAATGAGGATCCCACTGCGCGGCGTCATCATCATCATCATTAAAAGGACGCTAACGACCGTCGCGTGTAAAATATGAACCCTCATCATACCGCTAGAAGAAGACTATGCGGAAGCTTAATGCATCAAATATCGTCACGCTCTGCCGTCCATTAAAATGTCATTGACTGCCGCTGACATCGGAAAGCCATCGAGACAAGGAGGCAATTAGGATCTACCGAAATGTGATATGGCGTATGCGAGGATTTACAAATGTCATCACGACAATGGCGGTAATACATTGTTACATTTGTATTATTACATTCCATTATCTCATATGGAGCGCGGGAAATCAGAATGCCTATCCAGAGACGGCACAGAAGCTGGTAAGGTGTCCGCCTTACGGACTCTAACCCTGAATACCCTTATTGGCATCCTATATAAAAAGTACTTGACATTATCCTACCACTCCCCTTTATGCAGCTTCTCCCTTGAGAACGGGGACCCATCTCGCACCATTGGGAATAGAGAAGTTGCTGCACATGCGCACCTTTCTCTACTCACTTCAAGATTCAGAACCACCTCTCTCCATCCCCAACAGTGCAGGATGGGGCACCAGAGTTTTTACATATGAAGGGCGGGAAATCAAGACGTGTATCCTACAGGCGTATCAGAAGTTGGTAAGGTGCCCACCACCAGATGCGAACCCTAAATACCCTTATTGACATCCGATTAACCCCTTTACTCTGCATTTCCCTTGAAAATGGGCCCTAACTTACAACATTGGGAGTAGAGAGGTTGCTGCACATGCGCAGCTTTCTCTACTCACTTCAAGATTCAGAACTACCTCTCTCCATCCCCAACAGTGCAGGACAGGGCACCGGAGTTTTTACATATGGCGGGAAATCAAGATGCGTACCCTACAGGCGTATCAGAAGCTGGTAAGGTGCCCACCACCAGACTTGAACCCTAAATACCCTTATTGACATCCGATCAACCCCTTTACTCTGCATTTCCCTTGAGAACGGGGATGCATCCCGCACCATTGGGAGTAGAGAGGTTGCTGCACATGCGCACCTTTCTCTACTCACTATAAGATTCAGAACCACCTATCCATCCACCCCCAACAGTGCAGGATGGGGCACGGGAAATCAAGTCGCCTACCCACAGGCTTATCAGAAGCTGGTAAGGTGCCCACCACCAGACTCGAACCCTAAATACCCTTATTGACATCCTATATAAAAAGTTCTTGAGATTATCCTACAAACACCTTTACTCTGCATTTCCCTTGAAAACGGGCCCTAACTCGCACCATTAGGAATAGAGAGAGGGGCTGCACATGCGCAGCTTTCTCTACTCACTTCAAGATTCAGAACCACCCATCCTTCCATCCCCAACAGTGCAGAATGGGGCACTCGTCGAGGTTAACCCCTAAAACCACAACCATAAGAAGGGATTATTCCCATTTCGGACATTTATGGCAAATGATATATCCCATAAATAAAAAAATGTAGACCCCCATCTTGAAAACGGGGCAGACTGTTCACTGTCTAGGATGGCGGTGCATGCAGGTGGCCGCATGCTGCAGCTATGCCATAAACATCCGAAATGTGAATAACCCCTTTAGTGTCTGGGAGGTTTTAAGGGTTAATACGCAACATCCGGTAGCAATAGGCAATCGATTAACAAATCAATCTTAAAACGATCAATTGGAAAACAGAGGCGGCTTGTATGGCCAAATGGATTTCGCCCACATTGCAGCAGCCTCATGGGTTCATACCCAAACTGCTTCATGGCTCCTTACTGGAGAGTGCGCTGACACAATGAAACGAAACAGAAGCAGTTGCATTCCTGCAGATTCTAAATGTTATATGTAAGGCCCGTTTATCTCCTAACATGTACAAAAATCCAACAGCTCAATAAAATGGTCTGTGGGTCCCGCCAAGTTCAGCCATCGTTATGACCACCCAGCTCATATACTAGACCCCCCTGTGGTCCCACTTCAACGGTAATCTCTGATGTATGCGACGGTCCAGCAGAGACTCCGCGCTGGACCAGGTGAGGGTAGATAAACTGCAGCCGGAAGACATAAATTATATAAAGTTTCTTAATTTTGAAGAAATAACTTTTTCTATGAATAGGCTGCAGACAATCGAGCCTGACGATATAACAATGCAGATGTTTTGAACGTTCTCAGTAACATATGCGCCGTCTGTCGTATCATCTCCAACGAAATGACAATCCCACACACCTTACACATGGGCTCAGATCCGGCAGCATGAAGATACAGGTTACAAGACAGGCTGCCAAAAGTATACACATGGTGTACTGATATAACGTATACCTAGCTCCCTGAGCTTGGCCTGGGGTGCCAAGACATAGGTTATCCTGCAGGTTTATGTTTCCACCAGAATTAAACTACTGTGTACATAAGCAGAGCGTGCACAACAGTGCACATAAGCAGAGCGTGCACAACAGTGCACATAAAGGGTGCGAGCATAGAGTGCACATAAACAGCGTGCACATACAGCGCACAAACCGTGTGTGCACATAAACCACAGACACACAATACACATTCAGTGCACATGTAGTATACACACACACACATATAGTATACATACATAAAGTGAACACCAGTAGTATGCACACAGTACACACATATAGTGCACACATGTACTACACAGTGCACATGTTGTTCACAGTGCATGCATACAGCACACATGTAGTACACACATAGCACACGTGGCACATTTACTACACACAGTGCACACAAAGCACACACATGTAGTACACATACAGCACACATACAGCATACAAGTACTACACACAGTGCACATACATACTCGTGGTACACAACATAGTACACACAGTGCACACATACAGCACAAATGTACTACACACATATAGCACACACATGTAGTACACATACATACACTTCACACATACAACACTCACGTAGTACACATACATACTACACAAATACAGTATACACATAAAGCACACATGTAGTACACATACATACTACACAAATACAGTATACACATAAAGCACACATGTAGTACACACACACAGTGCACACATATCTGGGAGAGCACAAACACTCAGTGTCACGTTGCGAGCAGCTTGATTTACCGTCTTAACTCCCATGAATCATAAACAAGACATGCTAACTTTTTCCTGATGTGGCAAAGAGCCGAGGCAAAGAAAAATATTGACTTTTTGTTCAGAAAAATCAATATATTTTTTTTTTTCACGGCCGGGCTGTCAAGTTTATTCATAGCGCCTTTTCTTCCCCATCAGCATTCTTGATTATGAAATGACAGAATGATTCTGCAACCCCACAGAACGGATACCGCTTTCCACATTAACCATGTAGACACCGGAAGAGAAGAAACCATTCTGTCATATCCCAGCACCATCCAAAACAGGGAAGATGAATGTCGACGGAAGATCATGGATAAGTGCTTCAGGTTTCACTGATCTTCAATATCATACAATGAGCCAGAGGTCAAGCAAGAAATATCCATCTGACAAAGTCCCAAACCCCGAGGATCGAAGCATGGCCACCTTTTCTCTCGTGGCCAAATTTAGACCTCGTTGAATTAAATTTTCATTGGTTTAACCATACCTACATCCCAATACAATAAACTACAATACAGAACTGACTCTGAGGATCAGTCGCCCTTCCCCAAGGATCACAGCATAGGTCTAAAGGACCCTCCATGCACATTAGATAAAGGTCAGCCAAAAACCACAGGTTTCACTGTAATTGGCTGACCACCTAATGTTTATGGGGGGGGGGGGGGGCATCCTAAATCTTCCCCAATAGATGATTTTGGGGGAGAGAAGAATTCGGCCATTGGAATTTTATCGTCTGATCCTTTCATTCAGCTGTGATATAAGCTGCTGCCAAAAGAAGTCAAGGTTGTCTCAGAACATAGGAGCCAAGTTGAGCATTCCCATGTGTGGGGAAGTGGGGGAAAATAACTGTCTGTAAAAATTGTTGGGCTGACACCTACTAACGTGCATGCAGGCCTTAACAACAGGGCATTGGTCAAGAAGAACACAGCTCTAAAGAGTGTGGTCTTAGGCATGTTGAGCAAGGTCTTGGTCAAGAGACACATGGCTCTAAAAGAGTAGCGTCTTGGTGAAAAGGAACATGGCTCTAAAGAGTAGCCTCTCGGTCAAGAGGAACACAGCTCTAAAAAGAGTAGGGACTGGATCAAGTATAAAAGGGCTTGGAAGAGTAGGGCCTGGATCAAGATCTTTCAGCTGATCGCTATCTAATGAGTATAGGGGCCTTAAAACTCTAAGCCTTGTCCTTAATATTTCCAGTGGTGCAAACTTCGAAGAAGCCTCTTCAAGGATTATTGAAAGCACAAAATTTAAAGGGAATCTGTCTCCCCCTGGCACTTACAGTGCCTACAAGTAGTATTCAACCCCCTGCAGATTTAGCTGGTTGACACATGCGGAATTAACTTGGCATTGTGACATTTGTACTGTAGATCAGCCTGGAAGTGGGAAATGCACTGCCGCAAATATTGTTTTTTTTTTTTTTTTTTTAAAACGTTAAAAGTTAATTCAGAGTGTCATTTATTATTCAACCCCTCAAACCACAAGAATTCTGTTTGGTCCCCCTAAAGTATTAAGAAGTAGTTCAGGCACCAAGAATAATGAGCTTCACATGTGTGGATTAAAGATCTCTTTTGCCAGCCTTTTCTGACTATTTAAGACCCTCCCCAAACTTGTGAACAGCACTCAGACATGGTCAACATGGGAAAGACAAAAGGAGCATTCCAAGGCCATCAGAGACAAGATCGTGGAGGGTCACAAGGCTGGCAAGGGGTACAAAACCCTTTCCAAGGAGTTGGGCCTACCTGTCTCCACTGTTGGGAGCATCATCCGTAAGTGGAAGGCTTATGGAACTACTGTTAGCCTTCCACGGCCTGGACAGCCTTTGAAAGTGTCCTCCCGTGCAGAGGCCAGGCTTGTCCGAAGAGTCAAGGCTAACCCAAGGACAACAAGGAAGGAGCTCCGGGAAGATCTCATGGCAGTGGGGACATTGGTTTCAGTCAATACCATAAGTAACGTACTCCACCGCAATGGTCTCCGTTCCAGACGAGCCCGTAAGGTACCTTTACTTTCAAAGCGTCATGTCAAGGCTCGTCTACAGTTTGCTCATGATCACTTGGAGGACTCTGAGACAGACTGGTTCAAGGTTCTATGGTCTGATGAGACCAAGATCGAGATCTTTGGTGCCAACCACACACGTGACGTTTGGAGACTGGATGGCACTGCATACGACCCCAAGAATACCATCCCTACAGTCAAGCATGGTGGTGGCAGCATCATGCTGTGGGGCTGTTTCTCAGCCAAGGGGCCTGGCCATCTGGTCCGCATCCATGGGAAGATGGATAGCACGGCCTACCTGGAGATTTTGGCCAAGAACCTCCGCTACTCCATCAAGGATCTTAAGATGGGTCGTAATTTCATCTTCCAACAAGACAACGACCCAAAGCACACAGCCAAGAAAACCAAGGCCTGGTTCAAGAGGGAAAAAGTCAAGGTGTTGGAGTGGCCTAGTCAGTCTCCTGACCTTAACCCAATTGAAAACTTGTGGAAGGAGCTCAAGAATAAAGTCCACATGAGACACCCAAAGAACCTAGATAACTTGGAGAAGATCTGCATGGAGGAGTGGGCCAAGATAACTCCACAGACCTGTGCCGGCCTGATCAGGTCTTATAAAAGACGATTATTAGCTGTAATTGCAAACAAGGGTTATTCCACAAAATATTAAACATAGGGGTTGTATAATAATTGACCCACACTTTTATGTTTAAAATTTAATAAAATTCAACTGAGCAACAACTTTTTGGTTTGTAAGATTTATGCTTCTGTTCATAAATCCTACTCTCGTTTGCAGTTTGAAGGCTCTAACTTATTTGCATCTTATCAAACCAGCTAAATCTGCAGGGGGTTGAATACTACTTGTAGGCACTGTATCTGACCTCTAATATGGGCAAACAGGTGATAGAAATGTAAATCTATACCCACCTGTATGCCTCATATTAGAGGTCTTGTTGCTGTGAAATGTCCTTTTATTCATATATTTTTCTGATGTGTTCCAGTCCCGGGGACGGGAAGAAATCCCTGCCTCCTGTGTGAATTATAGTTTTTCCCCCTCCCCTGCACATCACAGTACCCTGTGAGGTGCAGTTGCAGCAGCCAAATCCAGGTACTGTGACATGCAGGGGAGGGGGAAAACATTGTAATTCATACAGTAGGTGGGGATTTCTTCCAGGCACCAGGCCTGCAAGAATCAGAAACCTGATTGAATAAAAAGACATTTCACACCAACAAGAAACCTAATATGAGGCATACAGGTAGGTATAGATTCACAATTCTATCACCTGTATGCCCCATATTAGAGGTCTGATAAGTGCCAGGGGGTGACAGATTCCCTTTAAAGGATACCACAAACACTATTTTTTTTTTTTTTAACTCAATAGGAGAATGATCGAGCTACCGAAGAGCACAGAAAGCAGTGGTGTAGCTTTTGGGAGGGGGAAAGATGTTGCCCCAGGGTCCTGGTATCTGGCACAACTGCTGTATAAATGCAAAAACATTTTTTGTTAAACTGGATCCTAGAATCCCAAAACTAAAAACTCAGAAAGCTCAAATTCTGCTCTATAATTTTGTCCAAATTTCCTCCACAATTGACCCATGTCTCGGCAATATTTTTCTTTTTAGAAATCTGAAATATGCTTGCAAACTCCAGTGCAATTAAGAGAATTTTTTAGTGGCCAACACCAACAAGAGCAATTTTATACCAACAGGCCAGTGACCGATGGAAATATACCCAAATGGTGGCCAAAATTCGATATATATACACATTTACTAAGTGTTGATTTTGATTAATCTTTGCAGCCATTTGTAATGCTTTGTTTTAGATTTCTAGCATGAGAAAATACTTTCGCAAAATCGATAAATCACAAAAAAATAAATAAAAACTTTGCAAAATTGGAGGGATCTGAATTAAGTTCTCAATGTATGAGAAAAATAATAATTCCTAAATTTTCACAGCAAAATTTTCAGAAAATTAATTGCAATAAAAAAACAACTATTTGGGCTAAAAACCATTACAAGGTCAATTCCTCATCTAAAACATCCAGAGACTTCAATGGGGAAGAATAAAAGAACTTCTTTTATTTTCCTACTAATGAAGGGACATTCTACCTTGCGTAAGTCGGCTGGAGCCTCCATTGAAAAGACAGAAGCTGTGACTGTTGGTCCATTGCTAATCATTAAAGTTCCTTGATAAGGAGGAGAGAGGGGAGGTCACTGAGCTTTTGTTACAGGTCAGGGGAGCACAGTGAGGCTTCTCCGCTTTCCATGATAACGGGGACAAATCGCTCCTCTACTAGACACTAGTATTACTAAAAAAAGTCAGATACAAGAACAGAGCCCCCTCTCCAAACTGGGAAAAATAAGATTCAGAATAATGATCGGAAACAAAACTATAAATTCCCCAAATTCTCTTTATGAGTATTTTTGTTGTTGTTGAATTGGAATTTTATAGAAAGAAAAAATGAAAACTCGGAAAGCAATTTTCATCACAACAATACTGGGTCAAAAAGGTGATATTGCATTTTTTCAAACTTCTTTATGACCCCTTTCTCAAACTGCAATTTTCTTTCAGCAGAACCCCTCTGGACAGGGAAGTCAACAATGGATTGTCTTGTATTTTTTTTAGAACCAAACCACAGTAGGTCTGGATATTGTGGCTTAGATGTGGCCTGATTAAAATAATTTTATATTCAGAGTATTTATAGAAAAGGTTAAAGTCTTAAGAAACAAAACTTTGTCGAAATTGAACACATGAAATTCTAGAATCTAAAAATGCAAAAAAACAAAAACTAAATAAAAAGTACAAACTAGTCGCCGAACTCCAGACTCCAACTTGACAGCCTCATGTTTGCCAATGGACGATCCGCTGTTCCAACACTGAGTTCAAGGCTGGATTCCCTCAACAGTGTCGTGCTTCAAGTATGAACCGCGATGCTCAGACTGGCCGCTAGTCTCCTCACCCCAACTTGACAACCTCATCCATGGCAATGTTGAGATCGGGTGGGGAAACCCAAGAACGATTCCTTGTTCCAACACTGTGTCTAAGGCCGGATTGACACATCCACGTGTCGCAGTCAAGAGTGTGGACCTCAATGCACAGTGTAACATACCTGGCGGCGTCCTTGCATAGTGGTCCATCTCCCACTGTGCAAGAGCGCGCACTTGATCTCCAGTCCAGTCTGCTAGCCTGGCTTCCCTCCATGCTGTTTGCTTGCCTCTCTTTTTGCTGCTTAAGGGCGGCGCCCGATCACTTCCTGTTTCTTGTACCTGCTGCGCGCACACCCCTTGTGCGTCCTCAGCCTATTGCTGTCTGTCACCTGGTATTTAACCCAGCTCCTCCCAAGAAACCCTGCCTGAGCATTGTGTTCTGTCAGTTGGCTTCTGGTCACTGATATGCCAGGTCCCGTTTATGTTTCCTGCCTTCGGTATCAGTTCCCGTGTCTAAACTGTGTCCTCTCTGTATTATCTTCTAGCCTGTTGTCTTCTGCCTATCCTGGAGGCTGTATTTCCAGGCCTGTGTGTACACGCTCCTAGCCTGTTCGGTCCGCCTTCTAGGGGCCGCATACCTAGACCCGCTCCTGTATCTTGCTGCTGTGTCTGTTCTTGTCTGAATACTCTCCTAGCCTGTTTCCTGTTTTTCTCTCTGTCCGTACCTTCCCTTTTCCTGCAGAATCTGATCCCGTACCAATCTCCTACTCGTTGTCTCTGTACTCCCGTTTGTGAGTTTAGAGTCCACTCGCTACTTCATTGCAAGTATCCTGTGTGTACCTGGTTCTACCTTTCCCTTCCAGTCTGTTCCGTGTGAACAGAGCCCTGTCCCCTCTGCTCTGCCTTGCTTACCACTCCGGCGGTTCTTGCCCGCTCAGCCCTGTCCACCGCGTCTGCGGTTTCGCTTTGCTCAGCCCTGTCCACCGCGTCTGCGGTTTCGCTTTGCTCAGCCCTGTCCACCGCGTCTGCGGTTTCGCTTTGCTCAGCCCTGTCCACCGCGTCTGCGGTTTCGCTTTGCTCAGCCCTGTCCACCGCGTCTGCGGTTTCGCTTTGCTCAGCCCTGTCCACCGCGTCTGCGGTTTCGCTTTGCTCAGCCCTGTCCACCGCGTCTGCGGTTTCGCTTTGCTCAGCCCTGTCCACCGCGTCTGCGGTTTCGCTTTGCTCAGCCCTGTCCACCGCGTCTGCGGTTTCGCTTTGCTCAGCCTTGTCCACCGCGTCTGCGGTTCTGCTCTGCTCAGCCTTGTCTACCGCGTCTGCGGTTCTGCTCTGCTCAGCCTCGTCTACCGCGTCTGCGGTTCTGCTCTGCTCAGCCTCGTCTACCGCGAGTGCGGTTCTGCTCTGCTCAGCCTCGTCTACCGCGAGTGCGGTTCTGCTCTGCTCAGCCTCGTCTACCGCGTCTGCGGTTCTGCTCTGCTCAGCCTTGTCTACCGCGTCTGCGGTTCTGCTCTGCTCAGCCTTGTCTACCGCGTCTGCGGTTCTGCTCTGCTCAGCCTTGTCTACCGCGTCTGCGGTTCTGCTCTGCTCAGCCTTGTCTACCGCGTCTGCGGTTCTGCTCTGCTCAGCCTTGTCTACCGCGTCTGCGGTTCTGCTCTGCTCAGCCTTGTCTACCGCGTCTGCGGTTCTGCTCTGCTCAGCCTTGTCTACCGCGTCTGCGGTTCTGCTCTGCTCAGCCTTGTCTACCGCGTCTGCGGTTCTGCTCTGCTCAGCCTTGTCTAAAGCGTCTGCAGTTCTGCTCTGCACAGCCTTGTCTAACGCGTCTGCGGTTTCGCTTTACTCTGTTTGTTTACCGCATCTGCGGTTCTGAATTTGTCTCCCAGTCTGTACTGGACCCTACCCAGCCTGCGCTCTAGTCTGCATGTTCCTGTATTCCCCGGTGTGGGTCAACAGCCGTGTCCGGAGTCTGACCTGGAGTAGACCCTGGTCCCTCTGCTCGGTTCCTTCCTGGTGCACTGGCGTCGTATGCCGTCGTGCGACCTTGGTCGGATCGGGCAGATACTTAGTTACGCCTCTCCAGGCACTCTCTGGTTCATGGCACAGTGGAACCACTAAACACGCACACGCCAGTCAGTCCGGGCGTGTGCATTACACACAGACTGGCCACCAGTCTCCTATCCTCAATTTGACAGCCTCATCCATGGCAATGTTGAGATCGGGTGGGGAAACCCGAGAACGATTCCTTGTTCCAACACTGTGTCTAAGGCCGGATTGACACATCCAAGTGTGGTAGTCAAGAGTGTTGACCACAATGCACAGACTGGCCACCAGTCACCTCTCTTCAATTTGACAGGCTCATCCATGACAATGTTGAGATCGGGTAGGGAAACCCGAGAACGACTCCTTGTTCCAACCCTGTGTCTAAGGCCGGATTGACACATCCACTTGTCACGGTCAAGAGTGTTGACCACAATGCACAAACTGGCCGCCAGTCTCCTCTCCTCAATTTGACAGCTTCATGTATGCCAGTGTTGAGTTTGGGTCTGAAGATCCATGGACGATCTGTTGTGCCAACATCGGGTCTAAGGCCAGATTCACACATCCATGTGTCTAGCTCAGAGTATGGACCACGATGTCACCAATCTCCTCACCCCACATGCCAATGTTGAGTTTGTGTCTGAAGATCTGCAGATGGTACGCTGTTCTAACATTGAGTCTAAGACTAGAGTCACAACCATGTGTTGAGATCCGAATATGGACTATGATGCACAGACTGGCCGCCGGTCTTCTAATCCAAACTTGACAGCCTTATAGATGTTTATGATGAGCTCGGGTCAAGAGACCTGTGGCTGATCTGTGAATCACGAACTGTGACATATACGGATGTGAGAATCCCTTAAGGTCCCCATACACTTTAGATTAAAGTTGACGGATATTGGTGGGATCAGCAGATAGCCTGCAAGTCCCCATACAGAGCAGACAAAGATGGGCCAACGACCTAAAAAAATTTGTCGGATAATAAACAATGTAAAAATATAAAAGTAAAAAATTAAGGCAGGTAACAAAAATTTTCAAGTAATAATAAAACGAATCTTGTAAATATGAAGTTAAATATATAAAAAAAAACAAAAAACTTTATCACCAACAAAAACCTACACTGTTGTCAATGGCGTGGCATAAAGCTTTACAGAGATGCTATGCATGGAAAAAATTTGGAAGGAGTCGAAATCCTGTTCATCATTTCTAATGTATGGGTAGAAAATTCCCAGTCTACCCTAAGTTACGGGATCGTATTTACATTCGTCACGTTGACAGGCAGCAGATTCTCTCAGGCTATATTGCCGTCATTCTTTCACTCCCTTTTCTTCCAGGTTGTATCTTCAGAGATTACCATATTGTCCACAAAACCGTAATGAAAACTCACACAAAAGAGCGGTTTTAATTACATCTTCGATCCTCTTTTCAAAGCTACAGTGACAGATGACATCTCTCAACTTGTGTTAGAAAAATTCTGATAAATAGTGTTCTCATTTGCATACTGCCACTGGCAAAAGTCTAAAAATGGAGGAAGACTAGGGAAAAAGAAGAAATTAAAGGGCTGTATTAGAGAAATCCCATTTTCCATGACTCATGAAGAATTTTTTGCTTTAAAATCAGCAGCTCTCTATTCAGACTATGAGCAGGGAAGGACTCTCTTCCCCTCTCCCAGCAGGAAGTCTCAGCAGTGTCTCAGCTTTCAATCAGTAAACATACAGTCAATCAGGAGGAGGAGGAGGAGGAAGGGGGAGGGGAATCAAGAAGGGGAGGGGAATCAAGAAGGGGAGGGGAATCAAGAAGGGGAGGGAAGGCAGAAGGGGAGGGAAGGCAGAAGGGGAGGGAAGGCAGAAGGGGAGGGAAGGCAGAAGGGGAGGGAAGGCAGAAGGGGAGGGAAGGCAGAAGGGGGCTGAAGACTACTCTGAAAAAAGAAACAAAAAAGGGCAGGTAATCAGGGAGGCTTGTAACTTTTTGTGAACCTTTACCAAGGAGCAATGCTTGAAATAATAGTACATTTTTGACCCTGTGAGGATTTCCCAAGGTGCATAGCTTTAAGTGAGAGCATGTCCTTTATTCATTCAATCTTCGCCATAGTCAGGGAAGTGTGAAAAAAGTACCAAATTACCTACAAATTTTTCAAACGTGCTGTTTTTTTTTTTGATGGTTTCACAGGAGAGAAGAATAGGGGTGTTAGAATTTCAATGGTTGATCCTGTCGTTTTTTAGGCTAGATAAGCCGCAGGCAAAAGAGTCTTGTGGCGGCTCTCTCCTCGCTCACTGTTGAAAACACACAAACGGCCAGCCGAGGCTAGCTCCCCTGTGTTTTATGGGAGTCAAGAGAGATCATTGTCAACAGATTTCTCAAATTCCAAGTTAAAGTGAATCTGTCAGCAGGTTTTTGCTATCTAATCTAAGAGCGGCATGATGTAGGGGCAGAGACCCTGATTCCAGCGATGTGTCACTTACTAGGTTGTGTTTTGCGGTTTTAATACAATGAGTGTTTTATCAGCCAGAGATTATCACTACAGGACTAGGTGTCTCGTGCCTCGTGGTCCAACCACATACTACCACTGATCTACTTTGTACACAGAAAGCTGCCAATCAGTGATGTGGGAGGTGTTATACACAGAAAGCTGCCAATCAGTGATGTTGGTGGGGTTATACACAGAAAGCTGCCAATCAGTGATGTGGGCGGGGTTATACACAAAGCATCTAGTGATGTGGGCGGGGTTATACACAGAAAGCTGCCAATCAGTGATGTGGGCGGGGTTATACACAAAGCATCTAGTGATGTTGGTGGGGTTATACACAGAAAGCTGCCAATCAGTGATGTGGGCGGGGTTATACACAAAGCATCTAGTGATGCAGGCGAGGTTATACACAGAAAGCTGCCAATCAGTGATGCATGCGGGGTTATACACAGAAAGCTGCCAATCAGTGATGTGGGCGGGGTTATACACAGAAAGCTGCCAGTGATGTGGGCGGGGATATACACAGAAAGCTGCCAATCAGTGATGTGGGCGGGGTTATACACAGAAAGCTGCCAATCAGTGATGTGGGCGGGGATATACACAGCTCAGCATTTGAGCGCTGAAGCAGAGAAAACTGATTATGTCACGATTGCTGCACCCAGTAAACTAAGTGATACATCGCTGGAATCAGGGTCTCTGCCCCTATATCATGCTGCGGTCAGATTTAAGGGAATGTGTCAGCAGGTTTTTGCTATGTAAAGAGCTTATCCAGCACGGTCTAGAGCTGAAAATGAGAGGTGCAGGTAACATTAGAACCCACACGCCTAGCGATAAGGGTGCACAATCCGCAGGCACTCTTATAAATATGCACAATACCTGCACGCGTTTCATAGGTGTGTGGAGTCGTATCATTGGCACCGCTTACTTCCGATGTGTCAGTGAGCAGTGAGATTCCCTGCACTTAAAATCCGACTTGTGTGTGCAAAATTTATCGATAGCACGTCCTTGAGATGGTGAACAGTGATACAGTGCACAAATACTAATACCGTACAGTGGCTAATTAAAAGTGAGATACAATATGGCGCCCAGATAACGCCATTGTGTATATTGGCCAGATACAGTTGCCTAAATAATAATGCTGCCATCACTATCATGAACTGGAAATATACAGGCAAATAGAGTCATGGCATGCATCAGAAGAGGAATAGGGGCATATGATGAGAACATTGTTCTTCCTCTGTATAAAGCGCTGGTAAGGCCGCACTTAGAATATTGTGCACAGTTCTGGGCTCCGGTGCTCAGGAAAGACATATTGGAGCTAGAGAGGGTACAAAGGAGGGCGACTAAGGTAATAAAGGGAATGGAGGGACTAGAATACCCAGAGAGGTTGTCAAAATTAGGCCTATTTACGTTGGAAAAGAGAAGGCTTATGGGAGACCTCATAAACATGTATAAATACATCAGGGGGCAGTACAGAGATCTCTCCCATGACCTGTTTATACCAAGGATGGTGACAAAGACGAGGGGGCACACTATGCGTCTGGAGGAAAGGAGGTTCCTGCACCAGCATAGAAGGGGATTCTTTACGGTCAGAGCCGTGAGACTCTGGAACTCTCTGGGAGAGGAAGTGGTGATGTCCAACTCACTTAATGAGTTCAAGAGAGGCCTGGACGCCTTTCTGGAGAACAATAAAATTACATCTTATGCTTAGTTAATTAATCCAGGGATTTAATCTGACTGCCAGATTGGAGTCGGGAAGTGAATTTTTCCTCAATGATGTAAATTGGCCTATACCGCATGGGTTTTTTTGCCTTCCCCTGGATCAACGCGGCGGAATAGCTGCAGTGCACAAGAAATAGGCTGAACTCGATGGACGCTTGTCTTTTTTCGGCCTTATAAACTATGTAACTATGTATAAATAGCCTTCATAGCGCATTAGTAGCATTGATAAAATTAATAATGCCATACAGTGCTCATAATACCAACAAGTACCAAATCCAATCATAAGGTCATCTAATAACACTGCCATACAACGTATAATTAATACTGCTATACGATTAAGAAAATTCAAGCCTCGGGCACTAGCTGCACATATGGCACACCCCGGAGGAAGGTGTCTACCGTCAAGTCACTCAGCGCCATACAACCGTCTCATGGCTCCTCTTCACGCCTTTTAAATAAACGATGAGCGCATTACAAGCAGGAGAGAATGACGACGGAAAGTATACTCTACATATTTATCAGGCGCGCTGAGGAGCCGCGTTGCGAGAGCGCCGCCTGTGATTTGTAGACCCCGTGAACGCGCCATGTATTATTGATGAACATGAGTGGGTGATGTTACATCAAGGAGAAAAACTGCTATTAGGTGAAGTAGAAACACTTATAGGACTTCTTACTAAATCTATTTCGTGGAAGCGAGCTCCTCAAAATCCACCGCCATGTCACTGAAAGGGTTAACCCCGCGCCGCGTCTCCACACGCCGACGAAAGAGAAAATACAACATAATTCTATTATAACAATATACTTACAGATAATTACACGCAGAGCGCGATAGCTGCTATTATCCGCATGTAGGGAATCTGCACACGTACGGGGATCGACACGCGGCACAATGGAGGCGCCACTTGGCGTACATACATAACAGAAGTCGTAGCGAGTACATCCCCCGACGTAGTGAGCAAGACTAATGACACTGTCTGCTAGATAAATACAACGGGCATGGCAATTGTATCCAGCGAAAGGGACAGGAGATGTACTGGAGTGCGGAGCAATTCCTCACAGGGACGGCATAGAATAGATATTGATTAAGCAAACTGCAAAATTATCACTGAGCGAAAGCAGAAGAATAAACACCAGCAGATTAATCAAAGAGATATAGCCATAGATTATAGCAGTTACATTTATGTGCACAGGGGGCGGTATTATATTAGTAATATTCTTGTACATAGGGGGCAGCATTATAGTAGTAATATTCTTGTACATAGGGGCAGTATTATAGTAGTTATATTCTTGTACATAGGGGCAGTATTATAGTAGTTATATTCTTGTACATAGGGGCAGTATTATAGTAGTTATATTCTTGTACATAGGGGCAGTATTATAGTAGTTATATTCTTGTACATAGGGGCAGTACTATAGTAGTTATATTCTTGTACATAGGGAGCAGTATTATAGTAGTTATATTCTTGTACATAGGGGGCAGTATTATAGTAGTTATATTCTTGTACATACAGACAGTATTATAGTGGTATTATTCTTATTGTCTATATGGGCAATTTTGGAGGAATACATAAAACAATTTCCTACCACTATTACAGCCCGCATACTTTATAGGTATGAGGTAATATTGGAGCTGTATACTTCCCTAGCTAGGCAGATCCAACATTCAGAAATCAAGAAAAGCAAAGGGACAGTTTCAGTGAGAGCTTTCATGAGGTGGATCTGTGTCAGGAGTGGGTACGACGATGGGGTCTCATTGTCCACATGAGGTTAGAGGCTTCTCACCTTTGTCCCTTTACTTGCAGGAAATATGCAGATCCTTTGCCGCTTTAATTAACAGGGTATCGGCCCCTCGGCTCTCAGAGGATTAAGTGTCGGTAAACACTGCGGAGCTGCTGTCACTGAACAGATTGGGAAACACAATCCCTTTGTAGATGGAACCTGTTCACAATGCACAGATTTCCATGGTAAATCCACCTTTTTCTGGACACAGACAGGGTAATAGGAGATTGGTTTCAAAGTCCGACATATTCAATCTGCTAAAATGTCTGGTACTTTGCGCCCCTTTGTTAATAGATAATGGCAGGAAGGTAGAAATACCAAGTGGTGCGGTGACTTGAAGGTGCAGAGGTCACAGGCTCCATTGAGCCGGAGGCAACCAAAAGATGACCGTGCCACGCAAGAGAACGCCACTCCTCTTGGATTTTTCTACATGGTCAGTTGTTGCCCACATGACCACCTATTAAGCTAACCAAGTGGCACAGTGATAAGAAACCAATAAATGTGGTGCGCCAACAACTTTAAAAAAAAAAAAAAAGGAAAAAAAAATATTGGGTTCGCCATTGTTGGTGTTCCTACATGCCACCACATAACGACAAGTCCTCCATGAGCACAAGCAAGCTATGATTGGCCAACAAGCTCATTTTTGGTGCCACCCCTGAGGAGGACACATCTTTCTGCCGGGCTTTAAACAGAGGTATATTCAGGGATTTCGAGAAAGAGGAATCAAAATCTCCATGACAATAGCACAGATTATTAGATTACATGTGCACTAGCACATAAATATTTTATGGACCATGTTATCTCGGGACTTAAGACCAGCAGCAGTCCTCAAGTCATCCATTTTTTCCACATTGGTATTAATCATCGGACCTTACCCTGCTATCATGCAGCAGGCTGGAAATAAGAGATCACCTAGCAAAGATCAGACAATAAGAGCAATTTATCACCTGCAAACTAAACAAGAACTGTCTCCTCCCGCCATTCCTTGCTATGCAAACACAATAAAACTCAATTTGCCAAGGTGGCCAAAACCGATCGACCTTGAAAGATAACAGAAGTCGCCATTAGAAAGAACTATTATTTCTTCGGAGAGAAAAAAAAAAAAAAACAAACTCTGCACCATTCCCAATGGTGGGAAGTTCCTCAACATTCTGAGGTTTTTAAAAAAATATTAAAAGGATTGATTTAATATCAGTAGAAGATTTAGACTTCTCTTCCAACCATTAAAAGGCTCCTGATTGAGCTACGATAGACTTTGTCTCACTATAGCTCCATCTTTTATAGATTAAAATATTAAAGTCTTCTGACAGATAAGATGGCCATAGCCCTCCAACCGTAAACAAGGAGGAGGTCTCTCTTAACAGTAAGAATCAGTACAGACTGTCAGACCAAATATCTGCCACATCCGGGGCAATTATGGAGTGGGAGATTCCATCATTTCAAATATCACTTGTTCCAAAATTGATATGTTTGTTCCTTTTGCTATCCATGGTATTGAGAACATCCTTCTCCAGAACCACATTTTGATATCTTTGAAATGTTGTGCTGGAGAAGGATGTTCTCAATACCATGGACGGCAAGAAGAACAAACAAATCAACTTTGGAAGAAATCAAGCCAGACATGTCACTCGAAGAAAGGATCACCAAGCTACGACTTGCGGTCATGGGTGTATCAGAGGTGACAGACAGTCGCCCTGCAGTTTTTTTGCAGGAGATCTCTACGTTTGGCATTATAGACATCTTCTTAGAGGCTGTCTCTAGGACCCAGCGACTACCTCCCTCTGGCTAATTAACTCCCTGGCATTAGCGTATAAATACCTGGTGTGTCTGAGAGGGAGGTGCCGGCGATATTCATTACTACTTGTGAGGTTTTATCAAGAGCAGTACTTCGTCCTCTCTGGAGCTGGAGGCCGTGTGCGCATTTGTCTGGAGTTGTCTAAAGCTAAGCAATCCCCCCCTGTTTGTCTACCCTTATTATTTATAGAGTTTAGTGGAGATCGACTAGTGCTCATCTCCTTCCTTCCCTAGCCTTAGCCATACTCCAGGGAAAGACAGGGCGATGCACGCGTGCGGCTTTTTGTGAAGAGCCAATATAGGGACAGTAGTTGAGACTGGTTGACACTAGACCAGACTAGGAGGTCTCCACTCCCCCCTTTCCCTAGTGTCTGGGCTCCCTTTCCCTCTTCTCTCTGTGTTGCAATAAGTCTTTCCCACACCCTGCGAGACACTTGCCTACTTTGGACACATCATACGAAGAGAGCAATCATTGGAGAAGGACATCATGGTCAGAAGAATAGCAGGAACAAGGCGAAGAGGAAGACCAGCAACCCAATGGATAGATACTATCAAGATAACTGTGAAGACGACCCTGGTAGACCCATGTAGACTTGCACAAGATCGATCTTCCTACAGATCGTTCATCCATCAAGTCACCATGGCTCGAGATAGAGCCTAAGGCTGTTATATAATAAGCCCACTTTTACAGAAACTTAAGATGATGATGGCAACATTTGGTGTTAAGCCAAACTATGGCTAACCACACTCAGGGACACAGCCAGTATTTGAATTTTAAATAATTGTCTCAGGGAGAACAATGCGATTGGCAATCCAAAATTGGACATGCGTGATAAACATCTCTCCAATAGTCAGCAGGCACCCACATACAGTGGTGGCCAAAAGTATTGGCACCCCTGCAATTCTGTCAGATAATACTCAGTTTCTTCCTGAAAATGATTGCAATCACAAATTCTTTGGTCTTATTATCTTCATTTAATTTGTCTTCAATGAAAAAACACAAAAAGAATTGTCCTAAAGTCAAATTGGATACAATTCCACACCAAACCTAAAAAAGGGGGTGGACAAAAGTATTGGCACTGTTTGAAAAATCATGTGATGCTTCTATAATTCGTGTAATTAACAGCACCTGTAATTTACCTGTGGCACCTAACAGGTGTTGGCAGTAACTAAATCACAGTTGCAGCCAGTTAACATGGATTAAAGTTGCCTCAACCTCTGTCCTGTGTCCTTGTGTGTACCACATTGAGCATGGAGAAAAGAAAGAAGACCAAAGAACTGTCTGAGGACTTGAGAAACCAAATTGTGAGGAAGCATGAGCAATCTCAAGGCTACAAGTCCATCTCCAAAGACCTGAATGTTCCTGTGTCTTCCGTGCGCAGTGTCATTAAGAAGTGTAAAGCCCATGGCACTGTAGCTAACCTCCCTAGATGTGGACGGAAAAGAAAAATTGACGACAGATTTCAACGCAAGATTGTGCAGATGGTGGATAAAGAACCTCTACTAACATCCAAACAAGTTCAAGCTGCCCTGCAGTCCGAGGGTACAACAGTGTCAACCCGTACTATCGGTCGGCGTCTGAATGAAAAGGGACTGTATGGTAGGATACCCAGGAAGACCCCACTTCTTACCCCGAGACATAAAAAAGCCAGGCTGGACTTTGCCAAAACTTACCTGAGAAAGCCTAAAACGTTTTGGAAGAATGTTCTCTGGTCAGATGAGACAAAAGTAGAGCTTTTCGACAAAAATCATCAACAGAGTGTACAGGAAAAAAAAAAGAGGCATTCAAAGAAAAGAACACGGTCCCTACAGTTAAACATGGCGGAGGTTCCCTGATGTTTTGGGGTTGCTTTGCTGCCTCTGGCACTGGACTGCTTGACCGTGTGCATGGCATTATGAAGTCTGAAGACTACCAACAAATTTTGCAGCATAATGTAGGGCCCAGTGTGAGAAAGCTGGGTCTCCCTCAGAGGTCATGGGTCTTCCCGCAGGACAATGACCCAAAACACACTTCCAAAAGCACTATAAAATGGTTTTAGAGCAAGCACTGGAGACTTCTAAGGTGGCCAGCAATGAGTCCAGACCTGAATCCCATCGAACACCTGTGGAGAGATCTCAAAATGGCAGTTTGGAGAAGGCACCCTTCAAATATCAGGGACCTGGAGCAGTTTGCCAAAGAAGAATGGTCTACAATTCCAGCAGAGCATTGTAAGAAACTCATTGATGGTTACCGGAAGCGGTTGTTGTTGGCTAAAGGTTGTGCAACCAAGTATTAGGCTGAGGGTGCCAATACTTTTGTCTGGCCCATTTTTGGAGTTTTGCGTGAAATGATCAATGATTTGATTTTTGCTTCATTCTCTTTTGTGTTTTTTCCTTGCAAGCAAATTAAATGAAGATAATAAGACCAAAGAATTTGTAATTGCAATCATTTTCAGGAAGAAACTGAGTATTATCTGACAGAATAGCAGGGGTGCCAATACTTTTGGCCACCACTGTATATTTGATCGTCTGAGCCTGTCAATATTGGTGGGTTCAGCTGACATTAGTCTAATGTGTATATTGGGTCTTAAAGGTCAATGGTGATCACTGATCTTGGCCCCCCACCAATCACTTTGGTTGACTCACAATTTTTCCTACATTGGGTTGACTCAATGGAGATTCCATTATCAAATCTCTTAGATATGGAAATCTCGGGGCTATGGATCTTTGGCACATGACAGCCATATTGCCATCTATTTATTTGTAGAAAGCCAAAGTCACTTCTATTTTTTTTTTTTTTAAACAAATACTTAAAAAAAAAAAAAAAAATTCCACCACCCGGTCAGTAAATTAACATCTCCTATAGGTCTCCTTTCCTTTAGCTCTCGGGCACCTGGATGTTGACTTTGGAGGAACCAAACAATATAAATGGCAGAAAAGTGGGATTAAAAGAAAGCACTTGAATATCCGCCCTGGAGACATGTGACTAAATAAAAACCTGTTGTGGATCAGTCAATCATTGTTTTGGTTCTTCTACATGGATGTCATGAGCCTTTCAGAAGCACTAAAAAGTGCCAAGGGTCACAAGTTCAAGCTGTGGAGTGACTGAGCGCTTTAAAGATACCATTCTGCTGCAGAGTACACACGTCTTAAGAGGTGTTGATCCTTGGACAAGATGCAAGCAAACCCCCTTGACCCTTTAAGGAAACTGGAAAAGAATTTCAACCCCGTCTACATCGACCCAAACCTTAAAATTCAACGAGGTGTGCTAAATATGTACACACTTAGAAACTTTTTCAAAACTTTTGTCTTGCCTACTGTATCTGTTCCTGGAATTTTTTCACCATGGATCAAAAAAGGCAGCTACCCTAAAGGTCTATCACTTCCAAAAGGTGTACCAAATAGTGTCTGGAGGTTTTTAACAAGAAATTTTATAAGTTAGCAAAAGGCGGATCCCCCCAGACCACCAGGGATTTTACATTTTTGAGAAAAACTAAGAAAAATTGATGAGTGATGGGAGCCTTACTTTATTTGTTGCTCTGGTCGGGACTTTAAGGACCACTCCCAACTGGATACCTACTCACATTCTTCACGGTGCCTTCTCCAACAAGGTCCTGTAGTTCACTCGCCATGTTTGGAAGTATTAATTGGGCAGCATGGAGGCCATCAGGCAATGTTTTGCCCATAGACTTCTATCCGGCCCAGGACAAATAAATAAAATAAATATATATATATATATATATATATATATATATATATATATATATATATATATATATATATATATATATATATATATATATATATATATATATATATATATATATATTTATTTTTTTTTATTGTAAGCAGCTGAAAGGATAGTGTGATTGTAAGTCACAACTGCAAGTCACTCCCGTCGTTTCCAGATTCCTATGCTCAATTAGGTTGTATAGGGGAAGGGGGGGACGACAAAACAGATTGCATGGAAGCCCGGACCATCGCTATACAATGACAGCTAATGAATGCAACACTCATTAGATGTAAATTCCACCGTCGTTTAAAATCTCAAACAGAGAGGACGAAGAAACAGAAAATCAGCCCGTTTCCGAACGAGGCAGGTAATTACAGAATCTGGTAAATTACAGTGATTAGGAGCCACCGAGGAGAAACTCCACACAGAACTCAAGTAACTTTTGCAGGGTGGGAGGAAAGTTTAATTGAACAGCTGTACGCCTCTTGCCGCTGAATTATGACTTTTTATTTTTCATTTTAAGTATGGCAAACAGATAGAAAGAAAAAAAAAAAAAAAAGACAGAGGAGGCCCCAAATCAAGGTCACCTACAAAAGCCCTTGTACAAGAATATAACTACTATAATACTGCCCCCTATGTACAAGAATATAAATACTATAATACTGCCCCCTATGTACAAGAATATAACTACTATAATACTGCCCCCCTATGTACAAGAATATAACTACTATAATACTGCCCCCCTATGTACAAGAATATAACTACTATAATACTGCCCCCCTATGTACAAGAATATAACTACTATAATACTGCCCCCTATGTACAAGAATATAACTACTATAATACTGCCCCCTATGTACAAGAATATAACTACTATAATACTGCCCCCTATGTACAAGAATATAACTACTATAATACTGCCCCCTATGTACAAGAATATAACTACTATAATACTGCCCCCCTATGTACAAGAATATAACTACTATAATACTGCTCCTGTGTACAAGACTATAACTACTATAATACAGCTCCCTATGTACAAGAATATAACTACTATAATACTGCCCCCTATGTACAAGAATATAACTACTATAATACTGCCTCCTATGTACAAGAATATAACTACTATAATACTGCTCCCTGAGTACAAGAATATAACTACTATAATACTGCTCCCTGAGTACAAGAATATAACTACTATAATACTGCTCCTATGTACAAGAATATAATTACTATAATACTGTCCCCTATGTACAAGAATATAACTATTATAATACTGCTCCTATGTACAAGAATATAACTACTATAATACTGCCCCCTATGCACAAGAATATAACTACTATAATACTGCCCCTTCTATATAAGAATATAACTACTATAATACTGACTATGTACATAGAAAAAACAAATAGGAGGGCCCCGGCTGTACACTGATGCGCTCTGACTGATGGATGCTCCGCTGTACACATCCACTGACAGAATGACTGATGTGGATGGCTGAATGTTCTACAAGACGTTTCCTGCATGAACAGAGTGAGCCGTGTGACCTTGGGATGAGGCTTTTTATTATCTGGTCTCATAGGTTAGATCATTATTTTCTCCCGTTGTGCAGATCTTTCAATGACGGGAATTTGTAGACAACGCTCAGACCTATCAGATCCTCTTGCACTGAGCTGTAATTACTCCTGAGCCTGCTCTATCCTTACTCTGTGCTGTGATACCAGAGCCGCCAAAAGAACCTGCGGAGGATTCCAAGGACCATCTGGTACCATTCTGAGGATATGCGAACAGCACAATGAGAGGAAGAATGAGGAGGAGTGGGAAATTGCAAAAATAACCCAATCTATGCGCCTGTCAACAGAGGCTTAGCTATTGGGGGCAGATGCTTGAATTAACACAGGACCCGTGTCTGGAAGGTCTATAGGCTCCTCTGCAGCAAGAACTACGGTGTCATCAATAAAACAGGTTTTCTTACAATGAAATTGTATATGAGACTTACACATGATGACATCATGATACGAAAAAGTGACATCAGTACCATGTAAGCTGAATTTTTGATCGGTAAGGTCATTCCAATGTCAATTTCCTGTGCTGGATCCTCCTCTAAGCAGGGGTGTCTATTGACATGGCCCATCTATAGATTACACTTTGGCTGAGTGTGCTTTTGTTCTTAATAGGGAAAGGAGGGGAGTAAGCCATTGTCGGATCCCTCCGATGGTGTCAGCATTTCTTCAAGGAAAACCAAAGGATCAGGTGTTAAAATTCATCATGCCCAACTCTTCCAACTTGGCTATAAAAAAAAGTTGGCCAATCCCACCAAAATCATAAGGTTTGGTCAACTTTTCACCAATGTGTGGGGGCCTTTAAACATGATGGATTTAATAATGAGTTGGATGTCCATGCCAGGGGTAAAGATGGTACCAGGAGTGTATGGCGGGAGCCCGTTTCTCTCTGTCCATTGAAAAATATGCACTGGGCAGAGGGGAGTACTTTTTTTGAGAGTCTGGAGGACTGGCCGACAGCTGTCTAAGGTGTATGAGATGTCAATTCTACATTTTTACTTTAAAGTGGAGAAATTTGAGGCCAAAGTGGACTTCTTCCAGGGAGATGTTATTTATTATTTAATGGCCTTCACCTCAATATCGATCTATGGTGACCTGATGGATGACCAATCTTTAGGAAATAGATCTTGTGCAAGCCTACTAGCAACTTGGCAATAAAAAAGTTGGCCAGCCCCACCTAAATCGCCAGGTTTGGCCTACTTTTCTCCAATGTGTGTGGGGGCCTTTAAGCATGACATATTTAACCATGAGTTTGATGTTCATGCAGGGAGATAAGCGGATACTAAAGGGGTCTAGTGGCAGCTTGTTTCCCTCTTTCCATTGAAAAATACGCACTGGGCAGAAGGTAGCGTACTGTTCAGAGAGTGGGGAGGAATGGCCGACAGCTGTCAAAACAAGATTTTTCCTTTAAATTGGAGAAATTTAAGGCCAAATGGGATTCTGCAACAAAGAAGCTATTTATTTATTTACTGGCCTTAGGCTCGATCTCGTGCCATGGCGACTTGATGGATGAATGATCTGACGGAAGATCGATCTTGTGCAAGCCTAGATAAGTCCACCAGGCTCTTCTCCACCATTATCTTGATAGTATCAAGCCATCGGGTTACTGGTCTTCCTCTTGGCCTTGTTCTTTCTATTCCTCCGACCAGGATGTCCTTCTCCGGTGATTGCTCTCTGGGTATGATGTGTCGAAAGTAGGCAAGTCGTATCTTGGTGATCCTTGCTGCGAGTGACAGGTCTAGCTTGATTTGTTCCAAGATTGACTTGTTTGTTCTTCTTGCCATCCATAGTATTGAGAACATCCTTCTCCAACACCACATTTTGAAGGCCTCGATTCTGCTTCTGTCTTGTTTCTTTATCATCCATATACTACCACATAAAAAGACCAAACTATGTACGAGCCATGTCTTTGTGAAATGTTCCTTGAATAATGTTCCAGGGAGAAGAACCCTCCTTAATTATTATAGAAAACAGATTGTCTTCAAGTCTGGACACATAATAGACAATCCATGGATCCCTCCCTATTGGTGGGTGTTATGTGGGTACGATCACAAAAAAAACAACTACCTTTCAATATTTGTCCTGCAAGTTTCCCAAAAAGTCACTTTTACAAGCCTTACAAATAGTCAGCGCCCATTCACCTCCAGTTACTGTACAAGTGACAAGGTACAAGCAGGTGACAGACCGCGTCAGCCCTACGAACCTCTCGGCCCGAGAGTTTTATGGGCAGAGTCTTATTGGAGGGCTAATTAAAATTAGTTTGTATCAAGCAGAAACTATAGAACCAAATTGAATTCTTGCAGTAAAACTGCCAAAACCTGCCGTGCGTCCTAATTTATGCTCTTACTGCCGGAGCCTTTAGCAGCCGCGATATCACCCAAATTATAGAGACGTCGAAAATTCTGCAGGAAAGGACGGGTGCAAATCAGCCAAATGGATTTCTCTTGACACCCAAGCCCAATTTGTTCCCACATTCACTTACTAATCTTGAGCTGTTCGGAAAGAATTGAAACGGAAAAACCTCCTAAAAATTAGCATTGAAACCCTGGTTGCTCTCATATAGTCAGTATCAGTGGCGTACCGCCAATGGCGGCAGACCACGCGACTGCTATGGGGCCCGTGAGCGGTGGGGGCCCCATAGCAGTCCAGGGGTGGACATACCGCCGCCGATGCAGCTGCGCCGGGTCCCCAGCATGCAGCTGCACTAAGGGGCCCGCAAGGTGCAGCTGCTCCCTGCACGCGGCGGTCAGGGAGCGATCCCTGCAGCTCCGCTGTTGTCAGGAGAAGAGTAGCAGCGGAGCTGGAGGGTTCGTCCTCTGCTTCCTCCATGACCCAGGCGCGCGCAGCTTGATAACGTCATCATGCAGCGCGCGCCTGGGTCAGGAAGAAAGCTGCCGGCAACCAGGAGGATGCTGCTGCAGGGGAGCGAGCTGAGGTAAGCTGTTTTTTTTCTTAGTTTTTGTTTTTTTTTACTGAAATGCTGGGGAGGGGAGGTGGGGAGAGAGCAATAATGGGGCTGATGGGGCTGGGAAGAGCAATAATGGGGATGGTGGGGAAGGGGAGAGAAATGACGCGTTGCTGGGAGAGAGCTCAACGATGAGGGTGCTGGGAGAGAGCAACGATGAGGGTGCTGGGAGAGAGCAACGACGAGGGTGCTGGGAGAGAGCAACGACGAGGGTGCTGGGAGAGAGCAACGACGAGGGTGCTGGGAGAGAGCAACGACGAGGGTGCTGGGAGAGAGCAACGACGAGGGTGCTGGGAGAGAGCAACGACGAGGGTGCTGGGAGAGAGCAACGACGAGGGTGCTGGGAGAGAGCAACGACGAGGGTGCTGGGAGAGAGCAACGACGAGGGTGCTGGGAGAGAGCAACGACGAGGGTGCTGGGAGAGAGCAACGACGAGGGTGCTGGGAGAGAGCAACGACGAGGGTGCTGGGAGAGAGCAACGACGAGGGTGCTGGGAGAGAGCAACGACGAGGGTGCTGGGAGAGAGCAACGACGAGGGTGCTGGGAGAGAGCAACGACGAGGGTGCTGGGAGAGAGCAACGACGAGGGTGCTGGGAGAGAGCAACGACGAGGGTGCTGGGAGAGAGCAATGATGGGGGTTTCACTTAGCTTGTACTGTGAAGCCTTGTATATTTTCCGTGTGCACATAGCCTTACAGTTAATTGGGGAGAGTCACAGAGACTGAATAATTTATATTATTGTTTTGTGGAGATTATAGTTAATGGGGGGCACAGTGCTGCTTATCACTTTATATTTTGATTACTAAGTGGCTAATAGTATAATAATGGGGGGGTACATATCTATATTCAGGGGCCCAGAGCGGGGGAGACACATGTATACATACAATATGTGACCTTGTTATTTTCTAGGCTGGAGATCATCGTGACAAGACGAGACGTGGCTGGGAGATGTCGACATGAAGGTCTGACCAGACGGAGAAGAAGCAGCAGAAACCGACTCTGATCAGATGAGACGTCAGCGGTAAGTGCCTGGATGTAAATTATTATTCTATATCTGCACTGTGTGACTTGGAGTGATAATGTTATCTGTAAAATCCCTTAGGCCACATTCTCACATTTGTGTGAAATGTCCGTGTGCTGCCAGATTTTTTTATCGGATGGTCCACGGACTCGTACAGTTTTATAGATCCATTCACACATCCATGAAAATCACGGATCTGAGAATGAGATCTAAGAGGGTCAGAGAATGTCCTGTTCTGATCCGATTTTGAGGATTAGAATAGGACATGCTCAATGCGTCAGTAAAACAGGGCAGCACACTGACACTGCACACAGATGCAGGAATGTAGCCTTATTATGTATAGTGACGCGCCCCCTGGGCCAGTGTTGTTTGGGGGATACCCGGAGCCGGATCAGATGGGGGTTGTAGTCTCCGAGTGGCGGTGACCCGGTCCGTGCCCAGGGTGTCAAGCTCAGTGTGTGGCAGTCCTTATAGATGTTACTAGATGTTCTTTTATGTCGACTACGCCACCCGTTGATTTGCGGTCAATACGGCCGCCGCTGCAGCAGGGTCCGCTGAGGCTGGTGGTATGTGTGCAGCTTCGGTAGTATAACCCCCAACGGGAGGGGTATAGCCTCAGGGGGTCAGGTGTAGAGGATGGTGGTAGTGGTGGTGCAGTGTGGATGTTAAGAAGACTCCGAGCCGGGCTGTGCAGTTCAGGGTTTTTACTTACTGCTGTTCTTGTGGTCACTCTGGCCTTAAGTGACCGCCCGAGCCGTGCTGCGTCCACCAGGTCTTGGACTCGGCCAACCCCCAGGTGATTCTGGAGCGTGGTCCTGAGCTCCCTTTCTGACTTGTCCTTCTCTCTGGCCTTCCCCACCAGGGATCCACCCAAGTCCGGCTCCCTCGGGCCTCTTGTTGGTAAACCCTTGTCTCTGGGTTCCCTGACCCTATTCTTGGTTTGCCTTCCGGGTGGATTTAGTGGGTGGTCATGGCAGATCCTGCCCACGACCTCCGGTCTCTGGCTAAGGTGTGCTGTAGCCTCCACCAGCTTGGGATCCGGTACCCTGTTGCCAACTCTTCACCCTCTGATCTAATTTTGGGTTCTTGGAGTTCCCTCTTCTCCCCCTTCGGGGTCCTTCTTTCTCCTCTCTCTCTCTTGGCCTTGGAGCTGGCTGAGCTGCTCTGCTTCTCTGACTCAACTCTGACAGACTGACCAAACCTCTACAAAAGACTGACGTCTCACAGACTGACCCTGATCTAAGATGGTTCCCACCTTATATACTCCCTCTATGTGTGAGCTCAGGTGACCAGCACCCCATGAGCTCCTAGCATTACCCAGACTGCTCCCCCTATCTGCCCCTACACTACTGGGATGTTCCACCCCCCTCCCACTCCAGCCAGGAACAGACACTTTCGTACCTGCACATATACTGGTGGGAGTACCGTCGGTCTGTCCCTCGGAAATGGGATGTGTGTAGTGCATGCAGCTAACTGAGCTCAGTTCCACACTCCATCCTTACCCGGGAGTGGAATACCACACCTCTGGCGTGAGGTGCAATACCCCTGTAGCAGCCGAATCCTCAGGGTGCTACAATAGCACAGTCCCTTAGTACATAGTGTACTCACTTATTATGTATAGCGCCATCCTTAGTTATATAGTTTCCTCTTTTATTATGTATAACACCCTCCCTTATTATGTACCATCCTCTCTAGCGGCTCACAGTTGGGGGATCATACTGTGTTGGGGTCAGCACACTTTACCCTCGGAGTTGAGGTGGGGTACAGAAGGATCATTATACTGTACATGTGGAGGAATTCACTATGGGGGTTTCATACTGTGTTTGGGGGGCCCTTTTATTGGCATCACACTTTATGGGGCAATGAAAGATCTAGGACGTCAGCAGGAGGAAAATTACTATGTAAAGGATGGAAAGTTGTGAGATCTGATCTTTGGTGACCCCGACAATTATTTAAATTTGGGGCCCCATGATTCCTATGTACGCCCCTGGTCAGTATCCCAAAAAATGTTCTATGCACTTAACTGAAAATAGAAGGAACCGAAGTGGGAACATAAAGAACTCGTTCCTCAATCTCAGTCACTTCAACGAGGGTGCGGAGAGAGCAGGGCAGAGTCCTGCATGTCTGGACAAGTAAAGTGCTTCTTGCCCCATTGCAGTTTAGAATAAAATTGGTTTATAAAATAAGTTCCCGAATATCTAGTAATATATTACTATTGGTAAGACTTGGGAATAATGGTACACCGCCAATGGAGGGCAGAGGTTTGGGTGAGTTGTATACGTGATTAACCCACTCCATACCCGGAGACCTAGGATTTCTATGCAGGTCACTTCTTGGGATCAAACTAGGGTTTTGTTTTTTTTGTCCTTTTCTTAGTTTATTTTTGATTGTGCAATGAAGAACTTTCTCAGTACGGTGGAAGAATGGGTTCTCCGGTGAGTCTGGATCCATGTTCGCCAATAAGATAACCACTCTGCCCAAATAAAATTTTGTCGACCTGATAAGAGACCTTTCGGCTACCTCCATGACATGTTGGGTGAACCTATCCGTAGCGCTTGTGATATACCCTAAAATAATTTAAGTACTAAGTATTCCTGTATTTAGCAGACGGGACAAAAATGTATTTGTTTTTATCGAATTCCTTCATTTTTTTACGTCTACCATCAACGGCCTTCCAAACTAAACAAGTGTTCTTAATTACGGGTTTGGAACTCGAGTTTTTGGATATTTTTATACCTAGCCCATTGCATCGTTGGTTCTCATGATTTCCACCCTCATACTCCATCACAGATTACCACGAGTCAGTGTATACCCTCTCAGAACGAGCCGCCTCTGACTAGTCTACAAAGCAGCGGAAGGGTCATCCCATCTCCTCTTACATCTGCTCAACATAAAAATAGACTTGCCGCATCTTCGGGTCCTATCGGTAATTCTGAAGCATCGCCTTTGATCGATAAGGCCTGTAAAATGGTTCTCGGTAACGACGGCACAAAAGGAGCAATCGTCATAAAACAAAGAGCTGTAAGTAGCATAGTAAATCATTCGTTAGCAGATACTAATCTCCAGCGGTAGAGCATCTATATTTCACAATGCATAATGGATGGACACATCTCCAGACGGCATATCCTTTTGTTTATCAGCTTGGAATAATAGCCCAATTTAGCACTCGGCGAGGAGTAATGCCTTCTCAAATCGCTTTCTTATTTTTATCCTTTTGGACCGCACAACGTTCCTTCCTCAAATAAATACTGCTGATTTATCTCCCCCCCCCCCAAAACAAAGTCCTCATATCATTCCTTAATCTTCTTTGTTCTAGACCGACGGTATTGAATCTCCTCTTTACAGAAACCCTGCCTTATAATCCAACTATTATTTTAATTGATCCATGCTGGTGTCAATCCTGATCTCCGGGGAGGCGATAATGTGAAAAACTCAGAACAAGGACATCAAACTTTACACAAGCTAAATAGATAACACTGCGGGCTGCAGAGAAGAATGACTGATCTCAAAATAACATACAAAAAGAATGATAATGAATAGTGTTTCATCTGAGGCAGAGACCATCGACACTTACATTAATAACATACAAAATGTGTGACGAAAAAAAAAGGAGTCCATGTAATGTGAATGGAAAAGTCACGCAGTTCTCTCTTCCCCTCTCTCAGCAAGAACTCTCAGCATTGATTCAGCTGGGTTCTCTCTATCGCGGTGTCAAGTATAAGCATCACTGCTGTAGTTGTATCCTTAATTCATCTTGTTCAATTATCAACATGAATTATCATTTGTTTGGACCTATTATTGGTACGTTTTTGTCCAACTTAAAGAAGTAAAAATGCTAAGTGCTTGGAAAAAGAAGCGACTTTGTACATTACTTGTTATCAAAAATTCCACCGTTCTTGACAACATAGGATTTTTAAGTACTTTAGTGTACTGCTCATTGCTTAGGCTACTGTCCACCTCTGCAGTCTATCAGAGGTGGCCGGTTTCTGAGGCAAGGGGCATGCATTTGCACCTCTCTTTACTATAAAGCTTCGAAGTGCTGCTCTGAAGCTGCCCAGATTACTGGATATGGTCAGGTTCAGTGCTAGAAGCACTGAAGAGCGCTCCATTTGGGCCAGTGTTGCCCTGATACCATTGGTCCGAACTGTTAACAGTTAACTGTTAACAGGCTCTGCCACCCGGTAAGCAGGAAACCAGGCGGCCAGGAGACAGGGGAGCACATCGCTTCTGAAGATTGAAAGGGAGATGACTCCTTAAAAAGAGTAAAATCACAGGATCTAGCTTCCACACAAGTCCGAAATCACGCTTGCCCTCAGTGTCTTGTGGCACCCCAGGGGTCTGGTTACCACAGTAATAGGAATATTACGTCTGAGAGCAAGTGGGAGGTTTCTCTGGTCAGGAGCCCTAAGCATGCAATACCGCCCGCCCAGACCTGGGAGGGGAGGAATCTGCCCTTATAAACTGGGTCTGGGGTGGGATTAGGTCAGAGCCTGGAGACAGTTCCAGACACAGGGAAAGTGTCAGCAACGAGCTCTGTAGGAGCAGGAGAGAGTGCCAGGGGCTGGAAGCTAGATAGCTCGCCCTGGCTGAAGACATTAAGACCGGACACGGAGTCCGAGGCTGTGGGGACATCCAGGTCCAGCAGCAGAATCCAACCGGCAGGGGATTCCATGTCCTCTGGCCAGAGAAGCCCGGAGGCACGGTCACAAGCAAGGGACCAGCACCGCCATCGTGAAGCGGAGGCTAACAGAAGGCCCCAAGTCACCCGCCGTACGGGTGAGCACCACACGGTATACTCAGGGACGTGGGCTACTTCTACCCACACACAGCAAGGTAGCCAGGAAAGAGTACAGATAGACGGGGAGGCCTACAACTCCACCTGGCCAGGGGAGATCCTGCTAGCTCTCAGACTGACCAGGCCTCTACTGCTAGCCAGTACTCCCGGGAGGGTCTGCTTTATAACATCAGTAAAGACCCTCAACTGCACTGCACGGACTCAGAGTTGTTCCTGCTGCGCTCGTGCACCATCACTCCCATCATCTACACCAACTGCCCTGAGGCTATACTTCTCCCGTGGGGAGTCATCCCATTCTTACCTGCACACACAACACCGGCCTCAGCGGTCTGCCCTGCAGCGGCGGTCCCCACTAACCTCAATCCACGGGTGGCGTAGTCGGACTATTATCTCACTAATAAGACTGCCACTGAATTGACCACCCTGGGCACGGACCGGGTCAGCACCACGGAGACTACAACCCCCAGCGATCCGGCTCCGGGTATTCCCTGCACAACACAGGCCCAGGGGGTACGTCAGTCTCATGATGCTTGATCTTGAAGGATTAACCCCCAACATTGTGTGGTCTCTGGATGTGCAGGGTTTCAGCAATATGTGGTAGCTGGACCAGGTGGTCTTACTCACCAAAATTTGCTTTGATCTTGTGCATTAACTAATTTAAAAGCAACGGATGCATGGCCCCCACTGTTGGTCCAACAAGGCGTCAATGAAGGGGTTGTCCAATTAGATAAAGTCTATAAATGATGAGGTGATCTCCAGTAGCAGCGGTCATTAGGTAAAAGCTGTGGCAGAGCAGGCGAGCAGATGTTGGTGCCCATTGGACTGTTTGTGTAAAGCACGGATATGATGGGTCCCTCAAGGTGGGAGCCAACCCTCCAGTAATTACTCCCCTCTTTTCCACTGGGGTTCCTGTGATGTGTTACCCAGGAGCTTCCACAAACCTTAACCCATAGTTATACATTATAGGATTTTAGTTCTTATTGCGGTGGGAAATTTCAGAGAGGGTGTTGGTAGGCCATTCTCCTGGCACCTCTTCCCCCTAAACTAAAGTTGGCCATGCGCATCAGATGGCGGTCGGCTGAAGGATACTTCAGCTGATGGTTCGGGTTGCATACGTATCCTGGGTTCGGGCTTTGCTCCCTTCACTCCGGTCCACTGAATTCTATTGTGCTTCACATTGGGCTTTGCAAGTGGCCCAAAGAGCTTCAAAGGGATCATCTCCCTGGGCCAATATAAGGCCCACCAAGACACACACCTGTGTCTTTGTATAAAGACTCTTCGTTTTCCGATGTTCTGTCTGCCTGCAGCCTCTAGTGCTTTGAATCCTTGTTTCCCACGTACCCTTCCTGCCTGTTCCACCGATGCCCATGGTCCGTGTGCCCACCCAGACCTGGAACTTGGGGATTGCACCTCACCAGGTGAGCCGAAACAGTTTGGCCAACAGCCATCTCAACAGACCCTCACATACACAGGAGTGCTCCCGTGTCCTGTATGAGAAAGCCACCGATTGACATGCTGGCCAGCGACTTATCTCAGGGAGAACATTGCAACCGGCAGTCCGAAATCGGACATGTGCGATCAACATCTCTCCTGACCATCAGTCGGCCAATGCCTCCATACACATTAGACTGTTGGCCAAACTCATCGATTATTGGCTGAAGGTGCTCATAGACTGAATTCTATTCCTTCTAACTACCCCATACATATGTGCGCTCTGCTTTGATTGAGGTCTACAGGATCGGGATTTGGAACTGAACATGTCAATCCTTTCTTCCCTGCCCAACATCATCTGTCAAGCTGTGAGACCTCCATATGCATGAGATGAGTCGCAGGTTGACACTAGAATGGAGCAAAAAGATTTGTAGGAACCTAGTCCAGGGGTCCAGTCAATCCCATCCACTGGACCAGAGCCTTGAGAACTTTCTATTATCTGCGGATCCTCAACACTTCTTCTGATTAGCAGGCCTCCACAACATCATGCCGCAATATAATGACATTGTAGAAGAAACAATGGGTATACCGCAGGTACTAGCAGGTTCATGAACTATCGACATGGCCACCTAGACAAGAGTCATTTCAATCTTTTAGCCTTAGTCTAGTAAGCCCCTTTCATCTTTTAGGGATTATTTCTAGCAAACTCCTGTCATTGCTGTATTATTTAAGCACTGTATAGCAGTATTATTTAGTTACTGCATGACACTAATTTTGGTATTTAAGTGCAATACGCAACTATCATATAGCATGATGTGGTGGTTTTATATGGCTTTAACCTTGGATTAATGATGTTATACTCTCTTCAAAGATATTGGGTAAGGGCTTTGGACCTCGATTTAAAAAGCTAAAAATGTAAAAAACAAAAATTTACAGAGTCCGGCCCAGGATCAGCAGGGGTTAATCTCACCTTCACGGTCCATTTAGCAGGCGAAGCTCTGGAGCCCATTCTGGTACCGCATGTCCTCACGTTAAGTGGTACACTGCTGTGTGCCAGAGTTAATTAGTGGAAAAGATGCCTTAAACTAGCGTAACACGCTGTAAACAATCTGAGATGTACAAGTTCCCTCGGAGTAAATCAATTATTGCTTTGTAGTATCGCGTTATCGGATCAAACAGAAATAGAGAAGGCTTCAAAAATAAATAAATAAATAAAATAGAGGAGCGGAAATGAATGTGACGTTGGCAGCCGTGCAAGCCCGCCTTAGAAGAAAAAAAAACGACAGATGACAAATAGAATAATTAAACCCTGCAGATAATTTGCTGAACAATTAAGGCCTGGGAGTGATAACGAAACACGGCGGCGGTAAACAAAGACTTTCTGCTTGTTTAAACCCAAAAATAAAAATTTATAAAAAGACCCCTATGTGCAAGTAAAATGGAAGTGCTTTCCACAGCGGAGGCTTCAACTTCAATTTGCATGGATTTTTTTTTGGTGCGACTGTGAGCGTCGTGTTGGGGACGGAGACAAGATATTTGAATCCAAAAGGACACTTCACGGGAATGAAAAAAAAAAAAAAACTCAGACGTGTTTCCTTTGCCAGTCCAGCCCCGATGCTAACGAATAAAAAAAAAAAAGTTTTTTATAGCAGGAAAAACAAAAAACAAAACGTACTTTTCATAAAGCCTCAATCCCCCGAGTGCAGTATTTAAAAAAAACATCAACTGAGACTTAGTCCTCCTCCCCTGGTCCAGTGAGGAGACTCCGCCACTCCTCCCAGTGTCCGTTACTGTCTGCTCTCACGAACTGAACTGTCTTCAGTGCTACAGACAAGAACAGATCCTGGGAGGAGCAGCAGAGATTTAACGATGGACCTGGGGAGGGTGGTAAGAGATTATGTTTCTTTTTTCTTTTTTTTTTAAGCAAACTGCAGCCAAGTGACTCCATTTAGAAATTGGTAGAAACTTAAAGCGGAGGAATTTTTAAATTTTTAAGGAAACACAATAAGAGCCATAAGAAGTCCATATGCCTAATGGGCCGAACCTAAGAAACCTATACTGTAGCTGAGTCCAACCATATTACAATGCACGGGTATATCATACTGACCTAATTTTAGCATCACAAAAAATAATAAAAAATAGTAAAGTCTCTTAAACTATACAAAATGTGCAAAAAGAATATAATAAAAAAAAAAGTCATGAATGATATTACTTGTTGTAGGTGGTGCTCTGTATGTATGTATATATATATATATATATATATATATATATATATATATATACACATACATACATACATACATACATATATATTTTTTTTTTTAAATCCCGAGCACCACCTACAATAAATAATGTCATTATAATACCACATATATTATATTATTTTCAAAAATATATATATATTTTTTTAAAAACAGCAATTTAGGGTTTATAGTATATCACTTTAGCGTTTTTTCAAATTTATTTATCTTTTTTTCTAGGAAGGTTTTCATGACTTTAAAAAAAAAAAAAAAAATAATGTTTGAAAATAATATACAGTCATATGAAAAAGTTTGGGCACCCCTATTAATCTTAAGCTTAATGTTTTATAAAAATTGGTGTTTTTGCAACAGCTATTTCAGTTAGATATATGTAATAACTGTTGGACACAGTAATGTTTCTGCCTTGAAATGAGGTTTATTGTACTAACGGAAAATGTGCAATCTGCATTCAAACAAAATTTGACAGGTGCATAAGTATGGGCACCCTTATCATTTTCTTGTTTTAAATACTCCTACCTACTTTTTACTGACTTACTAAAGCGCTTTTTTTGGTTTTGTAACCTCATTGAGCTTTGAACATCATAGCCAGGTGTATGCAATCATGAGAAAAGCTACTTAAAGTGGCCTCTTGCAAGTTGTTCTCCTGTTTGAATCTCCTCTGAAGAGTGGCATCATGGGCTCCTCAAAACAACTGTCAAATGATCTGTAAACAAAGATTATTAAACATAGTTGTTCAGGGGAAGGATACAAAAAGGTGTCTCAGCGATTTAACCTGTCAGTTTCCACTGTGAGGAACATAGTAAGGAAATGGAAGAGCACAGGGACAGTTCTTGTTAAGGCCAGAAGTGGCAGGCCAAGAAAAACATCAGAAAGGCAGAGAAGAAGAATGGTGAGATCAGTCAAGGACAATCCTCAGACCACCTCCAGAGAGCTGCAGCATCAACTTGCTGCAGATGGTGTCACTGTGCATCGGTCAACTATACAACGCACTTTGCACAAGGAGAAGCTGTATGGGAGAGTGATGCGAAAGAAGCCGTTTCTGCAAGCACACCACAAACAGAGTCGGCTGAGGTATGCAAAAGCACATTTGGAGAAGCCAATTTCATTTTGGAAGAAGGTCCTGTGGACTGATGAAACCAAGATTGAGTTGTTTGGTCATACAAAAAGGCGTTATGCATGGCGGCAAAAAAACACAGCATTCCAAGAAAAACACTTGCTACCCACAGTTAAATTTGGTGGAGGTTCCATCATGCTTTGGGGCTGTGTGGCCAATGCCGGCACTGGGAATCTTGTTAAAGTTGAGGGACGAATGGATTCCACTCAGTATCAGCAGATTCTTGGCAATAATGTTCAAGAATCAGTGATAAAGTTGAATTTACGCAGGGGATGGATCTTTCAGCAAGACAATGATCCAAAACACCGCTCCAAATCTACTCAGGCATTCATGCAGAGGAACAATTACAATGTTCTGGAATGGCCATCCCAGTCCCCAGACCTGAATATCATTGAACATCTGTGGGATCATTTGAAGAGGGCTGTCCATGCTCGGCGACCATCAAACTTAACAGAACTGGAATTGTTTCGTAAAGAGGAATGGTCAAAAATACCTTCATCCAGGATCCAGGAACTCATTAAAAGCTACAGGAAGCGACTAGAGGCTGTTATTTTTGCAAAAGGAAGATCTACTAAATATTAATGTCACTTTTCTGGTGAGGTGCCCATACTTATGCACCTGTCAAATTTTGTTTGAATGCAGATTGCACATTTTCTGTTAGTACAATAAACCTCATTTCAAGGCAGAAACATTACTGTGTCCAACAGTTATTACATATATCAAACTGAAATAGCTGCTGCAAAAACACCAATTTTTTTAAAACATTAAGCTTAAGATTAATAGGGGTGCCCAAACTTTTTCATATGACTGTATTTAGGATTCTAATCATATTTAATGTAGGTGGTATTAAAAAGAAAATAATATAGTAATAAATAGTTTTTTAAAATTGAAATGCTAAAGTGATATAAACCCTAAATTGCTGCTGTAAAAAATAAAATGTAATGAAAATATTATATTCGGTATTATAACGACATTATTTATTGTAAGTGTAGCTCGGTAGAAAAATAAAAAAAATTACACTACAGTAATAAAGAAATAGTTCTCTAAAAATTGAAACGCTATTGTGATTATATAACCTAAATTGCTGATTTAAAGAAAAAAAGAATATAAAATAATATCTAAAATATTATATATATATATATATATATATATATATATATATATATATATATATATATATATATATATATATATATAATATACAGTACAGACCAAAAGTTTGGACACACCTCATTTAAAGATTTTTCTGCATTTTCATGACTATGAAAATTGTACATTCACACTGAAGGCATCAACACTATGAATTAAACACATGTGGAATTATATACTTAACAAAAAAGGCAGATGACCTGGCCTCCACAGTCACCAGACCTGAACCCAATCGAGATGGTTTGGGGTGAGCTGGACCGCAGAGTGAAGGCAAAAGGGCCAACAAGTGCTAAGCATCTCTGGGAACTCCTTCAAGATTGTTGGAAGACCATTTCCGGTGACTACCTCTTGAAGCTCATCAAGAGAATGCCAAGAGTGTGCAAAGCCGTCATCAAAGCAAAAGGTGGCTACTTTGAAGAACCTAGAATATAAGACATATTTTCAGTTGTTTCACACTTTTTTGTTAAGTATATAATTCCACATGTGGTAATTCATAGTTTTGATGCCTTCAGTGTGAATGTACAATTTTCATAGTCATGAAAATACAGAAAAATATTTAAATGAGGTGTGTCCAAACTTTTGGTCTGTACTGTATGTAATATATATATATATATATATATATATATATATATATATATATATATATATATATATATATATATATATATATATATATATATATATATATATATATATATATATATATATATATATATATATATTATATAGCACCCTGAGGATTCGGCTGCTACAGGGGTATTGCACCTCAACCCAGAGGTGTGATATTCCACTCCCGGGTAAGGATGGAGTGTGGATCTGAGCTCGGTAGGCTGCATGCACTACATACATCCCATTTCCGGGGAACAGACCAACGGTACTCCCACTTAGAAATGTGCAGGTACAACAGAGTCTGTTCCTGGCTGGAGTGGGAGGGGGGTGGTACATCCCAAGTAGTGTAGGGGCAGATAGGGGGAGCAGCCTGGGTAAAGATAGGAGCTCATTGGGTGCTGGTCACCTGAGCTCACACATAGAGGGTGTATATAAGGTGGGCACCATCAAAGAACAGGGTCAGATGCAGAGAGTCAGATGCAGAGGGTCAGATGCAGAGAGTCAGCTGCAGAGAACAAGTCAGGAGCAGAGGAGAGAAGAAAGACCAAGACCCAGAGTGAGAGAGGAGAAAAGAGAGAGACCCAGAGCACAGAAGAGAAGGACTCTGAGATCCCAACTAAAAGCACCGGGTGAAGAGTCGGCATCAGGGTACCGGAACCCAAGCTGGTGGGGGTAAAAACATTCCCCAGCCAGAGACCGGAGACCGTGGGCAGCGTTTGCCACGGTCACCCATCACATCCACCCCGAAGGCACACCACATGAAGGGTCAGGGAACCCAGGGCCAAGGGTGTCCCAACAGAAGGCCCGAGGGAGCTGGACCTAGGTGGATTACTGGTGGGGACGGCCAGAGAACGGGACAGAAAGAGAGCTCAGGGCCACGCTCCGGACTTGTTTGGGGGTTGGCTGGATCCAGGACCTGGTGGACGCAGCACGGCTCGGGTGGTCACTAGCAGCTGGAGTGACCAGTACAACATCTGCAGTAAGTAAACACCCTTAACTGCACAACCCGACTCTGTCTTCATTGCCGTCTGCACTGCACCACCACAACCCCCATCCTCTGCACCTGTCCCCTCTGAGGCTATACCCCTCCCGTTGGGGGTTATCCCACCAAGCTGCGCACCCACCATCAGCCTCAGCGGACCCTGCTGCAGCGGCGGCCACAGTGACCGCATCACAACGGGTGGCGTAGTCGACACAAAAGAACTCTTAATAACATCTGTAGGACTGCCACATAACACTGAGCTTGACGCCCTGGGCACGGGCCGGGTCACAGCCGCTCGGAGACTACAACCCCCCATCTGATCCGGTGCCGGGTATTCCCCTCAAAAAGGAATATGTCCCAGGGGGCGCGTTATATATATATATATATATATATAAAAAAAACAAAAACATGCCTTTCTACAGTTGGTATTGAAAGGTTCTGTGTGAATAGGAGAAGGCAAAAGTAAAAAAAGTAAATCTTGACTTGGGAACGTAACATCTCGCTGAAGCCCTCCCGACCCCAATAAAAATAAATAAATTGCACATGTAAAATGCACCCAAATAAGAAAAAAGAAATCCTGGAATATTGAGCGCTGAGGAAGTGAGAAAATCACCTGTGAATAATTCAGCTGGGGCTCCGGCAGCTTCTTCCTAGTTACAGCTCTGATGAAATCCACATGAAATTCTACGCTGGTAATTTTGCTGCCCTAATTTCATTATTAATGACCGGCTTCAGCTCCCCACCAGCTCTGCACTGTTTCTATAGATGTAGCAGAGCGGGTTTGGTCATTTACCAATACTTATTGCGATATCACAAAGTTCTGCATTTTGGGTAAATATAAGCGCCCCTATACAAATAAAACGCTTCCCTTCGCTCGGAGGCTTCACGACCAGTCGCTGCACCTGTCGGTTAGAACACTTGATAAACAATGTATCGGGCTCACCCCTAAAGTCACAGCTGTCCATCGCATCTCAGGTGCTGAAAGATGCCAGCGACAGCTTGGAAGGATTCTTTACTTAGCCAGCGTATGGACTCCCTGCCATGGAGATCTGTAAAAGACTGTTATAAAAGACACAACCGGCCAGATATAAATTCAGGAATGGTGTCTGACCCCCCAGCAGTGCAAACACAGAGGACAATATAAAAAGTGAGGCCTTTACAGCAGCTGCTTGACACCAGCACCATGATAACCTCAATCGAGGATGACCTGCCGTCCCATTAGCTACCTCTTTGTGAACATTGCTGCCACATCCTTCTGCAGATTCTCACTTACTAAAATGGGTACAAGACCAACGTGGATTGGGCCCTCACTCTCCAGGGGCCCCATAGCAGCCATATAATTACCAACTTTTATACACACTTAGTTTAGTGCACTAGTCTCGATGAATTGTCATGTGCCACCGCGGAAAATGGTCACCAGCCAGGGACTGGAGGACACTCAAGTTTTTCTTTTTTTTGACCACGCCACCAACTTCTGTTTATCACGAGGCATCTTGTTGTTTTTTGGGAGGTTAAGTCAGAGTCTTGGAGACTTACTGACTCTTCCAAAAGGTCGCTCCTTTTTCCGAGAGCCACTCCGGTGTCACAGGAGAGTTGGCACTTGGCAAGTAGGTTTTTAATGTAATGGCGGTGGCCATCCCCAATGGTATGGATGATCTGATCAGATCTGTTTGGCAAATTTAGAGGCAACAAATTCGGGTAAGGCCCAACCTTTCGGGTAAGGCCCAACCTTTCGGGTAAGGCCCAACCTTTCGGGTAAGGCCCAACCTTTCGGGTAAGGCCCAACCTTTCGGGTAAGGCCCAACCTTTCGGGTAAGGCCCAACCTTTCGGGTAAGGCCCAACCTTTCGGGTAAGGCCCAACCTTAGGTTTTCCCATCATTGAGGGAAAAGGAAAAAAAGAATGTGAAGATCACAATGGGAAGCAACTTAAGGGTCACCCAGTACGATATGAGTCCGTTACAAAGATGCCTTGTGGTCAAGAATCGGCACCATGAGAGGGGCTCATTCTGCTATAGGTTACGGGATCCCCCCCACCCTCTCCATCTCAGAATGGTAGAGACACCTATGGTGAAAAAAAGGTTTCCAATCCATAGAAATCAGTTTTATCAATCAGATATGGCTCATATGGAGAGGGAAGTCCCAAAGAAAGCATCCTTCCAGCAGAGCAAGGGTTAAACTCCGCAGCCAATTTTTTTCCCTCTCTCCGTTTATGCCGGAGATTGAGGAAAAGTGCTGACAGCCGCACTCACGACGCACCATCAATCGTATTCATTCATTTTCTATTGTCACCTTGGGATTAAATTGTCAATAACGTCTTTTAGTACGACACGTCTCCTGCAACAGGCGAGAGCGACGACTAATGAGATGCTCGCTGTCGTGTCGCAGCTCTCCGATGGGCAGGCAGGAAACGTACCCACCAATGTGTCACACAACGTGCAACCCGGACGTGTTGGGTTAAGTTCCCACTGTGAGTTTTTGAAGCTGCGTATCTTTGTTGTGCAAAAAAAGGATCGTCAGTTCCAACAAAGTGAATGGGCTTTATAGAAATCTCAGGTCCTCTGTTTTTTTTAGCATAAAAACCTGTTTGAAACCTGCAACATGTCGTTTTCTTGTGTGGTTTATGCTGAGTTTTATGTGCAGATTTTCCCCATAGACTTGCATTAGGTGCGGAAAATTTGCAAGTAAAAAACGCATGTGTAATCCGCGCACAACTGTGTCAATAAAATCCTGTCAAAGCCAAATACCAGAAAGTATCAAAAATCAAAGCACTTTAGTTTAAAACATGACACCAAAAAGAGACAGAAAAAAAAACATGTAATTAAAAAAAAAACCTGTACAAAAAAAAAAAATAATGAAAAAAAAAACCTACGGTAAGTAAATAATTAAAAAAAAAAAAAACAATTTACTAAATAGGTGCAGAAAATCAAGAATATCAAAAACCCACCAAATACTGATCATGAGAAGGAGCAAGGAAACCTACAATATATGGTAATATTTAATTATATAAATCTCTCGTTATTCTGATGACTATATGACAGATGCAAAAAAATAAAAAAGACCTTTTGGAGTAGATACTCTATGACCACAACAGAGCATTTCGCAGCTCAGGTTTCCATCCGCATAATTTTGGAAATGGTTATAAGAAACCCATTCTGGGTGAAGTCTAAACATTTTGTAGCTTTTTTTTTTTGTGAATACAAAAAAGAAAAAAACAAAGCACAAATATACACAGCATTTTTTACTGCAAAAACAAACCCCAAAATGGGGCAAATTATAGATTTTTTTTTTTTCAAAGAAAAACTGTGTGTGAAGCCACTCATTAATCTGAAAAATAAATTTGGGAAGACCAAATCATTTTTGATTTTTTTCCCCCCTTTTTTCAGATTTTCTGGTGGGGATTTCACACGACTATTTGCTATCCATGGAAAAAAAACTGTCCTCACATGGAAAGCACTAGGACCAATGTTATTCCATAGGGCTGTTCAGATGATAGTTTGTTTCTTTTTTTGTACACGGAAACATATTTGGAAAGGAAAAAATAAATAAAAAAATAAAATAAAAATCAAAGCTCTCGTCTGTATTTCTTCTGAGACTCGTCTAGATATGGATCATTGATCAGTATCAGCATCAGATGGAAAGGCGTCCATTTTTTACGGATGACAATTTTTATTTTTTTTTACATGCTTGTCCCAAGCCATGAAGTCTGCAGCGAAATACTTCAGCATATATTGAGGTCAATTTCCACTGCAGATTTTTTCGCTGGTACTGTAAAATGCTTCAGATTTTCCGCATGCAATTCCAAGGCAAAAATACAGTGTGTATTATAGTGCCTAGTGAATGGACACTTTAAAAGGTCAGACAAGAGTTTTCTACATCAAAACTTACATGAGTCTTGATGGCTACAAACAAGCCCAATTTTTTGAGAAATGATCACAGGACTGAAATCAAAAACCAATGGGAGAGATTACAGACGGCGTTCAGCGCTACGGACTAGGTTGTAGATAAATAAGCAGCAATAAATAGTTAAAAACTAATCATTAGTACTAGTTAAATACTTGAATTACAACACATAGGAAACTGTCAGTTTAATTATTTTAACAACTAGTGACTGCGAAAAAGTTTGTAAAATTGGCAAAAAAAATTTTGCCAGATCAATGTCTGTAAGCCCCCATAAAGCTACAGCATAAATGTACTGCTAATTAACACAAGAATATCCGTAGGTCTGATCAACTTAAAAAATGTAAATATATTATATTAATAAAATATATATATATATAAAAAAGTATTAATGTCTGTATGTCAGGATCAACTAAGGTTATGAAGTTAAGCTTCCTTCTTCCATAACAGAAAGAGGTCGCTAAATTATATAAGATGCAGGAAGTTACGGAATCCACAGTCTCTGTTCACAGCAAGGACCATATTCTGTTTTACAATACAGGACACACAGATAAGGCTCTGTTCACATTGGAACCCAATGGAGCAGAATTCCTAAGTTTGTGATGGCAAAAAGAGTGTAGTCTTGCCATTCTATAAAACGCCAGAAACGTGACATAATTGGTATGCATGATTCATTGGGGTCTGCTTCATAGCACACTTGTACGTCGTGTGAATAAAGCCTGACAAAGTTAAAAAAGAAAAATGCTCAAAAATAAATAAAAAAGTTCAAAAATGCACATTAATGGAATAAAAAAAAAATTTACATTTTTATTCTACGTTATAATTGTTCCAATATCACTACTAATATTAGTATAATAATGTATGTTCTAAACATACCTCAAAGACTGTGGCCACCTTGCAACACTTTTTTTTCTTACATAGTTACATAGTTTATAAGGCCGAAAAAAGACAAGCGTCCATCCAGTTCAGCCTATTTCTTGTGCACTGCAGCTATTCCGCAGCGTTGATCCAGGGGAAGGCAAAAAAAACCATGCGGTATAGGCAAATTTACATCATTGAGGAAAAATTCACTTCCCGACTCCAATCTGGCAGTCAGATTAAATCCCTGGATTAATTAACTAAGCATAAGATGTAATTTTATTGTTCTCCAGAAAGGCGTCCAGGCCTCTCTTGAACTCATTAAGTGAGTTGGACATCACCACTTCCTCTCCCAGAGAGTTCCAGAGTCTCACGGCTCTGACCGTAAAGAATCCCCTTCTATGCTGGTGCAGGAACCTCCTTTCCTCCAGACGCATAGTGTGCCCCCTCGTCTGTCACCATCCTTGGTATAAACAGGTCATGGGAGAGATCTCTGTACTGCCCCCTGATGTATTTATACATGTTTATGAGGTCTCCCCTAAGCCTTCTCTTTTCCAACGTAAATACTATTGCACTACATATACTTTTATAAATAGAAGATATTTCAATAAAAAACTTAATCATAATTTTTTTTTTTTAATCATTGGGCATGTAAATACAATACAGCGAAGGCACCAAGGAAAGACATCAGTAACAAGAAATAATATAATATAAAATAATAATAATATTATAAAATAAACAAATATCTAAAAATAAACAAATAGGAATAATACCCATAACATTATACAGACAAAACAAATGCATTTTATAATGTATTTTTTTATATAGTAGCAGGGCAGCACGGTGGCTCAGTGGTTAGCACTGTATGGTGGCTCAGTGGTTAGCACTGCAGCCTTGCAGCACTGGGGTCCTGGGTTCAAATCACACCAAGGACAACATCAGCAAGGAGTTTGTATGTTCTCCCCATGATTGTGTGTGGGTTTCCTCCGGGTTCTCCGGTTTCCTCCCACACTCCAAAGATAAACTGACAGGGAATCTAGATTGTGAGCCCCAACGGGGACAGTGATGATGTCTGTAAAGCGCTGTGGAATATGATGGTGCTATATAGGCGAGTAAATAAATTAAAAAAAAAAATTTACACACAAAACTGTATTGTAAATATATAAAATAAAATACATGTTTGTGTATACTAATATAAAATTATATATATATATTTATTACACACACATTAAAATATATATTATATTTTATAGTATATTTTACCCACACATTTTAGACAATTATTTTTTTCATTTAGTGTATTTACTCACACCATATATTGTATTACTATATCAATACTACGCTAAAAAATATTTTGCATATTGGTACAGACAAAAGTAAAGTTATAAAACACATACACATGTATATATATAAAATGTATATATTAGTAAAGAAAACAACTAATTAAAATAAATACAATGGGTTAAAATAAATATACCAATAAAACAATTACAAAGTATCCCTTAATCACATAACCTCTGACAGTCCATGTAACCCCTAAGTATAATGGGACTTTCTAATGGGATCTTGCACAATGTCAGATAGGGCACTACAAGTCCCAGTAAGCCGGTGTTAACCCCACAGCCAAGCGCAGGCCAGTGACACAAGTCCTACCTGGTGGAGCTGGTGAGAGCGGACACCTGCAGAGTCCTGGCTGGCTCAGTGAGTAGCAGCAGGCTGTGTGACAATGCAATCGGTGTCATCATATTGCAATCTCTTCCATTCAGTGCAATGATGCAATTTGCATTAATACAGTCAGGTGGGCAGAGCTGGGAGATGTCATCTGTCTCCTCTGTCCCTGAATGTCTGGGGTTGGCAGAGTTTCCTGCAGATTGCAATGACCTTCTGTATTTTGGATGATACAGATGATCTTATGCAATAGTATCCAAGCCCTGCACTGATCGTGGGGTAGAAATAGGCACCGATCCACCGAAGCAGATGTCTACATCAGATATTACCTGCAAAGTGCAGACCCTGGGAATGGGCCAAGGTGTAAAGCCAGGTCCGCTGACTGCGGGGGGCTGAGCGCTGTATCTAAGCCCATCATCACCGATACTGTCTGCAGAATCTAAGCCTTCCTTCTGTAATACGGTTTAAGCATTTTATGCGCCATATGTTCTGCTGAGCTGTGTATCTAATCCTATCCTGGGTGATACTGTCTGCTAAGCTGCATATCTAAACTTACCATGTGTGATACTGTCTGCTGAGCTGAGTATCTAAGCATATCATGCCTGATACTATCTTTTGTGCTGTATCTAAGCCTTTCCTGTTTAATACTCTCCAAGCATATTACATTGCATATGTTTAGCAGAGCTTTGTATCTAAGGCATTGTCTACTGTACCCATGTATATACAGTGGCTTGTGAAAGTATTCACATCCCTTGGCTTTTTACCTATTTTGTTACATTACAACTGGTGTGTAAATATTTTTGTAATCCGATTTGTGCGTGGTGCATCAGCACTAAATAGTCCAAGCTGGTGAAGTGAAGTGAGAAAAATATAGGAAGAAATTACACTTATGGGATCAAATAACTAAAAATTGGTATGTGCATATGTATTCACCCCTTTTGCTATGAAGCCCCTAAAAATTTGTGGTGCAAACAATTCCCTTTATATTGCACACAGGTGGACGTCCCAAGTGTCACATGTCTGTCAGTATACACACTTTACCTTTACTGATAGGCCACAGAGGCTGCAACACCATTAACAAGAGGCACCGCGAAGACCAAGGAGATCTCTAAACAACACCGCGAAGACCAAGGAGATCTCCAAACAACACCGCGAAGACCAAGGAGATCTCCAAACAACACCGCGAAGACCAAGGAGATCTCCAAACAACACCGCGAAGACCAAGGAGATCTCCAAACAACACCGCGAAGACCAAGGAGATCTAACAAGTCAGGGACAAAGTTGTTGAGAAGAACAAGTCAGGGTCGGGTTATAAAAAAATATCCCAATCTCTGATGATCCCCCGGAGATCTATCAAATCTATTACCATCAAATGGAAAGAACATGGTACCACAACAAACCTGCCAAGAGAGGGTACTCACCAAAACTCTCAACCTCGGCAAGGAGGACATTAATCAGAGAGGCAGCACAGAGACCAAAGGTAACCCTGAAGGAGCTGCAGAGTTTCCAAGCAGAGACTGGAGTATCTGTCCATACGACCACAATAAGTTGTACACTCCATAAAGGTGGCCTTTATGGAAGAGTGGGCAGAAAAAAGCCTTTACTTTACACACAAAAATTATAAGGCTCGTTTTGAGTTTGCCAAAAGACATGTGGGAGACTCCCCAAATGTATGGACGAAGGTGCTGTCGTCAGATGAGACCAAAATTGAACTTTTTGGCCACCACATTAAATGCTATGTCTGGCGCCAAACCAACACAGCTCCTTATCCCAAGAACACCATCCCCACAGTAAAACATGGTGGTGGCAACATCATGATGTGGGTTGTTTTTCGGCAGCAGGGACAGAGAAAATGGTACGAGGCGAAGGGAAGATGGATGGTGCAAAACCGGTTTCAGTCTGTCAGTGATTTGAGACTGGGATGGAGGTTCACCTTCCAACAAGACAATGACCCAAAGCATACTGCTAAAGCAACACTCGAGTGGTATAAGGGGAAACGTGTAAATGTTCTGGGGCGGTCGGGTCACAGCCCAGACCTTAATCCAATGGAGAATCTGTGGTCAGACATGAAGATTGCTATTCATCAGAGGAAACTATCTAACCTGAAGGATATGGAGCAGTTTTGCCTTGAGGAATGGGCAAAAATCACAGTGGTAAGATGTGGAAAGTTCATAGAGACTTACCCAAAGTGACTGCAGCTGTAATTGCCACAAAAGGAGGCTCTACAAAGTACTGACTTTAGGATGGGGGTGAATAGTTATGCACACTGAAGTTCAGTTATTTTGTCCTATTTGTTGTTTGCTTCACAAAAATGTGAAGGATGTGAGGTAGCAAAACACGAGAAATGCCAAGGGGGTGAATACTTTCACAAGCCACTGTAAGCATATTGTTCATGATGCTGTCTGCTGAGCCAATGTATCCAAGTGTGGCGCCCTGCTGTGCATTGGTGCCACAGAACCCAGAAGGGTGCATGGATGGACTTCTCCACAAGAGGCCCTCACACATTCACACACCTCCACCCTACCACCTCAGACCAGCAGAGGGAGCCCGTTCGGGATATATAAAGGGAGGGTGGAGCTAAGCAGCTCAGTCTAGTTCAGTGTTCAGTTGCAGTTTAGTGTTTGGAGAGAGAGGAACACAGCTCAGAGTTGAGCAGAGAGCGTGCTGACGCTCAGAGAGCAGTGAAGAGGCAGCGAGCTGGCTGCTGTGCTTAGGCGAGCCAAGGCCTACAGCACGTGTGGAAGCCTAGTGAGGGCCTTGAGTGGGCCGAAGGCGAGAGGAGAAGGAAGAAGTAGCAAGAGGGCAGAGGAGCATACCAGGCTCACCCAGATATATATACCGGACACCGGGTTCGCGCCTACAGGGACATTTATACTCAGTAGGAACCACCGGAACCCCTGGAGGACTACAGGTCCCAGGTTCACAAAACGCCAATTGCAGTACCAGGGCTAGGAGTCACGGAGGTCCCAGCGTCCAGGGAGAGTGATGTCCAAAGAGAAGGCCCTACCACCAGGTCAGCAGGTGCAAAGAGAGACAGTAACCAAGCTAGGCCTAGCTCCAGGCAGGCCAGAAGCTTAGAGAATAAAGCAATGGATCAGGAGGCCCTATACCCGCTCACTGGGGAGAGTCCAAAAGTGCGCCCTTCACCTGGAGTACCCTGGACCGTGCCTGCAGCATCACCAGTAAAGGTACTGAAGCTTACCCCCGTGTGAGTGCCCATCCTTCCTCCGGTACCGTCCTGCCGTCTCTCCCCTGCACCACCATCCATTACACCCCAAGCTGCCCGGAGGCCCGCTCCACCTGTGGGGAGCCATTCCATCACAAGCTGCCCTAACATCTGCCTCAGAGGACTGCTCCGCAGCGGCGGCCCCCTTAGCCGCATTCCACAGGTGGCGTCACGAATAATCCCAAAACCCCCATATAATAGAAGTTTCCCCATTTCACTGACCGCCCTGGGTCACGGACCGGGCCAGCCACCGTGATATCCCCCGGCAACCAGAGGCCCGGCTGCCGAGTACCCCATGGCCCTGGGGGCGCGTCATAAGCATTACCTGTATAATAATAAGGTCTGCTATGCTGTGTATCTAAGCTCATCACGTGCAATATTGTCTTCTGAACTGCAGTATCTAAATCCTTCATGTGTCATATTGTGTGCTAAAAGCTGCTACATCTAAACCTATTATGTGTGATCCTGCCTGCTTAGCTACTGTATATAAACCACTCCATTATGTATGCCAGGCTTAGATACACAGCTCAGCAGACCATTACGAATAAAAGGCTTAGATACACAGGTCATCAGACCATTACGGATTGCAGGCTTAGATCATGAATCAGCAAACAATTATGAATGACAGGTGACAGGCTTAGATACACAGCTCAGGTAGTCCAGAAGATCGTATGTAAGCCTGTTGGGTGTGATATTTTCTGAGCAGTGTACCTAAGCCTGTCATACAGGATAGGCTTAGATACACAGCTCAGCAGACAATCACATATGACAGGCTTACATCCTATTTTCTGGCTCAGCTGAGCTGTGCATCTAAAGCGGTTATTCGTGATAGTCTGCTGAGCTGTGTATCTAAGCCTGTCATACATAATGGTCGGCTGAGTCGTGTATCACGTATGACAGACTTAAGATATACTGCTCAGAACACCATTACTTATGACAGGCTTAGATACATGACTCAGCTGAACCATGTATCTAAGCCAGATTACAATCACTAAAGCAAAGTGCACAGTACGGTGTATCTAAGCCTTTCATGTGTGATACCGTCTCAGATAATATAGCCCCACGGGACAGTATGGTTATTCTGGATGTATCTAAGCCATTAGTCAATCCCTGCGTACATGTGGCTCGGCAGGTACAGTAAGCCCCGGATCATTAGCAGCCGCCATTTATTAATGATGCCGCCACTACTTCCTCTCTCCGCACGGACGTGCGCTGGGGGCTAATTAATTAAATGCAAACGACATTGAACATTAATGCTGATTTGGGAAAACCTCATCGCAGCAGCAATTAAAACCACAAAAAAAAAAAAAGTAGAAAAACATAAAAAGACAAGAAGTAACGAGCGCAGATTAAAGGGTAGGAAACAAAAAAAAAAGTCCTTGGTGCCCGGTCTGCGGCAGCGACGGGTCGGACAGCAACCACCATCATTCATTTCTAATGACTAAGGAAGGACAATGGGCATGGTCACAAGACTGGCACGCAGCATCAATGCCTCTCCTGGGTTCGGGGCATTGGGGGCAATAGCGGCCCGACGGGACGGCTCATTATTAGATGGAAGGCGATGGGGCGCAGGTGAACTCATTATCCGTCTTCTTCCATTATACATCTTATGCCACCTACAGAATGAAGATAAATGGTATATTCGCCATGTGGACACTTTAAATGCCAGCGTGGACCATGGCAGCCTCATTGGTCGGCTGTAGGTGGCACTGTGGGTTAGGTTAATCAAAAAATGACTCTGCAGCAAGACGAGGACAAAAATATAGGAATGGTCTAATTTCAAAGAGTTTTCCGACCAAAGTCATATTTATACAATGTATCAAAAGTCATCACATTGAAAGAGACAGTCATCCAAAAAATGGAAAAAAACAATCACTAGAAAAAAAAAAAAAAAATTGTGAAAACTATATTGGCGTTCAGCATTTACCATTGGGAAAATTGGACAAAATTCCCACTAGGATCCACCAAATTGGCACCTTTCCCTAGTTCCAAAAACACAGCTTTAGTACTTTGCACCACTGTGATTATATAAATCAGCAAGATTGGCCATTAAGAGATCACTTTAATTTTTTTCAAAAAGTTTTCTGAATAACCGACGTACGTCCTTTATACCTGTATAACTATACAATCCGCCAGATTTTCCAAACAGGGGCCTGAGAGAGTTAGGTATCACCCCAAGCCATACGGGCACTATATCGGTCATAGCTTTCTCAAAAATATCCAAAACAATAATTTTTTTTCTGGTTCCCGAACTTTGGACTAAAGTTCGTGTCGAGTACAGAACCCGAACTTCCACGAGTCCGCTCATCCCTACTCATGATGCCAGTGTGAACAATCATATTGCTCATTCAGGAGTCTCAGAAAGTTGGGTATCACCTTGCGGCTGTCATCCAGATTTTCTAAAATGAAAATTTTTACAGACTTCACTGCTATAAATTTTTAAGTTTTCTTCTTTTGAGGATTTTCACGGGTTACTAAAAAAAAAAAAAAAAAAAAAAAAAAAAGAAAAAATTGTAAAAAATGTTCTGGCTCCTGAATCACCGATGTATTGTGTGTTTGCCACTTGTATTGCTACAAAATGTTTGAGTTAAGGAAAGTTGGTTGTTACCCTCTTCGGAAGATGTACGGGCACTATATAGATTGTCACCCAACTTTCCCAAAAACAACCCCCCCCAAAAAAGAAATTTTTCAAAACTTGACCATTTTTAAATACTTTGTTTTTCCAAACTTTTTATTATATCAGCTTGCTATAAAAAAATAAAATAAAAAAAAAGTAAAATTTTTGTTTTTCATTAATTTTCTGATCCTACCATTCTTTACTGCCCATGAGCCCATTAACCCTTCGTACTCCAACTGATGCTACATAACCAAGTTCATAGAGTAACTTTCATCTGTCATTATAAATCCCAAGATTTTTACTGGGTCCTCATGGCATGACATGGCAAGGGATGCTCTACACGGGAGGCAGGTGGCATTATGCAGGTAAGTGTATAGGGCCTTGCTGCGGCTCGCCAAGAACATGGCATTTGTGTGTCAGTAAAGTCTATTAATCCCATTTTTTGTTTTTAGCCTTAGCCCCCACCCCACCCATTCTCTCCATTAAAATTCCACTCTGATCTGAACAAACCCCCATTGTTTCCTATCAAAACTTACTGCAGAAGGAAAAGGAAAGGGGGGGGGGCAGCACCATGTGGTGCTGGATGGAACATGAGCCGACCCCAGCAGGGAACAGGCGGCCGCCCGTACCTAGAAGCAGATGGACACACATCGCTAATCCCGGACCTTGTACCTGATACACACAGGTGTGCCCTGGGATTAGCTTTCCAGAAAAAAAGCCACTTACGAAAGAAAACCTACCTCTTGACTCCCAACCTCTACCCAATCTGTGGAGAAGCAGACCCCGAGGACATCCCATGGAAACCTTTACCAGATGCTTTTCCACCTCTGCTAGGGGTGATGGAATTTTGGAAAAGTAGCTACTAGAAAACTTGGAATGTGTCAGCAACAATGTATCGTATGACATCATCTGACCTCACTTCCTCTTCTCTGAGGTCATATTTGGTCTCACTGGAAGCTCCTGGACCCCAATGCAAAAATGTATCCCACCCCCACCCCCTCCCCACAAAATCACGTGCCATTAGTAGTACAGGTGTTCTCCTAGATGATAGAAGAAGGGTCTTTAGTGCCCCCTTGGGTGACCATCTATGGCACTTGATAATAGAGCACTAGGGCATGAAGATAAATACAACTTATTTCCCCATGGAGCTATAATGGCCGTACACAGATACAGAAGCCAGAGATATGGTGCAAGGATGGACAGATATCTCACCAATCATCCGTATGGGCCTGTCAACGGCTGTCTAGAAGACAGCTAGTGGGGGACATGTTTCATGGCCGCCCCCTTAATGTGTTTACCAAGCTGTAAACCAATGTTTGTGCAGATGTCCTGCAAACACTCATTACTGCTAATGTATGATCAACCAGTGCGGGTACCAGGAGCAAACTGGTAATGGTTAAGTCAACTGGGATCAGCACTCAGCAACAACCAACTGGGTCAAAAGTGGCTTCACCAGTATAGCAGAATAGTGAGTGCAGCTCTGGAGTATAATACGGGATGTAGCTCAGGATCAGTGCAGGATCAGTAATGTAATGTATGTACACAGTGACTGCACCAGCAGAATAGTGAGTGCAGCTCTGGGGTATAATACAGGATGTAACTCAGGATCAGTAATGTAATGTATGTACACAGTGACTGCACCAGCAGAATAGTGAGTGCAGCTCTGGAGTATAATACAGGATGTAACTCAGGATCAGTAATGTAATGTATGTACACAGTGAGTGCACCAGCAGAATAGTAAGTGAGTGCAGCTCTGGAGTATAATACAGGGGGTAACTCCGGATCAGTAATGTATGTACACAGTGACTGCACCACCAGAATAGTGAGTGCAGCTCTGGAGTATAATACAGGTTAAGAAATGTAATCTGAGCCCTAAACTTTTTACGCAGTTGCATTTTGTATGTAAACTGGTGCTCAGTGGTGGACATACCATGAAAGCATGAACAGTATCGGCCGTGTTTTTTTTCGTCACAGCTGTAACTCTCTAAAATCCCAATTACCGCCCTACGTGTTACTTGGAGGGCGCAGACCTTTGTGTCTGGGACTCATTTCACAGAGCTGGAAACTCTAGAGCTGGGATACAGGGAGCTGCCCTGCTGCCAATTCAATGTTTAATGCCCCTAATCTGTTCCAGTCGTTCCTCAATCTGATGTTGGCGGAGCGCAGGGTCCTGGGGGGGTTTCGTTAAGTGCACAGTTACTTTTAGCAAAGTACCCTGGAATTTTAATATAAGAAGAACAACACGAGATCTTTGCACCTTCGCCACATTGCCCGCTGTCACCTCACTTTCATCAAAGCGAGCAATATGGGGAATTAGTCACGCGGCTTCATCACATGATGATGGCGAATCTAAGCCTAGAATGTGAGATACGGTCAGAGAGCCACACAGCACTACATCCCCCATCATGTATCGTAACTGAATGGCATTATAAACCATTCTCCAGATACTGCCTTCTGAGCTCCTGTATCCAAGCCTATTATGTGTAATAAATACAATCTGGTGAGCTGTGTATCTAAGCCCACTGCATGATACTGCCTGCTAAATTGTGTATATAAGGCTATTATGTGCGATATTGTCAGCTGACTCACGGTATCTAAGCCAAAATAGTCCTTTAAGCTCATGTATCTAACACTATCATGGGTTAATTTGTTTGCTGACCCTCTGTATCTAAGCTTCTGGTGTGTGATACCATTTGCTGACCTTCTATCTAAGCTTCTTCTACTGCCTGCTGACCCTCTGTATCTAAGCCTCTCCTGTGTGATATCGTCTGCTGGCCCTCCTTGTCTATGCACTCGCTGTATCCAAGCCTCTCATGTGACATTACCTGCCGTCCCTCTGTATCTAAGCATCTCATGGGATACTGTTTGCTGAGCTGTGTATGTAAGCTCATTATATGTGACACTGAGTGATGACCTGCTGTATCTCAGCCTCTCGTGTGCGATACGGCCTGCGGCTCTGCTTTCCGCCAGCAGATCTCCATTACAGCGGCCCTGGGCCGATCTCCCCCCTGTTCGGGCCAATCATGGCTACAAACCACAGACCTGGTGATCAAAGCTGGATCGCTGCGCCCTACATGACACAAATAAACGCTGCGGGCTCCGCGGGGCGACCTTTATTTATTTTCCTAGCAGCTGCCTTGCGTGTGGCTGTATACATGGAGGTGTATGGACATGTATACAGACATATACCGCTGCACCGTTTCATAGGAAAACCACACATCTACGTGTTTACGTCTCAGGGTAGGAGCGCCAAGATGCGCTTACTGCCCGTCACTGAGGGAATGTTATACCCCATTAATAAGTTATTACATAGAAACAAAAAAAAAGGGCAAATTTATGGAAACTGCCTGAAAAAGTGACATTTACTTTATTGCCCATAGCAACCAATCACAGCACAGCTTTCAATTTTCAAGACCAGAATATGAAATGAAAGCTGCACTGTGATTGGTTGCTATGGGCAACAAAGGTCATTTTACTTCCTAGTCGTTTCTTAAGTCTCCCCCAATGAGAAATATAGCGATAAATGCCAATTGGGGGCAGTAGTGAGCACTTTCCACAACTGGCGGGTTCTTGTTTGCACCCACCTTCCTAAATATTTGAAGGGGAGACAAGCAGTGTCAACCTCAGGCCGCCATATTTCGTGGTCCGTACACGGACCGCAATCCCCGGACTGATCGTGAGGTCTCGACCCTAATATTGTGGAATTGAGTCAGAAGACCGGCGGCAGTCTGGGCATTTTTATCCACGAGATATGGCCGCCTGGACCCGACCTAAGATGAAAACCTCCCAACGTGTCCGTTTGTAAAATCTGTTTAGGCCCAGACCCAGTTCCATTGTAATAATGGCAAAACCAGACGGAAACATCAGCTTTGGGGTCAATTTTATGAACCCCCTGCCTATTTTTACATAGGACTGCAATGCAAAAAAAAAATATAACAAATAAAATCCTAATTTCTCACAGCTGAGGATTTGTTACAATTCCATCCATCCATTCTAGACAAACCAAATTATCTCGTTTGGAGGCAATGTAACAAACCTCAGCTGTCCAATGTATCAGAACTATATAAATTGTGTTTCCACTGACATCAAGACGAGATATCGATATAGTATCAACCCTTCCCCCTAAAACATTTTTGACCCCCCCCCCCACCCCCACAGTATATATAGATTCATCCATCTAAAATAGCCTTCTGTACCCAATGTAAGAAGCGTAATGCAATGATAATGTAATAACCTGTAATGGTCTGATATAATGAGTTATTATAAACCCGAGGGGGGATAAAAGGCAATAACCGCCCTAAGGAGCGCTACAAAATGTGCCTTCGGGGACAGCAACCAGTGACAGAGCCAGATACAAATGGACACAATCATCTTCAGGACGACATCTGAGAAAATGAACCGCCAACCGGTTATAATTTTTTACCCGTCCAGTCCTAAGTCTCGCAGATCAGCGGTGCCACACATGCCTAATGCTGCTGATCTCCATCTCCCATTTGAAATAATATCCAAGTCAGGAGCTGGTACGGACACCTACTAAAATATATACAACCCTACAGAAAAGGCATGACGCCAAATATGCCAGAGAGTGTGATTAAGTGTCCCGAAATATCTACTTGAGTAATAAAAAAAACAATAAGTCTATTTGCTGTCGATTACAGATGCGAAAACCATACTTTAATATCTTATTTCTAGGCCGAGATATGATTATCTTAAAACAAAGGCCCACAGCGTGAAGCAGCACCACTGAAAAATTCTGATACATACCCCTTCTAACTTCTCTCGGGTACTGCGAAGTCACGGAAATCTTGTGTGGGTTCTTAAGACCATTAATATCTAAAAAAGTGTTGCAAAAAGTCTCAATAATAATACAGCGCCTGACTGCAAGCGGAAGGACTAGTTGTCAGAATGCCTCAGTAGTGCAGCCTCCGGCTCTGGGCCTTAAACTTTATTCAATTATATCTCGGCCTAGAAGTAAAATATTAAAACACAGTTTTCACATTTTTAATGCCCACTAAAAGGGCCTTTCAGATTTTATTCTGGTCCATTTCTTTTAACCCTTTAAAGACCAAACAGTATATTTCAGTCCTGTTGAATTCAGTATCCCATTTATTCTCATGACTACCCCATGTACTACCATGGTGCTAATTTCCCTAAAAAAAATAAAATAAATACAATTGGCCACAGGCAACCCTGACAGCCACAGCTTATCGTCCCTTCATGGATGATTAATGAAGTATGATGGAATCCCGCTCATCCCCTGCAAGTCTATCTGGGAACTGTCAGGACGCTGATGACCCCAAAACCTGGTTAATATACATGTATTTATGGCATGAGTCATTACTGAGGGGTTCTTTGAAGGGTCCTTCTACCCAAAATGCACTTGGTGCACCATGGGTGGGCCTGAAACAGCAGAGTAAAGACCAACTGTGACTTCTGCAGTAGGAACAATGGTGGCCATAGAGTGTTGTCACCCAACTTTTCCAGGGGACGTAATATGCATATAGTTGAATTTGTAGAAAATTGTAGTTGATGTTCTTTGTAATTTTTATTTTTTTATTTTGGAGGAAAAGACCTTTTAACTGTGTTGCACAGGAGGTGCTGCTAATCTCCTGGTGCGAGTGGAGTTCGCTTTTCCTGCAGGCTCCGTTTACACAGCTGTACATTGACTCGGATGGGGATCAATTAAAAATGCACAAGGCAAAAAAAAAAGTGGGACGTGTCTACATGGGGCACTTTCCCAACACTTGCAGAGGATTCCAGATTTTTCTATCTCGTTAACGTAACTGTTCAGCCATGGAGACAATCAAAATGCTCCCTGGCCTCTTTAAACTTGCAGCAAAGGAAAGGTGATCACAGGTAAGGGGGTGAATTCTCCAGTACAATCCAGACTTAAATAACCCCTGAGGATCTTTGGAAAGTTGGGTGATTAGACCTAAGGGCACTGTAATGGCAGACATATGGTTGAAGTTCTGCCCCAAAAAATATCCCTGCCAAAACCTTAACAGACACCCAGTTTTAGTTTACAACCTTGGTGTTATCCATTTTTTGCGTTTTCGTTTTTTGCTCCCCTTCTTCCCAGAGCCGTAATTTTTTTATTTTTCCATCAATATGGCCGTGTGTAGGACAAACTGTACTTTTGAACAACACCATTGATTTTGCCATATAATATACTGTAAAGCGGGAGAAAAAAATTCCAAGTGCGGTGAAATTGAAAAAAAGAAAAAAAAAAAAAAAGTGCAATTCCTTAATTGTTTTTTTGTTTTTTTTACCATGTACACTAAATGCTAAAACTGCCCTGTCATTATAATTATCCAGGTCATTACGAGTTCACAGATACCAAACATGTATAGGTTCTAATTTAAGTAGTGAAAAAAAAATCCAGTTTGCAAAAAAAAAAAAGCTGCCATTCTCCGAGACCTGTAGCGTCTCTATTTTTCGGGATATGGGGCTGGATGAGAACTTGTTTTTTGCACACCGAGCTGAGGTTTTTACTGATACAATTTCAGGGTAGAACTGATGTTTTAATCGCCCGTTATTGCAATGCTGCGGCGACCTAAAAAAACTTTCTGGGGTTTCGATTTTTTTTCTTGTTGTACTGCTTACCGATTGGATTAATTCACTTTATATATTGATAGATCGGGTGATTCTAACATGCAGCGATACCAAATATGTGTAATTTTTATTAAGGCAAAAGGGGGGGGGTGATTTGAATATATATTTATTTTTCACTTGCTACAATAGTCTCTATAGGTGTCTTGCAGCTGTGATCTTCTGATCGCTTGTACTACACATAGCAAGGCCAGTGTTCATAGCAGATCTGCAATGACAGGCACGGGGGGGGGGGGGGGGGGGGACCCCCAGCTGTCATGCCAACCTATCGGCACCCCAGCATCATGGGACAGGGTCGCCAATGGGCGGAGTTTGTGACTCGCTTCCAGCCCGATCATGTTACATACCGCTGTCAGTGATTGAATGGTGATCAACCCGCGGCGGTTAGGGTCACATGACCGCTGATCAATCACGGGCTCCAACAAGTAAGTACCTCCTACCTCCACAATCGGCCGGCCACATGGGACATGTGATTTGGACACTGTTGCCAGTTCAACCCCTTTATCAAAACAAGTAATCATATTTAGAAGAAAACGTCAATCAAGAGCTCGCATGCAAAAAAAAATGTCCTGGGGCAAAACCCACAATGTAGAAGATGGAGTTGCAAAAATGTCTTATAACTTACAATGAAATCCATGTGGACGCAGCTTAAGGGGGGGGGGGGGGGGGTGTCCTGTTCTTGAATATTGATGGTCTATCCTTAGGATACCTCATCAGTAGAAGATAAGTGGGGGAGTGACACCAAGCACCACTGCCAATCAGCCGTTTGCAGCACAGACCGCATCCGGATACATTTTGTTGCGGCGCAAAAAAGCATAGCTCCATCAAATGCATAGCTACCCCCTATTCATGCCGCGGCCACTATGCAGTTGACGGATCCGTGCTGTTAGGTGATCCATATTAAAGTACTGAACAACCCTTTTAATAGGAAGATGCAACTACAACTATCATACTCAGACGAAAATGAAAAATACTTTCAGCTCCGAGATGAACGCCATGGACAATAATATAGGTTAGACTGGTAACAATGGTACATTCAATCCAAAATGCTGGATATTTGTTTATGCACCTGAGAATTTATCAGCAATATTAGAATTTCTTTTTACATTTTCAGAACTTGTCCCTTCACAAAATCTCACAAGTGAAAGTTTTTATTTAAAAAAAAAAAAAATAAATTCTTAAGCTTTGTCTGTTCATAGGCTCTACTGACTATGCAGATCTTGGATTGACTATCCACCAATACCTTAATGAAGACCTCACTTTGGTTGAAGAGGTCCCATAACTTATAAACTAGTGTCTAATTGCTGGTAATCTTGACTCTACCGGTCTTGCTTACCCTTGAGGTGATCAACTAAATTTTAAATGTCCATGAGAAGATTTAGGCTGTCATCTTGCTGGCACCAATGTTCAGTGAGATACCTGTCTAACCTTGAACACCAGGAACGTTAATTTTGGGGAAGAAAAATATACTTGTGCAATGTCAAGCCCAGGGCTGTGGATTCGGTAAGCCAAACCTCCGACTTCTCAATTTCCATAACACCGACTCCCTCATACACGGCTCATGTTTAAGTGATAAATTTACTGTAGCACAGATTCATCTCAGCTAAAAGTCCAGACCCTTAGATCAGGAATAGGACAGACATTTATAGGATATTTCATAACTTTCCCAAATTCTTATGAAAAAAATATTCCCCACAAACTGCATTGAACTACTGTACCCAATTTATTATATGGCAACATAACTATCTCAAAATAGTATAGTAGATTTATAATGGGTTATTCATTAATCTTAAATACTAGACCCACCACACAATCATTTTAAAATTATTAATTTAATAAATTTATATTAAAAATACATACATGTATAAATCCAAAAACATGATTATAGAAAAACAGACTCAGGGATATATAAAAAAAACAGAAGTGACGCCATCACGTATGCTCCCTTTTATGGCGTCACTTCCGTTTCTCTGGGGGTATGACTTGAGTGCGGTGCGTTCTGGGAATACGTCATTTCCGCTTCCAGTGGGGCTTGTCATTTATGCGTTCCAGAGTGGAACGCATGGCTCATTCTTATGGGACGCGCGCCCTTGGACCACGTCACTTCCGGTTCCGGGTGGCGAGGTCCGGGCGTGCGTTCCACGCTCGAATACACACACTATTAGGTATGAGATCCACTACCCACCAATGATGTTAAAGCAATATAGAGCGATTTCTTGAATATTTACCCTGCCCTTAATTGATGGGTTCATCCCACATCCTCTGTGATTGGCCAGAGGGATATATATCACATTAACCCTGCTCTTTTCTATTACACACTCCTTGAGAAAGCCATCCGGCGAAACAGCGTTGGAGGTGGTGGGGCCTAGCTATATGGTATTTATTCCTCCCTATGTGTTTACTTGGTCACATTTAATGCATTTAATTTAGCACTCTAATTTATATATATATATCAACTGTGATTTAATTTATTTATATTTTTGAGTTGCTGCTATATGTATTTATTGCACTATGCACTTTAACACAGTCTGGATTTGCCATTTATATTCTTCTTTACTGATCTATGCCTCACAACAAATGAATTATTGGGTATTTATTATATATCCCTGAGTCATACCCCCAGAGAAACGGAAGTGACGCCATAAAAGGGAGCATACGTGATGGCGTCACTTCCGTTTTTTATATATCCCTTAGTCTGTTTTTCTATAATCATGTTTTTTTATTTATACATATATGTATTTTTAATATAAAATTTATTAAATGAATAATTTTAAAATGATTGTGTGGTTGTTCATTGTTTATCTGAGTGGGTCTTCCAATTTATTATATATTTTAGGAGTCGGAGTTGGTCCATTTTATACTGACTCCACGACTCCGATTCTACAGCCCTGGTCAAGCCATCTATATCTTGGAAGATCTCACCATCTCCATTTTACAAGGAGTCCAGGTTAACACTGGTTCATCAAGAACGTTTCCAATCCTCAAGATATAATTGGACGCATCTCTACTGACCAAAAGTTTTGGAAAACCTTTGTGTGTCAGTCTGAAGTGGCCCATGCTAATAATGGTTTGAGATTTCCCTTTTCTTCTCCAAATCCAACCAGACAAGCATCTGCCTTACGAGAACCTGATAATTCAGTTAGAGGGTTAGGCATCTTGGTTCCACAAGTCTTGGGTCTCCCATACAGAGATCAACTGAACTTTAGTGTCCATGACCAGATTTAGGGTACAGTCTTCCTGACACTCATATTAACCGAGATATCTATCCAAGTTTGGGCACCGGGAACAGCAAGAAAGATCATTTCTGAAAATGTGCTTGTGCAACATCAAGATCTTTGATATATTTTAGGTTCTCGCCATCTCCATCCTACAAAGAAGTTTAGTCATAGATGAACAATATTTTTACTGAGAACTAAAAAATACACATCCAAAAACACAACTGAAGGTTTCTCTGTTAACATATCTTCTAAAAGCCTTCAAGTGTCAAACTTAAGTAGCCCATTCTGGGATATGTAGAATGACAATTGATTAAGGTTGTCATGGTCTTCTCAAAATCCAACCCGAGAGGCATCTTCCTTATGAAAACCTTATAATGCAGTTAAAGATGGCTGAAGAACTTGTGACAGAAGTGACAGAATTGCTTTGTGGTTCTAAACCATGGATTAGTCAAATCCTCCTCCTGACATTACAAGTCACCCTCACCAATGGTTGATATGGATGGTGACACCTCAAAAGGTCACATGAGGTCACATATTTCTTACCTGCATCTCTCATTATTGGACCATGGAAGGAACTCAGGAGAGAGACCCCAGACTACATGTCTCTGTGTGGGACATATTTACTACCAACCTGCACAATTTTAAACACAAATGAAGCTCCCTAGGGGGAAAGTAAAGTGTCTAAAACCACAAGCACTAAGCAGCGAGTGTAAATAACCCGACGTATTAAGAGCCGAGGGTTTTACTAGCTTCCCAGGCCATCAATAATAGAAAATCGACCGGAGACCACCATAGACTGCGAGCCTTAACCTTTTATGTCATCAGCAAAATGCACAGGATGGTGGATCATCTAGACAACCCTAATAGTGTATTCAGTTACTGAGGAAGATTATCCTTATACTCACAGAAAAAAAGGACGTAAAGAAACCTACAACAATGAACGAAAATATAAATAGTAGCTTTATTCTTGTACATAGGGGCAGTATTATAGTAGTTATATTCTTGTACATAGGGGGCAATATTATACTAGTTATATTCTTGTACATAGGAGCAGTATTATACTAGTTATATTCTTGTACATAGGAGCAGTATTATACTAGTTATATTCTTGTACATAGGAGCAGTATTATACTAGTTATATTCTTGTACATAGGAGCAGTATTATACTAGTTATATTCTTGTACATAGGAGCAGTATTATACTAGTTATATTCTTGTACATAGGAGCAGTATTATACTAGTTATATTCTTGTACATAGGAGCAGTATTATACTAGTTATATTCTTGTACATAGGAGCAGTATTATACTAGTTATATTCTTGTACATAGGAGCAGTATTATACTAGTTATATTCTTGTACATAGGAGCAGTATTATACTAGTTATATTCTTGTACATAGGAGCAGTATTATACTAGTTATATTCTTGTACATAGGAGCAGTATTATACTAGTTATATTCTTGTACATAGGAGCAGTATTATACTAGTTATATTCTTGTACATAGGAGCAGTATTATACTAGTTATATTCTTGTACATAGGAGCAGTATTATACTAGTTATATTCTTGTACATAGGAGCAGTATTATACTAGTTATATTCTTGTACATAGGGAGCAGTATTATACTAGTTATATTCTTGTACATAGGAGCAGTATTATACTAGTTATATTCTTGTACATAGGAGCAGTATTATACTAGTTATATTCTTGTACATAGGAGCAGTATTATACTAGTTATATTCTTGTACATAGGGGCAGTATTATAGTAGTTATATTCTTGTACATAGGAGCAGTATTATACTAGTTATATTCTTGTACATAGTAGCAGTATTATAGTAGTTATATTCTTGTACATAGTAGCAGTATTATAGTAGTTATATTCTTGTACATAGTAGCAGTATTATACTAGTTATATTCTTGTACATAGGAGCAGTATTATACTAGTTATATTCTTGTACATAGGAGCAGTATTATACTAGTTATATTCTTGTACATAGGAGCAATATTATACTAGTTATATTCTTGTACATAGGAGCAGTATTATACTAGTTATATTCTTGTACATAGGAGCAGTATTATAGTAGTTATATTCTTGTACATAGGAGCAGTATTATACTAGTTATATTCTTGTACATAGGAGCAGTATTATACTAGTTATATTCTTGTACATAGGAGCAGTATTATACTAGTTATATTCTTGTACATAGGAGCAGTATTATACTAGTTATATTCTTGTACATAGGGAGCAGTATTATACTAGTTATATTCTTGTACATAGGAGCAGTATTATACTAGTTATATTCTTGTACATAGGAGCAGTATTATACTAGTTATATTCTTGTACATAGGAGCAGTATTATACTAGTTATATTCTTGTACATAGGGGCAGTATTATAGTAGTTATATTCTTGTACATAGGAGCAGTATTATACTAGTTATATTCTTGTACATAGTAGCAGTATTATAGTAGTTATATTCTTGTACATAGGAGCAGTATTATACTAGTTATATTCTTGTACATAGTAGCAGTATTATAGTAGTTATATTCTTGTACATAGGAGCAGTATTATAGTAGTTATATTCTTGTACATAGGGGGCAGTATTATACTAGTTATATTCTTGTACATAGGAGCAGTATTATAGTAGTTATATTCTTGTACATAGGGAGCAGTATTATAGTAGTTATATTCTTGTACATAGGGGCAGTATTATAATTGTTGCTTTTGCTACCTCAGTCTTCTTGTGATTTCACTTATAGCTTATTACCCAGGAAAGAACATGTTTCGGAGTGTTTAGCAGTATTATAGCATTTCCTTTCCATATAACATGGTGCCATTAATATCTATTGTGACTGGAATAACTCTTGCATAGACAGAATGACGTGAAATGGACTGGATTTCCTTCTTTTTCAAGTTTCCATTAAATGTAATAGCCCTGTGAATGACACTTTGTCACAATGAACTATGAGTCAACTTAATAAAACTTCTTGTCACCAGGCACCGACAAATGGCCGTCATATAAACTTACAAGTGTGTGAAAACATCTGCATGGCTCTCAACTGCCCGAGACTCCATAAAGCTAGAGAGCGGCAGTTCGGACTCACTTTAGGATTGTTTGCACAGGAAAAGACATCTGATTTGTGATATCCTGAGTAATCAGAGCAGACAAGATAACTGGACCGTAAACCAATAGAGCCCCCCTTCCCCGATCAAGTGCCGCCAATAAAATCTACACTTTATCTGTAGAGGACATTATGCAATAACTGAAAAAAAGATATTACGTGGGAAATTAAAAAATATCCCCAAAAACTATATAAACACATCTTATATGGCCCTTTTCAGGACATTTTGGATCACTGATCGAAAGTAAAATTCTAAAATCTGAGTGACCAGACGAAAATTTTTTAATTTAGAAACTGTTGTTTTGGCCACCAAAGCCGCAATTCCCATTGGTCTGAGTACTTCTTCTCTATAGGGTCTAGCTGGGTTTCCTTGGGTCCACTGGAGGAATTGATGCCAAGGACCCCCATAATAATTTTCTGTGCCTTAACAAAGAAAAGGAATAAAAATTGATGCTAATGGCAAGTGATTGTTTCAAGTCTCCTCCGAGTGGGCATTTCTTTCCTGCTGTCCATTGGGGCCCAATTATTGTGTTAAAGCCTGGACCCACTGAATAATCCATTAGCCGAATATAGAGACCATGACCTTGCAAAATTTGTAAAAAAAAAAAAAAAAAAAAATTGGTACCAAAAACACAAAAATTACCAATAGTAACGTGATCAACCTAAAAGTCAGCGGACACCTTAATGTGTGGTCAGTCTTTAGCTACAGGCCCTTCAGTAACACCCCTACTGACTTGATGGGTATCTGCCTACACTTCAGTCCTGCCAGCACCTCCATGGGGAAGGAGGAGGAGGCAGGGGGGAGAAGGGGTTAAAAGGTTGCATACCATAGAAACTACTGAATGAGCTTAGTGAATGGCTTCAATACACGGCCATTCTTCCTGGGAAGCCTTAAATGACAGTGCCTGGGCTTTGCAGGCCTAAAAAGCTGCCTCCTATTTGCATGTCTTCAGGTGTCACCGCATCCTGTCATAGAAAGAAGCTCCTGACAACTGAAAAAAAGAGAATGCAAAAAAAAAAGTTGCAAAAGAAAAAAAAAAATAAAAATTTCTATAAATTTAGTAATTAGCATTTACTGCAGAACAAAAGAGATTGATGTGCAGCGCAGTAATTATCACCTCCCACTAAGAATAGGTGATATTTCCAAAGTGGCAGCGGTGGAACAATTAGTAATTTTATGTGCAAAAAAAAAAAAAACATATTATATGATTTTTATTTATTTTTTTATTTTGCCATGACTAACCAGTCCCAGAATGTAGCCAAAAACACCATGGAATGGATTAAAGCTTTAATTAGAACATCTCTACTAGAAATTTTTTTTATAAATCACCTTTCAATTAACCAACCTCTGCTGAAGCAAGCAGGCCCAGAGCTTGACCCTACACTCTGGAAAAAGTAAACTGGTCCTTCCTTCAGAAATACCAACGGCACAAAATGTTAATCATTTCATTATATTAAACACTCCTAACATTTGCACAGACATACAAAACGCCAATTAATTTTTTTGTCCAAATCTAAAAAAGGTTAAAAAAAAAAAAAATAATAATCTTAATACCAAACGAAAGTGACATTTCGGCAATGCAAAAACCTTCAGATAACCACTTAAATATCATAATAGACTTCATCCACGCATGAAAGTGTAGTGATTATAATGGACATCTATGTACACCAACTCAGAACCAACCCTGAGATTTTTAAATTTCTCAGGTAATATGAAAGAATTTACAGAGTCATACTAATCCATTGCATTAATGAATACACTATTGATGCTAATTCTATAGTTGTATCCATACAGACTAATATTAGATACATGTTACTAATCAGCAAAAATGACAAGAAATTAGAGTATTTAGATAATTGTTAAGGGACAATGTCATTTATTACTTAAATAGATACCGCCATGGGTACCAAACCAACCCCAGGGAATCAGAATATCACCTTTACTAGAAACACTTAAGCCACATCTTTGGCTTCATTCACACACGCATGTTGCATCCATTTTTTCATTCATACAACACGTGACTTTAGAATCCATGCTGCTGTTCACATGTCCGTGTGTTTCACAGACCATGTGTCCCCGCAAAATACATGTAGACATGTCCATTTTTTACCGGCAGCTCAGTTGTAAAGTTCCAATACAAGTCTATGGGTCCATAAAAGAAATATACAGCACACGGATGGCACCCATGTGCTGTCAGTGTTTAACATTGCATAGTATAAGAGTAGCTTTGTAATTTATTTTTTATCCATTTATGAAAAACAATGATCACACACTGATGGCAAAAATCAAACACACGGATGACACACAACATGGTGGCACCGTTACCATTTTTTCACATACGTATTTAAACACGGACGTGGGAATGAGGCCTTGTGTTTGATTTATAAGGTTATAGCAATTTCACTTGATGTTGACAGTGCGCAAGAAGACAATGTAGAATTTGAGCAAATGCAGGTCCTTGAGTCCATGGGCTAGAGTCAGCATCCATGGCGGGACCCATTATTCATTTATCCATTAGATTTAATGCAACTGATCTTAATTGCAAAATAATTTTCCTGCCGTCCCATATAGAAAATGCCCACAATCCAGAAGTTAGTGAAGCTTCATCCTAACGTTCACAACTAATGCCAAACACCAGTTTATATCCCAAGGGTTAACCCGACATGCACTATATAAACAAAGTGAGCACATGTGCTGTTGTCTGATACAAGAATGTGAAGCAATGTAATCCTGCTACAAAAGGTTAATATTTGAGTAGCGTACTCACATGTAGCAGAGCTGATTTTACTACTCAAATTCAGAGTATACCTGCAGTCCTATGTAAAAGACCAAATAATACACTCTTGTGTAAACTATACAGGACAATAAAAACACACTTGGTCTGCCTATACTGCTGCTTACATAAAGGAAGGGAATGTCTCCCTCTGCCTGTACTTTACATGTTACATTCAGCTTTACTACATCTCTGTGTATCAGGTGCAGGAGGGGTCTGTATGCAGTGTCTAAAGTTTTACATAGGACTGCAGGAAAATGCATTGCATCACTAACCTTAGCGTTCATTATCAAATGCAGCACTGCTACATTTAGGTATAACCTGTCTTGCAATTTATCCATCCCATCCAATACTGAAGTCTGATTCTCACGATAATTTTTGCATCTAAGGGTTAACGATATATTTTCCCCACACAGATACAGTAATCTATAAACACAACATAAATTCGCAAACCCAGAAATAAGTACATACCTATTATTTTATGCAAAGCATAATACAAGCACCAGAAAAAAGGTCTTGTCGTTTACAAGGTACCAAAAGGGATGCATACTATAATCACAGGCACAAACAGGATAAAGACAACAACCAGGGGTGTCACGAATTATGCAATAAAAAGGAACAAAATCTGGCACATAAAATGGTTTATTCCACCAAAAGGAGCCTTTAAGGGTTAATCCTATCTAGACTGGATACAATGTATCCAAAGTACCAATGTTTAATAAATAAAACAAACACAGCAATGAGGAGGAGAAGTGTAGCAGAGTCTGCTCCATCATTGTATACACACCAGAAAATGTTTACTGGAAAGCAAAATTGTATCCAAAAAGTGCAAAAAAAGAAGAAAAAAAAACCCCACAGGGCTATAAACCAACAAGAACATCAGAAATGTAGCAATTCTGCAGCAGCAGAAATATTCAGGAAGAGTAACATGGTCTGCCTGAAGGCACACAGCACAAGGGAATCCCTGCCTGGCTCTGTATCATACATGGACATGGCTGCACACAATACACACACAGGAGCTGTGCACATTTACTGCATCTAATGCATCCCTTACAGAGGCAGAGAGAGAAAAAATACACGAGCAGCACTCACCATTAGCTGAGACTCCCAGGTTTGCAGAACCACTTTTAACTAAGAGTGAATTGTGTGCAAAATCTCCAGACTCTGAGTGCTGGGCTGGCTGGCCTATCAGCCTCCTCTGGCAACCATTGGCTCCTGGGGTAGGGGGAGGGGAGGGGGTTTGTTCAATAGGGGTTGATGAAGCAGATGAACAATGCAAGGGAGGACCTGTGAACACACACAAACACACACAGGGATCAAAACTCTGCACAGGGAAGAGGCGCACACTCTGCTCACCTGCCTGGCTTTTTTTTTTAATTTTGCATTTATCATTATGATTTCTTTATATTCTGAAATTAATGTGCATCATTTATATAAAATAAAGATTGGTCTGCTGGCTTTTTTTTTTTTTTTTTTAATTTTGCATTTATCATTATTATTTCTTTATAGTCAGTAATTTATGTGCATCATTTATATAAAAAAAAAAGATTGGTTTAGTCTGATTTTCAAAGGGTTAAAGAAGTTTTCCCATCTCCAAAATTCTATCCCAGTATGTAGTAGGTGTAATAATAATAATATTAGCAAATACCTCCAATTAGAAATGTAGTATAGTTCTTCTGATTCGCTATGTTGCTTACCCCATGTGCAGGGCATTGCAGTAGCTTAAAACTGTCTATATAAGTGGTCATAACTATGGATACTTAAGCCACTGCAATGCCCTGCACATGGGGTAAGCGACATAGCTTATAAGAAGAACTATACTACATTTCTAACTGGAGGTATAATATTATTATTATTACACCTACTACATATTGGGATAGGATATTAGAGATGGGAATACCCCTTTAAATTATTGTATTAGTGTAAAAATCTATGGGGTCCTAGGTTCAAATCCCACCAAGGACAACTTCTGCAAGATGTTCTCCCCGTGTTTTCATGGGTTTCCGCCGGGTTCTCCGGTTTCCTCCCACATTCCAAAGACATACTGATAGGTGATATAGATTGTGAGCCCCAATGGGGACAGTGCCCATAATGTCTGTAAATTGTCTGAATTGTAAAGCGCTGTGGAATATGTTGGCGCTATAGAAATAAAAAGATTATTATTATTTATTATTATGAAAATAAAAAGTAAAAGGAACCTTCTACTGTTTGTTTGTTTTTTTTACTTTTTTGGATAATTTGTGTCACATGATCTGTAGCTGTCAATTAACCAATTTTTTTTTATTTATTTTTATTTTTTAATTCTCCATTTATTACGTTTTTAAGGGTTTGAACACACAGAATGTATGCACCCGCAGAGGAAAATGTGAAGCCAATTTCATTAAGTGGCTTTGTGATAGGTTTCACTCTTTGCATTGCAAAAGGTAAAACATGTACTATGTATTGACATGCTGCGTATTTCACATCTGCAGGGTTTGGGGTCAATTTACGCTGCAGATTTTCTCCGCGCCGTGTGGATGATAATTCCTAAAATCTAATACACTCTGCTACTGAAATCCGGAAAATATATGCTTTGTATATGTCCTGCGGAAGGTACCCCTAAGGAATTTTAAAGAACTGGGGTATGTTCCAACGCAGCAGATTTTTACTTGAGAACTTGCAGGTGGGAAATCCACTGTGTATTACAGATGCAAAATCCCACACAGCAAATCCGCAGCATAAATTGACCAGATTTCTGTACAAGCATGTCAGTTTATGCCATGAACATTGCTTAACCGAACCACTTCTGCAATGAAATCCGGAGCAGAATTGCAGCTGAGGATTTTCCGCTGCAGAAATTACACAGCGAAAGGTTCCCGTACAAACATTCCCTTGGGTTTTTCTTCCCTTTCACTCAGGCCTACCTACAGCTCAAAAGGGCAATAAGTCACAACACTTTTGAGCATATACCCATTGCAGCAAACTTTTTAAATTTTTTAATACATTTACTTAAAAAGTAATATCTGGCCACAAAAAAACCCACTTTGTGTCAAACTATATTAAATTAAACTTAATGCTGACTTATTTATAATATCGACTTGATTTATAATGACAGAAGTTTCTAAGTTTTTTATGCCATGGAATTACTGAGGGTAAAATCCTCAGCAATTGTGCTTTAAATCCCAAATGTCAGGGTATGTTTACAGGAATTTTATAGCTGATTCTGCTCCAAAATCCACATTTAAAAGGGAATGTCAGCATAAAATGACTGTTAAAACCAAGCACAAGTGCTTAATGCATCCTTGACGTAGCCAAAAGGTTCAATGCACCGTCCTGACTACTTGTTTTTAATTTAATCTATCTCCGCCCCTTCTTCCTTGATTGACAGCTCTGGCTTTACAGGAGCCAAAGAAGCGTGGTGATAGATGGATGACAAGTAGGTGGGAAGGTGCACGGAACTGCTCGGTCATACCACTTATTGGATGTGGATTTTTCTGGACATTTTAGGCCGGGGCTACATGACGACATATGTCGCTCGACAACAAAATCGAGCAACACATTGCAACATTGGATATATTGATTTCCTATGGTGTCGCAAATGTTTCCAAATGTGTTGTTTTTGCTGTGGCTGGTCACATATTTGCTATAGACTTCAATGCAAGTCACACGTGAGATGTGACTCACGTATGACTTTTTTGCAATGTTGCGGTATTATTTACAGCAAAATCAGAGCGCTAAAATAGTCTACAAGTCACACACTTTTTTTATGCTTGACTTTTCTAAGAATTGCTGTCGTGTGACACAGAAGTCACCTTGTAGCTCCATCCTTAGACCAAGTTCACACCTTCAGTATTTGATCAGTATTTTACATCAGTATTTGAAAGAAAGAAAGAAATCAGGAGAGGAACAATCAGAGGAAAAGTATATCAGAAATATGTCACCACTTCTGCATTTTTCACCCACTACTGGTTTTAGCAAATACTGATGTAAAATACTGAACGTGTGAACGTGGCCGTAAGACGCATCTCTTGACAACATAAAATTCACACCTATTTTTAGGTACAAGGCTGCATTTTGTACAGCATTTTTTTTGCACTTCTTTTGGAGCCAGATTTTAGCTGACAGCCCATGGGAAATTCTATATATACCGATAGCAAGTTTGCTGTGGCTTTTAAGATATGTATTTGTGACGTATAAAGCTATGTTCACACATCATGGTTTTTTCAGCTTTTTTTGATGCATTTGTTAATGCAAATTTTCACAGTACCAGCAAAGTCTATGAGATTCCAGAAATCTCATGCACACATCATGGTTTTTTTTTAGCAGGATTTTGTGTTTTGCATGATTTTTTGCAAAATAGAGCATGTCACTTTTTTCAGCGTTTTTTTCACCCATTGTAAGTTTTGTAAATACCTTCCGCTGCTGTTCTTGCCTGTGAGTGGCGCTATAGCTGGCTGCTCACAGGCATCACATGACCCCAGGCTCTGACATCCGCTGATGTCACGCCATGGTTCCGGATGCAGTCGGGGGTCTCTCTCTTCTGCGTTCCACAGTGAGGCGTGACATCAGTGGCGCGGTCCCCGCAGTGGACGCTGGGCTGTGGGCGGGGTTACCCCACACGTCACACCCGGTATCCACCGCGCACTCTCCCTCTTCTCATTCATTGGGAAAGTGTGCAGTGGATGCTGGGTGTGACGCGCGGGGTAACCCCACCCACAGCCCAGCATCCACCGCGGGGACCGCGCCACTGATGTCACGCCTCACTTGACGTGACATCAGTGGCGGGTCACATGATACCTGTGAGCGGCCACCGATAGCGCGGCTCACAGGTAGAAACTGCAACACAAGGTATTTACAAAAGCCCTTATGGGCCCCTGGGGGGATATATTGGGGGCATAATAAAAAGTTGTGACCAACTTCTTTAAGCATTTTGGGCAAGTTTTTATTTCAAAATGCCGTTTTCCATAGATTTCTGTCTAGAAATAAAACCGCATGTCAAATGTGTGCGACCAAGCGAAAAAACGAAGGAAACTCAGAGTTTATTGTGTTCTTTTTACCAGCAACACAAATTGGCACAGAAAAAGTGCATGAGATGTTGGCACTATGGCTGCGGATCCAATGATCCAAACTAACAGCATTGTAGAATCCATTCCGGAACTCGGGCCGACTCCGCAGCCATAACACAGGCGCGTTTAGCGAAGAGTTAACCCTAACCAGTCTAAGACCAGATTCACATAGGGATTAGCGTTTTCCAAATATGTGCACCTTTATTGTGATGACTAAGTAACAATAGAAATGTTAATTTAAAAAAAATATATATTATTATTTTTTTATTTTTTTTTATTTTACTTATTATCCACATTCCTCAAAAAAGTAGTGTGTGCGCCAGCTCATTAACAAACACAAGAAAAAACAAAGGATCTGATAACAAGACATGCAACATTTTTATCACTTTAAACATGAAACGTAATACATCATATAACATGAGACACTATGGAAATAAAACATTGGGGAAGACAGGAATACATAGAACCTTTTTTAAAGAATAAAGAACAATACAATTTAAAACGAAAAAAAAAAAAAAAATTAAATATTGTAAATATAAAATAAATAAAATGTACCAACCTAAAAAACAGACATAATACACAATATGACATAAAAACACTTAGACCTTATACACTGGGAAAAATTAGAGGACATGTAACATTATTAATTTTTTAAATATAAAATGCATTTTCAATAATAAAATCCGATGTAAAATAATAATAAAAATAAAAATAATAATATATATATATATATATATATATATATATATATATATATATACACAATTAAACGTTTTCTAAATGTAACCTACTATAAAAAATATTCCAATAAAAAAGTAAAAAAAATAATAAAAAATTAATAAAATATTATAAATTTAAAGGAATAGTAAAATATTCCAATCTAAATAATAAAACACAAATGGTAAAAAATAATAAAATAATACGACTAAAACTGTTATAAATGTAACATAATAAAATGTTTCAATCTAAATAATATCAAAAATAGTAAAAAATAATAAAATGATTAAATGTTATAAATATTATTAAAAAAATAAATAAGATGTTATAAATGCAATATAACAATAAAATATTTAAATATAAATATAAAAAACTAGTAAAAAAAGTAATAAAAAATACGACTAAAATGTTATAAATTTAACATAATAATAAAATACTTCAATCTAATACAAAAAAAAAATTGTAAAAATTATGTAGCTAAAAATGTAATAAGCAAAATACAAGTAGAATATGCCAATCTAAATAATACAACAAAAAATAATAAAAAAAAAAAATAAAGGGAAATTTCTCACTGGAGCTACAGAACATGAAGGAGTTTTCTAATTAATTATTTGGTGTAAACTGAATTACTAGACCAGTTCGTAATGAAGACAGGCATATGTGAGCACGTGTTCTGCTATTTCGCAGTAGGAGTGAGGATCCAGCTATGAAATTGAGGCCTTTAAACCTCTCCTGATTTAAACCTCAAATAATCCCGACTCGCACCATACTGTGCCGTTTCAATACGGTGTTTTTTTCCCACAAAGACCAATTTGCATAGCTGCGTCTGGGTCCCAAATCTTCACCCATCAATTAGGCTGGAAACTGTACCCGCTTTCCTCTTTCAAACCAATTCCATCTATTTATTATTTCAGGTTTTTGGTTAATTGTTTACACGGTGAGTTAGGGAAATAAGGCTTTTCCAGGCCAAGTCTCTGGGTTTGGTGGTGAATGGTGCACAGCTGGAATTCCAGACCTTTAAACTGCTGAGCCCGACGGGTGATTGACAGTTGTATCCCTCCCCGAAAAAGGAGGTGCCCCTGCCACCAGCCTTCTATAAACAATGGAGCCTCACACAGAAAATTGATTGCAAATCGCTATAAAGTGCACATGTTCATAAACAAATCAATTCCTGTTTTTGCTAAAAAAGAATGTCAATCTGGAGAAAAAGAAGAGAGCAAAGTCATTTACTAGCTGGCTGATATGAAGTGTGAGCAAGAGAGCAGCACGCCTCATAATGAATGTTTACGGTTTTATACATGATAGTTTTGAAATAGTAAATAATCTTAAAAACATAGCATTCTATGTATACTGGCAGAAATGATATTGATTTACAAGGGGCAGTATTATAGTAGTTATATTCTTGTACATAGAGGGCAGTATTATAGTAGCTATATTCTTGTACATAGGGGCAGTATTATAGTAGTTATATTCTTGTACATAGGGGCAGTATTATAGTAGTTATATTCTTGTACATAGGAGCAGTATTATAGTAGTTATATTCTTGTACATAGGAGCAGCATTATAGTAGTTATATTCTTGTACATAGGGAGCAGTATTATAGTAGTTATATTCTTGTACATAGGAGCAGTATTATAGTAGTTATATTCTTGTACATAGGAGCAGTATTATAGTAGTTATATTCTTGTACATAAGGGCAGTATTATAGTAGTTATATTCTTGTACATAGGAGCAGTATTATAGTAGTTATATTCATGTACATAGGGGGCAGTATTATAGTAGTTATATTCTTGTACATAGGAGCAGTATTATAGTAGTTATATTCTCGTACATAGGAGCAGTATTATAGTAGTTATATTCTTATACATAGGGGCAGTATTATAGTAGTTATATTCTTGTACATAGGAGCAGTATTATAGTAGTTATATTCTTGTACATAGGAGCAGTATTATAGTAGTTATATTCTTGTACATAGGAGCAGTATTATAGTAGTTATATTCTTGTACATAGGGGCAGTATTTTAGTAGTTATATTCTTGGACATAGGGCAGTATTATAGGAGTTATATTCTTGTACATAGGAGCAGTATTATAGTAGTTATATTCTTGTACATAGGAGCAGTATTATAGTAGTTATATTCTTGTACATAGGGGGCAGTATTATAGTAGTTATATTCTTGCACATAGGGGCAGTATTATAGTAGTTATATTCTTGTACATAGGAGCAGTATTATAGTAGTTATATTCTTGTACATAGGAGCAGTATAATAGTAGTTATATTCTTGTACATAGGGGGCAGTATTATAGTAGTTATATTCTTGTACATAGGGGCAGTATTATAGTAGTTATATTCTTGTACATAGGGGCAGTATTATAGTAGTTATATTCTTGTACATAGGAGCCGTATTATAGTAGTTATATTCTTGTACATAGGGGCAGTATTATAGTAGTTATATTCTTCTACATAGGAGCAGTATTATAGTAGTTATATTCTTCTACATAGGAGCAGTATTATAGTAGTTATATTCGTGTACATAGAGGGCAGTATTATAGTAGTTATATTCATGTATATAAGGGCAGTATTATAGTAGTTATATTCTTGTACATGGGGCAGTATTATAGTAGTTATATTCTTGTACATAGGGGCAGTATTATAGTAGTTATATTCTTGTATATAAGGGCAGTATTATAGTAGATATATTCTTGCACATAGGGGGCAGTATTATAGTAGTTATATTCTTGTATATAAGGGCAGTATTATAGTAGTTATATTCTTGTACATAGGGGGCAGTATTATAGTAGTTATATTCTTATACATAGGAGTAGTATTATAGTAGTTATATTCTTGTATATAGGGGGCAGTATTATAGTAGATATATTCTAGTACATAGAGGCAGTATTATAGTAGTTATATTCTTGTACATAGGAGCAGTATTATAGTAGTTATATTCTTGTACATAGCGGCAGTATTATAGTAGTTATATTCTTGTACATAGCGGCAGTATTATAGTAGTTATATTCCTGTACATGGGAGCAGTATTATAGTAGTTATATTCTTGTACATAGGGGCAGTATTATAGTAGTAATATTCTTGTACATAGGGGCAGTATTATAGTAGTTATATTCTTGTACATAGGAGTAGTATTATAGTAGTTATATTCTTGTACATAGGGGGCAGTATTATAGTAGTTATATTCTTGTATATAGGGGGCAGTATTATAGTAGTTATATTCTTGTATATAGGGGGCAGTATTATAGTAGTTATATTCTTGTACATAGAGGCAGTATTATAGTAGTTATATTCTTGTACATAGGGAGCAGTATTATAGTAGTTATATTCCTGTACATAGGGAGCAGTATTATAGTAGTTATATTCTTGTACATAGGGGCAGTATTATAGTAGTTATATTCTTGTACATAGGGGGCAGTATTATAGTAGTTATATTCTTGTACATAGGGGGCAGTATTATAGTAGTTATATTCGTGTATATAGGGGGCAGCATTATAGTAGTTATATTCTTGTACATAGGGGGCAGTATTATAGTAGTTATATTCTTATACATAGGAGCAGTATTATAGTAGTTATATTCTTGTACATAGGGGGCAGTATTATAGTAGATATATTCTTGTACATAGAGGCAGCATTATAGTAGTTATATTCTTGTACATAGGAGCAGTATTATAGTAGTTATATTCTTGTACATAGCGGCAGTATTATTGTAGTTATATTCTTGTACATAGGGGCAGTATTATAGTAGTTATATTCTTGTACATGGGAGCAGTATTATAGTAGTTATATTCTTGTACATAGGGGCAGTATTATAGTAGCTATATTCTTGTACATAGGGGGCAGTATTACAGTAGTTATATTCTTGTACATAGGAGTAGTATTATAGTAGTTATATTCTTGTATATAGGGGCAGTATTATAGTAGTTATATTCTTGTACATACGGGGCAGTATTATAGTAGTTATATTCTTGTACATAGGGGCAGTATAATAGTAGTTATATTCTTGTACATAGGGAGCAGTATTATAGTAGTTATATTCTTGTACATAGGGAGCAGTATTATAGTAGCTATATTCCTGTACATAGGGAGCAGTATTATAGTAGTTATATTCTTGTACATAGGGGCAGTATTATAGTAGTTATATTCTTGTACATAGGGGGCAGTATTATAGTAGTTATATTCTTGTACATAGGGGGCAGTATTATAGTAGTTATATTCTTGTATATAGGGGCAGCATTATAGTAGTTATATTCTTGTACATAGGGGGCAGTATTATAGTAGTTATATTCTTATACATAGGAGCAGTATTATAGTAGTTATATTCTTGTACATAGGGGGCAGTATTATAGTAGATATATTCTTGTACATAGAGGCAGCATTATAGTAGTTATATTCTTGTACATAGGGAGCAGTATTATAGTAGTTATATTCTTGTACATAGGGGGCAGTATTATAGTAGTGATATTCTTGTATATAGGGGGCAGTATTATAGTAGTTATATTCTTGTACATAGGAGCAGTATTATAGTAGTTATATTCTTGTACATAGGGGGCAGTATTATAGTAGTTATATTCTTATACATAGGAGCAGTATTATAGTAGTTATATTCTTGTACATAGGGGGCAGTATTATAGTAGATATATTCTTGTACATAGAGGCAGTATAATAGTAGTTATATTCTTGTACATAGGGAGCAGTATTATAGTAGTTATATTCTTGTACATAGGGGGCAGTATTATAGTAGTGATATTCTTGTATATAGGGGGCAGTATTATAGTAGTTATATTCTTGTACATAGGAGCAGTATTATAGTAGTTATATTCTTGTACATAGGGGGCAGTATTATAGTAGTTATATTCTTGTACATAGGAGCAGTATTATAGTAGTTATATTCTTGTACATAGGAGCAGTATTATAGTAGTTATAATCTCGTACATAGGAGCAGTATTATAGTAGTTATATTCCTGTACATAGGGGCCAGTATTATAGTAGATATATTCTTGTACATAGGGGCAGTATTATAGTAGTTATATTCTTGTACATAGGAGCAGTATTATAGTAGTTATATTCTTGTACACAGCGGACAGTATTATACTAGTTATATTCTTGTACATAGGGGGCAGTATTATAGTAGTTATATTCTTGCACATAGAGGCAGTATTAGGCTGTGTGCCCACGATGTGTTTTTCAAGAGTTTATGCTGCGGAATTTCCGCAGCGTAAACGCTTCAAAAATGCTTGGTAATCCGCCCCCCATGGTCCCCAATGACAAGCCGCACTGTCAATGCCCATGCTGCATTTTTTTCCGCAGCGTTTAGGCTGCGCTCAAAAATCCGCAGCAAGTCCATTAATTTTGCGGAAGCGTGGCGTAATCGCTGCCATTGACTTGCATTGAGACGCATATAATCCGTGTCAGTACATTTGTACTCACGGATTATATGCGTTTCAATGTGCGGATGGTACCCAAGTCTGGAGGAGAGGAGACTCTCATCCAGACCTGGGTACCATTGTACCTGTAAAAAAAGAATAAAATAAAAAATAAAGATTATATTCACCTTCCAACGGCCCCCGGTCTCCTTCCCTGTGCTTGCGGGCAGGACTGAAGGACCTGCGGTGACGTCACAGTCATGTGACCGCAGGCCTTTCAGTGCAGTGTCCCGCGATATCCCGGCAGCCAGGAACGAGCGCAGCTACACACCCCGGGCCATCGGAAGGTAAGTATAGTTTTTTTGTTTTTTCTTTAAACATTCTTTCGGTCACACTATATAAATCCATGCCGTTTGCATGGATTTATATAGTGTGACCTAGTTGTCAAGCACTTTGCAAGTGATGCTAATCGCCTGGAAAGCGCTTGTCAACCCTCATGCGGAAACGCACGTGAATAACGCTTCAAATCCGCATGTCCCTGGCAGGAAAAACGCATGTACAATCTGCATGTTTTTTTTTCTGCCAGGGAGATCCAGAAATGCTGCAGAAATTTTCTGCTGCATTTCTGCATCGTGGGCACATAGCCTTATAGTAGTTATATTCTTGTACATAGGAGCAGCATTATAGTAGTTATATTTTTGTACATAGGGGGCAGTATTATAGTAGTTATATTCTTGTACATAGGAGCAGTATTATAGTAGTTATATTCCTGTACATAGGGGCCAGTATTATAGTAGTTATATTCCTGTACATAGGGGCCAGTATTATAGTAGATATATTCTTGTACATAGGAGCAGCATTATAGTAGTTATATTTTTGTACATAGGGGCAGTATTATAGTAGTTATATTCTCATACATAGGAGCAGTATTATAGTAGTTATATTCCTGTACATAGGGGCCAGTATTATAGTAGATATATTCTTGTACATAGGGGCAGTATTATAGTAGTTATATTCTTGTACATAGGAGCAGCATTATAGTAGTTATATTTTTGTACATAGGGGGCAGTGTTATAGTAGTTATATTCTTGTACATAGGGGCAGTATTATAGTAGTTATATTCTTGTACAAAGGGGCGGTATTATAGTAGTTATATTCCTGTACATAGGGGCCAGTATTATAGTAGATATATTCTTGTACATAGGGGGCAGTATTATAGTAGTTATATTCTGGTACATAGGAGCAGTATTATAGTAGTTATATTCTTGTACATAGGGGGCAGTATTATAGTAGTTATATTCTTGTACATAGGGGCAGTATTATAGTAGTTATATTCTTGTACATAGGGGGCAGTATTATAGTAGTTATATTCTTGTACATAGGGGCAGTATTATAGTAGTTATATTCTTGTACATAGGGGTCAGTATTATAGTAGTTATATTCTTGTACATAGGGGCAGTATTATAGTAGTTATATTCTTGTACATAGGAGCAGTATTATAGTAGTTATATTCTTGTACATAGGGGGCAGTATTATAGTAGTTATATTCTTGTACATAGGGGGCAGTATTATAGTAGTTATATTCTTGTACATAGGGGGCAGTATTATAGTAGTTATATTCGTGTATATAGGGGGCAGCATTATAGTAGTTATATTCTTGTACATAGGGGGCAGTATTATAGTAGTTATATTCTTATACATAGGAGCAGTATTATAGTAGTTATATTCTTGTACATAGGGGGCAGTATTATAGTAGATATATTCTTGTACATAGAGGCAGCATTATAGTAGTTATATTCTTGTACATAGGAGCAGTATTATAGTAGATATATTCTTGTACATGGGAGCAGTATTATAGTAGTTATATTCTTGTACATAGGAGCAGTATTATAGTAGTTATATTCTTGTACATGGGAGCAGTATTATAGTAGTTATATTCTTGTACATAGGGGCAGTATTATAGTAGCTATATTCTTGTACATAGGGGGCAGTATTACAGTAGTTATATTCTTGTACATAGGAGTAGTATTATAGTAGTTATATTCTTGTATATAGGGGCAGTATTATAGTAGTTATATTCTTGTACATACGGGGCAGTATTATAGTAGTTATATTCTTGTACATAGGGGCAGTATAATAGTAGTTATATTCTTGTACATAGGGAGCAGTATTATAGTAGTTATATTCTTGTACATAGGGAGCAGTATTATAGTAGCTATATTCCTGTACATAGGGAGCAGTATTATAGTAGTTATATTCTTGTACATAGGGGCAGTATTATAGTAGTTATATTCTTGTACATAGGGGGCAGTATTATAGTAGTTATATTCTTGTACATAGGGGGCAGTATTATAGTAGTTATATTCTTGTATATAGGGGCAGCATTATAGTAGTTATATTCTTGTACATAGGGGGCAGTATTATAGTAGTTATATTCTTATACATAGGAGCAGTATTATAGTAGTTATATTCTTGTACATAGGGGGCAGTATTATAGTAGATATATTCTTGTACATAGAGGCAGCATTATAGTAGTTATATTCTTGTACATAGGGAGCAGTATTATAGTAGTTATATTCTTGTACATAGGGGGCAGTATTATAGTAGTGATATTCTTGTATATAGGGGGCAGTATTATAGTAGTTATATTCTTGTACATAGGAGCAGTATTATAGTAGTTATATTCTTGTACATAGGGGGCAGTATTATAGTAGTTATATTCTTATACATAGGAGCAGTATTATAGTAGTTATATTCTTGTACATAGGGGGCAGTATTATAGTAGATATATTCTTGTACATAGAGGCAGTATAATAGTAGTTATATTCTTGTACATAGGGAGCAGTATTATAGTAGTTATATTCTTGTACATAGGGGGCAGTATTATAGTAGTGATATTCTTGTATATAGGGGGCAGTATTATAGTAGTTATATTCTTGTACATAGGAGCAGTATTATAGTAGTTATATTCTTGTACATAGGGGGCAGTATTATAGTAGTTATATTCTTGTACATAGGAGCAGTATTATAGTAGTTATATTCTTGTACATAGGAGCAGTATTATAGTAGTTATAATCTCGTACATAGGAGCAGTATTATAGTAGTTATATTCCTGTACATAGGGGCCAGTATTATAGTAGATATATTCTTGTACATAGGGGCAGTATTATAGTAGTTATATTCTTGTACATAGGAGCAGTATTATAGTAGTTATATTCTTGTACACAGCGGACAGTATTATACTAGTTATATTCTTGTACATAGGGGGCAGTATTATAGTAGTTATATTCTTGCACATAGAGGCAGTATTAGGCTGTGTGCCCACGATGTGTTTTTCAAGAGTTTATGCTGCGGAATTTCCGCAGCGTAAACGCTTCAAAAATGCTTGGTAATCCGCCCCCCATGGTCCCCAATGACAAGCCGCACTGTCAATGCCCATGCTGCATTTTTTTCCGCAGCGTTTAGGCTGCGCTCAAAAATCCGCAGCAAGTCCATTAATTTTGCGGAAGCGTGGCGTAATCGCTGCCATTGACTTGCATTGAGACGCATATAATCCGTGTCAGTACATTTGTACTCACGGATTATATGCGTTTCAATGTGCGGATGGTACCCAAGTCTGGAGGAGAGGAGACTCTCATCCAGACCTGGGTACCATTGTACCTGTAAAAAAAGAATAAAATAAAAAATAAAGATTATATTCACCTTCCAACGGCCCCCGGTCTCCTTCCCTGTGCTTGCGGGCAGGACTGAAGGACCTGCGGTGACGTCACAGTCATGTGACCGCAGGCCTTTCAGTGCAGTGTCCCGCGATATCCCGGCAGCCAGGAACGAGCGCAGCTACACACCCCGGGCCATCGGAAGGTAAGTATAGTTTTTTTGTTTTTTCTTTAAACATTCTTTCGGTCACACTATATAAATCCATGCTGTTTGCATGGATTTATATAGTGTGACCTAGTTGTCAAGCACTTTGCAAGTGATGCTAATCGCCTGGAAAGCGCTTGTCAACCCTCATGCGGAAACGCACGTGAATAACGCTTCAAATCCGCATGTCCCTGGCAGGAAAAACGCATGTACAATCTGCATGTTTTTTTTTCTGCCAGGGAGATCCAGAAATGCTGCAGAAATTTTCTGCTGCATTTCTGCATCGTGGGCACATAGCCTTATAGTAGTTATATTCTTGTACATAGGAGCAGCATTATAGTAGTTATATTTTTGTACATAGGGGGCAGTATTATAGTAGTTATATTCTTGTACATAGGAGCAGTATTATAGTAGTTATATTCCTGTACATAGGGGCCAGTATTATAGTAGTTATATTCCTGTACATAGGGGCCAGTATTATAGTAGATATATTCTTGTACATAGGAGCAGCATTATAGTAGTTATATTTTTGTACATAGGGGCAGTATTATAGTAGTTATATTCTCATACATAGGAGCAGTATTATAGTAGTTATATTCCTGTACATAGGGGCCAGTATTATAGTAGATATATTCTTGTACATAGGGGCAGTATTATAGTAGTTATATTCTTGTACATAGGAGCAGCATTATAGTAGTTATATTTTTGTACATAGGGGGCAGTATTATAGTAGTTATATTCTTGTACATAGGGGCAGTATTATAGTAGTTATATTCTTGTACAAAGGGGCAGTATTATAGTAGTTATATTCCTGTACATAGGGGCCAGTATTATAGTAGATATATTCTTGTACATAGGGGGCAGTATTATAGTAGTTATATTCTGGTACATAGGAGCAGTATTATAGTAGTTATATTCTTGTACATAGGGGGCAGTATTATAGTAGTTATATTCTTGTACATAGGGGGCAGTATTATAGTAGTTATATTCTTGTACATAGGGGGCAGTATTATAGTAGTTATATTCTTGTACATAGGGGCAGTATTATAGTAGTTATATTCTTGTACATAGGGGTCAGTATTATAGTAGTTATATTCTTGTACATAGGGGCAGTATTATAGTAGTTATATTCTTGTACATAGGAGCAGTATTATAGTAGTTATATTCTTGTACATAGAGCCAGCATTATAGTAGTTATATTCGTGTACATAGGGGGCAGTATTATAGTAGTTATATTCTTGCACATAGGAGCAGTATTATAGTAGTTATATTCCTGTACATAGGGGCCAGTATTATAGTAGATATATTCTTGTACATAGGGGGCAGTATTATAGTAGTTATATTCTTGTACATAGGAGCAGTATTATAGTAGTTATATTCTTGTACATAGGGGGCATTATTATAGTAGTTATATTCTTGTACATAGGGGGCAGTATTATAATAGTTATATTCTTGTACATAGGAGCAGTATTATAGTAGTTATATTCTTGTACATAGGGCCAGTATTATAGTAGTTATATTCTTGTACATAGGAGCAGTATTATAGTAGTTATATTCTTGTACATAGGAGCAGTATTATAGTAGTTATAATCTTATACATAGAGGCAGTATTATAGTAGTTATATTCTTGTACATAGGAGCAGTATTATAGTAGTTATATTCTTGTACACAGGGGACAGTATTATAGTAGTAATATTCTTGTACATAGGGGGCAGTATTATAGTAGTTATATTCTTGTACATAGGAGCAGTATTATAGTAGTTATATTCTTGTACATAGGAGCAGTATTATAGTAGTTATATTCTTGTACATAGGAGCAGTATTATAGTAGTTATATTCTTGTACATAGGGAGCAGTATTATAGTAGCTATATTCTTGTACATAGGGGGCAGTATTATAGTAGTTATATTCTTGTACATAGGGGGCAGTATTATAGTAGTTATATTCTTGTACATAGGGCCAGTATTATAGTAGTTATATTCGTGTACATAGGGCCAGTATTATAGTAGTTATATTCGTGTACATAGGGGGCAGTATTATAGTAGTTATATTCTTGTACATAGGAGCAGTATTATAGTAGTTATATTCCTGTACATAGGGGCCAGTATTATAGTAGATATATTCTTGTACATAGGGGGCAGTATTATAGTAGTTATATTCTTGTACATAGGAGCAGTATTATAGTAGTTATATTCTTGTACATAGGGGGCATTATTATAGTAGTTATATTCTTGTACATAGGGGGCAGTATTATAGTAGTTATATTCTTGTACATAGGGGGCAGTATTATAGTAGTTATATTCTTGTACATAGGGGCAGTATTATAGTAGTTATATTCCTGTGCATAGGGGCCAGTATTATAGTAGATATATTCTTGTACATAGGGGGCAGTATTATAGTAGTTATATTCTTGTACATAGGAGCAGTATTATAGTAGTTATATTCTTGTACATAGGGGGCATTATTATAGTAGTTATATTCTTGTACATACAGTCATATGAAAAAGTTTGGGCACCCCTATTAATCTTAAGCTTAATGTTTTATAAAAATTGGTGTTTTTGCAACAGCTATTTCAGTTTGATATATGTAATAACTGTTGGACACAGTAATGTTTCTGCCTTGAAATGAGGTTTATTGTGCTAACAGAAAATGTGCAATTTGCATTCAAACAAAATTTGACCGGTGCATAAGTATGGGCACCCTTATCATTTTCTTGTTTTAAATACTCCTGCCTACTTTTTACTGACTTACTAAAGCACTTTTTTTGGTTTTGTAACCTCATTGAGCTTTGAACTTCATAGCCAGGTGTATGCAATCATGAGAAAAGCTACTTAAAGTGGCCACTTGCAAGTTGTTCTCCTGTTTGAATCTCCTCTGAAGAGTGGCATCATGGGCTCCTCAAAACAACTGTCAAATGATCTGAAAACAAAGATTATTCTACATAGCTGTTCAGGGTAAGGATACAAAAAGCTGTCTCAGAGATTTAACCTGTCAGTTTCCACTGTGAGGAACATAGTAAGGAAATGGAAGAACATAGGGACAGTTCTTGTTAATGCCAGAAGTGGCAGGCCAAGAAAAACATCAGAAAGGCAGAGAAGAAGAATGGTGAGATCAGTCAAGGACAATCCTCAGACCACCTCCAGAGAGCTGCAGCATCAACTTGCTGCAGATGGGGTCACTGTGCATCGGTCAACTATACAACGCACTTTGCACAAGGAGAAGCTGTATGGGAGAGTGATGCGAAAGAAGCCGTTTCTGCAAGTACGCACAAACAGAGTTGGCTGAGGTATGCAAAAGCACATTTGAAGAAGCCTATTTCTTTTTGGAAGAAGGTCCTGTGGACTGATGAAACCAAGATTGAGTTGTTTGGTCATATAAAAAGGCGTTATGCATGGCGGCAAAAAAACACAGCATTCCAAGAAAAACACTTGCTACCCACAGTAAAATTTGGTGGAGGTTCCATCATGCTTTGGGGCTGTGTGGTCAATGCCGGCACTGGGAATCTTGTTAAAGTTGAGGGACGCATGGATTCCACTCAGTATCAGCAGATTCTTGACAATAATGTTCAAGAATCAGTGACAAAGTTGAAGTTACGCAGGGGATGGATCTTTCAGCAAGACAATTATCCAAAACACCGCTCCAAATCTACTCAGGCATTCATGCAGAGGAACAATTACAATGTTCTGGAATGGCCATCCCAGTCCCCAGACCTGAATATCATTGAACATCTGTGGGATCATTTGAAGAGGCTGTCCATGCTCGGCGACCATCAAACTTAACTGAACTGGAATTGTTTTGTAAAGAGGAATGGTCAAAAATACCTTCATCCAGGATCCAGGAACTCATTAAAAGCTACAGGAAGCGACTAGAGGCTGTTATTTTTGCAAAAGGAGGATCTACTAAATATTAATGTCACTTTTCTGGTGAGGTGCCCATACTTATGCACCTGTCAAATTTTGTTTGAATGCAGATTGCACATTTTCTGTTAGTACAATAAACCTCATTTCAAGGCAGAAACATTACTGTGTCCAACAGTTATTACATAAATCAAACTGAAATAGCTGTTGCAAAAACACCAATTTTTATAAAACATTAAGCTTAAGATTAATAGGGGTGCCCAAACTTTTTCATATGACTGTAGGGGGCAGTATTATAGTAGTTATATTCTTGTACATAGGGGCAGTATTATAGTAGTTATATTCTTGTACATAGGGGGCAGTATTATAGTAGTTATATTCTTGTACATAGGAGCAGTATTATAGTAGTTATATTCTTGTACATAGGGCCAGCATTATAGTAGTTATATTCGTGTACATAGGGGGCAGTATTATAGTAGTTATATTCTTGCACATAGGAGCAGTATTATAGTAGTTATATTCCTGTACATAGGGGCCAGTATTATAGTAGATATATTCTTGTACATAGGGGGCAGTATTATAGTAGTTATATTCTTGTACATAGGAGCAGTATTATAGTAGTTATATTCTTGTACATAGGGGGCATTATTATAGTAGTTATATTCTTGTACATAGGGGGCAGTATTATAGTAGTTATATTCTTGTACATAGGAGCAGTATTATAGTAGTTATATTCTTGTACATAGGGCCAGTATTATAGTAGTTATATTCTTGTACATAGGAGCAGTATTATAGTAGTTATATTCTTGTACATAGGAGCAGTATTATAGTAGTTATAATCTTATACATAGAGGCAGTATTATAGTAGTTATATTCTTGTACATAGGAGCAGTATTATAGTAGTTATATTCTTGTACACAGGGGACAGTATTATAGTAGTAATATTCTTGTACATAGGGGGCAGTATTATAGTAGTTATATTCTTGTACATGGGAGCAGTATTATAGTAGTTATATTCTTGTACATAGGAGCAGTATTATAGTAGTTATATTCTTGTACATAGGGAGCAGTATTATAGTAGTTATATTCTTGTACATAGGAGCAGTATTATAGTAGTTATATTCCTGTACATAGGGGCCAGTATTATAGTAGATATATTCTTGTACATAGGGGGCAGTATTATAGTAGTTATATTCTTGTACATGGGAGCAGTATTATAGTAGTTATATTCTTGTACATAGGAGCAGTATTATAGTAGTTATATTCGTGTACATAGGGGCAGTATTATAGTAGTTATATTCTTGTACATAGGAGCAGTATTATAGTAGTTATATTCCTGTACATAGGGGCCAGTATTATAGTAGATATATTCTTGTACATAGGGGGCAGTATTATAGTAGTTATATTCTTGTACATAGGAGCAGTATTATAGTAGTTATATTCTTGTACATAGGGGGCATTATTATAGTAGTTATATTCTTGTACATAGGGGGCAGTATTATAGTAGTTATATTCTTGTACATAGGGGGCAGTATTATAGTAGTTATATTCTTGTACATAGGGGCAGTATTATAGTAGTTATATTCCTGTGCATAGGGGCCAGTATTATAGTAGATATATTCTTGTACATAGGGGGCAGTATTATAGTAGTTATATTCTTGTACATAGGAGCAGTATTATAGTAGTTATATTCTTGTACAAAGGGGGCATTATTATAGTAGTTATATTCTTGTACATAGGGGGCAGTATTATAGTAGTTATATTCTTGTACATAGGGGCAGTATTATAGTAGTTATATTCTTGTACATAGGGGGCAGTATTATAGTAGTTATATTCTTGTACATAGGGGGCAGTATTATAGTAGTTATATTCTTGTACATAGGAGCAGTATTATAGTAGTTATATTCTTGTACATAGGGCCAGCATTATAGTAGTTATATTCGTGTACATAGGGGCAGTATTATAGTAGTTATATTCTTGTACATAGGAGCAGTATTATAGTAGTTATATTCCTGTACATAGGGGCCAGTATTATAGTAGATATATTCTTGTACATAGGGGGCAGTATTATAGTAGTTATATTCTTGTACATAGGAGCAGTATTATAGTAGTTATATTCTTGTACATAGGGGCATTATTATAGTAGTTATATTCTTGTACATAGGAGCAGTATTATAGTAGTTATATTCTTGTACATAGGGCCAGTATTATAGTAGTTATATTCTTGTACATAGGGGGCAGTATTATAGTAGTTATATTCTTGTACATAGGGGGCAGTATTATAGTAGTTATATTCTTGTATATAGGAGCAGTATTATAGTAGTTATATTCTTGTACATAGGGGGCAGTATTATAGTAGTTATATTCCTGTACATAGGGGCCAGTATTATAGTAGTTATATTCTTGTACATAGGAGCAGTATTATAGTAGCTATATTCTTGTACATAAGGGCAGTATTATAGTAGTTATATTCTTGTACATAGGGGCAGTATTTTAGTAGTTATATTCTTGTACATAGGGGCAGTATTATAGTAGTTATATTCTTGTACATAGGGGGCAGTATTATAGTAGTTATATTCTTGTACATAGGAGGCAGTATTATGGTAGTTATATTCTTGTACATAGGAGCAGTATTATAGTAATTATATTCTTGTACATAGGGGCAGTATTATAGTAGTTATATTCTTGTATATAGGGGCAGTATTATAGTAGTTATATTTTTGTACATAGGGGGCAGTATTATAGTAGTTGTATTTTTGTACATAGGGGCAGTATTATAGTAGTTATATTCTTGTACATAGGAGCAGTATTATAGTAGTTATATTCCTGTACATAGGAGGCAGTATTATAGTAGTTATATTCTTGTACATAAGGAGCAGTATTATAGTAGTTATATTCTTGTACATAGGGGGCAGTATTATAGTAGTTATATTCTTGTACATAGGAGGCAGTATTATAGTAGTTATATTCTTGTACATAGGAGCAGTATTATAGTAGTTATATTCTTGTACATAGGGGGCAGTATTATAGTAGTTATATTCTTGTACATAGGAGCAGTATTATAGTAGTTATATTCCTGTACATAGGGGCCAGTAGTATAGTAGTTATATTCTTGTACATAGGGGGCAGTATTATAGTAGTTATATTCTTGTATATAGGAGCAGTATTATAGTAGTTATATTCTTGTACATAGGGGGCAGTATTATAGTAGTTATATTCCTGTACATAGGGGCCAGTATTATAGTAGTTATATTCTTGTACATAGGAGCAGTATTATAGTAGCTATATTCTTATACATAGGGGCAGTATTATAGTAGTTATATTCTTGTACATAGGGGCAGTATTATAGTAGTTATATTCTTGTACATAGGGGCAGTATTATAGTAGTTATATTCTTGTACATAGGGGGCAGTATTATAGTAGTTATATTCTTGTACATAGGAGGCAGTATTATGGTAGTTATATTCTTGTACATAGGAGCAGTATTATAGTAATTATATTCTTGTACATAGGGGCAGTATTATAGTAGTTATATTCTTGTATATAGGGGGCAGTATTATAGTAGTTATATTCTTGTACATAGGAGCAGTATTATAGTAGTTATATTCCTGTACATAGGAGGCAGTATTATAGTAGTTATATTCTTGTATATAGGGGGCAGTATTATAGTAGTTATATTCTTGTACATAGGAGCAGTATTATAGTAGTTATATTCCTGTACATAGGAGGCAGTATTATAGTAGTTATATTCTTGTACATAAGGAGCAGTATTATAGTAGTTATATTCTTGTACATAGGAGCAGTATTATAGTAGTTATATTCTTGTACATAGGGAGCAGTATTATAGTAGTTACATTCTTGTACATAGGGTGCAGTATTATAGTAGTTATATTCTTGTACATAGGGGCAGTATTATAGTAGTTATATTCTTGTACATAGGGAGCAGTATTATAGTAGTTATATTCTTGTACATAGGGGGCAGTATTATAGTAGTTATATTCTTGTACATAGGGGCAGTATTATAGTAGTTATATTCTTGTATATACAGAATAGTATTTATATACTTGTGATGAGTAGATCATGTTTACTGGATTTTCCTCACCAATTTTTTTGCATTGCCAGAGAATTCATAATTGATAGTAAAATCATGAAAAGCTGCATGCATCATATAACTGTACGTTCACATCTGCCCCTACCCTAGGGAACTTATTTTTATGTGTCAAGCAATCATACACACACAGTAGGGTAAATTTCATAGGATGCCAATTAACCTGGCAGCATGTGGTGGTTAATCTGTTCTTTTATTGATGTAAAAATAACCAAGTGCAAATCAACAGCGCCCCTAGTGGTAAGATTACAAAAACAGCGAGAAACAACACTGAACCAAATAACAGACACAGAGGTGCGAGAAGCAATTTTTATATTTAGTTTTTATTCCTGTTTCAGAAAATAAAAGCATATGTAATACTGAAAGTAAAAAAGTCGCTGGAAATTCTTTTCCATATGTATCACTAGTTACTAAGATACAAACCTCACACCACTGCAGTCACACATTATACTACCACTTCTATCCCATATCTATCTATCTATCTATCTATCTATCTATCTATCTATCTATCTATCTATCTATCTATCTATCTATCTATCTATCTATCTATCTATCATCTATCTATCTCCAGCGATCTATTTATCTACCTCTATCCAATTATCATGTACTTATCGGTCTAGTTCTATTCATCTACAGGGCTGTGCAAAAGTTTTAGGCAGGTGTATAAAAATTCTGCAAAGTAAGAAGTTTTCAAAATAGTAGTGATAGTTTATTGTTATCAATTAAATAAAAACGCAAAGTGAATTAATTAATAAAAGAGATTTTAAATCAAATACATTTTTGGTGTGTCCTCTATTTGCCTTCAATACAGCGTCAGTTCTTCTAGGTACTAGCACAGTCAGGGATTTTGTAGGATTAAAGGCAGGTTCAACCAATTATATCAAACAGGTGATAATCATCATCATTTTCATATGTAGGTTGATACACAGTCATTAACTAACTGAAACAGATGTGTAAGAGGCTTAAAACTGGGTGAGGTTTTTGAAGACGATCACAGATCATATACTATGACAAGACTGAGCACAGCCAGCAGATACAAGGTAGTTATAGAGCATCAGCAAAGTATCTCCCAAACAAATACACTCTGTGCAGAATTATTAGGCAAATGAGTATTTTGATCACATGATACTTTTTATACATGTTGTCCTACTCCAAGTGTGGCGCCCCTGAGGGTTCAGTCGCCACAGGGGTACCGCACCTCAGAACGAGGTGTGGTATCTCCACTCCCAGGTAAGGATGGAGTACCTCACAGGACCCCAACCACACACTCAACACTACACCACTCCAGTTCTGGAAGGGGCCTAAAGCACCATAGTGCTGCCCCAGGCCTGAATGGAGGAGTTGGGAGGGAACCAAAGTTAGGGGGAACCACGTCGTGAGTGAGGGTGGAAGAAGCATTTACCTAAGCACTTTACTAGAATTCTATATAACTGGAGGCCATTTTAATAACCGGGTCTTTGGTCGTGGGTCCTTGGGACGGCAAGTCGGCACAAGGCTGCAGCCGGCTGAGGGTCCACGGTCCCCGGTCTCAGGCCTCGAGACAGGGGGTCGGGGCAGAGTTATAACCGGCTCTGTCCCCGGTCAGGGTCCAAGCAAGAAGACCCAGGAGGGGAGCAGAGGAGATAGGCTCCACAGGCGAAAGGATCTCAGGGGGTGCGGACAGAGTGGAGTCGCCACCTGCATACCTTATTCTGGCTCAGCCAGAGAGACCCTGCCGCAAGAGGGGGTAACAGTCCCCGATTATCTGACTTTGCACTTTACGTCTCTGTCGGAAAAGTCTTATGTGGATCCCAGGGGGATACGGACGGAGCGGAGTCGCCACCTGTATGCCTTAATCTGAGTTTATCCAGAGGGACCCGGCCTTACGCCACGTTCTCACCACAAGTCACCAAAAAGGGCACCCAGTCGGTCCGGGAACTACACGTTACCCACAAGGGACATCGCAGTACCCGTACGGGACTCAGTGGGGGACACAAGGCGGGAGAAGTTGAACAAGAGAGGAACACACTAGAGCGCGGGGCCCTGACAAGCGCTCCTGAACTACCTGGAGTGTGCTGAACCCCACCCTGGTGGCCGCAGCTCGCTGTGTGACAGCAGAGAGAAGCTCTGAGCTGACTACGCACCAAAGTGAGTAAAGACTTGGATGACTTCAACTACCGCCTCTGTCTGTTCTTTCTCTCCGCGGCTCTGAGGTCAGGGGAGCATGGGGGCCACACCATAAGTTTGTCCCCTTTTATGCCCATAGCAGCCAGAGATGCAGATGTGTTATGTGCAGCATGAGACGGGGAATTATCATGCATGAAAATGATCTTGCTGCGGAATGCACGGTTCTTCTTCTTGAACCATGGAAGGAAGTGCTGTTTGTGAAACTCAACATACATTATGGAGTTCATCTTTACCCCTTCAGGGATCCTAAAAGGGCCGACAATCTCTCTCCCCATGATTCCAGCCCAAAACATTACTCCACCTCCTCCTTGTTAGCGCCGTAGCCATGTTTGCATGGGGTGTCCATCAACCAGCCATCCTCCACTCCATCCATCTGGACCATCGAGATCATTTTCATGCATGATAATGCCCCGTCTCATGCTGCACATAACACATCTGCATCTCTGGCTGTTATGGGCATAAAAGCGGACAAACTTATGGTGTGGCACCCATGCTCCCCTGACCTCAACCCCATTGAGAACCTCTGGAGCATCATCAAAAGGAGTGTCTATGATGGCGAGAGGCAGTTCACATCTAAGCAACAGCTCTGGGAGGGTATTCTGTCCTCATGCAAAACAATTAAAGCAGAAACCATCCAAAACCTGACAAATTCAATGGACGAGAGAGTTCAGAAGCTCCTTTCCAACAAGCGGTCCTATGTGCAAATGTAACATCACCTAGAATAAAGTTTTGAGTTGAAAACTGTTTGATTTCAGTTTGTAATAACCTGCTAATGCTTATAATTTCAAAAATGACCATTTTTTTGTTCTTTATTAAAATGAAAAGGTTGAAAACTCTGCTGTGCATAATAATTTGGAACACAGTGTACATAGAAAAACAGTGATAATATATACGACCGACTGCGCCTGTCGTTGGGCACATGTGCTATTCAGTGCCAGGCTCGCATCACATTCATGGCACAAAAGATAATGGATGGAAAGTGGTTTGTGGCTGATCCCCCGTGTTATTAATCTCCTGGGGGGGCGCTAATCAGGAGCTTCAACAGGAACATTTTTTGGAGATACTAAATTGAAATGGTAATAGATTGACTGTCTGAAATACATAAGCGATATTTAGCAAAATGTCCTCTGCACTGAAAGGCTCCCACTGTCTCCGCATTTCCAGGTAATGAATGCTGAAATTATAATGCAGACACCAGCGCACAGGTTTTTTTTCCTTCTTTCCCCAGTGTTATATTGTCTTTTGTGGTAGCCTGAAATACCCTGAGCATCTCGTACATTCAGGGCTTACAATGTGGAACGCTTATGCCCATGATGAAAAGGGTCAAAACTAACCGTGAACATAACCTTCCAAAATATCTATCTATCCATCCATCTCTATCTATCCCATTACTATCTCTTGTAGTCGGACATCCCACAGTCTGGTTCTTTGGAAGGAATAAGTCATGTTCCCATCCTTTTTGTATTGACAGTCAAGGACTGTTCGTTAGGACCACCAGAGAAGTGAAGGTCCACCCTCCATCTATACAGGACATATTCCGATTAGTCAGATTGTTATTATTGTACACAGTTCACATCATCAATAAGATCTAGTAGTTTATTTGTGATCATCCCTTAGGAAATAGACATTAGTCGTAAGTGTTTGGCATCAAAGTCACCTCCAAATCCAAATCTTCTGCTGTCCCATGATTGCGTCACAACCTGGACTCACTAGGGAAATCTCTCCTCCTCCAGTGGGCCAGTCTGACTTTTGGTAAGGTTAGATTCACACATCCTTGTGAGTGATGCCATCCGAGAGAAATGGGTCCTCAAGTGTCATCTTAGTTACATCCCAGTTGCATCAGGTTTTTTTCTCATCCCTTCCTTTTTCACTGAAGCAGGTACTTTCTGAACTTTTTTCCTCCATTAACTATTAGCAATGTATCAGTTAAAAATGGATGAAATTCGGATGGAAAACTGAAGTACAAAGTCTGTCCTCCTAGTTTCATCCGAGTCTCACAGATCCCCATAAACTTTAATGGCCGAGTCTGATCCATAAAACGGATGAGAATAGAACCTGGTCTGAGTCTTATGGACCGGAGACATAAACCAATTTTTAAAACTGATGTTAGTATGGATCAATAAAACTCTATGGGTCAGTGTGCTGCCGAGAAAAATATAGCCAGCGCTACAACGTGGATGTGAAAATGTGTGCAGTCGAACTTCATTCCTCCCAACATTTGCTGAACATTTTAAGATCCAATCCGTTCCACAAAGACCTGAAAATGTACATATCTGCAAGAGGGTAAAAAACAAACCGAGTGGCCCCCTCTTAGAATGGATTGCCCCTTTACGATTCAAATAATGTTTGTATACAATTTGCCAATTGAATAGTTCATGGTGTCCTTTATTGGGGTAGCCCTTAATATGGTAATGATTTTGTTTGAATCTTCTTGTGTGTCGTGAGTTTTTTGGGAACAGGTGGGAATGGGACTGGTGAAAGGCATAAGCAGGAGCCCCGCCGGGTGCAAGGGGGTTAAGTTGTATGGCTTTGTAGAGACGAGTGCACACTATAGACATGGCCCTGGCTACTTAAGGAAAAGCTTTCCTCCACTCGGGGTCAGTTGCAGATGGCACAAGCGGCAGATTGTAGAGTAACGACTTTCCGTGGTGGCAGTGAGAAGGAAACTCAAAAAGGGGACAAGAAAGAACCTTACACGTGTAGGTGCCAGAAGAGTGGCGACTGTCTGCTGCCGTAAGAAGCTGAAGAGGGAAAGGCCAAGCAAACAGAGTGGTGACCAAGGGGAGACCATCTGTGAGTGAAGAGTACGAGTTCAGCCAACATCTATCCCTCCTGACTCCCCAATAGACAGGAACGCTCGGCTTGGCATTTCAAGAGCTGGTTGGAAGGGATGGCATCTCATTACCCTACAGACCCTTTAAAGTTGGGTATTTATGAACTGATATGTGATGGAGATAACACTGGGTAACATTGGTACCCACTTGCCTAATTGTTTGATCAGGTTGCCATATGCCAGTTAAGGAGGTTTTCTTATCCTTTTCTATCATACTATACACATCACCTTGTACCTGGTATTGCTGCTTATCCATTGATTAGGGCTGGGTTGCAGTACCAGGCACAGTCACAATTGTGAAAGTGACACTATTCCAAGAGACCATGATGTTCCAGCTCTCACTATGGCTCCTACGTTGTGTTCATTGATAATCTCGTGTAGAATCCCCACAATTATACCTTGATGTTCTTTTCTAAGCAAAGTACATTCTGAGAAAGACCCTTTTAAGGAAGATCTGCCACCAAGTCAAAAGTGTCCAGTTTTTGCTCCTCTCTTATTCCCGCAACTCCCCTGAGTATTTTGTTTTTTGTTTTGAAACAATCCGCCATACGGTTCCAGAGATATGGGCCTTTTAATTTAGTGCACGTTTTTATGGATTTTTTTTCTAAGGGGGCGTGACTAATGGGATCCTTGGGGGCGTGTCTTTAGACTATTCTGCACCACCCCCTTGGAAAAGTCCATAAATATAAGCGATAGATTAAAAACCTTATATCTCTGGAACCGTATATAGGATTTTTTCCAAACAAAAACCGGTGTACTCAGGGGACCAGCGGGAATGAAATAAGAGCAAAAAGTGGCCACATTTGACCTGGTGACAGGTCCTCTTTAATAGTGATCAGCCCTCTCAACAAATCAGTCTGAGGTCAAAAAACCCTTTAAGGTAAATATGGCTACTCACAGCTGCTGCTTGGATGTCTTTAAGATTCAACAAAAAATATTGGTTCTGGTTCTTGGAGGACTCACCACATATGTCCTTAACAGCAACTGTATAATTCCTCAATTGCCCTGTGGTGGCGCTGCAGGAAAATCTGAACATTTTCTGTCTCTTGTTTCAATATTTTCCAGCTGATTGATGTCGTCCCTTTTATCAAACATGAATTGAGGTCAACATGGACAACCCCTTTAAGAGGGTGTCATCAATCAAAATAATAGGGAAAAACAATATTTTTCACATTTCTAATTCAATTATTAAATTTCACCTGCAGCCGAACTCTTCAGATGAAGATTTAATGTCCTCGGCTTGTAGTGTCCCCTCGTGTCCCGGATACAATTCCCAGGAAGTCGATTTTTCATATTTTATACTTGTTTTTTGCATGCATGAAGTATTTCTGAATACTGCATCTTACATGTAATATTTAGCATTTTCATGTTTTGTCTTCATCTATTTTTTTTTATTTTTTAAAGAAATACTAACCCTGATAATTTTGGTTTGAGAGTTTTTTTTTTCTTTCCGTGGCTGTAGTATTATAGGATACACCAAAACTGTTATTTCATATGGAATTTTTTTTTTAATAAAACAGTTATACCCTTGGAAATAATGTAATCTAACTACATTTTAAAGTAGCAGGTAGTATTAGTACATGGGGCATATTTTAATTAGATTATTCAATACTTTTTTTTAGAAGAGACACTTTAGGTTAAGTTGATTAGAGATTGTCCCTCTTCAGGAACCAATGCCATCTGCTGTAATCGAAGGGAGAACTCAGCAGCAAGTGATCAATTTCCTTGCAATGCCTCCACAGGAGAAATAAAGTATTGCACTGTTCTCAGTGAAATGAATGGGCTGTGTGTAATTCATGGACGTACTTCTTTGCATTAGCTGTAATCGGTGGGGGAACATGGCAGCAAGTGATTTTCTCTGCAGTGCCTCCACAGTGGAGATGAAGTATTGCACCCGCTGAAAAGAGTGGACTGTCTGTGTAATGCACAGATGTGCTAGGTCCTCCAAAGGTACACTGTATTTGTAGTTACTCTCTGCTTTGGCCAAGAGTTCAGGGTCCTGAATGGAAGCCATCCCCGTATATTAACTTCGAATTGACCATATGCACATGAAAACAGGTTTTTTAACCCCTTTTCCTTTTCTATGTACCATTATATACCCAATGGTATTTCTTTAGATATAGATCTATACTCTTAGAGGTGAAGGAGCTAGTGTCCGTGTTGAGGAGAGCCATAGGATCAAATACTTAATTAACCTCAAGACATAGGAGATTGAGAGAAAAGACCCATAAAGTGTATTATTTCACCTTACATAAGCTTGTTTAGATCAAAAGATGGCTGCCATTTCCTGTTTCATCACACCATGCTCTGTTATGCAAGATGGCAACTGGACCCATGACTACATCCTGTTGTACATGTGGCAAAGGTGGAGACTTTATTTATGACTACATCCTGTCGTACAAGGAAATTCCAAGAGGAAGCTGCATTCTATAGAAGGACTAACCAATCAGAGCGACACATCACTTGGAGAAAGCAACCCTGATGACTTCATGGATCACGCCCCCTGATAACCTCATGGATCACGCCCCCTGATGACCTCATGGACCATCGCCCCCCTGATGACCTCATGGATCGCGCCCCCCTGATGACCTCATGGATCTGCCCATGGACTAATCAATGAATACATCCGGTTACTCACATTCTAGGGCTAACCGAGCCACTATTTACAGTTTATATAAGTCTATGTTCGTGTTGAATAAAGACACTTGGAGCTGTGCCATAGCTGATCAAGGAGAGCTTACATCCGACTGTGCGTGTCTGATGTTATTCTTTCTTGCATGCACTTGATCATATCCATTAGGCCAGGAGCAGGCAACTAGTGAACATACCAAAGTGTTCACCTTAACATCCGACTAGGCCAAAAGGTAGGGCTGGCTCCAATACCCGGTGACCCTGGGCAAGTGCCTAAGGGGGCACACTCAACCCTGTGCTTACTGCATGCATGGAGAGGGCTCAGTAGCTTATCCAGGTCTATTCAGCGCGGGTGTTGGCTGTGTTGTACAGTGGGCACCCCAGTCTAAGTACTTCAGTCAGAGATAGCTCCTCCGATCACAGCAATTTAACTTCTTAGATGCCAATGGGGGCTGCGATGGGGGTCCAGAAGGCCCCCCGTATATCTGTCATGTTTGTACACTTACACTGCAATATTGTGCATAAGTATTGTATATATTATACAAGGTTCAAGTAATCTAGGTAAATGAATTGTGATTCTCACAGATGGGGCACGTGGTTCATGTCCTCACTGTGCCACAGGGCCGGGCTTACCCAGAAAGGGGTGCAGCTAAGCGGCTACCTGGTGTTCACTGGAGCTCCTGATAGTGGAGTCCAGTTTGGGCTGCAGGTAGCCGCCAGGTACCACTCCTAGACAGTCCCCGATACTGCAACTGCTGACCTCAAAGGTCAGGTTCACTGACACGGACTCAGGCTCGGGCACCGTTCAGACTGTTGCTAGGGCAGGACAGAGACAAAGTCACAGACAGGACTGGATTTGGAGACTGGTTTTAGCAATCTGGATATATGGAGTACACGTTAAGGCACTGGCCATACACGAACCAGGGGACGACAGGTTCAGGACTGGCCACACAAGGACGAAGGACTTCAGGTTCAGGACACTGGCTGCACAAGGACCAGGGGACCTCACAACTCACTAGTTCCACTACACACTAATGATACAATGTTGCTTCGGAACCTCCCTATTGGGGAGGGTGTCTTTTATACAAGACCCCCTCCCAGCACCGGGGCGGTGAGTATGCCGGCATCCCTGCATGGAAGGGGAAGGGGAACCGTGCAGGGGCGCCGGCAATAGGGTTACACTAATACAACAAAATATTCAAAAAAAGTGAAAAATGTAAAAAAAATATATAAAAATTGAAATCACCCTGCTTTTTTTTTTAGATGAATAAAATTTACTATCACCACTTGTGTAATTGTCCAAACCAATACATTTATCCTATACGATGAACGCCAAAATGAGAATTAAAATGTAAACCTAAATGGCAGAATCACTGTTCATTTTTTTGTGGAGGTGAGTGTGCGAGGGGGGGGTTGCTTTGATTTCCAAAAAATGGAATCAAAAGAAATCAGAAAATCGTACAAACCCCAAAATGCTAAAAATAAAAACTACAGCTCGAAGACTAATAATTATGAAAGGGTAAAGTTCTTGTAAGGCGAGAGCAAAAAAATCGACCACTGGGCCAACCCTACTCCAAGGCTTCTAGACGGCACGAGATGCTTCGAGGTGGCCGGCAGGAGATTCGAGCTGCTCCTCTATGTTTTCCCAAGGAGAAAAAAGTAAATAAAAATGTTACCAACTATAGAAACATATAAATAGTGTATGCGGGATGTGCAGCTAATCATTGCACAATGTAAATCAGCCCGCGGAGCCCAAGAAAGCGCTAATTACAGTAACAATGCCATTCTCCACTGCGGTGCATTATATAATACATAATGCCGCTTGTCTCCGCCGGAGGAAACTGCTGTTTGGCTCTTTATATTATCTTACTGGTAATAAGTATAATGACGGCTGAGAACCTGCGAGGCTCCGGTACCCGCTCATTGTGCTTTACTTAACAATAATGTTGTCGGATACGACGAAATCCATATTGTGTTACGTGGAAAAGACAGTTTTATCTTCAGGCGTTGTCATGGGACACATTAATAGGAGCTGAATAAATAGAAACCATTACGGATCATATCAGAAACACAAAGTTGGAGGAGGGTGTTATGGGGAAGCTATGAGATGACACAAACAGCGCCACTCTTGCACATGTGGCAGTGTCTGGTATTGCAGCTTATTTACAATCAAGTGTATGCCCACCTGACTTGCCCATTTATGTGGTGCACGAATTGTGCCACCAAACATTTGCCCCCTGACTCCCAGTTACATTCCTCCTCTATGCAACATTTCCTCCCCCCTGAATGTATATGACAAAGTGTTCCTTCCCAGGAGGTTTTTGGAATCTTCAGAATGTTCCTTGGAGACATACCAACATATGGACGGTCTCCCCCTTTTTTAAAATCCCCTTTATGTTTTGGGAGAGCCCATAAGTCTTTTAAATGGCCTTAGTAAGAATGCTGTCATGAAAATGAACCACCCCTTTAAATATCATCTGTCACCAGGTCAAAAGTGGGCAGTTTTTGCTCTTATTTTATTTCCGCCTCCCCTCTGAGAATTCTGCTTTTTGTTTTTTTTTTAAATCCGCCATAGGATTGCAGAGATATGAGCTTTTTAATTTAGTGTTGATTTTTTGTGTTTTTGTATCTAGGAGGCGTGGCTCACAGGGAAGTTATGCAAAGCAGGCTATAGACACGCCCCCGAGCATCCTGTTAGCCACACCCCCTTAGCAAAGACCATAAAAATTAGCACTAAATATGAAGACTAATCTCTTTGGAACCGTATGGCGGATTTAAAATAAAAAAAAAAAAGCAGAAAACTTAGGGGAACTGTGGGAATAAAATAAGAACAGAAACTGAAAGCTTTTTAGACCTGTTGACAAGTCCTCTTTAAAGCCTAACTCTTCTGGCATGACTGAATATCCACACTATGATTACCTTTTCGGAATCTAGCTTTATTTCCATTCTACTCCACTTTAGAACATTGTGAACCATTTTAGTTCAGTAAACATGTTACTTCTTTTCTAGGTTATGACCATGTGAGCTACATCTACTGCTATACAACAGACTGACTCTCCATTTTACACAGGCTTGTTTTAGGACTCTTCTGCTAGGCAGGAAGACATCACAAGAAAAAAAATAAAACACAAAGATCTGGTGCGGTTTATTTTGTAGGATTGGATGGGTTAAAATCAGGGATGTAGGTGTATGTGGTGCTGAATTTATAAATACATAAGGCTCTGCGGCATGAGGGAGCAAAAGAACCCTCTACGCGCCTAGAGGACCCCTAAACACCAGGATTATGAAGGGCATTTGATAGGTGGAGGCCCTGTTACAAATTTTGAATTGGGGTCACCACTATTCAGGTTGTCTCATACTCTCCAACTCTCTAAAAACATGAAACTTGTTGGCTCCAATGTGAAGTCTCCAATAGGGCCACCCTATCATGAGTCTTTAATAGTATCGGTCTTCTCATACGGGCTAAAGAGACCTTTTTTTGGCCGACTAAAGTCAGGCGCGACTTCAACCCCTGCCTCTACTATAGTTATTTCCCTGGCTCCTGGTAAAACATGACTTCCGAAAAAAGTGGCAAATTTCTCTGGCACAGCCCAAATCCTGGAATTGGGTTGTTTCCTGTGTGCGACGCCAAGATGCTCAATAATTACAGGAAACTCTGGGCATCCAATCGTTCAATCGGGAGGTGGGAGACAGTTGTGGGTGGGCATGGCGTAAAAAGGAGTATAGCTATCTATAAAAATTTCCTGTGGCATGCTTTTCTCGCAGAATACTTTTCTCTCGGGGACGATTTGTGAGGGTTAGCAAGTATAAGTTTGGCGTTTGTGTTCTCAATGTTGATGGAGTTTGGGGGAAGTCCCTAAAGATGCACCCCTATCAAAGGATGGGAAATAACCATTAACATGGGCTGATGATCAATTGATCGCTCATAAGAACACTCAGTCCCATCACTGCCCGGCGATCAACTGATTCACAATGATTGCCCCATGTAAAATTAGCACCAATTCATTTCTTATATTGTTGATTGGTGCTTGATTGAGCGCCTATAAGTGCCCTAAGAGATCAGTGCTTGATCGAGTGCCTATAAGGGTCATAAGGGATTAGTGCTTCATCGGTTGCATAAAAGGACCTTAATGGATCGGTGCTTGATCGGGTGCATAAAAGGACTTTAAGGGATTAGTGCTTGATCGTGTACATATAAGGAACCTAATGGATCGGTGCTTGATCAGGTGCCTATAAGGATCATAAGGGATTAATGCTTGATCGGGTGCATAAAAGGACCTGAATGGATCGGTGCTTGATCGGGTGCAGATAAGGACCTTAATGTATCAGGGCTTGATCGGGCGCCTATAAAGACCTTAAGGGATTGGTGCATAATTGGGTGCATATAAGGACCTCAAGGGATTAGTGCTTGATCGGGTGCATAAAAGGACCTTAATGGATCGGTGCTTGATCGGGTGCAGATAAGGACCTTAATGGATCGGTGCTTGATCGGGTGCAGATAAGGACCTTAAGGGATTGGTGCATGATTGGGTGCATTTAAGGACCTCAAGGGATTAGTGCTTGATCGGGTGCATAAAAGGACCTTAATGGATCGGTGCTTGATCGGGTGCCTATAAGGACCTCAAGGGATTGGTGCATGATTGAGTGCATAAAAGGACCTTAAGGGATCGGTGCTTGATCGGGTGCATATAAGGACCTCAAGGGATTAGTGCTTGATTGGGTGCATAAAAGGACCTTAATGGATCAGTGCTTGATCGGGTGCAGATAAGGACCTTAATGTATTAGTGCTTGATCAGGTGCCTATAAAGATCTTAAGGGATTGGTGCATGATTGGGTGCATATAAGGACCTCAAGGGATTAGTGCTAGATCGGGTGCATAAAAGGACCTTAATAGATCGGTGCTTGATCGGGTGCAGATAAAACCTTAATGTATCAGTGCTTGATCAGGTGCCTACAAAGATCTTAAAGGATTGGTGCATGATTGGGTGCATATAAGGACCTCAAGGGATTAGTGCTTGATCGGGTGCATAAAAGGACCTTAATGGATCGGTGCTTGATCGGGTGCAGATAAGGACCTTAATGTATCAGTGCTTGATCAGGTGCCTATAAAGATCTTAAGGGATTGGTGCATGATTGGGTGCATATAAGGACCTTAAGGGATCGGTGCTTGATCGGGTGCATATAACGACCTTAATGTATCAGTCCTTGATCGGGTGCCTATAAAGACCTTAAGGGATTTGTGCATGATTGGGTGCATATAAGGACCTCAAGTGATTAGTGCTTGATCGGGTGCATAAAAGGACCTTAATGGATCAGTGCTTGATTGGGTGCAGATAAGGACCTTAATGTATCAGTGCTTGATCGGATGCCTATAAAGACCTTAAGGGATTGGTGCATGATTGTGTGCATATAAGGACCTCAAGGGATTAGTGCTTGATCGGGTGCATAAAAGGACCTTAATGAATCGGTGCTTGATCGGGTGCAGATAAGGACCTTAATGTATCAGTGCTTGATTGGGTGCCTATAAAGATCTTAAGGGATTGGTGCATGATTGGGTGTGTGACACCCTGCTATACAACAGGTACCACAGGATCCAAAAGGGTGCATGGACGGACTTCTCCACAAGAGGCCCTCATTACAAACAAACACCTCCACCCTTCCACCTCAGACCACCAGAGGGAGTCCTGCTAGGGATATATATATATGGAGGGTGGAGCTAGGCAGTTCAGTTTAGTGAGAGAGTGTGCTGCCACTGAGAGCAGTGAAGACGCAGCACGTCTGCTGCTGTATTGAGGGCCCCGAGTGTGGCCGGAGGCAAAGAGGAGAGGAGAGAGGAATTAAGGGGGCAGAGGAGCATCATAGGCTCACCCCAAGACACAAACCAGACACTGGGTCCACGCCTACAGGGTCCTCTATACCCAGTAGGGACTACCGGCACACCAGGAGACTTCCAGACCCCTGGTCATCCTGAAGCTACCAGCAATAACAGGACTAGGAACCACGAAGGCCCCGGCGTCCAGGGATAGTGGTTGCCAGAGAAAGGTCCTACTACCAAGCGGTCAGGTGAGAGAGCAACACAACACAGAAGCTAGGCCAAGTTCCAGGCTGGCTAGAAGCTTAGAGAGAGGGAGACACGGATCAGGAGGCCTTATACCCGCTCACTGGGGAGAAGTCCTGAAGTGCACCCTTCCTAGCAAGTACCCTGGACCATACCTGCCATTACACCAGTAAAGGTACTGAAGCGGATCCCCTGTGTGCGTGTCCGTCATTCCCCCTGACCTGGTCATCTCTCACCTGCATCCCTTCCATCAACTCTGCCCCGGGGGTCCGCTCCGCCTGTGGGGAGCAGAAACATCCCAGCTGCCATCTCATCACCCCCGGAGGTCTGCAGCAGCGCCGGTAACCATTACCGGAAACTACAGGTGGCGTCACGAAACAAACTGTACACTAAAAACCCCTTTTTCAAGAGAGACCCCAGAGTACGGGCTCGGGAGCCGACTGCCGTGACATCCTAAGCAAGGTAAAAGGCCCGGGTACCGAGTCCCCTATATCCCCCTGGGTGACACATCTCTCTTCCTGGTGTCACAAACAGGATTTCGTGCCCGTTGCCACCGGGTACTGTGTGCCGTAATTGAACTTCTGTGAAGAAGAGGGGCGTAACCGCGGGAACCAGAGAGGCGTGACTGTTGGAAGCGCGCGAAGCTCAAGCCCCTCCTCGCGCTCTGACGCAGCACCAGGAAGCGTCAGGTCCTGGAAGGAGACTGTCATCTGCGGAGCTGCGGCCTACCCGAAAAAGAAAGAGAAGGTAGGCTACGGTTTACTAGGGGGGCGCAACCATGGCCGACGACCAGCGAGACGCCGGAGCACCAGTTAATGCTCCTGATGTTCAACTCGCGCCCGGCGCTGCTCAGGCCGGAGCGGCCGCTCCACCAGCAGGGGTCGTGACTCCATTGATACCCATGGCCCTGCCGTGTATCCCCGGAGCAAAATGGCTTCCCCAGTATGAAGGCAAACCAGATACCCTGTCTGGATTCAAGAGAAAGATATGCAGTGTATTAGACATGTATTCAATGACTGGTAACCAGAGAGCCGCTGTTGTGCTGGGACAATTGACTGGTGCCACTGAGTGGGAAGTTGAAACCTGACCAGCCACAGACCAGGAATCAAGATCATATTTAAGAGACTGCAAACTGTCTTTGAAAACCGCACTGAGACAGATCTCCAGATGAGGTTCTACCACTGTACCCAGAAACCTGAGGACAGTATCCGAGACTATGCCTGGCGCATACAGGAAGCCCTGCGGGCCCTGAAACAGGTTAGTCCAGCCAGCATACATGGTGAGGACAAAATGCTGACAGAACAGTTCATCTGGGGGTTGAGGTCCCAGGAGGAGAGCAGAACCGTACGGTGGTGGGCCTTAGATCATCCAAATGCCACCTTTGACGCCCTGAAGGACATGGCTATTAAGGGTCTGTAGCCCCTGGAACCATCAGATACTGCTATCCAGCGTTACCAGGGTGGGGCCACCCCAGTGCCCGCAGCACCCACCGCTCCTTCATTAACGTCTGAAACAAAAATGCAAACAGTGCCCCCTAGCGAGCTGGACAGCCTGCGCTCTGAAGTGGGTCAGCTAAGTAAAACCCTGGCCACTGTCCTGAGCACCCTGCAGCTACAGATGGAGCCCGAGCCGGAAGGAAGGATCCTACTCGCCGACAGTCCTGAAGATGTCCCCTGGATGAGAAGAAGGAGGACAACGCCACCCCGTAGGAGGACAACGCCACCCCGTGGGAGGACCAACGACCAACGTCGCCCTCCAGGAGACTTCATCTGCTACCGTTGCCACAAGGCAGGCCACACCGCGCGGAACTGTCCTTTAAACGGGCAAACCCTGAGATCAAGGGCCGACACCTAGGAGTAGATCAATCAGGCCCATCAAGCTGGTATGACCGGTTTGTAGGAGGAAGGCCTTTCCTGTCCATCATGCTGGATGGCATAGCAACACCTGCATTACTGGACAGCGGCTCAAAGGTAACCATCATACCTGATGTCCTTTACAAAAGGTATTGGTCCATAGATGAACTCCACCCGCCAGCCCCGAACCTCTCTGTAGCATCGGCATCTCTGCCTCCTGTCAGGCAGAGACGCCGTCCCTCTCACCTCCCCGCTCCCCGCGCGGCGTCCTCCAGCGCTCCTCTTCCTGCGCCGTCCTGAGGAGTCCCCGGCCAATTGTCGGAGGACCTCCCATATATAAGGCACCTCCTCCAAAATGGAGGTGCCCGAGCAAAAGTTGTTGCACAGTATTCTTACTTCTGCGTCAGCCCTCAGGTCCCGTTGCCAGCCTGACTACAAGTCCTGTCTGCCAGCTTGTCTACTCTCCAGCCTGACAGTCTGTCTCCGGTCATCCGCCAGTCTGTCTATGGGCAAGTCCATCTGCTTACCAGGAAGCACCTGCCAGTTACTTGCCGTGCCTGCTAACCCGCTCACCTGGGAGCGCTTGCCTATTACCCGCCTGTTACCTGCTAGCCTACCTGGAGGCACCTGCTGTCACTTGCTGTGACCTCCTGCCTGGTAACCTAGAGACTCCTACCTGCTCTGCTGTCACGTACCGTGACCACCTGTCAGCTAATCCAGAGACTTCTGCCTGCTGGCTGTGTCCATCTGTCATACCGGTCAGTCCCAGCCATCTGACCCGTGGGAGCCACCTGCTCTCTTACAAGGTCGTCCCCAGAGTAGAACCTGGTCCCTCTGCTCGGATCCTCCCTGGTCACGGAGTCGTTAGCCGCCGTCCAACCAGGGTCGGTTCGGGTAGATACTTAGTTACGCCCCTCTGGGTCCCTCCTTGCACCGCGGCACAGAGGTTCCACCACCCGGACCCGTAACAGTTTGCTCGGGCCATGGAACCCGGTGGCACCCAAGCTCCCTCGCTCTCTGACCTATTCCAGGAGGTGTCCCGTCAGAGATCCCAACAGGAGACCATCCTAAACTACCTGCGGAGTGTCAACTCCCGCCTGGACACACTGAATGTTCCACCTGCGTCTGCTGCTCCGGCAGCACCGCTGTCCACCCATACCATGGCATCCAGCCCCGCCTTGGCTCGAGGTTTCATAAACCAGTGCACCCTGCACTTTGAACTCTTGGCACATCAGTTTATCTCCGACCGGGCCAAAGTGGCATTCATCATGTCCCATCTCACTGGGGAGGCACTGGCTTGGCTAAATCCCCTGTGGGAGAGAGGGGATTCCCTGGTGTCCGACCTGTCGTCTTTCCTCTCTGCTTTCCGGAAAGCCTTCGATGAACCGGGACGAAAGACCTCATCAGCCTCCTCTCTGCTGCGTCTCTGCCAGGGAAGTCTCACCGTGGGCCAATATGCCATACGGTTCCGCACCCTCGCTTCTGAGCTTGCCTGGGATAACGAGGCCCTGGTGTCCGTCTTCTGGGAGGGTCTTTCCTGTCGGATTAAAGACGAGCTTGCCGGTCGGGACATTCCTACCACCCTGCATGACCTGGTGTCACTAGCTACCCAGATTGACATCCGGTTCCAAGAACGCACCAAAGAGACCACCCTTGAGAGAAGGTTTCCCCGCCTTGCTCCTACTTTCCAGAGACCTGTCTCCTCATCTGTCACTCCCCGGGCGCACTCACCCGAGCCCATGCAGATCGACCAGACCAAGATGGTCAAATCTCGCCAAGAGTCACACCGAGCCGAGGGGATCTGTTTCTATTGTGGCAGTAAGGAGCACCTGATCCGTTCCTGCACGGAGAGGCCGGGAAACTCCAGTGTCTATGTCCGCTCGGAGAGGTCGCCCTAGACAAAAGTAAGCCCTCTCCATCCCTGACTTTATCTGTCTCTATCTCCTGGGGAGAGAACCGTCACTTTGAACTCGCCCACCTGGATTCTGGAGCTGCTGGAAACCTCATCTCCCAGTCCCTGGTTGAGAAATACCGTATTCCCACCAAATCTCTGGCTGAACCATTGTCAGTCGCCTCCGTGGATGGAAGACTCCTTCCGGTGACCATCCTGCTCGTCATGGAACCCATAACCCTGCAGGTGGGAATGCTGCACTCTGTGAAAATCTCCTTCCATGTGCTACCCGGACTCTCTCACTCCCTATTGCTAGGCCTACCTTGGCTCCAGACACATGAACCCATGTTGAACTGGCAATCCGGTGAAGTACTCCGGTGGAGACCGGACTGCCTTAAGACCTGCCTGGTTCCGGTTCACCCGGTTCGTCCACCACCTACCCCAGCTAATTTACCCGGTCTTCCGGCTCCTTACTGGCCCTATGCAGACGTCTTTGGTAAAAAGGAAGCAGAGACATTGCCACCTCATAGGCCATATGATTGCCCGATCGACCTGGTACCTGGCGCCACTCCACCCCGTGGGCGTATTTACCCGTTGTCTGCGGCCGAAACCCGGGCCATATCTGAGTACATTGAAGAGAATCTGGCTAGGGGATTCATCCGGAAGTCTACCTCCCCGGCTGGAGCCGGATTCTTCTTTGTCAAAAAAAAGGACGGCTCGCTATGCCCCTGTATTGACTATAGAGGACTCAATCAGATCACGGTAAAAAATAAATACCCCCTGCCATTCATCTCCGAGTTGTTTGACCGCCTTAAAGGCGCCAGGATCTTTTCCAAGCTGGATCTACGTGGAGCATATAACCTGGTCCGTATCCGTCAAGGAGACGAGTGGAAGACGGCATTCAATACCCGGGAGGGTCACTATGAGTACCGTGTGATGCCCTTCGGTCTCTGCAATGCTCCCGCCGTCTTCCAAGAACTGGTCAACAACATCTTCCGTGATCTTCTTTACTCCTGTGTGGTGGTATACCTGGACGATATCTTGGTCTTCTCTCCGGATCTTGCCACACACCGGAGGGATGTTCGTCAGGTCCTGCTTAGGCTCAGGCAGAACCACCTCTACGCTAAATACGAGAAGTGCCTCTTCGAGCAGACCTCTCTTCCATTTCTGGGCTATGTTATCTCCCAGACAGGCTTGCGGATGGATCCCGATGAAACTCTCTGCTGTCCTAAAGTGGCCCCGTCCGGAGGGGTTGAAGACGATACAGCGATTCCTGGGCTTCGCCAATTACTATCGTCTCTTCATTCCACACTTCTCGTCCCGGACTGCTCCCATATCTGCGCTCACCCGTAAGTGGGCAAATCCCAAGGTATGGTCGCCCGAAGCCGAGGAGGCCTTCCTTTCCTTAAAGCAAGCCTTCTCCTCTGCCCCAGTACTGCACAGTCTGGACAGCAATAAACAATTCTACCTGGAGGTTGATGCTTCCTCCTCCAGAGCCGGAGCGGTGCTCACCCAAAAATCTTCTTCCGGGAGAATGGTAACCTGCGGCTTCTTCTCCAAAATCTTCTCCTCATCTGAGCGCAACTACTCCATAGGAGACCGAGAATAGCTAGTCGTCAAATTGGCGCTGGAGGAGTGGCGTTACCTGCTCGAAGGGGCTCTATACCCGGTGATCATCTATACGGATCACAAAAATCTGGCATATCTCCAGAACGCCCAAAGACTCAATCCGCGTCAGGCCCGGTGGTCTTTGTTCTTTGCCCGCTTCGACTTAATCCTACATTTCCGGCCGGTGGACAAGAATGTCAAAGCCGATGCCTTGTCCCGATCCTTCCTGTCCTCCGATCAGCACATCATCGACCCCTCCAAGGTGATGAATGTGGCCCCCTTGGATGTGACTCGTCTTCCACCCGGTAAGACGTTTGTAGCGGTTCCAGATCGTGAGAAGGTTCTTCGCTGGGGTCATTCTTCTAAACTAGCTGGCCATGCTGGCCAAAAGAAGACCTTCCTACTCATTACCCGGCATTACTGGTGGCCTACCCTGCGTAAGGATGTGGTAGACTTTGTCTCAGCCTGTTCATCTTGTGCCCGCAACAAAGTTCCCAGACATTTACCAGCCGGTCATCTCCTGCCTCTTCCCGTACCTACGGCCCCGTGGCAACACATTGCTATGGACTTTATTACCGATCTCCCTGTTTCTGCCGGTTGTACAGTCATTTGGGTGGTCGCGGACCGCTTTTCTAAAATGGCCCACTTCATTCCTCTGCCTTGTCTCCTGTCTGCATCAGAGCTAGCTAAGGACTTCTTTCACCATATCTTTCGTCTCCATGGCCTACCCCTCCACATCGTGTCGGATCGAGGGGTTCAGTTCACCTCACACTTCTGGAGAGCTACCTGTAAACTGCTGGATGTCACCCTGGATTTCTCCTCCGCTTACCATCCACAGTCCAATGGTCAAGTAGAGAGGATCAATCAGATCCTTACCAGCTACCTCCGGCACTTTGTCAATGCCCACCATACTGATTGGGTGGACCTCCTACCATGGGCCGAATTCTCTTATAACAATCATGAGAGCGAATCCACTTCCAAGTCCCCGTTCTTTATAGTCTATGGCCAACACCCCCGGATTCCTTTCCCGTCTCCGCTTCTGTGGACAACCCTGCTGCGGAGTCCTTGGTCAGTGATTTTTTCACCATTTGGGAGAATACTAGGTCCGCACTTCTTCAGTCCTCCGAGCGGATGAAGAGATTTGCTGACAAAAGACGTCTGGATCCGCCTTAATTCCGTCCGGGAGACAAGGTTTGGCTCTCCTCCAAACATGTGCGGCTCAAACTACCCTCCTACAAGCTGGGCCCTCGGTTCATCGGTCCATTTGAGGTCCTTAAACAGATCAATCCAGTGGCCTACAAGTTGAAGCTTCCACCTACCTTACGCATTCCCAACTCCTTCCACGTATCTCTCCTCAAACCTGCTGTCTTTAACTCTTTCTCCAATAATTCAGGTACTCCTCCTGCTCCGGTTTCTGCTGAGGACGTTTTTGAGGTAGAGAATATTCTGGCCACCAAGAGGGTAAGAGGGAAAACCTTTTTCTGGTGGATTGGAAGGGGTTTGGTCCAGAGGAGAGAACTTGGGAACCCAGGGAGAACATCCACGCCCCGCTTCTCCTTGAAAAATTTCTTGCCAGCCTAAAAATGAGGGGGCGTAAAGGGGGGGGGGGTACTGTAGCAACGTCCCTCTCACCTCCCCGCCCCCCGCGCGGCGTCCTCCAGCGCTCCTCTTCCTGCGGTGGCCGGCGCGCGCTCCTTCCCGGGCCCTGTGCTTAGGGCGCGCGTGCTCCCGTTCTCTTAAAGGGGCCGCGCGCGCCGTCCTGAGGAGTCCCCGGCCAATTGCCGGAGGACCTCCCAAATATAAGGCACCTCCTCCAAAATGGAGGTGCCAAGCAAAAGTTGTTGCACAGTATTCTTACCTCTGCTTCAGCCCTCAGGTTCCGTTGCCAGCCTGACTACCAGTCCTGTCTGCCAGCTTGTCTACTCTCCAGCCCGACAGTCTGTCTCCGGTCATCCGCCAGTCTGTCTATGGGCAAGTCCACCTGCTCACCAGGAAGCACCTGCCAGTTACCTGCCTGCTACCTGCCGTGCCAGCTAACCCGCTCACCTGGGAGCGCTTTCCTGTTACCCGCCTGTTACCTGCTAGCCTACCTGGAGGCTCTGCCGTCACTTGCCGTGACCACCAGTCCGGTAGCCTAGAGACTAAAGCCTGCTTGGCCGTCACTTGCCGTGACCACCTGCCTGCTAGCCTAGAGACTAAAGCCTGCTTGGCCGTCACTTGCCGTGACCACCTGCCTGCTAGCCTAGAGACTAAAGCCTGCTTGGCCGTCACTTGCCGTGACCACCTGATAGCCTACCTGGAGGCTCCTGCTGTCACTTGCTGTGACCTCCTGCCTGGTAACCTAGAGACTCCTACCTTCTCTGCTGTCACGCACCGTGACCACCTGTCAGCTAATCCAGAGACTTCTGCCTGCTGGCTGTGTCCATCTGTCATACCGGTCAGTCCCAGCCATCTGACCCGTGGGAGCCACTTGCTCTCTTACAAGGTCGTCCCCAGAGTAGCACCTGGTCCCTCTGCTCGGATCCTCCCTGGTCACGGAGTCGTTAGCCGCCGTCCAACCAGGGTCGGTTCGGGAAGATACTTAGTTACGCCCCTCTGGATCCCTCCTTGCACCGCGGCACAGAGGTTCCACCACCCGGACCTGTAACACTCTCTGTGTATGCCTCTAACGGCCTTCCTCTTAACCTAGTAGGGGTTAAGGACGTGACAATGAAGGTGGGGAGAGTGGAACTAAAGGACCAAGGACTAATTGTCATAGAATCTAACCCTGGTGATACCAATCCATATATGATACTTGGTACAAATATTGTTGGTAACTGTTTGGGAGAAGTGTTGTTTTTACTCCAACAGATTGCTGACACTGCCAAACCAGGGCAGAGGAAGGTGCTCCAGAAAGAAATTTGAGCCCTCCTGTACCAGCAACAGGTAAAGCTAACAGGTGGTGAGATTGGTAATGTACGGGTGACAGACCCGATACCCATTGTGATTCCCCCAATGAGTGAAATGCTGATTTGGTGTAGGGCAGCAATAGGTCTCAAGGGACAGAACTACCAGGCGGTAGTGGAGCCCATCAGTTCGGAACACAGACCTACACTCCTAACTGCTAGAGGGGTAGTTGATGTACGCAATGGAAGGGTACCCGTACGCCTCCTAAATTGTGGGGAGGAGGAAGTTAAATTGCCATGGTACGCCACTGTTGCCAGATTGTATACTGTGAATGGTGATGCCATACATACAGTGGAATCCTTGACCCCACCAGACACAGTGGAGGACAATGACTCCGAAGCTCAGCTGGAGGATTGGTGTCAACAGCTCCATGTTGGAACTGACGCCACTCCTGTCCATCAAAAACACGGTGTCTACAGAGTGGTTCAGGAATATGAACAAGTGTTTAGTAAACACCCACTTGATTTTGGAAGGGTTAAAGGGGTACAACACCACATACCCACCGTTAACCATCCACCCATTAAGGAGCGTTACAGACCCGTACCACCAACACATTACCAAAAAGCCAAGGAAATGTTGCATGACATAAAAAGGCAGGGGTAGTAAGGGATAGCTGTAGCCCCTGGGCAGCTCCCCTGGTCCTGGTCAGAAAGAAGGACGGTAGCATGAGGATGTGTGTAGATTATAGACAAATTAATCGAATAACACATAAAGATGCATACCCTTTGCCCCGTATAGAGGAATCCCTGGCTGCACTAAAATCTGCCAATTACTTCTCTACATTGGATCTCACTAGCGGGTACTGGCAAGTCTCTGTTGCTGAGGAAGACCGGGAGAAGACAGCCTTCACCACCCCGATGGGATTATGTGAGTTCAACAGTATGCCGTTTGGGCTCTGCAATGCCCCCGGAACGTTCCAGAGGCTGATGGAGTGTTGCTTAGGACACCGGAACTTTGAGACAGTGCTGCTGTACCTGGATGACGTTATCGTGTACTCGAGGACGTATAAAGACCATCTGAAGCACCTGGCGGAGGTATTTGAAGCATTGTCCCGGTATGGGATGAAACTAAAACCTTCTAAATGCCACTTGCTCAAGCAGAAGGTTCAGTACCTGTGACACGTAGTCAGCTCAGAGGGAGTAGCACCAGACCCGGAGAAGGTCACTGCCATCCAGAAGTGGCCTGAACTGAGAAACATCAAGGAAGTACGGCAATTCCTGGGACTGGTCGGGTACTACAGGAGGTTCATAAAGGACTATACCAAAAAGGTAGCACCTCAAAAAGAGGAAAAAGTCCCCCATTCCAGTGGGGCAAAGAGCAGACTGAGTCCTTTGCATCAATGAAGGAAGTCCTAACCGGTGAAGAAATCCTGGCTTACACTGACCGACGCCAGCAACGAGGGACTGGGAGCTGTGTTGTCCCAGAAGCAAAACGGCAGAGAAAAGGTAATTGCGTATGCCAGTATGAAGCTTCGCCCTTCTGAGAGGAACCCGGAGAATTACAGTTCCTTCAAGCTGGAGTTCCTGGCCTTGGTCTGGGCTATCACTGAGAGATTCAAGCATTACCTAGCCTTGACTAAGTTCACAGCCTTTACCGACAATAATCCCTTGACACACCTGGAGACAGCCAGGTTGGGAGCCATGGAACAGCGTTGGGAGGCCAGACTGTCGAATTATCAGTTCACAATCAAGTACCCGGCAGGTCACAAGAATACCAATGCTGATGCCTTGTCAAGGATGCCCCACCAGTCGGACACCGAGGATGAAGTGGATGATCTCGAAGAAATTGAACTACCTGCTTTCCACAGAAATGGAATGGTCCACGAGCAGCACGCCTCCAGAAGATGTCATGGTAGGACGCCAAACCCTCTACCTCATCACAGCTGGAAGGAGACCCAGGACAGTGACCCGGTTGTCAGCCTCATCAAAAGACTGATAACCCAAGAAGGTTCTCACCTGGAGAAGAATGCTCCCCCACAAGCCAAACACCTGTGGAATGAGAGAAGCCGGCTGTTCATCTACAGAGAGAAGCTGTGCAGAAGGTATGTCAACCCCAAGACCCATGAAATGGTGTGGCAGATTGTTGTACCTAGGACAGATATCCAGATGGTGTTAGAGGCCTACCACGACCAAGCAGGTCATTTTAGCTGGAAGAAGCTGGAAACCCTGCTGAAAGACCGATTCTATTGGGTTGGGATGCGGAGTTCCATAGAAAGGTGGTGCCGGAATTGTGGACCCTGTAGCCTCAGAAGTAAAGACTACGGCAGCCAGAAAGCACCCTTGCAGTCCATCAAGACAACCCAACCCCTGGAGATTGTCGCTCTGGATCACGACAAACTGTCACCCAGCAGATCAGGCTACTCCTATGTCCTGACCATGGAGGATCACTATTCCCGGTTCCTGGTGGGAGCCCCTGTCAAGGACCTGACAGCAGAAACTGCAGCAAGAACGTTCCAAGCCTACTTCTGCAGACCCCATGGATATCCGGAAAAGGTGCTCACAGATCAAGGCCCTGCTTTCGAAGCTGAGCTATTCAAGGAATTCTGTCACCTGTATGGATCCAAGAAGATCCGGACTACGCCATATCATCCGCAAACCAACGGTATGTGCGAGAAAATGAATAACATCGTTATAGACCTGCTTAAAACCCTACCTTTGGAAGAAAGGAACCAGTGGCCAGAAAAGCTACCTGACCTAGTGGACCTGGATAACCACATACCCGTGAGTTCTACAAATTGTACCCCAGCGTACCTCATGAGAGCAAGACCTGGAAAATTGCCCATGGACCTGGAGCTCAGAGTGGTAGAACCTGCTGCAGATACGTCCACTGAAGATTGGGACACAAGTCGGCAAGAGCAGTACAGGAAGGTACAGGGCTGTGTCGAAGACAGTCTGAACAAGGTGAGGGAAAGACAGGAAGAGCAGTATAACAAACATGCACCAGCAGAACCCTTGGCACCTGGAGAAATAGTGCTAAAGTGGAAAAGCTCGATGACCAGTGGGAAAGAGAGCCCTACACCATGCTAAACTCCAGATTTGACAACAGTAAAACCTGCCTGATCAGTAAAGATGGAGGTAAGACAACCGCAACAGTCTCAAGAGACCACTTGAAAGTGTGCCCAGGTCTAATGAAGACAAGGGAGGAAGAAGTACCTCCTATAGCACCGGAAGAACACAAGGAAGATGTGCTTCACACAGTTCTAGGAGATTTCCCTGCGGACTGGCCTCAACTTGATGGAGCAGTTATTATACCAGTAATACACTTCTATCAACCACAAGAAGAACCTGTGAGCGCCCTAGAAGAACCTGTTCAGGAACAGCGAGAGCCCCCAGTCAGAAGAGGATCACCCTTTGAGGCAGAGCCTGAAGGCCCAGTAATCAGTGCACTTGCCAGTCCCATAGAGAGATTGAGGCAGTTTTATAATCTACCAGCACGTACACCTGATAGGTTAACAGAGAGTGCATGCACAAACACCAGTATCACACCAGTGCTACGAAGGTCCACACGCAGCACACAAGGACAGATCCCTGCCAGGTTTAGAGATTAAAGTACAAAAGTGCCTATATTGTAAATAGTTACCCAGTTGGGTATTGCCGATTGTTCACTGTGTAAACTGAAAATATGTGTTCATTTAGTTACCCGTAGGGGTATAAAGACTTGTAGGCTGAGGACTGTGAGCAGCCAAAAACTGTCCTTGTAAATAGTTGCACTCATCAAAAGTGCCCCCTTATTTGACCACTGAACAAAAACCCGTTTGGCGTGGCCGAAGACGTGGTCCAACACCTGGATCACTTATGCCCTGTAGCCACGCCCAGGGCCTACGTTGAGGGTTTTCAGGCGGGTCCCTCATGTTACTCATTTTACACTTTCATCGGTGAAATGGACACCGGGTTATGGGACTTACTGTAACTTTATTATTGTTATTGTTATTATAACTATTGTTAATTGTTGTTACCTGTTTTAAAATGCTTCAGTCCAGGAGGACTGAATTGTACTAGGGGGGAATGTGGCACCCTGCTATACAACAGGTATCACAGGACCCTAAAGGGTGCATGGACGGACTTCTCCACAAGAGGCCCTCATTACAAACAAACACCTCCACCCTTCCACCTCAGACCACCAGAGGGAGCCCTGCTAGGGATATATATATGGAGGGTGAAGCTAGGCAGTTCAGTTTAGTGAGAGAGTGTGCTGCCACTGAGAGCAGTGAAGACGCAGCACGTCTGCTGCTGTATTGAGGGCCCCGAGTGCGGCCGGAGGCAAAGAGGAGAGGAGAGAGGAATTAAGGGGGCAGAGGAGCATCATAGGCTCACCCCAAGACACAAATCGGACACCGGGTCCGCGCCTACAGGGTCCTCTATACCCAGTAGGGACTACCGGCATACCAGCAGGCTTCCAGACCCCTGGTCATCCTGACGATACCAGCAATAACAGGACTAGGAACCACGAAGGCCCCGGCGTCCAGGGATAGTGGTTACCAGAGAAAGGTCCTACTACCAAGCGGTCAGGTGAGAGAGCAACACAACACAGAAGCTAGGCCAAGCTCCAGGCTGGCTAGAAGCTTAGAGAGAGGGAGACACGGATCAGGAGGCCTTATACCCGCTCACAGGGGAGAAGTCCTGAAGTGCACCCTTCCTAGCAAGTACCCTGGACCATACCTGCCGTTACACCAGTAAAGGTACTGAAGCGAATCCCCTGTGTGCGTGTCCATCATTCCCCCTGACCTGGTCATCTCTCACCTGCATCCCTTCTATCAACTCTGCCCCGGGGGTTCGCTCCGCCTGTGGGGAGCAGAAACATCCCAGCTGCCATCTCATCACCCCCGGAGGTCTGCATCAGCGCCGGTAACCATTACCGGAAACCACAGGTGGCGTCACGAAACAAACTGTACACTAAAAACCCCTTTTTCAAGAGAGACCCAGAGTACGGGCCCGGGAACCGACTGCCATGACATCCTAAGCAAGGTAAAAGGCCCGGGTATCGAGTCCCCTATATCCCCCTGGGTGACACAGGTGCATATAAGGACCTTAAGGGATCAGTGCTTGATCGGGTGCATATAAGGACCTTAAGGGATTAGTGCTTGATCGGGTGCCAATAAAGACCTTAAGGGATTGGTGCATGATTGGGTGTATATAAGGACCTTAAGGGATTGGTGCATGATCAGGTGTATATAAGGAACTTAAAGGATTAGTGTTTGATTGGGTGCATATAAGGACCTTAATGTATCAGTGCTTGATCGGGTGCCAATAAAGACCTTAAGGAATTGGTGCATGATTGGGTGTATATAAGGACCTTAAGGGATTGGTGCATGATCAGGTGTATATAAGGAACTTAAAGGATTAGTGTTTGATTGGGTGCATATAAGGACCTTAATGTATCAGTGCTTGATCGGGTGCCAATAAAGACCTTAAGGGATTGGTGCATGATTGGGTGTATATAAGGACCTTAAGGGATTGGTGCATGATCAGGTGTATATAAGGAACTTAAAGGATTAGTGTTTGATTGGGTGCATATAAGGACCTTAAGAAATTGGTGCATGATCGGGTGCATATAAGGAGCCTAAAAGATTAGTGCTCGATTGGCCACATATAAGGACCTTAAGGGATCGGTGCTTGATCTAGCGCAAACCGGGCCCTAAGGGATCAGTGCTTGGTCAGGCACATGAAAGGACCCTAAAGGATTGGTACTCAATCAGGCACATATAAACCCTAAGGGATCGGTGTTTGATCGGGCGCATATACAGTAAGGAACCCTTCAGCCAGGCGCTTATCAGGACTCTAAGGGACCAGTGTTTGATTGGGAGCATATAAGGGCACTATGGGATCCGTGCTCGGTCAGGCACTTATAAAGACCCTAAGGGATTGGTGCACAATTGGACACATATAAGGACCTTAAAGGTAGAGCATGGACATGTTGACCGTGGTTTAATTTCTAAACTTGATCACCACCGCACTTCACTGCGTACATTGTGGGTGATGGATTGCAATGCTCCACAGTAAACGACGCTATATCCGCGGCTGCAGACTACGAGGCCTTCTGGAACAGCTGTAAGATCAGCATATATATGCAAAGTATCACTTTTACTGCACTTTAAGGACTCGCAAGTAAGGAAATAAAAATAAACTCTCTGCAGGTGCCGGGAACAGCAGCGAAGTACAAGGTCCCGTCTGAGTCACAGGCCCATATACGACACCCTCTATTGAACCCAGCTAGAAATGCCCTTCATGTAGTTCACACACCCCTAGGACCCATCTGGAAAACGCGATAATTGGGATCTCCGTTTTCATTAAACCACAGAAATGTCAAGAGAGCAGAATAGCAGAATCAGGACAGTAACCCGACCTCGTCTGTTTCCGCTGATTACAAGACTTGCTGCTGGTGGTAATGTTTCCCGTGCCCCTGTGTCATGGAGAGAATGGGCCGAGGATCCTGGAGGAGTTCAGAAGCTAAATAGAGTTTTTAGGTAATTGCTAAAGAAACATCTCTGGGAAGACTTCTATGTAAACTAGTGATTTTCCAAAACAACCAAGGACACATTGGTAAATGGTATTTACACGGCTGCCTGCAAAATCACCCACAGACTGGCACAAAAAGGCCACCTGTACCAAGCCTGTAATATTACAGTGATTGCATAATAGTAGTTATATTCTTGTACATAGGGGGCAGTATTATAGTAGTTATATTCTTGTACATAGGGGGCAGTATTATAGTAGTTATATTCTTGTACATAGGGGGCAGTATTATAGTAGTTATATTCTTGTACATAGGAGCAGTACTATAGTAGTTATATTCTTGTACATAGGGGGCAGTATTATAGTAGTTATATTCTTGTACATAGGGGCAGTATTATAGTAGTTATATTCTTATACATAGGGGGCAGTATTATAGTAGTTATATTCTTGTACATAGGGGCAGTATTATAGTAGTTATATTCTTATACATAGGGGGCAGTATTATAGTAGCTATATTTTTGTACATAAGGGGCAGTATTATAGTAGTTATATTCTTGTACATAGGAGCAGTACTATAGTAGTTATATTCTTGTACATAGGGGGCAGTATTATAGTAGTTATATTCTTGTACATAGGGGCAGTATTATAGTAGTTATATTCTTATACATAGGGGGCAGTATTATAGTAGTTATATTCTTGTACATAGGGGCAGTATTATAGTAGTTATATTCTTATACATAGGGGGCAGTATTATAGTAGCTATATTTTTGTACATAAGGGGCAGTATTATAGTAGTTATATTCTTGTACATAGCAGTATTATAGTAGTTATATTCTTGTACATAGGGGGCAGTATTATAGTAGTTATATTCTTGAACATAGGAGCAGTATTATAGTATTTATATTCTTGTACATAGGGGCAGTATCAATAATAACCTATACTCATACAATACAAACATTAAAGAATGCAATATGCTGGATGATTGATAAGCATTGCTTGTTTTCCTTTTCCTACATCTATTCATCCTTTCTTGAGTGTTATCCTGAGTTTGTATCAGCCAACAAGTTTTTGACAACTTTTATATACTTTTCAATAATACTTTACTCACTATAATAATATGAAATAGTATCAAGCTGGGGCTAGTTGTGTTTTGCAGCATAACACTTGTATTCCATGGGAATACATCGAGAATATGATAGATGATCAGATATCTTCCGTGGTCGTGCAAGATACATGATTGCGACTGTCAGCTTAGTCATTAGTATACATATATCCTAGCAGACTGCATTGTAGAACGCACCAACCAGTGTCCAACTAAAAGAACTATACAATTAGCTAAGCAACAATAATATACTGGGATGACCCAATCATACACTGTGAAATTACATAACGCTCAATGGCAGTTATAAATACTGTCATACAGTTCTGAAATAACACCAACATACAGTGACCAAATAGCCTGTTGCAAAATCTAATGTAACAGTGCTTTAGCTGGGAAGTAGATTGCTGCTGCGGAAATCTCCCCCCTTTTCCCAGAAAAAAAACCTGTAAGAAAACTATTTTTCTGTTTTTGGCCCGGAAGTACTTGCTGAAGTGGAAACCTCCCTCCTCTTTCCAGAGAAAAACAGTAAGAAACTATTTCTTTATTTTCAGCTGGGAGGTGGATTGCAGCAGCAGAAACCCCCTATCCTCTTCCAATAGACAAACAGTAAAAAAAATATTTCTCTGTTTTTTGACCAGGAAGTGGCTTGCTTCAGCACAGAAACCTCCTTCAAGTGTAAACTAAGCCCCAACCCTTTAATTAAAGCCCTAGTTCAGCTGCATGCCCCTTTAAAAAAAACAAATCTAGACCCCCAAAAAGTTTGTTTTCCCTGTTTATTTTAAGTGTACTGCCCCTTTAAGAGGCATTAAAGTGTTTGCAACAATGTTGCTTCAGCTGATATTTTTAATGTTACCTCCTTATGTGAGATAAGTCTGGGGCTGAGAATTCTGGGAATTGCTCAATGTTAATAGGGACCTGTCGGCTCTCGTCTCTTACCAGTTACCTTCACTAATCTTCTGAACCAGACATCTCAAAGACTTCGCTGGATTCTTTCTCAATGAGGTCAGATGGTTTTTTGTTTTTTTTTTCCTCTGAAATATCAAAGTCCAGAAATTCATTTTGGAAGTTGGCAACAATAATAAGAAGGCGTCCACGGAGCCTGGCAGACAATAAGAGCGGCGTACTTAGAAAGCTGGAATCCCACGAGGTTTTGGGGGGGCAATTTTTTTGAGCCAAAGCCAAAAGTGGACTTCACCTTTCTGGTTGATACATTTTTGGTTTGCTGCAAAAACAGCAGCGGTGACTTTCCAAAAATTTCTGTCCCTTATTCATCCCTGTTTTTGTGCCTTTTTTTTTTTCTAGTCTTTTGCTCCTTTTTTTTGTTTGCCCCCAATTAATTATTATATTTGTGCCTCTTTTGAAGTCTATTTTATATCTGCTCGTCTGTTTTATTTTTTTCCGCTTTGTTTTGCGGAATTTAGCAATTCCAGATGTTTTTGGACGATTCATCAATTGCAACTTTTTAAACAATTTCAAAATTTTGCGCAATTTCACTTCATTACCCCCCCTTCCCATTGTGTGTTTTTGACTATACCAAGTTGTTTTTTTTTGTGCAATAACAGCTCAAGTAAATTTTTAAGTTTAAGCCAAATTAATGAATTGCGTGCTCCAATTTGATGAATTTGGCGCAAAAAAAAGGCAATTGATACCATAAGTCAAAAATAGTAAGTGGCTTAAAAAAAATCAAAATGATGAATTGGGAGTCAAGCTTTTTCCTGTTTTTAACCTTTTTTTTTTTAGCAAAAAATTGCATTATTTTCACAATGTAGCACATAAATAAGACTTTTCCCTTGAACTGAGGATACAATAATGAATAACAAATAATAATGAACTGGTTACAAGCAAAAAAGGCCACAAAGCACACAAAACAGACGCATCGGTAATGATGAATTGGGGCTTTGATCCAATAATGGGATAAAAGAAAAAAAAATATTATTTCTCATTTCTATTTCTCCTCATTGATTCTAAATGTTGTGATATTGATCTTAATATGTTTATTTCTAGAGTGCAAGCTCCTGCTTTATAATTAAAGGGGTTGTCCAGGCTTGATATCATTTTCTTCCCCAGCTGGAAGTAAGAAGGGAAATAATATTTAATCTTCAGCCACCACTAGGGGGAGATCAGTAGTTTACTGATAGGAGCTGTATACATCTGTCTGCAGTATGCTCCCCCTAGTGGTAGCTGAAGGTAGGCTGAATTTTTATGTTCAAAGCAGCAGTACTAGGAAAATATATATATATATATATATTTTTTTTTTTTTTATTTTCCCTCTTGATATTAATGATAAAAAGGCACATATACCAGGCTGATATTAAAGTTTTAAAAACTTGTAGAATCTGCACGAATTGCAAGATGGGGACGCACACGTGCCATATCAAACTGCACAGATTGGAATTAGATGTTGCACAGTGCGGTAATACGGGATCACAGCAATCGTTTCCCTATAACATGGATTGTCTCATTATCACAAGGTGAAGTTTTCCTGCACAAAATCCCCAAGATAAAACCTATTGATCTGCTGTAAAAACGAGTTTTGCCTCGAGACTAATCCATAGTTTGTTTATGCATTATAAAAATATGTTGATGAATCTGCAGAAAGTGGAATTACTCTCATAATGTCTCCTCTATTATCTCGTAATCAAGTAACGATCTGCGGAGAGGAGAAATAGACTGGAGGATGTGTGAATTATAGAAATGCAAGGCAACAGAAAAGGAGCAGGAACATGACACCTTCACTGGTCAAACCTTGTCCTGAGCCTGAACGTTTTCATGAGTCCATTCCATGGTTAGGAATACACATAGCTGGGCAAGGACAACCAAAAACCCTACCCTGCCCTACATGTATCAGCCACTGGGGCCATTAGGGGCATCTGCAAGTACTTGTTACAATCCCTTCTCCCCCGTTAATGTAAGAACGGCTGAATCAGACATCACGAAGCGAAAACCCCACCTACTATAATATTGCTGCATTTACAGTAACATAACTATAATAATACTCCTCCTATGTACAGGAATATACCTGATATAATACTGCCCCCTATGTACAAGAAAATAACTACTATAATACTGCCCCTATGTACAAGAATAGAACTACTATAATACTGCCCCCTATGTACAAGAAAATAACTACTATAATACTGCCCCTATGTACAAGAATATATCTACTATAATACTGCTCCCTATGTATAAGAATATATCTACTATAATACTGCTCCCTATGTATAAGAATATAACTACTATAATACTGTCCCTATGTACAAGAATATAACTACTATAATACTGCCCCTATGTACAAGAATATAACTACTATAATACTGCCCCCTATGTACAAGAAAATAACTACTATAATACTGCCCCTATGTACAAGAAAATAACTACTATAATACTGCCCCCTATGTACAAGAATATAACTACTATAATACTGCTCCTATGTACAAGAATATAACTACTATAATACTGTCCCTATGTACAAGAATATAACTACTATAATACTGCCCCCTATGTACAAGAATATAACTACTAGAATACTGCCACTATGTACAAGAATATAACTACTATAATACTGTGAATATAACTACTATAATACTGCCCCCTATGTACAAGAATATAACTACTATAATACTGCCCCCTATGTACAAGAATATAACTACTATAATACTGCTCCTATGTACAAGAATATAACTACAATAATACTGCTCCTATGTACAAGAATATAACTACTACAATACTGCCCTTATGTACAAGAATATAACTACTATAATACTTCCCCCTATGTACAAGAATATAACTACTATAATACTGCTCCCTATGTACAAGAATATAACTACTATAATACTGCTCCCTATGTACAAGAATATAACTACTATAATACTGCCCCCTATGTACAAGAATATAACTACTATAATACTGCCCCTATGTACAGGAATATAACTACTATATTACTGACCCTATCTACAAGAATATAACTACTATAATACTGCCCCTATGTACAAGAATATAACTACTATAATACTGCCCCCTATGTACAAGAAAATAACTACTATAATACTGCCCCTATGTACAAGAAAATAACTACTATAATACTGCCCCCTATGTACAAGAATATAACTACTATAATACTGCTCCTATGTACAAGAATATAACTACTATAATACTGCCCCTATGTACAGGAATATAACTACTATATTACTGACCCTATCTACAAGAATATAACTACTATAATACTGCCCCTATGTACAAGAATATAACTACTATAATACTGCCCCCTATGTACAAGAAAATAACTACTATAATACTGCCCCTATGTACAAGAAAATAACTACTATAATACTGCCCCCTATGTACAAGAATATAACTACTATAATACTGCTCCTATGTACAAGAATATAACTACTATAATACTGTCCCTATGTACAAGAATATAACTACTATAATACTGCCCCCTATGTACAAGAATATAACTACTATAATACTGCCACTATGTACAAGAATATAACTACTATAATACTGTGAATATAACTACTATAATACTGCCCCCTATGTACAAGAATATAACTACTATAATACTGCCCCCTATGTACAAGAATATAACTACTATAATACTGCTCCTATGTACAAGAATATAACTACTATAATACTGCTCCTATGTACAAGAATATAACTACTACAATACTTCCCCCTATGTACAAGAATATAACTACTATAATACTGCTCCCTATGTACAAGAATATAACTACTATAATACTGCTCCCTATGTACAAGAATATAACTACTATAATACTGCTCCTATGTACAAGAATATAACTACTATAATACTGCCCCTATGTACAGGAATATAACTACTATATTACTGACCCTATCTACAAGAATATAACTACTATAATACTGCCCCCTATGTACAAGAATATAACTACAATAATACTGTTCCTATGTACAAGAATATAACTACAATAATACTACAATAATAATAAAACCAGGGGAGGAGTCCTGAGGAGATAATTTGCATATTCCCACTGCATTTTGGGGTAAGTGAAGAGTCTCCGCGAGCTCAAACAACACTGGATTTTGGCTGTTGGAGCTGAAAAGAGGACATTGGTAAACCGCGCATTTTGAAGCTTTTTTTTTAAGCTTTTTTCACTGTTTTCAGAACATTAACAATAAGAACATGGAAGAGTCCAGGACCCATTTGGTGAGCTGCATATCCTGCTACATGTTCACAGACTTGCCAGTGGAAAAGCCAAACTTCACATGCCAGAAATGCAAGCTTGTGTCCCTGTTGGAGGAAAAGTTGCGAAATCTAGAAGAGAGGTTAACTACCTTGAAAATCATTAAGGAAGGTGAAGAGTTCTTAGACAGAGCAGAATTATCTCTTCATGATTCAGAAAGAGAAGAAATTCGAACTGCACCTGACGAAACAGAGGAATGGAAGCATGTGACCCACAGAAGCAGGAGGATCGAGAGGCAGTCAGAACCCATACTGCTCAGGAACCAGTACCAGGCTCTCACGCTGGAGAACCATGAAGAAATACAGCAAAATAAGACTTTGCCAGCAATGAATAACCTTGTAAGCCCTCAGAATCCTCCTGGATGGAGAAAGAAGAATGTTGTGAAGAAAAAACGGAGAGTGGTGGTCATGGGGGATTCCCTGTTAAGAGGAACAGAGGCCGCTATCTGCAGACCAGACATAACCTCAAGAGAAATGTGCTGTCTTCCAGGAGCAAAAATTAAAGATGTGTCTGACAGGATATCAAGACTCTTCAGACCTACAGATCACTACCCATTCCTGCTAATACATGTGGGGACAAATGACACCGCAAGAAAGGACCTGGAAACCATCTGCAGTGACTTTGAAGACTTAGGCAAGAAAGTGAAAGAATTGGGAGCGCAGGTGGTCTTCTCATCCATCCTCCCAGTGGATGGCCATGGAACAATGAGGTGGAATAAGATTCTACAGGTGAACAACTGGCTACGTCGATGGTGCCGTCAACAAGGATTTGGATTTCTGGATCACGGAATGAATTACCTATACGAGGGACTACTTGCTAAAGATGGGGTGCACTTTACGAAGACTGGAAAACATGTATTTGGAAGTCGCCTTGCTACACTCATCAGAAGAGCTTTAAACTAGAACAATGTGGGAAGGGAAGCAAAAGGCCAGAAAAAGCCATACAGCTGACAAATACTATTGAGATCTCTGCTACTGGAAGTGGAAAAGAAGAACAAAGACAAAACAATTTAAATAATAAAAATATGGGAGGAAGAGAAACCAATCACAAACTAAAATGTTTTGATACAAATGCACAAAGCATGGGCAACAAACAAGGAGAATTGGAACTACTAATGTAGGAAAAGGAATATGATGTCATTGGAATCACTGAAACTTGGTGGGACGATACACATGATTGGAATAAAAGGCTAAAAGGATACAACTTATTTGCAAGAAACAGACTTGATAAACGAGGAGGAGGTGTCGCATTGTATGTTAGAAAAGCGTATATCTGCACAGAGATTGAAGCTTCAGAGACTGGGAGTTCTGTGGAAACTGTTTGGGTAAGAATACAAGGAGAGAACAACGGAAAGGACACCATTGTAGGCATTTACTACAGGCCACCTGGGCAAGCTGAAGATATGGATGAACTCTTTATGTATCAAATGACCAAGTTCTCCAAAAAATATGACGTAGTGGTCATGGGAGATTTCAACTATCCAGACATTTGTTGGGAATCTCTCTCAAGTAAAACTAACAGGTCAAGCAAATTCTTATCCTCTCTTGCTGACAACTTTATCTTCCAAAAGGTAGGGGAGAAAACAAGGGGATCTGCTACTTTGGATCTAATCCTTATAAACAGAGAGGAAATGGTTGAGGAGGTAAAGGTGGCTGGGACCCTAGGAGGCAGCGATCATGCTATTATAGAATTTTGGATAACTAGAGGAGGAAGACATGTGAAGACTCAAACTTCAAGGTTAGATTTTAGAAAGGCAGATTTTAAGAGACTCAGAAAGAGAATAGGAGGGATCCAATGGCTGGATATCCTTAAGGACAAAAATGTCCAGGAAGGATGGGAAATTTTTAAAAATGAGATTCTCAAAGCACAATCGTTAACAATCCCGAAAAGTAGGAAGAATGGGAAGCATTTAAGGAAACCAGGATGGATGAACACAGAACTTAAACACATGCTAAAAAGAAAGAAAGAAATGTTTATTAAATGGAAAGAGGGAGGCATATCTAAAGAAGATTATAATGCAGTCTGCAGATCCTGCAGGGCACGTATCAGGTTAGCTAAAGCTGACAATGAATTAAGGCTTGCAAGAGATGTCAAAAGCAATAAAAAAGGATTTTGGGGGTATGTCAAAAGTAAAAGAAAAGTCAAAGATGCTATAGGATTTTTACAGGATGAAAATGGAGAAAGGTAAGAGAGGATGTTGAGAAGGCCGAACTTTTTAATTCCTATTTTGCATCTGTTTTCTCTCAGAAAGAAAATGTAACATCAACTGATCTTCACTGTCCTTTTAAAGGAATAGAGGAATCCAAGTTATCTGTAAACAGAAAGATTGTGAGGGAATATTTAGCTAACATAAATGAGTTCAAGTCTCCAGGTCCAGATGAATTACACCCCAGAGTACTGAAGGAGATCGTAGAAGAAATTTTAGAACCACTCTCCATAATCTTTGAAAATTCTTGGAGAACAGGAGAAGTCCCAGAAGACTGGAGAAGAGCAAATGTTGTTCCTATCTTCAAAAAGGGGAAGAAGGTGGACCCAGGGAACTATAGGCCGGTGAGTCTGACTTCTATACCAGGAAAGATCTTTGAACAAATTATTAAACAACATGTATGTAAGTACATGGATAAGAATGAAGTGATTAACCAGAGTCAGCATGGGTTTGTAACTAACAAGTCATGTCAGACTAACTTAATTTCCTTCTATGACAGAATCACTGACTGGGTGGATCAGGGAAATGCTGTAGATATAGTATATCTTGACTTCAGCAAAGCATTTGAAAAAGTATCTCACACCATCCTTATTGAAAAAATGACCAAGTATGCAATGGACCAGGCAACTGTTAGGTGGATTCATAACTGGCTTAGTGATCGGACTCAAAGGGTGGTTGTAAATGGCTTCACATCCAGCTGGATGAATGTCTCAAGTGGGGTACCACAGGGCTCCGTCCTGGGACCTGTATTGTTCAACATCTTTATCAATGATTTAGATGAAGGAATTGAGGGTAAACTGATTAAATTTGCTGATGACACAAAGCTAGGAGGGATAGCTAATACTAGAGAAGAGAGAGAGAGGATTCAAAAAGACCTAAATAAACTGGAGCAGTGGGCAGCAACCAACAGAATGGTTTTTAACAGGGAAAAATGCAAAGTACTACATCTGGGCAATAAAAATGAAAAAAGCATATACAGAATGGGAGGAATAGAGCTAAGCAACAGTACATGTGAAAAAGACTTAGGTATACTAATAGATCATAGACTGAACATGAGTCAACAGTGTGATGCAGCAGCAAAAAAGGCAAATACAATTCTGGGATGTATTAACAGAAGCATACAGTCTAGATCACGTGAAGTCATTATCGGTCTTTACTCCTCTTTGGTCAGACCTCATCTGGAATACTGTGTACAGTTTTGGGCACCACATTTTAAAAAAGACATAGACAAACTGGAGCAAGTTCAGAGAAGAGCGACCAGAATGGTGACTGGTCTGCAAACCATGTCCTATGAGGAACGGTTACAGGATTTGGGAATGTTTAGCTTGCAAAAAAGAAGACTGAGAGGAGACTTAATAGCTGTCTACAAATATGTCAAGGGCTGTCACATTGTAGAAGGATCATCTTTATTCTCATTTGCACAAGGAAAGACTAGAAGCAATGGGATGAAACTAAATGGGAGGAGACACAGATTAGATATTAGAAAAAACTTTTTGACAGGGTGATTAATGAGTGGAACAGGCTGCCACGAGAGGTGGTGAGTTCCCCTTCAATGGACGTCTTCAAACAGAGGCTGGACAGACATCTGTCTGAGATGATCTAGTGAATCCTGCTTTGAGCAGGGGGTTGGACCAGATGACCCAGGAGGTCCCTTCCAACTCTACCATTCTATGATTCTATGATTCTATGATTCTATGCTCCTATGTACAAGAATATAACTACTATAATACTGCCCCTATGTACAGGAATATAACTACTATATTACTGACCCTATCTACAAGAATATAACTACTATAATACTGCTCCTATGTACAAGAATATAACTACTATAATACTGCCACTATGTACAAGAATATAACTACTATAATACTGTGAATATAACTACTATAATACTGCCCCCTATGTACAAGAATATAACTACTATAATACTGCCCCCTATGTACAAGAATATAACTACTATAATACTGCTCCTATGTACAAGAATATAACTACTATAATACTGCCCTTATGTACAAGAATATAACTACTATAATTCTGCCCCCTATGTACAAGAAGATAACTACTATAATACTGCCTCCTATGTACAAGAATATAACTACTATAATACTGCCTCCTATGTACAAGAATATAACTACTATAATACTGCTCCTATGTACAAGAATATAACTACTATAATACTGCTCCTATGTACAAGAATATAACTACTATAATACTGCCCCCTATGTACAAGAAGATAACTACTATAATACTGCTCCCTATGTACAAGAATATAACTACTATAATACTGCCCCTATGTACAAGAATATAACTACTATAATACTGCACCCTATGTACAAGAATATAACTACTATAATACTGCCTCCTATGTACAAGAATATAATTACTATAATACTGCTCCTATGTACAAGAATATAACTACTATAATACTGCACCCTATGTACAAGAATATAACTACTATAATACTGCATCCTATGTACAAGAAGATAACTACTATAATACTGCTCCCTATGTACAAGAATATAACTACTATAATACTGCTCCCTATGTACAAGAATATAACTACTATAATACTGCCCCCTATGTAAAAGAAGATAACTACTATAATACTGCTCCCTATGTACAAGAATATAACTACTATAATACTGCCCCCTAAGTACAAGAAGATAACTACTATAATACTGCCTCCTATGTACAAGAATATAACTACTATAATACTGCCTCCTATGTACAAGAATATAACTACTATAATACTGCTCCTATGTACAAGAATATAACTACTATAATACTGCACCCTATGTACAAGAATATAACTACTATAATACTGCCTCCTATGTACAAGAAGATAACTACTATAATACTGCTCCCTATGTACAAGAATATAACTACTATAATACTGCTCCCTATGTACAAGAATATAACTACTATAATACTGCCCCCTATGTACAAGAAGATAACTACTATAATACTGCTCCCTATGTACAAGAATATAACTACTATAATACTGCTCCTATGTACAAGAATATAACTACTATAATACTGCTCCTATGTACAAGAATATAACTACTATAATACTGCCTCCTATGTACAAGAATATAACTACTATAATACTGCTCCTATGTACAAGAATATAACTACTATAATACTGCCCCTATGTACAAGAATATAACTACTATAATACTGCACCCTATGTACAAGAATATAAGTACTATAATACTGCATCCTATGTACAAGAAGATAACTACTATAATACTGCTCCCTATGTACAAGAATATAACTACTATAATACTGCTCCCTATGTACAAGAATATAACTACTATAATACTGCCCCCTATGTAAAAGAAGATAACTACTATAATACTGCTCCCTATGTACAAGAATATAACTACTATAATACTGCCCCCTAAGTACAAGAAGATAACTACTATAATACTGCCTCCTATGTACAAGAATATAACTACTATAATACTGCCTCCTATGTACAAGAATATAACTACTATAATACTGCTCCTATGTACAAGAATATAACTACTATAATACTGCTCCCTATGTACAAGAATATAACTACTATAATACTGCCTCCTATGTACAAGAATATAACTACTATAATACTGCCCCCTATGTACAAGAAGATAACTACTATAATACTGCTCCCTATGTACAAGAATATAACTACTATAATACTGCCCCTATGTACAAGAATATAACTACTATAATACTGCTCCTATGTACAAGAATATAACTACTATAATACTGCCTCCTATGTACAAGAATATAACTACTATAATACTGCTCCTATGTACAAGAATATAACTACTATAATACTGCACCCTATGTACAAGAATATAACTACTATAATACTGCTCCCTATGTACAAGAATATAACTACTATAATACTGCTCCCTATGTACAAGAATATAACTACTATAATACTGCCCCCTATGTACAAGAATATAACTACTATAATACTGCTCCTATGTACAAGAATATAACTACTATAATACTGCTCCTATGTACAAGAATATAAGTACTATAATACTGCTCCTATCCACAAGAATATAACTACTATAATACTGCCCCCTATGTACAAGAAGATAACTACTATAATACTGCTCCCTATGTACAAGAATATAACTACTATAATACTGCCCCTATGTACAAGAATATAAGTACTATAATACTGCCCCCTATGTACAAGAAGATAACTACTATAATACTGCTCCCTATGTACAAGAATATAACTACTATAATACTGCCCCTATGTACAAGAATATAACTACTATAATACTGCACCCTATGTACAAGAATATAACTACTATAATACTGCCTCCTATGTACAAGAATATAACTACTATAATACTGCTCCTATGTACAAGAATATAACTACTATAATACTGCACCCTATGTACAAGAATATAACTACTATAATACTGCCTCCTATGTACAAGAATATAACTACTATAATACTGCTCCTATGTACAAGAATATAACTACTATAATACTGCCTCCTATGTACAAGAATATAACTACTATAATACTGCCTCCTATGTACAAGAATATAACTACTATAATACTGCTCCCTATGTACAAGAATATAACTACTATAATACTGCTCCCTATGTACAAGAATATAACTACTATAATACTGCTCCTATGTACAAGAATATAACTACTATAATACTGCTCCTATCCACAAGAATATAACTACTATAATACTGCCCCTATGTACAAGAATATAACTACTATAATACTGCCCCTATGTACAAGAATATAACTACTATAATACTGCACCCTATGTACAAGAATATAACTACTATAATACTGCCTCCTATGTACAAGAATATAACTACTATAATACTGCCTCCTATGTACAAGAATATAACTACTATAATACTGCCCCCTATGTACAAGAATATAACTACTATAATACTGCCCCTATGTACAAGAATATAACTACTATAATACTGCACCCTATGTACAAGAATATAACTACTATAATACTGCCCCTATGTACAGGAATATAACTACTATAATACTGCTCCTATATATAAGAATATAACTGCTATAAGAGAGCCCCTATATACAAAAATATAACTAAATAAAACTATATCTACCGCATATCCTTGACTTGCGAGGATGCCAAGCTATGAGAATACAAGAGAAGCTAAAAAAGTTGTAAATCATTATGATTGCAAAAGAAAAGCCCCTGCGGTCAACTTTTTTTGTATAGCAGAAATAATTAAAATGATGTCCTTTGGTCATTCACAAGTGGGACAATATGGAGTGGAGAAGTACAAGTAATCCAGGAAACAATCAGAGGTGAAATGAAAAGACGGACTCAGGATGAACGTCTTTCCGACTCTCATGCGCCAACTCCATTTACTAAGTTGTATTATATTATTATATAGCCCAGAAGTTTCTATAAATGAAAGGCATTTTTTTCAGAATTGATGTTGAGGTGATAATGTTATTGGTTATTAGGAGGAGAGGAAGTAGATTCTTGAGCCGCCATCAGTTTGGTGCTTGCTAAACTAAGGTGTGAAGATTCCTGTTTGGATTCTTAGACTTTGTTCACATGTTGTGTTTTTGCTGCAAAATAAAAGCAGCTTTTTACAGTAACAGCAAAAGCTATGAGATTTTCAGAAATCTCATGCACACGCTTGTTTTTTCTTTTCCTGACCAAATTGGAAAACTGCAGCATGTAAACTCTTTCAGCATTTTAGCAGCATTTTTCACCCATACAAAGCAATGAGTAAGTGGAAAAAAGCAGCAAAAACACAGCAAAAATGCTTCTACCAGGTTTTGCAGCATTTTTGGTGAAAAAAAAACAGATGTACAGCAGTATGTGAAACCCAATTATTTTTGTGATTTTCCCAAGTTTAAGCAATAATATATTGATGTCCTCACACTAGCTTGGCTGTTAGTATTAGTACAGTTTAATTAAATTAGTGTTATGTGTTAAAGGAAACAATGCCTGCCCAACTCAATGCCCTACAAATCTGTAAAGTAAACAATGTACTACCAACTCAATGCCCTACCAATGTGAGAAAGTAAAGAATGCCCTACCAATGTGTGAAAGTGAACAATGCCCTACCAACTCAATGCCCTACCAATGTGAGAAAGTAAAGAATGCCCTACAAATGTTTGAAAGTGAACAATGCCCTGCCAACTCAATGCCCTAACAATGTCTAAAGTAAACAATGCCCTACCAACCCAATGCCCTACCCATGTGAGAAAGTGAGCAATGCCCTACCAACTCAATGCCCCACAAAAGTGTAAAGTAAACAATGTGCTACCAACTCAATACCCTACCTATTTAATGTAAGAAAGTAAACAATGTCCTACCAATTCAATGCCCTACAAATGTGTAAAGAAAACAATGTACTAACAACTCAATGTCCTACAGATGTTTGAATGTGACCAATGCCCTACAAATCTGTAAAGTAAACAAATGTACAACCAACTCAATGCCCTACCAATGTGAGAAAGTAAAGAATGCCCTACCAATTTGTGAAAGTGAACAACACCCTACCAACTCAATGCTCTACAAATGTATAATGAAAACAATGTACTAATAACTCAATGCCCTAACAATGTGAGAAAGTAAACAATGCCCTACCAACTCAATTCTCTACCAATGTGAGAAAGTAAAGAATGCCCTATAAATGTGTAAAGTAAACAATGTACTACCAACTCAATACCCTAACAATTTAATGTGAGAAAGTAAACAATGTCCTAACAACTCAATGCCCTACTAGTGTAAAGTAAACAATGTCCCACCAACTCAATACCCTACCAGTGTAAAGTAAACAATGTCCCACCAACTCAATGCCGTACTCAATGCCGTACTAATGTGTGAAAAAAACAATGCTCTACCTACTCAACGCCCTACAAATGTGTTCAGTAAATAATGCTTGACCAATTCAACTTTCCCCTCTATTTTTACAAAAGGCAAAAGGAGCCCCGACCAAGTATTGAGGGCATTTACTGAACATACATTTCAGTAGGACAACATTTCGGATTTTAAAATCATTTTTCAAGCTGTTGTTATAAAGTATTCTAATTTACTGAGATAATGACTGTTGTGTTTTCATTGGCTGTAAGCCATAATCATCAACATTAAGGCTATGTGCCCACGATGCAGAAATGCTCAGGATTATATATAATATATGTTTATATAATGTATGTACACCTCCAGATTTCATCTATACTGGCTGTGGATGATAGATGGAGGTGTGTACATCTACTCTGGATGTAAGAGGAACATTTGCACTGACGATGATCCACCCGAGGAGCCTGACATGGAATGAATGAGCAGCTTTCTAAACATGAATTTTAATGCATTGACTAATTAAATCAAATGAATCCGCGGCTGGAAATGTCGTCTTTCCTGGAGACACTTACAGGAGACTATTTTAGTGGAAAAGTAGATTAAAAATAAATTCTATTTTCTACAGAAATTAATCTCAATTAGAATTATCGGCTTTCTGGTTTAACTCCTTTATTACCATAATAACAAAGATGTGCCCCTGTTTATGGGGAAGTAGGCAGGATTTTACACAGGCAGAACTATCATAGGTGCAGAATGAATGAACTGTATATACTGTATACCTATGTACGACTTTTAGAGTCGAGCATGCTAAAGCTCAGCTAGTCAATCCTCTTGGCCACATGGGCGTATAGTTGATATATTTTAATATTCCCAACACTTTAAGATTTTTAGAAGAACAGATCACCTTTGATGGTGCTGTCAAACCTCTTGCCCAGCTGGACTCATAGTAGGCGCACTAGTTCTTACCTGTGGTGTACTGATAATATTGTGATTTTGGGCATTATTTTTTAGACCATGATGGATCAGGTCAATATCTATACCACTGTTCCACCAAGGATCAAGTTTTTCCTCTGGACCACCAGGATTCAGGTTAAATGTAGACTAAAATAAAGTCTGGCAACAACAATAGCTAACTAGACCCAGCTGCCAAAAGGGAGGAAACCACCGTCTGCCATTCTCATTGCCAAAACCCAAATCTCTGGGCCAGAGGAGCTTACTGTATGGCGATAGTAATGCCACGGGCCTTCTCTACTTGTGTAGTGGTGAAAATTGCTGAACTTCTAGTATCAGGTCTATGTCTTTCTACCACTGAGTACTGCTATGAAGAAAGCACTGTTATTAACCACTTAACAACTAAGAATACACAAACTGTTTTTTAATACTGGATCACTAGTGGTCACTAAAACTGAAGTTACCCCTGGACCACCAGGGATCAATATTTGTTTCACACCAGAGATGACACCAATCATATCTCTAACCATAAGAAGTATACTCCCAAAAACAGAAGGTTGTTGGGCTACCATGGATCAAGCACTGCTATTGACCACTGGACCACCAGGGATCACACTAAGTGAAGTTACCACTGAGATACCAGGGCTTATATTAACTGGTTTTACTACTGTACCAGTTGGGATCATAAAAACTGATGTCACCACTGGACCTTCATGGATCTTCCTAAACCAAATTATTCAGCTATCCACTATTATTTTGTAATTACACCGAAGGGTATCAGAAAAGTCTCTATAGACACTAGGTTATCGTGCAATCAGAGATGAATGAGTGCCACCATGAATCAAGCAGTGCTATTGACCACTGGACCACCAGGGATTTCACATACTCATGGTATCACTGGACCACCAGGGATCGTTGTTTGTTTTATACCTCTATAAACAGTTGAACTTTCTAAACCAAATGTTTGTTATTTTGTGAAACAAGAATCAGGAAAATTATTGCTCTCGCTGTGGACGTCTGTACATTGTCTTATGATTACCGTGGCATTATACTTCTTCACCAATACAGTAGACTAAGCTACAACAAGGGTTTGATGTCAGGGGACCAAGTGATATTTTACATTTCTTTAAGACTTTAAGAGGATAAATGCAGCCTTACTTCAGACTTAAGAACTCTGAACTCTTCCGTATTGATCGCTAGCATTTAATATTGGCAGTCTGTACTAAGAGAAGGAGCTCACGGGAGTAACCTGAGTCTCTATAGAAATTGTTAGTCATGGCAGTGAAGAACCTCAACAAGGATATAAAAGAGTAAAATCCAGGCTGGTAGTTTTGAAAAATTCCATATATATTCTTGTATTTGAATATTTAATAGTCCATACGAAAAAAAAAATTATGTTGCACCTCATTTTATTTTCTATTGCCGTAAATGTCAACACTAGACTCAAAAGCGATTGGTCTCCAAGTCCAATGGACATCTGCTGACCTAATGCTGAGATGAGCCTTGACCAAAGTTGTAGCTTTTAATTCTTATATTATCTTACTCGGGGGCATATACCAGGCAATGCTCAGGGGTGGTCCCATACAGTTTAGAAATAGCTCAGCATTGGTTACTGTGACTAAACAGATTCTTATCTTAATCAGCCAGATGTCTAGATCTGTTAGGCCAAGAGAAATGCACTATTGTGTTTGTGTTGACTTTAGAACTTGTGTGTGTTTCTTTGGTGGGTCAAGAAGGACAGACCAGTATTTGTATAACCCTGAATGTAGTCTTCTCTTGGTTCTGAAACAATGATGTTTGTTAATATGCTAATGGCATATTGTACTAAAGCCAGCTAGATGTTTATTTACAAGAGCCCCCTGCTATACCAACTATGTAAATTTATGAAATGCTCAAACAATGAGACCTGAGACGCATGGAATATTACCTTCCCTAACCCTTGCCCTGTTGATGTGTACTTGAAAGAACAAATGTGAACTATTTAAGGAACAGATGTTTCTGTAGCAGGCAGAATTGAAAGAGACTTTCAAGGAGAATCCAAGATCAGACCATCAGCTTGGTAGCATGGCTTTATCCAAAGAGACACAGATTTGGATTCTACATGATTCCAGCCTAAGGGTACATGGCCCTGACTAGAAAGATATGGATCTGCTCCATTGACCATCAGAGGACCCATGGATACATTTGGGGAGACCAGGTTGGGACGATGAAGTCACCTGGCACCATGGATATGTTGTTTAGGGTTGCCAGGTGGGACCCTCCAGTCGCCTGGAACCCATGGAGACATTCGGAGAAGCCAGATTGGGACCAGCCAGTCATCTGGCCCCATGGAATCTCTCGGAGAGGCCAGGGTGGGACCCTCGGGTCTCCTGGCCTTGTACCTCGATGGACTGTCAGCTTCCTAAGCTTGCCGCTACCTTTTCTCTGTGGGGGCCCGCCAAAATTGGTGGGGGCCGCTGGAGGAGGTAGTTGGCCCTGGAAGTCCCAAAGACTCAGCTGTTCTATCCCAGGTGGGCTAGCAGAAGGGTGAGACTGTGTAATGTTGTACCATCTTGGGTATTTGCTGGGACTGTTCTATATGTTTATTGTCCTTTTGGTGGTTCAATAAAGTATTGCAACACTGTTTTACCCTCACCCTGAGTTGTCTGAGTAGTATTACGCCCACGGAAGACCCCGGGTATTCACAGTTACATTCACATTACGCTTTCTAGGCCACCTTTGGATTCTGTTTCTAAATTTCCATTCTATGTGGAATGTGACTTTAACCCCTTAATAACGTGTGAGGTCTCAGGTCGCTGCAATTTCAAATGCAAGCTGTGCTATACAGCCAGTCAGTGGACTGAAATTGCTCAGATTGCTGCTGTTAACCATTTAGATGCAGCTGTCAATCACTGACAGTGGTATTTAAATGGCCTGATTGCCATCTACCATCAGTCCACCAGTGACACAATCGCAGGAATCTGATAGATTACGATCTCAGCCAGGAGCCCCATGGCTGCCACTTTTCTCCACCTGTGAACCCAACCGCAATTACATCATATATCACAATACTATAGTATTGCAGTATACTGTATGAGCGATCAATCAAGGCTTAGGAAGACTAAAAAAAATTAAGAAATGTTTTATAAAATATCAAAAAAATTGCAAATATATAAAACTTTGACTCGTCCCCTTTCCCCCATTAAAAACAAATAAAAAATGAAAAAGAAACCAAAACATTTGATATTGTTAAGTCAAAAAAAGTCAGCTCTATCAAAATATAAAATTATTTATACTGTTTGGTAATCACTAAAAAGAAAATAAGCCAAAATTATCATTTTTGGTCACCACACTGCATAAAAAATGCAATAAAAAAGGATAAAAATGTTGTACCTCAAAGTGGTATCAATAAAAATCACAACTCAACATGCAATAAAAAGCCTCACACAGCTCCATGGAGGGAAGATAAAAAAAGTTAGTCTTACAGACGACACAAACTAATTTTTTTTATTACAAGGTTCTGAATTTTTTTAACAACTAAAATAAAAAAAGAAACTTTAAAAGTTTGGGATCGTTGTAATCGTACTGACCTGCTGAATCTTCTATCTATTTCATTTTTACTGCACAATAAACTACGTAAAAACAAAACCTCCCCAAAACATCACAGAATTGCGTTTTTTCTTCTCTATTTCACTCCAATTGGAACTTTTTTCCCGTACATAACATGGCAAAATGAATGGTATCAATCAAAACTAAAACTAATCCCGCAAAAAAACAATACCTCATACTGCTATGTTAATGAAAAAAAATAAAAAGGTTGTGGCTTTTTTGAAGGAGGGTTGTAAAAAACGAAAGCGCCAAAGTGCAAAAAAATAAAAATGTCCGGGTCCTTAAAGGGTTAGTTTTTTCATTTAAGCTTCTGGACCATATTTTTGGAATGAAGATAAAGTGGGTACGGAAAGTATTCAGACCCCTTTAAATTTTTCACTCTTTGTTTCATTGCAGCCATTTGGTAAATTCTAAAAAGTTCATTTTGTTTCTCATTAATGTACACTCTGCACCCCATCTTGACTGAAAAAAAACAGAAATGTAGACATTTTTGCAAATTTATTAAAAAAGAAAAACTGAAATATCACATGATCATAAGTATTCAGACCCTTTGCTCAGTATTGAATAGAAGCCTCCTTTTGAGCTAGTACAGCCATGAGTCGTCTTGGGAATGATGCAACAAGTTTTTCACACCTGGATTTGGGGACCCTCTGCCATTCTTCCTTGCAGATCCTCTCCAGTTCCGTCAGATTGGATGGTGAACGTTGGTGGACGGCCATTTTCAGGTCTCTTCAGAGATGCTCAATTGTGTTTAGGTCAGGGCTCTGGCTGGGCCAGTCAAGAATGGTCACAGAGTTGTTCTGAAGCCACTCCTTTTGTTATTTTAGCTGTGTGCTTAGGGTCATTGTCTTGTTGGAAGGTGAACCATTGACCAAGTCTGAGGTCCAGAGCACTCTGGAAGAGGTTTTCATCCAGGATATCCCTGTACTTGGCCGCATTCATGTTTCCTTCAATTGCAACCAGTCGTCCTGTCCCTGCAGCTGAAAAACACCCCCATAGCATGATGCTGCCACCACCATGTTTCACTGTTGGGATTGTATTGGGCAGGTGATGAGCAGTGCCTGGTTTTCTCCACACATACCACTTAGAATTATCACCAAAAGTTCTATGTTCATCCCAACAGACCAGAGAATCTTATTTCTCATAGTCTGGGAGTCTTTCATGTGTTTTTGAGCAAACTCTATGTGGGCTTTCATATGTCTTGCACTGAGGAGAGGCTTCCTTCGGGCCACTCTGCCATAAAGGCCCGACTGGTGGAGGGCTGCAGTGATAGTTGACTTTGTGGAACTTTCTCCCATCTCCCTACTGCATCTCTGGAGCTCAGCCACAGTGATCTTGGGGTTCTTCTTTACCTCTCTCACCAAGGTTCTTCTACGATTGCTCAGTTTGGCTGGACGGCCAGGTCTAGGAAGACTTCTGGTGGTCCCAAACTTCTTCCATTTAAGGATTATGGAGGCCACTGTGCTCTTAGGAACCTTGAGTAATGCAGAAATTCCAACATCGGCATTAATTACTGCTATGCCTTTGGATCAGCTGTGATGCATTAGATATAAAGAGAGTTAACCTTTTCCCTTCTAAACTTTACATAATTTTTGGTGCCCTCATACTCCACGTGTTGGGCACGACGACCAACATCTGCACTCCTTACTACTATGCCCTTGGTTCAGCTCCGGTGCATTAGATACAAGAGGACTTACCCTTTTCACTTGTAAACTTTACATGTTTTTTTTTTCTTAAAGATAATTACTTGTTTATTGGGAAAGTCACATCAATTTTTCTTTGCAATTACCTGCGCTGATATAATCCCGCACGAGGCGGTGACATTTCATAAATTCGTTTTGAGCAACATGGAAGCGTTCTCATTATGAAAGCCAATGCACAGTTAATTTTAACCAAAATAAATTATCCCCGGCTCTGTCGGCGCACGTCTCGTAAGTTTAAAGACAAATCTGTCGAGGTCTGCACTTTGCAACAATACAATAAAGTAAGTTCCAAAAAAATGGGAATAATTAAACATGTTTGCGGGATCAAGAGCAAACTGGGGTGGAATAACTGGGGGGGTGGAGGGAGAGATCCGGAAAAGTCCAGAAGGGCTGAGAGCTGGGTGGTTGAAGTGCGGCTCTTGGAGAAGAGGAGGAAGTGGTGTTGGTGGAGAAGAAGTCAGTGCAGCTCAAGAAGGAGAGTGGATGAGTGGAGATGGCCTCCTAGTCCAAAAGATGTCTGTCTTTAAGGACTTGCTGTTGTACCCCAAGCCGGCCAGTCATTTTTTTTTATTTTAGCTACGGGAGAGGACTGATCAGATCCAGAGGAGAAGAACAGATCCAGTACAGCAGAGGAACCACGTGGTCATAAGAGGGCACCCGGTGTACCAACTATTTGTTCCACATTACGACTTCCGTATCGCTACTACAACCTGTTCATGCCACAGTTCCCGTACTCAGTTCCCAGCATGTTTGAGCAGAGACAGTATAGATGACACCTCTCTATATCCATTTTTTGGGGAGCTCTGAAAATTGGTGAACACTTGCCGCGGTTCCCGTACTCGAGATAGATGCTGGTCCCTGTGTTTGGACCCACATCTGTCTGACATATATGGCATATCCTATCAATTTTCTATAAATGCCCTATATAGGAACACCCCTTTAAACAAACCATTTATTTACACATAGTTATATAGCTTGAAAAAAGACATAGCTCCATCAAGTGCAACCTTTCACCAAAGTTACACATTCTCTATCGCTACATGGAATTTAAGAGGGTTTTTCAAGATTGGAAAAAAATATGGCTGCTTTCTTTCATCCACCTGTTTACAGGTTCGGTGTTGTATTATAAGCTGAACTCAACAGAAGTGAAAGGGGCTGAGCTGCAATACCACCCATAACCTGTGGATGGATGTGGCACTGTTTCCAACTCTTTAATGAGTGTATAAGAAGTCTTCTTTGACCTTCAACAGGTTTAGAGACAGTTAATAATAAGATTCCTTAAATCTTTTCCCGAACCTCATAAAATAACTCTTATTTCACAATAGAATTTGGAAGTAGAAAAAGAAATGTAATTATTATTCAAGCTTTTCTCCCAGCTTCTATTTCTGGGCTGATTTATAATTAAAATGTCAGTAATATCACATATCACCATTAGACTTGAATGGGAACGTTCAGCGCATCTTTAAAAGTGCCAGGAGCAGCAGTTCTCCACGATCGGGATGACAACGTAGTCTACCGCCAGAACGTGTCGATGGTTTTGTGTCTGTAGTCAAAACAGAATGTAGTCTAAGTGGGTAGGAGAACTGACAACCATGTCACTGTGTTTATACTGAGCGGAGAGAATTAGCCGGGAAAAGTCAAGAGCTAGCCGACCATTTAGAACGTCCGCCGAAGCTCTCGGAAACTAATCATTGGTAGTGGAAGACGGTTCAGCCGATCTTCCCTATAATGGCTCCTGACAGGTAACTAATTCCACCAATTTCTGGAATATACGAGTGTGTTTGACTGCCACCAAAAATAGAAAATTTTACTGGGGGCTGTATGGACAGAAAAAAAGCCAAAGGGTTGATGCATCATTGCATTTTTGCCTTTTTTTTGGAGTGATTTTCACTTTTTTTTGATATAGGGAAAATATATATTCTTGCACCGTATTAGCCAGTAGATAGAAAAATATTTAGATTTGAGAGTCCTCAGTGGTTGATACATTTTAATGGCTAACTGAAAAGATGGTGACAAATTAGTCTGGAAAGCTTGCAATTTGTTACCATCTTTTCAGTTAGCCACTAAAAGGTATCAACCACTGAGGACTCTCAAATCTAAATATTTCACTTTTTTTTGCTGTTTTTCTGCCCAATTTACTATCCTTTTTTTTCCATTTTACTTGCACTTCGACACTTTTTTGTTGGTCAAAGTTGGGCGTAGTTAGTTAGCCAATTCCAAATGATTTTTTTAACAAATTGCGCTTTTTTTTCCAATGTACTTCAAAGTGTCTATCACCTGATGTAAAAATGTAGCTATGATTAACTAAATGTAGCTATGATGGACACACCGAAACGCGTAGGATCTGCTCATGACTGTTGCACATGGCTACATGTATTTTTTAATAAAATTCAATATAGGAAATCAATTTTTATACCAGGTACTGGAATTTTATCACATTTTTAGGATCCATTACTGCTCCATGGTCCGTGCACCAAATACTGGGATCATTACTCCAGATCCTTCAATATGTAAGCTCCCTGATTGGTGAGCTGTGACCTCCCCTTTTTTTTCTTTATCCACATGTACTCCACTTCTTCCCTGGTGTATTTTTTATTTTATTTTTTGGTGTAATTGAAAACGAATGTGCGTCATTTGTGACTTTTAACTCTAAAAGAAGTACAAACCAAGCAAAAAAAAAAATATTTGCCCAAACTTCATCAAACATTGTGCATGATTGAAAATCCAAAATCCACCAGGGCAAAAAAAAAAAAAAAAGAGAATTAACAATGACAAAGTTTTTAAAAATCTTGTTTGAAAAGTTGATCATAGATAAAGAAAAATGATGCTAAGCGTCTATAACAGTAATGTATGCAAAGAAAAAATCTCAAAAATGTTTTCATTTCAAAGTTCTAGGTGATCAGTCAACTTTCCTGTTGAATTGTGTTAGTGGTCTTCCAAGGTAGAACATGTTATGCTCACAGCTGGCACCAAAACATGTAAGAGAGTCTAGGAACCTTGGCCAAAAAGTCCGAATTGTAGACCATTATTCTTGACCAGTTGGTCAAGAATAATCAAGCACCTCATGTTACCAGAAGACAACAAATCATTAAAACACCAAGCAAAACTGGGCAAAAGACAAGCACAGAGGATCAGTATAGATGAAGTTGGTGGTCCACAACAAGTAGGCAACTGTTGGACAAAGAAGGTAGATGTTGAGCAAACTAGGTCAAAGTCAGGTCAAACAAGTCCAAGGTCCCAACTAAGGGATTAAGAGGTGGCAACAGGTAAGAAGACACGCTCTCAGACATCCTCACAGAGAGGTGGAACTTTACACACCACCCACAAATACCATTCATGGAGGTAGTTGTGACCTTGATGAAGCCACTTAAATAGTCTCAACTATTTTTTTATAAACCTTATGTGCTAAGAAAATTGGCCAATTACCCACGAATCTCCAAACCCAGTAAAGATTTTAGAAATGTAATTCTTCACAGTGTATACTATTTCAAATAGAAGCATCATCAATGAAACATTATCCAAAAAAAAACCTCAAAGAAGATCTCCACCTTACATGGTGGAAAATTTTCCAATGTAAGAAGATACAACAAAAGATACAGGTCTCTATGTCTCAACTCATCCTGGCCCACTAGAGTGCTGGAGAATCCCACTAGAGTGCTGGAGAATCCCACTAGAGTGCTGGAGAATCTCCACTAGAGTGCTGGAGAATCTCCACTAGAGTGCTGGAGAATCTCCACTAGAGTGCTGGAGAATCTCCACTAGTGCTGGAGAATCTCCACTAGAGTGCTGGAGAATCCCACTAGAGTGCTGGAGAATCTCCACTAGAGTGCTGGAGAATCCCACTAGAGTGCTGGAGAATCCCACTAGAGTGCTGGAGAATCCCACTAGAGTGCTGGAGAATCTCCACTACTTGAGGATCTTCACACCTTTGACACTATAATAAGCCTAAAGTTCCAACAGAGGATGACCCCGTTTGGAGGTGACTTTGAAGCAATCACTTACCACTATTTCTTATGGGATGACTACAAATAACCCATTAGAGCCCATTGATTTCTCCCAATGACAACAGAAGCAATTTTGATGTGATTAATAGGGAGCAAGGACATGTTCCATGTAGATGGATGGGGGCCAGTAACATTACTCATCAATCAACCTTCCTTTCTGATTTCTCTTCTTCCTCTCAATCCTCCATTTTTCTCTTAGCTTCATTTACTCTACAGGAATTCGTCATTCGTTTATTTGACTAAAATAGGTGTAAAATGAGAAAATTTACATATAAATGATTCGATGTGATGAAAATTATCACCATGGAAAAAAGTAGGAATCCATATTAACCATATGTAAATCTGAAAATATTGTGCTGTAGTGAAATTACCACTGATGGAAGCTGAGCTGTTTTATTATCCTGTACCCCAAGTGTCACCGTCAATATCCTGTACCCCGAGTGTCAGCGTCATTATCCTATACCCCGAGTGTCAGTGTCATTATCCTGTACCCCAAGTGTCACCGTCAATATCCTGTACCCCGAGTGTCACCGTCATTATCCTATACCCCGAGTGTCAGTGTCATTATCCTGTACCCCGAGTGTCAGTGTCATTATCCTGTACCCCGAGTGTCAGCGTCATTATCCTGTACCCCAAGTGTCAGTGTCATTATCCTGTACCCCGAGTGTCAGTGTCATTATCCTGTACCCCGAGTGTCAGTGTCATTATCCTGTACCCCGAGTGTCAGCTTCATTATCCTGTACCCCGAGTGTCAGTGTCATTATCCTGTACTCCGAGTGTCAGTGTCATTATTCTGTACCCCGAGTGTCAGCGTCATTATCCTGTACCCCGAGTGTCAGTGTCATTATCCTGTACCCCGAGTGTCAGCGTCATTATCCTGTACCCCGAGTGTCAGCATCATTATCCTGTACCCCGAGTGTCAGTGTCATTATCCTGTACCCCGAGTGTCAGTGTCATTATCCTGTACCCCAAGTGTCAGTGTCATTATCCTGTACCCCGAGTGTCAGCATCATTATCTTGTACCCCGAGTGTCAGCGTCATTATCCTGTACCCCGAGTGTCAGTGTCATTATCCTGTACCCTGAGTGTCAGCGTCATTATCCTGTACCCCGAGTGTCAGTGTCATTATCCTGTACCCTGAGTGTCAGCGTCATTATCCTGTACCCCGAGTGTGAGCGTCATTATCCTGTACCCCGAGTGTCAGTGTCATTATCCTGTACCCCGAGTGTCAGCGTCATTATCCTGTACCCCGAGTGTCAGCATCATTATCCTGTACCCCGAGTGTCAGCGTCACTATCCTGTACCTCGAGTATCAGTGTCATTATCCTGTACCCCGAGTGTCAGTGTCATTATCCTGTACCCCAAGTGTCAGTGTCATTATCCTGTACCCCAAGTGTCAGTGTCATTATCCTGTACTCCGAGTGTCAGCGTCAATATCCTGTACCCCGAGTGTCAGCATCATTATCCTGTACCCCGAGTATCAGTGTCATTATCCTGTACCCCCAGTGTCAGTGTCATTTTCCTCTCCCGAGTGTCAGTGTCATTATCCTGTACCCCCAGTGTCAGTGTCATTTTCCTGTACCCCGAGTGTCAGTGTCATTATCCTGTACACCGAGTGTCAGTGTCATTATCCTGTACCCCGAGTGTCAGTGTCATTATCCTGTACCCCGAGTGTCAGTGTCATTATCCTGTGCCCCGAGAGTCAGTGTCATTATCCTGTACCCCGAATATCAGTGTCATTATCCTGTACCCTGAGTGTCAGTGTCATTATCCTGTACCCCCAGTGTCAGTGTCATTTTCCTGTCCCGAGTGTCAGTGTCATCATCCTGCACCCCGAGTGTCAGTGTCATTATCTTGTACCCCCAGTGTCAGTGTCATTATCCTGTACCCCGAGTGTCAGTGTCATTATCCAGTACCTCAAGTGTCAGTGTCATTATCCTGTACCCCGAGTGTCAGTGTCATTATCCTGTACCTCAAGTGTCAGTGTCATTATCCTGTACCCCGAGTGTCAGTGTCATTATCCAGTACCTCAAGTGTCAGTGTCATTATCCTGTACCCCGAGTGTCAATATCCTGTACCCCGAGTGTCAGTGTCATTTTCCTGTCCCGAGTGTCAGTGTCATTATCTTGTACCCCCAGTGTCAGTGTCATTATCCTGTATCCCGAGTGTAAGTGTCATTATCCTGTACCCCCAGTGTCAGTGTCATTATCCTGTACCCCGAGTGTCAGCATCATTATCCTGTACCCCAAGTGTCAGTGTCATTATCCTGTACCCCGAGTGTCAGCATCATTATCTTGTACCCCGAGTGTCAGTGTCATTATCCTGTACCCCGAGTGTCAGGGTCATTATCCTGCACCCCGAGTGTCAGCATCATTATCCTGTACCCCGAGTATCAGTGTCATTATCCTGTATAATAAAGCTTCAATGTGAAGCTGTTTTACTCATTACCGGAGTTTCAGTAACTTTAGCTGGAGGGATTAGTATGTAAATGTCCTTCACTTTCATACCTGCGATGTTTCTGCTCAAATTCTACATTTGCAATTAAAACTCACAATCACATTTGGTTCTGGTTGATGGTGAATATATTTCCAGATTCTCTCCGTGTTCCCTTGGAATCGGTGCCCTGATTAGTATGCAGTAATGGAATAATATTAGAAGGAGCTTTACACGGTTAAGATGATGATTTTCACGGTGGTGCTAGAGGTCGGAAGGCGATAGTCGGCTTCTCCGCAAAATAATAACACTGCAAGAAAAAACTATTACTGAGAGGGCTAGATTTTTCATTTTTTTGCAGAGCCTTCCATCTTCAGTATACACCCGGCTACCCGAGAAGCTGAAGCTACATGTGAGAATGATAATTAGAGCAGGATTTACAGCAAACACAGGGCAGAAGGATCCGACTGACTACAGATTATACATGTGTACATAGCAAAGCCGCAGTACGGAAAGACTGGATGAAATAACTGCTGTCTTGTGAAGTATTATAGTAGATATATTCTTGTACATAGGAGCAGTATTATAGTAGTTATATTCTTGTACATAGGGTCAGTATTATAGTAGTTATATTCTTGTACATAGTGGTCAGTATTATAGTAGTTTTATTCTTATACATAGAAGCAATGTTATAGTAGTTATATTCTTGTACATAGGGGCAGTATTATAGTAGTTATATTCTTGTACATAGGGGCAGTATTATAGTAGTTATATTCTAGTACATGGGGGCAGTATTATAGTAGTTATAGTCTTGTACATAGGGGGCAGTATTATAGTAGTTATATTCTTGTACATAGGGGCAGTATTATAGTAGTTATATTCTTGTACATAGGAGCAGTATTATAGTAGTTATAGTCTTGTACATAGGGGGCAGTATTATAGTAGTTATATTCTTGTACATAGGGGGCAGTATTATAGTAGTTATATTCCTGTACATAGGGGGCAGTATTATAGTAGTTATATTCTTGTACATAGGGGGCAGTATTATAGTAGTTATATTCTTGTACATAGGGAGCAGTATTATAGTAGTTATATTCTTGTACATAGGAGCAGTATTATAGTAGTTATATTCTTGTACATAGGGAGCAGTATTATAGTAGTTATATTCTTGTACATAGGAGCAGTATTATAGTAGTTGTATTCTTGTACATAGGAGCAGTATTATAGTAGTTGTATTCTTGCACATAGGGGCAGTATTATAGTAGTTATATTCCTGCACATAGGGGCAGTATTATAGTAGTTATATTCCTGTACATAGGGAGCAGTATTATAGTAGTTATATTCTTGTACATAGGAGCAGTATTATAGTAGTTGTATTCTTGTACATAGGAGCAGTATTATAGTAGTTGTATTCTTGTACATAGGAGCAGTATTATAGTAGTTGTATTCTTGCACATAGGGGCAGTATTATAGTAGTTATATTCCTGTACATAGGGAGCAGTATTATAGTAGTTATATTCTTGTACATAGGGGGCAGTATTATAGTAGTTATATTCTTGTACATAGGGGGCAGTATTATAGTAGTTATATTCTTGTACATAGGGGGCAGTATTATAGTAGTTATATTCCTGTACATAAGGGGCAGTATTATAGTAGTTTTATTCTTATACATAGAAGCAATGTTATAGTAGTTATATTCTTGTACATAGGGGCAGTATTATAGTAGTTATATTCCTGTACATAGGGGGCAGTATTATAGTAGTTATATTCTTGTACATAGGGGGCAGTATTATAGTAGTTATATTCTTGTACATAGGGGGCAGTATTATAGTAGTTATATTCTTGTACATAGGGGGCAGTATTATAGTAGTTATATTCTTGTACATAGGGGGCAGTATTATAGTAGTTATATTCCTGTACATAGGGGGCAGTATTCTAGTAGTTATATTCTTGTACATAGGGGGCAGTATTATAGTAGTTATATTCTTGTACATAGGGAGCAGTATTATAGTACGGTAGTTATATTCTTGTACATAGGAGCAGTATAATAGTAGTTATATTCTTGTACATAGGAGCAGTATTATAGTAGTTATATTCTTGTACATAGGGGGCAGTATTATAGTAGTTATATTCTTGTACATAGGGAGCAGTATTATAGTACGGTAGTTATATTCTTGTACATAGGAGCAGTATAATAGTAGTTATATTCTTGTACATAGGAGCAGTATTATAGTAGTTATATTCTTGTACATAGGGGGCAGTATTATAGTAGTTATATTCTTGTACATAGGGGGCAGTATTATAGTAGTTATATTCCTGTACATAGGGGGCAGTATTATAGTAGTTTTATTCTTATACATAGAAGCAATGTTATAGTAGTTATATTCTTGTACATAGGGGCAGTATTATAGTAGTTATATTCCTGTACATAGGGGGCAGTATTATAGTAGTTATATTCTTGTACATAGGGGGCAGTATTATAGTAGTTATATTCTTGTACATAGGGGGCAGTATTATAGTAGTTATATTCTTGTACATAGGGGGCAGTATTATAGTAGTTATATTCTTGTACATAGGGGGCAGTATTATAGTAGTTATATTCCTGTACATAGGGGGCAGTATTCTAGTAGTTATATTCTTGTACATAGGGGGCAGTATTATAGTAGTTATATTCTTGTACATAGGGAGCAGTATTATAGTACGGTAGTTATATTCTTGTACATAGGAGCAGTATAATAGTAGTTATATTCTTGTACATAGGAGCAGTATTATAGTAGTTATATTCTTGTACATAGGGGGCAGTATTATAGTAGTTATATTCTTGTACATAGGGAGCAGTATTATAGTAGTTGTATTCTTGTACATAGGAGCAGTATTATAGTAGTTGTATTCTTGTACATAGGAGCAGTATTATAGTAGTTGTATTCTTGCACATAGGGGCAGTATTATAGTAGTTATATTCCTGTACATAGGGAGCAGTATTATAGTAGTTATATTCTTGTACATAGGGGGCAGTATTATAGTAGTTGTATTCTTGTACATAGGAGCAGTATTATAGTAGTTGTATTCTTGTACATAGGAGCAGTATTATAGTAGTTGTATTCTTGCACATAGGGGCAGTATTATAGTAGTTATATTCCTGTACATAGGGAGCAGTATTATAGTAGTTATATTCTTGTACATAGGGGGCAGTATTATAGTAGTTATATTCTTGTACATAGGGGGCAGTATTATAGTAGTTATATTCTTGTACATAGGGGGCAGTATTATAGTAGTTATATTCCTGTACATAGGGGGCAGTATTATAGTAGTTTTATTCTTATACATAGAAGCAATGTTATAGTAGTTATATTCTTGTACATAGGGGCAGTATTATAGTAGTTATATTCCTGTACATAGGGGGCAGTATTATAGTAGTTATATTCTTGTACATAGGGGGCAGTATTATAGTAGTTATATTCTTGTACATAGGGGGCAGTATTATAGTAGTTATATTCTTGTACATAGGGGGCAGTATTATAGTAGTTATATTCCTGTACATAGGGGGCAGTATTATAGTAGTTATATTCTTGTACATAGGGGGCAGTATTATAGTAGTTATATTCTTGTACATAGGGAGCAGTATTATAGTAGTTATATTCTTGTACATAGGAGCAGTATTATAGTAGTTATATTCTTGTACATAGGGAGCAGTATTATAGTAGTTATATTCTTGTACATAGGAGCAGTATTATAGTAGTTGTATTCTTGTACATAGGAGCAGTATTATAGTAGTTGTATTCTTGCACATAGGGGCAGTATTATAGTAGTTATATTCCTGTACATAGGGAGCAGTATTATAGTAGTTATATTCTTGTACATAGGGGGCAGTATTATAGTAGTTATATTCTTGTACATAGGGGCAGTATTATAGTAGTTATATTCTTGTACATAGAAGCAGTATTATAGTAGTTGTATTCTTGTACATAGGAGCAGTATTATAGTAGTTGTATTCTTGCACATAGGGCAGTATTATAGTAGTTATATTCCTGTACATAGGGAGCAGTATTATAGTAGTTATATTCTTGTACATAGGGGGCAGTATTATAGTAGTTATATTCCTGTACATAGGGGGCAGTATTATAGTAGTTATATTCCTGTACATAGGGGGCAGTTTTATAGTAGTTATATTCTTGTACATAGGGGGCAGTATTATAGTAGTTATATTCTTGTACATAGGGAGCAGTATTATAGTAGTTATATTCTTGTACATAGGAGCAGTATTATAGTAGTTATATTCTTGTACATAGGGAGCAGTATTATAGTAGTTATATTCTTGTACATAGGAGCAGTATTATAGTAGTTGTATTCTTGTACATAGGAGCAGTATTATAGTAGTTGTATTCTTGCACATAGGGGCAGTATTATAGTAGTTATATTCCTGTACATAGGGAGCAGTATTATAGTAGTTATATTCTTGTACATAGGGGGCAGTATTATAGTAGTTATATTCTTGTACATAGGGGCAGTATTATAGTAGTTATATTCTTGTACATAGAAGCAGTATTATAGTAGTTGTATTCTTGTACATAGGAGCAGTATTATAGTAGTTGTATTCTTGCACATAGGGGCAGTATTATAGTAGTTATATTCCTGTACATAGGGAGCAGTATTATAGTAGTTATATTCTTGTACATAGGGGGCAGTATTATAGTAGTTATATTCTTGTACATAGGGGCAGTATTATAGTAGTTATATTCTTGTACATAGGAGCAGTATTATAGTAGTTGTATTCTTGCATATAGGGGCAGTATTATAGTAGTTATATTCCTGTACATAGGGAGCAGTATTATAGTAGTTGTATTCTTGTACATAGGGAGCAGTATCATAGTAATTAAATTCTTATACATAGGGGGCAGTATTATAGTAGTTATATTCTTGTACATAGGGGGCAGTATTATAGTAGTTATATTCTTGTACATAGGGAGCAGTATTATAGTAGTTATATTCTTGTACATAGGAGCAGTATTATAGTAGTTATATTCTTGTACATAGGGAGCAGTATTATAGTAGTTATATTCTTGTACATAGGAGCAGTATTATAGTAGTTGTATTCTTGTACATAGGAGCAGTATTATAGTAGTTGTATTCTTGCACATAGGGGCAGTATTATAGTAGTTATATTCCTGTACATAGGGAGCAGTATTATAGTAGTTATATTCTTGTACATAGGGGGCAGTATTATAGTAGTTATATTCTTGTACATAGGGGCAGTATTATAGTAGTTATATTCTTGTACATAGAAGCAGTATTATAGTAGTTGTATTCTTGTACATAGGAGCAGTATTATAGTAGTTGTATTCTTGCACATAGGGCAGTATTATAGTAGTTATATTCCTGTACATAGGGAGCAGTATTATAGTAGTTATATTCTTGTACATAGGGGGCAGTATTATAGTAGTTATATTCCTGTACATAGGGGGCAGTATTATAGTAGTTATATTCCTGTACATAGGGGGCAGTTTTATAGTAGTTATATTCTTGTACATAGGGGGCAGTATTATAGTAGTTATATTCTTGTACATAGGGAGCAGTATTATAGTAGTTATATTCTTGTACATAGGAGCAGTATTATAGTAGTTATATTCTTGTACATAGGGAGCAGTATTATAGTAGTTATATTCTTGTACATAGGAGCAGTATTATAGTAGTTGTATTCTTGTACATAGGAGCAGTATTATAGTAGTTGTATTCTTGCACATAGGGGCAGTATTATAGTAGTTATATTCCTGTACATAGGGAGCAGTATTATAGTAGTTATATTCTTGTACATAGGGGGCAGTATTATAGTAGTTATATTCTTGTACATAGGGGCAGTATTATAGTAGTTATATTCTTGTACATAGAAGCAGTATTATAGTAGTTGTATTCTTGTACATAGGAGCAGTATTATAGTAGTTGTATTCTTGCACATAGGGGCAGTATTATAGTAGTTATATTCCTGTACATAGGGAGCAGTATTATAGTAGTTATATTCTTGTACATAGGGGGCAGTATTATAGTAGTTATATTCTTGTACATAGGGGCAGTATTATAGTAGTTATATTCTTGTACATAGGAGCAGTATTATAGTAGTTGTATTCTTGCATATAGGGGCAGTATTATAGTAGTTATATTCCTGTACATAGGGAGCAGTATTATAGTAGTTGTATTCTTGTACATAGGGAGCAGTATCATAGTAATTAAATTCTTATACATAGGGGGCAGTATTATAGTAGTTATATTCTTGTACATAGGAGCAGTATTATAGTAGTTGTATTCTTGCACATAGGGGCAGTATTATAGTAGTTATATTCTTGTACATAGGAGCAGTATTATAGTAGTTATATTCTTGTACATAGGGAGCAGTATTATAGTAGTTATATTCTTGTACATAGGAGCAGTATTATAGTAGTTGTATTCTTGTACATAGGAGCAGTATTATAGTAGTTGTATTCTTGCACATAGGGGCAGTATTATAGTAGTTATATTCCTGTACATAGGGAGCAGTATTATAGTAGTTATATTCTTGTACATAGGGGGCAGTATTATAGTAGTTGTATTCTTGTACATAGGAGCAGTATTATAGTAGTTGTATTCTTGTACATAGGAGCAGTATTATAGTAGTTGTATTCTTGCACATAGGGGCAGTATTATAGTAGTTATATTCCTGTACATAGGGAGCAGTATTATAGTAGTTATATTCTTGTACATAGGGGGCAGTATTATAGTAGTTATATTCTTGTACATAGGGGGCAGTATTATAGTAGTTATATTCTTGTACATAGGGGGCAGTATTATAGTAGTTATATTCCTGTACATAGGGGGCAGTATTATAGTAGTTTTATTCTTATACATAGAAGCAATGTTATAGTAGTTATATTCTTGTACATAGGGGCAGTATTATAGTAGTTATATTCCTGTACATAGGGGGCAGTATTATAGTAGTTATATTCTTGTACATAGAGGGCAGTATTATAGTAGTTATATTCTTGTACATAGGAGCAGTATTATAGTAGCTATATTCTTGTACATAGGGGGCAGTATTATAGTAGTTATATTCTTGTACATAGGGAGCAGTATTATAGTAGTTATATTCTTGTACATAGGGGCAGTATTATAGTAGTTACATTCTTGTACATAGGAGCAGTATTATAGTAGTTATATTCTTGTACATAGGGGGCTGTATTATAGTAGTTATATTCTTGTACATAGGGAGCAGTATTATAGTAGTTATATTCTTGTACATAGGGGCAGTATTATAGTAGTTACATTCTTGTACATAGGAGCAGTATTATAGTAGTTATATTCTTGTACATAGGGGGCTGTATTATAGTAGTTATATTCTTGTACATAGGGGGCAATATTATAGTAGTTATATTCTTGTACATAGGGAGCAGTATTATAGTAGTTATATTCTTGTACATAGGGGCAGTATTATAGTAGTTATATTCTTGTACATAGGGGGCAGTATTATAGTAGTTATATTCTTGTACATAGGAGCAGTATTATAGTAGTTATATTCTTGTACATAGGGGGCAGTATTATAGTAGTTATACTCTTGTACATTTAAGCAGTATTATAGTAGTTATATTCTTGTACATAGGGGGCAGTATTATAGTAGTTATATTCTTGTACATAGGAGCAGTATTATAGTAGTTATATTTTTGTACATAGGGAGCAGTATTATAGTAGTTATATTCTTGTACATAGGAGCAGTATTATAGTAGTTATATTCTTGTACATAGGAGCAGTATTATAGTAGTTATATTCTTGTACATAGGGAGCAGTATTATAGTAGTTATATTCTTGTACATAGGAGCAGTATTATAGTAGTTATATTCCTGTACATAGGAGCAGTATTATAGTAGTTATATTCTTGTACATAGGGGGCAGTATTATAGTAGTTATATTCTTGTACATAGGGACAGTATTATAGTAGTTATATTCTAGTATATAGGGGCAGTATTATAGTAGTTATATTCTTGTACATAGCAGCAGTATTATAGTAGTTATATTCTTTTACATAGGGGCAGTATTATAGTAGTTATATTCTTGTACATAGTGGACAGTATTATAGTAGTTATATTCCTGTATATAGGAGCAGTATTATAGTAGTTATATTCTTGTACATAGCAGCAGTATTATAGCAGTTATATTTTTGTACATAGGGGCAGTATTATAGTAGTTGTATTCTTGTACATAGGAGCAGTATTATAGTAGTTGTATTCTTGCACATAGGGGCAGTATTATAGTAGTTATATTCCTGTACATAGGGAGCAGTATTATAGTAGTTATATTCTTGTACATAGGGGGCAGTATTATAGTAGTTATATTCTTGTACATAGGGGCAGTATTATAGTAGTTATATTCTTGTACATAGAAGCAGTATTATAGTAGTTGTATTCTTGTACATAGGAGCAGTATTATAGTAGTTGTATTCTTGCACATAGGGGCAGTATTATAGTAGTTATATTCCTGTACATAGGGAGCAGTATTATAGTAGTTATATTCTTGTACATAGGGGGCAGTATTATAGTAGTTATATTCTTGTACATAGGGGCAGTATTATAGTAGTTATATTCTTGTACATAGGAGCAGTATTATAGTAGTTGTATTCTTGCATATAGGGGCAGTATTATAGTAGTTATATTCCTGTACATAGGGAGCAGTATTATAGTAGTTATATTCTTGTACATAGGGAGCAGTATTATAGTAATTAAATTCTTATACATAGGGGGCAGTATTATAGTAGTTATATTCTTGTACATAGGAGCAGTATTATAGTAGTTGTATTCTTGCACATAGGGGCAGTATTATAGTAGTTATATTTCTGTACATAGGGGGCAGTATTATAGTAGTTATATTCTTGTACATAGGGGGCAGTATTATAGTAGTTATATTCTTGTACATAGGGGCAGTATTATAGTAGTTATATTCTTGTACATAGGAGCAGTATTATAGTAATTGTATTCTTGCACATAGGGGCAGTATTATAGTAGTTATATTCCTGTACATAGGGAGCAGTATTATAGTAGTTATATTCTTGTACATAGGGAGCAGTATTATAGTAATTAAATTCTTATACATAGGGGGCAGTATTATAGTAGTTATATTCTTGTACATAGGGGGCAGTATTATAGTAGTTATATTCTTGTACATAGGGGCCAATATTATAGTAGTTATATTCTTGTACATAGGGGGCAGTATTATATTTGTTATATTCTTGTACATAGGGGCAGTATTATAGTAATTATATTCTTGTACATAGAGGGCAGTATTATAGTAGTTATATTCTTGTACATAGGGGCAGTATTATAGTAGTTATATTCTTGTACATAGGGGGCAGTATTATAGTAGTTATATTCTTGTACATAGGGGCAGTATTATAGTAGTTATATTCTTGTACATAGAGGGCAGTATTATAGTAGTTATATTCTTGTACATAGGGGGCAGTATTATAGTAGTTATGTTCTTGTACATAGGGGGCAGTATTATAGTAGTTATATTCTTGTACAAAGGGGCAGTATTATGGTAGTTATATTCTTGTACATAGGGGCAGTATTATAGTAGTTATATTCTTGTACATAGAGGGCAGTATTATAGTAGTTATATTCTTGTACATAGGAGCAGTATTATAGTAGCTATATTCTTGTACATAGGGAGCAGTATTATAGTAGTTATATTCTTGTACATAGGGAGCAGTATTATAGTAGTTATATTCTTGTACATAGGGGCAGTATTATAGTAGTTACATTCTTGTACATAGGAGCAGTATTATAGTAGTTATATTCTTGTACATAGGGGGCTGTATTATAATAGTTATATTCTTGTACATAGGGGGCAGTATTATAGTAGTTATATTCTTGTACATAGGGAGCAGTATTATAGTAGTTATATTCTTGTACATAGGGGCAGTATTATAGTAGTTATATTCTTGTACATAGGGGGCAGTATTATAGTAGTTATATTCTTGTACATAGGAGCAGTATTATAGTAGTTATATTCTTGTACATAGAGGGCAGTATTATAGTAGTTATACTCTTGTACATTGGAGCAGTATTATAGTAGTTATATTCTTGTACATAGGGGGCAGTATTATAGTAGTTATATTCTTGTACATAGGAGCAGTATTATAGTAGTTATATTTTTGTACATAGGGAACAGTATTATAGTAGTTATATTCTTGTACATAGGAGCAGTATTATAGTAGTTATATTCTTGTACATAGGAGCAGTATTATAGTAGTTATATTCTTGTACATAGGGAGCAGTTTTATAGTAGTTATATTCTTGTACATAGGAGCAGTATTATAGTAGTTATATTCCTGTACATAGCAGCAGTATTATAGTAGTTATATTCTTGTACATAGGGGGCAGTATTATAGTAGTTATATTCTTGTACATAGGGACAGTATTATAGTAGTTATATTCTAGTATATAGGGGCAGTATTATAGTAGTTATATTCTTGTACATAGCAGCAGTATTATAGTAGTTATATTCTTGTACATAGGGGCAGTATTATAGTAGTTATATTCTTGTACATAGTGGACAGTATTATAGTAGTTATATTCCTGTATATAGGAGCAGTATTATAGTAGTTATATTCTTGTACATAGCAGCAGTATTATAGCAGTTATATTCTTGTACATAGGGGCAGTATTATAGTAGTTGTATTCTTGTACATAGGAGCAGTATTATAGTAGTTGTATTCTTGCACATAGGGGCAGTATTATAGTAGTTATATTCCTGTACATAGGGAGCAGTATTATAGTAGTTATATTCTTGTACATAGGGGGCAGTATTATAGTAGTTATATTCTTGTACATAGGGGCAGTATTATAGTAGTTATATTCTTGTACATAGAAGCAGTATTATAGTAGTTGTATTCTTGTACATAGGAGCAGTATTATAGTAGTTGTATTCTTGCACATAGGGGCAGTATTATAGTAGTTATATTCCTGTACATAGGGAGCAGTATTATAGTAGTTATATTCTTGTACATAGGGGGCAGTATTATAGTAGTTATATTCTTGTACATAGGGGCAGTATTATAGTAGTTATATTCTTGTACATAGGAGCAGTATTATAGTAGTTGTATTCTTGCATATAGGGGCAGTATTATAGTAGTTATATTCCTGTACATAGGGAGCAGTATTATAGTAGTTTTATTCTTGTACATTGGGAGCAGTATTATAGTAATTAAATTCTTATACATAGGGGGCAGTATTATAGTAGTTATATTCTTGTACATAGGAGCAGTATTATAGTAGTTGTATTCTTGAACATAGGGGCAGTATTATAGTAGTTATATTCCTGTACATAGGGGGCAGTATTATAGTAGTTATATTCTTGTACATAGGGGGCAGTATTATAGTAGTTATATTCTTGTACATAGGGGCAGTATTATATTAGTTATATTCTTGTACATAGGAGCAGTATTATAGTAGTTGTATTCTTGCACATAGGGGCAGTATTATAGTAGTTATATTCCTGTACATAGGGAGCAGTATTATAGTAGTTATATTCTTGTACATAGGGAGCAGTATTATAGTAATTAAATTCTTATACATAGGGGGCAGTATTATAGTAGTTATATTCTTGTACATAGGGGGCAGTATTATAGTAGTTATATTCTTGTACATAGGTGGCAGTATTATATTTGTTATATTCTTGTACATAGGGGCAGTATTATAGTAATTATATTCTTGTACATAGAGGGCAGTATTATAGTAATTATATTCTTGTACATAGAGGGCAGTATTATAGTAGTTATATTCTTGTACATAGGGGCAGTATTATAGTAGTTATATTCTTGTACATAGGGGGCAGTATTATAGTAGTTATATTCTTGTACATAGGGGCAGTATTATAGTAGTTATATTCTTGTACATAGAGGGCAGTATTATAGTAGTTATATTCTTGTACATAGGGGGCAGTATTATAGTAGTTATGTTCTTGTACATAGGGGGCAGTATTATAGTAGTTATATTCTTGTACAAAGGGGCAGTATTATGGTAGTTATATTCTTGTACATAGAGGCAGTATTATAGTAGTTATATTCTGGTACATAGAGGGCAGTATTATAGTAGTTATATTCTTGTACATAGGAGCAGTATTATAGTAGCTATATTCTTGTACATAGGGGGCAGTATTATAGTAGTTATATTCTTGTACATAGGGAGCAGTATTATAGTAGTTATATTCTTGTACATAGGGGCAGTATTATAGTAGTTACATTCTTGTACATAGGAGCAGTATTATAGTAGTTATATTCTTGTACATAGGGGGCTGTATTATAATAGTTATATTCTTGTACATAGGGGGCAGTATTATAGTAGTTATATTCTTGTACATAGGGAGCAGTATTATAGTAGTTATATTCTTGTACATAGGGGCAGTATTATAGTAGTTATATTCTTGTACATAGGGGGCAGTATTATAGTAGTTGTATTCTTGTACATAGGAGCAGTATTATAGTAGTTATATTCTTGTACATAGGGGGCAGTATTATAGTAGTTATACTCTTGTACATTGGAGCAGTATTATAGTAGTTATATTCTTGTACATAGGGGCAGTATTATAGTAGTTATATTCTTGTACATAGGAGCAGTATTATAGTAGTTATATTTTTGTACATAGGGAGCAGTATTATATTAGTTATATTCTTGTACATAGGAGCAGTATTATAGTAGTTATATTCTTGTACATAGGAGCAGTATTATAGTAGTTATATTCTTGTACATAGGGAGCAGTATTATAGTAGTTATATTCCTGTACATAGGAGCAGTATTATAGTAGTTATATTCTTGTACATAGGGGGCAGTATTATAGTAGTTATATTCTTGTACATAGGGACAGTATTATAGTAGTTATATTCTAGTATATAGGGGCAGTATTATAGTAGTTATATTCTTGTACATAGCAGCAGTATTATAGTAGTTATATTCTTGTACATAGGGGCAGTATTATAGTAGTTATATTCTTGTACATAGTGGACAGTATTATAGTAGTTATATTCCTGTATATAGGAGCAGTATTATAGTAGTTATATTCTTGTACATAGCAGCAGTATTATAGCAGTTATATTCTTGTACATAGGGGCAGTATTATAGTAGTTATATTCTTGTACATAGGAGCAGTATTATAGTAGTTATATTCTTGTACATAGGGAGCAGTATTATAGTAGTTATATTCTTGTACATAGGAGCAGTATTATAGTAGTTATATTCCTGTACATAGGAGCAGTATTATAGTAGTTATATTCTTGTACATAGGGGGCAGTATTATAGTAGTTATATTCTTGTACATAGGGACAGTATTATAGTAGTTATATTCTAGTATATAGGGGCAGTATTATAGTAGTTATATTCTTGTACATAGTAGCAGTATTATAGTAGTTATATTCTTGTACATAGGGGCAGTATTATAGTAGTTATATTCTTGTACATAGTGGACAGTATTATAGTAGTTATATTCCTGTATATAGGAGCAGTATTATAGTAGTTATATTCTTGTACATAGCAGCAGTATTATAGCAGTTATATTCTTGTACATAGGGGCAGTATTATAGTAGTTATATTCTTGTACATAGCGGACAGTATTATAGTAGTTATATTCTTGTACATAGGAGGTAGTATAGATATTGATTGGAATATGTAACATTGCTCTTAACTGCAAGTGGGTTTAGACTTTCTTATTAAGGAATTCTGATTTACTTGTCTTCTTTTTGACAAGACACTTCATCAGCTTTGAACTCTTTCCCCTCCCTTCAATTTCTGTGAATAATGTTATATGTTGTCCTATTCTCTTCCTTGCAATTTTACTCAGAATATTCCTTCAGAAATTGAATATTTTCATTATCTCATAAAATATTTTACAGCCGACAAGTGGTAACTTTGTAACCTGCGTTTATGATAATGACCAACCCAGGTGCTTCTCCGCGGCTTTGTACTATATGTGCTCATTTTTACAGCCTTTCCAATAAATGTAGTATTACTAAGCCTTTGTATATGGTGATCGTCTCTCAGCTGCTCAGGTTCTTCATCTTCTCTGGGTCTCTCCTCATCAAAGCTCAGCTCGGTAGATCAGGTTTATAGGAAATAGACTTTTAAAGGAACTCAAGACTTTATTAGTGATCAAGTAAAAAAAAAGCCCAACTTGTCCCAACTGGCCCAAATGTTTTACAATGAAACCTATATTATGCTTTTCATTCTTTTATCTGCTTCTATTTTCCATAGTATTGTGGGTCATTTATCAAATTTATTGGGTTTATGTTATTTTCTATGGACACTTGTTCACCTCCGCTTGACGTATTGGAGGATCAACAGGGGAGTATCTAAAAATCTTAGTGTCCCATAGGAAGATCAGGAATTTGGAAGTAGAGTCATATATCCAGGAATGAAACATGAAGCTCCTGGGCCCCAATGGAAAATCTGGGTCCCTCATCTACCTTGTACTATTTATAATTCTGGAGTCTTTTTATGTGTCAGAAGGGCTATTAACCCCCTGGTGGGCCAGGGTCTTGGCGACACTGCTCCCCGTCCACCCCTATAGTTATGCCCTGCATATATCATACCAGAAGGTTGACCTCGCTCAATAAATGGCTTACTCTTAGGAGACAACCCTTAGTCTCTACTAAAAAAAAAGTCTTCAGCTTTAGATATTTTTTAAAAAGTGTCCAAACAAAGATAATTCTTGTGTGTCTATGTGTCTAGACCCCAACCCAGACATGTACTGTTATTACAGACTCATGACTGGCTCAGGTTTCATTGTCAAGAGGCAAATGGTTAATGCTATAGTTAAATGCTTTGTAGTGTGATCTGGAAACTGGTAGAAATGCTGCAAGATGGTCACGTCAACTAAGAAGTAATGAAATCTAGTAAGAGATTCAAAAGTCATGAAACTCTCGAAATGTGAGACAGCATAAATGTGGGAGATATCAGAACTTAGGGTATGTACTACAGAAAAGTTTGATTCGATGTGAATTAAAAAAACAAAACAAATGGTTTAACCAGAATCAAAACTTTTTACAACTTGCTTCAGTAAAAAAAAGTTCTTAAAGTCACATCTCCTTGACTGTCCATGTATCTGCTCTGCTGCCGGCCACACAATCGGATCTTCTATCCTTTGCTCCCGGCTGGATTTTCCATTTAGTAGATCGCACACAGTCACGACAATGGCTTTCATTGCACCCCACGTGACAAAGTGAGGTCTAGTAAATAGAAGATACAGCTGGAAGGAAGATAAAAAATAGAAGGGCCAATTGTAGGACTAGTGGTGGTACACGGCCAAGAAGGTTTGAACATGATATTTTTAGTACCTCTCTCCAGCCAATTACATCTGTGAATCTGCCTAAATTGAATTTCGGGAGACTTGCTCAACTCTAAAATATACTTCCAACAAAACAACAATGGATTACTCCCAATATGGTGGTCATAACCAAGACAAAAGTCAGAATGGTGCACCAGATCAACAGAAGATCCTCCAGTAGCTCGATGTAATAACGAACATTCACTATCTCCTAGCCCCCCAAAGAAATTGACAACTGGATCCTTATTAAATAATAGAAACATTAGGGTACCATTTTTGGGGTGCCACCTGTCATCTTTTTTTACATATTGAGTTATTTTTGAAAAGTTAGACACCTTTGCTCGAAGGTCATTGACACATTATTATACCCAAAGGTGAAGCAGTAGAAAACACCATTTGAAGGTGACTTTGAAGACAATCATTTATCATAAGGGTCTTTCTAATGAATACTGACTGGTATTAATAAAAACGATGGGTCAAAATAGTTAAATTTTCCCTTTTCTGATGACTTCCATCCTAAAGAGTTTGTCTCAGGAGAAGATATCCTAGAGAGGAGGTCCCATTTGGGACTCTGCTTCATGATCAAGAATGGAGAGACACTCTATACGATTCGATGGATTTGATCTGTCCTTGGAATTATATCGTCAGCCGTTCATCTGAACGGGCAAAATCAAATGTTTGTTGGAGATCCCAGGACCAAGACCCAAGACTGATTGGTGGATGTGTTTTGAAAACTGTTAACTCGGATGAAACAACCAAAAATGACTTACCACTTTTTGAGATTCCACTTTCTTTATGGGGAAGTCAAGGGTCAAAGATCTTGACTGAAAGTCAAGTGAACATCGAAAAGTCAAGATTGACTTTTGTATCTTGACTTTAAAAAGTCAAATCTTTAAAAAAAAAAGATCAAAAACATCCTAACACACCTCCATTCCAGATCCAATCTTCTTCTACCCATTTTTACTTTTGGCTACCAAAAAACATCCCCAAAGCTGAAAAATATTCTTAAAAAAAAAAAGAAAGCAAAAATGATCCAACCTCTGCCAAGAATCCCATTTGTTTAATGACTCCGATTACACTGAACTTACTTAAAAAAAAGTTTATTTCTCGGTAGAAATGAAGACAGAAACCCCATATCCTCATGGCGCTGCGTTATTTCCACAAATCCCTTGTAGAAAATTAAAATAGGCTTTTTACAATTCCTAGCTCAGAAGTTAATTGCGCGTGCATAACGGTGTCAAAAACTCCACGAATCCAAGCAAGTTCTAAAGGAGCTCATTGTTCTACCCATTGAGGGAACTATTATCATAAAACTCGGCACGAAGGGAGCCGAGAAGATTGAACGGCAAAACAAACAGGCCTATTTCCCGGAGAAACAACAGACGGACTGATAGCATACAGCAGAAAAAAAAAGAAAAAGAAAAACCAAAAAAACACAGAATAGAAATGAAGACATTATTTTTTCGGCGGTTTATATTTGTATTCAATTGTCACCGGCAATTTGCTTATATTGTCACTGTTTGCTATCTCTTGAGCTCATTTTTTTTTCTTGCTGGATATAATAGCTATGTTTGATTATCCAATCATAATAAGCCATAAAAAACGGAAGCAGTATAGATTTCCCTTAAATTTGAAAAACGGAAAGCCATTAACTTGCACGGCACTTTAAGAAGTTAGCCTATTCAGAATGAATTCAATCCTCCAATGGCCCCGAGCCAGCGGTCTACAGAGTTATTGCAAGATCCTGCTTTTAGACGGCAATAACTCTCCCCCCCCCACCCTCTTTGCGCTGAAACATCTCAGAGAAGGCGAAATATATTCACCATATTTTCCAGCGACATGACTTAAGACTACTCTCATGGCATTGTGCAGCCAGACGAGCCGTGGTGTATTAATCTTATCCAGAAAATTAATTTTCATAGAACTGAGATTAAATTTGTAGGGTTTTGGGGAAGTGGGGGTGGAGTCCGCAATAATAATTAAACCAATAGGATATAATTTTATATTCATGGCTCTTTTTTTGGAGTAAAGTTGCAGCGTTCGCTTGACTTTGAAAATGACGTAGAAATAAACTGAAAGGAAGTTGAGTGATCTCATGGAAATGATAAAAATTAGGTGGCTTGCAGCAGCTGCTTGACGCCAACACTCATCTAACAGCCCTATGGAACGCTCGCTCCATCTGCAACAAACTTTCCTACATCCATGATCTCTTCATAACTAACAAACTTTCTTTTCTCGGCATCACCAAAACCTGGCTCACCCCCTCTGACACAGCCTCTCCAGCTGCACTTTCATATGGTGGATACCACCTTTCCCACACCCCCCGCCCCATTGGTAAGCATGGTGGAGGAGTTGGCTTTCTCCTGCCAGATAACTGCTCCTTCACCCAAATCCCACTACCACCCTCCATTACTCTCCCCTTTTTTGAAGTGCACTGTGTGCGCATCTACTCCCCCTCCAACTGGGTGTCATTTACCACCACCTTCCTAGACCATTTCACCACCTGGCTACTTCATTTCCTTTCCGGTGACATCCCCACTATCATCATGCAGCTCTCAATTCGGTCGCCCCCCTCACACAATCAATAGGCAACCCTGGCACACCAGCCTAACCAAAGAACTGAGACGGGCCTCCAGGGTTGCTGAGCGTAGATGGAAAAGATCCCATTCCAATGAGCACTTCATTGCATTCAAACAGTCCCTCACTACCTTCAAGTCCACACTCACTGCAGCAAAACAAACATACTTCTCATCTCTCATATCCTCCCTGTCTCACAACCCCAAACAACTATTCAACAACTTCAATTCTGTCCTCAGCCCCCCAGCGACTGCTCCCCCTCCTCTCATCTCAGCCGAAGACTTTTCCTTATTCTTCAAGCAGAAGATTGATACCATAAGACAAAGTTTTTGCCTAAAGTCCCTCCAGCCACTCCTCACACCTATTCAATCCTCCTCCTCCTCCAAAACCAGCTTCTCCACCATTACGGAAGATCAACTTTCCTCTTTACTCTCCAAATCACACCTCACCACCTGTGAACTTGATCCAATCCCGTCCCACCTCATCCCCAACCTCACCACTATTTTCATCCCAACCCTAACCCACCTTTTCAACCTGTCACTAACAACTGTTGTCTTCCCCTCATGCTTCAAACATGCCTTGATCACACCCATCCTCAAAAGCCCTCCCTTAACCCATCCTCTCTGATTAGCTATCGCCCCATATCACTTCTCCCCTATTCCTCAAAACTACTGGAACAACATGGTCACTTTGAACTGTCCTCCCACCTATCCTCCTGCTCTCTCCTGCTCCCTGACTAAAGTCACCAATGACCTACTAACTGCCAAATCCAAGTGACACTACTCTGTCCTCCTCCTTCTGGACCTGTCATCTGCCTTCGAAACAGTGGACCATTCCCTCTTACTACAGACTCTCTCATCTCTCGGCATCACAGACTTGGCCATATCTTGGATCTCCTCATACCTAACAAACCGGACATTCAGTGTCTCCCACTTACACACCACCTCCTCATCATCTTTCCACCATCTCATTCTTACCCCCCACCTGACCTATCTATCAACGCCAATTGCTGTTCACTCTTCCCAGTCCCACAAGCTCGCTGCCTTGCGGTAACCCTGGACTCTGACCTTGACGCGCCCCCAGGGCAATGGGGGTACTCGGGGTCCAGGCCTATCGATGCTGGTGGGGAATATCACGGTGGCTGGCCCGGTCCGTGGCCAAGGGCGGTCAACCAAAAAGGGGATTATGGAACTTAGATAGAGAAAAAATAAAGTAAATAGTTCGTGACGCCACCTGTGGTACCTGGTAAGGTTTACCAGCGCTGCTGCAGACCTCCGGGGGGTGATGGGATGGCAGCTGAGGTGTTTCTGCTCCCCACAGGTGGAGCGGGTCCCTGGGGCAGTGTGGAGTTTGATGGTTGGTGATGCTGGGACTTGTAGTGCAGGCTGGAGGGATGGTGCAGCTGAAATAATGGACTGAGGCAGTACAGTGCAGTCATCCGAGTCTTTACTCACAGTTCTTATGTAAGTTCCACAGGTACACAGCGTGGGTGCCAGCCTCCTACGTCGCACTGCGTTCACCAGACCGGGGGTTCAGCTCTTCCTCAGATGCGTCAGGAGTGCTTAACAGAACCCCTCTTTCTTATGTTCCTTCCCTTGACTGACTTCACGCTGGGTCTTCTCCCTCCTACCCTGCGCTTCCCCACTCACAGTCCCACTCGGGTGCTCTGAAGTCCCTCTGGGCAACTTGGAGTTCCCGGACCTGCTTGACCCTCACGGTGACTAGGATGAGGCTGTGGCAACTGCACTATAAAAGCCAGAAGCCTCCGGTTTTTCCAGCCGAGACCTGAAGTAACACGGTTGGTCCAGGGGCCGGTCCCCTTCTTGCTGCCTGATCCCTCTGACACTGGGCAGATTCGGGGCGTACGGGTGCCGTCCTGCTCTCGCCGTACCCCCTGGGATCCCTTCTACAGAACGGAGCCTTACTCCTCTGCTCCCCTCCTGGGTCTCTATCACTAGGACCCACTTGAGGAGCAGAGCTCCTAAAGAGACTCTGCTCCCTGACTGACTGTCCTCACTCACTGACCTACTCAACTGCCACCCTAAGATGGCTTCCATTTATATACCTCCTATGATGGTGCTCCCCTAAACTGCTTCCTCCACCCACACCCACTACTGGTTCCCCCTACCTTTGGTTCCCCCCACTCCAGTCAGGGACGGGGCTCAGAAGGAAACACATTGCGTCTTGCCATTCCAGCCGGCCTGGAGCAGTGTAGTGTTGAATGTGGGTGTTGGGGTTCTGGGCAGCACTCCTTCCTTACCTGAGAGAAGGGGATACCACACCTCTGGGTGAGGTGCAGTACCTCTGTGGCGACTGAACCCTCAGGGGCGTCACAACCTCTCCTTCAAACCACATATCCAAGCCATCTCCACTTCCTGTCGACTCCAACTCAAAAATATCTCCCGGATCCGCACATTCCTCAACCATGAATCTGCAAAAACACTAGTGCACGCCCTCATCATCTCCCGCCTCGACTACTGCAACCTCCTGCTCTATGGCCTCCCTTCTAACATTCTTGCACCCCTCCAATCTATCCTAAACTCTGCTGACCAACTAATCCACCTGTCACCCTGCTATTCCCCGGCCTCTCCTCTCTGTCAATCCCTTCACTGGCTCCCCATTGTCCAGAGACTCCAGTTCAAAACTCTAACCATGGCATACAAAGCCATCCACAACCTGTCTCCTCCATATATCTGTGACCTAGCCTCACGGTACATACCTACATGCAACCTCCGATCCTCACAAGATCTCCTTCTCTACTCCCCTCTTATCTCCTCTTCCCACTATCGTATACAAGATTTCTCCCGTGCATCCCCCCTACTCTGGAACTCTCTACCGCAACATATCAGGCTCTCGCCTACTGTGGAAACCTTCAAAAGGAACCTGAAGACCCACCTCTTCCGACAAGCCTACAACCTGCAGTAACCACTGCTCCACCATACACGACCAGCTCTACAAGGGATGGGTGAGGATACAGGGTAGACTGTGAGCCCTCGCGGGCAGGGTCCTCGCTCCTCCTGTACCAGTCGCCGTCACGCTTTGTTCAAGATTATTGTAATTGTTCGGTATCTATACCCCTTTTTCACATGTAAAGCGGTATGGAATAAATGGCGCTATAATAATAAATAATAATAATAATTAAATTTTCCCATTTTTTGCATCTCCAGGAGACCATACCGCTACACACGATCTCAACATCTAGCCTAACAGGTCTTATTAAACAAGCTAATTGCTAATTTGCACGTTTTGGAAAATGCATTCTGAAATCGTATGTACTGAATTCAAATCGTATCTCATGATTGAAAAAGAAACCTAAAATATCTGACCTCTTCGCTCCTGAACTCTGCTTTGTACTCTGATCCTCTGCCGCCTGCCCTGACCCTGGATTTTCTGACCACATCTTTGCCTTCATCCTCTTCAAACCCATATGTCTGACCTTCCCATCAGTTGCTGCAGACCCGGGGACTGCCCTGGAGTGGTACCTGGTGACTACCTGCGGCCAAGCCTATCTTCACTACCAGATACTCTAGTGAAGACCAGGTAGTCACTTAGATACACCCCTCCAGGGTAAGCCCGGCCCGTGGTGCAGTGGGTCCACATCCACCAGCATTACATTATGGATCATATAACTTTGCCCAGGAGCTTGAAGTCTTTTAAAGCACCATGGTAGAAGAGGAGGCACAAGTTAATGGGTAAGTAAAGCACTTAAACATTGGAGTAAACACCACCAATCGGGACCTTTTTCCAAGCACATATTAGATTAAAGGGTGAGGCGTGTGGAAATAACAGTTGGTACTTGGAACTCGGGGACTGATGGAGCCCAAAGACCCCTCTGCCACATAAGAAGACATCGGTATGAAAAATGGCACATGGTGGGTAGTGGCCCAGTTAAAGATTTTGCATTGGAGTGCAGAAGCTTCAAGTTATGATGACTCATCATCAAAATTGAGGATAGGCAACTAATAGAAATTTTTGGCAGCATAACTCTGACCTATCAGTTAATCGAGCACAATACTTGGAAGAGTGTCGTAGACTCCTTTGAATGGGGGAAGATCCAGCACTCAGTCCCAGTGGTGATGCTGGTAGTTGAAAGCCCTGAACCCAGTGAGGAGACCAGTTGATCATTGGATCATTCTCTTCATGAGAACCATAAGATCTATGGGGTCTTCTTGGTTTTAGGTATTATCTTTAATTCTTACTTAGTTGGGCTCAATTCTTTTGGTCTACGATCACAAGGCCCATTGGGTCCATCACTGCTCTGAATCCTGCTACCCACATGCTCTCAAGAAATGTGATTGGATATGGAACCAACGTTGGATGGGTAGGAGGGTTGAAGATGATAAGAACAAAGTAAAAGTCCAAGAAGAGTCCAAGGAAAAATAGGCAAAAGTTATTTCCAACCACCAAAGAAATCAGGAAAATTATATTTCTGCTCTCCCACTATCAAACACCAGTAATACACCTTGCCAAAACCCCCAAATAGTGTGCACAGATATCAACTTTCTATTTCTAATGAGGACACCTGATTGAGAAATAATTTTGGGAATTTTTGTATTATAAAATTATGATTTTATAACAATTTTTAGTTTTATTTAATATTTAAAAAGGAAGATAGGATAATTTATTTCAGACTAATGTTAATATATTTTTTAAGAAATTAGCAAACACATGGGTTTCCGCTTACTAGACGAGAAGGCAGTATTGTTAAGCGTTTTGAATGAGCAAAAATTGAAAAAAAAAAAATAATAATAAAAAAAAAAAAAATTGGATTTACACCGTGAATTTCTAACAGGGGTAACAGCCACAAACAAGCTAGTTAAGCTGTCACACACGTCGAAAAGTCAGACCCGCAGATAGAGCGAAATTAATCGTCACGCTAAAAAGCCCGTTTGCTACATGTCAAGATCTGACACCTGTGATAGGTTTTTTTTTCGTTTTTTTTTTACATTGCTATTTTAATTGAAAATGACTGTTTACCAAAATGTGAAACATTTACGCGAGACTATAAAAAGTGAATGAGATTTTATATACGTTTTTATGGGTTTTGTTTTTTTTTCTACTGGTGATCAGTGAGACAATGGATATTCGATTTGCCAGGATAGCAGTAAAAAATGGATTTGGTGAGGATGAAAGAAAATTTTTTGGTTTTATAAGGGTCGGAAAAATAAAATGTGACATTTGAAGGGATGGAAGGCAGGCGGGATAAAATGTATCGGTGCTATAAATGCGTATTGTGGTGAAACATGATAGCGGCTGTAAATGGTACACTGGAATATTGGTTGTGATGGTCGTAAGGGGAAGGGGAGACAAAAAAAATATATGTTTGAAATTTTAATTCTTTGTTTTTTTGTTTTCAATTTTTTTTGTGTTTGTGTTTTTTGATCAATCAAAGTTGAACTAATTTATAAAACTGTGCAGACCCGTATGGGTCCGTGGAACTTGTATGGGGTCGTAATATGGCTCTGTACATGAGACCAAAATGGGTTTATAATGGTAAAAAAGGTCTATTTTACAAAAAACAAACAAAAAAAAAGAGCCACATCTCTCTATGGGCCATGTCTGGTATCAACTTAAAGAGGTATTCCCATGAACAAAAGTTCATTTGAACCAAAAGATCTTGGAATGATAATAATTTCCACAATTGGATGTATTTAAATAAAATGTTCCTGTGCTGAGATAATTTTATACATGTGCCCCTGCTGTGTACTGTGTAATGGCTGTGTCTGACCATACAGGAACACGGTCTGATCATACCACAGCTCCTGAGCAGGCGAGGAAGCAAAGGAGTAAACAGACATTACAGCAGGGGAGGAAGCAAAAGAGTATACAGACAAGACAGCAGGGGAGGAAGCAAAAGAGTAAACAGACATTACAGCAGGGGAGGAAGCAAAAGAGTATACAGACATTACCGCAGGGGAGGAAGCAAAAGAGTATACAGACATTACAGCAGGCGAGGAAGCAAAAGAGTATACAGACAGGACAGCAGGGGAGGAAGCAAAAGAGTATACAGACATTACCGCAGGGGAGGAAGCAAAAGAGTATACAGACATTACTGCAGGGGAGGAAGCAAAAGAGTATACAGACAGGACAGCAGGGGAAGAAGCAAAAGAGTATACAGACATTACCGCAGGGGAGGAAGCAAAAGAGTATACAGACATTACCGCAGGGGAGGAAGCAAAAGAGTATACAGACAGGACAGCAGGGGAGGAAGCAAAAGAGTATACAGACATTACCGCAGGGGAGGAAGCAAAAGAGTATACAGACATTACAGCATGGGATCACAGCTAATTCTTTGAAGTAAAACATTGTTTAAAAACAGGCAGGAAATGTTTTACATCACAGAAAGAATCAGCTGTGATCCCCGGCTGTAATGTCTGTATACTCTTTTGCTTCCTCCCCTGCCCAGGAGATGTGGTATGATCAGACCATGTTCCGTACACGGTCAGACCCAACCACTACATAGAGGAACATTTATAAGATTATCTCAGCACAGGAACATTTTATTTAAACACATCCAATTGTGGAAGTTATTATTATTCCAAGATCTATGGATTAAAATCAACTTTTGTTCATGGGAAAACCCCTTTAAGTGGGGCTAAGCTCTAATATAGGAAAACCCGACCTTACTGAGGCACGATACATGATATGGAATTCAGAGTCAGATTGAAGGGTTATTCCCAAAAATCACAATGTGGCCTTAAAAGATTATACACATATTTTTATTCATTTGTACTAATAAAACCCATTTTAAAATTGACCACATTTTGCACATATTACCCCTCTAAAGATGCCCCCCAGGCACTATTTATCTTACAGTTGCCATTAGAACCATCGTGCTGCGGTTCCACTGCTCCTGCTGGATCATGCCCAGCGCAGGCTCTCACCTGCCTTCCTGCCGGTATAGCTCTGCTCTGGGATGTGTCCAGAATGGAGCATCTACTGTGAGGAATGTTGTTGCAGAAAGAGCCAGTGCCTTCTTTATTACAGTGCAGCGCTCATACCAGGAAGCAGCGGTGTGCTGGTAACTAAGGGGAGAGATATACTGCAGAATGGGGCTGTGTATATGTGCCGCCCCTGAGGGTTCAGTCGCCACAGAGGTACTGCACCTCACCCAGAGGTGTGGTATCCCCTTCTCTCAGGTAAGGAGGGAGTGCTGCCCGGAACCCCAACACCTGCATCCAACACTACACTACTCCAAGCCAGCTGGAAGGGCCTTATGCACTTCTTCTGCTGAGCCCTGCCCCTGGCTGGAGTGGGGGGAACCAAAGAGAGGGGGAACCAGTAGTGGGTGTGGGTGGAGGATGTGGAGGAGGGGAGCACCATTGTAGGAGGTATTTAAAGGGAAGCCATCTTAGGGTGGCAGGTTAGACAGTGAGGACAGTCAGACAGTGAGGAGAAGGGGAGCAGAGTCTCTTCAGGAGCTCTGCTCCACAAGTTGGGCCTAGTAACAGAGGCCCAGGAGGGGAGCAGAGGAGAAAGGCTCCGGTAACATAAGGGACCCCAGGGGGTACGGTGAATGCAGGACTGCACCCGTACGCCCCGAATCTGCCAGGTGTCAGAGGGATCAGGCCGCAAGAAGGGACTGGTCCCTGGCCCAACCGTGTTACTCCAGGTCTCGGCTGGAAAAACCAGAGGCTTCTACACTTCCATGGTGCAGTCGCCACAGTCTCACCCTAGTCACCGTGAGGGTCAAGTAGGTCCGGGAACTTCAGGTTACCCAGAGGGACTTCAGAGTACCCGATCGGGACTGTGTGTGGGAAGCGCAGGGCAGGAGGGAGAAGACCCAGCGTGAGAAGTCGGTCTAGTAAGGAACATAAAGAAAGTGGGGTTCCGTCAAGCGCTCCTGATATATCTGAGAAAAGTGCTGAACCCCTTATCTGGTAGACGCAGTGCAACACGGGAGGCTGGCACCCGTACAGTGTACCTGAGAACCTTGAACAAGAACTGTGAGTAAAACTCGGATGACGGCACTGCACTGCCTCTGTCAGTTATTTCTGCTGCGCCATCTCTCCTGCACTACAAGCCCCAGCATCACCACCCACCATCAAACTCTACACTGCCCTGAGGCCCGCTCCACCTGTGGGGAGCTGTTCCATCCTAGCTGCCCTATCAACCGCCTCAGAGGTCTGCAGCAGCGCTGGTACAAATTACCAGAAACCACAGGTGGCGTCACGATCAAACTACAAATCCAATATTTCCTTTCCCCTTTTAGTTGACCGCCCTGGGCCATGGACCGGGCAGCCGCCAATGTGACATATCCCTTTCCCCAGCATCTATCGGCCCGGGCCCCGAGTACCCCACTGCCCTGGGGGCACGTCATATAGAGGAGTGATATACTGCAAGATGGGGCTGTGTATAGAGGAGCTGAGAGGAGAGATATGATATACTGCAGAATGGGATACTGCAAGATGGGGCTGTGTATAGAGGAGCTGAGAGGAGAGATATGATATACTGCAGAATGGGGCTGTGCATAGAGGAGCTAGCTGAGAGGAGAGATATACTGCAGGATGGGGCTGTGTATAGAGGAGCTAGCTGAGAGGAGAGATACTGCAGGATGGGGCTGTGTATAGAGGAGCTGAGAGGAGAGATATACTGCAGAATGAGGCTGTGTATAGAGGAGCTAGCTGAGAGGAGAGATATACTACAGGATAGGGCTGTGTATAGAGGAGCTAGCTGAGAGGAGAGATATACTGCAGGATGGGGTTGTGTATAGAGGAGCTAGCTGAGAGGAGAGATATACTGCAGGATGGGGCTGTTTATAGAGGAGCTAGCAGAGAAGAGATATGCTGCAGGATGGGGCTGTGTATAGAGGAGCTAGCTGAAAGGAGAGATAAACTGCAAAATGGGGCTGTGTATAGAGGAGCTAGCTGAGAGGAGAGATATACTGCAGGAGGATGCACTGGGTACAAGGGCTTTAAAAGAGATTTACTGCAGTGGGGGTGGAATGGAGTGATATACTGTAGGATGGGACTCTATATAGAGAGTCTGAGAGGATATACTGCAGAATGTGGCAGTATTTTGGGGACTGAGATTAGTTAAAATGTGTTTTTTTGCCTGCTGCTCAGAGACCACTGATGTGACAAGTGCATTAATGGTGCAGCATTTACAGTTTGAAATCAATGATCTGTGTGCAGCAGGCAACAAACAGCTAAACTGATCTCAGCCCTTGTATACAGCAACATCTTGCAGTATATCCTCTCAGCCCCTCTATACAGAGCCCCAACCTACAGAAAATCTCTTGTTTCAGCCCCATTTTTTCTCCAGTCAGCTAGTGGTGTACCGCTACTAGCGGCAGACCACGCGCCGTGTATGGTCCATTATACTGTGTGGAGGGTTCTGCGGAGCCACTATACTGTGTGGAAGCCATTATACCAGGGGTCTCAAACACGCGGCCCGCGGGCCGCATGCGGCCCCTCCGGCTGATTCTTGCGGCCCGCAGGCACAGACCCGTAACTATCGCAGCTCTCTCCAGCAGCCGCCGACATCAGCGCTGTAATGCAGTGTATTGCCGCGCAGAGACCGGCTCTCTGCACAGCCATACCAGTGTCAGCCGCCGGCCTATCAGAGGCCAGCAGCTGACCTCTGCGTCCCAGCGCAGCGGCGTATGACGTCACTGCCACGCGCAGATGTCAGCTGCTGCCTCTGATAGGCCGGCGGCTGGCACTGGTATTGCTGTGCAGAGAGCCGGTCTCTGCGCGGCAATACACTGCATTACAGCGCTGATGTCGGCGGCTGCTGGAGAGAGCCGCGATAGTTACGGGGTCTGTGCCTGCGGGCCACAGATGCAGAAAGGACGCCGAGGGAACGGAGGACAGGTGAGAATCTTTTTTTTTTTCTCTGTCATGTGAAATACAGCACAGGGGACCTGTGCTCAGTATGGGGGGGGCACTGTGCGCAGTATGGGGGGACGGGGACCCTGAGCGCAGTATGGGGGGACGGGGACCCTGAGCGCAGTATGGGGGGACGGGGACCCTGTGCGCAGTATGGGGGGGGCACTGTGCGCAGTATGGGGGGACGGGGACCCTGAGCGCAGTATTGGGGGATGGGGACCCTGAGCGCAGTATGGGGGGACGGGGACCCTGTGCGCAATATGGGGGGGGCACTGTGCGCAGTATGGGGGGACGGGGACCCTGAGCGCAGTATGGGGGGACGGGGACCCTGAGCGCAGTATTGGGGGATGGGGACCCTGAGCGCAGTATGGGGGGACGGGGACCCTGTGCGCAGTATGGGGAGGGGGACCATGTGCGCAGTATGGGGGGGCCCTGTGCGCAGTATGGGGGGGGGACTCTGTGCGCAGTATGGGGGACGGCCGGACCCTGTGCGCAGTATGGGGGGGACCTGGATGGGGGACATGTCTGCAAGATAAGGACCAGGATGGAGGACCATGTCTGCAATATTGGGGACCTGGATGGGGGACTATGTCTGCAATATGGGGGACGTGGATGGGAGACCATGTCTGCAATATGGGGACCATGTCTGCAATATGGGGGACCATGTCTGCAATATCGGGGACCATGTCTGCAATATCGGGGACCTGGATGGGAGACCATGTCTGCAATATGGGGACCATGTCTGCAATATAGGGGACCATGACTGCAATATGGGGGACCATGTCTGCAATATGGGGGACCTGGATGGGGGACCATGTCTGCAATATGGGGGACCTGGATGGGGGACCATGTCTGCAATATGGGGGACCTGGATGGGAGACCATGTCTGCAATGTAGGGGACCTGGATGGGAGACCATGTCTGCAATGTGGGGGACCTGGATGGGAGACCATGTCAGCAATATGGGGGACCTGAATGGGAGACCATGTCTGCAATATGGGGGACCTGGATGGATGACCATGTCTGCAATATGGTGGACCTGGAGGGGAGACCATGTCTGCAATATGGGGGACCTGGATGGGAGACCATGTCTGCAATATGGGGGACCTGGATGGATGACCATGTCTGCAATATGGTGGACCTGGAGGGGAGACCATGTCTGCAATATGGGGGACCTGGATGGGAGACCATGTCTGCAATATGGGGGACCTGGATGGGGACCATGTCTGCAAGATGAGGACCAGTTCAAAAGGTGTATAGAAAATAAAATGGTATCACTAAAAATGTCACTTTGTCATGAAAATAATGCGGCCCCCCAAATTAAATGTTTTTCTGTGTGCGGCCCATATGCCCAGCTGAGTTTGAGACCCCTTTACACCATTTGGGGGGCTAGTGAGGACCATTATAATGTATGCAAGCCATTATACAGTGTGGATGTTTATTTGGGGGCTACTATACTGTGTTGGGCTCACTGTGGTTGTATCACATTTTGCGGGGGATACTGTAGGATCACCATACTGTGTGTATGGAGGGTATTGTGGAGAAATACAGTGTGAGGTATCTAACTGTGTTTTGGCGGCACATTAATTGGCATCATACTTTATGGGGGCCATAACAGGGGTATCTTAGTGTATGGGAACACTCAGGGGCTTCCATAGGGGCAAAATTACTTTGTAAGAGCTGCAAAGTTTTGCAGTATGGTCTTTTGTGACCCCGCCGAATATTATTATTTTTTTGGGAAGGCTGGGGGACTTCTTCTGTAGGGCCCCATGATTTCTATGTATGCTCCTGCTCTCAGCCTTCTACGCAGAACCCTATCATTTAGTATACAGTCCATCCTGCTGTATACCTCTCCTCTCAGCCCCTGTACACTGAGTGTTGAGCACTGCTAGAGCCAGCTAATGATGTAAAAACACACAGGCAGCTATATTGATGCAGATGGCAGAAGATATAATCCGTCAGGCAGGGTACTGTACAGGAGCAGAGAGCGCTCTACAGAACATAAGGTGCACTCATACTTAGATTAGCTTGCTGATAACTCAGAAAGGTGGGGATGATCAGGATCACACAGGAAAGGGAGTGTGGGGTCTGCAGCACCGAGGAGAAGCAGGGTGCTTCTCAGAAATGTAGTTGTAGCAGATAAGAATAGGACCACCCATTCTGCTATATGAAGCTGGATGCAAAGAGGGGCAGATACAGATGAAAAATAAAGATACAAGAAAGAAAGTATATGCAGTAACAACAAGTATGGATATAGTATGGGGTGGGAAAATAATGCAATTATGGAAACAACCCAGGGTAGGTAGATAGATCGATGATAGGTAAAGAGATAGATTACAGATATGGGATAGGGATGATAGATACAGCAGATACAGGTGTATCTCACTAAATAAGAATCTCATAAAAAAGTTAATTTATTTCAGTTCTTCAATACAAAAAAGTGAAAACGCTTAGGAAGCCTTTGCAGGTGTTTTTTTGTTAATTATTCTAATTTACTGAGATAATGACTTTTGTGTTTTCATTGGCTGTAAGCCATAATCATCAACATTAACAGAAATAAACACTTGAAATAGATCACTCTTTATGTAATGACTCTATATAATACAGGTGCATCTCACAAAATTAGAATATCATCAAAAAGTTAATTTATTTTAGTTCTTCAATACAAAAAGTGAAGCTCATATACACTGTGTTCCGAATTATTCGGCAAATGTGTATTTTGATCACATGATACTTTTTATACATGTTGTCCTCCTCCAAGCTGCATAGGCTTGAGAGCCAACTACCAATTAAGTAAATCTGGTGATGTGCATCTCTGTAATGAGGAGGGATGTTGTCTAATGACATCAACACCCTATATAAGGTGTGCTTAATTATTAGGCAACTTCCTTTCCTTTGGCAAAATGGGTCAGAAGAGAGATTTGACGGGCTCTGAAAAGTCCAAAATTGTGAGGCCTTAACAAGAACTGTCCCTGTGTTCTTCCATTTCCTTACTATGTTCCTCACAGTGGAAACTGATAGGTTAAATCTCTGAGACAGCTTTTTGTATCCTTCCCCTGAACAACTATGTTGAATAATCTTTGTTTTCAGATCATTTGACAGTTGAGCCCATGATGCCACTCTTCAGAGGAGATTCAAACAGGAGAACAACTTGCAAGTGGCCACTTTAAGTAGCTTTTCTCATGATTGCATACACCTGGCTATAAAGTTCAAAGCTCAATGAGGTTACAAAACCAAAAAAAGTGCTTTAGTAAGTCAGTAAAAAGTAGGTAGGAGTATTTAAAACAGGAAAATGATAAGGGTGCCCATACTTATGCACCTGTCAAATTTTGTTTGAATGCAGATTGCACATTTTCTGTTAGTACAATAAACCTCATTTCAAGGCAGAAACATTACTGTGTCCCAACAGTTATTACATATATCAAACTGAAATAGCTGTTGCAAAAACACCAATTTTTATAAAACATTAAGCTTAAGATTAATAGGGGTGGCCAAACTTTTTCATATATATATATATATATATATATATATATATATATATATATATATATATATATATATATATATATATATTCTCTGCGGTATCTGTGCATCATGAATCGTGGTATGTATTAAAGGGGCCCACTGAGACTCTTTCGCCCAGAACCCAGAAAAACCTGGAGCTGACCCTGCCTGTGGTCTATCATAAACTGTGAGATCTACAGGGAGGGAAAACAGTACACCTCTGGGAACAGTGTCTGGGAGGCTGTGGTGGCTGCTGCACGCAATGTTGATCGAAAACAGATCAAGCAACTGACAGAATCTATGGATGGAGGCTGCTGAGTGTCATCATAAAGAAAGGTGGCTATGCTGATCACTAATTTTTTTGGTTTTGGTTTTTACATGTCAGAAATGTTTATTTCTAAATTTTGTGCACTGGTATTGGTTTACTTGGTGAAAATAAACAAGTGAGATGGGATTATATTTGGTTTTTATTAAGTTGCCTAATAATTCTGCACAGTAATAGTTACCTGCACAAACAGATATCCTCCTAAGATAGCCAAATCTAAAAAAAAACACTCCAACTTCCAAAAATATTAAGCTTGGATATTTATGTGTCTTTTGGGTTGATTGAGAACATAGTTGTTGATCAATAATAAAAATAATCCTCTAAAATACAATTTGCCTAATAATTCAGAACACGGTGTATTATATAGAGTCATTACAAACAGGGTATATAATATATGAGTTTCACTGTTTGTATTGAAGAACTGAAATAAATTAACTTTTTGATGATATTCTAATTTAGTGAGATGCACCTGTAGATATGGACTAGATAGATAGATAGATAATAGATAGATAATGATCCCTGGACAGGGAAGGTGAATGTTGGAGGCCTGTGTCCTTTGTTCCCTCCATATGGGGTTAATGTTGAATACCGCTCAGTATACACCTTCATATTCAGCTCATACACTGTATATACGAGGAGCTGCGGCTCTGCCTCTTTGCGGTCGTGTTTCCAGGACACGTGAATGCGCCATTGTCCTGACCTGGATTAATCTGATTTCAGATAAAGAGCGCGGCGTATTTCATTTAGTGGTCCTGGACGTCCTCCCCGCGAGGAGATCGGCATTGTGTCCTCATGAATAGATTCCAGGGAGGCTTCTGATGAAATGTATCTGCAAGGTAGGAAGATGCATTGACCTTTCATGGCGAGACGCAGCGCAGGCCGCCAGTGACTTTATTGTATACGTGTGTATATATATATATATATATATATATATATATATATATATATATATATATATATATATATATATATATACCGCACTTTCATGCGCTCATCCAGGGCTGCGCCCCATCTGTTACCGCGCATCACACAATATGCCGACATTTGTTAGTATAAGTGACAGGCCTGTGTTCTCCTCATTTTATGATGTTCCAGCAGGGAGATCAGTAACGCGAGTGATATCAGCTTCCCTCACAATGTTTTTCTGCAGAGATTTGGATCTATCTGATCACACAACAGAGAAAAGTCAGAGACGAGCAGGTTTCTTGTTTCCGCACACCTGACGATGATACATTCACTGCGAAATAAATCATTTGTAAAAACCGTGAGCAAAATATTTCAATAGAGAATCGCAAAAAAAACAATGATTTTGTAAGTTATTTGGACAATTAAAAGCGTTTTTTTTCCTTCTATTTAGATTTTCTATAATATTGCTTCCTATATACATGAATATTACAGATGAGCCAGCATTGAATCAATTGAATAAATGTGCTCCGAATCACAGTACTGCAATGCTTCAGATTGCCCTCAAACTACGTGTAACACTCTGAGTTTCCTAAGACTGTATCCAACCACTTTCAAGTTCCTTAAAGCTAAGACAGCTTTAGCAGTGTCATAGTGACCTCAACGTATATTGCTATGGGTAAAAAGATTGTAAAATCTTTTCACTGCTGTGCTGTCACACATACAATATCTGCAATATTTATTCGTTTTTTTTATGGCTTTCGTTTCCTATCTCTATTGCTGAGCTGTGCTCTCCTCTCATTATCCAGATTCACCCCACAGTGGCTGCTGTATTCCCTGCCTCTGCTTTTATGCAGGCTAGGATAATCTTTCCCAATTAGCTGTGCTATACTGTATGACAGTTGCAAGGCATTATGGGTAAGCCTGTAAAGCTGCACCTGAGGTCATGTGAGCTGAGTCTTCTATTTTCTGGAAAATAGGAACAGTTTTGGTTTCTTTTGGTGATTTCTGCCAAATTGAATCATAAAATGTTCAAATGTACCAGTCCCAGCAAATTGCCTAAAATTCAAAACAATTTCAATTTGCATCGTATTGATTCATTCATTTCTATAGACTGTAATTGCTATAATAATAGAATACAATTACTATAATCCTGTCCCCTATATACAAGAATATAACTACTAGAATACTGCTCCCTATGTACAAGAATATAACTACTATAATACTGCCCCCTATGTACAAGAATATAACTACTAGAATACTGCTCCCTATGTACAAGAATATAACTACTATAATACTACACCTATGTATAAGAATATAACTACTATAATACTGCTCCTATGTACAAGAATATAGCTACTATAATACTGCCCCATATGTACAAGAATATAACTACTATAATACTGTCCCCTATGTACAAGAATATAATTACTATAATACTGCTCCTATATACAAGAATATAAATACTATAATACTGCCCCTATGTACAAGAATATAACTACTATAATACTGCTCCTATGTACAAGAATATAACTACTATAATACTGTCCCCTATGTACAAGAATATAACTACTATAATACTGCCCCTATGTACAAGAATATAACTACTATAATGCTGCTCCTATGTACAAGAATATAACTACTATAATACTGCTCCCTACTTACAAGAATATAACTACTAGAATACTGCTCCCTATGTACAAGAATATAACTACTATAATACTGCCCCCTATGTACAAGAATATAACTACTAGAATACTGCTCCCTATGTACAAGAATATAACTACTATAATACTGCTCCTATGTACAAGAATATAACTACTATAATACTGTCCCCTATGTACAAGAATATAACTACTATAATACTGCCCCTATGTACAAGAATATAACTACTATAATGCTGCTCCTATGTACAAGAATATAACTACTATAATACTGCTCCCTACTTACAAGAATATAACTACTAGAATACTGCTCCCTATGTACAAGAATATAACTACTATAATACTGCCCCCTATGTACAAGAATATAACTACTAGAATACTGCTCCCTATGTACAAGAATATAACTACTATAATACTGCCCCTATGTACAAGAATATAACTACTATAATGCTGCTCCTATGTACAAGAATATAACTACTATAATACTGCTCCCTACTTACAAGAATATAACTACTAGAATACTGCTCCCTATGTACAAGAATATAACTACTATAATACTGCCCCCTATGTACAAGAATATAACTACTAGAATACTGCTCCCTATGTACAAGAATATAACTACTATAATACTACACCTATGTATAAGAATATAACTACTATAATACTGCTATGTACAAGAATATAGCTACTATAATACTGCCCCATATGTACAAGAATATAACTACTATAATACTGTCCCCTATGTACAAGAATATAATTACTATAATACTGCTCCTATATACAAGAATATAAATACTATAATACTGCCCCTATGTACAAGAATATAACTACTATAATACTGCTCCTATGTACAAGAATATAACTACTATAATACTGTCCCCTATGTACAAGAATATAACTACTATAATACTGCCCCTATGTACAAGAATATAACTACTATAATGCTGCTCCTATGTACAAGAATATAACTACTATAATACTGCTTCTATGTACAAGAATATAACTACTATAATACTGCCCCCTATGTACAAGAATATAACTACTATAATACTGCTCCTATGTACAAGAATATAACTACTATAATACTGCCCCATATGTACAAGAATATAACTACTATAATACTGCCCCATATGTACAAGAATATAACTACTATAATACTGCCCCTATGTACAAGAATATAACTACTATAATACTGCTCGCTATGTACAAGAATATAACTACTATAATACTGCTCCTATATACAAGAATATAACTACTATAATACTGCTCCTATATACAAGAATATAAATACTATAATACTGCTCCTATGTACAAGAATATAACTACTATAATACTGCTCCTATGTACAAGAATATAACTACTATAATACTGCTCCCTATGTACAAGAATATAACTACTATAATACTGCTCCCTATGTACAAGAAAATAACTACTATAATACTGCCCCTATGTACAAGAATAAAACTACTATAATACTGCTCCTATGTACAAGAATATTACTACTATAATACTGCCCCCTATGTACAAGAATATAACTACTATAATACTGCCCCTATGTACAAGAATATAACTACTATAATACTGCCCCCTATGTACAAGACTATAACTACTATAATACTGCCCCTATGTACAAGAATATATCTACTATAATACTGCTCCAATGTATAAGAATATAACTACTATAATACTGCCCCTATGTACAAGAATATAACTACTATAATACTACACCTATGTATAAGAATATAACTACTATAATACTGCTCCTATGTACAAGAATATAACTACTATAATGCTGTCCCTATGTACAAGAATATAACTACTATAATACTGCTCCTATGTATAAGAATATAACTACTATAATACTGCCCCTATGTACAAGAATATAACTACTATAATACTACACCTATGTATAAGAATATAACTACTATAATACTGCTCCCTATGTACAATAATATAACTACTATAATACTGCCCCTATGTACAAGAATATATCTACTATAATACTGCTCCTATGCATAAGAATATAACTACTATAATACTGCCCCTATGTACAAGAATATAACTACTATAATACTACACCTATGTATAAGAATATAACTACTATAATACTGCTCCCTATGTACAAGAATATAACTATTATAATACTGCCCCTATGTACAAGAATATAACTACTATAATACTGCCCCCTATGTATAAGAATATAACTGCTATAATACTGCCCCTATGTACAAGACTATAACTACTATAATACTGCTCCTATGTACAAGAATATAACTGCTATAATACTGCCCCTATGTACAAGAATATAACTACTATAATACTGCTCCTATGTACAAGAATATAACTACTATAATACTGTCCCCTATGTACAAGAATATAACTACTATAATACTGCCCCTATGTACAAGAATATAACTACTATAATACTGTCCCCTATGTACAAGAATATAACTACTATAATACTGCCCCTATGTACAAGAATATAACTACTATAATGCTGCTCCTATGTACAAGAATATAACTACTATAATACTGCTCCTATGTACAAGAATATAACTACTATAATACTGCCCCATATGTACAAGAATATAACTACTATAATACTGCCCCTATGTACAAGAATATAACTACTATAATACTGCTCCCTATGTACAAGAATATAACTACTATAATACTGCTCCTATATACAAGAATATAAATACTATAATACTGCTCCTATGTACAAGAATATAACTACTATAATACTGCTCCTATGTACAAGAATATAACTACTATAATACTGCTCCCTATGTACAAGAATATAACTACTATAATACTGCCCCCTATGTACAAGAATATAACTACTAGAATACTGCTCCCTATGTACAAGAATATAACTACTGTAATACTGCTCCCTATGTACAAGAAAATAACTACTATAATACTGCCCCTATGTACAAGAATAAAACTACTATAATACTGCTCCTATGTACAAGAATATTACTACTATAATACTGCCCCCTATGTACAAGAATATTACTACTATAATACTGCCCCTATGTACAAGAATATAACTACTATAATACTGCCCCCTATGTACAAGAATATAACTACTATAATACTGCCCCTATGTACAAGAATATAACTACTTTAATACTGCTCCAATGTATAAGAATATAACTACTATAATACTGCCCCTATGTACAAGAATATAACTACTATAATACTACACCTATGTATAAGAATATAACTACTATAATACTGCTCCTATGTACAAGAATATAACTACTATAATACTGCTCCTATGTATAAGAATATAACTACTATAATACTGCCCCTATGTACAAGAATATAACTACTATAATACTACACCTATGTATAAGAATATAACTACTATAATACTGCTCCCTATGTACAAGAATATAACTACTATAATACTGCCCCTATGTACAAGAATATATCTACTATAATACTGCCCCTATGTACAAGAATATAACTACTATAATACTGCCATATGTACAAGAATATAACTACTACTAGCTATTGAGCCCGTTCTACGCCAGAGTGGTGAGCATTTTTATTGGTATATGATCTCCCATGATAGTATGTGCTGCCCTCATCCTGGTATTTGTGCTGCCCCCATCCTGGTATTTGTGCTCTCCAATCCTGTTCCTCCATCCTGTTATGTGCTGCCCTCATCCCTATACTGGTATGCATGGCACCCCTCACCACTAATCCTAGTATGCATGGCACCCCTCACCCCCAATCCTGATATGCATGGCACCCCTCACCCCCAATCCTGGTACACCTGGTACCCCACACCCCCAATCCTAGTATGCAAGGCACCCCTCATCCCCAATCCTGGTATGCATGGCACCCCTCATCCCCAATCCTGGTATGCATGGCACCACTCACCCCCAATCCTGGTATGCATGGCACCCTTCACCCCAATCCTGGTATGCATGGCACCCCTCACCCCCAATCCTGGTATGCATGGCTACCTCATACCCAATCCTGGTATGCATGGTACCCCATCCCTCATCCCCATCCTGGTATATATGGTACCCCTCATCCTGGTATGCATGGCTCCCTCATCCCCAATCCTGGCATGCATGGCGCCCCTCATCCTGGTATGCATGGCTCCCTCATAGCCAATCCTGGTATGCATGGTACCCCATCCCTCATCCCTATCCTGGTATGTATGGTACCCTTCATCCTGGTATACATGGCACCCCTCATCCCAATTCTGGTATGTATGGCCTCCTCATCCCTCAATCCTGGTATGCATGGTACCCCACATTCCTATCCTGGTATGCATGGTACCCCTCATGCCTATTCTGGTTTGCATGGCACCCCTCATCCTGGTATGCATGGCACCCCATCCCTCATCCTGGTATGCATGGCACACCATCCCTCATCCTGGTATGCATGGCACCCACATCCCTATTTTGGTATGTATGGTACCCCTCATCCTGGTATATATGGCACCCCTCATCCCAATTCTGGTATGCATGGCACACCATCCCTCATCCTGGTATGCATGGCACCCACATCCCTATTTTGGTATGTATGGTACCCCTCATCCTGGTATATATGGCCTCCTCATCCCCCAATCCTGATATGCATGGCACCCAACCCCTCATCCTGGTATGCATGGCCTCCTCATCCCTATCCTGGTATGCATGGCACTCCTCATCCCCCAATCCTGGTATGCATGGCACCTCATATTCCTATTCTGGTATGCATGGTACCCCTCATCCCTATTCTGGTATGCATGGTACCCGTCATCCTGGTATGCTTGGCACCCCAACCATCATCCTGGTAGGCATGGTACCCCGCATTGCTATCCTGGTATGGATGGTACTCCTCATCCCCAATGCTGGTATGCATGGCTCCCCTCATCCCCAATCCTGGTATGCATGGCTCCCCTCATACCCAATCCTGGTATGCATGGCACCCCTCATCCCCAAACCTGGTATGCATGGCCCCCTCACCTCCCAATCCTGGTATGCATGGTCCCCTCACCCCCCAATCCTGGAATGCATGGTACCCCTCATCCCCCAATCCTGGTATGCATGGTACCCCTCATCCCCCAATCCTGGTATGCATGGTTCCCTTTTCCCCCAATCCTGGTATGCATGGTACCCCTCATCCCCCAATCCTGGTATGCATGGTACCCCTCATCCCCAAATCCTGGTTTGCATGATACCCCTCACCCCTCAATCCTGGTATGCATGGTCCCCTCACCCCTCAATCCTGTTATGCATGGTCCCCTCACCCCTCAATCCTGGTATCTATGGTACCCCTCATCCTCCAACCCTGGTATGTATGGTACCACTCATCCCCCAATCCTGATATGCATGGTACCCCTCATCCCCCAACCCTGGTATGTGTGGCCCCTTCATCCCCCAATCCTGGTATGTGTGGCCCCCTCACCCCCCAATACTGGTATGTGTGGTCCCTTCATCCCCTAATCCTGGTATGTTTGGCCCCCTCACCGCCCAATCCTGGTATGTGTGGCCCCCTCACCCCCCAATCCTGGTATGTGTGGCCCCCTCATCACCCAATCCTGGTATGTGTGGCCCCCTCACCCCCCAATCCTGGTATGTGTGGCCCCCTCATCCCTTTCATGCTGCACATACAAAAAAAAACCTTATACTCACCTTTCCTCCCTGTGCTCCAGCGCTGGGGTGTCATGTGAGGCATGGCACCCCTCATCCCCAATCCTGGCATGCACGGTACCCCTCACCCCCATTCCTGTATGCATGGCACCCCTTACCCCCAATCCTGGAATGCATGGCACACCTCACCCCCAATCCTGGTATGCATGGCACCCCTCATCCTGGTATGCATGGCTCCCTCATACCCAATCCTGGTATGCATGGTACCCCATCCCTTATCCCTATCCTGGTATGCATGGCACCCCTCATCCCCCAATCCTGGTATGTATGGTACCCAATCCCTCATCCTGGTATGCATGGATTCCTCAGCCCCAATCCTGGTATGCATGGTACCCCTCATCCTCGTATGCATGGCACCCCATCCCTCATCCTGGTATGCATGGTACCCCGCATGCATCCCTTTCCTGGTATGTATGGTACCCCTCATGCTGGTATGCATGGCACCCCATCCATCTTCCTGATATGCATGGTACCCCGCATCCCTATTCTGGTATGTATAGTACCCCCCATCCTGGTATACATGGCACCCCTCATCCCAATTCTGGTATGTATGACCTCGTCCCGCAATCCTGGTATGCATGGTACCCCACATTCCTATCCTGGTATGCATGGTACCCCTCATTCCTATACTGGTATGCATGGTACCCCTCATCCTGGTATGCATGGCACCCCATCCCTCATCCTGGTATACATGGCACCCAACATCCCTATTCTGGTATGTATGGTACCCCTCATCCTCCAATCCTGGTATGTATGGCCTCCTCATCCCCCAATTCTGATATGCATGGCACCCAACCCCTCATCCTGGTATGTATGGCACCCCTCATCCACAATCCTGGTATGTATGGCCCCCTCATCCCAAATCCTGGTATGTATGGCCCCCCTCATCCCTATCCTGGTATGGATGGCACTCCTCATCCCCCAATCCTGGTATGCATGGCACCACATATTCCTATTCTGGTATGCATGGTACGCCTCATCCCTATTCTGGCATGCATGGTACCCCTCATCCTGGTATGCATGGCACCCCATCCATCATCCTGGTATGCATTGTACCCCGCATTCCTATACTGGTATGCATGGTACTCCTCATCCCCAATGCTGGTATGCATAGCACCCCTCAACCCCCAATCCTGGTATGCATGGCACCCCTCATCCCCAATCCTGGTATGCATGCTACCCCTCATCCCCCAATCCTGGTATGCATGGCACCCCTCATCCCCCAATCCTGGTATGCATGCTACCCCTCATCCCCCAATCCTGGTATGCATGGCACCCCTCATCCCCCAATCCTGGTATGCATGCTACCCCTCATCCCCCAATCCTGGTATGCATGGTTCCCTCACCCTCCAATCCTGGTATGCATGGTACCCCTCATCCCTATTCTAGTATGCATAAAATCCCATCCATCATCCTGGTATGCATGGTACCCCGCATTCTTATCCTGGTATATATGGCACCCCTCATCCTGGTATGCATGGCACCCCTCATCCCCCAATCCTGGTATGCATGGTACCCCTCATCCCCCAATCCTGGTATGCATGGTACCCCTCATCCCCCAATCCTGGTATGCATGGTACCCCTCATCCCCCAATCCTGGTATGCATGGTCCCCTCACCCCCAAATCCTGGTACGCGTGGTCCCCTCACCCCTCAATCATGGTACGCGTGGTCCCCTCACCCCTCAATCCTGGTATGTGTGGTCCCCTCACCCCTCAATCCTGGTATACGTGGTCCCCTCATCCCCCAATCCTGGAATGCGTGGCCCCCTCACCCCCCAATCCTGGTATGCATGGTCCCCTCACCCTTCAATCCTGGTATGCATGGTCCCCTCACCCCTCAATCCTGGTATGTGTGGTCCCCTCACCCCTCAATCCTGGTACGCGTGGTCCCCTCATCCCCAAATCCTGGTATGCGTGGCCCCCTCAACCCCCAATCCTGGTATGCATGGACCCCTCACCACCCAATCCTGGTATGCGTGGTCCCCTCACCCCCCAATCCTGGTATGCGTGGGCCCCTCACCCTCCAATCCTGGTATGCATGGGCCCCTCACCCTCCAATCCTGGTATGCGTGGGCCCCTCACCCCCCAATCCTGGTATGCGTGGGCCCCTCACCCCCCAATCCTAGTATGCGTGGGCCCCTCACCCCCCAATACTGGTATGTGTGGCCCCCTCATCCCTTTCACGCTGCACACATACAAAAAAAAAAACACTTATACTCCCCTTTCTTCCCTGTGCTCCAGCGCTACTGTGTCCTGTTCTGCCAGAAGCCGGGGGAGGAGAGTGGCGCCGGAGTACGCGCGTGCCCATACCACGCGATCCGGCGCCATTTTGCTGAAGACACACTGCAAATGTGTCTTCAGTGAAATGGCGCCGGATAGCGCTATGCGCATGCGCCGACACCTTCACTCCTGCCCCGGTCTCCGGCGAGAAGAGAGGCGCCGCGGCAACTCTCCTCCCGGTCAGGTAAGCATGTAAGTATGGCGCTGGAGATCGCGGTATGCATTCAGTGTCTAAGCAAACCGCGTTATCTGGCGCCATACACTCCCCTTACCTGTAACGGCTCCATGCGTTCTTCTGTCAGACAGAGGGATGCATCTATCGTTATATTATAGATAATACTGACACCTATGTACAAGAATATAGCTACTATAAAACTTCCCCTATGTACAAGAATAGAACTACTATAATACTGCCCCCTATGTACAAGAATATAACTACTGTAACGGGTCTGGGAGGTGGAACCTCTGAGCAACTATACAAAGGGGCAGTCCTTGTAAGGAAGCGGGTGGCTCCCAGGGAAGGCGGGCAGGTAGTCACGGCAAGTGACAGGGACAGTCTCTGGGTAGAAGGGCAGGATGTCACGGCAAGTGACGGGGACAGTCTCTTGACAGGCGGATGGTCACGGCAAGTGACAGCAGGGTAAGAGTCTCTAGAAGGGCAGGTGGTCACGGCAAGTGACAGCTGGGAAAGAGTCTCTAGACGGGCAGGTGGTCACGGCAAGTGACAGCAGGGAAAGTCTCTAGATAGGCTAGCAGGCAGGTAGCAGGTGAGCGCTCCCAGGTGAGCGGGCAAGAGTCTCTGGACAGGCAGGTGGTCACGGCAAGTGACGGCAGAGCCTCCAGGTAGGCTAGCAGGCAGGTAGCAGGTGAGCGCTCCCAGGTGAGCGGGCAAGAGTCTCTGGACAGGCAGGTGGTCACGGCAAGTGACGGCAGAGCCTCCAGGTAGGCTAGCAGGCAGGTAGCAGGTGAGCGCTCACAGGTGAGCGGGCAAGAGTCTCTGGACAGGCAGGTGGTCACAGCAAGTGACGGCTAAGCCTCCAGGTAGGCTAGCAGGTAGGTAGCAGGTGAGCGCTCCCAGGTGAGCGAGTAAGAGTCTCTGGACAGGCAGGTGGTCTCAGCAAGTGACGGCTAAGCCTCCAGGTAGGCTAGCAGGCAGGTAGCAGGTGAGCGCTCCCAGGTGAGCGAGTAAGAGTCTCTGGACAGGCAGGCAGGTATCTGGCAGGTACTTGCTGGTCCGCAGGCGGACTGATCCATAGACAGACTGGCAGGTGCTGGTAGGCAGACTGTCGGACCACAGGATAGCAAGCAGGTAAGCAGATATCAGGCAGGTATCAAGCAGGAATCTGGCAGGTGCCTGGCAGGTAACTGGTAACGGGACCTGAGGGCTGAAGCAGAGTTGAAAGGCTTTGCAACAACATTGCTCGAGCACCTCCATTTTGGAGGAGGTGCCTTATATATGGTGAGGTCCTCCGACCATTGGCCGGGGACTCCTTAGGACGGCGCGCGCGGCCCCTTTAAGAGAGGGGGAGCGCGAGCGCCCTAAGCACAGAGGCCGGGAAGCAGCGCGCGCTGCCAGCAGAGCGGGAGGAAGACGCCGGGCACGGAGCGGAGAGGTGAGGGGAACGGCGTCCCTGCCTAGCAGGAGGCAGGGACGCCGACGCTACAGGAACCCCCCCTTTAGGCCCCCCCCTTTTTTAGGCCAGACAGAAATTTATCAAGGATGAGCGGGGCATGGATGTTCTCCCGGGGCTCCCATGTTCTCTCCTCAGGACCAAACCCCTTCCAATCCACTAGAAAAAAGGTCCTTCCTCTTACCCTTTTGGTGGCCAGAATGTTTTCTACCTCAAACTCGTTTTCAGCGGAAACCGGAGCAGGAGGCGTACCTGTAGACTTGGAAAAAGAGTTAAGTATCACGGGTTTGAGTAGAGATACATGGAAGGAGTTAGGAATCCGCAAATTGGCCGGGAGTTTCAATTTATAGGCCACCGGGTTGATTTGTTTGATAACTTCCAGTGGGCCGATGAACCGAGGCCCTAACTTGTAGGAAGGAATCTTGAGCCGGACATATTTGGACGAGAGCCAGACCTTATCTCCAGGACGGAATTGTGGTGGTTTCAGACGTCTCTTGTCAGCCTGTTTTTTCATCCGCTCGGATGACTGAAGAAGTGTGGATCTGGTACTCTCCCAAATGGAGGAAAATTCGTTAACGAGAGATTCCGCAGCTGGATTGTCCACCGAGGCGGAGACGGGAAACGGGATCCGAGGATGCTGACCGAAGACTACAAAAAATGGGGATTTGGAGGAAGATTCGCTCTCGTGATTATTGTAAGAAAATTCGGCCCACGATAAAAGATCCACCCAGTCGGAATGGTGAGCATTAACAAAGTGCCGGAGGTAACTGGTTAAAATTTGGCTGATCCGTTCTACTTGGCCATTGGACTGTGGGTGATAAGCAGAAGAAAAGTCCAAGGTGACCCCCAGCAGTTTACACATGGCTCACCAAAAACGAGAGGTGAACTGAACCCCTCGGTCGGATACGATGTGGAGAGGAAGACCATGAAGACGGAAGACATGATGGATAAAGTCTTTAGCTAACTCTGATGCAGACGGGAGACCCGGCAGGGGAATAAAGTGAGCCATTTTGGAGAAGCGGTAAGCGACCACCCATATGACAGTACAACCGGCAGAGACAGGGAGGTCCGTTATAAAGTCCATAGCTATATGCTGCCACGGGGCAGCAGGTACAGGAAGAGGAAGGAGACGGCCGGCTGGCAGATGTCTCGGAACCTTGTTGCGGGCGCAGGACAAACAGGCTGAAACAAAGTCTATTACGTCCTTGTGCAGGGTAGGCCACCAGTAATGCCGGGTAATAAGCTGGAGGGTCTTTTTCTGACCAGCGTGGCCAGCTAGCTTGGACGAGTGTCCCCAGTGTAGAACCTTCTCATGATCAGGAACAGTTACGAACGTCTTACCGGGTGGAAGACGATTTAGATTCACGGGGGTCACCTGTATTACTTTGGTGGGGTCGATGATGTGTTTAGGCTCCTCCTCAAGATCAGAGACCAAAAAGAATCGGGATAAGGCATCAGCTTTGATGTTTTTGTCAGCCGGGCGAAAATGAAGAATGAAATTAAAGCGGGCGAAGAACAAGGACCACCGGGCTTGGCGCGGGTTAAGTCTCTGGGCACTCTGGAGGTAAGCCAAGTTCTTGTGGTCCGTGTAAATTATTACCGGGTGAAGAGCCCCCTCGAGCAGGTAACGCCACTCCTCCAGTGCCAGCTTAATGGCCAACAATTCTCCGTCTCCTATAGAATAATTGCGCTCAGAAGAGGAGAAGAGTTTGGAGAAGAAGCCGCAAGTTACCATTCTTCCGGAAGACGACTTTTGGGTAAGTACTGCTCCGGCTCCGGAGGAGGAAGCGTCGACTTCAAGAATGAATTGTTTGTTGCCGTCCGGACGATGCAGCACAGGGGCGGAGGAAAAAGCTCGTTTTAAGGAAAGGAAGGCCTCCTCTGCTTCGGGCGGCCATTCTCTGGGATTAGCGCCCTTACGGGTGAGCGCCGAGATAGGGGCAGTCCGGGAAGAGAAGTGCGGAATGAAGAGGCGGTAGTAGTTGGCGAAGCCCAGGAACCGCTGAATAGCCTTCAACCCCTCTGGTCGGGGCCACTTCTGGATGGCAGACAGTTTCTCAGGGTCCATTTGTAGGCCGGTCTGACAGATTATGTAGCCCAGAAACGGAAGCGAGGTCTGCTCAAAGAGGCACTTCTCATATTTAGCATAGAGGTGGTTCTGCCTGAGCCTGAGCAGGACCTGACGAACGTCCCTCCGGTGAGTGAGAAGATCCGGAGAGAAGACCAAGATGTCGTCCAGGTACACCACCACGCAGGAGTAGAGAAGGTCACGGAAGATGTCATTGACCAACTCTTGAAAGACGGCGGGAGCGTTACAGAGACCGAAGGGCATTACAAGATATTCATAATGGCCGTCCCGGGTGTTGAATGCCGTCTTCCATTCATCCCCCTGACGGATATGGACCAGATTATACGCCCCACGGAGGTCCAGCTTGGTGAAGATTCTAGCCCCCCTCAGACGGTCAAATAATTCAGGAATGAGCGGAAGGGGGTATTTATTCTTCACTGTGATCTGGTTAAGGCCTCTATAGTCTATACAGGGACGGAGTGAGCCGTCCTTCTTTTTGACGAAGAAGAAGCCTGCTCCCGCCGGGGAGGTAGATTTCCGGATAAATCCCCGGGCCAGATTCTCCTCAATATATTCAGACATGGACCGGGTCTCAGCAGCGGATAAAGGGTAAATACGCCCACGGGGAGGAGTAGCGCCGGGCATCAGGTCAATTGGGCAGTCGTATGGTCTATGAGGGGGTAATGTCTCTGCTTCTCTTTTATTAAAGACGTCCGCAAAGGACCAATAGGGAACCGGTAGGCCAGGTAGATTGGCTGGGGTAGGAGAAGGACGAGCAGGATGAACGGGAACTAAACAAGTCTTATGGCAGTCCTGTCCCCAGCGAAGAACTTCTCCGGTCTGCCAATCAAGCACGGGTGCGTGTCTCTGGAGCCAAGGTAGGCCTAGCAAGAGGGCACGAGAGAGTCCAGGCAGAACATGGAAGAAGATGCTCTCAGAGTGCAGCATTCCCACCTGCAGAGTTATGGATTCGGTGATGAGTTGGATGGGATGTGGTAAGAGGCCCCCATCCACGGCGGCGACAGATAAGGGTACAGCCAGAGGTTTGGTGGGAATGCGGTATTTCTCTACCAGGGACTGAGAAATGAGATTTCCGGCAGCTCCAGAGTCAAGTTGAGCCAGTTCAAAATAACGGTTCTCCCTGCAGATGATAGAGACCGACAGCATTAGAGATGGAGAGGGTTTATTTCTGTCTAGGGTGACCTCTCTGAGCGATCCTAGACACAGGCGTTTCCCGACCTCTCCGGGCAGGAACGGATCCGGTGCTCCTTACTGCCACAGTAGAAGCAGCTCCCCCCGGGGACTCCTTAGGACGGCGCGAGCGGCCCCTTTAAGAGAGGGGGAGCGCGCGCGCACGCCCTAAGCACAGAGGTCGGGAAGCAGCGCGCGCTGCCAGCAGAGCAGGAGGAAGACGCCGGGCACGGAGCGGAGAGGTGAGCGGAACGGCGTCCCTGCCTAGCAGGAGGCAGGGACGCCGACGCTGCAACTACTATAATATGGCCACTATGTACAAGAATAGAACTACAATAATACGGCCACTATGTACAAAAATATAACTACTATAATACTGCTATGTACAAGAATATAACTACTATAATACTGCCAATATGTACAAGAATATAACTACTATAATACTGCTGCTATGTACAAGAATATAACTACTATAATACTGCTGCTATGTACAAGAATATAACTACTATAATACTGCCCCCTATGTACAAGAATATAACTACTATAATACTGCCAATATGTACAAGAATATAACTACTATAATACTGCCCCCTATATACAAGAATATAACTACTATAATACTGCCCCTATGTACAAGAATATAACACTATAATACTGCCCCTATGTACAAGAATATAACTACTATAATACTCCTCCTATGTATAAGAATATAACTACTATAATACTGCTCTCTATCTACAAGAATATAACTACTATAATACTGACCCCTATGTACAAGAATATAACTACTATAATACTGCTCCTATGTACAAGAATATAACTACTATAATACTGCTCATATGTATAAGAATATAACTACTATAATACTGCCCCCTATGTACAAGAATATAACTACTATAATACTGCTCCTATGTATAAGAATATAACTACTATAATACTGCCCATATGTACAAGAATATAACTACTATAATACTGCCCTTATGTACAAGAATATAACTACTATAATACTGCCCCTATGTACAAGAATATAACTACTATAATACTGCTCATATGTACAAGAATATAACTACTATAATACTGCCCCTATGTACAAGAATATATCTACTATAATACTGCCCCTATGTACAAGAATATAACTACTATAATACTGCCCCTATGTACAAGAATATAACTACTATAATACTGCCCCCTATGTACAAGAATATAACTGCTATAATACTGCCCCCTATGTACAAGAATATAACTACTGTAATACTGCCCCCTATGTACAAGAATATAACTACTATAATACTGCTCTTATGTACAAGAATATAACTACTATAATACTGCTCTTATGTACAAGAATATAACTACCATAATACTGCCCCCTATGTACAAGAATATAACTGCTATAATACTGCCCCCTATGTACAAGAATATAACTACTGTAATACTGCCCCCTATGTACAAGAATATAACTACTATAATACTGCTCTTATGTACAAGAATATAACTACCATAATACTGCTCCTATGTACAAGAATATAACTACTATAATACTGCCCCCTATGTACAAGAATATAACTACTATAACACTGCCCCCTATGTACAAGATTATAATTATGTCTATAGTTTTCTGATGTTCTGCAGTTTCTCTTTTAATCATTTTGACCTTGAAGACTTTTTCTTTCCTCTTCAAGAACATATTTTATGGCGTAGCACCTTCTGTTATCGTCCGTATTATATACATATTTCATATCCTTTTTTTTTTTTTAGGTCCTTGGCAATGGAAATTAAGTTTTACAACAAGGAAAGTTCTTCACGGCAGCTGAGATATAAAAAAAAAATTAATTCATGTATTAAATGAAAGAAGAAAGAGGGCCAAGGAGCTGAACACCTCCGGTGACAGCCGTGACCTTTCATCTTTATAGATTTGTCTGAAGCCGTTCAGGTGCAGAAAGGTCTATAATAAAGTGAGAATTGGGAGGATTATACAGTCAACATCAATGTGTTATTGTTATATGGCGGTATTACGCTCTAGGCACAGGATGGTAGTATAAATTAACCATCTCTGATAGCAAATACTTGTGATAATCCCCCAAAAAACGCTAATGATGTCATAGGATTTGACAGAACGAGGGGTCAATAAAAATGATTATCTCAGCATAATATCACCAATTCTGAGCAGTCTGATAGCCCAGTGGACTCCTGGTTTATAAATAGAATTCCAGAGCTACAGAAAAGACTGACACCTACACACGCAACACAATGTTTATTTATTGACCTCTGAACCTCCATGGATATTATGTTGACTTTTAATCCACCGCCGGTGATGTTTGCATGGTTTGGCGGTAGAACAGGAGACTTACAGTAGCAGCCGATCCTTCTCACCTACTTAACCCCTGCCTAATACCCCACTGCGGTTTTGCAGTGTTGGGAGCAGGGGGTCTTACTGGGGTCCCCCCTTTGTACAGATGGATGCAGTTAGATCCCTATTTTAACATTTCCTGAATGCCCCCTATAACGCAAGAAGTTGTTTTTATTTGTGTGCTCGGAATGGGGGGGCATGCCAGACCCCTGAGAATCTTTATGTACTGGGACAGTCTTGCTGGTAATGACTCCAGTTGCCGGTTCCAGTTCTCTCAGGAGGTTCCAGTTCTAAAGATAATATTTTGCTCGGAAAGCTATATTGTGTGACAAATGAGGGATTAGGACCTTAGAGCAATAAGCACTTGTGTTTTCTCACCAAACATTCCCCGGCCGGAGGGCGACCCCCGTCTATTACCCAGTGGAAAACCAATTTTTTTTATCTAATGCAAGTAACAGTGTCAGCTCTCGCTTCTCTTTTCAAAAAATTCTTAAAAAATTCCCAACCTTGTTTTATGCCTTTGTATATGTCTTTATATAAACACCGTTTTAAGGCAATGGACGGAGGGGGGTCCTGAATTAAGACCTTTTCAGATTCAGTCGAACCCTCATTCAGAGGCAGTAACCCTGCACATGGCTGGTCATGCGCTTAGATGAGAGGTGGATACAATTGTATCTGATGTAGACAATGCTCTGTGAGCTAAACACAACAGTAAGGCTGTGTGCCCACTATGCGTTTTTCAAGTGTTTTTGCTGCGGAATTTCCGCTGCAGAAATGCTTAAAAAACGCTTGGTAGAAGGTCTGCAATGTTCCCCAATGATAATCCGCATGTGATGTAGACAATGCTCTGTGAGCTAAACACAACAGTAAGGCTGTGTGCCCACTATGCGTTTTTCAAGCATTTTTGCTGCGGAATTTCCGCTGCAGAAACGCTTAAAAAACGCTTGGTAGAAGGTCTGCAATGTTCCCCAATGATAATCCGCATGTGCTGTGCACATGCTGCGGAAATTTCTGCTGCTGATTATCATTGCGGAAAAATCCGCAGCACTACCATTAATTTTGCAGACACGCAGCGTAATTGCCGCCATTGACTTCCATTGAATCGCTTAATATCCGCATGACTACTTGTGCACATTCGGATATTAAGCGATTCAATGTGCGGATGGTACCCGGGTCTGGAGAAGAGGAGACTCTCATCCAGACCCGGGTACCATAGAACCTGTAAAAAAAAGAATAAAATAAAAAATATACATTATACTCACCTTCTGATGGCCCCCGGTTTACTGTACGGTGCGTCCTGGCTCCCCGGCGGCTCGCGATGGTGTTAAAGGACCTTCCATGACGTCATTTAGACGTCGGCGGTTGCGTGACCTGTCACATGACTAAATGACATCATGGAAGGTCCTTTTACACCATCGCGAGCCGTACAAGAGACCGGACGCACCGGAGAGAAGACCGGGGGCCATCAGAAGGTAAGTATAATGTTTTTTTTTATTTTTTACCATTTTTATTCTTTTTTTAACTATTAACTTGGTCACACTATATAAATCCATGCCGGCTGAATGGATTTATATAGTGTGAACAAGTTGTCAAGCACTTTTCCAAGTGATGCTAAAATCTCTTGGAAAAGTGCTTGATAACCCGCATGCGGAAATGCATGCAAAAACGCTTGACAAATGCTTCTACCTGGAAGGAAAAACGCATGTAAAATCTGCAGCTGCAAATATCTCTACCAGTTTGCTGCAATGTATCAGTCTGGAAATGCGTCACTCGCAGAGCATTGTATACACTGGATGCAATTGTATCTGATGTAGGACAATGCTCTGTGAGCTAAACACAACAGTAGCAGCTGCAAAGTTCTCTGCCAGTTTGCTACAGTGTATCAGTTTGAAGATGTTTTGATTGTATAGACTGGATACAATATTATCAGCTGTGAGCAGGACTAGCTATGTACAGGATTGCTTCCTAACTGGAAAAAATTATCAATTTGCATCAGCAAAAATATATCAAAAATTGGTTAAAAAAATTGGAACACAAATTTATCAGAGCAGTTGGCCATAAATTGACATAAATTGAGTTTGTTTCCAGCAGTTTGCAAAGTGTTTTGCTCCTGTTTAATAGCAGTTTGCTCCATTGTCATCATTTTCTGGTTCCATGAGCCATGGAGGACATGATATGAGCGGTATTTCCGAAAGATTTAGGATTTGCTACTTTTTAAATAGTCAAAAATGTTGGCGCAATTTCACTTTAGGGAAAGGGAGGGGCAAAATGATTACTCAACTCTGCCCAGTTCAAAATAGAAACCATAAAGTCATTTACCGGCCATTGTGTGTATTTTGATAAACTTGTCACAAAATATATATGACGCGCCCCCTGGGCCAGTGTTGTTGGGGATACCCGGAGCCGGATCAGATGGGGGTTGTAGTCTCCGAGTGGCTGTGACCCGGTCCATGCCCAGGGTGTCAAGCTCAGTGTGTGGCAGTCCTTATGATGTTACTAGATGTTCTTTTGTGTCGACTACGCCACCCGTTGATTTGCGGTCAATACGGCCGCCGCTGCAGCAGGGTCCACTGAGGCTGATGATGTGAGTGCAGCTTAGGTAGTATAACCCCCAACGGGAGGGGTATAGCCTCAGGGGGTCAGCCGTTCAGGATGGTGGTTGTGAAGGTGCAGCAAGGAGACTCAGAGGCATAAAATGCAGTTCCAGGGTTTTACTTACTGGTGTTGCTCGGGTCACTGTGTACAGCAGTGACCACCCAAGCCGTGCTGCGTCCACCAGGTCCTGGACTCGGTCAACTCCCAGGCAACTCCGGAGTGTGGTCCTGAGCTCCTTTCTGTCTCTCCCTTCTTCTGGCCGTTCCCACCAGGGATCCACCTAAGTCCGGCTCCCTCGGGCCTCTTGTTGGTCAAGCCTCCTCTGGGCTCCCTGACCCTATTCTTGGTCTGCCTTCCGGGTGGATTTAGTGGGTGATCGTGGCAGATCCTGCCCACGACCTCCGGTTCCTGGCTAAGGTGTGCTGTAGCCTCTGCCAGCTTGGGATCCGGTACCCTGTTGCCGACCCTTCACCCTATTAGCTCTCTTATGGGCTCTTGGGGTCCCCTCTGCGCCTCTGGGTCTCTCTCTCTTCTCCTCTGCTCTGCTTCTCAGGTTACACTCTGACAGACTGACTGACGTCTCACAGACTGACCGACTGACTGACTCTGATCTAAGATGGTGCCCACCTTAAATACTCCCTCTATGTGTGAGCTCAGGTGACCAGCACCCAATGAGCTCCTAGCTTTACCCAGGCTGCTCCCCCTATCTGCCCCTACACTACTGGGATGTTCCACCCCCCTCCCACTCCAGCCAGGAACAGACACTGTCGTACCTGCACATTTCTCTAGTGGGAGTACCATCGGTCTGTTCCCCGGAAATGGGATGTGTGTAGTGCATGCAGCCTACTAGCTCAGTTCCACACTCCATCCTTACCCGGGAGTGGAATATCACACCTCTGGGTTGAGGTGCAATACCCCTGTAGCAGCCGAATCCTCAGGGTGCTACATTCCCCCCTGGTAAATCACAGCACGTCCTCGGGCTGTAAAATATAAACATCCAAAACATACAAATTTTTTTCATAATATAAACATATAAAACATATAAACATTATCAGCAGCATAAACTTTTCATATAAATAACATTCTTGTTTCTGGTTCCTCCGGTCACTGTGCAACTTGTGACCGGGTAAAGTGCGACAGTCTCTTTTGGAATAAAACAGTTCCCTATAAAACCGGTAGGGGGCGCTTTAGGAAGCGCAACTATATACAAGGGGAATATGGCCGCTCTCAGTCCTCGGCCAGGTATTAGGAAAGGAATGACCGCTCTCAGTCCTCGGTCAGTGGGAATAGGGACACACGGGTTTCAGTTCAATCTGCTGGTCCCAACGGGGACTATATTTTAACTAGAACAGTTCTTATACCCTGACGGGTAACTATGTACAGTCTCTCTCTACCGTACTTCAACGACGGCGTCCTCCTGCTCTTTCTTGTTGGTTGGTTTCAGTTTCAGACCCGTCCGGGTCCTCTTGCTCCTCCTCACACCGCAGCTCCTCCTCCGTCAGGCGATGCACATGGAGGGCGTAGGGTCCTTTGGCACACTTGTGCCGGGTGAAGGTGACCTCGTCCCCTACATACAGGTCACGACCTCTGTGTCCCTCCGGCAGATGGCTTTCTACGTCTCTGCGGGTCACAAAGACGTCGCCGGGGGTATGATGGTCTCTAATGAAGCCCCACCCATGCTGCATGTTGAATTTTATCACAGTCCCGGTGGAAGGGGGACCATGTGCTGCACGGGGATTCCTCCTGGTCCGGCTCTTCTGCTCCGCGCTCCTTATCTGCGCTTGCTGTTCCCGGACCCGCCTCTCTCTCCGCTCCCTCTCGAAGACCTCGAGCTGCTGCCGGCAGCACTCTGCACGCTCCGCTGCGGCCGCCCGAGTCTCCTGAGTGAACCCCATGAGGTCTTCTCCGGTGGGGTCCCACTCGAACTGTGCCTCCTCCAGCGGGGGCGAGGTCCTCTTTACAGGCTTCGGAGCCGGAATCAGGGGCTCGTCTAGGTGTCTCTCTTTCCAGAGTCGGGGATGGTGAAACTCCGGTGGCCATATAAAGGGCTGCCCATCCGGGCACGTATGCTGGGCGAACAGGTCTTCACCCAGGTGCGGCACTCTAGATGTTGAGGGCGCGTTGATGGTAGCGGCGCCCGGGTCGACCAGGCCTTGCGACCAGGCTTGGGGCACCCTAAAGGCAAAGGGCACCATAAGAACGGCGGCGCCCGGGGTTACTCGGCCCTGCGACCAGGCCGGTGGCTCCGCGGAGGTAGGGGGCGCTGTTGGAATTGCGGCGCCCGGGGGTACTAGGCCTTGCGACCAGGCCGGTGGTATTTCCTGCTTGGCCACGCTCGAGGTCGAGGCGTGTGACGTCACAGGGGTCGCGGCCGCGGTTTCCGGTTGAGGCCTAGTCGGCGGCGGTGACGATGCAGCGACGGGCACGGCAGGGGGAATTTCGGGCTCTGCGACGGGGAGCTGGGGCAGGCACGCGGTTTCCCGGCTCGGGGTAGAGACGTCCCCTTTACCTGCCTCCGTCCGTTCAGCTCCCTTCTCGGCGCCGTCTCCTGCCTTCATTCCTCCTGCGCCATCCTCAGAGGCGGTCTGTCTCCTCGTCTCGGGCGGCGTGCTCCGCTGACGGGTTCCGGTCTGCTGGGCCATCTCTCGGCTCCACTCCGCCAACGTCTCCCGCTGCACCCGGGCCATCCTCCGTGCGAGGCCCTCCAACGCGGTCTGTGCACACTCCCGGTCTCGGGGGAGCTGTGTTAGGATCTCCAGCAGGCCTTCTGGAGTGGCGACCTGCAACAGGCTCCTGACCACTGGGTCGGTGCTGCCTGACTCTCCCTCCATCTCCGGGTAGGCTCTCTCTGGACTCTCTTCCAGACGTCTTGTCTCCGGGTGCGCTCTCTCCAGACTGCTCCAGGCTGCACCCATCTTTGTTCTCTTGTTCTGTCTCCGCCCACATTGAGGGTGGTCCCGGGGCAACTTTGTGATTGTCAGTTCCAGGGGCAGTTCTCTTACGCTGATGGACACTTCCAGCATCACAGTCTCTGTTGGTGGGCGCGGTTTCCGCTTTTGGCGCCATTCTTCGACCTGGCCCACGATGGGAAGTGGCCTTTTGCCACCCTCTGGCACGCCCATAATGGCGTCCGCTCTTCCAAGGCGGGAAATCTTTGGAAATGGCGGGAATCGTCTCCCAGTGGGGGGAAACTCCATGGATGGCGGGAAAAAGCTGCAAATGGCGGACAACCGGCGGGAAACGACCTGTGATGGGGTCCGTTGGCGGGGACCCTCCGGAACCGGCAGGAGACTTCTTGTTAAGGTAACGGTGAACTTTTCTTCAGGCACGCAGTACCCGGTTGTTGCGGGCACGTTATCCTGCCGACTACGCCAAAGTTGACGCGCCCCCTGGGCCAGTGTTGTTGGGGATACCCGGAGCCGGATCAGATGGGGGTTGTAGTCTCCGAGTGGCTGTGACCCGGTCCGTGCCCAGGGTGTCAAGCTCAGTGTGTGGCAGTCCTTATGATGTTACTAGATGTTCTTTTGTGTCGACTACGCCACCCGTTGATTTGCGGTCAATACGGCCGCCGCTGCAGCAGGGTCCACTGAGGCTGATGATGTGAGTGCAGCTTAGGTAGTATAACCCCCAACGGGAGGGGTATAGCCTCAGGGGGTCAGCCGTGGAGGATGGTGGTTGTGAAGGTGCAGCAAGGAGACTCAGAGGCATAAAATGCAGTTCCAGGGTTTTACTTACTGGTGTTGCTCGGGTCACTGTGTACAGCAGTGACCACCCAAGCCGTGCTGCGTCCACCAGGTCCTGGACTCGGTCAACTCCCAGGCAACTCCGGAGTGTGGTCCTGAGCTCCTTTCTGTCTCTCCCTTCTTCTGGCCGTTCCCACCAGGGATCCACCTAAGTCCGGCTCCCTCGGGCCTCTTGTTGGTCAAGCCTCCTCTGGGCTCCCTGACCCTATTCTTGGTCTGCCTTCCGGGTGGATTTAGTGGGTGATCGTGGCAGATCCTGCCCATGACCTCCGGTTCCTGGCTAAGGTGTGCTGTAGCCTCTGCCAGCTTGGGATCCGGTACCCTGTTGCCGACCCTTCACCCTATTAGCTCTCTTATGGGCTCTTGGGGTCCCCTCTGCGCCTCTGGGTCTCTCTCTCTTCTCCTCTGCTCTGCTTCTCAGGTTACACTCTGACAGACTGACTGACGTCTCACAGACTGACCGACTGACTGACTCTGATCTAAGATGGTGCCCACCTTAAATACTCCCTCTATGTGTGAGCTCAGGTGACCAGCACCCAATGAGCTCCTAGCTTTACCCAGGCTGCTCCCCCTATCTGCCCCTACACTACTGGGATGTTCCACCCCCCTCCCACTCCAGCCAGGAACAGACACTGTCGTACCTGCACATTTCTCTAGTGGGAGTACCATCGGTCTGTTCCCCGGAAATGGGATGTGTGTAGTGCATGCAGCCTACTAGCTCAGTTCCACACTCCATCCTTACCCGGGAGTGGAATATCACACCACTGGGTTGAGGTGCAATACCCCTGTAGCAGCCGAATCCTCAGGGTGCTACATATACGCCAAACAAATGACTTTAAAAAACCCTTTGATGATAAATTCTTCCCAGTCTGGAAAGTTGTAGAACTTCTCGTTTCATCTAATCTCATCCAGAGATAAAGCTTTTAGGGGGTTATTTTTGTGCTGTTTTTTTGTCTTTGGCAAGACACAATTTTTTTTTTTTTAAACAAGCTTTTTTTGGGACATTTTTTTCACGTGTTTTTTGTCTTTGTAGAAGTCTTTAACTAGAGCTTTTAGTTAACTAAAGGAAAAGGAATACCAAGGACCTCCAAAACGCACAAAAATTGCAAAAAAACATAGCAAAATAATGCACTGTTTGCAGGTAGAGTTGAGCAAAAAGATTCACAGGACTCTGGGCTCAGTGACCTTATTGGTAATTTGTAGCCACCAGATCAGACCTCTGCGACCATCTCCCTGGAGCTTCGTCTGATTAGTGAGCCCAAGTGACGATAATGTGGCCGGGTCTACTAATCAGAATAGGCACTGGGGATTTCGACAGGTAGGAGGAGGTTTGCCAGGCTCTAGTGTGGTGGCCACAACTACTGATGTGGCCGCTTGACCAGAGTCTTCTTTTTGCTCTATTTGTAAGACATTTCATATTTTTCTAATAACTCGCTTTGAAATATCCGGCTGCATAATTTTTGGCACAAAAATACAAAAAAAAAGCTTCCTCCCTAGAAAACAAAAACAGCAAAAAATGCTACATGGGAAAGAATTTTATAAGTGAGGGTCCGACTACCTGCTGGAATAATTACCCTCAGTGGTAAAGCCTATCTTCTTAAATTTGCTCGTATCTGGTTGCCACCTAGCGTGCCAAAACGTAAAAAACAGCAAAATAGAATTTTTGAGTACAAAAGACGACACAAAAGTTTTTGGGGTAAACGCTGCGCTCTGTGCGGGGACGTCATGCCATGTTCACTTTCAAAGTTTGCTACGCATGACAGGGGCGCGATAAGTAGCCAGGAGGTGGGGGGCTGATTCTTTACCCAGGCAGCTGTTATGGCAACAGCAAAAGTGTATTGTGAGCGGAGGAGCGGCCCGGGCCCCGTCTATTCATAGATGCACAAATGCTCCATGCATGTTGACTTAGGTTCTGGCTACCTGCAGCAGAACATATGTTTGACTACAAATGCGCGTCTTGTATAGGATTTCACGGAGAGTCATTTACACAATTAGAATGGGATCATAATAGTCATCGCTACAGACATCGCTATGCATGAGCTGAAACAAGCAATTTATTCACAATGGGGCCCGGCGGGTTTTAATTTTTTTTTTTTATTGCTTTTCTGAAATCCAATGAACCGAACTGTCATTTTGATTCAGGAGACTGAGCTCTGATCAAAGTTTCTCTCCGCTTTCCCTTCCTGCATAGACGAGACCCCAATTTCCACTTGTTCGGCCACAGTCCATCTTCTGACTCTATTACTTTATGTAAAAGGACGGAGACAGGAAAGAAAGAGAGAGAAGAGCGCCGGCAAAGATGGCGGCACCTGGAAGTTTCTAGAGAAAGTGTGTCCTATCTATCTAGCTGATATCTGTCCTTAGAAAAGTCAGGACAGGCCCAATATACAGTGGCTTGCGGAAGTATTCACACCCCTTGGCTTTTTACCTATTTTGTTACATTACAATCTGTGTGTAAATATTTTTGTAACCCAATTTGTGTGTGATGCATCAGCACTAAATAGTCTAAGTTGGTGAAGTGAGAAAAATATAGGCATAAATTACATTTATGGGATCAATTAACTAAAAATTGCTATGTGATTGTATTCACCTCTTTTGGTATGAAGCCCCTATAAATGTCTGGTGTAAGCAATTCCCTTCATAAGTCCCATGCTTAGTGACTGGACGTCCACCTGTGTGCAATCTAATGTCATAAGTATGTCAGTATATACACTTTACCTTTTCTGAAATGGCACAGAGGAGAGGCTGCAACACCATTAACAAGAGGCACTACTAACCAAACAACACCACGAAGACCAAGGAGATCTCCAAACAACACCATGAAGACCAAGCAGATCTCCAAACAACACCATGAAGACAAAAGAGATCTCCAAACAACACCATGAAGACCAAGGAGATCTCCAAACAACACCATGAAGACCAAGGAGATCTCCAAATAACAGCATGAAGACCAAGGAGATCTCCAAATAACAGCATGAAGACCAAGGAGATCTCCAAACAACAGCATGAAGACCAAGGAGATCTCCAAACAACACCATGAAGACAAAGGAGATCTCCAAACAACACCATGAAGACCAAGGAGATCTCCAAACAACACCATGAAGACCAATGAGATCTCCAAACAACAGCATGAAGACAAAGGAGATCCCCAAACAACACCATGAAGACAAAGGAGATCTCCAAACAACACCATGAAGACCAAGGAGATCTCCAAATAACAGCATGAAGACCAATGAGATCTCCAAACAACAGCATGAAGACCAAGGAGATCTCCAAACAACACCATGAAGACCAATGAGATCTCCAAATAACACCATAAAGACCAAGGAGATCTCCAAACAACACCATGAAGACTAAGGAGATCTCCACACAAGAGCATGAAGACCAAGGACATCTCCAAACAACAGCATGAAGACCAAGGAGATCTCCAAATAAGCCAGGGACAAAGGTGTTGAGAAGTACAAGTCAGGGTTGAGTTGTAAAAAATATCCCAATCTCTGATGATCCCCTGGAGCACCATCAAATCCATTGTCATCAAATGGAAAGAACATGGTACCACAACAAAACTGCCAAGAGAGGGCGCCCACCAAGCTCTCAGCCCGGGCATGGAGGGCATTAATCAGAGAGGCAGCACAGAGACCAAAGATAACCCTGAAGGCGCTGCAGAGTTCCCAAGCAGAGACTGGAGTATCCGTCCATGCAACCACAATAAGCTGTACACTCCATAGAGGTGGCCTTTATGGAAGAGTGGGCAGATAAAAGCCTTTAGTTACACACAAACATTCTAAGGTTCATTTTGAGTTTGCCAAGAGACATCTGGGAGACTCCCCAAATGTATGGAGGAAGTTGCTGTGGTCAGATGAGACCAAAATTGAACTTTTTGGCCACTAAGGTAAACACTATGTCTGGCGCCAAACCAACACCCCTCATCGCCCCAAGAACACCATCCACACAGTGAAACACTTTGGTGGCAGCATCATGCTGTGGGGATGTTTTTCAGCTTCGGGGACAAGGAAAATGGTCCTAGTCGAGGGGAAGATGGATGGTGCGAAATACAGGGATATTCTTGAGCAAAATCTGTTTCAGTCTGTCAGTGATTTGAGACTGGGACGGAGGTTCACCTTCCAACAAGTCAATGAGCCAAAGCAAAATGCTAAAGCAACACTCGAGTGGTGTAAGGGGAAATGTGGAAATGTTTTGGAGTGACCGAGTCACAGCCCAGACCTTAATCTAATGGAGAATCTGTGGTCAGACATGAAGATTGCTGTTCACCAGAGGAAACCATCTAACCTGAAGGAGATAGAGTAGTTTTGCCTTGAGGAATGGGCAAAAATCCCAGTGACAAGAGGTGGAAAGCTCATAGAGACTTATCCAAAGTGACTGCAGCTGTAATTGCCGCAAAAGGAGGCTCTACAAAGTACTGACTTTAGGGGGGTGAATAGTTATGTACACTGAATTTTTCAGTTATTTTATCCTATTTGTTATTTGCTTCACAATAAAAATAAAACCAAATGTTCACAGTTGTAGGCATGCTCTTTACATGAACTGATGCAAACCCTCAAAAAAAAAACAACGGTGAAATTCCAGGTTGTGAAGTAGCAAAACATGAAAAATGATAAAGTGGGTGAATACTTTCGCAAGCCACTGTAGAATGAAAATGTTGCCAGGAATATGATGTAAGGACACAAAGACTCATTTGCTGGATTATGCAACAGCTGCAGGCTTATTCAGTGGAGGAACTATCTGAAGCAGGCAGCAGATGGCGCTGTGTTAACTCTTACAGCTTGTTGATATGTTTGTAGTTTCTCTCTGTACTTGTACTGTGTGACCTCTCTGTTGTGTCACTTAGTCTATTCTCCTGCAATGTCTATCTATCTATCTATCTATCTATCTCTATATCCAGGGGCGGACATATTATTGGTGCAACCTGTGAGCTTGCACAGGGGCCCAAGAGGTAAGGAGGCCCATTTTTACCTCCAAAGCAGATGCAATTTTGGATTTTTAGGAGCTCTTGGACTGCTAAGGTCCCAGATATTGTTCTTGCCGAGGGGCTCTTTTCAGTCTGTGTCCGCCAGTCTATCTATCTATCTATGAGGTTGATCAGGTCATATTGGATACGGTCAGATGATATCCAGCCGCCCATGACAGCAGCTCCAGACTCCGTCCATCATCATCCGGTGTGATTCTCAGAATTTCTCCACGTCAGATGAAGAAATGACTCATCATAGAAACAGGGAGACAAATCCTTAGAAATGTCAGGACAGACCTAATAATCAATGTAATTATTGCCGGGTATATGGAAGAGCACGGCGTCTCAGGGAGAGACATGCGAGCCTCGGCGTGACACTAATTACAAATCATGGAGGTGTCTATTATTACAGGGGACGACCAAAACTAAAGCGGATTATGAGTCATGTGATCTATACATCACCGTGAACTCTGAGTCAACTTTTACTGAGTCACCCAAGTTCATGACCCCACATTGCACCCATGGCCGTCCCCAAGAGTTGAGCGCTGGGAGGACTATGGACCCTTAAAGACTAAACTTTTTTTTCAAGTATTCTCATATTTTGAAGGCACTTTAATTGTCTGCAATTTGGTGGGGGTTGGGGTCCTGAGACCCCATAGTTGTTCAATAAATGTAGTGAGCACGCTCAGCCAGAAGCTGTGCGCTCCTGTCTCCTGAACTGAGCACTTCTCGGGGGTTTATTGAGCAATCCGTGGTGGTCTCAGCTCCTGGAGCCGCCAGTTGAAGTGGCTGCAAAATATTAAAAATCTTGTTGAAAGTTTAGTTATTGTTTAAAGTTTGTCTGTAAGATGATAATTGTGCTGATTCCAAGGAGCCGGATTACAAAAAATGCGTTAGCTTGACTTCCAGAAACAGCGCCAACCTTGTACAATGGCAGTGTTTGGTATTGCTGGAATGAGAATAAGCTGCAATACAAGACGCAGCCTGTGGGCAATGGTGGTGCTGTTTCTGAAAAGGAGTCAAACCTCTTTTTTGCAATTGTACAAACTCCCGTGTGTAAACTACTTTGAAGAGATTGTGTAGGATTTTGAAAAAAAAATGTCTTCTCACATCCAAAAACATTGCCACTCCTGTCCACAGGTTGTGTGTGGTACTGCAGATCAGCCCACTTCCTCTTAATTGAACTAAGTGCAATACCAGACACATTTCGGACATCCCCATAATAGTTGTAATATTGATATTACAAGACTGGTTATTACTAATGCTTCTAACAATCTTGTTACTCACCTCTCATGGGTTCAGTGCTAACTGCTCCATCCTCTATCATCTGCTACTGCCTCTGCTCCTCTGCTCATCGGGATGCAATGGCAACCTGACACACTTCTGTGACATCACTCTCCCAGGCAATTTATTCAAGTAGCTAGCGTTTGTTTCTACCATGGGCTGCCTCCTAAAGTCCTTCATGACAAACTGAGTTATGTTATTGCTGAGTAAACTCTGCTATTCTTCTACTCGCTCTGTATTAGCCCCTGTAACAAACTCCGCTCTACTTTCCTGAGTCGATTTCAATTCTGCCATTCTGTAGCCAACTTCACATTGGACTCTTTGACAAACTTAGCTCTGCTGTTACTGAGTTAACCCTGTTGTACCTTTGCCAGCTCTGTCTGGGACTCTGTGACAAACTCAGCTCTGATTCGCTGCCCTCGTTAAAGTCGTTAATCTTTGTGAACCACAGGTTGTTCTACTGCTGGAAGCCAATAAATTAGCTGAGATCTACAGTAGACAAAAGGTTTTATATTTCCCTGCAGCAGCACCACCATAGGGTAAAATAAATATTTTCATGCGCCCCCTTAAACTCAATAGGAATGAACATTGCAGGTGTTCCAGAGAGAGAGACAGACCCTTTTGCGAGCTGCTTATTGCTTTGGTTAGTTGACGAAGGTCCTGAAGAAGAGAACGCTCCCTCTGCTGCCACATTATTCCATAATGAAGGGTGAAAGGTTTTAGGGTCCATTATTGCTGAGTCTACTCCGGGGAAGCGAAAACTACAGGGAGGGGGTCTTCTGCTTCTTATATCAGGTGCAGTGTGGATCAAATCCCCAGCCTGCCAGCACCTTCATGGCTTGGGTTTCCATGGAGGAGCAGTTGAACACAAGCCTATGAGCACTATTCTCAATGCCAGGTGTCTGGTGGAGTCATGTAAAGTATGTTGTTACTAGACTCTGGAAAATTCTTATCTGAAATTGTGTCACCAAAGGCGTAATGATCATGGTCACAGACGGTGCGACTTCGCCCGAGCAGGAGGGAGCCGGCCGACACCACTGCTTATTTAGCCTGGATCTTCGGACGCAGATTCAGTTAAAATGTATTGCGGTGCAGAGATTCGCTGGCTTCCTGCACCACAATTCATGCCGAAGGCTGACGTCAGCTTGCCCATCATGGACGATGCATGCATGACAGTGACGTCTTGCGCTGCCCGTCGCGGGCACGCCAAAGTCAGCTACCAGCTTAAGTGCCGACCATGGAAGAGGATGCCGTTGTGTGAGATGAAAAAAGTAAGAAGAATCGTTTGACCCTTTTCAAAATGTGTTGGAGAAGAACATAGGTCATTATTACAGGAAGGGGTCCAGGATGGGGGACATTATTAAATAAAAATGCCAAGATGGGGGATATTACACCAGGAAGGGACCCAGGATGGGGTACATTATTAAACATAGGGGCCCAGGATGGGGAACATTAATACAGGAAGGGGCTCAGGATAGGAGACATTATTACAGGAAGGTGCCCATTGTTATAGGATGAGGCCCAGGATGGGAAACATTAATACAAGAAAGGCCCCAGGATGGGAGACATGAATACAAGAAGGGCCCCAGAATCCCAGGACGGGGGACATTAATACAGAAAGGGGCCCAGGATGGGGACATTATTACAGGATGGGGAACATTATCACAGGAAGAGGCCCAGGATGGGGGACATTACAGGAAGGGTCCCATTGGTATAGGATGGGGTCCAGGATGGGGGACATCAATACAAGAAGGGCCCAGGATGGGGGACATTACAGGATGTGGACCAGGATAGAGACATTATTTCAGGAAGGAGCAAGGATGGGGGAAATTATTTTAGGAAGAGGAACAATATTAAATCTAGGGGCCCAGGATGGGGGGGGGGCATTAATACAGGAATGTACCCAGAATGATGAACATTAATACAAGAAGGGGCCCAGAATGGACTATTTACGCCACTGTGTGTCACGCTTACCTAGGTTTCAAGAATTGGCAGAGAAAGATAACTATTGAAAAGGATAGTACCTACTGCTAACTTGGTGAAGGAAAGGGAATGGCTCGGGATAGGCTTCACGGTCAGACCCCTTATTTCCAGAGAAGGGTGATGTTAATACGACAATATATCAAGATACTGTCCCAGTTTAGAGAAGGCCCTTTTCTGTTCCAGCTGCACCCCATTGGAAAAAAAACCCATAGGGAATGAGTTTGGTGCTCAGGACCTTGAATTGCTCCACACTGCCCCGACATCAACCCCATGAAACAGCTGCGGGAGCCAGTTCATGTATCCCAACATCAGTGTCTGACCTCATAAATGCACACAGTTTCCAGAAGACATCCCAAAATCTCCTTTTGCTAAAAGGAGGAAAGTTGTTATAACCACATAAGGAGGCCTAACTTCTCCATAGGCACCAGGGCTGGAGTACAAGTGCGACCATGACACTCCTATAGCTACACCCCTGGTAATCTTTCAATCTATGTAAAAGGATATAGGAAATTGTTCACACATAAAATAGTAAGGGCTTGTTCACACGCTGCATTTATTCCATGAAAAAAACCCATAGCATTGTATAGTACCAGCAAAGTGAAAAAAGCTAGCAAAATGCACCAAAAATGGGGCAAAAATGCATAAAAATGCCCGTGTATAACACAGCATTTTTCCTAACACTTTGCTTAAAATACTGAAAACCTTAAGAAAAACAACAACTTGATCACGAACTTGGGGGTCTGTAACTTTTCTCAAATAAAAATAATACACTTTTCCTTGCCAGAAAAAAAAAATACTGATTTAATGCCTGAAAACGGGATTTCTCCTGTCTGCAGGATTCCTGCCATCTGCTCTTTCTTTTTGAACACATAAAATCAAAACTACATAGAAGAGACATTTATACAGCGGCAGATTACAATATAGCCAGAAGGTGGAGAGATCACATAAAAGGCACGAAGAGAACCGTCAGCATATGCTCTCAGTGACTAAGGACACCGCAATCCAGAGGAGAAGAAAGATAGGAACTAGCCAGAAGTTACAAAGGGAACAGATAGATAAACAGTGGTATTTACTATTAAATAAAGGGCAGTATTATAGTAGTTATATTCTTGTACATAGGAGGCAGTATTATAGTAGTTATATTCTTGTACATAGGGGGCAGTATTATAGTAGTTATATTCTTGTACATAGGGGGCAGTATTATAGTAGTTATATTCTTGTACATAGGGGCAGTATTATAGTGATTATATTCTTGTACATAGGGGCAGTATTATAGTAGTTATATTCTTGTACATAGGAGCAGTATTATAGTAGTTATATTCTTGTACATAGGAGCAGTATTATAGTAGTTATATTCTTGTACATAGGGAGCAGTATTATAGTAGTTATATTCTTGTACATAGGAGCAGTATTATAGTAGTTATATTCTTGTACATAGGGAGCAGTATTATAGTAGTTATATTCTTGTACATAGGAGCAGTATTATAGTAGTTATATTCTTGTACATAGGAGCAGTATTATAGTAGTTATATTCTTGTACATAGGAGCAGTATTATAGTAGTTATATTCTTGTACATAGGAGCAGTATTATAGTAGTTATAGTCTTGTACATAGCAGCAGTATTATAGTAGTTATATTCTTGTACATAGGAGCAGTATTATAGTAGTTATATTCTTGTACATAAGGAGCAGTATTATAGTAGTTATATTCTTGTACATAGGAGCAGTATTATAGTAGTTATATTCTTGTACATAGGGGCAGTATTATAGCAGTTATATTCTTGTACATAGGGAGCAGTATTATAGTAGTTATATTCTTGTACATAGGAGCAGTATTATAGTAGTTATATTCTTGTACATAGGGGCAGTATTATAGTAGTTATATTCTTGTACATAGGAGCAGTATTATATTAGTTATATTCTTGTACATAGGGGCAGTAATATAGTAGTTATATTCTTGTACATAGGAGCAGTATTATAGTAGCTATATTCTTGTACATAGGAGCAGTATTATATTAGTTATATTCTTGTACATAGGGGCAGTAATATAGTAGTTATATTCTTGTACATAGGAGCAGTATTATAGTAGTTATATTCTTGTACATAGGGAGCAGTATTATAGTAGTTATATTCTTGTACATAGGAGCAGTATTATAGTAGTTATATTCTTGTACATAGGGGCAGTATTATAGTAGTTATATTCTTGTACATAGGAGCAGTATTATAGTAGTTATATTCTTATACATAGGAGCAGTATTATAGTAGTTATATTCTTGTACATAGGAGCAGTATTATAGTAGTTATATTCTTGTACATAGGAGCAGTATTATATTAGTTATATTCTTGTACATAGGGGCAGTAATATAGTGATTATATTCTTGTACATAGGGGCAGTATTATAGTAGTTATATTCTTGTACATAGGAGCAGTATTATAGTAGTTATATTCTTGTACATAGGAGCAGTATTATAGTAGTTATATTCTTGTACATAGGAGCAGTATTATAGTAGTTATATTCTTGTACATAGGAGCAGTATTATAGTAGTTATATTCTTGTACATAGGGGCAGTATTATAGTAGTTATATTCTTGTACATAGGGGCAGTATTATAGTAGTTATATTCTTGTACATAGGGGACAGTATTATAGTAGTTATATTCTTGTACATAGTGGCAGTATTATAGTAGTTATATTCCTGTACATAGGGGGCAGTATAATAGTAGTTATATTCTTGTACATAGGGGACAGTATTATAGTAGTTATATTCTTGTACATAGGGGGCAGTATTATAGTAGTTATATTCTTGTACATAGGGGGCAGTATTATAGTAGTTATATTCTTGTACATAGGGGCAGTATTATAGTAGTTATATTCTTGTACATAGGGGCAGTATTATAGCAGTTATATTCTTGTACATAGGGGACAGTATTATAGTAGTTATATTCTTGTACATAGGGGGCAGTATTATAGTAGTTCTATTCTTGTACATAGGGGGCAGTATTATAGTAGTTCTATTCTTGTACATAGGGGCAGTATTATAGTAGTTCTATTCTTGTACATAGGGGCAGTATTATAGTAGTTCTATTCTTGTACATAGGGGGCAGTATTATAGTAGTCATAGTCTTGTACATAGTGGGCAGTATTATAGTAGTTATATTCTTGTACATTGGGGGCAGTATTATAGTATTTATATTCTTGTACATATGGGGCAGTATTATAGTAGTTATATTCTTGTACATAGGAGGCAGTATTATAGTAGTTATATTCTTGTACATAGGGGCAGTATTATAGTAGTTATATTCTTGTACATAGGGGGCAGTATTATAGTAGTTATATTCTTGTACATTGGGGGCAGTATTATAGTAGTTATATTCTTGTACATAGGGGGCAGTATTATAGTAGTTATATTCTAGTACATAGGAGCAGTATTATAGTAGTTATATTCTTGTACATATGGGGCAGTATTATAGTAGTTATATTCTTGTACATAGGAGGCAGTATTATAGTAGTTATATTCTTGTACATAGGGGCAGTATTATAGTAGTTATATTCTTGTACATAGAGGGCAGTATTATAGTAGTTATATTCTTGTACATTGGGGGCATTATTATAGTAGTTATATTCTTGTACATAGGGGAAGTATTATAGTAGTTATATTCTTGTACATAGGGGAAGTATTATAGTAGTTATATTTTTGTACATAGGGGGCAGTATTATAGTAGTTATATTCTTGTACATAGGGGGAAGTATTATAGTAGTTCTATTCTTGTGCATAGGGGCAGTATTATAGTAGTTATATTCTTGTACATAGGGGGCAGTATTATAGTAGTCATAGTCTTGTACATAGTGGGCAGTATTATAGTAGTTATATTCTTGTACATAGGGGCAGTATTATAGTAGTTATATTCTTGTACATAGGGGCAGTATTATAGTAGTTATATTCTTGTGCATAGGGGGCAGTATTATAGTAGTTATATTCTAGTACATGGGAGCAGTATTATAGTAGTTATATTCTTGAACATAGGGGCAGTATTATAGTAGTTATATTCTTGTACTAAGGGGGCAGTATTATAGTAGTTATATTCTTGTATATAGGAGGCAGCATTATAGTAGTTATATTCTTGTATATAGGAGCAGTATTATAGTATTTATATTCCTGTACATAAGAGCAGTATTATAGTAGTTATATTCTTGTACATAGGGGGCAGTATTATTGTAGTTATATTCCTGTACATAGGGGCAGTATTATAGTAGTTATATTCTTGTACATAGAAGCAGTATTATAGTAGTTTTATTCTTATACATTGTGCAGTATTATAGTAGTTATATTCTTGTACAGAGAAACAGTATTGTATATAATGACAGTATTATAGTAGATATTCTTGTACATAGGGACAGTATTATAATAGTTATATTCTTGTACATAGGGGGCAGTATTATAGTAGTTATATTCTTGTACATAGGAGCAGTATTATAGTAGTTATATTCTTGTACATAGGAGCAGTATTATAGTAGTTATATTCTTGTACATAGGAGCAGTATTATAGTAGTTATATTCTTGTACATAGGAGCAGTATTATAGTAGTTATATTCTTGTACATAGCAGCAGTATTATAGTAGTTATATTCTTGTACATAGGAGCAGTATTATAGTAGTTATATTCTTGTACATAGGGAGCAGTATTATAGTAGTTATATTCTTGTACATAGGAGCAGTATTATAGTAGTTATATTCTTGTACATAGGGGCAGTATTATAGTAGTTATATTCTTGTACATAGGGAGCAGTATTATAGTAGTTATATTCTTGTACATAGGAGCAGTATTATAGTAGTTATATTCTTGTACATAGGGGCAGTATTATAGTAGTTATATTCTTGTACATAGGAGCAGTATTATAGTAGTTATATTCTTGTACATAGGAGCAGTATTATAGTAGTTATATTCTTGTACATAGGGGCAGTATTATAGTGATTATATTCTTGTACATAGGGGCAGTATTATAGTAGTTATATTCTTGTACATAGGAGCAGTATTATAGTAGTTATATTCTTGTACATAGGAGCAGTATTATAGTAGTTATATTCTTGTACATAGGGGCAGTATTATAGTAGTTATATTCTTGTACATAGGAGCAGTATTATAGTAGTTATATTCTTGTACATAGGAGCAGTATTATAGTAGTTATATTCTTGTACATAGGAGCAGTATTATAGTAGTTATATTCTTGTACATAGGAGCAGTATTATAGTAGTTATATTCTTGTACATAGGGGCAGTATTATAGTAGATATATTCTTGTACATAGGAGCAGTATTATAGTAGTTATATTCTTGTACATAGGGGCAGTATTATAGTAGTTATATTCTTGTACATAGGGGCAGTATTATAGTAGTTATATTCTTGTACATAGGGGACAGTATTATAGTAGTTATATTCTTGTACATAGTGGCAGTATTATAGTAGTTATATTCCTGTACATAGGGGGCAGTATAATAGTAGTTATATTCTTGTACATAGGGGACAGTATTATAGTAGTTATATTCTAGTACATAGGGGCAGTATTATAGTAGTTATATTCTTGTACATAGGGGCAGTATTATAGTAGTTATATTCTTGTACATAGGGGCAGTATTATAGTAGTTATAGTCTTGTACATAGTGGGCAGTATTATAGTAGTTATATTATTGTACATAGGGAGCAGTATTATAGTAGTTATATTATTGTACATAGGAGCAGTATTATAGTAGTTATATTCTTGTACATATGAGCAGTATTATAGTAGTTACAGTGGGTACGGAAAGTATTCAGACCCCTTTAAATTTTTCACTCTTTGTTTCTTTGCCGCCATTTGGTAAATTCTAAAAAGTTCATTTTTGTTCTCATTAAAGTACACTCTGCATCCTATCTTGACTGAAAAAAAAGACAGAAATGTTGATTTTTTTGCAAATTTCTTAAAGAAAAACTGAAATATCACATGGTCATTAGTATTCAGACCCTTTGCTCAGACACTCATATAAAAGTCACATGCTGTCCATTTCCTTGTGATCCTCCTTGAGATGGTTCTACTCCTTCATTGGAGTCCAGCTGTGTTTAATTTAACTGCTAGGACTTGATTTGGAAAGGCACACACCTGTCTATATAAGACCTCACAGCTCACAGTGCATGTCAGACCAAATGAGAATCATGAGCTCAAAGGAACTGCCCAAGGAGCTCAGAGACAGAATTGTGGCAAGGCACAGATCTGGCCAAGGTTATAAAAGAATTTCTGCATTACTCAAGGTTCCTAAGAGGACAGTGGCCTCCACAATCCTTAAATGGAAGAAGTTGGGACCACCAGAAGTCTTTCTAGACCTGGCTGTCCAGCCAAACTGAGCAATCGTGGGAGAAGAGCTTTGGTGAGAGAGGTAAAGATGAACCCCAAGATCACACTGGCTGAGCTCCAGAGATGCAGTAGGGAGATGGGAGAAAGTTCCACAAAGTCAACTATCACTGCAGCCCTCCACCAGTCGGGCCTTTATGGCAGAGTGGAAGCCTCTCCTTAGTGCAAGACATAGGAAAGCACGCATAGAGTTTGCTCAAAAACACATGAAGGACTCCCAGACTATGAGAAATAAGATTCTCTGGTCTGATGAGACGAAGATAGAACTTTTTGGTGATAATTCTAAGTGGTATGTGTGGAGAAAACCAGGCACTGCTCATCACCTGCCAAATACAATCCCAACAGTGAAACATGGTGGTGGCAGCATCATGCTATGGGGGCGTTTTTTAGCTGCAGGGACAGGACGACTGGTTGCAATTGAAGGAAACATGAATGTGGCCAAGTACAGAGATATCCTGGATGAAAACCTCTTCCAGAGTGCTCTGGACCTCAGACTTGGCCGAAGGTTCACCTTCCAACAAGACAATGACCCTAAGCACACAGCTAAAATAACAAAGGAGTGGCTTCAGAACAACTCTGTGACCATTCTTGACTGGCCCAGCCAGAGCCCTGACCTAAACCCAATTAAGCATCTCTGGAGAGACCTGAAAATGGCTGTCACCAACGTTCACCATCCAACCTGACGGAACTGGAGAGGATCTGCAAGGAAGAATGGCAGAGGATCCCGAAATCCAGGTGTGAAAAACTCGTTGCATCATTCCCAAGAAGACTCATGGCTGTACTAGCTCAAAAGGGTGCTTCTACTCAATACTGAGCAAAGGGTCTGAATACTTATGACCATGTGATATTTCAGTTTTTCTTTTTTAATAAATTGGCAAAAAATTCTACATTTCTGTTCTTTTCAGTCAAGATGGGGTACAGAGTGCACTTTAATGAGAAAAAAAAGGAGCTTTTTAGAATTTACCAAATGGCTGCAATGAAACAAAGAGTGAAAAATTTCAAGGGGTCTGAATACTTTCTGTACCCACTGTATATTCCTGTACATAGGACCAGTATTATAGTAGTTATATTCTAGTACAAAGGGGGCAGTATTATAGCAGTTATATTCTTGTACATAGGAGCAGTATTATAGTGGTTATATTCTTGTACATAGGAGCAGTATTATAGTAGCTATATTCTGGTACATAGGGGGCAGTATTATAGTAGTTATATTCTTGTACATAGGAGCAGTATTATAGTAGTTATATTCTTGTACATAGGAGCAGTATTATAGTAGTTATATTCTAGTACATAGGGGGCAGTATTATAGTAGTTATATTCTTGTACATAGGAGCAGTAATATAGTAGTTATATTCTTGTAAATAGGGGGCAGTATTATAGTAGTTATATTCTTGTACATAGGAGCAGTAATATAGTAGTTATATTCTAGTAAATAGGGGGCAGTATTATAGTAGTTATATTCTTGTACTAAGGGGGTTGTATTATAGTAGTTATATTCTTGTATATAGGAGGCAGCATTATAGTAGTTATATTCTTGTATATAGGAGCAGTATTATAGTAGTTATATTACTGTACATAGGAGCAGTATTATAGTAGTTATATTCTTGTACATAGGGGGCAGTATTATAGTAGTTATATTCCTGTACCTAGGAGCAGCATTATAGTACCTATATTCTTGTACATAGGAGCAGTATTATAGCAGTTATATTCTTGTACATAGGGGGCAGTATTATAGTAGTTATATTCCTGTACATAGGGGCAGTATTATAGTAGTTATATTCTTGTATGTAGGAGCAGTATTATAGTAGTTATATTCTTGTACATAGTAGCAGTATTATAGTAGTTATATTCTTGTACATAGAAGCAGTATTATAGTAGTTTTATTCTTATACATGGTGCAGTATTATAGTAGTTATATTCTTGTACAGGGAAACAGTATTGTATATAATGACAGTATTATAGTAGATATTCTTGTACATAGGGGGCAGTATTATAGTAGTTATATTCTTGTGCATAGAAGCAGTATTATAGTAGTTGTATTCTTGTATATAAGGACAGTACTATAGTACTTATATTCTTGTACATAGGGGGCAGTATTATAGTAGTTATATTCTTGTATATAAGGACAGTATTATAGTAGTTATATTCTTGTGAATAGGGGCAGTATTATAGTAGCTATATTCTTGTACATAGGGGGCAGTATTATAGTAGTTATATTCTTGTACACAAGAGCAGTATTATAGTAGTTATATTCTTGTAAATAGGAGAAGTATTATAGTAGTTATATTCTTGTACATAGAAGCAGTAGTATAGTAGTTATATTCTTATACATGGTGCAGTATTATAGTAGTCATATTCTTGTACATAGGGGGCAGCATTATAGTAGTTATATTCTTGTACATAGGGGGCAGTATTATAGTAGTTATATCCTTGTACATAGGGGCAGTATTATAGTAGTTATATTATTGTACATAATGAGCAGTATTATAGTAGTTATATTCTTGTACATCGGGGGCAGTATTATAGTAGTTATATTCTTGTACATCGGGGGCAATATTATAGTAGTTATATTCTTGTACATAGGGATCAGTATTATAGTAGTTATATTCCTGTACATAGGGGGCAGAATTATAGTAATTATATTCTTGTACATAGGAGCAGCATTATAGTAGCTATATTCTTGTACATAAGGTACGGTATTATAGTAGTTATATTCTTGTACATAGGAGCAGTATTATAGTAGTTATATTCTTATACATAGGAGCAGTATTATAGTAGTTATATTCTTGTACATAATGAGCAGTATTATAGTAGTTATATTTTTGTACATCGGGGGCAGCATTATAGTAGTTATATTCTTGTACATAGGGGGCAGTATTATAGTAGTTATATTCTTGAACATAGTGGGCAGAATTATAGTAGTTATATTCTAGTACATAAGGGCAGTATTATAGTAGCTATATTCTTGTACATAGGAGCAGTATTATAGTAGTTATATTCTTGTACATAGGAGCAGTATTATAGTAGTTATATTCTTGTACATAGGGGGCAGTATTATAGTAGTTATATTCTTGTACATAGGGGCAGTATTATAGTAGTTATATTTTTGTACATGGGGCAGTATTATAGTAGTTATATTCTTGTACATAGGGACCAGTATTATAGAAGTTATATTCTTGTACAAAGGGGGCAGTGTTATAGTAGTTATATTCTTGTACATAGGGGCAGTATTATAGTAGTTATATTCTTGTACATAGGAGCAGTATTATAGTAGTTATATTCTTGTACATAGGAGCAGTATTATAGTAGTTATATTCTTGTACATAGGGGGCAGTATTATAGTAGTTATATTCTTGTACATAGGGGCAGTATTAAAGTAGTTATATTCTTGTACATAGGGGGCAGTATTACAGTAGTTATATTCTTGTACATAAGAGGCAGTATTATAGTAGTTATATTCTTGTACATAGGAGTAGTATTATAGTAGTTACATTCTTGTACATAGGAGCAGAATTATAGTACTTATATTCTTGTACATAGGGGGCAGTGTTATAGTAGATATATTCTTGTACATAGGGGCAGTATTATAGTAGTTATATTATTGTACATAGGGGGCAGTATTATAGTAGTTATATTCTTGTACATAGGGGGCAGTATTATAGTAGTTATATTCTTGTACATAGGGGCAGTATTATAGTAGTTATATTCTTGTACATAGGAGCAGTATTATAGTAGTGATATTCTTGTACATAGGAGCAGTATTATAGTAGTTATATTCTTATACATAGGGACAGTATTATAGTAGTTATATTCCTGTACATAGGAGCAGTATTATAGTAGTTATATTCTTGTACATAGAGAGCAGTATTATAGTAGTTATATTCTTATACATAGGGGCGGTATTATAGTAGTTATATTCTTGTACATAGGGGGCAGTATTATAGTAGTTATATTCTTATACATAGGAGCAGTATCATAGTAGTTATATTCTTGTACATAGGAGCAGTATTATAGTAGTTATATTCTTGTACATAAGGGCAGTATAATAGTAGTTATATTCTTGTACATAGGGGCAGTATTATAGTATTTATATTCTTGTACATATTGAGCAGTATTATAGTAGTTATATTCTTGCACATAGGGGGCAGTATTATAGTAGTTATATTCTTGCACATAGGGGGCAGTACTATAGTAGTTATATTCTTGTACATAGGGAGCAGTATTATAGTAGTTATATTCTTGTATATAGGGGCAGTATTATAGTAGTTATATTCTTGTACATAGGAGCAGTATTATAGTAGTTATATTCTTGTACATAGGGGGTAGTATTATAGTAGTTATATTCTTGTACATAAGGGCAGTATAATAGTAGTTATATTCTTGTACATAGGGGCAGTATTATAGTATTTATATTCTTGTACATATTGAGCAGTATTATAGTAGTTATATTCTTGCACATAGGGGGCAGTACTATAGTAGTTATATTCTTGTACATAGGGAGCAGTATTATAGTAGTTATATTCTTGTATATAGGGGCAGTATTATAGTAGTTATATTCTTGTACATAGGAGCAGTATTATAGTAGTTATATTCTTGTACATAGGGGGTAGTATTATAGTAGTTATATTCTTGTACATAGGGGCAGTATTATAGTAGTTATATTCTTGTACATAGGGGGCAGTATTATAGTAGTTATATTCTTGTACATAAGAGGCAGTATTATAGTAGTTATATTCTTGTACATAAGAGGCAGTATTATAGTAGTTATATTCTTATACATAGGAGCAGTATTATAATAATTATATTCTTGTACATAGGGGGCAGTATTATAGTAGTTATATTTTTGTACATAGGGGCAGTATTATAGTAGTTATATTCTTGTACATAGGAGCAGTATTATAGTAGTTATATTCTTGTACATAGGAGCAGTATTATAGTAGTTATATTTTTGTACATAGGGAGCAGTATTATAGTAGTTATATTCTTGTACATAGGGGAAGTATTATTGTAGTTATATTCTTGTACATAGGGAGCAGTATTATAGTAGTTATATTCTTGTACATAGGGGGCAGTATTATAGTAGTTATATTCTTGTACATAGGGGCAGTATTATAGTAGTTATATTCTTGTACATAGGAGCAGTATTATAGTAGTTATATTCTTGTACATAGGAGCAGTATTATAGTAGTTATATTCTTATACATAGGGACATTATTATAGTAGTTATATTCCTGTACATAGGAGCAGTATTATAGTAGTTATATTCTTGTACATAGAGAGCAGTATTATAGTAGTTATATTCTTATACATAGTGGCAGTATTATAGTAGTTATATTCTTGTACATAGGGGGCAGTATTATAGTAGTTATATTCTTGTACATAGGAGCAGTACTATAGTAGTTATATTCTTATACATAGGGACATTATTATAGTAGTTATATTCCTGTACATAGGAGCAGTATTATAGTAGTTATATTCTTGTACATAGGAGCAGTATTATAGTAGTTTTATTCTGGTACATAAGGGCAGTATAATAGTAGTTATATTCTTGTACATAGGGGCAGTATTATAGTATTTATATTCTTGTACATAGGGAGCAGTATTATAGTATAGTAGTTATATTCTTGCACATAGGGGGCAGTATTATAGTAGTTATATTCTTGTACATAGGGGGCAGTATTATATAGTTATATTCTTGTACATAGGGAGCAGTATTATAGTAGTTATATTCTTGTATATAGGGGGCAGTATTGTAGTAGTTATATTCTTGTACATAGGAGCAGTATTTTAGTAGTTATATTCTAGTACACAGGGAGCAGTATTATAGTAGTTATATTCTTGTACATAGGGGCAGTATTATAGTAGTTATATTCTTGTACATAGGGGCAGTATTATAGTAGTTATATTCTTGTACATAGGGGGCAGTATTATAGTAGTTATAGTCTTGTACATATGAGCAGTATTATAGTAGTTGTATTCTAGTACATAGGGGGCAGTATTATAGTAGTTATATTCCTGTACATAGGAGCAGTATTATAGTAGTTATATTCCTGTACATAGGAGCAGTATTATAGTAGTTATATTCCTGTACATAGGGGGCAGTATTATAGTAGTTATATTCTTGTACATAGGAGCAGTATTATAGTAGTTATATTCTAGTACACAGTGAGCAGTATTATAGTAGTTATATTCTTGTACATAGGGGGCAGTATTATAGCAGTTATATTCTTGTACATAGGAGCACTATTATAGTAGTTATATTCTTGTACATAGGGGGCAGTATTAGAGTAGTTATATTCTTGTACATAGGAGCAGTATTATAGTAGTTATATTCTTGTACATAGGAGCAGTATTATAGTAGTTATATTCTTTTACATAGGGGGCAGTATTATAGTAGTTATATTCTTGTACATATGGGCTGTATTATAGCAGTTATATTCTTGTACATAGGGGCAGTATTATAGCAGTTATATTCTTGTACATAGGGGCAGTATTATAGTAGTTATATTCTTGTACATAGGGGCAGTATTATAGTAGCTATATTCTTCTACATAGTGGCAGTATTATAGTAGTTATATTCTTGTACGTAGGAGTCAGTAATATAGTAGTTATATTCTTGTACATAGGAGCAGTATTATAGTAGTTATGTTCTTGTACATAGGGGCAGTATTATAGTAGTTATATTCCTGTACATAGGGGGCAGTATTATAGAAGTATATTCTTGTACATAGGAGCAGTATTATAGTAGTTATATTCTTGTACATTGGGGCAGTATTATAGTAGTTATATTCTTGCACATAGGGGCAGTATTATAGAAGTATATTCTTGTACATAGGGGGCAGTATTATAGTAGTTATATTCCTGTACATAGGAGCAGTATTATAGTAGTTATGTTCTTGTACATAGGGGCAGTATTATAGTAGTTATATTCCTGTACATAGGGGGCAGTATTATAGAAGTATATTCTTGTACATAGGAGCAGTATTATAGTAGTTATATTCTTGTACATGGGGGCAGTATTATAGTAGTTATATTCTTGTACATAGGGGCAGTATTATAGTAGTTATATTCCTGTACATAGGGGGCAGTATTATAGTAGTTATATTCTTGTACATAGGAGCAGTATTATAGTAGTTATATTCTTGTACATAGGAGCAGTATTATAGTAGTTATATTCTTGTACATAGGGCCAGTATTATAGTAGTTATATTCCTGTACACATGGAGCAGTATTATAGTAGTTATATTCTTGTACATAGGGGCAGTATTATAGTAGTTATATTCTTGCACATAGGGGCAGTATTATAGTAGTTATATTCCTGTACATAGGGGGCAGTATTATAGTAGTTATATTCTTGTACATAGGGGGCAGTATTATAGTAGTTATATTCTTGTACATAGGGCTCAGTATTATAGTAGTTATATTCTTGTACATAGGGGCAGTATTATAGTAGTTATATTCTTGTACATAGGAGCAGTATTATAGTAGTTATATTCTTGTACATAGGGGGCAGTATTATAGTAGTTATATTCTTGTACATAGGGCTCAGTATTATAGTAGTTATATTCTTGTACATAGGGAGCAGTATTATAGTAGTTATATTCTTGTACATAGGAGCAGTATTATAGTAGTTATATTCTTGTACATAGGAGCAGTATTATAGTAGTTATATTCTTGTACATAGGAGCAGTATTATAGTAGTTATATTCTTGTACATAGGAGCAGTATTATAGTAGTTATATTCTTGTACATAGGGGCAGTATTATAGTAGTTATATTCTTGTACATAGGAGCAGTATTATAGTAGTTATATTCTTGTACATAGGGGGCAGTATTATAGTAGTTATATTCTTGTACATAGGGCTCAGTATTATAGTAGTTATATTCTTGTACATAGGGAGCAGTATTATAGTAGTTATATTCTTGTACATAGGAGCAGTATTATAGTAGTTATATTCTTGTACATAGGAGCAGTATTATAGTAGTTATATTCTTGTACATAGGGACAGTATTATAGTAGTTATATTCTTGTACATAGGGACAGTAGTATAGTAGTTATATTCTTGTACATAGGGACAGTAGTATAGTAGTTATATTCTTGTACATAGGGACAGTATTATAGTAGTTATATTCTTGTACATAGGGGGCAGTATTATAGTAGTTATATTCTTGTAGATAGGGGGCAGTATTATAGTAGTTATATTCTTGTACATAGGGCCAGTATTATAGTAGTTATATTCTTGTACATAGAGAGCAGTATTATAATAGTTGTGTTCTTGTGCATTAGGGGATAAAACTAAGATAAAGAGAGTATGCTTTCTGTACTTAGCCCTAAGGCAATGGGACCTATATTTTCTGTGTATATGAATTATTTCTTTTATCACTTGTACCCGGACTTGTCCTTCATCCTGATATAAATATATCCGTACAGCAGGATATCAGCTTGTGTCGCCCGCGTTGCGCTCTGTCCATTGTGAGGCAGCAGGTGCAGGCAGGATCAGGAACGTATTAGCCAGATGCAGACGTTTTGTTGGATGCTGTGTTAGACCACAAGCTATGAAGTCTACTGCAGCTGCACAAAACAAATCAGGTCCCCGCTTCTCATAGACGACCTCGCTCTCTAGAACATGCGGTGAATATGATTTGGCCGAGATTTTTTTTCCACTTCTGGGCTAAAAATACACCACTTGCCACTGAGTGCACCCTAGAAAGCCACATTTACAGCCATGGGGGTTCTCCATATAGTTGGGGAAATTTACACTTATCAGGAAGGCTTGTTTTTTCGCTTCTACTTCCAAGCATGTAGGATGTGAGATTTGCTGGAGGACCCTGTAAAAATCTATAGTTTGGAGCCCAATTTCTTCTCGACTCTCGGTCACTAAGCCAAACATTAGTCCTTTTGCATTAGGCCAATATGTCCATCTATATGATGGAAGGGTTGTCTATCCCAGACAATAATTATTTTTAGTAGAAGGGTCCCCCGATGAAAGCTGATCATACAGAAATCTGGTAGTTCTCAATATTTAGACAGCACTCCCACAGGAGACATGAGGTACTGCAGGTTCCCATTAAAAAACTGCATCTGGCCCTTCAGAACGACCAATGCCACCCACGGCACCGTGTATAATAGATGAGGTTCCAGATGATGGGACTGCCGTCTCATAACTAGATTTAGCTCAGGGACCCTGCAATGGAGAAGACTTCTATGGAGAAGACTGGAGGCATGACAGTGAAAAATATTTGGTATATATGATAGTCAGCAAGATTTGCCCATGATTGTGTTTTTGCCATAGAAAGTCTTTAAAAGGAATGTATCATCAGAAAGTGACCCACTATATGAATCAGATTTTTATGTTAAATATATTTTTTATGATATTATTTCAATTTTACATATTTCTATATTAAAACTATGTTAAAAGAATCTTACAATTTTCATACTGTCCCTAAGCCTTACATTAGGCTCACACTTCCTATTCTGCGCATAAAATATTTCAGAAGTATCATTAATATCACAGACAGGATTACAATGAGACATAACACCTCTCTCTCTCTCTCTCTCTCTCTCTCTATATATACAGAAGATAACACAAGATACAGTACAGTAGGCGTCACAGCTCACCTCCTCCTGTACAATGACTGATAACACCTCTATATACAGTAGATAACACAAGATTCACCATTCACAATAGGTGATGTCACAGCTCACCTCCTCCTCCTGTACAATGACTGATAACACCTCTATAGACAGTAGATAACACAGGATCAACCATTCACAATAGGTGATGTCACAGCTCACCTCCTCCTCCTGTACAATGAATGATAACACCTCTATATACAGTAGATAACACAGGATCAACCATTCACAATAGGTGATGTCACAGCTCACCTCCTCCTCCTGTACAATGACTGATAACACCTCTATATACAGTAGATAACACAGGATCCACCATTCACAATAGGTGATGTCACAGTTCACCTCCTCCTCCTGTACAATGACTGATAACACCTTTATATACAGTAGATAACACAGGATCCACCATACACAATATGTGATGTCACAGCTCACCTCCTCCTCCTGTATAATGACTGATAACACCTCTCTATATAGCAGATAACACAGGATCCACCATTCACAATAGGTGATGTCACAGCTCACCTCCTCCTCCTGTACAATGACTGATCTGAGCGACAATCACTTTGATCAACAAGAATGATCTTTCAACATCTTTCAATATAACAATCGAATAAATCCTTCCTGAAAATTTCACCAAAACTCAACATTTCCAGTGATCGAAAAACCTCAAAATAATTTGTGACATAATAATATTTTTTTCCTTTCTTACTTAAATACATGTATTTTTTGGCTAGAAATCCTTTTTGCAATCGGGTTTGCTTAAAAATATTGCACCATTTACCTTCTATAGCCTCTGGTTTGCACTGTCTATTGCTGGCTACAGAATGAGTTAACTGGGAACCCATCAGTGAGCTCATTCTGACAGTCCAATGGAAGAGTTTCTCACTTTTTTTTTATATTTTTTTGAGCTCCTCTAAGCTGTTTTATGACCACAGACCACATCAAAGTTGAATGTGCAGTAAAACAAAAAATCCTGTAAAAGCCAAATGGTGCAAAATTTTTAATGAAACCCAAATGTAAAAATGATTTTTAGTTCGAAATACATGAATTAAAAAAAATTTGGCCCTAGAGATGAACAACCCTTTTATCATTTATTTTTTTTCTAGGTGGTAGAAATATTATTGGAAAATAATTAAAAGAAATAACATAAAAAAAAAGGAAAAAAATAAAAATAAAAATACCTGTCTAAGAAAATGACAAAAGAATAATATAAAATTACAACTTTTTTTTTTTGTGGGGTAATGTACTCCCCCAAAAAATAATGTCAGCCAACCTGCGTACGCTCGGCGGTGGCAGCAACTCCTGTCTGAGAAACACGGTGAACAGCTCCCTCATATTTACGAGTATAATTACAATAAAAAAAAGAAAAAAGAATCTAAAAGACGGGTCTTGGGCTACGGGAACCTCAGGAGGCCGTGATATAATTGCCAGACGTGCCTCCGGTTCGCTTCCACTCGTCAGACCCCCTTTCTCCGTTAAATGTCACGCTGCCACTTAAGTGCCTAATGTACGGCAAGGTTCACATAGTTACAGCAATTTAGAAGCTTGGAAAAAAAATGATGTAAAAAAAAAAAAGATTGGAGAGAAACGTTTCCTTTCCATCTACTTAGCAAATTTAGGTGTATAATAAAGCCATTACACGAGAAAGAAGGATTTTACAGTTTTTTTTCCCTTTATCTTTCAGCAGGTGGATATTACGGGACCATTCAATTCCAAATCCTGATTTCTTACACATCTGTAATTTTATTGCACACCCTCCTGCGTGTCAGAAGGTAAAGGGTTATTTACTAATATAAAAAGTATCCACAATAAAATAACGACAGCTGAAGACCCCCGTGGGGACTGTATTGCTTGTCACTTAGCTTTTCCGGGAACGTATAGAAAGAGTAAAGGGCTAAAAAGACCTTTTTCATCTCGGCGACACATAAACAGATGGAACAAAAAAATCATGAAATTTTCTTTTCTCTTTGTAATTAATTTTTTTTTTTTGGGTGGGGGGAGACTGCGGTTTTTACTGCAGAGCTGTTCCTCCGGCAAACAGGAGGCTGCAACCATAAACTGCCATAAAGAATGGACTTGGGCCTTCTTGGTACTCCACCCTTTCCTTCTTTTTCTCTCCATGCTTGTTAAAGTGACAACCCCTTTCAATACGCCCTACCTTTCCAGCTCAGCCTTCCTTTATGAGTCAGTTGTGTAAGAGCCGTTCGTGCTCAGACGAACTTCATATATCTGGGCACCTGCCATGTTTTACATGTTTTACCAAAATATCCTTTAGGCTATGTTGACACTGCATTTCTTTTTTTTACCTGTGCTATTTTTTTTTATGTACTTGGACCTGAACCTGTGTACACAGCTTCAGCGTGGCATATAAATTTTTCCATTAATGAGATAGAAGATCACAATTGGTGCTTTTAAAATTCAATGGAGGGAGGAGCTAGAGGAACACACAGACATTGTAGGGAGGAGATAGAGGAAAACACAGACATTCTAGGGAGGAGCTTGAGGAACACACAGACATTCTAGGGAAGAGCTAGAGGAACACACAGACATTTTAGGGAGGAGCTAGAGGAACACAGACATTCTAGGGAGGAGCTAGAGGAACACACAGACATTCTAGGGAGGAGCTAGAGGAACACAGACATTGTAGGGAAGAGCTAGAGGAACACAGACATTCTAGGGAGGAGCTAGAGGAACACACAGGCATTCTAGGGAGGAGCTAGAAGAACACACAGACATTCTAGGGAGGAGCTAGAAGAACACACATACATTCTAGGGAGGAGCTAGAGGAACACACAGACATTCTAGGGAAGAGCTAGAGGAACACACAGACATTCTAGGGAGGAGCTAATGGTACACACAGACATTCTAGGGAGGAGCTAGAAGAACACACAGACATTCTAGGAAGGAGCTAGAGGAATACACAGACATTCTAGGGAGGAGCTAGAGGAATACACAGACATTCTAGGGAGGAGCTAGTGGAACACACAGACATTCTATGGAGGAGCTAGTGGAACACACAGACATTCTAGGGAGGAGCTAGAAGAACACAAAGACATTCTAGGGAGGAGCTAGAGGAACACAGACATTCTAGGGAGGAGCTAGAGGAACACAGACATTCTAGAGAGGAGATAGAGGAACACACAGACATTCTAGGGAGGAGCTAGAGGCACACACAGACATTCTAGGGAGGAGCTAGAGGAACACAGACATTCTCAGGAGGAGCTAGAGGAACACACAGACATTCTCGGGAGGAGCTAGAGGAACATACAGACATTCTAGGGAGGAGCTAGAGGAACACACAGACACTCTAGGGAGGAGCTAGAGGAACACAGACATTTTAGGGAGGAGCTAGAGGAACACAGACATTCTAAGGAGGAGATAGAGGAACACACAGACATTTTAGGGAGGAGCTAGAGGAACACAAACATTTTAGGGAGGAGCTAGAGGAACATAGACATTCTAGGCAGGAGCTAGAGGAACACACAGACATTCTCGGGAGGAGCTAGAGGAACACAGACATTCTAGGGAGGAGCTAGAGGAACACATAGACATTCTAGGGAGGAGCTAGAGGAACACACAGACATTCTAGGGAGGAGCTAATGGTACACACAGACATTCTTGTGAGGAGCTAGAAGAACACACAGACATTCTAGGAAGGAGCTACAGGAATACACAGACATTCTAGGGAGGAGCTAGAGGAATACACAGACATTCTAGGGAGGAGCTAGTGGAACACACAGACATTCTATGGAGGAGCTAGTGGAACACACAGACATTCTAGGGAGGAGCTAGAAGAACACAAAGACATTCTAGGGAGGAGCTAGAGGAACACAGACATTCTAGGGAGGAGCTAGAGGAACACACAGACATTCTAGAGAGGAGATAGAGGAACACACAGACATTCTAGGGAGGAGCTAGAGGCACACACAGACATTCTAGGGAGGAGCTAGAGGAACACAGACATTCTCAGGAGGAGCTAGAGGAACACACAGACATTCTCGGGAGGAGCTAGAGGAACATACAGACATTCTAGGGAGGAGCTAGAGGAACACACAGACACTCTAGGGAGGAGCTAGAGGAACACAGACATTTTAGGGAGGAGCTAGAGGAATACAGACATTCTAAGGAGGAGATAGAGGAACACACAGACATTTTAGGGAGGAGCTAGAGGAACACAAACATTTTAGGGAGGAGCTAGAGGAACACAGACATTCTAGGCAGGAGCTAGAGGAACACACAGACATTCTCGGGAGGAGCTAGAGGAACACAGACATTCTAGGGAGGAGCTAGAGGAACACATAGACATTCTAGGGAGGAGCTAGAGGAACACACATACATTCTAGGGAGGAGCTAGAGGAATACACAGACATTCTAGGGAGGAGCTAGTGGAACACACAGACATTCTAGGGAGGAGCTAGTGGAACACACAGACATTCTAGGGAGGAGCTAGAAGAACACAAAGACATTCTAGGGAGGAGCTAGAGGAACACACAGACATTCTAGGGAGGAGCTAGAGGAACATACAGACATTGTAGGGAGGAGCTAGAGGAACACACAGACATTTTAAGGAGGATATTGAGGAACACACAGACATTCTACGGAGGAGCTAAAGGAACACAGACATTCTAGGGAGGAGCTAGAGCAACACACACACATTCTAGGGAGGAGCTAGAGGAACACAGACATTCTAGGGAGGAGCTAGAGGAACACACAGACATTCTAGAGAGGAGATAGAGGAACACAGACATTCTCAGGAGGAGTTAGAGGAACACACAGACATTCTCAGGAGGAGCTAGAGGAACACACAGACATTCTAGGGAGGAGCTAGAGGAACACACAGACAGTCTAGGGAGGAGCTAGAGGAACACAGACATTTTAGGGAGAAGCTAGAGGAACACACAGACATTCTAAGGAGGAGATAGAGGAACACACAGACATTTTAGGGAGGAGCTAGAGGAACACAGACATTTTAAGGAGGAGCTAGAGGAACATAGACATTCTAGGCAGGAGCTAGAGGAACACAGACATTCTAGGGAGGAGCTAGAGGAACACAGACATTCTAGGGAGGAGCTAGAGGAACACACAGACATTCTAGGGAGGAGCTAGAAGAACACAAAGACATTCTAGGGAGGAGCTAGAGGAACACACAGACATTCTAGGGAGGAGCTAGAGGAACATACAGACATTGTAGGGAGGAGCTAGAGGAACACACAGACATTTTAAGGAGGAGATTGAGGAACACACAGACATTCTACGGAGGAGCTAAAGGAACACAGACATTCTAGGGAGGAGCTAGAGCAACACACACACATTCTAGGGAGGAGCTAGAGGAACACAGACATTCTAGGGAGGAGCTAGAGGAACACACAGACATTCTAGAGAGGAGATAGAGGAACACAGACATTCTCAGGAGGAGTTAGAGGAACACACAGACATTCTCAGGAGGAGCTAGAGGAACACACAGACATTCTAGGGAGGAGCTAGAGGAACACACAGACAGTCTAGGGAGGAGCTAGAGGAACACAGACATTTTAGGGAGAAGCTAGAGGAACACACAGACATTCTAAGGAGGAGATAGAGGAACACACAGACATTTTAGGGAGGAGCTAGAGGAACACAGACATTTTAAGGAGGAGCTAGAGGAACACACAGACATTCTCGGGAGGAGCTAGAGGAACATACAGACATTCTAGGGAGGAGCTAGAGGAACACACAGACATTCTAGGGAAGAGCTAGAGGAACACACAGACATTCTAGGCAGGAGCTAGAGGAACACAGACATTCTAGGGAGGAGCTAGAGGAACACAGACATTCTAGGGAGGAGCTAGAGGAACACACAGACATTCTAGGGAGGAGCTAGAAGAACACAAAGACATTCTAGGGAGGAGCTAGAGGAACACACAGACATTCTAAGGAAGAGATTGAGGAACACACAGACATTCTAGGGAGGAGCTAGAGGAACACACAGACATTCTAGGGAGGAGCTAGAGGAACACAGACATTCTAGGGAGGAGCTAGAGGAACACACAGACATTCTAGAGAGGAGATAGAGGAACACACAGACATTCTAGGGAGGAGCTAGAGGAACACACAGACATTCTAGGGAGGAGCTAGAGGAACACAGACATTCTCAGGAGGAGCTAGAGGAACACACAGACATTCTCGGGAGGAGCTAGAGGAACACACAGACATTCTAGGGAGGAGCTAGAGGAACACACAGACATTTTAGGGAGGAGCTAGAGGAACACAGACATTTTAGGGAGGAGCTAGAGGAACACAGACATTCTAAGGAGGAGATAGAGGAACACACAGACATTTTAGGGAGGAGCTAGAGGAACATAGACATTCTAGGGAGGAGCTAGAGGAACACACAGACATTCTAAGGAGGAGCTAGTGGAACACACAGACATTCTAGGGAGGAGCTAGAGGAACACACAGACATTCTAGGGAGGAGCTAGAGGAACACACAGACATTCTAGGGAGGAGCTAGAGGAACACACAGACATTCTAGGGAGGAGCTAGAGGAACACACAGACATTCTAGGGAGGAGCTAGAGGAACACAGACATTTTAGGGAGGAGCTAGAGGAACATAGACATTCTAGGCAGGAGCTAGAGGAACACACAGACATTCTAGGGAGGAGCCAGAGGAACACAGACATTCTAGGGAGGAGCTAGAGGAACACACATATATTCTAGAGAGGAGCTAGAGAAACACACAGACATTGTAGAGAGGAGCTAGAGAAACACACAGACATTGTAGAGAGGAGCTAGAGGAACACACAGACATTGTAGAGAGGAGCTAGAGAAACACACAGACATTCTAGGGATGAACTAGGGGAACACACAGACATTCTGCTGCAAGTTCTGCTGAAAAGTCAGTTATACTTCTCCATAGGACTTTATGAGCACCAACAATCATCTCTTATCTCAGTAATGGGAAAATCTGTATTCAATGGAGACAGATTTTACCCATGACATACTTTATATATCTGAGCACCTCCCATGTTTTACCAAAATATCATTTAGGCTGTGTTCCCTCTGCATTTCTTTTTCTTTTTTTGCCAGTGCTATTTTTTTAATGTACTTGGTGCTATTTTTTTTAATGTGCTTGGACCTGAACTTGTGTACAAAGCTTCAGTGTGGCATTACAAGGCAAAATATCTGGCTGGTCACAGTTTCTTTTGCCAAAAACAGCTTTTTGCCATGGAAGCTGGAAATCGGACAAGACCCCTTTGGACGGGACAGGACCGCTACTGAATAATGTAGAACGTAAATGGCCACGTGACAGCCCACTTGCACCTTGGGGCAGGAAATGCATACTACTCCCCTAACGATATTTTTTCAGTCCATTAAAAGAATCCATCAGTAACAATCTAGGGTAAATCAGCCATAAAAAAAGTATAGTAAATAAAAAAATATTTAAGAATTTTCCAAAATATGTAGTATATATATATATATTTTGAATGCATTATTAATAAGCTGCTGCTATTAACTTCACCGCAAGTTAATTTTACAGAACGTGGTGATCTCATTCTCTCAATTTTAGACTCTGATTAATGTCGCTCTGCTCAGATATGCAAAAAAATATCAAAAATAATAAAAAAAAATAAAAATCCCTTTACGATATTACTCTGCTGGATACCTCCCGCGTTCCACTCTCTTTAATCATCTCATCATTAAGAAATATGTCACAGTTTAACATGACTTTGAAGACAAGGTAAAAATGAGAGGAAAGAAAAAATGCATTATGGAGATCAGGGATAAAACTGAAGGTGGGAGATAAGAAGGCTTGATGGAAGTTTGCAATTACAGAGTTTCTTTGTGGTGAAATAGTGATAGGATTACACAACAGATTACTAAATGCCCAATTTTGTATTAACTCGCCCAAAGGAGGCCCAAATGTAACACAACTTTCAGATAACCTTCCCAATCGACGCCAAATAGAGGTCACACAAGAGATACTGTTATATGATGACTAGGGCTCACAGCAACCCAGTGGAAAAGTGAAGCAGAGCAGGCCCACCATGGGGATGTCCTCAGTCGCGATATTGAAGACTCGCGACACCTGGAATCCCCACCGTTCAACTGGTACCTGGTGCCACGACCATGATGTTCTAGCTCCATATACTGTGGTGACCACCAAGATATCGATTAGGTTTTGGGGTGCCAGTTTGTGGTGACCACTAAGAGATCGGTTAGGTTTTGGGGTGCAAGTTTGTGGTGACCACCAAGAGATCACTTAGGTGTTGGGGTGCCAGTTGTCTGACACGATAACCTGGTGTCGGACCCCTACTGATTCGTTAGGATTCTTAGAGGAAGTCATTAATATCTCAGTTCCGGGTGACCCCTTTTGTCAGGTGTTATGGTAAAAAGACCTTTTTGACTGCATTGGAAATTTTGGCAGAAAATTATTAAAAAAATGTTTGGGCCTCAGGGACCACCTATCACTATTTTAGGATGGATGTCTTGCAGTAGTGAGCATACTGTACCAATAAACCAGGCCACACCGCCAATAAAAAAATTTCCTGGGTTATTGGGTATTCGCAAGCATGGGTGTATGAGTTGTTATGGTTTCATGGGTGGATGACCAAAGAGATTGGGCGTTGGCTTTCATCTGCTGCCTATGGGGGCATTTATAATGTGCACTTGGCCCCAGGTTACTGGATAAGTCAAGTTTTTGTTGGCCCAATCTTCAATAACAAGTCTAATCCATTGAATTACCTGCTAATGCATTAGGTTCGATCCCTCCACCTAGAACCCAAATTTATACTCCGTGAATTTTCTTTAGCTCACACATGATGATTCTAACCCACTTCGGCACCAAAAATGGCCCAAAATAAAGAGAAAAATAAATTTTAATTGGAAATACTCTCAAAGCTACAGTCCAGCAAGGAGAATGATCATTACTCCTTATCATTTTTTTTTTAGTTTTCTGAGTCTGAAATATGTCATGCTGGTGGGTGTGGACCCACTGTGCCATGGAGCGGGTTTGGGTTCTGGTTAGCAGGATGGGTTCAGGAATACGGGATAGTCATGTGCAAGGTCACAGAACAAATTCAGGATCAGGGATTTGACAACTAGCTAGTAAGTTGAAGACACACTAGGTACTGAAGTTGCTCAGGCACCTCCCTACAGGGGAGGGTGCCTTAAATACCTAATGCTTTCCAGCTATAGGCTGGGGACATTTCCAGAGCACCCTTTAAGAAGCGCATAGCGCTCTAAACGCAATGCCGCGGGCGCTGGGAGCCGAATCGGGAGCCGGAGCAGGAGAAACCTCTGAGCGACCGTGTTGGCGAGCATGTCGTCGTCCTTGCCAAGGGGAGGAAAGGGAAGCATGCTGCAGGGAGGTTGGCGCTAAAAAATACTAAATTATGAAATTTTCTACTATTAGGAGAAGGTTAAGGGATGTCGACAGTTATTATTGATGAAATCCTAAAAAACACTTAGGGGACTCACTCATTTGGAGAACTGTCCATTTCACAACCTTCTCTCCATTGAAAACAAAATTTTGTGGGGTCTGTTGGGTCCTAAATGGCAGGCCACCGTTGATCACATTTAGGCTAGGTTTGCGTTTGTGCCCGCATATGTTCAGGAGGTATGTCCCCAACAGTGGGCAAAATTAGAAAGTGTAACATACCTGGCGGCGTCCTTGCATAGTGGTCCATCTCCCACTGTGCAGGAGCGCGCACTTGATCTCCTGTCCAGAATGTCTCTCTGGCTTCCCTCCATGCTGTCTGTTTGTGTCTGTCTCTGCTGCCTAAGGGCGGCGCCCGATCACTTCCTGCTTTTTGTACCTGCTGTGGGTCACACCCCTTGTGCGTCCTCAGCCTATTGCTGTCTGACACTTGGTATATAGCTCAGCAGCTCCCTTCTATCCCTGCCTGAGCATAGTGTTTCCTTCAGTGTGTGCTTGCACTCTGAAGGTGCCAGGTCCCGTCTCTTGTCTCCTGCTTTTTGTATCAGTTCCCGTGTCTGAACTGAGTCCTGTATGTCTTCTGCTTTGCGGTATCAGCTCCCGTGTCTGAACTGAGTCCTGTATGTCTTCTGCTTTGCGGTATCAGCTCCCATGTCTGAACTGAGTCCTGTATGTCTTCTGCTTTGCGGTATCAGCTCCCGTGTCTGAACTGAGTCCTGTATGTCTCCTGCTTTGCGGTATCAGCTCCCGTGTCTGAACTGAGTCCTTTCTGTGTTCTCTTGTCTGTCCTGTCTGAACACGCTCCTAGCCTGTTCCTCCCGCCTTCTAGGGGCCGATTACCTAGACCCGCTCCTGTATCTTGTCTGTCCTGTCTGAACACGCTCCTTGCCTGTTCGTCTCGCCTCTCTGGGGGCAGTATTCCCAGACCCGCTCCTGTATCCCGCTGCAGTGTCGGTCTCCTCCGTACACTCAGTTCCAGTCTGAACTCTCTCCTATCCTTTACCTGTTTTGCCTCTATGTCCGTTCCCTTCCTTTTTCTGCTGAGTCTGTACTCGAACCTAACTCCTGCCTGTTGTCTCTGTACTCCCGTTTGTGAGTTTGTGGTCCACTCGCTACTTCACTGCAAGTACCCTGTGGGTGTCTGGCTCTGCCTTTCCCTTCCTGTCTGTTCCGTGTGAACAGAGCCCTGTCCTCCCTGCTCAGCCTTGTCTGCACTCTAGCCGTGCTTGCCTGTACCCCTCTGCCTGTATTATTCCTCAGTCCCAGTGTGTACTGGGTCCTATCCCGCCTGTGTTCCTACCTGCTAGTGCCTCCCTGTCTGCACTCTAGCTGTGCTTGCCTTTACCCCCCTGCCTGCATACCCGCCTGCCTGCATACCAGTTGTGCCTGCCTATACCCACCAGTCTGTGTGCCAGCCTACCAGCCTGTTCCTGTATTCCCCTGTGTGGGTCAACAGCCGTGTCCGGGGTCTGTCCTGGAGTAGCACCTGGTCCCTCTGCTCGGTTCCTCCTTGGTGCACTGGCGTCGTATGCCGTCGTGCGACCCTGGTCGGATCGGGTGAATACCTAGTCACGCCCCTCCAGGCATTCACTCTCCGGCACGGTCCAGTGGAATCACTACCAATCACACGCACACGCCGCTTAGCCCGGGCGTGTGCATAACAGAAAGGATGTCTAGGCATCCGCCCTCCATAGAGACCTATTGTAAATAAGCATTGCAGTTGGTCTGTGTATGGGAAAGTCCAGTCTGTTGTGTTTCAATAAATAAATGATGTGCAGGCCGAGGCCAAAAAAAATGCACTTTTGGCCTCCGTGTGGTGAATACGGGAACAATACAGTATATCGGGAAAAGCTCTTGACTTAAGGACATACACATTGGACTAACATTGGCTGAACCCGCCGATAAAAACTGGCTTGGCGAAAAGTCTAATGGGCATGGGGGCCTCCCGACTCTCGACAGATGATGTCGGAGAAGATAAGGACCTGAGGACTGTTGATACTCTTGTTCTTGGCGAGATAAGCCACCTCAGCAGAGCGAGAGCTCTTGTGTATGGAGGAATCGGGAGAGATAGCTACCGGACCAACGATGGGCCAAACTATTGTTCGGCTGACAGCAATTGTGCATGGAGACCCTTATACCTTAAGCTAAGGGCACAGAAAATGCCCTGAAGATAATCTGCCTCCCCGTATGCACTGCAAAATTGCAAAATGGCCCTCTGAAGACTGGTGTCTGTGTTTTCGTTCAAGGTTAGCAAAATAATGGCAGATGGACAATCAATATTCATTTAGAACTGTAGTCCGGGCAGCCGGGCAAATCTTCGAATGTCCCGAATGAACCTATTTATTTTTTTTTAAGTCATCAGGCATGAGGGAAATCCTTTCAATTGAGACGTAGTTGTGGCTGCGTCTTTGTGTCTGCTGCTCAACAAAAATAAACCTTGGACCGTTGCGAACATTTATTCTAAATGTGAGGCCCATTACACTGTCAGAGAATTCTGTTTTAATCCCTATTATCTCCTGAAGGATGGTGAAATTATACACCGTGGAAGCGGAAAAAAACACAAACTGCTTGTATTATTAGAACGATCTTAAAAAATAGAGGTCAATTAAACCAAATAAGAAAATTTGGGCCAAAAATACCTTAAGACATTTTGCAGCAAACATATGGAATTACTTAGAAAGAGGAAAAAAAGAAAAAAGATGAAGTGACTATTATAAAGTTTCAAGAGGTAAATAACAAGTAGATTTTTTTTTTTTTAGTAGAAGCTGAGGTTGAAGAAAATAATAATTTGGGGGGCAATTTACAATAAAGTTTCTAAATCGTTAAAAAATTCAGACATCAAAATGAAAAAGAAAAAAATGTAAAAAAGACTGAGAGACTAAAATTCCAATATATATATATTTTTTTACATTACCTTTTTTAAAATAAAAAAAATCATATATATATTCTTTGTAGAATCTACAGTAATCAGTTAATAATACACAAAAGAAATACACGTTCTGAAAAAATAATTTTCGAAAAGAGAAAAAAAAGAAAACACACAAAAACTTTAGACTTCCAAAAATTCATGGGCCAAAATAAAAAGTAGATTTTTTTTAACAAGAAAAACCCGTAATTGAAAAAACGAATAACCAAAACAGCTTAAATATCTAAATCTCCTGAAATAAAAATAAAAATAATAATAATTTATTGCAAGACCTCCATCGAAAAAACTTCTTAGGAGGAAAAAAACATCTTAAAAAATTAAAAAATCCAGACGAAGACTTACAGCAAACTGTCTAAAATTCCTGAAGTAAATTAACAAGTAGATATTCTCAAGAACTTTGCATTGAAAAAAAAAAAAATCTTTGGGGAGTTTCCAGTAAATCTTCTAACTCATTAACAATAAAAAAAAAAAAAAAAGTGGAAAATAAGAAAAAAAAAGATCTGATTGGATTTGTAATTTTTAAAAACTTCTCAATAATAATGTATGCACCCTTATCCTTTAGAGAATTAACTCATTAGCAGAAGTGTTCCGCCGATGCGCTGCGCGTGAAGTTTCTCTCCCGACTTTCACACTCAGTGTAATAAATAATTATTCATAATGTCGCTTTACCAGTGTTATGCCGCTCGTTATAAGGTCACGCGTAATAGACAGCAGGTTCATTACTTCTCATGCATCTTGCATTCAAATTCTACATTATTCCATTTTCTTGTGTTTTACTCGAGTCTCGTAAAGGAGTAAAAAAGAAAAATCTTCTTTGACTATTTTAAGAAAAAAAATCATTTTTATGCACCATATTTTTCTACCTTGGCCTGATGATAAAAGGTCATAACAAGAAAAATATGTTCATTGCGAACACTCGATCCAATTATTATAATTTAAAGCGGATGTTCCAATGTGGCAAGTTTTTACCTATACCGAGGAAAGGTATTACTTGTAGATAGCTCTGGTTCATTTCAGAGCCCTGTTCTCAAAAATAGTGGGGGTCCCAGTAGTTGATCCCCCCAGCGATCAGCAAGTTGCTGTGTTGGGAAAATCCCTTTAATTTAATGTATTAAAGTGACCCTCCAATTTGACAAACGTATTATCCGGGCCAATTCTCAGGTGCCTCTTCTCTTTCCCAACATGGAGCAGACCGTCTCAGATCACTCACTCTGTAGTCGTAGTCAGACACTCCCTCTCTTGTGACTTGGCACATGCCCCGTGGCATCGTTCTACAGGGAGGAGAAGTGCGCAGCAATACAACTTCCAAAAAGATATGTGGAGGCCATTGAAAAAAAGCTTTTAAAAATAGAGACCTTATTTAAAAAACATATTAGTAAAATGGCCAATTTCTAGTAGACAAGTATGGTTTGTACTGTCTACTGAGAAAAAAAGGCAAAGAAGTCTCCAAAAAAATGAAGAGGCTGGTTTTAGGGTAGGAAAAACTGGGTAATTTAGGACCCTCTATGACGACCTTAGGTAATCTTTAATCCACTCGAAATGTTATGGTGGGCATCATATGTCAGTGTTATATTGTTTTATTATTTTTTTATGAAGTTTTTCCAATTATGAGATGGCACAAATTCTATAAAACTGTCTCTAAAAAGGCATATAAACTCTCCCCCAAAAATGGCAAAAAAAAAAGAAAATTGGTACATGTGGCTATCAACCACTTTTGATCAAGACAGCTCAGGCCACACCCATGATTTACTAACTACACCCCTGAGCTACTTTGCCGCACCCCTTGTAATATGACAGTAGCTTTCGGCGAGACCATAAATGAGGACACCTAAGGGGGAAAAAACATGTTCTACAGACATCCTCTCAATATGAACTATATAAAATCAACATATAAGCATATTTATACATTTTCCTTAATGAAAAATTAGCAGATGACAGATACTAAGCAATAACAACATGCAAATATCAAATTTAAAAGGGTTTTCCACAACTTTTTCAAGACCTGACAGAGGCAAGACCACTTGACCACTTATTGAGTGCAGTATCGGCTGACTGCTGGACGGGATTATCATCTCTTCTGTTCATTTAATCATCTGTTTGCTGAGGCCACTAATTGGCTGAACGGTTAGGTAAAGGACTAATGAGACGTCATCCCACCGCAATCCATCAGTCACCTGATTTTCCCACAATTCAGAGGCTAGATCATTGAATGGTTGGTCTGTCATCACTTCTGGTCCTCCTAAGGTTTTCTTAATTTTCTAACAAACCCTCCTCTCGGATAAGATTTAAAAAGTAATGGAAAACTCCTTTAAGGCTAGGGTGGGACGAAAGCATGTACCATGTATTGAGATGAGTCATGCAAGATGAATATAAATCTATGGGATGCATGATGAAGTCCACCTTGACTGGTGGCATCATGTTCTCCATAGGAAATGTTTCTTATACAGAGGTTTTACTAAAATATGATGGGTAACTTGACTCGAGTTGCCCACTAGTTACTTAATTCTTCTATTACTCTTTTTTTCTAGATATCATGGCACATGTCTCCATCTTGCCTTGGCCTTACATTCATGATAAGACAATGGGAGTTGGTGTTCCCAATATCAGTCCACCTGGGTGCAGCAGACCTCTCTTTAGCACAGGTGGATCTGTCACAACAAGACCACGGATTGATCTACCTGTGCTCCTGTGAGTATATCCTGAAAACTGGAACTGTTGACTGTCCCCGAGGACTGTGGTTGGGAAACACTGTTCTAGAGCGGGATTCATCAACTCCACATCTTGAAGGTCTGTAAGACAATAGGTGCAACAAGTTGGGTTTTTAGACTTAGTTTCATTAAGACGTTCACCATACTTTATAGACAAGACTACCGTGCACTGTTGGGTTCATGGCAACATAATAACGAGTGGACAAGTCTCATCCTCCCATTTACACTGGAGCTTCCATTTGGTGAAAGATGAAGTTCAAATCCTATGGTTCAAGAGCTGACAACAGTTATGAATATATGATAATTCTTAGCGAGGATACATAAAATTTAAAACATGCGTCATATTTCCAAAAACCTTCACACCTGTTCAAATTCATTCGCTTCAGAGGAGCTTGTCTGCAATACCCTCAACCCATGGACCAACTTAGAGATTGTTTTAGGAATGAAGCCATCATTTTTTTTCTAATCTTGTTCAACCCTTTCAAGGTGGCCATTATTTGGTTGACAGCTATGTTCCCCCATATTTGGCCAGTTGAACATCATCAGTAGACACCTCAAGTTCCACTTACCTGCTCATGAGATGTGGATGAGAAAAAAGATAAGGTTATCTGACGTATTAATTCGGAAGCAATTTCTGAACAATTGTCCTAATTATCTTTTGTGGATCCCACCAAAATTGAACACAATCATCAAAAACTGTGGTGGTCAACCCAACTGCCTAAAGTGCAACCCTTGACTTCAAAATTGGCCGTGAATCACATTCAACTGGGATTTATTCTTTGCCATATGAAAGATGACACATCAAGCCCATGATGGCTGCCACTTGGGCATCGCTTAGAATGTCCATTATGTATCAGACACTGGCCGCGTTGTTATTTCAGCCGTGGAGCTGTTGCGTTTCAGAGAAAACATGGTTTGATAAGTTGATCGGAGACTATGTGTTTCAGGTGACTAGTCCGAGGCAGGTCCCCCGCAGCTTCTCCATGCCCCAATCCCCTTAACTGACAGGTCTCTCCTTATACATGTCTATAGGGACCTGCCTCAAAATAGTCATTTGAGATATATTGACCTTGGTTGGTCCTACAAACTATGTTTTCTCTAAAATCCCACAGATCGATAGAGTAAAATATACGCGATTGCAATGGTGGTTGTGGTACGGGCAACATGAATCAGATAACACGTTCCGCATAAATGAAAAACTGCATTTTTCTACTCATTTCCCCAGTATAATGATAGGAAATAAAGAATAATAAAACAAAAAATATAAAATTGTTGAATCATCCTATAAAACAGTGTATTATTGATATTATTGCACCACATAATGGTAATTACAACTAATGTCACAAAAGCAGAAAAATCAAAATGATTTTTCCACCTAATGAATAAAAGAGAAGAATAGGAGCCTGAATAACCCGAATCTTCCATTATTTTGCACACAGTGATGGATAAGACGCCTTTGTTAGTGATTCCATGGAATATGAGCCACAGACATGATAGCTGCAGTAACAATGTGATAAAGATATGAATAATAGTAATTTTCTGTGTTCAATGCCAACGTGATATTATAAAATAAGAGGTGAACACATTGGGAGACCGAATACCCCATCTGTACCTTCAAGGATATTACTATATTACTGAGATTAGCAGCAGATGGACGGAATATGCTTAGGAAGGGAAAGAAGCAGTATTATAGTAGTTATATTCCTGTACATAGGGGCAGTATTATAGTAGTTATATTCCTGTACATAGGGGGCAGTATTATAGTAGTTATATTCTTGTACATAGGGACAGTATTATAGTAGTTATATTCTTGTACATAGGAGCAGTATTATAGTAGTTATATTCTTGTACATAGGAGCAGTATTATAGTAGTTATATTCCTGTACATAAGGGCAGTATTATAGTAGTTATATTCTTGTACATAGGGAGCAGTATTATAGTAGTTATATTCTTGTACATAGGAGCAGTATTATAGTAGTTATATTCTTGTACATAGGAGCAGTATTATAGTAGTTATATTCCTGTACATAGGGGCAGTATTATAGTAGTTATATTCTTGTACATAGGGAACAGTATTATAGTAGTTATATTCTTGTACATAGGAGCAGTATTATAGTAGATATATTCCTGTACATAGGAGCAGTATTATAGTAGTTATATTCTTGTACATAGTGGACAATATTATAGTAGTTATATTCTTGTACATAGGGGGCAGTATTATAGTAGTTATATTCTTGTACATAGGAGCAGTATTATAGTAGTTATATTCTTGTACATAGGGGCCAGTATTATAGTAGTTATATTCTTGTACATAGGAGCAGTATTATAGTAGTTATATTCCTGTACATAGGGGCAGTATTATAGTAGTTATATTCTTGTACATAGGGAACAGTATTATAGTAGTTATATTCTTGTACATAGGGACAGTATTATAGTAGTTATATTCTTGTACATAGGAGTAGTATTATAGTAGATATATTCCTGTACATAGGAGCAGTATTATAGTAGTTATATTCTTGTACATAGTGGATAATATTATAGTAGTTATATTCTTGTACATAGGGGGCAGTATTATAGTAGTTATATTCTAGTACATAGGAGCAGTATTATAGTAGTTATATTCTTGTACATAGGGGGCAGTATTATAGTAGTTATATTATTGTACATAGGGGGCAGTATTATAGTAGTTATATTCCTGTACATAGGGGCAGTATTATAGTAGTTATATTCTTGTACATAAGGGGCAGTATTATAGTAGTTATTTTCTTGGCCACAGGGAGCATTATTTGCTATCCTTTTGGATCATTATTACAGTCAATTTTAATCTATTGAGATTAATGTAATATTAGTAAGTGCTTTTGTAATATATTCTATTTATTCTGTCCAGTGATCCCTTAATCTAATCTTTGGAGAAAGCTTCTCCCAGGTATTTTTTCTTTTTCCATCTTGTGGTAGGATAGTCACAATAACTGGTAATGATAACTTTTCTGAATGAAGCAATTGGCTGCAGATAGATTCCTCCAAACTTAGAAATATACAACTTTCACCTAAATGAGGACGTTTGTATGAGGTTGAGCAGAGCGGTTAAACTCAGAATTTTTCTCCTCTTTTAAAGATGTATTTTTTCCTTAATAGGACACTAAGGTTGTGGCTGTTTTTTTCCACTGGGGCATCAAGATGTGTGTATTTGTGTTGTTAAAGGGATCGGGAATGAGCTACTGATAAAGCCAAAGTCATCTAGGTAGCAAACTCTTGGCTGAGGTCATCATGGCGATCTGGGCTGGGTGGAGAAGATGTCACTTATGAGTCGCTCAATGTGATTGTGTATTCTCCCGGTAACTTCATAAGATCAGTGGTGTAATCGAATATATGGGCTGCAGCCTTATAATTTTCTGTAGATTGGATGTATAGATTTATCAAGTCAACTCCATTTTTTCTGAACACCGTTTTTCTACCCAGAAGTCTTCGAGATCAGAGCCTTTCTAGGGTTCTCAGTCGTGTATACAAGATTAAATAAATGTTCCTTCCCCTCGGGCTGGCTGCTGACCATCGCCTCGTCTTGTTCATCACATGCGTCTGTAAAAAAAAGCAGACGAGCTGGTGACATTGGCCTCGGGCCTCGCCGATAGGACATTAGGACTCATATACCGTCTGCTGAATACAAAGACAGAAGAGCCGGGACATAATCAATACTCTGTCTTTAATCCTCATTTCATTATTTTCGAAAAGTGTCAAAAGTGAGAAAGAGATGCCCTAATTGATTGCATTGATTAAAAGTAAAAAATATCAGATGCAGGCATTTCTCAAAGAAATAATGGTGGTTGTGGTTGCACATGGGCGTTCCTCTGTATAGGGGAGTGATTACCGAAGTGGCATAGGTGGTAAGATAAAAAAGTTAAAACTGTCCACTGATATTGATGCACCCCTGGGCCTGTGTCGCGCAGCGTTGCGCACGCGGGAGCTTACCCGGAGCCGGATCTGTTGAGGGTTGTAGTCTCGTGGCGGTGACCCGGTCCGTGCCCAGGGAGTCAGACTAAGTGGCGCTGTATTAGCGGTAGATGTTGGACGACTACGCCACCCGTTGAATGCAGCGAAGGAGCTGCCGCTGCAGGGCAGACCGCTGAGGCCGGTGGTAGGATTGTGCAGCGTGATAGTATCACCCCCAACGGGAGGGGTATGGCCTCAGGGCAGCCGACGTGGATGATGGGGTAGCAGGAATCACTCAGAGACGATGCGGTGTAATTCTGGGTCTTTACTGGTGATAAAGATAGACCCTCCCGGAGTACTGGCTAGCGTTCGGGGCCTGGTCAGTCCTTGAGCAGATGGGATCTCCCCTGGCCAGGCGGAGTTGTAGGCCTCCCAAACTGACTGTACTCTTCTGGCTACCTTGCTAGAGGCGGGTATAAGTAGCCCACGTCCCTGAGTGTACCGTGTGGTGCTCACCCGTATGGCCGGTGACTCGGGGCCTTCTAGTGGCGTCCGCTCCACGACGGCGGTGCTGGTCCCACGCGTGTGACCGTGCCTTCGGGTTTCTTGGCCAGAGGACCTGAAATCCCCTGCCGGGCGGTTTCTGCTGCTGGGTAAAGATTAGTCCCCACAGCCTCGGACTCCGGGTCCGGTGATAGCTTCTCAGTCAGGGCGAGCTCTGCAGCTGCCAGCTCCTGACTCCTTATAGCACTGCTCCCACAGAGCTCCTGATGTTCTTTTCCTATATCTGCTTCTCTTCTCTGTCTCTACTTCTCTCTCTCCCCCTAACCCTGCCTCAGCCCCAGGTTTATATAGGGGAAGTTCTTCCCCTCCCAGGACTGGGCAGGAGGTGTGTAAATAAAGATTCCGGCACACCAAATAATATGGAAAAAGTCTCATATAAGTGATGAAATAATAGATGCTTTATTTCTCCAACATCAACTGGTTCAAATAATAGTCAGTATACGGTTGCCTGCCCAACGTTTCAACCCCAACGGGGTTTTCCTCAGGGGCATTAAAGGAGCTATGCGCTGATAAATATCTGGGAGAGAATCCCAGTGGTTGTAGAGAAGCTCAGGGGAAAATAAAGAGAACCAGTCTTGGTAGTGGTAAGGGAAAACAAGGGATCAGCCGGCAAAATAGCTTAAGTGAGAAAAGGTCAAAAATGCAGAAGTCTGAAGGAAAAGCCAAGGAGACTTGCCTGCGGGGTAAGGTAGGTAGACCTATGTGTGATAATGGAAAAAAGTCCGGCCGTGACACCACCAACGGCCGGACTTTTTTCCATTATCACACATAGGTCTACCTACCTTACCCCGCAGGCAAGTCTCCTTGGCTTTTCCTTCAGACTTCTGCATTTTTGACCTTTTCTCACTTAAGCTATTTTGCCGGCTGATCCCTTGTTTTCCCTTACCACTACCAAGACTGGTTCTCTTTATTTTCCCCTGAGCTTCTCTACAACCACTGGGATTCTCTCCCAGATATTTATCAGCGCATAGCTCCTTTAATGCCCCTGAGGAAAACCCCGTTGGGGTTGAAACGTTGGGCAGGCAACCGTATACTGACTATTATTTGAACCAGTTGATGTTGGAGAAATAAAGCATCTATTATTTCATCACTTATATGAGACTTTTTCCATATTATTTGGTGTGCCGGAATCTTTATTTACACAGATGCATTTGTTGTATTCCTGGCACCCGTCTTGTCCATAGTTGAGCTTGGTCTTTATTGTTTATCTACTTATGGGCAGGAGGTGTGGCATGCATAAGATCCCTGACCAAGAGACCTCCCACCTGCTCTCAGACATAATATTGCTATTATTGTGGAGACCAGACCCCTGGGGTGCCACATTGCCGAGTCAGCATCTCCTTCACCAGCCGGACGGCAGGGTCACTGTCTTGCGTTTCCTCCCAGTTGTAGTGAGGCAAGGGGTTAAACGTAGCGGCTTGCTTACTCCTTACCCGATGGGAATACTGGATAGTCCCATGACGGTGGAACGCGGGGAGTTCGACTTCTTCCAGTCCCTCTGGATCTTCTCCTACGTCCGGTAGGTTTGGCATCCTGGACAGGGCGTCCGCGTTGGTATTGGAGCGTCCTGCCCGGTATTTGATTGTGAACTCGTAGTTGGACAGACGGGCCATCCATCTCTGCTCTAGGGCACCGAGTCTTGCCGTGTCCAGGTGTGTCAACGGGTTGTTATCCGTGTACACGGTGAACAGGGAAGAAGCGAGGTAGTGCTTAAAGCGTTCGGTGACTGCCCACACCACTGCCAGGAACTCTCGCTTAAATGAGCTGTAATTCTCAGGGTTTCTTTCGGTGGATCGCAGTTTTCGGCTAGCGTAAGCGATTACTCGTTCTTTCCCCTGCTGGATCTGGGACAGTACGGCTCCTAGCCCGATGTTACTTGCGTCGGTGTAGAGGATAAAGGGCTGGCTGTAATCAGGGTACGCCAGGATTTCATCCCCCGTGAGGGCCATCTTCAGCTGGCGGAAGGACTCTTCTTCTAACTTCTCCCATTTGAAGGGCGGCTTCTGGTTCTTGGCCTTCCGGGACTGGCCTATCAGGAGGTCCTGCATAGGCGCTGCCTTTTTGGTGAAACCGGGGATGAATCTGCGGTAATAGCCTACCAACCCGAGGAACTGCCGCACTTCCTTTACACTGGAGGGACTTGGCCATTCCTTAATTGCGGTGATCTTATCAGGGTCGGGAGCCACTCCGTCAGCGCTCACCACGTGTCCCAGGTACTGCACCTTTGGTTTCAAGAGGTGACACTTGGAGGGTTTTACCTTTAAGCCGTAGCTTGCCAGAGCTTCGAACACTTACGCCAGGTGTTTCAGGTGGTCCTCATAAGTCTTGGAATATACGATGACATCGTCCAGGTACAACAGGACCGTCTCGAAGTTTCTGTGGCCCAGACAGCACTCCATTAATCGTTGGAAGGTTCCTGGTGCGTTGCAGAGTCCGAACGGCATACAGGTAAACTCGCTAAGTCCCATCGGGGTGGTGAATGCGGTCTTCTCCCGGTCCGCCTCTGCTACAGGAACCTGCCAGTACCCGCTAGTGAGATCCAAGGTAGAGAAGAAGTTAGCAGATCTTAAAGCAGCCAAAGACTCCTCTATCCTTGGTAAGGGGTACGCATCCTTGTGTGTGATACGGTTAATTTTCCGGTAATCTACACACATCCTCATGGTGTTGTCTTTCTTTTTGACTAAGACTAGTGGAGCTGCCCAGGGGCTACAGCTATCCCTGATCACCCCAGCCTCCTTCATGTCCCTAAGCATCCCCTTGGCGTGTTGGTAGTGTGCAGGGGGTACGGGTCGATACCTCTCTTTTATAGGAAGATGGTCTCCCGTGGGGATGTGGTGTTCTACCCCCTTGACTCGCCCGAAGTCTAACGGGTGTTTACTAAACACTCTCTCGTACTCTTGAACCACCCAATAGACTCCCTGTTTCTGGTGTGAGGGAGTGGAGTCAGTACCCAAATGTAGTTGCTGACACCAGTCCTCCATTGTTTCCTTAGAGCCGTTACCTTCCTCCGGGGAAGATGGAGGCAAGGGTTCTACGGACTGTATGGAATTTTGATTGATGGTATACAATTTGGCTAGCGTGGCATACCGGGGCAGGTACACTTCCCTCTTCCCGATATTTATTATGCGAACGGGCACCCTCCCATGGCGTACATTGACCACCCCCCGTGCTGTCAAAATGGTGGGCCTACTGTCTGAGTAAACTGGTTCTACCATTGCCTGGTAATCTCTACCTCTCAGACCAATAGCTGCCCGGCACCAAATCATCATTTCACTTTTTGGGGGCATGGCAATAGGGAAAGGGTCACACATTCTTACGCTACCAATCTCACCACCGGAGAGTTCTATCTGTTCCGTCGCATCAGTGCCCGGATCTCTTTCTGGAGCACTCGCTGCTGGCTGGAGCTGGCGTTCTTGGCAACCTGTTGTAAAAGGAAAATCACCTCTGCAAGACAATTTTCAATTACATTAGTTCCTAGAGTTATCTTTGGGTGACTCTCGTGTTTGTCAATGTCTACAATGATCAGTCCCTGTGCTGCCAGTTCGACTCTACCGATTTTAATGGTCACCTCTTTAAATCCAATCTGTGGCACGGGCTGACCATTGCTGGCGATGATACTCAAGTCGTCGTCAGGGTAGCGGGTGATATCCGAGTCATTCCAGTACTGCTTGAAGAGCACGTACGGGATAGTGGTAACCTGTGACCCGGTGTCCAGTAGGGCACTCATGGGGATGCCATCCAGTACCACGGGCAAGACTGGACGCCCTCCCACATATTTGTCGCGCCAGTTCGATGGGCCTGATGATCTTTTTCCTGGGGTTTGGCCCTCTACCCCAGGTTGTGCCAGTTTAAAGGACAGTACCTTGCCATATGTCCGGGTTGATTGCAGCGGCGGCAGATGGGTTGTCCGTCCTCGTTGTATCGGTCGCTGGGTCTTCCTCTGGCCGGTGGGGTCCTCCTTGGTCGACGCCACGGGATGTCCTCCGGTCCGGATGCCAGCTGGATCTTCCCTGGAGTGGAAACCTGTAAAGACTGCACAGTTCGGGTTAGCGCGGCAACGCTTTTAGCTAGCTCTTGGACCTGATGGTGCAGGTCTGGAGCCGGGTCATTGTTCAAAGCCTGCGCATCAGCTCCCACAGGCCCTGCCGACAAGGGTGCCGCCTCCTGGTGGTAAGTGGTAGTGGGGCGTCTGTGGGTCACAACGCCACCTGGTGCCGGTTCTCGGAGCACCCGGATGGCTCTGTCCTTGAACTGTGCAAATCCCAGATGAGGGTCCTGTAAGGCCATTGCCCGCAACTGGGTTCGGTGGGCATTGCAATATAAACCCTCTATAAATTGTTCAGTCAACAGCCTGTCCTCGTCTCCCACGCCGTCAGGGTCGGTCTGCTTAATGGCTCTCAGGGCCTCTTGTAGGTTCAGGGCATAGTCCCTTATACTCTCATGTGCCCGCTGTTTGCACCCTTAGAATCTAAGCTTGATCTCGGCTGAGGTGCGGGTATCAAAGGTGTCCCTCAGCCGGGTTAGTATCTCTGCGACAGTCCTCCTCCCAGGTGGCCAGGACTTTACCTCCCTTTGGGCTGCCCAGGTTAATTGGGCCACCAGGATGCTCACTTTTTGATCCTCTGTGAGGGGATACACCTGGAAGAGGCTATCCAGCTTTTCTCTAAAGTCATGCAGGGTATGTGACTCCCCTGAGTACTGGGGTAGCCAGGCTGCCCCCGGGATATAGGGCATGGTGAAAGGCATGACCGCAACAGCGGTGGCGCTGGCGGGGGTTGAAGCGGTGAAGCTCTCCTCCGTATCCGACATCCTTCTCCCCCCTAGTGGACCGTGGCCTACCTTGCGATGATCCTCTTCCGTAGGCCGCGGCTCCGCAGTGGATCGTCAGGGTTGAGGACCTTCCGTCGCGCTCCTGTGACGTCGGCGTCTGCTGGGCTCCTTCCAGGACCTTACGCAACGTCCGGACGTGAGGCGGGGCTTCAGTTCTCGCGCGCTTTCGGAGTCCACGCCCCTCTTCTTCCCGCGCGGCGTCTTCAAGATGGCGTCCAACGGCGGGAAAACTCCACGGATGGCGGGAAGAAGGCAGAAGATGGCGCCGGATGGCGGGAAAACTTCGCGGATGGCGGGAAGAAGACAGAAGATGGCGCCGGATGGCGGGAATCTTCACCACTGGTAAGTTTGAACAGTCTTTTTCAGGCACGCAGTACCCGGTGGTTGCGGGCACGAGATCCTGCCGACTACGCCAAAAGTTGACGCACCCATGGGCCTGTGTCGCGCAGCGTTGCGCACGCGGGAGCTTACCCGGAGCCGGATCTGTTGAGGGTTGTAGTCTCGTGGCGGTGACCCGGTCCGTGCCCAGGGAGTCAGACTAAGTGGCGCTGTATTAGCGGTAGATGTTGGACGACTACGCCACCCGTTGAATGCAGCGAAGGAGCTGCCGCTGCAGGGCAGACCGCTGAGGCCGGTGGTAGGATTGTGCAGCGTGATAGTATCACCCCCAACGGGAGGGGTATGGCCTCAGGGCAGCCGACGTGGATGATGGGGTAGCAGGAATCACTCAGAGACGATGCGGTGTAATTCAGGGTCTTTACTGGTGATAAAGATAGACCCTCCCGGAGTACTGGCTAGCGATCGGGGCCTGGTCAGTCCTTGAGCAGATGGGATCTCCCCTGGCCAGGCGGAGTTGTAGGCCTCCCAAACTGACTGTACTCTTCTGGCTACCTTGCTAGAGGCGGGTATAAGTAGCCCACGTCCCTGAGTGTACCGTATGGTCACCCGTATGGCCGGTGACTCGGGGCCTTCTAGTGGCGTCCGCTCCACGACGGCGGTGCTGGTCCCACGCGTGTGACCGTGCCTTCGGGTTTCTTGGCCAGAGGACCTGAAATCCCCTGCCGGGCGGTTTCTGCTGCTGGGTAAAGATTAGTCCCCACAGCCTCGGACTCCGGGTCCGGTGATAGCTTCTCAGTCAGGGCGAGCTCTGCAGCTGCCAGCCCCTGACTCCTTATAGCACTGCTCCCACAGAGCTCCTGATGTTCTTTTCCTATATCTGCTTCTCTTCTCTGTCTCTACTTCTCTCTCTCCCCCTAACCCTGCCTCAGCCCCAGGTTTATATAGGGGAAGTTCTTCCCCTCCCAGGACTGGGCAGGAGGTGTGGCATGCATAAGATCCCTGACCAAGAGACCTCCCACCTGCTCTCAGACATAATATTGCTATTATTGTGGAGACCAGACCCCTGGGGTGCCACAATATCACGCTCGCCAACTTTTGCGGCGTGCAAAGTTGGAATTCTTCCAGACCCGCACCCCTTTTCCAGGTCTCGCCTCTTCCACACCCCGTTTTCTAAGACCAGAGCTCCACTGGATGATGAAACATCCGGCATCATGTGCAGGAGACCTTCCAAAAATGAGGCCACCTGTGAGGTTTCGGGAGGCTCTGGAGTCATCTGTAAGATATGCAGACTCTTCAGGGAGGTGGATCATCTCCTATATATTTTTTAGGATTCTCCCAGATATTTCGGGGTTGTACAAACCTTACCCTTTTTTGACCCAGGACAGGCCCAAATTTCCTCCAATTATTTTGGAAAATTCTGAAAAGTCTATCCTGTTCAGCCTGTTTTTTTGCTAAAACGTCCGAGGCAAAAAACTAATTTTCTTACTCCTAGAGGAAAAAAAAGAAAAACTAAAATTGTGCTCCAGGAAGTGCAGCTCTGGAGCACCTGCGGGTTTTGCTCTGCTCTGCTTGTCTACCACACAAAAGGTAAAAGCCAACCTTTTTCATCTTCCTGAGTATAAAGGATAGGTAACTGAGTGACCAAAACACTCAACTCTATAGCTGCCAGTATGGCCGACTACAGCTTCAGCTTCCAGTCTAACTGGAAGAGCAGCTCCGGAGCACAAACTGCTGCTCTAACCAGTAAAATACCTTGCAGTGAAATACTATAGGGCATACAGATGTGGGATGATCTTCATATAGGACTGCTCCTTATTAGCCAAAGTGATGAGCAAAGGCTAGGTTTTGTTCCGGTGGACTTCTCTCCACCATGATTTTAATGTCTAATGCTACATTTGGAATATTTTTAGCCTCCGGTTTTACAAGTGTGTATGTATCTTCAATTGGGAAATGGGAGTAAAGTTCTACCATACTCCGCCACCCGCACCAAAGATCGGACGATTGCCTGGAGTCAGACCCCCACCGATCTGATATTGGTAACCTATCCTACGGAAAGGTCATATATAGAAATCTATTGACGACCTCTTTAATGCAAATGTTGCTCTTAGTTGTATTTGAACCCAATTCTTATGGAGTATTTACTGTAACATCCCTGGCGGCGTGCTGGCATGGCTTACCACCTCCCACCATGCAAGACCGCTATCTTACCTATCAATCCAGGCTGCACACTTTGCTCCAGTACCTGCTGTGTCTCTAGTCTGATTACTTAGGGCGGCGGCGCGGTTACTGCCTGATTCTTATAGTTACTGTGTGCGCACTTCTAATGCCTCCCCAGCCTATTGCTGTGAGTCACTGGATACTTAAACCCCCTCCACCCAGTAGGAGGTGACTGAGTAACACTTTCATTCAGTGTGTTCTGTGCAATTGAGTTGCCAGGTCCTGTCCTGTATCTTGTCTGTTTCCGCCACCCTAGGGGCTGTATACCCAGGCCTGTTACCTGTATCTGTGACTTCTAATCTGTTCCGCCATCCTGGGGGCTGAGTTCCCAGGCTCGTTCCTGTATCTTGTTCCTGGTTCAGTTCCTGTCTGAACTGTGTTCTAGCCCGTTACCTGTTTCTCTCTATGTCCGAACCTTCCCTTTTCCTGCAGTGTCTGAACATGCACCTTAGTCCAACTCGTTGTCTCTGAACTTCTGTTTGTGAGTTTTGTGTACACTCGCTACTTCATTGTAAGTGCCTTGTGTGTATCTGGTTCTACTTGTTCACCGCACCTGCGGTTTTGCTCTGCTCTGCTTGTTCACCGCACCTGCGGTTTTGCTCTGCTCTGCTTGTTCACCGCACCTGCCGTTTCGCTCTGCTTGTTCACCAAACCTGCGGTTTTGCTCTGCTCTGCTTGTTCACCGCATCTGCGGGTTTTGCTCTGCTCTGCTTGTTCACCGCACCTGCGGTTTCGCTCTGCTCTGCTTGTTCACCGCACCTGCGGTTTTGCTCTGCTCTGCTTGTTCACCGCACCTGCGGTTTTGCTCTGCTCTGCTTGTTCACCGCACCTGCAGGTTTTGCTCTGCTCTGCTTGTTCACCGCACCTGCAGGTTTTGCTCTGCTCTGCTTGTTTACCGCACCTGCAGGTTTTGCTCTGCTCTGCTTGTTTACCGCACCTGCGGGTTTTGCTCCGCTCTGCTTGTCTACCGCACCTGCGGGTTTTGCTCTGCTCTGCTTGTCTACCGCATCTGCGTTCTTTGCTCTGCTCTGCTTGTCTACCGCACCTGCGAGTTTTGCTCTGCTCTGCTTGTCTACCGCACCTGCAGGTTTTGCTCTGCTCTGCTTGTTTACCGCACCTGCGGGTTTTGCTCTGCTCTGCTTGTCTACCGCACCTGCGGGTTTTGCTCTGCTCTGCTTGTCTACCACACCTGCAGGTTTTGCTCTGCTCTGCTTGTCTACCGCACCTGTGGGTTTTGCTCTGCTCTGCATGTCTACCGCACCTGCGGGTTTTGCTCTGCTCTGCTTGTCTACCGCACCTGCGGGTTTTGCTCTGCTTTGCTTGTCTACCGCACCTGTGGCGCCGTTCCTGTGTCCCAGTCTGCACTGGTTTCTCTCCTGCCTGCGTTCCTATCTGCCAGTACCCGCTTGTCTGCATGCCAGCCGTGCCTGCCAGTGCCCACCTGTCTGCATGCCAGCCGTGCCTGCCAGTGCCCACCTGTCTGCATACCAGCCGTGCCTGCCAGTACCCACCTGTCTGCATACCAGCCGTGCCTGCCAGTACCCACCTGTCTATATGCCAGTCTAACCTGCCTGTTCCTGCATTCCCCGGTGTGGGTCAACAGCTGTGACCGGGGTCTGACCTGGAGTAGCACCTGGTCCCTCTGCTCGGTTCCTCCCTGGTTCACGGAGTCGATTGAGCCGCCGTGCGACCTGGGTCGGACCAGGTTGATACTTAGTCACGCCCTTCCAGGCACTCCTCGCTTCATGGTCCAGTGGGTACACTAACCACGCTCATGCCAGTCAGTCCGGGCGCGAGCGTAACATTTACACTGGGTAATAATTGGGAATGAGCTTGTTTCCCGGTTAGTGGTCTGTCTAAACAGGCTGCCAATAACTGTCATGCTAGGTATGGGAAGAACCTAGCGTACCATGACGGGAAAAGGGGGGAAGCCCTGCAACTAGGGAAAGGGAGAGTGGAGGCCACTAAGCAGATCTAACGACACCCTGACTTCCCTATAGTCCCTAAATAGGTTCTGCACCTAAAGCCAAGCAGGATACCTTAGCTCTGGCTGACCCCAGAGTTAGGCCCTAGGTAGGGAGGGGAAGGAGTGAGCACTAGTCAGCCCCACTGCAGCTAAAGACAAACAAGAGAAACAGACAAGGGGATACACTTAGCTTTGAGAAGACACCAGAGAGATCACGACCACAATCCGCTAATGAACTCCAAGAAGAATCTAGCCCACTGCTAGAACTCCAGACCTGAACAGAGGAATTTACTCTATCACCAGCAAGTCTCTGGAGAAACTGAGTGTATTTAAAGATCCAGCAAGGGTGTGTTAATTAGCAGCAGAAGGAGGAGATCAACGCTGGTTCCTAGAGAGGGAGGGATGATGAAAGGATCAAGAAGGTGTCAGCAAGGCCAAGTGCCGCGACCTTCTACGGCTGGATCCAGAATGATTGTCTGTCAAACCTGACACATCCGTGACATTAACCCATTGAGCAAACAAAAGATTCGTCCATTGGGTGAAATGATTTTTGCGCTCGCTTTAGAAATAAAATCATCATTCTCGGCAGCACATGGTCCTTTGTCAACTGGAGATGCGCTGCTGAGAACGATTGTACAGAACAATTGTACTAACGTACTAACAATCACTTTGCGCGCATAGGAAGTTGGTCGACATTTCTAAACGGAGTAATAAATTACTGCTGATTGGCCTACATGTACTCGGTGATCGTTTCTCTCGTTATTGCCCCTCTTAGAGTGTGATCCCCAGTTTCTTACTACTTAGATTATTAATAGAGATGAAAGAGTCGATCTGCAACTAATCGTGCTCATTAGGAATTTTACCAAAATGTCGTATTCTGACACCTATAAAATTTTTAGGATTGCATTTACATGAATGTAGCAAAACGGCGGTCAACCGGCTACCATTTTGCTGCCTTCTTTTGAAAGCCAGGGAGGGTTTAAAATAATATGGGGTTAAAATCCATTATACTCACCTGTCCTCACGGCCCTAATCATCTTTGGTTCTTCCAGCCCTCTCTATTGGCTCCGAGATAAGTGACTGGCGCTAGAAGCAATTACTGGCCTCAACGATGGTCATGAGATGGTGACGCGCGTCATGGCGAACGTTGTTCCTCCACATGACGGTGTGAGAACAATCAGGCAAGGGAGCAATGGAAAAACTGAAGACTGGTGCGGAAGACCAGGGAGATGGGGCAGAGGTGCCATGAGGTGAGTATACTACATTTTATTTTTTTTTAACCCCTGACATTCCCTTCGTTTATCGTGATTTTCGGGTCTGGAGAGACGTCAGGGCACAATAAACATCTTTTAAATGGGGGCACTTCCGAAAATGAATGACTTTTTGTGGATAAAATCAAATCTACTGGCCGAATCCGAATAATTTCAGGCTAGTTCTTAACCACTGCCCCTACAAATAAAAACTAGTTTCTACCATGATCCGTCAATCTTGAACATTCGTTCTCGTTGTGCCCGAGGCTGAAATTAAACTAAAACTCCTCTTCTCCTATAAATTTATACACAAATTTAAGGTGATTGACGGGGAAACAAGTTCTGTGCCGCCGCCTCTCACTGAGCGCAACGTCTCATTCCATCTCCGTTGAGACATTTCCTATAAATCCATTGAAGGCTATAAATAAAATATATCAGATTGATACATGGTTACATATTATTTTCAGCGACACCTAAGATGAGATCAATAAGTGTTCACATTGACCGGCCGAGTGATTTATGGAGACGTGCACAAAGTGCTGGCCGGGGCGCTATGGATTGACCGAGAGAAAGGTTTTACACATTAACATACCATTAGATAATGAATTAAACATTAGGTTCAGTCACCCGAGATTGTGTGTGTGTGTACGCGGATATAGGATAGATAGATGAAAAATAATAGTCATGGATAGTCACGGATCAAGGATAGTTAGCCAACCTGCAGTATGGATACTATGTAAGACATACTAATACTCACACTCTTTCATTTAAAGGGAATCTGTAGGTTTTTGCTATTTAATCCGAGAGCAGCATAATGTACGGGCTGAAAACCTGATTCCAAGGATGTGTCACTTACTCAGCAGCTTGTTCTAGTTTCAATAAAATCAGTGTTTTATCAGCAGGAGATTATCACTGCTGGACTAGGTGTCATGTGACAGGCAGTCCAGCTTATATGTGTAAACACACCCCCACTTGTGATTGGCAGGAAGCTGCCAATCAGGGGTATGGGCGGGGTTATACACAGCTCAGCATTCATAGCACTGTTTCATCTACAGTAAAGAAAACAGGGATTTTATTAAAACTACATGAAGCAGCCCAGTAAGTGACACATCGCTGGAATCAGGATTTCTGCCTCTACATCATAGCGCTCTCAGATTCCATAGCAAAAATCTGCTGACAGATTCCTTTTAAGTAAAAATTACATGGATCAGGAGCGCAATCTTTAAAAGACCTATGGAAGAAAGCCGAGATCCTGTGTGTGTATATGACAAAGGCGCTGACTTATTCAGTTGATTTGCGAAACTCAGGGAAAACTCTAACACTACATACAGTAGTGCTTACAAGTTTGTGAACCCTTCAGAGTTTTTCAGATTTCCAAGTAGGAGATGAGAACCTCGTCAAACAAATGAGTCAAAAATATTAGATTTTGTCATGTCTTTTTTTATAAAAAAAAAAAGATCTATATAACATGTCTGTGAGTGGAAAAAGGATGTGAACCTTTAGGAATAACAGATATCGAAGGTGAAATTAGAGTTTGATGTTTTCAATCAATGGGATTACAATCAGGTGTGAGTGGGTGACCTGTTTTATTTAAAGCAAATGGATCTATCAAAGCCTGATCTTCACAACACATGTTTGTGTATCATGGCACAAACAAAGGAGATTTCTGAGGAGCTCAGTAGAGGAGTTTTTGATGCTAATCAGGCTGGAAAACCTTCTCTAAATTGTTTGGACTCCACTAATCCACAGTCAGATTGTTTACAAATAGAGAAAACTCAAGATGGTCATTATTGTCCCCAGGAGTATTCGGCTAACAAGCATCACTCCAGAGCAAGGCGAGGTCACGAAGGAACCCAAGGTAATCTCTAAGCAGCTAAAGGCCTCTCCCACATTAGCTAATATTAATGTTCATGAGTCCACGATTAACAGAACACAGACTAAGCAATTACCTATGAATTGTGGGGGTCACAGATCATGAATCCAAACCAAATATCACTAATAGTCCTTTATTTTTTCACCCAATGCTTGTAATTCATGAATCCGGAACTTCTTCAAGCCTTGTCAAAAATCTTGTAAAGCTCTTTGGTTAAAATGGATAATGAATGCAGGATGTGGAGGGACTGACAGGAGAGCCTGGGGGATATAAGTTCTATTGTGCTCCAAGAGCAAGGCGAGGTCACAAAGGAGCTCAAGGTAATCTCTAAGCAGCTAAAGGCCTCTCCCACATTATCTAATATTAATCTTCATGAGTCTACCACCAAGAGAATACTGAATAACAGTAAAGCTCTATTTTTGGGGTTCATTAAGACTCTAACCAACCCCCAAAACAGAATATGTAATTTAATATGAATTGTGGGGGTCACAATCTATGAAACACAACCAAATATCTCTAATAGTCTTTTCTTTTTCCATCCATTGCTTGGAATTCATGAATCCGGAACTTTTTCAAGCCTTGTCAAAAATCTTGCAAAGCTCTTCGATTAAAATGGATAATGAATGCAGGATGTGGAGGGGCTGACAGGAGAGCCAGGGGGATATAGTTCCATTGTGCTGTGAAGCCCCCTAATGTAAATGCAGTCAGACAGGTGCTTCATACAGACTCGCTGAACCGCCACAACAAAGCACGACAAAAGAAAGACAATGCCGATAGCAACGCAATTCATTGAAAGTGACTTTCTAATCCAGACTTTTTTTCCTTCCATTCTTCCATCAAACACGACACAATTTAATACTCTGTTTCTTTGCGCAAAAATCCATGAAAACTCGTGTTCTGTCCAAAAGAACCAAAAAGAGACCAAGTGCTTGTATCATACTCTGTAGGGGTTCACAAGGTGTGGTGCGTCACTCGAAGCTTCGCATGGAAGGATTGAGATGAGAGATGAGCGACTCCACCATCCAGCCTCTTCTTTCCGGATTTCTTCCGAGGCTCAACAGCCTCTACGGCTGAAGAGAATGCTGCACATCAGATGAAGAAAGAAAGAATAGGCCAAATGGCTGGAATAGCCAGCAATGGGAAAGGTGAAGTATTCATTTGTTTAACCCCTTTTCCAGCCCTCTACAGTTTAGCAACAAAGCAGACACATGTAAAAAAAAGAAAAGTAAAAAAATGAATATCTATCCCACCACCGCTTCAGCCGGGCCTCTCCTTTCCGTCTACCCCAGCGCACAACATCCTCTTTGGCTGAAAAAGATTTAGCATCTCTGGGGAAGGAAAAAAAGAAGAGTCGGGAGGCGGCGGCAGCAGGACAGGCGAATGACGATGTAAGTAGCCATTTTTTTAGCCCTTTACATTTTGGGCAGATGGTCACCATTTTGCTGACTTCACATGAAGCGAATTATGAAAAATTAGAGTTCCGGAGAATCTGAATTTTTTTGTTACATTTGAAGCCAATTAAATTTATAAATGAAATTCTTGAGGACACTTTGATGAATTTCCGCCTGTTCTGTAGATCATAAGACCACGGTCCTCCTCTATTTTACAGAAGTGTTGGACATGGACAAATTTAGGCGTTTTGGTACTCTGTATATTGAATAGGCTATAGGAGGTAATGTGAAAAGAGACTTTTCAATCCTCTCTCTACACTTCAGAACCTCTGATAATCCGGCTTGTTCACGGCGCAGAATTACAAAAATATGTTATATATTCCAATACCAGACCCAGAAGTAAAAGCAGAAGGAGTTGGGAAGAATGGATGTTGATATGACATTATCTCTCTGGCCCAGACGTCACCTCTCTGCTGTCCAGAATCCTGAAGTGTCTATCAGCCATATCCTCCTTCTTCTCCTCTCGCTTTCTAAAGGTCAATGAAGACAAAACTGAACTCATCAACCTTCCTCCATCTCACCTAACCCTCCTACCCGATCTATCTACCACAAAAAATGACATCACGCTTTCCCCTGTGCCGTAAGTCCGCTGCCTCGGAGTCACCCTCGATTGTGCCCTGTCCTTCACACGCACATCCAAGCTCTCGCCACCTCCTGTCGCCTCCAGCTCAAAAATATCTCCAGAATTCTTCCTTTCCTCAACCCTATATTTACGAGAATGTTGGTGCATGCCCTCATCATCTCCCGCCTCGACTACTGCAACATCCTCCTCTGTGGCCTACCTGCTAAAATGCTCACACTCCTCCAGTCAGTCATTAACTCTGTTGCCTGATTATCCATCTCTCTCCTTGCTACTCCTCCTCTTCTCCCCTCTACAAATCTCTCCATTGGCTTCCAAATACCAATGAATCCATTTCAAACTACTAACTGTAATGCCGGCCTCCCGACATGGTTCCTCTCTGTCCCCCCGGCAAGGACGCCGACATGCTCACCGCCATGGCCACTCGGTGGTGTCTCCTGCTTTGGCTCCCACTGCAGCTTCCAGGTTCCAAGTCCTGCGCATATCGGGTAGGTCTCCCGTGTTTAGGGTGTGTACACTCTTCACTTATGAAAGGGGCAGCACATGCACTCCATAAATATCCCCAGCCTATAGCTGGGAGGCATTAGGTATTTAAGGCACCGTCACCTGTAGGGAGGTGCCTGAGCAACTTCAGTACTTACTGTGTCTACTATCTACCAGTCCATTGCTAGGTCCCAGATCCTAAACTAGTGCTGTCTGAGCCAGTCATTCCGACAAAACATGAACCCGGTCCATCTGAACTAGTTGAACATGAACCCGGTTCATCTGACTGAATGGAGCAATGGCCATGGACGCAACAAGTCGAGGTCCCGGCAGGGAGTTTCCCAACAAAATATATTCTATCTTGTGGAACCCCTTTAAATGCTCATGTTTTACCAACAGAGATGCAGTTTAAGTGTGATCTATAACTTTTGGAATTGGTTTAGTGATAGAAGACGTAGGAGAAATCCTGGACTTTCTAAACATAAAACTTTCAAAAAGTTAGTTGGGGTCAGCAACATGACGCCATTTAGCAACGAGCCCACTTTTCTAGATGGCACCATACCAGAACAAGGTTACAGTTGCTCCCCCGTTGTATCCCTGACGGATTTTTCCTTTCTTGCACTTCAGTTACAGGTGACCTGAGAGAGCCTCTGTAGAGATGTAGTTCTTGGCACATCCTGCATTCGTCTGGCTCATACAATCCTCCAAAATGTATCTGTAACATAAATAATTCTCCACGGAAGGAAGGACAAAGGCGAGTAGTATTCTTCAGGTTACCGGCCCGCGTCGCTCCCCGGCAAGGTACATGCTAATCGATTTTTAACCCATCCAGACATGAGCAGTTTCTTCAAGGCCTTGCTGAGATGTAGCTCGGGGCAGAAGCTGGCGCACAAATGTAGGTGAATGCTAATGCGCTTCAGACAGCAAGATAATTCATTTCAGATGTCAACCCCTGAACCGGAATCCTGATACAAAAATCAGACACAAATACAAAAAGATTTATACATCAAGAGGAAAAAAGTTAAAAATAAATGTAACCACGATAAAATTTACATGAGAAACGGCAGCTTACAGGCGCTGTGCAGCCCAGCGGAAAGCCAAGACCCAAGCCACAAAATGCACTTCACCTGGCTGAGGTCATGGGACGCTGCCGGCCCCAAGACTATAATGAGAAGAGGTTCTCCTGGGTTAAGTTGGTAAGAAGAAAGGCTGAGAAGTTGCCGGAGAAAGCAGTTGACCTTGGCACAGACGTCTACTCATCAATGGCAATGGCGGTCAATAAAGAGATAGAGGATGTAATTGTAAACCGGGAGGGGTCAACGGCAGTAAGTAGTGCAGCAGAGAATCGGAAGAAAGGACCAAGTAGGGTTACAAGACAAAAGATGAGCAACACACCAGATACTAAATCCAAAAGAAAGAATCAACGGGGTTGTTTGATGTGGTAAATATAAAAGCTAAGATATAAAGTGTGCAGGTTACATACAGATAAAAAGATACGTTATAGTGTACTTAGTGCTTACATCATTTATCTTGTAGTTATTCTGCTCCAGAGCTGCACTCACTATTCTGCTGGTGCAGTCACTGTGTACATACATTACATTACTGATCCTGTACTGATCCTGAGTTACATCCTGTATTATACTCCAGAGCTGCACTCACTATTCTGCTGGTGCAGTCACTGTGTACATACATTACATTACTGATCCTGAGTTACATCCTGTATTATACCCCAGAGCTGCACTCACTATTCTGCTGGTGCAGTCACTGTGCACATATATTACATTACTGATCCTGAGTTACATCCTGTATTATACTCCAGAGCTGCACTCACTATTCGGCTGGTGCAGTCACTGTGTACATACATTACATTACTGATCCTGTACTGATCCTGAGTTACATCCTGTATTATACTCCAGAGCTGCACTCACTATTCTGCTGGTGCAGTCACTGTGTACATACATTACATTACTGATCCTGAGTTACATCCTACATTATACTCCAGAGCTGCACTCACTGTTCTGCTGGTGCAGTCACTGTGTACATACATTACATTACTGATCCTGAGTTACATCCTGTATTATACTCCAGAGCTGCACTCATTATTCTGCTGGTACAGTCACTGTGCACATATATTACATTACTGATCCTGAGTTACATCCTGTATTATACTCCAGAGCTGCACTCACTATTCGGCTGGTGCAGTCACTGTGTACATACATTACATTACTGATCCTGTACTGATCCTGAGTTACATCCTGTATTATACTCCAGAGCTGCACTCATTATTCTGCTGGTACAGTCACTGTGTACATACATTACATTACTGATCCTGTACTGATCCTGAGTTACATCCTGTATTATACTCCAGAGCTGCATTCACTATTCTGCTGGTGCAGTCACTGTGTACATACATTACATTACTGATCCTGTACTGATCCTGAGTTACATCCTGTATTATACTCCAGAGCTGCACTCACTATTCTGCTGGTGCAGTCACTGTGTACATACATTACATTACTGATCCTGAGTTACATCCTACATTATACTCCAGAGCTGCACTCACTGTTCTGCTGGTGCAGTCACTGTGTACATACATTACATTACTGATCCTGTACTGATCCTGAGTTACATCCTGTATTATACTCCAGAGCTGCACTCATTATTCTGCTGGTACAGTCACTGTGTACATACATTACATTACTGATCCTGTACTGATCCTGAGTTACATCCTGTATTATACTCCAGAGCTGCATTCACTATTCTGCTGGTGCAGTCACTGTGCACATACATTACATTACTGATCCTGTACTGATCCTGAGTTACATCCTGTATTATACTCCAGAGCTGCACTCACTATTCTGCTGGTGCAGTCACTGTGTACATACATTACATTACTGATCCTGTACTGATCCTGAGTTACATCCTGTATTATACTCCAGAGCTGCACTCACTATTCTGCTGGTGCAGTCACTGTGTACATACATTACATTACTGATCCTGAGTTACCTCCTGTATTATACTCCAGAGCTGCACTCACTATTCTGCTGGTGCAGTCACTGTGTACATACATTACATTACTGATCCTGAGTTACATCCTGTATTATACTCCAGAGCTGCACTCACTATTCTGCTGGTGCAGTCACTGTGTACATACATTACATTACTGATCCTGTACTGATCCTGAGTTACATCCTGTATTATTCCCCAGAGCTGCACTCACTATTCTGCAGGTGCAGTCACTGTGTACATACATTACATTACTGATCCTGAGTTACATCCTGTAGATCTTTTATTATAAAAATGAAAAACATAACAATAATAATAACAGAAACATAACAAAATTAATAACCAGAAAATAAACAATGTAATGAACTGGTCCAGCCGCTCCCTCTCTCCTCACACACTTATTATACATATATACACAATAATAACTACCTACACCATGACATCTGGTCCGGTTACCAAACAAATAATAACAATATAATAAACAATAACCGACAAATTATATACATACTAATATATACATTCTTTTTTTTAAATAAATAAAATAAAATAAATACTAACTATACAAATATATACAAGACAAAACAAACCCCCCCACACTCAAGCCCACCAGTCCCTCCCCGGCACTGACCTGAGAGCTGGTCCTGCGCCTCATGCCTCAGTCCAACGTCCATAGGCCAGATCAGGCAGTGCCAGTTTTTCACCCAAATAACCAGTGTCCCACAAGATGAACCCACCTCCCCCCTTTTCCCTCCACCCAACCTAACACCTACACCCAAACCCATATATACAATATATACAGAAACAAACAATACAATAACCACAACTGACAAAGCCCAAGTTCGGCGCCTGCAGCCCTACATCACTGTCTACTGATCAATAAAACAAAAATCTATGGTGTCAGCAGCAGCCCACCACCAGGAGAGGAGATGACCAGACTAGGGCACACTAAAAGAAAAGCCCCTCCAGAGGAGAGCGGTCCTCCGTGTACCCAGTCTCTCATACTCCAGAGAACGCACCTTCACCAGGTCACCGAGTATGGTCCTAAACACATCGTCCACTGGGAGGATTTTCCGCTGCGTCGATACTAAGCACCGTGCGTTCCACGTGTGATACCTAACCACTGCGCTAACTAGAAGTAAGGTGCAGCGGTCCCGACCACCCAGGTCCCCGAATGCTCCATAGGCCCATTCCGCATAAGAGAGACCGGCCAGCCGGGGCCAGCCAATGGAGGCGCCCACCCTGTTGTACACCTCTGTGTTAAAGGGACAACGAAGCAGGAAGTGGTCCATGCTTTCAAGCATGGTACCACAATGCTCCCGAGGACAGTTCCTGTCCTCAGAGCTCCTACACTTCAGATTGTCCCTCACACACAGTTTCCCATGGAAGCAGCGCCAAGCCAAGTCCCAAACCTTCGAGGGGATCCTGATAGAATTCAAAAGATGCAGACCCACCCCAAGATCCCGACTTGGGCAATCCCTGAGCGCCAGAGGCCTCTGAAAATGGGTCAACAGAACCCTTTTGTCAAGGAGCTTCCTTGGCAGAGTCCTGACCTCCCACATTCCCAGACCCCACCGGCGAATTACCTTCAGAACCACGGTAGCGTAAGCCGGGAGATGTCCATGCGGTGTGCAGAGATCCTTCACTTGCCCTCCTGTCTCCCATTCCTGGAAGAAAGGCTGAAACCATCCCTTACAGGAGAATACCCACGGAGGAGCCCTCTCTTTCCAGAGGTTTGCAATATTGATCTTAATGAAGGTATTCACAAGGAATACCACAGGGTTGACCATACCCAACCCTCCTAGTCTCCTCGTACGGTAAGTAACCTCCCTCTTGACCAGGTTCAGTCTATTCCCCCATAACAGTTGAAAGAACAAACTGTAGACCCGAGTCCAGAGAGGCTCTGGCAAGATGCACACACTGCCCAGATAGATCAGCAAAGGGAGCAGGTAAGTTTTGATCAGGTTTACCCTTTCCCTTAGGGTCAAAGACCAACCCTTCCATTGGTTCACCTTCTGAGTGGCGATCTCTAGCCTGCTGTCCCAATTTTGTTTGGGGTAATCCCCCTGGCCAAATTTGATGCCAAGAACTTTTGCAGAGACTTTGGGTTCTGGAAGGGTGTCCGGGAGATCAAAACCAGGATCTCCTCCTTCCAGCCAGAGACTCTCACACTTATCCCGGCTGATCTTAGACCCGGATGCCTCCGAGTAGCGATTTACCTCTGACATCAGCCATTCTGCCTCCCCATCAGAGGAAACAAAAACGGTGACGTCATCGGCATACGCCACCACTCTCAGAGTGGCTTCCGGTGCTGCCCGGTCCATCCCGATCCCAGCCAACGTTCCACGCTCCACCCTCCTAAGAAGTGGGTCAATCGCAAACACGTACAGTAGCGGGCTCAAGGGACAACCCTGGCGAACACCACACCCAACCTCAAAAGAGCTGCCAATCCAACCGTTCACAAGCGGGAAACTCTCTGCCCCAGAGTACAAGGTCTTAAGCCAATCAACAAACCCCCCCGGCAGGCCATACCTCAGAAGGACAGACCAGAGGTACTCATGATTAACCTGATCAAACGCTTTTGCCTGGTCCAATGACAGCATGTACCCCTTCCAGTGGCCAGCCCTACCCTGCTCCACCGCCTCTCGGACACAGAGTACAGTACTAATTGTACTGCGGCCTGGAACAGAGCAATGCTGGGCCCCCGAAAGGAGCTGGGGTGCAAATTTCACCAGCCGATTAAACAGCACCTTTGCCAAAACCTTCCTGTCTGCATTGAGAAGCGCTATGGGATGCCAATTCTCAATGCAAGATGGGTCCTTACCCTTTGACAAGATGATCAGGGCAGACCTCCTCATTGACTTTGGCAGAGTGCCCGAGGAAAGACACTCATTGAATACCTCAGTCAAGAGGGGACCAAGGCGTCCTTAAAGGTCTTATAGAATTCAGATGTTAAGCCATCCGGACCGGGAGATTTCTTCAGGGCAAGCCCTTCAATCGCCAACTTAACTTCCTCTTCCCTGATCATCTCTGTCAAAACGCCAAGAGAGGGGTCTACCCCTGGTTCGGGGACGGCTTCAGCCAGAAAAGCCGACATCTCATCCCAATCCAGATCCCTCTTCCCCAAGAGGTGCGAGTAGAAGGATCTGACGACCTCCAGGATCCCTGATCTGGATCTTTTCAGGGACTCCGCAGTGTCAACCAGTCCTGTAACAACTTTACTATTCACTGACATCTTGCAGTTTCTATAAGGGTCGGGCGAGCGGTACTTCCCGTAATCACTCTCAAAAACCAAAGATGCGTGTCTATCATACGGACACCTCATTAGCAAAGATTTCACTCTGGAGATCTCCTCGCGGCTACCTCCAGTTGAGACAAGATGCTCGAGTTTCCTCCTCAGGCCCTGATACAGGCGGTACCTGTCCAGGCTCCTGAGGCTCGAGAGCTGGCGGAAGAATCTCGCCACCCTTTTCTTAAACATCTCCCACCACTCTGACTTACTACTACAAAGATCCAGTAAGGGTACCTGGCTCTGAAGAAAATCCTCAAAGGACTGTCTTATCTCCGCTTCTTCCAAGAGAGACGAATTGAGCCTCCAAAAGCCTCTTCCCATCCGGGGGGTCTCTGTAACATTCAGGGAAAACAAAATCAAACAGTGATCGGAGAACTCCACCTCAACAACAGATACTGTTGAAGAGACGGCTTCCTCCTTTAAATAAAACCTGTCTATCCTGGACCTACAGTTACCTCTATGATAGGTGAACCCCTCGTGGCCTGCGATGTGCCGGATGTGGACATCCACCAGGCGAGCCTCACTAGCTATACTATTAAGGGCGACGCTATCATAAGTCAGCTTGTCTCTGGAACCTCCTCTATCCCGGGGCCTCGTGACAGTGTTGAAGTCCCCTCCAAAGACGACCTGCCGACTCGTAAAAAGGTAAGGCTTGATCCTCATAAAGAGACACTTCCGGTCCCATTTAGATTGGGGACCATAGATGTTAATGAGCCGAAGCTCTAGTCCCTTCATGAGGACATCTAATATCAGGCACCTCCCCATTTCTAACTCAATAACCCGTCGGCATTCTACCAGTGCGGTAAAAAGGACCGCCACTCCGCTATACGGCTCGGCCGCAAGAGACCAATAGGAGGGCCCGAGTCTCCACTCCCTCTTAGCTATAAACACCTCTGCCATATTTGGCAGCCTGGTCTCTTGCAAAAAGAAAATGTCAGCTTCAACCCGGCTGAGAAAATCAAAGGCCGCAAATCTAGCCATGTTTGACTTAATGCTGGCGACATTAATGGACGCCAGCGTCAACGGAGTGGGTACCGCCATCATTGGTGATTGAGTTAGATGGCTTTCTTCTTCCCACTCCCCTTATCCTCTGCCTCAGAGGAGGAATCCTTCCCCCTCTTTAATGACACAGAGGTGTCCATTCCCACATTTTTCCTTCTTTTTTCGTCCTCGTCTCCGGACTCTGGGCCAGTCCCTCCCCCCAAGGACCTTGCATCCCCAGGAGAAGGAGACTCGGCGCCCCCTGTAAGCTCCGCTGAAGCCGGAACCTCACCCTCAGCCTCCTCCTTAGAGGAAGAGATGTTATCAAGGGCTTGGAACCGGTTAGAAAGACCAACTAGAGGGGAGTCGGTTTTACCTTCCTTAGGTACCTTGGTCAGAGCGGGAGAAGATGTTTTATCTCCCTTCTTTCTCTTCTTTTTGGAGCCAAGCTTACGCTTGTGCTCTAGCCACCGCTTATTATCCTCATCCATACTTTCATAATAGGAGGATTCTGAGGCAGAGGCAGTTTCCTCCCTGTGGATCCTCCTGACCTCCTCATCCAACTCATCATCCCTCGGGGCCTCAGCAGCAACACTGGCATCCAGGACAGGGGCTGCCCCGGTAGTCTGGGGCTCGCCCTGCTCCCTCTCCTGTCTGCGCTTGTCTAGACGCCTCAGCTGGGCAGGCGTCTTTTTATTGCTTTTCTTCCCTGGCCCCTCAGCTCCCCCACCCCTGCTAGTCCCCTCTCCAGCAGAATCGGCCTCACGGCTTACTCCCACCGGGGTCTCGACTGCATTAGCAAAGGAGCGAGGACAACGGCTGAATGGGTGGCCTAACTCACCACACAGGTGGCACCTAATCTCCACACAAGAGGTGGCAAGATGGCTGACACCCCCACACAACGCGCATTTCTGCACGGTGCAGTTTGCACTGAAGTGTGTGGGGTCGCCGCACCTGTGACAGAGCTTCGGTTGCCCCTGGTAGAAGACCAGAATACGATCCCTACCCAGGAAGGCAGACGATGGAATGTGGGCAACCGTACCACCTGAACGCTTAAGTTTTACCATAAACGTCCAGGCCCCTGACCAGATACCAAACTCGTCGCGGTTTTTCTTTGGCATCTCCACCACCTCTCCATACCGACCAAGCCACGTCATGATGTCATAGCAAGAAAGCGACTCGTTACGAGTCATCACGGTCACTTTCTTGATCTGGTTTTGGCGAGACACTGCCTGAACGGCAAAGTCTCGCCAGCCGGGCTCATTTTTTGCCAACTCATAATTCGCCCAGAAGAGCTCAAGCCCCTCCGGCCGAACAAAGCTGACATCAAACTCAGGCGTGGAATAGGGATGTATCAAGGCGTAGATGTCAATCGCCTTGAAGCTCATCCTCAGCAGGAGCTCCACAACTTTAGACCTTGGCGGACATGCATCACTGCCCCTCCACCGAAGACGGACCACATTCCTACGCACATTGCCTGGCCCGGCTGTTGGGAGGGACCACACTGTATCTCCCCCTTTTTGCTCTCGGAAGGTCCCGAGGCCATGCCTCTCTATCCAGAAGGATAGATCAACCTCTCGACCCTCTACCATTAGTGATCTCTCCCTCTTCTTTAGAGCCTCCAGAAGGCGCCGTTGCAACATGCCGTCCCCAAAGCCCGGAGACGAGGAGGATGCCCTATTTGCCCCGGAGGTGACACTGGCATAACTCTGGACAGGTGTTGCCACCCCCGGGGGGGCAACCAGACCAGTGACCACATCAGCCCTAACAGTATCACCATTACCCACCTCCATCTCACCCTCCACCAAACCAGCAACCACACCACTAGACAATGAATTATCCTCATTCACCTCCACCACCACATTCATTCCTGCTAGACCAGTAACAATGGTGGATGACCTTTTGACCTCCGCATCAGGCACAAGGGGCTCAGTCACCTCCATAGAACTGGAGGCGACCTCACCCCCGGTCTTATGTGTGCCCTCCACATCATCGGTTGGTAATTTCCGCTGTTTGGCATTTGGTATAATGTGCCGCTGATCTCTAGCTGCAGTTAGGCGCTGCTGATCTTTAGCATCAGGATCTTCCGGACCAGCGACGCCAACACAAAATAGCACTTTCGTGGGAGGACCGGAACGCTCAGCCCCAACTGCCCCCTCACACTGCCGCCGCTTCTCAACTAAGTGATCAGCGGCAACAGCATTCAGAGGCGCCGAGGCTACCGGAGCTGCCCCCGACACCGGGCTGCTCCCCCCTCCCACTGAGGAGCGCACCACAGCATCGTGGCCTGATGGAACGCCCGCCGCCGGGCCGCCCTCACTGTCCAGCCTCTCGGCTGATGCACCTCCTGCTACGTCCCCACTACTACAAGCAGAGACGGAGCTCTGCGCCTCACTACCGCGCTCTGTAATCTCCCCGCGCCTTTGCACCGGATCCACAGCAGAACCCGGGCTGGGCTGGGCAACGGGGCTTATACAGCGAGCTGAGCCTGCCGCCGACTCAGGGGGTACAGGGAGGGGGGCATATACGTATCTTACCGCTTCCTGCAGCTTTGGCTTGGTCTTCTTTGCCTTTTTGTGGCCCCCAGGTGCCTCTTCTGGTAGATCGTCACCAAGATGGAAGTTTTGGAGGCACACTGGGGACTCCAGGAGCTTAATCTCCGCCATTAGCGCCCCTCCCTGGCCGCTGCTGTCACTGTCCTCCCCAGAGCCGGCAGAACTGCGACCGGATGTCACTGTCGCCTGTCCTGCAGGGAGCTCGCTGCACGTGGCCTGCGGGTGACTTTGCAGGCTGCCAGGTGGGGCTTCCTGCTGGTCATCATCACTCTCATCATCCACCTGGCTCTCAGGCTGCAGCCCCATCTGCCTTTGCTCTCTGGTATCAGCCATTTCTCTAAAGCGGTCTTCATTTATAAGTTTTTCTTTGAAAGGACCACTCTGCTCCCTGATGGTGGCTTTCCTAAGTTCCAGGCGTTGAATTTCACTGCTCAGTCTTTTTACCTCGGCTTGGAGTTTTGCCTTCCTTGGTTTGGAGGCCCCCGCAGCTTTGGCGCTTGTGCAGCGCAGCTCCTCCCGGAGCCCCCTGATCAGCTTACTGGCATCTTCATACTCACGGAGGCGGATCATGACCCGGGAGGCATAGGTGGACACAGACTCCCGGGGTCCCTGCAGCGCCCATTCCCCCTCAGGGAGGTCGGCCTCACCTCCGTGAGCACTCAGCTTTCCTCCGGAAGGAGCGCCATCTTGCACGCCGCTGTCAGGCTTTTCCTCCATGCTGGAAGCCTTGCGGCTTCTGGGGGTCTCCACAATCCCGGGGGGAGTAGGAGACACATTGCTGCGACTCCTGGTGCAGCGTCTCACCCCCGAGTCCTCTGATGTGCAGGCCGGTTGCTGGTTTCTTCTGCCCCCCGCCGGCCTGGTTCGGGAAGCAGAAGCCTGGGACTTGGCTCCATCACTCATCCCAGAAACCCGCTCCCTCCCTGGGAAAGAGAGAAAGCAGGTCCCCAGGTGGAGAGGTGTTGGTTTCTCAGAGATCAGGAGCTCACAGCAGGATCTGCAGCCACCACATCTGCAATCACCACACTGACTAGCAGCTGATCAGAGCTGCACCCAGTATGCTGCTGGTGCAGTCACTGTGTACATACATTACATTACTGATCCTGAGTTACATCCTGTATTATACTCCAGAGCTGCACTCACTATTCTGCTGGTGCAGTCACTGTGTACATACATTACATTACTGATCCTGAGTTACATCCTGTATTATACTCCAGAGCTGAAGTCACTATTCTGCTGGTGCAGTCACTGTGTACATACATTACATTACTGATCCTGAGTTACATCCTGTATTATACTCCAGAGCTGCACTCACTATTCTGCTGGTGCAGTCACTGTGTACATACATTACATTACTGATCATGAGTTACATCCTGTATTATACTCCAGAGCTGCACTCACTATTCTGCTGGTGCAGTCACTGTGTACATACATTACAATACTGATCCTGCGTTACATCCTGTATTATACTCCAGAGCTGCACTCACTATTCTGCTGGTGCAGTCACTGTGTACATACATTACATTACTGATCCTGAGTTACATCCTGTATTATACTCCAGAGCTGCGCTCACTATTCTGCTGGTGCAGTCACTGTGTACATACATTACATTACTGATCCTGAGTTACATCCTGTATTATACTCCAGAGCTGCACTCACTATTCTGCTGGTGCAGTCACTGTGTACATACATTACATTACTGATCCTGCGTTACATCCTGTATTATACTCCAGAGCTGTACTCACTATTCTGCTGGTGCAGTCACTGTGTACATACATTACATTACTGATCCTGAGTTACATCCTGTATTATACTCCAGAGCTGCACTCACTATTCTGCTGGTGCAGTCACTGTGTACATACATTACATTACTGATCCTGCGTTACATCCTGTATTATACTCCAGAGCTGCACTCACTATTCTGCTGGTGCAGTCACTGTGTACATGCATTACATTACTGATCCTGTACTGATCCTGAGTTACATCCTGTATTATTCTCCAGAGCGGCACTCACTATTCTGCTGGTGCAGTCACTGTGTACATTTATTACATTACTGATCCTGAGTTACATCCTGTATTATTCTCCAGAGCGGCACTCACTATTCTGCTGGTGCAGTCACTGTGTACATACATTACATTACTGATCCTGTACAGATCCTGAGTTACATCCTGTATTATTCTCCAGAGCTGCACTCACTATTCTGCTGGTGCAGTCACTGTGTACATACATTACATTACTGATCCTGTACTGATCCTGAGTTACATCCTGTATTATACTCCAGAGCTGCACTCACTATTCTGCTGGTGCAGTCACTGTGTACATACATTACATTACTGATCCTGTACTGATCCTGAGTTACATCCTGTATTATACTCCAGAGCTGCACTCACTATTCTGCTGGTGGAGTCACTGTGTACATACATTACATTACTGATCCTGTACTGATCCTGAGTTACATCCTGTATTATTCTCCAGAGCGGCACTCACTATTCTGCTGGTGCAGTCACTGTGTACATTCATTACATTACTGATCCTGAGTTACATCCTGTATTATTCTCCAGAGCTGCACTCACTATTCTGCTGGTGCAGTCACTGTGTACATACATTACATTACTGATCCTGTACTGATCCTGAGTTACATCCTGTATTATTCTCCAGAGCGGCACTCACTATTCTGCTGGTGCAGTCACTGTGTACATACATTACATTACTGATCCTGAGTTACATCCTGTATTATACTCCAGAGCTGTACTCACTATTCTGCTGGTGCAGTCACTGTGTACATACATTACATTACTGATCCTGTACTGATCCTGAGTTACATCCTGTATTATACTCCAGAGCTGCACTCACTATTCTGCTGGTGCAGTCACTGTGTACATACATTACATTACTGATCCTGAGTTATATCCTGTATTATACTCCAGAGCTGCACTCACTATTCTGCTTGTGCAGTCACTGTGTACATACATTACATTACTGATACTGAGTTACATCCTGTATTATAATCCAGAGCTGCACTCACTATTCTGCTGATGACTTCACTGAGTACATTTATTACCTTACTTATAATTGATCCTGCATTATACTTCAGAGCTGTATTCATAATTTTGCAGACTCTGCTTTTCATTTTTTTATAGTCTTTTTGTTTCCCTGCACTTCACTGGCTGCAAAAAAAAGCTAACTGATTAACTACTGTCAGTGAGCTCACTCTGACAGAAGATTTTCTAAGCTGACTTATGACTGCTTCAAAGTAAATTCAGCTTTGATGTGGTCTTTGTTCATGTATCAGCTGACATGAGCACATAAAAAAATCCAGAACGAATCCCAATGAGCTCACTGACAGATTTTCAGTTAACTCATTCTGCAGCCAACAGTGGAAAATGAAACGCACAGGGTTATAGAAGGCAAATTGTACAACATCTGTATTAAACTCAATTGTAAAAAAACATTTTTAGTCCAAAATACAAGTTTAGAGATCTCCAACAATCACACTGGATCTTTTGTCCTCCGTCCAGGCTCCAGGACTCTGGTATATTCCCAATTCTCTACCCTATATTTACAGCCCTGTCATCCATCCATACAGACAGCAGCATTATAAGCCGCGGAAGCTTAGGGGCACGGCGGGCATTATTCCGGGCACATCAGTATACATATATATATACACCTCGGTGGGTTTATTTTCTTGTTTAACGGCAATGTCTTTTATTTTATTATCCTTCATTGCTTATCGCTCCCCTAACGGGACTGCGGGGTGCGGGAGGACCAGACGCGCGCCGCACTATAGCCACGTGTGCCAGATATTACCGTCTCCTACCAGCAGGATTCAAGGCTGGAAGGTTCAGAGAGATTTTATTTATTTCCACGGTATTCATCTCATTCTCTGAATGTCCTTGGGAAGTAAGTGCAGATTTTGCAATGAGCCGACCCGGCGTATAAGGACACACAAATCACATAGCGCAGGAGGCGCTCCCCACCCAATCCGCCATCAACACATAAAAATTCCCGCTTAATGCCGTGCACACCCATTTTATAACATTTACGAGTGCAACGTCCAAAAATCTTAGTAGGATCGCAGAATGGGTAGAAGTAAAATCTGTAATGTTTCCCTGGGATCCTTCTATATAGCCTTAGTCTTCATCTACGGGGCCAAACCACAGCTATATTCCAAAACGCCACCTACACCAGTATATAGGATCATGTCAGCGATCGAGTAATATCATTAGTCCTAAGTGATCCAATAGACCTATGTAATCTAAAAGAATGATTAAAAATAAGTGATCTGGTGGAATCATTAGCCCTGGTGATCTAGTGGTATAATTAATCCTGGTCATCTAGCGGTATCATTATTACTGGTGCTCTTGTGGTATCAAAACTCTTGGTAATCTAGTGGTATCATTAGTCCTGTTGACCTTGTAGTAATATCATTACTGGTAATCTATTGGTGTCAATAGTCCTGGTGATCTAGTATTATCATTATCCCTGGTGATCTAGTGGTATCAATAGCCCTGGTAATCTGCTGGTATTATTAATCCTGGTCATCTAATGGTATAATTAGTCCTAGTAATCTAGTGGTATCATCATTTCTGGTGCTCTAATGGTATCAATGCTCTTGGTGATTTAGTGATATCATTAGTCCTGGTGATCTAGTGGTATTATCAATACTGGTAATATAGTAGTATCACTAGTCCTGGTGAACTAGTGGTATTATCAATACTGGTAATGTAGTAGTATCACTAGTCATGGTGAACTAGTGGTATTATCAATACTGGTAATGTAGTAGTATCACTAGTCCTGGTGAACTAGTGGTATTATCAATACTGGTAATGTAGTAGTATCACTAGTCTTGGTGAACTAGTGGTATTATCAATACTGGTAATGTAGTAGTATCACTAGTCCTGGTGAACTAGTGGTATTATCAATACTGGTAATGTAGTAGTATCACTAGTCCTGGTGATCTAGTGGTATTATCAATACTGGTAATGTAGTAGTATCACTAGTCCTGGTGATCTAGTGGTATTATCAGTACTGGTAATGTAGTAGTATCACTAGTCCTGGTGAACTAGTGGTATTATCAGTACTGGTAATGTAGTAGTATCACTAGTCCTGGTGATCTAGTGGTATTATCAATACTGGTAATGTAGTAGTATCACTAGTGCTGGTGATCTAGTGGTATTATCAATACTGGTAATGTAGTAGTATCACTAGTGCTGGTGATCTAGTGGTATTATCAGTACTGGTAATCTAGTAGTATCATTAGTCCTGGTGATCTAGTGGTATTATCAGTACTGGTAATCTAGTAGTATCATTAGTAGAGATGAGCGGTGTTCGACTAGAACTGTTCGCCAATCTCAAATTCGAGCTGTTTTGGGCGGTGTTCGAGTTGTTCGACGAACCCGAACGATTTGCAAAAAATTCGGCTGTTCGAGGTTATGTTCGATAACTGTTCGTGCACCAAAAGCGTGTCCTGCATGTCTGGCGCTATTTAGAGCACCAATCATGCAGGGATTGTCTGCCACTCACTGTAATGCCGCAGCCATGGTGGTTGTGGCATTACAGTGATTGCCCAAATCGAAGGGAACAGTGCTCACAGTGAAACATGAAAAGCCGGCAATTCAGCAGCGGTATACACCGGTACCCGACAATTTATAACAGAAAGAATAGAGCTTCACACATAGATTAGATAGATATAAACATGTCAGCCACATATATACGAAGTACAGTGAAAGTGCTGCTTACTGTACTTGTCATTTAGCGTAAAGGATTTATCAAAAAAAATAATAGTGTTTTCATGCACCGTCTCTTTAAAAAAGCCGGCCGGCAATTCAGCAGCGGTACCCGACAATTTATAACAGACAGAATAGAGCTTCACACATAGATTAGATAGATAGAAACATGTCAGTCACATATATATGAAGTACAGTGACAGTGTTGATTACTGTACTTGTCATTTAGTATTAAAATAAAGGATTTATTATTAAAAAAATTGGCGTGGGGTTCCCCTTAATTTTAGGCTCTAGCGGAGGTTAAGCAGACGGCTGGGGCAGATGTTTGAAGCCTGGGAAGGGGGTAATACCCACGGAGCTTCCCAGGCTACTAATATCAGCCCCCAGCTGAATACATAGCCTTTACTAGCTATTAAAATGGGGACCCCCCCAAAAAAATGACGTGGGGTCCCCCCTATTTTAATAGCTAGCAAAGGCTAGGCAGACAGCTGGGGGCTGATATTAATAGCCCAGGAAGGGTGCCATGAATATTGGCCCCCTCCCAGGCTAGAAATACCAGCCGTCAGCCGCCCCAGAAATGGTGCATCCATAGGATGCGCCAATTCTGGCACTTAGCCTCGCTCTTCCCACTGCCCTGTAGCGGTGGCAGTGGGGTAATAGGGCTGGGGTTGATGTCAGCTTATAATGCCAGCTGACATCAAGCCCAGGTTAGTAATGGAGAGGCGTCTATAAGACACCCCCATTACTAACCCCATAGTCAAAGTTAAAAAAAACACAAACACCCAGAATAAAGTCCTTTAATTGAAATAAAGACACAATTCTTTATTGTTCTAAATTAAACCATACTTACAATCACGCCCATTCCAGCTGAAGCCAACGATCTCCTGCAATAAAAATAAAATAATAAAGCAACCTCATCCTTACCTTTCCATGGTTCCCACGACGGCTCCAGCTCTGCTACATCGAGATAACAGGCTGGACCGCAGCAGAACGCCGCCATCCAGCCTGTCATCCCGCAGACACTGAGAAGAGCAGGCATGCTTGCGCTCCACATTGTCTCTCTGTGACGGCATAAAGATGAGCCGAGGTCATGTCCAATGAACTCGGCTCACCTCATGCACGTCACTTACAGCGTGGGAGAATTCTCACGCTGAAGCGCTGAGTGCAGGAGAATTTTCCCACGCTGTCAGTGACGTGCATGAGGTGAGCTGAGTTCATTGGACATGAACTCGGCTCATCTGGATGCCGTCACAGCGAGACACTGAGGAGCGCAAGCATGCCTGCTCTTCTCAATGTCTGCGGGATGACAGGCTGGATGGCAGCGTTCTGCTGCGGTCCAGCCAGTCATCTCGATGTAGCAGAGCTGAAGCTGTCGTGGGAACCATGGAAAGGTAAGGATGAGGTTGGTTTATTATTTTTCTTTTATTGCAGGAGATCGTTGGCTTCAGCTGGAATGGGCGTGATGGTAAGTATGGTTTAATTTAGAACAATAAAGAATTGTGTGTTTATTTCAATTAAAGGACTTTATTCTGGGTGTTGTGTTTTTTTTAAATACTTTACTAGAAATTCATGGTGATCATGTCTAATACTGGCGTGACCCCATGAATTTTGGGCTTGGGGCCAGCTGATAATACCAAGCTGGCCCTAACCCCTTTATTACCCAGTGAGCCACCGCACCAGGGCCCTGGATGAGTTGGGTACAGCGCCAGAAGATGGCGCTTCTATGAACGCGCCATTTTCCGGGGTGGCTGCGGACTGCAATTTGCAGCGGGGGGGGGGGGGGGGCCAGAAAGCTTGGGCCTCCCTGCGCTGCAGATTCCATCCCCCAGCTGCCTAGTTGTACCTGGCTGGACACAAAAATAGGGCGAAGCCCCACGTATTTTTTTTTTAATTATTTCATGAAATTCATGAAATAATTAAGAAAAAAAGGCCTTCCCTATATTGTTGTGTCCGGCCAGGTACAAATAGGCAGCTGGTGGTTGGGGGCAACCCGTCCCTGCCTGCTGTACCTGGCTGGACACAAATATAGTGCGAAGCCCCACGTCAATTTTTTTAAATTATTTCAGGAAATTCATGAAATAATTAAAAAAAAATTGACGTGGGGCTTCGCACTATATTTGTGTCCAGCCAGGTACAACTAGGCAGCTGGGGGCTGGAATCTGCAGCGCAGGGAGGCCCAAGCTTTCTGGGCCCCCCCTGCTGCAAATTGCAGTCCGCAGCCACCCCGGAAAATGGCGCGTTCATAGAAGCGCCATCTTCTGGCGCTGTACCCAACTCATCCAGGGCCCTGATGCGGTGGCTCACTGGGTAATAAAGGGGTTAGGGCCAGCTTGGCATTATCAGCTGGCCCTAAGCCCAAAATTCATGGGGTCACGCCAATATTAGACACGACCACCATGAATTTCTAGTAAAGTATTTAAAAAAAACACAACACCCAGAATAAAGTCCTTTAATTGAAATAAACACACAATTCTTTATTGTTCTAAATTAAACCATACTTACCGTCACGCCCATTCCAGCTGAAGCCAACGATCTCCTGTAATAAAATAAAAATAATAAAGCAACATCATCCTTACCTTTCCATGGTTCCCATGACAGCTTCAGCTCTGCTACATCGAGATGACAGGCTGGACCGCAGCAGAACGCTGCCATCCAGCCTGTCATCCCGCAGACACTGAGAAGCGCAGGCTTGCTTGCGCTCCACAGTGTCTCTCTGTGAGGGCATCCAGATGAGCCGAGTTAATGTCCAATGAACTCGGCTCACCTCATGCACGTCACTGACAGCGTGGGAAAATTCTCCTGCACTCAGCGCTTCAGCGTGGGAGAATTCTCACACTGAAGCGCTGAGTGCAGGAGAATTCTCCCACGCTGTCAGTGACGTGCAGGAGGTGAGCTGAGTTCATTGGACATGAGCTCACCTTATGCACGTCACTGACAGCGTGGGAAAATTCTCCTGCACTCAGCGCCTCAGCGTGGGAGAATTCTCACGCTGAAGCGCTGAGTGCAGGAGAATTCTCCCACGCTGTCAGTGACGTGCAGGAGGTGAGCTGAGTTCATTGGACATGAGCTCACCTTATGCACGTCACTGACAGCGTGGGAGAATTCTCCTGCACTCAGCGCTTCAGCGTGAGAATTTTCCCACGCTGTCAGTGACGTGCATGAGGTGCGCCGAGTTCATTGGACATGAACTCGTCTCATCTTTATGCCGTCACAGCCAGACACTGCAGAGCGCAAGCATGCCTGCGCTTCTCAGTGTCTGCGGGATGACAGGCTGGATGGCAGCGTTCTGCTGCGGTCCAGCCTGTCATCTCGATGTAGCAGAGCTGAAGCTGTCGTGGGAACCATGGAAAGGTAAGGATGATGTTGCTTTATTATTTTTCTTTTATTGCAGGAGATCGTTGGCTTCAGCTGGAATGGGCGTGATGGTAAGTATGGTTTAATTTAGAACAATAAAGGATTGTGTCTTTATTTCAATTAAAGGACTTTATTCTGGGTGTTTGTGTTTTCTTTTAACTTTGACTATGGGGTTAGTAATGGGGGTGTCTTATAGACGCCTCTCCATTACTAACCTGGGCTTGATGTCAGCTGGCATTATAAGCTGACATCAACCCCAGCCCTATTACCCCACTGCCACCGCTACAGGGCAGCGTGGAAGAGCGAGGCTAAGTGCCAGAATTGGCGCATCCTATGAATGCGCCATTTCTGGGGCGGCTGATGGCTGGTGTTTCTAGCCTGGGAGGGGGCCAATATTCATGGCACCCTTCCTAGGCTATTAATATCAGCCCCCAGCTGTCTGCCTAGCCTTTGCTAGCTATTAAATTAGGGGGGACCCCACGTCATTTTTTGGGGGGGGGTCCCCCATTTTAATAGCTAGTAAAGGCTATGTATTCAGCTGGGGGCTCATATTAGTAGCCTGGGAAGCTCTGTGGGTATTAGCCCCTTCCCAGGCTTCAAACATCTGCCCCAGCTGTCTGCTTAACCTCCGCTAGAGACTAAAATTAAGGGGAACCCCACGCCAATTTTTTTTAATAATAAATCCTTTATTTTAATACTAAATGACAAGTACAGTAACCAACACTATCACTGTACTTCATATATATGTGACTGACATGTTTCTATCTATCTAATCTATGTGTGATGCTCTATCTTTCTGTTATAAATTGTCGGGTACAGATGCTGAATAGCCGGCCAGCTTTTTTAAAGAGACAGTGCATGAAAACACTATTATATTTTTTAATAAATCCTTTACACTAAATGACAAGTACAGTAATCAACACTGTCACTGTGCTTCTTATATGTGTGACTGACATGTTTCTATCTATCTAATCTATGTGTGAGGCTCTATTCCTTCTTGTCTAAATTGTCGGGTACCGGTGTATGCCGCTGCTGAATTGCCGGCCGGCTTTTTTAAAGAAAGCGTCTTCTGAGCAGTTTGTCAGCTTTTGGACACCTTTGAAGGTGTTTTCTATGTGTTTCTATGTGTTTTTGTTTGCCTGCCATTGCTTTTAACGATGTTCGACGGTGTTCTAAGGTGTTCGACGAACAGTTCGACGAACAGTTCCTCGAACATCCCGGTGTTCGACGAACCGAACCGAACCCGAACACTACGGGGGTGGCTCAACACTAATCATTAGTCCTGGTGATCTAGTGGTATTATCAATATTGGTAATCTAGTAGTATCACTAGTCCTGGTGAACTAGTGGTATTATCAGTACTGGTAATCTAGTAGTATCACTAGTCCTGGTGATCTAGTGGTATTATCAGTACTGGTAATCTAGTAGTATCATTAGTCCTGGTGATCTAGTGGTATTATCAGTACTGGTAATCTAGTAGTATCATTAGTCCTGGTGAACTAGTAGTATTATCAATACTGGTAATCTAGTAGTATCATTAGTCCTGGTGATCTAGTGGTATTATCAATACTGGTAATGTAGTAGTATCACTAGTCCTGGTGATCTAGTGGTATTATCAATACTGGTAATGTAGTAGTATCATTAGTCCTGGTGAACTAATAGTATTATCAATACTGGTAATCTAGTAGTATCACTAGTCCTGGTGAACTAATGGTATTATCAGTACTGGTAATGTAGTAGTATCATTAGTCCTAGTGTTTAATCATTAGTGATCTTACACTATAATTTAATAGTAAATTGTAATCTATTGGAATGTGTTTCTTGTCCCTGGTGATCTAGTGATGGCATAGTCTAGTCCCTGGCTATCTAATGGTCACATGGTACAACCTCTGGTAATCCAGTTGTGGCATATTCTAGTCTCTGTTGATCTAATGGTAACATGGTCTTGTCTCTGGTGATCTAGTGATGACTTGATCTAGTCTCTGGTGATCTAGTGGTGACATGGTCTAGTCCTTGGTGATCTAAATATGGCATAGTCTAGTCTCTAGTTATCTAGTGATTGCTTGGTCTAATCCCGTGTAATACAGTGATGGCATATTCTAGTGTTTGGTGATCTAGTCATGACATGGCCTTGTGATCTAGTGATGAATTGATCTAATCTCTGGTGACCTAGTGATGGCATAATTCAGTCCCTAGTAATTTAATGATGATATGGCCAAGTCGCTGGTTATTAAGTGGTGACATAGTCTTGTCCTTGGTGATCTAATGATGGCATAGTCTAGTCTCTGGTTATCTAGTGTTGACCTGGTACTGTCCATGGTGATCTAGTGATAACTTGATCTAGTTTCTGGTGATCTAATGATGGCATAGTTCAGTTCCTGGTTATCTAATGGTGATATGATCCAGTCCCTGATGATCTAGTGGTGACATAATGTAGTCCCTGGTGATCTAGTGGTGACATAGTCTAGTCCCTGGTGATCTAGTGGTGACATAGTCTAGTCTAGTCCCTGGTGATCTAGTGGTGACATAGTCTATTCCCTGGTGATCTAGTGGTGACATAGTCTAGTCCCTGGTGATCTAGTGGTGACATAGTCTAGTCCCTGGTGATCTAGTGGTAACATAGTCTAGTCCCTGGTGATCTAGTGGTGACATAGTCTAGTCCCTGGTGATCTAGTGGTGACATAGTCTAGTCCCTAGTGATCTAGTGGTGACATAGTCTAGTCCCTGGTGATCTAGTGGTGACATAGTCTAGTCCCTGGTGATCTAGTGGTGACATAGTCTAGTCCCTGGTAATCTAGTGGTGACATAGTCTAGTCTCTGGTGATCTAGTGGTGACATAGTCTAGTCCCTGGTGATCTAGTGGTGACATAGTCTAGTCCTTTGTGATCTAGTGGTGACATAGTCTAGTCCCTGGTGATCTATTGATAACAGAGTATTGTTGTAGAGATATTTTGACAGTCTCCTCTTATCCAGTAATCCCCTCATTTTGAGAGTTCAGGTGCCAATGTTTCTCATAATAATCAATTAATGTGTGATCATTGGAGATCAAACCCTAAAGTCCTGGTCCTGGTATTACGGCGCAGCTAAATTACTACTGATAATGACTATTGGTGATGCTGAATGTTGGACTGCCATCAAGTGATGGCCCGCCCTCAGGACTCCTAAAGTGCTATGTCCCGCCCCTTACACCTGGCTGGTCTGCCCTAAGTATGGACCATTAATGTGTCTTCTTGGAAAACTTCCGAAGGCCGAACTTCAGGGCAAAGAGAAGAAGACAGGGAAAAAATAGTCAGTTTGCTCTTTGTAAATCCTGATGTCAGCCATTAACCAAGGATCTACTAGGTCCAGGAGACATGAGATTGTCGACAGGTCTCACTGATTTATATAAATCCAGCTTAATCCAAATTAACTTGAGAAAACAGATGATTGATGTTGTTCTACTGTAGGACGCAGCTTTCACAAGTTTTATGGGAACGGCTGTTAAAGCAGCTGAATGTGTGATAAAGGCTGGATACCTCCTGTCACATCTCGTCATGAATGCTATCTATTCCCAGCAAATAAGATGAAGAAATGTGTATACGGTGAGATAAGAAGCCAAATTTTACAAAATCAAATCCTTTCATGATCTCTAAACACTGCAACTCCGAGGAGCGTACAACAGGCATTTATACATTTATTAGCATACACCTATAGACGTATATATGTAAATATACACACGTTTATGTCTGATATAACCCTACAAGCTATGTACAAGAATATATCTACTATAATACTGCCCCCTATGTACAAGAATATAACTACTATAATACTGCTCCTATGTACAAGAATATAACTACTATAATACTGCCCCCTATGTACAAGATTATAACTACTATTATACTGTCCCCTATGTACAAGAATATAACTACTATAATACTGCTCCCTATGTACAAGAATATAACTACTATAATACTGCCCCTATGTACAAGAATATAACTACTATAATACTGCCCCTATGTACAAGAATATAACTACTATAATACTGCCCCTATGTACAAGAATATAACTACTATAATACTGCTCCTATGTACAAGAATATAACTACTATAATACTGCTCCTATGTACAAGAATATAACTACTATAATACTGCTCCTATGTACAAGAATATAACTACTATAATACTGCCCCCTATGTACAAGAATATAACTACTATAATACTGCTCCTATGTACAAGAATATAACTGCTATAATACTGCCCCCTATGTACAAGAATATAACTACTATAATACTGCTCCTATGTACAAGAATATATCTACTATAATACTGCCCCCTATGTACAAGAATATAACTACTATAATACTGCTCCTATGTACAAGAATATAACTACTATAATACTGCCCCCTATGTACAAGATTATAACTACTATTATACTGTCCCCTATGTACAAGAATATAACTACTATAATACTGCTCCCTATGTACAAGAATATAACTACTATAATACTGCCCCTATGTACAAGAATATAACTACTATAATACTGCCCCTATGTACAAGAATATAACTACTATAATACTGCCCCTATGTACAAGAATATAACTACTATAATACTGCTCCTATGTACAAGAATATAACTACTATAATACTGCTCCTATGTACAAGAATATAACTACTATAATACTGCTCCTATGTACAAGAATATAACTACTATAATACTGCCCCCTATGTACAAGATTATAACTACTATAATACTGCTCCTATGTACAAGAATATAACTACTATAATACTGCCCCCTATGTACAAGATTATAACTACTATTATACTGTCCCCTATGTACAAGAATATAACTACTATAATACTGCTCCCTATGTACAAGAATATAACTACTATAATACTGCCCCTATGTACAAGAATATAACTACTATAATACTGCCCCCTATGTACAAGATTATAACTACTATTATACTGTCCCCTATGTACAAGAATATAACTACTATAATACTGCTCCCTATGTACAAGAATATAACTACTATAATACTGCCCCTATGTACAAGAATATAACTACTATAATACTGCCCCTATGTACAAGAATATAACTACTATAAAACTGCCCCCTATGTACAAGAATATAACTACTATAATACTGCTCCTATGTACAAGAATATAACTACTATAATACTGCTCCTATGTACAAGAATATAACTACTATAATACTGCCCCTATGTACAAGATTATAACTACTATTATACTGTCCCCTATGTACAAGAATATAACTACTATAATACTGCCCCTATGTACAAGAATATAACTACTATAATACTGCTCCTATGTACAAGAATATAACTACTATAATACTGCCCCCTATGTACCAGAATATAACTCCTATAATAGAGCCCCCTATGTACAAGAATATAACTACTATAATACTGCTCCTATGTAGAAGAATATAACTACTATAATACTGCCCCCTATGTACAAGAATATAACTACTATAATACTGCCCTCTATGTACAAGAATATAACTACTATAATACTGCTCCTATGTACAAGAATATAACTACTATAATACTGCCCCTTTGTACAAGAATATAACTACTATAATACTGCCCCTATGTACAAGATTATAACTACTATTATACTGTCCCCTATGTACAAGAATATAACTACTATAATACTGCCCCTATGTACAAGAATATAACTACTATAATACTGCTCCTATGTACAAGAATATAACTACTATAATACTGCCCCCTATGTACCAGAATATAACTCCTATAATAGAGCCCCCTATGTACAAGAATATAACTACTATAATACTGCTCCTATGTAGAAGAATATAACTACTATAATACTGCCCCCTATGTACAAGAATATAACTACTATAATACTGCCCTCTATGTACAAGAATATAACTACTATAATACTGCTCCTATGTACAAGAATATAACTACTATAATACTGCCCCTTTGTACAAGAATATAACTACTATAATACTGCTCATATGTACAAGAATATAACTACTATAATACTGCTCCTATGTAGAAGAATATAACTACTATAATACTGCCCCCTATGTACAAGAATATAACTACTATAATACTGCCCCTATGTACCAGAATATAACTCCTATAATACTGCCCCCTATGTACCAGAATAAACTACTATAATACTGCACCATGTAGAAAAATATAACTACTATAATACTGCACCTTGTAGAAGAATATAACTCCTATAATACTGCACCATGTAGAAGAATGAAGCTATTATAAGTCTCCTAAGTACAAGGATATAAGCCGCATTACATTTTTTATATAAGACAAGAATATCATTCAGAAATAGGTTTCGTGTGCTCTATACTGGCCATTACTTACATTAACATAACAGCGGGAGGTAAATATTGGTCCATACAATGTTTTTTATGGGGTAAAAAAAGGGGGGGGGGCGGCAGACATGTAGGATACAGAAGGATCTAATCTCCAACAAGATGGATATATAGGACACGTTGGTAATAGATCTCCCCAGTGTCTAATAAAATGCAGATTGTATTTTTCATCACGGTTCAGTAATATGCTTCTTTGTGAGGAGGAAGAAATCCGAGAGTAAATCAAGGATGTTTTCATGTACACTGTGAAAACTGCCGTCTGAAATGTTGTGATTTGTATAAAATATGACTGTGAGCCGCCTTGTGATGTCAGCGCCAAGTTTTATAGAGAAATATAATTCTCAATTTGAAGAAAAGGGGAAAAAAAATCTAAAAAAACATGACGATGAATGCATTCAAATGTGAAACCCAAGAACCTACATTATACAAAATGCTTCACCGCAGACACAAGTGGCAACGCTTAACACGGCCTGTCCTGTACTATATACACAATCTGCTACATACAGCAGAGGCCCCGCAGCACAATACATGATCCACTAACAAGCAGAAAAGCCCCGTGTCTCCTAGAACAGAGGTCCCCAACCGCCGGTCCGCGGACCAGGACCGGGCCGTTGGGGTTTTTCAGCCGGTCCGCGGCGCCGCTGACAGCTAGCTCCGCGGCCCTGCGCCTGGTCAGAGCTCGCTCTGTGTGGATTTATAATGTTTTCTGCCATAGCCGTGACAGCTCGCAGCTCCCAGCAGAGAACATTATGCAGGACGGGGTGGGGCGTCGGGCGGGTCTTAGTGACGCGGCCCTCCTGCACAGCATGGTGTGTTCCTGACGGGGTGGGGCGGCAGGCTCTCCTCACTGACACGCCCCCGGCAGAACATGTTATGTGGGGCGTGCTGGGGCAGCAGACTGGCTTCAGTGACGCAGCTCCCGGTACCGGTGTTCAGTGTGTAGCGCTGCTAAGCAGCAGCGCTGTATACACTGACGCTCAATGTACAATGCTGCTACTTAGCAGCGCTGTACACCGAGGTCCCGCCAGCATCCTCCCCATATAGCTCCACCCCTCCATAACCCCACCCTCATATGACCAAAGCCCCGCCCCCACCCCCACCGGGCCATGGAAAACTGGTCTTCCTTATAGCCGGTCCCTGGTGCAAAAAAGGTTGGGGACCTCTGTCCTAGAAGACTCAGACACTCCACTTCAATAAATGGTGAAGAATCTTATCTACGGGATGCAGTATATAGTATTATATTCTAGTACATAGAGGGCAGTATTATAGTAGATATATTCTTGTACATAGGGGGCAGTATTATAGTAGTTATATTCTTGTACATAGGGGCAGTATTATAGTAGTTATATTCTTGTACATAGGGGCAGCATTATAGTAGTTATATTCTTGTACATAGGGGCAGTATTATAGTAGTTATATTCTTGTACATAGGGGGCAGTATTATAGTAGTTATATTCTTGTACATAGGAGCAGTATTATAGTAGATATATTCTTGTACATAGGGGGCAGTATTATAGTAGTTATATTCTTGTACATAGTGGGCAGTATTACAGTAGTTATATTCTTGTACATAGGAGTAGTATTATAGTAGTTATATTCTTGTATATAGGGGCAGTATTATAGTAGTTATATTCTAGTACATAGAGGGCAGTATTATAGTAGATATATTCTTGTACATAGGGGGCAGTATTATAGTAGTTATATTCTTGTACATAGGGGCAGTATTATAGTAGTTATATTCTTGTACATAGGAGCAGTATTATAGTAGATATATTCTTGTACATAGGGGGCAGTATTATAGTAGTTATATTCTTGTACATAGGGGCAGTATTATAGTAGTTATATTCTTGTACATAGGAGCAGTATTATAGTAGTTATATTCTTGTACATAGGGGGCAGTATTATAGTAGATATATCCTTGTACATAGGGGGCAGTATTATAGTAGTTATATTCTTGTACATAGGGGCAGTATTATAGTAGTTATATTCTTGTACATAGGAGCAGTATTATAGTAGTTATATTCTTGTACATAGGAGCAGTATTATAGTAGTTATATTCCTATACATAGGGGCAGTATTATAGTAGTTATATTCTTGTACATAGGGGGCAGTATTATAGTAGTTATATTCTTGTACATAGGGGGCAGTATTATAGTAGTTATATTCTTGTACATAGGGGCAGTATTATAGTAGTTATATTCTTGCACATAGGGGGTAGTATTATAGTAGTTATATTCTTGTACATAGGAGCAGTATTATAGTAGTTATATTCTTGTACATAACAGCAGCATTATAGTAGTTATATTCTTGTACATAGGGGGCAGTATTATAGTAGTTATATTCCTGTACATAGGAGCAGTATTATAGTAGTTATATTCTTGTACATAGGGAGCAGTATTATAGTAGTTATATTCTTGTACATAGGAGCAGTATTATAGTAGTTATATTCTTGTACATAACAGCAGCATTATAGTAGTTATATTCTTGTACATAGGGGGCAGTATTATAGTAGTTATATTCCTGTACATAGGAGCAGTATTATAGTAGTTATATTCTTGTACATAGGAGCAGTATTATAGTAGTTATATTCTGGTACATAGGGGGCAGTATTATAGTAGTTGTATTCTTGTACATGGGCGCAGTATTATAGTAGCTATATTCTTGGATATATGGCAGTATTATAGAAATTAGCTCATGTACTCGATAGAAACTGTGTAATTTTTTTGTTATTTCCTGAGTCTCAGTAAGACCTTGGTATATTATATGAAGAATGATGGCATCTTCTCTATAAATATATCAAAACTTTTTGAGGACGTTCCTCTGAGTTGATGTCACGCAGTAATTTTATTATTTTGGAACTTTTCTGTGAAGGGTTACTGAGTAAATGTCATGTTCTGTGAGACGCAGCCTCCCATCTCTTGTACAGTCGGTGGGAGACCAGTCACCCCTCTCTCGCTTTCATTTCTAAAGTGAAAATCCAGCGTGGAGATTCAGATTACCTCTCTGCACGTTAAATTACAGACACAGCGTGAGCACTGCGGGCTCATTCCTCTATTTTTATTATGTGGTTTTGTTTTTTTTTTATATGTTAACCCATTCAGTGCCGCAGGACACAGCTGATGAGAGTTTCTGCCCTCCGTCACTCCGCTCTGCGGTACAATGCACGGATCTCCCTGCGCAGGCGGATGGTATACCGCGCTATAGTACAGGTTATTATGGATATAATTACGCAGCTCTTTTAGTAAGCGTCGTCCTGGGGTGTGAAGGTCCCGTTGGGAATCTCAGCTGTTGGGGATTACTGTGGAGTCGAAATGAATAAATGATATGTAGACGGTGAATTTATGCTATAAATACACAACCCCATACATTATTGAGGGACGGTTATGGAAAAGAGAGGGTTTTCCTCATTGTGGCCACCAAGGTACGCAAGTCAATGAACGGATGCAAGATAATGGATGTGGGATCGGTAGTGCCCATGTGTAACTCCTGGGTCCATTCACTTCCATGGGTCTATGGGTATGGTAGTGCCCATAGATAATACTTTGGGCCATTAACAGCAATGGGTCTATGGGACTGGGGGTGCACATGCGAAAACACCCTATTCCATTCATTTCTATAGGTCTATGGCCATGATATTATGAGCATAACCCCGCAGTCCATTCACTTTTATGGGTCTATGGGTAGTTCCCATGCTTAAGCACCCAGTCCATTCACTTTTATGGGTTTTTGAACTGGTCTTGCAAATGCGTCCTATCACTTCTGTAGGTCTATGGGAGTGGTAGTGCGCATGTGTAACAACTGGTCCTATCACTTCTGTAGGTCTATGGGAGTGGTAGTGCGTATGCGTACCACCCTGATCCATTCACTTCTATAGGCTTATGGGAGTGGTGGTGCGTATGCATAACACCCTGGTCCATTCACTTCTATAGGCTTATGGGAGTGGTAGTGCGCATGTGTAACACCTGATCCATTCACATCTATAGGTCTATGGGAGTGGTAGTGCGTATGCGTAACACCTGGTCCATTTATATCTATAGGTCTTTGGGAGTGGTATTGCGTATGCGTAACACCTGGTCCATTCACATCTATAAGTCTATGGGAGTGGTAGTGCGTATGCGTAACACCTGGTCCATTCACATCTATAAGTCTATGGGAGTGGTAGTGCGTATGCGTAACACCTGGTCCATTCACATCTATAAGTCTATGGGAGTGGTAGTGCATATGAGTAACACCTGGTCCATCCACATCTATAGGTCTATGGGAGTGGTAGTGCATGTGAGTAACACCTGGTCCATTTACATCTATAGGTCTATGGGAGTGGTAGTGCGTATACGTAACACCCTGGTCCATTCACATCTATAGGTCTATGGGAGTGGTAGTGCGTATGAGTAACACCTGGTCCATTTACATCTATAGGTCTATGGGAGTGGTAGTGCGTATGAGTAACACCTGGTCCATTCACATCTATAGGTCTATGGGAGTGGTAGTGCGCATGTGTAACACCTGGTCCATTCACATCTATAAGTCTATGGGAGTGGTAGTGCATATGTGTAACACCTGGTCCATTCACATCTATAAGTCTATGGGAGTGGTAGTGCATATGTGTAACACCTGGTCCATTCACATCTATAAGTCTATGGGAGTGGTAGTGCGTATGAGTAACACCTGGTCCATTCACATCTATAGGTCTATGGGAGTGGTAGTGCGCATGTGTAACACCTGGTCCATTCACATCTATAGGTCTATGGGAGTGGTAGTGCGTATGCGTAACACCTGGTCCATTCACATCTATAAGTCTATGGGAGTGGTAGTGCATATGTGTAACACCTGGTCCATTCACATCTATAAGTCTATGGGAGTGGTAGTGCGTATGAGTAACACCTGGTCCATTTACATCTATAGGTCTATGGGAGTGGTAGTGCACATGTGTAACACCTGGTCCATTCACATCTATAAGTCTATGGGAGTGGTAGTGCGTATGAGTAACACCTGGTCCATTTACATCTATAGGTCTATGGGAGTGGTAGTGCGCATGTGTAACACCTGGTCCATTCACATCTATAAGTCTATGGGAGTGGTAGTGCGTATGAGTAACACCTGGTCCATTCACATCTATAAGTCTATGGGAGTGGTAGTGCGTATGCGTAACACCTGGTCCATTCACATCTATAAGTCTATGGGAGTGGTAGTGCGTATGAGTAACACCTGGTCCATTCACATCTATAAGTCTATGGGAGTGGTAGTGCGTATGCGTAACACCTGGTCCATTCACATCTATAAGTCTATGGGAGTGGTAGTGCACATGTGTAACACCTGGTCCTATCACTTCTATAGGTCTATGGGAGTGGTAGTGCACATGTGTAACACCTGGTCCTATCACTTCTATAGGTCTATGGGAGTGGTAGTGCACATGTGTAACACCTGGTCCTATCACTTCTATAGGTCTATGGGAGTGGTAGTGCGCATGTGTAACACTTGCTCCATTTACATCTATAGGTCTATGGGAGTGGTAGTGCGCATGTGTAACACCTGGTCCATTCACATCTATAAGTCTATGGGAGTGGTAGTGTAGCACCCCGAGGGTTCGGTTGCTACAGAGGTATTGCATCTCACCAAGATGTGCGATATCTCACTTCCAGGTAAGGATGGAGTGTGGCTCAGGACCCTAACACCCACATGCACTACACCACATTTCCGGGGGACAGCTCGACGGTGCTCCCATTAGTTATGCAGGCACGAGTGAGCATGTCCCTGGCTGGAGTGGGGGGAGGGAACACCTAGAGAAGGGAACCCGGTAGTGTGTGCGTGGGGGAAGTAGATCCTGGGTGCACTCTGTACAGGAGTATAAAGGGAGGCACCTTCTTGGAAGGGGAGGGAGTTGAGAGAGGAGAAGACAGGGAGCAGAGCTGCTTTATGGGCTCTGCTCCACAGGCAGGCCCTGTCAGGAGGCCTGAGCCTGGAGGAGGAAGAGGAGCAGACTGGGCTCCAGGAAGGACAGAGGGGACCCCAGGGGTGTGGACTGGCTGGTAGCCACCACACGCCCGCCGCTACCTGAGTAGGGGGGTCAGGTCAAGAAGATGGGAACCGGATCCCAAATTAGTGGAGGAGAGAAACTACCCTCAACTAAGAACCGGAGGCTGCGACATTACATGTGGAGCAGCCCCTCACCACACCCGCTAGAAAGGCACCACATAGGACCTGGGAAACGCAGGCCAACGTTTGCCCACCAAGAAGGTCCGTGGCAGCTGGACATAAGCGTGGTCACTAGTGGGGTTGAAGACCAGAGACAGGGGACAAAAAGGGGGTCCTGCAAAGCACTCCAGAAAGACCTGGGAGTTAACCGAGCCCCTCACCTGGTGAGCACAGCGCGACACAGGCGGCCACCTCTGCAGCGGTGGCCTGGAGCAGTAACCGAGTAACCGTGAGTAAAGACCCTGAACTGCACCACCAAGACTCCGAGTTGTCTTTGTTGCGCTCGTGTACCACCATCACCCCCATCATCTATCCCTGCTGCCCTGAGGCCATACCCCTCCCGTTGGGGGTTATAACATCATCGCTGCACCCATACCACCGGCCTCAGCGGACTGTTCTGCAGCGGCGGCTGCAAAGCCGCACTCAACGGGTGGCGTAGTCGACATCCAAGTTAACATCTACTGCCATAGACTGCCACTTAGTTTGACACCCTGGGCACGGACCGGGTCACCGCCACAAGGACTACTACCCCTATCCAGATCCGGCTCCGGGTATCCCCTGAATATGGCCCAGGGGGCGCGTCAGTAGTGCATGTGTGATTCCTTCACTCCATTCACTTCTGTGGGTGTATGGGAGGGGAGTATCAGTGTGCCCCTATATTCAGTTTCACGGTATTAGGGGAGGGGTATTGTGAATTTGTGAATGCATGACCACCAGTCCATTTACTTCTATGGGACTGATGAAGAAAATTTAGCCAGCAGTCTCATGAAAATGAACGGAGCGGGGGTGATACATGTGCACTAGAGCTCTAGTCACACAAGAGCGATAATTCAATATTGCTGCATCTGACAAAGCATCGCTGCATCTGAGAAATCCACTTCTGGTGCATCTAAAACATACTAACCCTGCTATAGGGAAGGCACCCAGCTCTGCTACATCTGCTCCCCGCCAGCCTCTGCTCATCTCCAGCCTCTGCTCCCCGCCAGCCTCTGCTCATCTCCAGCCTCTGCTCATCTCCAGCCTCTGCTCCCCGCCAGCCTCTGCTCATCTCCAGCCTCTGCTCATCGCCAGCCTCTGCTCCCCGCCAGCCTCTGCTCATCGCCAGCCTCTGCTCCCCACCAGCCTCTGCTCCCCGCCAGCCTCTGCTCATCTCTAGCCTCTGCTCCCCATCAGCCTCTGCTCCCCACCAGCCTCTGCTCATCTCCAGCCTCTGCTCATCTCCAGCCTCTGCTCCCCGCCAGCCTCTGCTCATCTCCAGCCTCTGCTCCCCGCCAGCCTCTGCTCCTCTCCAGCCTCTGCTGCCCGCCAGCCTCTGCTCATCTCTAGCCTCTGCTCCCCATCAGCCTCTGCTCATCTCCAGCCTCTGCTCATCTCCAGCCTCTGCTCATCTTCAGCCTCTGCTCATCTCCAGCCTCTGCTCCCCGCCAGCCTCTGCTCATCTCCAGCCTCTGCTCCCCGCCAGCCTCTGCTCATCTCCAGCCTCTGCTGCCCGCCAGCCTCTGCTCATCGCCAGCCTCTGCTCCCCGCCAGCCTCTGCTCCCCGCCAGCCTCTGCTCATCTCTAGCCTGCTCATTTCTAGCCTCTGCTCCCCACCAGCCTCTGCTCCCCACCAGCCTCTGCTCATCTCTAGCCTCTGCTCATCTCCAGCCTCTGCTCCCCGCCAGCCTCTGCTCCCCGCCAGCTTCTGCTCATCTCCAGCCTCTGCTCCCCGCCAGCCTCTGCTCCCCACCAGCCTCTGCTCATCTCCAGCCTCTGCTCCCCACCAGCCTCTGCTCCCCACCAGCCTCTGCTCATCTCTAGCCTCTGCTCATCTCCAGCCTCTGCTCCCCGCCAGCCTCTGCTCCCCGCCAGCCTCTGCTCATCTCCAGCCTCTGCTCCCCACCAGCCTCTGCTCATCTCTAGCCTCTGCTCCCCGCCAGCCTCTGCTCCCCGCCAGCCTCTGCTCCCCGCCAGCTTCTGCTCATCTCCAGCCTCTGCTCATCTCCAGCCTCTGCTCCCCGCCAGTCTCTGCACCCTGCCAACCTCTGTTCTCTGCCAACCTGTCCCCCCCCCAGCCTCTGTTCCCCCCAGCCTCTATTCCCTGCCAGCCTCTGCTCCCCGCCAGCCTCTGTCCTCCGCCAGCCTGTTCCCTCGCCAACTGGGCTCATGAACAAACCCCAGATGTTATTTTCTAATTTCTGTATATTGAGTGGCCATTGTGGAGGTATGCGCAGCGCACAATGGGGTCCGTCCATCTGGAGTACAATGACCACCGGCCTGTGATTGCTCTACCATCACAGCTCTACCCATTCCTGCCCCCTCGTCCTATCAATGGGGTGCGGCCCCCATCTCTGACTTTTGCAAACATTTGCCCGGCACTGGGTTTTCTGGACTTGTGATCGCCTGTAGGAACATTGTGTCCCCAACAAAAGAGCTTCAAAGAAGCGGCAGAGACCTGATTCATGGGAATCTCTATCAGGCAGGCGGTGATGGTGGCGGTGGGCCGTGATCCATGCAGACCGGCGGGGGGAAAACTCCCTGATGGGCTGGGGAGGAAAGTGAGGGGGAATCATTGTGCAATTCACAGAGAAGAACATGACAGAGAAAACAGAGGAAAGTGTCACATGGCACAACGAGATAGAGAGATAGAGAGAGATAATAGATAGAAGATAGAGAGAAGATAGAGAGAAGATAGATAATAGATAGATAATAGATAGATAATAGATAGAGAGAAGATAATAGATAGATATATAATTAATAGATAGATAGAAGATAGATAATAGATAGATAATAGATAGATAATAGATAATAGATAGATAATAGATGATAGATAAATAGATAGATAATAGATAGATGATAGATAATAGATAGATAGATAGATGATAGATAAATAGATAGATGATAGATAGATAATAGATAGATGATAGATAGATAATAGATAGATAGATGATATATAGATAGATAATAGATAGATACTAGATAGATATATAATAGATGATATATAGATAGATAATAGATAGATACTAGATAGATAATAGATAGATAGATGATAGATAGATAATAGATAGATGATAGATAATAGATAGATCATAGATAGATGATAGATAATAGATAGATAGATAATAGATAGATAGATAGATAATAGATAGATAGATGATAGATAGATAATAGATAGATAATAGATAGATGATAGATAGATAATAGATGATAGATAATAGATAGATGATAGATAATAGATAGATCATAGATAGATGATGGACAGATGATAGATATGGGATAGATAATAGATAGATAGATAGATGATAGATAGATAATAGATAGATAGATAGATGATAGATAGATAATGGATAGATGATAGATAATAGATAGATAATAGATAATGGATAGATAGATACTAGATAGATAATAGATAATGGATAGATGCTAGATAGATAATAGATAGATAATAGATAGATAGATAGATAATGGATAGATGATAGATAATAGATAGATAGATAGATAGATAGATGATAGATAGATAATAGATAATGGATAGATGCTAGATAGATAATAGATAGATAGATAATAGATAGATAATAGATAGATAATAGATAGATAGATGATAGATAGATAATGGATAGATGATAGATAGATAATAGATAGTTCAAAAAATATTTTGTGAAAATTTCCAAATTTCAATTCAAAAAGGAAATTGCACAATGACATCTGCCAGGGAGGGAGAGATGGCGCAGGCAGTTGGATATGTCCAGACATTGGTCTGTGAATGAGAGCGTCCTGTCTCCAGGGGCCCGGAACAGAAGGAAGCTTCAATAACTGAGGCGTAGATACAAGATCCCGACAGGCTGGAGCTGGCCTGGTGCTGGCAGCGTCTGTGCCATCCTCCACCAGAGAAGCCTGTGCCACCCTGATATGTGTGCGTCGTCTCTGCATACAGACGGGCACCGACTTCTATAGGAGTTAAAAGCATCCCCTCCCTCACAGATAAAATCTGTAGAAAATATTTAGTATATAGATGTTTTGTCACCCACTTCTGTGTATTCTAACTCTTCTCAGCCATTCACCTGCTATATCTGTGTAGGAAAACTAGGCAACAACAGGTATGTATCATTGCATCTACCACACAGGGCTATCAAGGAACAAGATTCCCGGAGACCGCAGTGCTGGCTCCGCAGCCGGTTTTATCAGTGCCCGGCAATTTATTTGACACCGAGAACATGTGCACAACTTTCATTACTGAACACTGTGTGGCAGGCAATGAAGGCTTATTTTCTGATTCTGGCTAGTGCCAGCATTGGGACATACTTTGTGGATCAAGTCAGTGTCCTACCGATGAACAGAGCAGCCACAGCGTCTCATATGTAATGTATATGCTCCAGCCCCAGTGTCTCCTATTTAATGTATATGCTCCAGCTCCAGTTTCTGCTATGTAATGTATATGCTCCAGCCCTAGTCTCGGCTATGTAATGCATATGTAGCAGCCCCAGCATCTCCTATGTGATGTATATGCTCCAGCCCCAGCATCTCGTATGTGATGCTCCAGCCCAGTGTCCCCTATGTGATGTATATGTTCCTGGCCCAGCATCTCCTATGTGATACATATACTCCACTTCAGTGACGCCTATGTGATGTATATACTCGAGCACCAGTGTCTTCTATGTGATGTATATGCACAGCCCCGATGTCTCCTGTGATGTATATACAGCGGTCTCAGTGTCTATGTTATGTATAAACAGCAGTCTTGGTAGCTCCAACTTGATGTATATAGCAGTCTAGGTGTCTCCAATGTGATGTATATACAGCAGCCTCAGTGTCTCCAATGTGATATATATACAGCAGTCTCGGTGTGTCCTATGTGATGTATAGACAGCAGTCTCGGTGTTTACTATGTGAGGTATAGACAGCAGTCTCAGTGTATCCTATGAGATGTATATACAGCAGTCTCAGTGTCTCATGTGATGTGTATACAGCAGTCTCAGTGTCTCCTATATGATGTATACAGCAGAGTCTCAGTGAATCCTATATGATGTGTATACAGCAGTCTCGGTGTATCCTTTGTGATATATACAGCAGATTTCCCAATGCATAAACGTTACGTGAGCAGTGATGGATTTCCCCCTGTGAGGAGACCTGCAGTGTAATATACATCTGTGTTCAGAACAATTTACTGCTGCGAGTTCTTTACAAAACTTATGGCAAAGAGTCGTCTACGTCCCAGACTGACGCATATCTGGAAAATCAGTTACGAGTAGCATCATCATCAATACCACCGAACATCACAGTCGCACCAAAGAGAAGCTCCAGCCGTCACATTAGGGGGGAGATAATTAAATACTTTGACCATATATAGCAGGATGATTATCAAGTTGATAATTTTGTACGGCCACAAATGATAAATATGGGCCTTGGTATAAAAAACGTTCCCCATCCCTGGTGTAGGCAAAAATTAGAAAATTAATTCCATGCTTGAAGTAAATGACGTTTCAGCTCCCACAATGAGCCTTACTCAAATGAGCATAATGGCGCCATAGCTAATTATTTATAGGAGAGACATTTGGAGGGTTATGTGGGAGCCCATAATACTATTTGGAGGATTATGCGAGGGCCATTATATTATTTGGAGGGCTGTGTGTGGGCCATTATACTGTTTGGAGGGTTATGTGGTGGCCATTATACTATTTGGAGGACTATGCGGGGCCATTATATTATTTGGAGGGCTGTGGGGCGGGGGCAATTATACTGTTTGGTGGGCTATATGGTGGCCATTATACTATTTGGAGGGTTATGTGGTGGCCATTATACTGTTGGGAGGGCTATATGGTGGCCATTATACTGTTTGAAGGGCTATGTGGGGGGCTTTATACTGTGGGGGGCATTATATTGTTTGGAAGGCTAGTGGGGGCCATTATATTGTATGTGGGCCATTATACAGTGTGTAGGCTTGTGTGGGGTCTATTATACTATGGGGAAGGTTGTGTGGGGGGCCATTATACAATGTGTAGGCTTGTGTGGGGTCCATTATACTGTGTGGAGGGTTGTGCAGGGGGCTTTATACTGTGTGGGGGGTTGCATGGGGGCCATTATATTGTTTGGAGGGCTAGTGCGGGCCATTATATATGCGGGCCATTATACAGTGTGGAGGGTTGTGGAGGCTACTATACTTGTGGAGGGTCATCATACTCTATTGAAGGCTGTGTGTGGGCCATCAAATTGTGAGGAGGGCTGTGTTGGTGGACTATGGGGGCATTATGTATTAGGGTCACTGTGGGGTGTCATACTTTGTAGGGGTTACTGTAGGGTCATCATACTGTGTTTGTTGAGGGTACTGTGGATGAATCACTGGGTGGGTATCTTACTGTGTTTTGGGTGCATATTTGTTGGCATGAGGGCCATGAAAGGGATATCATACTGTGTGGGAACACTAAGTGGCTTGAATAGAGGCAAAATTATTTTGTAAGGGCTGCAAAGTTGAGAGACATGTTCTTCTGTGACTGCGCTAAATATTTCTTTTTTTGGGGGGGGGTGAAGGGGCATTTAAGACTTCTGCTATGGGGCCCCATGATATCTATGCACTCCCCTGGGTGAAAAAATATCAATAGATCCAAACCAGCCTCACTCTCCAAGATCCCATAAAGTACCTGGTTATCCAAATACGTATGTAAAAGACTATAGAAGATCCCTAAATTGGAATGAAATGAAATTATCAATATCTTATACATTTTATATGATCAGATCAATCTACCAAATACTGAGAAGATGGTGTAAATGTAACATTCATATTGGATATCTTAGAGCTGTTGTTGAGAAATAATTATTTTCTTTTTGATTCTTTGTTCAACAATGTGGAACCGCCATGGGAGCTAACATGATGCCAGCGTATGAAAATATTGTGATGAGTGTACTTGAGTGCGACTTATCATTATGTGAAACATTTTTTACTTCAAGCGTGGAATACATTTTCTATTTTTTGCCTATACTATTAGGTATTGCTGTCTTTTTTCCCTATTTTAGATAGAAAGCAAGATAGATATGCTATTGCATATCTACCTACCTATTGATAACTGGTAGATTAATAAGATAGATAGATAGATAGTTAGATAGACAGATAGATAGATAGATAGATAGATAGAGTAGACAGATTTCCAGAAATATCCTAAAATACAGACAGGATCCCTCATTACAATAATGATGTTAAAGCATAACTTTGAAAACCTAGCCCGGCTCAGAGAGCACTGATTGAAAGGTCCGGTTCTGGTGAGAAGAGTCCTCTTGGCGGCTCCTTTAAGCTCCTCATTGTTGATTGCCAGGTTTCTCCTTATGATGTTTACTATCAGCTATCAGATCTGTCTTTTACAGAAATAATTTAACAAGTTCTTATAGCATTGGGGATCAATCACGGATTAATTAGCTTCTTTATCAGGACATGATTCGGAGAAATCTACAGAGCTCAGATATATCGTCAGTTTATAAATCTGGATTCGATTTCTGGGAATACACTGTGGTCCGTGTGTAACCAGGGACGCTGCTGCTTAATCCCGTGAGATTGGCTTTTGATGCAGTTTACCCATTCGATACCTTTCCCGGGAGGGCGGTTCACCGTCCCTTTAATAAGCACCATCTGCTTCTGCTTCATGTCCATCAGACTGTGAAGAGCTCTGACCTTTCATGTTACACTTTCCCCATCACAAATTAAATTAAAAGTAACCACATGTTTAATAAATCGGTCACACTGGGGTGTTTACACGGGATATTATTCGGGGAACATCGGTTAGATAGATAAATAGATAACAGATAATAGACAGATAATAGATAGATGATAGATAGATAATAGATAGATGATAGATAGATAGATAGATAGATAATAGATAGATGATAGATAGATAATAGATAGATGATAGATAGATAGATAATAGATAGATAATAGATAGATAATAGATAGATAATAGATAGATGATAGATAGATAGATAATAGATGATAGATAGATAATAGATAGATAATAGATAGATAGATAATAGATTGAAAGAGATTGAAAGAGATAGAGAGAGATTGATAAATATGAGAGACAGATATTTAAACAGAGACATACTAGATAGATAATTAGGAGAAAGAAAAAACAAAGAAAGAATGAAAGAAAGGAAAAATGAGAGAAAAAAAAGAGAAAGAAAAAACAAAGGAAATAAATAAAAAGAAAGAAAGAAAAGGAAGAAAAAAGAATAAAGAAGGTAAGAAAGATAAAAAATGAATGGAAGATGGAAGGAAAGAAAGAATAAGGAAGGAAAAAAAAGAAGAAAGAAAGGAAGAAAAAAATGAAAGAAGGAAGGAAAAAAAAGAAAGATAAAATGAAAGAAAGAAAAAAAGAAGAAAAAAAGAAGAAAAAAAGAAAGAAAAATGGAAAAGAAAAAGAAAAAATGAAAGGAAAGAAAGAGAAAGGAAAGAAAAAGAAAGACCGAAATAAAGAAGGAATCACACATTTCAGCTGAGACCAGGACTATCTACAGGAGTAAAGCCTCTGAAGACTTATGAGAGTCTCCTCATTTGCTGACAGCAGAGATCTTGAAAAAATGGTGAAGAATTGAACCACAAAGTAATCCACAAATAATCTGTTAGGCTGTGTGCCCACGTAGCGTTTTCCAAGCGTTTATGCTGCGGAATTTCCGCAGCGGAAACGCTTGTGAAACGCTAGGTAATCCGCACCCCATGGTCCCCAAGGGGATTCCGCATGTTCTATGCACATGCTGCGGATTTTTCCGCGGCGTTTATGCTGCGTACAAAAATCCGCAGCATGTCATTTAGGCTATGTGCCCACGATGCAGAAATGAAGCAGAAAATTTCTGCAGCATTTCTGCATCTCCCTGGCAGAAAAAGCGTATGCAGATTGTGCATGCGTTTTTCCTGCAGAATACATGCGGATCCACATGCGGGTTCACATGCGTTTCCGCATGCAGATTGACAAGCACTTTCCAGGCGATAGCATCACTTGGAAAGTGCTTGACAACTAGGTCACACTGTATAAATCCATGCAAACAGCATGGGTTTATACAGTGTGAACCGTAAAAATTAAAACAAATAAAGCTATACTCACCCCCGATGCCCGGCGTGGCTGCAGCGCTGCTTCCTGGCTGGTTCCCGGCTGCCGGCATATCGCGAGACAGAAAGGTGAAGGGCCTGCGGTCACATGACTGTGACGTCACCGAAGGTCCTTCAGCGCTGCTGGCATTCAGAGAGAAGATGCCGGACAGGTGAGTATAAACTTTATTTGTTATTTTATTCTTTTTTTACAGGTACAATGGTACCCAGGTCTGGATGAGAGTCTCCTCTCCTCCAGAACTGGGTACCATCCGCACATAGAGACACATAGAAGCAGCTTGTAAAAATGTACAGTCGCGGTTTCTGTGCGTCTCAATGCAAGTCAATGGCGGGAGTTCCGCTGCGCTTCCGCAAAATTAAGGCTGTGTGCCCACGTAGCGTTTTCCAAGCGTTTATGCTGCGGAATTTCCGCAGCGGAAACGCTTGTAAAACGCTAGGTAATCCGCACCCCATGGTCCCAAAGGGGATTCCGCATGTTCTATGCACATGCTGCGGATTTTTCCGCAGCGTTTATGCTGCATACAAAAATCCGCAGCATGTCATTTAATTTTGCGGAAGTGCAGCGGAACTCCCGCCATTGACTTGCATTGAGACGCACAGGAACCGCGACTGTACATTTTTACAAGCGTCTTCTATGCGTCTCTATGTGCGGATGGTACCCAGTTCTGGAGGAGAGGAGACTCTCCTCCAGACCAGGGTACCATTGTACCTGTGAAAAAAGAATAAAATAACAAATAAAGTTTATACTCACCTTTCCGGCGTCTTCTCTCTGAATGCCAGCAGCGCTGAAGGACCTTCGGTGAAGTCACAGTCATGTGACCGCAGGCCCTTCACCGCTCTGTCTCGCGATATGCCGGCAGCCGGGAACCAGCCAGGAAGCAGCGCTGCAGCCACGCCGGGGCCTCGGGGGTGAGTATAGCTTTATTTGTTTTAATTTTTACGGTTCACACTATATAAATCCATGCTGTTTGCATGGATTTATACAGTGTGACCTAGTTGTCAAGCACTTTCCAAGTGATGCTATCGCCTGGAAAGCGCTTGTCAATCTGCATGCGGTTTTTTCTGCCAGGGAGATGCAGAAATGCTGCAGAAATTTTCTGCTTCATTTCTGCATCGTGGGCACATAGCCTTAATGACATGCTGCGGATTTTTGTACGCAGCATAAACGCCGCGGAAAAATCCGCAGCATGTGCATAGAACATGCGGAATCCCCTTGGGGACCATGGGGTGCGGATTACCTAGCGTTTCACAAGCGTTTCCGCTGCGGAAATTCCGCAGCATAAACGCTTGAAAAACGCTACGTGGGCACCCAGCCTCAATTTTGCGGAAGCGCAGCGGAACTCCCGCCATTGACTTGCATTGAGACGCACAGAAACCGCGATTGTACATTTTTACAAGCGTCTTCTATGCGTCTCTATGTGCGGATGGTACCCAGTTCTGGAGGAGAGGAGACTCTCATCCAGACCCGGGTACCATTGTACCTGTAAAAAAAGAATAAAATAACAAATAAAGTTTATATTCACCTGTCCGGCGGCTTCTCTCTGAATGCCGGCATCGCTTGAGGACCTGCGGTGACGTCACAGTCATGTGACCGCAGGCCCTTCACCGCTCTGTCTCGCGATATGCCGGCAGCCGGGAACCAGCCAGGAAGCAGCGCTGCAGCCACGCCGGAGCATCGGGGGTGAGTATAGCTTTATTTGTTTTAATTTTTACGGTTCACACTGTATAAATCCATGCTGTTTGCATGGATTTATACAGTGTGACCTAGTTGTCAAGCACTTTCCAAGTGATGCTATCGCCTGGAAAGCGCTTGTCAATCTGCATGCGGAAACGCATGTGAACCCGCATGTGGATCCGCATGTATTCTGCAGGAAAAACGCATGCACAATCTGCATGCGTTTTTTTCTGCCAGGGAGATGCAGAAATGCTGCAGAAATTTTCTGCTTCATTTCTGCATCGTGGGCACATAGCCTTAGACCTTATTAGCGATGTGACGATCGTGTGCACGGTATAGATAGAGGGGGAAGGAGCACTGAGAATAAGTTCCCCTGCTCCCATCAGCTGTACAATACACTGCTCCCATCTGCTGTACAATACACTGCTCCCATCTGCTGTACAATACACTGCCTCTTCAGGCTGCACAGACCTGTTTAAGCTCCTCCCATTCTAGTAAAAACATTGTAAACAAGTGAGACAATGGGGAAAGGAAGGCGAGAGTGTTTTTAAGACATGTATGAGCTATGTAAGGGATCGTGTAGCAAATACAACATCATTTATGGATTTTGTTTTCTAATTTTACACATTTTTATTGAATTTTTGCATTTTTGTATTGATTTATTTTCTTTAACAATTTGCAACTAGCAGAGCTCGGCGTCATTGCTCTGTGTCTTCACTGTCAGCAAAGGATTGTACAAGTACGGATCGCAGGACTTCAATCAAATCATAAAGAGATGATTAGCGCCTTACCGTACAGGAGACTGCGGCTCCGATTCATTATTGCACGTGCAGCTTTTTTTCTTTCGTTTTTGGCATTTTTCACCTGTTTTTCATTTTGCGCCGGTTTCTTCATTTAATTTCGCACTTTTTTTTTACATTTATTTTATGTGTCCTTGTTTTTTTATGTCCTTCATTTTGGAAACTTTTTTTTTTTTGCGTGTGGCCAATTCATCAATTGCGACTTCTTAAAAAGTCACATTTTTTTTCACGCAAACGTATAACAGTCCCTCCTGAAATAATTTTATTTATGCCTGTAATTGTTGGAGCCTTTTTTCTTTTTTTTTTTTTTCTTGCAAAACACTCGACTTTTTGCCCTAAGAAGACAGTAAAAGAAAATTTAGAGCGTCTGATTCATCGTTTGCGGTTATTTTAAGTCGCTTCTCTTTTTTTGTCTCTTGGTATTTGTTGACTTTTTATTTTGCTTTTAACTATTTTTTTACTTTTTAACTCAAAGCATCACATATTCTGCTAAAATGTTGTAAATATTGCGCAAAAAAAACCCCCAAAACAAACAGCCTGACATATCAATCTAGGGGGGGGGGGGGGGGGGGACTAGAGAACATTTGCACAAAAGTTTTGAAACTTTTTAGACAGTCGAAATTGGTGAATCAGTTTGAAATATCTGGAGACTCCAAACCCCATTCACAATAGCGAATATATATACAGTGGGAAAAAAAAGTATTTAGTCAGCCACCAATTGTGCAAGTTCTCCCACTTAAAAAGATGAGGTCGGCCTGTAATTGACATCATAGGTAGACCTCAAATATGAGAGACAAAATGAGAAAACAAATTCTGAAAATCACATTGTCTGATTTGGAAAGAATTTTTTTAAAAATTTTGGTGGAAAATAAGAATTTGCTCAATTACAAAAGTTCATCTCAATACTTTGTTATATATCCTTTGTTGGCAATGACAGAGGTCAAACGTTTTCTGTAAGTCTTCACAAGGTTGGCACACCCTGGTGCTGGTATGTCGGCCCATTCCTCCATGCAGATCTCCTCTAGAGCAGTGATGTTTTGGGGCTGTCGCTGGGAAACACGGACTTTCAACTCCTTCCAAAAGTTTTCTATAGGGTTTAGATCCTGGTTGGTGTTTATGGGATTAGTTTTTGACATTATTGGGTGCTGGGCTCAAAAAATATATTGTAGAGATGTAGCAGAGCTGAGTTGGTCATTTGATACAGATCAGTAAAACTGAGGCTATTCTTAGGAATATTTTTTTGGGGGGGAATAATGAGGTTGCAGACTAGAGGAAGTTTGCAGCAGAGATGTAGCAGAGCTGAATGTTTTGTATAAGAAAAAAAAAAAAAAAAGCAACACATTCAGCTCTGCTACATCTCTGCTGCAAACTTCCTCTAGTCTGCAACCTCATTATTCCCCCCCCAAAAAATATTCCTAAGAATAGCCTCAGTTTTACTGATCTGTATCAAATGACCAACTCAGCTCTGCTACATCTCTGCTGTAAACTTCCTCTAGTCTGCAACCTCATTATTCCCCCCAAAAAAACTATTCCTAAGAACAGCCTCAGTTTTACTAATCTGTATCAAATGACCAACTCAGCTCTGCTACATGTTCCACTGGCTGCAGTAACAGACGCCGTTCTCACCGTCTTGATGCGGTTTCGGAAGTTTTACTGGGTCACTAATCAAAGTCTCTGCCAACCCCAAAACCTGTCCGAATATGGAAACTGCCTTGTCCATGAATAAATCTAAATTTAAAAGATCTGTCCCAGATTCCGCACTCCCCCCTCCCCAATGGTGGAACAGATGTTTCTGCAAATTAGATGCAAATTATATGCAAATAAGGTCACGTTATAACGATGACCTACTCTATACTGCAGGGGGGGAAATTATTTCGGTTGCCGCCATGGGATAAAAGGAAGGATGTTCTGCCTAAATACACAAGACTCACATCATCCTATTGTGGAAAATTCCAAATTCTAATTCTATCAGCTCATGGGAAAGCTGGGTGCATATGGCAGACATGACTGCTCTCACATTGGTTGTCACACAACTTTCCAAAACTCTACAAAAGCAGATACATCCATACCCATCCCTTATTATATCTCCAATCAATGTTTGGGAAAGCTGGGTGGACATAGCCGCCATGACCTACCCGAACAGAAGATACATCTATACATCCTCTGCTCCCATATCTCAGGGTATCTCCTATCACTCAGGAGTTTGGGAAAGCTGAGTGACACCCCAGAAACATTTGGGGAACATTCCACATTTCTAAATGGTAGAAAGTTCCTGGGAAAGCTGGGTGAGTAGGTCTTCTATTACAGCTCCCGTATTGGTTGTCAAACAGCTGACACATTTATACATCCCCTGCTCCCATATCTCTGTATATCTCCTATCAATCAGGGGTTTGGGAAAGCTGGGTGACACTCCAAAAATATTTTGAGAAAATTCTACATAACTTTTTCCTAAATCTATCAGTTCCTGGGAAAGCTGGGTGAATACGGCAGACATGATTGCTTTCACATTGGTTATCACAAAACTTTCCGAAACTCCATAAAAGAATTTACATCCATACACACCCTCTCCCATCCCTTATTACATCTCCTATCACTCAGGTGTTTGGGAAAGCTGGGTGACAACCCAGAAATTTTGGGGTAAAAATTCCACATTTCTAAACTTTAGAATGTTCCTGGAAAAGCTGGGTGAATAGGTCTCCCTCTCATATTGCTTGTGACACAACTTTTCCAGACTTCAGAACAGCTGATATATTTGTACATTTCCATCTCCTATCATTCAGGGGCTTAGGAAAGTTGGATGACTCCCCAGAAATACTTGTGAGAAAATTTCACATGCCAGTTCGATTGCCACACAGCTTTTTCATAATCTGCTCCCATATTTCAGCATAATGCTTATCAATCAGGGTTGTGGAAAAGCTGGGTGAAAATCCAGTCCTCTAGTTTTCATGGAAATTATTATTAGAATATTTTTGGGAAAATGTTCATTGTTTCCCAAGTTCATCTATCCTTGAAAAAGCTGAGTAAATGAGGCCACCTTAACTGCTAACATAATCACTCAGCTTTCCCAAACTCCTGAACACCAAAACTATTTCATTCAAGTCTTTGGGAAAGCTGAGTGACAAGCTACTCACCCGAATTTCCCAGCAAACGAGAAAAAATATATCTTTTTTATAGATATATTTATTTTTTTATATATAGAAAATTCTTAATTTTATCTGTTCCTGGGAAAGCTGGGTTAAAGGGGTTGTCCCAAGTGAAAAAGGGGTCACACACTGAATCTATGGGAGCCCCAAAGACAATTAATTTAGCGATGGCGTCCATGTGTGACCATCACTCCGCTCTAATTTCAGAGCCCCATTCAGGGAATTGCCAGCAGTGAGGGTTCCTAGGAAAGCAGGGTGAATATAGCTGCCTTTTTAGCTCCCATATTAGGCATCACTCAGCTTTCTCAGGCTTCAGAATGGCAAGGGTTAAGCAACCATATGCTACCTGTCTCCTATATCACAGCACAACTAGGAAGACTTTACATTCAGGGGTTTGGGAAAGCTGGATACTACATCCAAAGTAGTCTAAATTGAAAAATCACTCCCACTATCCCATGACTACTCTATGGGTGGGGAGACCCAGGGGGGATTAGTTTGGGTTTTGCCTGGGTAGTCAATACCTTATACTAGTCACCCAGCTTTCCCACCAATAAATATGACTAAAGCAACAATAATGGCTCAAGGGTCTAAAAATCTGGCTATAATATGGCAGTATGTGATTGGTAAGGGCAGCGTCTTGGATGCTCGGTGAGCCTTCACGGGCCTCTGATTCCTGTACGTACTGGGGGGGTCTAATGAAGAGCGGCTTTTTAATAAACAGAAGCGAATCACTTAACCTCTGTGCGTTCAGCTCCTCTCTCAGATATTCCCACACCCTCTGACTGTCACCGCGCGCCGCTCAAGAGCCTACTGAAAAAAAGCTGACAACGCCATTGGCGCGACCCGCGACTCGCGGAATGAGAGCTTGAATGTCTAAATGATGGAATGAAGCTAAGACTTCCTGAATGACATCTCTTTACTCCGCCACCGCCGGCTGCGCTCCGCCATAATCCACTCCCCTAAGTAGCTGCAAGTGGCTTAAAGGGGGCCTGATACTGTAATAACAGTATGTATAGTGCTCACACGCCCGAATATGTGCCGCCCCATGGCTTACTTCTCTTGACTTCAGCACTTACTGGTACTTACTCCGCTATCGGTTCACAAGTTTTATGAAGTAAGTAAAAAAACTTACCGTCGAGTATCGTCATTAAAAAATGAAATAATTAACTAACTATACAGTAAACATAATGTTGCCAAACTGTACACAGAACAAAAACCTATAAAAGGTATACTGACGTAATAATGGTACAATGTCAAAATAAATAAATATGGAAAACGCACAATTGTAACTTATACATAAATAATGCGGCTATATGGTGCCTGTAAATAATATCACTGTACATGATGCACAAATTATGCTGTCATATTATTCCCATAAATAAAACCACTACACAGTTTGCATAAATAACACTTTCAGATTGTACCTATGAGTAATATCAGCATACACTACACATAAATTACTCTTACATATTGTACAAATAAATAACAACATACAAAGTATAGTGCCACACTGTACTTATATATAATACCCCTATAGAGGACACATAATTCACACTGCTGTTTTGTTCTTATAAATATTACCACTATGCATTTCGCATAACATTGCCATACTGTATATACAGTTATATGAAAAAGTTTGGGCACCCCTATTAATCTTAAGCTTAATGTTTTATAAAAATTAGTGTTTTTGCAACAGCTATTTCAGTTTGATATATGTAATAACTGTTGGACACAGTAATGTTTCTGCCTTGAAATGAGGTTTATTGTACTAACAGAAAATGTGCAATCTGCATTCAAACAAAATTTGACAGGTGCATAAGTATGGGCACCTCACCAGAAAAGTGACATTAATATTTAGTAGATCCTCCTTTTGCATAAATAACAGCCTCTAGTCGCTTCCTGTAGCTTTTAATGAGTTCCTGGATCCTGGATGAAGGTATTTTTGACCATTCCTCTTTACAAAACAATTCCAGTTCAGTTAAGTTTGATGGTCGTCGAGCATGGACAGCCTCTTCAAATGATCCCACAGATGTTCAATGATATTCAGGTCTGGGGACTGGGATGGCCATTCCAGAACATTGTAATTGTTCCTCTGCATGAATGCCTGAGTAGATTTGGAGCGGTGTTTAGGATCATTGTCTTGCTGAAAGATCCATCCCCTGCGTAACTTCAACTTTATCACTGATTCTTGAACATTATTGCCAAGAATCTGCTGATACTGAGTGGAATCCATGCGTCCCTCAACTTTAACAAGATTCCCGGTGCCGGCATTGACCACACAGCCCCAAAGCATGATGGAACCTCCACCAAATTTTACTGTGGGTAGCAAGTGTTTTTCTTGGAATGCTGTGTTTTTTTGCCGCCATGCATAACGCCTTTTTGTATGACCAAACAAGTCAATCTTGGTTTCATCAGTCCACAGGACCTTCTTCCAAAAAGAAATTGGCTTCTCCAAATGTGCTTTTGCATACCTCAGCCAACTCTGTTTGAGATGTGCTTGCAGAAACGGCTTCTTTCGCATCACTCTCCCATACAGCTTCTCCACTCCAGGGCGTGCTTTAGGGGCTATAAAAAAACAGCCTTTTGACTCAAGTGTTGTTCAGTACCTGGAGATCAGCTCCAGAGTGAGCAGCTGATGTTTGGGTGTGCTTACCTGAACCGTGTGTTTTGCTAATCCTGAGTGGCCAGACGCCGGACGGTGCAAGGACTTTTGCTTGACATTTTTTCTTACTTTGTTTTGCCGTTATGCCAGATTGGCTATGTTTATTTTCATGGACTTTGCATTGGTTTATGCCGCACAATAAACCAAGTGAAAATTTAAAGAGACAGTGTTCCGCGTTTACCTCAATGTGCAGCCAAGTGAACAGATCTACCACACTTCATTCAAATGTATTCGCGTCTTTCAGACACGAATACATGTTGACGCTGTAGCGCCGTGACAAGAGCAGCGCAGCGCTTGTCAGCTCCTGACCCGACGTACAGAGGTGTGATAAGGTCAGCACGCTGCTGACGTCATGACACTGCTGCTGGTGCGGGGTCGCAGAGGTGGCAAGGACGCGGCGGACACCGGTAAGTGCTCCAGGTGGAGCCGAAGATGAAATATGTTTGTATTGTGTTTGGTGTTACTTTCCAGGGGACATTATGGAGCACTGCTGGACACTATGAGGGCCATTTTGGGGCAATGGGGGACATTATGGGGGACATTATGGAGCAATGAGGGACATCATGGGACAGTTTGGTACATTATGGAGCAATGGGGACATTATGGGGCAATTGGAGGATTGTGAAAGTTGGCATAGTATAGTGTACAGGAGGGACTTTATGCAGAGAGGCAGAATGGGGGAGATATTATGGAAAGGTGCTGTTTTGGGGGGACATTATGGAGAGGGGCAGTATGAGGGAACATTATAGAGTGGGGCTGTGTGGAGGAGAAATTATGGAGAGGGGCAGTGTGTTGGGCACATTATGGACAGGGGCAGTGTGGGGGGCATTATGGACAGGGGCAGTGTGGGGGGCATTATGGACAGGGGCAGTGTGGGGGGGCATTATGGAGAGGGGCAGTGTGGGGGGGCATTAAGGAGAGAGGCAGTATGTGTGGACATTTTGGAGATGGTCAGTGTGAGGAGGATATTTTGTGCAGGAAGCACAGTGAGGAGCAATTATATATTCAGGGGCGTAGCATGGGAGATATTTATATTTATGGGGCAGTATAATGATACTTTTATTTCTAAGGGCATCGTGTCAGGAAGCACAGAGAAGAGACAATTATGCGGAGACAAGGTCTGGACGTGAAATCTACTACTATAGCTCTCTGAATAAAGCGATGCAAAAACAATTCTGTTTTCTATAAAATAGTTTTTATTGTGTAAAAGCGCCAAAACATAAAAAAACAATATAATTGCGGTACCGCTGTAAACGTACTGACCCGAAGAATAAAGCTCCCTTATCAATTTTACCACAACGGCATAAAAAAAAAAGCAAAAAAAAAATTCCTGAATTGTTGGTTTTTGTTTATTCTGCCTCCCAAAAGTCGGAATAGAAAGCGATGAAAAAATGTCACGTGCCCGAAAATGGTACCAATAAAAACGTCAACTCATCCCGCAAAAAAACAAGCCATCACATGACTGTCGGCCGAAATATGGAAAAATTATAGCTCTCAAAATATGGCAATGAAAAAACTAGTCTTTGCAAAAACTGTTTTTTTTAGTGTGTGACAGCTGTCAATCATAAAAAGCTGATATGATTCTGGTATCGCTGTAATTGAACCAACCCGAAGAATAAGGTCGTCTAATCCCTTATACCGCATGAGGAACAGGGTAAAAAATAAACTCTAGGGTTAGGGTTGTGCTAGGGTTAGAGTTAGGGTTGGGCTAGGGTTAGGGTTAGGGTTGGGGTTGTGTTGGGGTTAGTGTTAGGGTTGGAGTCAGGGCTGTGTTGGGGTTGGGATTTTTTCAGAAGTAAAGAAAAAAATGACGACGATAAGGCGACTAATGTTGAGCGCAAGTGCTCGCTACTTGAGTTTGCATCAGGTGCTCGGGTATGCACCAAGTATAGCGGGTGCTCAAGTGACATGCTCGAGTCTCCGCCCCAAATGTTTTGCAGCTGTTACACAGCCAAAAAAACTTCACGGGGATTGACTGCCATGCACGAGCGATCCCCGCATGTTTTTTTTGGGTGTCTAATAACTGTGAAACATGCGGGCAGGGACCCGAGCACCCGAGATACATGGTGCATACCCGAGTACCTGATGCAAACTCAAGTAGCGAGTACTTGCACTCAAGACTAATGACAACTTATTCAATATGATGACCTAATGTTATCAAATTCTGTGCATGGTGCAATTTCTCATTTTACCCTTATGAGAATGCAAAATTGTATGCTGAAAAACATTTTTGTTGGAAAAATGTGAAAATTTTATTTTTACGGCTCAATGTTATAAACTTCTGTGAAGCACCTGGGGTTCAGGGTGCTCACCACACATCTACATAAGTTCCCTGGGGGGTCTACTTTTTTAAAATGGTGTCACTTGTGGGGGGGTTTCCACTGTTTAGGCACATCAGGGGCTCCCCAAATGCAACATGGCGTCCGCTAATTATTCAAGCAAATTTTACAATCAAAAAGTCAAATGGCGCTCCTTCCCTTCCGAGCCCTGCCGTGCGCCCAAACAGTGGTTTTCCCCCACATATGGGGTATCAACGTGCTCAGGAGGAATTGCACAACAAATTTTGGGGTTAACTTTTTAATGATACCCTTGCAAAAATAAAAAAATTGGGGTCTAAAGTAACATTTTTTGGACAAAATTGAAAAGTTCATTTTTTTCTTCCACATTCTAGAAATTCCTATGAAGCACCTGAAGGGTTAATAAACTTCTTGAATGTGGTTTTGAGCACCTTGAGGGGTGCAGGTTTTAGAATGGTGTCACTTTTGGGTATTTTCTGTCATAAAGATCCCTCAAAGTCACTTCAAATGTGATATGGTCCCTAAAAAAAATGGTTTTGCAAATTGTGCTGAAAAAATGACAAATCGCTGGTCAATTTTTAACCCTTATAGCTCCCTAACAAAAAAAATAAATTTGGTTCCAAAATTGTGCTGATGTAAAGTAGACATGTGGGAAATGTTATTTATTAAGTATTTTGTGTGACATATCTCTGATTTAAGGGCATAAAAATTAAAATTTTGAAAATTGCAAAATTTTCGCCAAATTTCCGTTTTTTTCACAAATAAATGCAAGTGATATCGAAGAAATTTTACCACTATCATGAAGTACAATATGTCACGAAAAAACAATCTCAGAATCAGGGGGATCCGTTGAAGCGTTCCAGAGTAATTACCTCATAAAGTGACAGTGGTCAGAATGGTAAATATTGGCCCAGTCATTAACAAGCAAACCACCCTCAGGGGTAAAGGGGTTAAAGGGAACAAATACAGTACACGTACTTGACAGGTAAAAGGATCAATACTGGATGGATAGAAGGGACTCAGAGAGAAATAAAAATTGACTGGTTAGGGGATCAAAACACTTGCTCCGGGCGCTGGAAACCCACTCTACCTACTCCTATAGATTCATGACCCTGTGGTCGAGCGCTGCCCCCATCGGCCGAGCATTAGGCAGAACACAGCGGATCAGTTTTGGGTTCAGCCCTTTAAATGTATGCAGATGATGTGAGGCTGACATGTTTAATGATGTATTACACAATGTAGTGTATATATTAATAAATCGCATAATATATTTCCATAAATGTATTTTTTTTTCTCTATCTTGTAATTTGATTTGGGTTAAATAAAAAGAAGAAAAAACAAATTCGCAAAATAAAGTGGTTTACAGAATGCTACCCCTGGCTTAAAAATACATTTAGAGCAGCAGCAAACCCATAATCTTCATGTTACCACTCGGTGTCAGTGTAAGCATCAATTGACACAGGAAGAGGGCAATGCTATTATCAGCAGCTCCTGCAATCTGCAAGTAATAAAACCACTTTTATAGGGAAATATGGTTAGCAGGCAGCGAGGCTTCCATGCCGCTCTCTTACTTCGCTGGGTAGCGGCTGCTGAGAGTCATTTACAAACCCTTCAAATATCCGCTGATGTTTGGACACTGTTCAAGATGCCGTAATGAGTTATAGAAAAAGACTACGGAAAGCAGAACTGGCACAAGTTACCAGAGGCACAAAGGAGAGGAGTCCGACAATGGATTATGGGATAGGAAGTGGGGTAGATGTGACGACTGAGTATAAAGACATGTAGGGACCAAAGGTGCACCCAGGGGGGTGGACACGATGACCCTGGAGGTCCCTTCCAACACTAACATTCTATTAGAATATATGGTATATATTAGTTATAATTGGTCACAAACGGAATTATTATTTGGAAATGTATAGTAAGGATTATCATTTACATTACTCTTGTGCTGTAGCTGTAATATAACTACTATAATACTGCGCCCTATGTACAAGAATATAACTACTATAATACTGCTCCTATGTACAAGAATATAACTACTATAATACTGCCCCTATGTACAAGAATATAACTACTATAATACTGCCCCTATGTACAAGAATATAACTACTATAATACTGTTCCTATGTACAAGAATATAACTACTATAATACTGCTCCTATGTACAAGAATATAACTACTATAATACTGCCCCCTATGTACAAGAATAAAACTACTATAATACTGCCCCCTATGTACAAGAATATAACTACTATAATACTGCTCCTATGTACAAGAATATAACTACTATAATCCTGCTCCTAGGTACAAGAATATAAATACTATAATACTGCTCCTATGTACAAGAATATAACTACTATAATCCTGCTCCTATGTACAAGAATATAACTACTATAATACTGCTCCTATGTACAAGAATATAGCTACTATAATACTGCCCCTATGTACAAGAATATAACTACTATAATACTGCTCCTATGTACAAGAATATAACTACTATAATACTGCTCCTATGTACAAGAATATAACTACTATAATACTACTCCTATGTACAAGAATATAACTACTATAATACTGCCCCTATGTACAAGAATATAACTACTATAATACTGCTCCTATGTACAAGAATATAACTACTATAATACTGCTTCTATGTACAAGAATATAACTACTATAATACTGCTCCTATGTACAAGAATATAACTACTATAATACTGCTCCTATGTACAAGAATATAACTACTATAATCCAGCTCCTATGTACAAGAATATAACTACTATAATCCAGCTCCTATGTACAAGAATATAACTACTATAATACTGCTCCTATGTACAAGAATATAACTACTATAATACTGCCCCTATATACAAGAATATAACTACTATAATACTGCCCCTATGTACAAGAATATAACTACTATAATACTGCCCCTATGTACAAGAATATAACTACTATAATACTGCCCCTATGTACAAGAATATAACTACTATAATACTGCCCCTATGTACAAGAATATAACTACTATAATACTGCTCCTATGTACAAGAATATAACTACTATAATACTGCCCCCTATGTACAAGAATATAACTACTATAATACTGCCCCCTATGTACAAGAATATAACTACTATAATACTGCCCCTATGTACAAGAATATAACTACTATAATACTGCTCCTATGTACAAGAATATAACTAATATAATACTTCCCCCTATGTGCAAGAATATAACTACTATAATACTGCCGCTATGTACAAGAATATAACTACTATAATACTGCCCCTATGTACAAGAATATAACTACTATAATACTGCCCCTATGTACAAGAATATAACTACTATAATACTGCCCCTATGTACAAGAATATAACTACTATAATACTGCTCCTATGTACAAGAATATAACTACTATAATACTGCCCCCTATGTACAAGAATATAACTACTATAATACTGCCCCCTATGTACAAGAATATAACTACTATAATACTGCTCCCTATGTACAAGAATATAACTACTATAATACTGCTCCTACGTACAAGAATATAACTACTATAATCCTGCTCCTACGTACAAGAATATAACTACTATAATACTGCTCCTATGTACAAGAATATAACTACTATAATACTGCCCCTATGTATAAGAATATAACTACTATAATACTGCTCCTATGTACAAGAATATAACTACTATAATACTGCTCCTATGTACAAGAATATAACTACTATAATACTGCTCCTATGTACAAGAATATAACTACTATAATCCTGCTCCTATGTACAAGAATATAACTACTATAATACTGCTCCTATGTACAAGAATATAACTACTATAATACTGCTCCTAGGTACAAGAATATAACTACTATAATACTGCTCCCTATGTACAAGAATATAACTACTATAATACTGCTCCTATGTGCAAGAATATAACTACTATAATCCTGCTCCTATGTACAAGAATATAACTACTATAATACTGCTCCTATGTACAAGAATATAACTACTATAATACTGCTCCTACTTACAAGAATATAACTACTATAATACTGCTCCTATGTACAAGAATATAACTACTATAATACTGCCCCTATGTACAAGAATATAACTACTATAATACTGCTCCTATGTACAAGAATATAACTACTATAATCCTGCTCCTATGTACAAGAATATAACTACTATAATACTGCTCCTATATACAAGAATATAACTACTATAATACTGCTACTATGTACAAGAATATACCTAGTATAATACTGCCCCTATGTACGAATATATAACTACTATAATACTGCCCCTATGTACAAGAATATAACTACTATAATACTGCTCCTATGTACAAGAATATAACTACTATAATACTGCCCCTATGTACAAATATATAACTACTATAATACTGCCCCTATGTACAAGAATATAACTACTATAATACTGCTCCCTATGTACAAGAATATAACTACTATAATACTGCTCCTATGTACAAGAATATAACTACTATAATACTGCCCCCTATGTACAAGAATATAACTACTATAATACTGCCCCCTATGTACAAGAATATAACTACTATAATACTGCCCCTATGTACAAGAATATAACTACTATAATACTGCTCCTATGTACAAGAATATAACTAATATAATACTTCCCCCTATGTGCAAGAATATAACTACTATAATACTGCCCCTATGTACAAGAATATGACTACTATAATACTGCCCCTATGTACAAGAATATAACTACTATAATACTGCCCCTATGTACAAGAATATAACTACTATAATACTGCCCCCTATGTACAAGAATATAACTACTATAATACTGCCCCTATGTACAAGAATATAACTACTATAATACTGCTCCTATGTACAAGAATATAACTACTATAATACTGCCCCTATGTACAAGAATATAACTACTATAATACTGCTCCTATGTACAAGAATATAACTACTATAATACTGCCCCTATGTACAAGAATATAACTACTATAATACTGCTCCTATGTACAAGAATATAACTACTATAATACTGCTCCTATGTACAAGAATATAACTACTATAATACTGCCCTATAGTTACTATAGTAATTATTCAGCAGTTGCTTTAATTGCCTGCTATGTATCCTGGAACAAAAATGCAGAGTAGAAACTTGAGCGCGATGTCAGACTTTTGTGTGTGTGCTTTGGCACGTTACTCTCTATCCTGCCTGTATACAAATGAGATCCCAGTAAGACATCAATGACCTGGCATAGAATATCGTAGCCTTCAAAGTTGTTTGGTAATGGGTCCGCATCCAAGAAACAGTAATTGCTATTAGCTTGTGATGCGGGTCTCATGTCAAGAGGCAGAAAGTAATGACAAAGCACATTGTCCATTTTTTTTGACTTGGCCACTCTTCCAGGCTCACTCTTCCAGGCTCACTGTCATGCTGCGCCGATGAGGTGACCTGATCACAAACACGGTGCTTAGATGTCACCTCCACATGTCAGCGGACAGGTTGAAATAATAATAATAAAAAAAATCTAAAAATAAATAAATCTGGAAACAATAATAAAGTAAGAACAAAAAAAAAATTGAAATAAGGAAAAAAAAAAAAAAAAAAAAGAAAGAAAAACATAAAAATAAAAAATACAAAGCAAACAAAAAAGGAAGTGAGCAAAAATGAGAAAATTTAACATAGAGATAAAAGTCAAATTAAAAGATTAAAAATGTGTTGTTTTTTTTAGATTTTTTAATTTTTTTAATTATCATTTTTTGATGTTTTGTCATTTAGTTTCTAGGAATAAATTAATGGAGACAAATAAATAAAGGAGAAAAAAAAACAAAAAAAACTCCAATTGTTGGATTAGTATTTTTGCTTCTTCTTTAATTAGGGCTAATTACGTCGCACGCTACCACATATTATTATTTTTTTCACTTAACTGTGCTTTTTATAACTTCGCTGTTGACTGTGAAGCCATAATTACGGCATTTTAAACACTCCATTGTCCCAATATTCATTAATTTGTTCTCCTCCTCTGGTTCAATAGCGTTAATTTATCAAGCTCGCCGTTACCAGTGGAGACGCTGCAATTACAGTGATAATAGCCAGGATCAGAGAAGCATTGGATACATTTTACTTTTCTTATAATGAATCGGTAAGTGGGTTGTATGGCATTGTTATTGTTTGTACTGGTTTATTAGCTATTGCACTACAATTTGGAGCCTCAAAGGGCAGGACCACCTTAAAAGTGACTTTGGTGAACCTATAATACATTTATAACTAACTTTCATTAACTTTTGAGCTTTGTTTTTTGACTTTTCGTAATTTGGCTACGGCTGGAATTAGTGAGTGACAGGTTGGCTTATAGTCATATATCTACTCATCCCATGCAAAAAGAAGTCTGCCGTTCACTAATAAATAAGGTCTTTATTGAATTATAATATAGAGCAGACCTACAGTGTAGAGCACAAGGGATAAAGCACAAACTGAGATTCATATTTTCTTCGTCTATGCGGCTATAGTCCACCTTGAGGACATTTATTTTCTCACTTTAAAAAAAATGTATTTTTTGCTAAAAATCATTTTTGTGATTGGGTTTCATTCAAAATTTGGCACCGTTTTCCTTCTATAGCCTTCTATGTTGTACTGCCTATGCTGGCTGCAGAATGAGTTATCTGAGAATCCGTCAGCGAGCTCTTTCTGACCAATAGGAGAGTTTCTAACTTTTATCTGTCTCTTTTTTTTTTTTAGCTCCTCGCAGCTGATTTATGACTACAGGCCACATCAAATTTGAATGTGCCAGGAATCTAAGAGCCTGTAAAAGTAAAATGGTGCAGCATTTTTAATGAGACCTGCAGCTGGGTGGATTAGGGGAACTGTATATGCTGGTCGCACGTAGAGCAGTGTAAAACAGCAGAGCTGGATACTATGGACGGCACGTGGAACAGCAGAGCTAAATATTCTGGATGAAACGTGGAACAGCAGAGATGGATATGCTGGATGGTATGTGGAAAGGCAGAGCTGGATATGCTGGATGGTATGTGGAAAGGCAGAGCTGGATATGAGATCGGCACCTGGAGCAAGGTTGATCAGGAGAACTGTATATGCTGGTCATATGTAGAACTGCATAAAACATCTCAGCTGTATATTATGGACGGCACGTGGAATAGCAAAGCTGGATATGCTGAATGGCACATGGAAAGGCAGAGCTGGATATCAGATTGCACCTGCAGCAGTGTGAATCAGTAGAGCTGTAGATGCTGGTGCCATGTAAAACAGCAGAGCTGGATATGCTAGATAGTACATGGAACAGCAGAGCTGGATATCAGATTCGCACTTGGAGCAGGGTGGATCAAGGGAACTCTATATGCTGGTCATATGTAGAACAGCATAAAACAGCTGAGCTGGATATTATGGATGACACGTGGAACAGCAGAGCTGGATATCAGATTGGCACCTGGAGCAGGGTGGATCAGGGAACTGTATATGCTGGTCGCATGTAGAGCAGTCTAAAACAGCAGGGCTGGATACTATGGACGGCACATGGAACAGCAGAGCTGAATATTCTGGATGGCACGTGGAACAGCAGAGCTGGATATGTTGGATGGCCCATGGAATAGCGGAGCTGGATATGTTGGATGGCCTGTGGAACAGCAGAGCTGGATATACTGGATGGCACATGGAAAAGCAGAGCTGGATATGAGATTGGCATCTGGAGCAGGGTGGATCAGGGGAACTGTATATGCTGGTTGCATGTAGAACAGTGTAAAACAGCAGAGCTGCATATTATGGACGGCACGTTGAATAGCAGAGCTGGATATGCTGGATGGCACATGGAACAGCAGAGCTGGATATCAGATTGGCACTTGGAGCAGGGTGGATCAGAGGAACTGTATATGCTGGTGGTATGTAGAACAGAATAAAACAGCTGAGCTGGATATTACGGATGGCACGTGGAACAGCAGAGCTGGATAGCACATGGAAAGGCAGCGCTGGATATCAGATTGCACCTGGAGCAGGGTGGATCAGGGAACTGTATATGCTGGCTGCATGTAGAGCAGTGTAAAACAGCAGAGCTGCATATTATGGACGGCACGTGGAAAAGCAAAGCTGGATATGCTGGATGGCACATGGAACAGCAGAGCTGGATATCAGAGTGACACCTGGAGCAGTGTGATTAAGTAGAGCTGTAGATGCTGATCGCATGTAAAACAGCAGAGCTGGATATGCAAGACGTCACATGGAGCAGCAGAGCTGAGTGTTTGGACAGACACCTTGGAATAGTAGAGTCGAATGTGTGGTAAGTATATCTGGAGGCACACTTTGAGAGAAATCTCCTCAGTGCCTGACGATATATAGAGGTAGATTTGAGCTTTGGTACACAGTGAAAAAATCTCTGGACTATGTAGCCTCAAAGAATTGAAGTGCCTGAATACTCAGGTGGTCACCTGAGCCGGCCCATAAGACCATTGTAACCTGATCCATACCACAGCAGAGGCAGTCAGTCGCCGGGGAAGAAAGAAGTAAAACCTGACGCCGCAACCGGGACAGCTGAGTGACAGTTACATCTGATTGCGGCCATACTCCCGGGTATTGTATATTTTTGGGGAGCACCTTTTCGCAAAAACTAATCATATAAAAGCAAGCAACACGTTTAACTATGTACAGCATTATAGCTCATTTATACGGTATTTTATATTTTCTACTCAGGGAAATATTATTACTGTAAACCAATATGTAAATCTCAAAAATAGGAAAAAAAAAAAAGTCGTTTGCAGACGTCGCAATTTTCTTAATTACTTGACAGCTTAATAGCCGGTGTGTAAAGCGGTTTTGTGATTGCAATTGCCTTGTCATTCATCTAAGGCAGCGTATGATTCTGAGCCTGTGTGACATCAAAGCGGCAAATACGCAGGATATGAATGGGGAGGCGATGATAGCCAGATAGGATACGCTTTTGAAATTTTGCAGTGTGTCTTATCTTCACATCCAGAACTCTGGTATTAAACTGGGAGGGATTATATTATGTAAGTAATTGTATCCGACCCATCGTGGTCCCTACATTTTACCAACCAAATGTGTCTCTTCTATCACAGGTGAACACGCGGCAGGCGCAGGAATATTATTATCTTTTCTGAGTCAAAATAACAAATAATTCCTATTACAGGAGTAACAAACTTTCTATAAACTTAAAACCTGTAGGCACCCACCCCAATGTGTGTGGGACCTCTGCTGATCTAGGGGTAGTTTAAGGGTTTAATGTAAATTCCCTGGTCGTAAATTCTCGGTGGTGTGATTTTACACTCCCTGGTGGTCTGGCGCAGTAAAGTGATGATTTTTATATTTCTTGCTTCTTACTCGCCTATTGCCAGCTTCAGCTATTTGCTGTCTGAGTATTCAATAGCTTTGTGTTCAGTTACCGTGGTCTGAAGTTTGCTTCAACATCGATCTCTCACCTGGCAATCACCTCTTCAGCAAACTCCTGTTTGTTTTTCCAATATCTATATTTAATCCCTGGCTCAGACAACAAACTCTTTTCTAGTTCTGTTCACACTACAATGATGTTGCAACAGTATATATCCTCTCTGCAAGCAAGTATTCAATTTGTCTGTTCATCATTGCTGCTTATGTCCCTGTCAAGGATAATATGTCTGCTGAGAGTTTACAACTCAGTCTTTAACCATTTGTTTGCTGCAAGTCCTGGACTGACTATACATCTACAGTTCCTGTGTTCCTGGCTGTGTGTCTTCTGGTCTCCCTGCTCCACTTGCCAGCCTGCCATGCTGTATAACCAGCTATCCTCACAGATCCACGTGCTGTCTGACAAGTCCTGCCAATTATGCCATCGTTTTCAGTCAATGGTGCTCATGACATACAGTATAGAGAATCCATCTCACCAGATGAGCCTGTAACTCGGTGTTCCAGTGCAGTAAAGGGTGTGTTTTTTTATATTCTCTGGTGGTCTAGGATAATTTAAAGGTTCATTGTTGAGTTGAACAAAAAGATTCTCAGAACTCTGGTCCAGCGGCCATGTTAGAAGTCCATGGCTGCCTGATCTCCTCCTTCCCGGCATCTCCTCTGGTTTGTAGGCCCGGTGTGATATCAAGACATTGTACCAGGTCTACTAATCAGAAGAGATGTTGGGCTTTTCCGGCTAGAAGGAGGAGGTTCTCAGGGCTTTGTTCAATCAACCACGGACTAGCGAAATGGCCACTGGAAAGAAGGTTAAGGTCATTTCCTATAGATGGTTCTTGATCCAGAGAATGAAGGTCACATTCTATGAAAGGATTTGGATCCATAAAGTAAAGTTTATGTCCTTTGGAAGGGTCTCAATCCAGAGAATAAAGGTCATGTCCCTTAGAAGGGTCTTTATTCAGAGAGTAAATGTCACATCCTTTAGATGGTTCTCAATCCAGAGAGTAAGGCTATGTGCCCACGTTGCGGACCTGAAGCATATTTTTTACGCTTCTCCCTGGCGGGAAAATCGCATGCGGATATTACATGCGGTTTTCCCGCCAGGTAGAAGCGTTTGTGAGGCGTCTTTGCATGTGTGGCACCCCAGGGGTCTGGTTTCCACAGTAATAGCAGTATTACGTCTGTGAGCTGGTGGGAGGTCTCCTGGGCAGGAATCCTAAGCATGCCACACCTCCTGCCCAGTCCTGGGAGGGGAAGAACTTCCCCTATATAAACTGGGGCTGAAGCAGGGCTAGAGAGAGGAGTTCCAGACAGAGACGGAGTCTGGTCTGGAGTGGAGCAGCTATAGGGAAAGAGAGACATCAGGAGCTCTGTAGGAGCCAAGGAGAAGCGCCAGGGGCTGGAGCTGTGCAGAGCTCGCCCTGGGAGAAGGTACTAAAACCGGACACAGGAGTCCGAGGCTGTGGGGACTAAGATATACCCAACAGCAGAATCCATCCGGCAGGGGATTCCAGGTCCTCTGGCCATAAAAGCCCGGAGGCTCAGTCACAACGAAGGGACCAGCACCGCCATCCCGGAGCGGAGGCTAACAGGAGGCCCCAGGTCACCAGCCATACGGGTGAGCACCACACGGTATACCCAGGGACGTGGGCTACTTGTAACCGCAGAAAGCAGGGTAGCCAGGAAGGGTACAGACTAACGGGAAGGCCTACAACTCCACCTGGCCAGGGGAACTCCGGCTTACTCGCAGACTAACCAGGCCCCAACTACTAGCCAGTACTCCCGGGGAAATTTGCCTTGTACCATCAGTAAAGGCCCTGAACTGTACCCTCGCGTCTCTGTGCTTCCTTGTCGCACCGTTAGTGCTGGGACATCCACACCATCACTCCCAACATCACCCACATCCGCTGCCCTGAGGCCATACCTCTCCCGTTGGGGGTTATATCAACATTGCTGCACACCTATACCACCGGCCTCAGCGGTCTGCCCTGCAGCGGCGGTTTCATAACCGCATTCAACGGGTGGCGTAGTCGGACACTAATACCATCATACCAATAACTGTCACTTAGTTTGACCACCCTGGGCACGGACCGGGTCACCGCCACACGGAGACTACAACCCCCAGCATCTCAGCGATCCGGTTCCGGGTTCCCCTGCACAGCACAGGCCCAGGGGGCGCGTCAACTTTGGCGTAGTCGGCAGGATCTCGTGCCCGCAACCACCGGGTACTGCGCGCCTGAAAAAGACTGATAAACTTACCTGTGGTGAAGATTCCCGCCATCCGTGGAGTTTTCCCGCCATCCGACGCCATCTTCTGCCTTCTTCCCGCCATCCGTGGAGTTTTCCCGCCGTTGGACGCCATCTTGAGGACGCCGCGCGGGAAGAAGAGGGGCGTGGACTCCGAAAGCCCACGAGAACTGAAGCCCCGCCTCACGTCCGGACGTTGCGTAAGGTCCTGGAAGGAGCCCAGCAGACGCCGACGTCACAGGAGCGCGACGGAAGGTCCTCAACCCTGACGATCCACTGCGGAGCCGCGGCCTACGGAAGAGGATCATCGCAAGGTAGGCCACGGTCCACTAGGGGGGAGGAGGATGTCGGATACGGAGGAGAGCTTCACCGCCACAACCGCTGCCAGCGCCACCGCTGCTGCGGTCATGCCTTTCACCATGCCCTATATCCCGGGGGCAGCCTGGCTACCCCAGTACTCAGGGGAGTCACATACCCTAAATGACTTCAGAGAAAGGCTGGATAGCCTCTTCCAGGTGTATCCCCTCACGGAGGCGCAAAAAGTGAGCATCCTGGTGGCCCAATTAATCGGGGCAGCCCAAAGGGAGGTAAAGTCCTGGCCACCTGGGAGGAAGAGGACTGTCAGAGACATACTAACCCGGCTGAAAGACACATTTGACAACCGCACCTCAGCCGAAATAAAACTAAGATTTTATGGGTGCAAACAACGGGCACATGAGAGTATAAGAGACTATGCTCTAAACCTACAAGAGGCCCTGAGAGCCATTAAGCAGGCAGACCCTGACAGCGTGGGAAATGAAGATAAGCTGTTGACTGAACAATTCATTGAGGGTCTACTGTGCAATGCCCACCGAACCCAGTTGCGGGCAATGGCCTTACAGGACCCTGACCTGGACTTTGCATAGTTCAAGGACAGAGCCATCCGGGTGCTCCGAGAACCGGCACCAGGTGGCGCTGTGACCCACAGGCGCCCTGCTATCACTTATCACCAGGAGACGGCGCCCTTGTCTGCAGGGCCTGTGGGAGCTGATGCGCAGGCTTTAAACAATGACCCAGCTACAGACCTGCACCATCAGGTCCAAGAGCTAACTAAAAGCGTTGCCGCGCTAACCCGAACTGTGCAGTCTTTACAGGTTTCTACTGCAGGGAAGATCGAGCTGGCATCCGGACCGGAGGACATCCCGTGGCGCCGACCAAGGAGGACCCCACCGGCCAGAGGAAGACCCAGCGATCGATACAACGAGGACGGACGACCTATTTGCCGCCGCTGCAATCAACCCGGACATGTGGCAAGGTACTGTCATTTAAACGGGCACAACCTGGGGTAGAGGGCCAACCCCCAGGCATAAGATCATCAGGCCCATCAAACTGGCGTGATAAATACGTAGGGGGACGTCCAATCTTGCCTGTGGTACTGGATGGCATTCCTATGAGTGCCCTACTAGACACCGGGTCACAGGTCACCACCATCCCGTACGTGCTCTTCAAGCAGTACTGGAATGATTCGGACATAACCCGCTACCCAGACGACGACCTGAGTATCATCGCCAGCAATGGTCAGCCCGTGCCGCAGGTGGGATTCAAGGAGGTGACCATTAAAATCGGTAAAGTCGAACTAGTGGCACAAGGACTGATTATAGTGGACATCGACCGTCATGAGAGTCACCCTAGAATCACCCTGGGAACCAATGTAATTGAAAATTGTCTTGCAGAGGTGATTTTCCTTTTACAGCAGGTTGCCAAGAACGCCAGTTCCGGCCAGCAGCGTGTGCTCCAAAAAGAGATCCGGGCACTGATGAAGCGGCAACAGGTGGAACTATCTGGTGGTGAGATAGGTAGCGTGAGAATGTGTGACCCGTTCCCTATTGCCATGCCCCCAAAAAGTGAGATGATGATTTGGTGCCGGGCAGCTATTGGTCTAAGAGGTAGAGACTACCAAGCAATGGTAGAACCCGTCTACTCAGACAGTAGGCCCACCATTTTGACAGCACGGGGGGTGGTCGATGTACGCCATGGGAGGGTGCCCGTTCGCATCATAAATATCGGTGAGAGAGAAGTACACCTGCCCCGGTATGCCACGCTAGCTAAATTGTTCACCATAAACCAGAATTCTGTACAGGCCGTGGAACCCTTGCCTCCATCTCAACCAGAGGAAGGTAACGGCTCTAAGAAACCAATGGAGGACTGGTGTCAGCAACTACATCTGGGTACTGACTCCACTCCCTCACACCAGAAACAAGGAGTCTATCGGGTGGTTCAAGAGTACGAGAGAGTGTTTAGTAAACACCCGTTAGACTTCGGGCGAGTAAAGGGGGTAGAACACCACATCCCCACGGGAGACCATCCTCCCATAAAGGAGAGATACCGACCCGTACCCCCTGCACACTACCAACACGCCAAGGGGATGCTTAGAGACATGAAGGAGGCTGGGGTAATCAGGGACAGCTGTAGCCCCTGGGCAGCTCCACTAGTCTTAGTGAAAAAGAAGGACAACACTATGAGAATGTGTGTAGACTACAGGAAGGTCAACCGTATCACACACAAAGATGCGTACCCGTTACCAAGGATAGAAGAGTCCTTAGCTGCATTAAAATCTGCTAACTTCTTCTCTACTTTGGATCTCACTAGCGGGTACTGGCAGGTTCCTGTAGCAGAGGCAGACCGGGAGAAGACCGCATTCACCACCCCGATGGGTCTCAGCGAATTTAACTGTATGCCGTTCGGGCTCTGCAACGCACCAGGAACCTTCCAACGGTTGATGGAATGCTGTCTGGGACACCGGAACTTCGAGACGGTCCTGTTATACCTGGACGATGTCATCGTCTATTCCAAGACCTACGAGGACCACCTGAAACACCTGGCGGAAGTGTTCGAAGCTCTGGCAAACTACGGCCTAAAGGTGAAACCCTCCAAGTGTCACCTCCTGAAACCAAAGGTGCAATACCTGGGACACGTGGTGAGTGCTGACGGAGTGGCTCCTGACCCTGATAAGATCACCGTGATTAAGGACTGGCCAAGACCAGAAGATCTGGAAGAAGTTGAGCTCCCTGCGTTCCACCGTCATGGGATTACCCTGTATTCCAACCGTGTGAAGGACAGGCGCTCCGCGACGTTCAATCCCTTGCCCCACTACAACTGGGCGGAGACGCAAGACAGTGATCCTGCAGTCCGCCTGGTGAAGGAAATGTTGACCCAAGCCGATGCCAGTCTGGACCCAGACGCCCCAGAGGAGACTAAGCAACTGTGGAAGGAGAAAAGTAGGCTGTTCCTCTACAGGGAGAAGTTGTGCCGGAGAATGGTTAACTCTCGAACGCATGAGTTGACCTGGCAGGTAGTGGTCCCCAGACGAGACGCGGCTATGATTCTGGAGGCGTACCACAACGGAGCAGGACATTTCGGGTGGAAGAAGCTGGAGTTCTTATTGCGTGAACGGTTCTACTGGGTAGGCATGAGAGGAGCCATCGAGAGGTGGTGCAGAGACTGTGGACCGTGCCACCTAAGAAGGAAGGACCGTGCCAGCCAGAAGACTCCCTTGCAGCCCATCATCACCCGACAGCCACTGGAACTGGTAGCCCTGGACCATGTGAAACTGGCTCCAAGCAGATCTGGGTATGTCTACGCCCTCACAATCGTAGATCATTACTCCCGATTCCTGGTGGTGGTCCCGGTCAAGGACTTAACGGCTCAAACAGCAGCTAGAGCCTTCCAGCAGCACTTCTGCCGTCCACACGGGTACCCGGACCAAGTGCTGACAGACCAAGGGCCAGCCTTCGAAGCGGAAGTCTTCCAGGAGTTCTGCAACCTGTATGGCTGCACGAAGATAAGAACAACGCCCTATCACCCACAAACTAATGGACTCTGCGAGAAGATGAACCAGGTGGTGATAGACCTCCTGAAAACATTGCCCCTGGAAGAACGCAGTATGTGGCCTGAGAAGCTGCCTGATCTAGTGGACCTATACAACCACATCCCTGTAGGTTCTACCAACTGTACCCCGGCTTACCTAATGAGAGCGAGACCTGGTAAGCTGCCTATCGACCTGGATATGGGAGTTCTGACGCCCGAGGACACCTCGCCAGAGGCAGACTGGGATACAGAACGGCAGCAGCAGTATCGGAAAGTGCAGGAGAGCGTGGAGCGAAGTCTGTCTCAAGCTAGAGAAAGGCAAGAGAGGGCTTATAATCAGTATGCTCCCGCTGTTCCCCTGGTACCTGGAGAGCAGGTCTTGAAGAGGAAAAGACGGCTCCACAAGTTGGACGACCAGTGGGAGAAGGACCCGTACACCGTACTGCCATCAAGCCATGAGAACCCAAAGATTTGCGTGATCAGTAAGGATGGAGGAGAAACCACAGCCGTTGTCTCCAGAGACCACCTGAAGAAGTGTCCCGAGCAGCTGCAAAACCCTGAAGAAGAAGATCAAGAAAACCCTCGACCCGCAGAGGAAAGGGAAGAAATGATCAGGACTGTACTCGGAGACTTCCCCCGGTCTTGGACACAAGTAAACGGTGCTGTCGTGGTACCCGTCCTCACCTTTCTCCAGCCAGCCCCGCAAGTGCCTACAGAAGAACCAGTAGAGCTGGAAGAGCAGTCGGCCCAAGAGGCAGAAGAGTCCACACCAGCAGTACAGGAGGATCAACCCTCTGCTAGTAGTGAGCCTGCCGTGCCCCTAGTGAGCCAAAGAGTGCGCAGAAAGCTGCCCAGCCTGCCCATAACACCTCCTACACCCTGTAATGCAGGACCAGTTAGTGAGCTCCGTAGGTCCACTAGGGTTACCAGAGGCCAGATGCCCGTACGTTGGAGAATCTAAGTTGGCTAGTTGCTTTAACTATTTTATGTTTACCTGTTTTGTTGTAGCCGTTGCTAATTATGTTTTTCAGTTACAGGTTTCTTTATATGGACTGACAGGTTATGGACAGTGAGTAACCGGAACTCTGTTGTAAATATGTTTGGAGCGTAACCCAGGAATGGACTACAGACTGTTAAAGACTCGGGGCAGGACAAACCCCTACCTGGTTACGGCTCCCTGTTCTTTGGTGAAATGGACACCCTTATTGCTTCCCAGTTACGGACACGCCGTGACCATCTCATGTATTTAATTGTTATTGTTTATAACCTGTTATGTTTAGTCCGGGAGTACTAAATTTCACTAGGGGGGAATGTGGCACCCCAGGGGTCTGGTTTCCACAGTAATAGCAGTATTACATCTGTGAGCAGGTGGGAGGTCTCCTGGGCAGGAATCCTAAGCATGCCACACCTCCTGCCCAGTCCTGGGAGGGGAAGAACTTCCCCTATATAAACTGGGGCTGAAGCAGGGCTAGAGAGAGGAGTTCCAGACAGAGACGGAGTCTGGTCTGGAGTGGAGCAGCTATAGGGAAAGAGAGACATCAGGAGCTCTGTAGGAGCCAAGGAGAAGCGCCAGGGGCTGGAGCTGTGCAGAGCTCGCCCTGGGAGAAGGTACTAAAACCGGACACAGGAGTCCGAGGCTGTGGGGACTAAGATATACCCAACAGCAGAATCCATCCGGCAGGGGATTCCAGGTCCTCTGGCCATAAAAGCCCGGAGGCTCAGTCACAACGAAGGGACCAGCACCGCCATCCCGGAGCGGAGGCTAACAGGAGGCCCCAGGTCACCAGCCATACGGGTGAGCACCACACGGTATACCCAGGGACGTGGGCTACTTGTAACCGCAGAAAGCAGGGTAGCCAGGAAGGGTACAGACTAACGGGAAGGCCTACAACTCCACCTGGCCAGGGGAACTCCGGCTTACTCGCAGACTAACCAGGCCCCAACTACTAGCCAGTACTCCCGGGGAAATTTGCCTGGTACCATCAGTAAAGGCCCTGAACTGTACCCTCGCGTCTCTGTGCTTCCTTGTCGCACCGTTAGTGCTGGGACATCCACACCATCACTCCCAACATCACCCACATCCGCTGCCCTGAGGCCATACCTCTCCCGTTGGGGGTTATATCAACATTGCTGCACACCTATACCACCGGCCTCAGCGGTCTGCCCTGCAGCGGCGGTTTCATAACCGCATTCAACGGGTGGCGTAGTCGGACACTAATACCATCATACCAATAACTGCCACTTAGTTTGACCACCCTGGGCACGGACCGGGTCACCGCCACACGGAGACTACAACCCCCAGCATCTCAGCGATCCGGTTCCGGGTTCCCCTGCACAGCACAGGCCCAGGGGGCGCGTCACATGCATTTCCGCATGCGGGTTATCAAGCACTTCTCCAAGCATCACTTGGAAAAGTGCTTGACAACTTGTTCAGAATGGTAAAAAATAAAAAAATAAACTTTATACTCACCTTCTGATGCATTCTCTGCCCCGTCCGGAGGCTTGAGCGGCTCACGCTGTTGTGTGCAGGACCTGCGGTGACGTCATTGAGTCATGTGGTGGGTCACATGACTCAATGACGTGGCAGGTCCTTCAGACAACAGCGCGACGGAGGGAAAACATCAGAAGATAAGTATAAACTTTATTTTATTCTTTTTTTTACAGGTTCTTTGGTACCCAGGTCTGGATGAGAGTCTCCTCTCATCCAGACTTGGGTACCATCCGCACATTGATTCCGCTGCGCTTCCGCAAAATTAATGAACATGCTGCGGATTTTTGACCGCTGCATATACGCTGCGGAAAAATCCGCAGCATGGGCATTGACATTGCGGAATGCCATTGGGGACCATGGGGTGCGGATATACATGCGTTTTTCAAGCGTTTACGCTGCGGAAATTCCGCAGCATATACGCTTGAAAAAGGCTATGTGGGCACACAGCCTAAAGGTCATGTCCTTTGAAAGGCTATGTGCACACGATGCAGAAATGAAGCAGAAAATTTCTGCATCATTTCTGCATCTCCCTGGCAGAAAAAACGCATGCAGATTGTGCATGCGTTTTTCCTGCAGAATACACGCGGATCCACATGCAGATTCACATGCGTTTCCGCATGCAGATTGACAAGCGCTTTCCAAGCGATTTTAGCATCACCTGGAAAGTGCTTGACAACTAGATCACACTATATAAATCCATGCAAACAGCATGGATTTATATAGTGTGACCCGAGAGAGTGTATATACTTACCTCCGATGGCCCGCGCTGTCCTGCTCACTCCGTTCTCCCGCCTGCCGGCAACTTTGAATTGAAAGACCTGCCGACGTCAGCGTCACGTGACCCGTCACATGACTCTGACGTCACCGCAGGTCCTACAACTCACTGCAAGTGCCGGGAAGCAAGCAGGAGCGCTGCGCGGGCCGACAGATGGTAAGTATATATATATTTTTTAATTTATTCTTGTTTTTACAGCTTTTTTAATGGTACCTGGGTGTGGAGGAGACTCTCCTCTCCTCCACACCCGGGTACCATCCGCATATTAGAACGCGCCAATAGCGCAAGTACAGATGCAGTCTTGCGGAATTGGCGCGTTCTAATGCAAGTCAATGGCGGCGAAAACGCCGCGTTTCCGCAAAATTAAATGACATGCTGCGGATTTTTGAGCGCAGCGTTTACGCTGCGGAAAAATCCGCATCATGGGCACAGCACATGCGGATTTCCATTGGGGAACATTGCTTCCCTTCTACCATGCGTTTTTCATGCGTTTCCGCGGCGTTTCCGCAACTGCAAAAACGCCGCGGAAACGCATGAAATACGCATCGTGTGAACTCAGCCTTAATGACATGCTGCGGATTTTTGAGCGCAGCGTTTACGCTGCGGAAAAATCCGCATCATGGGCACAGCACATGCGGATTTCAATTGGGGAACATTGCTGCCCTTCTACCATGCGTTTTTCATGCGTTTCCGCGGCGTTTCCGCAACTGCAAAAACGCCGCGGAAACGCATGAAATACGCATCGTGTGAACTCAGCCTTAATGACATGCTGCGGATTTTTGAGCGCAGCGTTTACGCTGCGGAAAAATCCGCATCATGGGCACAGCACATGCGGATTTCAATTGGGGAACATTGCTGCCCTTCTACCATGCGTTTTTCATGCGTTTCCGCGGCGTTTATGACGCGCCCCCTGGGCCGTGTGCAAGGGGATACCCGGAGCCGGATCTGGGTAGGGGTAGTAGTCCTTGTGGCGGTGACCCGGTCCGTGCCCAGGGTGTCAAACTAAGTGGCAGTCTATGGCAGTAGATGTTAACTTGATCGACTACGCCACCCGTTGAGTGCGGCTTTGAAGCCGCCGCTGCAGAATAGTCCACTGAGGCCAGGTGTATAAGGATGTGCAGCGTGGTGGTATAACCCCCAACGGGAGGGGTATGGCCTCAGGGCAGCAGGTGTGGATGATGGGTGTAGTTATGTTGTAGAAAGGAGAGGCAGAGACGTGAGATGCAGTTTCAGGGTTTTTACTCACTGATGTTGCTTTAGTCACTCTGGCCTTGAGTGACCACCCGAGCCGTGCTGCGCCCACCAGGTGCGGGACTCGGCTAACTCCCAGGCAATTCCGGAGCGTGGTCCTGAGCTTCCCTCTCACTCTCTTTCTCCTGGCCGTTCCCACCAGGGATCCACCTTTGGCCGGCTCCCTCGGGTCTCTTGGTGGTCAAACCTCCTCTGGGCTCCCTGACCCTATGCTTGGTGTGCCTTTCTGGTGGATTTGGTGAGGGTCGTGGCAAATCTTGACCACGACCTCCGGTTCCTGGCTGAGGATAAGTGGCCTCCACCAGTTCGGGTTCCGGTACCCGTGTTCGCCAACCCTTCACCCTTTCTGGTCTGTTTCTGGGTTCTTGGGGTTCCCTCTGTCTTTCTCTCTGGGTCCTTCTTACTCCTCTCTCTGCAGGCCTTGCTCTGGAGCTGGGCTCAGCCGGAGCCACAGCTCCCTGTCAGCCCTCCTGGCTGAGCTCCTCTGCTCTGCTTCTCCTCAGGCTCTCTGACCAAAGACCCTGTCCTAAGATGGTGCCCACCTTATATACTCCCTCTATGTGTGAACCCAGGTGACCAGCACCCAATGGGCTCCTAGCTTTACCCAGACTACTCCCCCTATCTGCCCCTACACTACTGGGATGTTCCACCCCCCTCCCACTCCAGCCAGGGACAGACGCTGTCGTACCTGCACATATACTGGTGGGAGTACCGTTGTTCTGTCCCCCGGAAATGGGATGTATGTAGTGCATGCAGCCTACTAAGCTCAGTTCCACACTCCATCCTTACCCGGGAGTGGAATACCACACCTCTGGCTTGAGGTGTAATACCCCTGTAGCAGCCGAATCCTCAGGGTGCTACATTCCCCCCTGGTAAATCACAGCACGTCCTCGAGCTGTAAAAGAGCAAAAACATAAAACATACAAGCTTTTTAAAGTGCACTACATATAAAATATATAAACAGTAACCTTCAATCATCCCTTTATGGGAGGTACTTCTCTTTTAAAATGTTACGGACACATCATAAAATAATATTAACTCTTTCATCATAATAAAACTTTTCATATAAAACATTTTTGACCTCTGGCCACTTGTGCAAATTGTGACCAGGTAAGTGCCACAGTCTCTGGTAGAAAAAACAGTTTCCTATAAAACCAGTAGGGGGCGCTTTAAGAAGCGCAACTATTTACAAGGGATATGGCCGCTCTCAGTCCTCGGCCAGTGGGGAAAAGGGATGGCTGCTCACAGTCCTCAGCCTGTGGGGAGATGGGACACACTGGAACAGTTCACTGGTCCCAACAGGGACTATATCTTACTGGCAACAGTTATTGTACCTTCACGGGTAACTATTTACAGTGCTCCTACTGTACATCAGTGGCGACGTCCTCCTGCTCCTGCCTGAGGGTAATCTTCAGACCCGTCCGGGTCCTCTTGTTCCTCCTCACACCGCAGCTCCTCCTCAGTCAGGCGATGTACATGAAGGGCATAGGGTCCTTTGGCACACTGGTGCCGGGTGAAGGTGACCTCATCTCCCAGGTAAAGGTCACGACCTCTGTGTCCCTCCGGCAGATGGCTTTCTACGTCTCTGCGGGTGACAAAGACGTCGCCGGGGGTTCTGTGGTCCCGTATAAAACCCCACCCGTGCTCCATTTGGAATTTTATTACAGTCCCGCTGGCACGGGGACCGTGGGCAGTACGGGGGTTTCTGCGGGCCCGGCACTTTTGCTCGGCGCTCTGGACTTGGAGCCGCTCCTCGCGGACCCGCCTCTCTCGTCGCTCCTTAGCAAAAACCTCCAATTGTTGCCGGCAGCACTCCGTACGCTGGGCTGCGGCTGCCCGGGTCTCCTCGGTGAATCCCATCAGGTCCTCACCGGTAGGGTCCCACTCAAATTGGGCGTCCTCCAACGGAAGCGGATCGAGTTTGGCGGGCGCAGGAGCCGGAATTAGAGGCTCATCCAGAGGCCGTTCCCTCCGGAATCGAGGATGAATATATTCAGGTGGCCACACGAAGAGCAGCCCGTCCTGGGTGGTGTTTTGTGCGGAGCGGTCTTCGCCCAGACGGGGTGCTGTGGAGGCAGAGGGCGCTGTGGTGTTTGCGGCGCCCAGGGGCTCCTGGCCTTGCGTCCAGGCCGAAGGTAGTCTGAATACAAAGGGCGCTTTAAAGGCTGCGGCGCCCGGGTCTACCAGGCCTTGCGACCAGACCGGTGGCATGATGGAGGTAGAGGGCGCTGTGAAGACGGCGGCGCCCGGGGGTACTTGGCCTTGCGACCAGGCCGGGGGCGCTTCTTGCTTGGCTGCGCTCTGAGTCGAGGCGCATGACGTAGCAGGGGGCGTGGCCGCGGCTCCTGCCGCTTGAGGCCTAGCTCGGAGCGGTGACGATGCAGCAACGTGAGTGGTGAGTGGGGTCTCTGGCTCTGCGACGGGGAGCTGGGGCAGGCTTGCGACCCTCGGGCACGGGGTGTTGTCGTCCCCATTACCTGCTCCCTTTCCTTCAACTCCCTCCGCGGCGTCGTCTCCGGCCGTCGTCCCTCCTGCACCTTCCTCAGAGGCGGACATGCTCCTTGTCGTGGGTGGCGTGCTTCGCTGGCGGGTTCCAGCCTGCTGGGCCATCTCCCTGCTCCACTCCGTCAGCATTTCTCGCTGCACCTGGGCCATCCTCCGTGTGAGGCCCTCCAGCGCGGTCTGTGCACGCTCCCGGTCTCGGGGGAGCTGTGCCAGGATCTCCACCAGGTCTTGTGGAGTGGTATCTTGCAACAGGCTCCTGACCACAGGGTCGGTGCTGCCTGACTCTCCCTCCATCTCCGGGTGTGTTCTCTCTAGACTCCTCCAAGCTGCTCCCATCTTCTCTCTTTTGTTCTCTCTCCGCCCTTATTCAGGGTGGTTCTGGGGCAACTTGGTGATTGTCAGCTCCAGGGGCAGTTCTCTCACACTGATGGACATCTCAATCATTGCAGTCCCTGCTGGTGGGGGCGGTCTCCGCTTTTGGCGCCATTCTTCGACCTGGCCCACGATGGGAGGTGGTCTCTTGCCACCCTCTGGCACGCCCATAATGGCGTCCGCTCTGCCAGGGCGGGAAATCTTCTTAGATGGCGGGAATCGCTTCCCAGTGGCGGGAAACACTGCAGATGGCGGGAAAAGACTGCAGATGACGGGCAAATGGCGGGAACCGATCCGAGATGGCGTCCGATGGCGGGGACCCTCCGGAACCGGCGGGAGACTTCTTTTTGAGGTAAATGCGAACTTTTCTTCAGGCACGCAGTACCCGGTGGTTGCGGGCACGTAATCCTGCCGACTACGCCAAAGTTGACGCGCCCCCTGGGCCGTGTGCAAGGGGATACCCGGAGCCGGATCTGGGTAGGGGTAGTAGTCCTTGTGGCGGTGACCCGGTCCGTGCCCAGGGTGTCAAACTAAGTGGCAGTCTATGGCAGTAGATGTTAACTTGATCGACTACGCCACCCGTTGAGTGCGGCTTTGAAGCCGCCGCTGCAGAACAGTCCACTGAGGCCAGGTGTATAAGGATGTGCAGCGTGGTGGTATAACCCCCAACGGGAGGGGTATGGCCTCAGGGCAGCAGGTGTGGATGATGGGTGTAGTTATGTTGTAGAAAGGAGAGGCAGAGACGTGAGATGCAGTTTCAGGGTTTTTACTCACTGATGTTGCTTTAGTCACTCTGGCCTTGAGTGACCACCCGAGCCGTGCTGCGCCCACCAGGTGCGGGACTCGGCTAACTCCCAGGCAATTCCGGAGCGTGGTCCTGAGCTTCCCTCTCACTCTCTTTCTCCTGGCCGTTCCCACCAGGGATCCACCTTTGGCCGGCTCCCTCGGGTCTCTTGGTGGTCAAACCTCCTCTGGGCTCCCTGACCCTATGCTTGGTGTGCCTTTCTGGTGGATTTGGTGAGGGTCGTGGCAAATCTTGACCACGACCTCCGGTTCCTGGCTGAGGATAAGTGGCCTCCACCAGTTCGGGTTCCGGTACCCGTGTTCGCCAACCCTTCACCCTTTCTGGTCTGTTTCTGGGTTCTTGGGGTTCCCTCTGTCTTTCTCTCTGGGTCCTTCTTACTCCTCTCTCTGCAGGCCTTGCTCTGGAGCTGGGCCCAGCCGGAGCCACAGCTCCCTGTCAGCCCTCCTGGCTGAGCTCCTCTGCTCTGCTTCTCCTCAGGCTCTCTGACCAAAGACCCTGTCCTAAGATGGTGCCCACCTTATATACTCCCTCTATGTGTGAACCCAGGTGACCAGCACCCAATGGGCTCCTAGCTTTACCCAGACTACTCCCCCTATCTGCCCCTACACTACTGGGATGTTCCACCCCCCTCCCACTCCAGCCAGGGACAGACGCTGTCGTACCTGCACATATACTGGTGGGAGTACCGTTGTTCTGTCCCCCGGAAATGGGATGTATGTAGTGCATGCAGCCTACTAAGCTCAGTTCCACACTCCATCCTTACCTGGGAGTGGAATACCACACCTCTGGCTTGAGGTGTAATACCCCTGTAGCAGCCGAATCCTCAGGGTGCTACATTTACGCAACTGCAAAAACGCCGCGGAAACGCATGAAATACGCATCGTGTGAACTCAGCCAAAGGGTATAGATCGATGGAGTAAAGATCATGTTCTAAAGGTCATGTCCTTTGGAAGGGTCTTGATCTGGAGAGTAAAGGTCATGTTCTATAGATGGTTCTCGAATCAGAGAGTAAAGGTCATGTCCTATGGATGGTTCTCAATCCAGAGCATAAAGGACACGTCCCATAGATGGTTCTTAATCCAGAGAGTAAAGGTCACATCCTATGATTGGTTCTTGATCTAAAGAGTAAAGGTCACAAACTATAGATGGTTCTCAATCCAGAGAGTAAAGGTCACATCCCTTGGAAGGGTTTCAATTTAGAGAGCAAATGTTACTTCCTATAGATGGTTCTTAATCCAAAGAGTAAAGGTCACATCCTATGAATGGTTCTCGATCTAAAGAGTAAAGGACACGTCCTATAGATGGCGATCAATCCAGAGAGTAAAGGTCACATCCCTTGGAAGGGTTTCACTTTAGAGAGTAAATGTTACTTCCTATAGATGGTTCTTAATCCAAAGAGTAAAGGTCATAAATTATAGATAGGTCTCAATCCAGAGGGCAAAGGACACGTCCTATAGATGGTTCTTAATCCAGAGAGTAAAGGTCACATCCTATGAATGGTTCTCGATCTAAAGAGTAAAGGTCACAAACTATAGATGGTTCTCAATACAGAGAGTAAAGGTCACATCCCTTGGTAGGGTTTCAATTTAGAGAGTAAATGTTACTTCCTATAGATGGTTCTTAATCCAGAGAGTAAATGTCACATCCTATGGATGGTCCTCCATGCAGAGAGTAAAGGTCACATCCTATAGGTGATTCTCGATCCACGGAGTAAAACTCATGTCCTTTGGAAGGTACTCAATCCAGAAGATAAAGGACACATCCTATGAATGTTTCTCGATCCAGAAAGTAAAGGTCATGTCAAGAAATCCTCAACTCTGGGTTTACTATTTATATAATTTTCCCAAACTCTACGGGAATTTTTTTTAGCTTCTTCTATCACCGATCCCACCAGCCGGGAAGAGGTTAACCTTGTGCTGCTGCGATTTGAAAGTCTCGGCTGTGCCAATAATACAGTTAATGGTGATAGACTTGCCACTGGCTCTTTTTTTTCCACATGTTTTGTGACATCTCATTAATACAGCCCCATTTTTCAGCGCCGGATTACAGTGTACTTGCTGAGAAGGCAATATCATTACAGCTTCTGGTGACCCCGGGAGAAGTCACTATATCAATCAGCAAAATGGATGCCTGACACCCTCTAAGAGGCAACGTTTCTTTTTTTCCAGACTGTTCTTGATCTCTAGAGGTCCCTAATGACTTAGTGTATACATTACATAGGCCATATACATAATTATTAGCTAGTAATGGCCTTAGCCTGCAGAATATCATCTTATCTGTAGGAGGAAGTGCTCGCAACATCCAAAAAACAGCGGTTGTAAAATCCTATTCAGACATGCAATAGAAATAGTCATTAATGGCATGAATATATGAGAATTTCTGGAGTTTTGGACAAGGTTGGGGAACAATCACCATCGGAATTTGAATTTTCAGATTAAAGGCGTTTTCTACTTTAAAACATTATTTCCTTAAATGTGTTCATAATATAAATACATACAATTTACTAATATACTTTGACTTCCAAAGATGCCCGGATATCAGCCTTGGTTCCATGTCTAGACATCTCCACCTCAACACATGATAAAGTTTCCTGCGAATGCATTTCACAAGTGATGTGTATGAAGGGAGCTGGCTGATTGGCTGATTTTAATAGCCAAACCAGCCCCCTTCTGTCACAACTGATGCAAAGGCAGAGAAAAGAGCTGGCTTAGCTATTAAAATGAGCCAATCAGTCAGCCCCTTCCATACACAGCAATGATAGCACAGCCAACCCAAGCCGGAAGAAGAACTGAAGAGACTTGGAACAAGGCTGATGGATGGACATCGGGGCACCTTTAAAATAAAAATATATAGATCTTACTAATGTATGTTTACTTCCAAAAGTTGCCTCGATCTTCACTTATCAGAAGTGTTCCTGGGTCCTGACAGCTCCACTCCCAGTTTGTGATTGACACAAGAGAGTACTGTATTTCCTGTGCTGGAACGTTATTAGTGCAATGTGTAAAGGGGCTGGCTGAATGGTTCACTTTAATCACTAAGCCAGCCCCTTTGTCAGAGTAGGTGGCCAGTCAGCCAGTCCCCATTACACACAAAGATCATGGCATATCGACTCAGGATAATCTTCAACACGCACCAAAGTTGGAGTTGCTGGGACTGATGATGTGCTTGTGACAACACAGCATTTATTCTTAATTAGGCCAGACATATTTTTCAGCTGGTCAGGAAACATAGACTATTGTTCAGATGAGTTTGAAAGTTGACTCTTGAATTTATTATTGTGTTGCTATCCTTGAAGGACAGGGACGCTGGATAATTGAACAATTGATGTTTGCTAATATGTTGATTACCCATTGTATCAGTCCATGCAGCCTGTTGACCTGCAAACATTGAAGGACAAACTATGCAGATTGAGTATTCATTCAAACACTGAGAGATGACCTCATCCCTGACCTGTGTATGATGGCCTGAAGGACAGTTATGGGTATTAAAACGGACCTCTCTCTTTCTGCAGAGACACTCTACAGAACAACAGTTAGGGAACCATGGCTCCAACTGGAGGAATACAGATTTGAGACACTCTACAGGACGCCAGCTTAAGGGACCATGGCCTTAGCTGGAGGGATGCAGATCAGCTCCATTGACCATCACTGAACCCATAGAGACGTTTGGAGAAGCCAGATTGGGATATTCAGGTCACCTGGTGCCATAGAGACATTTAGAGAAGCCAGGTTGGGACCCTCCAGTTACCTGACCACATGGAGTTGTTTGAAGAAGCCAGGTTGGGACAATCAGGTCACCTGGTCCCATGGAGACATTTGGAGAAGCCAAGTTGGGACAATCAGGTCACCTGGCCACGTACATCAATGGACTGTCAGCTTCCTAAGCTTGCTGCTACCTCCTCTCTGCCGGGCCAGCTGACGAGAGCACCCACTGACCCTCATGTCTCCACAGTGATCTTTATCTATGAGTGAAAATGGATGGCTAACTGTCTTATTTCAGTAGCTAACTTAGGCCCCTTCTTAAAAAATGGGATTAGCTTAATATTGAAATGAGTTATTCAGCCAGCACCCTCTCCACACATCGCTTATGGCTTACCGACTTATATGTTCAACCCAAATTAGAGGTTTAGCATTTGGGAATGGGAATAAGGTTGATAGATGAAGACTTATCAATCTTCAAACATTCAGCTTTACCGGACACTGACAGCACACAATCAATGCTTTGCATTAAGGTGGCTGGCTGAATGGCTCATTTTAATACCTGAGCTAGCCTCCTTTGGAAAACTACTATTAACTCAAGGTTGAGGCAGTTTAAAAAAAAAATATATGGGTAGGCTCTAAAGATTTGCAAATCAGTTTGCAGGACCTGGGTCCATCGGTCACTTTAGTAGCTCTGCAAACCACCTCCTATCTGCAGCCATCCCCGGCTCCTCTTCTGATTTGTAGGCTTGGCGCAAAGTCATCAGTGTTGTGTGACGCATTCATGATGTTGCGCCAGGGTGGCTAATCAAAAGAGGACCTAGGGATGTTGGCAAGAAGAAGACGGTTCGCAGGGCACCCATCCAGCGGCAATGGACAACTGACGTGGCCATTGGCCCAGAGTCCTGTAAATTGATTCACTCATCTCTAGTATGTTCTTTAAATGTATATTACGAGCAAATTTAAAGCCTCAAATTCATTGATAGTACCAAGTTTGCTGAATATTACTATGGATTTTATGGTGCACACGCGGTACAGTAAAACCACATTCAAAGAATCCATCACAAGCCAGTTTTTCAGGATGTTTACAGCCTGAAAAACTGGATCGTGATGGATTCTTTGTAGAGCAATCAAATTTCTTCTAAAAATGTTTAGGATCTATCATCAAATAATAATGCCGTGTCCTCAAGAGGCGATCTCGGCACAGATTTGTGTCTGCTGAAACTCTATCACTTGTGGACTTAAATATGTAAGTGTGAATGTGACTAAATTTCAGACGTTCAGATACTCTACGGGTTGCGAAAGTTAGAAAATTGGACTGTTATGGGTCAATACGACTTTAAGTTACAAATGAGCCTAATATCCAAGGAGAGCAATTAAGAGAAAAAGAAAAAAAAAAACCATCAGCCACACTGGCTCCTGTTTGTAACAGAAAACCACACATGATGCCGTCTTAGCCTGCAATTAAAGGTAAATAGGTTTACACAAGCCATGATGATGGCTTCTCCTTAAGCTGTTGCTATTTGGTTCTAGGGAACATGAAACCGGCAGTTCTGATTGAACCCATTGGAAAGGGCTATAAATGCACCTCTTAAGTATAAAATTACAGCGCAGTTTCCAGGTGAGCAATCAACGTAACAAAAAAAAAAGAAAGAAAAATAATGTAGGATGAGAAAATTCAAGTATTCAATCAAGTTCAGTTTGTTAGAAGGAGTAGAAGATCACGGCGGCCTACCGGCTATGATCACTATCACCCATCTCTCAAATCATTCTCGAGAAACGGTCAATAGCCATTATTGGGACGGAGATTCGCAACTTCCTTGAAAATAGGTCATCTGTGGCTTTAGGGGATAATAACGAAGGGATAGGCAGCAAGTAGGGCAGTAATAGGTTGCCTCTATAGCGGTGGAAGGGGATGAGTAGACTTAACGTTTACCAAACTCGTCAAGAGCTCGCTCCACTACCGAGATTTTAAAACAAATCTGTTGAGGGTTACGTTCATGGTGGTATTGCCTGGTGATGAGAAACTCAAGACTCCATGGTCTTATCAAGGTTTTTTTTATGTTCTCACCTGTAGTTTTGAGTAATTACTCAGTTATAGTCTAGGGTCTACCTCGCACTTATTGTAGAAGAATCTGTAATTCTGTGTGAACCTAAGGATGCCATTGGCTTTCTCTAAAAAATAAAATTCATCCCGAAGGACTTGAACAGTGAGGACAACCTACTATTTGGAGTCTTTAAGGTGTCACAAGGACACATTGGGTCTCTTTCTTGAAACTGTACACTCTGCACCCACATTATTAACTATATCAGCTCCCAAAATATTGCAGAGAGATAATGGTAAACTGGTCAACCGGGGACGTGAACATGAAACCTCACTGGGGCCATGGTTTAAAGTACTGGTACCTCTTGTTTGGCAGAACGCCATTGGGTTTCTTTATTCTCTGTGGCCCAGGACTTTAGTTCTTAACCCAAGTACCAAAAGAACTTTTGTTCCATAGAAAGCGAGGAAAGTCAAAATAAGCAACTGAACTCTTAGTGACCATGATGCAAAATCTGTAATCGATTTTTTTATTGTAAAGTTTTCAACCTATTCGGCAAAAGACTGATTGAATCCATTAGGACTCCTTGGCTCATTGAAACCATGAATTCAGAGCCTATAGTAATGTAGCGCCCCGAGGGTTCGGCCGCTACAGAGGTATTGCATCTCATCCAGATGTGCGATATCTCACTTCCAGGTAAGGATGGAGTGTGAATCAGGACCCCGACACCTGCATGCATTACACCACATTTCCGGGGGGCAGGGCGACCGATATGCTCCAAGTAGAGCACGACAGTCCCTGTCCCTGGCTGGAGTGGGGGGAGGGAACACCGAGGAAGGGGGGACCTTGTAGTGCATAGGAGGGAGAAGGCAGTTCCTGGGTGCACCTAGAGGGAGGTATAAAAGGTGGGCACCATTTTAGTTCAGAGTTCAGTTCAGTGTGGGAGTCGGAGAAGGAGGCTGGGAGCAGAGGCTCTGCATGGGCTCTGCTCCGCAGGCAGGTCGGAGAGAGCGGCCGGAGCCTGGAGGAAGGAGAAGGAAGGAGAAGGAAGGAAGAGGAGCGGAGGAGGCTCCAGGAACAAGGAACGAAGGGACCCCAGGGGTGTGGACCGGCGAGTCGCCACTGCACGCCTGAATCTACCTGAGTAGGGGGGTCAGGCCAAAGGGGGAGACTGGTCCCCGAAACTAGTGGAGGCGGGGAACTACCCTCAGCTAGAAACCGGAGGCTGTGACATTTCATATGGCGCAGCCCCTCGCTACACCCGCTAGGAAGGCACCGCATAGGGTCAGGGAAACGGCGCCAAGGTTTACCAGAGAAGGCCCGAGGCAGCCGGACAGAAGCGAGGTTACTGGCGGGGTAAGACAGGCCAGAGAAAGGACACAAAAAGGGGGTCCTGTGAAACGCTCCAAAGTTATCTGGGAGTAGGCCGAGCCCCTCACCTGGTGAACACAGTGCGACGTGGGACGTTATGACCAGCTGTAGTAACGTGGATAAAGAACTGTGAGTAAATACCCTGGACTGCATTACTGGACTCTGTGTCGTTGCTGCTGCTCCCGCGCACCACCATCCCCCAACATCTCCACTTGCTGCCCTGAGGCTATACTCCGCCTGTGGGGAGTTATACTATTCTCTGCTGCACTCACAACACCAGCCTCAGCGGTCTGCCCTGAAGCGGCGGTTCATTCTGACCGCAATCCACGGGGTGGCGTAGTCGGACATTCAGCATATAGACTGCCATTTGGGTTGACCACCCTGAGCCACGGGACCGGACCCACGCCACGCAAGGACTACAACCCCCAGCATCCACAAAAGATCCGGTTCCGGGTATCCCCACACACACACGGCCCAGGGGGCGCGTCAGTAATTCCGAGGCCAGCTCTCAAAATAGTGTAAAGAGATCATGACAAACTGGTCAACTGGAAGAGCTAAACTTTAAGCGTATCTTGGGCTAGGGTTTTAAATACGAGCCCTCCAATTATCACTGGTTCCTCTTATTTGGAAGAAGCCCCATTGCGGTCCCTTTGGCCCTTGGCAGGTAATATTTTTGTGCAGGTAATATCTTTGGATTTAGGTTTCTGTGCATACCACCATGTAGCAAAACTTCCACCCAAGCTAGTACCTTTATCATGATATTAAAAGGTCACAGTGGGATAAAATCTTCATTGCGTTTGTCCTGGATGCACACCTGTTCTCATGTGCACATGTGTCCACACAGGTATCAAGTGACTCCCTCATCTCATAAAGTCTTAGATGTATACAGAACAATCTCTTGGGTAACGATGGACAAATGACAAAGGTTTGCACTCTCTAACCTTTAAACTGGTCACAAGGGAGAGAAAAATCCCATTAATGTGAGCAAATCAGTCCACTCTGGATGGGTTAATTACTGACAGACAGCTTCTTAATAAGTAATGAGATAAAACTGATGTGGAGAGAGAATGAATCCAGAATCTCCAGATGCAGCAACAGGAAAGCAAAGGGCAAAATAAAGAGCAGCAATATTCACAGACTGACACCCCAAACTGCTACATGATAAAGATAATTATATGATAGATTTTACTAAATACTACTGCTTCATTCTGAAATAAATCACGTCGATTAATATAATACTGCTCCTATGTACAAGAATATAACTATTATAATACTGCCCCCAATGTACAAAAATATAACTACTATAATACTGCCCCTATGTACAAGAATATAACTACTATAATACTGCCCCTATGTACAAGAATGTAACTACTATAATACTGCCCCCTATGTACAAGAATATAACTACTATAATACTGCCTCATATGTACAACAATATAACTACTATAATACTGCCCCTATGTACAAGAATATAACTACTATAATACTGCCCCTATGTACAAGAATATAACTACTATAATACTGCCCCTATGTACAAGAATGTAACTACTATAATACTGCTCCTATGTACAAGAATATAACTACTATAATACTGCCCCCTATGTACAAAAATATAACTACTATAATACTGCCTCATATGTACAACAATATAACTACTATAATACTGCCCCTATGTACAAGAATATAACTACTATAATACTGCCCCCTATGTACAAGAATTTAACTACTATAATACTGCCCCTATGTACAAGAATATAACTACTATAATACTGCCCCCTATGTACAAGAATGTAACTACTATAATACTGCCCATATGTACAAGAATATAACTACTATAATACTGCTCCTATGTACAAGAATATAACTACTATAATATTGCTCCTATGTACAAGAATATAACTACTACAATGCTGCTCCCTATGTGCAAGAATATAACTACTATAATACTGCCTCATATGTACAACAATATAACTACTATAATACTGCCCCCTATGTACAAGAATATAACTACTATAATACTGCCCCTATGTACAAGAATGTAACTAATATAATACTGCCCCCTATGTACAAGAATTTAACTACTATAATACTGCCCCTATGTACAAGAATATAACTACTATAATACTGCCTCATATGTACAACAATATAACTACTATAATACTGCCCCTATGTACAAGAATATTACTACTATAATACTGCCCCTATGTACAAGAATGTAACTAATATAATACTGCCCCCTATGTACAAGAATTTAACTACTATAATACTGCCCCTATGTACAAGAATATAACTACTATAATACTGCCCCCTATGTACAAGAATGTAACTACTATAATACTGCCCCTATGTACAAGAATATAACTACTATAATACTGCCCCTATGTACAAGAATATAGCTACTATAATACTGCCCCTATGTACAAGAATGTAACTACTATAATACTGCCCCTATGTACAAGAATGTAACTACTATAATACTGCCCCCTATGTACAAGAATATAACTACTATAATACTGCCCCTATGCACAAGAATATAACTACTATAATACTGCCCCCTATGTACAAGAATGTAACTACTATAATACTGCCCCTATGTACAAGAATATAACTACTATAATACTGCCCCCTATGTACAAGAATATAACTACTATAACACTGCTCCTATGTACAAGAATATAACTACTATAATACTGCCCTTATGTACAAGAATATAACTACTATAATACTGCTCCTATGTACAAGAATATAACTACTATAATACTGCTCCTATGTACAAGAATATAACTACTATAATACTGCTCCCATGTACAAGAATATAACTACTATAATACTGCCCCCTATGTACAAGAATATAACTACTATAATACTGCCCCTATGTACAAGATCATAACAACTATAATACTGCCCCCTATGTACAAGAATATAACTACTATAATACTGCTCCTATGTACAAGAATATAACTACTATAATACTGCTCCTATGTACAAGAATATAACTACTATAATACTGCTCCCATGTACAAGAATATAACTACTATAATACTGCCCCCTATGTACAAGAATATAACTACTATAATACTGCTCCTATATACAAGAATATAACTACTATAATACTGCCCCTATTTACAAGATCATAACAACTATAATACTGCCCCCTATGTACAAGAATATAACTACTATAATACTGCTCCTATGTACAAGAATATAACTACTATAATACTGCCCCCTATGTACAAGAATATAACTACTATAATACTGCCCCTATGTACAAGAATATAACTACTATAATACTGCCCCTATGTACAAGAATATAACTACTATAATACTGCTCCCTATGTACAAGAATATAACTACTATAATACTGCCCCTATGTACAAGAATATAACTACTATAATACTGCCCCTATGTACAAGAATATATCTACTATAATACTGCCCCTATGTACAAGAATATAACTACTATAATACTGCCCCCTATGTACAAGAATATAACTACTATAATACTGCCCCTATGTACAAGATCATAACAACAATACTATTGTATAATGTAGATTGAGATTTGCAGTTCAGAATTTGCAGTTTAGGCTTCTTTTTGCTGTGGAGACTGTATTTGAAGGCTAGTGACAGGATTGGGTCCAGTTGTGAGTGCACACAATACGGTGACATAATGGGAAGATGTGTTCGGTGGTTGCCGAGTCATGGGAGCATTGCAGTTGGCGGGTAGAATGACATGACTCATTAGCTGATTACTGACTGTCCAAATCGAGGAGGCTGGCACATGTGATCCGGCTGCAATTACATTTTCTGCTATTTTGCAGGAAATCCTATCAGCCGTTATTAACCAATGTGCATCTCCATGTATGTCTCCGGGAAAGAGAGCGCAGCATCAAGCAAGGTTCAAAGTTGTGGCTTTATAAAGAGTCTGTAATTATAATCATTTCTGGCCTTGTCTATTGGTCTGCACTACTGACCTTCACAGGCATTGAGCATCCAGACTGCATGAAGTGGGGCACTGCGATATGGCGGCAACGCTCGGACGGTAAAGAACTGTAATAAGCACATTGTATATGTACAGCTGATATAACCTGGGTATCTCCTGTATATAATTATATATTTACAGCTGGTATAACCTGGGCATCTTCTGTATATAATTATATATGTACAGCTGGTATAACCTGGGCATCTCCTGTATATAATTATATATGTACAGCTGGTATAACCTGGGCATCTCCTGTATATAATTACATATGTACAGCTGGTATAACCTGGGTATCTCCTGTATATAATTATATATGAACAGCCGGTATAACCTGGGCACCTACTGTATATAATTATATATGTACAGCTGGTATAACCTGGGCATCTCCTGTATATAATTATATATTTACAGCTGGTATAACCTGGGCATCTCCTGTATATAATTAGATATATACAGCTGGTATAACCTGGGAATCTCCTGTATATAATTACATATGTACAGCTGGTATAACCTGGGTATCGCCTGTATATAATTATATATGAACAGCTGATATAACCTAGATATCTCCTGTATATAATTATATATGAACAGCTGATATAACCTAGATATCTCCTGTATATAAGTATATATGTACAGCTGGTATAAGTTATATATCTTGTATACAGGGCCGGCTCCAGGTTTTTGTGGGCCCCGGGCGAAAGAGTCTCAGTGGGCCCCTTTATCACATACCACGATTCATGATGCACAGATACCGCAGAGAAATATATATATAGTACAAGGCCAAAGATTTCACTTCTTACATTACATGAGTGATATCTATTGTAAATTCCACAATAGCTCAGAAACCAGCGAATCGCTCCACACAATATACTGGCCCCCATAAAATGCTCCATACAGGACACTGGCCCCCATAAAATGGTTCAATACAGAATACTGGCCCCCCTAAAATGCTCCATACAGGATACTGGTCCCCATATAACGCTCCATACATGATACTGGCCCCCATATAACGCTCCATACAGAATACTGGCCCCCATATAATGCTCCATACAGAATACTGGCCCCCATATAACGCTCCATACGGAATACTGGCCCCCATATAACACTCCATACAGGATACTGGCCCCCATATAACGCTCCATACGGAATACTGGCCCCCATATAACACTCCATACAGGATACTGGCCCCCATATAACGCTCCATACGGAATACTGGCCCCCATATAACGCTCCATACAGAATACTGGCCCCCATATAACGCTCCATGCAGGATACTGACCCCCATATAACGCTCCATGCAGGATACCGGCCCCCATATAATGTTCCATATGGAATACTGGCCCCATATAACGCTCCATACGGAATACTGGCCCCCATATAACACTCCATACAGGATACTGGCCCCCATATAACGCTCCATACGGAATACTGGCCCCCATATAACACTCCATACAGGATACTGGCCCCCATATAACGCTCCATACAGAATACTGGCCCCCATATAACGCTCCATGCAGGATACTGGCCCCCATATAACGCTCCATGCAGGATACCGGCCCCCATATAACGCTCCATACAGAATACTGGCCCCCATATAACGCTCCATGCAGGCTGTTCCCCACACATAATGCCCCATGCAGGCTGTTCCCCCCCATATAGGATGTCACCCCCCTTTATAATGCCCCATGCAGGATGACACACACTCCCCTTCCTTGTAATGCCCCATGCAGAATGTCACACACACACCCTCCCTTATAATGCCCCATGTATGATGTCACCCCCCCCCTCCCTTATAATACCCCAAGCAGGATGTCACACACACCCCCTCCCTTATAATGCCCCATGCAGGATGTCACACCCCCCCTCCCTTATAATGCCCCATGCAGGATGTCACCTCCCCTCCCTTATAATGCCCCATGCAGGATGTCACACACCCCCCCCCTTATAATGCCCCATGCAGGATGTCACCCCCCCTTCCTTATAATGCACCATGCAGGATGTCACCCCCCCTTCCTTATAATGCCCCATGCAGGATGTCACCCCCCTTCCTTATAATGCCCCATGCAGGATGTCACACACACCCCCTCCCTTATAATGTCCCATGCAGGATGTTACCCCCCCCCTTCCTTATAATGACCCATGCAGGATGTCACCCCCCCTTCCTTATAATGCCCCATGCAGGATGTCACCCCCCCCTCCCTTATAATGCCCCAAGCAGGATGTCACCCCATCTCCCTTATAATGCCCCATGCAAGATGTCACCCCCCTTTATAATGCCCCATGCAGGATGTCACCCCCCTCCCTTATAATGCCCCATGCAGGATGTCACCCCCCCCCTCTCTTATAATGCCCCATGCAGGATATCACCCCCCCTTCCTTATAATGCCCCATACAGGATGTCACCCCTCCTCCCTTATAATGCCCCATGCAGGATGTCACCCCCCCTTCCTTATAATGCCCCATGCAGGATGTCACCCCCCCTTCCTTGTAATGCCCCATGCAGGATGTCACCCCCCCTTCCTTATAATGCCCCATGCAGGATGTCACCCCCCTTCCTTATAATGCCCCTTGAAGGATGTCGCACCCCCCCTCCCTTATAATGCCCCAAGCAGGATGTCACCCGCCCTTCCTTATACTGCCCCATGCAGGATGTCACACCCCCCCTCCCTTATAATGCCCCATGCAGGATGTCACCCCTCCTCCCTTATAATGCACCATGCAGGATGTCACCCCCCTTTATAATGCCCCATGCAGGATGTCACCCCCCCTCCCTTATAATGCCCCATGCAGGATGTCACACCCCCCCTCCCTTATACTGCCCCATGCAGGATGTCACCCCCCCTCCCTTATACTGCCCCATGCAGGATGTCACACCCCCCCTCCCTTATAATGCCCCATGCAGGATGTCACACCCCCCCTCCCTTATACTGCCCCATGCAGGATGTCACCCCCCCTCCCTTATACTGCCCCATGCAGGATGTCACCCCCCCTTATAATGCCCCATGCAGGATGTCACACACCCCCACCTCACCCCCCTCCCTTATACTGCCACAGGCCTCCATACAATAAAAAAAAAATCAAATACTCACCTCACGTCTCACCTGCTGCCGCTGCTCCGAACTCCAGCGTCGCCGGCCTCATCCCGCTCTGCGCTGTGACTGCTCAGGAGAGAGCGCGGTGTAAAGACGTCACCGCGCCCTCTGACCTGAGACGTCACAGTACAGCAGCCGCGGAGGATGCAGGAGCTGCTGCGGAGGCACGGGGAGGGGTAAGTGTTGTGCCGGGTGCCGGGGCCCTGAGCAAGCGGGGAGGAGCGGGCACTGACACCGCTCTCCTAAGCTCATGGGTCCCATAGCGCACGGGGTGCCCGGCGGTGAGGGCCCCCCCGCCTGCTCAGGGCCCCAGCGTTTGCCCGGGTGCGCCGGGTGCTGACACCGGCCCTGCTTGTATATACTGGTAATGATGTGGAGCCTGCTGGTATAACCTGGGCATCTCCTGTATATAATTATGTATGAACAGGTGATATAACCTAGGTATCTCCTGTATATAAGTATATATGTACAGCTGGTATAAGTTATATATCTTGCATATACTGGTAATGATGTGGAGCCTGCTGGTATAACCTGGGCATCTTCTGGTTGAGAAATAAGTTTCCAATCCCCGTGTAAACGTCCTATTCCATACACAATAGGGATTGACGTGCAGTTTGTTCCTTTAGAGCAGAATGTATTTTTTCCAGGATTTCGTCTTTGTTTTTGTTTTTTTTCCATTCTGATAAGCAATTCAAATGGCAATCCATTTCCCGTATTTATTTCATTTGGACTCGGTTTCGGTCCCCTCTGTCCACTTATTTACTTTGCCGAGCGCTATTCAGGAAACCAATTTGTTTCACCAGTTATATAACAAAAAAATATCTGCACAAACTGATTCTGGTGCCAGGAAGCCTCGGATACCGCTGGAGGGGAGAGGGTTGTGACAGCGCAGGAATAAAGAGATTTGTTTTTATTTTTCCAGAAGGTTCTATTATTTTGCCATCTTCCTTGGGGACTGGTTTCCACTGAAAAAGATCCTTCATTCAGACAGATAAACAAGAAATATGACCGTAATAGATCAGGCGATGCATTGTTATATCAGATCCACCGGATGCATTACTGGCGACACAATGCTTTCATTTGAAAGTTCCGGAAAAGTCTTTATAAAGGGAGAATGTTCCGGGGATTTCAACAAATATAAATTATTGAGACTTATTTCTTCATTAGTGTCTTTTTCAAACAGACATTTACCAATTTATTTGCCGTCCAACTTTCCTGGAGTCCATAATTGCCAACCAAAGGGGGTAGAATTGGGACATGGGGAATAGAAGTGATCTTTTCAGCAGGACATAAAGTAAACCATTCAAATTTTTTTTAAACAGAAATCCCGCCCATTTATTTAAGACTCACCCCCTCACCTTAAGGCATTGAATCTGACCCCTTTATCATACCCCAAAATACACCGACATGAGAATAAACTCCATACATAAATAATGGCCTCAGGTGCGATCTTCTAAATATATACAGACCCCAAAACTAGACCCTCTAAATAAATACAGACCCAAGAATCTAAATTAGTGCAGAGCCAAACCCCCAAAGTAAATACACACCCTGGACCGGACCCCCTAAATAAATATAGGTCCAAGACTAGACCACTAAATGCAGACCCCAGACAAAACTCAGTAAATAAATAAAATAAATACAGACCCCAGACCATACCCCTAAATCAATACAGAACCCTAAATAAAGGCAGACTCCAGCCAAAACCCCCTAAAGACACAGATTACAGACCAAACAACCCTAAATATGGACCCAGACTCTTAAAGAAATACAGACCAGACAATGCTAAAGAAATTAAATACAGACCCCTAAATAAATACAGACCGCCCTAAAGAACTACAGACCACAAATCAGACCCCCTAAATAAGTGCAGACCTTAGACCAGACATCCCTAAATAAATACAGACCTCAGACCCCTAAATAAATACATACCCCGGACCAAACCCCCTAAAAACACAGACCACAGCCCAAACAACCCTAAATAAATACATTTAATAAATACAGAGCCCAGACCCTTAAAGAAATACAGACCAGACAACACTAAATAAATTAAACACAGACCCCTAAATAAATACAGACCCTAGACCAGCCCCCCTAAAGAACTGCAGACCGCAAACCAGACCCCCTAAAGAACTGCAGACCACAGACCAGACATCCTTAAATAAATATGAACCCCAGAACCCTAAAAAAAATACAGACACCAGACCGTGCTCCCCCAGACCTCCATAATAAATACAGACCAGAAATAACACCCACTAAATAAATACTGACATTCGATCTGACCTAATGAAACTAATACATACCCCCTAAATAAATGCCGACTCCATACCAGAACTTCTAGACCCAGACCCCCAAATAAACCCCTAACCGGATAGCTAAACTAATATAGACACCTAAATAATACTGATCCCAACCCTCAAAGTAAATACAAATCCCAGATCAAACCAGCTAAATAACTACAGACCCCAGACCAGACCCCTAAATAAATACAGACCCCTCAACCTATAATAAACACTGACCCCAGACCAGACCCAATAAACTAAATACAGACCCCATATCCCCTAAATAAAATAGCAACCCCAGGCCAGACCCTCAAAACTAATATAGTCCTCAGACCAGACCCTAAATAAATACAGACCTCAAAAACTAATATGGATCTCAGACCAGGAATATTATCCTAAAACGGAAAGCAACTGAAAGAAATTAGTATTTTGAGGGGACGCGGCCCCCAGGAGATAGGCAACAAGTGTGAGTATGTGATGTTTTACAGTAAAGTTTATACATTGTAGCAACAATTTTCCCACACATCATAGAGGCTGTCAGTCAAGTAGGAGGAGGCGGTGCTGGGCGGGGAATAGAGCTGGAGTGACACAGGTTTCAGATCTACCATAGCTCTTTAGCCTCATTTGCATATCAATATACACACTGATTTCTCATTAACGGAGGAAAGGATCGGCCATGTAAAGGTATTGCTGGACTTGTCTTTGAAAGAGCTACATGAGCATATAAATAGTTTGGGGGGTGAAATCCTGCTGACAGATTTACTTTAAGAGTTTACACATTGCTATAATACAATTTCAAAGGCTGACCCCATTATTGTCCTGCAGCGGGATCATCAATGGCCATGTGCCAGAAAAGTATCAAAAAATCCCCACCAACCTGACAGACAGCACCACAATCAGTATCAATCACACTGATTGATGGGATTATTTAGGATTAAAAAACATGGCTGCTTTTTTTTCCCAAAACAGCGCCACACCTCTTCACAGGTTATAAGTGGTATTGCATTGATTGACATTTATGGCTTCCTTTTACAAAAAAAAGCATTCGGAGTTGTAGAGGCGGCCATATTTGTTATCACTCAACTTTCCCAGAATGAGATACAACCCAGAAATGGTTGAAAAGTAGAAGAGGACGATTCAAGGACTCGCATATTCTGTGGATTGTTTGGATGTTGGGGGAAATGTTCTGTACAGACGTACACTTGGCTGAATCCGGTAGCCGCAGGGAATGTTGTGGAGAGCGCGGGGAAGGAGAATCGAAAGAAACAGATTTTTATCAAGGGCGCGACTGAGCAGTGAAGTGAATCTCAAGGCTTCCGAATCCATCGCTTCCTTCAGAGGCCGACCTCATCGAGACAGCGTATGAATCCCATCTGCTTCACCCGGGAGATGTAGAGCAACATCTTCCCGTCTGTTCTAACATGTTCTCTGCTTCTACGGATAAAGTTTTTCTCGGAGCTTCACTACAAACTTTGAAAAGTAACTTTAAAAGTCAGCCAATATCAGTAAGTTTCTTGAATTTGGTGAAGGCATCTTAGCATCCATGAGGAACTTCATGACCCAGTGTGGAGAGCCAATCGTTCCATCTAAAAAGCCTCAATGGATATCACCAGCCCAACATGGTCCATTAAAGATATTTGTGAGGTTTCCAATTCTTTTGTAGCTTCTCTCATCAGATTTTTCCAGATGGCCATCATCATAGATCTTTGTGGGAGCTATCATTGCTTTTGCACCTGTGCAGCAAAGTCCTCATTAGCAGCGTAATGCCAAATACCTATAATGTGATCCTGACCCAGAAGCTATATCACAACAATATTGTTCTTATCCTGGGGCCAAGAACTACTGATGCTATGATATACCCGGTGTCAGTGACATACAATAACTGGCAGCGTCCAGAATGCTGAACCAAGGCTCTGTGGACCGCACATGAGTCAACAGGGTGATGCAGCAGCAAAAAAGGCAAACAGTTCTGGGATGTATTAAGAGAAGCATAGAGTCTAGATCACATTAAGTAATTACCCCCCTCCATTCCTCCTTGGTCAGACCTCATCTGGAATATTATGTCCAGTTCTGGGCACCATATTTTAAAAAAGGCACTGAAAAATTGGAGCAAGTTCAGAGAAGAGCTACCAGGATGATGAGCGGACTGCAAACTATGTCCTACAAGGAACGGTTAAAGGATCTGGAAATGTTTAGCTTGCAAAAAAGAACGCAAAGAGGGACTTAATAGATGTCTACAAATATCTGAAGGGCTGTCACAGTGTAGAGGGATCATCCTTATTCTCATTTGCTCATGGAAACACGAGAAGCAATGGAATGAAACTGAAAGGGGACAAGATACACATTAGATTTTAGGAAAAACTTTTTGACAGTGAGGGTGATTAATGAGTGGAACAGGCTGCCATGAGAGGTGGTGAGTTCTCTTTCAATGGAAGTCTTCAAACAGAGGCTGGACAGATATCTATCTGACATGGTTTAGTGAATCCTGTATTGAGTAGGGGGTTGGACATGAGGATCCTGGAGGTCCCCTCCAACTCTAACATTCTATGATTCTAAGATTCTAAGAGTCAGAAGTTACATCACAACGACATGATGTCACGTTTCATCACTGCTATTATATACCTGGAGTCAATGGCTCATCATAGTATCTGCAGCTGCCAAAATCTGGAAGACACCCTGCAATAAAGCCTGATGGACACCTAATCAGAGGTGCCATCTCATGCCAAAACTACCTTACTTTCTACTTCGGCTGGCACAACATCCTTTTAAAACCAGCTCTGGTTAAGTTCAACTTGATGATGACCTGAATTTGATTAGTCTATCGTGCCAACCACCAAGCTACCATACTGATCACCAGGCCAACTTGAAGTTTAGTGGTTTCTACGATTCTGACTGGTGCCAAGTTTCATTTATGCTACGATATACCTAGTTTAATTGGCATCTTCAGCTGCCAACATCCGGACAGTACCTTACAATAAACTCCAGTGGACACTAAAGGTGCCCAAAGCAACATCAAACTATAGTCTTCCTCTAATAACAGTGCCAACTTTGGAACCAGGGCTCTTCTCTGGCAGGTGGTAGTATGTCCTAAAAGCATTAGACACCCCCTTAAGGAGAATAATCAAGCCCATGTGTTACATTTCACCCATAATCTTTCAAATCTGGGATCAAGAAGAAGAAGAGAAGCTCAGTTGCCCATTTTGATACTCCTCAGGGGAGGGCAAGTGCCGCTCTAAAAATGGCTGGATCTGGTCAGCGTTAGTGTCCCTGCGCTCCTTCGATGCCGCAGAGGCGCAGTTTAGATCCACAGCACAACCGTGTCACTGGCCCAAACTCTCAATCTCCCTGGGAGCCAGAGTGCTCCTGAAGAAAGAAGATGAAAAACAACCCCTTTAACTATATAACAAAACCATGAAAAAGTCCTTAAGACGTTCAAGATCTTAACTAATTCCTAGGGAATATTGGAATGTTTCTGACAGAGTCTTGGTGTAACTGGTATAATGAGGCACCTGCTTTCCAAGAGCCAGATGGTGACCGGCCGCCATCAAAATTCTACAAGTAATACTGATCCAGCTTGTCAAAGCCCAGTAGTTTCCAAAGAGAATGATGCTTGTTCTACAAGGTCAAGACAAGCAGATAGCTCGCAGACGAGGAGACAGTTGTCAGCTGTGCGTTAATTGAACGTGCGCCATTTTTTTTTTCCAATTTTCAGAAACTATTGTGTGTTACTTATGCTAATTTACTGCCTATTTATAAAGCGTCCGCATGTGGTCTCCGGTGAAATAGAATACAGCCTGTTCTGGCAACGATTCCGCCCGTCCCTTTGTACATTCTTCTGGACCGATATCAAATTTTGTTTTTTTTATTCTTTTCGTTTCTTTTGGCTCAAATCTTTGATTCATCCATCTAAAATCAGACACGGATAAGTATCCAGATCACTTAAAGACAAGAGATAACGTATCGAGGACTAGGAAGTTTGAGATTTCATAAAAATGAGCAAATTTAAGTTCCTTTTAGACCTCATTCAGAAGTCCGTGATGCTTCATGTACGCAAAAAAAAAGGTCGTTTTGGTCCGCAGGTCAGTTTTTACCATCAAAGTTTGGTCAGAGTTTCAATAGGTTTTGTCCGATGAGAAACTAACAAAAAAAAAGTTTCTCTAGCAATCCAGGAAAAATGGACAGAAATCTGATGGCATCCGAGTCCTGTCGGATTTTTTCACAGACCCGTAGATTTGCATTGCCAATTTTGATCAGACACTCGGATCATGTCTCTTTGATTTTGCTTGGTCCATGAAAAATCATAGACAAGTGAACAGCCCAAGTCACTGTTAGAGATGCGAGTCCAATTCATGAAAAACATGGATAGAACTTGAGCGCAAAAAAGCAAGTCTGAATGAGCCCTAATGGGTATCTGCTCTATCTGTGAAAATTACGGATAGAAAACGTATGTGAAAAACATCTGAATGAAGCCTTAAAGTAACGAGCTGCCAGAGCAGGAAGTATTTTCATGGGGACTAAGGCACATAAGGTTTTTTTCTACATAAGTCCTCAAACTTAGGGCTCATTCACACATCAGTTCTTCTCACATGAGTTCGATCTGCAATTTAAATGGACTGCACACCTAATTAATCTATGGGGTAGTTGACGTGTCCTATTTTTCCTTAGAACAGTGGTCCACACAAAAGCATTGAGACTTGACCGATATTGATTCAAGTGTCAGAACAAAATCATCAATGCAAGACAAAATAACAATGAGCTATGAGAAAAAAGCATAAAAGCTGAGGCAGGGAAAGCAGCAGCCACTTTGTAATGAATCTAGATAGTGAGAGGACATCACAACTCAGCAATAAAGATAAGGAGGATCATAGAATCCTAGAATGTTAGAGTTGGAAGGGACCTCCAGGGTCATCGTGTCCAACCTCCGGCTTCACGCAGGATTCACTAAACCATCTCAGACAGATGTCGGTCCAGCCTCTGCTTGAAGACTTCTATTGAAGGAGAACTCACCACCTCTCGTGGCCGCCTGTTCCACTCACTGATCACCCTCACTCGCAGAAAGTGTTTTCTAATATCTAATCTGTATCTTCTCCCTTTCAGTTTCATCCTATTGATTCTCGTGTTTCCATGTGCAAATGAGAATAAGGATGATCCCTCTACACTGTGACAGCCCTTCAGATATTTGTAGACAGCTATTATGTCTCCTCTTAGCCTTCTTTTTTGCAAGCTAAACATTTCATGACCCTTTAACCGTTCTTCGTAGGACATAGTTTGCAGTCCGCTCACCATCCTGAAAGCTCTTCACTAAACTTGATCCAGTTTTCTGATGTCTTTTTTAAAATGTGGTGCCCAGAACTGGACACAGTATTCCAGATGAGGTCTGACCAAGGAAGAGTAGAGGGGGATAATTATTTCACGTGATCTAGACACTATGCTTCTCTTAATACATCCCAGAACTTTGTTTGCCTTTTTTGCTGCTGCATCACACTGTCGACTCATGTGCAGTCTGTTTAGTATGCCAAAGTCTTTTTCACACGTGCTGATGCTTAGTTCTATTCCGCCCATTCTGTTTTTCTTGCTCAGATGTAGAATCTTGCATTTGACCCTGTTAAATACCTTTCTACTAGTCGCTGCCCATTGTTGAAGCTTATCTAGATCCTTCGGAATCCTTTCTCTGTCTTCTCTAGTGTCAGCTATCCCTCCTAGCTTTGCATTGTCTGCAAATTTGATTAGTTTACCTTTTAGTTCCCTTATCTAGATCATTTATAAAAATGTTGAACAACACTGGGGCCAGGGCAGAGCCTTGTGGTACCCCACTTGAAACACTCTTCCAATTGGATGTGCAACACTGAATAAAACACTGAATAAACTGTACACATAGTGCGTGACAGCACAGCAGTGAGGCACAGTTACCATCCGTTTAGCCATTGCCATATATTTTGAGGTCACTTTGATATTTCCAAAAATGTGTGTGTTAAAGAGCTTGAAAGAGGTTCCTCAAAGTGTTACACCCATTTTTCAGGGCAATTTGCCGAATTATAATGTACTTGCAATTTTAGGGAAAAATTGACGAAGCTGGTAAATTTGAATCTCAAAAGATTCGATCATCTCTACTGTGTGGTGTGGTCCTTTCAAATGTTGGCTGCAAAAGTATACACACCCATTCAGCATAAAAGAAGTTCTGGAACATATTTATTGCTGCTCGCGTCTTGTCTTCTAGATCATGTGCAATGCTTTAGCGTGTCATTAACGGAAAATCCAGCTTTATTTTATTATTTTTTTTTAATTATTTTGTTATTTGTATATTGTAGATCATAAAATTTAAGCTGTTTGCATTACAGAGATTTTTATATTTTTTTTTTATCCTTTCCGTTGAAACAAAATAGCCTGAAAGCAGAAAGCGGGCGGCGGAGGCTCCAAGCGAGCGGCGGAGGCTCTCATTTAAATATGTTTTCTAATACCTTCAAAGTGTTGTACCGAAATCATCAATTTTCTTTCTCAGCAGGGGAGGAGGCCCAGGTGTTGACTGAGAGGAAATAGTGAAATGTATTTATTTGTGAAGGGATGTCTCGCATGGGGAGCGTCATTGAAATGCAGCTTCCTTATTCCACCGTCCTTGCCTTAAGTCCATGGGGAAACAGATTGATGGTGGATTGGAGAAATTCAATTATAAAGACGGTTACAACATGTAAACATGCACCGAACACGAGCAATTAACATGACATAAAAACGAGAAGAAAAAATGCATCAATAGGTATGAGTGCGGCCCTTAAAGGTACATTCCACGCAAAACTGATACACTATGTAATGTGCAGTGCAGATTCTGAAAGGGGAGACCTGACACAGACATCCAAGACATACTGCAAACAGCAGACATGTAACAACACCTCTGACCCTGCACCAGACATGACACAAAGTATCAGTGGCTACAGGTATCTTTACCAAATTGGGAGTTGCAGTATTTTACACACAACAGTTTTTATTGTTTTCATAATTGTAAATATTAATGTAATACTGCCCCTATGTATAATAATATAACTACTATAATACTGCCCCTATGTATAATAATATAACTACTATAATACTGCTCCTATGTACAAGAATATAACTACTGTAATACTGGCCCTATGTACAAGAATATAACTACTATAATACTGCCCCCTATGTACAAGAACATGACTACTATAATACTGCTCCTATGTACAAGAATATAACTACTATAATACTGCCCCTATGTATAATAATATAACTACTATAATACTGCTCCTATGTACAAGAATATAACTACTATAATACTGCCCCCTATGCACAAGAATATAACTACTATAATACTGCCCCCTATGTACAAGAACATGACTACTATAATACTGCCCCCTATGTACAAGAATATAACTACTATAATACTGCCCCTATGTACAGGAATATAATTACTATAATACTGTCCCTATGTACAAGAATATAACTACTATAATACTGCTCCTATGTACAAGAATATAACTACTATAATACTGCCCCTATGTACAAGAATATAACTACTATAATACTGTCCCCTATGTACAAGAATATACTATAATACTGATCCCTATGTACAAGAATATAACTACTATAATACTGCCGCCTATATACAAGAATATAACTACTATAATACTGCTCCCTATGTACAAGAATATAACTACTATAATACTGCCCTTATGTACAAGAATATAACTACTATAATACTGCCCCTATGTACAAGAATATAACTACTATAATACTGCCCCCTATGTACAAGAAGATAACTACTATAATACTGCTCCTATGTACAAGAATATAACTACTATAATACTGCTCCTATGTACAAGAATATAACTACTATAATACTGTCCCCTATGTACAAGAATATACTATAATACTGATCCCTATGTACAAGAATATAACTACTATAATACTGCCGCCTATATACAAGAATATAACTACTATAATACTGCTCCCTATGTACAAGAATATAACTACTATAATACTGCCCCTATGTACAAGAATATAACTACTATAATACTGCCCCTATGTACAAGAATATAACTACTATAATACTGCCCCTATGTACAAGAATATAACTACTATAATACTTCTCCTTTGTACAAGAATATAACTACTATAATACTGCCCCCTATGTACAAGAACATGACTACTATAATACTGCCCCCTATGTACAAGAATATAACTACTATAATACTGCCCCTATGTACAGGAATATAACTACTATAATACTGTCCCTATGTACAAGAATATAACTACTATAATACTGCTCCTATGTACAAGAATATAACTACTATAATACTGCCCCTATGTACAAGAATATAACTACTATAATACTGTCCCCTATGTACAAGAATATACTATAATACTGCTCCCTATGTACAAGAATATAACTACTATAATACTGCCGCCTATATACAAGAATATAACTACTATAATACTGCTCCCTATGTACAAGAATATAACTACTATAATACTGCCCCTATGTACAAGAATATAACTACTATAATACTGCCCCTATGTACAAGAATATAACTACTATAATACTGCCCCTATGTACAAGAATATAACTACTATAATACTGCCCCTATGTACAAGACTATAACTACTATAATACTGCTCCCTATGTACAAGAATATAACTACTATAATACTGCTCCTATGTGCAAGACTATAACTACTATAATACTGCTCCCTATGTACAAGAATATAACTACTATAATACTACTCCTATGTACAAGAATATAACTACTATAATACTGCCCCCTATGTACAAGAATATAACTACTATAATACTGCTCCCTATGTACAAGAATATAACTACTATAATACTGCTCCCTATGTACAAGAATATAACTACTATAATACTGCCCCCTATGTACAAGAATATAACTACTATAATACTGCCACCTATGTACAAGAATATAACTACTATAATACTGCTCCCTATGTACAAGAATATAACTACTATAATACTGCTCCTATGTACAAGAATATAACTACTATAATACTGCCCCCTATGTACAAGAATATAACTACTATAATACTGCTCCTATGTACAAGAATATAACTACTATAATACTGCCCCCTATGTACAAGAATATAACTACTATAATACTGCCCCCTATGTACAAGAATATAACTACTATAATACTGCCCCCTATGTACAAGAATATAACTACTATAATACTGCTCCTATGTACAAGAATATAACTACTATAATGCTGCTCCTATGTACAAGAATATATCTACTATAATATTGCCCCCATGTACAAGAATATAGCTACTATAATACTGCTCCTATGTTCAAGAATATATCCTGTGTACAAGAATATAACTACTATAATGCAGGCTCCTATGCACAAGAATATAACTACTATAATACTGCCCCCATGTACAAGAATATAACTACTATAATACTGCTCCTATGTACAAGAATATAACTACTATAATACTGATCCTATGTACAAGAATATAACTACTATAATACTGATCCTATGTACAAGAATATAACTACTATAATACTGCCCCCTATATACAAGAATATAACTACTATAATACTGCTCCTATGTACAAGAATATAACTACTGTAATACTGCCCCCTATGTACAAGAATATAACTACTATAATACTGCCTCCTATGTACAAGAATGTAACTACTATAATACTGCCCCTATGTACAAGAATACAACTACTATAATACTGCTCCCTATGTACAAGAATATAACTACTATAATACTGCTCCTATGTACAAGAATACAACTACTATAATACTGCTCCCTATGTACAAGAATATAACTACTATAATACTGCTCCTATGTACAAGAATATAACTACTATAATACTGCCCCCTATGTACAAGAATATAACTACTATAATACTGCCCCCTATGTACAAGAATATAACTACTATAATACTGCTCCTATGTACAAGAATATAACTACTATAATGCTGCTCCTATGTACAAGAATATATCTACTATAATATTGCCCCCATGTACAAGAATATAGCTACTATAATACTGCTCCTATGTACAAGAATATATCCTATGTACAAGAATATAACTACTATAATGCAGGCTCCTATGTACAAGAATATAACTACTATAATACTGCCCCCATGTACAAGAATATAACTACTATAATACTGCTCCTATGTACAAGAATATAACTACTATAATACTGCTCCTATGTACAAGAATATAACTACTATAATACTGATCCTATGTACAAGAATTCTAACTACTATAATACTGCCCCCTATATACAAGAATATAACTACTATAATACTGCTCCTATGTACAAGAATATAACTACTGTAATACTGCCCCCTATGTACAAGAATATAACTACTATAATACTGCCCCCTATGTACAAGAATATAACTACTATAATACTGCCCCTATGTACAAGAATACAACTACTATAATACTGCTCCCTATGTACAAGAATATAACTACTATAATACTGCTCCTATGTACAAGAATATAACTACTATAATACTGCCCCCTATGTACAAGAATATAACTACTATAATACTGCCCCCTATGTATAAGAATATAACTACTATAATACTGCTCCCTATGTACAAGAATATAACTACTATAATACTGCTCCTATATACAAGAATATAACTACTATAATACTGCTCCTATGTGCAAGAATATAACTACTATAATACTGCCCCCTATGTACAAGAATATAACTACTATAATACTGCCACCTATGTACAAGAATATAACTACTATAATACTGCTCCCTATGTACAAGAATATAACTACTATAATACTGCTCCTATGTACAAGAATATAACTACTATAATACTGCTCCCTATGTACAAGAATATAACTACTATAATACTGCTCCTATGTACAAGAATATAACTACTATAATACTGCTCCTATGTACAAGAATATAACTACTATAATACTGATCCTATGTACAAGAATATAACTACTATAATACTGCCCCCTATATACAAGAATATAACTACTATAATACTGCTCCTATGTACCAGAATATAACTACTGTAATACTGCCCCCTATGTACAAGAATATAACTACTATAATACTGCCCCCATGTACAAGAATATAACTACTATAATACTGCCCCTATGTACAAGAATATAACTACTATAATACTGCTCCTATATACAAGAATATAACTACTATAATACTGCTCCTATGTGCAAGAATATAACTACTATAATACTGCCCCCTATGTACAAGAATATAACTACTATAATACTGCCCCCTATGTACAAGAATATAACTACTATAATACTGCCCCTATGTACAAGAATATAACTACTATAATACTGCCCTCTATGTACAAGAATATAACTACTATAATACTGCTCCCTATGTACAAGAATATAACTACTATAATACTGCTCCTATGTACAAGAATATAACTACTATAATACTGGTCCCCTATGTACAAGAATATAACTACTATAATACTGCCCCCCTATGTACAAGAATATAACTATTATAATACTGCCCCCTATGTACAACAATATAACTACTATAATACTGCGAGCTATATACTAGAATATAACTACTATAATACTGCCCCTATGTACAAGAATATAACTACTATAATACTGCCCCCTATGTACAAGAATATAACTACTATAATACTGCCCTCTATGTACAAGAATATAACTACTATAATACTGCCCCCCTATGTACAAGAATATAACTATTATAATACTGCTCCTATGTACAACAATATAACTACTATAATACTGCCCCCTATGTACAACAATATAACTACTATAATACTGCGAGCTATATACTAGAATATAACTAGTATAATACAGTATCCTATATATCCATCTGTTGAGATATTCTCATTGTTTCATTTTTTCAGGGTGCTATCTTTGAAGTGGATGATTGATGATCGTGGTTGTGATGGATGATCCATTGTGATCTTATTGATCTATTGTCTAGACACTCATAGGTAACGGTTGCAACAATGACATCTAGAGACTCATAGCCAGTACTGCATGCAGCTTAAAAAATTAGGGCAAATTGTAATATCAGATATGTTAAATAAAATAAATTATAGAAATAACACATAGGTAAAAAACAGTTCTCTGACCATACATTGTTCCTTTGCATTCTTATACTAACTTTTTGCTTCATCACTTACTCAACATTGGTCTTTTTCTCTACTATATTCACAATTATTGGTCTTATGTTGGATATGGACCCACATTAAGGTCATCGGCTGCTTTGCCCCTCCATACATTGTGCATTTTACCATGGTATTGTCGCTTGAGTCTTCAGCTTTGATTTTGATTTTATTACTATTAGTGTTTTACTTGTTATCCCAATAACATTTGCAATTTTATATAGTTGGTGGATGTATGATTCATTGTTTTTGTAGAACCTGTATTTGATACTTGGAGTCCCTGCCTCTTATATGGGCTATATTGTATGGTCTATTACCTTTCATTCCAAAGACTTTTAAACTTGTTCAGTTCAGATGATATTGATTGTAAGTTTCTGATTGCATATAAATCTTTGCCATTACTCTCATACTTGCTGCAAGTTCCAGACTGCATATACTACTTTGCTATTAGTTTCATACTTGCTGCAAGTTCCAGACTACATATACTTTTTTCTATTCCTTTATGTGACTGCCATATAATGGCATCTAATGCTTCCAGCTTCACTTTCCCTTATGGTGTTCTGCATACCCTGTTTTCCAGGTCCTCATTGGTCACCTTGCTGTCCTTTTCCAATGTACCATTGCCTCTGGTCTGTGCTGCTCACCATAACCTATAGTTTAGAGCAGTGTTCTCCAACTCCAGTCCTCAAAAGCCATCAATAGGTCATGTTTTCAGGATTTCCTTACTATTGCACAGGTGATGGCATCCTGGCCTGTCCAGGTCATGCAATTGTCACCTGGGCAATACTAAGGAAATCCTGAAAACATGACCTGTTGGTGGCTCTTGAGGACCAGAGTTGGGAAACACTGGCTTAGAGAATCCACCAGGGCTGTGGAGTCGGTAAGCCAAACCTCCAACTCCGACGCCTCAATTTCCATGACACCGACTCTGACTCCACGACTCCGACTCCCTCATACACGGCTCATGTTTAAGTGATAAATTTACTGTAGCACAGATTCATCTCAGCTAAAAGTCTAGACCTTTAGATCAGGAATAGGACAGACATTTATAGGACATTTCATAACTTTCCCATACTTCTTATGAAAAAATATTCCCCATAAACTGCATTGAACTACTGTACCCAATTTATTATATATTTTAGGAGTTGTAGTCGGTCCATTTTATACCGACTTCGACTCCACCAAAATGGACACTGACTCCGACTCCACGACTCCGACTCCATAGCCCAGGAATCCACCTCACCAGGTGAACCCATAACCATTGGGCTCTGAATTGTGTTTCTGTCAAACTTCTTGGCTCAAATTGTACCCAATTTTTTTTGGTATATTTACACCTTCTTGGAGTTCATCACTCGTTGCTTATTCATCATTCCTGCCAAATTAGGCCAATTGACTTCTAAAAGTGTGGGAAATTTTGTTAAAAAAACAGTGGGACTGAGGTTGTATGTTTTTGTATAGAGTAAAGCAGTCATTGTGGACCTTTAGGCTACGTGAAGATGTTTTTAGAAATACTTGAAAGACTCTTCCTCTTCGCTGTTCATATTTGCATAGTTTTGAGCGTTATTTTTTCCACTTGAGGTTTTTGAAAAACGCCTCGTAGGAGAAAAAAAGTGCATTTCATTTCTTTGACATGCCTCCTGATGGAGTATGCTCAAAAATTAGTCCTTGTCTAATAAAAAGGTTGAAAAAAAACAAACAAAAGGTAAAAAAAAAAAAAAAACTCTTCCAAAAACTCTTCAAAACCACTCCAGGAAACGAATAATTCCTCCAAAAACTGCCCAAAAAAGGAGCGCTTCCTGGAATGGTTTCCACTTGAAAAACTTGTCGTTTTTGGCCGCCTCAAAAAAATGAATCTCCATCTGCACACTGCCTTAAGAGTGAAATGCTGATTACAACCTGTCAGAACATGATGGGGCAGGACTTGCCATCTAGCAATTAGTATCAGTAGCAGGTTCTTGGACTACTTTCCAAACGTATATTTATTCTCCCTGTACGGTTGAGCTGCTAGGAAACACTTTGAAAAGCGTTAAACTTAGATACTAGGGGAAAAAAATGGCCCAATAAATAGTTCTCCCCCAATGTGATAATAAGATAGGAAGAGGTGAACTTTGCATATTGCGTGCGGCAGCTGCGAGTACTCATAAAAGTCGATGGCGGTCAAAATAACACAAAATTATTGAAAGTTGCCAAAATAATGAGAGAGTAAACAGCACTATTTCATTTTCATCAATATGTCACTCTCCTTAAAAGCACTCACACTGTGCAATTATTTCCCTCATAATCACACATCCTGGCATGAGTTATTGCAAATTTAACACACTCATCTAATCCAGATTCGATATCATTGTGCCAATATGGCATGACATTAAGCTGTAATGAAGTGTTAGACTGTGGCAACAGACCACGCTGAGAAGTTTGTTAGAAATACTTTTTTTTACTTCATTTATTACATTTCTTTTTTTGCAGCTGCATAGAATCGCACGTAGAGGCTCTATAATTTAATTTTTTTCCCATTTTGTTTTCTATTTTAGAACTGCAATTTTTTTTGCACCTGCAAATAAATGAATGTTATGAGAATTTATGAATTTTCTTCTAATTTTAGGCTTTATTTGGTCATTTGGAAGGAAATTAATAAATTGATTTAATTTTTTATATATTTTTAATTTTGTTTTTCGATTTTCAAAGACTTCATGCTCGTCATAATATATTTTGGATGCTTAGTAAGCCCAGCATAAAGAAAACTAATTTGGTTTTGACTATTGCATATTTCTATATGTTTGGAGTGAAAAAGTATTTGTATGAATTTTTTTTATCCATATTGCCTTATTTTTGGGGATTTGGTCGCAGATGCTCCTCTATTACCTGTTGTGGTGACATCTTCATGTAGTGATGGTTGTTCTGGTGCTGTGTTCTTGTACTATTGATGACTCTGGTGATGTATTCATGTAGCAATAATGGTTTTGCCTCTGTATTCATGTACTATTGATGGCCCTGGTGATGTATTCATGTAGCAATAATGTTTTTGCCTCTGTATTCATGTACTATTGATGGCTTTGGTGATGTATTCATGTAGCAATAATGTTTTTGTCTCTGTATTCATGTACTATTGATGGCTCTGGTGATGTACTCATGTAGTGATAATGATTCCGATGCTGTTTTTATCACCAGAACCATCATCAGCACATGAATACGAAACTAAAATCATCATCAATACATGAATACATCATCAGAACTATCAACAGTACATAAAAACGGCACTAGAACTATCATCTTACAGACGCGAATACAATTGAGTGTGAAGAAGGAGCAACAGCCAGGGTGCAGGCAGAGAGAGGGGTGAGCTGTGTCAGTGACTGACACTGCTCCCCTGTGTGCCCGTGCCACGGCTGTCACTTGCTGAATGCCTGCGGCCGGAGGAAGGTGACGGGCAGCTGCAGGCATTTAGCAATGTCAAGATTTTTTTTTTCTTCTCCCCTCTTGGGTAGGCAGGAGGTAGTGCCCTAGGCAGGTGCCTACCATGCCTACTCATCGTCCCAGCCCAGCCTTGGATTGTTGGTAGTTTTCACAACCTAACGGAGGGTTGTACCAAGTCTGCACGGGCCGCAGGGTGGTGCATGGGATGAATCTTTACAAATGTATAGAGAAGATAGTTATCACAAGACAACTGAGGGACATGTGCAATAGATCTTAACTTATCAATGAATGCCTCTATATGACTACATATCTACTATATAATTGTCTTATCCCGTCTGTCTGTCTGTCTGTCTTTCTGTCTGTCTGTCTTTCTGTCTGTCCTGGAAATCCCGGGTCGCTGATTGGTCCGGCCGCAGCCAATCAGCGATGTGGCATTTCTGAAAAACATGGCGGCCGTTAGCGGCTCATGTGCGGCACGGAGGTCAGCGGCGATGCAGCCGGGAGATGCAGCCGGCTACTCGCAGCATAAGTCCCCCGAAAGCAGGCGCCGTTGACCTACATGAGGCTATCGTCGGGAGATCAGCGGCTACGGCCGCTTATCTCCCGAGGACAAATATGACGCCCCTCCCCTCCCCTCCTCTCCTCTCCCCTCCTCACCGCTCCTCTCCCCTCCCCTCTCCTCCCGTCCCTCCCCTCGCTCGATCAGGACCCCGGCGTCATACTTACCCCTCCCCTCCTCTCCTCTCCCCTCTCCTCCCGTCTCTCCCCCCGCTCGATCAGGACCCCGGCACCCGGCGTCATACTTATGTGGCACCCCAGGGGTCTGGTTTCCACAGTAATGTAATGTTATGTCTGAGAGCAGGTGGGAGGTCCTTTGGTCAGGGATCCTGTGCATGCCACACCTCCTGCTCAGTCTTGGGAGGGGAAGAACTTCCCCTATATAAACCCGGGGCTGAAGCAGGGTTAGTCAGTCAAGGAGAGTAGAGACAAGAAACAGCAGAAGCAATACTACTACGAGTCAGGGGCTGGCAGCTGCAGAGCTCGCCCTGACTGAGAAGCTTTCTTACCGGACCCGGCGTCCGAGGCTGTGGGGACTAACTCTTACCCAGCAGCAGAAGCCGACCGGCAGGGGATTTCAGGTCCTCAGGCCCAGAAACCCGAAGGCACGGTCACACGCGTGGGACCAGCACCGCCATCGTGGAGCGGAAGCCATTAGAAGGCCCCGAGTCACCGGCCATACGGGTGAGCATCACACGGTACACTCAGGGACGTGGGCTACTTATATCCGCTTCTAGCAAGGTAGCCAGAAGAGTACAGTCAGTTTGGGAGGCCTACAACTCCGCCTGGCCAGGGGAGATCCCATCTGCTCAAGGACTGACCAGGCCCCGTTCACTAGCAAGTACTCCGGGAGGGTCTATCGTTGTTACCAGTAAAGACCCTGAATTACACCGCACCGTCTCTGAGTGGTTCCTGCTACCCCCATCATCCACATCTGCTGCCCTGAGGCCATACCCCTCCCGTTGGGGGTTATACCATCTACGCTGCACCATCCATCCACCGGCCTCAGCGGACTGTCCTGCAGCGGCAGCTCCATAGCTGCATTCAACGGGTGGCGTAGTCGTCCTACATATACCGCTGTTACATCGCCGCTCAGTTTGACTCCCTGGGCACGGACCGGGTCACCGCCACGAGACTACAACCCTCAAGAGATCCGGCTCCGGGTAAGCTCCCGCGTGCGCAACGCAGCGCGACACAGGCCCAGGGGCGCGTCACTTACCCCTCCCCTCCCCTCCCCTCCTCTCCCCTCCCCTCCCCTCTCCTCTCCTCCCGTCCCTCCACCCGCTCTATCAGGACCCCGGCACCGGCGTCATACTTACCCCTCCCCGTGCCTCCGCAGCAGCTCCTGTGTCTTCCGCTGATGCTCTGTGACGTCTCAGTTCAGAGGGCGCGGTGACGTCTTTACACCGCGCTCTCTCCTGACCGGTCACAGCGCACAGCGTCAAGATGCCGGCTACGCTGGAGTCCAGAGAAGCAGCTGAGAAGGGAGGTGAGTATTGGATTTTTTTTTTTTGTATGGGGCCATAGGGGACCTGCATGGGGCACTATGGGAAGATGGATATACAGGGGATATGACTTCCTGCATGGGGCATTATATGGGGGGAGAGGTGACATCCTACATGGGGCATTATATGGGAGGGAGTGTTATGTTCTGCTACCAGAGCTAAGGAAAGAGAGGAGATCTGTCCCTACGATAGAACTCAGCTAAATCCCTACGATGTAACAGGGGACCTGATCCTGCGATCAGACCTGCTAAAGTCCTAAGCTAGTCTGTACGGAGACCTATAGATGTGGGGAAGGAATCCCTACAAGTACTAAGGACTGGGAGGAATATGGGACACCTCCTAACAGAAATAGTAGCAGACAGACGAACAAACAAAATATATAGAACATAGAGGTCAGTAGACCAAGCAAACTAACAGAGCAAGACACAGAGCACAGGCTAGCTAGAAAGTAGATATACAATGAAGTCCAGCAAAGCCAGAAGGGCGGAGCAGGCTTAAATAGGCCAACAAGGTCATGTGACCAGCAAAGGAAAAAAAACCTAAGAGCAAGGTTCTAACAGTACCCCCCCTTCTAAGAGGATCCTCCGGATCCCCTAGGACCAGGCTTATCAGGAAATCTCCTGTGAAACGCTCTGATAAGTCTGGACGCGGAAACATCATCCGACCTCACCCAAGAGTTATCCTCGGGTCCGAAACCTTTCCAGGCCACAAGATACTGCAAACTACCTCTATACAGTCTAGAGTTAAGGATGCGAGAAATTTCATATTCCCCGTCCTCCACCACCGGAGGAACAGAGGCAGAGGCGTCACAATCCGATACAACAGCTTTTTTTAACAGAGAGACATGAAATACCGGATTAATTCTCCAGGAGGTAGGAACCTCCAACCTAACAGCAGATTGGTTGACAACCTGAAGCACCTTAAAGGGCCCTACAAACTTGGGACCCAATTTCTTAGAAGGAATCCTCAACCGCAGATTCCTAGAGGACAACCAAACCATGTCACCAACAGCGAACAAAACCTCCTGTCGTTTCCTATCAAAGTAGTCCTTAGATTTTCTGTTGGCCTCCTGAAGATTACCACGCACATCCATCCAAACTCTCTCCAAATCACCGGAAAAATTCTCCTCCTCAGGCACGGCAGATCCCAACTTGGAGAACGACCCAAACGACGGATGTCTCCCAGAACAACAAAAAAAAGGCGAACAACCAGCAGAAGAAGATGTATGATTGTTCAGAGCAAATTCAGCAAGTGGCAGAAACTCAGACCACCCCTCTTGATTGTCTGCCACAAAACAACGCAAGAACTGCTCAACATCCTGGTTTTTCCTTTCTGTCTGGCCATTAGATTCAGGATGATATCCGGACGAGAACGATAAATGAACTCCCAACCTGTCACAAAAGGCACGCCAAAAACGAGCCACGAACTGAGGACCCCTATCAGAAACAATGTCAGTAGGAACGCCATGAAGTCTGACAATTTCCTTGACAAAGGCCTTAGCGAGAGTTTTAGCGCAGGGCAGTTTGACAAAGGGAACCAAGTGACACATCTTGCTAAAACGGTCCACGACCACCCAGATGACAGTAAAACCCTCAGAGGGGGGAAGGTCAGTTATAAAGTCCATAGCTAAATGTGTCCAAGGAGCACTGGGAACCTCCAAAGGACAAAGGAACCCCGCAGCAGGAGTATGTGAGGACTTAGATCTAGCACATATAGTACATTGACGCACCCACTTAATGACTTCCTTCTGCCATCCAGGCCACCAAAAACTGCGACCCACCAGTCTCTTGGTCTCAGAAATTCCGGGATGACCTGCCAACCGAGATTCGTGACACTCAACAAACAAATCTCTCCTAAAGGTCCCAGGCACAAACAACCTCCCATGAGGAGTGTTAGAAGGGGCATTCTCCTGTGCTTTAAGAATCTCATTTTCCAAAACGGAGTCCAAAGCAGCTATCACAACACCTTCTTGTAAAATGTTCTCCTCTTTCTCAGCACCGACTATGGGAGAAAAACTGCGAGACAAGGCATCCGCCTTAACATTCTTAGTACCAGGGATGTAAGTAACGGAGAAATTAAACCGCGAGAAAAACAGTGCCCACCTAGCCTGACGGGCATTCAGGCGCTTGGCAGCATCAAGATATATCAGATTTTTATGATCCGTAAGAACCTGAACGGGAAATTCCGCACCTTCCAAGAAGTGGCGCCAGTGTTCAAATGCGAGTTTAATAGCCAATAATTCCCGATTACCAATATCGTAATTCAGTTCAGTCTCCGAAAATTTTTTTGAAAAAAAGGCACAGGGATGTAATCCATCCCCGTTATCCTGAGACAATACTGCGCCAACCCCCACAGAGGAAGCATCAACCTCAACCAAAAACGGCCTAGTAACATCAGGCTGCATAAGGATGGGAGCAGAGGTGAACCTCTCCTTGAGATACACAAAAGCTTCAATGGCCTCAGAAGACCACTGAACCGCATCAGCACCTTTCCTGGTGAGATCAGTCAGAGGTTTGACAATACTAGAAAAATTTTTTATGAATTTTCTGTAGTAATTGGCGAAACCCAAAAACCTCTGTATCGATTTCAAACCAATAGGCCTAGGCCATTCCTGCACAGCCTGAACCTTAACCGGATCCATCTCAAAACCTTTGCTGGAGATAATGTAGCCCAAAAAACTAATTCTTTGTACAGCGAACTCACATTTCTCCAGCTTAGCAAAAAGCGAATTGTCCATTAATAACTGTAATACCTCACGCACGCTTCGCCAATGAGACTCCAGATCCGGCGAATAAATCAAAATGTCATCCAAATACACAACCACATTTTTGCCGATCAAAGGTCTAAGGATGTCATTAATCAGATTCTGAAAAAATGCAGGAGCATTAGTAAGACCAAAAGGCATAACCAGATTCTCAAAATGACCCACAGGAGTGTTAAAAGCAGTCTTCCATTCGTCACCCTCCTTCATGCGCAACAGATTGTATGCCCCCTTAAGGTCAATTTTAGAGAACCACTTGGCCCCCATTAACTGGTTAAACAGATCAGGAATCAATGGCAGTGGGTAAGGATTGCGTACAGTAATTTTGTTAATCTCACGAAAATCCAGACAAGGACGTAAACCGCCGTCCTTTTTTTTTACAAAAAAAAATCCAACCGCCACAGGAGACTTAGAGGGCCTAATGTGACCGGCGGCCAAACTTGTCTGTATGTATTCCTCCAAAGCCTTTCTCTCAGGAATAGTAAGGTTAAATAAACGACTTTTAGGAAGAGTCGCTCCAGGGACAAATTCAATAGAACAATCATAGTCTCTATGGGGAGGCAAAACCTGCGATTCCTTCTCAGAAAAAACTCTCCAAAAATCCTGAATAGGAACAGGCAATTCTCCCCTATCCAAAGCTGCAATACGCCCGTTACAACACTTGTCATAACATTTATGGCTCCAGGATTTAATTTCACCGGTAGACCAATCCAGTACAGGATTGTGAAATTTTAACCAGGGCAAACCCAATATTACTGGAGAAGGCAAGTTATTCAACACTACCAAATCCAATTTCTCATGGTGAACACCATTAATAGTGAGAGGAAATTCACAGACCTTGAGAGTAATATTCTTCAAAGGGGAACCATCCACAGAAACCACAGCAATGGGGGATGATAAAGGTTCGGGTTTTAAATTGAGTCTTTCCAAGAATCCCCCATCAATTACATTCAGAGTAGACCCACAATCAACAAACACCCGAAATTCCATTAATTTTTTCTGAGCAATCGTGGAAGCAGCTAAAAATATACCCTTGGAATTTAAACAGGCAATACGGGCGTGACTGACCATTTTTTTTTCTTTCTTCATACGAAGCTCACAACCTTTAATCAAATGACCAGATTTTCCGCAATAGAAACACAAGCCTTCAGAAAATCGACGGTCTTTTTCTTGAGAGCGAGGTGCCACCGATCCAATCTCCATCGGTTCACCACTGTTAGTACACACATTCTCATAACCAGAAACTGACATAGCAGAGGATTTGCTCTCATTAACCCTTGCACGCAGTCTTCTATCCACCCGTATAGCTAATTGCATAGCCTGTTGCAAATCTTCAGGTGTAGGATAAGCAATTAGCAGGTCTTTAACCCTTTCACTGAGCCCAGCAAGAAATAGACTTTTCAGAGCAGAATTGTTCCACCCTGTTTGAGTAGACCAACGACGGAAATGAGTACAATATTTTTCCACATTACCTGATCCCTGTTTTAAACGTCTCAACTCAGTCTCAGCTGATGCGACACGGTCAGGATCATCATATAATAGTCCCAAAGCAGAAAAAAAAACTATCCACTGATCTGAAGCATGTATCACTAGGTTGCAAAGAAAAGGCCCACTCCTGAGGCTCTTTGCGCAAAAGTGACATTATGAACCCTACGCGCTGGGATTCATCCCCAGAGGACTTAGGTCTCAAACGAAAATACAATAAGCAAGCATTTTTAAATGAAAAAAATTCTCGGTGTTCACCAAAAAATAAATCCGGCAAACATACCTTAAGCTCCAAGAAATGTGCTCCAGGACAGTTACTCACGTGCTGATGGAGCTCGGCCACCTCCAGAGAGAGTCCCTGCAGGCGATGAACCAAATCCTGAACCGACACCATGATGGAACAGAAAAATCTTTCCTTAGAGAATTTGCTGGCTGGACTTACTGTTATGTTCTGCTACCAGAGCTAAGGAAAGAGAGGAGATCTGTCCCTACGATAGAACTCAGCTAAATCCCTACGATGTAACAGGGGACCTGATCCTGCGATCAGACCTGCTAAAGTCCTAAGCTAGTCTGTACGGAGACCTATAGATGTGGGGAAGGAATCCCTACAAGTACTGAGGACTGGGAGGAATATGGGACACCTCCTAACAGAAATAGTAGCAGACAGACGAACAAACAAAATATATAGAACATAGAGGTCAGTAGACCAAGCAAACTAACAGAGCAAGACACAGAGCACAGGCTAGCTAGAAAGTAGATATACAATGAAGTCCAGCAAAGCCAGAAGGGTGGAGCAGGCTTAAATAGGCCAACAAGGTCATGTGACCAGCAAAGGAAAAAAAACCTAAGAGCAAGGTTCTAACAGGGAGATGTGACATCCTACATGGGGCATTATATGGGGGGAGAGGTCACATCCTGCATGAGGCATTATATGGGGGGAGAGGTCACATCCTACATGGGGCATTATATGGGGGAGAGGTGACATCCTGCATAGGGCATTATATGGGGGGGGAGAGGTGACATCCTACATGGGGCATTATATGGGGGAGAGAGGTGACATCCTGCATGGGTCATTATATGGTGGGGAGAGGTGACATCCTACATGGGGCATTATATGGGGGAGAGAGGTGACATCCTACATGGGGCATTATATGGGGGAGAGGTGACATCCTGCATGGGGCATTATATGGGGGGAGAGGTCACATCCTGCATGGGGCATTATATGGGGGGAGAGGTCACATCCTACATGGGGCATTATATGGGAGAGAGGTGACATCCTGCATGGGGCATTATATACGGGGGATATGACTTCTTGCATGGGGCATTATATGCGGGGGATGTGACTTCCTGCATGGGGTATTATATATGGGGGATGTGACTTCCTTCAGGTGACATTATATGAGGGGGATGTGACATCCTGCATGGGGTATTATATACGGGGGATGTGACTTCCTGCATGGGGTATTATATATGGGGGATGTGACTTCCTTCATGGGACATTATATGAGGGGGATGTGACATCCTGCATGGGGTATTATATACGGGGGATGTGACTTCCTGCATGGGGCATTATAAAGGAGGGTCGGGAGACATATGCTAGAATACCCGATGTGTTAGAATCGGGCCACCATCTAGTGAACTATAGTCAGCATTGCACAAATTAGGGCATGTGTGCAATAGTAAACTACACTACTGATAATCGGGGTGGTTTAGAGATAAGGCGACCACCCCAAAATTATTAGTCGATTTCATGTGTGTTTACAGGTGAAAAATATAGAGAATGGTGTGATGATTTCTGACATGATGGGATTTAGAAGGATAATAAAGAATAAAATAAAGTAGATGTAAGGTTACATTCTAGGCATATTTTTTATGCAAAACTCTTTTGCCAATTTATTCCCTTTTATATGGCAGTATCTGTCCTTCATTGTTCATGGGTAGATGAAAGTGATTGGTCCATACCCATATATTTACAGTGGTGGCCCAAAGTATTGGCACCCCTGCAATTCTGTCAGATAATACTCAGTTTCTTCCTGAAAATGATTGCAATCACAAATTCTTTGGTCTTATTCTCTTCATTTAATTTGTCTTCAATGAAAAAACACAAAAAGAATTGTCCTAAAGCCAAATTGGATATAATTCCACACCAAACCTAAAAAAGGGGGTGGACAAAAGTATTGGCACCCTTTGAAAAATCATGTGATGCTTCTCTAATTCGTGTAATTAACAGCACCTGTAACTTACCTGTGGCACCTAACAGGTGTTGGCAATAACTAAATCACACTTGCAGCCAGTTAACATGGATTAAAGTTGACTCAACCTCTGTCCTGTGTCCTTGTGTGTACCACATTGAGCATGGAGAAAAGAAAGAAGACCAAAGAACTGTCTGAGGACTTGAGAAACCAAATTGTGAAGAAGCATGAGCAATCTCAAGGCTACAAGTCCATCTCCAAAGACCTGAATGTTCCTGTGTCTTCCGTGCGCAGTGTCATTAAAAAGTGTAAAGCCCATGGCACTGTGGCTAACCTCCCTAGATGTGGACGGAAAAGAAAAATTGATGACAGATTTCAACGCAAGATTGTGCGGATGGTGGATAAAGAACCTCGACTAACATCCAAACAAGTTCAAGCTGCCCTGCAGTCCGAGGATACAACAGTGTCAACCCGTACTATCCGCCGGCGTCTGAATGAAAAGGGACTGTATGGTAGGATACCCAGGAATATCCCACTTCTTACCCCGAGACATAAAAAAGCAAGGCTGGAGTTTGCCAAAACTTACCTGAGAAAGCCTAAAACGTTTTGGAACAATGTTCTCTGGTCAGATGAGACAAAAGTAGAGCTTTTTGGGAAACAGCATCAACATAGAGTGTACAGGAAAAAAAAAGAGGCATTCAAAGAAAAGAACACGGTCCCTACAGTCAAACATGGCGGAGGTTCCCTGATGTTTTGGGGTTGCTTTGCTGCCTCTGGCACTGGACTGCTTGACCGTGTGCATGGCATTATGAAGTCTGAAGACTACCAACAAATTTTGCAGCATAATGTAGGGCCCAGTGTAAGAAAGCTGGGTCTCCCTCAGAGGTCATGGGTCTTCCCGCAGGACAATGACCCAAAACACAGTTCCAAAAGCACTATAAAATGGTTTGAGAGAAAGCACTGGAGACTTCTAAGGTGGCCAGCAATGAGTCCAGTCCTGAATCCCATAGAACACCTGTGGAGAGATCTCAAAATGGCTGTTTGGAGAAGGCACCCTTCAAATATCAGGGACCTGGAGCAGTTTGCCAAAGAAGAATGGTCTACAATTCCAGCAGAGCATTGTAAGAAACTCATTGATGGTTACCGGAAGTGGTTGTTCCCAGTTATTTTGGCTAAAGGTTGTGCAACCAAGTATTAGGCTGAGGGTGCCAATACTTTTGTCTGGCCCATTTTTGGAGTTTTGTGTGAAATGATCAATGATTTGATTTTTGCTTTATTCTCTTTTGTGTTTTTTCCTTGCAAGCAAATTAAATGAAGATAATAATACCAAAGAATTTGTGATTGCAATCATTTTCAGGAAGAAACTGAGCATTATCTGACAGAATTGCTGGGGTGCCAATACTTTTGGCCACCACTGTACATAAATGATAGTGATAGCCAAAAGGTTGTACTAGCGGGTCTCGTCCATACATTCACTCTTATATGCTTTTAGAATTATCCAGACATTAAAAAACTCAATTTCTAATGAATTTTTGTCATTTTTTATATATTTTTTTTACATATTAATATAGATTTTTTTTTTCAAAATGTCTCATTTTGGTTTCAGTTATCAACATTTCTGTACTGTTAGAGAGAATATAGAATTTGACTTATTCATTTTACAAGGGGTTGTGCAAAGTTTTTTTTTTTTTTATTTAAAAAAAATGGCCCAGTATGGTTAAAAATAAATAGACATATATAATGAATGCTAACCCAGCAATCACATATCGTTTCACTCCAAGTAGTGCTTGGTAGAGACAATTCGAACCAAATCAAATTTGTGTTGAATTTTAGGACTTTTTTTTTGACCTGGCAAATTTGAACAATTTTTTTTTTTATTACATTTTCACAAGTCATCCAAAAAATGCCAGCCTACATTTTACACAAAGCTAAAACATCAGCATTAGAAGGACTATCATAGCCTGTAAAAAAGCAGAGGTAGTGAATGCAGCAGCCACTTCCTAGTGAATCTGGATAGTGCGAGGACGTCACAGCTCACAGCTTAACCATAGAGATAGAGAGAGACAGCTATAAAACACTGAATAAACATTACAGATAGTGTGTGACAGCACAGTAGTGAAAACCAGGTACCATTCTGTTACCCATGGACATGTACGTGGAGATCACTTGGTCTTTTCTGACAACAAAATTGAGCACTGCTACGAGAAGAACAATGATGGATTGATGGGTGACAATGATTTATTTATTTTTTTAACCATTCTCTCCCACTTTTAAAAAAGAAAAAGAAAGATGGACAAACACGTTTGTTACTTTTTGTAATGAATGGTCAGCTGGCAATTATAATAAAATTACCATTTTGAAATTTTCTTTCCATTTCGGACTTAATTGTCAAAAATTTTATGATAAATGTTTTTTATCCAAAAATGTACTCTACGACGCCTATATTACCAAAGTGAAAAATTAGTCACCCCTCGTTCTATTTAAGGGGGTTGTCCCATCTTTATAACTACTTCCCTAAAAGAGCAATCATCTGATCACTGTGGATCCAGAAATTACTCTTATCACATGTCTTCTGCAGTGGCCACTGCAGGTGAAACCTGGTATTACACAGCACTTCTTCACGTAATTGGGTGACCAAGGCCATAGACAATATGGAAGAATATTTTTTCACCCTTCTTTTTGTAATTTCTATCATTCCAATTGAGTTCTGACCATTTTAAAGTGACAATCCCTACATGTTACAACTGTTTTTTGACAGATCACAAAGTGTCACCCCTGAGGAACCCCTTTTAGTGATCTGTGAGGAGGTGCTCAATTTCTGTGCAACGCCTCTACAGGAGAAATTAAGTATTACACAGTGTCCATGCATATTAATGGGCTGTCTGTGTAATGTAAGACAGATCAGGTCTTCCAGAGTGAGAGACAATCTTTGTAACTGCTTTCCTCTTTGACCAAGAGATGCTGCTCCCGTATAGGTCCCTTTAAGTTGCTGCCACATGATAGGTGCTTGAGTCACATCTATGATAAAGAAAATATAAAAACCCTTAAAGGGTTGTCTAATTTAGGAAACCCATTTCCATATACCCTATCAAAATTTAGGGTGGGTCATCTGGTCATGGTCCTTATCTTTTGACGAGAGTGGAGAAGAGTTACAAAATGAGTTTTCTCTCTGGAGGACCCGAGAAGGAGACATGGCTGAGACAGGAGCACTGTCCTCAACACTGGCCATAGGAGGTGGGGATTGCTGTGCTACGCTGTGTAGTTCAGCCAAGTTTGGCTGTTTGTGTAGCCCCACCTCTGAGGAACTGACATTCCTGTCTCAGCCTTCAATGGTCAAAATTGGGATAACCCTTTAATTTCCCTCTGAATTGCAAGAGAAAATAAAAAGTTAGTAGGGAAAATTATTTACATGAGATTAATTTCATACAGTGAATAAAAAAAATATTGGGAGATTGTCTTATCTAGTAAAGCCGTTTTGAAAAACCTATATAAGGACCCTCGTCGACCATCTGGAGTGGATATATTGAAGGTCTTCGCTTCTGGAGAGACTATGACATTCATACACTATATAGACAGTCTATTGATTTCAGTAAGTTCAGTGCAATACCTGATTTCTCCAGCGGAGGTGCTGCAGGTAAACTAAACACATACTGTATGATTCCTGAAAGATTGCAACTGATCCCCTGGTGGGTAATTTGTGATCATCTTATTGATTTCTAATATGTAGGGATTGTCCAAAGTGTAGAATCCCTTCAAAGGTAATTTATCACTATATTTAAGATGCCCTATACGAGGGCAGAATAAAGTAGTAAAAAAAAACAAGCTGAAAAAGGGCAACATAAACATTCCCTTAAAATTGGAAAAAAATGTCTTTCTGTTAGAAGAGTCCTGTGGTTACAAAGCTGATTATAATGTGTTCTGTCTCTGAGATCAGTAGTGATCAGCTCTGATCTGAATAGGAACAATTTACCCACAGCTCCCCCGCAGGCAAAATTAAGTATTACATGGCTGTCCGTGAAATGCACAAACAAATGTATCTAAGCAAGAACTAAGAAGTTGCGCTTTTCCATGAAGTTTTTTTTTTTATCTTCCGCTCCTTTCTGTTGCATGGAAGTGAGTACAGAAAAGAATGACTTAATGTAATAAATACGTTTATTTCAGCACAAGACATGAGTGGAATGAGCTGCATGAAATGTACATTAAAAAGGCTCAGAAATCAGCTTGGTAAATAGCCCCACAGGACTCCTTACACGAAGAGCCCGAGGAAATGCTTTACACCGCCATCTGTCAATGAAAGAATCGCTGAGGCCGAGCGCCAGTCACAGACATTCCCAAGGAAGGGGGAAGTGGTGTTTCCACTGGGGTGAGTCAACTTTTATAATAGAAGCGCCCGAGGCTCCGAGCGTCACATTGATATTCATGTTTCTGTGTTATTTTGTCGGTATTTAGAAAGAAATTACATCAACTTTCCTCCCACCTTAGTGTTAATGAGACTTAGAGAATCTTAAAGGGGCTCTTTAATAGAAAAAAAAAAAAAGATTATTCTAGAAGAAAAGAGAATTTACTTTTAGTGTCAAGTGATAGATATAAGATAGATAGATAACAGATAAATAGATAGTTATGAGGATAGATAGATATTAGATAGATAATAGATAGACAGATAGCTAGATAGATGATAGATACAGTCCTGCTCATCGTTACTGGCCTCCATGAAGTGTAAGTACATAATGTGGAATATGTCCTGAGAAAAAATGAATTAAGTGAAACAGTTTTTTTGGATAGAGACTTGTGCTAAATACAAAAGAGCAAATGATAAACAATAATTTAAAACCAAAAACAATGGAAGGGAAAAATAGAAAAAACTAAAGCGGCTGTGTCACTGGTATTGGCACCTTTACATTAATTTAGTATGGAAACACTTTTTGACTCGCCTGTGTTAAATCACAAAAGAGAGTCACCTGTGATTAATTGTCGGTGCCCATGTGACATGAATTAGTCAATGAATGATGACTTCACTGTTTTTAAAAGCCACATGGTAGACCCTGTTCCTTTGTCACAATGGTGAAGACAAAGGAGCTGTCTGAGGACATCAGAACCGCTATTATTAGCAAACACAAGACTTCCAAAGGATATCAGGCCATCTGTAAAGACCTTGGTATCCCAGTTTCAACAGTGCGCAATGTTATTAAGAAGTTTACCAATCATGAAACCGTCAAGAACCTCCCTGGATGTGGGGAAAATTGACAAGAGATGTCTTCGAAGGTTGGAGTGAATGGTGGAAAAAACACCTCATCAAACATCTAAAGACCTGAAGGCCAACCTGGAACAGTATCGAGTCATGGTTTCAACAAGTACCATACGGTGCACACTAAACCAAGCAGAACTTTATGGGCGAAGGCCAAGGAAGAAACCATTGCTGAAGAAAAGACATAAAAAGGAATAACTGATCTTTGCCAAAGAGTATCTTGACAAACCACAATCCTTCAGGGAACATGTTCTGCACACGTTCGCTCTGCCGGCACCATTATAGTTCATGGCCCCTTTGTCGCATATGACGCGCCCCCTGGGCTGTGGGGTACCCGGTGCCGGGCCGGTAAATGCTGGGGGATGTCACAGTGGCGGTGACCCGGTCCGTGACACAGGGCGGTCAATAAAAGGGGTTATGGCTAGGGGATTTATAGTGTTTTTTTATAGAGTTCGTGACGCCACCTGTGGAATGCGGCTAAGGGGAGCCGCCGCAGCGGAGCAGTCCTCTGAAGCTGATATTACTGCAGCAGGGATGGTGTGGCTCTCCACAGGAAGAGCTAGCTCCAGGGCAGTGTAGATGTTGTAGGTTGTGCTGGGTGTTGTAGTGCAGGGGTTGATGGCGCAGCAATAATCAGTCCACAACTTAATGGCAGTTTACTCTTGTCTTTACTGGTGGCGATTAGACAAGCCGGGACTAGGGTACTGGCTAGAAATGGAAGTCCGGGCCGCCTGGAAGCAAATAAAGAATCCTCCTTGCCCGGTGAAGTTGGAGGCCTTCCCTTTCCACTAAACTCTTTGGCCCTGCTGTTTGTAGCTGTACGGTGGCCCTCGTCCCTGAGTGTAACGTTTCTGTGCTCACCCGTATGGCAGGCAGCTCGGGCCTTGCTGGTGCGTCGCTCCCACGTGGCGGTGCTGGGCCCTCTGTGCTGCTGAGCCTCCGGGCGTCTGATGGGGCCAGGAGACCTGCAGTCTCCTGCCCTCCGGTTTCTGCGGCTAGGCCTTCAGTGCCCCACAGCCTCGGACTCCGGTGTCCGGTTCTTCTGTGTCCCTCTGGGGTGAACTGCCGCACAGCTCCAGTCCCCAGCTCCTCTCTCCTCGACGTCCTCGCTTCAACTCCTCACACTAAGTCTAACTAACCCCGCCCCCAGATCCCTATTGATAAGGGGAGGAGCTCCCCTTTCTGGTCTGGAGCCAGGAAAGTGTTGCATGCTTAGTAAAACCTGATTAGGGGACCCCTACTTGCTTCCAGGCATGGCATCACCTCTTGTGAAGGAGGCAATGCCACAGTGGCATCCGGACCCCTGGGGTGCCACACATACACCTGTATCCCATTTTGTGGGGGGTTTGGACGCAAGCAACGATGGGACCAACCAACGTGCAGAGAAGTGCGATGTGAAAGCAGCCAAATTAATCCAAAGCGATCATGTTTTCTTCTCTCCTGCTCACAGAAGGTGCCAGTGCAGGTGGCGCAATGCGGTGATGTCACTGGGCAGCCTGCACCGGGACCCTGACATAGCCCTTAGGGGGACACAGAGCTAACGGTTCTTGCTTTTCCAAGGATCCAGCCATATTGGTATCATGTTGACTTTCATGTGGCTCAAAATTAAACTTGCACCGAGTTTTAGGGCACCCAGACAGGAGTCCACGGTATGGGCACTGCCTTGGATCTTCCGCAGTAGCGACATCAATGCCATTTTCTTATTTTTGCTCTTTCGATATTTTGCACTGCTAAGAATTTTGCTCTCAGAGCAATATATATAGTCCCAGGCTGTGCAGCAGCTGGACGCAGCATTATAAGATCTAAAAATGTATTTCCTTATGCACAGATAGAAATCCGCCTCTGGAAAGGTCATAGTAAAGGCAGCTTTTACGACTACCCGCCAGAGCCGTTAATGTCAGCAGGTCGCTAATAACACCCGGGCGATGTTATACAATTGTGCTAAAGAAAAGGAGACAGAACCCGGGCCGGTGTCAGCGACAATGCACATATAACTGAATCTATGGCTGCAGCACAGAGGCGCGGCGCCAAAACCTCAGCTTCTCTCCATTAGCTGTGCCGTTAAAACCAGTAGTCTATTGTTCCCTGTTATCAGCTGTTGGCAATAATAGAATTTTTCTATGTCCAGAATAATCTTATCTACCATGATCTTTACTTTGTGTTATACTCAATCTGTGCCGAGAACGTGAAGACACCTTTTCTATCATTGGCATAACTAATATTATCCGCGTCTCATAAAACAGTGTGTCATATGGTAAAAAGGATTGGTTTCCACGTCGTAACCATTAAATTCCAATTTTTCCTTTAATTTAATTTTCCTGATTTGCCCTCAACCCCGGTGTATAACATCTGGCCCCTCGCCCCCAGTGTATAACATCCGGCCCCCCGCCATTCCGTCTGCCTTTACTACCATGTGACAGAACGGTCAGTGGTGCAGAGATCACCGATACCAGCGCGGTCCTGTAATAGGAGCCTCCAGGGTAACAAGTCCGTCCATGACATTTCTCCTCCTGAATCTTCTGCCATCTCCTGTGAGTGATATTATTGAGAAGTGGAAGGAATCAAAGGATCTGAGCCCCGAAGTGGAGACCCCATAACGTTACCGAGCGGGGGGCCGAGTGCTGAGGAGCAGAGGGCAGAAATGTCACCATCGCTCTGCTGACCCCATAACTGCAGAGTCCAGACCTCTTCTGGTTTCAGCACAAACACCGCGCCCCCTCCGGGAGCTTCATGGCCGAGCAGCTGCATGCAGCCGTACATCACCAAGCACAATGCCGAGCATCAGATGGAGTGGTGTAAAGCCGCCACCACTGGGGTGTGTTCTGCGCGGTGACGGATCGCACTTCTCGATCTGCGTCTGATGGAGGAGTCTGGGTTTGGTGATCCCTGGAGGACGTTACCCCCTGACTGCATTGTGCCTGCTGTACAGATGGTGGAGGAGGATAATGCTATGAGCTGTTATCAGGGGTCGGCATTGGGCCCTTAGCTCCTGTCATGAGAAATCTTAATCTTCATCACAAGACACTGTGGACAAGTGAAGCTTCAGCTTTGTAGGAACAGTTTGGGCAAGACCCTGTTCTGTCCCCCATGACTGTGCCCAGTGCACAAGCTCCATACAGACATGGAGGAGAATATGAGTGGTCGCACAGAGCCCGGACCTCAGCCCCATCCAACACCGGAGATTGTGAGTCCGGCCTCACCCCCCAACCCCAACATCAGGGTGTGACCCCCACAAATGCTCTTCTGGATGGAGAAGCAACAATTCACACAGTATTACATTTACATCATGGTAATTTTTTTTTAACCCATCTTTACTTTGTAATTAAGAGTAATTTGTACGGAGCCGGTTGGGTCGCGCGTTTTCCGTTTCCCGCTTCCCGTCAGTTCCCCTGACACGTTGGGTGTTGAGAGCAATGACAATTGGGCGACCTTATAACACCGTTTTCAATCAGGTTAACAATTGCTCAGTTGACATGAAGGACCCAGCGAGGTCTTTTTAGGAAAGTTATGGCTGTCTGAATGTGATACATTTATTTCGAGACGTAGAGTGAGCTACACGGGACCTCGCGCTTCCACAAAGTGACTTATGAAAGACGCAGCTGGGGTCCCGCGTGACATCTCTCCGTAATGAGATAATTGTACCTTGTATCCAAAGCCATTTGTTTATTTTTACATGGGAATTCTTGAGAGAAAACGCGAATAATAGCGACTGGTGATTATTTCTTGTTAATATTAAATTTCTAAAAATAATACAATTAGGAAAATTAATTAACGGGGAGAACAAGGAGAAGGTCAAGGAAATGATACGCAACATGTATATGTGTCATATCAGCGCTGCTCAGGCTGCTATAATTAAAGAGGGATTATTTCACTCACAATTAAAAATGTGGTAGTTGGAGACGCGTCGGTCGCCCGCAACGTTGGGTCGTATCAAGTACGGGAGCAAGAAACCTGTTTAGTTGTAAAATGAAGATAAAGTTTCCGGAATGTCAGAGAAATACATACAAACTATTAGGTGAAATAATGATAATTGGTAATGTTGTAGGAATTTCATAAATCACGGTTTCATAAGCAGCGACTGAGGTGGAAAGTGAAATTCTGCCTAATAATGCCCCACCTCAGATAGGAAAATAGATGGGTAAGTAGAGTACAAACAGCATGCCAAAACTACTCCCCTAAATAATCTGGATAAACCCCGAAGTGTCCTCATTGTCATATGACGCGCCCCTGGGCCTGCTGTGTCGCGCAGCGTCTCGCGCACGGGGGCTTACCCGGAACCGGATCAGATGAGGGTTGTAGTCTCCGAGTGGCGGGGACCCGGTCCGTGCCCAGGGAGTCAAACTCAGTGTGTGGCAGTCTTGATAGATGTTATTTGAGTGTCGACTACGCCACCCGTTGATTTGCAGCTATGGAGCTGCCGCTGCAGGGCAGACCGCTGAGGCCGGTGTAGAATTGTGCAGCGTGATAGTATAACCCCCAACGGGGGGGGTATGGCCTCAGGGCAGCCGACATGGAAGATGGGGGTAGCAGGAACCACTCAGAGACGGTGCGGTGTAATTCAGGGTCTTTACTGGTAACAACGATAGACCCTCCCGGAGTACTTGCTAGCGAACGGGGCCTGGTCAGTCCTTGAGCAGATGGGATCTCCCCTGGCCAGGCGGAGTTGTAGGCCTCCCCAACTAATTGTACTCTTCTGGCTACCTTGCTAGAAGCGGATATAAGTAGCCCACGTCCCTGAGTGTGCCGTGTGGTGCTCACCCGTATGGCCGGTGACTCGGGGCCTTCTAATGGCTTCCGCTCCACGATGGCGGTGCTGGTCCCACACGTGTGACCGTGCCTTCGGGTTTCTGGGCCTGAGGACCTGAAATCCCCTGCCGGTCGGCTTCTGCTGCTGGGTAAGAGTTAGTCCCCACAGCCTCGGACGCCGGGTCCGGTAAGAAAGCTTCTCAGTCAGGGCGAGCTCTGCAGCTGCCAGCCCCTGACTCGTAGTAGTATTGCTCCCACTGAGCTCCAGCTGTTTCTTCCTATGACTGTTTCTTGTCTCTACTCTCCTAGACTCCTAACCCTGCCTCAGCCCCGGGTTTATATAGGGGAAGTTCTTCCCCTCCCAAGACTGGGCAGGAGGTGTGGCATGCACAGGATCCCTGACCAAAGGACCTCCCACCTGCTCTCAGACGTAATATCTCTATCACTGTGGCAACCAGACCCCTGGGGTGTCACACATACTAATAGCAATGTCCGTAAAGTTAGTGACAGTGTAACCCCACATAATGCCCGGCTGATTGTAGTCCCTATAGCAACTGATTCGCTGGAGTCTCCAAAGACCCAGGCACAATAAACTGAGTTAAGTTTTTAGAGTGCCTGACACAGTGTGGTCCCTAGAGAGTAACTCAGTGTATTCCCTAACAAGCCAGACACACTGTTATCCCTAATGTGTCGGACTCACTGTGGTCCCTAGAGTGTCGGACTCACTGTGGTCCCTAGAGTGCCGGACTCACTGTGGTCCCTAGAGTGCCGGACTCACTGTGGTCCCTAGAGTGCAGGACTCACTGTGGTCCCTAGAGTGCAGGACTCACTGTGGTCCCTAGAGTGCAGGACTCACTGTGGTCCCTAGAGTGCCGGACTCACTGTGGTCCCTAGAGTGCCAGACACAGTGTTGTCCCTAAAGTGCCAGACTCACTATGGTCCCTAGAATGCCAGACTCAGTGTGATCCCTAGAGTGCCAGACTCAGTGTGGTCCCTAGAGTGCCAGACTCAGTGTGGTCCCTAGAGTGCCAGACTCAGTGTGGTCCCTAGAGTGCCAGACTCAGTGTGGTCCCTAGAGTGCCAGACTCAGTGTGGTCCCTAGAGTGCCAGACTCAGTGTGGTCCCTAGAATGCCAGACTCAGTGTGGTCCCTACAGTGCCAGACTCAGTGTGGTCCCTACAGTGCCAGACTCAGTGTGGTCCCTACAGTGCCAGACTCAGTGTGGTCCCTACAGTGCCAGACTCAGTGTGGTCCCTACAGTGCCAGACTCAGTGTGGTCCCTACAGTGTCAGACTCAGTGTGGTCCCTAGAGTGCCAGACTCAGTGTGGTCCCTAGAGTGCCAGACTCAGTGTGGTCCCTAGAGTGCCAGACTCAGTGTGGTCCCTAGAGAGCCAGACTCAGTGTGGTCCCTAGAGTGCCAGACTCAGTGTGGTCCCTAGAGTGCCAGACTCAGTGTGGTCCCTAGAGTGTCAGCCTCAGTGTGGATCCTATAGTGCCAGACTCAGTGTGGTCCCTAGAGTGTCAGACTCAGTGTGGTCCCTAGAGTGCCAGACAAAGTGTGGTCCCTAGAGTGCCAGACACAGTGTGGTCCCTAGAGTGTCAGCCTCAGTGTGGATCATAGAGTGCCAGACACAGTGTGGTCCCTAGAGTGCCAGACACAGTGTGGTCCCTAGAGTGCCAGACACAGTGTGGTCCCTAGAGTGCCAGACACAGTGTGGTCCCTAGAGTGCCAGACACAGTGTGGTCCCTAGAGTGTCAGCCTCAGTGTGGATCCTAGAGTGTCAGCCTCAGTGTGGTCCCTAGAGTGCCAGACACAGTGTGGTCCCTAGAGTGTCAGCCTCAGTGTGGATCCTAGAGTGTCAGCCTCAGTGTGGTCCCTAGAGTGCCAGACACAGTGTGGTCCCTAGAGAGTCAGCCTCAGTGTGGATCCTAGAGTGCCAGACACAGTGTGGTCCCTAGAGTGCCAGACACAGTGTGGATCCTAGAGTGTCAGCCTCAGTGTGGTCCCTAGAGTGCCAGACTCAGTGTGGTCCCTAGAGTGCCAGACTCAGTGTGGATCCTAGAGTGCCAGACTCAGTGCGGTCCCTAGAGAGTCAGCCTCAGTGTGGATCCTAGAGTGCCAGACTCAGTGTGGTCCCTAGAGTGTCAGACTCAGTGTGGTCCCTAGAGTGCCAGACACAGTGTGGTCCCTAGAGTGCCAGACTCAGTGTGGATCCTAGAGTGCCAGACTCAGTGTGGTCCCTAGAGTGCCAGACTCAGTGTGGTCCCTAGAGTGTCAGCCTCAGTGTGGTCCCTAGAGTGTCAGACACAGTGTGGTCCCTAGAGTGCCAGACACAGTGTGGTCCCTAGAGTGCCAGACTCAGTGTGGTCCCTAGAGTGTCAGACACAGTGTGGTCCCTAGAGTGCCAGACACAGTGTGGTCCCTAGAGTGCCAGACTCAGTGTGGATCCTAGAGTGCCAGACTCAGTGTGGTCCCTAGAGTGCCAGACACAGTGTGGTCCCTAGAGTGCCAGACTCAGTGTGGTCCCTAGAGTGCCAGACTCAGTGTGGTCCCTAGAGTGCCAGACACAGTGTGGTCCCTAGAGTGTCAGCCTCAGTGTGGTCCCTAGAGTGCCAGACTCAGTGTGGTCCCTAGAGTGCCAGACACAGTGTGGTCCCTACAGTGCCAGACTCAGTGTGGTCCCTAGAGAGTCAGCCTCAGTGTGGATCCTAGAGTGCCAGACTCAGTGTGGTCCCTAGAGTGCCAGACACAGTGTGATAATTACACTAAAGTCAGTATTTTCTTGTACCAGTAGATAAATTATTATTCCTGTGATCTAAGGTGATGAGGGGGTTAATGTAATGTCCCTGGTGGTGTAGGTGATTATTTCAATACCGGTGTCTTATGGGTCACTCACCTCTCCTTCCTCGTTCAGGCTAAGTACTTTACCTTATCTCATTTCAGCCCCATAGGGGTCTTAGAGATCATTGGGGGTCTTTGTGGCCAGTGTCATACATAATTCGATATGCCTATGGTAACTTTGAACAAAATGTACTCCATTATTTGCCCTTTTCCCCCCGGAATCCCAGTTTTCCTCCCGGTGCAGGTACAGTCTGGTCTTGGAGAGGTTAAGAATCCGTGTTTGCCGGGGATGTTACGATTCTCATACTTGACCTGTGAAGCTTCCACCGGCTGCACCTGGAAAGAATCCTTGTGTGTGGGATTTCTGATTTAATTTCTGTTTCCGTGTAAAGGTCTGGCGGTGTACCGGGATACTAAGCATAATTATACGCAGCTCCGTGCTCCTTTTCATGGCAGATTAAAATATTTACACAACTATGAGGCGCAACTCCGACTACCTCTGCTTAAAGGTACGAAAGGAGAAAATCTTTTATCTGGCAACAGCTTACGAATTCCTGATGTGGAAGAAAGCCCGGTAAACCTTCCTGAACGCGGCTGATAACAGAGCACAACCGCGGCCTCACAATGTGTAATTATTTCTTCTACAAATGTTACAAGTGGATTTAAAGCTCTCAATTAATGGATCCCGTTTTAGAAATCCCTTTTCCTTTTCAAAATAATCACATACTTTAGTATTTAAAAAAAAAAGTCCACTGCAATTTTTTTTTTCCCAATCGGTGAATGACTGAAGTTGCTGATTTTTCATTCCTGAGATTATATTTATCGAGCATGGATTTTACTTAAAGGGGTATTCCATTAACTATTATTATGGGTGAGCATGATCAGCTGTTTTCTTATTTGCCATAGAGTTGTATCCGGGCAGCAGCAAGAATCCACCGTACACACTATGGAAATCCTGGTAGAGAGGGACAGAGACCCTCTTATTCTACTATATGGGGGTCTCAATGGTCAAAACCCCACTGATCTAAAATCGATCATGTGTCTATGGGTGTGAGCATGTTCAGCTGTTTCCATATGAGCCATACAGTTATATTGTGGCAGTAGTGAGCATGTTCAGCCACAGTTCCATGGAACCTTGAATTATTGACATCCTGGTAGAGAGGGACAATGGCACTATCATTCTACTAAGTGTAGGCCCAAAATTCAGAACCATAATGACCCTCCCCATTCTACTAAGTGTAGGCCTGAAAGTCAAAACTCTACTGACCCTCCTATTCTACTAAGTGTAGGCCCGAAAGTCAGAACCCTACTGACCCTCCCATTCTACTAAGTGAAGGCCCGAAAGTCAAAACCCTATTGACACTCCTATTCTACTCAGTGTAGGCCAGAAAGTCAAAACCCTACTGACCCTTTTATTCTACTAAGTGTAGGCCTGAAAGTCAGAACCCTACTGACCCTCCCATTCTACTAAGTGTAGGCCCGAAAGTCAAAACCCTACTGACCCTCCCATTCTACTTAGTGTGTGCCCATTAACAGAGCCCCACTAACCCTCCCATTCTACTAAATGTGGTCTCCGATGGTCAGAATCACTCCAATGACCCTCCCATTCTACTAAGTGTGGGCCCCAAAGGTCAGAACCCCATTGACCTTCCCATTCTACTAAGTGTGGTCCCCGAAGGTTAGAGACCTGCAGACCTACCCATTCTACAAAGTGTGGGCCCCAAAGGTCAGAACCCCACTGACCATCCCATTCTGCTAAATGTGGGCCCCAAAGGTCAGAACCCCACTGACCTTCCCATTCTACTAAGTGTGTGCCCATTAACAGAACCCCAATGACCCTCCCATTCTACTAAGTCTGGGCCTCAAAAATCAGAACCCCGCTGACCCTCCCATTCTACTAAGTGTGGTCTCCGATGGTCAGAATCACTCCAATGACCTTCCCATTCTACTAAGTGTGGGCTCTGAAGGTCAGAACCTCACTGACCCTCCCATTTTACGAAGTGTGGTCCCTGAAGTTTAAAAACCTGCTGACCTTTCCTTTCTACTAGGTGTGGACCCCAAAGGTCGGAACCCCACTGACCCTTCAATTCTACTAAGTGTGGGCCCCAAAGGTCAAAATCCCATGGACCCTGGCATTCTACTAAGTGTGGGCCCATTAACAGAACCCCAATGACCCTCCCATCTACTAAGTGTGGGCCCCAAAGGTCAGAACTCCACTGACCTTCCAATTCTACTAAGTGTGGGCCCCAAAGGTAAGAACCCCACTGACCTTCCAATTCTACTAAGTGTGGACCCCAATGGTCAGAACCCCACTGACCCTCCCATCCTACTAAGTGTGGTCTCTGCAAGTCAGAACCCCCTTGACCTTCCGATTCTACCAAGTATGGGCCCCAAAAATCAGAACCCCTCTGAACCTCCCATTCTACTAAGTGTGGGCCCCGAAAGTCAGAACCATTATGACCTGCCTAGTCTATTAAGTATGGTCTCCAAAGGTCAGAACTCCACTGACCCTGCCTTTCTACTAAGTGTGGGCCCCTTAGGTCAGAATCCCACTGAACTTCCGATTCTACTAAGTGTAGGTCCGAAAGTCAAAACCCTACTGACCTTCCGATTCTACTAAGTGTAGGCCCCAAAGTCAAAATCCTACTGACCCTCCCTGTGACAAAACAGCTTCTAATCTTAATCAGCCAGACATTTAGATTGGTTAAGCCAAGAAAAATGCACTATTATCTTTGTGTTGACTTGTGAATGTAGGTTTTTTTTTTGGTGGGTCAAGAAGGACAGACCAGTATTTGTATAACCCTAAATGTTTACTTCTCTTGGTCGTGAAACAATGATGTTTGTTACTATGCTAATTGCATATGGTACTAAGACCAGCTAGATGTTGATTTAAAGAGCCCCCTGCTATACCAACCATGTAAATTGATTAAATGCTCAAACAATGAGACCTGAGCCCTGTGAAATAATATCATCCCTAATTCTTGCCCTGTGGATGTGTACTTGAAAAGAACAAATGTGAACTATTTAAGGAACATATGCCTCTGTAGCAGGCAGAATTTAAAGAAACTTTACAATGGGAATCAAAGATAAGACTCTCTTCAGACCATCAGCTTGGTAGCATGGCTTTATCCATAGATCCATAAATTTATTCACATAGATTTGGATTCTACATGATTCCAGCCTAAGGGTATATGGCCCTGACTGGAAAGGTATGGATCTTCTCCATTGACCATCAGAGAGCCCATGGATACATTTGGGGAGACCAGGTTGGGACAATGAAGTCACCTAGCCCCATGGATATGTTGTTTGGGGTTTCCAGATGGGACCCCATGGAGACATTAGGAGAAGCCAGATCGGTACCAGCCAGTTATCTGGCCCCATGGAAACTCTCGGAGAGGCCAGGTTGGGACCCTCGGGTCTCCAGGCCTTGTACCTCGACGGACTTTCAGCTTCCTAAGCCTGGCACTACCTTCTTTCTGTGGCGGCCCGCCAAAAGCAGGGGGCCACTGATTGAGGTAGTTGGCCCTGGAAGTTCCAAAGTCGCAGCTGTTCTATCCCAGGTGGGCCAGTAGAACGGTGAGATTGTGTAATGTTGTACCATCTTGGGTATTTGCTGTGACTGTTCTATGTGTCTATTGTCCACTTAGTGGTTCAATAAAGTATTGCCACACTGCTTTACCCTCACCCTGTGTTGTCTAAGTAGTAGTACGCCCACGGAAGACCCTGTGTCTTCACACTCCCATTCTACTAAGTGTAGGCCCGGAAGTCAGAACCCTTCTTACCTTCCATTTCTACTAGGTGTGGGCTCCAAAGGTCAGAATCCCACTGACCTTCCAATTCTACTAAGTGTGGGCCCGAAAAATCAAAACCCCTCTGACCCTCCAATTCTTCTAAGTGTGGGCCCCGAAAGTCAGAACCATAATGACCTTCCTATTCTATTAAGTATGGTCCCCAAAGGTCAGAACCTCACTGAACCTCCCATTCTACTAACTGTGAGCCCCTTAGGTCAGAATCCCTCTGAACTTCCCATTCTACTAAGTGTTGGCCCCGAAGGTCAGAATCCCACTGAACTTCACATTCTACTAAGTTTGGTTCGAAAAAGGCTGATTTTTCTAAGCCTCAGAGTGGGCCCTGAAGGTCAGAACCCCACTGATCTAAAATTTGCCGTGTGTTATCTGTTCATGGGTGTGAGCATGCTCAGCTGTTTCCATATTAGCCACAGAGTTGTATCGGGGAACAATAAGCATGCTCAACCACGGTTTCATCATATATGCTACCTTTTTTGGCTGGCATATGGGAGATGAACAGCTGAGTGTTTTGTGCAGGGCGATGCTGAAAAGTTTTTTCATTTGGTATTATAGGAGATTTCAGTAGATCCCCAGAGATTTGCCAACTCCTCCGGGAGGTTTCCAGGTTGTCCTGCACGTCCTGGAGAGAATTGTCTCATAGGCGTTCCTCAGAAAAGAGAGATCTTGTGAGAGCGGGACAGATACCAACCTATTCCAATAAAATGGGGCCCCAATGGACAGAATCAAAATGACCAAAAATTTATCATCTGTCCTCGGACGTCTCTGTACATAGTATAGAGCATGCTCAACACGTTCTATCATACTTTCCAACTTTGCATGGCTGTACAGCCCCAATTGTCAGACCCCTCATGAATCCATGGGAGTGAGGGTATGGCTTGCTCCTGAATGATATATGGCATGGTATTAGGGGCATAGAAAAAATTGGTGTAACACTTCTTTCTGGAAGACTTCTTTGGCAGATCTTCCAACTCTTCTGGAATTTCTACAAGTCTCTCCTTTTTTCAGGAGCCCCCCAGATGTTCCTGGAGATTTTCCAAGTATTTCATTCCTTGTTGGAGAAATGGACAGAATGTCCACCTGACTGATTCTTCTCCCTTGTTTGCTAGTCCAGCAGACCTTGGATGGGGGCCACCATTCTCCATGGGCCCCATGAAGGCTACTCATGGAATACCTTTGCCTTTTTATGAGTCTACTGAATGCACAACAGACTGGAGGTCAGAGATCTTCCTCTCCTGTGTATACAGTAATTGTGTATACATTACATTTTTTGTACATCAGATCTTACTCGACAAAAGATTTTAATTCTCCAGCTCCAACTTTATGTCAGCAAAATGCTTCGGCTTTGTAAAAATTCCAATCTGTGCACATTGCCGAGCTGTAATATATTGTGCTGTACAATGCGAAGTGTTGCACTCGGGATAATGAGTCGGCTGTATCTCTAGCTGACAAATGAATTGTTGCTGCACTCAGAAACGCCTGCAATCATTGTAAGCCGATGTGGGGATCTTCTGCCACGCACGTCTGAAAGAGAATGATGACAGCGGAGAAATTTCTCTCCTCAAGGCTCATATAAGGAGCTGGTGCGGAGATTTTCTCCTGGTTATATAGAAAATCAAAGGCGGCTGTACACTTGGAAATAACAAAGTTATACCTTGAAGAAAATCGGTCTCTAGAATAGACCCCTATAGGCACAGTATCCCACACCAAGGACAACGACAGTACCCAATATCCGGTATAACCACAGAACCTCATATTAACCAAAGTACTCCATACCAAGGATAACGACAAAACCCATACCAAGGATAACCAAAGTACTCCATACCAAGGATAACCACAAAACCCATACCAAGGATAGCGACAGTACCCCATACCAAAGATAACGACAGTACCTAATATCAAGGGTAACCATAGTACTCCATACCAAGTATAACAACAGTGCCCCATACCAAGGATAACCAAAGTACTCCATATCAAGGATAACCACAAAATCCATACCAAGGACAATGACATTACTCCATACCAAAGATAACGACAGTACATAATATCAAGGTTAACCATAGTACTTCGTGTCAAGTATAACAACAGTGCCCCATACCAAGGATAACCACAGTACCCATATCAAGAACAACGACAGTACTCAATTTCAAGTATAACCACAGTACCTCATATCAAGGGTAACCAAAGTACTCCATACCAACGATGACCACAAAACCCCTTACCAAGGACAACCACACTATAGCATACTAAGTATATCCACAGTGCTCCATGCTAAGGATAACAACAGTACCTAATATAAAGGTTAACCACAGAACCTCATATCAAGGGTAACCAAAGTACTAAACCCCATGTCAAGTATAATGACAATGCTCGATACGAAGAATACCAAGGAGAACCACAGGATGTAACATCAAGTATAACCACAAAAATTCATGTCAAGTATAACCATAGTACTCCATACCAAGGATAACCACAACACCTAATACCAAGGATAACTACAATACCCCATTCCAAGCATAACAATACTCCATACCAAGGATAACTACAGTTCCCCATATCGAGGATAGCCACAGTACTCCATTCTAAAGATACCCACAGTACTCCATAATAAGGGTAACTATAGTACCTCACACTAATTATAACCACAGTATCCCAAATAAAGGATACCCACAGCACCTTATATCAAGGGTAACCAAAGTACCTCATATCCAGTACTCATACAAAGCTAAACAGCAGTACCTTCTACCAAAAATAGCAGCAGTGTCTCATACTAAGGATACTAACTAACAACAGTACCCAATAACAAGGGTAACCACAGTATCCCATATCAAGGATACCCACAGCACCCCATACCAAGGATATCCACAGCACCCCATACCAAGGATATCCACAGCACCCCATACCAAGGATACCCACAGCACCCCATACCAAGGATACTCACAGCACCCCATACCAAGGATACCCACAGTATCCCATACCAAGGATACCCACAGTACCCCATACCAAGGATACCCACAACACCCCATACCAAGGATACCCACAGCACCCCATACCAAGGATATCCACAGCACCCCATACCAAGGATACTCACAGCACCCCATACCAAGGATACCCACAGCACCCCATACCAAGGATATCCACAGCACCCCATACCAAGGATACGCACAGTATCCCATACCAAGGATATCCACAGTACCCCATACCAAGGATACCCACAGCACCCCATACCAAGGATACTCACCGCACCCCATACCAAGGATACCCACAGTACCCCATACCAAGGATACCCACAGTACCCCATACCAAGGATACCCACAGCACCCCATACCAAGGATACTCACAGCACCCCATACCAAGGATACTCACAGTACCTCATACCAAGGATACCCACAGTACCCCATACCAAGGATATCCACAGCACCCCATACCAAGGATACCCACAGTATCCCATACCAAGGATACCCACAGTACCCCATACCAAGGATATCCACAGTACCCCATACCAAGGATACCCACAGCACCCGATACCAAGGATACCCACAGTACCTCATACCAAGGATATCCACAGTACCCCATACCAAGGATACCCGCAGTACCCCATACCAAGGATACTCACAGCACCCCATACCAAGGATACCCACAGTACCCCATACCAAGGATACCCACAGTACCCCATACCAAGGATACCCACAGCACCCCATACCAAGGATACCCACAGCACCCCATACCAAGGATATCTACAGTACCCCATACCAAGGATACCCACAGTACCCCATACCAAGGATACCCACAGCATCCCATACCAAGAATATCCACAGTACCTCATACCAAGGATACGCACAGTACCTAACACCAAGAATAACCACAGTACTCCATACCAAAGTTAACCACAGTTACAATACCTCATACCGAGCATACCCACAGTATCCCATAATAAGGGTAACTATAGTACCCCACACCAAGGATAACCACAGTATCCCATATCAATGATACCCACAGTACCTTATAACAAAGGTAATGCCAGTACTCATACAAAGGAAAACAGCAGTACCTCATACCAAAAATAGCAATAGTGTCTCATACCAAGGATAACTAACCACAGTACCCAATAACAAGGGTAACCACAGTACCTCATACCAAAGATACCCACAGATACCAAAAGATACCCACAGTACCTCATTCCACAAAGACACCCACAGTACCTTATTCCAAGAATAAACACAGTACCCTCATACCAATCTAATCCACAGGCTTTAAAAACATTACAGGACAATTTTTTAAAAAAATGTAAAATGCTTATCTCAATTACAAACATGATTCCTTTGCGCTAGATATACAGCTGAGATGTAGTAAATTCATTTTTGTGATGGCTTTCTTTTAAATATTCGCAAGATAATTTCTACACATTTTTAAAAAAACAAAAAAAACTAAACTTAACAGTGACTAAAAGTATTAAAGCGTTTCCATAAAATGTGAAGGTTTAGTGCTGGTAAACTCTTCCCAGCGACCTCCATAAAGAGATGTATACGGCTCTCTATCTATATAATAGCTGATATAAACACTTTCCTACCAAATATAAAACACTGGGAAAGATTTACGCCGGTTCCTGGGAGTGAAGGGACGTTCTCCGCTCATTCTTCTTCTTTTAGGACCATCGTTGCGCGCTCTCCCCTTCCCCCTACTCTTCATAGATGGGTTTTTTACTGCAAAGGCTGAAAGATTTGAGTGGAAGGAAAAGAGGGAATATTTCTCTGTAATGGTTCATCTAGGAATAAAAGTAAAAATAATAGGACGTCGTAGGTGTCATGATTTAAAGACAATGTGTAACAGCGAATAACTGTATTTGATGGAGAAGAGGCGCTGCGGACGCTCCCGGGAGTCCCTATTAGCAGGTGATACGTACAAGTGTCAGGACAAGACCGTAGACGGCAGCCACCCCGCAGATATCACATAGAAAAACCGAAAACCATAGGGTTTGTTACCCGACAATAAGCTACAAGATGCACCAAACTCCTCCGTCTGTTTTACTAAAATATTTGGCAAAATGGACACAGATCCTCTTTGAGATCAATTGTTTTGGTGTTACATACAAGTTTATGTCAATAATGTTCCCACTTATTGACAGCGAACAGAGATCTAACTTCACTATTAAAACATTTCGTAACTTTTCATTTCAAGTAACTTTTTATCCATTATTTACAGGAAAACAATGGAAATTGTTTCTCCAGAGAGGAAGAGGACTTGAACTCTATAGCGCCATCTGTTGGAAGCAGCAATCCTACAAGTCACTATCGGACCCTTTAACGAGCCTTGCAATATGACATAGGATAAAATCCAAATCTCAATTTGCAGACACGGTGTTTCGGGGTATTGCCCCTCATCAGTGCAAAGTATGAGAGCTGATTTGGCTTGGTGAGACGCTCGGGACGGAGGTCTAAGAGGTAACCGTTCTCCTTGTGGAGAATGACATACCGGCTCTAGCATGCCAAGGTAAGGAGGCTTATTTGCCGTGCAATGCTCCTCTGGGAAATTTAATATGCAAATTACCTCTTGCTGTACTCTATAGTGCCACCTGTTGGAAGCAGCAATCCTACAAGTCACTATCGACCCTTTAACAAGCCTTGCAATATGACTTAGGATAAAAGCCAAATCAGAATCTCAATTTGTAGACACGGTGTTTCTCGGTCTTCCAACAGGTGGCGCTATAGAGTTCAAGTCCTCTTCGTCTCTGAAGAGGCAATTTGCATATTAAATTTCCCAGAGGAGCATTGCATGGTGAATAAGCCTCCTTACATTGGCATGCCAGGTCCGGTATGTCACTTTCCACAAGGAAAAACGTTACCCCTTAGATTACAGAAAAACTAAAATCTGATCTGGATATCCTAGATATGAGCGATGTATTTTCTTTATTTTCTGAGACTGACTTCCATCTTTTCTTTTCTGCCACCGAGTGTTGACACACAGCACATAATCTACCTGGATTCATCTTTGGTGGCTTCCAAACACCCATACAGAATTAATCTGACTATTGACTGTTCCTCCATTACTTTATCAAATAATCAAATACTCCAGAATTCCAAAAATACAAGCTCTTTTCTTTTAAAAACAGCGCCACCACTAGTCACAGTTTGCATTTGGTATCACAACTCATTCCCATTCATTTGAATACAGCTGAGCTGCAAAACCGGACACAACCTGTGAACAGGGGGGAGGCTCTGTTCTTGGAAGAAACAACCCTGTTTTTCTAATCCAACCCAGACTCTTTACATCGTCTCCTGTTGCCGATTTATTTTCTTCTTCATTTTCATAACTTGTTAATTAAAACATCAAAGGACAAATGACATTGGAGCAGAAGTCGCATTTATGGGCCGGATGTGTATTCCAGAGGATTTAGAAGTAATTGAACAAATATTTACTGGTGTCCTTCTCTGGACTTGAGATCATTGTCGGTGGTGAGGACTTGGCAGGATTCGGGAAAGATCAGTGTGCAGCTGCCTCCATTAATGAGCACATGGTACCCCGTCTACCGGACTGGACACAGCGGAGGACGGGGCTGAGCCTGAAGATCCAGCACTTCCCTGGATATCCTCCTGCAGCAACTATACAGAAACAAAGCCACCAAGATGTCTGGTTATAGTAAGAGACAAAGGAGAACGTGTGAGACTAAGTGACTAAGTCCACTCAAGGTCTTCAGATCTACCGAAAGTCTCCACTCCAGTGATCCAATATTATATCAAGCACTTCAGTGGAAAGAAAGATAGATAAATTAATAGATAGATAGATAGATAGATAGATAGATAGATATGCTTGCACCTGTTCACACTATATTGAGGTGTTGGTCAGTTTTTAGATAGATGTATTCCAAAAGTCATATATTTAATGTCTGCATATATCTTAGCGCTTACAGAAGCAACTGTGTTCTTTGTATATTATACAGTCATGGCAGCTTACACCTGTATCTATCTATCTATCTATCTATCTATCTATCTATCTACATATCCCATATCTATCTATCATCTATCTATCTATTATCTGTCTATTATCTATCTATCTATTATCTATCTATTATCTGTCAATTATCTATATATTATCTATCCCATATCTATCTATCTATCTGTCTATTATCTATCTATTATTTATACATGGGTTGTAGTGAATATTCATGGTCTTTAACAGTGGGCACACAGACCGCAGAGCGGCAGCAGGAGCCGCGCTGCGGGTAGAGTGCGCGCTATTAGGGAGAGTGAATGGTCACTGCTCCCCACGCACACAGTCCCGACGTGGGGAGCAGTGACTATTCCGGCACAGCATCTCACAGTGTGAGGGCGCATGTCAGTTATGCCATGCGCAGCTCACACAGTGAGATCCTTTTTGGCAGCAGAGCAGGACGCAGCGCTGGAGGAGAGAGGAGGTGAGTATGATTTTTTTTTTGTGTGTGCAGCGTGATGGGGATCAAGGGCTGCCAAGCATACCAGGATGGAGGGCTGCCAAGCATACCAGGATGGAGGGGTGCCAAGCATACCAGGATGGAGGGGTGCCAAGCATACCTGGATGGAGGGGTGCCAAGCATACCAGGATGGAGGGGTGCCAAGCATACCAGGATGGGGGGGTGCCAAGCATACCAGGATGGGGGGGTGCCAAGTATACCAGGATGGAGGGGTGCCAAGCATACCAGGATGGGGGGGTGCCAAGCATACCAGGATGGGGGGGTGCCAAGTATACCAGGATGGAGGGGTGCCAAGCATACCAGGAAGAGGGATGAGGGGTGCCATGCATATTAGGATGGGGGATAGAAACAGAATTGGGGGACATTAGCCGTATAATAGTGTCAGCAGCAGACCCCCTCCCCCTTAACAGGGCATCATGATCACATGTTTTGCTTACACTTTTTTTCTATTTTCTTCCTCTAAAACATTGGCTGATTCTTATGGTCCGAAAAATACGGTATATCTACTATCTATCTATCTATCTATCTATCTATCTATCTATCTATCTATCTATCTATCTATCTATCTATCTATCTATCAATCCATATATCTATCTGTCTTGTCTGTCTGTATATCTATCTATCCATTTTTAAATCTGCCTTCAATCTATCTATAAACTTCCATAAAAAAGGCAGCACTCCAGTTTATCTGTGAACAAAATTATCTGGTGTTTTATTTGCCCATTTCCAGCAAAGTTTCAGCTCAAACCTTGAACAAGACTCAAGAGGTTAGAGCTGAAACATTGCTGCAAGTGGGCAAATAAAACACTTTTTCACAGATAAATTGGAGCTTTTTTGAAAGCTTGTATGTGGCGGTATAGTAGTCAGGGATGTGAAGGCTTGCTATTTGGATCAGTGCTGCTTTTCATTACTATCTATCTATCTATCTATTATTTATCTATCAATATCTTATATACTGTATACAGTACAGACCAAAAGTTTGGACACACCTTCTCATTTAAAGATTGTTCTATATTTTCATGACTATGAAAATTGTACATTTACACTGAAGGCATCAAAACTATGAATTACCACATGTGGAATTATATACTTAACAAAAAAGTGTGAAACAACTGAAAATATGTCTTATATTCTAGGTTCTTCAAAGTAGCCACCTTTTGCTTTGATGACTGCTTTGCACACTCTTGGCATTCTCTTGATGAGCTTCAAGAGGTAGTCACTGGAAATGGTCTTCCAACAATCTTGAAGGAGTTCCCAGAGATGCTTAGCACTTGTTGGCCCTTTTGCCTTCACTCTGCGGTCCAGCTCACCCCAAACCATCTCGATTGGGTTCAGGTCTGGTGACTGTGGAGGCCAGGTCATCTGGCGTAGCACCCCATCACTCTCTCCTTCTTGGTCAAATAGCCCTTACTCAGCCTGGAGGTGTGTTTGGGGTCATTGTCCTGTTGAAAAATAAATGATGGTCCAACTAAACGCAAACCGGATGGAATAGCATGCCGCTGCAAGATGCTGTGGTAGCCATGCTGGTTCAGTATGCCTTCAATTTTGAATAAATCCCCAACAGTGTCACCAGCAAAGCACCCCCACACCATCACACCTCCTCCTCCATGCTTCACGGGGGGAACCAGGCATGTAGAGTCCATCCGTTCACCTTTTCTGCGTTGCACAAAGACACGGTGGTTGGAACCAAAGATCTCAAATTTGGACTCATCAGACCAAAGCACAGATTTCCATTGGTTTAATGTCCATTCCTTGTGTTCTTTAGCTCAAACAAGTCTCTTCTGCTTGTTGCCTGTCCTTAGCAGTGGTTTCCTAGCAGCTATTTTACCATGAAGGCCTGCTGCACAAAGTCTCCTCTTGACAGTTGTTGAAGAGATGTGTCTGCTGCTAGAACTCTGTGTGGCATTGACCTGGTCTCTAATCTGAGCTGCTGTTAACCTGCGATTTCTGAGGCTGGTGACTCGGATAAACTTATCCTCAGAAGCAGAGGTGACTCTTGGTCTTCCTTTCCTGGGGCGGTCCTCATGTGAGCCAGTTTCTTTGTAGCGCTTGATGGTTTTTGCAACTGCACTTGGGGACACTTTCAAAGTTTGCGCAATTTTTCAGACTGACTGACCTTCATTTCTTAAAGTAATGATGTCCACTCGTTTTTCTTTACTTAGCTGCTTTTTTCTTGCCATAATACAAATTCTAACAGTCTATTCAGTAGGACTATCAGCTGTGTATCCACCTGACTTCTGCACAACACAACCGATGGTCCCAACCCCATTTATAAGGCAAGAAATCCCACTTATTAAACCTGACAGGGCACACCTGTGAAGTGAAAACCATTTCCGGTGACTACCTCTTGAAGCTCATCAAGAGAATGCCAAGAGTGTGCAAAGCAGTCATCAAAGCAAAAGGTGGCTACTTTGAAGAACCTAGAATATAAGACATATTTTCAGTTTCACACTTTTTAGTTAAGTATATAATTCCACATGTGTTAATTCATAGTTTTGATGCCTTCAGTGTGAATGTACAGAAAAATCTTTAAATGAGAAGGTGTGTCCAAACTTTTGGTCTGTACTGTATAATAAAAGAGCCACACTCAGGTCTTTTAACAAGGGCGATCGGGTTTTAGTACTGGTACCCACAGCCGAGAGTAAGCTCATGGCCAAGTGGCAAGGGCCATATGAGGTTCGAGAAATGTGCGCCTCTGGGCTGCCTGGGCATCTAACAGATGTTCTTTCATGATGGGCATGACTGCCGTGATCCGGTCCTGCATACTAGCCACGTGTTCAATTATACTCCTATGTGGAGTCGGTTCTTACTCCCACGTCTCTTTGGCTACGTCCAACAGACCCCTAGGGTGTCTGCCGTACAATAACTTAAAGGGAGAGAACCCTGTGGAAGCCTGGGGTACCTCACAGACGGCGAACATCAAATAGGGTAGCAACATGTCCCAATCCCTTCCGTCCTTAGAAACCACCTTTTTTAACATGGACTTGAGGGTTTTATTGAACCGTTCTACTAGCCCGTCGGTCTGAGGGTGGTACACCGAGGTGCGCAATAGTTTTATTCTCAGCAGTTTGCACAGTTCCCTCGTCACCTTGGACATAAAAGGGGTCCTTTGATCTGTCAGGATCTCCTTAGGTAGCCCAATACGACAGAACATGGCAAACAGCTCCCGTGCAATCAATTTCGCTGAGGTGTGGCGTAGCGGTATAGCCTCAGGGTACGGGGTGGCATAGTCGACGACCAAGTATATCTTGGTGGCCACGAACGGATTTTACAATGGGCCCTACCAAGTTCATGGCAATCCATTCAAAAGGTACCTCTATCACTGGCAGAGGTACCAATGGGCTACGGAAGCTTGCTTTGGGTGTGGTCAGCTGACATTTGGGGCAGGATTCGCAGTACTTTTGGACCTCCGCCTAAATTCACGGCCAAAAGAACCGCTGCAAGATACGCTCTTGCGTCTTTTTAACCCCTAAGTGTCCACCCAGTAGGTATGTGTGTGCCATCTCCAGAACCGTCCGACGGTACGACTGAGGTACCACTAACTGTTCCACGACCCCATCCCTGATTTTGTCTACCCTACAGAGCAACTCACCGTTGACCACCATGCGTGGAAACACAGTATCTGCACCGGGCTGCTGAGCTATGCCATTTACCTCTAACACCCTTTCTCGCGCCCAAGTCAGGGTGGGATCCTGTAGCTGAGCTGTCCCAAACGTGCCCCGGGACACTTCCAGCTCGGGGATCGATGGGGTCTCCTCGACCTCTCCTGCCAGCACCTCTAGGGGAAACCTATCGGGGTCACACTCTGTCCCTAGGTTGGACACTCCTACGGCAGGTACCCCTGACTCGGGTTCTTCAGGTACAGCGCCCGTAATAACTTTTACCGGGGGAGAGTGGATTTTGTTTTTCCACAGAGTCCAGAACAGGGGCAAGTCTCTTCCCAACACAGTCCCATAGGGAAGAGTTTTTACCACCCCCACCACATGTTTTAGGTCTCCACGTGGCGTGGACAAAACTACCTCCGCGGTTGGGTACTCTGGGAGGTCCCCTTGGATACACACAACCCTGACTGTCCGTCCACTGGGGTTGTCTCCTGCCGCCAGCGAGCTGTGTACCAAAGTCACTAGGCTCCCCGAATCTAGGAGGGTCTCCGTGGGGTACCTATTAACCAGTAGCTGGCACAGTTGGGGTTCACTGTCCGGGGGGTCGGCGCTCGCCGTGCAGAAGGTCTGGGCATACATTGAGACCCGGAGGTTATACCCACAGTCCATGGACTCTGTAGTCAGGGGCAGTTAGCAGCCACATGTCCCAGCCCCTGACACCGCCAGCACCTAATGGCGGAGGCACGGTTAGTTCTTGTGACAGTTTGGGAGGGAATCGGTCTCCCGCCACTCTCACTCCGGGGTACCCCTTCAGCACGGGTACGGTGCTGAGTGTCCTTAGCAGAAGGACGCGACCCCTTTCCCGGTTCCTGGGTTGGCAGGGATCGGCGTGACAGCCGAGAGGGGGCAGAGTCCCGGATAAAGTCCTGAGTGGCCGAATAGCGCTCGATCAGGCTGACCACCTGGTCGAGTGTGCCGTGTCCCCTTGCCCCACCCAACATTGGATAGCGGCCGACAGAGTCCTCACCAGCTGGTCAACCACCACCCTCTCCACCATCTGGGCTGGAGCCAAAGTCTCCGGCTGGAGCCACCTCTTTACCAGCTGCAGAAGGTCATAAGCCTGAGACTGGGCAGGTCGTGTCTCCACATAGGCCCCTGAAAATACACGCTGAGCCCTCACGTATGTATTGATCCCCAGTCGGGCAAGGATCTCACCTTTGAGCCTCTGGTAGTCCTGGGCGTCCTCCCGACTGAGGTTGAAGTAGGCCTTCTGGGCATTGCCGACCAAAAACGGAGCCACCACTTCTGCCCACTGGCCAGCTGGTAGGTTTTCCCACTCTGCTGTGCGCTCATAAATGGTCAGGAAGGCTTCCACGTCATCCTCTGGTCCCATTTTCCTCAACGTGGAGCGAACCTTGTCTCGGGCATCTCGATGTTCCGGGGCTGCCCCGAGCCTGACGGGTGCAGAGCCTTCCCAGGCATGGGTTCAGCTATACACAGTCCCACTGAGCTTTCCTGCTATGCTCCTAGCAGATCCCAACACTGAACAACACTAGTGCAGGGTTTTTAAAGGACTTGTGGCATGAGCCACTGGAAAACGCGGGTTGGAGGGATGAGGCCGTCCCACTGCCTTCCTGTAGCCTCCTCCAAGAAATGAAGGCCCTGCCGGGTTTTACTAATCTGCCTTAGCCAGATAGCCTGACCAGGTCAATGCTCACCTTCATTCCAGCATTGCAGCCACAGGTGTGTTTGTGACTGCAATGCACTCCAATGGATTTAATAGGTCTCTGTACACATTCTGGGGGATATATAACGTCCCTCGTACAAATGATGATAACCCGGAGATACCAGAGTATTATCCATCAGCTCGGCCCCTATAACACTAGAATGTTCTTCTCAATGTTCTTTGTATGTCTCCTGCTAACACCGCCATATGCTGCTATCACCTAGCAGGCATCCATCGCTCTCCTGGCAAGCGGATACTTTTACTTAAATATCATTAAAACCCAATACAGACAAAACATATGTCCCCTAAAAAACCGACAAAACACATCTAAAACAACAGCGTGTATGCAAAACATCTACAGCCGACACATCATTAGTGAACACGCTGAAATTTACAACAATTCACATAATTCATATTTTATGGCCTTTTTTTTACAAAACAAATGTGCCCATTAAATAAGAAAAGTGCTATAAAGAAGAAAATAGGCGATCAATGTGATTTACAAAAGCATAAAAAAATTAAATAAAATCAAAATTAGAGAAAAAAAATCGTATTTGTCGTTCTGCACAGTCTAATCAAAATCTGAGAAAACGGGGGTCCTTACATCGATGATCTCCATCATTTTTGGTTTGACTAATCAAAATCTGAGAAAGCGGGGGTCCTTACAACGATGATCTCCATCATTTTTGGTTTGACTAATCAAAATCTGAGAAAACGGGGGTCCTTACTAGTGTTGAACCACCCCCGTAGTGTTCGGGTTCGGTTCGTCGAACACCGGGATGTTCGAGGAACTGTTCGTCGAACTGTTCGTCGAACACCTTAGAACACCGTCGAACACCGTTAAAACCAATGGCAGGCAAACAAAAACACATAGAAACACATAGAAAACACCTGCAAAGGTGTCCAAAAGCTGACAAACTGCTCAGAAGACACTCTCTTTAAAAAAGCCGGCCGGCAAATTCAGCAGCGGCATACACCGGTACCCGACAATTTAGACAAGAAGGAATAGAGCATCACACATAGATTAGATAGATAGAAACATGTCAGTCACACATATAAGAAGCACAGTGACAGTGTTGGTTACTGCACTTGTCATTTAGTGTAAAGGATTTATTAAAAAAAATATTAGTGTTTTCATGCACCGTCTCTTTAAAAAAGCCGGCCGGCAATTCAGCATCTGTACCCGACAATTTAGAACAGAAAGAATAGAGCTTCACACATAGATTAGATAGATAGAAACATGTCAGTCACATATATAATAAGTACAGTGATAGTGTTGCTTACTATACTTGTCATTTAGTGTAAAGGATTTATTTAAAAAAATAATAGTGTTTTCATGCACTGTCTCTTTAAAAAAGCCGGCCGGCAATTCAGCAGCGGTACCCGACAATTTAGAACAGAAAGATAGAGCATCACACATAGATTAGATAGATAGAAACATGTCAGTCACATATATATGAAGTACAGTGACAGTGTTGGTTACTGTACTTGTCATTTAGTATTAAAATAAAGGATTTATTATTAAAAAAATTGGCGTGGGGCTCCCCTTAATTTTAGGCTCTAGCGGAGGTTAAGCAGACGGCTGGGGCAGATGTTTGAAGCCTGGGAAGGGGGTAATACCCACGGAGCTTCCCAGGCTACTAATATGAGCCCCCAGCTGAATACATAGCCTTTACTAGCTATTAAAATGGGGGACCCCCCAAAAAAAATGACGTGGGGTCCCCCCTAATTTAATAGCTAGCAAAGGCTAGGCAGACAGCTGGGGGCTGATATTAATAGCCCAGGAAGGGAGCCATGAATATTGGCCCCCTCCCAGGCTAGAAACACCAGCCGTCAGCCGCCCCAGAAATGGCGCATTCATAGTATGCGCCAATTCTGGCACTTAGCCTCGCTCTTCCACGCTGCCCTGGTGCGGTGGCAGGGGGTAATAGGGTTGGGGTTGATGTCAGCTTATAATGCCAGCTGACATCAAGCCCAGGTTAGTAATGGAGAGGCGTCTATAAGACACCCCCATTACTAACCCCATAGTCAAAGTTAAAAAAAACACAAACACCCAGAATAAAGTCCTTTAATTGAAATAAAGACACAATCCTTTATTGTTCTAAATTAAACCATACTTACTGTCACGCCCATTCCAGCTGAAGCCAACGATCTCCTGCAATAAAAGAAAAATAATAAAGCAACCTCATCCTTACCTTTCCATGGTTCCCACGACAGCTTCAGCTCTGCTACATCGAGATGACAGGCTGGACCGCAGCAGAACGCTGCCATCCAGCCTGTCATCCCGCAGACACTGAGAAGCGCAGGCTTGCTTGCGCTGCTCAGCGTCTCTCTGTGACGACATCCAGATGAGCCGAGTTCATGTCCAATGAACTCGGCTCACCTCATGCACGTCACTGACAGCGTGGGAAAATTCTCACGCTGAAGCGCTGATTGCAGGAGAATTTTCCCACGCTGTCAGTGACGTGCAGGAGGTGAGCTGAGTTCATTGGACATGAGCTCACCTCATGCACATCACTGACAGCGTGGGAGAATTCTCCTGCACTCAGCACTTCAGCGTGAGAATTTTCCCACGCTGTCAGTGACGTGCATGAGGTGAGCCGAGTTCATTGGACATGACCTCGGCTCATCTGGATGCCGTCACAGCGAGACAGTGAGGAGCGCAAGCAAGCCTGCGCTTCTCAGTGTCTGCGGGATGACAGGCTGGATGGCAGCGTTCTGCTGCGGTCCAGCCTGTCATCTCGATGTAGCAGAGCTGAAGCTGTCGTGGGAACCATGGAAAGGTAAGGATGAGGTTGGTTTATTATTTTTCTTTTATTGCAGGAGATCGTTGGCTTCAGCTGGAATGGGCGTGACGGTAAGTATGGTTTAATTTAGAACAATAAAGAATTGTGTCTTTATTTCAATTAAAGGACTTTATTCTGGGTGTTGTGTTTTTTTTAAATACTTTACTAGAAATTCATGGTGGTCATGTCTAATACTGGCGTGACCCCATGAATTTTGGGCTTGGGGCCAGCTGATAATACCAAGCTGGCCCTAACCCCTTTATTACCCAGTGAGCCACCGCACCAGGGCCCTGGATGAGTTGGGTACAGCGCCAGAAGATGGCGCTTCTATGAACGCGCCATTTTCCGGGGTGGCTGCGGACTGCAATTTGTAGCGGGGGGGGGGGCCCAGAAAGCTTGGGCCTCCCTGCGCTGCAGATTCCAGCCCCCAGCTGCCTAGTTGTACCTGGCTGGACACAAAAATAGGGCGAAGCCCCACGTACTTTTTTTTTAATTATTTCATGAAATTCATGAAATAATTAAGAAAAAAGGGCCTTCCCTATATTGTTGTGTCCGGCCAGGTACAAATAGGCAGCTGGTGGTTGGGGGCAGCCCGTTCCTGCCTGCTGTACCTGGCTGGACACAAATATAGTGCGAAGCCCCACTTCAATTTTTTTTAATTATTTCATGAAATTCATGAAATAATTAAGAAAAAAAGGGCTTCCCTATATTGTTGTGTCCGGCCAGGTACAAATAGGCAGCTGGTGGATGGGGCAGCCCGTTCCTGCCTGCTGTACCTGGCTGGACACAAATATAGTGCGAAGCCCCACTTCAATTTTTTTTAATTATTTCAGGAAATTCATGAAATAATTTAAAAAAAATTGATGTGGGGCTTCGCACTATATTTGTGTCCAGCCAGGTACAGCAGGCAGGAACGGGCTGCCCCCAACCACCAGCTGCCTATTTGTACCTGGCCGGACACAACAATATAGGGAAGCCCTTTTTTTCTTAATTATTTCATGAATTTCATGAAATAATTAAAAAAAAAATATGTGGGGCTTCGCCCTATTTTTGTGTCCAGCCAGGTACAACTAGGCAGCTGGGGGCTGGAATCTGCAGCGCAGGGAGGCCCAAGCTTTCTGGGCCCCCCCCGCTGCAAATTGCAGTCCGCAGCCACCCCGGAAAATGGCGCGTTCATAGAAGCGCCATCTTCTGGCGCTGTACCCAACTCATCCAGGGCCCTGGTGCGGTGGCTCACTGGGTAATAAAGGGGTTAGGGCCAGCTTGGCATTATCAGCTGGCCCTAAGCCCGAAATTCATGGGGTCACGCCAATATTAGACATGACCACCATGAATTTCTAGTAAAGTATTTAAAAAAAACACAACACCCAGAAAAAAGTCCTTTAATTGAAATAAACACACAATTCTTTATTGTTCTAAATTAAACCATACTTACCATCACGCCCATTCCAGCTGAAGCCAACGATCTCCTGAAATAAAAGAAAAATAATAAAGCAACATCATCCTTACCTTTCCATGGTTCCCATGACAGCTTCAGCTCTGCTACATCGAGATGACAGGCTGGGCCGCAGCAGAACGCTGCCATCCAGCCTGTCATCCCGCAGACACTGAGAAGCGCAGGCTTGCTTGCGCTCCACAGTGTCTCTCTGTGAGGGCATCCAGATGAGCCGAGTTAATGTCCAATGAACTCGGCTCACCTCATGCACGTCACTGACAGCGTGGGAAAATTCTCCTGCACTCAGCGCTTCAGCGTGGGAGAATTCTCACACTGAAGCGCTGAGTGCAGGAGAATTCTCCCACGCTGTCAGTGACGTGCAGAAGGTGAGCTGAGTTCATTGGACATGAGCTCACCTTATGCACGTCACTGACAGCGTGGGAAAATTCTCCTGCACTCAGCGCTTCAGCGGGAGAATTCTCACGCTGAAGCGCTGAGTGCAGGAGAATTTTCCCACGCTGTCAGTGACGTGCAGGAGGTGAGCTGAGTTCATTGGACATGAGCTCACCTTATGCACGTCACTGACAGCGTGGGAGAATTCTCCTGCACTCACCGCTTCAGCTTGAGAATTTTCCCACGCTGTCAGTGACGTGCATGAGGTGAGCCGAGTTCATTGGACATGAACTCGGCTCATCTGGATGTCGTCACAGAGAGACGCTGAGCAGCGCAAGCAAGCCTGCGCTTCTCAGTGTCTGCGGGATGAGAGGCTGGATGGCAGCGTTCTGCTGCGGTCCAGCCTGTCATCTCGATGTAGCAGAGCTGAAGCTGTCGTGGGAACCATGGAAAGGTAAGGATGAGGTTGCTTTATTATTTTTCTTTTATTGCAGGAGATCGTTGGCTTCAGCTGGAATGGGCGTGACGGTAAGTATGGTTTAATTTAGAACAATAAAGGATTGTGTCTTTATTTCAATTAAAGGACTTTATTCTGGGTGTTTGTGTTTTTTTTAACTTTGACTATGGGGTTAGTAATGGGGGTGTCTTATAGACGCCTCTCCATTACTAACCTGGGCTTGATGTCAGCTGGCATTATAAGCTGACATCAACCCCAACCCTATTACCCCCTGCCACCGCACCAGGGCAGCGTGGAAGAGCGAGGCTAAGTGCCAGAATTGGCGCATCCTATGAATGCGCCATTTCTGGGGCGGCTGACGGCTGGTGTTTCTAGCCTGGGAGGGGGCCAATATTCATGGCTCCCTTCCTGGGCTATTAATATCAGCCCCCAGCTGTCTGCCTAGCCTTTGCTAGCTATTAAATTAGGGGGGACCCCACGTCATTTTTTTTGGGGGGTCCCCCATTTTAATAGCTAGTAAAGGCTATGTATTCAGCTGGGGGCTGATATTAGTAGCCTGGGAAGCTCCGTGGGTATTACCCCCTTCCCAGGCTTCAAACATCTGCCCCAGCCGTCTGCTTAACCTCCGCTAGAGCCTAAAATTAAGGGGAACCCCACGCCAATTTTTTTAATAATAAATCCTTTATTTTAATACTAAATGACAAGTACAGTAACCAACACTATCACTGTACTTCATATATATGTGACTGACATGTTTCTATCTATCTAATCTATGTGTGAAGCTCTATTCTGTCTGTTATAAATTGTCGGGTACCGCTGCTGAATTGCCGGCCGGCTTTTTTAAAGAGACGGTGCATGAAAACACTATTATTTTTTTAAATAAATCCTTTACACTAAATGACAAGTACAGTAAGCAACACTATCACTGTACTTCATATATATGTGACTGACATGTTTCTATCTATCTAATCTATGTGTGATTCTCTATTCCTTCTATTCTAAATTGTCGGGTACCGCTGCTGAATTGCCGGCCAGCTTTTTTAAAGAGACGGTGCATGAAAACACTATTATTTTTTTTGATAAATCCTTTACACTAAATGACAAGTACAGTAAGCAGCACTTTCACTGTACTTCGTATATATGTGGCTGACATGTTTATATCTATCTAATCTATGTGTGAAGCTCTATTCTTTCGGTTCTAAATTGTCGGGTACAGGTGTATGCCGCTGCTGAATTGCCGGCTTTTCATGTTTCACTGTTGGCACTGTTCCCATCGATTTGGGCAATCACTGTAATGCCACAACCACCATGGCTGTGACATTACAGTGAGTGGCAGACAATCCCTGCATGATGTGAAAAAATCCAGTTACGCTTTTGGTGCACGAACAGTTATCGAACATAACCTCGAACAGCCGAATTTTTTGCAAATCGTTCGGGTTCGTCGAACAACTCGAACACCGCCCAAAACAGCTCGAATTTGAGATTGGCGAACAGTTCTAGTCGAACACCGCTCATCTCTAGTCCTTACATCGATGATCTCCATCATTTTTGGTTTGACTACTTAAGGGGGGGTGAATTTGTAAAGGGCATGTGGCTTATGTTGCAGACAGATTAGCGGGTGGCTTATGCTCAGCCCTGCCCTCTTTTCACGCATTTTTTTAGTGCGTTTTAGACAATCCCTTTTTTCTCACATCGGTCCTCCTAAAGATAATACAGGCTATAGGATGTCCTACTTCTGAGACTGCCACCACTCCGTAGTCATCTGCGGATGAACCAAGCTAATGTTCTGGGTCTTCAGAAAGAAAAATCATTAATAGATAAAGGTCTGACCATCTAGTAATCAAAAATGCCCCAATAGGACATTTTCCAAATAGGATTTCTACTCCAAATTACTCATGAAAATAATACGCTGCATTTGAAAAAAATGGCTTCTTTCTTCCAGAAAGAGCGCCATCCCTGTCCATAGGTTGTGTCAGGTACTACAGCATGGTTTCGATGATGGAGGAGTGCCTATTTCCCCATAATATAGAACCAAAAAGCATTCATACACATACTTTCCATAATCATCATTCTCATTCATCATTGGCCAACTTTAAGCCCCACCCCTGAGGTACCTGGGAACACTGATAATGTCAGTCCAGAACAGCTGCTTTCATGCATATTTAAATAAGCCATGCCCTTTTCCCATAACATTTGGAAAGTATGCATGCCATAAAGACAGAGCATGCCCCTATTATTGGGCCCCTGGTGGCTGCGGCTCATTTCCCGATAGTTCTATACCTTTTGCTACTTGGTAGCAGGACTGCCCCCTTTCCCAAGGAACTCTCAATAATGGATCATAAGTTTCAAGGGTCATGGGTTTTAATCCCTAACAGTAGAGATGAACAAATTATTTCTATGCAAATCAAATTAGTGTTGAATTATTAGGAATTTGCTGAACATGGGAAATAATAATCAGCTATTTTACATACTGCAGAAGACTGCATCAGGCAGAGAAGGATAACATGACTGTTGGCTGGGCTTCCCCATAATGCCTTGCAGCTATCACATTACATAGTATAGTACAGTCAATCAAGACAGACCATCATTCCCTATATAAAAGCCAAGGAAGGGAATGCAGCTGCCTTGCAGTGAATCAGGATAGTGAGAGCCATAGAGATAGGAAGAGAAAGCCATAAAACACTGAATAAATATTACGGAGAGTGTGTATGACAGCCCAGCAGTAAAGAAGATTAGTGTGTGAGGAAAAGTCATACAGGTTTTTAGGGCATTTCTAGATTTCCCGCAATTGTGGCGAATCTGAATTTCACAAGATACCGATGTTGCACATTTATGATGACGCTGCAGACTTAAGGCTTTTTTCTCTTCCTCTGCAGACTATCTACGACAGACAGATTTTCAGTTTTATTTTCCGGCACCACGGGGGACAACATCACACTGTAATACAGATTATTTTCATTTGTGCTTTGGGTCTGGGTCCTGAGCGCTGATGGATTTATCTAGGTGGCAGGAGTATAGCCAGATCTCATGCTAACCTCTGTGTCCGACTGCTAGGAAAATGATAAATCCGAAGGAAGCAGAAGAAGAAGAAGAAGAGACCCCCGAGAAGCCGCCGAGAGTTAACTGGAGCGCGGAATCTACCTCCGGGTCACACACAACCTCTGTATGGGGAAAAGCAATTACCGGGTAATTAATAAGCGCTGACCTGTTACAGATCACTGCAGCGTACAGGAGGGCGAGAGACGTAATGTGCTGCAGGTACAGGAGGGCGAGAAACGTAATGTGCTGCAGGTACAGGAGGGCGAGAAACGTAATGTGCTGCAGGTACAGGAGGGCGAGAGACGTAATGTGCGGCAGGTACAGGAGGGCGAGAGACGTAATGTGCTGCAGTGTACAGGAGGGCGAGAGATGTAATGTGTGGCAGGTACAGGAGGGCGAGAGACGTAATGTGTGGCAGGTACAGGAGGGCGAGAGACGTAATGTGCTGCAGGTACAGGAGGGCGAGAAACGTAATGTGCTGCAGGTACAGGAGGGCGAGAGACGTAATGTGTGGCAGGTACAGGAGGGCGAGAGACGTAATGTGCGGCAGTGTACAGGAGGGCGAGAGATGTAATGTGTGGCAGGTACAGGAGGGCGAGAAACGTAATGTGTGGCAGGTACAGGAGGGCGAGAGACGTAATGTGCTGCAGTGTACAGGAGGGCGAGAGATGTAATGTGTGGCAGGTACAGGAGGGCGAGAGACGTAATGTGCTGCAGGTACAGGAGGGCGAGAGACGTAATGTGCTGCAGGTACAGGAGGGCGAGAGACGTAATGTGCTGCAGGTACAGGAGGGCGAGAGACGTAATGTGCTGCAGTGTACAGGAGGGCGAGAGATGTAATGTGTGGCAGGTACAGGAGGGCGAGAGACGTAATGTGCTGCAGGTACAGGAGGGCGAGAGACGTAATGTGCTGCAGGTACAGGAGGGCGAGAAACGTAATGTGCTGCAGGTACAGGAGGGCGAGAGAAGTAATGTGCGGCAGGTACAGGAGGGCGAGAGACGTAATGTGTGGCAGGTACAGGAGGGCGAGAGACGTAATGTGCTGCAGTGTACAGGAGGGCGAGAGATGTAATGTGTGGCAGGTACAGGAGGGCGAGAGACGTAATGTGCTGCAGTGTACAGGAGGGCGAGAGATGTAATGTCCTGTAGGTACAGGAGGGCGAGAGACGTAATGTGCTGCAGGTACAGGAGGGCGAGAGACGTAATGTGCTGCAGGTACAGGAGGGCGAGAGACGTAATGTGCTGCAGGTACAGGAGGGCGAGAGACGTAATGTGCTGCAGGTACAGGAGGGCGAGAGACATAATGTGCTGCAGGTACAGGAGGGCGAGAGACGTAATGTGCTACGGGTACAGGAGGGCGAGAGACGTAATGTGCTGCAGGTACAGGAGGGAAAGAGACGTAATGTGCTGCAGGTACAGGAGGGCGAGAGACGTAATGTGCTGCATGTACGGGAGGGCGAGAAACGTAATGTGCTGCATGTATGGGGAAGCGAGAGATGTAATGTGCTGCAGGTACGGGAGGGCGAGAGACGTAATGTGCTGCAGGTACAGGAGGGCGAGATACGTAATGTGCTGCAAATACAGGAGGGCGAGAGACGTAATGTGCTGCAGGTACAGGAGGGCGAGAAACGTAATGTGCTGCAGGTACAGGAGGGCGAGAAACGTAATGTGCTGCAGGTACAGGAGGGCGAGAGACGTAATGTGTGGCAGGTACAGGAGGGCGAGAGACGTAATGTGCTGCAGTGTACAGGAGGGCGAGAGATGTAATGTGTGGCAGGTACAGGAGGGCGAGAGACGTAATGTGCTGCAGGTACAGGAGGGCGAGAAACGTAATGTGCTGCAGGTACAGGAGGGCGAGAGACGTAATGTGTGGCAGGTACAGGAGGGCGAGAGACGTAATGTGTGGCAGGTACAGGAGGGCGAGAAACGTAATGTGTGGCAGGTACAGGAGGGCGAGAGACGTAATGTGCTGCAGTGTACAGGAGGGCGAGAGATGTAATGTGTGGCAGGTACAGGAGGGCGAGAGACGTAATGTGCTGCAGGTACAGGAGGGCGAGAGACGTAATGTGCTGCAGGTACAGGAGGGCGAGAGACGTAATGTGCTGCAGGTACAGGAGGGCGAGAGACGTAATGTGCTGCAGTGTACAGGAGGGCGAGAGATGTAATGTGTGGCAGGTACAGGAGGGCGAGAGACGTAATGTGCTGCAGGTACAGGAGGGCGAGAGACGTAATGTGCTGCAGGTACAGGAGGGCGAGAAACGTAATGTGCTGCAGGTACAGGAGGGCGAGAGACGTAATGTGCGGCAGGTACAGGAGGGCGAGAGACGTAATGTGTGGCAGGTACAGGAGGGCGAGAGACGTAATGTGCTGCAGTGTACAGGAGGGCGAGAGATGTAATGTGTGGCAGGTACAGGAGGGCGAGAGACGTAATGTGCTGCAGGTACAGGAGGGCGAGAAACGTAATGTGCTGCAGGTACAGGAGGGCGAGAGAAGTAATGTGCGGCAGGTACAGGAGGGCGAGAGACGTAATGTGTGGCAGGTACAGGAGGGCGAGAGACGTAATGTGCTGCAGTGTACAGGAGGGCGAGAGATGTAATGTGTGGCAGGTACAGGAGGGCGAGAGACGTAATGTGCTGCAGTGTACAGGAGGGCGAGAGATGTAATGTCCTGTAGGTACAGGAGGGCGAGAGACGTAATGTGCTGCAGGTACAGGAGGGCGAGAGACGTAATGTGCTGCAGGTACAGGAGGGCGAGAGACGTAATGTGCTGCAGGTACAGGAGGGCGAGAGACGTAATGTGCTGCAGGTACAGGAGGGCGAGAGACATAATGTGCTGCAGGTACAGGAGGGCGAGAGACGTAATGTGCTACGGGTACAGGAGGGCGAGAGACGTAATGTGCTGCAGGTACAGGAGGGAAAGAGACGTAATGTGCTGCAGGTACAGGAGGGCGAGAGACGTAATGTGCTGCATGTACGGGAGGGCGAGAGACGTAATGTGCTGCATGTATGGGGAAGCGAGAGATGTAATGTGCTGCAGGTACGGGAGGGCGAGAGACGTAATGTGCTGCAGGTACAGGAGGGCGAGAGACGTAATGTGCTGTAAGTACGGGAGGGCGAGATACGTAATGTGCTGCAAATACAGGAGGGCGAGAGATGTAATGTGCCGCAGGTACAGGAGGGCGAGAGACATAATGTGCTGCAGGTACAGGAGGGCGAGAGAGGTAATGTGCTGCAGGTACAGGAGGGCGAGAGACATAATGTGCTGCAGGTACAGGAGGGCGAGAGAGGTAATGTGCTGCAGGTACAGGAGGGCGAGAGACGTAATGTGCTGTAAGTACAGGAGGGCGAGATACGTAATGTGCTGCAAATACAGGTGGGTGAGAGACGTAATGTGCTGCAGGTACAGGAGGGCGAGAGACGTAATGTGCCGCAGGTACAGGAGGGCAAGAGATGTAATGTGCCGCAGGTACAGGAGGGCGAGAGACATAATGTGCTGCAGGTACAGGAGGGCGAGAGAGGTAATGTGCTGCAGGTACAGGAGGGCGAGAGACATAATGTGCTGCAGGTACAGGAGGGCGAGAGAGGTAATGTGCTGCAGGTACAGGAGGGCGAGAGACGTAATGTGCTGTAAGTACGGGAGGGCGAGATACGTAATGTGCTGCAAATACAGGAGGGCGAGAGACGTAATGTGCTGCAGGTACAGGAGGGCGAGAGATGTAATGTGCCGCAGGTACAGGAGGGCAAGAGATGTAATGTGCCACAGGTACAGGAGGGCGAGAGACATAATGTGCTGCAGGTACAGGAGGGCGAGAGAGGTAATGTGCTGCAGGTACGGGAGGGCGAGAGACTTAATGTGCTGCAGGTACAGGAGGGCGAGAGACGTGATGTGCTGCATGTACAGGAGGGCGAGAGACATAATGTGCTGCAGGTACAGGAGGGTGAGAGACGTAATGTGCTGCAGGTAAGGGAGGGCGAGAGACTTAATGTGCTGCAAGTACAGGAGGGCGAGAGACGTAATGTGCTGCATGTACGGGAGGGCAAGAGACGTAATGTGCCGCAGGTACAGGAGGGCAAGAGTCGTAATGTGCCGCAGGTACAGGAGGGAGAGACACGTAATGTGCCGCAGGTACAGAAGGGCAAGAGACGTAATGTGCCGCAGGTACAGGCGGGCGAGAGACATAATGTGCTGCAGGTACAAGAGGGCGAGAGACGTAATGTGCCGCAGGTACAGGAGGGCGAGAGACGTAATGTGCGGCAGGTACAGGAGGGCGAGAGACGTAATGTGCGGCAGGTACAGGAGGGCGAGAGATGTAATGTGCTGCAGGTACAGGAGGTCAAGAGAGGTAATGTGCCGCAGGTACAGGAGGGCAAGAGACGTAATGTGCTGCAGGTACAGGAGGGCAAGAGAGGTAATGTGCTGCAGGTACAGGAGGGCGAGAGACATAATGTGCTTTAGGTACAGGAGGGCGGGAGACGTAATGTGCCGCAGGTACAGGAAGGCAAGAGACGTAATGTGCTGCTCCGTCATCGATCATCTCCTGAATGGGACCCAATAAGTTACCAAGTATAAGTTGAAACAGTGAAGGATCATCAGAGGACCCCTATTAATCAAAAGTGATGGCATATTCTAGCAATATACCTGTAATGTTGACATTTCTGGGATCATAGTTTCTCTATTCGTCAAACCACGATTTTGCTTACGATTCTCTTGAACCTAGTAAAACTATGTTCTTCTGTCATATCATGTGTATCCGACTTCCAAGCTATTATTATACCCTTACTGCATCCTCATGCACCTTTCATCTGGGCCACTTCAAAGTTTGTAGTCCAGAGATGCTTTTACTAAGTGGACTACAACCATAGTCAGCCATCTTGGAGGCCATGGAGAAGAGTCGTTGGTCACCTGGTCACAGACATGTCTGGTGATCGTGTGTATATTACACACTTCTGTGCACCCATCACACAAAGGCTGTTTATTTTCAGTGGCCTCCTTCCCTTCCCACAGCAGCCAATATCTTAGAGCTAGCTAAGCACTTGCCCTATCCATTATAAAACCCTCCTATCATTTTAATTTTGGGTAATTTTTGCCATGCAAGGCAAAATCACCTTTCAAGAGTCACAGATTACTCATGGTTTCGATTGCATCTCTAACCATACCCCAGATTTTCCAGACTCTCATGATTTATCACCAAAATCAGCTCTGTCGCTGCTTAAAGGGAACGTTTCAGATTGATTTTACCTTTAAAACTAATGATATTGCTGTATAGGTCCTAGCGACCCCATCAAAATGGTACCTGTCTTGTAGTAATCCGATGTGTCATCGCTGATAAATCGAGCTTCAAAAAACCACCCCAAAAATTATCCAGGAAGTGCTTTGTCGATGTCACGCCCACCGATGCACTTCCAGGTTAATTTGCATGTGACTTCAAAGTTCTATTTCTCCGCAGTGACACATCAGATTTCTACAAGACAGGTATCATTTTTATCGGTGTTCTAGGTCCTATACAACCATAGCTTCAGTAAAACTGTCCCAACGGGTTCCCTTTAACTAAGCAGATTTACTTTTTAGGAGTTTTGGTACATATGTAAATTAGAAATGGTAATGAGACCAAAGAGCCCTGACTACAATCGCAGCGGAGCCGAGCGTGAAACCGTAGGCAGAGCTTTTGTGGATTGAATAATACTTCTCCCAATCTGTTGATCTATTTGAAGCCATGAAAATACTACAAAGTGGCACAGGACTGCAGCCGGGCAGCCACGCTCGCCTGCTCGCCAACCTCTGATGTGTAGATGTGATCTGTGAACAGGGAGCCACACTGAATGTACGGGCTCAGCCAAGCGTCCAAGCTATACTGTTACCAGATAGGCAAGAAGGGTCCTTTGTTTATCACAACGAGCCTCCATTATAAGAAAGAAAAGCAAACATTTTATGGATAAGGGATAACTTTCAAACTTGGGAAAACTTCTAAGAGCTAACAGGGTAGCAGCACATGATTGAATGCTGGTGATGATCAACTTTTTTTGCAGGCAAAAGTTCCAATAAAATTAAAAATTGTTTTTAAATCAAGTATGAAAAAAAATCAAGTCAGACTTTAACAATGAAAATCTTGCTATTTGGCACGGGTTTTATAGCCCTCCCAGCAAGAAGACTTTTCTGGAAGCTTTCTGAAATAATAAGCAGCCTCCTACAGAATGTCTCTTGGCACCGGTATAAATGGCGTCCAACCCCCGTGTGACTCCTTGGCATGAAGTCTACAGTATTTAACGTTCTCGGCAATGGTTAAAGTGAATACATGTGAAATTAACATTCGTTTAACTTCTCCTGGAGGAATATATTAGCGACTTTCCCGGGAGCGGAGAGGAGGTGATAAATTATAGTCTCGAAAAGATAAGAAAAGATTTTCTCTGTTGCTTCTCTGACACTTGATGCTAAAATAAGGATTTATATTTTAGGACATTCGAGGTAGGGATGAGTGACTTAAGAAATAGTTGAAATTGCATCTCCCATACTCTGAATCCAACCGTAATTGAAAGTGGGGAGGTTAAAAATTATTTATAACAAACTTTGTAATATACGGTATCTTTTCAGAGAAATGTGCTTCTTTCTTCACTTATGAGCCACTTCTCCTCACAATCCTCAGCCTCCTGAACTTGCTGGAGACAAGACGGAGACAACTAACTGTGGAATCAGATTACAGCTGTCTATTGAGGAGAGGGGGGGAGCAGAGAAACATAAACACTGCTGCTGCTTTCTTGTGTTTTTTTTGTTCACCCTTAGCTGGATTCACAGCTACACTGCTCTTGATTCACAGCTACACTGCTCTATAAAAAAAAAAACAGGAGAGCAGCAATCCTTAGTGTCTGTGTGGCTGTGTATAGTATACATTATACCAACTAGTTTCTATCCATTAGCTCAGAGATGACTGAAAATTAGAGACAGAGTCCGCAGAGGTGAAAATGCAGAACGCAAGTAGTATAATGGAGGTGGAATAGGAAAGAACTCTCTTTGGATGCTATCTATGTGAGAAATGGGAGGTCTTATATGCTTTCTTTCATCCGGACCATATGGACTTTTGATGGATGTACAGATTTGGCTCGGGAACCTCTGTGTAGGCTGATGGAGATGTATATTTGCTGTTGTAATGTCTCTGTTCTCCTTGGTGTAATGCTAACTGTATGTCCGATGTCTTATATATAATGGTACGTCCTATATGGATTTGTACATCTTGAAAACTATGTCCGTTATATATGCGGAGATCGTAGCGGGTATGGGAGATCACACATGAATGGTATGTTCAAGATTTTCTGCTTGGGCTACAGAGGCATGATCCACATTAGACTATGAAATGCTGATATTTGAACATGCTGCTCATGTGGGTCCCTGTACTTGCTAAAAGACATCTGCTTAACTGTTCCTATTTTGTCCCCATACCGGTATAATAGATGATGCTCTCCCATGGCGGTCGTGCGCGCGGTCGCGCTGCCATGCAGGGACGCGCATCCGTCGCTGTATCTTCTGGGATCGTTGCTCCGGTCACGTGCCAACTCCTGCGCTCACGCACGTGGGAGTGCTGTGACTGGGCGCTGGACCGGACCGCCCTCTCTGACGCGGTGGATGGATGCGCCCCCCTAGCGCGTCAGTGCGAAGTGTGCCAGTAGGACCTGCACATGTCAGTGGCTAATAGACACGAGCACTCATGAATATTCTAATCTCACAGAGTACGAGTGTCTGTAAGAGAAGGGGACTCGATGGGAGGTGGCTATGTAGATATAGGGGTGAGTCTGAGCGACTGACTTAGGACACACCCGCCGCTTATGAATGTGCATCCTGCCCCGAGCCTTTATATGAGTTAGTATTGATGTTCATTATTAGTTTCCACATATGTAGCAACTTGCTCATTGGTAGCTTTCTAGTATATATGGCTGATCACACCAGTATGATGTCAACCCCAGAAGAAGGCGAAGGCCGAAACGTACGTCGGTTTTTTTTGGGCTCTGGGACTGGCACCACACTCGTGCTAAGGTATTACTTTAAATTGCCTTTTATATACTCTTAGGCCCCAAAGGGTCAGGGGCCTGATTCACCTAAGATGATATTATCAATACCAGACCCTGAAGGGGGTATATATTGATGACTGATTCAAGATCTGTATGCTGATGGCAGTTATTCGTATTGTGGTGCCGCAGAGTGGTTAACTCAATGTTTACATGCTTTTTACGTGATTTTAATATTTGTAAGTTATTCAAATAAAGAGTTGATATAGTTTATATATCCAGGTGGTTCTCTTATACATGTTTTTCCTATGGGATATAAGTAGTATAATGTCCAGAAATAATGTTAATCCTCATGTACACACATGACCACTTATTCTGAACAGTGACCTGAAACTAATGGTATTCTTCAAAGCGTTGCGCACCAATGCAACCGTTTTGTCAAATGCAATTGAATTTAGACAATTGGCCAATTGATTTGGCGATTTTTCACATTAATTTGCTGAAAGTAAAGCTCAAAACAAAATTAAGTCAATTAGTCAATCATGGAGACCAAACTTTGTCATCTGAAATATTATTGGCTGCGACTGGCAACATTTCTGCTTCATCTTCGCATTAGACTTCATACACATGGTCATAATATATAAGGTCAATTTGGCTCAGCCACTTACCATTTTCAGTGATCTCGTGCTCCGTGTCAGTGAGAGTCAGGTTGGAGTTGGCTCTACTAGACAAGCAAGAGCTCCGACCAGACTTAGTGTTTCTTGTCCATAGTCTCACTGGTTGTTCTGGTGATAAGACGCAGTCGGCTTCATTGTCTGCATCGTTTTCACTGTTCATAGAATAGCCGCAATGTGGCAGGCCAATATCAGTCCGGTATAGTGTTCCATGAGGTGGTGTGACTTCACCAAGACCCAGCTCTTGTAGAGTAAAACTTCCACCTGTGAAAGAACATTAAATTAATCCTCATTATTCTAGAATTCTAATGTTTCCAATCTACTGTACATTTATACATGTCTCCCAAGTACCCTAAGCCCCCTGGGCTGCACAGCAATTCGAAACTAAATTCTTGAAAAAAGAAAAGAATAGGAAATTTATTCTGGTCTCTTCTGAATGTGGTTAAAATAAATGTTTTCAAGGGAATCCTTAAAGAGTAAATGTAAATTGAGGATAGATCTAGTGATTTTACTGACATCAGTATCTGCTCCTCCTTGAAAGGAGGAGCTTGCATTGATAGGGTGTTTGTGGGCTGCCTTGTGGATGTTCCTAGCTCTGTGTAGGAACAATGATGGCTCTGTAGTCAGTATACTTGCTTTGCTGCACTGGTGTATTGGGTTCAAGACTGACGAAGCCCAGTTTCACAAGTCTGTGAAACACGGACCATGTTCTAATTGGAAGATTCAGCCAGACCGGCAGGTCTTCTGTCCAAAACTGCTTCCTATATGCCTAAGAGGCAGTTAACACGGGGAGCGAGATTGGTCCGTCTGGGTCTTCCGATTTGAGCACAGACCGTGTTTCATGAGTGTCTGTAACCCTTGTAAGTTCCTTGGGTTTGCATAGGTTTCCTTCACATAATCAGGCTTCTGTCCTCACTTAAGATGGAAGTTTAGTGATGGCAGATAGACAATACTTTAGGAGTAACACTTAGTAAGGTAAGTTCAAGACCGGAAAGAGATCCGGAGAAGGTCTTGTCCGCGTCTATCGACCCGGTTGATGACCAAAATCTATGGCTCCAATATGGTTGACTAGGATAACAATTGCGGTTCTCAATTACAAAAATGCAGCTCTGAAGCGCAAACTTCTGCTAAGATTTTAAGAACACCATAGCTTTCATAAGCATATGCAAGCTTTAGTAACCCTTTAACATTGCAATGTTTCATTTCTCTTAAAGGATCCAGTGTTTGCGCAGTAATGTTATATGGCTCCATGGGTGACGATATATGTTATAGTTTAGGAGAAAGAGATAAAAATCTCATGTTATTCTGCTTTCTAGAAGTGATGTAATCTCTAAACTGGATAACGACATATAAGAAATCTTGTCACGGTACACTGATTTACATGCCTACCGTCATATTTAGCACTTTGGTAAATGACCTCTAAGTACATAGCTAATCTGTTTATTCCGTACGACAGCTCCCACGCTCGCCAGCAGACAGAACGTCGTGAGATAAACAAGTCACCCCTCACAAGTTCCTCGGAGTAGCAAAATCTACATCATATCTTCTCGATGAAACGGCAGATCATAAAATAAAGAATGAAAGGGATTAGACATGGGGAGGTTGGAAAGGATGCACCAATGCAAAAATCATCATCTCCAGTAAAGAAGTGAGCTCACAAAATGCAAGGGGTGGATTTAGTGTCAATACAGTGCTGAACCAATATTTATATTGTGCAATCCTAGACCAGATAGTCTAAAATTGTGCCAGATGTAAAAAATATTTAGATTTGAGAGTCCTCAGTGGTTGATATCTTTTAATGGCTAACTGAAAAGATGGTAACAAATTGCAAGCTTTCGAGACTACTCAGGTCTCTTCATCAGGCATAGTATCATGCCTGATGAAGAGACCTGAGTAGTCTCGAAAGCTTGCAATTTGTTACCATCTTTCTTTTCAGTTAGCCATTAAAAGGTATCAACCACTGAGGACTCTCAAATCTAAATATTTTTCTATCTACTGGCTAACACGGTACAAGAATATATATTTTCCCTATGCCAGATGTAATAAATTTGGCAAAACTTTTTTCTAGTCTTACACCATGTCTTAATTCGCTAAGTTTTAGGCCAATTTTTTGTTCCAAAATGTATCACTTATGAAAAGCTTCCTCTCCTGGTAAATCCATGTAGCCATAGATCGAGAGAACCACAAAAAGGGGCAAATTTACTATTCTTTTTACAGCACACTTTGCCACGACTGACAATATATTTTTTAGGCTTTGTGTCCACGATGCAGAAATGCTCCGGATTTTTTTTGAGCGTTTCTGCATCTCCCTGGAAGAAAAAACGCATGCGGATTGTACATGCGGATTGTACATGCGTTTTTCCTGCCAGGGACATGCAAAAGTGAAGCGTTTTTCACATGCGATTTTGCATGCGGGTTATCAAGCGCTTTCCAAGCTATTTTAGCATGACTTGGAAAAGTGCTTGACAACTTGGTCACACTATATAAATCCATGCAACCGGCATGGATTTATATAGTGTGACCAAGTTCATAGTAAAAGAATGGTAAAAAATAAACATTATACTCACCTTCCGATGGCCCCCGGTCTCCTCCGATGCGTCCGCTGTGTTGGGCGGCTAGCGGTGGTCTAAAAGGACCTTCCATGACGTCATTTAGTCATGTGACAGGTCACACGACCGCCGACGTCAGCAGTCTCGTGACCTGTCACATGACTAAATGATGTCATGGAAGTTCCTTTTAGACCATCACGAGCTGCCGGGGAGCCAGGACGCATCGCTAAGGAGACCGGGGGCCATCAGAAGGTAAGTATATGTTTATTTTTTATTTTAAAATCTTTTTTACAGGTACTAAGGTATCCGGGTCTGGAGGAGAGTCTCCTCTTCTCTAGACCCTGGTTCCAACCCCACATTGAATCACTTAATATCCGTATGTGCATATGTAGTCATGTGAATATTAAGTGATTCAATGCAAGTCAATGGCGGCAAAAACGCCGAGCTTACGCAAAATATTTGGTAGTGCTGCGGATTTTTCCGCAATGATAATCCACAGCAGAAACTTTCGCAGCATGTGCACAGCACATTGGGGAACATGGCAGACCTTCTACCAAGCTTTTTTTAAGCGTTTCTGCGGCGGAATTGCCGCTGCGGAAACGCTTAAAAAACGCATAGTGGGCACACAGCCTAAAACTGCCTTTGGCTTGATCTCGACCCATGGCGACTTCATGGGTGAACTGTAGGAAGATCGATCTTGTGTAAGCCTAGATAGGTCCATCAGGGTCTTCTCCACCATTATCTTCATAGTATCAAGCCATCGGGCAGCTGGTCTTCCTCTTCACCTTGTTCCTTGTTCCTTCTATTCTTCCGACCATGATCTCCTTCTCCAGTGATTGCTCTCTTCGTATGATGTGTCCAAAGTAGACAAGTGGTAGCTTGGTGATCTTTGCTTCGAGTGACATGTCGTGCTTGATTTGTTACAGAATTGATTAGTTTGTTCTTCTTGCCATCCATGGTATGGATGGCATCCTTCTCCAGCACCACATTTCAAAGATGTTGTTTCGTCTTCTGTCTTATTTCTTAGTCGTCCGGGTTTCGCATCCGTATGTTACCACAAAAAGAACAGACTATGTATGAACCGTGTCTTTGTGAAATGTTCAGTGAAATGACTGACAATGAATAGATCTAAAGCTGCTAATTTGCGTAAATTTTCTATGACTCTTTCATGCTCTCTTAGAAAGGGGCATTGCTTCTTGGCAATAGTGTAAAAAACATGTAACATGCGACAGATTGAGCCAAATTTAGGTGGAAAAAGTAAGGAAACCAAGAGGAGGTATAAATTTATGAGATGTTTACACCCGCTAAATGGCAGATACAACAGGTTGAGGCATGCTCACAGTGTAAAATCTGCCTGAAGAAGTAGAAATACTGTGTAGAACCTGCACCCGTCTGACCAACGAAGATGAAGAAAGCTCCTCACTGGCCTACTTTTATAGACATTTTTTCCCTTTTTTGATGTGTTTGTTTGCCAGTTGATCATGATTGTGATGCGATTTGTTGTGGCCGACTTCCTTGGTTACTCTTTGGATGAATGCTTTGCTACATTCTAACAGTCCGGAACTCAACTTGTAGCTGTTACTGCTAATTTCTAGTTGGCCTAAAGTTGATCCCTTGACCTCTGACCTGTTTGACCATGTTCCCGTATATTTCCCGCTCATCATACTATTCTCAGCAACAAGTTCTTATAATGACTTTTGATTGTCATTGTATAGAGACCATTTCTCCAACCCATTCTCATTAGATTGTAACTGGTTCCACCACCACCACCGCTGGACATCTATCCAGAAAATGAAAGGATGAACTAGCTTGGGGCATCAAGGCACCCAGAATTTTTCTAGGTACTCCCTCTGTAGTCATAATTTATATAGGGTATGTACTTGGGAAAACTGAGACGCCCTAATGATTTCAATGATGAAGCTGAGAAGATGTGGAAAGGTAAGCATTCAAGTAAGTTCCTCTTTAGACTGTCATTATAACTCTCATAGACGTTAGCAGAGAGGGCCATGTACAATATTGGACCACTTCTTCTATCCAGTATGCAACTACGATGACGGGCAGGCGGGTGGGATGACATTCCGTACCAATATATTGCCCTGGATCCTCTATCCTTATTTGCCTGTGCCTGGCATGGTGGTAATGACATTTATGTATGGTGGTCTACCCGGATTATGCCTGGCTACATAGCGCCGGCATTCGCAGACTTTCCAGCTGGTTCCCAACCTAGATTAGTTGTCTACTATCCTCAAACCTGTTGCTACAGAAAAAAGAAATATTGTGGGAATTTTAGGCACAAATAGGAAGTGGAGCTTCCCTTGGCCCTTTGATATCCTTGCCGGTAAAGTCCAAATGAGTTCATGGGCACTTGTAAATCATGGCTCTGAACCCAAGGTTGGCATCAGATTGGTGGCCAAGATGGTCACTACAGGCGAAGGTTCAGTTTCTGATCAAATAGGAGGACTGTTCTGAATCTGTAGTATATCATTGGCAGCCCATGTTCCCCCATCACTGGTAGCCATGAGACCTAGTGTGTCTTCCTTTGCTATGGGCTAGAAGAACATGGACTTAGTGTGAATGTGTCACACAAGCATTGGAAGCGACTAGGAGGATGAGTGGACGATTTAAATTTCGCTCCAAGTGTCACCTGGTAGGTAGTCCTACCTATTGGGAATAAAAGTCCAAAAAGTCAATATCAACCCTCTAACGAGCCTTGCCTCATGACTAACCAGACACTTTATTTCTCCATTTGCAGACACTTGTTTCAGGATGTTTGGCCCTCATGAGTGCAAAGTAGGAGGTCTGACTTGGCTAGGTGAGAGGAATCTGACAGGGATTGCAATAGGGATGCTAATTAGAACATGTGTCTGGAGCAAAAAATAAAATGGGGCAGTCTAGTTCCCCTGCCACTTCCCATGCTTTTTTGACCCTCACCCGGGGTGCCATATTCACAACTTTAAATAAAAAAAACGCACACAATAAAAACACAAAAATTCACACTAGGAACGTGAACAGATTTCTCGAGCCGAATAAGATCTGACGTTCGTTTGAAGTTTTTATCCAGCCTGGCAAACTTGGAACATCCAACTGGCTAAATCGCTTTTTTTGCTCTTCACACCTTTTTTAATTAACCAAGGCAGGTTGCATTTTGTGACAGGTTTGACAGGCAGATAGACTGAGGCTTTCACAGCTCTGACTTCGGCAGCCAAACGTGTAGTACAAAGCAGCTTGTGATAATTGCACCCAGACAAAACCCTCCTTGCTCTGACAAAACGTTGCGCTGCTCAACTTCAAATGCTTCGCTAAACTTTGAAAGATTAATCAACTTGATTTACGGAGAAGTTGTAATTTGCGCCAGGCTTTCAAGCGCCGATCTGTTGTGGGATTTTTTTTTTTTTTTCTAAATGAAGGTGATGGAGACAAACACGCTGAAGGATTTCTTTTTCTTTCGTCGTACATTCACGCTAATAAGCCGGGTCCTGAGGGGCTGACTTCAGAGAGGTTCTGTTTTGCCATGAAAGGGAAAAGGGGGGAGGGTAGTCTTAAGCCATCTGCATAAAGCAGAGCTATGTGCAAGGAGCCTTCACAGAAACTCTCAAAGCCTCTACATAGCCACTCAGTGTGCTGCCATATGGTGCTCCATATTCACCCCTACAAGTCATTCTGCTAGTCCCTTTGCCCTAACAGAGCTTAGGTTGTGGCTGTTTGTGCATGCACTGTAGCGAGCCTGGAACTGAAATTTTGGGGATAATTTCTCAAATATTGCCCTGACTTGACCCCTCTGATCCTTATACTGGACTATCCAAACTTAAGAAAAATTGACACTCCGTCAATTCTTTATTGAAGATCCACGTGCAAGGATAACATTAAAATTAGGTATCAAAAACTGACGCGTTTCAGAAAAAAAATCCTTAATCACACCCATGATTAAGGAATGTTATTCTGAAACGCGTCAGATGTTTTGATACTTATTGTTAATGTTGTATTTACACGTGTATCTTCAATAAAGAATTCATTCTAGAAGGACGGAGTGTTGATTTTACTTCAGTTTGGATTTTACCTTCATGTCTGCTTAGGCAGTCGAACACCCGTGATGACATCGATGCAGGTGTGGGGAGCTGTCCCGTATGTTGTTGGGTATAACAGGACAGTGGTCTGATGGATACATCTAGCCAATCACATTGCAACTGCTAGCCATGGAGGACAATGGATGTGATGTAAGATTTGGTACTGTTGGAATAAAAAAGGTGTACTGGGTAGGTAATAAACAGAAAGGAGATACTCAACATACAGAGAAGGTGTACTGGGTAGGCACTCATTAAACATAAGATGTACTAAGCAGACAGAGGAGGTGTATTGGATAATCACTCCACAAACAGAGAAGGGGTACTGAGTAGGCACTCCACAGACAGAGAAAGTGTACTGAGTAGGCACTCCAAAGACAGAGGAGGTGTACTGGATAGGCACTCCACAGACAGAGGAGGTGTACTGGGTAGGCACTCCAAAGAAAGAGGAGGTGTATTGGGTAGGCACTCCAATGAAAGAGGAGGTGTATTGGGTAGGCACTCCAAAGAAAGAGGAGGTGTATTGGGTAGGCACTCCACAGACAGTGGAGGTGTATTGGGTAGGCACTCCACAGAGACAGAGGAGGTGTATTGGGTAGGCACTCCACAGACAGAGTAGGTGTACTGAGTAGGCACTCCACAGACAGAGGAGGTGTACTGAGTAGGGACTCCACAGACAGAGTAGGTGTACTGAATAGGCACTCCACAGACAGAGGAGGTGTACTGAGTAGGGACTCCACAGACAGAGGAGGTGTACTGAGTAGGGACTCCACAGACAGAGTAGGTGTACTGAATAGGCACTCCACAGACAGAGGAGGTGTACTGAGTAGGGACTCCACAGACAGAGGAGGTGTACTGAGTAGGCACTCCACAGACAGAGGAGGTGTACTGAGTAGGCACTCCACAGACAGAGGAGGTGTACTGAGTAGGCACTCCACAGACAGAGGAGGTGTACTGGGTAGGCACTCCACAGACAGAGGAGGTGTACTGAGTAGGCACTCCATAGACAGAGGAGGTGTACTGAGTAGGCACTCCATAGACAGAGGAGGTGTACTGAGTAGGCACTCTACAGACAGAGGTGTACTGAGTAGGCACTCCACAGACAGAGGAGGTGTACTGAGTAGGCACTCCACAGACAGAGGAGGTGTACTGAGTAGGCACTTCATAGACAGAGGAGGTGTACTGAGTAGGCACTCTACAGACAGAGGAGGTGTACTGAGTAGGCACTCTACAGACAGAGGAGGTGTACTGAGTAGGCACTCTACAGACAGAGGTGTACTGAGTAGGCACTCCACAGACAGAGGAGGTGTACTGAGTAGGCACTTCATAGACAGAGGAGGTGTACTGAGTAGGCACTCTACAGACAGAGGAGGTGTACTGAGTAGGCACTCTACAGACAGAGGAGGTGTACTTGGTAGGCTGAGAGCCAATGAGGAATTAAACAATGATAAAATGTCTAAAACTCCAGGAAAATAGTTTTTACTTAATAAGATAATATCCTGATCAATGCTTTTTAGTGTTTTTAAAATTCTCTCAAAAGCCTTTAAAAATTGACTCCCCTCCCGGTATGAGTGTCTGTACAGACATAACTAGTGAATCACTGAGTAGCTCCGCCCACTGGACTCATAAGCCCATACTGAAATCAATATATTTTAAGTTATACCTTACCCTTTCCAGTAAACAGTACATCAATCTGCTCTGTTTCTCCTGCTCTACAACATGCCGCTCACAGATAAGAAAGCAAGTTCCGAGACGTCAGGTTGTGCACCACCTTCAAGCGTAGAAAGCAGAAATATCCACGTCTTGCCCAATTAGTGCAAGGATACGAGAAAAGAGCTGATCTGTCAGCTGAGGGTTAACACAACAGTAGCCTGTGTGTGTCAAAATACATTTCTCAATCCTTGGGCTAAAGTGATCTCCTCCGGAGCGGCAGCTCATAAATAATGAAGAAGCACGTTGCTACAATTAACTAAAAATCAAATGTATTTGCAGGAGGCAGCATGACACACATTGATTTTCATATCTCTGGCGATATGTAGCCTTTTAAAGTGCAGGACGTCAATAAGTGGAAGATGATAAATATTGAAGAATATTAGTCCCGCTCTCTCTCTTTTACTTTTCTTGCTTTTTCCCACAAGAAACTAATCCAGACTTACTTATTTGGGAAATGGATTTAGACAGCGGTAAACAGGCTTGATAAACGCTGCCCCACGAGCATTTCACTTTCTCATTGATGCGAAAAGAATACCAGCCAGGGAAAGGAAATTTCGAAAATTGAAGGGGATGTATAGTTTTGCAATTTTTATTATTATTATTATTATTATTATTATTATTATTATTTCCTCCAATGCATCTAAATATAAAATGAAAAAACAAACTTTGCTAGTAGTTTCTACCATTTTATGTATACAGCTCCAATGCAAGCCTATGTGTGTATTGGTGTAGTCATAAGTTACTCCACAATGACGACATTAAAAACCCATGATAGTTGGACGCTGTCATAGAAAAATTGAAAATCTTTTCTTCTCCCCTGTCATAGATATTAAGAAGTCTCTCTCCCAGACCCCTCTTCCCTCCTCCCCTATAGTAATTGTCAAAAGAGAAGAGCTGACAATCTAAAAAATCTATCTCTCTGCAAATTAGCCAACACAGTAGAGGTGGCTACTAGGCAGATGGCAGTACAAAGAGACGTGGCAAACCCAATTAACATGCGAGTGTGTTTTCCACTGGCACAGGCTTGCGACAAATTTTACACGTAGATGAGGAAGATTGAGTCAGGAGCTTCAAAGGAACTCTCACACTACTCACAATTCCCAGCCACAAACTCCAGGATGTCCGGCACCAATATGAAATATGGAATATCTGAAGTTCTACACATCTGTTAATCGTGGGACCCATATTTTTAATGGCGGGGTCAGCTAAGGAACAATATGCATAATTATCCGTCGCTGTAAGCCCCTCCAGGTAGCTGTGGCGCAAAAGTACCAAATGACAGACCACAGCTATATCGTGTGTGGTCTCTGGAGGAAGGTAAATTCATAATAGAAATTATGGCGTTGTTTGCAAGCTTCTGCAATCAACCAGAGATAAGTTATCCCAGAGGTTACAGTTTTTAATAAAAACATGAAGGGTGGAGCCAAGCCAAAGTGAGATCATGACAGGGGCGTGTGTGGGCAGGTCCCCCACTTCGGCATCAAAGATCCAACTGAAGATTGATCCATACTCATGTTGGAAGCACATATTGATGTATAACCTGGGTCACGTTAGTTGAACGGTCCAATAGGAGCGTTTCCCTCCAACTATACTGAGTCGTCTCTGCTCTATAGTAAGTCTTCTTAAATCCCGTTTTATTTGTGTAACTGTATATTCTGTACTGTGAATGTTCCCCTTTGTAAAACCTTTTGTGTATTTTTCATAAACACTGCCTCTTTTTTGGCTTAAATATAAAATTTAATAGTTCTGTTTCTTTTGTCCTGTAATCGTTCCTTTCCCGAAGCCATATACAATACCAGAAAGCAGGAATCCAACCAGGCCTGTATTATATTTCCAAATGGCCGGTGGTGGCAGCGAATAATAATAAGTGGGCTATTGTGAAGCTGACATTGACAGTACGGGGGTGTAAACACATATTCAATGCGTTGGAATCCGGAGGTGTGACGCCATACGCTTTCTGCTCGCTTGACGATAGCTACGTAGTGAGTAGTCGAGATCGTGTGCTCGCGAATCCCTGCTCAATCCTGTGAATTCTTGACAAAGTTACGGCAGCAGTGGGATATTGTGTGATCTCCCCAGTGTCGTCACTGACGTCCCTGACAGATGCCCTTGATGGAGATTTTGCATTGGGGTCCAAGAGCTGTATGAACCATCTATAAGCATTGGTGTCTACTGTTTTCTCATGTGGAAAGAGGTCTTTTTGCCCCCTTCAAGTACCGGGGCGACTGCTACTTCTGCACCCTCTATAAGTTGTAATGCACATGCCCGGGCTGAGCGGCGTGTGTGTGTGATTCCACTGGACCGTGCCGGAGAGTGAATGCCAGGAGGGGCGTAACTAGGTATTCACCTGATCCGACCAGGGTCGCACAACGGCATACGACGCCAGTGCACCAAGGAGGAACCGAGCAGAGGGACCAGGTGCTACTCCAGGACAGACCCCGGACACGGCCGTTGACCCACACAGGGGAATACAGGAACAGACAGGTTAGGCTGGCACACAGACTGGTGGGTATAGGCAGGCACGACTGGTATGCAGGCAGGTGGGTATGCAGGCAGGGGGGTACAGGCAAGCACGGCTAGAGTGCAGACAGGGAGGCGCTAGCAGGTAGGAACACAGGCGGGATAGGACCCAGTACACACAGGGACTCAGAAACAGAACCACAGATGTGGCGGACAAACACAGCAGAGTGAGGCCGCCCAGAGAGGCGAGCGAGAGCAGGGCAGGACGAGACCGCATAGAGCGGCGAGCGAGAGCAGAGCAGGACGAGGCCGCCTGGAGCGGCGAGCGAGAGCAGAGCAGGACGAGGCCGCCTGGAGCGGCGAGCAAGAGCAGAGCAGGACGAGGCCGCCTGGAGCGGCGAGCGAGAGCAGAGCAGGACGAGGCCGCCTGGAGCGGCGAGCAAGAGCAGAGCAGGACGAGGCCGCCTGGAGCGGCGAGCAAGAGCAGAGCAGGACGAGGCCGCCCGGAGCGGCGAGCAAGAGCAGAGCAGGACGAGGCCGCCCGGAGCGGCGAGCAAGAGCAGAGCAGGACGAGGCCGCCCGGAGCGGCGAGCAAGAGCAGAGCAGGACAAGGCCGCCCGGAGCGGCGAGCAAGAGCAGAGCACGACAAGGCCGCCCGGAGCGGCGAGCAAGAGCAGAGCAGGACAAGGCCGCCCGGAGCGGCGAGCAAGAGCAGAGCAGGACAAGGCCGCCCGGAGCGGCGAGCAAAGGCAGAGCAGGCTAGAACCGCCGGAGCGGTGAGCAAAGGCAGAGCAGGCTAGAACCGCCGGAGCGGTGAGCAAAGGCAGAGCAGGCTAGAACCGCCGGAGCGGTGAGCAAAGGCAGAGCAGGCTTGAACCGCCGGAGCGGTGAGCAAAGGCAGAGCAGGCTAGAACTGCCGGAGCGGTGAGCAAAGGCAGAGCAGGGGGGACAGGGTTCTGTTCACACGGAACAGACAGGAAGGGAAAGGCAGAACCAGATACCCACAGGGTACTTGCAGTGAAGTAGCGAGTGGACCACAAACTCACAAATGGGAGTACAGTGACAACAAGCAGGAGTTAGGTACGAGTTCAGACTCTGCAGAAAAAGGAAAGGTACGGACATAGAGAAACACGGGAAAACAGGCAAGATACAGGAGCGGGTCTAGGAATGCAGCCCCTAGAAGGCAGGAGGAACAGGCCAGGAGCGTGTTCAGACAGGACAGACTAGATACAGGAGCAGGTCTAGGAATGCAGCCCCTAGAAGGCGGGAGGAACAGGCTAGGAGCGTGTTCAGACAGGACAGACAAGATACAGGAGCGGGTCTAGGTATGCGGCCCCTAGAAGGCGAGACGAACAGGCAAGGAGCGTGTTCAGACAGGCCTGGAAATACAGCCTCCAGGATAGGCAGACAAGAGAACACAGAAGGGGACCTGGCACATTCAGAGAGAAAGACCACACTGAATGAAACACAATGCTCAGGCATGGGTTAATTGGAGCAGCTGGGTTAAATACCAGGTGACAGACAGCAATAGGCTGAGGACGCACAAGGGGTGTGCCTGCAGCAGCTACAAAAAGCAGGAAGTGATCGGGCGCCGCCCTTAAGCAGCAGAAACAGAAGGAAACAGACAGCATGTAGGGAAGCCAGAGAGACATTCAGGATAGGAGATCAAGTGCGCGCTCTTGCACAGTGGGAGATGGACCACTATGCAAAGACGCCGCCAGGTATGTTACATAAGTACACCTCTAAATACAGGGGTTTGTCGACAAGATGCATTTTTCATCTATCCACAGTAGTGATTGTATGATTGTTAGGGGTCTGATTGCTGGGATTCCCACTGATCCTGAGAACTAGGTTCCCCAAGTCCTGGTGTGAATGGAGCTGTTATGCGCATGCTCGATCATTGCTCATCTCACTTCTATTGCACATAAACACTACTGCTCCATTCACAGAGGGAACATTGAGACCCTTATTTTCTGGATTATAGGGGGCCCCAATAATTAAACCCCAGTGATCATACATTTATTACTGATGCATTTTAGAACTATCCACAGTAGTGACTGTATGATTGGTAGGATCCCCAACAATCCTGAGAACAAGGGTATGAATTGAACTATCATGAGCATACTCGACCAGCACTCCTCTCACTTCTATTGCGCATGAACACTACTACTCCATTCTCAGAGGGGACTTTGAGATCCTCATTTTCTGGTTTAAATGGGGGTCCCAATAATTAAACCCCAGCGATCATGCTCTATGACAAATATGTATGTCATGTAGAGTGTGTGTGGAGCAGGTTCAGGTGTTACATAGCCGACATCTACATCTAACAGCAGCGATTGGAGCTATCATCAAAACCTGCTGCTAACCTCTTATGCCATGATAGCAGCATTTAAGCCATGCGATCTTACCCACCGTCTATTCTGGGCAGCCATCACCACTCTGTGAATCCATCATGGGGTGCCGATGGGTTGCCATTGCAACCTGGTGCTTGCTGAAGATCCCCATCAATGCAATAATAACACTTCTGTGAAACCTTATAGAAGACAGTGATTTTTATGTAATACTGCAGTATATAGAACAAGCAATTAAACAATTGCAGGTTCAAGTTCCCTATAGGGAATAAAAAAAGTAAACAAACAAAAAAAAACTAAAAATTCGAATCATTGTCTTTTTTCCTAGTGAAAAATAAAAAATGTAAAAATAAACATATTTGGTAGCACTACGTCGGTAAAAGTCAGATATAACAAGATATAAAATTGTTTAACACATAAAGTAAACATCATAAAGAAAAAAAAAATCAAAGCAAGAAAATTGCGCTTTATATTTTTGGTCACCTACTCTAAAAAATGCAATGACACAGCCTCTCCTGCTGCACTTTCGTATGGCGGATTCCACCTCTCCCACACCCCCCGCCCCTCCGGCAAGCACGGTGGAGGAATAGGTTTCCTCCTCTCAGAAAACTGCTCCTTCACCCATATCCCACTGCCGTCCTCAATTACTCTCCCCTCTTTTGAAGTGCACTGCGTGCGCATCGACTCCCCATCCAACCTCCAACTGGCTGTCATCTACCGCCCCCCAGGATCAACCACTTCACCACTTGGCTACTTCATTTCCTCTCCGTTGACATCCCCACTATCCTCATGGGCGACTTTAACATCCCCATTGACACTTCCCTCTCAGCTGCCTCTAAGCTTCTATCCCTCACTTCCTCCTTTGATCTTACTCAGTGGTCTTCCACACCCACCCACAAAGACGGCCACACACTGGACCTCATCTTCACCCGCCTCTGTTCCCTATCTAACCTCTCTAACTCACCTCTCCCTCTCTCTGACCACAACCTACTCACATTCTCTTCTCTCTCCTCCCCGGGGCAACAATCCCCACTCCACAAACTTGCATACCCTCGCAGAAATCTCAAACACCTTGACCTACACTCACTCTCTGAATCCCTCCTCCCTCTTACAGACATTAGTTCCTTACATGATGCAGATGTTGCTGCCACTTTATACAACACCACAACCGCTGCAGCTCTCGATTCGGTCGCCCCCCTCACACATACCAAGGCTCACACAATCAACAGACAACCCTGGCACACCAGCCTAACTAAAGAACTGCGACGGGCCTCCAGGGTTGCTGAGCGTAGATGGAAAAGGTCCCACTCCCATGAGCACTTCATCGCATTCAAACAGTCCCTCACTACCTTCAAGTCCACACTTACTGCAGCAAAACAAACATACTTCACATCTCTCATATCCTCCCTGTCTCACAACCCCAAACAACTATTCAACACCTTCAATTCTCTCCTCCGTCCCCCAGTGCCTCCTCCCTCTCCTCTTATTTCAGCCAAAGACTTTGCCTAATTCTTCAAGCAGAAGATTGACACCATCAGACAAAACTTTTGCCTAAAGCCCCCACAGCCCCTCCCCACACCTACTCAATCCTCCTCCTCAAAAACCACATTCTCCACCATTACGAAAGATCAACTTTCCTACTTACTCTCCAAATCACACCCCACCACCTGTAAACTTGACCCAATCCTGTCCCACCTCATCCCAAACCTTACCACTATTTTCATCCCAGCCCTAGCCCACCTCTTCAACCTGTCACTAACAACTGGTGTCTTCCCCTCATGCTTCAAACATGCCTCAATCACACCCATCCTCAAAAAGCCCTCCCTTGACCCATCCTCTGTGTCTAGCTATCGCCCCATATCACTTCTCCCCTATGCCTCAAAACTACTGGAACAACATGTCCATTCTGAACTGTCCTCCCACCTCTCCTCCTGCTCCCTCTTTGACCGCCTACAATCTGGTTTCCGACCGCACCATTCTACTGAAACTGCACAGACTAAAGTCACCAACGACCTACTAACCACCAAATCTAAGCGACACTACTCTGTCCTCCTCCTCCTAGACCTGTCATCTGCCTTTGACACAGTGGACCATTCCCTCTTACTACAGACTCTCTCATCTATCGGCATCACAGACTTGGCCCTATCCTGGATCTCCTCATACCTAACAGACCGGACATTCATGTCTCCCACTCACACACCACCTCCTCATCTTGTCCCCTATCTGTCGGTGTCCCCCATGGTTCAGTTCTAGGACCGCTGCTCTTCTCCATCTCCACCTTAGGCCTGGGACAGCTCATAGAGTCTCACGGCTTTCATTATCACCTCTATGCTGATGACACACAGATCTACCTCTCTGGACCCGATATCACCTCCTTACTAACCAGAATCCCACAATGTCTGTCCGCTATCTCATCCTTCTTCTCTGCCAGATTTCTAAAACTTAACATGGACAAAACAGAATTCATCATCTTTCCGCCATCTCATTCAACCCTCCCAACTGACCTATCTATTAACGTCAATGGCTGCCCACTCTCCCCAGTCCCTCAAGCTCGCTGCCTTGGGGTAACCCTGGACTCTGAACTCTCCTTCAAACCACATATCCAAGCCCTTTCCACTTCCTGCCGACTCCAACTCAAAAATATCTCCCGGATCCGCACATTCCTCAACCATGAATCTGCAAAAACACTAGTGCATGCCCTCATCATCTCCTGCCTTGACTACTGCAACCTCCTGCTCTGTGGCCTCCCCTCTAACACTCTCGCACCCCTCCAATCTATCCTAAACTCTGCTGCTCGACTAATCAACCTGTCCCCCCGCTATTCCCCGGCCTCTCCTCTCTGTCAATCTCTTCACTGGCTCCCCATTGCTCAGAGACTTCAGTTCAAAACCCTAACCATGACATACAAAGCCATTCACAACCTGTCTCCTCCATAAATCTCTGACCTTGTCTCCCGTTACATTCCCGCACGCAACCTCCGATCCTCACAAGATCTCCTTCTCTACTCCCCTCTTATCTCCTCCTCCCACAATCGCATACAAGATTTCTCCCGTGCTTCCCCCCTACTTTGAAATTCTCTACCCCAACGTATCAGACTCTCGCCTACCGTGGAAACCTTCAAAAGGAACCTGAAGACCCACCTCTTCCTACAAGCCTACAACCTGCAGTAACCACCGCTCCACCATACCGCTCCACCACCAGCTCTATCCTCACCTACTGCATCCTCACTCATCCCTTGTAGATTGTGAGCCCTCGCGGGCAGGGTCCTCGCTCCTCCTGTACCAGTCGCTGTCACATTGTGTTCAAGATTATTGTAATTGTTCTTGTATTATACCCCTTTTTCACATGTAAAGCGCCATGGAATAAATGGCGCTATAATAATAAATAATAATAATAATAATAATGAAAAAGCGATAAAAATGTCATACTATATGGTACCATTAAAAACTACAGTTTGCAATGCAAAAAACTAAAGACACAACCAAGAGGATCCTGTGAGCCACGCCCCCTTGATCAAACCATAAACCTTAAGACTAGATAAAAAGGCACATACAGTGGGTGCGGAAAGTATTCAGACCCCTTTAAATTTTTTACTCTTTGTTTCATTGCAGCCATTTGGTAAATTCTAAAAAGTTCATTTTTTTTCTCATTAATGTACCCCATCTTGACTGAAAAAAAACAGAAATGTAGAAATTTTATGGTCATGAGTATTCAGACCCTTTGCTCAGACACTCATATTTAAGTCACATGCTGTCCATTTCCTTGTGATCCTCCTTGAGATGGTTCTACTCGTTCATTGGAGTCCAGCTGTGTTTAATTAAACTGATAGGACTTGATTTGGAAAGGCACACACCTGTCTATATAAGACCTCACAGCTCACAGTGCATGTCAGACCAAATGAGAATCATGAGCTCAAAGGAACTGCCCAAGGAGCTCAGAGACAGAATTGTGGCAAGGCACAGAACTGGCCAAGGTTACAAAAGAATTTCTGCATTACTCAAGGTTCCTAAGAGCACAGTGGCCTCCATAATCCTTAAATGGAAGAAGTTTGGGACCACCAGAAGTCTCCCTAGACTTGCCCGTCCAACCAAACTGACCAATCGTGGGAGAAGAGCCTTGGTGAGAGAGGTAACGAAGAACCCCAAGTTCACTGTGGCTGAGCTCCAGAGATGCAGTAGGGAAATGGGAGAAAGTTCCACGAAGTCAACTATCACTGCAGCCCTCCACCAGTCAAGCCTTTATGGCAGAGTGGCCTGACAGAAGCCTCTCCCCTGTGCAAGACATATGAAAACCCACATAGAGTTTGCTCAAAAACACATAAAGGACTCCCAGACTATGAGAAATAAGATTCTCTGGTCTGATGAGACAAAGATATAACTTTTTGGTGATAATTCTAAGCAGTATGTGTGGAGAAAACCAGGCACTTGTAACATCCCTGGCTTGCATAGTGCACCACCTCCCACTATGCAAGACCGCCATCTTAACTGTCAGTCCAGCCTACAAACCTTGCTCCAGTTCATGCTGTTTGCATGTCTCTTGACTGACTGCTTAGGGCGGCGGCCCGGTTACTTCCTGATTCTTATAGCTGCTGTGGGCGTCTCCAGCCTACTGCTGTGAGTCACTGGATATTTAAACCCCCTCCACCCAGAAGGAGGGGCCTGAGCAACACCTTCACTCAGTTAGTCTTTGCTGCTGTATTGCCAGGTCCTGTCCTGTTTCTAGTCTGTTTCCACCACTCTGGGGGCTGCATACCCAGACCTGTTACCTGTGACTTCTAGTCTGTTTCCGCCTTTCTTTGGGGGCTGTATACCCAGGCCTGTTACCTGTGACTTCTAGTCTGTTTCCGCCACTCTGGGGGCTCGTTCTTGTATCTCATTGCATTAGCAGTTCCTGTCTGAACTGTATCCTAGCCTGTTACCTGTTTGTCTCTATGTCCGTACCTTCCTTTTTCCTGGAGTATCTGAACCTGCACCTAACTCCAACTCGTTGTCTCTGTACTTCTGTTTGTGAGCTTTGTGTCCACTCGCTACTTCATAGGAAGTACCTTGTGTGTATCTGGTTCTGCTTGTCCCTTTTCCCTTTCTCCGTATCTTCCTCCTGTGTAGAGATGAGCGTTGTTCTACTCGAACTGTTCGCCAATCTCAAATTCGAGCTGTTTTGGGCGGTGTTCGAGCCGTTCGGCGAACACGAACAATTTGAGAAAAATTCGGCTGTTCGAGGTTATGTTCGATAACTGTTCGTGCACCAAAATCATAACTGGATTTTTTCTCAGTAATGATGAAAATTAATGTTAATACGCAGTTTGAGTGTACAGCGGGGTGGGGGGAGGGGCAGGGGATGGATCTCTGCAGGAACAATGAAGATCTCCATTTTTTTTTCTCTTTCCCGCATTTACAGTGGGGAGGTGCAATCTGTCAGCCTATCAGCAGCGCACACACGGAGCGAAGTGCTTTTTTTCACACAAGCAAGGGCATGTGTCATTGGCAGTGTATGTCACATGTCCTTGCCCTATAAGACCAAGCCATTTTCCCCGTCGCCACCATTTTCTCACTGCTGCAGCTGCGTGTTAGACGGCACCGCTGTTGCTGTGTGCGCTATACCTTGTTAATTTCAAGCCAATTTTCGCACAAATATACAGATAGCTTGGGAGTAGGGAATAGTTGTGATTGCAGTCCTTTTAAGGACTAGGTTACAGCATTTCCTACGACTTTTATCAGGCAGGTCTGTGCTCTTAAATAGATAGGTTGTGAGAGTAAAGACTAATTGTAATTGGAGTCCTTTTCAGGACTAGGTTACATCAGTTCCTATCAGTTTTTGCCAGGCAGGTCTGTGCCAGTGCTGTGCAAGTTTTTTTCACAGCATTTGGCTGAATCTAGCAAAGCTAATCCTTTTTGGCCTATTGCAGAGTGTGTTAGTCAGTGGAGTAGCCTATCTGTGTTGCAAGATATACCACCTGTGTATAGAATACCAATTTTTTTACTGCACCTAGTGAAGTAAAATCTTTTGGGCATAGCATCATTCTATTAGTCCATCTATACTGACCTCCATCAGGTTGCAAACTGAATCTAATTTTTTTCTGCATCTAGCTCTGAAAAAATATTTGGCCTTCTAGCTGTGTGTGGGACTTGTTCTATTAGTCCATCTATACTGACCTCCATCAGGTTGCAAACTGAATATATTTTTTTCTGCATCTACCTCTGAAAAAATATTTGGGCTTCTAGCTGTGTGTGGGACTTGTTGTATTAGTCCATCTATACTGACCTCCATCAGGTTGCAAATTAAAAATAATTTTTATCTGCATCTACAGTACCTCTGAAAAAATATTTGGGCTTCTAGCTGTGTGTGGGACTTGTTCTATTAGTCCATCTATACTGACCTCCATCAGGTTGCAAATTAAATATAATTTTTATCTGCATCTAGCTCTGAAAAAATATTTGGCCTTCTAGCAGTGTGTGGGACTTTCTCTATTAGTCCATCTATACTGACCTCCATCAGGTTGCAAATTAAAAATAATTTTTATCTGCATCTAGCTCTGAAAAAATATTTGGCCTTCTAGCAGTGTGTGGGACTTGTTCTATTAATCCATCTATAAAGACCTCCATCAGGTTGCAAACTGAATAAAAAATTTTTCTGCATCTACCTCTGAAAAAATATTTGGGCTTCTAGCTGTGTGTGGGACTTGTTCTATTAGTCCATCTATACTGACCTCCATCAGGTTGCAAATTGAATATAATTTTTTTTCTGCATCTAACCCAGCCAATAGTTTTGGCCTAATACCACAGTTTGGCCACTCAGCTCTGCTCGGTTCCCATCCATTGTTTTTTTGTGCAAACAACTCCAGAGTTGTGAATTAGTTAACCACCAAAATGAGTGGAAAAAGGCCTGCTGCTGGTGGAAAGGGGAATAGGCGTGTTGGGAAGGGGAAAAAAGGTTGTGTCCGTAGGTGTTAAAGCAACAGTAACATCTGCAGAAGAAAGACCATCTTCCAGCCAAACTAAAATATCTACTTCTTTTAGCGGACAATGTGATAAGATCCCTTTCTTACGGCCACGCCAATCGCTACAAATTCCAGATGAGGCACAAAAACAGCAGGTGCTTCAACGGATATCAAGTGCTCCTTTAAGTGGGCTCTCCTCCACATCAACTTCAACATCACAAATACTCCAGTCCTCAAAGGTGTCACCCCAATCGCACTTGCTTCCTCACAGCTCCCAAATCTCCAGCTGCCCGTCTGAGTATGAGGTAGAACAGATGGTTGAGTCTGCAGAGCTGTTTACTCATACTATAGCCTGGGAATCAGAGGTCGACTCCAGCGCTTCTGTGAATCCAGACGAGGAAATGATCTGCACTGATGCCCAGAATCTTTATGAGTCGGATCCAGGACCAGACGCAGAAGGTTCTGACCATAATGTAGACCCTCATTCCCAAACTGTAACTCCTGTTGGTGGAGACAATGAGGAAGACGATGATAAGACTCAAATACCTGATTGGAGCGACAACTTTAGTTTTTTGTCAGGGCAGGAACAGGTTGGCTCTGAGGACGACGGGTGTGATAACGCACAGGGTGATGATGATGAGGTTGGAGATCCCACTTACTGTCAACCCACAGTCAAGAGATGAGGTCAGCAGAGGAGGTGGAGGAAGATGCTAGTGACGACGAGGTCAGGTTGCGCCTTCCTGGACAGAGACGTAGTACTGGAAGCACGTCAACAACTGCATCCTCAAACACAACTCTGCCTCTCACCACAAGTCATGGTGGCTCTTCAGGTCGCATGGGTGCTAAGCCTTGCATAGCCTGGGCATTTTTTCAGATCGATAAAGATGACCCAACTCGTGTTATCTGTAACATTTGTCAGCAAAAGCTAAGTAGAGGCCAAAAAATACATAGTTTGAGTACTTCATGCATGAACCGGCACATGGACATGAAGCATAAGTTGCAGTGGGAAGCTCAGTGTGCTACAATGCGGCCTAGCCGGCCGGGCCAACCACCGTCTGCCATATCTTGTGCATCCGCGGCCTCTTCATCCTCTGTGACTGGGGGGACAGCAGTCACACCTGTTTTGGGGCGCAGACCTGCCACCTCTTTACCCGCAACAGCCAGCGTGATTGGCAGGTCATCATTTTCTTTGGAGGTGGTAACACCAGCTGGTGTTGAGCGCTGTCCGACATCTATAGCACCACCTTTGGATCAAGGCAACCTAACATGTCCGCCTGCATCTTCCTCACAGACTGGCCGTTTGCCGGGGACACCCTTATCAACCCCGTCTAAGCACAATAGCCAGCCCTCGGTCCCTCAGATGTGGACAAGTAAAAGACCATTTCCTCCTAGCCATGAGAAAGCTAAGAGGTTGAATTTCACCATCTGCAAGCTCTTGGCTACAGAAATGCTGCCTTTCCGCCTGGTGGACACAGAGGATTTTCGAGACCTTATGTCCGTCGCAGTGCCCCAGTACCAGATGCCCAGTCGGCACTACTTCTCAAAGAAAGGTGTGCCTGCGCTCCACCAGCATGTCGCACACAACATCACCGCTTCTTTGAGAAACTCAGTGTGTGACAGGGTGCATTTCACCACAGACACTTGGACGAGTAGGCATGGACAGGGGCGTTACATGTCGCTGACTGGGCACTGGGTAACTATGGTGACAGCAGGACAAGGGGCTGCTGTCCAAGTCTTGCCGTCCCCACGAGTTGTGCGTCAATCCTCTTTATGTCAAAGTTCCTCCACTGCTTCTGCCTCCTCAACCTCCTCTCGGTCTTCCACCTGCACCCAAAGCCTGTCTGGTCATGCCACAAGCTTTCTAACTGCGCAGAAGGGATTCTGCACACCTCCTTACTATGCTGGCAGTAGGGCTCAACGTCATCAGGCGGTTTTTACATTGAAATGTCTGGGAAATGTGAGTCACACAGCTGAGGAGTTGTGGTCAGCTGACGTATAGTCTGGGCCAACGAGATCCAGAGGTGGGGCAAATCACGCTGGAGGAGTGGTCTCAGATCAGGGACCTATGCACCCTTCTGCACAGTTTTGAAATGGCGACGAAGATGTTTAGTGCTGACGATGCCATTATCAGCATGACTATTCCGGTGATTTACATGCTGGAGCACATGTTAAACAGAATTCGGAGTCAGGTGGTGGCACAAGAGGAGGTGGAGGAAGTAGAGGAGGAGGAGTTGTATGCGGAAGGGCTAACATCTGCAAGGTCCAGACGGTCGGCAGCACCAAGGCGGCAGGCATGTGAGGGTGGGGGAGATGGTTTTACCAGGGCGCATGGTAGCAGCCAAACTAGTGAGGAAGGTGCAGGAGCCCAGGAAGAAGTGGAGGACGAACTGATGGAAGACTCATCAGATGAGGGAGACCTTGATCACATTTCTGTTGTGCGAGGTTGGGGGGAGAGGACAGAGGAAGGAAGCATGATTGTTACCTCGCCACCAACACAACAGGGACTTGGTGCTCCTGGATGCGGAACACACATGAGTGCCTTCTTGCTGCACTACCTGCAACATGACCCTCGAATTGTGAGAATTAGAAATAATCCTGACTACTGGGTTGCCACACTGTTAGATCCCCGGTACAAAAGTAAATTTGCAGAAATTATTCCTGCCATAGAAAGGGATGCACGCATGCAGGAGTATCAGCAGAGACTGTTGCAGAATCTTACATGTGCTTTTCCACAAAATACCAGTGGTGCACGTAGTGAATCTCACAGTTCCAACTTGCCAACCGTGGGACCGTCGAGTGTTCAGCACTCAAACCGTAACAGAACCACAGTATCTGCTGGTAACATCAATTTTGCGGAATCATTTCACCACTTTTTTAGCCCATCCTTTGCAAGGCCACAGGAGACAAGAAGTCTGACACATAGTCAACGCCTAGAGACGATGGTACAGGAGTATCTCCAAGTAAACATTGAAGCCATGACTGTGTCACTGGACCCTTGCTCTTTTTGGGCTTCCAATCTGGATAAATGGCCGGAGCTAGCCACTTACGCCTTGGAGATCTTGTCATGCCCCGCAGCCAGCGTTCTGTCTGAACGTGTGTTCAGCGCTGCTGGTGGTGTGCTGACAGATAAGCGCACGCGGCTCTCCACTGATAATGTAGACAGACTCACGTTCATAAAGATGAACAAATCATGGATCCGAAACGACTTTTCTACCCCTGTGTCATCCTGGGGAGAGTAAAAGCTTGATGATTGGTTAAAATCACCCTACCAACCGTTTTAAGCTTTCAAATTACTAATCATGTTTATCTGTATCTTGGCTGGAAAATAATTTGGGCTTTGTAGCAGTGTGCAGCACTGATTCTATTAGGCCATCTATAATAAGCTCCACCAGATTTAAAATTACTAATCATGTTTATCTGTATCTTGACTGGAAAATAATTTGGGCTTTGTAGCAGTGTGCAGCACTGATCCTATTAGGCCATCTATACTAAAGCTTCACCAGATTTAAAATTAATAATAATTTTTAGCTGCATCTAGCCCGGAAAATAATTTTGGGGCTCCGAGATGCGCAAGACACATAAGTGCCTTCTTGCTGCACTACCTGCAGCATGACCCTCATATTGTCAGAATTCGAAGTAATCATGACTACTGGGTTGCCACACTCTTAGATCCCCCAAACTTTTCGATCAACCTTTTCATTTTAATAAAGACCAAAAAAATGGTCATTTTTGAAATTATAAGCATTAGCAGGTTGTTAGAAACTGAAATCAAACAGTTTTCAACTCAAAACTTTATTCTAGGTGATGTTACATTTTCACATAGGACCCCTTGTTCGAAAGGAGCTTCTGAACTCTCTCGTCCATTGAATTTGTCAGGTTTTGGATGGTTTCTGCTTCAATTGTTTTGCATGAGGACAGAATACCCTCCCAGAGCTGTTGCTTAGATGTGAACTGCCTCCCGCCATCATAGACACTCCTTTTAATGATGCTCCAAAGGTTCTGAATGGGGTAGAGGTCAGGGGAGCATGGGGGTCACACCATAAGTTTGTCCCCTTTTATGCCCATATCAGCCAGAGATGCAGATGTGTTATGTGCAGCATGAGATGGTGCATTATCATGCAAAAAAATGATCTTGCTGTGAAATACACGGTTCTTCTTCTTGAACCATGGCAGGAAGTGCTGTTTGAGAAAATCCACATACATTATGGAGTTCATCTTTAGCGCCTTCAGGGATCCTAAAGGGGCCGACAATCTCTCTCCCCATGATTCCAGCCCAAAACATTACTCCACCTCCTCCTTGTTGGCGCTGTAGCCGTGTTTGCGTGGGGTGTCCATCAACCAGCCATCCTCCACTCCATCCATCTGGACCATCGAGCGCTGCACGGCACTCATCCGTGAACAAAACAGTTTTGAAATCAGTCTTCATGTAATGTTTGGCCCACTGGAGCCGTTTCTGCTTGTGTGAAGTGGATAGAGGAGGTCGACAGGATGGCGTATGCACAGCTGCAAACCTCTGAAGGACCCTGCATCTTGTTGTTCGGGGGACGTTGGAGGCACCAGCAGCTTCAAAAACTTGTCTGCTGCTATGACAAGGCTTTTTGCCGCTGCTCTTTCAACCTGACGTAATTGCCTGTAGGAAAGAGTCCTCAATTTGCCCTTATCAGCACGCACACGTGTGTACTGTGAATCAGCTACATACTTCTTGATTGCCAAGACACTTCATCCTGATCATCGCACAATGTTGATTGTAGTCATGCCTTGACCTAAACACTCCACAATTTGTTGCTTCTCAGCAGCCGACACATCCTTTTTCTTTCCCATTTTGGCAGAAAATGTAGGCTGCTTAATAATGTGAGACAGCCTTCTTAAGTAGTCTTGCCTTTCATTGGACACACCTGCCAAACTAATTAGCACAGGTGTCTGCAATTGCTTACAGTGATATAAAGAGCCCTGACACACATCACCATCAATGAGTTTAACTGACAAACAAACAAATTCTTCCCTTATCACTCCTAAACACTTTTTGCATAATAATTTGGAACACAGTGTACATGTGCTTTTCCACAAAACACCAGTGGTTCACGTAGTGAATCTTACAGTTCTAACTTGCCAACCATGGTCTGTATGGAGTTGTTCAATAAAGGGCCCTAAGTTAAGATAACATAGATGGGAGAGGTCTCTATGAATAGGAATTCCTAAGTATTTGATACCCTGTGAGGGCCAGGCAAAGGGAAAGTTGGACTGGATGGAATCCTATATGGATTTAGGGAGGGAGACATCGAGGGCCTCAGACTTCGCTGCATTGATTTTAAAATTTGACCATGTAACAAAGTGATCTATTTCAGCCATAACAGCATGGATGGATATATGTGATTGAGTGATATATACTAGGACATCATCAGCAAATAGAGAGCACTTGTACTCGGTGCCTCCCACCTCAATCCACCTAATAGTGGGGTTATGGCGAATTGATGAGAGCAGGTGCTCCGTCACTAGGATGTATAAGAGAGGGGACAGAGGACATCCCTGCCATGTCCCATTGGTGATTGTGAAAGGTGATGAAAATGTTCTGACGCGCCCCCTGGGCCTTGGGACACCCGGAGCCGGACCCTTTTTGGTGGATGCTGGTGGTTGTAGTCTCCGTGGCGGCGACCCGGTTCCGTGGCTCAGGGCGGTCAAACCAGTGGCGGAACTATTTATGTGGTTTTGATGTTTAAATGTCCGACTACGCCACCCGTGGATTGCGGTCAGAGTGAACCGCCGCTACAGGGCAGACCGCTGAGGCTGGTGTTGTGGGTGCAGCAGAGCATAGCATAACTCCCCACGGGAGGAGTATAGCCTCAGGGCAGTGTATGCGGAGGATGGGGGTGATGGTGCAGGGCAGCAGCAGTAACGACTAGAGATGAGCGTTGTTCTACTCGAACTGTTCGCCAATCTCAAATTCGAGCTGTTTTGGGCGGTGTTCGAGCCGGTCGGCGAACACGAACAATTTGAGAAAAATTCGGCTGTTCGAGGTTATGTTCGATAACTGTTCGTGCACCAAAATCATAACTGGATTTTTTCTCAGTAATGATGAAAATTAATGTTAATACGCAGTTTGAGTGTACAGCGGGGCGGGGGGAGGGGCAGGGGATGGATCTCTGCAGGAACAATGAAGATCTCCATTTTTTTTTCTCTTTCCCGCATTTGCAGTGGGGAGGTGCAATCTGTCAGCCTATCAGCAGCGCACACACGGAGCGAAGTGCTTTTTTTCACACAAGCAAGGGCATGTGTCATTGGCAGTGTATGTCACATGACCTTGCCCTATAACAGGGTTCCCCAACTCCAGTCCTCAAGGCCCACCAACAGGTCATGTTTTCAGGATTTCCTTAGTATTGCACAGGTGATGGAATTATTGCCTGTGCAGGTGATGCAATTATCACCTGTGTAATACTAAGGAAATCCTGAAAACATGACCTGTTGGTGGGCCTTGAGGACTGGAGTTGGGGAACCCTGCCCTATAAGACCAAGCCATTTTCCCCGTCGCCACCATTTTCTCACTGCTGCAGCTGCGTGTTAGACGGCACCGCTGTTGCTGTGTGCGCTATACCTTGTTAATTTCAAGCCAATTTTCGCACAAATATACAGATAGCTTGGGAGTAGGGAATAGTTGTGATTGCAGTCCTTTTAAGGACTAGGTTACAGCATTTCCTACGACTTTTATCAGGGAGGTCTGTGCTCTTAAATAGATAGATTGTGGGAGTAAAGACTAATTGTAATTGGAGTCCTTTTCAGGACTAGGTTACATCAGTTCCTATCAGTTTTTGCCAGGCAGGTCTGTGCCAGTGCTGTGCAAGTTTTTTTCACAGCATTTGGCTGAATCTAGCAAAGCTAATCCTTTTTGGCCTATTGCAGAGTGTGTTAGTCAGTGGAGTAGCCTATCTGTGTTGCAAGATATACCACCTGTGTATAGAATACCAATTTTTTTACTGCACCTAGTGAAGTAAAATCTTTTGGGCATAGCATCATTCTATTAGTCCATCTATACTGACCTCCATCAGGTTGCAAATTAAAAATAATTTTTTTCTTCATTTAGCTCTGAAAAAATATTTGGGCTTCTAGCAGTGTGTGGGACTTGTTCTATTAGTCCTTCTATACTGACCTCCAGCAGGTTGCAAATTGAATATAATTTTTTTCTGCATCTAGCTCTGAAAAAATATTTGGGCTTCTAGCGGTGTGTGGGACTTGGTCTATTAGTCCATCTATACTGACCTCCATCAGGTTGCAAATTAAAAATAATTTTTTTCTGCATCTAGCTCTGAAAAAATATTTGGGCTTCTAGCAGTGTGTGGGACTTGGTCTATTAGTCCATCTATACTGACCTCCATCAGGTTGCAAATTAAAAATAATTTTTTTCTGCATCTAGCTCTGAAAAAATATTTGGGCTTCTAGCAGTGTGTGGGACTTGGTCTATTAGTCCATCTATACTGACCTCCATCAGGTTGCAAATTGAATAAAAAAATTTTCTGCATCTAGCTCTGAAAAAATATTTGGGCTTCTAGCGGTGTGTGGGACTTGGTCTATTAGTCCATCTATACTGACCTCCATCAGGTTGCAAATTAAAAATAATTTTTTTCTGCATCTAGCTCTGAAAAAATATTTGGGCTTCTAGCAGTGTGTGGGACTTGGTCTATTAGTCCATCTATACTGACCTCCATCAGGTTGCAAATTAAAAATAATTTTTTTCTTCATTTAGCTCTGAAAAAATATTTGGGCTTCTAGCAGTGTGTGGGACTTGGTCTATTAGTCCATCTATACTGACCTCCATCAGGTTGCAAATTAAAAATAATTTTTTTCTTCATTTATCTCTGAAAAAATATTTGGGCTTCTAGCAGCGTGTGGGACTTGTTCTATTAGTCCATCTATACTGACCTCCATCAGGTTGCAAATTAAAAATAATTTTTTTCTGCATATAGCTCTGAAAAAATATTTGGGCTTCTAGCAGTGTGTGGGACTTGGTCTATTAGTCCATCTATACTGACCTCCATCAGGTTGCAAATTAAAAATAATTTTTTTCTGCATCTAGCTCTGAAAAAATATTTGGGCTTCTAGCAGTGTGTGGGACTTGGTCTATTAGTCCATCTATACTGACCTCCATCAGGTTGCAAATTGAATAAAAAAATTTTCTGCATCTAGCTCTGAAAAAATATTTGGGCTTCTAGCGGTGTGTGGGACTTGGTCTATTAGTCCATCTATACTGACCTCCATCAGGTTGCAAATTAAAAATAATTTTTTTCTGCATCTAGCTCTGAAAAAATATTTGGGCTTCTAGCAGTGTGTGGGACTTGGTCTATTAGTCCATCTATACTGACCTCCATCAGGTTGCAAATTAAAAATAATTTTTTTCTTCATTTAGCTCTGAAAAAATATTTGGGCTTCTAGCAGTGTGTGGGACTTGTTCTATTAGTCCTTCTATACTGACCTCCAGCAGGTTGCAAATTGAATATAATTTTTTTCTGCATCTAGCTCTGAAAAAATATTTGGGCTTCTAGCGGTGTGTGGGACTTGGTCTATTAGTCCATCTATACTGACCTCCATCAGGTTGCAAATTAAAAATAATTTTTTTCTGCATCTAACCCAGCCAATAGTTTTGGCCTAATACCACAGTTTGGCCACTCAGCTCTGCTCGGTTACCATCCATTGTTTTTTTGTGCAAACAACTCCAGAGTTGTGAATTAGTTAACCACCAAAATGAGTGGAAAAAGGCCTGCTGCTGGTGGAAAGGGGAATAGGCGTGTTGGGAAGGGGAAAAAAGGTTGTGTCCGTGGGGTAGGTGCAGAAGAAAGACCATCTTCCAGCCAAACTAAAATGTCTACTTCTTTTAGCGGACAATGTGATAAGATCCCTTTCTTACGGCCACGCCAATCGCTACAAATTCCAGATGAGGCACAAAAACAGCAGGTGCTTCAACGGATATCAAGTGCTCCTTTAAGTGGGCTCTCCTCCACATCAACTTCAACATCACAAATACTCCAGTCCTCAAAGGTGTCACCCAAATCGCACTTGCTTCCTCACAGCTCCCAAATCTCCAGCTGCCCGTCTGAGTATGAGGTAGAACAGATGGTTGAGTCTGCAGAGCTGTTTACTCATACTATAGCCTGGGAATCAGAGGTCGACTCCAGCGCTTCTGTGAATCCAGACGAGGAAATGATCTGCACTGATGCCCAGAATCTTTATGAGTCGGATCCAGGACCAGACGCAGAAGGTTCTGACCATAATGTAGACCCTCATTCCCAAACTGTAACTCCTGTTGGTGGAGACAATGAGGAAGACGATGATAAGACTCAAATACCTGATTGGAGCGACAACTTTAGTTTTTTGTCAGGGCAGGAACAGGTTGGCTCTGAGGACGACGGGTGTGATAACGCACAGGGTGATGATGATGAGGTCGGAGATCCCACTTACTGTCAACCCACAGTCAGCCAAGAGATGAGGTCAGCAGAGGAGGTGGAGGAAGATGCTAGTGACGACGAGGTCAGGTTGCGCCTTCCTGGACAGAGACGTAGTGCTGGAAGCACGTCAACAACTGCATCCTCAAACACAACTCTGCCTCTCACCACAAGTCGTGGTGGCTCTTCAGGTCGCATGGGTGCTAAGCCTTGCATAGCCTGGGCATTTTTTCAGATCGATAAAGATGACCCAACTCGTGTTATCTGTAACATTTGTCAGCAAAAGCTAAGTAGAGGCCAAAAAATACATAGTTTGAGTACTTCATGCATGAACCGGCACATGGACATGAAGCATAAGTTGCAGTGGGAAGCTCAGTGTGCTACAATGCGGCCTAGCCGGCCGGGCCAACCACCGTCTGCCATATCTTGTGCATCCGCGGCCTCTTCATCCTCTGTGACTGGGGGGACAGCAGTCACACCTGTTTTGGGGCGCAGACCTGCCACCTCTTTACCCGCAACAGCCAGCGTGATTGGCAGGTCATCATTTTCTTTGGAGGTGGTAACACCAGCTGGTCTTGAGCGCTGTCCGACATCGATAGCACCACCTTTGGATCAAGGCAACCTAACATGTCCGCCTGCATCTTCCTCACAGACCGGCAGTTTGCCGGGGACACCCTTATCAACCCCGTCTAAGCACAATAGCCAGCCCTCGGTCCCTCAGATGTGGACAAGTAAAAGACCATTTCCTCCTAGCCATGAGAAAGCTAAGAGGTTGAATTTCACCATCTGCAAGCTCTTGGCTACAGAAATGCTGCCTTTCCGCCTGGTGGACACAGAGGATTTTCGAGACCTTATGTCCGTCGCAGTGCCCCAGTACCAGATGCCCAGTCGGCACTACTTCTCAAAGAAAGGTGTGCCTGCGCTCCACCAGCATGTCGCCCACAACATCACCGCTTCTTTGAGAAACTCTGTGTGTGACAGGGTGCATTTCACCACAGACACTTGGATGAGTAGGCATGGACAGGGGCGTTACATGTCGCTGACTGGGCACTGGGTAACTATGGTGACAGCAGGACAAGGGGCTGCTGTCCAAGTCTTGCCGTCCCCACGAGTTGTGCGTCAATCCTCTTTATGTCAAAGTTCCTCCACTGCTTCTGCCTCCTCAACCTCCTCTCGGTCTTCCACCTGCACCCAAAGCCTGTCTGGTCATGCCACAAGCTTACTAACTGCGCAGAAGGGATCCTGCACACCTCCTTACTATGCTGGCAGTAGGGCTCAACGTCATCAGGCGGTTTTTACATTGAAATGTCTGGGAAATGTGAGTCACACAGCTGAGGAGTTGTGGTCAGCTCTGGAGAACCAATTTCATGAATGGTTGTCTCCACTGGACCTGAAATCAGGGAAGGCCGTGTGCGACAATGCTGCAAACCTGGGTGCGGCCCTTCGCCGGGGCAATGTCACACACGTGCCTTGTATGGCTCACGTGTTGAACCTGGTTGTCCAGCAATTTTTAGCCCACTATCCCAGACTAGATGGCCTTCTGCAGAGGGCACGGTCGCTGTGTGCTCACTTCCGCCGTTCGCATCCCGCAGCTCAGCGACTTACATCTCTACAGAAGTCGTTGGGCCTGCCACTTCACCGGCTAAAATGCGATGTGCCTACCCGGTGGAATTCAACTCTGCACATGTTGCAGCGACTGTGGCAGCACCGACAAGCCCTGGTGCAATACGTTCTGACGTATAGCCTGGGCCAACGAGATTCAGAGGTGGGGCAAATCACGCTGGAGGAGTGGTCTCAGATCAGGGACCTATGCACCCTTCTGCACAGTTTTGAAATGGCGACGAAGATGTTTAGTGCTGACGATGCCATTATCAGCATGACTATTCCGGTGATTTACATGCTGGAGCACATGTTAAACAGAATTCGGAGTCAGGTGGTGGCACAAGAGGAGGTGGAGGAAGTAGAGGAGGAGGAGTTGTATGCGGAAGGGCTAACATCTGCAAGGTCCAGACGGTCGGCAGCACCAAGGCGGCAGGCATGTGAGGGTGGGGGAGATGGTTTTACCAGGGCGCATGGTAGCAGCCAAACTAGTGAGGAAGGTGCAGGAGCCCAGGAAGAAGTGGAGGACGAACTGATGGAAGACTCATCAGATGAGGGAGACCTTGATCACATTTCTGTTGTGCGAGGTTGGGGGGAGAGGACAGAGGAAGGAAGCATGATTGTTACCTCGCCACCAACACAACAGGGACTTGGTGCTCCTGGATGCGCAACACACATGAGTGCCTTCTTGCTGCACTACCTGCAACATGACCCTCGAATTGTGAGAATTAGAAATAATCCTGACTACTGGGTTGCCACACTGTTAGATCCCCGGTACAAAAGTAAATTTGCAGAAATTATTCCTGCCATAGAAAGGGATGCACGCATGCAGGAGTATCAGCAGAGACTGTTGCAGAATCTTACATGTGCTTTTCCACAAAATACCAGTGGTGCACGTAGTGAATCTCACAGTTCCAACTTGCCAACCGTGGGACCGTCAAGTGTTCAGCACTCAAACCGTAACAGAACCACAGTATCTGCTGGTAACATCAATTTTGCGGAATCATTTCACCACTTTTTTAGCCCATCCTTTGCAAGGCCACAGGAGACAAGAAGTCTGACACATAGTCAACGCCTAGAGACGATGGTACAGGAGTATCTCCAAGTAAACATTGAAGCCACGACTGTGTCACTGGACCCTTGCTCTTTTTGGGCTTCCAATCTGGATAAATGGCCGGAGCTAGCCACTTACGCCTTGGAGATCTTGTCATGCCCCGCAGCCAGCGTTCTGTCTGAACGTGTGTTCAGCGCTGCTGGTGGTGTGCTGACAGATAAGCGCACGCGGCTCTCCACTGATAATGTAGACAGACTCACGTTCATAAAGATGAACAAATCATGGATCCGAAACGACTTTTCTACCCCTGTGTCATCCTGGGGAGAGTAAAAGCTTGATGATTGGTTAAAATCACCCTACCAACCGTTTTAAGCTTTCAAATTACTAATCATGTTTATCTGTATCTTGACTGGAAAATAATTTGGGCTTTGTAGCAGTGTGCAGCACTGATCCTATTAGGCCATCTATACTAAAGCTTCACCAGATTTAAAATTAAAAATAATTTTTAGCTGCATCTAGCCCGGAAAATAATTTTGGGGCTCCGAGATGCGCAAGACACATAAGTGCCTTCTTGCTGCACTACCTGCAGCATGACCCTCATATTGTCAGAATTCGAAGTAATCATGACTACTGGGTTGCCACACTCTTAGATCCCCCAAACTTTTCGATCAACCTTTTCATTTTAATAAAGACCAAAAAAATGGTCATTTTTGAAATTATAAGCATTAGCAGGTTGTTAGAAACTGAAATCAAACAGTTTTCAACTCAAAACTTTATTCTAGGTGATGTTACATTTTCACATAGGACCCCTTGTTCGAAAGGAGCTTCTGAACTCTCTCGTCCATTGAATTTGTCAGGTTTTGGATGGTTTCTGCTTCAATTGTTTTGCATGAGGACAGAATACCCTCCCAGAGCTGTTGCTTAGATGTGAACTGCCTCCCGCCATCAATGGGGTAGAGGTCAGGGGAGCATGGGGGTCACACCATAAGTTTGTCCCCTTTTATGCCCATATCAGCCAGAGATGCAGATGTTTTATGTGCAGCATGAGATGGTGCATTATCATGCAGAAAAATGATCTTGCTGTGAAATACACGGTTCTTCTTCTTGAACCATGGCAGGAAGTGCTGTTTGAGAAAATCCACATACATTATGGAGTTCATCTTTAGCGCCTTCAGGGATCCTAAAGGGGCCGACAATCTCTCTCCCCATGATTCCAGCCCAAAACATTACTCCACCTCCTCCTTGTTGGCGCTGTAGCCGTGTTTGCGTGGGGTGTCCATCAACCAGCCATCCTCCACTCCATTCATCTGGACCATCGAGCGCTGCACGGCACTCATCCGTGAACAAAACAGTTTTGAAATCAGTCTTCATGTAATGTTTGGCCCACTGGAGCCGTTTCTGCTTGTGTGAAGTGGATAGAGGAGGTCGACAGGATGGCGTATGCACAGCTGCAAACCTCTGAAGGACCCTGCATCTTGTTGTTCGGGGGACGTTGGAGGCACAAGCAGCTTCAAAAACTTGTCTGCTGCTATGACAAGGCTTTTTTGCCGCTGCTCTTTCAACCTGACGTAATTGCCTGTAGGAAAGAGTCCTCAATTTGCCCTTATCAGCACGCACACGTGTGTACTGTGAATCAGCTACATACTTCTTGATTGCCAAGACACTTCATCCTGATCATCGCACAATGTTGATTGTAGTCATGCCTTGACCTAAACACTCCACAATTTGTTGCTTCTCAGCAGCCGACACATCCTTTTTCTTTCCCATTTTGGCAGAAAATGTAGGCTGCTTAATAATGTGAGAGAGCCTTCTTAAGTAGTCTTGCCTTTCATTGGACACACCTGCCAAACTAATTAGCACAGGTGTCTGCAATTGCTTACAGTGATATAAAGAGCCCTGACACACATCACCATCAATGAGTTTAACTGACAAACAAACAAATTCTTCCCTTATCACTCCTAAACACTTTTTGCATAATAATTTGGAACGCGGTGTACATGTGCTTTTCCACAAAACACCAGTGGTTCACGTAGTGAATCTTACAGTTCTAACTTGCCAACCGTGGTCTGTATGGAATTGTTCAATAAAGGGCCCAAAATTAAGATAACATAGATGGGAGAGGTCTCTATGAATAGGAATTCCTAAGTATTTGATACCCTGTGAGGGCCAGGCAAAGGGAAAGTTGGACTGGATGGAATCCTATATGGATTTGGGGAGGGAGACATCGAGGGCCTCAGACTTCGCTGCATTGATTTTAAAATTTTACCATGTAACAAAGTGATCTATTTCAGCCATAACAGCAGGGATGGATATATGTGATTGAGTGATATATACTAGGACATCATCAGCAAATAGAGAGCACTTGTACTCGGTGCCTCCCACCTCAATCCACCTAATATTGGGGTTATGGCGAATTGATGAGAGCAGGTGCTCCGTCACTAGGATGTATAAGAGAGGGGACAGAGGACATCACTGCCTTGTCCCATTGGTGATTGTGAAAGGTGATGAAAATGTTCTGACGCACCCCCTGGGCCTTGGGACACCCGGAGCCGGACCCTTTTTGGTGGATGCTGGTGGTTGTAGTCTTCGTGGCGGCGATCCGGTTCCGTGGCTCAGGGCGGTCAAACCAGTGGCGGAACTATTTATGTGGTTTTGATGTTTAAATGTCCGACTACGCCACCCGTGGATTGCGGTCAGAGTGAACCGCCGCTACAGGGCAGACCGCTAAGGCTGGTGTTGTGGGTGCAGCAGAGCGTAGCATAACTCCCCACGGGAGGAGTATAGCCTCAGGGCAGTGTATGCGGAGGATGGGGGTGATGGTGCAGGGCAGCAGCAGTAATGACACGGAGTCAGTGATGCAGTTCAGGGCCTTTACTCACAGTTCTTATTATCCAGACCACGTCTGCAGGTAACGGCTGCCCACGTCGTACTGTGCTCACCAGGTGAGGGGCTCAGACAACTCCCAGATAACTTTGGAGCGCTTCACAGGACCCCCTTTGTGTGTCCTTTGTCTGGCCTTTCTTACCAACACTTCTGTCCGGCTGCCTCGGGCCTCCTCTTGGTAAACTTGGCGCCAGTTTCCCTGACCCTATGTGGTGCCTTCCTAGCGGGTGGAGCAAGGGGCTGCGCCACATAAAATGTCAGACCCTCCGGTTTCTAGCTGAGGGTCGTTTCCTGCCTCCACTAGTTCGGGGACCGGTCTCCCCCTTTGGCCTGACCCCTCCACGCAGGTGGATTCGGGCGTGCGGTGGCGACTCGCCCGTCCGCACCCCTGGGATCCCTTCATTCCTCGTTCCTGGAGACTTCTCCGCTCCTCTTCCTTCCTTCTCCCTCTTGCAGGCCTGGGCCTCTGTTACTAGGCCCGCCTCCGGAGCAGAGCTCATGCAGAGCCCCTGCTCCCTGCCACTTCTGCTCAGACTTCTCTGCACTGAACTAAGATGGTGCCCACCTTTTATACTCCTTTCTCAATGCACCCAGGAACTGCTTCCTCCCTGCTCCTGCACTGCAGGGTTCCCCTTCCTCAGTGTTCCCTCCCCCCACTCCAGCCAGGGACAGGGACTGTCGTGCCCATCTCAGGGGCATATTGGTCGCCCTGCCCCACGGCAATGTGGTGTAATGCATGCAGGTGTCGGGTCCTGATCCACACTCCATCCTTATCTGAGAGTGAGATATCACACCTCTGGGTGAGGTGCAATACGTCTGTAGCAACCGAGCCCTCGGTGCTACAGTTCCATTTATCTTCAGCCTAGGTGACGTATTGTGATACAGGGCCGTGATTTTGGCTATAAAAGGGTCCCCTAGACCCCTACCCCAAGCTTTTTAAGAGAATCATATATGGCGTGCCAGGAGACTCTATGGAATGCTTTCTCAGCATCCAACGAGAGTATCTACTTACAAATTTTTAACTGCATCTAGCCCAGGAAATACTTTGTGCCTAGTAGCAGTGTCTGCTAGTCAGCGGATTATCCCGGCTGTTAAGCAAGCTACACCACCTGTAGTTTGGACACTTAATTTTTTCAAAGGAAATGCTTCGGGACCACGGGATACTCAGTGAAGAGCATCAGGAGGCACCCCAAGGCATAGGGGCTGGGACTGGCACTAGGATGCCTTGCGGTGGACAGCCGAGCTCGATCCTTATAAAAGCTTTTTAACTGCAGCAGCTTTAGTGGACGCTACTGGAGCTGGAATTACGCGGCTGCTGGCATGAGACTTGCCCTCCAATAGATCCTTGTAAATGGATTTAAAGTGTATTCATTCAAATTAGAGAGACAATTTAAATTAAAAAGCTTAGAGCTGCCTCCACCACAGGGGGGCTCGCTCGACCCACCAGCGGACAGGCACCAGTATTGGGAGAGGGGGGCTGGCCGTCAGGGTTCACCGCGGCTCTGGCACAAACCCGGCGACACGGAGGTGGCACGGGCAGGAGCGGACTGGCCGTCTCGGCTTCTCACTTTTTGGATTTTAGAAGGGCATGACATGCCTATATCTGTGTCTCCCCCTCCTTTTACTCCTCCACCTCTTTTCTTTTCGCATGACTATATGTACTTGTCACTTTTCCATGTGTTAGTTGTGTCTTCTGAGCAGTTTGTCAGCTTTTGGACACCTTTGAAGGTGTTTTCTATGTGTTTCTATGTGTTTTTGTTTGCCTGCCATTGGTTTTAACGGTGTTCGAAGGTGTTCGACGAACAGTTCGACGAACAGTTCGGCGAACACACGGGTGTTCGACGAACCGAACCGAACTCGAACACTATGGGGGTGGCTCAACACTAGTAACGACACGGAGTCAGTGATGCAGTCCAGGGCCTTTACTCACAGTTCTTATTATCCAGACCACGTCTGCAGGTAACGGCTGCCCACGTCGTACTGTGCTCACCAGGTGAGGGGCTCAGACAACTCCCAGATAACTTTGGAGCGCTTCACAGGACCCCCTTTGTGTGTCCTTTGTCTGGCCTTTCTTACCAACCCTTCTGTCCGGCTGCCTCGGGCCTCCTCTTGGTAAACTTGGCGCCAGTTTCCCTGACCCTATGTGGTGCCTTCCTAGCGGGTGTAGCGAGGGGCTGCGCCACATAAAATGTCACAGCCTCCTGTTTCTAGCTGAGGGTCGTTTCCTGCCTCCACTAGTTTCGGGGACCGGTCTCCCCCTTTGGCCTGACCCCTCCACGCAGGTGGATTCGGGCGTGCGGTGGCGACTCGCCCGTCCGCACCCCTGGGTTCCCTTCGTTCCTCGTTCCTGGAGCCTTCTCCGCTCCTCTTCCTTCCTTCTCCCTCTTCCAGGCCTGGGCCTCTGTTACTAGGCCCGCCTCCGGAGCAGAGCTCATGCAGAGCCCCTGCTCCCTGCCACTTCTGCTCAGACTTCTCTGCACTGAACTAAGATGGTGCCCACCTTTTATACTCCCTTCTCAATGCACCCAGGAACTGCTTCCTCCCTGCTCCTGCACTACAGGGTTCCCCTTCCTCAGTGTTCCCTCCCCCCACTCCAGCCAGGGACAGGGACTGTCGTGCCCATCTCAGGGGCATATTGGTCGCCCTGCCCCACGGCAATGTGGTGTAATGCATGCAGGTGTCGGGTCCTGATCCACACTACATCCTTACCTGAGAGTGAGATATCACACCTCTGGGTGAGGTGCAATACCTCTGTAGCAACCGAGCCCTCAGGGTGCTACAGTTCCATTTATCTTCAGCCTAGGTGACGTATTGCGATACAGGGCCGTGATTTTGGCTATAAAAGGGTCCCCTAGACCCCTACCCCAAGCTTTTTAAGAGAATCATATATGGCGTGCCAGGAGACTCTATGGAATGCTTTCTCAGCATCCAACGAGAGTATCTAATTACAAATTTTTAACTGCATCTAGCCCAGGAAATACTTTGTGCCTAGTAGCAGTGTCTGCTAGTCAGCGGATTATCCCGGCTGTTAAGCAAGCTACACCACCTGTAGTTTGGACACTTCATTTTTTCAAAGGAAATGCTTCGGGACCACGGGATACTCAGTGAAGAGCATCAGGAGGCACCCCAAGGCATAGGGGCTGGGACTGGCAGTAGGATGCATTGCGGTGGACAGCCGAGCTCGATCCTTATAAAAGCTTTTTAACTGCAGCAGCTTTAGTGGACGCTACTGGAGCTGGAATTACGCGGCTGCTGGCATGAGACTTGCCCTCCAATAGATCCTTGTAAATGGATTTAAAGTGTATTCATTCAAATTAGAGAGACAATTTAAATTAAAAAGCTTAGAGCTGCCTCCACCACAGGGGGGCTCGCTCGACCCACCAGCGGACAGGCACCAGTATTGGGAGAGGGGGGCTGGCCGTCAGGGTTCACCGCGGCTCTGGCACAAACCCGGCGACGCGGAGGTGGCACGGGCAGGAGCGGACTGAACGTGTCGGCTTCTCACTTTTTGGATTTTAGAAGGGCATGACATGCCTATATCTGTGTCTCCCCCTCCTTTTACTCCTCCACCTCTTTTCTTTTCGCATGACTATATGTACTTGTCACTTTTCCATGTGTTAGTTGTGTCTTCTGAGCAGTTTGTCAGCTTTTGGACACCTTTGAAGGTGTTTTCTATGTGTTTCTATGTGTTTTTGTTTGCCTGCCATTGGTTTTAACGGTGTTCGAAGGTGTTCGACGAACAGTTCGACGAACAGTTCGGCGAACACACGGGTGTTCGACGAACCGAACCGAACTCGAACACTACGGGGGTGGCTCAACACTACTCCTGTGTTCTAGCCACCCTCCTGTATTTTCCAGTCTGTTCCATGTGAACAGAGCCCTGTCCTCTCTGCCTGCACCTTCAGCCCTATTCGGCTCTGCTTGCCCACCGCTCCGGCGGTTTCTCTCTGCTCTGCCTTGTCCACCGCTCCGGCGGTTTCTCTCTGCTCTGCCTTGCCCACCGCTCCGGCGGTTCCGCTCTGCTCTGCCTTGTCCACCGCACCTGCGGTTTCTCTCTGCTCTGCCTTGCCCACCGCTCCGGAAGCTTCTCTCTGCTCTGCCTTGTCCACCGCACCTGCGGTTTTCGCTCCGCTCTGCTTGCTCACCACACCAGCAGTTCCTCTCTGCTCTGCCTTGTCCTCCGCTCCGGCGGTTTCGCTTTACTCTGCTTGTCTACTGCATCTGTGGCTCTGTACCTGTCTCCCAGTCTGTACTGGACCCTATCCAGCCTGCGCTCCAACCTGCTAGTACCTCCCTGTCTGCACTCCAGCCGTGCTTGCCAGTATCTCCTTGTCTGCATACCAGCCGTGCTTGCCAGTGCCCACCTGTCTGTGACGCGCCCCCTGGGACATATTCCTTTTTGAGGGGAATACCCGGCACCGGATCAGATGGGGGGTTGTAGTCTCCGAGCGGCTGTGACCCGGTCCCGTGCCCAGGGCGTCAAGCTCAGTGTTATGTGGCAGCTTTACAGATATTATTAAAGTTCTTTTGTGTCGACTACGCCACCCGTTGTGATGCGGTCACTGTGGCCGCCGCTGCAGCAGGGTCCGCTGAGGCTGATGGTGGATGCGCAGCTTGGTGGGATAACCCCCAACGGGAGGGGTATAGCCTCAGAGGGGACAGGCGCAGAGGATGGGGGTTGTGGTGGTGCGGTGCAGCCGGCAATGAAGACAGACTCGGGTTGTGCAGTTAAGGGTGTTTACTTACTGCTGATGTTCCGGTCACTCCAGCTGCTAGTGACCACCCGAGCCGTGCTGCGTCCACCAGGTCCTGGATCCAGCCAACCCCCAAACAAGTCCAGAGCGTGGCCCTGAGCTCTCCCTCTGTCCTTTCTTCAGCCGTCCCCACCAGGGATTCACCTAGGTCCAGCTCCCTCGGGCCTTCTTTTGGGACACCCTTGGCCCTGGGTTCCCTGACCCTTCATGTGGTATGCCTTCGGGGTGAATGTGGTGGGTGACCGTGACAGACACTGCCCACGGTCTCCGGTCTCTGGCTGGGGAATGTCTTTGCCCCCACCAGCTTGGGTTCCGGTACCCTCTTGCTGACTCCTCACCCGGTGCTCTAATTTGGGTTCTTGGGTCCCTTCAGTCTTCCCCCTCTGGGTCTTTCTCTTTCTTTCTCCTCTCTCTCTCTCCAGGGCTGCTGTTTCCTTCTCTCTCTCCAACTGACTTGTTCTCAGCGTCTGACCCTGATCTAAGTTGGTGCCCTCCTTATATATCCCTCTATGTGTGAGCTCAGGTGACCAGCACCCAATGAGCTCCTATCACTACCCAGACTGCTCCCCCTATCTGCCCCTACACTACATGGGATGTACCACCCCCCTCCCACTCCAGCCAGGAACAGGCTCGGTTGTACCTGCACATTTCCAAGTGGGAGTACCGTCGGCCTGCTCCTCTGGAATGGGATGTATGTAGTGCATGCAGTCTATCTGAGCTCAGTTCCACACTCCTTCCTTACCCGGGAGTGGAATATCACACCTCTGGGTTGAGGTGCAATACCCCTGTAGCAGCCGAATCCTCAGGGTGCTACATTCCCCCCTGGTAAATCACAGCACGCCCTCGGGCTGTAAAGACATAAAACACCAAAACATACAAAATTTTTATATGAACATATAAAACATATAAACATTATATATATATAAAACTTTTTATATAAACATTCTCGTAGACTTCTCTTGTCTCTGGTTCCTCCTCCGGACACTGTGCAACGTGTGTCCGGGAAAAGTGCGACAGTCTCTTAGAAAATCTGGTTTTCTTATAAAACCGGTAGGGGGCGCTTTAGGACGCGCAACTATATACAGGGGAGTTGGAAGTTGGCCGCTCTCAGTCCTCGGCCAGGTAGAGGGCACTGGTCCCAACGGGGACTATTTTAGATGAAGGGGTTAACGGGTAAAACAGTTCAGCAACAACAGTTCCAGTTCCTTTATACCCTGATTGGGTAACTATTTACAACACCTGCTCTGCCGCACTCAACGGCGTCTTCCTCCTGCTCTTTGCTTATAGCTGGTTGTTACTTCAGACCCGTCCGGGTCCTCTTGCTCCTCCTCCCCGTACCGCAACTCCTCCTCCGTCAAGCGGTGTACGTGGAGGGCGTAAGGTCCTTTGGCACACTTGTGCCGGGTGAAAGTGACCTCGTCTCCGACGTAGAGGTCACGGCCCTTGTGACCTTCCGGCAGGTGGGACTCGACGTCTCTGCGGGTCACAAAAACGTCACCGCGGTTGTTACGGTCCCGAATAAAGCCCCACCCATGCTGCGGGTTGAACTTTATCACTGTCCCGATGGTGCGGGGACAATGCGCTGCACGGGGGTTCCTCCTAGTCCGGCTCTTCTGCTCCGCGCTCTGGATTTGGGCCTGTTGTTCTCTGACCCGCCTCTCCTTCCGTTCTCTCTTAAACTCTGCCAGCTGTTGACGGCAACACTCTGTACGTTCAGCTGCGGCTGCCCGAGTTTCTCCGGTGAACCCCATCAAATCTTCTCCCGTGGGGTCCCACACGAATTGGGCTTCTGCTAGAGGAGGCGAGACCCGAGCCACGGGCTTCGGAGCCGGGATTAGGGGCTCACACAAGGGCCCTAGTCTTTGCTGCCGCTCCAGCTCAGGGTACCCTTCGGGCCAGATGAAGGGCCGCCCGTCCGGCCATGTGAGCTGGCCGAAGAGGTCCTCCCCCAGGTGTGGCACCCTAGGTATTGCGGGCGCGGGCGCGGTGGTGGTGGCGCCCGGGTTGCCCAGGCCTTGCGGCCAGGCCTGGGGCACCTGGAAGGTGAAGGGCACCGTTAGGACGGCGGCGCCCTGGGCTACCTGGCCTTGCGGCCAGGCCGGAGGCTCCGCGGAGGTAGGGGGCGCTGTTGGTGGTGCGGCGCCCGGAGGTACTAGGCCTTGCGACCAGGCTGGTGGTACTTCCTGCTTTGTCACGCTCCGGGTCGGGGCGCGTGACGTCACAGGGGTCGCTGCGGCGGCTTCCGGTCGGGGCCTAGTCCATGGCGGTGACCTGGCAGTTACGGGCACAGCAGGGGGACTTTCGGGCTCTGCGACGGGGAGCTGGGGCAGGTGAGCGGTGTCACGGCTTGGGGTATAGGCGTCCCCTTTACCTGCCTCCATGCGTTCGGCTCCCTCCTCGGCGCCGTCTCCGGCCTTGGGTCCTCCTGCGCCATCCTCAGAGGCGGTCTGCTTCCTCTTCCAGGGTAGCGTGCTCCGTTGACTGGTCTCTGCTTGCTGGGCCATCTCCCGGCTCCACTCCGCCAGTATCTCACGCTGTACCCGGGCCATCCTCCGTGCGAGGCCCTCCAGGGCTGTTTGTGCACACTCCCGGTCTCGGGGGAGCTGCGCTAGGATCTCCGCTAGACCTAGCGGGGTTGTGGACTCTAGCAGGCTCCTGACCATCGGGTCGGTGCTGCTCTGCTCTGCTTCCGGCAGGCTCCTGGCCAGCGGGCCGGTGCTGCTCTGCCCTCCTTCCTCGGTCTCTAGCAGACTCCTGGCCAGCGGGCCGGTGCTGTTCTGCTTTCTTTCCATCTCCGGGTGAGCTTTTCTGCTGCTCCTTTCCAGGCTTCCTGCCTCCGGGTGCGCTCGCTCCAGACTGCTCCAAGCGACACCCATCTTTTCCCTCCTCTTTCGTCTCCTCCCACCTCGAGGGCGGTCCCGGGGCAACTCGGTGACTGTCAGCTCCAGGGGGAGTTCTTTCACGCTGACAGACACCTCCAGCATCACAGTCTCTGTTGGTGGGGGCGGTTTCCACTTTTGGCGCCATTTTCTGTCCTGGCCCACGATGGGAGGTGGCCTCTTGCCCTCCTTTGGCACGCCCATAATGGCGTCCGCTGCTCTTCCAAGGCGGGAAATCTGCGGTTTTGGCGGGAATCGCTTCCCAGTGGCGGGAAACTCTGCAGATGGCGGGAACAAGTTGGAAATGGCGGACAATCGGCGGGAAACGACTGGTGATGGAGTCCGATGGCGTGGACCCTCCGGAACCGGCGGGAGACTTCTTTCTGAGGTAAACTTGCACTTTTCTTCAGGCACGCAGTACCCGGGTGTTGCGGGCACGTAATCCTGCCGACTACGCCAAAGTTGACGCGCCCCCTGGGACATATTCCTTTTTGAGGGGAATACCCGGCACCGGATCAGATGGGGGGTTGTAGTCTCCGAGCGGCTGTGACCCGGTCCCGTGCCCAGGGCGTCAAGCTCAGTGTTATGTGGCAGCTTTACAGATATTATTAAAGTTCTTTTGTGTCGACTACGCCACCCGTTGTGGTGATGCGGTCACTGTGGCCGCCGCTGCAGCAGGGTCCGCTGAGGCTGATGGTGGATGCGCAGCTTGGTGGGATAACCCCCAACGGGAGGGGTATAGCCTCAGAGGGGACAGGCGCAGAGGATGGGGGTTGTGGTGGTGCGGTGCAGCCGGCAATGAAGACAGACTCGGGTTGTGCAGTTAAGGGTGTTTACTTACTGCTGATGTTCCGGTCACTCCAGCTGCTAGTGACCACCCGAGCCGTGCTGCGTCCACCAGGTCCTGGATCCAGCCAACCCCCAAACAAGTCCAGAGCGTGGCCCTGAGCTCTCCCTCTGTCCTTTCTTCAGCCGTCCCCACCAGGGATTCACCTAGGTCCAGCTCCCTCGGGCCTTCTTTTGGGACACCCTTGGCCCTGGGTTCCCTGACCCTTCATGTGGTATGCCTTCGGGGTGAATGTGGTGGGTGACCGTGACAGACACTGCCCACGGTCTCCGGTCTCTGGCTGGGGAATGTCTTTGCCCCCACCAGCTTGGGTTCCGGTACCCTCTTGCTGACTCCTCACCCGGTGCTCTAATTTGGGTTCTTGGGTCCCTTCAGTCTTCCCCCTCTGGGTCTTTCTCTTTCTTTCTCCTCTCTCTCTCTCCAGGGCTGCTGTTTCCTTCTCTCTCTCCAACTGACTTGTTCTCAGCGTCTGACCCTGATCTAAGTTGGTGCCCTCCTTATATATCCCTCTATGTGTGAGCTCAGGTGACCAGCACCCAATGAGCTCCTATCACTACCCAGACTGCTCCCCCTATCTGCCCCTACACTACATGGGATGTACCACCCCCCTCCCACTCCAGCCAGGAACAGGCTCGGTTGTACCTGCACATTTCCAAGTGGGAGTACCGTCGGCCTGCTCCTCTGGAATGGGATGTATGTAGTGCATGCAGTCTATCTGAGCTCAGTTCCACACTCCTTCCTTACCCGGGAGTGGAATATCACACCTCTGGGTTGAGGTGCAATACCCCTGTAGCAGCCGAATCCTCAGGGTGCTACATCTGCATACCAGCCGTGCTTGCCAGTGCCCACCTGTCTGCATACCAGTCGTACTTGCCAAAACCCACCTGCCTGTATGCCAGTCTAACCTGCCTGTTCCTGCATTCCCCGGTGTGGGTCAACAACTGTGACCGGGGTCTGACCTGGAGTCGCACCTGGTCCCTGTGCTCGGTTCCTCCTTGGTCCACGGAGTCGACTAAGCCGCCGTGCGACCTTGGTCAGATCGGGTTGATACTTAGTTAAGCCCCTCCCATCACTCCTCGGTTCATGGTACAGTGGGATCACTAATCACGCTCACGCCAGTCAGTCCGGGCGCGAGCGTAACAGCACAGCTCATCACATGCCCAATACAATCCCAACAGTGAAACATGGTGGTGGCAGCATCATGCTATGGGGGTGTTTTTCAGCTGCAGGGACAGGACGACTGGTTGCAATTGAAGAAAACATGAATGCGGCCAAGTACAGAGATATTCTAGATAAAAACCTCTTCCAGAGTGCTCTGGACCTAAGACTTGGCCGAAGGTTCACCTTCCAACAAGGCAATGACCCTAAGCACACAGCTAAAATAACAAAGGAGCGGCTTCAGAACAACTCTGTGACCATTCTTGACTGGCCCAGCCAGAGCCCTGACCTAAACTCAATTGAGCATCTCTGGAGAGACCTGAAAATGGCTGTCCACCAACGCTCACCATCCAACCTGACGGTACTGGAGAGGATCTGCAAGGAAGAATGGCAGAGGATCCCCAAATCCAGGTGTGAAAAACTTGTTGCATCATTCCTAATAAGACTCATGGCTGTACTAGCTCAAAAGGGGGCTTCTACTCAATACTGAGCAAAGGGTCTGAATACTTATGACCATGTGATATTTCAGTTTTTGTTTTTTAATAAATTTGAAAAAATTTCTACATTTCTGTTTTTTTTCAGCCAAGATGGGGTGCAGAGTGTACTTTAATGAGAAAAAAAATGAACTTTTTAGAATTTACCAAATGGCTGCAATGAAACAAAGAGTGAAAAATTTAAAGGGGTCTGAATACTTTCCATACCCGGTATTTCTGGGACCGTATGGCAGATTGAAAAAAAAAACCTCAGCATTCTGAGGACCAACGGGAATAAAATAAGTGTAAAAGAGCAAAATAAGAGCAAAAACTGGTGACTTTTGATCCGTTGAGCTACTGTTTTGAGATATTTGCAGACAATAAAACCCCATTACTACACTGGATATAAAAAGTCTACACCCCCCTGTTAAAATGTCAGTTTTTTGTCATTTAAAAAAAAACCTACCCCGAAGAATCAATTTAGAAGTTTTTCCACCTTTAATGTCCCCCATAATCTGTACAAATCCATCGAGAAACAAACTGAAATTATTTTGAGGCGGGAGAATAAAAATAACAAAACTAAAATAATGTGGTTGCATAAATGTGAACACCCTCTTATGATGTGGTTGTGTTCCAAATCAGCCGATCACATTTCCCCCCATGTTACATAGTAGTCAGTGCACGGCCGTCATCATTTACAGTAATTCTGATAACCCCATAGAAAGTTTCGCTGTTCTAGGGGGATTTTCCTGACATTTTCTTAGTTGCATTTTACAGCACAATCCATGGTCCATAAACAGCTGACAACACAGCAAAGGGATCTCATTGTGGAAAGTTATCAGTCAGGGAAAGGGGATAAAAAAATTCCAAGGCATTAGATCTACCATGGAGCACTGTGAAGACGTCACCAAGTAGTGGCTTAAATTTGACACAATGTGACAATACCTAGAACTGGACGTCCCTCAAAAATTGATAAAAAGTAAAAATGAAAATTGTATTAAAAAAAAAACCTTGGCCAATTTTTTTCATGCCATGATCTTAATTAAAAATAAAAATGAGCAACCTTGCAATTAAATATGCAAATTGCCTCTTCAGAGAGGAAGAGGACTCGAACTCTAGCACCACCTAGCCAGTGGTCAGCGCTCATAGCAAGTGAGCATTTCTGCTACACAGAGGCGATCTGCTCATCGCCTGTGTGTAACAGAAACAATCAGATAACTGAGGCTTCTAGTCTCCTATAGAGACTATTGAAGCAAGCAGAAAGGGTAAAAAAATTTTTTTTTAAAAATATTAAAAAAATAACAAAAATATAAAAGTTTAAATCACCCCCCTTTCGCCCCATTCAAAATAAAACAATAAAAGAAAACCCCACATACATATATTTGGTATCGCCGCATTCAGAATCGCCCAATCTATCAATATAAAAAAATAATTAATCCGATTGGTAAACTGCGTAACGAGAAAAAAATGCTAAAGGCCAGAATTACGTTTTTTTGGTTGCCGCAGCATTGCAATAAAATGCAATAACGGGCGATCAAAACATTGTATCTACCCCAAAATGATATCAATAAAAACGTCAGTTCGGCGTGCAAAAAATAAGCCCTCACCCGGCCCCAGATCCCAAAAAATGGAGACGCTACGTGTCTCGGAAAATGGCGACTTTTTTTTTTTTTTTGAACGTGGTAAAAAAACAAACCAATCAAAAACAACTGTGGTATTGCACTTTTTTTTTGCAATTTCACCACACTTGGAATTTTTTTTCCAGTTTTCCAGTACATGATATGGTAAAAAAAAACAGTGATGTCGTTCAAAAGTACAACTTGTCCTGTTTAAAAAAAAAAAAAAAAATGCCCTCACATGGCCATATTGACCGAAAAGAATAAAAAAGTTCTGGCTCTGGGAACAAGGGGAGCAAAAAAAAAAGAAAAACACAAAAAATGGAAAATGCTCCGGTCATGAAGGGGTTAATGTTAAAAAATAAAAATAAAAAAAAGAAAAGAAAAAAAAATTGGCAAAATAAATAAATTTAACATAAAAAAAAAAAAACCTGATTAAAACAAAAGGTCATTTTTTTTTTATTCCCTTTAAGGACAGTGAAGAGGGAGAATACATCTGTGGGTCACTTGTGGTTTCCTTCTGTTCGGACGTAGTGGGCTCGATCGCTTAAACCTCAAGCTCGTAATGGCTGAGAAGAGGTTAATACGACGTTTCCCGACTTTCTTTCTTACCTCCAGCAAAGCTGCTGTGTACACGATCCCATCTGTTTTATCAATAACTGCGCTTAATAAGGTTCAAGAAAATGCAATCCATTAGCCGTTTTACTGCTAAATTAGACATTTGCAATTACATTAAGAGCTGTGTGCAGCCGGCTTGGTCCCTGAAGATCCGAGGAGCTTTGCATCTAGATACGGCAAGTTCAAGCACAATACGGTATTTATACTTGTATATTTTTTTTTATCTTATTCCGAAGCTTTAACAAATATCAAATGGTTCTGTCTGTTCCCCTAAAAACACAGGATCCCCTTATCTGTAATGTAGATTTGTTACCACTGTCACTTTAAATCGTAGGTTTTGATATTAACTTTATCCAAAATGCAAAAAAGCATAAAAAAGGCAAAAAAACGAAAATAAAAAAAAAATAAAGAAACAACAAATACAATATAAATAAACAAACAAAACTATATTTGACCTCTTTCAACTTTTAACCAATCAAGCAAAGATGCCAATTCCTGTGTTTCTATTTGTTTACAAGGGAGCGGCACCTGACCGCTGCAGGCAATCTGTGATTTCAGCAGTCACATGTGGTCTGCTGAGGGTTGAGATTGGCTGTAGCGGTTATATAATTCCTAGTTGTAAACAAAGAACAAGGGGACAGTCAAAGCAAAGTTTGCTGGTTTTGGCAGGTGAATTGAAGATGTGCAGCCACAGGTAATTATTTATTTTTGCTATATAGTGTTGTTGTTTTTTCATTGGTTGCCATATGCCAGTGTTATGATCAGAACTGTCTGACACTGGTATCCAGCATTATTTATTTATTTATTTATTTTACTCCCTTATATAGCACCATTAATTCCACAGCGCTTTACAGACAAACACGGGGAGAACACACAAACTCCTTGTAGATGTTGTGCTTGGTGGGGTTTGAACCCAGGACCCCAGAGCTGCAAGGCTGCAGTGCTAACCACTGAGCCACCGTGCTGCCCATAATGGAGCAATATTATTTATGGCACTGTTATTCAGCATTATGTAGTACTATTATTTATGGCACTGTTATTCAGCGCTATGTAGTACTATTATTTATGACACTGTTATTCAGCATTATGCAGTACTATTATTTATGGCACTGTTATTCAGCATTATGCAGTACTATTATTTATGGCACTGTTATTCAGCATTATGTAGTACTATTATTTATGACACTGTTATTCAGCATTATGCAGTACTATTATTTATGGCACTGTTATTTAGCATTATATAGTACTATTATTTATGGCACTGTTATTCAGCATTATGTAGTACTATTATTTATGACACTGTTATTCAGCATTATGCAGTACTATTATTTATGGCACTGTTATTTAGCATTATATAGTACTATTATTTATGGCACTGTTATTCAGCATTATGTAGTACTATTATTTATGACACTGTTATTCAGCATTATGCAGTACTATTATTTATGGCACTGTTATTTAGCATTATATAGTACTATTATTTATGGCACTGTTATTCAGCACTATGTAGTACTATTATTTATGCACTGTTATTCAGCGCTATGTACAGTAGTACTATTATTTATGGCACTGTTATTCAGCATTATGTAGTACAATTATTTATGGCACTGCTATTCAGCACTATGTAGAACTATTATTTATGCACTGTTATTCAGCGCTATGTACAGTAGTACTATTATTTATGGCACTGTTATTCAGCATTATGTAGTACTATTATTTATGGCACTGTTATTCAGCACTATGTAGTACTATTATTTATGGCACTGTTATTCAGCATTATGTAGTACTATTATTTATGGCACTGTTATTCAGCGCTATGTAGTACTATTATTTATGACACTGTTATTCAGCATTATGCAGTACTATTATTTATGGCACTGTTATTCAGCATTATGTAGTACTATTATTTATGGCACTGCTATTCAGCACTATGTAGAACTATTATTTATGCACTGTTATTCAGCGCTATGTACAGTAGTACTATTATTTATGACACTGTTATTCAGCATTATGTAGTACTATTATTTATGGCACTGTTATTCAGCACTATGTAGTACTATTATTTATGGCACTGTTATTCAGCATTATGTAGTACTATTATTTATGACACTGTTATTCAGCATTATGTAGTACTATTATTTATGGCACTGTTATTCAGCACAATGTAGTACTATTATTTGTAGCACTGTTATTCAGCATTATGTAGTACTATTATTTATGGCACTGTTATTCAGCATTATGTATTACTATTATTTATGGCACTGTTATTCAGCATTATGTAGTACTATTATTTATGGCACTGTTATTCAGCGCTATGTAGTACTATTATTTGTAGCACTGTTATTCTGCATTATGTAGTACTATTATTTATGGCACTGTTATTCAGCATTATGCAGTACTATTATTTATGCACTGTTATTCAGCATTATGTAGTACTATTATTTATGGCACTGTTATTCAGCATTATGCAGTACTATTATTTATGGCACTGTTATTCAGCACTATGTAGTACTATTATTTATGGCACTGTTATTCAGCATTATGTAGTACTATTATTTATGACACTGTTATTCAGCATTATGTAGTACTATTATTTATGGCACTGTTATTCAGCACAATGTAGTACTATTATTTGTAGCACTGTTATTCAGCATTATGTAGTACTATTATTTATGGCACTGTTATTCAGCATTATGTAGTACAATTATTTATGGCACTGTTATTCAGCACTATGTAGTACTATTATTTATGCACTGTTATGCAGCGCTATGTACAGTAGTACTATTATTTATGGCACTGTTATTCAGCATTATGTAGTACTATTATTTATGACACTGTTATTCAGCACTATGTAGTACTATTATTTATGGCACTGTTATTCAGCATTATGTAGTACTATTATTTATGGCACTGTTATTCAGCATTATGTAGTACTATTATTTATGGCACTTTTATTCAGCACTATGTAGTACTATTATTTATGGCACTGTTATTCAGCATTATGTAGTACTATTATTTATGGCACTGTTATTCAGCACAATGTAGTACTATTATTTGTAGCACTGTTATTCAGCATTATGTAGTACTATTATTTATGGCACTGTTATTCAGCATTATGTATTACTATTATTTATGGCACTGTTATTCAGCATTATGTAGTACTATTATTTATGACACTGTTATTCAGCGCTATGTAGTACTATTATTTGTAGCACTGTTATTCTGCATTATGTAGTACTATTATTTATGGCACTGTTATTCAGCATTATGCAGTACTATTATTTATGCACTGTTATTCAGCATTATGTAGTACTATTTATGGCACTGTTATTCAGCATTATGCAGTACTATGATTTATGGCACTGTTATTCAGCATTATGCAGTACTATTTATGCACTGTTATTCAGCATCATGTAGTACTATTATTTGTAGCACTGTTATTCAGCATTATGCAGTACTAGCATTTATGGCACTGTTATTCAGCGCTATGTAGTACTATTATTTGTAGCACTGTTATTCAGCATTATGCAGTACTAGTATTTATGGCACTGTTATTCAGCATTATGCAGTACTATTATTTATGCACTGTTATTCAGCGCTATGTAGTACTATTATTTATGGTACTGTTATTCAGCATTATGTAGTACTATTATTTATGGCACTGTTATTCAGCATTATGCAGTACTACTATTTATGGCACTGTTATTCAGCACTATGTACAGTGGTGGCCAAAAGTATTGGCACCCCTGCAATTCTGTCAGATAATACTCAGTTTCTTCCTGAAAATGATTGCAATCACAAATTCTTTGGTCTTATTATCTTCATTTAATTTGCTTGCAAGGAAAAAACACAAAAGAGAATGAAGCAAAAATCAAATCATTGATCATTTCACACAAAACTCCAAAAATGGGCCAGACAAAAGTATTGGCACCCTCAGCCTAATACTTGGTTGCACAACCTTTAGCCAAAATAACTGGGAACAACCGCTTCCGGTAACCATCAATGAGTTTCTTACAATGCTCTGCTGGAATTGTAGACCATTCTTCTTTGGCAAACTGCTCCAGGTCCCTGATATTTGAAGGGTGCCTTCTCCAAACTGCCATTTTGAGATCTCTCCACAGGTGTTCTATGGGATTCAGGTCTGGACTCATTGCTGGCCACCTTAGAAGTCTCCAGTGCTTTCTCTCAAACCATTTTATAGTGCTTTTGGAAGTGTGTTTTGGGTCATTGTCCTGCTGGAAGACCCATGACCTCTGAGGGAGACCCAGCTTTCTCACACTGGGCCCTACATTATGCTGCAAAATTTGTTGGTACTCTTCAGACTTCATAATGCCATGCACACGGTCAAGCAGTCCAGTGCCAGAGGCAGCAAAGCAACCCCAAAACATCAGGGAACCTCCACCATGTCTGACTGTAGGGACCGTGTTCTTTTCTTTGAATGCCTCTTTTTTTTTCCTGTACACTCTATGTTGATGCTTTTTCCCATCTACTTTTGTCTCATCTGACCAGAGAACATTCTTCCAAAACGTTTTAGGCTTTCTCAGGTAAGTTTTGGCAAACTCCAGTCTGGCTTTTTTATGTCTCGGGGTAAGAAGTGGGGTCTTCCTGGGTATCCTACCATACAGTCCCTTTTCATTCAGACGCCGACGGATAGTACGGGTTGACACTGTTGTACCCTCGGACTGCAGGGCAGCTTGAACTTGTTTGGATGTTAGTCGAGGTTCTTTATCCACCATCTGCACAATCTTGCGTTGAAATCTCTCGTCAATTTTTCTTTTCCGTCCACATCTAGGGAGGTTAGCCACAGTGCCATGGGCTTTACACTTCTAGATGACACTACGCACGGAAGACACAGGAACATTCAGGTCTTTGGAGATGGACTTGTAGCCTTGAGATTGCTCATGCTTCCTCACAATTTGGTTTCTCAAGTACTCAGACAGTTCTTTGGTCTTCTTTCTTTTCTCCATGCTCAATGTGGTACACACAAGGACACAGGACAGAGGTTGAGTCAACTTTAATTCATGTTAACTGGCTGCAAGTGTGATTTAGTTATTGCCAACACCTGTTAGGTGCCACAGGTAAGTTACAGGTGCTGTTAATTACACGAATTAGAGAAGCATCACAGGATTTTTCAAACAGTGCCAATACTTTTGTCCACCCCCTTTTTTAGGTTTGGTGTGGAATTATATCCAATTTGGCTTTAGGACAATTCTTTTTGTGTTTTTTCATTGAAGACAAATTAAATGAAGATAATAAGACCAAAGAATTTGTGATTGCAATCATTTTCAGGAAGAAACTGAGTATTATCTGACAGAATTGCAGGGGTGCCAATACCTTTGGCCACCACTGTAGTACTATTATTTGTAGCACTGTTATTCAGTATTATGCAGTACTATTATTTATGGCACTGTTATTCAGCATTATGCAGTACTATTATTTATGGCACTGTTATTCAGCACTATGTAGTACTATTATTTATGCACTGTTATTCAGCATTATGTAGTACTATTATTTATGGCACTGTTATTCAGCATTATGCAGTGCTATTATTTATGGCACTGTTATTCAGCACTATGTAGTACTATTATTTATGACATTGTTATTCAGCATTATGCAGTACTATTATTTTTGGCACTGTTATTCAGCATTATGTAGTACTATTATATGTTGCACTGTTATTCAGCATTATGTAGTACTATTATTTATGGCACTGTTATTCCGCATTATGCAGTACTATTGTTTATGGCACTGTTATTGAGCATTATGCAGTGCTATTATTTATGCACTGTTATTCAGCATTATGCGGTACTATTATTTATGCACTGTTATTCAGCATTATGTAGTACTATTATTTATGGCACTGTTATTCAGCATTATGTAGTACTATTATTTATGGCACTGTTATTCAGCATTATGTAGTACTATTATTTATGCACTGTTATTCAGCATTATGTGGTACTATTATTTATGGCACTGTTATTCAGCATTATGCAGTACTGTTATTTATGCACTGTTATTCAGCATTATGCGGTACTATTATTTATGCACTGTTATTCAGCGCTATGTAGTACTATTATTTATGGCACTGTTATTCAGCATTATGTAGTACTATTATATTTGGCACTGTTATTCAGCATTATGTAGTACTATTATTTATGACATTGTTATTCAGCGCTATGTAGTACTATTATTTATGACATTGTTATTCAGCGCTATGTAGTACTATTATTTATGACATTGTTATTCAGCGCTATGTAGTACTATTATTTATGACATTGCTATTCAGCACTATGTAGTGCTATTATTTGTAGCACTGTTATTCAGCATTATGTAGTACTATTATTTATGGCACTGTTATTCAGCATTATGTAGTACTATTATTTATGGCACTGTTATTCAGCATTATGTAGTACTATTATTTATGGCACTGTTATTCAGCATTATGTAGTACTATTATTTATGGCACTGTTATTCAGCATTATGCAGTACTATTATTTATGCACTGTTATTCAGCATTATGCAGTACTATTATTTATGCACTGTTATTCAGCATTATGTAGTACTATTATTTATGACACTGTTATTCAGCATTATGTGGTACTATTATTTATGGCACTGTTATTCAGCATTATGCAGTACTATTATTTATGGCACTGTTATTCAGCATTATGTAGTACTATTATTTATGCACTGTTATTCAGCATTATGTAGTACTATTATTTATGACATTGTTATTCAGCGCTATGTAGTACTATTATTTATGACATTGTTATTCAGCACTATGTAGTACTATTATTTATGGCACTGTTACTCCGCATTATGTAGTACTATTATTTATGGCACTGTTATTCAGCATTATGTAGTACTATTATTTATGACATTGTTATTCAGCATTATGTAGTACTATTATTTATGGCACTGTTACTCAGCATTATGTAGTACTATTATTTATGGCCAATAACATTTGGGGGATGTACTATTTGGGCACAAATTTATAATTTACAATTTTAAATTATCTAGAATCCAAAAACACCAGAAAGAAGGTAAGAAGACAGGTGCACGCTAGCAAAAGTTTGCATGGTCCATCAAAAGTATATGCTAGCTCCATTTCACCCGGGGCAAATGTTCAGCTTGCAGCCTTTGCCGTGTATCTAAATATTTAGACTAATTCATCGATACCCACCAGACCCTTGTTGTGATGCCCGTGTTCCACCCGCGCAGCAATGCATAATGGTTTTACATAGTTGGACATGCATGAATGTCTATGAGGAGGTACTACAATAAACAAACCCAGTCTTATTCAGTACACAGAATGAATAAATGGCAGACAAAAAATTCCAGTTTATTGATGGCACTCACCAGATCGGCAGAACTCATCGACCTCCTGATGGACCATGTCCTTCACTCGATTGCTGTAGGACAGTCTTGAGTCTTGGTCGTAAGCTTTCAAGGTCTCACTGGAGCTGTAAGACTTGGGTTGTAATTTGCTGTCATCACTGTCAGCCGAGGAACTGGTATATCGACGCTCTGTTTCACGCCGTCTGGTCAGGGATCGGTAAGGTTTCCTCTCTTTCACATCCATGGCACGGTGCTTCTCCTCAACATTGAACAGAATTGTTCTCGGGGAGGGGAGAGAGGAACCGGAGGTGTCACTGTGAAAAAGACAGAAACATATCCACAAGTTGAATAAAATTCTTGGACCTCCACCAAGTTTACACAAGACGAACCCGAGCACAAAGGAGAGGCCAAGACAACTCAACCCATTTGCTTGGAACATGACCGGTCCAATCGTCACCAGTGCGCTATCATTATGGAATTAGATTAGTGACTGCTAAGGTCCTTGAGACTTGGTGCTAATATTTCGGCCTCATAGAACTAAGGGGCATGGCATCAGATGATTTCTATTTGCCAATAGGTAACTCATTTAATATTCCTTGCTTTACAGTTCTCTTAAGTTAGGGTGCTGTAATGATGGTCAACACATTTCCTTGATTCTGGTTGACTTTGGGAACCTATGTTAAGAGGATTTTGGAGGAAGGAGTGGGAAAAATTGTAGAGCTCTGATCTAGGGTTTGTATTGTTTTTTTTTTTACCCATCTTGGGTCTCGATTAATTTTGTCATCTCTTCTGATATCTAAAATTTATTTATGGATCTGAATTAATTTTGGAGTCTGGATGAATTTTGGATTAGCATACAGTTGCGAAACCTGGATGATAAAGAAACAAGACAGAAGAAGATTGGTGGTGCTGGAGAAGGATGTTTTCAATACCATGGATGGCAAGAAGAACAATTTAAGCAATCTTGAAACAAATCAAGCACGACTTGTCACTCGAAGCAAGGATCACCAACCTATGACTTGCCTACTTTGGACACATCATGTGGAGAGAGCAATCACTGGAGAAGGACATCATGGTCGGAAGAATAGAAGGAACAAGGTGAAGAGGAAGACCAGCAACCGGATGGCCAGATACTATCGATAATGGCAGAGAAGACCCTGGTGGACCTATCTAGGCTTGCACAAGATCGATCTTCCTACAGGAGCATTCATCCATCAAGTCGCCATTGCTCAAGACTAGACTGAAGGTCGTTAAATAAATAAAATTACTCAACCAGCAAGTATGCTATTACCCTAAATTTTTCTGTGGAGCTTGTAAATCCACGGGGCAGGGAGGTACAGTTTACTACGGGGGGGGGGGGGGCAAGTAATTTAGAAAATTGCCCCTGCTTGGCCTCCATATGGAAAAAGGTTATATTATGTTATTAGTCAGTGATATTGAATCCTACAGGAACACACACACACAACATGCTAATGTCCGTAATGTGATTAGTTTCCATCCATAATCATATACATCTCAGAAACATATGTGCTGTTCCATATGATCTAGCACCATTAATAATAATTATACGCAATGAAAAAAGTGCTGACATTTGGTTATGTTGTATATTGCTGCTTTTTCATTAAGATTAATGGCAATGAAACCGGTCCAGCTGACAAAGAACACATGGTGAATGGGGACGTCTTACTTTTCAAGCAAAATATTTGAACCCAGGATTGTTCTCATAGTTTTTCCCATAAAGCAACCACTAAACATGATTAGATTTTTTCATAGATCTATTTTCTCAAGACCAAAGTGGAGAATGGGTTCTTTTAAAAATCATGTATAGACCTACGGTCAAGGCCAAAAGTGTTGGCACCGTTGAAATTGTTCCAGAAATTAAGTATATATTCCAGAAAATTATGGCAATTACACATGTTTTGTTATACACATGTTTATTTCCTTTGTGTGTATTGGAACAACACAAAAAAAAGAGAGAAAAAAAGGCAAATTGGACATCTTTTCACACAAAACTCCAAAAATGGGCCAGACAGAATTGTTGGCACCTTTCCAAAATTATGGGTAAACAACTTCGCTTCAAGCATATGATGCTTGTTCAAACTCACCGATGGCAAGTAACAGGTGTGGGCAATATGAAAATCACACCTGAAACCAGATAAAAAGGGGAAAGGTTGACTCAATCTTTGCATTGTGTGTCTGTGTGTGCCGCACTAAGCAAGGAGAACAGAAAGAGGAGAAGAGAACTGTCTGAGGACTTGAGAGATATTAAATGATTGGCAAAATGTTTTCCAGAACCAAGATCATATGAACTATTGCACTGGAGAAATTCAGAAGCCGAATCTTGCTCTAATAAACAAAAAGTTTGTTTTTAAAAATAAATAAATAAATAAATAAAAAGGTTTTATTGACTTTCGACCACAATTACCTTGCAGTCTTTGGGGTCTTAGTATGAACATTTATTGTCACTAGGGCATAGAACATGAATCTACAAGGGGGCAAATAGTGAACCATTAAATAGGGTATTCTGGATTTTTGAACCTTAAAGTCTAGGTAAGTTACTTGGGGACCGCCCATAGACTATAAATGTCTAGGCGGTCCTTGTTCTGCCCTGCAGTGATGTTCTAAAATATCACTGCATAGTAGAGCAGCTGCATGACTTTATGTAGCTGCTGGAGTTGGGAGCCAGCTGTCAGACACAGCCGACTCTTCATACAGAAGACAGATGGTTTCTTACCGTCGCTGCCTTCTCGGTCACTGTATACACAGTGCTAAACAAGTGCTGTATATAAAGAATCAGAAGCACTGATAGAGAGGTGGGTAAAGGGAGGGAGCAGGAACTGCTGATTACTAGGAGACCCCATTCCTAGGAGCTCTGCATTGCAACCAAGAGTCTGAATTTTCACTGTTACTGGGACTAATATACCAGCTCTAGTTGCAGGGGAAATCTGATGAAATGAAATTATTTATTTGTTGAAATGCCCCCCAAAGATCTTTTATGACCTTATCGGGGCCACAATGTTATGCATTGCAGAGCAACTACCAGTGATATTGCAGCTGTGGGAGACAAGAGCCGACTGTCAGACACAGCCAGACTCCCCATAGAGAAGGCTGATATTTTTTTTACCCTCTCTGCCCTCTGAATTGCTGTATGCACAGAAAAAGTGCTGTGTATAAAGCAATAGAAAGCGCTAATGGCGCTACCTCCTCCGGACTTTGGAAAGCTGAACTTACAAGGTAAAATAGCAGGTAAAAAAACCAATTATTTCAATGTTTAAATAACCCCCTGAGGTCTTTTATGACCTTTTGGGAGGGGGGGGGGCACAATGTATGAAATAATAATAGAGTGAGAAAAAAAATGATTGACGCAAAAAAAAGCAGAGGCCAATCCAAATCGTTGTTACCAGCCCCCCACATCCAAAAAAAAAAATGTGTCTGATGTATTAAAATAAATTGTATCGAAAGCTAAAGCACCGTTATATAGAGTACAAGCAATCAGATGATCGCAGCTTTAAGTCCCCTAAGGGGACTATTCAAAACAGTACAAAGTAAAAAAAAAAAAGTTTTTATAAATATGAAAAATAAAAATAAAAAAAACACAAGTTCAAATCATACCCATTTGGCCACATTAAAAATAAAGCAATTTAAAAAAGAAATATACATGTTTGGTATCGCTGCGTTAGTAAAAGTCCGATCAAAATATAAAAGTAAATTAATCGGTAAACGGAGTTATGAAAAAAAAAAAAATCAAACTGCCAGAATTAAGTTTTTTGGCCGCTGCAACAAGTGGCGATCAAAACATTGTATCTACTCCAAAAATGTATCAGTAAAAAGGTCAGCTCAGGTGCAAGAAATAAGCCCTCACACAGCCTCAGATCCCAAAAAATGAAAAGTTACAAGTCTAGGAAATGGCGATAAAAGCAACATTCTTTTTTTCTTGCAAATTTCCAAACTTTCTTTCACTACTTAAATAAAACAAAACTGTATATGTATGGTATCTGCGTACTCGTACTGTCCTGAGGAATCATATTGCCTGGTTAATTTTACCATATAGAGAACATGGTAAATAAAAAACACAAAAAACAATTGTGAAATTTATTAATTGTAAGATTTTTTTTCTCGATTTCCAGTACATAACATGATAAAATGAATAGAGTTATTCAAAAGTACAACTCATCCTGCAAAAAACAAGCCCCCTCATACGGCTATATTGACGGGAAAATAGAAAAAGTTATGAGGAAACAATGAAAACGAAAAAACAGAAAATCGCCATGTCATGACGGGTTGTTGTTATTTTTTTACATTTTATTTTTTATATCATGATTTTTAATAAGACAAAAAGGTAAACTTGCTATAGTCATAAAGGGGCTATTTTAGTCTTATACTTCCTGTGATTTCAGGAAGAGTTTTCAGCGGGTTTCTTATCATCAAAGGCAGGATTACAATGACCGATAAAACCCCTATCCAACAATCACAATAGGTGATGTCACAGCTCACCTGCTCCTCCTCCCTTCACAATTGCCTTTGTACATGCTCATTAGATGCTTCAGGACAAAAGCTAGGGACAGAATATGTTCATTGCTGTTAATGTACATGTGCATTTCCTGAAATAACAAGAAGTTAGAGTCTAAAAAAAAAGTCCCTGGTGGCCAGTATGAGAATTGCAAAAAAAAGATGATTGTGACGACACAGCTTTCTAATGTTAATTAGTCAGACGTCTAGATTTGTTAATCCAAGAGAAATACACTATTGTGTTTGTGTTGACTTCTAAATGTATGTGTATTTCTGTGGTGGGTCAAGAAGGACAGACCAGTATTTGTATAACCCCGATTGTTATCTTCTCTTGGTTGTGAAACAATGTTGTTACTATACTAATTGCATACTATACTAAATGTTGATTTAAAGAGCCCCCCTGCTATACCAATTATGTAAATTGATTAGCTCAAACAATGAGACCTGAGCACCTTTACCTCTGACTGATGACCTTAGCCACATATGTCGCTATCCTGCTAGCTTCCTAAGCTTGCCACTACCTCCTCTCTGTGGGGACCCACCAGAAGTGGGGGGCCACTGGTTGAGGTAGTTGGCCCTGGAAGTCCCAAAGTCGCAGCTGTTATGTCCCAGGCGGGCCAGCGGAAGGGTGGGGACTGTGTAATGTTGTACCATCTTGGGTATTTGCTGGGACTGTTCTATCTGTTTATTGTCCACTTTGTGGTTCAATAAAGTATTGCCACGCTGTTTTACCCTCACCCTGTGTTGTCTGAGTATAATTATGTCCATGGAAGACCCCGAGTCTTTACAATGATGATAAGAAGAATTGCAAAAATTGTAACTTTTATTTTTAATAAAGATGATGATATGAAGAATTGCAAAAATTGTAACTTTTCTTTCTTAATAAAGATGATGATATGAAAAAAACCAATGTATAAAAACACAAAAAAAATCTGATTTAAATAGTAGGTCATTTTCTGATGACGCGTTCCCCTAACACTTTTCCCTCTTATGAGCTGGGCTATTATTCTACATAACGCCGCCAACAGGATCAATTCACACATTGGTGATACACGATGCGCTCCCGTTAAATAATCATTTAGTTACGGTAGAGCTCCTGGATTCAGTTCCTCTCAGGAAAGGAAATTAATAAGAAAATACCTTCTATCACAAGCACCATGTAAATAAAAAATACTCTCCGCTTTCATAAAGGCCGAATAATAAAAATAAATGAAAAGGCAATTTGTAAAATGAAAAAGTGCGTGTATAAATATTAACCAAGTGTGAACGGCCCGATATTAGAGGAGAACAAACAGCGCTTTAATGACAGACTCTTATTACTTGTTAAAAGGGCAAACACGCACTCGAAAAAGTGTCCCTTCAATCTGCAGGCGCACATAATAAAACACCTCCTGATTTCCTAAACATACTCGAAAAGCCAATTGAATCTCTGTTAAGTAGCCCGTGCTAATAATAAACAGTAATTCCAGCCGTATCACACATCATTTAACTTCTGTGGGGTTAGACATTTTTTTGCCGACGAAAAGATGGATTGAACGAAATGCATCACATAAACTGAACGCGCAGCTGGCGTCCGGCCATAAGAGCGCGCTATAGGAGAACGGCCGCAAACTGAACGCGCAGCAGACGTCCGGCCATAAGAGCGCGCTATAGGAGAACGGCCGCAAACTGAACGCGCAGCTGGGGTCCGGCCATAAGAGCGCGCTATAGGAGAACGGCCGCAAACTGAACGCGCAGCTGGCGTCCGGCCATAAGAGCGCGCTATAGGAGAACGGCCGCAAACTGAAAGCGCAGCAGACGTCCGGCCATAAGAGCGCGCTATAGGAGAACGGCCGCAAACTGAACGCGCATCTGGCGTCCGGCCATAAGAGCGCGCTATAGGAGAACGGCCGCAAACTGAACGCGCAGCTGGCGTCCGGCCATAAGAGCGCGCTATAGGAGAACGGCCGCAAGCTGAACGCGCAGCAGACGTCCGGCCATAAGAGCGCGCTATAGGAGAACGGCCGCAAACTGAACGCGCATCTGGCGTCCGGCCATAAGAGCGCGCTATAGGAGAACGGCCGCAAACTGAACGCGCAGCTGGCGTCCGGCCATAAGAGCGCGCTATAGGAGAACGGCCGCAAGCTGAACGCGCAGCTGGCGTCCGGCCATAAGAGCGCGCTATAGGAGAACGGCCGCAAACTGAACGCGCAGCTGGAGTCCGGCCATAAGAGCGCGCTATAGGAGAACGGCCGCAAACTGAACGCGCAGCTGGGGTCCGGCCATAAGAGCGCGTTATAGGAGAACGGCCGCAAACTGAACGCGCAGCTGGCGTCCGGCCATAAGAGCGCGCTATAGGAGAACGGCCGCAAACTGAACGCGCAGCTGGCGTCCGGCCATAAGAGCGCGCTATAGGAGAACGGCCGCAAACTGAACGCGCAGCTGGCGTCCGGCCATAAGAGCGCGCTATAGGAGAACGGCCGCAAACTGAACGCGCAGCTGGGGTCCGGCCATAAGAGCGCGCTATAGGAGAACGGCCGCAAACTGAACGCGCAGCTGGGGTCCGGCCATAAGAGCGCGCTATAGGAGACCAGCCGCAAACTGAACGCGCAGCTGGGGTCCAGCCATAAGAGCGCGCTATAGGAGAACGGCCGCAAACTGAACGCGCAGCTGGCGTCCGGCCATAAGAGCGCGCTATAGGAGAACGGCCGCAAACTGAACGCGCAGCTGGGGTCCGGCCATAAGAGCGCGCTATAGGAGAACGGCCGCAAACTGAACGCGCAGCTGGGGTCCGGCCATAAGAGCGCGCTATAGGAGAACGGCCGCAAACTGAACGCGCAGCTGGGGTCCGGCCATAAGAGCGCGCTATAGGAGAACGGCCGCAAACTGAACGCGCAGCTGGCGTCCGGCCATAAGAGCGCGCTATAGGAGAACGGCCGCAAACTGAACGCGCAGCTGGCGTCCGGCCATAAGAGCGCGCTATAGGAGAACGGCCGCAAACTGAACGCGCAGCTGGCGTCCGGCCATAAGAGCGCGCTATAGGAGAACGGCCGCAAACTGAACGCGCAGCTGGCGTCCGGCCATAAGAGCGCGCTATAGGAGAAAGGCCGCAAACTGAACGCGCAGCTGGCGTCCGGCCATAAGAGCGCGCTATAGGAGAACGGCCGCAAACTGAAGGCGCAGCTGGGGTCCGGCCATAAGAGCGCGCTATAGGAGAACGGCCGCAAACTGAACGCGCAGCTGGCGTCCGGCCATAAGAGCGCGCTATAGGAGAACGGCCGCAAACTGAACGCGCAGCTGGCGTCCGGCCATAAGAGCGCGCTATAGGAGAACGGCCGCAAACTGAACGCGCAGCTGGGGTCCGGCCATAAGAGCGCGCTATAGGAGAACGGCCGCAAACTGAACGCGCAGCTGGGGTCCGGCCATAAGAGCGCGCTATAGGAGAACGGCCGCAAACTGAACGCGCAGCTGGGGTCCGGCCATAAGAGCGCGCTATAGGAGAACGGCCGCAAACTGAACGCGCAGCTGGCGTCCGGCCATAAGAGCGCGCTATAGGAGAACGGCCGCAAACTGAACGCGCAGCTGGCGTCCGGCCATAAGAGCGTGCTATAGGAGAACGGCCGCAAACTGAACGCGCAGTTGGCGTCCGGCCATAAGAGCGCGCTATAGGAGAACGGCCGCAAACTGAACGCGCAGCTGGCGTCCGGCCATAAGAGCGCGCTATAGGAGAACGGCCGCAAACTGAACGCGCAGCTGGCGTCCGGCCATAAGAGCGCGCTATAGGAGAACGGCCGCAAACTGAACGCGCAGCTGGAGTCCGGCCATAAGAGCGCGCTATAGGAGAACGGCCGCAAACTGAACGCGCAGCTGGCGTCCGGCCATAAGAGCGCGCTATAGGAGAACGGCCGCAAACTGAACGCGCAGCTGGCGTCCGGCCATAAGAGCGCGCTATAGGAGAACGGCCGCAAACTGAACGCGCAGCTGGCGTCCGGCCATAAGAGCGCGCTATAGGAGAACGGCCGCAAACTGAACGCGCAGCTGGAGTCCGGCCATAAGAGCGCGCTATAGGAGAACGGCCGCAAACTGAACGCGCAGCTGGCGTCCGGCCATAAGAGCGCGCTATAGGAGAACGGCCGCAAACTGAACGCGCAGCTGGGGTCCGGCCATAAGAGCGCGCTATAGGAGAACGGCCGCAAACTGAACGCGCAGCTGGGTCCGGCCATAAGAGCGCGCTATAGAAGAACGGCCGCAAACTGAACGCGCAGCTGGAGTCCGGCCATAAGAGCGCGCTATAGGAGAACGGCCGCAAACTGAACGCGCAGCTGGCGTCCGGCCATAAGAGCGTGCTATAGGAGAACGGCCGCAAACTGAACGCGCAGCTGGCGTCCGGCCATAAGAGCGCGCTATAGGAGAACGGCCGCAAAACTGAACGCGCAGCTGGGGTCCGGCCATAAGAGCGCGCTATAGGAGAACGGCCGCAAACTGAACGCGCAGCTGGGGTCCGGCCATAAGAGCGCGCTATAGGAGAACGGCCGCAAACTGAACGCGCAGCTGGGGTCCGGCCATAAGAGCGCGCTATAGGAGAACGGCCGCAAACTGAACGCGCAGCTGGCGTCCGGCCATAAGAGCGCGCTATAGGAGAACGGCCGCAAACTGAACGCGCAGCTGGCGTCCGGCCATAAGAGCGCGCTATAGGAGAACGGCCGCAAACTGAACGCGCAGCAGACGTCCGGCCATAAGAGCGCGCTATAGGAGAACGGCCGCAAACTGAACACGCATCTGGCGTCCGGCCATAAGAGCGCGCTATAGGAGAACGGCCGCAAACTGAACGCGCAGCTGGCGTCCGGCCATAAGAGCGCGCTATAGGAGAACGGCCGCAAGCTGAACGCGCAGCTGGCGTCCGGCCATAAGAGTGCGCTATAGGAGAACGGCCGCAAACTGAACGCGCAGCTGGAGTCCGGCCATAAGAGCGCGCTATAGGAGAACGGCCGCAAACTGAACGCGCAGCTGGGGTCCGGCCATAAGAGCGCGCTATAGGAGAACGGCCGCAAACTGAACGCGCAGCTGGCGTCCGGCCATAAGAGCGCGCTATAGGAGAACGGCCGCAAACTGAACGCGCAGCTGGCGTCCGGCCATAAGAGCGCGCTATAGGAGAACGGCCGCAAACTGAACGCGCAGCTGGCGTCCGGCCATAAGAGCGCGCTATAGGAGAACGGCCGCAACTGAACGCGCAGCTGGGGTCCGGCCATAAGAGCGCGCTATAGGAGAACGGCCGCAAACTGAACGCGCAGCTGGGGTCCGGCCATAAGAGCGCGCTATAGGAGAACAGCCGCAAACTGAACGCGCAGCTGGGGTCCGGCCATAAGAGCGCGCTATAGGAGAACGGCCGCAAACTGAACGCGCAGCTGGCGTCCGGCCATAAGAGCGCGCTATAGGAGAACGGCCGCAAACTGAACGCGCAGCTGGGGTCCGGCCATAAGAGCGCGCTATAGGAGAACGGCCGCCAAACTGAACGCGCAGCTGGGGTCCGGCCATAAGAGCGCGCTATAGGAGAACGGCCGCAAACTGAACGCGCAGCTGGCGTCCGGCCATAAGAGCGCGCTATAGGAGAACGGCCGCAAACTGAACGCGCAGCTGGCGTCCGGCCATAAGAGCGCGCTATAGGAGAACGGCCGCAAACTGAACGCGCAGCTGGCGTCCGGCCATAAGAGCGCGCTATAGGAGAACGGCCGCAAACTGAACGCGCAGCTGGCGTCCGGCCATAAGAGCGCGCTATAGGAGAACGGCCGCAAACTGAACGCGCAGCTGGGCGTCCGGCCATAAGAGCGCGCTATAGGAGAACGGCCGCAAACTGAACGCGCAGCTGGCGTCCGGCCATAAGAGCGCGCTATAGGAGAACGGCCGCAAACTGAAGGCGCAGCT